>NC_140066.1:1260000-4206093 GCF_963513975.1 Fringilla coelebs | reverse complement strand
AGCACTCTGATCTAAGGTGTCCCTGCGCATGGCAAGAGGGATGAATGAGGTGAACTTTAAGGTCCCTTCCAACACAAACCATTCCAGGATTCCATGAAGAAACAAATTAAATGCTGGGATGTGCCAGACCCATCAGCAGCACTGGAAGTCAAGCCTTTCACAAAATAACCAAAGAAGAGTTTTGTTTATGCTGTTGCTGCACACCACAACCTGTTTTCTTACTAAACACAGGTACTTCAAAGCAAAAATTAGTTAATGAGACAAACCCTTCCTGAGCCCCTCTTGCTTCACACAGCCTCAGGAATGTCACAGCAGAAGCATGACTGAGAAGCCCCAGAAGACACTGCCCAGGTCAAGGGCCCTCCATTTGTACACTGCTAAAAGTGCAGCAAAGCCATTGTACCAAAGCACTTTGTATTCCCTTGGCTTTTTTGAGATTCACCACCTCCCGTGTGTTCGAGCAGCTGTGTGTTTCCCAGGGAGGAACGCTGCTAGAACTATTGATTTTTGGTAATGTGGCTGTACTTTCTGAGAGTAAACATGCTACAAGATTTAGAGGACAACCACAGACAGTTTTTTTCTGCTCTTGTTTCAGGCTGGCTTCTCACTGATGCTCCTGTGATCCCTGAGGCTTCTCATGACAGAAACCACCGGGCTCCAGGCACGGAGATCACTGCACATCTGAGACCTGCCTCAGGCAGCGTGGAGAGAGGCCCCTCAAACATCACCCTCAACACCTCTGGAACACCAGGAATCCTCCAACACCTCTGGAACACCAGGAATCCTCCAACACCTCTGGAACACCAGGAATCCTCCAACACCTCTGGAACACCAGGAAGTGGCTCCCCATCACAAAAGCATCCTGCGCTCGGGTCCCTGGGGACTCGGGAAGAGATTACAGAGAGCCAACCAAGCCTCTGCTTTTGACTTTCACTTCTATTTATCTTGAGGAGAAGCCAAGCAGAGCCAAGAAAGATATTTATAACTCCCCCCTCTCCCCAGCCACCACGGAAACGCTCTGGTTTCGGAGGAGCCCTGGAGCACAGCTGATGAAATGCCTCCTGGGAAAGCATCTCAGCATTTTTATTCTGCACCAGGAAAGGAGGTACCTGGAGGTTGTTGCCCTTCAGAAGCAACATCTGATAACCCCAAGATTGGCTGACTCCCCTTCTCATCCTTCCCTACGGCTGCCAAGGGCCCACCTTTCCCTGAAAAGGCTGCAGGGAACACGAGGAGACGTGGATCAGGAGCAGCCAGGAGGGAGGCAGGGGAGGAGAAATGCAATCACCCGCGGAGCCGTGTCATTTGATTGGAGTGGGACGCGAGGCTCAGCAAAAGCACAGTAATTCTATAAATCCAAACATGCCAAAGGATTTATGTCCTCGATGCCCAAGGAATAAATAAGAGGATGGAGGCTGGGATTTTTTTTTTAAAGCATTATAAATGAGAATGAACCTGATGGAGGTACAGGTCAGCTTACAGAATCAACACCACGCATGCAGTGCAAGCTACTAACTCCCATCAAGGGAATAGCACTTAGAGGACTAAGTGCCCTCCATCTCCCTGCTGCCTTCCCAAATTGAATTAGAATGGAATAAGGAAAGAGCACTGTTAACTTTTAACCCCAGACCCAGCACCTCCAAGCAAACGCTCCAGGGATGTGCCTGCCTTTCAAGCCACAGCCAAAGGTTTGGGCAATGCTCAGCGGGGATGCCTGCATCTCCCATGGGGACAGAGCAGGTGCCTGGAGAGTGGCAGCAGCAGCATCCCAGGATCTGTGGGGGATGGCACAGACTACAGCCACACTGCCCTCCCCAAAAGCCATGAGCTCCCAAGAGGAGGAGAGAACTGGATGATGGATAACCCATATTTCACAGGTCAGCCTGCAAACTACCGTAGGCCCTAGTGCTCCTCTCTCTCCCTCTCCTGTCCTGGGGACTGGGTCCAAGGACACACCACTCAGGTCATGAGGAAAGGCAGGCAGCCCTGTGGTAGCTCCCAGAAAGCAAGTTTTCCTCCACTTCTCCCCCCAGAGTCGTTTATCCTGAGCCAGGAAAAGCCAGCAGCACCACTGTCATTTCTGACACCACATTTTCTCCCTTAAGACAATTCTGTTGAGATGCTGGAAACCCTTCTTCCTCTGAGGTCTGTTCCCCTCGATTACCCACAAATTACCCAGCAGACCTCCCTTGGGATGAGACAACCATTTTCTGAAGGAAGACAAGAGGCTGAAGACTTGTTTGGGGAGAGAGAGAATCACACATCAAACCGCTCACTCCTCGCAAACCTGAGCCAAAACTGCTTGTACAAACTTCAACCCCTAAACCACAACAACTTCCTTATCAAAGGCAAAGCAACAGATCAAACCCAGCATGCCTCTTTGCCACATTTTCTTCCCCTTTTCAAGCCTGTGAAGTAAGTTTTGCTGAGGCAAGGAGGAGGATGGCTCCTCAATGAAGAAGTTAAAACCGGCGCCTAAATGATGTCGTGTTCCCAAGCGCGGGTGTTTGTCAAGCTGTCCTCCTCGGGGGGCTCGCTTCCCACAGACAACCCTCCTGGAATGAGACAGCACCTCTCTGCTCCAGCCTGGCAACAACAGCAATAAATCACAGCTAATCCTCACAAGGACAGCAGCGATGTGTTTCGGCTCTGGTTATGAAGAGCGGAGGTGCCAACGCAAACTGGGGCTTTTAAATCACCTGTCACGGGCTCAACAAGCATGAGAAATATTAATGGATTCGGCTGGAGGAGCACGGGGAAGTGGGAGGACAAAGTGAGTCCACGGAAGGGAAGGGAGTCAGAGGTATTTAAAACTTCCTTCACGTAATCTGTGGCTCGCATTCACGCTGCCTTGGCCTGGATTTTGCCACTACCATCAGGATTATTGATCAGTTTTTAAAGCCTTACATCGTTTACAGTAGTCAGCCAAAAAAAAGACCCATCCTGAATTAATAAGAAGTCCAAGCAGCTCTGCTGAGAGCCTTGGAAATGCCAAGGGAGCAACAACTCACTGCAATGCCTTGCAATTAAAAATTCCCACTAACAAGCAGCGATAACATGGGATAAAATGGATGTGCACACACAGACACACAGACAGAGACACACAGACACACACACCTCTCCCTGGACTGCAGGGAGTTCTGCTGTGAGCTCCAGCCCCAGAAAGCAGTGCCTTAGGCTGGGCTATTACACATCAACAGCACAAAACTGTCCCCGGTGACTCAGCGCTGTGCCGTGTAATGTCATTAGCCTGTGACAATCTGCCTCACAAACCCCACTGCCCTCAGCAGGCAGCTGAGGGAGGGTCCTGTTTTCCCATATCTGGAATGAACACAGAAATCTGCAACTTCAGAGAGGCTGGGAGGAAGAGGCCCGTAGCTCCAGGAGCCCATGGCTGTGGATGAGCCCGCCGTCATTCCTGCTGCGTGGTCCACACTGAGGATGGGATGCCAGCAATCCCTCCTCTGCTGATTCTCCTGGGTGGAAGACCAGGAGACCAGGAGAATCCAGGGGTTTATCTGCCCCAGGATCCCACCCAGGAAGGGTGTGGACAGCCTGAGCACCACTGGGCTGTGCCTGCATGGTAGAGCTCGTGCAGGAGGATCATGCTGACAGGCAACCCAGCGCTGGGACAGCTCCAACAGGAGATTAAACAGAGGCTTTGGAGGAGCTGGAGCCTTTACAGCTTCAGCTGCTCTGCACCAAGTGACAATGCTCACCAGCACAGCCCCAGCGTGTCCCCATCGGCAGCAGCGGTGAATGAGGGCACAGGCTCGGAAAGCCAGGAGCTTTCTGCTGGAAATCAGCATGTTACAGTGCTGCTATCCCCTCTGGAGAAGGGGAGGAACAAACAAAATGCCAGGCACCCACTGACAAGCATGGAGAAAAATTAAACAGCGTTTCTGAAGAAGTGCCTCAACGCAGAGCAACAAAACCTGTCTGTCTGCAGACTTTCTGCACTCTTCCCTGGAAATCCTTCCACCTGGTAAGGGATGATATATTTGAATTAAAGTTTGTATAACACATCCACAGCTTGGGATGGAAAACACTGGAGAAGAGCAGAGCACAATCACCCTTCCAATCATCTGGCCAAAGCACAAGGGCAAATACCAAGCCAGACCCAGCAGGAAGGCGCTGACTCCTCAGCAAATTCCTGGATTACTGATACCAGCACCAGGCAAAAAGGACTGATGGAGGAAATGGCAAAAACATGGAAAGATTAAAAATCTTAAAAAATTAAATCCTGAAATGTGAATGTAACACTCAGAAACCCTGATGGACGCTAAGAGAGTCCAATGAACTCCAGCAAACCTGTCCATCCGAGTTCCTCTGATCAACCTCCTTTGCTGCACAAACCACAATCTCCAATTCTGCTTTTGGGATCCCACCTACTTTTTTAATGCACCTCAGTCCTGCAGCCTCCCACACAGACCTGCCAGGACCTCTCCAGAAGGCTGTTATCTCCACACCTGTCACAGTTCCCAGGCTGCAGTATGTGCTGGCAGAGCTCCTTCTTCCTCATCCCAAAAAATTCATCAAACCCCGTCCCAGCTGGGACCCAAACTCCCCCAATCTATGACAGACAAACCCCAAACCAAAGCCCCTGGTGGCTCCCAGAAGATGAGACACAACCAGGCAAATTGTCAAGACCTGGGGAGTTTGTTAAATGAGTAATTATTTTTCCTTCTATTTTTGACATTCAAAATTTTCTGCAACAATTTGGTGCCAAAAAAGGAAATACCTGATTCCTGTGTTATTCACCCTGGACACCACTCCACCAATGATTATCTGTCAGAGGTTTAATTGTGCTTGGAAGCTTGCCAGGAATAATGCACGGGAAGCATAGGAAAAGCAGGCAGACATTCATCCAGAGAGGCAGCTCTTCCCAGCATTCCAAATCTCCTCCCCAAATTAGCAACTGCTTCCTTTCCATGGCTTTTTAAAGGATGGCTGGCTGGCCATCCAACATTTTCCAAGTCTGTTCAGGTGTTACAGTCTTGGAGAATGTTGTGCAGAGTCACAAGGGTGGAAGAGGGGTAGGAAGGACAGAGAGGGCAGCTGTCACCTGGGCTGTCCCCACCAGCACCAGCCACAAGGCTGCAGATTGCTTTGTTCTGCAAGTGTGCAGCTGGCTCTGGAGTGTCTCTCCATCCCCAATATAGCATCCAGTCCTTCCACAGGGAACAGCCCTTCCCCTCTCCTTTTCTTCCAGCCTCTGGCAAGATTTAAAAGGCAGCAGCAGAGACCTTTTCACCTCATCTCCCTTAGGAAGAATAAAGCAGGCAGACTTCAGGAGGGAGAAAATCTTGTGTCATAGAAGTCCCAGTGGCCTCTCTCTTGGGAGATACTCAAGTCAGGGCTATCTCCTCTATGACACAGGAAAATCCCTTGCAATTATATCACTGGTGCAGTCCCTTGGAAACAACATCACCACCTCTCTCTGGCAAAGCACCACCAACATAAGAAGCAGCAGCAAGTGCATGGAGAAATAACCAAGGCATATGATGGGAGGTTTCCTTTTTATATTTTCATTTCCTGAGCCAAAGCAAATGCCATGTCAATGCCAAGAGGCTCTTGGTACAGATGCCATCTCATGGGTGTTCTGCACACATTCCATGTAGGAATCATGAAGGGACAAACTGAAGAAAGGACTAGTTAAGATCATCAGCTCCACTATCCTTTCCTTCTCCAAGGCAGGAGGAGCTAGGCTGGCAGATCCTGGATTAACATCTGGCAGATCTTGGATTAACATCTCTGCTCCCTCAAAACAATCAGGACCCCCTTCTCCCAGCTCCTCTAGAGCAGTGCTTCCTTATCTTCCCATTTACAAAGATTTTCCTGATCTCTTGCTGCAATTTAAGCCCATTATTTACCACTTTATCATCCACTATTGGCAAAAGCCTTTCTAAGTTTCAAGAGTTTTTCCTACATGCTGCCCTCCTTCCCTTTATTATCCTTGAAACAACTCTTTCAGCCCCAGCTTGAAGACATTTTCTACCCCCCCAATTATCTTACTGTTGTCCCCTGGGCTCTTTGCACCCCTCCATGGTACCCAAAACTGGACAAATCCTTCAGCTAAGCATAGTCAGAGGTTTACTTTAAGGACATTTGCCTCTTTTTTTAACTTCCACAGGCTGACTCAGTCTGGAGCAGCCCCCCATAAGCCAAACCCTGGCCTGTTGGGCTGGTATTGAGGCATTTCTCCATCCTACACTGGTGCCACAGCTCCCTCCTGGACCTGCCCTTGTTTGCAGCTGCCTGTTTGTTTCTGCCTGATTTCCCAACATTGTTTGGAGCTCTGCTCCCTCCTACTCACGTGTGCAATATCCCTGCCTCTCCCCAGCTGGGTTTCACCTGCAGAGCTTGGAGTGCATTTCATGCTGCCCTTAACACCCTCCTGACCTCCACGGGTGGGATGAGTGGGTTTCCAGCTCTGTGAATATGGAGGCAGCTGATCCTTCTGTGACTGCTGCCATGTGAAACCTCAGCTCTTCATAAAACTGGAGCAAAGCCACCCCAGCTGCCAGAGGGTGATGCAGCAGTGGGGAGGGTGACATTCAGCAATAGTCTAAATTAATCTGTCAGGCTGGATTTTTCTTTCAAACAGAACTGTTCAGGGCTGGGTGCAGGCCTTTGTTCAGCTGAGATCCCCTCCCTCCAGGATCCCCCCCTCCCCACAAGCCAAATCTAGTGGTGTTCCTGTCATTGCCACGCTGCAAAACCTTTGCTTTAGCTCACAGTTTTGGGTCTGTTCCCCCCATCACAAATCCATGAAAATTCATGTGCTTCAGGAAATCAAACCCCAGTTGCTATGGTGAAAGGCATTCTGCAAACTAAGAAACAAATACAAGTGGGACATTTGGAGGTTACCAGATTTTTTGCACATCTTTCAGACAAGAATAAAAACCCTTTCAGCAAATTAAAGGCTCCAATAAGATCCCGGAGCTACACCTCAAACATGAGGGATTTGCAGTACAACTTAAGGAAATTAATAATCAAGCACTGCATTTCTCCACAGAAGCCTCATCCCCATGGCTCCTATTACAGCAAATGCAGCAACAGTTTCTGAGAGCTGGGCTTTTTGCCTTTGCTGCAGAGATGGCAGGAGGCTTGGGAGGCATCCGGGAACCCCGGGACACGGAGCTGCCGTCAGTGTGACCTCTCACTACGCCCACCGAGCACCAAGAGGAGGAGTCTAGCTAGAGAGCCAGTAAATTAATTCAGACAGACACAGAAAATTATCCAGCAGAAGGGTCATGGCACCTTGGGGATGAACTGTCCACTTTTGCTAATCAGTGGGTTGGGGTTTTTTGCATTTAATGTGCTGGGTCCTTGCCTTCTATTAAGGCACTGCTGTAATTCAACCCCTGCCAGCTCCACGGAGAAAAATTGTCCTCTAAAGATCAAAGAGGTGACACAGCCCTGGCTGGCTGGTGGCACAGCAGGGATCCCAGGGAGGTGAGGAGGGGGAATGCTCACTGGGTGGGAGGCAGAGGCACCCACAGAACCTCCAAAAGGCTCAGCTGCTGGCCTGGGTGGGAGTGCAGAGGTGCAGGGGAAAGAGCATTCAGAGCTCTTTTCTCCACAAACCGTCCTCCAGCTCTCACAGCTCCTGCTAAAATTAGTCAGAGGGGTGTAGAGCACCTCTAAGAGAAAAAAAAAAAAGGCTTTTCCTTTTCTTGGTAAGGTCACCAAAGAGATCTCTGTCATGCAAAGGCAGCACAAACCTTCTGCACTGCGCTCTCCTCCGTGCAGTAGCTCAGCCTTCCCCCAAAACCTCCAACACTGCCTCCAAGGCCTGAACACTCCAACAAAGATATCTTCCCTCCTTTGTCTGCTCTGATTTTTCAAATGCCACTTCAGATTCCTGTTTCATCAAATGCAAATAACATGAATATGGCTTTTTCTCCCCCTGAAGAATATAATTCGCAGGAAAGCATTTTCACAGCAACCCCAATTTAATCTCCTTTTTTTTTTCCCCATGATTATACAAACTGATCTCCAGTCTCATCTGCTCAACTGTCACATCCTCCCATCCCACTGTTGCTCTAATTGCACAGTGCTGAGCCCCCTCGATTGTTCCGGTACCTCTTGGTAATGCAGGAATTCTCCCCCCTGCAAAGTGCCAGCACAGCCTTTCATTCCTGCTTTTGATTCTTCTGTAAAAACGAGGTGAGGAAAGCACTGGCTTATTTCTGAGATCCTGATGTTGCACCACAATCTCTTACTCAGTCTTCCCTCACCTCAGTGGATTCTTTGTTTGGTATTTTTAACTCTAAACTTTCCAAGCAGCCACCTCCTGTTAGGTATTTGTTCCGGCTGTCAGTCCTACTTTGGATCTACATCTTTACCACCTTGCTGAGGACAACAAGATGTTCTTACCCTTTCTGAACACCAGGCAGTCTTGATCCTCACCTAACACCGGTCCTTTGGCTCTTTGATTCACCTCAGCTTAGAAATGTATCAGGAAAAGACTCAGCCTCCTTAAATCCACAAACAAAATTTACACAAAAGGCCTGGGTTCCAACTGCTGCAGAACACAAGACAAACTCCTCATCTGCAAGTGGAGCTGGCTCTGCACAGGGGCACACCTTCATTTGTTTACAGCTTGGTGGGCTTGGGGTATTTTGAAGGGTCAGGGGTTTATTCAGGCCAAGGTTTTTCTTTTCCACTGCACCTCTCTCTGTGGCATTGCATCAAATGTTTTACACTGAACTGCTGCATGCCACAGCCACCACACTGCTCTTACCCAGCAGGACAGACACACTGATAGGGAACACCACTGGCTCTCCAGAGCATCAGACAGTAAATGCACTTTTCCCCTGCTCCCAGTGCCATAACTCAATACACTTATGCAGGCCTCAAAAGAGAAGGAGCCTCATCAAATGATGCCTTATCTGACCTAGAAGCCCTCCCTGGGCACTCTTGCAGCCCTGCTGCTGGACCAGCGCACGGCAGCATGTGTCACCACCTTGGCTGATCCCATTCCCAGTCTTCCATCCCAGCTTAAAGTCTCCCCTAATGCCCTAAAGACATAAGATGTGCAGCTTTCTGCTGCTGTACCTCAGTAGCTGTTCCCTCAATATTTAATCTTGTAAGCTGTTAATGCACGGATCTGTGCTAAGCGGCAGAGTTCAGCTTTTTCTGCACTCAGAATTTGCTTCCTTCTTGTCTGAACGTGGCAAAGGCCATTCATTTACTTCTCAGACCTCAACTCAAGCCAAAATTCATCCCATTTTAACCCAGTGAGAGTCCAGGTGGTTTCCTTCCTTTCCCTTAAACGGGCAACTGAAATTTTTGGCCAGCCGGCCTTTTTTGCGTTTCTTTTCCTTTTTATTTATTCACTGCAGCCTTAGTTGGATTTTTTTCCCCACTAAACAAAACCAAATAAAAGCCCGGAGGCAGCGCAGCCTCGTCTCCGGAGGTGCCGGCAGCTGCCCTGGGTGCCTCGGTGCCAGCGCTGTGCCAGCTGCGGCGCAGGGAGCGCGGCAGGGAGCTGCCAGCCTGGCATCTCCCCCAGGCCTGGCCTGCCCGAGCTGCTGGGGCCTTTCAGCAGCAATTGCTGCCTCCTCCCTCCGCTCTCCTGACTCTTTCCTGCCTCCTCCCTCTGCTCTCCTGACTCTTTCCTGCCTCCTCCCTCCGCTCTCCTGACCGGAGAACGATTTCGGTGCGTGGCTGGGATGTTCAGAGCCAGCCTAGAGGGAATACGTCCATGTCCATGAAGCATCTCCAGCTTTTTGGGACTAGAGCAGAGAAGTGCAAAGCCAAAGCTCTGTTGGACACAAATCTTGGACACAAATCTCACACAGCCCCTTGGGCTCTCAGCTCCACCTATGCCAGGAAACCTTTTTCAGGGATATTCTTCAAGACACAAGTAATTTAAACTCCCAAACGCAAGTCATCCTACAGGATCTATTTTCTGAGCAGTGTGGGAAGGTACCGGCCTGCACAACCATTTATTAGCACAAATAGGAGTGTATGTTTAACTCTGTAGAACGGGTAGAACAAAGGATTATTAAATAAAATTCTGATTAGTTCAGCTGAAAGCAAAATACCAGCTGGAGCCTGGTGTAGCGCAGGCATGTTATCAGCAAACATGTGCTGCCAGCGCATCTGCACACACACACACAGACACACACACCCCCCAGCTCTGACCATGGGGAGCCTCAGCCTGGAACAGCAGAGCCACAGCACTCCCATCGTGTTCTGTGCCCCGACAGCTCCAGTCCTGCCCTGAGCCTTTGGCCCTACAGGGCTGCACAATGGGAATGAGAGTGATGAAACCTGAGTTTTCCCACTTACCCTCCTACCAGCAGCCATGCTTTGTTAGCGTTCCAAGTGGGAACACAGCCACTCAGCAGAGCTATCACAGAGTCCCACCGCCTGGAATCACATGCAGGGCACATGGCTCTCCCTCCCACCAGCCTGCCTAAGTGCAGCCATATTCATTAACAGCCCGTCCTTTAGATCCTGGTGCAAAAGTTAATGAAGCCACTTTGCGAGAGGGCAGCCTCCCCAGCACAAGATAAATAATGGATATAAAAGCAGGCTGGGAGGGAACTGGTGCATCCCTGCAAGGTCATGCTGGAATGCATCAGTGGCTCACTGAGGCTGGGCTCCTCCGGTAAGAAGCCTGGAGCTATTTATGACTCATGTAATTAATTAATGCCAACGGGCGTTCTGCTGCAGGCACGTGGGAGACCAAAGGGAAATACGAAGCGGGCAGGTTAGGAAATGTAGTGGAGGTGGGAGAGAAGGATGACATTTCTTGTGGCAAGACATGCTTTGAAGTAATTACCAGCAGTCCAAACAGCCAGCAGCTCTTTTGGCTACGTCAGTACAAAATCAATTAGGAGCTTTAAAAATGCAACGGGCTCATATTTCCGAGAGCATCAAGGATAAGAAGTAGCCTCGGAAGGAGAGCAGTTGCATTTCCAAGCACCGTGCACCTGAAGACCCTTCCCCAGATCCTCAGACCCCACAAACGGTGTGACCAGCAGAGGGAGCATGGTTAATACCGTCCCAGTCACAAACGGTTTGGGATGAGAGCACGGAGGGAGACCCACAGTTTGATTTTGTGTGTCTCTAAAGCCTAGGGACCAGTTTAACAGAAGCAGGAGAAAGGAGTGAAGGTGAACGTGGAGAAAGCAGAGTCCTGCAGGCACTCAGGGCTCCTGCCACAAATCTCCCCCTTCCAGAGCCGGCTCTCCCAACATTGGGAGCTATCCAAAACTGCAGATCACGTCAAGAAAGGGACCAGGGCTGTGGCTTCCCTGCTCCAGCTTGCAATACTGCAGTCTCACACTGCACACTCAACATGTGGTGACGCTGAGTCATGACACCATGCTCGCACAGACCGTTTGAGGACAATGAGAGCTTAACCTAATTTTGTCCCTTTGTTTGTCCTCTGCACACAGATCAATCAGTTCCACTCCCTGCCTTCACATCCCCCTGCATCCAGCGCCTGATACATTATTAAGACTGTAAATACAAATAAAGCTCACTCTTCCCCTCCTCTGGGAGGGCTCTAAAGTCCTTCTGGGTTGTCCAGTTCCCACCCAGTCTGCATCCTCTCTCGTGTATCTTCATTGCCAGAATATCTTCTTACCCTTCCCAAATGTATCCATGCATTGTCCTCGCTCCCTCTTATCAGAGCTGCCTGCAACAAATCCTCTCACACAATGAGGATTGGAAATTTGCTTACAAGCTGGTGCTGTTTTCCATTTCTGCTCCTCTGTGCATCTCTTTTCTCTCTGGACACTTGCAGGGGTCAAGCAGCATAGCATCAGTCTGCCACAGCCATCTGGATGAGCAGCAGAGGCTGCCTGCAGCCCCAACCCTGGTTAGCAAAGCCTGGGAGTCTGCAGCGTGCTCCCCTTTGAGCCTTCCCCAACCTCCACAGTCTGGGGGATCGTGTTTTCTAACCTCTGATCACTGCCAAAGCCCTCGGATCCTGGTGGGACTCCCTACCACTACCCAGTGTTTTTCTGGAGCAAATCAATAGCAGAGATTAAAAACCAAAAAGGAAAGAGTAAGTGAAATGAGAGTGGGGTTTAGTTTCATAAATATATATGAGTAGAACAAGAGCAACGAAGTGCTTCTTTCTGGTGGGCTGAGAATCAACTCGAGCCTGAGTCTCCAGGGTAAAACAGGAGCGAAGTAAACGACAACACGAACACCCACTTAGCATTCGTGCTTCATATCCCTGCTCTGAGCCTCAGCAGCTTCAGGAATGCTCCTGTTAAATACTGCCATGCTCCCAATTACCAGTGATCTGGACTGTTTATTTTCTAAACAGATTCCCCCCTCTCCCCACCCCGATCCCCCCCCAAGCCCCAGGAGATCCCATAAGCCTAAGACAAAAGCAGTCTAGAAGAGGTGTTTCAACCTCTTCTGGCTATACAATATCCATAGCTGGCTCCATTTCCCTAATTGTTTCATACTGACCTTGAGGATATTTTGGCCATTAAATGACTCCCGCTCCTTGAAAGATGATTTACCAGGCATTGTGTTGTTTCGTTCTTCAGCTGTAGAGAGAAAAGCCGCCACCAGAATGAGCTTCAGATGGGAGAACTCTGTGTGCTGTACTTCACCCCCCACTCTGTCCCTCCCCAAAGTCAGCTGCCAGCTAATAAACCATCTTTGCTCAGTTCTCAGTGCAAAAAAAACAATTCCACTTGGATTTTAGGAGGAAAAGGGCTGGAACTGGTGCCTCTATCGGGATCACCTCTGTTAGCTGGAGGAAAGGCCCCAAACCACAGCTACTGCCCTGGTGACTCTGTAGGGCTGACTGCTCAGTGCAACACACCTGCTTCTCTCTGGCTCGTTTTCATCCCTCATCCTGCCATGTCAGGCTGCGAGACAGCACTTGCATGGCCTGGAACAGCCCCAGATTCTAGGCTGAGCACACCAGCACAGCGCCAGGCGGGATGCGGGCGAACCCGACACAAACCTGTGCTGGGGATGCTTCTGTGGGGTGGACACACACACACACACACACACACACACACACAAACATTCAGAACAGCAACCCAGGCCTACAGCAGCTGCCAAAAGCCCAGGTCTGAGATCCATTTCCCCAGAGCACGGCTGGGTTTTTACATAATCCCCAAGTACATGATCTGTTCCTTCCACAGGACCTCTGCCTCACTCGGTGAATCTATTCAGTATTTTTTTTTCATCTCCATCATTAACTATGAAGTCCCCCTCACATCCAGCTTGCTGTTCAAATCCTGTATGGAATACAAAGAGACTTCTATGGCTGCCTGCAGAATGCTGGCGGAATGCTCTCCCCATTGTGTCTGAATGCCTCTCATGCCTCATGGGGCTGTGCAGAATATAGACTCAGGATGCCAGACCTAGCTGCCCATGTGCAGAGCCACATCAGCACTCTGGGGTCGCATTTTCAGGGCTCAGTTTGAGAGCCCCACAGGGTTTCTATGCCCTGGGTGTGTTTGTTTGACTTCAAGCAGCAGTCAGAGCCAAACCTGCCCAGAAGACAATGACACAAATCACCTGCTGTTATCACTGTCCCTGCAGAGATTCAGAGAGGCAACAACTAAAGAATTCTTGACACAAACTATTGCAGTGCACAGGGGCCACTGTGCCAGAGCATGCACGTTTGCACATGGAGAACCAGGCTGGAACACACTGCCCCTCCCCAAGGATGATGCTTTTAGGGCTGCTTTATAAAGTAATGTGATCAGAACCATGCTACAGACAGCCAGAGCAGACAATCTTTTGGCAGAGACAGCAGACGCCATACACTCAAGAATAGCTCACATTCAGCTTTGCATCACATTCATCTGTCTGCATCTGATTTAAGGAGAAAGACAATGGAATCACTTTCCTAAAGAAATGGGCAGTCTCTAAGTTAACCAAAGAGGATTATGTTTTCATCTCGTTTGAAGGTCAGCACAACACATGGAGTTGTTACTCAGTTTCAATTTAACACCGGGGTGCAGAGAGCCCAAGATCTCACCTCCAGGAGGAGTGGCTGAGGTCACCTGCCATGTTCAGCCTGAAGGAGACTGAGGGGACACCTCATCAGGGTCTGCAGCTTCCTCATAAAGGGCAGTGCAGGAGCAGCTCTGATCTCTGTCACCAGGGACAGGACCCAGGGGCATTGCTGGAGCTGTGCCAGGGGAGGCTGGATATTGGGAAAAGGTTCTTTGCCCAGAGGGAACACTGACCAGGATCCCCAGGAAATGGTCACAGCTCCAAGGCTGCCAGAGCTCCAGGAGTGTTTGGACAACGCTCTCAGGCACAGGGTGGAATTGTTGGGGTGTCCTGGGCAGGGCAGCAGCTGGGCTGGATGATCCTTGTGGGTCCCTTCCCACTCAGGACATTCTATGATTCTACTTGAACATATTTTTCCCTAGCTCAGATACTACGAGTGCTACAGGATGCCAAGGTTTTGAATCTATGACTTTTGTTCATTGCTTTATTTTCTTCTGGGTTTTATTAGCACACATCTCCCCCCAGCCCCGTAGGTAAGAAAAATCACACTGAAAAAGCAAACGACAAAAGCGTCTGCTGAGAAATTGTTGGAAGGGAGAAATGAGACTACTTGAAATGCATTTAGCAGCAAGGATGAAGGCTCTACATACTTGGATCTTTCCTGAAGAGAGTGTTCATGACTGTGGCATGCAGCTTCACCCTGTCCCATTCTTTAAGCATCAGGCCAGAGGCCACAAAGCGTTCCACCAGCTGATCAGCGACCATCTGCAACCTGGGAAGCAAAGAGAAAAACAGGGCCACATAAAACAAGGAGCCTCTGCAGCATCAGCTCTGGGCTTTTCAGCCAGAAGGGCAGCAAGTGTGAAATGAAGTCTCTGCATGCACACAGGAAAGGGAGCTAGTCCCTGATGGAAAGCGAGCAGAGGCATCAGCATTCAGCTCTAATGCAAAAAGTTCTGACTGTTGCACAAAGCTTCCTCTGTGATCGCTTCTGCTGCAAATATTCCACGAGGAAGGGCAGATTTAGCACAGCAGAGAGCTTGCTCACAGTGACAGATGTTACTGGGAGCTGAAGGATGCATCTTTCTACTGCCAGGAAACACAATGTGACTCTCCTTGCAAATGCTAAAATCTGCACACCCGCAGGGGCTTGGGCACCTTGGCTCCCAGAGGATGCTCCCAGGGACTGCTGCAGCCTGGCTCCTCTCTGCCCCAGATAACCAGCCCAACACTGGGCTTGCTGTCTGGGAGAGCCCAGAACGTGGTGACAGGGCCACAAACCCTGTCAGCACTTCCTGGTGAGCACTCCAGCTTTGGAGCTACTGAGCAAGCAAAAGCAAAATCCAAGGACTTATTCCCATCTTTGTATCTGGCCTTGACTGTCAGGATCTGAGGGCAGACCCATCCTAGGACAGGCAGCAGGAGCAGGGATCAGAGCAATGTGCTCATGTCTAAGGAGCTGAAGGAGCTTCCAGGCTGCTGCTGTGCCCAAGAAATGTCTGCAGTGCCTGATTCTTACCAAAGGTAGAGAGGATATGCCAGAATGAGAGCTTCCCATCTCTGAAAATAAGGCCAGAGGGTATTCAGCCTGTGCAGAAGAATCTGAGCTTCTCCCAGCACGTCCCAGGGAGGAGAGAGCTTTCTGCTCTGTGAGATCCCACCACGTTGGTGTCTCAGCTGTGGCAGAGCGTGGCCTGTCCCCAAAGCCTGGGGCTGCCACGCTCTGCAGGCCAGCTCTGACCCCACTGCTGGCTTTGGGCTGCCCCTCACGGGCTGCCAGCCCCCATGTGACCATTTCAAGACTCTCAAACTAGCAATTGTCACGGCTTTTTACTATTTTCTGGCTTTACTTCAGTGATTTTTAAAATTAGGAATGACAAAGATTAAATGAATATCATTACAGACAATACTAAAACAAATTAACAGAGAATAGCTCAAGTGAAAATGGTGCTTTATTACGTTATAAAGTTAATCAAGGAAATAAAACAAATTAGAATGAATTATAATGGAAATTATTTGCCATGTGGGAGGCATCAGAGCATGATCCCTCTTTCAGTCTGAGCCATTATATGTGCAGAAGGGCATGCCAACCCCTAATTCTGTCTGCAGTTATGCAAGCTAAGTCAGGATAAATCAAATCTCCTGCTCTACAGCTTAAGCTGATCAAGATCATCCAAAGATCAGGAAGGAACTCCACCCCTCAGCCATGCCAGGAACTACACAGAGCTAACAGGACATCTTGCATGAGACAGGAAGGCACACACCTCTCTCTAGCACAGGCTGCAGCAGTCTGATCCAGCACAGGAAGCCACGTGGCTGCTGCTCTCCTCTGGTATTGGCCTTGCAGCTCAGAAACTGCTTCCCCATTTCCCTAAGCAAGGCACAGCAGGTTTCAGCAGGTTCAAGGAGCTGCTCAGCAATGACCTGTGTCACAGGCCAGAAAACAAAGCAGGGTTTTCTGGAGATATCACCATTTGTCCTCTCTTTATAATCACTGCTGGTCCAACACAGTGTCTGCTTGAATCTCAAAGGAAGGAAAAGCTGCTCTCCATCAACACAAAATACCTTTTTTTTTCCCCTCTGCAAAGCTAAATGTTTTTCTGGATGCTTGCTAATAGCTAAGGAACTATGTAAGGGGAGAAGTGCCAGATGAATGATTTCAGGAGAAGGTGCTTCACCCAGATGGTTGTGGGGCACTGAACAGGGAATTGTCACTGGCCCCAAAGGTGCCAGAGCTCCAGGAGCACTTGGGCAGCACTTTCAGGGATAGAGTGGTGTGGTTGGGGTGTCCAGAGCAAGGAGCTGGACTCAATGACCCTGATGGGCCCTTTCCAACTCAGCCTACTCTGTGATTCTGTGAATTAATCTGCAGGTGAGGGCAGGACCAGCCTGGGTCAAGGATTAAAACCTGAGCCTGCTGCTATGCAAAAAGCAAAACAGATGCTGTGGAAGAGAAGCCTGGCAGTTTCTTGCCATGCAAAGCACAAGGTCTGGTTTTGTTCTAAACCTCAGCTAACAGATCTCTGTGAAGGACAGACATCAGCCCTTTCTTGGGGGGTGGGGAGTGCTGTTTTCAGTTTCAAGGCCAGGTGCATTTGAAGACCTCACTTCTCTCCCCTGCCCAAAGCAGCTCTGCCATCCCTGATGCACATCAGCACTGTGTGATGTGCAGCACTATGCCTAAGTGTGTTCTCACCACACAGGGTACAGCTGGCATCTGAAACAGAGCAGGGTGCAAGTACCAACAATTCCAGCTGTCCCCAGAGGCAGGCAGACATCACTGTCAATTCAGGCCCTGCTTATGCTCTGCAGGATTCCTCTCCCAGCTCCTCAAGCCGCAGATTTATTTTCAGATGCAACCAGACTGGTGAGCATTGCACCTCAGAGAGAGCCAGAGCTTGGTGACTCAGGAGAAGAGGCCCAGAGCTGGTATTTTAGATGCTCTCTACAACACAACCCACCAAAGGACATTTGGGTCATGCAGTGTCTGTCTCCATCTCATCTTTCTAAGTGCTTCTCCTCTCTTTCTCCCTGTGCTCTGGCTCCTGGCTGATTTCTGCCTTGCCCTGGTTCCCCACCTGCCTCATTTGTTTTAATCTCACCTCTTCCAGGGTAGGACAGACTTCAAAGTGGAAGAGCCAAGAAAAGGAAAAGACTTCAATTCCTACTGCCTCCCAGCAGTTCTTACATTTCTCATTTTCCCCCTCATTTCCTTATCCCACTTCCGATCTCTGACTTCAACACAGCCTCCAAAGTGTGGTTTTAAGCAGCACCCCCCCTTCACCATCTCCTCAGCCCTCAGGGAAAGGATGTGCCAGAACATATCCCTTCTTCCCTGAGCCAGTCCCTGCTCACAGCCTCCCTCCTCCAGCTGCACTGCTCCATGCTCCTCTGCTAGCTCCTGCTGTCCTCTAGCAATGGGAACAGACAACAAAAGGGCAGTGCTGTCAGGCAAAGAGAAGGGAGGCTCAGAGACAGGAGGTAAAGCTCTTTTGGCTACTCCCCCTCCCTCTCTCTGGCAACCAGCAGCACTGAGTACAACAGCTCTTATGTAAATCACAGAATCTACAGTGGTTTGGGTTGGAAGAGGTGTTAAAGATCAGCTGCTTCCAAACCCTGCCATAGGCAGAGACACCCTCCACCAGACCAGGGTGCTCCAAGCCCCACCTGTGTTTCCTCAGTCCTCCAGAAAGCACCAAGAGAAAAGATGGTGCTGCCACCAGTGATGTAGTCTTTGCCAAAAACAAGATGAAGGAAAGCTGTCCAGACACTGCCACATCCTGGGCAGGGCTGTTTGCAGAGCTGAAGCCATCAGCCACAGTGATGAACAGCACAAACACTGGAGCTGACACCAACCAGGCTTCAAGATCTTGCAGCAGCTGCTCCAAAAGACATTTCACACCCAGCACCCATTCCAGGCTGCTGCAGACACACAAACCAACTCTGTAATCAGGTCATGCTCTTCTGAGGACCTCCTGGGTTAACTGGGCTTTAAGAATAATTAAGTGCTGCAGAATAGAACACACCAGGCTGTCCAGATTAATCTGGACTGCAGGTTGGGAACTAGACAGTAGAGGCCAAATCATGCTGCCTTCTAAGTCATCTGAGGAGTATCTGCTTGGCCATCTTATCCCTGTGTGAGCTGTGACTCCATTACTCACCCTGACAGACTGCTGCAGAAACAAACGACATCCTTCAGCTGCAGCACCAGTGACTGAGTTAAAGAGCAAACACATCACTGCCTTAACTGCTTCAGGAAGCAAGGATGACTTCATCTTGGTGTCTGCTGGCCTGAGGACTGCCAGGAACACCCACCAGCTCCAGAGGGTTTCCCTGGCACTCTGGGGAGGAATGAAGGACAGGAGCAAGGGGAACTCACCTGTCTGAGCCATCCTTCATGTGGACTTTGGCATAAAGGACATCTGTCATGGCAGGGTCATCGTTCATGTACTCCACTCCTGCCACCTCCACCGTCAGGGGCTGGCCTCCAGTAATTTGGCTAAAAGCCAAGAAATCCATAATGTTAAAAAGCAAAATATCACACCAGCTCTTGAAATGCAACACACAGTGCTCCTTGTGCACATACCAAATATTTGTGTTTACTAGGGGAAGGAGATTACTCTTTCTGCCACAGTGAGACACAAATTTGGTGTTAAGTGGGGCTTAAATGTTACACAGAGCCTATGGGGCAGTGAACTCCACTGAGTTCTTCTTCTCTGTCCCCTATTTTTCAGCTTGTTTGCACTGCAAAAACCCAAACTCAAAAAGTCTCTTTAATTCCTAAAACTCAAAAGCCTACGGCTGCTATTGCCTTGTCACCCTGAGTGGTAAAAGAATTTAAATTCATACATTTGGTGTTTCAGACACACATTAAGTCAACCTGTCAGTGCTCACAGGCCACCCCAACATGGAGGTCTCCATCCACATGTCAGAAAATCCACCAGAAGGAAATGGTCCAAGTTCTCATTCCAGAGAGGCTCCTGCCTCCCTGTGAAAGGACCAACCATAAAGTCTCTGATTTTTGCTGGGAAAGGTACTTGATACAGAACACAGCTCTGAGTGCAACATCCAACCAGTAAACAGAGCTGGTTTAAAATCAGCCCCAGCTCTTCATGCAGGATATAATATGCACTCCCACACCTGCAAATGGCCTGTAGAGTGTGTCTGCTTCCCAACACCCTGCCTCCTTGCCTTTCCCAGCAGAGCATCCTGGGGAGGCTGGTGCCACAGCCAGTGCTCCCTGTGAGTAATTGATGCCTTGTTTAACACCCAGGGCTCATGGAAAGAACAGGGAGTGTCTGGGCAGGCAGATGTAACTAACACAAGTTAACAAGGTGAGTGTGACTGTGCTCTGACCTTGCTCACCTCTGTTCAGCTTTTGAGGTTCTCAGCAAAGATTCCTAAGTGAAACAAGCAGTGTGATTTCCCTTCCCAGTACAGTTACTGGGAGGGAAATAGCACAAATGTACTATTATGGACACCAAACTAACAGCACTAAAGGTCACATATTCTAAAAAGGGTCAAAAAGGTCACAGCTACCCTCACAGGGCACTGCCTGCACTTTAGAAAAGGAAATGAAAGCTAATGAAGGTTTATGTAGGTGGAAGGGAGCCTAATTAATTTTCCAAGTATATTTACTTGGGTGTGGAAGGGGAAATAAACTAAAGGTTACCTTCAAGTGTTGATTCCCCCTTCACTAAAGGAAATAGGGAGCAATGATTTTCTCGGCATCAGTTCAATCCACTTATGTGGAAGCTGGCACTTTCCAAATATTGCATTCAGAGCCTCCCCCTGGAAACACACTTGCATTTCTGTTCAACAGCTGAACTGGAGCCATCCTTTTAAAGGCAGAGGTATGAATTCTGGCCATGCATTAATTCCCACAGATATTAGCTGGCACAGCGTGGCCAATTCTTCATGCACAGAGGCAGCAAATGAATGAACGCGAAGGATCCGTGCTCTGTATGCAAAGGCTTTGCAGAAATAAATAAATAAACCAGCCCCTCAGGCCATCTCCAATTACTAAGCTGACCAGAGATAAGCTAATTACGGTGTCACTGGAGCACATTTGCAGCCAAAGCCCCAACATCTGCAGCTGGGTGTTAACAGGCAGCGAGGCGGCCGCGCTCCCAGAGCAGCACGGGCACTTTCAGCCTGATTACTCACAGGGCTCCCGATGGCTTCCCTGCACACAGCTCCCCTCGCCCAGGAATGTGTGTCAAGGACACCTCAGCATCTGCTCTGAGGCAGCAAGGAAGAGGGAAGTGCCAGAGCCAGAGCCCACTGCAGGCAGCGTGCAAAGGTAAGGGAGCTCAGCCCTCCCTCTGCTGCAGGGAGGGGACAGCGGCAAAAACTGCTCAGGCACAAAGGACGGGGATGCACGTGAAGAAGGGAAGTGAGCAGAGCAGGTTTTCAGGGAATGATGAAGGTCTGAGCTGAGCTACAGATGCTGTAAGGCTCTCTGTGGCTGCTCAGGGATTTCTACTGCCCCATTTGAAACATTTCTAAATGTTTCAAAACATTTCTAAATGTTTTTCTAAATTTTCCTAAATTTCTAGAGTTGAGAGAAGACTACTGGAGCTGCTCTTCTCTTCGCTGTTCCTTGTTAAGACAGAGTGCTGCTTTCCCCTCTCTCAAGGCCTCGGTGATGACATCTTTTTCCCACCACTTACTCCACAAAGTCTTCTTTGCACTGCTGCAGGAGGTCACAGGCTTTCTGGATCTCTTGTTCATTCAGGAGCACCAGTGTCCCAATAGTCAGGTGAAGCTTTGCAGGGTTCTGGAACAGGCTGCTGCTGACTCCGTGATCCTACAAATCAATCCATCACATAGAGGTGTCTTACCTCATGCACACACACTCTGCTCCATCACAGGGATAAATACTACAGAAAGCAGGTACCAAGTCACTGGCATCAATCCTTTTATCTCTGTTTGGGCTGGTATGACTCAAAGTTGAAAATTTTTCAGGTTTTGTGAAGAAGCAACCTCAGCCTGGCAGATGAGCTGCAGTCCCACCTCAGCTCCCTGCCTGAGCTGCTGAACAGCAGCCTGGAAGATCAGGATAGCAGGCTGTAACTTGGTACTCAGGACCTGCAACACTCACTTGTATGGGGTTTTTTGGGAGGAGACTTCCACAGCTGTCGACACAGCATCTGCTACCAGCAATGAACTCAACACAAGCCAGCTCAGATTTAAAACTTCAATCCATTTCTTGTGCAATAAAGCTGAGACCAGCTGTAGTGACAAGCTCTAAATGGTCTCCAAATCCTGTCTAAAAACAGGTTGAACCTCACAACAGAAGCACAGTTAATACCAGCTCTGATAATTATACTTTTCTTCTTCCCATATGCCCTATAGTTTGCCGAGGTGAATTAAGTTTAAATTCCCTTTATAAGAAGAGCTGCCTGTTGTTGCTAGGGAGGAAGTGTTCCCAGGTGGAGCAGTGGTTGCATCCAGCTTTAAGAAACGTGCTATTCTGTTCTAGGATACTTATAAAAATACCTCAAGGATGGTTAACACACCCAAATTAAAACATTTATTTCCACTTAGTGGCCGCTTCCCATCAGCGCATTAAATAACCTCCAATTTTAACTCCAGAAGAAGCCAACCTGCCAGGCCATGGAAGCCTTTCTGCATCTGAAAAGAGTGCACCAGCTGAGAACAATAGCTTTGAAGTTTCTACTGTGCTCCAGAGTTTGAAATAAAACCTTTCAGACGTTTAAATGCTGCAGTATCTCAGCCTGTCAAGAGTTTCATGCCCCACATCTCGCTCAGCATTTTTCATGCCTAATGACCACATGCAGGCCCTTTACAGCACAGCTTATGGCGTGGACTAAAGACAAGGCAAGCTGCAAAACAGAGGCCAGGGGCTTGCTCCAGCAGCCCCAACCTGGCAAACACCAGCCCCATCTCACTTCTTCCTACCTTCCCCTA
The DNA here is from genome assembly GCF_963513975.1 of Fringilla coelebs. Lineage (NCBI taxonomy): Eukaryota > Metazoa > Chordata > Aves > Passeriformes > Fringillidae > Fringilla > Fringilla coelebs. The sequence goes on along the minus strand of NC_140066.1, from coordinate 4,183,701 downwards.
CCTGCAGTAAAAGCTTTGTGGCTTCCTTTAATTCATGCTGCTGTTCACATGCATGACAGGACATGATTTCTCTCTGTCAGCCTTTTTTCTCCAGTGATATCTGCAGTCAGAGAATATTTGGCCCTTCACAAAACAACAGCTTGGGTAACAGAAACTGGGAGAAGATTTGACCATTTAACCTTGCCATGGACAACCAGCCGAGGTCACAGAGTGTACAGATGAGGTACAGTAACACAGCCCTTTGCAGGTCAGAAAGCCAAAGCCCTGCCCTCATTTTCTGCCCCAGCACAATTTGTGCTGTAAACATGACCCTGCCCCAAAAGCAGCATTTTCCCCTGAGGTTTTCAACACCTGAGTGTGGGCTGAGCTGACAAATGATGGCACGTCACCTCCACGAGCCACACTACTGCTGCTGGGAAGCTCAGCAGGGAAGAGCAGTGCACAGCAAGCAGGCCAAGACCTAGATAATCCTCCTGCTTTACTCCCTAGTATTTCAGGCAGCTCCTCAAAACCCTGCTTACACTCCCTACTCTTTCACAGGCCAGCAGATCCCACTTCTCCCACACATAAAATAGATGCTGCGTCAGAGCTGGCTCGCCCTGGAACAGCCAACGTTCCTGGGGGTGTCTCAGCAGCCCTTCCTGGCTGGATGCTGCTCACCAGGATGCAAAAAGGCTGGAACTCAATTACTCTAATCCCAGATCATGATGTGTGATCAGCAATCACTGAGTCACCTCAGGGGAACCTGCCCTATTGTCTCTAGAAAAATTTACTGTTCAAACCTGGGCTCTTTAAGATGTATTGAGAGGCAGGAAGAAGAATCCCTTTATGCACTATTCATATGTGATGACTGTCCTTTTTAGCTTCTGCCTCTCCCTAGCACTGCCCTGTCATGGTCAAAAAAACCCAATTCATTTCCACTCAGTCATTTTTAATCCCTCCTGCTACCAAAGACTTCTACCTCTGCTATGCTTCTTTAGAAGGAACACAGAAAGGGTTTTATCTGGGGTCTCCAACTCCTTGAAAAGCCCAAGCACCTTGTCCCTCCAAATGTAAGACCCTGTAGTAGGGAAAACCCTAAATTACAACACACTTCAGCCCTTCTACATGATAAGGCAAGGGATCAAGCTCCTCAGCTCTTCTGCCCTGGCTCTGTCCTCTCTACTGTTTTAGGAGCTCCCAGTGTTTGCAGACAGATTTATGTTCTTCAGGTTTCTGTTTTCCTTAAGAGTGGGATATTGCATGCCAGCTATGTGCCCTGTGCCACCCTGATCCACAAACAAAGGAGTGAGCCAGGAAAACAGTATTTGCACAGGATTGACTGAAAAGCTACAGGCTCAAAAACCCCTCCCACTTTCTGCCCCTTCCACTCTGAGATAAAATACCTCATTACCAATGTTTGATATTTACAGGTTGCAATATATGACAGCAATCATGTTTCTTTTCCCTGCTACAATCTGCAGCCTGTTCAGTCTGCAAACGCTGCACAGCTCTCAAAGACCCAAGTGTGATTTTTCACAGCAATGTTTCTGCAAAGTCTCTTCCCTTTTCCACCTGCATGCTCAGACAGACATCTCAGTTCTCCTCACTCTGACACCTACATGACTGGGAGAGAGAGGAGACTTCCAAGGTCATCCAGCTGTCCAGGCCTCCCACTGCACCACATCAGTGATGAGCCTGTCCAGGTGAGCCACCTCCCCATATTTAGATTAAATTAACCTAAAAGAACCTCTCCTCATTTGTTTCATTTGCCTGCCAACCCTGACCTACAGCATGAACAACACCTGAAGTGTTCTGTAATTCAGCACAAGGTTTATTTTCTAAAACCTTTTAAAGACACACACACAAAAAAAAAACTTAGAAAGCATAATACCTAACAACAAAATCCTATAAAATATAAATGAATGGTTGTCATGGTAACTACTTCAGAGAGAAATTGAGTCCCTCACAAATGCTCAATGGCCAGAAGAGATTCTCACACACACAACATACACACACACCTGCTCCTTTCCCTTCCTTGCCATTATTATCCCTCATTCAAAGGCTGAAGTTCACCTAATTCTGTGATGTTTTGCACCAGGTAGAGAAACACCCCACTTCTGTCACTGAAACCCATTCAGATTTCCTCAAGTATTCTGAGAAATCCCATTGCTTTGGACAAATCTATAAGCTCTTTTATTGCTCTGTGAGGCACAGTTTTGAATTACTGTTTTTCATTACTGATGTGCTTTCTAGCAGACCCTGCTGTGAGATAAAGTGGTATTAGAGTGGCATTACTGGCTGGAGGAGTGATTGAGAGAGGCACAGGGCTGCACTGTACTCCTCCAACTAACAGGAAGCAATAAATATATCTAGAAACCCTTTTGCTAACACCAGGAGAAGGAAGGGCAGAAAAATAAAGCACTATATATTCCTAGGCTAAGCATATGCACCCCCCTGAATACCTGTTACTGACTGAGTTCTACATTTCAAACTGAAAATTGAAACTCTAGAGCTGATGTAAGCAGTGCCAGGAACATTTCAGGCCCTTATGGGACTTGGAGCTGAACAGACACAGAACAAAAATTGTAGGACAGACAGAAAAACAGGCAGGAAGAGGAAAGATGTACATGGCCAGTACTTGGTCCCAACACTTCTCTGACCAAGGCTGGATTGCTGCAGTTTTCTGAGACAAGGAGCAGGTGAAGTTTTGCAGGCAGCCCCTTCCAAATGTGACTGACAGCACTTGAGGAATGCACAAAGTCTGTGAATGTGTTTTTAAGACAGGGCAGACAACCCCCCTCTCCCCAGAGACGCAAACTGACATTTAAGAGTGAGCAAGAGAGAAACAATGTGACAGACAAGATCAGGAGGGGTTTGGAGAGCAAGTAGGATCACCAGTGGAGGAGGGCTGCAGAGATGCAACCCACCAAGGAGGTGGGAAAAATGAGTGCCCTGCAGGGAGAAGGGCTGGTCCTGGGTGAGTCTGTTGTGCTGCAGGATTAAAAACACTGGAGGAGAGCACAAACAACAGCATTGCCTGCAAAGGTGGATAAAACACACACCTTAGAAATGGGACACTGAGAGCACTTGGAAAGGTCCTTAGAAAGCTTCTTGGAAAACTCATCCAACAGCAGGGCAGCAGGTGTATGGGATAGACTGAGGTTACTGCAGCAGGCAAGGCCACAGGGAAGGACCACAGAGATCCACAGGAGCTGCTGGCAGACAGCTAGAGAAGGAGGATCAAATATATGGAGTCCAGGACGCCGAGTCTTCAGGCAGAGCAGTGCCAGATCTCCAGGAAGGCCAGGTGAAAGGACTGCAGCAGCACAAGCAGCCCCTACAGAGCCCTGAGCTGGTCACCAGCCCCTCAAAGAGCTGCTTCCCTCTCTCACTGTACCTTGGTGTGTCCCACACAAGGACTGGAACCAGAAACCAACAGAGGGAGCCAGGCCACCACTGATGCCAGCCCCAGGTCCCAACTCTCTGTCCAGCCTACACCTTCCCAGGCTAATGTTTCCATCCCCCTGCCTGCAGGGCATTCCTTTAATCAAGGTGAGCTTTAATAAAGGTAGTGCTGCTGGCTAATGAGGAGAAATCATCCTCCTAGCCTGAGGGAAAGGTTCTCCTGGCATTGCACTGGCTAATCCCTGGAACTGTTGGCCAATTTCAGCTGCATTTAATGTTAGGTGATAGAAAGCTCCTAAGGTGTCAAGGAATTAAGCAGCTGGGAGGAGAACAGGGGCTTAAATCCCAACTGCCAGGAAAGAGAAGACTGCAAAGACAGCTCATTTCTGCTCTTGGAGATGAAACAACTGACGTGCAAGTGACCATGAGAACTTGAGCAAGAACTCGTATCTCCCCAGATGTCAGATAATACACACCCATGGCATGAAGACATAGGAAACTAAACTTCTTAAGCTGTGTTATCTGCAAGATTGTATTTTCCCCTTAGCAAGGCACTAGAAGAAGTGAAGGACATCAAAGTGAAGAGTAGAGCCCTGCAGCGTGTCTGCAATGCAACCTGCAGCAGCCACAGAGAGACCCCTCTCCTGCCTAGAGATGTCCTGCAGCAGACACAGAGGACATGGCAATTTAATAACACCATTCCCTCTCCTCAGCCCAGCCCTGGCACTGTCAGTGCCAGCCCTGGTCAGTGCCACTGACACACCACTTCTGTCAGCCCAGAAGCACACTAAAATAAACCAGGGAATGCAGAGCTTTCCCTTCATTTTCTTCCTCATTTCCCTATGCCTAAATATTTCCTGCTCCTCCCAACACAAGATCTGAAGGCAAGTAGGAGTGCTGTCAGCACAAAGTCTCCTGGAGAAGAAGGGAAGTGATGAGATTTGCAGGATGGCATGTGCTACCAAGTCATTTCTCGCTCAGCTCTGGCAATGACACCCATCTTCCTTCACTGGCAGGAGCCAAAAGGAAAGTAAAACAGAAGCAGCAGCAAACTTGTAACTTCTTACCTAATTTCATGGTTATGTAAAGATCATATAAAATGTAGACAGGTCCACCACATTATTTAGCGACTTTCCTATTGAAAACAAAAAACCCAACCCTCTTTTGAAACTTAGTGAATTGTTAGTAGAGATTTTTCTAGATGGGAGGATATCTAAGTAAACCATTCCACTTTTCAGAAAATTTCACAACAGCACTCAACAAATTCACAGCAGACCCACTAACTTAATTAAAAGGCCTATTGAAAATGCATTCCTAGCGAACGGAATAGGAAGGAAGATTTTCAAAATGCCAAAGAGCTCTCCCAATAAATGAAACAGCACTCTAATCCTGGTGTGGATCCTTACCTTTGAGCACTTCTGCAGCACCTCCTCCTTGAAGTGCAGGAAGTTCTCCTGGATGGCAGGCTGGTTGAGAGGCAAGGACAGGAAGTGTGTGAAGGGCTGCCTCCTGCGGAAGCTGTCCAGGAGCACCTCGAGCCGCGTCCGCGCAGAGACGACCCCGCTCCGCTGCTGCCCCGTGATCACTGCAGGCAAACACAGCACCAACAGCCTCTCTGCTTCTCTGAAGCTCTCTGCTTTCAGTGCCAGCCTCCCAAGGAAGCAGCAGGATTCAAAACCCCCAGCCATGCACTGAAAAACCTGCCAGACGCCCTGCTTGACTTAAAATGCCTGACGCGGCTGTGCTTTGCTCAGCAAAGACAGGAGGATGCCATCAGAAGCATCCCTCAGCTCTCAGGGCCTGAAAAACACTAACTGAGAGCCCATCAGTTCAGGGACCCTTCAGATTTCTAGAGCATTATTCCATGTTTTCAGATAGGCAGTCAAGAGTGAAAATACCATGGAAATCTATCAAGGATCGAGACTGTCTCTGTTATTTGTGCATGCACTTCAAGGCACCAAACAGAGAACACTTGAGCTCAAAAGGAGCAAAATTTCTTTGGCTTCCTATTATCCCATGTTTTCAACATCTCTCAACCTTCCTAACAGTCCTTCAGAGTTCTTGGGAAGAAGTCAAGACCCACTCCTTGAGAAGCAGCACCGTGTTCCTGTGCAGCATCACAGTGGGACCCTCCCAGCACTTCCTCCTCACAGCCCTGTCACAAACATCCCTGCGCCAGTAATCTCTGCAGCATGCCCTAAGGAACCCTCCAAATACCCACTCTGGCAGAGCCCACAAGGGTCAGCCCTGATGAGCAAGGTCTCCTTTCTTTTTAAATCCCTGGAAGTGATGAGAGGGAACATATGGTACAAGAAGCCCTGCTCTCACTGCTGGGCTCTTGTGCCAGCACCAGAAAGTCACGAATGTCGTCTCAACCCTTCTCATATTAAAGCATGTGCAGATGTTTATTTTGCACACAGATAGACAAGGTATTTCTCTGAATGCTTATTTCAGTTTCTTACTGATGGAATACTATTTTAAAAGCAAAACTAAAAAAAAAAAACCAAACAAAAACAACACGTTCAGGACCCAAGTTCTCAAGCCATTTAAGGCCATGAAGTGACTTAAAAAAAAAAAAAAACAAACCAAACCAAACACAGTTTAATAAGGATTTATAGACAATAAAAATAAGCTCAGGAGAAAAGTGAAGTGCCTTCCCCAGGGCCAAAAAGTGAGCCAGTGCTGTGTAAGAAGTAGGAATTAAAGGGAAAACACCTCCAGCACCCCCTCCCTGCTTAAACTGTGCTTGTGCAAGAGCAGATAAAAGCCCATCCATTTTGTGCATCCTACTCACCAATTTCTCCTTCCACTCCAGGCTTGGGAATGCTGATGGAGGTTCGAGTCTCTGTTTCTAGCCTCTTCTTGGTTTCCCCTTTCTTCCCTATGATGTACCTGGAGGCAGAAAGTGCAAGAGTTTCCCTCACATGGTGACACTGGGCCACTCTCCATCACCTGTGTCCAGAGCTGGACCCTCTGTGCTGGAGGGATGCACACACCCAGCTCCACGTGCAGGCACAGAGGTGATCCCCAGGATTTCACACATGTCCAGCCTGGGACAATGCTGAGCTATGGCTCAAAACTGGTTTAAGTTAAAATAAGTTGGTAGGTCCAAAACAGCTCTGCCCACCAGATCCTCTCCATCAGCTGGGTTACCTCTTTTCCCATTATCCCAGCTGAGGAAGAAATAAGGGCTCTTTCTCTGCTTTTTGCTTTGCTCAAGGTAGTCATTTGCCAGCATCCAAATACACAATGGACCACTTTTCCTTCTCTATATTTCAGCAAAACTATCTAACTAATAAAACTGTCAAAAACAACTGGACAAAACTTTGAACACTACAGGTTCCCCAGTAAACAAGGGACTGGAGTCAATAGCCAATTCCAGTCACGCGTGCTTTCTCTGAAAGCTCCCACCAACTTCCCCCTGCCAGGCTGCTCGCTCCAGCTCTTCCTCCCCTTCCTTCTCCCAGCCTCCTTGATGCTTTTATGTTCAAGGGAAGAGATGTTCAAAGCCTCTCCTGCCAGCCAGCAAGCACCACCTGCTGTCCCTACCACGGGGCCGGTGAGGAGTCAAGCGAGGCCCAACTGCACTTAAAGGCGTTGCCAATTTCCCCTTCCCCACCACTCCAACCCCGAGCACAGAGTACATCCCAGAGATCCAAACCTCCAAAAAATAAATATTCTGTGCTCAACTTCTTCCCCAGCTGGCTGCAAACCCAATAAAGGCTCACTTGTACAAGGGGCTGGGAACCTCCAGCCGGCACTGGAAGCCTCGCTCGGTCTCCTCCACCACGAAGGCATCGCAGGGCTCGTCCGCGCACTCACCGGCGCCTACTGGGAAAACCACGTCAGACCCAGACCTCTGTAAAGCCTGGCAGTGCTTTAGGGAGGACAACAGCCTCCTGCCAGCCTTCTCTCAAGGTGAAATGAAGGAAGGAATGGGCTCCTCTCTGCTGTGGATAACTGCTTTGTATTTATCACCTCGCTGCCAGCTGCGGAACAGGTAATGACAGCTTCTAAATGCAGCCGGCTGGGAGGCGCAGGAAGCAGGTAGTTACAGCCCAGGTTTTTTCTCAGCTGGAGTTTGTGCAATTCCCACACAGTGGGAATGGTCTCTTCTGGCAGCCAATTCAGAAATTTAAGGCTGCAGAAGAAGACAGATGAAAGGTGAGGAGAGTTTTGGTCTGAGGATTCAAGCCAGTGATTTAGAAACAAATGCACCTTTCATCCGCAGGCTGCTGGGTTGTTCTCAGGTCAAACAGAACACCCTGGGAGAATCCACGCTTCCTATTCCCTATCCAACACGAGCAGGGATGAATTTGAATGGAAAGCACCTGGTTAAAGCTCAGTGCCATCCGCTGGAAGGCAAGGTGGGAGGAGAAACAGGACACAACGGCCACACCCCCATCTGAAAAGTAACACAGGAGCTTTTCTGTGCCCTCAAGAACTGACCCACAACTACAGCAAACAGACAGGCAGAAAGACAAACCAAAGCACACAAGGACAGGAAGAATTTTGTCCCCAAAAGGCCAGTTTTAAAGGCACAAACATTGCAAAGACAGACGGTCTTTAGCAATCAGCTGCCATGTCTGCAAATAAAGATGGTAGGGAAAAGAAAGAAACCTGGGAAAAACAGATCTACACAGCTCATCTGGTTGATGAACAGTCAGAACAGATCTTGGGAAGACAGAACAGGCAGCAGCACAGTCAGCCAACCCACTTGGGATAACTGGGACTGCTTTGGGCAGCAGGACCATCAGGGACCAACACAAAGGCTCTTCCTCCCTCCTGAACACCCCGATCCACCACAGGGGCAGGTCTCTGTGCCCACAAAGGCACCAGAGGTGACTCTGAGAGCTCCCTAGGTCCCCAGTGCTGATGTTTCCACCTGGTGAGCATCACTCCTTACCTGCACAGAATTCCTCCTCCTCCTCCTCCTGCGGGAAGGGCTGCTCTCGGATGAGGTTTTTGCGGTACACTCGCCCCCCGATCCTTATCAAGGGGGGCCGCAGCACATCCATCCTGCTCCTCCTCCTACTGCAACAACACAGACAGCTCTGCTCACCCAGGCCAGGGAAAAGCTCCTTTCAGTGTTTCCTTGCACACTGGGCTGGCAGGGACCTTAAAGCTCAGCTGGTTCCAACGCCCTGCCATGGGCACCTTCCACTATCTCAGCTCGCTCTGATGGGGTTTCTGTGAGCAACCTGTGCCAGGGCCTTGCCACCCTCACAGGAGAACAATTTCTTTCTAAAATTCACTCTCAACCTCCCCTCCTTGAGCTAAAAGCTCCTCCATGTAGACTCTTCAGAAAGGCAACACCTCCTGAAACCTTCTGTGTCTCAATCAAAGAGCATTTTGATGAGAAGTCACAAGTACATAAAGCACAATCAAGTGGAAACGGGAAATTTAAGCAGTGTGAGCTATGTAACTCTGAAACTCACAGGTTTCAGCTAAAAGTCACTGTAACCTCAGGCAATGTGACATTTCAGAGTTTCTTTGGGCTTTAGCTGGCACTAAGTTTAAAATGTTTAGAGCGAAGAACATTTAATGGCGCTAGAAAAAAGCGCCAGCAGTGTTCTGTCAGAGACTTTACATCTCCAGCACTAAATTTCTATACTCACTGGCATGGTTAATTTAATATTGGTTGTCTCAATTTTAAACCAGAATCTGGTACTCAAAAAAGAAAGTTTCCACCAAAAAAAAAATCACCTTCGTCAGAGGGTTCACCTGTCCACTAAAACTGAACAGGAAAAAATTAAGAGCTTGCCTCAGAAAGAACTAGCATTTATCACAGACAGTGACATCAGGTTGAGAAGGTTCATACTTCTCCCCTCAGTTCGAGCCCCACCTTTTGAAATGACTCACAATCATGTGCACTCACACGGATAATAAAAACCATTACACTTCAATAAAAGTAATAATTCCGGTGGCTCAAGGGAAGAAGTGCAGAGGCCAACTGTGCACAATGACACAAAAACCCATGAAATATCAGTCGCTGGGGCTTTTGCTTCCATGCAGTTTTTTTTTGTGGTGGGGGGAGTTGTTTTTAACACATTAGTGTCCCAATTTTTTGACACAAGTGCTTCTGAAAAGCGAGCAGGGGGAGGCAGAGCGCAGCTGGGGCCGCAGGATCCGGCTCCCGACGGCAGCATCCAGAGAGGCTCCGCGAGAACCGACTCCAGGCCACCCGGGAAGGGCGGCAGGGGCCGCACCGCGCAAATTCCCGGGGCGCCGAGGGTGCTGCAGTATCAGAACCCCTCGGCTTTACGCTGACACCCCAGCGGGAAGGCGGCGGGAGCAGCGAACCGTGCCCGTTCCCCCCGCCGCTGCCGCCATTTTGATCCCGCTTCCCCCCCCCCTCACAACCGCGTCCCGCCGGAAGTGGCGCGCGCCTCGCCCCATCATGCACCGCGAGCGTGGCCACGCGCGCCGCCCGCGCCCAGCCGCCGTCCGAGCTCCCGGGTGAAGGAGAGAAGGTTCGGCAACGGGACCGGGGGGCGCCGGGAGGCGGCGGCGGCCCGGAAGGTGAAGTGCGACGGCACGGGCGCGCGGGGAGGGCGGAGGCGGCGGCGGCGCGTGGGCTCCGCACTCACCGGGAAGCGGCTCCGAGGGGCCATGGGCGGGAGGGCGGGGAGGAGGCGTGGCCAGTAGGTGGGCGTGGTCACGAGCGCTGGGGGCGTGGTCGCGCGGGGCTCTCCGCCCCCCCCAAGATGGCGGCTCCTGAGGCGCCTGAGGCGTTGGTTGGAGGTTCCTGTAACAGGCCCAGGCAGCGCCCCGACCTGCCGCCTCCTCTCCTCGGTGTTTGTTTAAAATAAACCCCCTGCAGCCACACTTAGGAATCTGTCGGGTCTGCGAGCCCCGGCTGGCATCGTTTCAGCGCAAACGATCGTCGCACCTCCCTTGCGAGCAGGGAGCTGAGCCTTGGGGTTTGCTGAGGGAGGTGTTGCTGCGTGTAGCGTGGCAAAAATAAAAGTTTGCTTGATGCAGGCGTTTTTCGTCACGGCCCGTAAGCCCCCAGCCTCCTGTGAGCTGCTGTTTTCTGCGTTGCCCAGAGTAACATTTAGCGCTCTTGGGAAACTTACTCACAGGGGATGGAGGAACTGGACAAAGGGAACGGCTTCCCACTGACAGAGTGGGAATATAGGTGGAATTAGCTGCCCAGAGAAGCTGTGGCTGTCTCATCCCTGGCAGTGCCCAAGGCCAGGCTGGATGGGGCTTGGAGCTGCCTGGGACAGTGGAAGGTGTCCCTGCCTGTGGCAGGGGGTCGGATGAGATGGGCTTTAAGATCTTAAAACCCTATTTTCTCCACAAAACCCTCGAGAGCTTCCCAAGGGTGCTGTCTGTACCCTACAGGGCCTGCAGCAGTGTAATAAATACGATAACAGAAGTGAATTAAATGGGCAGGACAATTTGGAAGCGCTTATAAATATTTGGAGGAGCAGCGAGTGCTGTCACTGATAAAGGGCCAAGTGACACCTTTTGTACTATCAGAGAGGGACGTGACAACTTCTAATTCCCATGTCCTGACAAACCCAGTACCTCTTAAAAACAACTCTGAGAAGAGAGGGTGCCAGAGGCAGCGGGAATTGTGCTGCACGGGCAGATGGAGCCTCAGGCTCAGTTCAAGTCAGATGCAGCGTTTTTTAAAGGCAGAATGATGCAGAAAGCAGCTGCTGCGGGTTAGGCACGGCGTGGCTCCCTGCAGGATGTGGTGCTGGAACTGGCAGTCCCGCAGCCTTCCAGGTTTTATGAGGCAGCGGCGCTTCTGTGTTTGTGCTCCTGGAAACTGAGGAGGAAAAAAAGGAAAGAAACCCCGCCTTTTATGGCCCTGGGGAGCGGGACAAGCGCCAGCGCAGCTAAAGGCCGGTGAATTCAGGCCAGCAACCTGCACCTTGTGCAGGCTCTGGATGAATTCCCGGGGGAATTCCGAGGGGTTGGAGCGGGGGTTACCCTCAGTTTCGGGGTGTGACAGCTCTGTGCCCATCCCCACAGCGGGCACAGGCAGCTCTCCCACACACGCAGGGCAGCCTGGACGCTCCGGGGCAGCGGGGGCGGCTCCGTCCTGCCCCTCACTGCCTTCATCCCTCCTCGGGGAACTCGGAGATGCCCTTCCTAACTCCTGCTCTTTGTCCTGGCAGGCTGGCCCGGGGTGCAATGGCAGCCTCCTCCTCGTCCTCCTCGGCCGGCGGAGTCAGCGGCAGCTCCGTGACGGGCTCGGGGTTCAGCGTTTCGGACCTGGCGCCGCCCCGGAAAGCCCTCTTCACTTATCCCAAAGGAGCTGGGGAGATGCTGGAAGGTGATTGCTGCTGCCCTTCTCCCTCCCCACTCCTCCTCCCGTTGCCTAACTTCCCACCCCGCTGGGAAAAGCTGGAGGTAGAAAGGAAGCACCGGGGTTTGGTTTGTCCCGGCTTTCCCACCAGTCCATGAAGAAGTGATTTTTCTGGCAGCCACGTGCTTTTTATCTCCATGACAACACTTCAGACCGGGAAGCATCTACCTGAAAGGGAACATGACGGTGTTAATTGCTCATTGTTAGCTAATCCTTTGATGTCGGGCAGGGCTTGCTGCGGGGATAGCTGAGACAGGAATATTTTTCTTGGCAGAAGTAGTAATTTTCTTGGTTTGGGTTGGATTTGACTGGGTTAGTCCAGGAGGCAGCTTGTCTCCCTGCCAGCTTGCATCTGGGTGCCCTAGCCCTGCCACCAGCTTCATGGGGATTGTGGAAGGAGAAGCCCAGCAAGCTCTGGGTGAGGGAGGAAGGGCAGGGTTAAACCAGGGTCTCTGTGTCTGCTCCCCTTGAACTTCCCTTGTCACCGTGGCACGGCTGGGACCGAGGCCGGAGTGTCCCTACAGCAGCACAGGGCAGCTGGGAGCTGATGGCTGTGCCGTTGAAGGGTTGTTTTTATTACACATTAGAGCCCATATGCCAGGCTATTGAAGTAATTATGACTAAAGGTTTGCTCACAGAACTTAACAAGCCCTCAAAACAAATTAAAGTAATGAAGCACTTCGTGTTAGCAAATAGACAGGCAGCTGTTCCTCCTGAGAGCCACTCTGTAGGACAGACAGGGAGTCGGAGGAGAGAATCCAACATTTAGGTTGGAAAAGGCCTCCAAGACCATCGAGTCCAGCCTGTGACCAATCCCCACCTTGCCAACAGCACCAGAGCACCGAGTGCCACATCCAGTTATTCCTTGCACACCTCCAGGGACAGTGACTCCACCACCTACCTGGACAGCCCCTTCCAATGTTTTTCTGTGAAAAAATTCTTGCTGATGTCTCCACAATGGATTCGGGGCAGCACTTGTAAGAGGAAGCTCTGAGCACGGTCAAACTCCAGCTCTTCCCTGGGGTTCAGCTTTGGATTAGATTTTTCCAGAGTTTTGTCTTTGAAACTGCTCTCTCCACATTGTTGTGGCACAGAGCTTTAAATGGGTTGTGCTTTGGGCTGGACTGTGCTTTACCAGGAACACAGCAGTTGGCCTGCTCTGGGTGGCAGCAGCGACCAAACACCGTCCCTGTTGCAGGAAGCTCTAGGTTGGCTTTTGAATTTCTGACACCAAAGGTGATACACTCATTCTTTCATCAGGCAGCTGCCAGTGGAGAAGCTGCAGTTTCCTCTTCAAAAATTCCCACTGGCTGACTGATTTTTATTGCTGCTTTAGCTATCTCGCTTGTTTCTAAATAAACCCGTAGGTATTTTGGGATTTTTTAGAAGGAGGCAGTATAAACTATGTCGGTGCTTGGTACACAATTAGCTGTGTTTTCCAGATTGTTTTATTTCTGAGTCACTTGCATGATCAATTACTGGCTTGGACGGCAAGATACACATTATTTGAGGCTCTATGTAGGGTTATGGTCTGAGCCCGTGGGAAATCCTAAAGCATTCTAAGGACACGAGCGTCTGAGCCCTGAGGGAATCAGAGACTGCCATAACATTACCTGGCTTCTCCTTAGCCTAACTTCTATTTAAAATGGACCAAAATTGCTTGTCAGAGGGGATGTAACAGAATTCCTCCTGGGATGTCTTCCCAGGCAGCATCAGGAACCAGCCAAAGCCCTGTGCAGGGTCCCAGGGGCTGCAGTCAGTGTCGGAACGAGGCAAGAGTGAACCCACACCTCAAACATAAAAATAGGAGGTCAGGGACTCTGAAGGCTGCTCAGCCTCAAACTCTGGGGTTCAACCAACTCCTTTTGCTGTTTACAGATGGCTCTGAGAGGTTCCTGTGCGAGTCTGTGTTCAGCTTTCAGGTTGCATCAACACTGAAGCAAGTGAAGCACGGTAAGCGCCGGCCGCGTGTGGCTCGGGGAAGGCGGCGGGGGCAAAGCCTGACCTGCTCTGGGCTGTCAGCCACAAGAAAGCAGAGGGAACGCTCAGTCAGGCCACCACTGAGTCCTTTTGCAAGCCCTATGCAAAGCGCTGGGAGCCCACAGAGGCGGGGTGGGAACGGGCTGTGCCTCCCGAAGCTTGTTTTTCCATGGCTGTGTGGCAGCACAAGGTGAGGCGGGAGGAGGAGGCTCTGGGCAGGAAACACCCACGCTCTGATCTCGGCCCAACGCTGACTGTCTCTCTGGCCTGGGGCAGAGGGACGCTCCATTCCACCTTTGTTTCTCTGCTGAGCCCTTGTGGCCCTGGCAGGGTCAAGTGAGGTTTCCAGAGTCACTCGGGAGGCGGCCACGCGTGGCATGGCGTGGCGTGGTGTGGCGTGACAGGGCTGAGTACACTCCCTGCCTCCCCAGGGAGCAGCCTGACGTCCTGTTTGAACCTCTGCTTCCCTGCCAGGCCCTTTGCCCTCACCCAGGTGCCTGTGACCCAGCCATGGGCTGGGCTGTGTCACAGCTTCGGTTCTCACAGGGCCCAGCAGCAGATCCTGTCTGCTGCTTGAGGGTCACATCCTTTCTGGTCCCCGCCTCTTGTCAGCCAGAATGGTACTTCCACCTGTTGTCTCTGAGTGGAGAGGTTTCCTGTCCTCCTCCGGTTGTGGGGGTGTGCAGCAGCTTGCAAGGCCGTGATCCTGTATTTCTGCACCAGAAAGCACAGCTGAACTCCAGAGCCATTGTTTCCAGAGCTCTGCTGTGGCTGCAGCTACCAGGGGCTGCTACACAGCCTGGCATCCCAATAGATGCCAGCCTTTGGAACTGTGGAGCACCTCCCTGTTTTCTCCCTTCAAGAAAGGCAGAGGGCTTAAAAAAAAAGATCGAGGTCATCATTTTTTGGCTTGTTTGTTTGACAGTTTCCAAAAGGGTGCAGGAGGTGGAGTGAGAACAGTCCCTCTCAAAGCACCCACTGCTGCAGTCAGCATAAATCACACACAGTTTATGTTACGCCTCTTGCTAGCCCTGGGCCGTCTCTCCAAGAGGCTGCAGTGAGTTTACAGCAGTATTAGACTTCCAGCAGAGTTGGGAGAAGGGATGTTCCCATCTCTGCACCACTGCAGCACATTTAACTGAAAATGGACCCTGTGTGCCCAGCTGGTTATAAATAAACCTGAGAGGAAGATGTTGTCTGGTGACCTTCCTCCCATAAGCAGGCTCTGGTTGCAGAGCCCCTCTGCCACACTCATCCAGGTCCTCCTCCAAGGACCTTCATCAAAAGCACAGTTCCTCCTGCTGCACCCAGCTCTACCATGGGCTGACCAAGCCCTCTCTGAACTTCTCTGTTCTTCTGCGCTATAAATATTTATGCTTTATGAAATGAGCTTCATCCTGTTTTCACCCCCTACACTAATGGGCCTGATGTTTCCCTGTTAGGACTTGAATGTACGTGGCACGGGCAGGGATGGGTAAACACACACTGGGGCAGAAAAGCCTGTCCCTGCTTTCTCCTCGCTGTTTGCACAGAGTGGGTTTGAATTCAAATGGGCTCCGTGGGTTTTATTCTGCCCTGCTCCCCACTGACAGCTGGGAATTTGCATCTAATTGAAAGGTTTAATTGCACTGCCATTGCAAACCACAGTTACCTTTGAACCCCTCGCAGATCAACAAGTCGCAAGGATGGAAAAACTTGCCGGTCTGGTGGAAGAGCTGGAGGCAGATGAGTGGAGGTACAAGCCAATAGAGCAGCTCCTGGGATTCACTCCCTCCTCAGGCTGAGCGTGTCTGGATCGCTGCTGTCAGGGAGCAGAAGAAAAACGTTCCCTGGCCCGGCTTCAAAACACCCCCCATTTATCAGATGCTGACAGGCAGGATGGGGCTTTGGTTTTTTTTGAGAGTGGGGATCCCCCGTAAAGCTGCCAATAAACGGAAATGACGAGATTCTGTAGGTCCTTACAGGCTGGCAGGGCTTGGTTTCTGTAACTTAGAAGGCAGGATCAGCTGCACAGCCCCTGGATAATCCCTGTGTTGTTTACAGAGGGGGGCACACGCACAGGGTGGCTGCGGGGAGGGCGACCTCGTAACTCGGCCCGGGTTCCCGCTGGAGCGCAGCCGGGGCGCCGGGTGAGCGGGGAAACCCTCCGGAGCAAATGCCAGAAGCACTCCTCAGCCCCTGCCATCCTTCTGGGGGATGGACACAAACTGTCCCAGGGCTGGGTGAGGGGCCAGGCAGTGTCACCTCCTCCAGCAGTGCCTCGGCCATTGCCCAAGCCGTTCCCTCTTCTTCGCTGTTTCTCTGGGTGCGCTGGCAGGACACCGCTCTGTCTTTTAATACCCTGAAACTTTGTCCTCTTTGTTCTGTATTAGATTTCTCTGTGACAATAAAATAACTCTGTCTTTGAAACTCTTTATCTGGTCTGATGAGGGAAACAATCAGCTGTTTGGGAGTTAAGGAGGTTTAGTGAAGCTCAGAGGCAGATCAACTGTCATGATGGTAGACTGAAGTTCAGTGTGAGAGGAACCAAACTGTGCTCAAAAGTAGCTTGATTTAAGTCAGATTTGAATCCTGGTTTAACTCAGCCAGAAGAAAAGACCCTGGTTTAAACTCATCCATTTTAATCATCTTGTTTTTCGGTTGTACTTCACTTCTGTTCTTGGAGGGAACTGGATTTCCATGTTCTGGCGTAACCATTTCAAAATGTTGATTTTCCATGGATGAGAGCCTTCGCCCCATGGCTCTGCTGGCCAGCAGGAGGTAGGAGCAGCACCATATGCAAGCAATTATTTGATTTACTGCTCCAGATGCCTAATTTTTCCATTTTCAACATCTCACTTAGGAGATGATTGTATTTTTTACTCACTATTTCAGCCCAGCCACATCTGCATTGAAACAGATTAACTGGGATCCATTCCCATTTCAGATCACCAGCAATTAGCTAAAACTGAGGGGGGAAAAGCATACAGCCACCTTCTGTGTTTGTTGCTGTGCATGAATCAGTTCCAGTGCCAGAGTCAGCTGTGGGCAATCCAGAGCCCCATGCTGCCTGAGCCGCAGGTGAAGCCACAATTCCAGCTCCGTGGAAATTCACCGCGTGGCTGCCGGAGCGGCACAGGGGCGTTCTCACGTCGGGCTGAGCTCGGCTGAGACTGTCCCACGCTGGCCGCCCCAGCCACGGCCCCAGCCCGGAAAACCTCCTCCCCAGCCTTGGAGGGCTGCCAGCCCCTGCTCTGCGGGGGCCTCCTGCACAGTCAGCGGCTCCGCGGCCAGCAGCGCTCCAAACGTGACGGCAGGCGGGATTCAAACTCCCTCCCAGATGGGCTCGCTCGAGAAAGAAGGGAGCGCTTCAGCCCTCCACTTTTTTGTTCGCTCGGTGGCATCTATTTTTAATCCTGCTCGCTCCAGCCACCTACATCTACCTTGGCCAAACCTGCCAAAAATCCTCACCCCGTATCATTGTGGGGTTTGGGAGCGGAGCAGCAGATCCCCCAAACTCCCTCACTCAGACCCGGTCACCCCTGCTCGCTGACCCAGCACAATCAGGCACAGAAAGAGCTTTTCCTTTTCACTGCTCAACTTAGGAAACTTTTCCACGCTGCCAGCCCTCCTGGGATGCCAGGGGCTCGGTGCCTGCAGCTTTGCCCAGGGGATGCAGTGCCCAAGCCTTGCCCAGACTTCCCCGTCCAGATCCAGAACACGGCGGGGCTGAGATTTATCCCCCTCGCCCTCCTCCCATTGCTTGTTTTGCAGCAGTTTCTTGTGCTGGGACAGAGCAGGAGCAGGGAACGTCCCCAGCTCTGTGCTGTACATGGTGTGTTTGTATGTGTGCCCAGCACCAAAATAGACACATGTGTGAGAGCCATTGAGAGGAAGTGAAAAGTTCACCCTGTACAGTACTACGAATGCAAAAACATGTTGTTGGCCGTTCCCTCCTCCCGCTCAGTAAACACTTTATGTAAGGCAGGGAGAACTGGAGGGATCTGTACGGGCAAAAGCCTTCCACGCTCCCCCTCCTCCAAACGCAGGTTTTCCCTGGCAGCTGGAAATTCCCAAACCAACCTATTTCCTGCTTTGCAGATCGGTGGGGCCGCGCCAGCGGTGGATATTTCTCCTTGGGGGTGTGGAAGCCCCACGTCCCCCTCGCCCCGGGGTCCCGGGAGCTCGGGGGGCCGCAGGGGGGAGGGAGCCCGGCCGCTGCCAGAAGAAGTTGACGCGGGGAGGGGAGGGAAAATAAAAAAAAGAGCCGAACAAAGAGCCTCGTTCAGAGCTGCTGTTGGTTTTCCTGTGGGTGCTCGCGGCAGAACGTTATGTACCGGCACAAGGCCCGCTCACACCTCCCCTCCCCGGCTCCTCTCGCCGCTGGCCGGGGCCCCACCGCCGGCCGCGGCGCCAAGGCACGCGCTCGCCTCGCTGCCCGGGCGGAACGCCACCGGGAACGGCCTCTCCCCACGCCGAAGATGCAGCACCCCCAGAAACACCCTCTGCCATCTTTTCCCCCAGAAGCACCCAAGGCCAGACGAGTTTCGCAGCCCACACCCTGCCAAGGACGCGGTGCCGACCCGGCACTCGACCCGGCGCTCGGCATCCCGGCTGCCAAAACCCGGCCGCCGCCCTCGGGGATGCACGTTCCCTGTTCCCTGTTCCTCCGCGCCCGGCTCCTGCAGCTGCTTGTCCCAGGGCCGAGAGACGGGCCCGCAAGGTTTGGCTGTGGCACAGACCTGCCCGGCCAGCAGCACGCCGGGACCTGCCACCGCGTCCCACGCAGCCAAAGCTCACCTGTCAGAGCTGGCTCGGAGGATGCAGGGTCACCCCTCGTGTGCCTGCCACCCCCACCCCACCAGGCACAGGAAAAGCCGTGGCCTCAACCCCTCTGTTACTTGGACACAGAGGATCCCAGCGGTGTGTAAATTTACCTAAGAGCTACTTTTTTGGGAAAAAACATGAACCCGGGGACTCCTCCATAGCAGTAGCCCACGGGGCAGGAATTTGCTCCCCACCGTGCAGGGGCACAGTGCGCACCCGACGTGAGCCAGAGCACTCGCTGAGCCCCTCAGTACATCCCCTCCCTTCCTCCTCCTCCTCTTCCTCCTCCTCCTTCTTCCCAGCCCCCTCCCCCTGCAGCCTGCAAAAGCGCTGAGCTCAGCACATCGCGGGCAGGGGCCCGGCCAAGGACCCTCCCCAGTGCCAGCCGCTCCCCCGGCTCCCGCTTAACCCTTTGCAAAGCCGGGCTGGAAATCAGAACGATGGAGTAAATCTCAGTCCCAGCCGGGGGCAGGCACAGCTGGCTGGGAACAGACTGTCCAGAAAGCCTCAATCTCTGCTCTCCCAGAAAGGACAGCAGGTCAGGGGAAAAGACACGCTGCTCCTCCTCAGAAACCACGCCGGGTTTACTGCCAGCAGCAGGGCCAGGGGAGGGGAAGTGCAGGGATTACCAACACTAAAACTTTGCTTTCCAGCCCAAAACCATTCCTAGAGGCCCTGCTGCAGAGGAGTGGCCTGGATCTCAGCTTCTTTTGGGAAGCAGAAGGAGCTGCCAGCCCCACATTGCCTGCCCTCCCCTCCCCTCCCAGCTGGGTTATTTTATTGCAGGGATCAAAAATTACATTTCCCTTTAAAACTTGCCATCGCACCAGAGCTGCTTGCTCTGCTGCCTACCAGGAGATGTTATGGCAAAGAAAGAAAAATATTTATGCTTGGCTCTAGAATTCCAGCTTATTTTTAGCAAGGCGTCTTCCCTGTGGTCCTTTACCTCTTTTTTTGTTTATTTGCTGCTTCCCCCGTTTTGACCCCCCAAACCAGCAGATCCTCATCTATTTTCAGCCTCAGCCAGACGACGTTCGTACCAATGACTTGGTGGCTGTGGGAAGAAATAACCCACGGGATGCGTTTTGTGAAAAACAGGATCCCAAGCACCATCCCGCTGAGTGTGCAAATATTGGGGTGTGTTTTCAACAGCTGGGGGTTGGGGGATTGTTCATTCTTTTTGTCCCAAAACCCGAAGGAGTATCTCTGCAAGCTGCAGGCGCAAGCCAGGACTTGTTCCCAACTCCCCACACCTCTCCTCTGCTCCCTGGGATGCTACCCACTCCCCCAGGCCGGACTTCCACGCCCAAAATGCAGATGGGTTCAAGCTGTGACCCCTAAAAAGCAGCTGCAGCTGCCGGTGGGGTGCCCAGAGCCCTTTCTGCCCCCTTTGGGTGGCAGGTCACAGGCAGCGGGTGGGGGACCCGTGCCCCGTGCGCTCCGCACCGTGTTTATCGCCGGGCTCTTATCCCTGCGGGCTCGGGAAGGACAGGAGCCAAGATAGGGCCCGGGGTGGCTTCACAGCGTGCTCAGCCCCTCTGATAAAGCCGCAGGCAGCGCAGCGGGAGGACAAACAAAGCCCTTTATCTCCCACTGGGCTCCTTGCGCTCCTCAGGGTCTGCCTTTGGAAAGGTCACGTACGTGGGGACCGGCACGGCCGCGGGGGACACTGCCACACCGGGGGCTCGGCCGTGTCCCGGGCGGGAGCTAGAGACACCAGGGAAGGCAGATGGGGTACCCCAGCCTGGCACTGGGCAGAACCCCATCCCAGATTTAGGGGACCCCAGGGAAGGCAGATGGGGAACCCCAGCCTGGGAGTGAGCAAAACCCCATCCCAGATTTAGGGGACCCCAGGGAAGGCAGATGGGGGTACCCCAGGCTGGCACTCGGCAGAACCCCATCCCAGATTTAGGGGACCCCAGGGAAGGCAGATGGGGAACCCCAGGCTGGCACTCGGCAGAACCCCATCCCAGATTTAGGGGACCCCAGGGAAGGCAGATGGGGAACCCCAGGCTGGCACTCGGCAGAACCCCATCCCAGATTTAGGGGACCCCAGGGAAGGCAGATGGGGGTACCCCAGCCTGGCATTGGGCAGAACCCCATCCCAGCCTGGCAGTGCCCTGCCCCCGCACCCCTTGATCTCCAACAAGTTTCACTCCACCATCCGTTCCTGCCTTAGGGAGCGGGACAAGGCCGGCGAACGGGACCCCGGCACCCCGGTGGGGTTTGTCCCGGAGCGGGGCTGCAGGGCTCCATCCCGGGCCAGGGCAGCAGCATCCTGCCGCGCCGGTGCCACGGCGCAAACAGCCCCTGGAAGCCGGGGCGGATCGAACCCCAATAACCCATGGGGGGACCCTCATCGTTTTCCCGGCCCACGGAGGGCCGGGGACCGCGGGGACACGGCGGGTGTCCCCTTCCCCACCGGAACGTGATGGTATGCCCGAGCGATGGGCTGGCCCCGGGGGTGCGGGGGTGAGCCCGGGCTCGGGAGCGTGCCGGGGGTGCTGTGCGGGGCCGGGGGGTGCGGGGCAGCCCCGGGAGCCCGGGCCGGCCCTGACGCAACCGCGGCTCCCGTTTGCAGCGCCCGGGGCCGCGCCGGCCGCCAGGGGGCGTGGCCCAAGGAGGGGGCGTGGCCTCCCCGCTGTCACCGGGCAGGAGAGACGCCGCGGACGTGCCCCGCGCTCCCATTGGCGGGCGCGGGGAGGGGGGCGTGGCCCGGCGTGCCGCGGCTATATAAGGGCGGGGCGCGGGCGGCGCGGGCAGAGCGGCGGCGGAGCCGGGCCCAAGCGGGTGCTGCTGTGTCCGGAGCCATGCCCGGGCTGTGGGAGCGGCTGGCGGGCGGCGAGCGGGGCCGCCTGGAGACCTCCGACTGCGAGTCTCTGGGCAGCGCCTCCGGCTCGGAGGGAGGTGAGTGCGGGCCCCTCAAGGGCTGGAGGATGGATGAGGGTCCCTGGGCGGAGGGGGTGGCGGTGCCGTGCCAAGCCCCCAAAGCCCTGGATCGGTGTGTCCGGAGCCACCGGCGCACCCCCGGTACACCCCCGAACCCCTACGATCGGAGTCTCGCACCCCGGCGCTGACCCGCCTCTGTCCCCTCCGCAGATGCCGAGTACGCCGAGGGTGTCTCCCTGCCGGACATGGACCTGGAGCTGCTGCACGACCCCGAGGACGAGCTGCTGTGCGCCAGCCTGATGGACGTGGTGCAGGCCACGCTGGGCCGGGCCCCGCTGGGCGCCAAGCGCTGCTGGCGGCTCCTGATGCCGGCCCAGCTGCAGGCGCAGGTGCGGGCGGAGCTGCTGCGCCTGGCGTGCAGCGAACCCTGCGGGCTGCGCGGGGCCCTCCTGGACCTGTGCGTGGAGCACGGCAAGGCCTGCCACGACGTGGGGCACATCGCCGCCGACCCCGGCGTGGTGCCCACCTTCCAGCTCACCCTGGTGCTCCGGCTGGACTCCCGCCTCTGGCCCAAGATCCAGGGACTCTTCGCCTCGGGGCCGGCCTTCGCGCCGCTGAAGCTGAGCACGGGCTTCAGGGTGATGAAGAAGAAGCTGTACAGCTCCGAGCAGCTGCTCATCGAGGAGTGCTGATGAAGAGCCACTTCCCAAGTGCTTCGGAAGAGCCGGGCAGAGCGTGGCGGCTCCTGGCAGCCGCTGTAGTTTAGGTTAGGCTGGAGTAGGGCTGTAGGTGGAAGTAATTGGGGCAGGCCGAGGTCCCCTGGGGCCTGCCCGAGCCGGGACATCCCTGGCGTGGAGCAGCCGGGACATCCCGGGTGGAGGTCGCTTCACGCCGCCGGTGATTGTGGGGTGATCCCGGCGCTCCCGGAGGCGGCAGCGGGGCTGCTGGAGGGGTGCCGGTCTCCCGATGGCTGATCAATCATGCGGGGTTTTTTTGTAAACCAAGATTGTAATCAATGGGGTCTCGGGGGAGGGGGAGTGGCGGCCGAGGGGGGCTGGATCAAAGGCCGAGCCCAGCTGGAATTGCGTCTTTGATCGGGAGAGGGGCCGGAGGGCAGGACCCTGGCCCCGACACTCTGGGGGCACTTCGTTGGTTACAGTTTACACTCATACACTTGATGTTCAAGTGCGAGAATTCCTATGCAATCGTGTCGGGTGGTTTTTTACTTTTCTAATAAAACTTGTCTTGATTGATAAGCTGCCGTCTGTCTCCCTGTTGTCACCTCTGCTGGGGGAGGGATGATGCAACCACTGAAATTCCCAGCTGGCACCCTCGGGAAGCCTTTCCCTGGCAGAGCAGCCCCTGCGG
Source organism: Fringilla coelebs (assembly GCF_963513975.1). Classification (NCBI taxonomy): domain Eukaryota; kingdom Metazoa; phylum Chordata; class Aves; order Passeriformes; family Fringillidae; genus Fringilla; species Fringilla coelebs. Next base: position 4,160,945 of record NC_140066.1, on the reverse strand, counting down.
TGGGAGCTGGATGTTTTGGGAATGGTGGGGAGTCCCACTGCACCCACTCCTAATGGGAGCCACGGGGCTGTGACTCAGGGGGCTGAGTCAGGACCCCGAGCCTGCTCCTGCCCTGCCAGGAGCACCCCAACACCCAGCGAGGGGCTGCTGCTCCTCCCTGGGCAGCCCCAGCGGGGAATTGGGGTACAAACCCAGGAGAACGGGCTCAAACCGGGACTGGGGGAGGAGAGGAGGAGGAGGAGGGTCACACCTGCCGGGGGGAGCACGGCCCGGCCCCAAACACACTCTGCAACACCGAGGCCAATTACCCAAACCTGCAATTAGAGGCCTCGGGGAAGAGGCTTTCACTCCAGGATAATTAAGCTGCTTGGCAAGTGAGGAGCCCGTGGAAGGTGTGGGGGGATAAAACCAGCCTGAAAAGCCATTTCCATTCACATGTGAGCTCCTTCTGGCTCAGCCTTGGCTTGTTTGATTTTATTTTTTTTTTTTTAATACCCCTGTGGAGAAACTGTATCACTGTGGACAGACAAACAGCGACTTGTTGATGAGAATCTTTGCCATAAAAACCTTGTTTTTGACATGAATGACCCCATACCTGGAGTGTTGGGAGCAGAGATGCTCACTGGTGTAAATATCACCTGGCAGCAGTCAGGGCTAAGAGCAATGCCTGGCTCGCACAGCTGGAAATGCATGTGTGCAAAGAGGGGAGGATTTCCCCTAAAAAGTTGGGGTTTGGAGCATTTCTCAAAGGATCACATGCTAGAGCATCACCCCTTCACGTGAGGGGCATCCCCTGTGGGTCATCCAGCACAAAGCCACCCCTGGAGCCACGGAGAGGGGTGGAAAGGGAGCTCCAAAGCCCGAGTGAGTTCCCGGGGCAGCCCGGGCTGGAGGCAGAGCTGATCCCAGGGAGGGCGCAGCCGGAGCTTGGTGCTGACAGCAGCAGTGCCGGCCCTGCCGGGGCATCCTGACTCTGGCAGTGTATTTACAGCTCCAGAAACACGTGGGGTTTTAAATAGCCGGCTCCTAAAGGGGTGGCCCTGCTCCTGTGCTGCCAGCAGCAGCGTGACCCCTGCTCGTCACCGCCTCTGGTCACTCTCAGGGAAGGCGAGGGGAGCCTCATCTGATTTTTTAAAAATTATCACACCAAGAAAACAAAAAGAAAACCCCAGCAAAACTCCCAAAAGCCAACACAGAGCAATGGCACAGCCTCTGTGCTGGGGGTGCCAAGCAAATCCTTCTGTGTGGGACCACCCAGTCACAGCCCCAGCTATGAAGGTGAAACTTTGCTTTTATTTATAGCAAAATGGCCTTTCCGTGAGAAATTTGGGGGAGTCTCAAGGTCCCCGGGGTTTGGCAGCTCCCTGGAAGGTGCAGAAGCTTCCAGCCAGGCTGGATCAAATGTCTCCCAAGGCAGGGGTCATGCAGAGGGATATTTTGGGACCTGGGAAGAGCTGGGCTATTTGTGGCACCAGCATCAGCCCAGGGATCCCGGGTGCCAGCAGAGGAAAGGGAGATTTGTGGGGGCATCAGCAGCAATAATGCAAATGAGGGTTTGAATCCCAGGATAGTGCTAAACCCTTATGGTTTTTGCTACCAATAACAATGACTGGGGAAAGAGGAGGGTCTCCTTGGCTCCCTACCTGCCAGAGGAGGATGTTCCTGGAGCACCTGCCCTCCTTTGATGGCTCCCTGCCTTTGGCAGCTGCTCCAATTAAAAGCTTGGGCTAACGAGCTAATGGGCAGCTCAAGCCACCCACACCTGTGGTGAGTGGGCAGGGACCAGCACACCCTGAAATTCAAGAGTGTCTCCCATTGCTCCGGGCTGGGAATGACCCAAAATGCAGCAAAACCACCCCAAAACCCGGGCTGGGGGTGTGCCCTGTGCCGGGAGGGCTGACTCACTGCCAGAGGGGAAATGGCAGGGATGTGACCCTTGGCCTCTGAGAGGAGGGGAACAAAAGGGAAAGGGGAGAAATTCCCACTCTTACCCTCTGAGAGAAGGGGCAAAAGGGGGAAATTCCCACCTAAAGCTTCCAGCACTTTGGTGCATGGGCTGGGGAGGGAAAGAGACCCATCCCAAATCCACCCTGAGGCTGTGGGGCCAGCAGCTGGCAATTTCCAAGCACTGCCAGCAGGAAGGGCACCCAAGGCAGTGTCTCTGCCCAGAACAAAGGCAGCCCAAGTCTTCCTGCCCACCTGATGGGGATGGTGCCCACAGGGCACCTTCCAATGCCAGGATACTGCTGCCAGGCTGGTGGCATCCTAGGCTGAGAATAAGGCTCAGCCAGAGGATGTGGGGCTATGGGGAGGAAGGCCCTTCTGGGACCACCCCAGAACGTGGCTGAAGCAAAGGTGCCCTGCTGGGTGTTCACTGTCACCTTGCCAGGGGCACCACGTCCTCTCCATCCCCTCCCTGTCCTTCCCTCTGCCACCTCAGGGCAGCCCCCACAGGGCCATTGGGATGGCAAAGACCCCAATTCCATCCACCACCGAGGAGCTGCAATACCAGAGCTGGCTGGAGCAGGGAATCCACAGGACACCAACCCAGCTGGAGCCTTTCACATTATAAACATTTATTTATAGATGTACAATTGTATAATTAACTAAATCGAGAGATACAGCCTCTGTGAGCATCCACTGGGATTGATGCCTTCTCCCTCCTTGTGATCCGTGGGTATCTACCAGAAAAAAGAACCTGAAGGTTTTGGCAGGCAGGCTCCAGGCAGGGAATGGCACTGGGCAACACATCCAGCTCCTTCTGTGAGCAGGATTTTGGTTTAACCCCGTCCCCATCATCCCTGTGCCTCTATCGAGCGCCATTTCCAATCCTGAAATTCCACCCAATTTCTTCTGAAGGTGGAAGAACCATTAAAAAAAAAAAGAAATAATAAAACCCCTTAAAATCAGGTCCAAGCCATGGTGGCTGTGGGATAACAGGGCCTGCAGCCAACGGGAGGCTGAGATTCCACAAAATAAATAAACAGCCAAGACAGAGCGCATGGATTCCTAAGGACAACGGGATAAAACCTCCTCTGCCGTGCTCCCAGTTCACTCCCCTGACTGTGCCAGGGGATGGTCTGCACTGGAAATGTCTTTAGACACAAATGAGCTGCAGAGCAGCAAAAAAAAAAAAAATTAAAAAAAAAAATTAAATAATCCAGTTTATTCCATGGGAAGTGGCTCTGCTCAGGCTGGCTTCGCTTCCAAGAGATCGGGAAGAGATCCTCACCTGGAGCAGCCTCACGCTGGTCCTGCCCCTGGTGGGGCAGGCAGGGGGCAGATCAGACCCCCCCTGATCTCCCCCAGCAGAACTTCTTCCAACAGAACACTTGGTTCCTTATGGATCTGTGGCATTTTCCAGCTGTCCTGCAGGAAACACGAGGCGGGGTGTGAGGGCAGGGCCAGGCTGGGTGCCTGGGGGGAGGTGAGGAACCCGAGCACAAATCCTCCCAACAAAGGGCTGTTGGAAAGCCCTCTCTGCACGGAGCACGCTGATTACCAGGCAGAATTCCAGCAGACTCGGCAGAAAAAGGAGTTACATGCACAAATCAACCAAAGACTGACGAGCAAAATCCATCCAGGACAATCCTTCCCCTGGTGAGCGGCTCAGCTGACCCCGGCTCCCGCCGACGCTGCAAATCCCCGGCTCTGCACGGGCTCCCCCCTTCTCTGGGACCCCTGCACCTTTGGGGTTTGGTCTTATCAGAACCCCAAGAGCAGGTGCATGGACGTCTCCATCCACAGAATGTCCTCCCAGGAGCAAAGGACAGCAACTGCAAAGGGATTCCTGTCTTCCAGGCAGGAAAGTGCTGTGGATAGAGACACCCTGAGAAGAGGCCTCCTGCTGCCCTGCTCCCCAGAATGGGCAGAAACCAAAATAATTTAATCATCCAACCCCTGCATAGTTTAAAAGTACAACATATATACAGCTATAAATTAATGTTAAATAGATTATATTTTCTTTTCTTTTTCTTTAGTGTCTTCTTTTATCAACAAAATCCCACTTCTCTCTCCATTGGCAGCAGCAAAGGGTCTCCTTCTGCTTCACGGCTTCTGCAGTTAGTTTGGGTTATTTTACACTCTGTGTGTCTGTTCCAGGGGCTGTGAGATCCTTGTGGGATCCTGGGAGCACGCCAGCAGTGTTGGGAGGGGAGGAGGAAGACAGAGAGCTGGATTTCCTGTCCCAAGCGCTGCCTGTGTCGTCAGAGAGAGGCAGAGAGAAGAAAGAGGGGCAGTTGTGCGTTGCTAATTCTCCAATTCCATTTTTAAGATAAGGTTTGATTCTTTTTGGAATAGCAAAGTCTGTCACCTCGGCCCAGTGCACTTCCCCAAAAGTCTTCGGGCGTTTCAACGCTCTGGGAACAGAAGCGGCAGTGGTGTCAGTCTCCGGCCAGTCTGTGACTCCCCCTGGCTTCCCCACCCCACAGCACAGGCAGCAGCTTTTCCAGGCTCTTTCCAGACCACGGGTGCAGGGAGGGAATTAAAGAAAAGCAGGTAATTAACACCAGAAGAGGCGCAGTCATCCGAAGGAGAGAGCGGGAGGATCATGGTAAGAACGGATCCAAAACCAGGATACACCCAAAGAAAAGCCCAATGTGCCCCAGAGGATTTGCTTTAAAGGCCAAACGTTCAGATGCCGAGGAAAACAACCCCCAAAAGTGCAAATCAAGCAGCTCAACAGCCAGCATCCTCAAGGAGTCCCTGTGAGCCGGAACAGAGTCCATACAACATCTGGAACAAACTTCACCCAGGAGTTTTTCTATAGAAATCCTGTGCTCAAACAATTCTGGGGTAGCGGGATCTGCACATTTCACAGGCAGTACCTGGTAGGCAAAACCAGCCCAAAAATTGATGCAGAAAAAGGACTCCAAACCCTGTGGCAATTTTTTTTCAGTATTTTGGTGCAGTTCTCCCAGCACATCCGCTCTCACATGTGTTATCCGGGCTCTCCTTAGTCCAAGCTCTCCAACCCCCAAATCTTCCAGCCCTCCCCCCCAGCTGCTCTTACTTTGATTGCCAGTTTAACCCAGTCAGTTACTTCTACAACCTGCTGGGAACATTTGCTTTGTTCTCCTTGAATGGGAAGGCAGCAGGAGGGGGGGAACAAGGAACATCTGTTGGGTGGGACTCCATTCCCTGTCACCGCGCTGCTTCACGTGCCAGGGCTAACAGCTTTCCCAGCAAAACAGACAACAAAGCAACCAAAACCAGGGGCTCATTAAAATGTGGGGGCTGGATGCCACAGCGCCTAAGAAACTTCCAACCTCACCAAGGGAATCTGCCCTGTTCCTAGAGGCCAGAGAAAACAGGGAGCCTGGAGAGAGCCGAGGGTGCCGACATGCAAACTAAACCCAATCAATTCCTGATTAAGGAGGGAGCGCCGTCGGAGGGGAGGCTGCGCGCGGGCACCCCGAGGACACTCCTGGAGGGCTGTGTCTCAATCAGGGCTTTCAGTGATAAAAGCACTGGGGTTCCCTGCTCCCGGCTCGTACTTGGGCTGGCACTATCCGTGCAGGGAGGCCTGGACGTCTGACAGTCTGCTACAGCTGGGGGTGCCCATCTTCTGTGCCCGCTGGTACAGGTCCGAGTCCCCGAAGTAGCGTGCCCGGTACAACAAGCCTTCCTCTGCAAAGGGAAAAGCTCAGCGTCAGGAATGCCCTCTGGAAGAGACTCCCCTGCCAGGCCCTGCTCCCCCACAGGCTCTGCTGGGAACGGGAGGCACCTCCAGCTGTCCGAGGTGGAGCAAAGGATGAGGATGAGGATGAGGAAATGCCCCGCGCCCTTCGGGACAGGATGGGCGTAAGAGCTGCTGACAGCTCATCCATCCTGGGAAAAGCCAAGGGAACCCAGTTCCAGTCCCAGGACGTGCACGGGCAGCCCACACAAAGGTTACCCCAGCAGGGCTCGTGAGTTTGGCACTGCCCAGGGATGATCACAGCCCCTCTGGCATTCCAGAGCTGAAATCCTAGCCCAGGCACTGCTCCAAGTGCCGTGACCACCACAGCAGCCAGAGCACACAGGCTGCCCCTGGGCTGCCCTGCTGCCCTCACCCCCCTCTGCTGCCAGGATACCTGACTGGATCATCTGCCTGGGCAGCCCCTGCAGCCCTGGGAGCAGGGGTGGGATGTGGGACCATGACACCATGGGCAGCAGACGTTCCAGCACCGTGCTTGACCGACTGAAATATGACACAGGGCTAGCAGGGATCCCAGAGGTTCTACCTTCCCCCTCCACTGGAAATCAGAGGTATCCTGCTGACATGGCAGAGGAACCTCTGGGGCACAGCTCCTGTCTGACCAGTTCTGCAGCAGCATTAAAAAGCAAAACAAAACAAAAAACCCCCACATACCAGGCCTGTCATGAAGTCATAGACTGGAAAAAACAAAGCCAACGACACAGGAAATGTGCTGGCACCGTGTTAAAGTATAACTTCAGCACAACTTAGTCCTCAGTCATAGACCTTCCAAAGCCAGCCCATGGAGCAGCTGCTGACCCCTCACTACTCACTCTGCTGCTTCTCTCTCCAGCAGTTGTTCCTAAGGTTTGCTATGTAGTCGTCCTCCACGCTCCGCTCCACGTTCTTCAGGTTCGTGCCCGTGTACTCCTCGGCAAAGCTCTCGGACACGTAGTAGGGGACCTTCAAGTGCTCTGTGACCCTCCTGTGTGTGTGACCCACAGACCTGGTGCAGGGACAAGAGCACAGCAGTGTGGAACACGTTTCAAGGGCACAGCAAAGCCCCCAGCTTGGGTGGTGTGATTCCAAAGAGCAGGAAATATCCCTCACCAGCTACCAGCTTGGAGGGCTGGAAGGGAGCAGCATTTCTGGATGAAACCAACCACCAACACGGGGAGAGAGAAGCTGCCAGGCCTCCAGCAAGATGGGCAGAGCTCTGAATACAGACATGACTCCAAGACACATTGTCCAGGGCCTAAACCCACTGAAAATAAAATGTTCCCTGGAATTTTTGTTAAATCATTAAATCTGTGATTTCCTCCATTCGCAAGATGGGACCCGCTCTGTGCCCCGGCCTGCATCAACCAGCACAGAAAGCACTTTCCAGAAGGAAATCTCTTCCTCTCCTGGCCCTGTGGATTTGCATTTCAGACAAAGCCCTGCTCTTGCTCCCCCTGACAGCCCAGCAAACCTAGAGACCCTCCCTAGGGCGTGTGTGTGAGCTGTGACACAGGAGCTGGGCCCAAACGCTGGATTTGCCAGAACGGCTCCACCTGGAGATGTGCCCAAAGTTCCCAATGTGATAAATACCAGCTGCTGCTGCACTGAGAGCCAGCCTGATTCTTGAGCCAGCTATAAACATGAACTCATCCAGCTCACCCTTCAGTCTGTTATCAGAGGATACAGGTGGGATCCCAGGGCTCCTGCATGTTTCACCAAGGCCCAGTGCTGGGTAATTGAATGGAATGAACAGGAGCACAGAGCTCTGCTGGGATTTCTCAAGGCAGAGGTGCAGCCTGGGAAAAGCCAAGTTCACTATTTTCTCTGTCAAGACAGAGCCCTGAGCTCTCCCAAAGCTCATATTCCTCTCCTGGACAAAGAGGGACTACAGAGTGTGCCCCCACAGGGGTGTGAAGCATGAAAATCAGGGCACAAGAAACCTGTCGCCTGCAGTCAGACATGCAATTAAGTCAGGCCAATTCCATGAGGTGTTACTGAACAATAACAATCAGGCCCACAGCCAGGCAGCTCTCCCAGCAGGAAGATCCTTTTTGGAAGAGATTTACAGAGCTAACAGTGGTTCTTTAGGACACCTTCACTATGGAGGAGTGCCATTTAAATCTGTGGGTTCAAAGCTTCTGCTCCCCTGCTCCTGAGCTGAGGCACAGCTTTCCCTTCCCTGCTGGCAGAGGAGCTGGCAGTGAGTGATGCAGCAGCTCCTCCTGCCGGCCCTGCAGCACCTCAAACCAGCTCAAACACCCTGCCTGCTCGGGAGGCCTCTGGCAGGGCTGGATGAGCTCACTTCCCACCCTTGTCCAAATCCAGCCTTGGAAATCGGGTTGCTTGCTGTTACCTGAGTGTGCAGAGACAGGGACAGCACAGGGAGCAGGGAATGGGGCAGCAGAGAAACATCTGGGGCTCAGGGATGGCTTCCTCTGGCAGCTGACAAGGCTGGAAGCAAATCCCTGCCCACTTAAATGCTCCCTCCCTTGTGTGTCTTCTCACCCCACAGATCTTCACCAGTATAAACCCAACTGGTGCATGTGGATAATTCTTAGTTTTACAATGCTAATGCCAGCTGTGGAAATCACAGCTCAACAGCCTTCACCTTCTCAGAAAAACCCTTAACTGTGCCAAAACCATCCCATCTTTGGTCCCAAACCCCAATGCCACAGTCTTTACTCTGAATCTGAAAGCCAAGCTGGGTTTTATAGGATTTAACATCATGCCCCTCCCCTGGAATTGTTCAAGGCCAGGTTAGATGGGGCTTGGAGCAGCCTGGTCTAGTGGGAGGTGTCCATGGCCATGGCAGGGGGTGGAACAGAGTAATTTTAAGGTCCCTTCCAATCCAAAGCCTTCTGGGATTCTGTGATCAATGGCAAACATTGCTACCTGTGAAAACAGGCAGGGACACCAGGCTGCAACCAGGTCTGCCCTCTCTAAATGCACACAAGAACTCACACTGAACATGCACTAAGCCTTTGCCAAGAATGATGCAAGCAGACAGAAATCAAGCCTGTTTTCCCACTCTTTGTTAGCACTGCACAGTGACTAAGAATGAGGACACATTCCATTAGTCACCAGAGGGAGCAGATGGGGGCATTTCCACGGGATCTAGAACAGAACAGTTTCACTTTCACATCCTTGTATCTCACACCTGTTAGAGAACCACAAAGACTTCACTGGCAGCAGGAGCAACAGGGTCAGGAGACAAAGCAAAAAATCCCAAAGGAAGAACAGAGGCAAGATCCCTGCCCCACCACACCCTTCCACAGCCCACCCCCTCCCCATGTGGGTAAGTTGTAGAGGAATGGGTACTAACAGCCTGTGGCTCAAACTGTAGGGTGGGCTGGAGACCATCATCTGGCTGAGAGCTGACACGATGATCAGGATGAGGATGGGCATCAGCTGCACAAACAGCCCCAGGCCGCCCTGAGGGAACAGAAACACACAGTGCAGTGCCACCTGTACAGCTGGACAAGGATCCCATGGCTCCTCCCATCCTCCTTCCCTCCCAGGGCTCCAACACAACCTCCTCTCCTGCTTTTCACAGGAAATGACCCAAACTAGCTGGGGGGAGCCCAGCAGCCCACAGGACAGTGTGACTCTGAAGGTCCAAACTCCCTGGCCCTTCTCTGGATGAGACAAGGGCAGAGGGCACTGCCAGGGAATTCCAAAAGCCTCAACCCCACAGCTCCTTTTTCTAGAGCAAACTAGACTGGTTTCATGGATGGCCTTCTCCCCTTTTCAGTGCTGGACAGATGAAGGTAATTCTCCCTCTCCCTCACCTCCCGAGCTCCCTTCAGTCCCACCTTCAAGCTCTAGATAAAAATATTCAGGAAGTTCTTGTTTGTTATTTTACAATAAAACTGGCTCTGCCCAGACAACAGCCATAATAACCCCGACTCCACCTTTCTGTTTGGGAGGGTGGCAACAACCAGGACTGTTTCACAAGCCAGGCCCAGGAACCAGCTCCCAATGATATGCTGGGAAAACCTCCAGCCTCCCAGATCCCAGGTGTTTTCCACTTACATCCCCCTGGTGCTCCCGCCGGTCCTGCCTCTGGTGGTAGGTGTACCTCATCCTGCCATTGCTGTACACGTGGACATTGCCTGGAGGAAGAAGAAAACTCTTACTCCAAAGTCACAGTGTGGAGGGTGCTGCTGGCTGGCCAAGGAGGGACCACAAAAGGTGGCCATGATCCATGTTTAATCTGTTTACAGGCTGAAACAGGATATTCCTGAGGTGGTTTGAGCCCAGAGTGGGCACAGAGCTCCTCCTGTAAGATTTTGTAGAATTGTATGAAAATTCAGCTTAGAAGTGACCTCAGGAAGTTCAACAACCTCCTGCCCAAAGCAGGGTCAGCTACAGAGAGACAATACCCTGCACAGGCCTTCTCCCTTCTGATGGAATAGATTAAAAGCAGTTACAAACAGAAATAATTCTGGGTTTTTTCCCTGCCAACAAAGCTCTTCCATGTCTTGTTTTAAATGTCAAAGCTGCAGCTGCAAAGGGAGCCAGGCTGAGAGAGCAGCCCTCAATTCTCTCGGGACGGCGAGGAAAGGGAAAAGAGACTGAGCTGAAATAGCAACATGCTGTTTTTGCAGGAGTAGCTTCTTGGCCTCTCTGCCAGGCAGAGTACAAATGCTGCAAAAGGCTTCCAGATGCTTTTGAGCCACTGGTGTTGGTGCTCAGATTCAGACAGGAAAGAGCTACCAGAGTGAATTTTCTTAACTGAAACCAATTTGTTTTTTTTCAAGTTGGTCCACAGGGGTCAAGAAGCCCTGTGTCCACTTCCAGTCAGATATGAATAGAACAAATACAAAGGAGTCTTCCAAAATACCCTTCTCCTGACATGGAATCTGTGTCTTTGGAGCAAGTAAAGGAACATTATTCTTTCCTGCTCCCCAAGCCATGATCAGCACTGTGGACAGACAGGAAACAGATTTATTTTTCAATTCACAAGGTCTAAACTATGCTGTAGAAATACTATTTTCCTTTTTTTTATGGGGCACAGGGGAGAGAAGGAAGTGGCCACTGATCTTGGAGAGCCTGTTCCAGCTGCGTGGTGGAGCAGACAGAGATCAAGAACAAGGCCCAGGTGTTACCACAGCTTGCTCCGATAAGAAGATTTAAATTCCAAAACCACCAGGCAGAAAAGCTTTCCTCAAAACAGGATTATTTTCACAACAACCCTTAAAACAAGTAACTTTTTGTTCTAGCATTTCACCCAACCTAACAGCAGCTGATGTTGCCAGCATGCAAACAAACACCTGAGGCTGGGAAGAAGCCCAGCTCTGATGGCTGCTGAGCTCTCCAAAGATGAACCACTTAAGAAACTCGAGGCCACACCAAACCCAGCTCAGCCTCAAGAACCCCAACTGCACCAAAAGGACGAGCAGGACCACAAGGCAGAAGGTGCTTACTGGAAGGAAAGCCACCCCCAAAGAACATGTTGAAGAGGTCCTCGGGGGAGATGTCGGCCTCGAAGCCGCGGTGGAAGTCGGCGTGGCCGTGGCCGTGGCGGGAGGGGTTGAGCTTCTCGTCGCCGAACTGGTCGTACTGCTTCCTCTTCTCGGGGCTGCTCAGCACGGCATACGCGTTCCCGATGGCTGCGACACACACAGGGAGGAAGCATCAGCTCAGCCTGCTCCTTCCTCCCACCTGCAGCCCTGAAAAGTGCCAGCATTTCCCTTTTTCATCGTGCAGAACAACCCACTCGGCCGCCCCCAGCAACAGGCACCTGGCACGGGGCAAATCCAGGCAGGAGGAAACCACACTGAGTGAAAAATTCCTTAATTCATTCAAATGAGGAAGTGGTGGTATGACTGATAAGGGTTTGGTGCATGGCCCCAGAGAAACCCTTCAGCTGTGTAGGGAAATCAAATTTTAGTTGACAAATTTTATTCAAAAGTGGCATTAAGGGAATTTATTGTCCGAGCCTACAACTGAAACTGCAAAGAATTTAAATACAGGCTAATTCCCTGAAAGGGACTTTAAAACTTTCCATAAAAGCTGCTAAGGAAACATTAGCCAGAAGTTGCATCCATCAGCTAAGAGTTTCAGCACTTCCAGATGCCACATGCAAGGTGCATAATTACAAGGACTGTTAACCAGTGTCTGTGAGGCTGGAAATGTACTGGAACTAAACCCCTGCCAGGTCCCTGGGTCCCTCTCCTTCCAGCCTCAGGAGTTTGAGCCCTTTTCCCAGGACGACTGCCTGCCACCCTCCAGTTTCTGTACTCACCTCTCACCACTGCCCCCTGTACCAAGCCACCCCAGACCTCCCTGTGTCACAAGGACCCAAAATGCCCATGGCAGCAGGTGCCTGGTGTGTAAAAGGCAGGGGCAGAAGGGATGGAAAAGGGGGATAATGTGCCCATTTGGAGGAGATCAGCTCCAAGATTCAACATTTCCCCATGGTCAGATGGAGGTGTACGGTTTCTTCTTGGAGTGGAGATGTGGAGGGCAGAGGATGTAATGTCAATACACCCCTTCTCCTTCTTGGTTATAATTAGTGCACCCAGAGCAAACATTTCTAGAGCCAAGCAGGGAAGCTGGTGGACAAGGAGTGACTCAGAGTGTATCAACCACACAGCTGGAAAGAACAAGGGAAGCAACGACAAGGCAGCGATTCAGGGTTTCTTCACTGTCTGACTTTGTGCTGACAAAGCCCAAGAAATGCCTCATTCCAAAGCAGGATTTTAGCTCCAAGTAGCCAGGCTCAAGGCTTTTTCCAGGAGCAGACAGGCAGTGATGCAGATCTGCCACCAGACAGCCTGCAGCCAGCTGGAACTGTACACTGAGACACGGGCTCAGCACAGCGCCTTATCAGCGGTCACTGGGAAGGCGAATGCCAAGACTTCAGCTAATCCATCAGCATAAGGAAAAATTAACTCATATCCTCACAGCAGGGCACGTTTCCCCCTTCACCCTCTGCAACCAAGCAGGTGGACTTCAGCTCAGCTCAGGGGCTGAAGGACAGGAAGCCATGGAGGCAAGGCCTGGAGGAGATAACCTCGCAGCGGGGGATAAAGGGCACTTTGCTTAACGCTCCACTTCAGGCACGTAACTCCTGCCAAAGCCTTGGGCAAACATCATTATTCAAGATTACAGGTGAGGAAACCTGCCTTTGGCCACTGAGGGATCCAAGGATGAGGTGATAGCTGTGTGCAGATGCCCTTCCATCTGCCCCCCACACCAGCACAGGCTCTCCCAGGTAGCTGGGGGTCAGTCACTATTTGCTAACACTTATCAGGGAAGGATTTAAGTCTTGAAAGGCTTGAACAAACCTTACCCAAGACTTTTACTGCTGAATTTGCGTCTGTGAGGAGCTCACCTGAATACTGTACCAGTGCACTCACAGCAGGCCAACCCTGCTCCCTGCTCCAGCAAAGGGCTCATGCATTTCACTCCCCAAATCAGGCTGCTTTGGGGTGGAAGGTGCCTTGGACAGGGACACCTTCCAATATCCCAGGTTGCTCCAAGCCCTGTCCAACCTGGCCTAGAACACTTCCAGGGAATCCAGGGGCAGCCACAGCTCCTCTGGGCAGCCTGTACCAGAGCCTCAACACTGTCTTGAGTAAAGAATTTCTTTCTAAAAAGTGGCCAGAATCAGATTATTTTTGTGGCTTCCAAACCAGTGCTGTACGACTGGCACCAAGGAGTTCTGTGTTTAGCTCAATGATAATAATCAAACTTCCACAGCTTGCAGGGAAAAATGGGATTATATGTTCCAAGCAATAGCATCTCTCTTGGAAAATTACTCCAATCTTAAGGTATCTCATTACCCAGGAAACATCCCTGCTGCATTTATAGAGAGGATTTGAGAATTGGGCTCTTTGCAGCAGAACCAGAGCTCCCTTTCTGAGTTCTGGCTGGGCTCACTTGTATGGCTGCTGCAGGTCCACCCTAGAAACTTCCACCTGGGATTTCTATCCACCAGTTCCACCCAGAAATGGCTGGGTGTTTCCCAAAATGTTTCTCCTGAGGGGTCTGTGAGCCCTGTGTCTGCCTCTGGTGCTGCACCAGTTAACTGGGTAAATCCTGACAGAAGTCCCTCCTGAGCAGCAAGACAGGAGCTTGGAACAACACACAGGGAAGAGCTGCTGGGAGAAAGAGAAGGAAGGCTTCTCCTTACCCAGCCAACAGAGCTGAGTCCTACCATGCCAACCTGTGCTTATTATTTCAAGCTCATACTTTGGTCATGACACGACCAGCTCTGAAGGGAGACAGCTTCACAAAGAGCAGCTTCATTTCACTCTGCCTGACTCGTGGGGCTGTTTTTAAGAGTTCTCTCAGTGAGAGTTGGGGGCAAACCACAAATCTGGAGCTGGCTTTACCTTTGAATGCCTCTGTGGCCCCTGGTGCATGGTTCTTGTCTGGATGGAACTTCAGGGCCAGTTTCCTGTAGGCCTTTTTCAGATCCTCATCAGAAGCTTCTCTGTTGACTCCCAGAATTTCATAATAATCTTTGCACTGCTTTACCCTGCCAGGGGAGAGGGGAGCAAACAGTGAGTTCCAGGAGTAAAAACCTCTTTGTCCTGAACACTTGTCAGCTCAGAGAGTTTTCAGGCAGCACAGTTTCGGGGTGTTGCTCAGGGATCTGTGGATTACTCAGCCCCTGCTCTCAGAGGGTGACCCAGCACAGAACGAGTCGGGCCAGTGGAGGAGGAAGAGCCTCCCCTCAGACCCACACAGGAATGTGACTGGCAAATAAACTTCACATTCATCACCTCCACGTGTTGGAGGCTGTTTGGGAAGGACTACAGCACCTGAAGGATATTGGCCTTTCCCTCCCCACCTCACTCTCTCCTCAGCTAATTCCCAGATGTAAAACTTGCATCAGCTGAATTCCAGAGAAGGAAGGAGGGAGCAGCCCAGGATGTGCAGCCCATTCTGCCTGGGCACACTCAGCCCAGCCAAGGCTTCAGCTTCTCACATGATGAGACAGAAGCCAGCAGGCTGGGTTTTTGGAGAAGTGGATGACGTAACAAACATTCCTGCAAGTCCCTTGAAGTGGTTCTTGGACAATTCAGGCCGTGCCCATAACCTTAAACAAAGTTTACCCAGTGACTGCACCTGCAGTTCAGTCCTTCAGCTTCCAGGATGGGCAAATGGGAGAAAGGAATGCAGGGAAGCTTGAAACAGGGTTTGGAAAACCAGCAGACCCAGGCCAGCTGCCTACCAGGGTTGCTGGAGCTATAAATCCTCCTGGGCATGCTCTTAACACTATTCCAAATGGTTCAAAGCTGAAATCTTTAAAATACTGTGAAAAGCAGACGGGTACCACGTGATAAAGTCAAACAAATGGCCCAGAGAGCTGTGCACAAACCTCTTCACTGCATCCAGCTGGTCCTGAGTGTAGCCCTTGGGGGCCTCCCCCCCAGCCTCTCCGTTGGCTGATGGGAAATCTCCACTCATTCTCCTGAACTGAGGGTTTGTGGATTCCCTGGGCTGGGACTGGCCATTGGCTGACTGCTCGTTCTTGCTCAGTGACTCAAGCAGAACTGAAACGAGAGAAACCAAAACATAGAGAAGAAAGCACCAAGCTCAAGCTGCCCTTCCAGCTCTCCCATGAAGAGATTCCTCTTCACCTCTGCCACCTTCCCAAGACCCCCCCATCCTTCCCCAGGAAGACCCTCACCTTTCCTCCCATGTAATCTCTCAGCTCCTGTTGCTTCTCACCCAGGTGTGAGGGCCACTCCTGAAGATATTCTGCTTCTCCCAACACACACAAGCTCCATAAAAACCCCAGGACCACCCAGACAGACAGACAGACAGTCCAGGAGCCACAGCAGATCTGCAAAGCAGTGTATCCCTGTCCTTTTCCCCCTTCCATCTCTCCTTGATGGCAGAGCATGTCCAAATTCACCTTCCCTCTTCTTCTCCTCCTTGCAAGGCTCAGGCACTCTCTTCCACCCTCTCCAACACCCAGGCCTGGCCTAACCACCCAGGTGACACAATGGAGGGAGACTCCAAGCATCCTTCCAAGGTGCATTTCCCTGGCAGCTGCACAGCACCATCTTTTAAAATTGCTTTTTAAACCAAGCACCAGACTGATTTCTTCACCCCCATTCGAAAGAACAGGCACACACACTCCAGTGAAACCCAGCCAAGGATATTTACACAGGCCCCACTATCCTGAGCTTGCAGTCCTTTATCCAGAGCCTAGAACTGGGAAGGACGTTCCACCTCCTCCCATGGATTGCACACCACAGACCTTGCACTATGGGCTATCACCTTCTTTAGGCAAGTGCAAACAACACTTGCAGGCCAAGAGATGAGCCAAGATATCCTATCTGGCCCCAGTGCTCAGAGGGGGCAGAAAAATCCACTCAGGAATCCAAAAGCCAATAGAGGATGAGGAATGAAAAGGACAGTGGGCTAAGCAACAGTAACTCTGAGAGTGATGAGCTTTTGGGCCTGGGGGCTTCACAAATTTTAAATTTATTTATTTTAGAAAAGTAAATTCTTCCCTCATTTACATTCCCAATGCTTCAGTGTTCACTGAATTACAGGCTTTGGTTTTGCTCCTTCCAAACCTGGAGCAACCTGCCAGGTGATTTTAAATTTCCCCTCACAAGGATGTTTCCCCACCTACCCCCTTCCTGCTGCTTTGGGCTTTGTTCCCTACAGCTTACCAGGAGATTTTGATCCTAGAACACTTTGGGTGGGAAGAGATCTCAAAGCCCATCCATTCCCACCCCTGCCATGGGCAGGGACTCCTTCCACCATTCCAGGATCTCCAAGCCCCAAAGTCCAGCCTGGCCTTGGGCACTGCCAGGGATCCAGGGGCAGCCCCAGCTGCTCTGGGCACCCTGTGCCAGCGCCTGCCCACCCTGCCAGGGAACAATTCCTAATTCCCAATATCCCATCCAGCCCTGCCCTCTGGCACTGGGAAGCCATTCCCCTTGTCCTGCCACTCCACTCCTGATGAAATCCCTCTCCAATTTTCTCGTAGCCCCTTCAGGCCCTGGAAGGAGCTGTGATGTCTCCACACACCCTTCTCTGCCAACTCAGTTCCACCCCAGCACGTGGATGGAGCACTTTTCCTCCCTTATTAGCCAACATTTGCCCAACTTCCCATAAATCTCCCCCAACTCCCCCTGAAGGGTGACCAGAGTGTGACAGTGCCTCAGCCAACGTGCCCTGACACAGGAGATTTTTGCTGCAATCCCCTTGCAAAACCCTTCCCTGATCCCAGAAAGCCCAGCCAGGGTCAGCTTGCTGAGCATTGCCAAACCCTGGGGAACTCCTGGGGAAGAGATTTAGAGATTTCCCAGGAGCTCCTCAGAGGCTGGGGGACCACCAGAGGATCTCTGGCAGCATTTCCCAACCCACAGCCAGCAGGACACGGAGCAAAGGGTCCTTGGATGAGAAACCTGGTTGGGACTGGCCACAAATGAGCACGCTGTGTTTAACATTAACCCTCCCTGCTGGCTCTGCCTTCCTCCAAAAGTCACTTTTCCTACCCAGTCATTTCACCAGAGCAGAAATTCCAGAGGAAAGGGAGGGGAGGAAAACCACAGCACAGCACAGGCTGTGTTTGAGGCAGAGGGAAGAGGCCTGGAGCAACCAAAAAGAGGATTACAGGAAGCCTTGGGGCAAACAAGCTGCAAAGCTCAGCCAAAGAATCCAAACCCAGATGAGGTCAAAGAAAAAAAAAAAAAAAGAAAAATTAAAGCTACAGCTCTTTATATAATATTCTGCCATGTAAGAACATTCAGGGAAAGAACTGAATTTGGCTGCTTTCACCAACCACTTCCCATATGACTTAGAGCTTCCAGGAAATGATGGAAACAAACGAAAACCTGGCAGAAAGTCTCGGGGAGGATTGTTTTGTTACACGTGTGAGAGCGTGGGCTCAGCCACAGCCTGTCTGTCTGTCTGTCTGCAAACAGCAGGAACAGGACAGGGAGAGGAGGAATATGATGGAAACAGGAGGAACAGCAAGAGGAGAGGAGGAGGAATGAAGGGAGGAAAGGAGGAAGGATGAAGAAGAGAGGATGGGGAGGAATGAGGAGGAATAGGAGGAGAGAAGGAACACGAGGGGGAATGCAGGAACAGGGAGGAGAGGAAAGGGAGAGGGAGGGGAGGAATGAGAGGAGGAGGAGAAAAACAGGAAGAGGAGAGGAACAGGAGGAGGAAGAAAAGAACAGAAGGAGGAGAGGGACAGAAACAGGAGGAGAGGAGGAATAGGAAAGGAGGAATATAAGGAGAGACAAACAGGCAAAGTGTAATAGGAAAAGGAGTAGAGGAATAGGAAAGGAGGAATCGGAGGAGGAAAACGGCTTTTCACAGCTCCCCGAGAACTTCTCCCTCTCCTTGCCAAGCTCCTTCCCTCCCCTCAGCGGGTGTTGTGCCCGGCTCAGGGGTCCCACGGCAGCGCGGAGCCGGTCCCCCTTCCCAGCACCCTCCTCACTGGGGGCCCCCGCTAAAGACAGAGGCCGCGGCCCGTCGGTACCCGGTCCCGGCCCAGCAGTACCCGGTCCCGGCCGGTACCGCAGCCCGAGACCCCCGGACGCGCCCCGGGCCCCCCGATGAACTCGCTTTCCCGGCGTGCCCCGCGCGCACCGCGCAGGCGCCGTGAGGGTGAGAGGTCAGGCCCGGCGGCGGCCGCGCAGGCCGCGCTCCCCCGGGCCCCCCGCCGCGCCCCCGGCCCGGCGCTCACCGCGGACCCGCTGCGAGGGGTACAAGCGCTGCGCCTTCTCCAGGAAGCGGCGGGCCTTGTCGGGCTGGTTGGCTTTGATGGCGGCCAGCGCAATACCAATGCACCGCTCCGCCTCGTCCCGGTTCGACTCCATGGCGGCGGCGGCCGGGCGGGGGGGCGGAGGGGCGGGGCCGGGCGCGGACGGATGACGTCACGGAGCCCTGCCCTCAGGCGGGCGGGCCCGGCGGAGGCTCCGGGACTCCGGGGGGACAGGCGGGGATTCACCGGCGGGCGAGAGCTGGGGGGCCCCAGGCGGCCCCCAGCAGGGCAGGAGGCGTCAGAGGGCACCCCGGGACCCTGCTCGCGGAGGGGGTTGGGAAGGGGAGGGTTATTAAGAAGCCCTCGAGGAATTCTCTCAGGTGAGAGCCTCCTCCTCCTGCTCGAGTTCTGCCCTTGGAACAGGTCCTGGCTGCAGGCCCGGCACGGGCTGAGGGGCGCCCTGAGGAGGGATGAGGCTGTTCGGGTGTGGGAACACAGGACATCCCTCTGGCTGCCCTGGGGGAATCCAGACCCTGGCGAGGGGCTCAGAGACCTTGGCACGGGGTCAAAGACACCTGTGCCTTCCATTTTAGCCCATGGAAACAATTCCCAACTCTGTGTGAGGAGTTACAAGCCACAAGGGTTTGAGTAGAATGATAGTGAATTTGTCACAGGGTGAAAAAGTAGAATTTTGGGGATTTAGAATGGGGGTTCAAAAGGCAAGGTGGAGGAATCTGGGTGTGTCCTGTCCTTCTCCTTGTCCTCCATCTTCTGCTGGGATGGTGACACTTCTGGATTGGTTTAGGGTAGAGACAGACTGTCTAACATAGGTGATGGGTATTGGAAAACCATTGTAAATAAAGTACAGGTTGTTTGTAGTATAAAAAACTAACACCATCCCAAGGGCAGGCAGTGTGCCAGAACCCAACCTGCTGGACAGACCTCAGCAGGTCAGAGAAAGAATGTGATAGATAAGAGAAAATAAACAACCTTGAAAAGCAGAGCTGAGCAATCTCAACTTCTTTTTTAGTCGCGGGGCTGGGAAAAAAGACTTTTTAATACCTCAGGAGCCATTTCAGCAACACAAACCCCGAGATTCGGGGCTGTGTCACATTGTTTCACATTCAGTCACAGCAGGGATGGCAGGAACAACCTTGGTTCCAAAGAATAATTCAGAGACAGGTGACAGATCGCTGGAGGCTGGCCGTGGGGAGCAGGCAGGAGAGAGGGAGGAAGGGCCAGACCAGCACTCCCACCTTGGACTGCGGGTGTGAGGTGTGTGACAGCACGGGGAGCCACACCCAAACCACCCCAAAACAGCCCGGGAAACGAGGGGGAGAGGAAGAGAGCTCTGGCTGATCAGGATCAATATCCCTGTATGAACCACAGAGTCCCACAATGGTTTGGGTGGGAAGGGACCTTAAAGCCCATCCAGTGCCACCCCCTGCCATGGGCAGGGACACCTTCCACTGTCCCAGGCTGCTCCAAGCCCCAAAGTGCAGCCTGGCCTTGGGCACTGCCAGGGATCCAGGGGCAGCCACAGCTGCTCTGGGCACCCTGTGCCAGGGCCTGCCCACCCTGCCAGGGAACAATTCCTCATTCCCAATATCCCATCCCTCCCTGCCCTCTGGCACTGGGAACCCATTTTCCCTTGTCCTGGCACATGAGGCCTTTGTCAATATTCCCTCTCTGTTTCTTGCCACCTCCTTCAGGCACTGGAAGGCCACAGTGGGGTCACCCTGGAGTTTCCCTCCAGGCTGAACAATCCCAGCTCTCCCAGCCTTTCCTCACAGCAGAGCTGCTCCATCCCTCTGATCACCTTGGTGGCTTCCCCCGGACTCTCCAGCAGCTCCACGTTCTTCCTGTGCTGGGGACAGAAAACACTCCAGGAGCGACTGATCCCCTTTGTCTTTCCAGCTCTGGAAATTCATGGAGGTTCCCCCCCCTCCCAAACCACCCCATGTTCAGTGCCTCAGCCCCAGCCCTGGGGGAGGATGTGGAGCAATGGACAGACAGAGCCAGGCTGCAGGGAGGAACATCTTTACAAGGTATTTTACAGGGGACAGCACCCAGCAAACCACACCTGCCAGCCCTTCCCAGTACAATTCCCCCATTCAGGAAACCAGTTAGGGAGCTCCTGTGCAAGGCAGGAAGGGCAGGAGAGCAGCACTGCTTCCAGCTGCCCTTCTGCAGCAGGTGCAGCACGGGGCTTTTGGCTGGCTGAAATCCTGGCCTGGGATCCAGGAAATCCAGGAATTGCCTGGCGTTTCTGAGGAGCAGTCTGAGAATCAAAAGACCCCCACCATGCCATTTTCCATAGCATTAAATAAAGGTGATTTGGGGCCCAGCTCTGGAGCAGGGCACATCATGCCACAGAGGTGGTGCCAGTAAAAGTCCTTTCCTTGTTCCTGAGAGAGAGGAAGATGAAGGAGCCAGCAGCAAGCAAATTCAGCAGGTGTGGATTTTTAACTTGGATTGACAAAACCCTCTTGGCACAGCCAGCCTGGCCTCTCCAGAGCCTTCTGCCCCCTTGCTGTGCCCAGGGGCTGATCCAGGGAATGGGGGTGCTCCTTCCCAACCCCACTACTGCTGCTTGGGAGCTGTGAAGTCCCAGGCTGTCTCCTGGGCACACTTCCACATGGCCCTCATGAGCCGTGTGAAGCCCATGTCCTTGGGCTTCTCCAGGCCTCGCATCAGGCGCTGCTTCATGATGGCAACAAACTCCTTGTTGCTCAGCTCCCCATTCCCTGCAAAAAGGAGGAAAATTAATCAGAGACCCACCAGCAACTTCCTTGAAACGATAGCTTTAAAGGGTAGCAGCCATGAGTGTTCTTTCCTGCAGAAACACAGCTCACATCTGGCTCCCACCTCCCAAAATATCCTGCTGAGCAAAGGTTCCCGAGCCACAGAGTTTAAATCCCAACCCCATGGATGCTTGCAGGAGGCAGAAAAGCAAATGCAAACTAAATGTCCCTGTCCCCCCAGGAAACACTGCTTTAAGTGGTTTAGGAAATTGTGGGTGCACAAATTATTCTAATGGAGTAGAAGGGAAGATTTGTTGATCTGATGAATGAGGTTATGCATAATGCAGCCACTGGGCAGAAAAATTCCAGCCAACTATCAAAGGTTGAGCAAAATTCCCTCCAGTGCTGCAGGTTTTTAATGTCTGTAAACACTGATGGAGTGAAAACAACAAAATAATAATAATAAAAAGACATCTGTGCCTGCTTTCTCACTTGTTTTCTTCCTTGTGGGACTCCTCTGGCAACCAGAGTCTTTCCCCCTAAAGATTTGCTATCAAAATATTTAGGAGATTCTCCTCTGAGAGAAGGCAAACAGGGAATATTTGGTTACACTTCAGCTCACTCTAATCTCCAGCCTGATCATCTGGCATGAAGATTGTATCACAACAGTGGTACTGAAGCACAGGGGAATATAAAACAGGAGATGTGACCTTAGGGAGGTGCAAAGGAGCAGGCAGGGCTGAAACCAAGAGGGACAACAAGGAATAAACGAATTAAATACATTTTTAAATGTTCATACTTATGCAGCAGTGCTGCCACTCAGAGCTGCCAGATGCTGGTGACTGTGCTGGAGAAGCAGGGTGCCAGCCAGCACTCTGATTTTGGCTTGGCAGTTTTGGGCAAATGCAGAATTTCCTTCTTTCCAAGTCAGAATTGCTGTCACCTGGCAAAGACTCCAGTAACTCCCGTTAAATCAAGCCAGGAGTGCTTCAGTGTGACAACAACTACCCTGGGGCACTCCCAGCCTCTGCAAAGCCAGCTTCCCAGCAGGGCACAGAGTTGCTATTAATTAATTAAAAATTAAGCTGACATTTGTCTAGGACTTTGGAGATAAAGCCCCAGCCCGGCTCATTTCCAACACTGGAGCACAACAGTTCATCCTGTCAGACCAACTGGAGTTCTCTGGGTGGGGGAAAAGGAGCAAAGTGTGCACACCAATCTGTGCTCCAACATCCACATCTCACAGGGTGGCTACCATTGGATACCCTTCCCAAAAGGGCAGGGGCAATGTGGGAAATGGATTTGTGGAGAATTCTCAAAGCCTGACAGAAGGTTTACATAATGTGTGCATCTGTATGCAAACTGAGATAAGAAATGCTGACTTAGAAATGCCACGGAGCAGGACAGACATTGTGGAGAGAGAAATGGAACCAGAAACAAGTTTCAAAGGATGGCTTTGCAAAAAAGACTGGATACTTTGGAGAATTAGAGCTATGAAAGATGCATTGTAGTGGGAATCATGAGGGGTAATTTTAGATGATTTAAGGCATGTCACAGTCATATTTTCTGGAAAAATCCTTTCACCCAGGATTTTGCTCCTGGGAAGCTGAGAAGCCTCAGAGAAGAAGGAAAACAATAATTATCTGATTTGCTTCTTCTGTGTTTTGCTGCTTTGGAATGTGTTTGGACATTGTTTATCAACAGGTGGTTGTTTCATTGGTTCATGTGAATTGTTTTGATTTATTGGCCAATCAGTGCCAAGCTGTGTTGAGGCTCTGGAAAGAGTCAGGAGTTTTCATTATTATCTTTTTAGCCTTCTGTCTGTATCCTTTCTGTATTCTTTAGTATAGGTTAGTATAGCATTCTTTAATATAATATAGTATCATAAAATAATAAATTGTCCTTCTAAGAACATGGAGTCAGGTTCCTCATTCCTCCCTGCCACGGGGCACCCCACAAATACAATAAAGGCATTTACAGCATGGTGTGGCTAAAGCTGATAGGCCAAGAAACACTTATCATGTAATTAGGAAATAGTTGGCTTCTGACTGTGGTGGTGTGAATTATAACATCGGTACTGTCTCACCCTACCCATGAGACTGAAAATGGAGTAAAAGTTTTTAAATCACCTCTCAGCTGGGGAAGAAAAGGGGCAGAAAAGGCATAATCTGACAGGGGATCACCCCAGCCCCATGGGCACAGAGCCCTGTCCCAGGTTTCCCCCTGGGCTCTCTCCCAGCCTGGCTGAGCTGCCGCTCACTCACCGTCGCAGTCGAAGAGCGCGAACACCACGTCGCACACGTGGTCTGACAGCTCCACCTTGGCCACTGTCCTGGCCACCTGCTGCATGGTCACTGCAACACAGGGAGGGCACAGGGTCACACAGGGGCACAGCATGTGCCAACCACAGCAGGACACTCCTGCTCCTCCCTGGAAACCGGCCTTTGTGTCTTCAGAGAGGCTGCACTGAGCTTGATCAGCGGGGCAGCTCCTCCTGACAGCATTCCAAGGAATGCTATCCTGTCACAGATATATTTCATGAAAAATCTTTTTGCTAGGAACTTTTCTCCTAAGAAGCTGAGAAGCTTCAGTTTCTCCATGTTTTGCTGCCTTAGAATGTGATTTGGAGAACTGCTCACCCAGCATGTGAAATTGTTTCTACTTGATGACCAATCACAGTCCAGCTGTGTTGAGACTCTAGTCAGTCACAAGACTTTATTATCATTCCACTCCTTTCTTTGCTAACCTTCTGATGAAATCCTTTCTTCTTTCTTTAGTATAGTTTTATTATATCATTTTATTTTAATATAATATGTATCATAAAATAATAAATCATGGAGTCAAGATTCTCATCTCTCACATCATCCTGAGACCCCTGTGAACACCACCACATTATCCAGCATTCAATTCTATCAAGCAGGGAATTCCAAAAACTGCTTTTCCTTTGCAACCCAGTAACTACACAACAAACTCCCCCACCCTCCTGCAGGGAGCAGACCAGATTAACCTTGCAATAAAATAAAGAGTTGTAAGGAATTATTTCCCTTTTCTCCCCAGACTGGCAGCAGAGAAGCGAGCAGGAGTTTTATTCCCCACTTTTAGAAAAGGGCAATCCATGCAGCTATCAATCTGGCAGGGTGAGGCAGTTGATTCTGCTGCACAAATGGGAAAGAAAAAGCCTCCTCACTAGATGTGAGTGTATTTGAAGTTAAATTGCTTCTCTACAAAGCCTGACCCAAGGAAATGCCATCCACAGCAACTGGGATCAATGTTTAGCTGTGGAGCAAGGGAAAAGAGGGAAGTGGTGCATCACAAAACCAGACTGAAACCACAAACAGTCTCTGCTTTCCTCCACAGCATCCTTCTGGGCTTCTGTACCCCCAGTCCTTCAGGAATTTTGGAGAGTAAAGTGTGTCAGAAAGGAAGAAATAATCATCCAATACATACTGTAACTGGATTAATTACAAATGGCATAAAATATTTCTAATGGGATTTTTTCATTGATGCTTACATTACTGGTACCTTCCACCCTGTTTCTGCTCCCCTGAGTGCAATGTGGGGTTTTCTGAGAGGAATTCACAGCCACCATCGGGTCCTTTTCCCCATAAAACCTCTCCTTTTACTAAATAATGCAGGAGAAAATTGAAATGATGCATTGTATATATGTAAAATATACATAATCTCAAGTAGGACCCCGCTTTTCCTACATAATTATTCTTTTTGAGTGAAATTCCTTTTCTCCATGAGTGATGTAGCTCCCAGTCAGCAATTATTACTTTGTACTTCCTCAGACACCAAATTTCATTTAATTTGTGTTGCAAAACTTCTCTTGAGGTGCTTCACCTTGATGCCATCCTCCCCTCCTGGTGCCCTATGGCTGTAGCCTTACATGTAAACAAAAAAAAAGTTGGAATGATTTCTTCATCACAGAGTTCCAGAAAGGTTTGGGTGGGAAGGGGCCTTAGAGCTCATCCAGTGCCACCCCTGCCATGGCAGGGACACCTTCCACTGTCCCAGGCTGCTCCAAGCCCCAGAGTCCAGCCTGGCCTTGGGCACTGCCAGGGATCCAGGGGCAGCCCCAGCTGCTCTGGGCACCCTGTGCCAGGGCCTGCCCACCCTACCAGGGAACAATTCCTCCCTAACACCAAATCAAAATCTCCCCTTTCAATTTAAAACCATTGCCCCCTGTCCTAATTCCTTTAATTACAAGTCATGTTTTTCTGCTGAGATTTCCCCACTCCTTCCATCCCTGCAGGGAGTCTCCTGATCCCTCCCCCTCCTGTTTATTTTTCACAGCCACAGTTTTCCCAGCTGGAACTTGTACTCATGGCCAGCAGTTCCTGCTTCCTCTCTTATTGATCCAACTGCACAAGTGTCAGCTCCATCCCATTGTCCTTGCTTGATGCCAGAATACTCCACAGGGGCTGCATGACTGTGCTGTGCTGGTTTTTAAGGGATCAAAAGGAAGAGGGAAAGAGGCTCTGCTTTCACATCCACACACATGCTCCAGAGCACAAGGTAGCTCAGGAAGGCAAATAAAATTGAAGCAAATCTGCTGGAATAATTTCTTTACCATGAAATGAAATAGGTGCTGTCTGGGGAGCATCTCTTAAAGCCTGTCCAGGTTTGGAGTTCTGGGATAAAAATTCTCCTGGATTGCATATCAACAAAAATGAATTCTACATTTCTATCTTGAAAAGCTTCTAAAATTTCATGCACTGGTATCTCCCACAGGTTCCTTTAATGAGCCATCTGAGTGATTTTATGCAAGTTTAGAGTCTGACACAGTTATCCTTTTTTTCCACTCTGATTCCCAGAAGTGCACCATGAGCAATGCCTCACCGAGTGTTGCAAACGGGACTCCAGGCCAGGGCCTCACCAGATGGCAAACTTCAATTTTTCCCTCCAACTTGGGATTAATCACACATGTGGCCAAAAGAATGGACAGCTGGGCAGCTGCCTTTGTTTTCCAAATGGCACTTGGGGTGATGGGAGCAGAGCTCCCTGCCCTGGGCCATTCCAGGATGTTTGGGCTCCCAGAAATCAGCCTCACGTTGGTGCCCACGTTTCATTTCAGGGCTCCCAGTTGGGAAATGTTGGATGCTCTCACTGGCAGCATAGCTACCAAAATCTATTTAGCTTTTTACAAATCATTTGTATGAGTACCTGCTGGAACAGCCATCCAGAAAGAGATGGATAAACCTTGTGCAATCCTGTGTGCACAGCACATTTTCCTTGCTCTTCTCAAACTGCAGCCCTGCAGAAGCTGGTTTGACATCAAAGGCAGCATGACACAAAGTCATGGAGATCAGGGAGAAAAAAGCAGAGCTGTTGGTGCAATACCCACAGCCAGAAATAAGGAAAGAAAGGAGATTCCTTGGAGACACCCCAAAGCTGACTGCAGGGGGCCCAGGGTGAGCAGCTGCAGGGGATCCTGTTGGACACCAGGGTCCCAGAGCCCCCTCCCAGCTCCCAGCACTGCCCTTACTGCAGGGGAGCACTCCAGGCTGTGCTTCCAGGGGGGCTGACTTCTGCCACCCCTCTCCAAGGCAGAAGGAAGCAAGCAGCAATTCCATGGCTGCATTCCAGCTCACCTCTGCCCCTTCCTGACTCCCTGGCCACTCTGCAGCCATTTCAAGCAGCATTATTTTAATCAAGTGATTTTCCAGGGGCTCTCTGGGGCTCCAGCCCTGCTCCAAGCCATGGATCAGCAGTGGGCTCAGCTGTCTGGCTGTGCTTTGGCCCATCCATGCCTTGCCCCAAAGCCCACAGGAGTTATCCCACAGCTTTCTGCTGGCTGCACACAGTGCCAGGAAAAGTGCAATTCACACCCTCCTAAAAGGGGAATAAGCTCCAAATTCAGGTCCTGTCCTGCTTCCAGCTGTGAGCCCAGGCTGGGGGAAGTGTCCTAAGGAATGCTTGTGATTTAGGAGAATGACAGCTATTATGGTGCTGGGAAAATGAAAGATGGGCTAACAAATAATCTGGGTGTTTTTAAATGGGTCATTAAAATACAGGTTTATGATCCTTTTTAGAAGAAGTAGCAACTTTAATTCAGCACAGAAAACAGGCTGTCAGGCTCTGGCTGTTTGGTAGCAGCCATTTTTTCCCCTCTGAAATTTTAAACAGCCCTTTAAAAATCATAATAATGTTTGCTGCATTGTTAACAGCAAATTATTGCACATTCCAACATCTTCCAAGTCCCCATCCCAGTGTAATTTTTAGTTTGTTAGTTTGTAAGCAGCAACCTTGTGTGACAGCTTCACTTTTGGGAGGGCACACCCCATTTATGGTTTATTTAAATCTGATCCCTGCCCAAGGAAGGTTCCCTTAGCCCAGCCAAGCACTCCCAGCTCAGTGGCTGCACAAGCTCATTAATGGCACATAATTAAACAGCAATCACACTGATTTACCAACTGCACACAGACCTAAATTCTGTGAAGATGTATATTCCATGACAGGATAAATGGTAATTTCCTGTAGCACGGAGTAAATTTGATTTGCTGGGCTGTCACCTCCCCTGGGGTGCTACAGAAAGGGCTCAGAGCAGCAGCAGCAGCACACCCAGACTTGGTATTTTACTTTTAAATAAAAGGAAATCCTATCAGGTTTTTTGAAGTCTTAAGGTAATGATGATCTAAACCAAAGAGTACAGATGATTTCCCTCCAAAAAAATTTAAGATGAGAAGGGCTGCTGACACACACAAGAAGAGATGTGACACGTTTTGTTTCCCTCTGTAATTCCACTGTCCCCAAACCTATTAATGCCTTAATATTCCCACAACAGCAGCAGTTGGAAGAGCTGACTTCCAAAATGTTTAATTCTGCAGCTGCCTACATGAATCAGCTTTACCTTTGTAGCAGACAAGAGTTTCCACTTAGCCTAAAAATCTTTTAATGAGTTTGCCATCTTTATTTTATATCCTCGGTCTGTCTAAAAAAAAAAAAATCCCTCTTAAAAAAACCCAAAGACCAAAGCACTTGTGACAGATCCTGGCAGCAGAGTAGGACTTTGGTTTGAAACATATTTTGGGGATTTTTTGCCTCTTTTTTTTTTAATCAGTGTGTCAGATCTAAGAACAAACCTGAGACAGACCAGCTGAGAAAAGGAAACAGGATGAGAAGGAGAAGGATATGGATTGGTCTGATCAATAACCCACATTATTACCAAGGTCCCCAGGCAACACCAGCTCTGAGGTTTGTTCAGCCCACTCCTCTGGACTGTGGCTTATCTGAAATAGAGCCTCTGCACAGAGCTCTGAAGGTGTCTGCCATTGCTTGGCTTCCCAATCAGAAATGCAGCATCCAGCCCTTATTTCTAGGCAAAGTCTATGATTTTTGAGCAAAGCTGAAACAAAACAAGGGTGGAGCAGTTCCTACCCCCAGTCCCACTGCTGCTGTGCCTCTGCCATGGGATCAGAGAGCTCCACAGAAGATAACTCTGCCAGAATTCTTTTACACTCATTTGTATAAGGAGGAAAAAAGGTCACTTCAGAAGATGGGGATGAAGAAGAAACAGTGGTGTCCCTGTGGCACACTCATTAGGTCACCTTGGAAAGGTCCCTCTGAAGGTACCACCACGAAATCCACTGCCTTCTCATCCATTCAGGCTACACATGCCAGCCTTTCTTCTCCCTGTGCCTAAAACTGTGGGAGTACAAAACCTGAAATCCCTCTTTATCCATGGATGTAGTGAGCTAATCACCTCATTCCAGGGAGGAACTGCAATTTGGGTACATTTTTAACCTGTCAGCCTGGCCTTGTCTGACATCTTCCCAACTCCAAAGCCACAGCATGAGTTGTGCTGCCTCAGGCTTTCAGCACCTGAACACCCCACAGGTTTCAGTACCTTTATCAAGAGAAGCTCCAGCCATGTGGTAGAAGCTCAAAGCTGTGTCCACATCATTTATGTTCTTCAGAAAGGTGAAGAAGTTCTCCACCTCCTCAAAAGTCAGCCCCTAGGACAGAGAAAAGACACTCACATGGTGATGGGAAAAGGAGTCATGGACACTCCTGGAAATGACACAGTGACTCACTGGCCCAAAGCTGCAGCCAGAAGAGAATTCATCTGCACACTCCAAAACCTCAGCCTTGGCACCTGAGGATGTTCTGGTTGTGATCTGTACTTTTGTTCCCCTCCTGGCCCCACCAGTCCCACAAAGGGAAGGCACTGAAAACCATTTCCCAGGTGAGCAGACCTCAGATGCAGGAGACCACTGCAAACATTGATACATTGAATAAATTGATAAATTTATTTGAAGCCTGCACACTTGGACTGTTTGATATTGCCACTGCATGTTGGAACCCTGGTTACTGAGAATTTCAGCCTTTCTGTGCTGACAGACACTGACCCCCAAGAAAACACTACATTTAACTTGAAGCCATAGAAAAGGCTTCCAAAATTAAATGATAAAACTAAGATTATAGGTGTGCAGTTTGAATAAAAGTGTGTAATATCACATAGCAAAAACTTACAGTTGAAGATTTTAAAATAGAGTAATATATATAAAGCAAGATAAAAATTTTAGAGCAGAAGCTAGTCCTTTTTCTTCACCTTCTTCTTCATGAGTTTAAGTAATATTGTGCAATTAGATAAAAAAGTCTGCATTGCAAGTCACAAGTAGTTAGTTATTGAGTTGAAAGTAAAAACAATTTCAGTGTCATTTCTTAATTAAACAGTTTATCCTTAAAAGACCTTGTAGAGAGAGCTACATCTCCATTTTGCAATTTGTTAGTGAAGTGCTGTAGAACTCAGGGTTTATGAGACTGTAACATAAATAAGAACTAATAAACATCTGAATCCAAACAAGAAATACCATCTCATACATTTAATCCCAACCCTAACAAAAAAAAAAGATAAAAATTCAACAAGCCCATGCACTGTAAGGTCTCTCCCAAGAGATCCAGGGATGCCTGGGGGAATCCAGGTCTTCCCCAGTGTGGCAGAAGGTGACACTAAAGCACAGAAGTGTCCCAGTTTGCTTTGCTGCTGGTGCAGGATCCCTGTCTGCTCCACCTACCTGGGCCAGGTGAGCATGTGCTCAGTGAGAGCTGGCAGCCACACTCTGGGACAGCCATGGAAAAACATCCTGAGATCTCCAGGAGAAGAACTGCTGATGAGCACAGCTCTGAACCACACCTGGTGACACTGACTGAATCACCCTGTGCAGCTCCAGCACCACCACAGCACTGCTGGGGATGCCTTGGGAAGGCTGAGCTAGACCAGAGGCCAGACAGAGTTAAAGAATAAAGCAGGGATTTATTAAAAGGATCTCCTCCATGGATCCACCTTGGGCAGCACAAGAGCCCAGCCAGGGCTGCACCCAGGATGGACCAAAATGGTCCCAAAATGCACAACCAGTCATGGGGTCTGTCCTGGAGTTAATTGTCCAATTCCAGCTTTAGGTTATGAAGTCCCATCCTTGTTTTTCTCTCCCCAGCCCACGGGGTTTGTGCTCTTGGGGCTGAGATTTGGGTCATTTGTCCTTGGTGCCCAGCTGGAGCAGGAATTGTTTTGTCTCCCTGCTCTGTACAGAGAGCTCACCATCCCTTCATGTGAAGCTCAGACCCACACACTAAAGCAGCACAGAATGTGAAAAATAGAAAAGCTCAAACCTGAGGCATCACTGGGACAAGAGCTGGAGCCTCCAACTCCAGCAGAGCCATGGCAGAGAGCCAAGGGAGGAGGTGAATCATCACCACAGTAAAAACCACTCAGACTCCCTCTGTGGGACACATAAATCAGCTTGTCAAGAGAGTTCAGCTTCAGGCTCCTCCTATCCTGCCTGGCACGACAGATTAATAGAGCAAGATATTAAAAATCCAAACTGCAGAACACAGCCCAGCTCTACAACCTGGATGTGTTCAGCAGGTACTGTCAAATATAAATTTAAATAATCTGCTGTAAGTCTGCTCAAACAACTTCTAATCAGGGAAGAAGGCACCAATCTTTCAAAAGAAAAAGAACCTTTTTAAGGTCTTTCCAAACAGACATTTGCTGCTTGTTCCTGTCTTTGCTGTAAGGGAGTATGTGGGCCTGCACTGATGATCTGTGTGTGCACTGACACATGCAACAGCAGCTTTGTCAGCCCTGGACTCAGGGATCTGGGCCAAAAAGGATGAGATGGCAAAATGGGAGAGCACATGTGGACAACAGAGCTGCCTAAAGAGAGAAATCCCTGGTGACTCTGCAGGGAGCTTTCCTTGAACGTCTGCCTGCTCCTCTTCCTGAGGGGAACACTAAGATGCACAACAGAATTAAATTAAATACTGTCCTAGGGAAAAAAATAATCCAATAAATCAGGTACTTCTGCAGGAAGCAATGCAAAGATCCCCCTGTTTTGTACAATGGTTCTACAAGAGAAAACATCTTTGCAATTATCATGATGCCCAGAGCAGGGCACTGGGAGTGTGGAAAACCTGGAGGAACCATGAGGTGGTTCCAGCCAGCAGAAGACATTGTCCTGTGACCTGCCTGTGTTAGGAGCAAAGAGCCATAAACCTGGTATTTTCCTGGAATTCCCAAAATGTGGGAACTCAGCGCACTTCTCCTGAGGGCCAGAGCTACCGAGAGAACCCTTGGGGAGCTCGGGAGCCTTGGGATGTTGCAAAAAGTACCTGGTGGCTCAACTTTGACCCTGCAAGAGATGTTCCACCTATATGTGGGGACATAAGAATCACTGGCGTGTAAAAGATATAGAAATAGAACATTTATAAGCTTAAGCACAGTTTTTAAGATTTGGTACAGGGGGGTTGGAAAAGAACAAGATGGAGGGAGTTAGGGCCTGCCACATGGCTTTTCCTCCTTCTTCTTGTCTTCCATTTTCCGGGTGACGTAGGTATTTTTGATAGGTTTATAGTAAAGGTACACTTAGTAATAAAAATTATAAGTATTGGAGACAAAAGATAAATATAGTCTACGTAAACTTTGTTATAAAAGGAGGTGGCCGCCCTGTGGGCGGTCAGAGTGCCTTTGGCTGCCTTGCTGGTCAGACCCCGGCTGGGCAGAAAGAAAATTTTTGTAGATAAGAAATAATAAACAACCTTGAAGACCGAACCTGAGAGTCCAGCCTTGTTTTTTGGAGCCCGAAAAGCGAGCCCATCTCACCCTTGTCTGGGCAGAGACAAATAACAGCCCGAACCCGGACACCAAAATGGCATTTGCCAAGGCCAAGCAGCACTGCTGTCTGTGCATAATGGAGCCCTGTTTGGAATCCTGGAATGGCTTGGGTGGGAAGGGACCTCAGAGCCCATCCCATGGGCAGGGACACCTTCCACTATCCCAGGATGCCCCCAGCCCCACCCAACCTGGCCTTTGTGCTCCTTTCCCCAGCTGAAAACACAAAGCCAGTGACACAAGTGTACCCTACAAATCGTGGCTTTCACATGGACAAAACCCCTGTAGCAAGAATACCATCAGTGAAATTTCCTATTTGTTTGAGGAATCCTATAGGTGAGGCTGGCATCAACATTAACTCTGCTATCAAAATAAAATAAAAATCAGAGACTGGGACAGCCTCAGGCAAGCCAACAGATGAATGATCACATCCTTCAAGGCATTTGTAGCTCCAGCTGTTAATTGACAATCAGCTGAATCCCTTCATCACCCAAGTAATCCTCACAAAACATAAACAGGGAGATTCCAGAAGCACTTAACCTGCTTGTAACACAACATCTCCTGCAAAAATGAGGGCTTTTCACCTGGGAAGCCAGGTTCAGCCAGGAATCCCACCTCACTGCCACCCCCTGCTAACACCCCAGGCAGCACATGTGGGAGATGACATGAATCACTGCTTTCTGAAGAGACAGCTTGGTTTTCCAGCAGTTAGGGGGGCATAAACCAAATAATACATTGTGAATATTGCTGATGACTCAGGTCCTTCTTAGCAGGAGAAAAGCAGCTGTGTAAGTACAACTTGGGGAGGACACTCATAAGCAATGTTAGACAAAACAGAGTGTGGCAGCTCTGCTGAACAGGCAAAGTTCACCTACCCAGGGTAAGATGGGATTTCTCCTCAAGAAAAAGAAAAATAATGAAAGCAGATTAGCAGTTAATAGAAGAAAACTTATCACTCTCAAAAGCAGGAATGCAGAATAACAGCCTTGGAAAACAGCTGAAGATTAGATTAAACTCAGAGGTTTATTGTTTTGGAGGCTGCCAGGGTTGCCTTGTGCAGTCAAGGTAATTGCATCAGACAAAGAAGACAAGGTTTGGCAGATTCCATAAGAAAGCTCTCTCAAAAGAACTGCACTTCCAAGGGAAAGCCTTGCTGGGTGAGTCTGGGACAGTTTCTGGGCATTTCATCCTCACCAGTGTAAGCAATCATGAATTTTTCACTAATTCTATTCCTTACAAATAAAATATTTTCTTTTTTTTGTCCTATTGCCCATTTTCTCTCCTTGAAAGTCCTTGCAATAAAGGAAGATAAAGATTTGCTCTGAATCTGGCTGGCTGTAAATAGAAAGACAATCTGGCTGATTTGGGGATGAGGAATAAGGTAAGAACAAGAAGTTCTTCCTCTGGCACAGATGTCAGTGTCTTGGCTTACACATGAAAGGAAGAAAACATCTGCTGTAGGAAACCTTCCAAAATAAATTCCTTTGCCTCTTTTCTCACACAGCCAGCTACTGTTCAGTAATATCTACACACACACACACATATATATATATATATATATAAAAACCCAAAAATCACAGCAAAAGAATCAACAATTTGCCAACTTCAAAAGCAGAGCTGATATTTTTCTATTAGATGCATATTGCATTTAAGCACTTCTTCCTGGAGAAATCAAATGATTCCTGTTAATGCAGGAATCCCATTAAGGAACAAAAAAAGCTGCAGACCCTGGTCAGAACTTGTGTTTTATAACACACTTGGCACCTAAACCAGTTAAGAAATAAACTCTGGTTCTGATGTTAGAAGAAAGCAGCTCTAAAACAGCCAGCCAAAGACTTTCCATCCATTCTCACTTTGATGAATTGCTTGTTTATATCCCAGTTAATAAAAGAACATTCTGGCTTAATAAAAGAACATCCATTACAGGGGCAGATGTAAAATTCTAATGCTCAATAATTTCTCAGCCCATACTTGCCTTACCTGATAAAGCACATCTTGTGGTATGGCTATCTTATTCCAAGGACTCTCACTGAATTAATGAGTGTAGGGTCTGCAAACTTACTCCTCTCTAAATTGGGAGTAATTTTTCCCAGAAGTTAATAACTAAATAATAAACTGCCTGCTCACAGCAGCTAATGAATCCAAGGTCGAGCCAGGAACTGGGAGCACAGATTCAGTGTTCGTCCTGGCTCCAGACCCAGGGTGCCATTCAGCAAATTGAATTTTTAAAATTACAGCATCTGTTTTCATAAGGAACAAACCTACAGCCTGCACTGGACACCAACCACTGCACTCCCAGCTCTTCCTTCTCTCCCAGCTCTCCCTTCTCTCCACCACAGCTCAACACGGAGCGGACGCTTTTCCAAAGAGGACGGGGATTGCTTAACTCATTTCTCAGCCCAGCCTGGGGCTGGTTAAATTTTTCCCCAATTTTCCATGAATGCCGCTGACCTCTCCATCCTGGAAGTGCTTCTTGAGCTGCTTGAGCATGACAGTGAGCTTCTTGGACTGCACCCCGCTGTAAGCCAGCAGCATGCTCCCGAACTGCCGCTCCGTGATCCGCCCGTCCACCGGGTCGTGCCGCTCGAACTGCGAGGGAAGGGAACAGGGAGGTGAGAACCAGGAACAGCATAAAGCTCCACCTCAGGTGGGAAGCATAAAAAAGGCACCACAAAGAATTAACATTGCAGGAAACACTGGTGAAGGAGAAGGGCTGATGGGTTCCAGGATTGTCTCTCTGCATTCGGCCTCTGTGCAATTCCTTGGACAGCTCTTGGGAGAAGCCTCTGTTGGAGTCCTGCATGCTGAGAATTTCAGACTTTCTCTACTAACAGACTCTAACCCCAAGAGAACACTGCATCTCACAGAATTCACAGCCACAGGGCTGGAAGAGACCTTCCAACCCAGCCCCAACACCTCAGCTAAACCCTGGCACCCAGTGCCACACCCAGTCTATTTTAAACACACCCAGGGATGGTGACTCCACCTCCCTGGGCAGAACATTCCAGAACTTTATCACTCTTTCTGTAAAAAACCTCTTCCTGATATCCAACCTATATTTCCTCTGGTACAGCTTGAGGCTGTGTCCTCTGGTTCTGTGGGAAAGAGCCCAACCCCAGCTGAGCACAGCCACCTTTCAGGTGAGTTTTCATTTCACCTGAGGCTGTAGAGAAAGCTCCCAAAATTGAGTGATAGCACTAAGATTATGAGTGTGTAGTTTAATTAGAAGTGGGTAATATCACAGAGTAGAAAACTCAGAATTTAAAATTTTAAAATATAACAATATATGACAATATAACAAAATAAAAAATATAACAATATATAACAATAACAAAATAAAAGTTTTAAGACAGTAGCTAGTTGTTCTTCACCTTCTTCATAAGTTTAAATAGTATTTTATAATTAAACAATAAAGCTTGCATTGCAGACTTTAAGTAACTAGTTATTAAATTAAAAGTAAAAATAATTTGTCATTTCTTAATTAAACAGTTTAGCCTTAAAAAACCTTATATAAAAAAGTTAAACATTTTATGACTTATTAATAAAATAATATAAACTCACAACTTATAAATAAAAATAATGAACATCTAAAGCTAAATACAAAATACCACCTCAAGCACTTCAATCCCAGTCCCAAACAAAAGTAAAACAAAAACAAACACTTAAAAAACCAAACCCCAAAACCCAACATTTAATGGTGCCCCAGTGTGAGGCTACCTATTGAGGTCAGTATCTCCCTGAAGAAAGAGAGATAACGTGCAGCTGTGAGTTGGAAAGAAAAAATCCCCAGGGAAAAGCAAGAAGAAAAAAGGAAGAAAAACCTTCAGAAATCCCTCCCAGCTTTGTCCCACAGGACTGGGCTAATGAGTGGCTGCTCTGGGTTAATAAACCAAAGAGAAGTCTTGCAAAGTTTTTCTAATTTTACTCTTCTCTGCTCCAAGGCCAGTGTCCCAGCAAGGAAAGGTTAATGGATGTTTCCAGATTCTCCTTCCCCAAGTTCTCCTCATCCTCAGACCCTTCCAGTCCCTGACTCTGACAAATGCTGCTGTGAGGCTCCTGCAGAACTTCCAAAAAGCCCTTTCTAGAAGGGCAGAGAAGGTTTTCTCCACTCATCCATCTCTCCTGCAGTGGTTTGTCTCCTGGGTTCCATTCCCCAGCTTGGGAAGGTGCTGGGTGGGAGCACCAGCTCTGAATAATGGGGATTTCATCCTTTCCTCTTCCCCCACCTCTGTGACTCTGCCAGCATCAACATTAGACTTCACCCAGCTTCACACATCTCAGCACTTGGGATCCCTTATTTGGGCTAGATTACATCCCTCCAAATTTACCAGGAAACACAAGACCAACACTCCAGCTGAGCACAAGGCAGAAGATGACATTTAACAACAAAATTAATTCATGGGGAACAACTTGGTACCAGTGACTGACATTCTGCTGCCTGCTGAGTTGACCATTCCAACCTCAGCTGCTCTTCAGTGCTAATGAATTTTTAATTATTACCATATCAACCAGATTGTGGCTGCTTTTCCCAGTGGGAAACCAAGGGATTCCTGCTAAGTGGAGCACCAAGGCTGGAGGGATTTGGATGGGTGACTCTGGCAGGAGGCAGATCCCAAATGGAGAAATTCTGCTCCTCAGCCCCCTTGTACTTTCACCTGAGTGGCCCACACAGTTTTGGGGGGGAAATGGTGATTTTTACTGATCCAGGCTTTGGGGATCACTCATGATGCAAAACGTGGGCCTCTCCCATTCTCCTGTGCTGGGGAAAGGAGAGGGGAAACTCATTTCTGGAAATGTTCTTCATTAAAAAGCAGAAGCAGTAGTTTCTGCCATGCCTGAAGAATGCAAAGAAAATGCCCCTGGGACAAAAAAAAAATTTGCCATCAGTGCTGCTTGTGAAGCTTTCTTCTGCTGTAACATTCCTAATTTCATCCCCAAAGACACAAATCAGCATTTTTCTACCAACAGCCTTAAAATACCCCAGCTTTTAGCAGAGCTTTAGGTAGAATCTTTAATTAAAGGCTAGGAAATGTGTCCAAACAGCTCAGATCAACCTCCTAAGTGGTGACTATGCCTAGAAAATCTCAAGTTGGTGCCTAAAAGCCCATCAGCCCCTCTCCCCCTGCCCTGCATTGGGCAGCTCCATGGGGTAACACAAGCAAGCACAGCTCCCTGCAGATGGGGAAATAAAGAACCAGCTCCTTGCAAGTTTTTTGGAACTAAACTTTGAGATTGTGGTCAGTTTTGGACCAGGAAGGAAAAATTTAAATACTTTTCATTTTTCTACTGATACATGACACAACTTAACAAGAAATAAAAATAGCCTGGAAACTATGGAATTGATGCTGCTTATTATTTATCTCATTTTAAAATGAACACCTCTAACATTAAACCAGAACACACAGATGCCCACTGTCATGTACAGTGGTGCTCACTGCAAAGGTCAGCCCAGAAAGGGGCTGGGAAGTGAGAGCTGGTGCACATCCAGTTCCCAAATTCCAATAGAACCACCACTGAAGTGAGCAAAAGCAACAGCATCACAGTCAGGGACAAAGAAAGTTCAAATCTTGCCTCCAAGCTGCTGTCAGATGCATTTAAATTTATTACAGAAGGGATAAGCAGGCCATGTCATTTAAAGAGAAATTTCAGGCAGTGAATTCTGTTTATTTTTTCTGCTATGCCAGAGATTGTGTTGATCCATAAAAAAATTTGGCTCCAATGGATTTGTGAGTGGAAACTCATTGATTCTTGATGAAAGAAAAGCCCCAGCTACCCCTGACACCCCCTTTCCTGGGAGCAGAGGTACATCCATGCTCCTCTACCCTCTGGAATGCCTTCTAGCCAAGCACAACTCAGCACTTGGAAATGAAGGAGGGTGCAAAGCCTACAGGAATTTTTCTTTCAGTACTCAATACACAGCCTACAAACAGTTTTAAGTGTTAAAATCCTCTGGGTATTTAAAAAAAGCAGGAAAAATAGTGCCCATTCCCAGGTAATCCCAATTATCTGCCCTCAGGCACATGATGATACTGCACAGGTTATTTTTGTGTTCACTGGGAGGGAAATAACCCCACACCCTCCAGGGAGGGGCTGCAGGGCACAGCACACTGGGGCTCATTCCAGCTACCAAGCCCTCTGACAGCCTTCTGCCCTTTATGGATCTTAAAGAAGGAAAAGCAGGGCCAAAGCAGAGCTCAGCTGGCATTATCCAGGGGGGATGGAGCAGCTCCTGCACCCACCAGGACAAACAGAGGACAGGGGGATCCTCCCCCAGCCCAAAATCAAGCACACAATCAGGCAGCAAGTCCAAAACCTGCAGAGCAGCTTCCACTGGCAGCCACTTGGTGCCAGCAGTGGATTCTGCATCTGCAGCAGGCAAGGAGAAGGGGGTAGAATGCTGGCCAATGTTCTTCCTGCAGGCCAGGACACCTGAGGTGCTGAAGAAATTAGCTTGAAATATAAAAAGGCTTGAAAGAATTTTGAAATTCATTCCGAGCCAACGGGACGTGAAAGGAAATCCGAGGAGTTTATGGAACAGCTCAGCAGGACAGGAGGGAATGGCTTCAAACAAAAGAGGGGAGGTTTAGCTGGGATATTGGGCAGGAATTGTTCCCTGGCAGGGTGGGCAGGCCCTGGCACAGGGTGCCCAGAGCAGCTGTGGCTGCCCCTGGATCCCTGGCAGTGCCCAAGGCCAGGCTGGACGGGGCTGGGAGCAGCCTGGGATGGTGGGAGGTGTCCCTGCCCATGGCAGGGGTGGAATGAGCTGAGCTTTAAGATCCCTTCCAACCCAGGCCATTCTGGAATCCTGTGGGAGGGGAAGAAGGCAGCAGAAATGGGGTGCAGCCCTTGACTTCACCAGCTTTGCTGGCCCAGTCCCAGCAGTCAATCCAAATACACAGCAGGGTACTCCCTGATTTTTATTTTTTTTGTTATTTAAAAGACTGCCCTTAACCTTTCACACATGTTAAATAGTCCCAAACTCCCCCCTCCAAACCTGACAGGATGAGCACATTCCTGCTCCTCTAGAAGATGAAATTCAAACAACCCCACTCTCCTTCCTTCTGAGAGAAAAGCTTTCTCACATGAGGAGAGCAGAGGACAAAGAAGCAATTTCCCTGCTTCTACATCTCCTTAATTGCACAACTTTGTGGAAAGGCAATACAAAGAGCCATCATAAAACAACAGACCCATAATATCTTTTCTTCCTTGCTTCAGTGTTTTTTAACTCCACTAACTCAATCCATCTTCCCCTGCAGGAAATCAAATCCCAGGCTCTGAGGAGCATCCAGCCCAAAGCAACTCAGAGATACCACCATGAGAAGCATCCTGGTGGAAAAACAAAACCTGCTGGAAGTTCCTAAATGCAGACATTGGTTTCCTTCCTTCTCTCCTACTGCCAGCAAGGCTCACCAGTGGGAAATGAAGCAGCTCTCATGGCTTCAGAAAAAGGCCAAGTTTGGGTACCACACATTTCTCAGGGAAAGGTTTCTCTTCCCACCTGACTCTCTTTCCTCCTCAATACATTTGTCATAATCAATAGTGTTAATAGGAGAAGATTCTACCTAAAACTCCAGGGCTAAAATCTGTAGAGAATTTTCAAACTTTGACAGAAGGTTTACATAGTGTGCATTTGTATGTAAACTTTGAGATAAGAAATGCTGACTTAGAAATGTCATGGAATAGGACAGACATTGTTGAGGGAGAAATGGAACCAGAAATAAGTTTTAAAGGATGGCTTTGTAAATTAGATTAGATACTTTGCAGAAATAGAACTGTGAAAGATGCATTGTAGTAGGACTTCTGAGGGGTAATTTTAGATGATTGGTTTGAAGGTATTTATGGCATGGTGTGGTAAAAGTTGATAGGTTAAGAAATATTTATAATGTATTGTAATTAGAAAATAGTTGGCTTTTAATTGTGATGATGTGAATCATAACATCTGTATTGTTTTACTCTTCACATAAGACTGAAAATAAAATAAAAGCTTTTAAAACATTTCTTGGTTGTTTTATTTCTGAGTTCTCAGTTGCCCCATCTCTGTGTCAAAAAATCCAACAAATATCCTCTCAAACCAGAGAAGGGGAGTTGAAAAAACTGCTTCAAAAAGGAGGAGCAGTGTTTTGTGATTGCTGCCACCAGACCCCTGCTCTGCTGCTGGGGAGGGGACACCAAAGCCCCTGAGAGGGCTCAGCAGCACCAGACAAGCACAAATGGATGGCAAAACTTCCCATGGAAAAGTGGGATAAATTGATTATGCCCCTCCTTCCTAAGCTGGCAGGTTTGTGCTGGACACACACTGGTGGCTTTTGTCTCTTGCTTTGTTTGCTGAAGAAGAAAATGGCTGAAATAACCTCCAGGCCCCTGCACTTGGCACAGGCACAGCTTTGGGATCCACCAAATCCCATCGGTGCAGGAGGGAACACCCAGCTGGAACTGGAGCCAGCACCATGAAAACACAGCTCAGACTTTTCCTAAAGCAAGTCCAAGAGGATATACTTCCTATCCTCTTCAAACACTCACATTAGCTAAATATCCAGCTGTATTTTAGCAGGCTCCTAAATTTCTAGGAAGGTTTCCCCTAAAAGCCAATCAAACAGATGATGCATTCCCTACAACCTCAAAGCAAGGATCTAAAATAAATAAATGTATGTGTGTCACATTCCTAATTGAGACAGCAAAGAGAAATACATCTTCAAGGACATTTGGATGGGGAGAGAAGAGTTGAGGGATGATCTCTGAGCTTCTTTGTGCAGGTTAAAAAAACTATCCATGGGAAAAATCTTGCTAATATTAATTCTATCAGGTTTAGGGGTAGTGGGAGAAGGTGACCTGCTCCCAGAGCTGCTCTGTGCATAATAAGGAATCAAAAGGGTCTGGGAAATAATGATCTGTAGGGTAATATTCAGATTCATAATATATGACCCTTTAAAGTGGTATTTGCTCAAAGCTTTATTTGACAGGCTGTAATACATTATTTATCTGCAAACTACTGCAGCACTGGCTCTGTTTACTGTTCTGGAGAAGGAGGCTGCCAGGATCTCTTGTCAAGTTGCATATACAACTATGACAAGAAGAAAAAGAAAGGGGAAAACACTATATATCTCCCTAAATCCCAGCAACCTCGTCCATCCAAAAAAATTTAATGTATTTGTGAGTAAGCTGAAGTGTTTGCACAGGCACTGAATTGCTGCCAGAAAAAAAAAACAGAAAGAGAAAAGTTTCTAAAGGCTTTTTGTTTGGGAAGATTGAAGATTTAAAATACTAATTTTTTTGGGGGGGGATAATTATGCTGAAAGGTTTCTTCTGTGGACATGGATCTAAAGCACTGGGGTTTGCAAGATCAAGCTCAGCCTGCTCTGGACACAGCCCCTGGCTGTAATTACTGCATGATTTGGTAAAACCCACTCAAAGACACAGCTCTAAAGATGTTCAGAGCTGCCAAAGCAGGAGGAATGAAAATGGGCAGGAGGAAATGTCAAACCCAGCCTGGACCATTTCTTCTTTTTTACCTTAAAAAATAATAAAGAAATGAAAGAAATGGGAGCTATTTTCACATGAGAAAAATCCAATCTTCCAAACGCTCTCCCTGCTCACACTTTCCCCCCTCTGCCTAAGTGAATATGTAGCAGCCAGGTTAAAAATGTCCATCTGTCAGCAGCAGTGCAATCCCAGCAGAGCTGATGTTGGAGAGAAGCTTTGGAGATTTCATTGACCTTGGCAAGCCACTGCTGCCTGCAAGGGGGAAAAATTCATTCCCATCACCAGCCACTTGTTCCGCTTTAATGAGCAATTAAAAAAAGGTTATGTAAAGATGGCTGCACCTGAACTTCAGCCCCATGAATGAAAAGATCTTCCTGCAGGCTCTGAGCAGATCAGTGTTTTGAAATTCAGTGCAGTGAGGGAATGACAGGAAGGAAACCTGAAGAAAAGGAATCAGTAATGCTAAGGCAAAAGGACATGGCTGATAAATTAGAGGGATGCAGAGGGGGAAGAGCTGAGCAATCTCCTCCCGTGCCTGCTCTCCAGAGCTGGCTCTGCTGCTGCCATCCCTGCCCTTGACAATGCCCCTGGTACCATGGAACACAGCAGGTTTTCTGTCCTGCATGCTCCCTGAATAAGAGGAAAGTTCAGAAGCAGAACAAACTGCCAACCCTCCTGCAGGAAAACACACAGGACAGCAGAGCTGCAAGAACCCGAGTGAAGCCATTACTCTGAAAAATCCCAATATCTAAGTCTCCATGGAACTGCTGTACACAGTTTTATTAAGAAATACAGCTCCCTCACTGCCTGTTAAGAGTTCACACTGTTTTCTGCTTGACCTTGGTGTTCAATTCTCCAAGAAGTACAAGTTTGCAGGAGTTTAATTCAGCCTAGCAGGGAAAAAGGTCCTGCTTCCATGTTCTTCCTACATCAGCAAAAGCAAAGCCAGGGCTGAAGCACAGCCAGCAATGTGTGGAGCTGCAGAACAGCTCTGAATTCAGAGCCTGAAAGGGGAGAAGGAACAAAAGGACTGAGGTGTTTGTTCAGAAAGAGGAGGCACAAGTCAGATACCTGCTACAAAAACATGTTCACACAGCCATTCCCAACCTCTTGCCCACCAACTTTTGCTGCTCCCTGCTGTTGGCTAACTTGATTGTGCACACATAGACAAGAGCATCTATGCTGAATAGCTTCTATCTCCTAATTTGTGGACTCTGATACAAACCTCCACACACTCCTGTGGCAAGGTAATGAATGCAAAGAGCACTCCTGGGATTTTATTTGCAGGGGTCCCACACAAAGCTCTGCTGCACTGCAGGAGCTCAGCAGTGGATTTACACACCCCTCATAAACCAAAGGAGCCTGTTGGTACAGAGCAAAGCCTTCCACTGTTGCTAATGATGCAATAAATAGAAATTCCAATAAAACCCTCCACAGCTTCCCCTGCAGAGCCACTGCATCAACCACACTGAAGTCACCTGCTTCTAACACAAGCAAGGCAGCTCTCTCCCCAGGTGGGTGCCCCATGAAGCATCCATCCCAAACAAGAGGATGCCACAGCTGCTCCTCTGTGTCCCAGCCATGCTCACAAGCAGCTGCAGCACATGCACTGTCACACACACCCTGCCAGCCTCACTGGCACACTCCTGGACCACTGGATATTTTGGTGACCAGTGACAGGACCCCACAGGGAACAGCCTGGAGAAGTTTGGGCTGGATATTGGGCAAAGGTTCTTCCCCCAAGAGTGGTCAGGCACTGAACAGGCTCCCATTGTCCCAAGGCTGCCAGAGCTCCAGGAGTGTTTGGATAATGTTCTCAGGCACAGGGTGGGATTGCTGGGGTGTCCTGGGCAGGGCTCCATGATCCTTGTGGGTCCCTTCCCTCTCAGGACATTCTGTGATTTTACAGCTGACATGCAGTTGCTCAGTATGCTCTTCTAATCCTGAGGACCCCAAAATCACCCCACAGACTCTTTCAGAGTGAGGCACTGGGAGGGTTTGATTTCTCTGGCATGAGTTTCCTGACTTGGGCTAGGGAGGAATCAGTTAGGAACAGCATTTATGACATTTGACTGAGGCACAAAGGCCAGCTTTTGGTAACTCCCCTGTGACAGTGGAACCCCACCCACCAGCATTCCCCCTACTTCATGGAAAAAGGGACAGGAATTCAACCTGCCTTGGATTTCAACTA
Source organism: Fringilla coelebs (assembly GCF_963513975.1). Classification (NCBI taxonomy): domain Eukaryota; kingdom Metazoa; phylum Chordata; class Aves; order Passeriformes; family Fringillidae; genus Fringilla; species Fringilla coelebs. The sequence goes on along the minus strand of NC_140066.1, from coordinate 4,117,046 downwards.
AACTCTCCCTGGTGCACACTTAGGCATTTCATTACCTGCTCTGCTGTCCCTGATTGATGAAAATGACTTGCCTCAGACTCCTTTATGGTGACTCCTCGTGTTTACTGAGACAGTTATCTCTCCCTTCTGTCCTTCCTTTAAGCTGCACATACCATGGCCTCATAACTTATCCCTAGCCTCAGATTTTTTTTCCATACTAATGTTCCACTCTGAATTCTCCCCAAGTCTTTGGCTGACACTGGACAAGAACTGAATGCCAGCTTTTCCCCAAACCTGAGGTGGTGCAGTCAACCTGAAAGCTGCATGTGACCCTTTCCACTCCCATGCCAAGACAAAAGCAGGCTGCCAGCTCTGAATGCTGTCAAAACCAGGATGAGCTGTCCAAATCACTTCCACTGCCTGCCCAGAAATCCCCAGATTTCACCACACCTATGCTGGACTGTGCCTCCTTAACTACAGAGCCCCCTGATGTGAAACTATTCACACTGGTTGGGTGATCCCACTTTTAACTGGACATGTCCCACAATTCTGTCACTCAGCACACTTTCATGGCTATCCATCAAAGGCAGGACATCAGCCTCACTTCTGTTCCCTCAACTCCTACCAGGGAAATGCAGAAGAAGGAATATGTAGGTCTGCAGGTTCTCCTGGTAATAACTCCCCTCTCCTTGGCACTAAATCCATCATGGCTCTGTCCACCTCTGACTTTAGTAAGTACTTCTGGAGGGCAAAAGCCTCCATATCCAGATCCTCTTTTCCCCCAGAGCTGTTTAAAGGTTATTAGTTATCAACACACCTTTTATCTAGTCAGGGCCTGACAACAGTGGCACAGACACATCACTCATCCTCTGGGATAAACAGAGCACTCATGGGGCACACTTTAGGCTTTCTGTATTTAGCCATCAGCCCATCCTCCTCCTCTCCTTCCCCTGCAGCCAGGCCAGGAAATCACTAACAAAGAGCACAAACAACTTTTGTACATTAATTGCCCTACTGAAGAAGCAATTCCACTAGTGCTGGTTTGGCTTTTCAGATGTAAGGATAACATGAAGGAAGAGAAATCAAATCTGGAATTAAAGCAGGAGTTCTAGATATCCAGGATATGGATACAGAACTGACAGAACCGTGTAAGTACACAAAATCCATTGCAGGATTGCTGAAAAGGCAGAATTCATAAGGAAAAAGGGAAAACATGACATTCCCCATCATTGTTCCCATGGGGCTGGGTCAATGCTGAGGCTGAAGGGAAAGGATCAGCAGGTAAAGGACAACACAGCTGATCATGACAGAGACTGTCATAAAGGTGACTTAAAACCAAACAAAAATGTCTTGTCTAAGTTCAACAGCAAACTGACCTCTAAAAAGTCTGAGTTTTGGGCCCTTCCTTACTAAGCTCAGCCAATCTGACACTGTCAGACTTCATTTTTCAGGTTACTCAAAACAATTTACTTAAGTTACTCATTTTCCCCCTAAATGACTGCAGCAGAAACAAAGATATGTGACCCATTACTGCAAGCTTTGCTGCTGTTAACAAATCACTGAAAAGCTCTATTCCTCTGCCAGCCTATATAAAAACCAAGGCAGAATCCCAAAAAATCTTGAGTAAGCTGGTAACAACAGAGCACTTTTTAATACCTGCTACAGGATTATTTGGATACTAACTATTCCAACACTGGGACTCAGAAAGGCACTTACAGATTGAAGTTATTACCATAAAACCCAATTCTGAAACCAAAGTATTTGTTTAGACAGGCCTGAGATCCCAAAGGATTTAGGACTTTCTAATGAGCTGTGGGTAGATGGAAGAGCATCCAGCACCCCTTCTTCATAAAAACCAAAGCAGGCACTAACTGTATTGGCACTGGCCATGAAAAGAGGAGTTTCTAGGGTAAAGAGGTTACTCCCACATCACCTGTCACAGAACAGACACAGAAAATAAGGAATTTTCCAGATGACCACAGTGATGTCTTGGCACCTTTGCCATATTCTTCTTTAATCCCCTTTTACTTTGCTTGGAAGACTTTTTTTTCTTGGGAGGGACATTGGGGCATCCTAAATTCTTGGGTAAGAGGAAAAATATGGAGATTAAATCAGTGCTAGCAGCAGGTTTTGGGGTGCCTTGCAGGAGTGCCAAAGAAAAGGAGAACAAAGGGATCACACATCTCTTCTATGTGCACTTCCAGAATCCTAAAAAGCTTTAGGCTGGAAGAGCCCCAAAGGCTGGCTGGGACTCCTTTTGGTCCACAGGAATATCTGGGACAGGCATTAACAAGCAGAAATAGCATAAACAATGATGTCAAGTCCTATTCATCTTCCAGACTCACAGAGATCTTCCACTCAAAAACCAAAAAAAGAGCCCAACAGCACCCATCCCAAGGGGACATGTGAGAGCTGCAGAGCCCCCAGACAAACTTGTCACTGTTTGTCAAAGTAAGCCACAAGAAAAAAAGGACTTTTGGCTGTAGGACCTTGCCAGGAGCCCCATTTGCTGGGCTGGTTCCTGTGGCTCAGCCTTAGCTAAGCAGGGCCACCCCATAGCCCAAAAAACTGACCACAGTTTTCTCCAAGCAGGCAAACTCCAAAATGTTGAAATAAGGCATTGAAACTTCCCCTCTACCTCTGGCTGTGGTTACTTTCCTCATCCTTCCCTTCCTGCAACTGAGTTGACAGCTGAGTTTTCAGAAAATGATGGAAAAGATACTTGCATAAAAAAGGAAATAAAAGCAGAAGAGAAGAAGAAAACACCAGGCCATGGTTACTTAAAGCTGCTATCAACACTTCAGCCATAAGGAACATTGAAATGTTCAGGGCTTTGTTTGAGTTAATTCCTCTGTGAGAGTTTCTGCTGAATCCTAGCAAGAAATAAGCATGGATATTTTGATTAAAAAAAAAAAAAAAGAACCAAAAACAGTAAGAGGAAGATAAAGTGGGTTCAGATGGTCAGAAACTATTGTTCCACCTTCAGTCAGCAGAAAACAGCTCAAGTGTTTGAACTGCAGAAATGCCTGGATCCTGAGCTGAAGGGAAAAAGCTTTAAAAGAAAGTTCTTTCTTAAAGCAGCTTTCTTTCAGATGAGACAAATCCAGCATCCCAGCTGGAGAACAGAGGCTCTGGGCCACTCAGGGGCTGCACCAGCCCCAGGAGATTCTTCAGACCTGCATTTCCCCAAGGATTCCCCCAGAGCTGTGAACATGAACAAAAACTGGGTTTCAACTCAACATCCCAGCTTCAGACCATGCTCCACTTTTACTGAGCCAGCAGAGGATGAGCAGATGAGGGAAGTAGAGCTCAGCAGAGCACCACTTCTCACATTTTCCTGATTTACATGGGTCAGGGTAAACCCCTCTCTTCTCAAGAGACATCTCCTCTCTGAATCGCTGTGCTTTTCAAGCAGTGAGGTCATTAGGGCACTCCCTGGGAAAGGAGCAACACAAACCCACCAGACACTCTGTGAAAAGCTCCTTAAGTGTGAACAAACACCTCAAATGTGAAGCAAGGAGGAAAGGTGGGAGATCAAGTCAAAAGACATAAAAGCTGAAGAGGAGAGCAGCCACGTTGCATAATGCTGGGGACAGAAATAGGCCTAAATTTTGCCTAAATCAATGAGAGCTAGGAACAGGAAAATCAGGGCTTCAGTAGCATGAACTCAATGAAAAGTTAAGTTTGACAGAACAGAACCACCAGTGTTTCAGTGGAAATGAGTATCAGCCTGGTGCTGTGCTCGAGGCTGCTGGCAGGGAGTCAGCAATGATGCCTTCATGATATTTGATAACTTACCCAGACAGAAATATCTTTTATTGTCCCTAGTTATAAATAACTTGTTAGAAAAGCAACTACTATTAGCCAGGAAGATGCACAATTGACTGAAATCATCAAGAACTAAATTAGAACTAATAGAAGAACAAGCATCATGAAACTGAAAAGAAAAATCCCCATTGCCTCTTAATGAGGAGCTGTGGAGGCACAGGGTCAGGAACACTTCAGTGCCCACCCCTGGAGTGAACAGGGCAGGGGAAAATCAGGGCACAGAAAAATCTCTGCTTCTCTTGCCTTTACATTCAAGTTACACCTGATGGTTCTTCACCTTAAAAAGTATTTTATTCCTTTCAATTTGCAGAGGCACTGAGGAGCTGACCCAGTTCACAAAGAACATTGTCTTCAGGCAGCCAATTCCCCCTGCAAAGGCAGGGCCACACCACCTGCTTTAATGGCCAGGAAATGAAGGCAGTGAACCAGGCAATTGCTTCCACAAAAATTAAATAATCAGTCCTTGGGTCAGTTTCTTACTTGGATTTGTAAATTCCAAATAAAAAAGGGAATAAATTCAGTTTTAAATTGCAATGACTGACTTGTTAAGAACTTAAGAAAATGCTGATCACAGAACCTGAGCATGTGAGCAATAATACACCAGACTGAAGTGACAGAGCTCTGAATACTGTTATCCTCACAGCCTGGGAGACATCTTCTTGTGCACAAATCCTGATTTCCAATGCAAATAAAAGCCTGGCTTTGCTCAAGCCAGGGTGAACCCTGCAGCCTGATGCAGTGATGGGCACCATTTCCAACTGAGTCAGCTCTAGCTGGGAGCTGAGACAGACCAACAAGTCCCCTGTTGCTGTCCTCCTTTGGTTTTATACAAAAGAACCAAATTTTGAAGGGTGATGCTTAAATTCAGGTTATGTGACTAGGAGCAGGAGGCTGAGAGCTGCTGTTAAAACTCAGGGTAATGCAACTTAAAAAGGAGACTAAATTCAGAAGAAATGGACAAGATTTCTCATAAAACATCCAGGAGTGAACAGAGGTCACATAATAGAGACCACAAATTTAGGAGGATTCAAACAAGCCTTGAACACTTTCCCAGCAGAAACATTCCTAATAGTGAAACAAACAGAAAAGGTGGAGACAAAAGCAGAGATGAAGTGAGGTACTTTTGGGCTTCCCCAGATGAAGGAGGAATGAAGGAATCTGTCCCCATGTTCTTAGAAGGCTAATTTATTATTTTATGTTACTATATTATATAAAAGAATACTATACTAAAGAATAGAGAAAGGATACAGACAGAAGGCTAAAAAGATAATAATGAAAACTCCTGATTCTCTCCAGAGTCCTGACACAGCCTGTGATTGGTCATTAAGTTAAAGCAATTCACATGAAACCAATCAAACAATGACCAGTTGGTAAACAATGTCCAAACCACATTCCAAAGCAGCAAAACACAGGAGAAGCAATCAGATAAGAATTGTTTTCCTTTTTCTCTGAGGCTTCTCAGCTTCCCAGGAGATAAATTCTGGCAAAGGGATTTTTCAGAAAATATGATGGTGACAATGAAGAGTTTTGGGAACGTTACAAATCCTGGTCCTTTAGGGCCCAGCTCACTGATTAGGACTGAGACCAACCTTCCTCAGCAAGGCAGCAACAGGCCACTCACAAATTCTTTTGTTTTTCCCTTAAATCATCTCCATCAGCAGACCTAAGGCAACAGGCAAGCTTTTAGAAGGACACACACCCAGGATGTACCAAGAGCAGCCACCAACAAATACTGGAGACGTTCCTTGGGTAGTGCCACAGGCACTGAAATGCTCACCAGGAATTTAACAGCTTGGATCTGCAAGTCACAGCTGTAGAAATTCCCCCTGTACCCTTCTCAGTCTCTTGCTCCTCCTCCAGAAGCCCCACTGTGAAAAATGTGTATTTTCTGATTGGCTTTTCCCAAATATTCAAATGAATATTGTATGTGTTATGTTAGAAAGTGATGCTGTATTAATTCTCTTAAGTAGTGTGGTAAATACAGTTTTAGGTTATACCATAATGTTAAAATAGAAACTATGCTATGTAAAATACTTTTTTTAAAGAAAGGACTTGCACTGAGCTAGCAGCCACAAGACACCTAAATCTTTCAGAGAAAGAGAATTTATTGCTCCATTATCAGAAGAAATGAACTTCTTCCCGCCTTGCTCAGCCCTGAAGACTCAGTCAGGACTCAGAGGAAGAAGCTGACACTGCCCAGCCAGAATCCTGTGTGTGAATGGAATTGATGCATCATGGATGAGCTGTATGAATGTGCAACAGGCTGCTGCTTTTAAGGGTTAATCCTCTGTTAACGTGGGGCCTTTTTTGGGCTTATTTTGCCCAGAAAAGGTACCCAGACATCCCTAACTCTTTGTTTTTATTATCTTGTATTGTCCTAATCCTAATTGCCCAAATTATTATAACTCTAACTATATTGCTATTTTTATAACCATTTTATGATCATTAAACTTTTAAAATTTAAAAAACCCCCAAGGAGTGGCGTTTTTCACACCCACCCTAAGCACAACCCATGCTGCACTGCCCTCCCCTGGACAAAAAAAACCCATTCCAAACCTCAAGTTTCAGAATGTCGTGCTGCAGCTTGCGCTGGAAGTCCAGGAAGTGGGAGATGGTGAGCTTCCCCTTCAGGTCAGCCCCGAAGAAGTAGGTGGTGAGGGCGGAGTTGAAGCCGGTCTTGAGGGTGTTGCCGGTGGTGGAGCGGTCGCGGTGCCGCATGCCCATGCTGGTCTGGGAGCGGATGATGCTCTGCACCTAAAAACCACAGGGAGGATGGCACCATCAAAACCATATCAGCCAAGTGCCTGTGTCATCCTTTGTGGGGGTACCAGTAGGTTTCTCAGGGTCTGGATTGAAGGTACTTGAGACAGCAGTTCATGTTTGGACTCAGGTGTTGAGTATTTCCTATCAGTAAAGCAGTCTCACTGCTGTGAGTTTGGGGGCTGTGGTCACCAATTGTTGTGGTGTTGTGGGTCCCCAAGATGAGGTGAGAGATGAGAATCTAACTCAGAGTTCTTAGAAGGCTGATCTATTCTATTCTATTCTATTCTATTCTATTCTATTCTATTCTATTCTATTCTATTCTATTCTATTCTATTCTATTCTATTCTATTCTATTCTATTCTATTCTATTCTATTCTATTCATACTAAAGAGAGAAAGGAGACATCCAAAGGCTAGCCAGGAATGAACAAGAAAAACTCGTGACACACTCAGAGAGTCTGACACAGCTGGCTGGGATTGGTCATTAAGTAAAAACAATTCACATGGAACCAATCAAGGATGCACCTGTTGGTAAGAAACCTCCAAAGCACATTCCCAGCAATCAGATAATTATTGTTTACATTTCTTTTCTGAGGCTTCTCAGCTTCTCAGGAGAAAAATCCTGGTGAAGAGATTTTTCATAAAATATCACAGTGACAGGCAGCTTTTCATTAGAAGGCACAAAATGGCCAACGGTCCTTGGTACAAGGACTTTTAAGACTAAACTATCCAATTAAGAACTGACACCTGGATTATTTTCCCTTTTAACCCAATAACTGATCCCCAAAAAGCTGCAATGGGGACTTTTCTGCCCAATTACAAAATGCCACCCAAACCCAGGAAGAAGGAGGAAGAAGCAGCATGAAGAAGAAGCCCAGGATGACACCCTGTGCCCTCCATCCTGCTTCCATCCACAACACACTAAAAATCCCAAACCCGAAACTTCTCACCAAGGGATGCACCCACACTGCTCTCTAGAATCTAATGCACACTTTTGTGGGTTCCAGTCTATTCTGGAGTTTAGGAAACTTTCTCCATGGATGAGGGTCAGAGTCAGTGCTCCCCTGGGGGACAGGGCACCTCAGAGCAGACAGAAATATTCCTGGTGCCCTGGGTTTGCACAATCCTTCTTTCTTTTCCTCTTAAAACAATTCTCAGGAGACACAATAATTCAAAAACTTGGCTGAATTTAAGAGAGTCACAGAATTATTTGGGCTGGAAGCAACCTTAAAGACCACCTAGTTCCAAAACCCTTCCATGGGCAGGGACACTTTCCACTAGATCAGCTTGCTCCAAGCCCTGTCCAGCCTGGCCTTGAACAGCCCTAAGGATGAGGAGTCCACAACCTCTCTGGCCAACCTAGGCTTTGGCTTTTTCAGTCCATTTTAAAGAAAGAAGAGAATCAAGCGCTTAAAATGAGTTTTAGGAAACAATTCAGCCAATTTGCAGATAAACATTCTAGTGATGATCCTACCCCTGGTCAGCACAGCAGCTTCTTCCCAGCAAAATCCCAGGAGGTGGGGAAGCTGCAGCAATCACAGAATCCCTGGGTTGGAAGTGACCTCCAAGATCATGGAGTCCAACCCAGCCCCAACACCTCAACTGAACCCTGGTACCCAGTGCCACATCCAGGCTTTTCTTAAACACATCCAGGGATTGTGGGGAAGAAAAAACTTTTCAAATGTTTTAGAGCTTCCACTCCTTTACTGCCCATCCTTGTGAGCTCACAGCACCCCCAGTTTGCTCACAACACATTTCTTCCCACTTATGCACAAATCCTGGGGTTTTCAACCCAAGGGCACCCTCTCCCTGCTGCTCTCTGCCACAGCTGGAAGTTCCTCCATCCCTGGGGCTGTGCCACCCACCACAAAAGAGTCTTCAAAAGAACTTCCCTACCCCATAAAAGATGCCAAAACGTTGACCTTGAAGGATGTGACAGCCTGAAAATTCAAGAGTGTGTTACTTTAAGGGTTCTGTGCAAATTTAAAGGGGCAGCCAAGCCAAATGCAGCCATGTCCTCTCTCCTCTCTCAAGAATCTCACTAAACTACCAAGTGGACCTGAGTGATAATTGCTGGGATATGAGAAGCCAGGCTTATTCTCTGTGTAGTAACTTACCTCTTCCAACAAGGCAGCAAAAGGATTCATATTAAGGACAAGAAGTTTGAAAAAGGAGAGAAAAAAAAAGCCATCTGACAGCCCAGGCTTCCCAAAGCTCCAGCAAACACCACTGCTTTGCCATCAGCCTCTTGCTGACAAAAGTTGGAAAGGAAGAAGAAAAGCAGCTGCCAAGAGCTCCAGCTGTCACAAGGATGCCAGAACCTCATTATTGTGGCATTCAGTGTGTTCAACTTTTTCCTGATGAGAGAAGTGAGTGCTGGAACAGCCCCAAAGGGGATGCTCTAGAGAAAAACACCACACTATTGCTGCTGGGTTCACCTTGCTGGAAACCTGCATCCCAACCAGACACTGCTGGCTGTTCTTCCTATACAAGGAAAATCAACTAGAGGAGAAAATCAAGAGGAAAAAAAAGTACAGAAATGAGGTTTTGAGGCTTTTTGGTCACTCTGATGTGAGGAAGGATGTGGGGTGACCTAATTGTGGCCTTCCAGTGCCTGAAGGGAGGCTGCAAGAAACATGGAGAGAGACTATTCACAAGGGTAATGGCTTTGCACTGAAAGAGAGGAGCTTTAGACTACATATTAAGAGGAAATTCTTCTCTGTGTGGGTGGTGAGGCCATGGCACAGGTTGCCCAGAGAAGCTGTTGCTGCCTCATTCCTGGAAGTGTTCAAGGACAAGCTGGACAGAACCTGGAACAACCTGGGATAGAGGAAGGTGTCCCTGCCCATGGCAGGGGGGTTGGATTGAGATGATCTTTAAGGTCCTTTCCAACCCAAACTATTCAGGAATTCTCTGATTTTTGCACTGCAAATAGCAACTCCTCAGTTTGCTTTGTGCTTCACTGTTAACTGTGAGCTCTGCATGCAGCACAGTTTGGAGACAAATATTTATAAACTGTCTGAAGCAAGGCAATTTAAGGCCAGCTTGGAAAACTGCCCCTGTTTCTACAAGAGTGTTTACCACAGTGCAGACTGCTCCACAGAGCAGCTTTTCCTGGCTGTTATTTATGTGGAATCCCATGGCTCTCTTTGCCTCTCATCTGTAACAAGTGTTGGACAGGTTAAAAATCCACCTGTGGGCACTGGAGCCAAAATGATTTCAGCAGTCCCTGTTTTGGGTAATCCTTTCAGTGCCCAGAAAGGCAGGCACCACTGCAAGGAGCTGCCCTCACCCACAGCTCATCAATCGTGCAAGGACGTGGAGCTCTGAGATGCTCCACTCTTTTTTGTTCCTATTTCAACCTGTTTGTCATGTTTCATCTTTTGTACCAGATGAGGGGAAAAAAAAAAATTAAAATAGTTAAAGACTCAAAGAAAAATCACCAGTAACACTGCATGCAAGTTTTCTACTTTTCAGCCAGCTTTTCTTTAAAAAAAGAGGAGTAAACTAACAATTGACATGCCAAAGGATGAAGAATTGAAGGCAATACTGATGCAGGCACCACATTATTCAGGACTAAGCACTAACCACGTGCCTCAGCTGGATAAAAAACCTGAAATTCTTTAGCAAGGCCTGAAGAAATGAAATGGTTTTTTATGGGGTGGTTAAAGCCTCCAGCTAAGTCACATATGAGCTAAATTACTGAAGTAATTTTCTTTTCCTGATGAAGTTTTCAAACATCAGTCAGAAGAGGGACCTGCTGTTGGCTGTCTCCAAATACAAGGTGTGAGGGAGGAGTAGGAAGTTCATTCCCACGTGCTCACAGCCAGCAGGGATGGAATGATGCTTCCCTGGTGGTCCTTTTCTTCCCCCTCTTCTTCCACCCATTCTCCCCAAAATGATGTTGTTCTTTTAAAGTGCTGCATAATCCCCTGAGAGGGTCAATTCCAGCTGCTTCTGCCAGGTAAGATGAACAGGACAGAGCTGCAAACCCTGCCATCCTTCATGCTCTTCCTGAGGCATTTCCATAAGGAGTGAAAAAGAGGATTTATCATATAAACAATTGTTTGTAATGTTAGATGTTTGCATAATGAGATATATGTGCCTCCCTCTGGAACTGTGTTTGTTCTTGCAGCAAATCAGTATCTTCACAGATATCTTCTCACTTTCCAAAACAGCTCCTTCATCCTCTGACTCTCAGCCTTCACCCAAATATTCTGATGCTAACCAGGAACTTTATTCCTTTCTGTACAAGCAGTGACACAGGTAACCAGCTTAACAAAAATACCTTCCCCTTCCTAAGGATATTTATGTGACTTAATGCATGCATAACTTCCCCTGGCCTACTGGATGATTTGAAATAATTGAATTCAATTTTGTACCCTCATCTTCATAGCAATTAGGAAACATTCATCTTGTAGAAATGTTCCTTTTTCATGTTAGGTGGCTCTAATAAAAAAGCCAAACTGACACCTGAGTTAGCACCTTGGCATCGCTGCATTTTTAGTAGGAGGTTAATCGTTCTCTGCTTTTCTTAAATTCATCTATCTCCATAATTGATTTCATTCTAGAACACTGCAACTACCATAAATCACCTTTTGGACTGTTCAATATGATCACATAGCTGCAGGGCAGTGCCATCTCCATGCAGACAGAAAGAACAACAGTGATTTTTACTTGGGGAAAGGAAGGAACATGAACAAAACCCCAAGTTTACATTTCAGGCTGTCAAGTGAAGTGATGTCAGACTGCAGATCAACACACTCCACTCTCCTCAGAGTCCAAAGTGTGCATCTAAAACCCTGCACTCACCCAGAATATTCCATGGCTCTGGAGCAAGGTCGTGATGATGACATCATACACACAGGTAATAATTTAGGGAGCATGACAGCAAAAGTTTAGAAAGGGAAGGTAATTCAACAGACCTCCTTTGCCACTAGTTTTTCCCATTTATAGCAAGTGCCCCAAGCACAACCTTGTAGAGACTCCTCTGCAGTTAATTACTCATGGAGCCAAGTCATGAGTAAGAATCTGTCCCTGGATTCTCCAGGGCTGCTTTGTTCTTGGGTAGCACTTGGTAAATGCATTTAAATTTCCTTTTATGAATAGCACACACTGGTGATTCAGGATGTGATTTCAGGGTGTTTATAAGTTCCCAATATCTTAAGGCTAGAAATAGGCAAGAAAAATCACACCCTTCTGCCTGGGGAGGGCAAATCTTTTCCCCACTGACAGCTCAAGCCTTCAATCTATTCTCACTCAGACACAACCATAAATCACTGCCTATAGGAAGAGCTCACCAGTATCAGACATGAAGACTAAACTCATTAAAAAACCTGCAGCCAAGTCCCTGTTGATGAAGCCTTGTAAGAAGTAGAGGACTAATGAAAATATGCTCTCAATAACACGTTTTTGGATTACACTGGAATAAGTGGATAAATTCTCCTTTGAAGCAGACTTACCTTGGCTATTCTCTGAAGACAAAATTAAGGAATGCAGCAGAAGCTGTGAAGGCAGTAGGATCAAAATCCCACTTTATCAGTACAGTGAAAAAAGGTTCTTTGTCTATCTTGAAAGTGACTTTTTGTAAGGAAAATGTTTCAGAATCATAGAATGGTTTGGGTTGGAAGGCACCTTAAAGCTCATCTGCTTCCACCCCTTGCCACAGGCAGGGACACTTTCCACCAGACCAGGTTGCTCCAAAGCCCACACAGCCTGGCCTTGAATGTTGGTGACAAAGTCACAGAAAACCTGAGTTTGTCCTGCTGGTTGAATGCAACATTTTCTCTTGACACATGCAGTTTAAAGAAACAAACAGCAGCACTGAAGCAGCAGAGCAGAGCACAGAAAGGAAAGGTGCAAACCAACACAAAGCACAAAAATGAAGGCAGTACCATCACAGAGGGATGCTGTGCTCATGGCTCAGATGCCACAGAATTGACTGTTCAACTTGCCTGCTCAAACTCCTCCATGTCCACCTCGCCGTCACCGTTCAGATCAAACATCTTAAAGGCAATTTCAAAATTCCTCTGGGGAGCTACATGAAAAACCCAACAAAACACAAAAAGCAGTTAACAAAGATACAAAAGCTCAATTAAAAAAGGGCACAAGTTCTGAATTACTTTATCCAAAAGCAATTTTGCCTAATTCTTGTCATTTTAGTAAGGAAATGCAGGTTGTGGGAACCTCTAGCTATGAGCTTCGTGGTCCTCCTTTTACCAAAGGTCTTGACAAGGAGTTGCAAGGAGGAGATATTTCTGGAACATTTATTCTATTTACAGGTGGAAAAAGCTGGAAAGCAAGATGCCATCTGGTATTTCTAATGACAGTTACCAGAAAGTGAAGCTGCAGCAAGAACTCCAGCCTGTTCCATGCAGCTGAACACCAGTTTGGCCAGAGGATGTTCCCCAGGCACTGCACTCTCTGTGCTTCCCATGGGTGAGGAGCAGACCTGGAATCTGGGCACTTCTCAGCTCTTGCCTCCCTGTACAAATTTAAACAAATCATGCCCAGCCTGTCTGAGCCCAGTCATGACACTGAGATGAGGTGTGGGCTGGAGCTCACGAGCTGAGACGCCACTGTACCTTATTTTTCATTGCATTTAGTCTGTGCTGTCACGGTTTATTTAGTCAGAACTGCAAAAGCATCACTTCCCAGCCAACCACGCTCTTTTCCCTGCATCCCACCCCAGAATTTCAGTACATTTCCATTCTGGGCTCTGGAACCCATCACTGTTTGAAGCTACAATGCAGTGCCACAATTTTTTCCCAAATTAAGTTAATATATGAGGATTTATCACGCTCAGCTGCTTTCAAATACACACCTCCTACAGGATTTGTGGTGTTTGCTGGGATTTCTAGGGAATCCTCTAGGTTAAAACTAATGCTAGGGCTGTCATCTTAAGTGATCAGTTAAAACTTAGCTGCTTTTTTCATTTCCCAGATCTAATGTAGATCACTGCTGAGGTTCAGCCCTCTTTAGGCTCATCTGTGCAATCAACTTTTAATATTTTCAGTGGATGCTCAGGGTATAATGAGTTTTTGCATCCACTCTTTTGTGGGAAGGCACTTCCCAAATGGGGGTGGGAGTGGGGAGACAAAGAGGAATCACTCAGACAAAAGGAAATGAATATGGAATTAACTGAACTGGATTTTGGATGTCTGTTACAGCTCCAGTTCAAAACTTTCACGTTGTGTTTTCTCCTTGCTGTAATAACAACTTGCACTTTATCAGGAAAAGATTCAGCAGACAGGTTAATGAGACCCCTTTTCCCAAACACTTTGTGCCTAAAATAGATGAATAAAGGCACTGGGGCTGATGGCAGGGACAGCCTGTCAGGACCTGCTTGATATCCCCAGCACACGTGGTGCTGCTCTTATCAACCCTGCACTTCCAATTTCCCCCCCTGCCAATCCCTCGAGCTTGGAATTCCAGACACCACGTGCAGGAGCAGCCTCTCCTGTGACCACAGCCACGTGGTGGATCATCCCCTCTTCCAGCCCCATCCCTGCTGGGCCTCCACACAGCTCCTCCCTCCTGCCTGCTGGGAGGGGAGACCTTCACTGGCTGTCCCTCATTAACTCAGTGTTAATTGACCTGGGGACAGCCAGTCCCCAGCACCACCTTCATAATCTCTCCAATGATACATCAAATTTAAGGGATTAAGCCTCCTCTGTATCCATTCAGTGTCTCCAGTGATTAATTCCCCATTTTCTTGAAGAGCAACAAGCTTCCAAATACCCCCTTAACATTTCAAGAACATGTGCAATGTTATTCAATTTAATTGCAAGCACTGCATGAGAGCCTGGAGGCAATTTCTTCTTATTAGCCCCAAAATTTGGCACCAGGGAAATGGTGTTTCCTCTGTGAGGAAGAGGAGGAACAGCCAAAACTCTCATCTAGTTGCAAGATTGCAGAAAAAGAGCAGTCAACACTCATTTCTTACCCCATTTTCTCTACCAGGACATAATAATATTCATTTAAAGATTGGGAAATTTGTTATTCCTTGTGAAAAACTGTCACAGGTTGGGTTTCCCCACCCCACTTTTTAAAGAAATATATAATACCACATCCCATTTGTGCAGACACATAGTGAGCAGAGTAAAATACTCACTTGTCCCCTACAAGGGCCATTTCCCTCCTTTCCCATCTCTAACCACACATTTCCATGAGTAATGTATCAAAGCCCCAAAGGAGAACAACACCTCCAAAATTTAAATGAGCAGTTCAGCATCAAAAATCTGCAGGCTCAGTATTTTCTAAAGGCAGGGAAGGGGGGCTTTAAATTGGCAAATTCAATTACTTCACTCCTTCAGCTAATAAATGGCATGGCTGCTTTCTTCCTTTGATCTACATATCCAGCTCCAATTACCTGTAATGACACTTCCATCCAAACAATGTGACCCTGAGCCAGGGGAACCAGAGGGCACCCAAGACAATTAGCTCATCCCACTCCTGCTCAGGAAGGAATGTTCATTAGAAATGTACACCCCTGATGTCCAGGACTGGATTTATGGGGCTTGGCTCAGATGATTTTTGCCTCTTCCCTTGGCTTGTGATGCTCCTGGCCAGGATTTATGTGGGAAGAGCTGCCCCTAGAGCTGCCTGCCTTGCCCATAACCTCAGCCTGCATTTCCCTTCCTCTTCCTGCACTTACATCCCTCAAACTTATAAACCATGAAAGCAGCAGACACCAGATTGCCCAGCTAAATGTAGCCTTTCCCTCCCTCTTTTATTTTGCCCCCCAATTTTACCATTCCCAACTGCAGCATCTCTAAATTTCCCCCCACTGCCTCCTTAATTAAGATGCCTCCAAACAAACCCAATATTCCTCAGGCAATGGTTTCCAAAGCCATTTAAAGGACTGTTTGGTTCTCACATGGCCTAATGCCTGTCTTGATAAGGGAAAACCACCTCTGGATTTCCCCCAAGTGCTCTGCTGCATTGCCAGCTCTCTCTGATTGTGTGAGCTGTCTCCTCACCATCCTTTTTTACATTATTAAAAATAGAGACTGTTTCATTGCAACTGATTTCCCTTGGGCAATGAGGCAGAAGCTGTTTCTTCAGGTTTTTTTTTTTAGCTTTATTTCTATCTTTAGATGTTCAGGAGGATCCTCCAAATCATTAACATGGAATGGTTTGGGTTGGAAGGGACCTTAAAAATCACCTAATCCCTTCCATTAGGCCAACATGAGTGAAAGAAAACATGCTACTGAAGCCCACTCCACTATCAGTGAACTCCTAGCTTAGAGATATATGGAAAGACCCACATATATAGACCCAGACATATGGAAAGATCTGGTTAAAATCATCCTTCAGATCCATAATTCCAACAGCTCTCCATGCCAAGTTGCTTTTTCAACTAACCCAGGATTTAGTGCAAAGGGCAATTAACACTTTTCTTGATTCACTTGTTCCAATCAAATATTTGGGGACAGAAAGAGAGCAAATAAAGCAGAAACCAAACACAGGAATGGTGGGGGGATGAGTGTCCTCCACCAGCAAACAAATAACAAGCAGCACTGACCACATGGAAAAAACCCACTTGGATCCAGCAGGGTAAAGCCCCTGGGAAGCCCTGAAGGATGAGATGAGTTGATTAGGCATCTTTAGGCCAATTATGCCATTTTAAACTATTTTCAATTATTCAATGGACCAATTTGCAGCACTCAATTGCTCTTTACAGCCCTGTGCTCTCAGCAGAAGCAATGCACTCTGAAAGACATTAAAAGCTCACTGATGAGAAAGGCCACATTTCCTTGGGTTTGTGCTTATTTGGGATCTTCTCTTTCCCAAAAAACTCAACATTCCACACTTGGAGACACCTCTCAGTCTCTTTCCCTCTGACTTCCAGCAGAGGAATTGTATTTTAAGAAAACCAAAGTCTTAACACACTTTTGGAGAATACCCATTGCTCCCTCCTCATGGAGCTGGGAATTCCTTTGCCAAAACAGGGTGATTTTTGGTGATGTTACTTAGAGGAAGTTAAACTTCTGGCTACTCCTTAGAAAACACTGGAATATCTTGTTTTTTGGTGAGAATTTATACACAAAGCAGCTCATGGCTCCCAAGGCTTAATAACTCCCCAAGCAACTCCAGTGTGGGAAGAAGGATCAAGAACTCAGCTGGGAAAAATCAATCATTTGGAGTTAAATATCCAATGGTTGCTTCTTTTCCATTTATCCCAAAATGAAGAAAAATAGATGTGCAAAGGCCACAGTATCCTGAAAGTGAATCAATCCCAAATTAACACAATCCTGAAGCACAGACAGCTATCCATAGAGTACAGATGGTTGAGCCCCAGCTGCAGTAAATATAGGGAAAAAAAAACCATTAAACTTAATGTTGCAGATATTTGCCTTTCATTATTATTCCACCATTTCAGAAAATGAATCCAAATCGCACCAAGTTGGGTTTTTTAATGTTAATCAACCCAGAAATGTAAGTAACAGGCAGCTAAAAAACTGAGCCCACAGCACTGAGCCACAATATCATCAGGTCTAGAGGAAAAATGGGTTATTTCTGCCCACAAAGAAGGATCAGAATTAACTCTGAAATAATGCATGTGCGTCAACTTGGGATACCAAATGTGGAATACCAGTCCAAATGTGGAAACAACACCAATTTATTCTTTTAATGCCCAGCTCTCCTCAGTACCTGTTAATGAAGGCAGAATTAGTGTGCCTTGACAATGGACCCCATTTGCTGGGAAACTGCAGTCACTGGCCATGGAAAAGTTCTTTTTCTCCTTCCTCCATTTGTTTTGCAAGTCCCAAAGCAAAAAACTCTTTGGTCAGGGAAGCCATGTCTTTGTTTTCCTATAACATTCAAAGGATCCAAGGGAAATTCCATCAGAATTTGCTCATCTTTCTACCTCTGCCCCAAAACACAAGGAGCAACAGAAACCGTGGAGTTTCCTCAAAGCCCCTCAGCCCTCATTGCCTTTGACAGAAGGCTGACTTTCTGAGGCAGCTAAAAGCCATTTTATTGGTTGTTTTAAAAGAAAAACTTCCCAGAAA
The DNA here is from genome assembly GCF_963513975.1 of Fringilla coelebs. NCBI lineage: Eukaryota > Metazoa > Chordata > Aves > Passeriformes > Fringillidae > Fringilla > Fringilla coelebs. The sequence continues at coordinate 4,099,459 of NC_140066.1, read as the reverse complement.
TACAGCAAGAGAGGAGAACAAACAGTGCTGGAGCGAGAAATGGCTCGTAAATAAGATATGGTGACAGACTCATTTTCTGAGCAATGTGCAAACAGCTGCCTGAGAGCAACATGAAATGAAGCCTCCAGCCCTCTCTCCTCCCCTCACTCCCCATTTCACAGAACTCAGCTGGAGGGAGCTTCAGGTCAAGCTGCAAAGACAACTGAAGTGAGGAGTTTGGGGATGCAAAACGACACAGAGCCCTCGGGGCTTCTTGTTTGCCAAGGCTCTCATTGACCAGTTTGGAATCCAATGGGCCAAAGCAGAGCATGATGGATCTCTCCCCATCATCCTCCCTCCTGCCTCCCACCCCAGAGCCAATCTCCCACTCCCCCTTTTGATCACCCTGCTTAGTGCTCAATATGCCACCTTCCTTTCCCAATAATTATTTGCTTTTATCTCTTTGGTGTGATCTACAGCTCCACCTTGTCCAGACACTTCCTTAATGTTTGGGTTATTTAAACAACACAGGGAGAAAACCAATATTGAACTTTCACATTTAAGATTTACTTCCCTCAATCTATTTTATTTATTTATTTCTAGGGAAAAGAACCCTAGAATCAGGAACTACTGGATTCCTGCAAGGCAATGTTCACTGATCAGAGAGTAAACCAGTGGGGTGCAACAGTGAGTTTTCTATTTAGCCACAGGGTAAGGGCTTGGTTGGGAGTTTATTTTACAAAAGCAAAGGCTTTAAAAATGAAACCCAAACTCTTCATCTGGGGAATCACTGTTTAACAGGAGCTCCAGAGACATCCCTCCATCTTCAGTAATCATTTAGCAAATTCCCCAAATGTCTAAAAGTCAGCCTTAAAGCTCCAGAATTTCTTTCCTCCTTTTCTTTTTTTTTTTTTTTTAATTTTTCTTTTTGCAAACCTTACCCTCAAAGGCCCAGTTTGGCTCCTCAAAGCCAGCTCTGTCTCCTCATTAATCTAACTCCCCTGTAATTGTGGACACACTCAGGAGCCCAAGAACAAGAGGAATAAAACCCTGTCCCTCCCTCACAGCCTCCAAAACAAGGCTGGCTGCTCCTCCAACACAAGGCGGTCCTTTTATTTTCTTTTATTCTCACAACAAACAAGTTAAAGCAAAGCAAGAACAATTTCTCTTACTGCTGCCTGTGGAAGCACATGAAATTAATTCTGTGCCCTGTGTACTTGATTAGGGGGTTGTTCACCACCAGCACAACCATAAAAACAACGGCAAGAGTGTTTTCCAAACCACACTCAGTAATGTGATAGCAGAGGTTTGAGAGTTCATTGTCATCTGTGGAGGCTGAGATGAAAAGCCCTCATTACACAAGTGAATACCTGAGATCATTTTGGCACAGCCCAGATGAGTGTAAGAAAGGAACTGGAAAGGTCTTAAGAGCCAGTTCGGAGACTCAGTCAAATAAAAAAAAAAAAAACCAAATTAAAGTCATAAAACAAATTCCCTGGCTTGAACCAGCTTTATCTCTCTGTTTGTTTTCACAACATGAAGGTCACACACAAGTCTGCCCCCGCCAGGTCCATCTGACAACAAACAAGACCTTGAGCGTTGCTGCTTCCCAGGAATAGATCCTCAGCTAATGAAGAGCTGCCTCTTGTGTCTCCTGTTACAACATGCAAGAACATGGGGGGAGAATAAAGCACCTGTTGCTGTGACAAAGCATCAGGGATTAACCCAGCTGACTCTCTGAAAGGCACTGGGCAGGCAGCAGTGGGCTCTGCAGGTAACAGGGAAGCATCCAGTTTTCTAATTTCACAAATCAGGTCAGCATGGAATAGATACTTACAAGATTAGATGGCCAAGTTTTCTCTTTTTAAATCTGAAAATAAAATGTCTCAAGTTTATTTGGACAGTGGTTTATTCTCCCTTACCCCACATTTTCTAAGGGGGCTGAGAAACTGCCATTGACTTTCCTGTTTATGACAAGCACCTTCCAAGCAGTCAGAGAAGCTCTGCAAATGAGGTTTTGAGCTTGACTTCCACGTAAAGAAAGTCTAGAAATGCCATCTGACATTATCAAAGGCTTCAGTTTCACTGGTTCTTGCCAGCAAAGCAAACTTCTCAGTGCTGGCACTTGGAGTGCAGATGACTTTGCTGGAACAGATTAGCAGATGATGGAAATATCCCAAATGCAAGTCAAGGGCAGCAGGGTGAAAAGACAGAAGGTATCTAATGATACTGCTTGAAATGTAAACAGCTTAACATCCCTCCTCATTGGATTCCATCACTCACAAATCCGAGCTCACCCAAGTGAAAATACAGCTGGAAAAGGGAGTTTGGAGAGGTGAGAAACCAGTGAAAGTCTGGAGAGCTGTGTTCATCCAAATCCAAGAGAATATCACATGAACACAGCTCAAGAACACATCTCCATTTACAGATCTGAACAGCAGGTCAAGTGACTCATTAAAAAAAAATTTGTCACATTTCAAAATGAGAAATAAATCTTCAGAAGTCATCAATCTGCTTGTCTTCCCAAAGTGCTGGAAGCTCAGGCTAAACCAGATCAAGCAACAGCAATTGCTCAGCTCGAGTTGCAGGCAATCAAGAAGGCCTTTTAGGGAAATGCATTACTTGTGAAGCCTGAAAAGTTGAAAAAAGCAGGAATTGCAGGGGAAATCCCTGTGTACTTACTGGAAAGGACCGTGGTGAGGAAGATGTAGTCGGAGAAGGAGATGAGGCCGCATTCTCCGAGCGCGTAGAAGATGCTGTCCTCGTCAGCAAACTTCTCCCTCTCCTGGGACAACTTCTGGTCATCCACCCCAGGCACACCCCAAAGAGAGCACAGGAAGCACCAGGTTAAACACAGAAATGGGTGGCTTGATTTGTATCCTCAGCACCAACAAGCCATTCCATGGACACACACACCCCTACTATCTCCATCTATATCCGGTGGACCTTTTCCAGCCTTTGGATCTGATCAGAAAAGCTCTGCAAAGATCAGTACTTCCCCATCCCAAACAGGAAAAGGAATTGCATGGGATTCCTTTGTTGGTTCAGGCCAGCTGAAATAAACATAAATAAAACTATGGCCAGTTTTCTTAATATCTTTGAGATTAGTGGTAAAAAATTCAGACTTTAATACAGGATTCAAAGAGGAAATTGTATTGCACTGACAGCTTTTTTGTTAGACTCTATTGTAGAAAGGAGCCAAGAAAGGACTATTTGACATGAATATAAAGTCTGATCAAAGTTATCCAAACTGTGTGTGAGCACACAGGGAGGACCAGCCCTGAAACCAAACTCCATCTCCCTCTTGCTCCGGTTCTTTTCCATTTATCAGCTCACAATATCTTACTAAGCTAAAAATCTGAGTCCCTTTGATCTGCAGAACCCCCAAAGGCTGCAAAGGATCCATAAAACTGTTAGGGAATCCACACTGGTGACCCACTTTAAGGACACAGCAGGAGGAGGCACACACAGAGGAGAATTCAATCAATACACAGGAGAGTAGGGGTGGGTGAGGTTATTCCATGGAAACCAGGCCATGCAAGCACACACAGGCATGGTGAAAGCAAGGCTGGATTTAGGAATGGTTTTAGGAAAAAAAACCACCAACAAACACCACCACAAGAGGGTCCAGCTACACAACTGTCCCCCAGCGTTACCTCAGTCTAGCGGAGATCCCATCATATACAAGATAAAGGAAAGAAAACTGGTTAACCAACAATAAAACAAGCAGGCAAAACATCACATCAAGTTGAATGGTTAGGCTTGCCAAGAGCAAGGAAAGTTTGGAGCAACCAGGTGGTTGCTGTGACTGGAAGCCTATGGAGATATCCCAGCAAGTGTTAGCTCATAGCTTCTCCACTGTCTGCAGCTGATGTCTCTCATCCACCTCAAGTTTTTGGGTTTTTAAATTTTTTTGAGAGAGAACTCACCATTGTATGTGATTGCAGAGTGGGGATGAGCTCAGCTAATAATTTAGATGAAAATTTAACCTGTATCTGGCTTGGAAACCACAAGAAAAGAGACAAAAACAATCACATAGATCACAAAAAACCCACAGTTTCCAGGGAAAAAGACTTCAGTTCTATTGATCACATAAAATTGTTCTCAGTAACTCTGCCTTTACCACCTGGAGAGCACCAGGAATTTAATAAGAAGTGAGTCACTACCAGCAGACAACAGGCTAATGGCCTTCATTTGATGCAAGATAACAGCCATTTATGATTATGGGATACCAGGTTGAAATATCATTTCCTTAAAAGATGGTTTTGCTTCCATTTCCATCAAGGAGGATCCAAAGCAAAAATAACATTGATGCTGATGTGAAGAACAAACATCTGGTTTTCCTTTGAACCAGAGGCAGGATGCAGCTCCCTGTGACTGCTGCTGGAGGTGCTGCCAGCAGCATCTCACCTGCTCCTGTGATTTATTGCCTCTCCCTCTGATTGCCTCTCCTGGGCAGCATTGATCATAATCTAGCTATTGGCATCTTGCTTGAAGAATCCCATGAAAAAGTTCCAGAAGGTGGTTTATTAATTTTTATGGGTTTCTTTGCTGCACTTAAAATTCATAGGCAGCATCAAACAGCTCAAAATATTCCTCATAAGAGGAAAGCACATCCACAGATTAACAATAAAAGAGGATATTAAGTTAGCTGGTCTCTGAAATATAAAGACAGATGGGAGAGAAAAGCATTTACCCATTTGCACCTTCCTTTGAACAAACATAGTAAAAAAATAAAAGTTATTTATATTAAAACCAGCATCTACTTGTCATTAACCCAGGGAGCACAAGCTGTAACTACAGTGCTCAGCTGCCTGTAGCTTGTGGAAAAGGGAATTCCTCCCCCTGATTTTAAGAGAAAACAACTGCCCTGATCAATCAGATTTTCAGGTTCCCAGCAGTAGAACAGAAGCTTTAAAGATTTCCCAGCTCTCCCATTCATTTTCCTCTGTCTCAGTGAGAAGCTGTGTGTTTGATTGCTTTCCATGAACTTTGTGGGAAGCTCACCCCACTATGGGGAAGGCTCAAAGCATCCTTTTCCCAGCAGCTGTTCCCCACCACCAAACATTGCTGCAAGGAATTATATCTAACCTCCAGGAAAAAATAATATAAAATAAATCAATCTACCTATTTCACAAGGCACAGTGTGGGCTCTTGTCACCCCTCAAAGCTCAAGGTGACTGACCCAAAGTCAGCCCTCACTAACACCTCAAACCACCCTTTCCCACACCCACCTTCCTTCCAGCACACTCCCATTCAGCCAGAGAGGTGATGCTTGCCATCAGAACACCCAGGGAAAAAAAACCCCTTTCCAAACCTCCACCTTCTTTTAGAGACAAGTCATCTCCACAAAGGAATTATCCACACCCTTTTGCATCTGAGCACAAGGTAATCCTCAAAGTGTTCAGTTAAAACAGTCAAATGTCTTCCACTTAACATTTTTTTTTCATGTTAAATCCACTCCCCAACCCAGAGCAATTGCTTAAGATCATTCAGCACACCCCAAAAACCCCATTTAAATCCGAGCATTCACAGGTGAGCAAGCCATGGGGAACACTTTACAATTATGATGTATTTTTTAATCAAGCAGTAGATTCATATTTAACAAGCACACAGACGAGCAGACATCCAAATTAACATGTAAAAGGAAAAAGAAATCCAAATATCTCCCTGCTTTTGGCACAAGCATGGCTGTGTAAGTTCAGTGAGAAGCCACCAGTCCAGTCTCAGTGGAACAAAACTTGTGACAGGTGTACAGGCAGATTCTCTTACAGTTCCAGACACTGATGACAGGTCAAAAAACTGACTCAAATTCAGGATACAGAGCTTGTTTTGCCCTTCCCAACTCAAGCTCCAAGCTCAATCAGCACCAAGATGTGGCTGAACAGATCAATGCAGTGACCAAGCTTCCCCAGGCCCACGTGCTAGAGGAAAAGGTCGTGTGCTGCATGCAGGCAACTCCCCAGAGTTCTTGATGTACAGGCTGGCTGCAAAGCACCCAAATATCCATCACAAACTTCACATATTCCACCCCAAAATTCATCTGCTGCTGGAGCCTCCCTTGAGGGCACAGTACAGCTTCCAACAAGGATTGGTGGAAAAACCCAACAGAATCCTTATGTTCCTCACCAAATATTACCTTTAGTTTGGATTTTCAAATGGTTTTCTCAGGGTTGGGTGAGGAGTGAAACATGGTAATACTGAATTATGCAAATCTGAAAAATAAAGGTGTGTTTTTGCACATGGAGGGATGCCTTCTCTGCAGAGGCAGAGATGGACACATGGTGCTGGTGCTCCCACTCCTAATGCAGGACTAGAAAAGCCTGACCACCTAAAAATCCTGGCAGCTCCACTTCAGCTGGCATTCCAGAAACTAGAGCATTTAATTGAGGAAGAACACATTCTTGGGAAATCCCTCAGAGCTGCCAGTTTGGGTTTCCATCTGGAGAAGGAAAGGACATTTTGGGCATCTTTCTTCCTGTAACTTACATTTCAACACCACATTTGCACTTCCATGAACCAAAGCTTCAGGAATTTATCAGCCCAATGTGACCACGTATGCCTTCCAAATCAACAATAAAATAAACATCCATGAGAGATAATGGGTGTTTCTCCAGAACCAGGAAGCAATTCTGTCAATTAGCAAGGGATTTTAGGTGAAGAATAAACCACCTTTTATTGACAAACATCATTGTACTTGGTTTGTTCCTTTTGAACAGAAACATTTTCAGGTGACCATTATTGTATTGAGCAAATAAAAACCCATGAGTGTAGAGTGAAGTCACCTGGATGCCAAGAAATTCTCTTTCAGTCCAAATTGACCATCTTCAGTTACTATTATTATTATTATTATTATTTAAAACAAGACATCTAATAATGTGTTTCTTTCTTTTCTATTAATGCATTTCTTTCTTTCTTTTCTATTAATGCATTTCTTTCTTTCTTTTCTATTAATGCATTTCTTTCATGGTTAAGTGTAGGCATGTAGGAAAAGAAGCCTTATTTGCCAGCAGGACAAGTGTGGATTATTGCAGTTTTCCAAAGCAGGGCTGTTGAAAATTCAGGGAAATAAATACTAAGAGACTTGGTAACAGACAAGGGAAAACCCTTAAAAAATTCCAGTGCAAACCAGCTTGCTGTGGTAATTAAAAATATGAATGCTTTCAACTCTGCATCAAAACACTCAACTGAAAAAAGGAGGATTTTAAACTTTGCTCATTTTTTTAAGATTTAAACCTTAAAGAGTCAAAGCCATGCATCTAGAGATTTCAGGTACCTCACTTTAAGAAAACTGAATAAAGAAATAAAAAGGCATTCAGGATTAGATTTAAAAATTGAGCCTTTCAGCCCACATTTTCAGAAGTCCTTTAGGAGAAAAAGAAATAGGAGCAGTCCCTCTGCACTATGAAATATGGACAAAAATGGGACTTGAGGGATTTAAGAGTTTTTTAAGTCAGTTCCATAATGTGGATGCAAAATAAGTAATCTTAAATGCACCGCCTGGCTTTTTTACATCACTTTTTCTACATCATTAAATAAGAAAAAAAGTGTTTGAGGCTGTGATGGAAACAGCACAAGGACCTTTTGAAACTCAAACTCTTTTAGCTCCCATTATCTGGAGCCACTAGGAATGATAATTTGCTATGAAGCCTGCACACCAACACAGGCAAACACAAACAGGTTCTCCATGGCAAACTGTGGTGGCTGAGTGCTGACCTAAGAAAATGCTGAAAATTTACTGCTGGCAGATAATACTGCATAATTGGCAGATAATACCTTTCAAGAGTATATTTTAATCAAGAGGTTTTAAAAACCTCTTTGATTTTGGGGGATTATTTTATCTGTGTATCTACAGAAGGGCACAAAAATACAGAGCTGGACATGGGTGAGGCTGTCCTGGATGTTCTTTCACTCCAAATTTGAGCACATGCAGAGAATGAAAACCTGGGCAGCAATTCTTACTGCAGGTGGATTCCTGTGACTGGAAAGAGAAATCTGCATTCCCTCCCTTCCAGCAAGGCTGTAAATATTCCAACCACCTCTCAAACAAAGGGCACCTGAAATGCAAGGCCAGCATTCTGTACAACCCAGAAAAATAACAACACAGACTCTTCCAACCCTTGGCAGGCAGCAGAGCCACTCATGCAAGGGAGAAACCCCTGCAGGAAAAGCAAATAGGAAATGCCTTGGAAAAGGGACAGTCTACACTTGTGCTCCCCTCAGCCCTCTGCAAGGTAATGAAATCACAATCTGCAGGAGCACTGGGGCATTTTGCATTGAAATTTAATAGGGAGGATTGAAATTAGGCTCCTTGATGGCCCATATCTAGCTTCTAAAATGAGCTGAGTTTTGCCACCTTTGAATTTAAATGGTTGTTTATGTCTCTGAAGGAAATTGGGATGCTGCTCTCCCTCATCTCAGCCTGCATGACCAAGATGAACTCATTGTGTTGCTCCTCCTCTCAGGCAGAAATCCCAGTGTGAAAGCACACAAGGAGAAAAACAATAATTCTCTATAAAAAGTGATTATTAAACATTAGCTCAGTTGATGAAGTTAGGGCGGTCCACTTGGTACTCACCACCAAAATCTTGTCAATTCTCTTTCCCTCTCTCAGCACTTTTTTTTTCTTCACCTGCCTCTCCCATCCAGATTTTACCTCCTTTTATAGCCAAGTGAGTTCAAGCATCTCCTAAAGCACTCCCTGCCACCCTCTCCTTCCATACTAACACCATGTCACCCAAGGACAGAGTTCTCAGAGCTTTGTTTTGTGTCTCTCAAGTATTAAGCATTAAGCTAACACGAGCAAAACTATCAAAGAAATTAAAGCCAGAAATACTCCAGAATCCATTTTTGATTCAAAGACTGCCTACACCCACTGAGGGCTTATTACCAAGTTGTTTATTTTTCCTTAACTTTCTCTGTGGATTTCATTAAGGTCACAAAGCTACAGGGCAAACTTGAAGTGCTTAGAGATATTTTCCTCTTTACTTACTAATATTGAATGAACTCCCCTTTGGTTTCTAGTACTTTTTCCTACTAAATATTTTAAGAACTACAATAACTAAATATCTACTACCTAACATATTCTTCAATACAGTTCACTCTACATAATTCTGTAACTTGAAAAACTCAATTTTGCAAATGTAGCCTTTCCCAAACCTACACACCTTCAAATAGATGACATTTCCCCAAAGCATTTGGCCAGGGAATCAAACTAACTTGGTGGCCTCAAGGGGAAAACACTATTTTCCAACAGAGCCAGCTCTATCACAGTCTCATTGAGCTGCAAAATAAGACAGAGGCCTCAGAGGACTCTGTGAAACCAGGAGGGCAGGGAGACACAGATCTGAGCTTTGCTCAAGGCAGTTGCTGTTAATAGAGCCAGGTATTAATGGTTACCCTGAGGACTGTTCTCTCCACAAGCCAAACTCAGGTGTTCTGAAATAAATTCTGCAGGCTGAGGATCAAGGAGAGCACTCAGGAGTATTTATGAGAGGAGCAGGGGGAAGAGGTGAGTGTACACTGTCCCTTTCACATGAAAAGTGCATTTTATGAGGTCTGAAGCACAAACTAATCAAAGCACATGCTGTCTGCTTTGTACCTGCCAGAAATCCTGGTGGGAGAGGAGAGGGTTAGAAAAGGGAAGAAAATGAGGGAATGCTTGGTTACACCAAAAAAACCCCACAGACCAGAATTAGAATAAAGACAAGTATCAGAGATATTAGCAGCTGGAAGAAACACCTGCAAGGTACCTGGAAACCAGAACAAAAGAGGACAAAAAACAACCAGAGGATTTTAGTAGGAGCCCTGTGGAAAAAAGCAACAGAATTAGGGATACACAAAAGATAACAGCAAACAGAGCTTTGTCAAAGGCAAAATACACCACAAATGTTTGGTAGAGGAGTTAGGAAGGAAGACACTTGTTCTGTACCTAAAGCAGCCCAGGGGCCCACAGGGATGTTTGTGCACTGTGTTAGAAGCAATTAAGAATTTTCTTTGACAAAATCCAGTTTTATTAGAAACAAACCAAGGAAAGAATTTGCACATTTCTGTGTCCACACAGTTCCCAGCAAACAGAGAAACATCAGAACTAACTGAAGCAGACAGGAGGGTCAAGTTTGGCTGGGAAGGGAAAGCCACCAAGCAAGGAAACCAACGAAATGTGGACAGGGTGTCAGCAAAGAAAGCCAAGAAGATAAAAACCTCCTCAGCTCAGCTTTGCTGGTTATCTGCAAGAAACTGCATCTCTGCTTGCTTCCACAAAGCCACAGGCAAGGATTTTGTCTCACCACTTCCTTACAACCCTTTTAGGGATGGCAGAGGAATGTTCACACAGAGCAGTGTAAGGTTATTATCCATGTAAGAAGGTGCCTCCTGGTTATTATGCAAATACTACCTGTGCTGAGATCAGAGTGTGCAGGGATTTAAAAGCAGGGAATCTGAAGTTGGACAGTGACATTTCCCATGGATTATGGACCAGAATGGCTAAACACTTCAAGGTGTCTCCAAGCAAACCATAACCCAGCCTCACCAGCTCCAGTTGGGGACACTGGGGACACATTCATTTCAAACTCTGTCACAACAGATGCTGGCAAGACCTCAGACAGTTGGATTTAGAGGACTCCTCACCATTTAACCTGGAGAACACATCAAGTGCCCTCCAAATGCACCTGCACTTTATGCTGCTCTTTACTGAATTGTGATACTGGCTTTTGGCAAGGCAACATTTAGAGTTGCAGCCTTTGAATTAAGGTTTCAGAGGCACTTAAACCTCCAGGGAGCTCAGAGCTGTGACCCAGTGTTTGGGTCCTGAATGACAGCAGGATTTTAGGCTTGCCTCACTTTCTGAAAGTTTGGGTCTATGGCAGCTTATCAAACTCCAGTGGGAGCATCATGCTCCAGACAAAGCCCATCCACAGAGCAAAGGATCCCAGAAATTCCAGCTAATAAATCAAGGCTCCTTTCCTTCCCACTCTTTCAAACCTGTGAGCAAGACCCTCCAATCCACCAGAAAAGGATGGTGCATCTACTCCCAGTCTTCTCCTTGGGGATCTTCCCTGAGTACTTTTTTCAACTCCTCTTCTCCTGAGATGTTCTTTAAATCACCTGGAAAGAAATCTGCCCCCTGAGCTGACTCCCAGCAAGTGTTCTTTAATGGACACACACCTTCAGGTCAGGACAGCTGAAGATACTCATTGCATTGGTCCATGATATGACCCTGCATTAGCCAGTGCAAGTGAATTCTAGAGATGTTTTACTGGCACTTAGAGGCACCATTTGAAGTATTTTCATTGTCCTTCACCTTGCTTGGCATTACTTTATGGCATGCCCAAACATCTAGAGAAGTAAACATAAATGCTGGCAGGAAATACTTAAGTCATAAATTTAATTAGAGGGCACTGAAAGCCTCTCTAATTATTTACTGCAGGAGGGGAAGCTGTTGCTGGTAGCTCGAAGGCTCTTGCTCTTATTGAGCAGCAGCAAGGAATTCTCCCCACAGGAGAAAAAAGAGCAAGTCAAGTGTATCCTAATTAAACTAATAAGCCATCTAGAGTAGGGCTTTTTCCTAAATAGGCCAGAGGACTCTTCAAAGCACTCCAGCTCACCTTCACCTTTCCACCAGGCTGCACTGGAAGCTCAGCTGGGGGACACCTGGGAGCTCCCGTGCTGCCTCACCAGGGTGGTGACAAGGTGGAGCTCACAATTCAGAGCAATAACATGAACAGCAATGTTTCTTTGGTTTTTTTTTTGAGAGATGAAGCTTGTCAATCATTAATGCATAAGCCAAAAAAATAAACAGAGCACGAGAAAAGAAAATTTTTAACAAACTCTGCACGACAACTTACGTAATGTTAATGAAGCTTATGCCAGGATAGATGTGCTAAGAAATCTCTACTACTTAGTGAGAGCATATTCATCACTAAAACATGAGTTATTTCTCCTACAGATGGGTTAAAAATGCATTTGCTTTCCCACTGCCAAATGCAAGAGGGAAGAGACAGTGGAAACACAGCAGACAGACAATCATGGTCTGGGCACCTCCACACCCTGAGAGTGTTTCTGTTCTCACATCAGCCTTTTGCTCAGGCTCCATATGAAATGTCTACAAGCTGATTAATACCTTCTTTCTACTCTGAATGAATAGTAATCAATGCCTCTTTTCCCTTACTTTTATTTGCTTGCTTCCCAAGGGAAGAAACCACCACTCTTAGACAAAAATGGAGCCACAGGTTGCCTCCCTGTACACACTCAGCCCAAAAGCATGAGCCTGTGCTGGCACACACATCTGACCAAAGGTTTGTGCTGGCTGAGTGTCTCCAGGGTTTTTGGTCTTGCATGAGTGAAGAAAAAGCATTTAGGCTCATATTACAGGAGCATTGTTGCCATTAATAAGGCAGTAACATCTACCTCCCTCTCCAGTAATTCCATAAATTATCAGGAGGAAGAAGGAGGGGCAGGAAGAGGGGAAAAAAGTGGATTTTATCTTCTCACCCTGGCATTCAGTCACATGCCCAGCAAGCTGGCTCAGAAACCCAACAAAAGCACAATACAGAGGCACTTCACTCCCCAAAATCCTTTGGCAAGATCAGTCCTGATCACCCCACAACGGCCAGTTTGCTGTTTTGATGGCAGCTTAGCCTAAATAAAATGGGTTCTGTGAAAGGAGCAGGATTTTCCAGTGAGCAGGCCTATTTTTGACTTCCCCAATTCCCATTACCTCTGTGTAACATCCATAAGGATGCTCAGGGGAACAGTGATGACCCTCTACCCCTTCTGCCTGAGCCCAGCAGCTCCTCCAGCACACAAAGGCAAATCCCCTCCAAGCAGAGGCTGCTTTGATAATCCAAGAGGAATGTGTGGCTGGAACCAGGCATGGAGGAAGAGATGCAAAAGAGATTTTTCACTATGCAAGTGAAACCCAGAATGTGTGAGGTCAGCTCTGCAGCACCTCAGTTGTGCTTGGCTGAGTAAAAACAGTGTTATTTTTTTAAACTGGAACCCAAAGCAAGCAACAACATGAGAACAAGTTGCTGTCAGATCAATCTACTGTCAGCTTCCTTCATTACCAAGGGAGAGCCAAGGCCAGCTCATTTTATCCTCTCCTCAAATTATTTCTCACCTGGACATTACCACTGCCCAAATAGCCACAGCCAGATGTAGCCAGTCCCAAGGCGTCTTTAAGCAGACAGCCAAGCAAACAAGAACCTCTATTTCTTCATTTTCAGAGTACACTACTTCCAGGTTGTTATTAGGCTGTGGAAAAATCAGGTCCCAGGAGAAGAAAATAATAAAGCAAAGGCCACTGCAGTCCCCTAAATCTGCTGCCTCACTTTCAGGCAATCAAACCACAGCACGGAGACATCCAAGTGCAACAGCAACATCTGTAAGTTATATACAAATATAAAAAGCTATTTCAGTCCACTACAGGTCAGAGCCCTCGGTGCTGAGGGGCAAAGGAACAGAAAATTGAGTTCAAAGGATGTGCCTTTGGATCCAGTGTGCTGGGAACTGCCTGCAGAGCGCTCAGGAGCAGGAGAGTGATTAGCAAAAATAGTGTGGGACTCAGCACTTCTTCCCTACAAACAAATCCTGTTTATGTAAAGCCTAAGGGATGAGGGTGATAGCTTGACAAGATAAAATGATGAAAGTGAGTGAATGCAAAACAGACTGTCATGAAACCACAGAGAAAAACACCGGGTATTTTGCAAAGAATATACATCCTTCCTTTGGTTGGGTTGTTTTTTTAATCACAAAAAGGAGACATCACGTTTGTGGCAGGGGGGAAAAGAAAACAGGTGTTCATGACACGCTTTGGAGCTTTATGGATCAAAACTAAGTGCCAAAATCCACCTCCCTGTTGTCTGTTTTCCAGCAAAGCCCTGCTCTGCTGCCTGGGTAACCAGCACACTCGTCCAGTGCTCATGACAGGGACCCCAGGTATTTGATCATCTTGTTGTTACCTGTGCCTGCTAAACACAGACCAGGGAACTGCACATGTTCAGCCCACACTGGGTTTATATAAAGCTCTAAATTCCTTTTTTTCCCCCAGTGTTGAAGCTTTCTGGAAATGCCTGACACTGTGCCAGGTGCACCCTGCAGCAATGGGGGGGGGGGGAAGAGATGCTGATGTCCCTTTGAAAGCTTCATTTTCAGATGGTGCAGATGAAAATGCTGCTAAAAGCTGGAGGACAGGATGGAAAATTAACTAACCTGCAGTCATCTGCATCAAGGAGTCCATCTGAGCTGCCAGTCCTGGGGCAGAGCTGCCTTTACCTCCCCACAGTGGGATTTACAGTGTGGATAATTAGGTCTGTGGATAATTAGGTCTGTGCTGTCCACAACAAGTGGGATGCTACGTGGCTCCCCTTTCACAGGGAGACAAAACTAGATCAGAATTAAGATTTTTACCAACACCTCTCATGACAGCACAAATGCCCAGAACAGTGCAGTGCTGCAGGAAGAACCTGGGCTCAAAAGGGGAGAAAGGCTGTTCAATAGGGGGGAAATATCTGGGTGGGACACAAAAAGACCCACAAGAGCATCTCCTTCCTTTAGGAATCTGGAGATGAGAATGGAAGGAAAAAGTCCAGTGAGTTTTCCCTGAAATGATTTAAGTTGTGGGGCTCTCAGAAAGAAGCAGCAAAGAAATGTGATTACAACCCATGATTTCCCAGCCCACCAGCATAGAGGAAGTGGAAATATTTTGTCTGTAAACATTAAAATAAGGTCAATTTACAGAAACAATCTTTCTGTCATTACAGAAAAAGCACTGCAATGCTACTGAAAACCAAAATGCTCAGAAGAGAATACTTGACACACTTCATTTAACTTACACCCTCACAAAGGTAATAACTGAAGGATTCTAGGTCAAAAAAGCCATTAAATAAAATACATTTAGCAATGCAATGTGCTCACCTTCCCATCATAGCGTTTCACTATGAACTGGTCCAGGCCCAGGTCTGCAAGAGAAAAAAAAATACTTACAGAAAAGAAAGCTTTCATGGCACAGAATGAAACATTTCTTGTGTTTTCTGTTTCAGAGGACTGGAAAGTAAAATGCACAGTCTGAGTAACATGTGTAGAAAACATAAGGACAGGAGGAAAATTTTGTTTGGTTTTGTACATTTTGTACTTTGTATTTTGAACACAAAAAGCCAACAAACTCATGGAATCAGAGAAGAAAACCTCCTTCTACAGCAGGGCCAGCAAGAGCTCAGCACCTCTCAAGAGCCTGTAATACCCTCCCCAAAGCAGATCTCTGCACTATTACCAGGCAAACATTTCACCTGTGACTCTTGATGCTTTTAATAACACCTTTTAAATGGGAAAAAAAAAAAAAAGACTTGTTCTCATAGTTAATTGGGATGTCCCCAAGCCAATCCAAAGCCTGTTCATATCTGAGTATAAAATAAATAGATTTTAAAGGAGATAAATTGTGGATGCATTTGTAAGAAGTGGAGTTCTTTAGCTGGATTGGAAACAGGCAAGAAGAGAGACTGTTTATATCAATAAAGTCTCTGATACCTTTCCCAAAATGTTTATTTATTCTGAAGAGGGGAAAAAGAACATCCCAGCCTTAGCTGAGTTAAGGCACAAAGCTCTCATCCAACCCACAATGCCCAGCAGGCTGCACCTAACACCAGTGACTGCATGTATAAGCAAGATGACAAAAAAAATTCAGGAAGATTAATTATCTGAGCTTTGCAAGCCAAAGTGAGGAAGATGCATCCTGAGAAGAGATTAAGCAGAACTCAAGTTGAGTATTTCCAGTAAAACTCAGGAGAGCAGAGGCTGATTTTTGGTGCTCTGAGAAATAAAACCTTCTGGAGAGCGACGTCCCGTGCATCTTCTGCCACTGTTTATGGTAATTAGCACATTCTCATTTCAATTTTAATTAGAAAATAAGATGGAAAAACCAAAAGAAAGCCTTCCCCATGCTTGCTGCATCACCTGCTTTTGAAAGAGGATAATGAAACTCTTCCTGCCTGCTGGAAAGTATCATGGCATTGTGCAGAAAATGGAATTATTCATTGCTCCAGGGTGACCCCCGTGCCTTTGTCACCCAAAGCAGCTCCAACTCCTCTGCCACCAATTTCAAAGGTCAAGGCAATTGTCACAGGGCTTTCTGCAATTGTGACAATTCCAGCCAGAAAGCACCTTCTCAATATTTCATGGGCCTGATAATAATGCAAATTGCATATTCATACACTTTTTCAGACTTTAATCTTCTGCATTTTGTCCTTCTCCAAGCTGTGGGTATAAACGCAGCAAGTATTAGTGCATTTAGAGGTGGGATTTGTCTGATAAATGTAATTATTTTATTACAGACACTTTGTGTGGTCAGAGCTCACCCTGACCATCCATCTGGATGGTGACTTAAGCTGAGCTTATGTGTCATAATAAAGTCATTTCTCAGGGACACCTCCTTTTCCCATGCCAGGAAATGCTGCTGAAAGACAGATCCCTGACAGCCTGACATTATACATGTACTCATGGAAAGCCAAAAAAAGGACATGGGTTAAAAATAGCAAGTGAAAGTATGTCTTAATGGCACCTCCTGCAAGTGGACACTGGGAGAGTACAGAGGTTTCAATAGAGAGCCAAAATTAATGGATGATTGTGTAGAGAACAGCAAGAAAAGATGAGCTGGTAACTGTCATTTTATATAGAAATACCACATGTTTCTAAATAATTATAATAAATATTTATGTCATAAATAAATATGGAAATGAAAGCTCCTGGGCTGTCCCAGCAGTGGTGTGGGCACAGGCCCAGGGCAGTGACTGTCCCCTGGGCTGGCCCTGCTCAGGGACCTCCAGGGCTGTGTCCAGTTCTGGGTCCCCAATCCAGGAAGGACCTGGAGGGGCTGGAGCGTGTCCAGGGCAGGGAATGGAGCCCCAGGAGGGGCTGAGGGAGCTGGGAAGGGGCTCAGCCTGGAGCAAAGGAGGCTCAGGGGGGACCTTGTGGCTCTGCACAGCTCCTGCCAGGAGGGGACAGCCAGGGGGGGTCGGGCTGTGCTGCCAGGGAACAGGGACAGGACAAGGGGAAAGGGGCTCCAGCTGGGCCAAGGGAGGTTTAGGTTGGATATCAGGAAAAGTTCTTCCACCAAAAGGGTGGTCAAGCACTGGCACAGCTGCCCAGGGCACTGGTGATGTCACCATCCCTGGAGAGATTTAAAAGCCATGTAGATGTGGCACTTGGGGACATGATTTAGTGGTGGCCTTGGCAGTGCTGGGCCAATGGTTGACCTCAATCTCAAAATCTTTTCCAAGCCAGGTGATTCCACAGTTGTACTGCACACACAAGCACATTGGCTTCCACCAGTGTTCTACAGGGTCACCCTCCCAGCCATGCACAACCATGTCCCCTCTCCTCTGCTGCATTAATTAAGCTGCACACTTCAATTCCTCTGTGAAATTCCCCTTACATTGGTCCTGAGAGAAGCAGCCAATTTAAAAGCTGAAAAGAGGCATTTATGTTCAATTCATACACTTTTACTCTATACATTTTCCTTTTCCCAGGATAGTTTTATTTTCTTTTTTAGGGACTTAGCTGCCTCTTTTTCTACAAGCCTTTAAACCTGACAAAAGGAAACCAACAAAGAGGGCCTGGGGTCTTTCTTTAAATTAGATAAAAACTCCAAGAAGCTGCAATAGGAATTCAGCATTTGTGTGGGAACACTGCATGGATGAGGACAATCCCAGAGAACAAGGGAAGGGAAGAATGGCAGTTACTGCACCTCTGCTTTTCAAAAGGCAGAGTGTTGTTAAAGCCACCACAGGATTGTCCCTAAGTGCCACACTCCCAAGACAAACAGCCCCTGGCTGGGCTTTGTTGCTGAGCTGCAGGAACATGGGCTAATAGGCATGTTGAACCAGGAAAAAAAGAGCTTTTCCACCTTTCACTGAGGAGCAGGGGTTGACAAAGCATTCTCCCAGAAGTGGAAGAAAGGATTTCCTCAAGAGAGGCAGCAATGAAAGCCAGGAGTCATTTCAGGAAGATACCTGGCTGCCTAAAGCTTTCCTGGGACACATTCCATGGCTAGTCTGGATTGCAGTGATCACCCAGAGCTTCACTCGTTGTTTCTCTTGAACAAACCCAGAGTTTGCACCATGACCTGCCCCAAAACACACTTTTATTTACCTGAGACCCTGCACAACCCCTCAGCTTTCCTTACACATCCCTTCTGCTCCTGCAGCCAAGGGCTCTGCACCAGCCCCTCACTGCCAGCAGCATTTCAGTGACCTGCAATGATTTCCCAGTCAGCTTCCCTGGAATGTTGAACTATCCCTGTTTATTACTCCTACAAATCCTGATGCCACCTACCATGAGCCCCAAATAAACAGCAGCACTGCCATGGAGTATCTAAACACACAGCCCCACTAGAAATGTTATTTCAGAGTAGACTGACACCATTTACTCACCAATACCAGGGATATAGGCTGCCACTTTTATTCATGTGATGGTACTTTCACAGCACTCTAAAAATAAGAATGATTCAATATAAAGCAAAAATTGCTTAACTCTCACTGCCTGCCACAATGGGGAAAAGAGGGTGTTCAACAGCAGAACCATACTCCCTGCATTTACTTCTCTCATTTTGGAGAAAGGAATGAATTTTCATGGAGAAGGAATGAATTATGTTAAGGAAAAAAACCACAGAATAACTTGTTCTTGCTCTTGTTCAGCAATAGCCAAATCTAAAATCAAATGCTTATTATATTCCTATTGATTAACAAAAACATTCTTTCCATGGATTTTCTCAAAGCCAGCTAATTACCACACTTGATAAATATGCAGTCAATTACTAAGCTCTTCATGTTATCTTGTAAAAATAAATCCATAGGCAGTAGGTTATAGACTGCAGTTCTAAAAAACATTTTAAAAATGAGCTTCCAGGAGAAGGACAATTATATTATGCCAAGAACACAGTTGAGATCAATTAGAAACCACCATGATTTCCTCTGGGACACCAGCAGCTTCTCACTGATGGAAAAACCTTTTCAATTCCTTCCAAGTCTTGATATCCTTGTCAGATTTTTCACATTATTTGGGTAACATTCACTCACGATCTGCTTTTTTTCCCCCACTCCTTAATATATAACATGGACTCCTTTATTGCCAGCAGATGAATAAAAGGGCTAATTATGAAGACTGAAAAGCCTGCTAACTGTGCTTGTGATATGCCACATTATGGCAGGAGAAAATGCTGGAGCAAGCTTTCCCCTCCAGAGCTGTAATCCAGCTTCTGATTGTTGTATTCAGAGTATTTCCCCTCTGAATCTAAAATGGAATCTGCAAGCAAACAATGAGCTGCCTGAGGCTTCTCAGGGGACAACAGCCTCGTGCTCAGGTTCAATTCCAGGACTGCTTTGCTCCAGGAAGGAAGGATCAAGGGACTTGGTTCTCATCTATCTCCTCCTGCTCCAACAAGGCAGTCAGTCTCCCTGTGAGACAAGCACTCCTAACACACCTGCTCAGCCACACCAACCTGGCACATGCCCTCCTTCATGTAACTTTCAGCACATAAGCACACAGGTAAATGCATCCCTTGCTCCTCCCTGGCTCTTTTCCTGGGGTCTCATAACAGGCATGACAGGATAAAAGATGATTCTTGCCCAGGCATTGTGGATTTCCACAAAAAAAGAGCCCCCCCTTGGTCAGGAGACAGCCAGAGTTACCTCTCACTCACATCCTTGCTCTGAAGAGCAGGGAAGAGTAGAGAGTCAATTCCCAGAAGGACTGGAATCCCAGAATCTCTGGCTTCCTTCTAGGTCTTAAATATCCCAGCTGACCACTTTGTGTAACTTCAGGGATCTGTACCAGCCCAGGGAGTTCTTCCCTCCTCATTACATGAGTGCTTGTCTCAGCTCCTGCCTGATGGTTGTACAGGAGATCAGATCCATATTTCATAAACTTTAATCAAAATTACAAATAATCACTCCTGCATTGTACCACCTCAGAGGCCAGCTTGTGCTCAGCTCCTCATGCAGCTCAGACATGGAAAACAAACCATTTCTACCAGGAGGAGCAAGCTGCACACTGATGCAGCACCAGCAATCAGCTCTGTCCTTCACAGCTCCTCTCCTCTGTCAGCACCCCCTGCACAGAGCCTGCAGAGCCCCAGCTGCTGCTTCTGCCAGGCTTTCAGCAGCATCTTTGGGGTCTCTTGCACTCACACAAAACAAACAACCCAGCCAAAACACCTTCCAAGAGTTCAGATATGTGATTTGCTGCTCTTTATGTGGTGAAGCTAGAAATGCATCTTTCCTCTGGCAGGAGTCTGGGATAACCAGCCAGGTGAATACAGGATTGGTTTGGGAAGAACCTGCTTTCATTACAACATGCTGGGATGAGACAGAAGGAGTATTTTTTACTTCTTTCAGTGTTTATTGCAAAAGCCATAGGAAAGCTGAGCATGACACAGCTCCTTGTTAGTCCAGGATGCTCCAAAATACTCACTTGCCTCAGGAAAATGATCAGTGCAGAATGGGCCCAGACAAACTTGGGGAAATGAAGGGAGAGACAGTATTTTATTTTCAGCTGGTTTGGGACTGGGGTTCCCAGGAAACAGCCATCCCTTCCCATCCACTCTCAGAGCAAACTTAACCTCACAAGTATGAGAGGACATAAGAGAAAAAAAATAATACAGGACTGCAGGGAGCAGAAATCACCACCCACGCTTCTCCTGGCACTTGAACTTTCCAGATAGCACAGAAAGGAATTTTTTTTTTAAACAGCTTTCAAGTTTAATGCCATTCTTTGGCTTCTTTTGACAAACCATCCCAAGCTCAGCAAGCTCATGTCATTACTTAAGCACAGCTTGCCTGGCTGGGAGTGCTGTGGCAGGAAGTTTGAACCAGAGAAAGCAATCTGTAGGAGCTGAGGAACTGGCATTCATTTTCCCCAAGCTAGCAAAACACAGGCCAAAATTAAGCTGACACTTTATTGACAATAAATCAAACTTTCCCCTATGTAATCCATAAAAATGTATCAGGTACACAATACCTTCACAGAGGATGAGCAGTTTAAAAATAAATACAACAGGGACTCACTTACTCCAGATCACTTCTATTCCTCAGTGTTTTCTCTCCATAAAACAGCAGAGGCATTTACAAGAAGTTACTCCCTGAAATGATGACCTGCAGCTTGAGCACACTGAAGGATTACAGAGATTTCCCAGGAACACACCAGGCTGCATCAGAAGCCCAAGGAAGGCCTTGGGATGAAGGCAGGATGCTCCAGCCCCAGTGGAAGGCACACCCAAGTTGTGACTCAGGATGGAAACAGCCCCAGCATTTCCCAACTAACCTGTAACCTAAATTATCCTATGAGTCAAAAGCACCAGCAGGGTGTGAAGTACAGAACTCATCTGGCCAGCAGGTAGCACTCTTTGTTTTCAATTTCTGGTCTGAAAACCAGACTATCTTCCTTTTATTTTTTACTACCAGCTTTAAAAACATTTCAGAACAAGGTTATGGCTGGTTTGACTTTATTGTAGCAATAAGTGTTTTACTCTTCTGCTGTTCATTATGTGTTAAAAAACCCCATTTACTGTGATTGTGATGATGTACAGAGCTGGTAAAGAACAACCACCCTAGAGCAGCTCCATCTAGAAGCAAATCCACAGAATTTCCCTACGTGTTCTGGAGACAGATTTTTCAACTCAACAAAATCCAAGATGCCTATCCTTCCTGCCCTACCTGCTGAGGGGCAGCCCAAGCTCAGCTTCCAGCCCATTCCACTTGCTAAAAACACCTAAAACCACCTTCTCCCCTGCCAAGGTGCTGTGTGTCACTGACTGGCAGCATTTGCAGTCACCATGGCTTCATGGGGCCACCTCAACAGCCAGGGTAACAAAGGGAATACAATGGGAAGTGAGTGGCTAAGACTGAGGAATTATTATTTCCCATTAGTCACCTCTGCTTGTCTCTGAGGGAGGTGTTTGCTCAGCATTCTTCCACCTATTTGCTGTACACACCCTAAAATGCGCCAAGCACGTGGAAGATCTAAAAGAAGAATCAGATCTGTTGAAGTGAAACACAGGATGTTTCCAGTTTTTCAGCTTCCAGACAGGTGCTACTGCTTTTCCAAGCACCAATTCAAGGAGTTTGAGATAGACAAGATGGTAACCTACAGCCATTAATCCCCATGGAAACTACAGCCATTTCCAGGGAAAAGGGAAATTTAGGATGGAAACCTAAATATCAATTCACCTACATGCTTTAAACACTAATGCCAGGGTTATTTTTTTCTTCCCTCCTGCACACACTTCATATTGTTATTTTCTAAGCACAAGGGTACACAGTATTTCATTAGCAGCTGTCATCTAAGATATCAAAACAGTTTCACAATTTGGACATAAACCCCACACAAATATTTAACATTTAGGGGCTGAAGTTCTTCATAAATGTCTGCAGAGACAAGGGAAGTTTTAATTTGACAAAAACCTGTTTCATTCTTTGAGATATAATGTGGGAGACCAAAAAACATGATCTCCCACATCAAAATGATTCTCTAAATGGAGACCCCAAACATGAATCTCTAAATGGAGACAAAAATGTCTAAATTGCAGACAAAAGCCTCCTGCACTAAATATTCAGGACACAGCTTTCCAGACAAGAGCAAGGTGTTTCTCTCCCACTTTTTGATTGTCAAAACCTCCCCAGCTACCACAAGTGTTTGTTTGCAACCCACAGGGAATTTGAAGATGACAGAGATGAGCCCTATCCTGACCAGCAGCATCACATGGGGCTGCCTCAACCCCTTTGGAACCACTTAGGTTGGAAAAGACCCCCAAGATCATCGACTCCAGCCTTTATTGCTGATGTTTTCCTTGCCAAAGCAACCTCCTTTTGTAGGTTTAGGAAGTGTTTCAGTTAAAGGTAATATTTCCCTATTAAATGTAGGAGAAAGGCATCCCACCTGCTCTCAGAGCTCACACCAGCCAGCTCTGCTACACTGCAACAGCATTTTGGGAAACATGAAAGGACTCAGGCTAATTTTGGGCTTGGAGCAGGACACCTTCAGGAGATGCTTCCTGGCCCTGGCAATCAGAACTGGGAAGTTTACAGAGGAGGTGAGCAGAGCCTGAGGAGTATCAGCTCCCCTCCAGCACTCACTCTCTGGCTGCTTCTCGTTGGGGGTGATGGATCTCACGAAGTCCTGCGGGGTCATGAACACCTCGGACTCGCCGTGCTCGTTGATGACCTTCAGCGTGGCAAAATACCTGAAGATTTTGTCTGGTGTGGAGTAGGCTCTGATCCTGTTCTCATATTCCATCACCTGGAAATGAAATTCAGGGAGCATGAGACGTGCACTATCCCTGCCCCAGGCTGATTCTCAGTCCTCAAAGAGATTTGCCACAGGGCAAGTTGCATGCAGCAACACAACTCTGGACTCTTCTGGCACTGCTCCTTTCAAAAACCCTTTGAACACCCAGGAAAATTGGACACATCACGTCCCAGGATTAAGAACAAACACTAAAAATCTTTATTATGAATAAATTTAGACTCCTTATGGTGGCAGAAGAAAAACAAATTCACAAAATCCCTGAAGGTGCTTTAAAAACATGAGCATAAGAAAACACACTGGCATCACATTTGTGAATCTAAAGCAGCCCAACATTTTAACCACAGTGCTGAAGGGTTTGATTTGTGATTAATATATGAAGTAAATAGTCTTGGAAGGCTGGGAGAAACCTTTACTTTCAAGCAGAGTCTTGGAAAAAATCACTTGGAGCCGCAGCTGGTTGCTCAGTCACCCAAGCTCATTTTTTCCTCTTTTCTATCACATTGGCAGAATTCCCCAGAAACTCAGTCCTCCCCACCAATCTGCTTCTTCCTAACCCTGCCAGCAGTGATTTTTTTTTTTTTTTGGTACCTAGAATCAGTTTCCCCTCAAACAGCTGGAATTAATCAAAGACAACAGACAGCTTTTCTAAACAAAATCCCAACACAAGGCCACAAGGGTGGAAAAAGGCACAGACACCTACACTTCATCATGTATTAGCACAGAAAACTTTCCTCCTTACTTCAGCTTTTTATTCCTGCATTATATGCTGTGTTTAACAGTCCATAATGTACTTGAAACCTGCAGCTGGCCAAGAGCCACAGGAGGAAAAAATCCCCACCAATGATGTGCTGCAAGAGAACAGGCAAGATCAAGGGTACTGCCAAGGCAGCTGTACATCATTCCTGGCTTTGGTCCTGGCTCAGCCTTGTCCTTAAATTCCTCAACAACTTCCTTAGCCTGATGTTTATCAGACAGAAAACACCCTCTCTAGTTTTTCTTACTTCTAGGATTAAAAAAAAAAAGTCAAATGTTTCAAATCCCCCAAGCCAGGCCTTGGTAAAGCAAAGCCTCTCTCCTCTTGATTTGCCCCAGATGACATTCCCTGGAATGACAATACCTAAAGCATTCTCCCCATTCCTCTCTGCATCACCACAGCTTTTCCAGAATTCACATGTCCTTCCATCAACCACTACAGGGAGTTCACTCCCTCCTGCAGGAGAAAGCTTTTTTTCCCTAGGGCCTTTGCACTTCTAATCAGCAAACCTAATCCCACTTTTATTACTTCAGTCCACAAGGTTCTGCATAGCTAAGGGCACTGGAATGAGGAAAATTGCTTTATTGCCAAGCTCCAAGTAAAAGATGACACCCACTTTTCCACCTCTTTCTGGCTTTGTCTACTGCTCCCACCTGGCAGGAGGCAGCTCCTTCTGCCAAAGTGATCTTTTCACTTCTGGGTGCAGGCCATATCTCACTCCTGCCTGACCTGATCCCAGGAATGACACCCCACCCAGCTTAATCAGCCAGAAACAGCTCAGTATTTTTACCTTCAAGGAAGACAAATAAAACAAGGACAGTTTTGGATGAAACCCCAGACTGGAGCCAAGAGCAGACACCACAGACCATGACCAGATCCCTCCATCCATGGCAACCCTTCCACACAGCCTGCTTTCTAGCTAAAAACACCTCATTAACCAAATTTTCCAAGCCTGTGAAAAAATTTCTTGCAAGGCACTATCAATTGCTTTCCCTCAACCCAGCTGGGCACAACTCAACAACCTCACTGCTGCACCAGAGACAGGAGTCCTGACATTCTGCCAGTAAAACCATGTTTCATTTTACCCCACTTGACTTCATACCCACAATGGCTCTTCCCTCTACATCTGTTTTAAGCCCCTGCTAAGATGCTGCTCTCAGGCTTGTTGTTTTCAGGTCCTTTTCTCCTCATGTTTAGAATATTTAGAGTATTACTTCCACAGCAACAAGAGCTTACTAACAACACGGGCTCAAAAGCACATCTCCTGCCTCATCTTACAGCACAAAAATGCACAACCTGGACCAAAAGAGTAGAATCTAAACTGCTTTTTAGCATCTCACAGGCTGCTCTCATCACAACTGAAATCTCACTTCTTCCACAAACTTCCCTACAAGAAAGGAACAAATGCAGCCACACTTCTTCCCTTTTGCCTGCAGCTGAACTCACAATTACATCATTCTTGGTAATGAGCTAATCAGCTGGCAAAAACTGACAAATGTTGCAGCCCATCCCTGTGGCTGCAAGGCTGGGTGCAACACGAAGCCAGGTCAAGAAGGGAGCAGCCAAGATGCTGCAAATGGGGAAAACTTCACTTATTTGGGCCTGGGTGCTGAACATCAAGTGGATGCTAAGAAGGGTGGCCTGATCCCTTCTTTGGGTGCAGACAACCATTTGTGAGGGGTTTTTGCACTGCTTCAAAGCCACCTGGACTGAAAATCATGCCAGGCAATTGTCTCCTCTCCTGACCTCTCACCTTCCCCTAGTACAAACCAGTCCTTGATGCAAGGAAGGCCAGTCAAAATTCTCATCCTGCCTGCAGAAATGCAGCCTCACGTGATCAGGCACCTCCAGAAAGATGATATGACCCAAAGGGAAAAATCCCTTTTTTGCATTTATCAGTAGAGCATGTACTGGAGGAGAAAGACAAGTAAGTAATCCCTGTTGCTCTACAAGAGTGAAGGTGCTGTTGAGACTGTCAATGTTTATGCTAAGCCTCAGGTTAGAAGAAAAAAAACCTAAATCCTATGCTGACATGAAAATAAAGCTCTAAATTAACATCTCAAGGCACAGAGCATCACCAGGGCCTCCCTGACTATGCAGCAGCACACATCTTTACAGGGGAAATTAATTAGGACTCATTTTCTTCGTGCTTCCTCCTGTGACACACACCCAAATGAAGGCTCAGCACGAGGAACATCCCAAGGCAAGATACCTGCAGGACCCAAACACTGCCAGTACATCTTGATAAGTCAGCCCTGCTGCTGCATGAAAACACTTTTAGCAAGTTAATTAACACATCAGCCTGCCCCCATCCTGTATTACAGCTCATTAGCCTTCAAACTATATTGAGGCACTCAAGTCATTTTTTTTTTCCTTTTCTGCCCTACATATCCACTGCACAGACAACACTTTCCTGGGAACCATCCACACACAATCCCAGCACCTGAGAGCGCTTTATGTTTCACCTTCCCCCTCTCACTGGATCACTATCTAAAACAGCAATGTCAAACTTAATTTACTGCTTCACCACTAATCATCACCTTCATTAAAAGCAACATTAGGATAACAAACAAGTGTTAAACACTTCCAATTAGGCTTAATTTTTTCACAAGGAAAATCCCACGCTATTTTCAATTAATTATGGGAAGAGCTGGGAAGAGTTTTTACTGTGGGTGGTGCAGATAGAAGAGTCAAGAATTCCCGAGGTGCTACACAGTTAGGGGAGCAGCACATCCTGGGAGCAGCCCTGATTCTGAGTCGGGAGCAGGGCACACCTTCCCCTGTCATCTGAGCTGGCCACATTCAAACAGCTCCCGGGGTGACTCACTGCAGCACTGCTGACCAAACAGGGAGCAGGCACCTGGGACAATACCTGGCACATCCTGCTTTTAAAGGAGCTTTTGTAATAATTGGCATTCAGGCCACACAAGGTACATGCTGTCTGGAGGCTGCAGAGAAAAGGCTCGTGTTGGCACAAAGATGGTGAGGGCTGTCCCCAGGGAAACTGCTGCTCCTGAGCTCCAGCTGCTGGAGAAGGCACACTGGGATGAGAAGGGATCCAGGCCACACACTGTTCCCGTCTTTTGGGCACACCTGGCTTGTGTCTCGTTTGGAAATCATGGCCATATTCCTCCCTGCCTAGTTGGGGAAGGAAAGAGCTGGTCAACACAGGCACATCTCAAACAACTGGAACAACAATCCTTGCATGTAAAAAAACTTGCTGTGGCTTCCCCAGCAGCAGCCACGTCAGACAAAAATCAATCTTTGCACTCACTGTATTCAAAAGTAAGAGTGTGGGGGGAGGTGGACTGTGGTTTGCTCTTTGCAACCTGCCTCCATCTGCTAACACTGGAAAAAACCAATAACCTGCTTTTCTTGAGTGGTACTGGCAAGAGCTGAAGTTGTCAGAGCACCTGACACCCAGCTGCCATGAAAATTAGCAGCTTCCAAGAACCCACATTCCTGGACAATTCTGAATATCTCAGCACAGTATCTCACTACATACCTTCACTGAGCTGCCACCAACAGGTCACAACAGGAGAGAGTCTGGAACCCAAATACCATGAAGCACTTGAAATCTTAAGTTGTGTAATCTTTTCTGACCAGGAACCAAAATGATTCAGCAGCTCTAAAGGAAACAGCTCTTAATTTTTCATGAGAAGCTGTTAAGCCACTATATGACTACCCACAATTTAACAGCTAATGAGATGCAACCTCCAGAATACAGGCTTAAAAATAAGTATCAGAAGCAAGTCATAACAAAATGGGAGTCTTCACAATTTCTTTCTCCTCTTTGGTGCTGCAAAGATATTACATCATCCAACACAGCCCCATAAAACTGACATCCAGATGGGCTTAAAAAATAAAATACTGCTGTCTGCCAGTTCCCAGTTAGAGTGCTCTGTCAGATCAAATTACACATCCTTTAATAACAGTGGTTTCAGATAGTGCCAAACCAGTTGTCAGTTCTGAGGTGCCCAAAGCTCCTGGAACTCCCCAAGAGTGAAGGCAGATCACAAGCCAACAATAGAGTTTATTAATCAAGTTTTCCTCCTCTTGAAAATGTGTCTGATCTGAAAATGAAATAGCCAGAAGCATCGAGAGAGAGCCAGGACTCACCAAGAAGGGGGACTTAGCCTGTGCTTCAGCAAGTATATTTGCACAGAATAATGAAATGAAGAATTAAAGTACACCTTTCCTACAACCCTCCCTTCCACATTCACCCTCTAAGTCTTCCTACATGCACTGGATGGACTCAAAGACACACATGCTGAATATCCCAGATGGTTTAAAAGCTTTGGCCACAATTCCCTGCTTTGCATGCATCATCCTCACAGCCATCAGTGCAGGAGCCTTGATTATCTTGGACATGTAAGTGGAGGTGGAAAAGACGTCTCCATTTCAGAGGCTCAGTGTACTGTGCCTTCCAAACACACAAATTTCAACCTGCAGAAACCCATGGCAACATGCTGAGAAAGTAGGCTCCCAAAAGAGTGAGGTGCCTTAGAAAATACAGACAGGTACAGAGCAAGTTTTCCCTCTTGCAAGACGTCCCAGTCTGGTACCTTGCGGTCCCTGAACCCGGAGCGCTTCTTCTTCTTCCCCTCCGCCGGCGCCTCCTCATCGCCTGAGGCCACTGCCCTCCTGCCCTCACTGCTGCTGCTGCTGCTCTCCTCCTCCTCCTCCTGCTGCTTCATCTTCTCCCCTGGCTCTGCCCTCGGGCCGTGTCTGACAGAGTCTTCTGCATAGGCCCTGTACCAGGGAAAAGAAAACGCTCGGTTAGGAAGTGACTGAGGGGTGCCACAAAATGGTCCTGCCCGGCTCCATTGGTTACAGTCCAGTGGGGAGGGCTGCAAAGCAAAAGCAAAGAAGTGACCAGTCCCCTTGGAATTCAGTGTGCTTTCCCCTGTTGTAATCAAATTCCCACCCCACATCAAAACCCAGACTAATGGCCACAGTAAGTTTTCCCAGTCCAAATCACTCAGTGAATTATGACACCCTCTCCCAAAAACCAGACATGCATGAAACACTGGGAGAAAGGCATATCATACCTCCCCTAGCACTAAATTCCACCTCTGCTTCCCCAAAAAGATGTATTAAGTGACAGAAATGTGTTTTACCATCAGCACTGCAGGATTCAGGATGAACAACCTTTTTGTTTCAGCTCAGCTGATTTATTTTCTATCTCCAGCAGCTGACAAGCTGTTTTATCCCCTTCTTCCACCAATGACTCTTCTAAACACCAGTGCTGCAGGATTTGTGACAACAGAACTGGAGCTGTTTGCCCTCAAGGTGCAAATAAAACTCTGGCAGAGCCCAGGACCTGTTTTGCCTTGCTGTTCAAATACAAAGATCTTCAGTCAATTCTGTCCATAGACCAAGACTCCGCACTTCAAATCACTCAGAATCAGGAGCAAATCACAGAACTTCAACTGGCAATGGGATGATTAAATAAAAAGCAGGATAAATCCCTAAGCCAAACAATGCTCTGGCTTTCCCAAGCTTTCCTTGTAAAGCAGTTTAGAATCAGACAGAGCTCAGACCACATTAACATCAGTGAAATGATAATCTCCGAGGATCCGTTAACGTGTCACAAGCAACAAAGCCAACGGTTTGACAAAATTATTTCTCTTTCTAAAGGACTCAAACAGCTCAGGGAAACATCCCAGCCTGCCCATAATTTAAGTAAATCTGCCTTTACTTTGCATTCCTGGTGATTTATTTTGGACTAATCACAGGGTATGGAGCTTACACACAGGTGCTGCTCCTTGGCCACTCTGGTATTGCCTGGAACTATGAATGTGGTCATTTACAGCTGTGTGAGCTTGTTTTAAAAAGGCTGCCTCGGGAGAAAAACAAAAACAAACCAGGATTTTTGAAGTCTCCCAAGCTCTAAACAAAAGGCTACACATACTTCATCCTACCAGTTTCCTGGAAAACACAGATGTGCTGTGTAATACTAACAGAAGAGAGCCTGTGTGTGTCTCCCCAGGAATCACAGAATCATGGAATGGTTTGGGTTGGAAGGGGCCTTAAAGATCCTCTCCTTCCAACCCCCTGCCACGGGCAGGGACACCTTCCACAGCTTGCAGCAATCTCAGCACAACAGCTTCCAAGAAGGAGCAATGAGGGTAAGTGATCCATCAATTAATTTAAATGCTACCAAAATAAAAGACAACTCTCTCCTTATCAGCATCCAATCATTCACTGACAGCACAGAACAAGACAGATGGGAATGGGCTAAAGAACTGCAAACTCCACAGTACTGGTGGGAAGAAGACACTTTATCATTTATGGAATGGTTTGGGTTGGAAGGGATTAGCTCAGACAGGGATTCAGAGATTTCTAGTCCACAGTGGGACAGAACACAGCCCCATTACAGGGGTCTGATGCAATAAAATACACAAGTGTTCAGTGAAGAGCAGTATTAATCCTGCCTTTTTACATTAAAATGGAGCTTTACACACTGTTCTAAAAAGGCCCTGTGTCTCAATTTGCCAATATATATTTGTGAGTCTTACAGCAAAGCACCATCCTTATGACCTCCACTGAACCAAACTTTCAGAGACAGGATCCAAACCTGGGTCCTCCACAAGGATCCCAAGGCAGGGAAGCTCTTTCCTCTGAA
The DNA here is from genome assembly GCF_963513975.1 of Fringilla coelebs. NCBI lineage: Eukaryota > Metazoa > Chordata > Aves > Passeriformes > Fringillidae > Fringilla > Fringilla coelebs. The sequence goes on along the minus strand of NC_140066.1, from coordinate 4,068,803 downwards.
TAGTCCTGCAGCTGATCTCTCTTGGAGAGCACAAAGTCCATGCTGGCACCTGTCCTGAAGCCTTTCCTGAAAGTTTAATCAGCACTGGCACACCCTTGAGGAGCTGTGGGTTTGGCTGGAAAATGCAGCTGCCAGCTGAGGCTACACCAGCAGCAGTGACATGGAAAGCCCTTGTGCAGGCAGGACACCCATCTTAAGTAGCTCTGAGAGAACCTCTTGGGAAAAGGGACAGAAAAGCAATAGGAAATCAATTGCTTATCTCCACAACTAAGGTGTTCCATAGGAAACATGCTGGAGAATAGCTGTATCAGGAAAGATTTACTCCTGTAGTGCTTGACTGACAGCTAGCAGACCAGGGAAGGAGAGATGAAATTGAAAAATCAAACTTTTTTAGCACATCCCACACATTCCTTCAATCCATCAGGCTGTCAAGTCAGTTGCTCCAGTGATACAGATGGAGGCTGTTTGAATACAGTCAGCTTTTCCCTCCCTCTGGTTTATCCAGGTAATTAACTCTGCTCCACACTCAGATCACCATCCCAGCATCCAGGAAAATGAGCTGAGGAGAAAGGCAGAGTCTGTAGGCTACTTCTCAAGCAAGGTTTTAACAGCTATTCCTGAACAAACCACTGAAGGAGCAGCTCTCTATGTGCACCTTCTCTGTGTATTTTACCACCCTCTGCTGAAATCCTTGGCTTCCAACAATTGCAACTTCCATACTCAGCCCACATAAAAAAAGCCTTTCAGTGCAGATGTCAGAGTATGGCTAGAGGAAAAAAAAGCCCATGGCTTCAGAAATATCCACCCTGCTGGACTTCCCTCAGCAAGTGAAGACTCTCTCTTCTTCTCCCCTGTTTGACGAGGCTGACTTTCCAATGAAATTCCTGGTGCAGCAGCTTCTGCACAAAAAAGGAAATGAAAATACAAAGCCTCCCTTCACTGTGTGCCAAGACCAGCACCAGCCTTTCCCTACAGAGTGCCTGCCCTGGATCCTGAACCCTACTGCCATGCTTCAACCATTCTGATCTCTTCAGACTTTTTTCCCCTCCAGTGAACTGAATTTGAATCAAAGACTACTTCCCACCCACTTAGCAATATCTCCTTTGAATCCTTGGAGAAAGCCAACAATCAAGTGTAAGATTAGATTCCTCATCCTCCCCAAAAACACTGAACTACCAGAGGCCTGCAATGATAAATTCTCTCTCAGGGAACCATTCTTTAAGAGAGCCAAACACATGCAGCCATGGGATATCCATGCAGGAAGGATGCTGGGGCTCACACTGGGCATTGGCACAACACTCCAAGTTCTTCCAATGATTCACAACCCCTCACTTGAAAGTATTTTTCTTTTTTGAGTGACAGAAGCAGAACAGCATGAAAAAAAAAAATCACAAAACTTTGTGCCAGAGATAACAGTGCTCAGTTATTCTAATCCTGAAGGCAGTAGCAAAATATTCAGCTATCAGTTGCTGCTCAGTGTCAGAAGAAAATGTAAGAGATGGGCACCCAGGAGTCAGCAAAGATGCTGTCAGCAACCCAGAGGGAGGAGGGAGGAATCCTGCCTGACACACATGTTCCTCAGCTGACTAAGAGTTGCCATCCTCCCTGTATGAAAACATCTGGGGACATCCCAGTGAGGCTTAAAAGCCACTTAAGACTTCAGGTCTTTCATGCTGTAATGCAAAATCAAGTTAGGACTTGACATTCATAAAAACAGGCAGGCTCCAGGGATCAGGAGAACTTTCAGCAAGGAGCTCTGGCCCATCCTCAGCTCAACCATAGTCAGCACCTAAATTAGTTACCTGAAACTTTAATGAGGAATTCACCAGAAAGGATGAAGAGCCACAATCCAATTTTTCAGGGTGTTGGCCACATTCACAGGGCTCTTTACTACTCTGCTTCCCTCCTCATCTCTCACATACTCAACACCAACATAAATTGGCACAATGAATTTGTGGCAAGAACTTCACAAAGGCAGTCACCCTAATGCTGTGGTGTCCTGACATTACCCCAATATCCTTGTGAGCATAAATCTGGTATTTCTTAATGCAGGAGATGCTGCTTTCATTTCCAAACAGAGTGGGGTACAGGGTTGTGCCCCCAGGATCTGATCCTTTCCTTCCCCAATGTCCATGGAGAAAAAAACCTCAGCATTCAGCCAAAAGCCACTGGAGAGAACACAGAGTTCTTTCAAGAGACCACTCCCAGACCAATGTGTCCTGAAGTCTTAGGAAAAAACCCTCAGCACAGCAACCCCAAGGAGAGTCTGCTGAGTGTGTCACCTCTCACAAAGAATTTAAAAAAGCATAAAATCACAAAATGGTTTGTGTTGGAAGGGACCTTAAAGATCAGCTCATTCCATCCCCCCAACACGTAAGCACATGAGGGCTCTAAAAATAAGCTCACATGAATAATACCTCCAATTTTTCATCTTTTCCCCCATACATTAGGTTAAGTTGTACCTGACACATCTATAGCTATAAAACAGGTTTCTGCCCTCTTGACTATGATTTATGTGGTTTCCTTTGTTTTAATACAAGAGAGATTTTGAAGTCTGTTTCAGCTGGCATAAGATATTTCCAGCAATTCTCCCATTAAAAATGTATTCTAAGCAAATTACTCTAAAGCCCTCAGGACACTGCTGCAAAAAATCAGAGTTATAGAATCCCAAAACAGTTTGATTTGGAAGGAACCTTAAAGCCCCTCCAGTGCCACCCCCTGCCATGGGCAGGGACACCTCCCACTAGCCCACATTGCTCCAAGCCCTGTCCAGCCTGGCCTTGAACACATCCAAGCAGCCACAGCTTCTCTGGGCACCCTGTGCCAGGGCCTGCCCACCCTCACAGAGAACAATTTTTTCCCCAATATCTAAACTAATCTTGCCCTCTGGCAGAGGGAAGCTATTCCCCCTTGTCCTGTCACTCCAGACCCTTGTCCACAGTCCCCCTCCAGCTCTCCTAGAGCCCTGTTAGGCCCTGGAAAAGGCTCCAAGTTCCCCACCCCAATCCTTGTCCTTTCCAGGTGAGCACCCCCAGCTCTCCCAGCCTCTCCAGAGCAGAGAGGCTCCAGCCCTGGAGCAGCTCCTTGGCCTCCTCTGGGTTGGCTCCAACAAGGTCCATGTCTGAGGCAGCAATTTCCAGAGCAACACAGGTGTCTGACCCTTATTCTTACCACTAATTTATTCAGAGAAGGATGAGAAAAGGATCATTAACTAAGTATTTTCAGTCTGTCAGGAAGAGCACTGGTAAGACTCTGCTTACAGAGGTCACTCTATGCCCCCAAAGGTACCTTTGCTCCCTTCCTTCACTCAATGTTAGACTGATTAACAAGCTTCAGCACCAAAATGCCAATTTAAGGGCTCTCAGAGGCCCACAGATTCAGCCAAGAAGGTTTGTGACATGAAGAACAGATCTGCAGCCATTTCCTAACACTCCAAATGGGTACCAGGAACTTGAAAGTACAAGTTTTACACCAGGATCAGTAACAGAATATTTTTTACAAACATTAAGCTTGCCACAAACTGTGAGATTTAGTACCTCTCATATATTAGTGCCTCATTTAGAATAGCCAATGACTGCACCAAGATTAATTTCAATTAATTCAGTTCATTATGCCAATGCCCAGATACTTAATTGCTTCTCTTGCCAGCTGGAAATCCTCAGTTTAAGTTATTGCTGAGAAAGGGTAAACTTCATTAGTCTTCTAAGCTCAGCTATTTGCACTGCTCAAGTATTCCTTGCCACAGGAAAACTGAGCAGCATGAGCTACTCCTGTTGTATAATAATTTAGAGGAGATGCATTCCCCAAAAGCAGGCAGCAGGACTTCCAGAGGGCAGGGAAGACAACAAGACCATCACTTACCTGCAGTGGACCAAACAAAGATCCCACCAACCCACCTCCCATCTTAGGAAAACACAATTAAATCTACCTTGCATCATGCAACCAGAGGATTTTTCCATCCAAATCTTTTCACTCCTTGATTTCTTCTCTACCTTTGTGTGAGCTTTCTTACCCCAGCACTGGCTTCTGCTGCTGCTCAGAGCACACCCTGCAGAATCCACCTGAAATATACTGGTTTCAGGCTGTACCTGAGAATTCCTGTCTTTCTTCACACCACCATCATCATCATCTACTTATCTAGCCCAAGAAACTTAAATTTTCCAACTGCTTCTAGATCTGGCCTAGTGCCTTAACTGTAAAGAAATATTTACATATTTATCTCTTAGTACTAATTAATTACACTTACTGCTACTTCCTGTACTAACTCAGGACACACCTGCCTGAGTAACTGAGGATGTCATTACAAACATTCTGTACTCACCTGCTCTCAAACTCTACTGATCACCTAATATCCATTTTCAGAAAGACAAAGGAAATTTACACTTCATCCCTTATTTCTTTAAACAAGGCTAAAATGCCCACTTGAAAGTCCATTTAAAACTTCCACAGATGTCACTGTGAAAAATTTTCTACATCAAACATATCAGTTTTGTTCCTTGTTTTATTCAGCAGCTTTATGCCAAGTAATTAAATTAATATTGTAAGCTTGGGTGCACTTTTATTTTACAGCTGCTGACATTGAGGATTTATTTCATGGCTCAGATAGGAAAGGAATACTTGAAAGTCTGTACAATTCTATTTAGTGCTTTATAAATTTATAAAAGATGAAGGAGACAGAGCAAGGAAAGGCAAAACAAGTAATAACAGCAAGTCAGCCTCTCCAGATTGATGAGAGCTGAGTCTCACTGACTGATTTCTATCAGTGCTCTCAGCTGAGGAAGGTGCCCAAGGGCCTCCAAGGAACAGCAAAGTACTCCAGGAGCCAAAAATCCCTCCCTGACCCAGCACTCCACAAAGCACAAGCACCATCCTCCTGATAAAAGCAACACCAGCACTGCAAATGTAGCTGGTTTGAAAAGCAGAGGAACCTGCTACAGAAGGGAGATATTAACTCCATGACTCTGGGACAGCTTTACATAGGACATGATGTCCTACTGACCTTCTGATCATGTTGAGGATAAGGTTTGAGGTGGAAAAACCCCACTCTCTTCCCTGCTGGAAAAGGGGAGTTATCCTGGCCATTCCCTCAGAGGCACTGACTGCATCAGTGCAGATCATTACCAAAATGCAGCACAAAATGACACTGGGCTGGATCACAGTGTTCTTCCTCCACTAAGCTCTCCTCTTAGCAGAGAGCCAGCTTTGACAGCTCTAAGGCACAGCCAGAACAATTCCCATCACCTTTCTCCCACTGCACTAAAACTAAAGCCTTCTAGCCACAGGTGAGCAGGAAGTCAGCAACAAATCACCTGAGTATTAGAATGAAAAGAACACAGGCTTTCAGCAAATACTTTATTTTTAGACTCTAATTGCAGCCATGTGCTTGAGTGACACTGCTGGTGCCAAACTGCTGGAAGAGAAGAGAGTCCCTATTTTACTTCAGACATGGCACAGCTCCAGGGTTCAGTGAGAGTCACCTCAGGAAAGCCCAAACATCCCCTTTCACCTCAGTTACAGGAAAGAGCTTTGAGCCTCAGAACCCACGAGGTGTCCTAAGGCTCTGACCCTGAAAATGCACATAAACCCTGTGTGCTGCTACCTTCCCACTCAAAGACAGACTGTCCCCTTCTGCTTCTCTGCTGCATTCTATACATCAAGCAGCCAGCACACCACACAAAAAAAAAGAGAGGAGCAAACCCCGCCCAGATGTGCTGTTTCAAACAGAAGTTGTGAAAGTGAAGGTTTCTCTCTTCACACCACCACAAACCACCAGGCAGGGAGGAAAGGAGGCAGGAAACCGCATCAAAGAGCACATGTGAGGCAACGCCTCACCCCAGCTCTGCAGCATCCCTGAGCACTGCCAGCAGCAGAGCAGCTCCTCAGGGAATCACCCCCAGCCATTCACAGAATCACTCAGGGAATCACCCCCAGCCATCCACAGAATCACTCAGGGAATCACCCCCAGCCATCCACAGAAACACTCAGGGAATCACCCCCAGCCATCCACAGAAACACTCAGGGAATCACCCCCAGCCATTCACAGAAACACTCAGGGAATCACCCCCAGCCATTCACAGAATCACTCAGGGAATCACCCCCAGCCATTCACAGAATCACTCAGGGAATCACCCCCAGCCATTCACAGAATCTCTGGGTTGGGTTGTAAGAGACCTCCAGAATCATTGAGTCCAACCCAGCTCCAACACCTCAACTAAACCCTGGCACCCAGTGCCACATCCAGGCTTCTTTTAAACACATCCAGGGATGGTGACTCCACCACCTCTCCGGGCAGACCATTCCAGTACTTTATCACCCTTTCTGTAAAAAATTTTAATATCCAACCTATATTTCCCTTGGTGCAGCTTGAAACTGTGTCTTCTTGTTCTGTCAGTGCTGCCTGGGGAAAGAGCCCAACCCCAGCTGAGCACAGCCACCTTTCAGAAGCTGTACAGAGTGATAAGGGCACCCCTGAGTCTCCTTTTCTCCAGGCTGAGCACCCCCAGCTCCCTCAGTGCTTCCTCACAGGGTTTGTGTTCCCAGCCCCTCTCCAGCCTTCCTTCCATGCAGCAGCAGCAGGACAAGCAGGAGCATCACAGGTACTTACCAGGGGCAGGAAAGAATTTAGAAATGCACGTATTACCTCTGCCAGAGGAATCTGGCACTGGCTGTGGCCGCAGAGGTCCCGAGGAAAGCCGCCACCAGGAGCCTACGCCGGGTACCGGGGTGCGGGGCTGTGCCATGGGAACGCCGCGCCACCGCCGCCAGCCCCGCGGCCGCGGGCAGGAAGCGCAGCCGGAACATCCTGCGGAACGAGAGCGCTGCTTTAGCACAACAACAGAGCTGCCAAGTGCTGCCTGTCCTACAGCAGGGAAAGCTTCACAGAATAACTCACGGGTGTTCGTTACCTGTTCTGAAAGAGGCACATGTTAGGAAAATTAATCCACAAACACCAGAAGTTTCTGTCCAAAAAGGAGACAGAGGAGCCCTTTTACTTTATTCCAATAAAGGCAGAGGCCATGGGGCATCCCCTGGGCTCCCTCCAGTTTTTGGAGGATGCAGCCTCCTTTTTATCCCAATTTCCCAGCCACATTTCCCTTCTCTCTTTCCCCATCTCTGAGGTACTTGAGAGGTGCAGACTTCCTGATACCAAAGATTCCCCTCTAATGCATAACCCTCCCTTTTAAATTTTAATTCTTATGGAACTTAGGGGTTTTTCTTCCCCGTTGTTTCTTTCATCTTTCAATGCCTAATTTCATTTCTCAGCAAACCTAAAGTATATTTGTAAAAGCAAATCTCTTTTTCCATTCATCAATCAGTGGAATCCTTCCCCACTGTTTCTTTTATCTCCCAGTGCTGGTTTTATCTCCCAGCAGACCCACAGCCTGTTTGGAAAGACAAATCTGCCATTCCTCTCACACATAATCCACATAATAAACAGGTTAAATACCTGTGAGTGTTAGGTATTGGCACACACCTGGCTGTCACATCCAGCTGCTAATCAGAGTTATTCCAACTCCTCAGCCTTGTCCCAAAACCCTCCTCAAGAGGGAATCTCACCTTGACTGTGAGGCTGTGGACTCCCCATCCCTGCAAATGTTCAAGGCCAGGCTGCATGAGTCCTGGAGCAACCTGGTTTAATGAAAGAGTCCCTGCCCTGCAAGGGGTTGGAACTGGATGATCTTAAAGGTCCCTACCAACCCAAACCATTCCATGACTCCATGAAATATTTTCAGCCCATCTCTCCATTTCCAAGGCATGGAAGACAGCAGTAGGCCTGATAAGCAACCACAGCAGAAAAGAGACATTTGGCCAGAAGCAAAGTCACAGCTGGATTTTAAAAGGCAAATTTAGCCAAATAAAAAGCAAATCTATCAAACAAATCCCAACCCAGGCATTTAAATTTTTCCTAAGAAATTCCTACTGTTCTTAAATCCCTTTTTTTAGCTAGCCTGGAGCAAAACATTTATATGCAACTGTAAGTACAGGGCAAGTTACAAAGTGTCAAAACTTATAAAATACAATCCATAGCCCATTACATGTCCAACAGAACAGAGACAAATGGGAAAGCAGAGCTACAAATCTAAACATAATTACAAAAGAGAAAAAGGAACCACAGAAACACCACCTCATCACACACCAGCTGCAGGAGGCAAAGCAATTTTGGTGGCTCACAGGATTGAAGGCACAGGGTAAATGCTGCCTTTGAAAAGAAAATTTGCTGCATGTTCTTGTGAAATAAAGGTTTCATTTCTGAGGTAAATGCAATTTTTTCATTCACAAGGTCATCTTTAAAATTTGGAACAGAATGGTAAAGGAATTCCCAAAAAAAACCCACAGAGCAGAGAAGCAGCAGCCTAATTTTTCCTTTTATTCCCCATTCTTGCCATTCTACTCACATATTCCCAGGCAGTGAATAACCACAGAATACAAAAATAAAGCCACAACTCTTGTTTTCTATTTGCTTCTGCAACACAGGATGCCACCACAGCATTCTGCTAAACCATTCACTTCCAGAAATGAGGATCCTGGGACCTGTCTGTGCAAGCACCTCTCAGGTGTGTGGTGTGTTAGGCCATTCCCACTGCAGAGTGGGAATCAGTGCCACTTGCTGCAGGTCAGGGTTCCACAACAGAGGGATGCAGAATTTGGGATGGGAACAGAGGAGGAGGGAAGGAAGACACATCAAATATTCAACAGATAATTCTGAGGGCTGGAGCTCAGTATCTTTTAAGGCAAGAGGTGGTGGAAAAGACCCTGAAGACTTCATCACACAGCAAAAAAAACAATAAAAAATTGTTAACAAATCTTTTAACAGTGGGGTTTTTCCTAGCAGATTAAGACTTTTGTCTTAAGACAAGGGAGGTGGGATGGAGCACAAGAGATGGTGGAGGTGGCAAAGCCACAAGCTGCTTGTCCATCCCCACCCTGGTTTATGGGCAAACACCACAAATTTCAGGGCTCACAGTGAATCCATCCAAACAGCATCCATTTGATATTCATCTGTACTCCCACTAAAATTGGCATTATGGCTTTGTTTATTCCTTTTCAAATAAACAGGTTTAAAATTCAAATGTTAATAGAATACAGGCAGCTAACAGCATTGATCCCCCAATCCTCTCCAGCTCTGAACAACGAGATGCTTATGAAAAACAACTCTGATTTCAAATTTAAAATTATTTCCACTCTACACAAACCTGATGTTCCTATTTGGTCTCCAGGGATGAATTTCTGTTCCATGCAGAGGAAAATCTGCATGCGTTCCTTTCCCCAAGAACCCTTTCTAGGGTTGCCCATCCAAATTACAGCTTTATATTCCTAACATGTATTGGATAAGGGAAATATTGCCGTATCATTTAATCAACCAAAATGAAAATTAGGCCCCACAGCATTTACTTGGGAGCTTGAAGAGATTTTTTACAATATTTCTGATTGTTGGCTTTAGTACTGCATAAATGTTTACTCTGCCTGAGCCTTGAGAAACACTAAATTATCTGCCTTGTCCAAGCAAGCTCCATCCTTGATTCTGCTGGGATGTTTACCCAGAGTGTTCACTTGGTAGCAACTGCCTGAGAGAGCTGAAAGCAGCCAGTTCTCACAATCACCCCAAAATAAAGAGCATCCTTATCTCAGAGCAATTAAAAAATCCTTCTGGAAGCTGAATTTTCCATCTGCAAGTTCTACAGTCTCTCACAATTTCCTTTTTTAAAATCAAAAGTGCCATGATATTTGATATATTTGGTTAACAACTCCAGGCACTGAAGTCAAGATCACTTGAGAAAGCTGATGCTCACTTTTTGAAAGATTAAAAATAAGCATCTTGTCCTGTGCAGCAACATAAAGCTCAACACCACAGTTTGCAGTAGGGCAAGGAATAAAACTGAGATCAAGATAAAACTCCCATCAACTGATGTGATTACAGCTTACAATAAGAAACAATCCCAAATCCTGAATTATTTACTATAATAAATTTTTTTAATAGGATATAACAAAGCAGCCCAGAGGGAAAAAAAAAACCAACAAACAACCCACATTTTATGTTTGCTTATTTTTATTACTTTGGAGTTATCATGATGCTCTAGCACTACAGCTACAAGGAAATCTGTAAACTGCATTTATGTTTCCAAGAGATAAGCCAAGCTTACCTTAAATTCTTGCTCAGAACAGCCCTGTAGTTACTCTGAGAGGCTGAATCAATATCTTTGGACAAATGAAACAGTTGGGGCTTTTTTTTTCCAGAACAGAATGACCCATCTACTTTTGTTTATGCCACAATTCATAGGTGCTCAACAGAGAGACTCCACTTCCAACCCAAAACAGGGATCATTCAAACTGAGACCATCCAGGCCAGGTAAAAAGAAGAAATGCAACATTCTTTCACCAGTTACATCAGTTCTGGCTTGATGTGGGTATTTGATTTCTCCAGACAATGACCTTCTGTCTGTCAATCTGCTCTCCAAGGAAACTGAGACAAGCTGTCCACCCCTGGCCTTTCCAAGCCCTAGATTTTCCCAATGCAGATAAGAATTGGAAGATCCCAACTCTTGCATCCTTTTTCTGATACCAAAATGAGAGAACAAAAAGAATTGCTCCTGTTTTTCCACCCCCTAATTAGCCCATGATTCCAAGACTGAAAGCACTAAGCAGCTCAGCCTGAGGAAAAGGGACCTGCCACACTTGGGTACCCCCCAGCACTGAACTTTCTGTAGATCTTTTGGGGATCCAGAGCAGATAAAACTTGAAGCAGCATTTTGATGTCAAAGCTGGCCTTGGCAGCACAAGCACATAAGAGGGAGAACAGTAATTCAATAAGCCAGGGGGTGTTTAATTTTTCATCAGAGAAGGGGGTCACAGGCACTTATTTGAACAATTTTACTATGGCATGGTAAGCCCATGAATTAGTGCAGAATTGTAAATTTAAATATATTGCTATGCAGGGAGATCTTCTGAAAAAAAAAATGTATTCAGGAGGCACTATTTAGGCATAAAAACTCCTGCAGAGACTGGCTGAGATGGAGTCACTAAGAACTCAAAGAGCTTTCTGGAGCTGTGTGTTTATTAAAAAGCCAAGTTAGACGTTGCCAGAGCACATCAAGACATCCTGACCCAACAGATGCTGTAGGAAAATTCCTCACCTGTTCCCATCTCAGCCCCTGACTGTCAATTATCCCTCAGCCCTGCTCACTGAAGCCAGAGCCAACAGCAGATGAGTGAGGGTAACAGCTCCCAGCTCTCCTGCCTCCATCTTCTTGAGAGGACTGGGAAGAGGGGAAGGAAAAATTAAAATGAGGAAAAAAACACAACAAATCCAATGGAAAAGAAAAGTCAAGATGCAAGGGAAAGGGTGAAGCAATCAGGAGAGAAGTTTCACCATTAACACTGAGATTCATAAACTAGCAGGAAAGAAAACCTCACAGCTTCAACCTGCCTCCACCAAAATCAGTTATGACTTCTCCTTCCCAGAGAGCTGGGGCTGTCCCTGGATCCCTGGCAGTGCCCAAGGCCAGGCTGGATGGGGCTTGGAGCCACCTGGGACAGTGGAAGGTGTCCCTGCCCATGGCAGGGGTGGCACTGGATGGGCTTTAAGGTCCTTCCCAATGGGAACCATTCTGTTATTCCATGAAATTTGTATAAGAATAACTCCTGAAAGGGTTATTGCCAGGTAATCCAGCTAAGGAAACACCTGGATCCCCTCCTTCTCTCATTTCCAAGACAGACCCAACAGCTCCTGCTCTTTTCCTCTCCAAATTCTCAGCTTACCGAGCACAATTTTGAGAGAAAAGATTTCACACCTTACTGAAGTTATTAGCCTACCAAGACACATAAATCAGTTTTGGGAAAATGAAATCTAGCAGCAAAAGTAATTTGTCCTCAGGTAGGAGATTGGGGCAATATTTGACCACATTAATTTTGCTGGAGAGGAACCACATTTGTTTCAGAGCACGATTCAAATTGATGTTGAGTCTACCAAGTATCAATCAATGCAGAAACCTCAGCCACAGCCCAGCAATTTCTTTTTAACTGTCATTGCAGTAAAGTTCCAGTTCCAACTCTTCCTAAAATCCTCAGCTCTGGAAATGACCAATCCCCAACTCCACAGCTCTGTAACTACACCCAGCGTGGCTCAGGGATGATCAGTGACATCCCTCCCCTCATGAGCTGCTTTATTCTGCCAAATAATTGTACTGATTTTCAGGGCTAAGAAGAGAAGAAGATGCATTGCAAACACACAAGCTTTTAGATTTAACTTTAAAAAAGCATTTTTAGAAATTGCAACTGGATTATTTATAAGGATGTAGGAGAGTAGCTGGCTTGGGCTTTCCTTGAAGGGGAGACAGGAGTGTTTACATCCTGGGGAAAGACTAAACTGGCAGAAGAAACTTTGCAAACTCAACAGCAACCCCAAATTTCACCTGTGAGCTGAGTGGCCAGAGGATCTGAGAGCAGATGGATGCAGACACCAGAAAGCACAGTTTGGAGACACAAATGAAAAATGAGTGTATCCAAACAGAGTAAACTGGGCCCATCTGTTGCAGCAGCACTGAAAATAGCACCTCCAGCAAGGCTCCACTATTTCCTTGCTACTTCAGACTGTCAGACTCCAGCAATGCACTGCAGGTTTCTAGGAGGCAGCTATAAACTTGCACAGAAACAAATGTCAAATCCTGCTTTTTCCTGGTTCAAGCTTCCCTTCCCCCACTCAAAATGCAGCACATTCCTTGAACTTTTCTACCTAGAAAACATTACAGTAAACCCCAGCCATGAAAAGCTCCCTAAAAACACCTCCAGAGATGTCAGAGGTAATTTAGAAGAGCTGTAAAAATAAAAACCAACCAAAAATCTTCTCACCCCTTATTGAGGATAAGAATCCTGCTTCACAAGCTACTTCTACCCTACTCAGAAGTGTGAAATTTTCTTTTTCCAGCTGCTATTCTCAAATAATCAGGCTGCCTTTGCAAACCAGCCACAGAGCACAGGTATTTCCACAGTGACTCATGGAGCAAAGGATCATCAAAGAACTGCTGGCAGAAGGGGAGAAAACATAACATGTCTGCCTTTTCCTATAAAAAGTTACAGCCAGCAGGAATGCATCTGCTTAATGGCCTGACTCATTTAACTTGCCTTGCACAATCTGTGGCCACAGGGCATGATTTCCCTGAGAATTCCTAACTTTTCCACAGAATGGAGAGATTCTCCTTGAAGCTCCATCCAACAGCAATCCACCTGCCTGTACCTCACAAGAAACAAAAAGTATCTCAGAGCAGTGACATTTGAGAAATGCTTACGGCCCATTGGGCTCTAAGAAAACCAGTGCTAACTCCTAATGGATAAACATGAAAAATTAATTCTGAAAGAGAAAAATTTAGAGCAAAGCAAAAGGCTCCCTAGACTAACAAGGTGGCAGGTTTGAGTTACCTGCAGATACAATTCCAGCTCCAGAAAGAGACAAAGGTTTTTTGAAGGGTGACAGACAGTGGATTGTCTCAGAATTTGATATGGTGAAGTCTGAACTCCTCTGTGACAAGGAGGAAAAAGATGTGAACCCCCCCAAGAAACCTTAATATCACAATTCTCCTTGGCTGAAGTTGCCTTTTAAACAGAAACATCTTCTACAGCCACATCTTCAAGAAAATGTTTCTTCCTGGCCAAAGAGTCATGCTTTGGTGGCTTTCTTTTCTATACAAAGAAAATTTAAATTAAAAACTTACTGAAACAAACAAAAAATTCACAGCACCTGTGTTTCATTTACCAGATGGAGATCATTTGGGAAATCAGGAGAAGAGTACAGCATTGCTTTCCCCCCAAATAGGAAAAGCAGGTCTGAATCACTGCAGCTGCTTTTCTAGCAACACATTGTTGGATCAGCTTGAGCTTCAAAGAGGAGAAAAGAAGATGGATAAGCCAGGCTAGTGCCTTGTGCTTTTAGAACACAGCCTGAGGGCTCAGTTTCAGCAGGAAAAAGCCAGCAGCAAACACTGGGCTCCATCCAAGATGGGCAGGCAGACACACCTTAGGTACCTGGCTGTATCACAACTGAGATTTTTGTGACAAAAACCCCACTTGCTTTTCTAGCTCCTGAAGCAAAAATGCCAGAGGTGGGAAGTTTGCACCAAACAAAAGAAAAGACAGAGATTCAAGTGGTGGTACAGAACACAGCTGGTCCATACAGACACTGGGGCTGGTGTCTGTCTGCATCACAGACAGGCCATGAATTCTGCAGCCACACGGATTCCCTGGGCTCATGTTTCAAGCACAGATCAACTGCAACTTTCCTTGTCTCAAACCACGACCTTCTTTCTTGTTGTCTACATGAGGATCTCAGATTCCAAGTCACAGAGCTAAAGAAAGAGAAACTGTGGTGTTGTGAGTTCTTCAGGATGAGGTGAGAGATGAGAATTTGACTTTATGTTCTCAGAATGTTGATTTATTATTTTATTATTTTATATTCAAAGAAATGATATACTAAACAATACTAAAGAAAGGGAAAGGATGCATCAGAAGGCTAAACAAGAATGATAATGAAAGCTTGTAACTGACTCAGAGTCCCACACAGCTGATGGTGATTGGTCATTATTAAAAACAATTCACAAGGAGCCAATCAAAGATGCACCTGTTGGTAAATGATTTCTAAACTACATTCCCAAACAATCAGATAATTACTGTTTTCATTCTTTTCTGAGGCCTCTCAGCTTCCCAGGAGAAGAAATACTGGTGAAGGGATTTTTCAGACAATGTCATGGTGACAAGAAACAACTAGGAATTTTAGCTTGAAAGACCTTGGAGACCCAGGAAAAAAACCCCAACCCAAACCTTGTGCTAGCCTGAGAACAAAATTCCAAGATACAACCATCAGTGCTTTGGTGCTTCCAACCTTGTCCTGCCCTACAGCCAAGGAGGTCTTCACATGGCGGGACTACAATTAAAAGCTGCTCTCAAGAGAGGTTAAATGCAGAATGCACAGAAGCAATCTCATAGCAAGTGTCCCTGGGGATAAACAAGTCACTGTACTCACAGGGCAGCAGACAAACAGAACCCAGAATTTACTACCCAAGGACTTCTCAGGTAAGTGCACAGAAACCACAGTAAAACAATTCACGATCTAACAGTCTGGTTTTCCTCTTTTAAAGTATCTTAAATCTAAAACTAAGAGGTGAGGCTGCCACAGGCTTTGGATGATGTGTGCTTAGGGAGACAAAGTGCCTCAGGCTCTAGTCTCTTTCTGCTACGAGTCTGAGTATTTTTTGCTTGAAGTGTCAAATGCATCACCCTAAAGATAAATATTCATCCTCAGCCTCTCAGTACCAACAAAAGAGATGGAGAATGATTTTGGACAAGGACATGGAGCAAAAGGACAAGGGAGAATGGCTTCCTACTGCCAGAGGGCAGGGTTAGGTGGGATATTGGGCAGGAATTGTTCCCTGGCAGGGTGGGCAGGCCCTGGCACAGGGTGCCCAGAGCAGCTGTGGCTGCCCCTGGATCCCTGGCAGTGCCCAAGGCCAGGCTGGACGGGGCTTGGAGCAGCCTGGGATAGTGGAAGGTGTCCCTGCCCATGGCAGGCGTGGAACTGGATGATTGTTAATTGCCTTTCCATGATTCTGTGTTTAAGAGGGAGCTACACCATTTGCACCATGCTTTGCTTAGAACAATTCAGTTTAAAAAAGAAAGGCAATATTCATCTCAAAGGTGTACAACACCCAAAGACCCTGGGTAACTGTTTCCTGCTAAATTATCCCAAACAACATGATCCCACCTGAAGTGACATCTCCACCAAGACACCTTTTCAGTGGCACCCCTTCAACGTCCCAACAGGAAATCACAGCACTTGGGATTTATATCATTAAGGTTATTTTTATTGTTGTGCCCAAGCACCCTCAGTCCCACTGCACTGAGCTGAGTTAAAATATTGGGCCCCAATATGTCAACTGGGAACTTGGGAAGAAACAACCAAGTATTTCCATATCCCAGCTCACTTCACAAAGTGTTACTGCAGCAATTGCAACATCATGAAACAATGTGTTTTTATAACAATAATATGATTGCTACAGAACTTGTTTTGCTCAAGAATATAAAAATGGTTATTGCCACAATTGAGACTAAACAAGCTGATGGCTCCCTCAACTATCACCTGAAAAAAATAACATTTCTGAGATGCTGCATCAAATGATCAGCAAGTCTTGCAGCCTGAGCACAACGGGACCATCTCTCCTCAAACTCTGCCTTGAGCTTACCCAGGAACCTGCAGGGAGAAGTGACACAGCCACCAGTGACACCCAGAGCACTCCAGAGGGTCCCCAGCAGGCAGACAGTACCGATGGAATCAAGGCCCATCATTCTTTTTCCTCCAGGGCAAGGCATTTCAGCTTCCTTGGTTCAGGAAGCATTAGGGAATACCACAAAAGCTGCTGAAGGAAATGGGTCCATACTGGGAGAACAAGCCACTTCCACAAGGAAATAAAGAGGGGTTACATGAGCTTAAGATTCACTGTAAACACCTTCCACCATCCCAGACTGCTCCAAGCCCCATCCAGCCTGGCCTTGGGCACTTCCAGGGATCCAGGGGCAGCCACAGCTGCTCTGGGCAGCCTCCCAGGGAAGGATTTCTTCCCAATATCCCATCTAACCCTGCCCTCTGGCAATGAGAGGCCATTAAATGCTCTGTTGCTCCAGATGGACAAACACATAGTTTAAGTAACTTTTATTAGTTTTTGTTGTATTTTTGTTGGGGCTTTTTTTATACCTCCCAATGTTCAGACACATTTTTAGTGACCACTTGAGGTTTTTTGGGTGTTGGGAGTTTTTTGACATTTTATGAAAGTGATGGAACAGCTGAGGTCAGCTTGACAGAAAACTCCAGGCAGACAAACGTCTCCCAGGGCTCAGTGTGCTCAAGCACTTGCACTAGGAAAGTCAGCACAACTTTGCACACTGCAAAAAAAGGCAACTCATCCACCTACAGCTTTGAGAGAAGCCCTAAGAGGACTCTCCAGGACAAAAATAATTCTAAAGAAGGTATATTAATCAGCCAAATGATGAATTCACCAGTTGAAGCACCTGAGAGCAGGGAGTTGCACAGCCCAGCACTCAGCAACACCATCCTCACCTGTAGTGTATTTGCTCCCAGTTTGCAGGTCAAGCGGTCACAGGGAACACAGGGAAGTATTTCTCAGCTGGGGCCTGTTCTAGAAACCAGAAAGAAACAATAAAGATCATAACTTTGTGCTGCACCCAATTTCCCTCCTGGCAGTCATGCCCTGCAGTGCTCACACATATCGACCTCAGGAAATGCATCTCAGACTGAGCCAAAAAAAGCCAGGAGGAGGAGGAGGAAAATGGTCAACAGCTGAATGAAGGAATTAAAGATAAGCCAGGCCTTTAATTCAAGCCCCAGCTGGCAATGAGGATTCTAAAAAAAGAAACCTCCAAAATTCCTGCCTGAATTGACCTGCCCACCCCCCTAGACCCAACTAAACACAGCCAGGTTTACCATCTTTCCCAAGCAGCTCATTAAACTACAGGCAAGTACAGAACACATAAATCACATTGTGATAAACATCAGGCATTTCTATGCTCTGAGCAGTACATTAACTCAAATTCACCCTAAAGGTTTTCCGACACGAACTGCACATCAAACACAGCCGAGGCCATTCAGCGCAGTTAAAGCTTTAAGGAACCTCTATCAAGAGAAAGCGGTTTGACGTGAGCTCTAACACACGGCCGTAACTCACACAGCCCGGGCAGCGATCCTACAACAGCAAGAAAAGCGACCCAAGCCCGGCTGCTCGCACGGTGGGAGCTGCCCACATCTCCCTGCAGGGCCCCTCGGTGCTGAACCCCGGCGGGACCTTTCTTTCCTCCGAGCGCCGCCGCCACAGAGCCCCAGCCCCGCGGGGACATTTCCCGGGGGGAAGGCACAGCGTCACTGCGGGACGGGGGATGGAGCAGCCAGAACCACACGGCATCCCGAGCCCCGTGTGCCCCGGAAAAACTGATTGTCCCGGGCAGCAGCTCTGTCTTAGCCCCAGGCCCCGGGACCCAGCCCCCCTCACTCCCGGGGCCTTGGAGTCCCTCAGCTCGGGAGGCAGCGAGGCAGGACCCTCGTATTCCCGGGGCCTGCGAGTCCCCCGAGACCCGGGAACCTCTGCACAGCCCCCGGGACTCCCCTCAGACCTCTGGCCTAAGCAGACCCCACATTCCGGCTGCCCCGAGACCCGTAAATCCCAGCTCAGCCCCCAGGCTCCCCTCAGACCTCTAGCCTAAGCAGACCCCACATTCCGACTGCCCCGAGTCCCGTAAACCCCAGCTCAGCCCCCAGGTTCCCCTCAGACCTCTGGCCTAAGCAGACCCCACGTTCCGGAGCCTTGAACTTCCCCGTACCTTGGGAACACCCCCTCCCCGCCCAGTTCCGGGCTCTGACACGCACTCAGCCCGGGCCCCTATCACTCCCAAGGCCGGGAGCACCGCAACCCCGGCACCGTGGGCTTCCCCAGCCCTGAGCCGTCCCCTCCCCGCCACCTCAGGACCCCGCTCACCTCAGCCCCGCCGCCGCTCCCGCCGCCCCGCCCGCCGCGCGCGCTTCCGGGGGCGGTGCGTAGGGCGTGGTCTGAGTGGATCTGGGCGTGGTTTGCCCTGTGGTGGGCGTGGCCTGGGCGCCGTGAGGGGCGCGGGGATCGCTGCGGGTTTTGGGGGGTCCGTGCGTGTGTTGGGGTTCAGAAACCTCTTTGTGTAGGTCAAGAGAGGCTTTTATACAGCGTGCGGTGAGTGTTCCTACGGGTCCTGTGTGTAGGGGCTGAGGGGATTGGGTATAGGGCCTTGAAGAGTGTGTGTGGGGCCTCAGGGGCTTAAACGTACTTGAAGGCCTGTGTATAGAGTCCCAGGGGTCCATATATACATGAGTGTATTATATATATATACACACATATTTGTATATATAGGTATATGTGTATGTGTGTATATGTGTGCATACATATATGGGCTCTGTGAGGTCTGTATATAAGGTCTGAGGGGCCCACCTATCTCTAGGTATATAGGTAGTCTGAAAGCTCTGTATGTAAGGTCTGAGAGGCCCACATAGATAGATAGAAGCTCTGGAAGGCCTGTGTATAGGTTCTGAGGGGCCCATATATATATAAGGGGCCCATATATAAGTTCTGTATATAGTATCTCAGGGGCCCAGATAGACAGATTGACAGAGGCTCTGAAAGGCCTGTAGATAGGATCTGAGGAGCCTATATACATATATTATAGTTTATATATACATATATATATATATATTCTGAAAGCTCTGTATATAGGGTCTCAGTGGTCCATACCTATATAGGCCTGTATACAGTGTACAAGGAGCATATTTATAGGTCCTGAATGGCCTGTCTGTAGGGTCTGAGGGACTTATGTACAGGTCCTGAAAGGCTTCTATAGAGTGTCTCTATAGGTCCTGGTTAGCAGGGCTGAAGGGCTTGTGTATAGGGCCTGGAAGAGTGATATATGGGGTCTCAGGGGCTTTTATATATCTATATAATAATAGAATGTTAAGGAGTTGGAAGGGATCCTAAAGATCATCTCGTCCCTGTGGACAGGGACATCTTCCACCATCCCAGGGTGCTCCAAGCCCTGTCCAGCCTTGCCTTGGGCACTGCCAGGGATCCAGGGACAGCCCCAGCTGCTCTGGGCACCCTGTGCCAGGGCCTGCCCACCCACAGAGGAAGGAATTCCTTCCTTCTCCAGGGCTCTGGGTAGGTGTGGCAGCAGCTGTGGCCGTGCCCAGGAATGGGATGGCAGCAGGAAGGGAAAGTGAGAAAGGCACGCCTGGGTCATGTGCACCTCGGCACGCAGATCAGAGGGAGGACTCACTGCTGAGGAGGCTAATTTTAGCTATTTTAATTTTAGTTGCTTCCAGATGCCTCTTGGGCTGGCTCTCCTCAGTCTTTAATGTACCCACCCATTAAAAAACACATTTTCCAGAGGCATAAATAGACAGTGATTGCTCTTGAGGAATCCAGGAGGCCGCTGAATCCTGACACTGCCCTCCCAGTGTCACTGGGGATTTTTAGGATGAACCTTTTGGCCCGGCTTAAGGGGATCCCAGAGGCTTAGAGGGGCCAATATGTGGCTGAGGTCTGGCCATCTCCAGCTCCCAAAAAGGAGTGGGAGAAGCAGCCAGCAAACACTGGCATGTTTGGGTAGCTCAGGTCTGAGTTGGGATGAGACAGGGATTGCCATCCTGCCCAGTCCAGGGCAATTTCCCCCTGCTGTCCTGTTGCTCCATGAGAAGCTGGGCAGTGCTCAGCTTGCAGAGGGTGGCCAACACCATTCCTTTATTGGCAAGTAGACTCTGCCCCCCATCTCAGGGCTGTGCTGTTTTATCTGCAGTAACCTGGAAACACCAATGTTTCTTTTAAATAAAAGGACATAAAAAGCCCTTGGACCTGGGATCCTCCTGAATTTCCTCCTCCACCCATGCCTAATGCACCTGCAGGATTTTGCATCAATCTCCAGGTGTCCAATTCTGCTGTATCACAGCCCTGGACATCTGTAGGGGCAAAATTGGCTAATCCAAAAATTAGTGAAATTAAGGAATCTGTGGACTAAAAGATCATTTAGGTCTTTTTCTTCCTAGCTGATTTATTTAATCCAGGAATTTTGGGGCATGGGCAGGTTTTCCAAAGTGATGGCTTTGCTATGGCTTATCCCACACTCACTTTCTCTTACATCAGTGTTTTATTTGCAGGAGGGAACAATCCATGCCTCTCTCAGCAGTGTCAGGATGGTTGATGAGGGTTTGAAGCTCAGGTTTTCCACCTTCCCACCACAATAATATTAATTGCAAACTCTGGTGTGCTTTTCTCCAGCCATTCTTCTCAGGAGCAGCTTTCCAATATTCAGCCAGCTGTAATTATGAGCACCAGGAGAAAGCCTTGTTAAATACATTATTTTATTTAGGTTTTCCAAGAGTGGAAGATGCTTCTAGCAGGAGCTATTTGACATGAAATGACAGGGTTTCATTTTGGTGCCAATATCCTCACCCCTCTCTCTCCCTACACCCTGGGGAGCCGTTCCCTGCTGGCTCGTTTAATTGCCTGGGGTATTGATCTCAGGGCTCACATTTAATTCCCATTTTTTGTGCTTTGTAATGAGTGCCCACACACTCAGCACGGGTTTGCTAATGAATTTTTGGTCTTTCTGCTGCCCTCAGCCTTTGCTCAAAGCCCATCTTCCCCCACCTCTGTCAAACATTCCCTGGAAACGTGCAAACTCTGCCAAAAACTTTTACTTTCGGTCATTCCCAGCTCCTCTTTAATGATAAATATTTAAAGGCAGAGTGTGAATGGCTGCAGGAGTAGGGAACAGGAGAGAGCTGGGGCAGGGTCTGCTTGCTGTGCCCATCCCTGTCCCCCCTCAGAGCTGCTGGCACTCATCCCTCTAGAAAAGCCCATGAGGAAGAGAGCACAGGCTCATCCTAAGCGTGTCTGTGCTCCCCCAGGCAAAAAGAAGATTTGGGGTGGGTAGTTCTTGGGGAGAAGAGGTGGCTCTGCCCCAAGGGACCTTCCCCTTCCTGGGCCTTCCTTCCTGCCCCTTCCCAGCCTTTCTAATCTTTTCAGCTCACCCAGGCTGCCTTAAGCACAGTTTTGCCATTTTTGGGATTTGAATCCCACTGTGCTGGGATGCTGGGAGCTGCCCCAGGGAGAGGCTGATGTTGCAGAGAAGGAAACCCTGGCTGTGGTCCATGAGGTGACTCCTTTGCTGAGATGTGTGTGGGAACATCTTCCACTGTGGAGTCATCACTGAGGGCTTTGCTACTCGAAATCCTTGTTCTGAAGCATTTTTCCTTTTGCCATCAGTTTTCAACATGACGGGAGAGGGAAACACAGCAAGCAGGGATCAAGCAAAGACTCTGTCTGGTCTGAGCAATGAGCTGCTGCTGCAATTTTTCTCCTTGGTTTTCCAAGAAAATGCAAATAATCATTGAAATGCTAAATGTGGGCAGTTGGAAAGACAGTGGGTTAATCCTTCCAGAAGGACACAGTTGAGGCTTCCACCTCTTCCCAGCCAACAGAGAAAGAAGGGAAAGCTCATGCCTGCAGGAAAAATCCAGCCTGAAATGAGGATTGAGGTGGAGCATTTCTCAGGGACAAACTCCAAAACGACATTGCTTGGAGGAAAGCTGAGAACAACCCATCAGGACTTGTGGAAGGCAGCACTGGAAGGAGGTGGGCATGGAAAAAGGAGTGTTGTGATGGTGTGGGTGATGCTGAAGCACATCTGTGTCATCCCATGACTTGGTCGTGCTCCTCCCTGTATTTTTAGAAACACAGAGGGATAAATAACAGGAATTCAGAAAGGAGCTGCCATCGGTGTTGTAGTAACTCCCAGGCCAGAGGAAAAAGTCTAAGTAATCCAGGTACATCCTCTTCCAAAAGAAAGCTGAGCACAGATTGCTTATTTAGCTTAAGTGCTGAAAGGTCTGTGCTGGCAGCCCAGCCCACTATGTCTGCAATACATATATATACACACACACATATACATATATACACACATATACATATATGTACACATACATATATACATATATATATATGTATATCCAGATTTTTTTTATCACATTCTTTTCTTACCCTTCACTGAAACTGCTGTTGGGTGGGGTGCCAGTCTGACCCAGCGCCCCAAATCCCTGTGCCACCCCTACTCTGTACCCGTTGCGGTGTCTTTGCTGCACCCCATCTTCCCGCAGCCTCTCCCTGATGATCTCCCCTTCCCGGGGAGCTCCCCACCTCCCGGCACCCCCTCCCTAGTGCTCCCCGCCTCCCGGCACCCCTTTCCCGGTGCTCCCCGTATCCCGTCCCTGGCTGTTCCCCCTTAGGGCTCCTCCCGCGCCCCCTCTTTCCACTCCCAGCCCCGCCCATCATTGGCCCCGCCCTCGACCACGCCCACAACAGGCCCCGCCCCGCGGCACCCCCGCCGAGGAGTTTCCCTGCCCTCAGGCCCGCGCGCAGCCCCGCCCACCGGCCAATCGTCTCTCCGGGCCGCCCAACCCGATTGGCTGCGCGAGCCCCGGGGCCGGCCGGAGGGGCGCAGCGATTGGCCAGCGGCGCCGGCCGGCCCCGCCCCGCCGCTCCCCGCCCCGCCGCTCCCCGCCCGGGCGGCAGCAGCACCGCCGCCGCCGCCGCCGCAGCGTGGGGCGGCTCCAGCGGCGCGATGGCGGCCACGGCGGGCAGAGCGCTGCCGCTCCTCCTCTGCGGCCGCAGCCCCGCCGCGCTCACCGCCGCCGCCGGCCGCTTCCCGGCGCTGGGCCGGCGCCGCCAGCAGCAGCAGCAGCGACACCGGACGGTGAGTGAGGCGGCAGCCGTGTGCCCTTCAGAAGGCGGGCGCGGTGCCGGCGGGCGGCGCGGGGGCCCCGGCTCCGCGGCTGCTCCACGGCGGTTTCGCGGCGCTTCCTGGCCCCCGGCTCCGCCAGCTGCGCGTTTATTCTTAGCACCGTCACCGGGTGAAACTTGAGCGCGGCGGCGGGCGGCGGCAGCGGAGCTGTGCCGGTCGCGCTCCGGCAGCGGCTGCTCGTGGCCCGCCCGCCCCGCGCCGCTCCGGGAGCGGGCGGTGCTGCCGGCGCTGCCCGGCGTTCCGGGGCCGCGCTCCCGGGGCGGGGGGTCGCGGGGCGCGGCCGCCAGGTGGCGCTGGGGGCCGCCGGGAGGGGAGGGGGCGCGGGGGGCGCGGAGCCCCCGCCGGGAGCGGCGGCGCCGGCACCGAGCCGAGCGGGCAGCGCAGCGCCTCTGCACCGGGCTCTGCCTCGGCTCCCTTCTCTCCCGCCCCCCTCAAGGTCAGCCAAGGGAGAGGTGCTCGGGGGGCTTCCCGAATGCCGGTCGGTGCGGCGGCCGGCGGAGGGACGGGGGCAAAGCCAGCCGGGCTCTGTGCGCTCCCTTTTCCTCGGTGGCGTCGCCAGGAAAAGGGGGGACTGGCGGCACGCGGCTTTGCTGTGTGTCTCAGGGCGGAAAAAAACCTGTAAAGGCAGCAGGTTGCGTCTTGGAGCTCGAAAGATTTGCTAAAAATACCGGGAGGTTTTTTTCCCCTATTTTTTCTTTTCAAACTAAGGGAACAGTGTGTAACCGTGGGTTATCCTTCTGGCTTTTGCCACACTGTGTTTTAGTGCTGCCTCTAAAAGAGCTTCTGTCGGAGGTGTGCACCTGTCGCTCCCTTGTTTTGCTCCTAACAAGTAATCACGGAACTCCGGGGAGCCACCCAAAACCGTGGCTTAATCCGGCGGCGGAGCGGGCTCTGGAGCAGCGGATCCGCGGCTGTGCTCCCTCGGGTGCTGTTTGAAGAGTTGTTTGTGCCGGGTACCCCGCGGGTGCCGCTCGTTCCTCCGCCCCTGCCGCTGTGTTCTGGCAGCGAGGGGATGCCGGAGGTTCCGTCCGGATCGGGTGTCTCCATCCCGGCGGTCCCGCATTGGCAGCGCGCTCCTTCCCACGTGTGAAGTGTGACTTGTGGCTTAATCCCGGCACCTGCTCAGGTGTGCAATGGCCTTTCCAGCGTCCCTAATTCATATTTGAGCTGTCTCCTTCAGCGCTGTGGCCCCGGCAAATAATTTGTGTTTGTCTAAATTTAAATTGACCTTTGCGATTGATTTAACGGAGATTCAGGCTTGGTTTCACTCCTTAGGCTAAGTGGAGCAGTAAATGTATAAGAAAATTATAAAAAAAACCGTTAAAAAGCCGTGAATCTCCTGTGTTTGCCCAGGATACTGAATGGAGTGATTGAGGTGTGGGCATGTTAAAATCCCACAGTCAGCGCTGTCTCCTGCAGGAGCTTGGGGAAGGAGGAGAAGGATTTTGCTCCTGTCCTGGGGACCAATGATTAGAAAGCCCTTCTGGCTTTAGTTGGGCTGTGCTGTTTGCTTTTTGGCAGCCTGGCTGTGGTGTTGCAGTCGTTGGTTTTGGGGGTTTTTTGAACAGGGAGGTTGTGTGCGGGTTGGTTGGGTTGAATCCCTGAGAACCAAGAGATCAGAATCCTGGCGGATCCCTCTGGCAGCATCTGTGATGTGCCTGTTTATCCCCTGACAGCAGAGATGAGTTATCCTTTCCCTCACACTGCACTTGAGAAACTCTGCAGAGCACTGAGAGAGAGCAGCTGAATCCTGGAATGAGGGATCTGTGAGGAGAAATATAAGGAACTGGAGCTCTTCGTAATAAAGAGGAAATTGAAAGGAAGTGTTTCTGCAAAGGGAAAGCAGAAAACCAGACAGATCCTCGTCAGGTGGGAGAAGGAATGGGCTCACAGTGTGAGATGAGGGGTTTGGTTAGGTGCTGGCAGACTTTACTGACAGTAAGAGCAGTGAAATGCTGAATTATTTTCTGTTCAGTCTTTGTTATCAGAGGTGGTTAGGACAGGTTAACTCACATCAATCAGTTATGGCTGATGAAGAATTGATCCCTCTCTGTCATGGGACTGGGATGTACAAGCTTCCTGACACCAGAGATTAAATTAGGAAAGATGTAGGAAGAGTTTGTATAATGTGGGTGTAATTAATAGAGTGGTTACATCAGGTGTGTCTGTGAATGTTGTTTTTAGTACCATCAATTCTACTTGGGTACTTCTCAGGATGGCTGGTTTCTCACAGGGGGTGATAAATTAAATGGGCTTTCTTTGAGACAGGGTGGAAATGCTAAATGGTCTTATGGATGAGTTCTTTCAAAAGCAATATAAATAATGCTGGAAGAAACTGCACCAGTAGACTGTGAGAGGACAGAGCTGTAAAACAAATGAAAAAACCTCTTTCAGATGGGTGAAGTCCAGAGGAGGAGGTTTTGATACCACCAAATGGAAGGAGAGGGTGAGGAGGTGAACAAATACTTGGATTATGAGGGAACAGTTGGGAGCACATCAATACTGGGGGACACAGGGCTTGAGTGAAGCATTCAGAGCTTGCTGGAGAGTTCTGGAACCTAGGGGAGCTGGGAAAGCTCAGTGGGCTCAGCATGGAGATGCTCCCACAGGAACAAACCCGTAGGGAGAGGAGCACGAGTCTGTCCCAAACAGGATCGCAAGGGGTGAGAGATCTGGGGAGGGGGATGCAAGAAACTTGAATGAGAGGTTTGTTCATTGGTCTTGGAGTAGGGATGAGCAAGAAGAAGGAAGTTTTTACTGATATTTGTAGATTTCCCCTCTGGTGCTGTGCATTTCAGGATGGCTGGGCAGGGTGAGGAGGTCTGACCATGGAGCAAGTGGGGCTCGGGCATCCGCAGCGTTGGAAGGGTGTGACAGAGCTGACTAAATGAACTTGGAGCAGAAATATCAGAGGCTGCATCTCTTTCCAGTCTCCCTGTTTGGCTACACACAAGTTCCCAAGTGTGTTTGCAGTAGAGAAGGTGCTGGGGGGGTTGTGATGTGTGGGAGGTCCTGTTGGGCAGCTTGTCCTCTGAAGAGCTCGGAGAGAGGATTGAAGTGGGGCTGCTCCTCTGGGAAAACTTCCTTATGGAACAAGGGAAGGCCTTTCCTGTCTCCTGCTTGTCCCAGGTGCTGTGGAAGTTGGGGGTCAGCTTCCCAAGGGACCTGGAAAAGCTTCAGAAGGAAGCAAGCTATGGATGGTTTTCAGTGATGTGGAGGTGGGTAAAATACTCAAATGAAACACTCTGCTCTTGTGTGTTGAACACCTAATCCTCATGGCTTTCTTCCTGCAGAGATTAGAGGCTCCTGTTCCTGCATTTCCTGGTGCCTGTAGCCAGGGGTTGGGAATATAATTAGCTGGTGCAAAAATACCTACAGAAAGTCAAGGGCTCGGCTGTGTGTGGCATTCCTGTGGTAGTTCATTCTAGCAGTTTTGGGCAAATCAGGAATATTGACTGAGAGTGCCTTCTTCTAAGCCTAAGAAGGAAAAACTGAGCCTATCTGAGCCACAGCCAAATTTTGAGTCGGTATTGGACAACCTGCAGGTGTTTCTTTCTGCTCCAGATGAGAACCAGGCTTACCTGTGCTGATCCATCCTCCCAGCCAGGCAGGATTTTTGGTGCAGGTGGCTCAGGTTTGAGGATGTAGTGCAGACTGTAACCTGCAGAGATCCTGCTCTGTGCCAAGAAGAGAGGGGATAAGCCTCAAGGGGAGGGTGCAGGGACATCCTGCTGCAGCAGTCCTTTATTCACCATAGATACAATGTGTATTTAGTGAGGTTTTTCCCTCTGCAGCCTTGACTTCCAGAGAAGCTGTAGCTCAATAGTGTGGTCATGATTTCCTAATTTCATAATTTCCATAATTTTTCACCACCTCAAGCCCTGAGGGTGACACACGAGGAGTTTTTGCTTTTTTTTTGCCAGGGTCAGGATTAAATGTGTGAGATGGTGGTTCTTGTTGGGACTCAGATGTTTATTAGCTGTTATCCATGTCACAGTCTCAAAACCCTGAGTTCTACAGCACCTCACTCTAACAAACTAAAAATGGAGCCCCATCTCTCTCTACAAGGCCTTTTAAGGATAAACTGTCCAATTAAGAAATGAAACCTAAATTATTTTCACTTTTAACCCAATAACCAACCACCCATGGCCTGCAGTGTGGGCTTTTTAATCCAATTACACAAAACCACCCAAACCCATGGAGAAGAAGGTGAAGAAGAAGGTGAAGAAGAAGGTGAAGAAGAAGGCGAAGAAGAAGGACCAGCCTCTGCCCTAAAACCTCCATCTTGTTTATATCTATTACTCTATTCTAAACCCTTAAACTCTGAGTTTCCCACTATTGATATCACACCCTTCTATTCAAACTCCACACCCACAATCCCAGATTATGGCAAGAATGGAATTCTACCATTCATTCAGATGGAATTAAATTCTATCCTTCAATTTTTGGAAGCTTCTCCACGGCCTCAGGTCAATGCAGTGCTCTCCTGGGGGTCAGTGCCTGGCAGCACAGAAAGTTTAAAATTCTCAGCAGCCAGGGCTCCAACACCTCACTGTCCCCAAAGCTGCAGTTTCTTGTCCCACTGCTGCCCAGCCCTTGAAGGGAATTGCCAGCTGAAGCTCAGGCAGTGGCAGTGGGTGGCTGCAGGGATGGTGGCACTTGGAAGAGCCTGGGCTGTGTTTTTGCTGAGGATGGAAGCTGGCAGACTTGTCTAATTAACTGTACTGCTGTTTTCCTGATCTGGCATACTGCTGATTGTGATTTTTTCCAAGGAATGATTAAATGTCTGTGCTAAAGGAGATGACCAGCAAATATTTTTGGATGTGTGAAAGGGGCTAAAATCAGAGAACACACTTTCAGGGCTCCCTCTGTGTGAAAGAGGAGCACAATATGAGGACTAAATATTGGTTTGGGGGGTTTTTGACAGTTCTGTTAATTATTTATCCCATGGGAATAATAAAGACTTTGAATCTAGGGTCCCTGATGGGAAAGGAAGTAAGAGTGGTGATCAAGTTGATGCTGTCACTAATATAAAAATTACAGCTCTCCTGATCAGAGCCAAGTCTTAGAAAGAGAAGGAAAAAAAAATTGTTCTTTTTCTGTAGCTGTTTCAGGACTCATCTGAGAGAGGAAACTTTCTGTGAGGTTAGGCTCCACCCAGTCTGCAGGGTGAAATGTAACTTTTATGACTTAATTTCTGATTTGTGCTATGAGTCACCAGTTTGCCATTCTATAAAATAGCATCGAGCTGACTCAAATATGCAATTTAAATGATTCTCCTGATTGGATGTCTGTGGAAATGTAGAGATTGTTTTAGATTTGGGTGGCTTGTTTTTTTAAAAAAAAAAAATTATTCCTTTATTGCAGTGTCAGTTTGTGGTCAGCCACTCTTCCCAAAACCCCAGCTGTTGCTTTCTACCTCTGTGGCCTCTGGTAGCATGAGGAACTGTACTAAAAAATTTGAAATTTGTTGAAACTAGATGAAGCTGTGTTCCCTGTGCTCACCACGGGGGCATACTTCTTATTTCTCAAGTGCTCTTGAGACCACCTGTGCTATTGCTGCTGGGGATTTCATCACATTTTCACTTTGCCAGTGCAGACTACAGCAATCAGGCTTTAAGGGCTATTTTGGCCTTGAGTATTTAATGCAGAAAATGAAACAGCTTGTGCTGTTAAAGATTCTGCAGAGGGTTTTCTCCCTGTTATTAAGGTCTCCAATGGTCATCAAAATGAGATGTCATCTTAATGAGCATGAAAATATGCTGCACTTGAGTGTGATGTGGAATTAGTTTCCAGCAGGACGAGCCTGGGGGGTATGGCTTTTGCCTGATGTAAAACACAGAGCATGTCCACTCTCTTTTTCTGCATTCTTGGCAGCTCTTAAGGAATTAGGAAATGTGGAGCTCATTTCAGCAATTTGCTTTTGTTGGCTTCCCCAGGAGGAAAGGACTGCCCTGCAATGTGGAAACTCTCAATCTCTGACACTTCCCAGTTGGAATAATTAAAACTCCAATTGCACTCAGATTTGTAACTCGTCAAGGATCTACAAGGGAGCAGCCACCATCAAAACCAGCTCTGGGTGATTGTCAGTCTTGTCTTAAACCCTCATTTTCTGCTACCCAGAGTGACTGCTGGTGGTGCTGAGCTCTGTTGGGTTTGCAGCTGAAACCTGCAGAAGGATGTTTGCTGGCCAGGGTGCAGATGGTGAGATGGAATCAGAGCAGGGAGGAAATCACTTCTGACAGATTGTTGTAAGAGGAAACAGTTATTCATTCCACCTCAACCATTCTTTAAAAATACATTCCTCATCATTTAGCCTCGTCATTTTTCTTAGATGTTTGGACTTAAATGAGAATGAGTTTTCTGCCTGGCAAAGCAACTCCAAAAATGACAATTTTAAGTGCTGCTCTGACAAATGAAGATATTAAGAGAAAATGGGCTGCCCAAGATAGCACGAGAGTGATGTGGGACTCGTTTTCAACTTGTGTGTTAAAAAGAAATATCTGATGGTTTTTCTATACAAATTTTCCTGCATGGATTCTGTTCTGTCATTATTCATGCTTGCCTCTGAGAATAATTTGAGATCCCACGTCCCGCTCGTGCTTTCTGCTTCCAGACAAAACTCACACACTGTGGCTGTGCAGTGCAGCAGCAACCTTTTAATAGTCACTTCAATTAATTGGAAGCCTGTCCCAAACATCACAGAGATTCCTGGTGGGGGGAGATGGGAGGGGAAAGCCGGCAGCAAAAGTTATTTTCTCCCCGAAATAACAGCGAGCTGAAAAACTGCAGAGATTTCCCAGGGGGAGAAAGATGTGATTCCTTTTTTGGAATGAAAATGCCCTGATTTACCATGTGACTTGGGAAATCCTCTCGGCTTCCTGCAGAGGGGGAAAGGGTGAGTTGAAGGTTTGGTTGGATGTTTGTGATGCATAGGGGATCTCCCGGGAGCCTGCTGCTTGCTGCAAGGCTATTCCTGTTATCCAGGCACTTCTTCCTGAGGCAGTGACAACAGAAATTTCATTGTCTAAATATTGAGTGGATGGGATAATTGCGCTCCTCGGCGCTGTGTGGTTTCTCCCGAGTTTGGGGGTGTTGTATTTAAGTGGAGAGTGGGATCCTTCCCTTGGAATTCGGTGTAAGGCATTCAAGGGAGCCAAACCCAGCATCTGTGTTAAGAGAGAAGCAGTGTGTATTGCTATTAACAAAACCAGCTCCAGACACTCCCTTCTGCACGAAGGGGAGGTATTAAAAATTGTTCCCTGCTCGAGATGAGCTGCCTGGAAAACCTCTGAGGCTGGCTTTGGCTCGGGCTGTGCTCAGTGCCCTGCCTCACATGGGGGGACTGGTGGTGGTTTTGAGCCTGGAAGGCTGCAAGGGAGGGAGTGCTGAGACATCCCTTCCTCCTTGCTGGGCTGGGTGATGCGAGTCTGATTGCTAAGTAACAGAAACTGATGGTCCAAAACACAGCTCTGGCCTGGAGCCAAAAAGCTCTGACCACAAAGTCGAAGAGTGCTAAGATGGGTTTTATTTTAAGGGTAGTTTTGTCCAAAGACAAAGACTGTGACTCAGATTCACACATGTTCTCGTGGAAAACAATCATGGTTTGGGATCAGCCACTCGCAGAGTGTGTGGGAGCGAGCATTTCCATATTTCCTCTTGGCATTTAGTGCTCCAGAGAGTCATTCTAAACAAATAGTTTCACCAAGTACCTCATTATTGAGCAGGGCAGGATGTGACACCACACAGATACAGAACTTAGAGCTGGCAAGGAAGTCAGGATTTTGAGAAGAGCATTGATACTATGCAAAATTGATACTTTGTGAATGGAATACTTCTTGGTATTATTATTATTGTTGGTATTATTATTGTTGGTATTATTATTGGCATTATGTGAATTGAATATTGATACTATGTGAAATTAATTGTTTTGTAAATTGTTGTGTTCGCAAGGGAAGAGAGGAATTTGACTCCATATTCTTAGAAGGCTGATTTATTACATTATAATATGATATTATAAGAAATGATATACTGAAACTATACTAAGCTATAGAGAAAAAAATACATCAGAAAGCTAGAAAAGAATAAATAATAAAACCCCGTGACTCCTCAGAGAGTCACACAGAACTAGCTTTAATTAGTCATTAATTAAAAACCATTCACATGTTTGGATAAACAGTCTCCAGACCACATTCCAGAGCAGCAAAACATGGAGAAGCTGAGGCTTCTCACCTTCCCAGGAGAAAAAAATCTTGGTGAAGGGATTTTTCCAAGGATATCACAGTAACAGTAAATAACATTTTTAACAGGTGTTGGGATTTTTTTTCACCTTTCCCCAAAGGGGGGCTGTTTCTGGTGACTGTCCCTGCACAGCATTCAGGTTTCCTGTGCACAGCAGCTCCTCTGCATTGTGTTTTTTTCCATTTGCAGGCGGTGGTACACCCTGCAGGGTGCCCTCCTCTCCCAGTGCAAGCACACTGGTAACACACAGCTCCAGTCTGGAGCAGCACTCAGGGCTCTGCATCTGGGGCAGGGACTTTGCTGGAGCTGCTGCTTTCGTGACCTACTTCTTCACCGAATAAAAAACTGCTCCTGGTGCCTCAGAAGAGAGATTTGGGCTTTTTTTTGAAGCATCAGACTCCAGTTTGATGCAGTCATCCTCCTCGAGGTTGTTCCCTGAACTATTCCAGTTTCAGTGGAAAGAAAGCAGAGGATCACCTGTGCCCAGGGCAGTGTGGCTTAAAGCAATCCCTGTGTGTTCTTAAGTGTCACTGGGATATTTTATGAAAAATCCCTTCAACCAGGATTTCTTCTCCTGGGAAGCTTCAGCTTCTCCCTGTTCTGCTGCTTTAGAATGTGATTTGGAGAATGGTTTACCCAGCATGTAAACTGTTTTAATTTAATGCCCAATCTCAGCCAGCTGTGTTGGATTCTCTGAGTCCATCACAAATGTTTTATTATCATTCTTTTCCAGCCTTCTAGCTGTATCCTTTCTTTATAGTTTTAGTATAGCATTTCTTTTAATATAATATAATAGAATAGAATAATAAATCAGCCTTCTGAGGACTTGGAGTCAATTCTCATCTCTCACCTCGTCCTGGGGACCCTCCCAACACCACAACACCCGAGGAGCTGTTTGTTGTGGTCAGTCAGATGTCATTAATTTCTCCATTTCCCATTCTGTACGGGGGTAGGTGTGTGACTGACTCATCCCCAACACTGCAACTCCCTTTTTCCTTCAGTTCAGGACACTTGGCAGCACTCAGGACTGAACTGCTGTGATCAGCCTGACATTTTATCTAACAGAGTACACCAGAGAGGGCTGTTTGTTCTTGGAGTTACAATGCCAGAGCAGCACAGTGGTTTTCAGGGCAGCCTTTCCATAATTTCTGTGCATTTCCACTCAGGTGGAATCCCAGGAATCCCCTCCCATTCCCTGGGTGTCCGTGCAGGGGTTCCGTGGCACTGCCAGAGCTCTGCTTGCCTCCTGCAGGAGCTGGGGATGCTCCAGGCAGAATTCTGACTCACTGACACTTCCAGGCTTCCTTGCAGCCTTGGGAATGTGGCACTAGATGAATTGAAAAGCTGAATTCTTGCCCCAGCTCTGCCATCCCACTGGGGAGCTGGAGACCCCACTGGTTGGGTGGCAGGTCTGTGTTTTCTCAATTTCCTTTGCTAAAAAGTTAAGCCAGATCCACTGAACACCCCCCAAAACCCCTCCTCTGATTGTTTTATCTTCATGTATTTTAATGTGCTCCAGCTCTGTTACTCTGCCTCCTCCAAGCTTTTCTAAAGAAAAGTTATAAAAAAATAACAGGAAAGCTTTCAGCCTTCCATTGTCGTGCTTTCCATTTTTATTTTACCAACTAGCATCCCAAGAGTTGTTTTAAGATTAGGCTAATTTAGTTCTCAAGTGTGTTTCCCTTTTTTGCCATTTATGTTTAAAATGTGTATTATTTTGGCTATGATTTGCCTTGGAAAAAGCATTCTCTGGAACACTTTAATACAGTTATTTAATAGCTGTAAATAACAGAGCTGCTGGAGAACAGCTTGGCTGACCACTGGCAGTAATATGCATGAAACTTATTTAATCCTAAGTGATTAAACTTGAATTTTATGGGTTGTGTTTACAGCTGCAGTTCTCCAGCTCTGATTTCATCTCTGTGCTGCTTGAACCTTAATATTAATTTTCAGTCCTGGTGATCACTGACTTGTGTGAGGCTTTTCCCATGGCCAGATCTGCCTCAGTCTGGTTTCTGAAGAAATGTAACTGTCAAAATAGAAGAAAATACTTTTTTTTTAATGTTATTTTTGTTGCTGCTGTTATTGTATCTTCTTCCTACTGCTCTGAGTCCCTCAACTTCTGCTCTTGGCTGTTTGAGATGCATGAAGAGCCCGTAAATAAACATGAGAGAAACCCATGGCACTTCTTAGTAGAGATATTTTGATTTATTGCATATCACCTGAGTGCAAAACCCTTCCAGCTCTTGCTGTGAAAAATATCTGCCTATTTCCTTGTAGATCTGAAGATCATCTCCCAGGTTGAAAGGACATTGTGACTATAAGAACTTCATGTTTTTGCAATCAGTTAATGAAGTTCAGGTTGTTTGATACTCAGAGCCAACTCAGTAATTTGCTGGTCTGTGTGAATAAACCCCACAGGCTCCCTGGGAAGGTGGTTATTTCCCAAAATCTAGGGAAAGGACAGCTGCAGGCAGGCAATCAGGAATAGTGGGGGTGGGAAGAAGGTAGATGAAAAATAGGATGTGCTTGAGCTGTTGCCATCTATCACTATTACTGTAATAAGTGCAGGAATTTGGAGGGCCATGAAAACACTTGAGTGACTTCTCCTGGGTTCCTGATTTATATTCTGGGAGTTTTGGTGCAAAGATGCTCTTCTTGCTCATCCCTTGGTCTTTCTGATGCTGCTGCTGCGAGGTTACTTTCCCCTCCCTTCTTGTTTAATTGTGTATCCATAATGATGAACACAGGTTTTGCCAAGGCTTTTATTTTGCAATAATTAATATAAATACATATATCAATTGGATTATGTAGCATATATAATATATATATTAATATATATTGGATTATATTATATAATCCAATTATAATTGGGGTTTTTCCCCTCATCCTTGCTGTGAGAACAAGACTACCAAGTCATTTTGGGGATATTAATTGCACTTTTTCCACAAGAGACCAAAGGAGCACAACCTTAATAAGAAGTTTTAACTTTTAACAGTTATAATTGCTGTTTGCAGCTTTAATTGTGATGTGGCTTCTCCAGGTAGATGATCTGATAGGAGAAGAATAACCAGGCTTTGAGTGGACACTGGCTTCATTTCTGGCCAGCCATTAATTTCCTTTCCCTCTCCTCAGTAATTAGTGTGGAGCTGTGAAGCTCAGAGGTTGAACACAGTTTATTAACCCTTATGTCCAGGAGAGAGGAGATGGGAGTGCAAATCACCTGCATTTTGTTCAGCTGCTCTTCTTAAAGTATTTCCTTTATAGAAAAGCTTTTAAGTAATATTCAGGTAGGATTTAAGTAATAAAGTTGAATAAAATGTGTGGCCCTTTGCTGCTGGAGCTGCTTGTTTCTTTTTTTTTTTTTTTTTTTTAGTAGGGCTAAGGACCAGTGGCCAGCAAGATTAATTTTTATGTGATGTGCTGATTTAGCACTCCAGAGTGATAAATAACTTTCTCCCTGTCCTCTCCCTTTTCTCCTGTCTCCCACCAAGTTTATTTTCAAGGCACAAACCCCAGCAGGATATGTGGAGGTGTAAAATCTCTGCTTCAACCAGCACGAGCCATTAATCCTTCTCTGCATGGTTTTACATTTCTACAAATGGATTTTTTCATCAGTAGTTAGCCAAAAAAAAAAAAAAAAAAAAAATTGTGAGAGAGTGCAAGTGAAATAGCAAAAATTAAACAACCAGAGCATTGGTGGTTGAATCATCTCCTTCAGACCTTTGCCTGCTGATTATTTTTGGACCAAATTGTTGCTTCCACTCTTAATTCCTGCCCTCCCACTGAGGGTTTTTGGGGGAACTTCAGAGTTCTGGGGGCAGTTTTCACTCAAAACAAGTTGCAACTGATTTTTAAAAGACAGCTGTGGAGAGAACTGATTTCCAGACAAACATCTTGTCTTTACTGTGTTCCTGTTAAGATTATCCTAGTTTAGAAAAATAATCTGGAATTAGTGTCAGTGAGACAGTAATCTGGTGGAGTGCAGCTTTAAATGGATACTGCTAACAAATCCCAGGCAGTGAACTGAGCAGAGCTTCACCTCAAAATATTTCCAGTTTCTTGTGGTTTTCTAAATTCTTTACATTTTGCTGATTATTTCACAGTTGGGACCCCTCTCTTGATTCCCTCAAATGTTGGGTTTTTTTTGGGGTTTTTTTTTTGGCAGAGCTGCTTTGCCAGTTCATCACAGAACTGAGAACCCTGGACCATCCTCACTGATGCAGGATGCTCTGATTTACATCTGTTTGGCTTGGAGGATGGCAGAACCCAGGTGTTTTCCTGTCCCTCAGGGAGTGAAATGTGCAGGAGGAGAGGCTGGTGGCACAAGAGCTTTCCAGGGAAGGCTGAGGTGGCTGTGGGGATTCTCTCAGGTTTTTTGAGAGTAAATATTTGGTTTCTGAGAATGGCTGCCCTTTGAGTGGTGACCCTGAGTCCCTTCCAAAGCAAAGGGCTCTTTGGACCTCTTGGAGCTCTTCTGGCCTCTGACATTGAATTTGCCATTTGGAAACTCTCTTTGGGACTGCAGGGTGGTTCCTGTGGCAGGTGTGAGCTGGGAAGGAGGAGGTTTAGCTGCTGAGCATCCCTGCAGACAGATGGACACTGGGCTGCTTGGGAACTGCCTGTCTCAGTGCAGCTTCCCTGGCGTCCTGGGGGATCAGTAGGAATGGGTTGTGATTTAATGCCACTCCGTGGGGAAAAAAAAATGTAATTAGTGTTACAGTTACTCTGTGTAGATACACAACACTTCATCTACAACTGTGTTTTCAGAGCAGTTTTCCTTCATCTGCTAATGCCAGCCATAAAAATTCCACTTTGCAGCATGGCCATAAAAAAATAATGGCCTGTTCCAATGTGCTGTTGCATTCCTGAGCTTTGGGAAGTGTCTCTGTGGGGTCAGACCTGCACTTGGGGCTCTGCTGTGCAGCAGCAGGGTTAGAGCTTGAGGGGAGTCTGTCCCTTCTGCTGTTGTGTGCCTCTTCTAGCACTGCAGGATTTAACTGGGCACTTTGTCTGTGCACTGTCTAGAAAACATTTATTTACTGAGTTTTGATGTTTTAATCCACAAGTGTTAGAATAGAGATGAAACCAATTAACAGTTTTGCTGATGTATCACAGAATCCCAGAAAGGTCTGGGCTGGAAAGTGTTGGATTATGTCCTTTTCTGACCCAGAGATGGGGCAACTGAGAGGTGTTTTAAAAACTTTTACTCCATTTTCAGCCTCATGTGTAGGGTGAGACAGTACAGATGTTATAATTCACACCATCATCATCAGAAGCTGACTATTTTCTAATTACTTTATAAGTGTTTCTTGGCCTATCTTTGCTGTAAATGTCTTAAAGCCAACATCTAAAATTACCCCTCCTGGCTCCCACTACAATGCATCTTTCATAGCTCTATTTCTCCAAAGTATCCAGTCTTTTTTTGCAAGGCCATCCTTTGAAACTTGTTTCTGGTTCCATTTATCTCACCACAGTGTCTGTCCTGTTCCATGGCATTTCTAAGCCAGCATTTCTTATCTCAAAGTTTGCATACAGATACATACTATGTGAGCCTTCTGTTAAGCTTTGAAAATGTTCTCCAAATCCATTTCCCACATTGACATTCTCCTATATTCTCCTATATTCTCCTATATTCTCCTATATTCTCCTATATTCTCCTATATTCTCCTATATTCTCCTATATTCTCCTATATTCTCCTATATTCTCCTATATTCTCCTATATTCTCCTATATTCTCCTATATTCTCCTATATTCTCCTATATTCTCCTATATTCTCCTATATTTATATAATTCTATATTAGAATTCCTCAGGTCTTTGAGTATTGGTTATTGCACTGCAGGGTAACAAAAACAAGACAGGCCATGTAGGAATGGGATATGGATTAAGGAAAAAATTTAAAAGAGGAACAGAAGCAAACCAGTGGGTATGAGAAGGGAATGATCATATGAACAAGTAGATCATATCCTTGTGTATACTTCAGTTGCTCAAACATAACTTTCCTTATGTTCATACTTTAGTAGTAAGTCCATAAAAAAGTCTCAATTCAGGAAAAAATATTGGGAAGCTTTACAACCAACTTGGTGTCTTGGTTGTGTGAGTACTTAGATCAGAATGAGCCTTTTCTATTGGCAGGGTAAGGGACAAAGAAATGCTTTTTTAAGTATGCAAGTGGTTGGATAAAGTAAATAAAGGTGAAGGCACACAAATATTTGTCTGCTGCTTGGATTGTGTGTGATAGAGCGCTGGATGTGGTGATAAAAAAATCCTTCTTTTTGTGTACAAAGTCAGTTTTATTCTTGGTTTTCAAGCTAACAAAGAGGTCAATATGAAAATGCTGCTGTCACCTTTTCAAGGAAATAATGTGGGCAGGATTATCTGGCTTTTCCTGGAGACAGAAGTCCAAACAGTTCTCAATAGCAGATGTTTGGTGTAAGGCTGTCTTAAAAATGTCACCTTCCTTTTCTCATGACAAAATTCGACTGAACCTGAAGTTGCATGAATCTTGTTTTTTCCATGCTAGTCTGTGTGGGGTAGGGCTGCTGCAGCAGGAATATTTATCAGCAAAACAATGAAAATCTAGGTCCTCTGTGAGCTTGTCTTACACTGGATGTTAATTTTGTGTAGAAAGAGTTAATTAATTTCCACAGTTTTAATCAGCTGAGCAAGAACTGCTGAGGAGTCCTCCCTGTTGTTGAAGCTGTAGCAAAGTTACCTGTTTCAACAACACTAAAATCGGTAAAAAACTAAGTTATTTGGAAGATATGTGTGGATTTCTTGGAAGCTTCTGTGTAGTGCCAGCAAAAATCCAGGGTTTAGTGCCTGGGTGTTGCTGCAGCTGTACCTTGGTTATTTAATCAGATGTAATTAATGAAGATATTCCCTCTTCCAAACGAGCTCTTGGAATATGTTTCCTTTTCCTCCTTTTGCCAGGCAGGGTGGGGAAGCTGTTCCTGAGCATGGCCACAGCTCCTGGATGATTTTGGTGGCACTGGGACCATGTGAGAGTTGGGGGGAATGAAAACTCCAATGAAATTCACAGTCAGATGAGTCAAGGTTTAAAAGGCACTGGGATAAATCCAGGTACCAGTGGGGTTGGTATTGTGGTTGGAAAAGTTACCATGGCTGAATTCTGAGCTGGAATTGCAGCTAGTTAAGATTTCCAGCTGGGGCTGATCATCTTCTGATGGGCAGGGAAGCGGGGAACTGCTCACACCTGGTGGGTTCCAGGTGCTGCTGGTGATGTGCTTGGCAATGTCTGGGTGTCTGAGCACACCCCTGTGGCTTTCTGCACTGGGAGCTTTCAGATTGAAGAAGAATGAGATCATTTTGAAGGAAGTTAAGGTATTTTGATTTGTCAGGTCAGGTTTTCCTTCTGGCTGTTCATCAGCACTAAACCTGAGCAGTTCTTGGGGGGGGGGTTTGTTGGAGGGACTCCTTGCAGCTTGGCAGCTTCCACCTTTGTGGAGGATTCAAGGCCACCTCAGGTTGGTTAAAGCCTTGTAAATCTTTGTCTTGAGGTGCCTCAGTTCTGGGGCTGGATACTTCTAGACCCAGGTAATTGAAATTTGGAGTTGGGCAGTGCTGTTGTTTTCACACTTTAATTAAACTCCTGCCTGACTAATGATGTTCTTCACTGCTTCCCTCCCACCCCTGCCATGCAAT
Organism: Fringilla coelebs; assembly: GCF_963513975.1. Classification (NCBI taxonomy): domain Eukaryota; kingdom Metazoa; phylum Chordata; class Aves; order Passeriformes; family Fringillidae; genus Fringilla; species Fringilla coelebs. Next base: position 4,029,528 of record NC_140066.1, on the reverse strand, counting down.
TTGTTCTCTGCTGGCATCTTTCTGTTCCTCTCTTCCCTATTGTATCATCCTGATCTCCATCCTTTTGTCTACCAGCATCAAAACAAAAACCTGGAAGTCTTGGGTAGTAAAGATTTCAGCTCTTGGAGAGGTTTTGATAGGTGTTGAATATCATCATTGACTCAAGTTTCAGTCTCCATGGCAAGGAACTTCTGGGGCTCTTTATATAACATGTAAAAGGCAAAAAGGAAATACCTGTTCCTAAAGCTCCATCAGAGGTGTGAGCTGGAGAATAGCTTGAAAAATTGCACCTGAATCCAAAAGGGTTTTGACTACATTGGATCTGTCTTCCTGTTAACTGGGAAGTATGACTGAAAAATAATTTGGGAGAAAATAGATGGGATTTGTTGAAAAAGCAGCATTAATCTGCATTTGTTTAAGGTTAGCAATGACTGATAGATTTTTGAGAAAAGGCAGGATGAATTACTATGGTTGAGATGGGAGTTTATAGGTTTTTCATTATCTGCTGATAAGGGAAATTGTTGTGGCATTTCTGAATGAGGTCGATATGGAGACCAGTTCATTTCATCACAGGCCTCTGGCTTTCTGCATGAGGGATTTTAAGTGTACAGGAAAATTCTTAAATCTAATAATTCACATTCATAATGGAATTGTTTTTTCCAGCTCTGTCTGGGATATTTGCCCAAGTGAAAGCTTTTATTTCAAGTGTTCCTTTTGTAGGCATTTAGGCAGATTCAGGGGACTTATCATCATAATTGTCCCTCTTCAGGCTGTAGCAGTGCCTTAGATGCCTGTTAAACTTCTGAGCACTGAAAGCAGCTGATGGTCTGCTTCTCTTTTCAGCAACCCAGCAGGAGAAAGCAGTTGGGAGTTTTTCCCAGCAAGGAGTGTTTGAGCAGAAAATCATCTTGGGTTACAGCACCTGACCTTTACCCATCAGGCTGCTCACCTTCCTGGTGTTTGACCTGACAGGTGATGGCACTCTGCAATTTTCTCAATGACAAATAATGGCAAATAAATTCAGCTTTCCTGGTTTGGGACCATCTCCTCCCTTCCCCCTGTGCTGCAGCCCAGAATGCACAGTTGCATTCTCCATGGTGAGATTGTTTTGTTGGAATAGCTCACGCCTCAGCCAGAGCCAGTTTGGCAAGATCCCTTCTTGGGGTGGGTTTGTCTTTCCTCTTTTGAAGATATTCGGTTTTCTGAAGGCTGAGCAGGTGGTAATGAGGGAGTTTTTATAGCTCCATGGCTTCTGCTGGAGGCTATAAACAGCAGAGCAGGAGGATGGATTTACATTCATGGCTTTACTGGATGAGTGTTTGTAGAACCTCTGAGTACTATGACAATTAATCCAACCTGCAGCCTCCTTTGCTGCTGGGACATCCCTGGCTTGCTGAGGTTTTTGTTGACAGCCTGAAATTTTAGGCTGGGCCTGGATTTATGTAGCATTTTGGATAACTGGCAGTGCCTTGCTCAGTTCTGTGAACCATCTGTGTACCCACTTCAGCCTGGGGAAACACACAGAGCCTTCAGTGACCCCCTGACCTCTATCTCCTCTCTGACCAGTCCCAGGGCTAGGGCTGGAATTGATGGAGAAGCCTTCCATGGCTTGTCCCTGTCTCAGCCTGCAAGAAATGCTCTCAAGTGTCTCATGGAATTAATGCTTTTGCCTTGCCTGAGGTGGATTTATTCCTAGGCTTTATTCCTGCCCTGACTGAGAAGGGACTTGGCTGATATTGTGGATCTGAGACAAGTTCTGTTCAGTGAAATTACTTAAAAATCCTAAAAAACCCACAATGCTTTAGAGACTCCTCTGTTCTCTGCCTTGCTTTTGTGGTGGATTTTGGCAGTGGGGGGGAATATGAAGGTGTGGGTTGGGTTCAAAGGAATTTGGTTCTTGGTTCTGAGCTGCAGCTGCTGCCCTGGTGTTACACTGGGCTCTGACATCACAGCTGCACAGTGATTTTATTCCTCCTTATTCTGTTTTGGCACGAGTAACACAACATCTGTATTTTGAATGGCTAGTGCACAGCTTGCAAACACGAGAGGTTTTCTTTCTTTGCTGTTATCTTTCCTTCCTGAGGTGTTTCAGGCTGGAATCCCTGATGGGGTGGGATAAGTGCAGATAAGGAATGTTGCCTTTTTCAGCTGTGACTCAGTTTTGCTTTATTCAGGTCAAAGTGAGCGCCTTGCTCTGTTTGACAGACATATGTAGCAGGGGGAAAAAAAACCAAAACCAAACAGTAAAACCCTCAGCACAGACTGTATCAGACCTGTTCAAAATGGAAGCAAAACTTGTGTGGTTTTTCACACGATAAACACAGTTCACATGCTGATCTCTGTTTTTTTTTTTAATGAATGCACTTAGTTCCTTTAGGCTCCCCTAAGTTCATTTCCTCCAAAGGCTAAACCAAGGAGAACTTTACCCATATCTTCATAAGCTGAGAATCACTTTGGCTTTGGTGTGTGAGCTGTGTTTTATCACCTGAAAAACCACACAATTTTCATGTTAAATGCACACACAAACCTGGCAGCGTGCTCTGCAGAACAGATTCCAGATTTCTAAAGCTGATTGAACCAAGCTCACCTGCTCCAGGCTTTGATTTCAATGCCCAGTTGATTTGCAGGTAAACATGTGGAGGAAGGTGATGGCAAACATTTGTGGCTGTGCAACTTGTCAGGACTGCAGCAGTCAATTATTCCTGGGGATTTTGAGGTCTGTAGATCTTTGCTGATCCTGGGCAGGGTGTTTATACCTGCAAGGCATTGTCTGGGTTTGTTGTTTGGTTTTTTGTTTGTTTTTTTTTTCCCCTGCCCCTGGAAACATTTATAAATGTAGGTGTAATAGAAAGGGATTTCTTGGTAGTTTTTAAATGAAGATCAGGGTCAGACAGCTCTATTACAAGTCTGTATAATAGCAGTGATCTCAGGTGAGCCTTAGCCCCTACAGCCCTAACCTCTTGCAAATTTACCAAAATCAGAGACTTTTATCTATATGCAGAGAGATCTGTGTGTCTGTAAATAGTGTGAGGATGTTCAGACTTGTGTGGGTTGGTTTGTGTTATTTTCAGGTTGTTTTTTTTCTCTTAGTGCTTTCCCCTTGTGTCCTTTGAACAGACAGTGGGGGCCATTAGGTATTGATGATTTGAGAGGAGCTTTTTCATTGTTTTTGGTTTCTTTCTTTTGTTGGGGCTTCTATCAAGGTCTACCAAAGCTGCAACAGAGAAATACAAGACAGGATCCAAACATACTTTCCTCATGAGATGGGTGAGAGTTTTGGTGCAATTTTATTTAATACCTGACTGTGATTTCTGGTTTTCAGTGCTGCTGTTCATTTTTTTTTTTTTTCTGTTATTCCCATAATCTTTGGGATAAATCCTCCTTGCAGAAATGCTGTGATTTGGGTGATTTTGTGAAAAGCCTAATTTGCAGACTGGGACCAGTGCAGTGTGTGAGGCTGGCTCTGTTCAAGCCTGTTGCTCATGACTGCAAAGCCAGGTGATGTTGGACACAGGGTTGTATGTGGAATACAAGTTTGGCAGCTTCATGATTTATCAGGATCATTAAATTCAGGTTGCCCCATCCCTGGAAATGTCCAAGGCCAGCCTGGATGGTGCTTGGAGCACCCTGGGATCATGAAGTAACATGGCAGGGGATGGAGTGAGATGAGCTTTAAGGTCTGTTCCGCCCCACACCATTCCATGATTCCATCTGGGGGGGACTGGATGGTGTTTAAAGCTTAGAAAGCCCAAGGAGAGTCAGAGGGAGCCTTGCCAGGAATGCCCCAGCTGCCTGAGCTGCTGAGCTGACACTCCTGGCTGGGTTATTTACCTGCTTGTTGTCCCCTGCACTGGTGACAGCTGTGCTTTGCCACATCTCTCTGAGTTTTACTCCCTCCTGGCAGTGCTCAGAGCTGCCAGCAGACACATGTGGGTGCTTTGACAGTGCTTGTCACTGTTTGATTTGGGGCAAAAATGGGTTGCTGCTCTGAAAGTTTAGTTAGCCATGTTCCCTGTGGATCACTGGTGTGCCTGTTGTCCGTGTTGGCAGTGTGGCTCCAGCTGTAGACACCTGTGTGTCAGGTGTGCATGCCACATGGATTGTGACATGGATTATAACATGGTTGGTTTCATTCCTGCTGGAGCCTTTGCTGGTTGTTTCCAAGCTGGATTAAAAAAAAAAAAGGAGAAAAAGTTTTGGAAAACTGCAGTCTGAAATGTGTGTCAGCTGTTTGAATGAAGTCTGCCTTGTGTTTGTGTGTGTGACTTCTGCTGCACTGTGCTGATGCCTTGGGAAGGCTGAACTAGAGCAGAGGCCAGACAGAGCTATAGAATAAAGCAGGGATTTATTGAAAGGATCTCCTCCATGGATCCACCTTGGGCAGCACAAGAGCTGCCAGGATGAACCAAAATGGTCCCAAAATGCACACCCAGTCACAGGGTCTGTCACTGGGATCAGTTCTGCTCCATTTGCATCTTGCAGTTCACTGTCCCATCCCAGCTCCAGCCCCTGCAGTCCCATCCTTGTTTTTCTCTCTTCATTCCACTGTTGTTTGTGCTCTTGGCCTGAGATTTGGATCATTTGTCCCCAGCTAGAGCAGGAATTGTTTTGTCTCCCTGCTCTGTGCAGAGAGCTCACCATCCCTTCATGTGAAGCTCAGACCCACCCACTAAAGCAGCACAGAATGTGAAAAATACAAAAGTTAAAACCTGAGGAATCCTGAGGGTGCTGTGGAGGGTGATCCCTGCTGGAGTTACCCACAGGAGCAGAGCTGTCAGCTTGGATGCTTCAGGAAATGTGCTCAGGAAGCACAGGCTGTGCTGGTGGCCTGGGAGCCTGCAGGACTTGTCAGAGCTCCCCACTGGCTGCAGCCCAGCACAGGTTTAGGTTTAGCAGGATTTTGCAGCAGCCAGAAGAGTTGTGTTTTTTTCTCTTTTTCCTTTTTTTTTTTTTTTTCCTTTGCAGCACCTTGGAAGTAGGAAAGCTATTTCAAACACTTTGTTTTATATGCTTTCCTAGAAATTCCTGTGGACTAAGTAGAGGCTATGCTTGCCAGCTGCAGAGTGCTTTTTTTTGCTTAGATGTGTGTATTTTACAGCTGCTCCAGGCTGGGGGTGTGTGTTACTGTGCTGGGGTGATGGGAAGGCTGACTGGAGGAGGAACAGATGTGTGTGGCAATGAGGAGCTGTGCAGGGGTCACACTGAGGCATTTTACACTCTGCTGGGAACAGATGGGTCCAGACTTGTGAGTAATGGAGTTGTCTCAGAGGCAGAAAAGTTCTTCTGACGTGGTGGTGCTGCACAGCTGCCTCCATCCCTCACTTTTGCTCCTGGATTTTTGGCTCCTGACTGCTTTTTTTTGCCTTTTGCTGTAGATCAGGCTGCTCTCTGGGTTTCTGAGGCAGAGATTCTGGTGCTTGTGCTGTCCCTGTCCAGCTCCAATAAAAAGCTGGCACATCCAAGAACATTCAGGCAGGAGGATCCTGTTGGATGAACCTCGTGGGTCCTTGCTCTCCTTCCCTCTGCTGCTCCCAGAAACCTCCCAGGCTGAGTGGTCTCCAGGTTTGGGGGAAGCCAGGGTTGCTTTTGGGCATTTTAAGGCTGCCATCTGTACAAATATTCTTCTCATAGGCAGGAAAGATTTGTCAGATTTTACTCCTGAGCGCTGCCGGAGCTCTCCAATTCAAATTTGGTACCCAGGCAGGGAAGTGTCTGCAGAACACCTATGGGTTATAGATAATTTTTAAGTGCTTAGCATCATTTTCACAGAAGAAAATCCTGTGGAGAATGGATTTCCTCTGTGAGTCCCTGTGGCTGTAATAATGATGTTACTTTGGGCAAAAATGACGCGATTTAATCCTGCTTAATGCACAGTCTCTGATTTAACAGGTGACAAAGGAACTGTAAATCACATTTCTCATTTCAGTGAGATGGGGAACGTCCACATCTAACTGTTGACAAGTGAAATTAATTGTGGCAGCCATGCTCTGGTGTTTGCTGGAGCTTCTGCAAAAATACAATGGAAATCCAGAAGTTCTGCAGACAGCTCTGAATGCACCTTTTTTGTTACCTCATTTCTCACTTGTGTCCAGAGCCTGTCAGAACAGACACTGAGCTTTCCTTTTTCCTCAGTGTCCTTTCCAGGTGCCCTGTGCTGGCTCCTGGAGTTCCACCACGTCTGGCACAGGAGCTCTGAGCCCTTAGGGACAAGGGGGATGCTTTCCCCTCCTGTTTTCCCACCAGGGAAGCACAAGCAGCTCCAGTGCACAGCTTTGCAGGCACTTTGGGTGTTTTCCTGGTGCCTGTGCTCATGTTTTCCAGCCAGTTTCCTCCCTAGGGCTTTGGGAAGCACAACTGGCAAGAAATACGATGCATGCAATAAATACATTTATATAATGTATATATAAGAATGCATTTATATAATGTACGTTTATTGTATAGAAATAAATATATTTATTTATTTCTATACAATAAAGACACCAGGTCCTCAGCTTGCATTCTCCTCCTAAAGCTGAAGAGAAATTGAAATTTTGGGGCTGCTGTCTAGGGTTTGTTGCCAGAAGTTTGTTCTCCTTTAGCTCTGTGTGGTTCTCAGCCATGGGGAGGCACAGGGAGCCTGTCAGGGATGGAAGGCCCTAGGGAAAAGGAAAGGTGAGGTGCAGAGGGATGGAGGATGCAGGGAAAAGGAAAGATGAGGTGCAGAGGGATGGAGGATGCAGGGGAAAGGAAAGGTGAGGTGCAGAGGGATGGAGGCTGCAGGGAAGAGGAAAGATGAGGTGCAGAGGGATGGAGGATGCAGGGAAAAGGAAAGATGAGGCACACAGGGATGTGCTGAGTGGCTTCAGCTGATGAAGGTTTTGTTGTCCCACCAGCAGGGCACTGCAGCCTGGTGAGCTGATGTCACACCCTGTTCTCACTGGTGGCACTTCTTAGAAATGACACTTTATCTTGCTCCCATCATAAACCCTCAGGAAATGTGTGCTTTTACCTGGGGGTTGGTGTCCAGCTCCTGCAGAAGAGCACAAAGTCCTTGCTCCCTCCTTGCTGATCTCCAGGCACTGGGAGCATCCCTGGCTGGGAGCTCTTTTGGCAGGGAGCTTTTTCTTGGGAAAACTGCGTGTATCTAAATAAAAACAAAAGCTCTGCCAAGCTCCTCTGGTATTCCTGGTATGAAACTTTCAAGTTAGGAACCCCAAGGCCTCGGTGAATCTTTGGTTCTGGCCTCTGTTCATTCAGCCTGTTCTCAGTGATCAGGGTTACAGTTGTGCTCTGTGTAAAATGATTTGTGTGGTTTGAATCCCTATAAGGACCTTGCTGTCAAAACCACAGTGTCATCAAAGGCCCCTTTCTGAAGGAGAGCTGCCATATAAATGCTTTCAAGATGATGCAAGTTGCTTGTTTTTGAAATATTGGCACCAGAGCTACTTGCTGTGAATTCCTCTTTCTCCTTTGCAGGGAGGCCGTCGCTGGTTGCGATTCTAAAAACAAAACAAAAACAACCTCCCCCTCAAATTACTCATTAGAGGCAGCTTGGAAAAATAATGACATCTCCAAATGTCTTGGACAGGAAACCTTATTTGAGTCTCCATCTTGAAAAGAAAAATTTTTCGTCTCAGAGTTTAGCTGTAGAAATGGCATCAATTATGTGCAATAATGAGACATTGCTGTCATTGGCCACATCCTGTTAATAATAATAATTCTGGTCAATAAATCTCCTCTAAACAGCATTTATTAAGAAAAAAGGAGGTCCTTCTCACAGTGGAACAATATTTTTATAAAAGCAGATGAGTAGAGCCAGTTGAGCTTCACTGGACAGTTAAGAACGGGGCGTTTTGGGTTTTTAACTTACCCCTCCTGCTTTGGGCAGATAAAAGCTGTGGTCACCATCAGTTTGTCACATCCCTGGATAAGGACAGATGTTCTTCCTTCCAGAGTCTGCTAAAGATATTTTGAGCTGTTGTGTTCCCTGTTAAAGCTGGAGGAAAAGAGGAGAAACAGCTTCAGGTGTCTGGGAGGTCCCATCCAGCCTGGGCTGTCCTTTCTGCTTTGCAAAATCATTCACATGGAAGAGAAGGTTGTGTCACAGTGACCTCAAATCCTCCTGGGAACTTCTATTTCTCCAGGTAGAATTGGAGATAGATTGGAGACAAAGGAGAAATGAAATCACCCCACCAAAAGGGGCTGTGCAGCTGCTGTCTCAACTTCTGGGCTGGAGCCTCTTGGTGCCAGATAATTCCGTGCTCTCAGCTGGAAAGGAGCTGCCTCATTGCCTCTAGCAGAATAGAAAGTTAATTTCCTGTCACTGGCTGCTCAGCCCTACTTGAATATCCTGTTTGGGAGTTTTTTGACCTGTCAAAAGGATGAAGCCAAGGCCAGTGAGGAGCTGCTCTGCTTCTTAAGTGACTTGGGTTGATAGATGCTTACCCTTTTTTTTTTGTTTTTTGTTTGGTTTTCTAACCTGTCTCCAGTGCTTGGGGGGTGTTTGGCTGAGCTCAGCCTTGCAGCAAGCACCAGCCTGGGCTGAGGGACACCAAAGTTCCTGCTGGAGGTGGTGTCACACTCCTGATGGCCAGATGGGAACCTTGCTTTGTTTAAATCTGTTTTTTGTATTCCTGGCCAAGGCAGCCCTCCTTGAGGGAAGGTGGTGCTGCAGGAATTCCTGATTGCACTCGTTTTAAATCAATATAAACTCCTCTAGTGAAAGATTTTGCCAGCTGCAAGCCTTTAACCCAAAGGAATTAGCCTAAAAATGGGAGTGTGAGGACTTGATTGCTCTTGTGATCCCCCTCACTTGGAAAAAACACATCCCAGAAAATGGAGCTGCCAAAAGAAATGCACTGCAAGAGCAGATGCAGAGTGACAGGGAGCACCTCTAGGTGTAATTATGCATTAGGCAATTGGGAAGTGAGCTACACCTACTAAAAGGAGAGGAAAAAGCTCCTTCATCTGCTCTTAATTGGGTGTTTTCCTTCCCCCACCCCTCTTTGGCTGGGAGATGACTTGGCTGGGAGCACTGGAAGGGACCTGAATATTATTAGGAGGAGCTCTGGCACATCCAGCCTTCCTGGCTTGGAGGAATTAATTCCCCTTTCCTTTGAGGTGAGGAGACAGGCAGTGGGAGCCTGGTGAAGCTGCAGGGCTCTGTGTGAAGTGTTGGAGCTTGGAGTCTCTCTCAAATCTTCCCAGAGCAGCCAGAGGGAATGAATATGGTGTAAAACCTTGGGAAACACTGGGATGATCAGAGAAAACAAATGTTTAGGAGACCCACCAAAGCCCACCCTTGCTTTCCCTTGGAGCAAATTCACCTTCAGAATTCCCTCCAGGTAAAGGGAATTCCTTCTTCTGAGCTGATAGAAAACACAGTGACAAAGGAGCTTGCAAATTTGCAGCCTTCATTTCACATATTTATATTTATATTTATATATATATATCTATACACACATTGAGTATTTTAAATGGTGATTTGTCTGGGGTGCTGGTGAAACATGAATGTCTACAGAAAGAAAAAAATGAGCCATGGAAAACCTGTTGATTGAATGGTGTATTTGATGGAGGAAAAAACACATTATTAATGGTTCAGATATATCCAGGGGTTTTTAAAATCCTGTTTTCTCCTTTTTTTGCTGAGGGCAAAGCTTTTTGCTGTCTGGGAGAGCCTGGAGCACTCTCCCTGGGTAGTCTGGGCTTTCCCTTTCTGCAGGGTGTGTGGAGCTGCCCCTGTGCTTTCCTGAGCATGACTAATCTTGCAACTTGAGCTTCTCCTAGCTGAAGGAAAAACCTCTTCAAGATGGGATTGAATTCAGTCCTGCAGCATCCAGCTCCTATGGTTTGTAATGAGGTTTTGATGTCTCATGGCAGCAGGTCGTCTTTAATGATGAATTCATGTTGAGTGAGCCATCAGCTGGGGTGTCAGTCAGAATTTAAGCCTCTCAATGAATTCTCAGTGATGCTAAGCCTGATGTAATTCTTCAGTTAAGGTGCTCTGAGCCAAAGTGGCCTCGATTTGGCTTTGCTTTCTTGCTTCTGTCCCAGTGTAGAAAACCCCTGGTAATTTTTTTTCATTTTTCCCCAGACTTCCTAATCCTGTTGGAGCTTTTAAAAGCCAGAAAATACTTGCTGTGGAGCTTAAATGCTGACTTACTCTGCAATCCTGGGTACTGGGGGCTTTTTAGAGAGACACTGCAATTGTCTCTTAGCAGCTTAATCAAAAAAAGCAATCTGCCTGTAATTTCTCCTTTGTGTGGGGAAGCTCTTTTCAGGTACTCTGAGCAGCCCAGGGCTCCAGAACTGCTGGACTGTCCCTTACCAAGGAGGGAGTGGGCAGCTCTTGGGGCATTTTGATAAGGAAATGGAGTGTCTTGTCTACAGTGACTTGCAGCACAGCCAGTCCTCTATCAAAATACACCTTCAGAGACCTTTTCCTCTATCAAATACACCTTCAGAGACCTTTTCCTCTATCAAATACACCTTCAGAGACCTTTTCCTCTATCAAACACACCTTCAGAGACCTTTTCTCTCAGGATTTCTGCTGCTCACAGTGACCCTGAGATGTCACAAAGTCTCTTTTCCCAGCCCAGAGGTTGAAGAAGGAGTCAGAGCTCTTCTGTTCATGGTCTCAGGGTTGTTCATTGTTTCTTATCTATCAAATTCTTTCTCTGGCCTGCTGAGGTCTGTCCAGCAGGTCAGACAGAGGCACTCTGTTATCTTTTTATACTAAAAACCATGTGTGCATTATTTACCATAACCCCCCAATACCTATCACCTGTGTTAGACAGTGAGTTCCTACCTTAAACCAATCCAAAAGTGCCACCATCACCCAGAAGATGGAGGCCAGGAGGAAGAAAGAAGAAGGACAGGGCACACCCAAATTCCTCCACCTTGGGACTCTGATGCCCCATTCTAAAAACCCCAAAAATCTATTTTTCACCCTGTGACAAACTATGTTATTCTACTTAAACTCTCCTGACTTGTAATTCTTCATACAAAGCTGGTCATTTGCTCCATGGGTCACAGTCAAAGTCACAGGTGTCCTGGGCTCTGTGCCAAGGTCTCTGAGCCCCCTGGCAGGGGCTGGAGCCATCAGGGACAGCCAGAGGGATGCCCTGGGTTCTGACACTTTTCCTCTATCAAATACACTTTACTGGGAGCAGCATCCAGTGGGTTTTGGTGTTGTTTGGACAAGGAGGCAGCAAACTGTTCCTGCTGGCTGCTGCTGGAGCCCCTGGGGCAGCTGGAGCCAAGGTCCCTCCAGGGCAATAAACAAATCATATTGAGCCATGGCACCTGCTGCTCTCTTGGCTTTTGGCTCTTGCTTTTTGTGTTTCTTGGGTTGAAGATGCATTGATGGTGATTTCCACTTCTTTCTTGACAAGGGAATTCTCCTGGGCTGGTGTTGAAGTCCTCTGCAGTGGTTTATTCCATGGAGATGAGTGTCCAAGGGGGTTTGGTGTGCCTGTGCTCAGGTGGGAGGATGGGAGCCCGAGTCAGGTGCAGCTCAGAGCCAGAGGGATTTGAAAAATCCTGTAGTGATATTTGCATGGGGATGCCTTGGCAAGTGATAGACATTTGTGTTGGTAGCTACCCAAAGCAAAACCTTCAGTTAGCTCTTTTCAATATGCAATTTCAGTAACTTCCTAATGTTTTAATCTGTTTATTTCACCAAAACAGCAGGAACAGAAACCTCCTGACTGTTTGAGCTGAGCCTAGTGGGCCTTAATTTTGATGGTTTCTCTATAGCTGTGCCAAATTGCTGCTGCCTTGGAGTAAACCTTGGTCTCTTCATCTCTGTGATGATTTTCCCACTCAAGTTGCAGGAGCTGTGTTCCTGTGGCCTTTGTGTTGAATGTTACAGCTGTGACTCCTTTTTCCTCTCTCTCCTTTGTGTCATCCCAATTTGATGTGCTGCCTTCTCATTTCTGTTGACACTGTAACCTAGTCTGCTCTTACTGAAAAATCCTCCTTTTTGACACCCTTCCCACCTCCTAAATGGAACAGAAACATCCCTGCAACCAGGATTTTGGAGAGAGTGCAGGGAACAAGCCCTTGTTTAAAACCAACACAGCTCCTGTCAGTGCTGAAGAGCAGAGAGGCTTCTGGTTTCCTGCCAGTCCTGAATTTAAAGAAATGTTTCTGCTGAGGGAAAGGTTTTAAGGAGAGAAGCATGGCCAGTATTTGTGGTAGGACTCTGTACAAGCTGTCATGAACTCCAATATCTCAAAAGTCAGAGTCAGTCATGCAGCACCACCCTAATCTGAAGTGATGAAGGATCCTGGGGGTTGCTTGAGAGGAGAGTTGGTTTCTGGTATCTACAGTAAGTACCTCTGGTCTTTAAAGGAGGACTCCAGATGGAGATTTTGGATTCCCCTGGAGTTACACTTTCCTCTGGCTGCACTGCAAGCTCTGTGGGATGCACCATGTTGGGGTTTCTGGGAACATGCAGATAGAACTGTGTGACTGCATCCTTTTGTTGTTTCTTTGTGTAATTGCATCCTTTTGTTGTTTTTGAGCTCAGCATCATGGCATGAGTGTGGCTTTGGGTCATCAGTCCAGAGGAAACCTGGGTGATGGGGGAGCAGCCCTCCCCCTCTGCCCTTCTTCTCAGATGGAAGTCTATAATCTCTTCAGGTTTTTATTTTTCTGGCTACTTGGCAAATACCTTAATCCAGAGATCCTTTAATTGTGCCTGTGTTGGAACCCTGGGTGCTGAGAATTTCAGGCTTTCTGTGCTAGAAATAAATAAATAAAAATAAATTCTGTGCTGCCAGGCACTGACCCCCCAGGAGAACACTGCATTTGACCTGAGGCCGTGGAGAAGGCTTCCAAAATGGAAGGATAGAACTGGGATGGTGGGTGTGGAGTTTGAATAGAAGGGTGGAAAACAGAGTTTAAGGGTTTAGAATACAGTAGTATATATAAACAAGATGGAGGTTTTAGGGTAGAGGCTGGTCCTTCTTCTTCACCTTCTTCTTCACCTTCTTCTTCACCTTCTTCTTCACCTTCTTCTTCACCTTCTTCTTCACCTTCTTCTTCACCTTCTTCTTCACCTTCTTCTTCACCTTCTTCTTCACCTTCTTCTTCACCTTCTTCTTCACCTTCTTCTTCACCTTCTTCTTCACCTTCTTCTTCACCTTCTTCTTCACCTTCTTCTTCACCTTCTTCTTCACCTTCTTCTTCACCTTCTTCTTCACCTTCTTCTTCACCTTCTTCTTCACCTTCTTCTTCACCTTCTTCTTCACCTTCTTCTTCACCTTCTTCTTCACCTTCTTCTTCACCTTCTTCTTCACCTTCTTCTTCACCTTCTTCTTCACCTTCTTCTTCACCTTCTTCTTCACCTTCTTCTCCTCCATGGGTTTGGGTGGTTTTGTGTAATTGGATAAACAAGTCCACAGTGCAGGCCATGGGTGGTTGGTTATTGGGTTAAAAGTGAAAATAGTTTGGGTTTCATTCCCTAATTGGACGGTTTATCCTTTGAAGGCCTTGCAGAGAGAGCTGTGGGGCCATTTTGTAGCTTTTTAGTGAGGTGCTGTAGAAGTCAGATCTTGTGAGATTGTGACATAGATTAGAAATAATGAACATCTGAGTCTGAGCAGGAAACACCACCTCCAGTGCTTTCAATGCCAGCCCTGACCCAGGAAGGAAAAGCAGATAAAACTTGCCATGACTGCAGCTCCTTTAGGCTGTGACCACCCCTTCTGTCCTGTGTCATTGCTGCCCTGATCAGAGAGCATTTTTGGGAGGGAGCATTTGTCTGTGCCACAGAGAACACTTCTGCTCCCTTCCCCTGTTGTGTTTCCAGGAGGGGTGGCAGCTTTCTCCAGCACTGCTCTCTGCTGCTTTTGCTGCTCATTCCTCCCCTCTGTGTGGTTGTATTCCCAGCTCAGGCTTTAACAGTAAGCTGGGAAAAGCTTGGGATGTTGAGGGAGGTGGGATGGTTGGACAGGCTTTCCCAAAGAGCAGGGAATGTTTATTCCTGATTTGTCACCAAGGTGAGCGACTTCATCCTCCTCTCCTAGAGAAAGGAATTTAGTTCACCTCATACCTTTTTCCATGCATGAGAATTTTCTCCAAACATGGCTTATTTTTTAGCTTTGTGACCTGACAGGATGCTGGAATCACTTTGCCCTTCCCTGCACAGAATAAAAGGGTTGGGAAAGGCTTTTTGCATTCCTTGAGCTTTGCCCAGTCCACCTGCTGGGAAGTTTTTTTGTTCAGGTGATTCTGATGACCTGATTATGATAATATTTCAGAGCTGATAGCTGATATTTCACTTTGCTTCTGGCTGACATGGGAGACCTGCTGTCCTTTGGAGGCTTGTCCCCTTCCTGCAGGGAAAGGGTGGGGATGAGATGAGAAGCAATATTAATATTGCCAAGCAATGTTTATTGCTGGGTGGAATCAGTGGAAAGTTCCAGGCTTTGCAGAGGAGTTGTGCCTGGGAGCCTGTACGCCTTTAGATGTGTGCAGAATGTTCTAGAAGAGTCTTGGGGAGCTGATTCCTCACCTGTGTGTGCTTTGGTGCTTGTCTGGAGAATGCTTGTTCCATCTCTTCAACTGCCTTCTTGGTGCTTTTACTGATTTTCTGTGATTTTACTGTGCTTTCTTGTGCCTTTTGCCCTCTTTCACAGCACTGCACATAACAGGTGCTTTCAGCTAAGCTTCCCAATTTTGTAAAACTTGGCTTGAAATCCTTCAGCAGAAGATCCAGGGAGAAGTGTCTGGAGCAAGGGATTTTGGTTGTGGGGGGTTTGTCTATAAAAAGATCTGATGAATAATGCACTGTGCTGGCAGGAGTGTCAGGCTCACCGTGGTTCAGGGAGTGCCATGTTGTAGTAGATACTCTTGCCTGGGCTCTGCTGTGGACAAAAAAAAAATTCAAATACTGTGGTGTTGCTGAATGCACAGTAGAGGATTTTGTGTTATGTGTTCTGAAATAAAGCATTTAATGTTCTGCCCTATGAAAAAAAATCCCTCCTGGATTGGGGACCCAGAACTGGGCACAGCCTTGGAGGTCCCTGAGCAGGGCCAGCCCAGGGGACAGGCACTGCCCTGGCTCTGTGCCCACACCACTGCTGGGACAGAGGCATCCAAAGAAGTCTTTTGGAGCCAACATATCATCTACAAACTTACTTTGCTTGTAAAGATACAAAAAATAAATCAATGGGACAGATTTGTGTCCTCCCAAGAGGGTTTGGTGACGTGGGGTGAGTGGAATCATCAGTGGCAGCCCTGAGCTGAGGTGTGGGGTGCTGGGGCACTGTGAGCTAATGCTCTGCTGTGACCCCAGCTCTGTAGAAATGGAGACTTTCATGTCTCAGTTCCCCTGCTGGCTTTTGCAGATTATCAGTTTCCTTCCCCCTCTGCTTGCAGAGCTGTGAGTAAGAAATCCCTTGAGAACCTGCAGTGAAAAGGGTGCAAAAAAAAACTTTCCTGCATCCAGGGCTTCCCATGCACATCAGCAGCTGCTGGCATCAGCCCCAGGTGTGCTGTGCTGCTTTTGGCTCCTGAGGAGCACAGGGAGTGCAGTGGGTGCTGCAGTGCCCAGCCAGGATCTCAGCTGGGTTTTCTCTGCTGCATTTCCCATTTCATCTCTGCTGCTTTGAAATCCCTGGAAGAATCCTCCTGGGGACAAATCTGGATGTGATCTGACACTCCTGAGAGCCAATAAGAAAGTCTCTTTTTCTCTTTGTGTGTGTGGGGGGAGGAGTAATTAGCAGGGTACCTGAATTGTTTTGGGATAAATTTGTTGTGCTGAAAAATGCAGATCAGTTGAGGTACCAAAGCTGCCTGAAATGGAGTTCTAAAGCTGCTGGAATCTGAGAGGAAAAAGGGAGGTCACTTGTTTTTCATGCTGTTGCCCTAGAAATCGTGGGGTTTAGCAAATTTTATTTTTGATCATGCATTGTTTTCCTGTAATGTTTTCCACTATAAGCTGCCAGCAAGAACAGCTGAGGCTCCAAAGAGCTGTTCAAAAGAAAAAGTGGGGACTTGGGGATTCCACCATGAAATTAGGAAGAAATGAGCATTACTTCTGAAAAAGCTGGAGCCCTGTTAAAAAGGCATCACTGACTGATCCAGCTGGTGAAGCAAACAGAATAAACTGCTTTGCTGTGCTCTCAGTGACCTGACCAAAACCCTCTTTGGTTTGAGGAGAGGCATTTTCACTGCCCCCAGTGCTGCTGGGGCAGTGCTGCAGCTCTGTGCCATACCTGCTCCCAAGCTGGGCTTTGTGTGTTTCATTCTTGGCTCCAGGAAAGCTCTCAAGGAGCCTGTGCTCCCTCAAGTTGTGCTGCTGGAGCTCTGCCTGCTCAGCTTGGGCTGCTCTCTGCCGGATGCTGGCTCAGGAAACACTTGGTGTTCAACGTGTAGTTAATAAAGAAGAAGTGGTCAGTGAAAAGCAGATGCCTCAGTGGAGTGCTCCAGCAGTTTTGTGGTCTTTCTTTGCTCCTTTCTCTGTTAGCAGGGATGTGGTGCCCCTTTCCATGCTGTGCTCACCCTCCAGGGTGTGAGGGAGCAGAGGTCAGGCTCTTTATTTCCTGGGAAATGCTGGCACTGCCTAATTCCAGCTGATGAAAACATCCTGCAGCAATCCCCTGTCTCCCCTGGGTTGTGGAGCAGCAAGTGTGAAACAGCAGCAGCTGCAGCTCAGGAGCCCTTCAGAGGTGTCCTGTCCCCCTGCCCCTGGGAAAAAAAAAATCATCTTCCTTCTCTTCCTGCAGCCAGGATTTAGAATTCCCTGAGGATTTATTAGCAGGCAAGGGATTCTTTTGGGCAGCAGGATGCAGAAGTGGATGTGGTAAAACCCAGGCTGCAGTCAGTCCTGCTATAACAGTGGGGTTGATGGGCTCTGCTTCCCAAAACTTGGGCTGTTCTCTTTCCATAGTGACTTGCACTGTGAGTTCTTTCTGCAGGTCATTAATTAAAAGTGTTGATAGTAATGATGGGGTGAAATCAGGGGATGTGCAGAGCAGGCGTGGCTGAGAGCTGTTTCTGAAGTGGGTCTGTGCTGGGTGGGGATTTTCTGAACTGACCCAGGTTTGAGTCTCCCTTCCCAGGAGCTTTTTGCATTATTTATTGAAGAAAATGCGTAATCAGGCCTTTTTTTTTTCTATTTCTGTCTTAAAGCAGCAAGACCTCCACAGCAAAGGCAACCTTCCAGAGCTCCAAGTGCAAAAAGCAATGCTAAGGCTGTGTCCAAATCTGTTTTTTTTTTTTGCCTGGGAAGGCAGTGGATCTCCCCATCCCTCCTGGTTCTGGTGAGAGGAGATGGAAGGGCTGGCTGCTCTGTAAGCTGCTTAGATCAGAGACAAAGCTGATGGGCTGAGTGCCACCTGAGTGCTTTGCCATATGCTGCTACTCCTCAGCCTTATTTGCTACTTGTGCTTATTGTATAGAATTAAAATTCTCTTTAAAAGGCACTCTCTGCAGAAATAGCTTCTGACTTGGAAGGAGGGGATGCAAAGAGCTCCATATGAGCCCTTGCAGGGGAAGAGGTGACAGTATTAGGAGATATAATTAAATATGTTAAAAGAAAAATTGCTATTAGCCTGGGCAGGCAGCTGCCCAGCATCAAAACGTGGCTTGTGCTGTCTTTGATCTTATAGGAGCATGTCTTGGACAGTGGCTGGCTTTTCTGAGCTTCAGAGGGATGGGTGAGTCACTCTGGAAACTGGGAATGCCCTCTGATGGGATTGGTCCTAGGTAGTTTCCATCTTGGCTTTCTGTGTTGATCTGAACCCCAGGGAGCCAAGGAATATCACAAGGGGAGGACTCAGATGCCTTTCTGAGCCCTGATGAAAAGAAAACTACAATTGCAGGTTTGCTGGCCCTGCCCCAGTGTGAGGGATCAGGGGAAGAGCTTTGGGAAGAGCTTTTTGGGATGGAGCAGGAGCAGACTGCAGGGTCCAGGGTGTTTTCCACTCCCCTGCCTGTGCTGCAGACACTCTGGGGCTGTGAAGCTGTGGATCCTCACATTCCATGCCTGATGGGAAGAAAGGTGAGAGCACAGTAAAGGGAATAACCTTTGTGCTTCCTGCTGCTGTCTCCTGCCCCAAACATAAAAGATTGTGTACCTGCTGGATATCACAGGTGCTATTAAATCATCACAGGTGCTATTAAATCATCACAGGTACTATTAAATCATCACAGGTACTATTAAATCATCACAGGTATTATTAAATCGGGCAAACCAGTTCACCAGAGATTGTTGTTAACCTGCTCTTGCCTCCTTGGGCTGAGCCTGCAGGCAGGGAGTGCCTGGAGCAGTTTGAAAATGCAGCCAGGCACTCTTCAAATTCATCAGCAAGTTTTGTCATAACCTATTGCCACAAACTAATTCCCTGTGTCCTTTCAGAGACCTTTTCTGCATAACTGGTGGAAATGAAATAGCAGCCAGATCCTTGCTGGCAGGTTTAGCTGAATAATTAGACACTTCCTTCCCCCTCCCAAAAAATAATATTCAAATAAGCTGAGCAATCTAAAACCCTTTGGCTTCAGGGCACAGTCATGCAATGTGTGGGTGTTCTTGTTTTCTGTGTGTTGAAATAAGAAAATTATTGGGAAGGTGTTGAAGGGCATCTCCACCAAAGTCAGCACCGTTGCCCCAGGGTTTGCAGAGGTCACTTCACACTGAGGAGTTTTCCTCCTGCTCAGGCAGCCTCATTAAAAGGAGGAAAGAACTGGGACTGCACTGGGCTGCTGCTGTCTCAGGTCTCACTGCCCAATTTGTGGGAATTGGGGTAATGAGGAGCTAATTAATGACACAGGAATCCCTTTTATGCTGTCCCTGTTGAGTATTTTCTTTGTGCTAATAGAAGAAGTGGAAAGTGTTGCTTTTACCTTTTGTGCTGCAAGCTAACATTCCTGTACCAGCTGGAAAACAAATGCCATAAAATCTTTGGGATCTTTGTAGGAGAGCTGGAGATTCTGGCTGTGTTGTAGCCAAATAATGCTATGATAACATATGTTGTGAAGCTGCCCTACATAAATGTATGAGGAGAGAACTTGATTTTTCTGAAAGTCATCCCTTGAGATATGTGAATGCACGGTGTTAGTCAAATAGGCTGCTAAAATTGTCTGCAAACCCACAGCAGGATAATGCAGTGTGTGTTCCTGTGTTTCCCTTCCTACATCAAGTGGTTTATAAATACCTCAAACCCCGTGGCCTGAGCTGTGTGTGCCTGTCTCAAGGGACCAGGGGGGTGATCCCAGGGGTAAGAGGTCCTGGGAATAGCTCCAAGAGGACTCCAGTGCAGCACTGGGAAGGATGAAGGTGATGTGGTGTGGACAAGAGCAAATCTTCGAGCTCAGCTCATTCCAGCCTGGCCTTGGGCACTGCCAGGGATGCAGGGGCAGCCTCAGCTGCTCTGCCCATCCTCCCAATAGAGAATTCCTTCCCAATATCCCATCCATCCCTGGGTGCTGTCTCTCCATCCCTTGTCCCCAGTCCCTCTCCAGGTTGAAGAACCTCTGCTCTGTCTGAGCTCTTTCAGCTGCTGGCATTAATTCCTGTGAATTGCCTCTGGATTGACTTGCACACGTGCTGGGAAGTCAAACTGAAGAGCTTCCTGCAGAAGGCACTTGGATATAGATAGGCTCCCTAATGATGGGTATAAAAAATGTTCAATCCAGCTTTCTGCTGATGTTGTCTGAGTCAACTGAGCTCACAGCTTCTTTAACAAGGATGTCTCATCTCTCTGCCATGTGGAGGTTTGGGAAATAGAAATCTCTTGTAAATATTTCCAAAGAAATCCTTGCTTTTGTTCTTCCCCTGTGGCTGTGTTGCAGAATGCTGGGTTCTTTTTCACAGCTATTGATTGAAATATTTTGGGTTTTTTTGCTACTCCATTTAAAACCATAGTAAAAAGATGCTGGAAAGAACTCTTTTTAAAAAAAGCAGCTTGTTCCTTGGGTTTTTTTTTAATGCAGGAAAATCTCCCCTCAGAGCTGCAGCAGGTTTGGGTTTGATGGAAAGAATAGTGGCAGCTCCTCAGGCAGCAGTTAGTCACTGTCTGAGGAGATGTGAAAAGCTCTGCAATCCTCAGAGATGTGCTGTGGTCACTTTGGTCGTGCTGCCCTGCTCACTCCACCTTTGACCAAATACCTCTCTGGGAATTGTTTTAAAGACAGAAAAATCCTGGACTTGTTTTTTTTTTTTTTTTTTTTTTTTTAACACACTTCTGAGTTTTATTGGCATAAAAAAAAAGAGGTTGTTGTGGCTGAAAGAGCTGCACTTGCCCAGGCTCTGAGTATAATGCAAATTCCCTCTGCCCCTTCCCATGGAGGTGCTTGTGTTGCATTTTTGATGCTTTTCTGGAGAAGGTGAAATGACCTCTGATTTGTGAAATGACTCAGGAAACTTTAATTACTTTAATTAAATACCTGAAGCCTCAGCTGGTTTTGCTGGAGATGAGCCCTGGCTGCCCTGACAGTGGGACTGTCCCTATTTAGGGAGGTCCAGAGTCTCAAACACCATGGAAAGGCACTGGTGAAATTCCTTGGGACTTTCTCATCGTTGTCATCTTGAAAAGGTGTCTACCTCCATATTTTATTATGGAAAAAAAAGAATCTTTAATATTAGAAGTGCTGCTTTCCTGCCCCTTTATGGCACTGAAGTTAGTTAATTCAGGGAGTGAAAGAAATTCTGAGGCTGCTCTATATATAATAATAAATAGAATAAATATATAATATATTTAATATAAATAATATAATAACAATATTCTTTCTATAATAACTTGAGGTTTCTGGCACAGCAAACAGGGAAGTTGTGGGATGGATAGAAAGGTGGAAACAAAGAGAGAATGTCTCAAAGCTTGGAGCTGAGCAGAAACACACAAGATCTCTAATACATAGGTTGCTTGGGGTGCTTTCTTAGTCCTCTGTTGTGACTGAAATCTCTTTCTGGTGGCTCTGTCAGTTCAGCTGTGCTCTGCAAAGGAAAATGCTTTTTTCCCCACTGCTGCTGGACAGCACTGACCTCACCCCACTGGGATGAGAAGGAGCAGCAGAGCCTTGAGATTCATTACCTGGGGAAGGAATCCTGGGATCTCTCTTCCTCCATCCCAGCTGTGTGTCCTTCCTGGAAATCTGTGACTTGAGGATAAAGCCAAGCTCAGAACTGTGGGCATGTCATTGTTAGTAGAGGCATTGACAGCAGGAGTGGTGTGGGCTGCACATCATGAAATGAAATGTGGGGTTTTTCCTCTCCCTGAGCCTGGAGAGGAAATCCAGTGTTTTGTGCCAGGCAAAGTGTTGGAAACACCTCTGAGGGTAAGGAGTGAGCTCTGGGAAGGTGAATAAAGGGTTGTGCTGCTGGGGCTGTGCCTTTGCTGAGCTGGTGGCTGTCACCATGACATTTTCTGAAAATTCCTCTTTGCCCAGGATTTTCTCCTGGGAAGCTGAGAAGCTTCAGAGAGGAATGAAAACAATAATTATCTGATTGCTTTGGGATGTGGCCTGGACATTGTTTACCAACAGGTGCATCCTTGATTGGTTCCATGTGAATTGTTTTTAATTAATGACCAATCACCATCAAATTTGTCAGACTCTCTGAGTCAGTCACGAGCTTTCATTATCATTCTTGTTTAGCCTTCTGATGGATCCTTTCTCTTTCTTTAGTATAGTTCTAGTATGGCATTGTTTAATATAATATAACATCATAAAATAATCAATCAGCCTTCTGAGAATTTGGAGTCAGATTCTCATCTCTCCCCTCGTCCTGGGGACCTCACAAACACCACAGGTGGAGTTCAGGTTGTTCAGTACTGACACCGATTTTCTAAATGAATATCAAAGTTAGAAGCTGCAAAAGCAGGTGATTCTTTAAGTGAATTTCTGCCTCAGAGGCAATCCTGAAAAGAGGAAGACAGCATTTCATTAGATGTCACAAGAGGCTGGAGCTCATGTTTCCCTTTCTCATCCAGCTGAAAACCAGAACGTTGTGTCCCCATGTCACCGTGATATTTTGTGAAAAATCCCTTTGCCAGGATTTTTCTCCTGAGAAGCCTAAGAAAAGAAATATAAACAATAATTATCTGATTGCTGGGAATGTGCTTTGGAGGTTGCTTACCAACAGGTGCATCCTTGATTGGTTCCATGTGAATTGTTTTTAATTAAAGACCCATCACCATCAGCTGGGTTGGACTCTCTGAGTCTGTCACGGCTTTTATTATTCATTCTTTTCTAACCTTCTTTCTGTACTTGCTCATTGATACTGTGAACATGAATTTTTCACTGAATTTTTCATTATTTCTTAGGAAGAATAATTAGAAGTCTTCTACTTCTTTGCTGCCTCCCAAGCAGTTTTTTGTGCATGTGGTATCCAAAATGTGGCAGACATTTACCCATTTATCAGTTTTACTCATTTATCAGTGTCCCACCATTCCCTCTGGGTGTTCATAAAATGCAGGGTATGCCTGTGTCCACTAGACAACCAAGTTTAAATTGGAAAATATAGTTTTGTGTACTGGTTACAGCCAGCTGAAGGCTGATTTTCCAGTTGAGTTATTGAAATAACTCCCAGCCCAAATGTTGACCTTCATTTAAACCTGATTTCACCCCTCCCCTTCCTGTGACACTGGGCTGTGGCTGCAACAGGGGGAGAAGTTGCACTCTCATTTTCCTTCCTGATAACTGCTTGGGAAATGCTGAGCTCTGTGGTTTTGAGTGTGAGCACTCAAATGTCTGCAATAAAAGCTTCAATCCTAAAAATTCAGCGTGTCATTTGGGTACCAGGTGTGGTGGAGCTGCCAGTTTGGGCAGGATGAGCTTCTGAGCTTCAGAAATGGAGCCAAATCCTGGTGGGGAGAATGTTCACGTGCTTCAAAAGATGCACAGAGAGGATTTGTGTGTGCAGGGATGGGAAACCTCGACTCTCCCAGTTTTGTGTTTGTGGAAATGTTGCTGTTGAACATAAACTCTTACCTGCTGTGTAGGTCTGGTGTCTGAAACAGATAGCTAAATAAATATAAAGTACAGCTAGAGGGTGAATGACTTGCAGAGTGCAGTTTGTTGCTCTGCAGTTGATGGGATCCTCTGGTGCTGCCATGCTCTGCCCAAGGAGTTCCCCAGGTCTCCTTTGTGTCCAATGGAACAGCATCTGTGGGAATAGTATGGTTAAACCTCCTGTGGGAAAAATGGGCTTCTGAGGGAGCATGAAAAGAGGGAAAAATCTCCAGGAGCTTTGTGTTTAGTATAAAGATTGTGGTGTCTAAGTTTTGTTTTTCTGGTTAAAATCCCTGTTTGTGTTTCAGAACTAAAGCGCTCTGCCCACCCATCCCAATTTCTGGATGTAGTTAAAACCATTCTTATTTCTCAAGCCTGACTATTTGCGTTTTTTCAAGGACAAGATATCTGTTGGAACAGGGGGGAAAAAAAATCCCATATTGGGTCTTTAATGTGGTTTCTGTAATTCGTTCCGTGCTTAGGCACCGCAGGTGGGAGATGATGTTCCATTGACAGGTACTCCGGACTAAAAAGCAGGAATTCTTAGAACATCCCAAGGATTCCATGCTGCAGTAGAAGCGTTTGGCTGCAGCAGGAGGAGCAGAATGATTTCTGCAGGAGTAACTCGGTGTCAATGTGCTCTGTGCCGTGCACTTAAGGAAACTCATCTCCTTCACAGGGAGGAATTATTCGTTTAGCAAGGCAAGTGAATACGGGGGATCTTGAAGGGTTAATAATTTCGGGCTAATTTTTTGAAGTCCATCTATGCCATATAAACATGGAAACCACTTTTGTGTGAGGAGTTTCTGCATCTTTTTGGGTGGGTGAGTTGTTGCAGTCCCGAGTCGCCCGACTGCTTTGTCAACACTCTCTCCTATTTGCTCATTTCCTGCTGTTCTGTGCATTTTCTTGCTTTTGCTCCTCCAGCAACGTAATTCTTTCTGGGAGCGAAATTCCAAACAGAAAACTGATGAGTTGGGAGCGTGAAGAGCTATTAATACATGCGCTGGTGTGGCTGAGAGCCGGGGGGGTGGATGACAGAAATTCTCCGCTCGCTTCTCGTCCAGCGCTCCCTCCCCGCAGCGGTGGCTGCAGGGATGTGCGGTTCTCATTTCACACCACAACCGGGGAACCCCGGCAGGGATGTGCGGGTCTCATTTCACAGCACAACCGGGGAACCCCGGCAGGGATGTGCGGGTCTCATTTCACAATATCGGGGGAACCCCGGCAGGGATGTGCGGGTCTCATTTCACAGCACAACCGGGGAACCCCGGCAGGGATGTGCGGGTCTCATTTCACAATATCGGGGGAACCCCGGCAGGGATGTGCGGGTCTCATTCCACAGCACCGGGGAACCCCGGCAGGGATGTGCGGGTCTCATTTCACAATATCGGGGGAACCCCGGCAGGGATGTGCGGTTCCCATTTCACAACATCGGGGGAACCCCGGCAGGGATGTGCGGTTCCCATTTCACAGCACAACCGGGGAACCCCGGCAGGGATGTGCGGTTCTCATTTCACAATATCGGGGGAACCCCGGCAGGGATGTGCGGTTCTCATTTCACAATATCGGGGGAACCCCGGCAGGGATGTGCGGGTCTCATTTCACAACACCGGGGAACCCCGGCAGGGATGTGCGGGTCTCATTTCGCATCGAGGGAATCCCGGCAGGGATGTGCGGGTCTCATTCCACAATATCGGGGGAACCCCGGCAGGGATGTGCGGGTCTCATCTCACAGCATCAGGGGAACCCCGGCAGGGATGTGCGGGTCTCATTTCACACCACAACCGGGGAACCCCGGCAGGCAGGCGGGGCAGTGACCCTGCGGGGCTGCCGGGCTGGGAGAGAGCTCCTGCGGCAGCAGCAGCGGTGATTTCCCCGTTGGGCAGAGCCAGCCCGGGGATGGAGATGCACTGTGCCTTCATTGCAAAACCTCTTGGGGCTCTGTACAGCCGGGCGAGCTGGGATTCCGCGTTCAGCCTCCCGCCGCTCAGCCAGCATCACCCAGCGGGGCGGTCTCCCGCTGCCCGGCTCCCTGCCGGCGGCTCCTGCTGCCGATCACCTTCCTCCTCCTCCCCTCATCACCTTCAGGCTCCTCCCGTGTTAGGAAAATTGATCCACAAACACCAGGGGTTTCTGTCCAAAAAGGAGACAGAGGAGCCCTTTTACTTTATTCCAATAAAGGCAGAGGCCATGGGGCATCCCCTGGGATCTCTCCAATTTTTGGAGGACGCAGCCTCCTTTTTATCCCAATTTCCCAGCCACATTTCCCTTCTCTCTTTCCCCATTTCTGAGGTACTTGAGAGGTGCAGACTTCCTGATACCAAAGATTTCCCTCTAATGCATAACCCTCCCTTTTCAATTTTAATTCTTATGGAATTTAGGGGTTTTTCTTCCCTGTTGTTTCTTTCATCTTTCAATGTCTAATTTCATTTCTGAGCAAACCTAAAGTTTATTTGTAAAAGCAAATCACTTTTTCCATTCATCAATCAGTGGAACCCTTCCCCACTGTTTCTGCTATCTCCCAGTGCTGGTTTTATCTACCAGCAGACCCACAGCCTGTTTGGAAAGACAAATCTGCCATTCCTCTCACCTGCTATCCTTGGTCTCCAAATCAGGCACTGCTGGCAGAGGGGATTGCACTGCCCGAGCAGGGGGGCATTGAGGTGTTGGAGCGTGTCCAGAGGAGGCAACGGGGCTGGAGAGGGGCTGGGAACACAAACCCTGTGAGGAACCACTGAGGGAGCTGGGGGTGCTCAGCCTGGAGAAAAGGAGACTCAGGGGTGCCCTTATCACTCTGTACAGCTCCTGAAAGGTGGCTGTGCTCAGCTGGGGCTGGGCTCTTTCTCCAGGCAGCACTGACAGAACCAGAGGACACAAGCTCTTAAGGTGCACCAGAGGAAATATAGGTTGGATATTAGGAATAAGTTTGTTACAGAAAGGGTGATAAATTTCTGGAATGGTCTGCCCAGGGAGGTGGTGGAGTCACCATCCCTGGGTGTGTTTAAAACAAGCCTGGATGTGGCACTGGGTGCAAGGGTTTAGTTGAGGTGTTGGGGCTGGGTTGGACTCGATGATCCTGGAGGTCTCTCCCAACCCAACCCAGAGATTCTGTGA
The DNA here is from genome assembly GCF_963513975.1 of Fringilla coelebs. NCBI lineage: Eukaryota > Metazoa > Chordata > Aves > Passeriformes > Fringillidae > Fringilla > Fringilla coelebs. Next base: position 4,003,473 of record NC_140066.1, on the reverse strand, counting down.
TTCTGTGAGTAGCAGAGTTCGTAGTAGAGACCCTGCTGCTAACAAGTAGCTTTCCTTTCTTAAAGAAGGGATTTACATATGGGATAAGGAGGCTGCAGCAGATGGTGGCAGCGTGTTTGGTTTGATCAGTGAATTCAGAAGTAATTCCATGGGAGCTCTTGCCCCGCAGGGAGAGAGGAGGGAGCTGTTTAATCGTGAGGATTTGCTTCCCTGTGCCGTGCACATTAACTGGAAATCCCTTCGTTTGTATTCATAGCAACCATCGAGCATTCTTCAGTTGGAGTCAGAAGGAATGGGCTCGTTAAAGCCATTATTAGATGGAGGGATTTCCCCAAACAGCCATTTTTGACATTATCTCTCCTTTCAAAGTGACTCAAACGTTTTGACCTGTAGGCAGTGGAAGAGAAAAAAAGGTCACTGGTAATTAGATTATTGCCCATCTGTATGTTAACACGGCTCTTTCTGTCGGCTGTGCATTATTGATGATGTGTGGCAGAGATTATTTTTCTATAACTCTCTGCTGAGCTGGACTTCAGCCCTGTTCTCTGCGGATGAATTATGATTGTATGTGATTTAAGATTGCCTGAAACACAGATCTGGGTGTAAAAGAGGTTGCAGGAATGAACCAGTATCACCTGCAAATTACAGCATCTGTACCAAGTAATTACTTTAGAAGTGTGAGACTGTTTTCAATCTGGATTGTGCAGAATGTACCGAGATTTCAGTTCAGTTTCTCTGTGTGTTTCTCAATTTCTGGGTGTTTTGAATACCAGCCCAGGTCTCGGTGACTCTGCCAAGCCCAGCTATGCTCACACTCAGCTCTGGAGGGTTCCCATCAATATCTGTGTGGTTTTCCACTGGCTCTGGTACTGGAGCTGTAGGGAAAAGCTGCTGGCCAGAGCTTTGTATTTATTTGCAGTGATGTTTCCAGGTTGAAGTTTATCAGCATTTCTTACCTTCTTTGGCTTTAATGGTGTTTCTCAGCGTGTGACCTGGGAGGGGAAATGAGGCAGAAGAAACAAGTCCTTGGCTCGTCCTGCAAGCCCCGTGGAGGCACCCTGAGAGTTTTCTTCATTTATTTTCAGCTCAGTGTGAATTTGAGACCTTTAAGCACCATTCCTCCAGAAATCTGCCATCTAAAAGCAGCTGGGGGCACCTGTCCTGTTAAAAGTGAAACCCCCCTGTGGAAATTGAGCAGCACTGAAGGGTTCATTGGGTGACATTTAGGGGAGAATGTTTGGGGTGCAGCAATGCCTGTGCAGACTTGTGCTGCTTTGGCTACAAATGCTTTGGCTACTGTTCTCTGCTCTGGGTGTGAAAAAACGCCAATCACTTGTTTTTTAGATTTTAAAAGTTTGATAGTAATAAAATGGTTATAAAAATAGCAATATAATTAGAGTGATAATGATTTGGACAATTGGGATTAGGACAATATGAGACAATAGAAACAAAGAGTTAGAGACAGTCCAGGTGGCTCTTTCTGGGACTCACGTTAACAGAGGATTAACCCTTAAGAGCAGCAGCCTGTTGCACATTCCTACAGCTCATCCATGATGCATCAATTCCATTCACACACAGGATTCTGGCTGGGCAGTGTCAGCTTCTTCCTCTGAGTCCTGACGGCGTCTTCAGGGCTGAGTGAGGCAGGAAGAACTCGATAATGGAGCAATAAATTCTCTTTCTCTGAAAGATTTGGGTGTCCTGTGGCTGCTATCTTGGTGGGGCTCCTCTCTTAAAAAAAACTATCTTCCATAGCATAGTTTCTATTTTAACATTTTCTTATAACCTAAAACTGTATTTAACACACTACTTAAGAGAATTAATACAGCATCACTTTCTAACATAACACATACAATATTTGTTTGAGTATTTGCAAAAAGCAAATCAGAAAATGCACATTGTTCACACTGGGTTTCATAGGATGCCACTCAGTGCAGCTACTTTGGGCTGTGCATCAGTTTGAGGTGTGTTCCCTGCTGGCACAGTGTGCCCTTGTAGCTGAGGTGAAAAGCAGAGCAGCTCCTTGGCTTGCCTGTGAAACAGAGGTGCTTTGCCTTCCCTGCCCCTTGAACAGCAGGGAGTGGGCTGGAGGAGGAGGGCAGGGGTGTGGCATTAATTTTGGGCACTTTTACCCATAAACTTGCAGGGCAAAGCAAGCTCAGGGTGGTGCTTTCTGCTGCTGCAGTGCTTAGAAGGGATTTAATTTTCATTTGCTCATTGCAGAGTTGGGAAGCCTTCTCCTGCCTAAGGGAGGGCTTAAATTAGAAAATTCACAGCAAATGTGTGCAAGTTTCTGAGGAAAGAAGAATTTGGCTGACAGCTTGGGTTTATGACAAAGTGATATTTGGGTTCATGAGAAAAAAATAAACTTTTTTGTCTGTGTCTTATGTGCTGATGTATTGCCTGGTCTCTAGGGTGAGTGTATCCCCTCCACCCCCTGAATTAATCGTGGAGATTTTACTGAATTGGGTGTTTGCAGTTTATTGGTCTCTAAGCAATGAGAAAACAAAGCTCTGACCCAGCCTTGTGGCAATTTCCACCTGAAAGTTAAAAGCTGCTACTCTTTTATGGAATAAATGAGAAGCTTCACATGAGGAACTTTCCCTTCATGGAGAATACTCCTAAACCTTTAATGCAGCATTGGAAGGTTTGATTTATTTCTTAGTTGTATTAAATTGTAGTTTAAAGGCTTCAACCACCAGTTTTGGTGGCTCTCACAGGGGAACAAGGATGAATACAAACAAAGATCTGCCAGTGGTGTGGTGCTCAGTTAGGGTAAATTCCACCAGTGCTAACCTTAATTTCTGTCTAGAAAGAAATTGTCAGCCCCAAACTGCACAGGGATGGGAGGGTATTTCTCATCTTTCAGCTGCAGGCAGGAAAACCAGCAGCTGTGTGGCAGCACATTGTATTGATTCCCTTATCTAGCTGATAGCAGCCTGCAGGAGAAAATAAAAAGTGAATGAGCTTGAGTAAAGCAGAGGACATCAGGGCACCACCATGGGCAGGAGTGGGGAGTGCCACTGGCAGCGTGGTCTGGGGTCTCCTTAATTAAAACAGTAAATGAAGGGGCATTTTTATAGCAACAGCACCTTGTGATTTTCCTAATCTGATTTTGTTAGCACGCTCTGCTCCAGGGAAGCTTCCTCCCTGAAGCTGCCTTGGAGGGAGAGTGCTGTGCAGTCACTTCAGGCAGTGGGAGGTGGATGGTGCCTGCTGGGGAGTGTGCTGGCAGCAGAGACTCAGGGGGGATGCAGCAGTGCCAGAGCTCAAAGTGCAGCCCCAAGAGGGGAGGTGAGGGCTTGGTTCCTTGGATTGGAAGGAATGGCTTCCCTGGCTGCAAGATTCTGTGTCAAACTTGCTTGTCTCACACAGCTCCAGGGTGTCTTGGGGATCAGTGTGAAGGACTGTGGGTTGTGTGAGACCTGAGCAGTAAAGATCAGGATGATGCTGACATGCCAGGTGTGCTAATAAAGGTGCCAAAGGAGGAGCAGTGCCCAAAGGCAGACTCTGGTGGGCTTGCAGAGTCTGGAACATTTGGAAAGCGCACAAAGCCTTGCCACAGTGCTGCCCAGAGCAGCATTAGCAAAGCACTGTGGTTTCTCCACACCATGCAGGGCTTGCTGGTTTCCTAACCTGGGAGCAGGATGGGCTGAAAGCAGCACTTGGGGTGGAGCAGCTGCAGGGGGACTCTGGCTCTGATGCTGACATGCCTTGCTGTTCCTTGTGGCAAGCTGTGCTCTCTAAAATAAACCTGTTGAGAGCCAGCTTGGTTCAGGAAGTGCTTCCCTATTTAATGGGTAAAAGTGCCCAAAATTAATGCCACACCACTGTCCTCCTCCTCCAGCCCACTCCCTGCTGTTCGAGGGGCAGGGAAGGCAAAGCACCTCTGTTTCACAGGCAAGCCAAGGAGCTGCTCTGCTTTTTTCAGCTACAAGGGCACACTGTGCCAGCAGGGAACACACCCAGGCTGTTCATGAACAGTGCTCTGAGCCTTTGGGGCAGACCAAGCCAATCTTGTTCTTCTCATTGTCCTGCAGGGTGGCAGCTGGATTAATTTTCCACAATGCAAGGCTCTTGTGCTTTTACAAAAAACCAAACAAAACCCCAAGGAGTTTCAGCTTGTTCATAGATGGGGTCTGAACACGTGTGCCTTCAGGTGGAATTGAAGAATTTCTGCATCTCTGAGGTTCAGTCTCCAGAATTGCTATTAAATGACTAATTTTTACAAAAGAAGGCCCAAATCTTGCTTGTGCTTCTCCCTCACTGATGTCCAGACCCACTGTGACTACAGAGAGGCTTTTCAAGTGGCATCTCCTGACAGCACCCACAACTCTTTTAAGGGATGTGCAAATAAAATCAGGGACGGGCATTCATTTTATTTTCTTTTTTTTTTTTATCACAAGGCAGGTAAATCCAAATGGAAAATATTGACTGTCAAAATCCACAGTCAGGCTTTGAATATTCTGTGATAAGGGTGCCTAAAGACCTGTTTGTTTTGTGCATGTTATCTCTTTATCAGATCTGTTTCTTGATGGAAAATAAACATAAATCGTTTTTGCTTCTTTTTCACTTCCATGGAAGTCAGACATCAGCTCTCTGGTATTTCACAGAATATTCTGATTTGGAAGGCACCCTCGAGGACCATCATTCCAGATTTCTTCTGGAAGCTTCAGAAGTACCTGGTTGTAGGGGTTTTTGCCCTCATGACTGAATTTTTATGTCTATTTAATATTAAATAGCTGGTTAGCAGCAGCTTTACATTTCTGAACCTAAATGCTATGAATAATGTGTTTAAAGTATTGATCTATCAAGTACCCTTATGGTAGCTACATTTGACTTGGAGATTTATATTTCAACTTCAATTAGAATAAGTCATAAAAATGACTTCTTTACAATTCTCTTTGGTTTAAATAAATCAGGAAGTATGTGAAATACATAGCAATTGACAGGCTGTGTGTTTTCAGAGATAAACTGGGAGTTGGGATTATGGGAGCTGGCTGGATGTTCCTCAGTGCAGGCAAACCCTATTGCTGGATATGAGTGGCATTTCAGGAAAATAAAGTAGAAATGGTGAATGTATTTAAAGCTGACTGTTCCTAATGAGTTTTCCTGCCTGGTGGCTCGACTTACTGAAGCTCAATGTTCTTGAAATGGCCTGGATTTGAAGTCACACTTCCCCACACTGGTTTTTGTTGTGCTATTGCTAAACCCAGCTAGAAAGAATAGGGGGAAGGAGGCTTGATTAAATTCAGTAACATTTATTTTTTTTCTTTAGCTAAAAGTGGATAGAACTTTCCTTTCTGCTCTTGAGTGTTTCAGCTCTGAGAGCTCTTCCTTGGCCCAAGCATCAATTGCTGCTCCTGAACTCCTACACTGGAGCTTTATCCCCTCCTGTGCTTTTCACACTGAGAGGTGTTTTTTCCTTTTTATCATGGTCATTCATGCCTTTGAAGGTCCCAAGCTTGTGTGAGTTGGGTTTTTTTCCTTTTTCCAGGTGTTTCCCAACACAGGGATACATTTATTTAGGTTGGGGTAAAAAGGTGGGATGGAGAAATAATTATAATGTGAAAGTTACTTTTTATCAGAGCCAAAATTTGCTTTAGTGGCCATATTCCCCTGCCTTTCCCAAATGCAGGCTGAGGGTTGCTGTGATGTTCCTCACAGGTACAGGGCTTCCAGGGAAAATCCCCAAAGCCTTGATAATGATCCTCTCACCAGGTTCTGCCTTTCTTTGCACAAGGTTTGCTCTTTAGAGTTCAAATGGCAATTAACAGTATTTTTTTCCCCCAGAATTTCAGGTTGCTTAGAGAACTCTGTGCCCAGTCACTCTGTGAAGCAAATGGCATGGAAATAACAGAGATGATAACTGGTTTAAGTAATTTACCTTGGCTTTATCAGGTGGCAGTTCTGTGGTGCTCCCTGGAAGGGCTGCACAGCTCAGTGGTGAGGTGAAGTGAGTGGGCAAATGCAGGTTCAATGGTCTGTGAGATCTGTGTCCTCAGCTCTGATTTTATTCAGCAGCTAAAACAGGGCAGGGGGGGAGGAGGAGGAGGAGGATGCTTTCCTAAAGCAGCACCTAAAATCCTACTTCCACAAGTAGAATTTTCGAGGTTTTTCTCAACAAATGTCAGAAGCTACACTTAAAGAATTAGCTTGCAAAGTGATTTGAGCTGGGTTTCTGTGAGCCTGAATGCTCATCCCTCACCCTCTGAGACTTTTGCCTTTTGGAAAGGCCACTGAGCTCCTGTAGAAACCCTCCCCTCGTGTCCTTGGGTGGAATGCAGGCTGGCAGGGGGATTCCAAATATTTAACAGAAAAATTGCTCTGAAATATTTATCCAGTAATTGTGCTGAACAGCTTTTGCTCTCCAATTTAATCAAGTATTTTATCACCACTTCAGGCTGCAGGTAATAGACCAAAAGGAATATTTTGGATCTTACCCCTCTTGAATTATTCATGGCCCGTTGTGTCTGTTCTCAGCTTGCCAGATGAATTACTTGTGTTTCCAATAGTTAGGCTTGATTTATTCTTTTTTCCAGCCTGTGTAATGCTTAAACAATTCCCAGGCAGATTTGGAAAATAACTTCTTGAAGACACAAAGTTTAGGATTGCATTGATCTCTGATGCACTGATGCATCAAACTGACACCATCCATCTGAGGGCAGAGCTCACCAGGAGAGACTCATATTTGAAGGCTGTAAGTTGTCTCTTCCACAAACCACCTTTTTTTTTTTTTTTCCCTTTACTGGCAATATTAAAAACCCAGTTCCTTTTAATCTTTCCCTGATGACTCATCTACACTTTGATACTTTAAGGCTATTGAATACCAGAAGTTATAGACTCTGCTTTTTTGGCAGTAGAACTGAGATATTGGAGGGTTTGACTGAAATGGGTGTCCTGACAGTGGGGCTGAGGGGGATATGAGGAATTTGGGGGAATCCTGCAAGAGCTGGTAGCACTGGGAACTCACCCTTAGTATAAAAGGGAAGCCAATTTTGCAGGGGTCACAAAAGAAATTAAAATGGTGATTTGGAGCTGAGAGTTTGTTTTGACCGGTGTGCTTCCCACTTTGAGCTGGACAATCTATTTGTGCTTGATGTCTGTGTCAAATCCTTCCCAAGGAGGAATAAAGTTCATTGGCTGGAGGAAGAATGCTGCCTGTGTGGAGGTTATGTGGATAAATCACTCACTGTGTACCTGAATTACCTCTTTTGGTTCTTTTCTACATGAAATCTTTCATTAAGGAAGAGCTGAATCAGTATTTAAATGCTGTGCAAACAGAGGGCTGTAGTGAATAAAGCAGCACTTGAGAAAGGACACAGCCAGTTTGCATCATTAGTTCCTTTAAATAGAAAAAACCAGTTTGCAATTCAGAGTTCAGTCTTGAGCAGCTCCTCCTGCAGAAGGATGAGGAGTGTGTGTGTGTTGCCTGTGCTGGGGAGCTGTTCTGCAGGGTCTGTTCTGTTATTCCTTGCAAATAGTTTTGTGATTAATCAAGCTCTTGCTGTACACCACAGAGAAGTGATCTCACGGATAAACTTGCTTAGAAAGCCCTTTCTCATCTATTGTAGCAGATTTAGCCAGGCATTTGAAACACTTTACTTTTTTATTGTTTCTCTGCCAGAAATACTTTAACTGCATTAGAGATTTTTGTATGTGCCAGTGATAACTTTTCTTGTGAACTGTGAGCCAACAAGCTGCTGAAGGTTGCACAGTTCAGTGAAATGTTTTTCCTGGCCTTGGTGCTGTAAGGAAACGGCTGTGGAAGTTTCCCTAGATTGTGATGAAGAGCAAGGAGTGATGAAATGGCAGGGAGCAAGGATACCTGGAGAGGGTGGGTGTTAGGGAAGCCTGTCAGGAGCACACAGAGCTCAGTATTGGAGTGAGATACACTGGGCTGGCAACAGGACAGTCCAGTCCAGTGACTGCAAACTTGGGACAGTGGGAGCAGGCATTGCTCTCCTCCCCCTGGTAAATCTGACCTGCAGTTGTAAAATGTTAAAATCCAGTTGGTATCTGGGAAGAGGGAGAACTTAACATGAACAGCATAAGTGGGAAAGGGAGGTTTTCCCTGGCTGAGCAGTGTGCAGATGTGCCAGTGGAAGAGGAATGCTGAGGTGGCTCTCTTGTGCTCCATTGCCTGCTCCCAGAGGGTGGGTTCTGGGTTTTTGATCCTCATCTCTTGTATTCACTTCCTGCTGCCAAATCTGGTGGTGTGAATCTGCTTCTGAGTTTCCTGAGAACCTGTGAGTTTGCTCCTGAGAACTACAGCTGAGCCATTTCTTCTTTCTCTCCCAGGAATGCAGTTTATTTCCCCCATGCAGCTCTTAAATGTGTTATTCTTTAAGCTGGTCACTAGCAGAGGCATGCTTCACTCAGATTTTAAGCCCAAACTGGTAGTCTTTGGCACAACCTTTCACTTTAACCCTGTAACTCTTTCTACAGTTATAAAGAGCAGGATTTAGCTTCTTTCTTTTTCTCTGGAAAGATGATGATGGAGGAGGATGGAGGAGTGCCTGATGTGCTGCTTTTAGCAGGGATGTGCTGTATGTGGTGCCATGAACTGTGTTTTGAAGATGCTGAGGTCAGGAGTGTGGTGGGGGGACCTGGCCAGCAGGGCAAGGGCAGCCTCTGCTGTGGGTGAGAAATTCCCAGTTGGCTGATGACAGCTGAGGAAACAGCTGCAGGTGTAAGCTGAGAGCTTGCCTAATTGTGGCATAGCCCAAGCATGCATCCATTGCATTTTAGGATTGCTCTGAAGAAATATTCTTAATAAATCCAGGTGACTGTACTCTATCAGACGGTTCAAGACAGGTTTGCTCACTACATTTTGACTTTTAGAGCCTGCTGGGAGCTGACCCTCTTCCACTGTGCTGCCTGTGCCCAACAGACACATGTGGGTGCTTTGACAGTGCTTGTCACTGTTTGATTTGGGGCAAAAATGGGTTGCTGCTCTGAAAGTTTAGTTAGCCATGTTCCCTGTGGATCACTGGTGTGCCTGCTGTCCATGTTGGCAGTGTGGCTCCAGCTGTAGACACCTGTGTGTCAGGTGTGCATGCCACATGGATTATAACAGTTGGTTTCATTCCTGTTGGAGCTCTTGCTGGTTGTTTCCAAGCTGGGTTAAAAAAAAAAAAAATACCAACAGAAAAAGTTTTGGAAAACTGTAGTCTGAAATGTGTGTCAGCTGTTTGAATGAAGTCTGCCTTGTGTTTGTGTGTGTGTGTGACTTCTGCTGCACGGTGCTGATGCCTTGGGAAGGCTGAGCTAGAGCAGAGGCCAGACAGAGCTATAGAATAAAGCAGGGATTTATTAAAAGGATTTTCTCCATGGATCCACCTTGGGCAGCACAAGAGCCCAGCCAGGGCTGCACCCAGGATGAACCAAAATGGTCCCAAAATGCACACCCAGCCACGGGGTCTGTCACTGGGATCAGTTCTGCTCCATTTGCACCTTGCAGTTCACTGTCCCATTCCAGCTTTAGCCCCTGCAGTCCCATCCTGCTTTTTTTTCTCTCCCCAGCCCACGGGGTTTGTGCTCTTGGGCTGAGATTTGGGTCATTTGTCCTTGGTGCCCAGCTAGAGCAGGAATTGTTTTGTCTCCCTGCTCTGTGCAGAGAGCTCAGCATCCCTTAATGTGAAGCTCAGACCCACACACTAAAGCAGCACAGAATGTGAAAAATAGAAAAGTTAAAACCTGAGGCATCAGTGTGGTGCTGCTTGCTCCATCCAGTGAACTGGATGGTGGTCTCCTTAACAAGAGGAAAATAGGAAGTACAAATGCACTGGTCCAGAAGAATGGAGTGAAACAGTTCTTTTGGTCATCTTTGGGTTTGTTGTTTTGGTGCAGTAACATTTGTAAAGCTTTGGGGTTACTTGAAGCCGCTAATTTTTCTTTCATAATTAAAAAAAAAAAAAAACATCTGTGTTTTAGTGACCTGAATATTCACAGACTTTCTGGGTAGTGCCATTGATAGCTCATGGATTTGCTCTCCATCTTGCTGCTGTTGATAGCTGGTAAGCTGCTACAGCTGATGGCTTCAGAAGTGTTGTTGTAATGACACAAATCATAGCTGCTGTCAGCAGCAGCTCTGAAACCAGCCAGCTGACTCTGTGTGCCCTCTCCTGTTGGCAGAGCTTGTCCCTTGGCTGTGGTGGTCCCTCCCGAGGTGGCCCTGGTGACTTCATGGAGATGACCTCTCCCCGTGTCCCCTGTGAAGCACCAGTGACTTTTCTTGGCACATGAAGGGAAAGGAGCTGCTGCAGTGAAAGCACTGGCAGTCTGGGCTGTAGTTTAAGATCAAGTCAGTAAAGAGACCTTTAAAAGCCCATCTAGAATTCTGTTTTGTTGTCCAGCTGTCCCAGGTTGGCTGCTTCTCCATGGCCAGGGACTGTAAACTCAGCTACCATGGTGAAAAGCAGGAGAAATGGATTCCCAGGATTGATTTGCAAGAGACCTTGGAGGGGTTTTTCCTTTGTAATGTGGTAAAATAGTTTAAGAAGCATCCACTGTGGTAGTACTTGAGCCATTTCTATCATGTGAGACCTGTTTTAAGCAATCTGGAACATCTTTGCTTGATCTGAGACTCCACTTGCTCCCAGGTGCTGTAGCACATGGAGAGGGGATGCAAAGGTGCCAGTCACCCAAAGGACTTGTGAAATGTACTTTCTGTGAAGAGCAAACACTGGCAACCAATTTAAAGCCTCCTCTATTTTCCTGCTGTTCCCAAGGAGCACACAAAGGCAGCTCATCACTTGTCTCCTTGAGTGAGCTGGTGTTTCCCGCTCTAAACACAGTCTGCTGTTAACAAGAAGCTTCAGAAGACAGAAACACTGTTTGCAGGTGTGTTTCAGTCAGGGGCTGGACTGCAGAGAGCCTCTGATTGTGGCTGTAAATCACTGCTGTGTAATCTGGACCTGCCTTTCATCCTCACTCCAGCAGAGCACCAGAACTTGGTGCTTCAGAGATGGAATGTGTTGCTGGAGCAGCTGCTGAGCAGGGGTGGCTGGCAAAGTCAGCAGCTGTGGCTGCTGCTGCTGCAGGAGGCTTTGGTGTCACAGGCTTGCAGGATGGTTCCTCCATGCAGATTCGTGTGTGTTGGACAGAAGGCTTTCCTAGAAGGAGAAAGCACACTGAGTTGTTAAATGATTTCTTACTGTTTGCTTAGGTACTTCAGTTGGGATCCCTGAAGGAATCACAAGGTGGGAAACACTCCCTTCATAGAACTTAGCCAGCTGTCGTGTGGATTTTGAAAAGCTCCTTGTTCTGTCTAACTTATTGTTTATTTGAAGTAGTCTGCTCTAAATGGGTGTGAGTGAGGCACAGGAGCCTTTTTCAGGCTGCAGCAAGTGACTGAACCTGCTGTGTTTCCTCCTGGAACAGAAAACTTGGAAAGCAGCATTTCCAAGCTGGAGCTGATGGGCTCCACTGCCCTTTGCCAGAACGTGCCACAGGCAGTCTGGGGCTGCAGAGATGGAGCAGGAAGGGTCTTTCACAGTTGGTGTTCAAGTACACAAGATTGGTTGTCTGCTTGGCTGCTGCAGCTCCTGTGCTGCTCAGGCTCCTCAGTGGTGGCTCCAGGATCAAGCTGTCCTTCACAGGTGACCTTGGATGTGTGGTGCCAGGCAGGTACAGCTGCTTGTCTTGCCCCTGTTGTTCATGATAAAGTGGATATGGTGGCCCAAGCAGTGCTTCAGCAGCTGTAGCCTGGTAAATCTAAGGATTGGCAGGGGTTGTTTCTCTGGAGTCTCCCCCCATCCTCCCCACTGAGCCTGTCTCTGTCAGATGGAAAAGGTGCCACATGTCAGCTAATGATTTGCTTAATAATGTGGTTAAGCACCAGTGCAATCAAACCAGTGACAGAGTTAAAATTATCTCCTAATTAGACTGAGAATCAAAGAAATCCTGGCTTGTGGGAAGAGGAGGGAAGCAGGGAAAGAGTTTGCATTGAAATGCAGTTCTGGGAAGGTTTGATGCACCAAAAGAAGTTCGTGTCACCCCCTTAAGGTGAGCGTGACCCTTGCGTGAGCTTCCTCTAGCCAGATCAGAATGAGCATTTTTAAGCCTCTTGCTGGGCTGTAAATAGTGTGGGGAAAGCTTATTGAAATCTATTTGGGACTGTGCAGGCTTTATTTCTATTTATCTTTGTAAATTCCATTTATGCAAGGTCCACAAGTCCTGGTTTTGCTTACCCAGCCACCACCTCCTATCCCTAAGGTGTGTCAGAGGTGTCGGTGGTTCTGTGCAGGGCTGATAAAGGGGAGTAGGGGGGAGGTTTTACAGCCCCTTTTTGTAACCTCCTGCTGCCCAGGAGGGTACAAGGTGGGCCTCTACAAAACTGCAGGGCTTTGTGGCTTGATGAACCCTTAATGACACCTTTAATTGAGATCAGCAAGGGAGCAGCACCACAGCGTGAGGTGGAGCTGGCTTTGCACGCCCGTGGCATTCAGGAGTGCTCCTATTTCCTGCTGGGATTTCTGCAGGGTGTTGGGGGTTTTAAACATCAGAGGAGCTGCCCCCCTCTCCAGGGAAATTATGGATCCAACACTTGTGATTTTTACAAGATGCTTTGGTAGAAGTTGCTTTTTTTTCAGAGAAATCAGGTATTTAATGTTCCTTAGGGAGGACTTTCTGGCTGGAAGATGCAGAATTCCAAAAAAGGAGTTTGATATTAATTAATAATAAATGTGCATGAGAAAGTTCCCTCTCTGCCAGACGTCATCCCCTGAGCTACAACAAACTTGCCAATGCATTTCTCACCAGCCTGCAAAACCAAAGGAGTGGTGGTGGTTGCTCAGTGGTCTGGGAGATGATGCTTCTGAATTTTTCAGTGCTCTGGAGGGCAGAGGTTTTGGTAACCCGGAGAGCCGTGGTGTCAAATTCATGACACTTAATGTTTTACTGGATTTAAATCCATCTTCCCTATCTACAAAATGTGAGAACAGCAGATCTGACTTATTTACTATGTCTGTTAGTCTGTCAGACTGATTACTGTATTAAAGATAATGTATATATTAATAACAAACAAGAGCTGAGAAATACAACAGGTCTCCCAAATGTTTCCAAGCCGAGGACCACACAGACTCTGTTCTAGACTGTGAAAGTGTTAATGTCTCTCTTTGTTACTGTTAAAAAGTTGAATTACTGTGGTTTTGAGGTATTTGGTGGCCCAGCCCCTTGCTGTGCACAGGGGCTTGTGACAACTTGGTGATGACCTTGTTCAGAAAGGCTGGGCCGCGCCGAAGCTTCCCCCTGCCCCTCTTTCCAAATCCAGCATAACTTCATAAATACCTTGTTAGCATTTGCCTGCTGAGAACCTCTCAATGCCAGAAAAAAGCCTCAGGTGAGCTTAAATTAATTCTGTTCCTCTCGCCTGCAGGCATATTGGAAAAGAAGTTTATCCCCAGAGGAGAAGGGTGTGCCAGTCACCCACCATTCGAGTGTGGCTCCCAAGCTGTATTCAAACTCTTGCAGTTGTGACTTGGCCTGAATTCTTTTCCCAAGTTTATAGTGATATCTTTGAATTACAGGAACACAGTGTAGAGATGAGACTTTGGCCTTTACAAACTTTGAAAACGCTCAAGCACCCTGTGCCTGCTGTGTGAAAGGACAAGATAAAATTTGGGGAGGGGGTTGTTTGCTGTGCAGCCTCCTCATTGGAGATGGCACGGGGTCATTGCAAATGTCACTGCAGAAATGGTGCTTGTCTGTAGGCAATCCATGTGGGATGTGCTCTGCCTGAGTGGATTTGCTGGGTTCTTGCACTCCTGAGCAAATCTGATTGCAGCTGCTGCAATGTCCTGCAGCGTTGGAGCAAGGCTGAGACCTGTGTTCCTCCTGTTTCCCTGCTCTGTGCTCGTCTAGCTGCTGCTTTCCCAGCTGTGCCTTGTGCATGTTTTAGTTTCCATTGTGACTGTTCCCCCTCAGAAATGAGTGATCTTTGATATTTAGTCTGAACTTGATGTAAGTGTTCCTGGTTTGCGTGTCTGCAGCAGTGGTCTGCTTTCCCACTGAGGATTTTTTTGCCTCCAGAGCTCTTTATGGATTCTCCTAGTATTTGTCTGGACAGCCACTTACACTGCTCCCAGCCAGCTATTTTAGTGCTTCTCTTAATGCTTTCTCAAAGGCTAATGTGTTTTCAGTGCTGTGCTGGGAAAGCACGCAAGGTTTCAGCTCTCCAAGGTGGTTCCAGAGTCCATCAGGCCTCCTGCTCCCCAAAAGAATAAACTCTTTGCTTGGAAATGCCTGGGCCTCATACCTAAACTCATCACCTTGTTGCTTTCTCTCTGATTTGAGCAATAAGCTTTGTCCTAAACTGAAAAAAAAACCCTGTGAAAGAGGGATGTGCTTTCGATGTCTGGTGTGAGTGTTTGGCTGTGCAAGCTTTCAGCAGAGCCCATTGGAAAGAATTGTGACCAGCAGCTGTGGCAGCTGGTTGTGGCTCACTTACAAGTTGTTTGGATCCCAGCACCCATCAGCAAAGCAGGGTAAGCAGGGAGGGATGAAAGAAACAGATTGTAATGGAGGCCCGGCCCTGAATCACTCTTCCTTTATGGACCTCCCGAGTTGCTGATGCCGATTTTGGGGATGATTTTGGGGATGATTTTTTATCAGGCTGCAGAGCTGTGAACCCAGCAGATTTCACAGGCTTAGAAAACCAGCCAGAGTCATACCAGCCCATCAGCTGGGGAAATGTGCTCTCTCTCCCCATTGTTCACCCAAAACAGCCAAAATAATTGTAAAAACAAAGGAGAGAGAGGGGCTTTTGTATGGGCAGATAGTGACAGGACCAGAGGGAATGGGTTCAAACTGCCAGTAGGCAGGGTTAGATGGGATGTTGGGAAGAAATTCTTCCCTGTGAGGGTGGGGAGGCCCTAGCACAAGTTGCCCAGAAAAGTTGTGGTTGCCCCTGGATCCCTGAAGTGTCCAAGCCAGTCTGGATGGAGCTTGGAGCAGCCTGGTCTGTGGAAGGTGTTGGAATGAGATGGGCTTTAAAGTTCCTTCCAACCCAAGCTAGTCTGGGATTCTGTGATTCTCTCTGGCCTCTTAAAGCTATCTCCATTGAGGAGCAGAAACCTGGGATTCACAGTTGAAAGAGCTTTAAGTCATAATTAGCATTGGATCAAAGGAAAAGTCCTGCTTCCCAGGGCTATTCAGTGCAGTGAAAAAGCATTAAAAAGGTTCTTGGAAAGAAAGTATGGGGAGTGTCTGGTTCTGTGTGAGCTGAGCCAGCCTCCCCTCTTGGATGGAAAGCTTATGTTTTGAAGTATGTTTTGAAGTCCTTACCTTGATGCCTGTCGCTTCATGGCTTCTCCACAGAGGCTTTTCTTGCTCTGTTTTGTGTGTATATTTAATTTTCCAGAGAAGAATGGTTCAAGTCTCATTAACTAACCGAGACTGTCAATGAAAATACAAACTGTAAAGGTGTCTCTGACAGCTTGTATAACTCAGAGCCAAATTGTAAATTGCCTTCTTCTAGACCACTGAACACCTATCACAGTATATTAAATCCAGTTTAATTGATTTGGAAAAGCTTTAAGGAAGTGATCAAGCCAAAGATCTCCTGTTACTTTCCATTCCAAATCCCTCTCCCTCAGGATAATCTCTTTTCCCAAGTCTGTTCATTCTTAAATGGCCTTAATAACTAGAAAAATGTTCATTTTCCTAGTAATTTTTTTTCTAGTGGTTCATTTCCGAGGCTTCTCAGTCTCTCTTAATATGAGTTAATCCTCAGCCTTCTTATAGGAAAGTGTGAACTGCAAACCCTTTGCAGCATGTGCATCTCTGATGTGTGGTTTGCAGCTTATAATTGGGCAAGTAGTTCAGTTTTTGGGACTGGCTGTTGAAAATGGATTTGTTTGGTGTTGGATCCTCCTTGTCTTTTTTTCTTTGGACGAAGCTGCAACAACTTCCATGGGGAAAAAAAATGTAGGTAGAGATATAGACACAGTATATTATATGTTCTGTGCTTTTAAAACAAAATAAAAATACTTGAGCTGAAATAATTGGAAAAATTTCAATTAAAATCCTGCTAAAACAAGCCTTGTGATCTGGGGGATAGAAAATTTATAGAAAACAGTATTTTTAAACAAAGAGGTAGAATGAAATGTTTGGGTAATCCTGGTTTCTCACACATCCTGGCAGTGGTTAACTTGATAAGTTAAGGGAAGTCATAGGTCTGTTTTTCTTAAAGATTCTTTAGTGGTTTTAACTTGGATGCCTGGACTTAATCATTATATAAACTAAAGGTGGGTTTGTGCACAGTGTGTGTCCATAAACCCCATTTTGACTGGTTTTGCCAAGCCAGAGGAGGGAGGTTTGGAGGGGCCACAGTGGATTGGTGCTGAAGGTGGCCTGGCCACGGGCACTGCCTCCGGGGGAGCAGCAGGCCTTCCCGAGGGCATCCAGCCTCTCATCCCCACAGGCTCAGCCTGGAGGAGTGATGGGTGTGACTGAGCTTTGAGGGTGGCATGGCTGTTAGATGAAGTGATTGGCTTCAGTTTACAGCTTTGCTCCGACTTTATCTGTTCGTGCCTCCGTTGTGCTTCCCTGCATTTGAGGCTAATTACATTCAGTTTTGTAGCACAGCAGTGCCATGCAGGAGATGCTCAGATGAATAGCTCAGAGCTATTAGGAGATGCTGTTGCAGTCATTCCCTTTATCAATGGTCAATTAAATAAAAACCTTTTGATCTCTGGGCCTCCTGCTTATGAACAGTGATGAAGCAGTGAGTGCTCCAGTCAGCCCCACCTGCTGCCAAGGCTGGGCTGTGGGGAGCAGTCCCACAGGTGATAAAAGCTTTTCCTGCTCCAGAGGAGCCAGGAGCAAGTTTGTGTTTCTGAAAGCATGCACAGAATGCTGCAGGATACCCTGTGGGTGCTGCTTGTGCTGTACCCTACTTTCCTGTGGTTAGGGAGATGGAGCACCTCTGCTGTGAGGAAAGGCTGGGAGAATTGGGATTGTTGGGGAAGAAAAGCTTTGGGGTAACCTAATTGTGGCTTTCCAGTAGGTGGAGGGAACCTACAGAAAGTTTACAGGGGGGAATGGCTTTAAACTGCCAGAGGGCAGGGTTAGAGGGGATGTTGGGAAGAAATTAATCCCTGGCAGGGTGGGCAGGCCCTGGCACAGGGTGCCCAGAGCAGCTGTGGCTGCCCCTGGATCCCTGGCAGTGCCCAAGGCCAGGCTGGACACTGGAGCTTGGAGCAGCCTGAGACAGTGGAAGGAGTCCCTGCCCATGGGAAGAGAGGGTGGAACAAGATGATCTTTAAAGTCCCTTCCCACCCAAACCATTCCAGGATTCTATGACTCTATGACCTCCTCCTCTCCCAAATAGACCAGGTGAAAAGCTGAACAGGGAAACCTTGGGAACTGAATTTAACACACCAGTTAAGCGTCAGGTTGACAATTACTGTGTTTGTGTTCTTCCTGCACGTTGTTGGTGTGTCAATAAAGATCTGCCTCTGCAGAGCACTGCCTTTCACTCCTGCTTTGACTTCTGCCAAGTTGCCTCTCCAGGCACGTACCTATGGCACACAGGAGGTGAGCATTGCACCATCTCCTCTCTCAGGGCACAGGAGGAGGGCAATCCTGCAAAATAAGTAAAAGTACATCGTTAACCAAAGGGCATTAAACATTAACATATAGGGGTATTAAGTTTGTGTGTAAGTATCCTTGATCTGTGGTCTGGTAGCACAATGAAATGGAGTTCTTTAATGGCTTTAAAGATTCATTTCTTTTTATTGGAATTTTTTTTTTTGTTTCCTTCTGTTGCTCTAGTCTTGCCAGGGAACATAAGGGATTTAGAAGCCAGAGTTGCACAGTAACAATCCTTACAGCAAGCAGCATATCCAGGGGGAGAATTTACCCTTAATCAACTGGAGGGTTCTTCCAGGGCTTCATGAGATGTGTGTGGGACTAGCAAAAGGATTGATTTTTACTGTACTAATCTCACCTGGTGGTAAACTGCTGCAAACTGATTGTAGAAAGCAGGGAAGAATGCCAAGCTGAACATCCTACACTTTGGTGTTTCTTCCAGAATAAACCTGGCCAGCGTGAATTGGCTGCAGGTATCTGTAGCCAAACTTAGGTTTTTGCTTAGGGACTGAACTTGTGAGAATCAGAATATCTATAAAGCTTGTCTGGCGCTTCTGGGCAACACTTTTAAACTTCCCTGCTAAGTGCCTCATAAAGCATTCAATCCTAAAGTGAGTTTGGCCTCTAGGTTCACCCTGTAAGGCTCATAATCCAAGGGAAGGAACCACTTTTTGTGGACTGCCTGGGTGTGCCTTTGTGGGTACAGCCTCTTGCTGTCTGAGAGTACTTACCTCTCTGTTCCACCGCTTTTTGGACCAAACCCAGGTGTGAAGTTAGCCAGAGAGATGAGACTGTTTTGTGTTGTGCTTCCCTGCAGGGAGTTGATGGTGTAGGACTCCCCCAGCAGTGGGATGTGCTGTGGCTTGCAGGATGTTGCACCTCTCCATATTTGAGGCTGTGCAGATCCCCCCAAGCTGTGCCTGTGCTGGCTCTGACTCCGAAGCCTGCACGAGCCTGCTGTGCCTTTCCACCAGCGAGGTTCCCTCCTTTCTGAGTTTATTTCCCTGGAAAACCAGTGGGACTTGGCTGCTCCCCAGCACACACCAGGCAGAAGGAATTCCCTTGCATTTGTGGGAATCTCGCTCCATAACCCAGCTCATTGTTTCGTTCTTGGTGCTGGGAGTGCAGGAACGTCAGTGAGGCGCTGTTTCCTCACTGGGAAGCTCTTTTTGCACTGGGAGAAGAGGGGCAAGAGCTCTTGTTTTAAACTGGTTCTAACAGAGGCTAAAGGAGTTGCCTAATGGGGTTGGTAAGTGCTAGAGGAGGAAAATCAAACAAGAAACCAAACAACAAAACAGCTGAGCTGCCCTGGGGAAATGGCTGAGGGGAATCCATCTGATGCCTTCTCTCTCAGTTATGCAGTTTTCAGCTGTGGGTGGCTGAGAGAGACAAAATCCCTGAAATTAGGGAGCTCAGAACTCACTGAGTTCTTCAAGCCTTTTTTAAACAGTGGTTGACAGCCCCCTTAATTTTGAGAAGAGAGTTATAAACCTTTTCAGTGAGATTCAAGTGATGAATCTGGAAATTAGGGAAAGGAGTTTAGCTCTCAGGTTTCAAAGCTGACAGAGGTTTAAATGCATCCTAGTGTTTTGTTTGAGTTTCAAGCCTTCAGGATTCAAAGGAATAAAAATTCTCAGCTTTTTTTTTTCCCCCAGTAACCATGAGGATTGTATTAAAGAAGTGGAATCCAAACCCTCCTGCTCCAGTAAAGCAAAAATATTTTCATGGTGAAACTATGATCTGGCATCACAAACTGTCAGGGAGAAGTTCCAGCCCTGTTTTCTGTTATCTGCCAGAGGTAGGAAGTTCTGTGTGAAGGTTGGGTGAAAGAGGGAATGTGAGGGTCTGGTGTACCCTGCCTTAAGTCAGGAATTGGTATTTCTCTGTAAATTGTTGGCACTTGCAATAAAATTAAGAATATTGACTGAGAGAATTTTCGGTTTTCATTTGGTTTTTAGTTAAGGGGGAAGTGGTGTGGATGGTGGCAAGGGAAGCACCTGTTCAAAGCAATAGATTCTGCCTGACTGATGTGCTTAAGATGTCAGCTCAACTCTTTTCCCTTTTATTGCCTCCTCTTCCTCCTCTTGTCTCGTAGACAAATCCATCAAATGCAGCGACGTCCCTGCTCAACAACAGTTCCTGCTGCAACTCCTCAGTTCAGTTTCTCCAGGGCAGCAGTAATGCCTGGGAGAAAGGCACAATGAAGGATGAGGAGCAGTTGCTTCATCCCTGCTTTTTCCCTTTTCTGCAGAGAATTAATCTCTTTCCTCCTTCCCCCTCCTCTTCCTGGACACTGTGGATTACCTGCTTCTTTTTAGGCAGATGGGCAAAGGAAGCAGGATGAGAAAGGAGTATTTATAGCTCACCTCCTGTTTATGTTCCCTTCCCAGCAGATGTGATAGGGCTTTGTACTAATGCTGGAAGAAGAGAAAATTCAGGCAGGAAGGAGAACTGAGGCAAATGAAGACCATTTGCTAACGCGTAGGTCACACAAAGTGCTTCCAAATGTAAGGAATAACACTTCCCACATCTTGCTGGCATTGCCTTTTTTTTGTGTCTGTCTACAGCCTGATTTTAAAACACAGAAGAAAAAAAATCCACGAAGAATAGCACTGCAGTTCTTGTTTGCTTGACCTTCATCCTCATGCAGCGCTGCCCTGTGGGGGCAGTGGGCGCAAAATGTTCTTTTTGGTGCAAAATCTGACCTCTTGAGTGGGATGGAGCAAGGGCGTGCTGTCAAAGAGAGAGAGGAACCAGTTCAAGCCAGTGGGATTTAATCAGACAAGTGTTGTTTGGGTCCTGGGAGACGGTTGAAAAAGGACTTGGAGAAAATTGTGCTCAGAAGTGTTTGGCTTGTTGCTGTCACTGCGAGGGCACAGCCCTTGGGTATAGGAGCTTTCCCCACTGTGCTCCCTCTCCAGCCAGATCCCTGGGGGTTTGCATGGGTGCAGTGTCAGCTGTGCTCTTGTGGGATGTTCTGTCACATCCCAGACTCCCAAAATCAGCCCAGGATATTTCTTCTGGGAAATACTACACAGCTGTATTGGCTGTGTGAATGTATCCAGAGGGGTTTGCATGGGTGCAGTGTGAGCTGTGCTCTTGTGGGATGTTCTGTCACATCCCAGACTCCCCAAAATCAGCCCATGGTACTCCTACTGGGAAATACTACATGGCTGTATTGGCTGTGTGAATGTATCCAGAGGGGTTTGCATGGATGCAGTGTGAGCTGTGCTCTTGTGGGATGTTCTATCACATCCCAGACTCCCAAAATCAGCCCAGGATATTTCTTCTGGGAAATACTACACGTCTGTATTGGCTGTGTGAATGTATCCAGAGAGGGTTTGCATGGATGCAGTGTGAGCTGTGCCCTTGTGGGATGTTCTGTCACATCCCAGACTCCCAAAATCAGCCCATGGTACTCCTACTGGGAAATACTACACGGCTGTATTGGCTGTGTAAATATATCCAGAGACCACAACAAGAAGCTGGAGAAGGTCTTCCATACAGGGTTGAAAATCCCTGGTAAAGTTTGGGCTCAATTTCAAAGGAAGATTGAGATTTTTTTTTTTTTAATTATTATTTTTTCTCTCCAAGAGAGATCCCGGAAGTGGGCAATGGCATCCAGGCACCTCAGGAAGAAAAGAAGGGGGTAAGAGATGCAGGCAGACATGTCCAGGGGCAGACAGACCTGTTTTGGTCCCTTTGGAGGTGTCTGAGGAAGGCAGGGAGGGCGCTGAGGAGGAATTAGCGGGAATGAGCTGGAGTTGGCGCTGGCAGCAGGCCGGTCCCTCACGAGGCGCCGCCATCTTCAGCGCGCTGCCCTCAGGGCCCCTCCGTGAGGGCCAGCGAGGTCCCGTGAGCGCTCGGAGCCCCACGCTGGCTCCTTTGTGACAGGTTTGTTGGCAGACTGGTTTGATAGTCACTGGGTGGGGGGCCTGGGGCTGGGAGGGGGCTCTGTGGGGGCTCTGTGGGGTGGCTGGGCCTGAAGGATCTCTGAAGGCTGTGTGGGGTGTCATGGGGCTGAGTGGTCTCTGATATCTGTGGGGTGTCATGGGGCTGAGGGGTCTCTGAAGGCTCTGTGGGGTGTTGTGGGGCTGAGGGGTCTCTGTGATTGTTGTGTGGGGTGTCATGGGGCTGAGGGGTCTCTGTGAGGGCTGTGTGGGGTGCCATGGGGCTGAGTGATCTCTGATATCTGTGGGGTGTCATGGGGCTGAGAGTGGTCTCTGATATCTGTGGGGTGTCATGGGGCTGAGTGGTCTCTGATATCTGTGGGGTGTCATGGGGCTGAGGGGTCTCTGATATCTGTGGGGTGTCATGGGGCTGAGAGTGGTCTCTGATATCTGTGGGGTGTCATGGGGCTGAGACGTCTCAATGATGGTTGTGTGGGGTGTCACGGGGCTGAGGGGTCTCTGATATCTGTGGGGTGTCATGGGGCTGAGGGGTCTCTGATATCTGGGGTGTCATGGGGCTGAGAGTGGTCTCTGATATCTGTGGGGTGTCACAGGGCTGAAAGGGGGTCTCTGATATCTGGGGTGTCACAGGGCTGAGGGGTCTCTGATATCTGTGGGGTGTCATGGGGCTGAAGGGATCTCTGATACCTGTGGGGTGTCATGGGGCTGAGGGGATCTCTGATACCTGAGGTGTCATGGGGCTGAGGGGATCTCTGATACCTGGGGTGTCTCAGGAGGCTGAGAGGTGTCTGGGGTTGAAGAGTGTCTGATCTCTGTGGGGTGTTTGGGGCAGAGGAGTCTCTCTCTGGGGTACCCAGGGGATGAGGGATCTCGGTGTGCAGGGTCTGAGGGGTTTCTGGGCAGGGCTGGATCCTGGATAAAGGGTTGGGTTAGGAGCAAGGTGTTAATTTCAGTCTGTTTCTTGATATGATCTACTTTAATTGGCAGTAAATTAACTTTCCCTTAGTCCAGTCTGTTAAGCCAGTGAGCAGTGGTGACTGTGATCTCCCTGCCTTCATCCTTTTATCCTGCATCATCCTGCCCTGTTCCCAAGGAGCTTGGGAGCAGCTGGCTGGGCAGCTGGCCCCAGACAATCCCTCACAGCTCAATGTACTTGAGTCCAGTCAGAGCTTATGTGCTGGTGCAAAACCACTGGCTGTGTTGGGAAGTCACACATCACATCCCTCAGACAGCAGGTTTCTGTCAGGGCATGGCTTTGCCCTGAGTCTCCTCTACTTTGCAAACAGCTGGTGTGAAGGGGAAGGAAAAGGGGAGGACAGAAGGGAACACTGATCATTTAGGATGGAAGTGCTGTTTTGATTCTTTATTTTTTTGTTTTGGTTGGGATTGAAAGCATTTGAGATGGTATTTTGTGTTTAGACTTAGATGTTTATTGTTTTTATTTATATTACAGTCTCACAAGTTGTGAGTTCTACAGTATTTCACTAACAGGTTACAAAAATGGCTTCGTATCTATCTCTGCAAGATCTTGTAAGGAAAAACTATCTAATTAAGAAATAACACTTAAATTATTTTTACTTTTAACTTAACTAATCACTCATGTCTCGTAATGTGGATTTTTCTGTCTAATTACAAAATACTACTCTTGAAGAAGGACTGGTTACTGCTTTAAAACTTTTTTCTTAGCTTTATATATATTATTATATTTTAAAACTTTAAACTCCAGGTTTTCTACTGCGGGATATTACACACTTCTAATCAAACTACACACTCATCATCTTAGTTCTATTATTCAATTTTGGAAGTCTTCTCCACGGCCTCAGGTCAAATGCTGTGTTCTCTTGGGGGTCAGTGTTTGTCAGCACAGAAAGCCTAAAATTCTCAGCATCCAGGGCTCCAACATCCTGTTTAAGAGAGGCCAAAATCTCACAGATTGAGTGCTGGAGCAGAAATGAGCTAAAGAGAGATAAAAGGAGCGCTTCAGCATGGTTGAGGTGGGTGGCTTGGGTTGCTGGCGCTGCTTGGGGGAGCACACAGCAATTTTCATCACTGAGATTCCAGCCTGGAGGTTTTAGGGATGACCACTTTTAGAGCCAGGAAAGACATTCAGTGTTTCATGCAGCAGAAGTTGGGATGGAGGGGAAAATAGCTGGTTCTTGTTGGAAAAGGTGAGCTGCTTTAGATCAAACTAAAGGCAGCCTCATAAAGGAGGCTCCTTGTAATTTGTAAAACAGATGTGCCAGAAGCGTCTCTTAAATGCTTTACTTGTAGTAAGGAATTTTTATGCAGAGAATGCTCTGTTTTTCACAAAAGCTCTGCAGTTCCTGCTGCACTGGTACTCCAGCTAATGAATTAGCAGCATGTTTTACTTGGGTTCTAGAGTAGTAAGATAGATGTTCACCTTTTCTCATGCTTGGGGTGTGGGGTTTTTTTTCCTGGTCAACCTCTTTCCTGATTTTAATTAATGTTTGGAGACTCAATCTCCTAAAGTTGTTAGCATTCTGTCATTGATAATTACATACCTGGAGAACAGGAGCTGCTCCCTCTTTTTCCATCAGAGAGCCCTCACTGGTAGCCAAAAGGCTGATTTCTTTTCAGCAAGGCTTTGATTAACTTTGTCACCCAGGTAGTATTGAGAAAGCTACATTAGGACCTAGAGAGATGCTGTCATTTTTGCCTTTGGGTTGGCTAATACAGACCTGGAGGAAGCATTAGTTTTAGGTAGAGGACTGGGACTTTTTTCCTCTTGCTGCTTTAATCATTTTGGGAGCGCAGCTGCTGCATAACCCTGAGCCTCTTAGCACGCATCTTACTGCAGATAAGGCAGGAAATGAAGGATCTGATGGATGTGGAATGTGAATTTCTGCATTCCTGTGAGACCCAGAAACTTATCCTAGTGCTTAAAGCTTTTTGCTTTTGTGGTCTGGCTTTGGTGCTTTTCACACTCCCAAGAATTGCTTATTTTGGGAGGGGTGGACGAGCCTGTATCTGACTGAAATTTTTGGGTGCAGTTATTGCACACTTGGTTGCTGAAGGGGGGTGGGCTATTGGCTGTTTACCTGAGGGGCAGATCTGGTCAGTAAAGCTTGAAACGGGTTCCTCTCTGTGCCCTGCACTGCTCTAATCCCCAGCTTCAGCCTTCTGACACCTTTCTGTATGAAGCTGTTGAACTGCAGGCGTCGGGTGATGGGTTCAAACATTTCTCTCCATCTCAATTTTAAAACAACAGTCTCCCTTCAGGAATAAAAATGATGGATGACTCCGTAAGCTCTTGCTAACCTTGGATGACATATCATGACATCTTGGTCTCTGCTCAGTTTTGAGCTCATTTGTTCCTCTTTTTCCCTTCCTGCCCAGTAGAGACTGTTGTTGTCGATAAGGAATTGTACCAGCAGCACAAGTGACAGGTAGGAGTGCTTTAACTGCATCTCTCCTGTCAAATGTTCTGGCAGCACCCTGCTGGGGAGGGGACTGTCCAGGAAACAGAGGGGTCCAGCCCATACTGGGATGCAAGAATTGTGCAAGGGATTAAGTCTGGGGACACCTCAGCTTTTTGATGAGTCACTTAACATGCCCTGGTTTTTTTCAACCTGTTTTGCCTTTTCCCTGTTCTGTTTTATGAGGGCAGGAGGCTTCTGGAGTGAGCTTGTGTCTGTTAGATACTCGTAGCCTTAAGGCAAAGTCTTTGCCTGTGCTACCTGATAATATCTTCCAGCTACATGGTTGTTCTGCAGTAGGATAATGCTGGGTTTAGCAGGGTTTAGGATGTTCTGAGAACTGCGTTTTTGGGCTGCCGTCCACATCTGGTAGAAGAGCAGAGTCCTGCTGTGCAGTGTTTGAAAAATGAATGAATTACGTTGTGTAGAGGGGGAGAGTGAAGCAGTAAAAACCTCATATTAGTGCGAGCTGTGGTGTGGGATCAGGTAAAACGGGTCTACAAACAGTCTTTGGGGTAGTGCTGTCTGACTGAGGAGGGTTTGTGTCTCACTGAGTGAATTCTGCCTGCTTGTTTTTGTATCTGATACTATTTTTGGAAGGATTGAAATTCCCCTCCTTAGGTAAAAATTGGTTCTGAAAATTGATTTGCATGTGGCACCACATCTGATCCTTGAGGCTTCTGACTTTGTTAATAATGTAATAGTAATGCCAAGACAACAGAGCTAGATTTGTAGGGTATGTGGGACCATAGCTGTGTTTTTCTCAGATAGTTTTGGGACTAAAACCTGGGTTTTTTCAAGGGGAAGGTGTTGTCCTCGTTGCTCAACAGTAGCACATATTGTCAGAGAGTCGAGAAGACTTGGTTATTTCACTTGCAAAAAAGCCAATTTGCCCTTTGGTTCCCAACATGCAGCTGTTTTTTACAACATTACTTTTGCTGAAGCATTTAGCTTCCCACTTGGTGCCCACTTATTTTCCTGTCTGATTTGACCCTGGGAAGATGAAAATGCATTTGAGAGGAGGCAAATTGAAAATGACTGATTTCTGTTGTCAAAATGGATAGAAATGAAATATAAATACAGCACATGTCACAGTGAATTTCTAGGGCTGTCAATGCATTTACCATCAGGGCCAAAGGTCCTGCTTTCAAGAAAGATTAGTGGAAACTATCCTCGGTTTGGATA
Organism: Fringilla coelebs; assembly: GCF_963513975.1. Classification (NCBI taxonomy): domain Eukaryota; kingdom Metazoa; phylum Chordata; class Aves; order Passeriformes; family Fringillidae; genus Fringilla; species Fringilla coelebs. The sequence goes on along the minus strand of NC_140066.1, from coordinate 3,977,345 downwards.
TCAGGCTTCAGAGGACAAGGGAAGTAGCAATTAAAGCCATTCAAAGTAGGTTATCAAAGGCAACCTCATGAAACACAGAGGTCTGGACAATTTGGCAGAGAAATAATCAGCAACCTGGGTTTTGTTTGCAAACTTCATTAGAAGTTTACTTAAACAAGTCCTCCCTGTAAGATACCTTTATAAAAATGTAGGTTTGGCAGCTGTGTTTTAGCATTCAGCAAAGAAAAAGTATCCCAGACTGCAGGAATGTCCAAATTGGACAACAGCTGTTGAAAAATCTGAGGCTAGCCACTGAAATATGAACCACCAGAGACAGGTGAGAGCTGGTGTGTTACCCCTTACTGTCATTTACACTTGGGCTGGTTTGTGCCAGAGTTGTAATTTCAGTGTTGGAGAAGGATTAGTATACAACCAGTGTAATATAATCTAAAAAATAGACTTTAAGTCAGTCTGGTTGTAGATTTTCATGGGCAAATAAGTCTCTTGCTAAGTTTGCAGAACATGCAAACCCATTCATGTGCTTTCTTCCTGTTGGGCTGTTGTTGTTTTTTATTTTTATAGCTCAGTATTACAATTATTGCTTTTTATGTTGGAACAGTTTGTTCTTCTATGCGCTGGCGTGTTTATTGCTTCGTGTCTCAGAGTTCAGCTTCCCTCTGTAAGGACATGAGAAAAGTAATGTTGGCATGGAAAACAACCAAAGAGAATGACCCTGTTAATCCACAACTCAAAACATCCATCCTGGTTATGCAAAAAAATTATTTTTTTAACCTTTAAAGACTTGTGCTTTGATATGATTTCTACTGTGTGTCTGTGTAGTAAGCTAAATGGATTTCTTAAGACTGATTGACCGTGTGGCTTTAGAAATCCATGTCACATTAAGGAAAACAAACCACAAGTGTTCTGTTCTAGACTCTCAGCTACCTGTGTGGAGAGTGAGGTGTGTAGAGGTGAACTTGGCTGCGGGGGGAATCCCTGTGGGGTGACAGATGGGAAGGGAAGAGGCTGTTCCTGACAGGTGCTCCGGGTTCGTGGCCGCTCCTGCGGACGGGAGGAAGTGCCGGCGCGGGCATTGGGAAGGGGGCGCAGGAGATGGCGCGGGGCCGGATCCTGCCAGACTCTGAATATTTGTCCTTTTTCCCGTGTTTTCCAGGTGCATCAGCGGCTGTCTCCTTGGCAGAGCGTGAGAGTGGTGTATTGCAGTACCGTAGTGCCCTCTGATGGTGAGTACACACCAGCTCCTGCCTCGCTTGGACTTCCCCAACTCGGGTTTCATTCCCTGCCCCCTTTTCTGGTGGAGGCTTTTTTGGCTGGGCACCAATCCAGTTTGGAGCTAAGGAAACGACAGAGAGAACAACGTCAGTAGGAATTAAGGCAATGGGCAGCTTTTCTATGAACTGTCCTTACCAAACTGGACAGGCTTTATAAAGAAACATGGAATTGCGTGCAACTGTCCAAGTCTTTTGCCAGACTTCTTTCTGATGTAGCTGTGAGGTCTGTATGACCCCTACCCTTCAGGGTGCTGTCCTTCCTGGAGGAAGGTGCCCGAGGCTGGAGCCAGGCTCTGTTAGGTGGTGCCAAGCACTTGGACACGAGGCAAAGGGCAGAAACTGATGCACAGGAAATTCTGCCTGAACACGAGGAAGATCTCCTGCGCACTGGAACAGATAGCCCAGGGAGGCTGTGGAGTCTCCCTCACTGAGGGTACTCCAGAGCCATCTGGACACAATCCTGTGCCATGTGCTCTGGGATGTCCCTGCTTGAGCAGAAGACTCACTGTGGTCCCTTCAGCCTGACCCTACCTGCCCCCTTAAGTCCATTTATGTAACAAAAGTGCGGTTCAGTACATGCCACAATAGTCAAAAGCATCATTTACTACAGTAAATAAGTTTTGAAGCCAAGGCAATATTATTCCTTATTTAAATTCTGGGGCAGCTGAGGCATGAAGCTTATTTGATAAGGTTGTCAGAGCACAAAGCAAAAGGATGCACTGGTGGAACTGTAAAAATCTCAGTGTGCCACAATGCAAAGAGGAAAGGAGCAGCTTTCAGCTGCTTAACATCTGCATGCTGTGCACAGGGAGTGGAGCACTTGTGCTGACATACGTGGGCATTGAGTGGATCCTCTCCTTGTTAAGGCTTGTTAATAAGGTCTGAAAGCTAATAAATGAAGGGTTCCTGCTTCCCCTGCCGGGATAACAAGTGTGCAGAGACAAAGAGAACATGACTGCTCTGCAGAGCTTACATGAAAACCTGGCAGCTTAAACTGGTAGAAGTGTAGAGGATGTGTAAGGCTGAGAAGATACCTGCCTGTGCTGATTTGATTTTACCTCTCCTTGTGTTGTGCTTCAATAATTCTCTCATTATTTCTTCCTATAACTTTGCCTTTACCAGTAGCCAGTGTTCAACACTAACTTCTTTGGCCACACTATTTTCTTATACTGTACTTTGTTTTGACCTCATTTGTTGCTTAAGTTGATCTTAGGCAAAAATAGAAATCTTTAAAAAAAGAATACCCATGACCTCTTGCTGGTGCACATATGATTGAGTCAAAACTTTGTGGCACTTGGATGGAACTCATGCCTCAAAGCAACCCCACGTTTAGTACAGCATGTAAAGCTTTTCAAATCCCCCATGGTCTCATTTAGCACCATTCCTGGCCAGGCTGTAGGTGACTGTAAATGTAGGTGCAACGCACTTGTATAAAATTAATTTCTTTTACTTGTCCCATGCCTTTAAATCCTGGCTTAAAATTTAACTAGGGGAAGATTAGCTGAAACCTTAGCGCTGTAATTAGAGAGGTGCCAAATGCTTTGTCCCTTTAGTAACTTGTGAAGTAGATGCAGAAGACACAGAGGGCTGTGGGAGAGAAGAGTGAGGCAGCCATATCACAGGGACTTGTTAATAACTTTAACTGGAGCTGCCTGCTGCTGTCTGTTAGGTTTGTGTTATTGTGTCCTTCAGATTTCCTTCTTTTCTTTGCCTCTTCCCTCTTCAATGCAGTAAAAATCTGACCAGCATTGCTTGTGTGGGAGGTGGTGAGAGGATCAACCTGCAATCATGGACTTTCCCCACCAGTGAATTAAGCTAGGAAATTACTTTTACAAGGTTTTTGCAAGGAAATTATAAAGCAGCTGTATTCACAGGCTTATGGACCCTGTCTTTTGAAGGGAAATAATTTGGTCTTTAATACTTCACCTAAGCTGGAAATCCTAGTGAAAGACTTTCTTTGTACTCCTAATGCTGATGACTCCTAAAATGCAGCAGGGCTGTTCCTGGTAGGCACTTCCTCCAGAGCTGGCAGTCCTGCAGCTCTGGTTGTGCTGTGGTACTGGTGGGGATACATGGAAAAATTGTCAATGCAAACATTGTTCTCTCTTTTGCTCTGCAAAAAAAACCTGCCTCACTGCCTGTGTGATCCAGGTAGCATTATAAATTTAAAGAAAACCTGATAGCTGGTGTCACAACAGCTGCAGCTAAGGAGCTCTAAATGCTGTCTGACAGTCCAAATAAATTAGCACTTTGCTTTATTTCTTTCCTGTAAATATCTGATTCTTGTCTCTGAAGTCTGTGCTTCAAAACACTAAAGCTACTAAAATCCTGTCAGATGTCTGAGTCTTGAGAGCAGGCATTGATAGGTTTTCAAATACTGGGGCCTCTTAGGATGCTTTAGTTGTTCTAGATGACCATACTCGGTTGCTTCCATCTAGTCTTTAAGGACTTGAAGACAGCAATCCCTTGCAAGAGGGAAAAAGCTTTTTTATGCTTGATTCATTTCATGAAAGTGTTTGGTAGCTAAGAATGAGAATTCTGGTTTTGTACAAGTTCACTTGGTAAATCCTTTCTCAATATCCACAATTTTTCCCCCGTTTTGGAAATATGTGTTGCCCCAAGACTTGTTCCCATAGTTCCCTTTGCTAGTTAAAATAACATTATTTGCCTTTATCTCTACTTCTGTTTACTTTTTGACTGGCTGGTTTTGATGTTAGCTGCTTAAAATGACTTTGCATGTCAGTGCATGAGTTCAGTGAGTTTAGGAGACAGGAGTTGACCAGAGCTACAAGAGGTTGGGATACTGAGGCAGATGAATCGTGGGTGGGTGTGACTGCACCATCCTTGAGACACAGCAAATGCTCTGAGCAATAAAAAGCCCTGTGTGTTTTTACATAAAAAACATACCTATAAAAGTAAATCATTTTGAGGTGTGCTGTTATATCTTAGCAACTACATCACTTGAGGACAGTTATGATTGTGATTCAGTAAAGGGCTTAGGGAATATGAACTTTTGACTTCTCTTTTCTATGTATGGATCTCACGAAGTACACAGAGCAGGTCGTGGCAGTAAAATAATAAACAACTTATAGCTCATACAGGTCACTATCATTGATTTTAGAATTACAGAAATCCTCAAGAATGCCCTCAGAAAAGCTTTTGGCAGCACCAAAGAAATGGAAAAATCTTGTTTTATCTACACCTAAGTAGTAATGCCTGTCTGGAGAAGTACAAAGCATATTGATCCCATGAATTTTAGATGAAATGACCTTGAAGCCTAAACTCGGAGTGCTGTTCTCCTACAGCCTCACACTCCTGACTGCTTTCTTACATGTTATGCCTCAGGACAAGGAGGAAGAAACCAGAACTAAACAAGAATATAAACATTTGAAGTGGGTCCTTCCTTGATGTTTCCTAATAGATGCAATCTGCCTTTGTCTCCTGAGCTATAAATCCTGATATAAACAGCAGTGTTTTGTCTCCCATAGTCCAAAATGCTTTTATTCTCAAAACCTAACCAAAACATACTGTGCTGTCATGTTATGGCTTTTAGATATCATGTTGCCTTTAGAACAAAGGTGACTGTGTTTAGAGTAAGTAACTTTCACCAAGTACAGAAAAACACTGCCAAGTTACTGGAGTGAGAATCTCTGCTATACCTCCATTTTTCTTTGGCCACATCTCTTGAGAAAATCGAAAATTTATTCTGTTATATTCAGATTATAATCAGGTTTGCCTCTTCTCTGTAGAGCAAGTAGAGAAGTTCTGTTACCTTTTGACAATGACTTGTGCTGTTGCTGTCTCTGCAGAAGTGACCGTGGTTTACCAGAACGGGTTGCCTGTGATTTCCGTGAGTCTCCCATCGCGGCGCGAGCGCTGCCAGTTCACCCTGAAGCCCATCTCAGACTCTGTCGGGGTGTTCTTGCAGCAGCTGCGAGCAGAGGACAGAGGGATTGATCGGGTTGCAATCTACTCAGCAGGTACTCTTGTTTACAAACTGATTGATTTACTTGCCTGCCAGCTGTCTGCATCCAGCCTTTTGCTTTTGGAGTAGAAGTTCGCTGTGGTGCTAGTTCTCCGACCTTCCTGAAAGAGCAGAAGGTAGAAATGCTATTCCTAGAGTTAGGATATTGTGCTGCCAAGGAAATCAGTCCTAATGGAGATGTTTTCTAGTGAGTTCCTTACTATTTAGCAGGAAAGATGCAAGCTGTGCAACCTAGAGAGAGGTTCAAATGGATTTATAAGGAATTGGGTATGGAAGGTGGTGCATGGAAAACAGCATCCTGCTTTAGTAATGAGATCTCAGTCATGTTTCATCTTTCCTTGTCCTGACAAAAAGCATCATCCTTTACAAAGATTATTTACATTATTTATTTACAGTATTATTGTAAATAGCTAAGAATTTAAAGTTGTTTTGTAAACTCCAATTCCATTTTTGCTTTAAGGGACTCTGCTCTTTGATTTTTGGTCATAGGGCATATGAAGAGATCAAGTTCATCTGAAGACTTTACTATTCTTAATTAAGATTTTTATATTTTTCTGTATTTTTGTGCACTACTTTCATACTTCGGATGCACTCTTTTTTCATAGTCCAATACGGCAAATTAAAAGATCCACCCTCTGGTTTTCTGTAAATAATATTTACATTATTATATTTACAAAGAATAGAAACCAAACAGCTGGACTTGGGATGGTGTTACAGCTTAGCCACAGCATGTTTAAGTTCTTTGTTCCTCCTGCTTAATGCATCATCTGTGTTTTCCTTCCAGATGGCACACGTGTGGCCTCCTCCACAGGCATAGACCTGCTTCTGCTGGATGACTTCAAACTGATCATTAATGATGTCTCCTACCACGTCAGACCACCAAAGAGAGGTAAAGCAGCCTGCTGGGAGCCTGCAGCACTGGGAGTACATCTCAGCATTCAGTCCCTGCTTCACTGCAACATGCTTTATTAACTTGTTCAGGAGCACAAAGTGTTGTTTCTAAAGGGAAACTTCCTGGTTTCTAATCCTGCCCTTGGAGCCCAATTTAGAGATATCCAAGTAATCAGAATAATCACTAATGAAAAGCAGATATTTCATTCTGTTCAAAGCTAGTGCCCCCAGCCCTCAAGAGGAATAAACAAAGAAATAGAATTCCTTTTAATTTCTAAGTTTTTCAAATTTTTTTATAATTACTGGAAAGTAATTTAATTTAACTCATTCTGAAGGAATACAGGACAAGATGGGAATTAGATTGAAACTTAGATTGTCTGGTTTGGAAGAATAAATTGTTGCTTCCCCTGACAGCTAACATTGTTTCCATTTAAGTGTGGTACTTTGCAGATAATACTGCAGAATAAATATTGCAGATAAACCTCAAAACCCTGTTAGCTACCAAACAGTGAAATAAAGGAGACTGTGCCCTTAGAAGAATCAGGTGGGAGGGGAAAGGAAAGCAACCTATTTTGAGTCAATAAGAAAATCAATTTCAATAATATTCTTTGAACATGTGTGATTTTCAAGATGTGAAGATTTTCAAGATTTTCAGCCTGCAAAGAAGCTTTTGAGATGTTTCAGCATTACTGGGGGAGGCAGGAACTCAGTGTTTTTATCTGCCCTCTTTCTTCTGGGCAGCTTCATAAAACACCAGCTTCTTGGATGCCTCTAGTTACCTCTGAGGATTTAAACAAGAGGGACAGCTTGGGAAATGCTGTTTCTGTTGGGCTCTTGGCTCACAGATGTGGGGGATTTTATTGTTCTGTTATTCTGGAATTGGGAGTGCAGTGTGCTGGGTGAGATGGTCTTTCTCCCCTAAATATTGGGTAGACTGACCTCTGCTAGAGATGATTTTTTTTCCCATCTCATCAAAAGCACCTTAGCAGAAAGCTCTCTGCTTATGCTGGGTATCTGAACCACTGGGTACCACACACACAAAGAAGTTACTCTGCTGTCACCCACTGTGTGCTGATAGGTGAGCTCTGGGATCACCAAGGTTACAGGAAATTGTCTCCTAGGATGCACTTGCCAAGGAGATTTCTATAGTTTGTGCTAAAATGATTGTGCCTGCAAATAGGCACTGAGATTAGTTCTGTCAAACTTTTCAGCTCTTGCTTTCCATTTTTACAAGATCACCTTGTGTATTTGAGAATGGAAATGCCAGAATACTGTAATTTTAAATAAGTGCTTCTTGATGTTTGCCTCATTAGGAACACATGGATTTTTCTTCGTAGGAGAACAGGAGCCCTTTAACTAGAATGAAATTATGTACTTTGTGTGTCTTGGCACAGGCAACTGAGTCACTTTTTTTTGTCTTGAGCTGCTTGTGTTAAAACTTAAGCTGTCTGTAGCTTTTTGAGTTGGTGAAATTGTATTTTGATACCCTTAGCTACAAGTCCAAGGATGCTACAAAAATTAATGTTTTTATTTGGTTCATGTCAAAATATTTTGCTTTAATTTCAAACCTCTTTTTTTTCCATGTGGACTGTAAAACAATACAAGTAGTCACAACTCCTTTAAGAACTGGTATCCTCTAGGAATCCTTTTTGAGCTGCAATGCAAGGATAAAGGTGTTTTTAGTCGTGGCCCTGTTCTTGTTTCTAGATACTGTGTGGGAGAGCTTCACTTTTTTGCAGGCAGCACAGCAAGGGGTGTTACCCACAGAGCACTGGGAAACAATTCCTGGCCCTGGCACTCCAAGTGCTGCTGCTGAGGCTGTTGTGGGATCCTTAACCCACAATGTTCAGTTGCCAGCACCAATAACTGGTTGCTGGTGGTCTGTATTCTGAATTCTGCTCGTGTCTTGACAGCTGGTGTGATGGATCGTAGCTAGTTTGGTTTGTTTGTCTTGTATATAAATATGAATCAGAAGCAGCTGTTGGATAATCTGGCCAGCTTTATAGGACACCTCTCTTTTCCTTCTTCTTCTCAAATTTTAGGAGTATCCAGTAGTAAGGCCTGCTTTTCTTTCAAGGGAATCACATTGTCTTAGAGTGCTGGAGCTCTTCCAAAGGCCTCTTTGTTGAGAAGATAGTTTTGTTCATTTCCAGTGCAGACTAACAGCGGTTCCCCAAGGGCCCATGAGCAGCCCTGTGGGCACAGTGTGTTAAAGCAGCCTCTGTTTTTCCCTAGAGCTCTTAAGCCATGAAAATGCCACGACGCTGAATGATGTGAAGACGTTGGTTCAGCAGTTGTACACAGCCTTGAGCATCGAGGAGCACCAGCTGAACAAGGAGAAGGAGCTGATAGGGAGACTAGAGCAATTGAAGGAGCAACTAGCACCTCTAGAAAAAGTAAGGAGTTTCTCAGTGTGTTGTATTTATCCTCCAAATGCAGCCTGGATGTATTTCCAGGTTTTAATTGGGTCCCTGGCATGCTTCAAATAGTTTTAAGATCACTGAACCAAGTGTTTACCAAACCATGTCTGCTTCTAGTTTCTGTGGAAATATTTTGTTTCCTTGCTTCAAGTAGTTGGAAATGAGCTTTTTAGTAAATAAAAGCTGGGGCTAATGCAACAGAACATCTCTGAACATAGAGAAATAAATACTGTCCTGAGACATTCAGAGCATGCTCAGAGTAAGTATAGGTGACAGCAAGATAGAGATGGAAAAGAGGCTGAGGTTTGTTTATATAAGCATCATGCATAATCAAATCATGTTTCAAACCACTTAGTGTTGCTATTAATATAAGGGACCGATTTTACATTATTATCTCTTAACAATATTAACATAATTACTTCTGAGACTGCAAGATGTGTGTTTCTGCCTTCTGCAGGTAAGGATGGAGCTCAGCAGGAAAGCAGAGAAGAGGACAACCTTGGTGTTGTGGGGAGGCCTGGCCTACATGGCCACTCAGTTTGGGATTCTGGCCCGCCTCACCTGGTGGGAATACTCTTGGGACATTATGGAACCAGTCACCTATTTCATCACCTATGGTAGTGCCATGGCAATGTATGCTTATTTCGTAATGACCCGCCAGGTAGGACTTGATGTGCTGATATTGATACTTCAGTAGAAGACTTTCTCTGGGCTCTACTCCCTAGAAAAATAGCACAGTTGGGCCTGGTAGAAGCTGCTTTGCCCCTTCCTTATCCTATTGGAACACAGATGTCACTTGTTTAATTTGTGCTGACCAGGGAGGTGGTGTGTGGCTGTGGTGTGTTCTCATGGTGGTCCTGGCTGGTTGTCTTACCAGAAATACTTTTCTAAAAGTGTTTGGTGACTCACTATAGCCAAACAGATTCATCTGCTGGCAGATATGGTCAGTACAGACAGGTATGGCTGCCTGAGATACCTTCTGAGCTTCAAGGAAGCCCACCCCTCTCACATGCCCAGGGATCAGGCATCTTGTTGGAAATACCTTTCACAGATCTGGCCTGCCATCCAGATGAAGAATCTGTCTCTGGATCCTTGTAATTGTGACAGATTCTCTATGGATTTTCTAGTGCTTGGTTTTTTTATCTCATCAGTTCCTAATTCTGCCTAAATAATGAGGCAGGGAAGGCTCAAAGTGTCTCTGCTGTCACAGGGCCATCAGAACAGATGCTGCAGGTGTTCCAGCATGGTGTCCCAAGGGTCTGTCAGCTGCATCATTTCAGGGACAGTATTTATAGCTTTTCTCCCTCCTTTTTTCCCCACAAACTTGTCAGTAGGAAATGTTAGTTCTTCTTGTCTCTGCATGGAAGGATTGGCACACTGGGGACAGGAGGAAGGTGCTAGTAACTCACTGCTGGAGTGTAACAAATGAGTAGAGAAGCAAATGTCTGACTTTGCTGGATCTGGCTGGCATGGAGTTAATGTTCTTCAGAGCAGCTGGTGTGGTGCAGTGTTTGGCATTGGTGACCAAGACAGCCTTGGTAACACAGCAGTGCTTTTGCTGTTGCTGAGCAGTGCTGGTACAGCATCAAGGCCTTCTGTGGCTTTTGTTCTTCCCTACTCTGCCCCCTCCCCAGCCCCCTTCTTCCCATCTCAGGGACTAGGGGGTGGGTGAGGTGTTGTGAGGGAACACATCTGGGAGAGCTGCCCTGAACTGACCAAACTGATTCTCCATACCACATTGATGTCACATCTTGCAATAAATTGGGAGGGAGTTTCTCCAGAGCAGCTGTTGCTCAGAGTCTGGCTGGGCATTGGTCTGCTGGCAGGAGGTGATGAGTGATTGCTTTTGCATCACTCTTATGTTGTTATGGGGTTTTTCCCCTCAGTTATTAAACTGTCTTTAACTTCACACTTAAATATTTCTTGGTTTTTTTCCTACTTTTGGGTGCTCTTCTCTCCCCCATCCAGCTATGCAGCAGTGAGTGACTGGGTGGGGGTTTAGCTGCTGGCAGGGGTCACCCACCAGTGTGTGAGCTTGGACCAGGCTTGTGCCTTCTGTCAGGAACTGGTTATTCTCCCCAAAAACACCTGAGACACTGTGCTATGGCATCCTGTGCTGCCTCCTGCTGTAGCTTTATTCCTATTTTCTCTCCTTTATTTCTCTTTAGGAATATGTTTATCCAGATGCCAGAGACAGACAGTACTTACTATTTTTCCATAAAGGAGCCAAAAAGACACGATTTGATCTAGAGAAATACAATCAACTCAAGGATGCAATTGCTCAGGTAACAAAAATTTTTCCAGAAACAAGATAAGGAAATTACTGCTTGCTAGCTGTTCATTGCTGTTAATAGACACACCTCAAGCAAGAATGAATGTATTTTAAGTTTTCAGCACATTTTCCTGTCACAGCCCCTCTGCAATCACTGAATTGGCTTTGATATTACCAGGAATAGAAGTGGAAATGTAAATCAACATGAAACCCATATCAATCTTTAAGGGCCTTTCAGAAACTGCTGGTAAATCTTGAGTTGCTTCAGACTCTTTATGCCTCAGAGGAACCTAATTCAAGATTTCTTCTCAGCTCCTACACACCAGATGGATTTAGTGAGGAATGAAGTCTTGCATCCATTCAGTTCAGGTCTTCCTGACATAGCACTTCAGTGCAGTCCTGGAAAATAATGTTCAGAAAATGTAGCTGTATTGTTTAAATCAGTGGGGGCAGATTTCTCAGACTCTGGAGACAGACACTCTTGACAGATTATCCACATTGTGGGATCTGTTCAGCGAAGGATAGAGATGTTTCCTTGTGTTTCTCAGAGGCTTATTGCAGAAGGATGGTGTGAGCAGAAAAAGCAGAGTTACCACATTATTTTTCACTGCTCACTATCATCCTTTATTCCCAGGCTCTGGAAGTGACAATGTAAGATATCCAAGGCAAGACAAACTCTACCTCTGGAGAGCAAACTCCATAAGGAAGGACCCAAAGGTCCTTCTGGGGTTTCTTATGCCATGTTGAATACAGATGCCATTGGATGGCCATATTTTCCTGGAGCTTTTCTTCTAGAATCAACCATCCCTAATAATCTAGTTGGGATGTTGGTTTGTTGGATTTTTGTTGGCTTGTTTTAAAAAATATTCCAGTGAATTTATGGGGATCCAGATCTCCCCTGCCCTATTCCTTTACGTGGCTGTGTGCAGACAAGTTCAGAGAATGGTTTTTGTAAATATGAGTTTTCAACTTTGTTTCACTGTTTGGGCAAATTTCTGCTGGACAGGGGAAAAACAAGGGAAATGTGGGAAAGCTTTTCTTTCTCTAAAGGGAAATGGTACTGGGGGAAGCTGTTTTGGGAGCTTGTGCTTTATAACATGTCTTTTACTTTTAGGCAGAATTGGACCTTAAGAGGCTTCGAGACCCACTGCAAGTTCATCTGCCCATCCAGCAAATTTCTGAAAAGGACTGATCAGCAAAGAAGCTCTGAACCCCGGCAAAAAACCTGTTCATAGCTCTTGCCTTTTTTAATTAAAGCATTGCAGGTGGAAGCTGGGACGTGGTGTGGGGGGTGGAGGGTTTTTACCTTTGATCAAGACAAAGGACTGTAAAGGGGAAAATCTCTTAAATCTGGAGATGGGACATTGTGGAATGTTAGTTCTGAAAAGGGCTTGGCAAATAGTCACATTTTAAAAACTGTCAGAATGGCGATTGTGTACAGGATTGGGGGGGTTCATGAAGAGAATGTAATGCTGGGGTGTAGGGGTGTCTTCTTCCAGCTTTGCAGGGTCTGCCTCTTGATAAGACACCAGCAGCCTGCTTAGCTTTTTAAATTTTCCTTTACCTGATTCCAATCTCTCTTTCTCTCTTGAAAAAAAACAAAAGGAGAAAAAAATAAATGAACAAAGAATCCAAGCCACCTGGAGCTCTGGCTGGTGATCAGAACTTGCACTCCACCGCCATTAACACGCACACTTCTGGTCAGACCTGGTCTCTTTTATAAAGTTACTACAAGACTGCTTTCTACTGGAAAACCGTGAGCTTCCCCTTCCCAGCCCACCCCCTGTGCTCCACTGACTTCCTCCTTTGCTTATTTGTAGCACAGATTGGTTGTAGCCCAGTGAGAGAAGGAATGAGTTTTCTTCTGGACATTTGATAATAGTTGTTTTGGATTATTCCGGAATAACTCTCGAAACTTTGCATCCCAATGCCCTTGAGCTCCTCCTAGAAATCCATGGCAACATTGCATGAGCGGTTTTTTATATTCAGTCTTAAGGCAGGAGGTTCCCCTCTTCCTACCCCCAATCTGAGAGCCACCTGGACTATGAAATTAGGGAGGCCTTAAAGGATTACAAAACTGTTGCCAGAATCATGACTCCTGCTTTAAAATGAACAGTTCTGGAACATGGAATAATGGAACTTGGTACTTGACTGCTTGTGTAATGGGATAGAAGGTTTCACATATTGTCAAAGCATTTCCCTTGCCCAGAGGCTTTTTGAGAGCCTGGGGGATCTTGCAGTGCAAGACACAGAACTGCTTTGGTTCTGTAGCACTTTCCCCTGATCTAGTAGCTTTAAGTGAACTTTGTGTCCACAGGTCAGAATTTCTTAGGAGTGGCTAATGACATCTCTGGTTCTTAGCTGAAAAGAAATAAAGGAAGGAAGGTCAACCCATTGCCCTCTCTCTTAGCCAAGGCTGGCTGCTTTCTAAGCAGATAAAACATCTCTTCACTCAAAGCGGGTCAGTCTGGTTTAGTACCCTGCTGATAAATGCTGTGGAGACAGGATGAAGGTGGGAGAAGGACACTAAGCTTTATATACAGAAAGGCTGGCTGCTTCTTTTTGATGTTTCACTACTACTCCTCACTGTGTCATGGAAAGAGGCTTCTGGGGTTTTTTTGGAGAACCATGTTTTAAAAATATAGGAAAGAAAATAATTCAGTATTAACCAGATGCCAGGTGCCTTGCAGATGTGGAAACACAGCTGGGATTGCTGCCTCTTCTCACTCAGTGGCATGTTGGACCGAATGGGTGCATGTTTCTAGTTTTGTTTTTTTTTCTTCCCTCCCCCTTCTCCTCTGTCTTTCCATTTAATTACATTGTGTGATTATTTTTTATCTGTTTTATCATGTTTGTGTGATGAGTTTTAAAAGGGAAAAAAAAGTGAACACAATCCTGTAGCTGAATCCTTGGTGTGTGTTTGGGATGAGGGAGGGAGCATGGAGAAAAGTCCTTCTTTAAAAAAAAAAAGAACAAAAAAAAAAACCTGAACATGTGTAAAATCCTGTATCATTTATGAAATATGTATAAAAGAGCAATGTACTTCTGGAACAATAAATAACTATTCAATTTTTGAATCAGTGCTCTTGAATAATGTTATTTTCCCCAGCTGAGAAGAGAATATTCCCTGTGTGGCAGCTTTTTCCTGAGTTTCCTCCATTTCTTTTCGTTTAGGTTGTGTCTTCCTGACTGACCTTACCTCACTGAGGCCGTGGTGGTGCAGATAATAGTTTTCCTGAAGAAGCCTGGATGGAGATGTGGCTGCCAGGCCTGGCTGCCTCACACAGGGATCTCAGAAGCAGTTGAGGTGGTGAGGTAGAGGTAGAGAAATTTGGTCTAGAAAGATCTTCCTTTGTTTGGCCAGCATAGTAGCAGGATAAGAATATATATGGGCAGTAATGCCCAGCAACCCAAAAGAGGTACCTGTGGTGTCAGTGTATTTCTACATGCACTCAAGTGCTGTTTTGGAGAAAAACTGGAGTGTCAGACTTCAGTTCCTTTCTTTCTGGGCCCTTGAGTGGTTTGTTTTGTCATGGTGACACGTGATTTGTTCATTACCTTTGGGAATCAGCAGTGTGCTTTGTCCTGACTTTATGGATTATTAGGATGAGATGTTTGGTGCAGGTTTCCATCGTGCCTGTGGACTGCTTAAAAAAATTACCATCCATGATTAGCTAGTTTTTGAAAAAGCCAACTCTTGTGTTTTTCAAAGGTGGAGGGGAAGGGCTGGAAGCTGTTTGTTGTCACCTCCCTTTAATCACTGCTGACAGACCTCCTTCCTCCAAGCAGCCCTTAGTCTGCTGCTGTCCCCAGGTGAGCTGCTGCCACCCTTAGGTAAATTGTTTGGCTCAGTTGCATAAGAAATCTTCCATTTTGGCATCCAGGAGAGCAGGAGACTTTGTGACATCTTAGCACCACCATCTCTGTTTTGAAAACAAGAAGATACTGTTACAAAACTGTTCCTGCACATGAATGAATGTTGTTCCAGAGATAGTGTGAGTTACAAAAGTAAGGAGGGTGGCTACACTTGTGCCTTGAAATCCACAAGCCTCCCACTCCAGTCTCAGTGCCTTGGAATGCTAACACTGAAGGGAAGGGCAGGGTTTGTTTGCTCTCCTGATCCCTTATCTCAACATCAGCACACACTCTTGCAGCAGCATTTCCCCTTTGGGAGCCAGGCAGGTGATAGATAGGGTCCTGTCCCCCTGGCAGGCTTGCAGAGCAGGCAGTGCTGCCTGAATGTTAATGTGCCACTGCATTCCTCAGCCCTGGTGAAGGAGAAGCAGCAGAAGCATTGCAGTGCTCAGGTGCTGCTTTTTCTACTGATTTTGATTAACCTCTTCTGTGAGGGAGCTTTCAAATAAATGTATGGAAGTTTGGGGGGTTTTTTACAGCTTTAGGTTAAGTGTAGTGGTCTCTTGAGGGTCTGTGTTTTTTTAGTATAGAAAGCCCAAAACTCTTAGTATCTAGGGTTTTAACATAGACCAGTCCAAAGCTTCCTGGAGAACAGCACTGAGTTCCCTTTGCCCCACCCGTGAGGCTCTGCCTTGCAGGCCCCTCCAGGGAAGCTGTTCATGGCTCCTCTTTCCTGAAGAGCAAAGAAGAAACCCTTTTTCTTTCTCCCTGGAACCCTTCCTGCCTGGCAGGCAGCAATGATGATCACTTTGCTGCAAGTTCTTAAGCTTCCATGTTGGCTTTAAGAGGGTTTGCATGATGCTCTGAAGCTGCTGTTGGCTGTCAGACCATGGCACTGAGCCAGCCATGTGAAGCTGGCCAAGCTGCCCTGTCTTTGGGCCAGTGGACCAATTTCTTTGTCCCCTGGGTTTTTTGTGTCTGGAGTTATAAAAGCAAGCTTCTTTCCTCAGTGCCCCATTGTATGGCTTCATTTTCACAGAGGAAGGAGATTTTTATATCTTAAGTATTCTTCTACTTATCCCAAGAGATGCTAATTGTTCCTTTTAAATAACCCATCAGGCTTATTTTCTTTACTGGCATTTAAAAGAATGAAAAGTAAAATCCAGTAATGAAAATTTGACTTGCAGTGTATCTAAGCCCTGAAGAAGGGGAGAACTGCTCTTAGGCTGTGCTGCTGTGGCTCTGAGGGCTCTTAGAAGATGACTTCTCTTTCTGCCCCTGACTAGTTTTGCAGTTTTTGGTGTGCTGTCTATGCCCTAATTCCTCCATCTGAAAATGGAGGAGCATAGAAAATATGCTGGGTTTGTAGGACCTGTGGAAAAACACTCTGAAACACCAAGTTGTGCATCACAGTGTTCCACTAAGGGGAAGGAAATAACTGTTCCCCATAACTGTGAGTGATATGAATGGGTTCTCAGTGTTGTACTTGTGTGGAGTTTGCTCCCATTTCACTCAGCTTGTGCTCCCTCCCTGATCTCCACAGCCCTTCCCACTGGCTCTGAGTGCTGGAACAAGCTGTTTACAGCAACAAGGCCTATCTCCAAGTCCTTGACTTCAGTGCAATCCATCTCAGCTGCCTGTCAGGGCTTATTGTGAGCGTGCATCCTCCAGTCAATCCCACACAGGGGAGCCTGTCCTGTGTGCCAGGCTCTCCTCCCTCCCTGCAGCAGGAAGTGCTGATTAGCTCTTCCTCCTGCTCCTTGTAGGCAGGTTGCAGGTTCCTGCACCTAGAGCCGTGCTTCACACACCTCCCAGGCATTGCTGTGTCCTGAGAGGTGGCTCTGACAAAACACAGACCACCTCAGCAAATGCCAAAGCATTTTTATTCACGAGTCCATTGCACACTGTAGGAGGCTTTCCAGCTCAGCCAATGCTTTGAGTTCCTTGTGTGAGGGTGGTAAAGCCCTGCAGAGATCTCTCTTCCATAAGAAGGGTGGTTGCCACCTGCAAAATGAGCATTTTTCTTGTGTTAAGAACAGACATGCACAGGCTTTGTAGCAGGTTTAGAAAATCCCTCTTAGGTACCAAAATAAAATCCCTGCCCTCTATTTTAATTTTTCCTTCCTTCTTCATATCTTTTAAACAGTACTGGTGCCTTCTTTTAAAAGATTCTAACTTGAAGCTGATTCTTTTTGGGGTGTTGGGTGCATCAGTCCTTGGGGTGCAAATGTGGAGGTTGGGGACAACATATTTGCTGGAGAGTGCAGGTCCTACAGAATGCCCTATTGGAATTGTGTCTCTCCCACAGCATCTCCTTGCAGGGAGGTTTTTTTCTTTGGATTTTTTCCCTCCATTTATCCTCTCAGGACTGTTACAGCTCACTGAGACATAGGTTGTTTGGGGGGGAATTGGAGCTATGAGTATCACCCAAATTAATTTTCAAAGAGGAGCTGCTGATAGAAGAGTTGCCTCTGGTGCTTCTTCCCAGAAATGTTTAGAGGTAGTCTGGCTGTCTTCTCCAGCTTGAGACCACTTCCTTCAGTTAGATGTTGTGGTGATTTGGAATAGTATCTTCTCTGGGAATGCTGGGGCATCTCCTGCTTTAATCCACTTTTGAGAACTTGATAGGGCCTGTAGGTGACACCTTTGAGGCTCCAATTTGCCATGCTGCTGTTCATTTCTCTGTGTTAATTGTCAGCTGTCAGTCACTTCCATGTGCCTGTCAAAACCTTGTTATAACAGGCTCATCTAGCAGCTACAAAACAAAAGCAGCTGGTGAGAGATGGTTCAGGGAGCTGTACACACCTGTGACACAAACAGAGCATTCCATTCAGGCTTGTCAGTTTTATTTTCCTGGCATCATAAGTATGAAGCAGCCTCTCAATGAAAGAGGCAAAAGAGAACTTCCAGTGGCTTGCTGTATTCTCTGTTCAATTTTAGTTTCTCTTCTGGGAATTCACATAGTCACCTCTTGAGGGTTATCTGCCTTGATAGCTTTGTGTAGTGAATCTGTTCTCTTTTCCTGTTGTTGGAAAAACCTGTCTGGTACTGCACAGCTGTCAGCACAATAGAGCCACAAGAATTTTTTTTTTTTCCTTATGGGAGTAATAACAATAATTTATTTGGAGTTTTTTTTTTTTTTGGTTGTTGTTCCTTAGAATCATTCACCACTGAAAAAAGAACTCCTGTGCTGGGGTGGAGTAGAGCAGCACATTGCACTTCACTCCCAGAGCACACCCCAACAGGGAGAGGCCATTGAGAATTTTCTGTAATGTACAGTCCCTGCAAGGCAGACAAGCACCCAACTCTCTGTGTTGTGCAAATTCATCATGTAAATAATGGAGCCACTTCTTTCCTGCTGGGATTTGAAGCTTGGTGTCATTTCTTAGGCCAGCCTGCTGCAGAAATGCAGGATGCCAAGGGAATGGGGGAATTCCCACACTTGCCTGATTGTGTGATAACTGTAGGCTCAGCTGCTCTCATTGCTGATGGAGAGCTCTTGGGGTGAGGTGAGAGGGGAAAATCCTTTCTGGGTTTGCTGTGGTTAAGAACATATTTCAGTGTGCTGCATCTAGAGCTTGTGGCTGTCACCTGTGCCTCAGCCCAGTTTGGTTTGAGCTAGTCAGGAGAGGTTCTTAGATACTCAGTTTTGCACCTAAATTTAACTCCATAACGTTGGGATTGGTTTATTTTTTCAAGACAAGAGATTTGTAAGAGCACTGCAGAAAACTGTCTTTACTTGCCTTGTTTGATAATCTTGCTGCAGTGGTCAGGTTGTGTGACCAGGAGTGGCAAGGGCCTCTGTGTAGCTGAGGAACAGCTCATTTCCCTGTGGGACTCCAGTCTTTCAGTTTGACTGATGTTCCCATTGTAGCTCTGCTCCAGGCACTCCTCTGCAATCTGTGCTCGGAAGGATCAGTGCTGCTCCTTTGGCCACTATTTCCTGCAGTTAAGGCTCCTTAGCTGGTGTTTTCTGCCTGGAGGGAGCCATGGAGTGGAACTTGTGGAAGGAGCACAGATAACAAGCACCCATCTGTGCTTCTTTTCCATCCCTTCGGGATGTCCGGGTGTCCCTGGTTAGAATTCTTCTCTGGATAAGATAGTGGAGGTGTCACTGCGGGGCAGTCAGGGCAGAAAACAATAGCAGGTCAAGTCCAAAAAACAAGATTGATCAGTGAGTACATCCCTGCTGTCAGTCAGGGGCAGAGCTACTCTGGGGAGGTCAAGGCTGGAGCTGTAGCCCACGTCCCTTCAGCTTCTTCCTCTGATAAACTTCCAGGAGAGCAATCACGCTTGCTGTTCTGGAAGCCTAGAGTCAGAAGCTCCACTGAGAGGAAGGCTGCAAGAGCCACAGCCTGTACAAGGACTTTGAAGCCTCTGTCCCTTGAGTGGTGGCTCTTCCTTGGCTCAGTGGGATGTTCCAGTACTTGTTTTTCTGTATTTGCTTTGTTGTTCAGCTCCAGCCAGTGTCTTCGATGGGTGAGTAAAGAGGCATTGCCTTATTTCTGTTTGCCATCTCTAAGGTTCATGGTGAGCCTTGGTATTCTTAGGTGAAAGACTGGAAGGTGGGAGAAATAGCCCTTTTGTTTGAAGGTGATGTGAAATTCCTTCCAGTTGGAAAGATCCTTCTGTTACAGAGGATCATGGATTATGTGAAGGCTCCCATAATGGGAGAACTCTTTTGCCAAGACACTGTGGGATTTTCCTCTCCTTTGGAGGACAGGCTCTATGAGTAGACATTATGCTACCTTTTCACCTGCTTCCTTGACAAATCTGAACTGAATTTAGTGCCATAATGTAGTGCTGCTCCCTTTATTGCCTAGTTATGCTGGAGCAGAGACCTCCAGTTGCACAATGCACCCAGGATTAATCTCTGCAGGATGGGGCACTCACCAGTGCTTGCTGGAGCCTGATTTGTCACCTGATTTGTCACCCAGTCTAGCTGCTAGCATGTCAGTCAGAGAACTAATGATAGCATCAAGCTTACAAATGGAAAAGCTTTGCTTTGTAGCTAATGCTTGTCAGCCTCAATTGCTCTGGCCACACAAGAAGCATTGAGGAGGAAAAGAATTGAGCCCAGAAAAATGAAAAGTAGTGAGCTGGAGACAGTTATTCATCTTGTGCAAATCCCCAAGCTTGTAGTCTGAGGAGAAGAGGGGAGAGGCTGATCAGTCCCTTCTCTATTTTTGTGGAATTTTTTTCTTAAAAACTCAATTTAATTAATGGAAATGAAAAAGCTGTGCTGCCAAAGACTGCTTGGTGTCTGCAGGGAGGCTGGTGTGGGGCAGCACTGGCAGTCCAAAGGTGGCTGTGAGGATGTGCAGTGTTCCAAAGAGCACTGTCTGCTTTTTCTGCTTGTTTGCTTCCCCCTCACTCCTGCCAGAAGCTCTCAAGGGAATGAAAGATGTGAGGGAATGCTACCTCAATTCCCCTGATGTGCCTTCTTCCAGCTCCCTCTGAGCTGCTGCATGTTCATCTCACTAAATTTTGCTTTTAAATTACCTCCTGGATGTTTAGGAGACAATGTAATCTCCCTAGCTGAGCGTTCCCAGAGTCTATTTCCAAAGGATATTTCATAATTACATGAAAGCTAATGAGAGTGTTGGTATTTTTAGTGCTGCCCAGCTGGGAAGCTGACAGGGCATTCCTGCTTCACCTCATTTGGCTTTTAACAACATGAAAACCTTCTCATCTCAGTCAGTGACTCACCCTAAGGCCACACCAAATCCTCTTGTGGAAACCAAGGGAATGACACTGAGGGAAGCCTGGAGGAAACTCTGTTCTACCTTTTCCTTTTGGGAGAAATCAAACCAGCTTTTGGAGGATGGGATTTACAGCACTGCTGCTGCTGTCTGTGGATAGGGACAGGCAAGCAGAGGGAGGTGAAAAGGAGAGCTCAGGAGGGAATGCCTGGTGAATCCCATCAGAGATTCCCTGCTTCTCAGGAGAACCAGGCTGGTTGTGGTGGCAGTGAATCAGCTCCTCTGCATGTCTTTGAATCGTGGCACTGGAGATCCCTCCATAACCCAGATCCACGCTCCCTGTGCCAGCTCTGCAGCACTCCTGACTCTGGCAGCTGCTCCTGCCTTTTATACTGGATTTGAGACCAAGCAAAATGTATCTGTGGCTGAGGAAGACATGAGAGATGTTATATTTGTGAGATATTTTTACAAGGTAGCACATCTGTGGGACAGATATTTACAGAGGACACAGCTAAATAAGAGTGACTTGAAGTCTATTCTCTGAAGCACTTTAGTAGCTCCCACTTTAAAGTCAGTGAAACAAACCAAAATAATGAACCAGGATCATTTGTATTTCTAACAGAAAGAGCATAGTATTCCTCCCTCACCCAAACTCCATCACATTATGCTCAAAACAGCTTTGGAACTTCAAAAAAAATGTGGAAGGTTGAGGCTGTTGCAGTCCAAGATGCATTTTGTGAGAGTGATTGGTTTTATTAGCCTAATTTTAGGAAATGGTAATCAATTTTCCCTACTCTGGGCAGTATTAGCATTCCTTTTGGTTAATGGGGAATTGCTTGTCATGGATAAGTTGTGCTTAATCAGGTATTAAATGTAAGGCAAAATGGAACCTCTGGACTTCCAGTGAGGAAGCTGCCAAATGAGGGTTAATTAGGAAGAGATTGAAAATTTAATGAACACTTTAATTCTTCATTTATGTTCTCCCTGTGGTACTCTCATATTTTAATTATTTGCAGAAGGTTCAGAAAGGCCTCTGAAAAGGGACACACTCCTTGAGCACTGCCAGGAAGTCCATGTGTTCATGTCTTGCCCCCACAAACACTCACTTCACTTTGCTCAAAAGCAGCTGATCTCCTGTGCAGAGCAGGAGGGTTTGTGGGCTTGCAAGGAACAGCTGTGTAGAGGGTTTAACGTGTTGCTCCCCAGAAGGTCTCAAGTCAGACCTTCACACCCTCTAGATTGTAAGACAATGATTGAAAAGGTTTGGCAGCTCAGCTGTGAGGGCTGGCTGTGGGTGGGTTTTAAAAGAGGCTGCATAAGCTGTTTGAGATATAGACCTTTGTTCCAAGGCTGGGAGAGTTACCAGTGACTTTAGGAGGGGTTTGCAGGTGCTCAGTTGGTCTTGACCAGAGGATTGTTGTCCTAGGCTAGATCCCAGGGTGTATTTCCTACGGCAAAATCATTACCTGGACCTCAGATTTGCTTGTATCTTGCTTTTTACCCATCAGCTAAACAGCCAGTCAGACTGTTGCATAACGTTTTAAGAGTTCTGTTAATTTACTTGTTCCTCCAAGACCTTTAAGGCAAGCTATCAGGATTTTCCACAAGGCAAGGAGTTATCCAGTATCACCTTTTCTCCCCAGGGGTGAGAACAGATCACAAGGGTTCTGTTAAGTCAAAGATGGAGGAAAAAAACCACTTTTGTAATTATCCATTGTTGTAGTGTGGTTTTATACCTTGTAATACTTTATAATAGTTTTGGTTTTGTATCCCAGTGTTTTTCCCAAATGGTTTACCCCAGAGTGTACCCCCTCCCTTCACCTGTGTAATCCTTTTCCTTTGCTGAGATCATCCCCAAATCCCCACCCTGGCTCTCTGTCAATCACTCAGCATCCCATCCCCTCCATCTAGAAGCTTCGGTCCAGGATGTGGAGTGATTACCCAGAAGCCAGGGGTCGGCCCCCCAAATGTTTCTCCATACACTGTCCTAAATGTCCCTTCCCCAGTACCCATCCCTTAGGGTCACTTACTGGTTAGTAAAATGTTATCTACTTTAGGTTTCCACCTCCCTTTAAATGTAACCTTGGCACCTCTCCCGGGGCTCTCAGCAGGCGGCCCCTGAGGTGTAGGTACTCCTGGGAGCTCCTAGAACAAACCTTGGATTAGCCTCTGCTAAGAGTCCACCCCTTCACCTTCTGCTGTGGTTCCAGTGTCTCCTCTGCTGCAGGCGATCATCCTGGCTGCCGTCTGTACCCCCGGGGCACGGGAGAGTGTCACTCCCCACCGCTGTTCACCCTATGGGGCTCAGATGGTGAACAACTCACTTTGATATCTACCAGTGTTGATATCTATCTCTGTGTGTCCCAGCCCTGGACCCCTGCTCCGCCTACATCAGCCTGAACGAGCCCTGGCGGAACACGGAGCACCGCATCAACGGCTCGCACGGGCAGCCCACGTGCGACAGCGGCATCGACGGCGAGTGGTACCGCTTCACGGGCATGGCCGGCGACGCCATGCCCACCTTCTGCATCCCCGAGAACCACTGCGGCACCCACGCTCCCCTCTGGATGAACGGCAGCCACCCGCGCCCGGCCGACGGCGTCGTGCGGCGCCAGGCCTGCGCCAGCTTCGGCGGCAACTGCTGCCTCTGGAACGCCAGCATCGAGGTGAAGGCCTGCCCCGGGGGGTACTATGTGTACCACCTCAGCAAGCCCAGCGTCTGCTTCCACGCCTACTGCGGCCGTAAGTCGCCTCTCGGAGCCCCCCCGGGTCCCCAGGAGGCTGCCTGGCTTCTCCAGTCACATTCCAGTAGTTTTACCTGTTTTGTTCCTCTAGCAGGGTTTTTCCACAGCTGACCTGGCCTCGGTGATTTAATGCTCCCTGTGGGCCCTGTGGCTTGTCTTGGCACGCTACCAAAGTCAAAATTTGCATCTCTGCCTCACAGTAATTAAACTCGATTGTTTCTCAGCAGCTTCAGCAGGTCAGCTTTCCTAGTGTGGGCTAGATCTGTAACTGAGGGGCTGCACACAGGGTGGGAAGCTGAAGGGGCAAATCCTGTGCTTTCCTTACATGCTCAGGGCTTTGTGCTGACCTTGTTCTCGTCGTGCCCTAGATTTTTATGACATCTGTGATGTGGTGGATTGCCAGGACTCCTGCCTGGACACCGGTGACTGCACGTGTTCCCCGGGTACGACACTCGGACCTGATGGCCAGACGTGCCTTGGTAAGGGTGGAAATAAGCTGTGCCACTTGCTGATGCTTTTCTTCCCTTTGCCTCATTGCTCACATCTCAATCCCTTGCCTTACAAAGCACTATAAAAAATGACATATCCTGAGAGGAGTTTTCCCCTTTGCTGCCTAGAACCGGGACTATGATTCTGTAAATGGTTCCAAGATATGACATCCCATGACTGCGTCCATTCTGGTGCCCCTGGAGCTCCATGTTTGCTTTCTGCATGGTTCAGTAGCAGAATCTCTTTTCAAGATCACGGTGAAGGATTCTGTGGTGTCACTGTGGTACTCAGGAAGTGCTGTGCAGTCTGGCATTAGAGATTTCCTCTCACACGCTCTGTTGAATATCTCTCCTCCAAAAAACCAGAAAAATTGCTGGCTGCTGTAGGGCTGCACACTAAACTCCATCATACTTCCTGCCCTTTTGGGACATTGTCCAGGGCCTGGGACACCCAAAGAATTGTAGGTCCCACCACGGCTGCAATGGTTTTAGGCAGCATGACAAGGGACAAGCATTCAGGGAGCTGGCACTTGGTGGCAGAGACCAGCATGGCCAGTGGGGAGGTGAGAGCAGAGTGAGGAATGTGGGCTTTGGAGATTCGTGGGGGAATCCCCATGAAGCTCTGAGGAGAGCTCTGTGGTTATGTGTGTGGTGCTGGGGGAGAGCACCTGGACTGAGAGGTCAGGAAAATGATGGGACAAATCAAGGGGCTGTGAAAGGGTTGCTGTTGGGGACCTGCAGAGCCACACTGATGGATAGGGAGAGGAGGGAGGAAAAGGTGTTTGGGGGAGGAGAAATCTCATCTGTCATTTGATTTGGTGGTGAAGCTGAAAGCAGAGCTGGTCCAGGAGGCTGTGTGGCAGGTCAGTCTGTTTCATAAGGGCTACACCTGACAAAGCAGGCATGGGTGGTTTCTTTCTTCACACACCTCATGTCTGTGAGCATCCACAGCCATTCCAGTGTGTGGAAGGAGCAGCCTGGTCCTGCTGCAGAGTTACACTTGCTCCCAGTGATTATGGGGAAGGCTTTTGCTTAAGCAGCTCCACTTGTCTGCAGCCAAGTGGCTGACTGAGCTCTCTCAGATAATTAAAAGCATTTATTGGCTGCTTCTGTGCAAGCCTTCCAGTCACAGAAGTGCCCTTGACAAGCACTAGCACTCAGTGAATGTGTGGCAGGCTCAGAGGAAAGGATTTCCTGCAGCAGGGAGGCACATAGGAGTTCTGAGCCTGCCTGTGTGTGCTGCAGCTGCTTTCCTTCCCCCACGAGCAGGATTTCTGCACTGCTGCTTCTCCTTGAGATTCCCAGGTGGCACAGCACCTCAGCTGGAATGCTCACACTGCTTCACCTACTTGCAGCCTCTCTTGTGTGGCTCCATGATCTTTCTAGTAACTTTCTGTTGTGCTGAGTAATTGTGCAATCACATCTCCGAGAGCAACTGTGCCCTCCTTATGGAGAAACCAAATAAATCCCTGTTTGTCTTTCCTAAACAGAGAATGTGCTTCCTTTTCCAGCTCCCCCAAGGAGGGGGACTGAAGCTGCTGCAGTAATGCAGCAGAGCAGCTGTGGCTGCCCCATCCCTGGAAGTGTCCAAGGCCAGGCTGGACAGGGCTGGGAGCAGCCTGGGATAGTGGCAGGGGATGGAACAAGATGAGGTTTAAGATGAGCTTCACAGACCATTCTGTGAAGGCTGAGCAGCTCTGTGCTTCTTCTCAGTACATTAGATGCTTTAAATCCCAGAGCAGAGCAGCTGATCCTGGGTTACATTTTTATTTAGGGGTTAAATAAGGTCTTAGACTTCCTGCCATGCATCCACCAACTCGGCACATTGCCTTTGACTTCTTCAAGGCCTGGATCCATGTTCTACTAAGCCATGGTTAAAATCAGCTCAGCACTATCCCAATCCAGTCTCAAGACATCCAGCCTGCATCCCAGAAGTGCTGCTTGTCACCAGAGGGGAAGAGCAGGGACAGAGAACTGTGTGTGCTGTAGAACTTGGAAGGACCAGTCAGGGGAATTTCTGGACCCAGCCCTTGAGCAAGACAATCTCCAGGCCCTTCTGACAACATCTCCATACCTTTGCCAGTAGCCCTTTCCCTCTTCACTTTCTGTTTTTAAGCAGCTTTAGATTTATTTTTAGAAGGGAAAGTGTGGAGCCTGTCACGTGTGTGAAAAGCAGAGTCTGTGGGAGTCTCCTGGACATGCTTCCTGCCTCTCAAAGCAGGGCACCAGCCAAGCCTTTGGCTAAAAATACTCAATTCACATTGCTTGTGGAAGGAGACACCACCAGCAGCTGCCAGCTGTGGGCTCTCTGCATGTGTGGGACCACAGATACCTGAGAGAGCTCATCTCTGACCTGTCTGTTAAAATTATATTTTTCTTTTTTCTTGGTTTTAAGCTTCTGATACCTAATAAATGCCAGCTTCTGAGCTGTTTTGATGAAACCCATGTGAACCTTAATTGATAACCTCAGCATCCTGGCCTGCCTAAGAAAAATCATTCATTTTGTAGCTCAGCAAGAGCAATGTCTGTTCCTTTCTCTCTGCTTGTGAAGAATTAGAATCTCAGAGAACAAAATACCTTTAAAAAAAATTTAAAAAAGAAGGGCAAACAGGCACAGAGCCACTTTAGCCTTTAATAAGAGTTAGGAGGAGTCTTCAGAGCTTTACCAAGATATTCAAAAGCTACTGTCAGTGTTACTACTTCTAGTGGGATTGTTCATTCCATTCCAGAGCTGTTTTTTTTTCCAGATGAAAATGAGTGTGAGCAGAACAACGGGGGCTGCAGTGAGTTCTGCGTGAACCTGAAGAATTCCTTCCGCTGCGAGTGCGGGGTCGGGCGCACGCTGGGGAGTGATGGGAAAACCTGTGAAGGTGAGGCTTCAGCTGCCACAGGCTGCTGGAAACTCTGTAAATCATTCCCTTGCAGCACTGCCTCTCTCTTGGCTTCTTGCACCTGGGATTAAATGTCACTGATATCACCGCTGTGCTTGCCAGAGGGGTTGATACTAAAATATCCTTCTAAGCAAGCAGAGAGAAATCTCCTTGTTGTTCTCGCTGCCTTGTCCATTTCTGCTAGGATTTGCTTGTGTTTATCTCCATGGGGGAAAGGCAGCAGTGGATCTGGAAGATTGGTTATCCAGGCAGAACTTGCTGCTGGAGTTGTTGGGATTTGGTATCTGGAGATTTGAACCTCTGGAGATTTGGGGGGTAGAGTTTTGTGGGGGCAGATTTAGCAGCGCTAGGTTTTGGCAGCTCACATTAGGTATGGGGTAATGCCATGACATTAGACTAGAGCATGAGGATCACTTTAGCCTCCCAGGATAGAGACTGAGGTGAGGGGATGCCAATCTGCAGACAGAAGTTAAATTTGGGATTAGGGCAGCATTTTGATCTTTGGTGTCTGTGGGCTTTGCTGCTCTGTGCAGCTGCCACAGTTCCTTCACAGTGGTGGCACAGCCAGGTTGAAAACCCTTGATAAATTTAGACTGGTGGCTTAAAGACCAAATTGTGGGCCTGATGTGTTGTCACTAACAATGTACAAACATCCCTGAGCAGAAATAGGCAAACCCAGCAGAAATTGATGTGTGCCTGATGGTTTCTGTGGTGAGCTGGGGAAAAGCACTGTGCCCCCTCCCAGCAAAGCTGCTGTGTAGTGTTCACAGACACTGTGGGGCCTCAGACAAGAAAAACAACTACAGGTGTGCTTCACTTTTCAGCTATCCAAAAGAGCTGAATCTGCTCTCTGAGCTCTGCAGGCACATCACTCATCCAGGCAGTGACACTTTCCTGGGAAATGCTGCTGTGCAGAGTGCTCCTTAAGTTACTTGTCAAGGTGTGTGGGGCCAAAAATGGTCTGTGGGCTCTGTCCCTGCCACATCCAGCTCTGAGCTGCTGGGGCGTCACATAAATGAGCTGTGCAATTTTTATTCCCGAGTGCTGCACTCTTCTGACAGGGCTGGAATAGTCTGTTTGGAGTCTCATTTGTTTCTGCCATTCCCCAAGTTGGCTTTTAGGGCCTTTGATATATCATTTAATTTCCCTTCTGTACAAAGGATGGTGCCTTTCTCGAGTTTAACACTGCTGCTGGGGATTTTTACAATCTTGTTAGTGAGTTTTATTTCTGAAGATGTATCCTCAGCTTTGTGAGCTGGTAGAGATTGGGATGTGAGGTGTGAGCCACCTCACAGCTTGTTGCTAAAAAGAACAATGCAAGAGATTCAGCTTGATAACATGAGCTGCTGAGGCTGAGTAGGGTTTAATTTATCTCAAAATTTACATTATGATGCTTTACCCATTGCTTTGACTCATATGGAGTTGGGGCTGTTATTTTCCATGCATTATATAGGATTGAGTGTGGGATTTCCATTCTTTACATTTCAGTGAAAACCACACAGTGATTTCTGATGGCAGGCTTGGGGAGAAATATTTTATATTTATGATTTGCTTATGTCATGTTCTGTTATTTTATTGAGAACAGTAGTACTCATCTAGCCTATTCATCCCAAAGGGTTAAAACAATCAAGCACTTAAGGTTATTTGAAAGAAAAAAATAATGATGCTAAAGTACAATTAAAAAAGTGGTTTACACCTCATTTTCTGGGAGACAAACTGTTGCCTTTGATTGTAAAAGTACAACTAAAAAAGGAGTCTCCACCTCATTTTCTGGGAGACAAACTGTTGCCTTTGAGCTGTATTGTTCAGACTGTTGGTTGGTCAGGGCTGTGTTGGGGGCTGCAGGGTGTGATGATTTTCCTTTCTTTCCCAGAAATTGAAGGCTGTCACAATAACAATGGAGGCTGCAGCCATACCTGCATTGAAGTGGAAGGCACCTACCAGTGTGAATGCCCCAGGGGACTTGTTCTGGCAGAAGACAACCACACTTGCCAGGGTAGGTCAACAAAATCTCCCTGGCAGCCTCTGTCCCCCAAGAGAATATCTGAAGGAACTTTTTGTTTTTGCTGTCTTCTCTTAGTCTGTCCTTCCCTGTTGGGTTAATGGAGCTTTGTTACTAATGACAGACCATCCAAAGGTGAGAACCTGAAGATGCTGCTCTTCTCTCCAGTCAGAACAGCCACAGGGCCCAGCTTGAGTGCACCTTTAATTGTAGGGCAGTGTTCCCTTACAACTACTGCTTAACATTGTGTTTGGAGTTTGTTTCCACAAACAGGACAGGACTGCTGGGGTACAGTCCTTGAGCTTTTATTGCAGCATCACCCTCATTATATGGTTGAGACAATAGAAAGATGGCAAAAGCTCATGTACAGCCAGCAGCAGCCAAAGATTTCTTTGTTACAGAGCATTTTAAAAACTTTCTAGCCAATAGCTAATAATAGCTAAAGCTCACAGACAATTGTTCTAGCCAATTACTAAAAGCACATGTACACCTGCTTCACACAATGCTTACTTTTCTTCTTTTTGTTAACAATGCACAATAATTAATTAACCTTAAAACCTTCTATTACCTTGCTAAGCATATTTTCCTGCATTCTTAAGGTCTCTCTTAGCCAGGCCTAAAACTCAAGCTATTGTTTAATGTCCTTGCTTCCTATACCAGTGTAACTTTCTCTACTTTCAGCCTTTGCAGCTGCAGCTAGGTCTTTGTTCTTTCTGTATCTTAGGCCTGCTTTTCCAGCTTTCTGGAACTCTTCCTACCTCTACTATTTCCCACAAACATCTCCCATTATACTGCTCTGTGCACACCCCTGACAAATTTATGCTGTTAGAGCTGACATTTTCCATGCTTCAAACTTCAGATCTCAGCTAAAGTGGTCCAGTCCCTTCCAAGAACAGGGTTGAAGAGAGAGGCATGTTTTTTTCCAAGTATGCCATTCCAGTAAGCATTCCTGTGCCTTGAAGCAGGGCACTAGCTTTGATATTAGGTGCTCCTGCTGTCCCTTGGAAAAGTGCCCAGGATAGCATCCAAAAACTGACTGTTGCTTCTGCTGTGTAGAGGCCAGGGCAGCATAATCCTTGGAGAACCTTCCATCTGAACTTTCCACAGGGAGCCCTTCATGCTGAGTCACTTGTGCCTATGCCATGCCCATAGAATAAACAAGCTCCCTGGTTTTTTGCAAAGATTTCTTTTGCAAATACATCCAGGCTACCAGCAGTCTGGTGTGGCCTGGTGTGCTCAGAGAACCTCCTGCAGTCTGATGTGCCACAGAGTGCCCAGACATCAGTGGGAGGAACAGACTCGGGCTTCATGGTGGCCAAAAGGGCAGGGATGCCTCAGAGAGGAAGTTGGAATGGTTCTGCTTGATGGACTGTCTGCTTTTTAAGCTTTTTAGGGCTCCCAAGGGTGAGCATTGCCCACTTGGGATCCAGCAGTGCTGGTGGGGAGGTGGGGGTTTCCAAGAGCTGTGATCACACTCACAGACTGAAGGTCTGATTGATGGATACAGGCCAGAACAGAGTGATGGTTTTCAGCCCTGGGCCCCTGAGGCAGCCCCAGCAGGGCTGGAAGTCCTGGATCCCCCAGCCAGGATTTCTGCTGCTGGTGAGGCTGCTACTGAGAGCAGCAGCACTGCTGGGAGCCAGGCTGGGGCTCAGGATACAGCATCTCATAAAGTGAAATTGCCTGTTCTGTTGCATTCATCAGTTTATGTCCCCATGCCTGCAATTCTGAGCAGATATGGAACTGTACCACACAATTTTTTGTGACACCTAATCAGGTTTATATTGGTTCAATTAACAGTGCAGGGTAGGCATAGTAGCCTGAAGCAATTGGATCTGCAGCCTCTCCACCCTCCTCTGCACTGTCTCCATGTTCAGAACAAACATTAATAATCTTCCCCAGAAATCACAGTCTACAGGCTGTAATTTTTCCATAAAGATACCAGCCAGCAAAATACTTGGAATTTTGCAGATCATCCAAGAATTTTGCAGCCCATCCTATCCTGAAGAGCAGGCATGAAATGCTCTTCTCCCCCATCCCCTGCCTGAATTTTTGTGCAGGTGAGCAGGGTTTATGTTTGTTGCAGTGGGTCAGGGCTGCCCAGCTCCAGAGAGCCTGTTCTGCTGAGCAGTCTGTGCAGGGAGATAACCACTGCTCCAAACAGCAGCACTTTGAAAGGCCAAAGAAGGAGCCAGAGGCTAAAATATGATGCCAATAACAACAGCAGGCAGAGAAATGAGCGTTGGACTTGCCACAGAAGCTTTCTCCCAGGAGCAGGTGCTCAGAGGCATTGGTGCAAAACAGAGCTTAAAGTGGAAATGAGGAGGTTTTCCCAGTTCTCACAGGTGCTCTGAGAAGTTTGAGGTGAAGAACTAAAATGTTTGACTGGCACACCCTGGGTGTTAACCCAGATAGCCACAAGCTGACTTGAGTCAAGAGGTTTCCTTCACTTGTTTCTGTGTCCAGGTGGTGGAGGGCACACAGCTCCTACAGCTCTGAAGCACTGGGAAAATGGAATCTTTTCTTTCTCCCACTTTGTGCCAGTCCAATCATGTAGAAACAGAGAGATCCTGAACTAAATCAGTCCTGAACTTTGGAGAATTGCAGTTGGGATCCAAATCTCTTACCCTGAATGTCACCTTTATAAAAGCAACACATTTTCTTATTTCTCAAGGTAGTGCTAGAACAGCAAGTCCTTAAATCCAGACAGAGCCAATCAGTTCTCCAAAGGATGTTCCTCTCTGTCTGCATTGTGCTGTGTTCTCCAAGTCCCTTTGTCTGCTCCTGAGCTATGCCATTTGACATGCTCAGTTATTCCCACTTGCCTTCTGCTGCCAGTGGAGGGAAGGTTAAGGTAATTTTTAGTTCTTTAAGCTTCTGTTCTAACGCAGCAGTGTCATTATGGGAACATATTGCTTTGGGCACTCTGCATACATTTTAAAGTATCACTTTGAAATTACCATCTTCTAATCAAAAATCCTTCCTGAAGGTACTCAGAAGCTGTTGCAAATACCTGAGCTGGGACAGGGGAATTTTTAAAGGGTGTTGAAATGCCTGTTTTAGCAGTGTGCCTTATTTCAAATATCCAGAATCTTAAATTATATCATTAATGATTGAAATTAAGGGAAGGCAGGTCACAGGAATGTCAAGGACTGAGATTGCAATTAATTTTGGCAAAAATCTCAGGAAACTGGTATATTTGTAAAAAGGTTTTGTCGTGGGGTTTTAAAATATAATAAATGTAAATCCTGCAAAACGTTTGTTTTTTCTGGCTGAAACCAGAATATGTTCCACCAGTATGTTTGTCCTGTCTCCAACTGAACTGAATAATCCCAAGGAACATATATACAGCAACTACCTTTTTATTGAAGATTATTCTCTCTTCTTTCCTTTTTTATTTTGTCCAAGGTCTGTTTTCTCCTGCTTCTTATGTAATGAAATTTTCATTTAAAAAATTCACACGGAGGCCTGTATTAAAATTTAAAGGTTGGAAGGAGGTGGAATGAGTGAGCTAATTGGGTTTGTTTGTCAGAGCTGGGTTTATTGCTTATAAAAATATTATTATGGCATTTTGAGGTGCTTCCATTTTAGCTCGGTATCTATATGGAATTACTCTGCCTTGTTTCAGCGTGTTCTGGGTTTGATGTAAAATCTGATTAAGGGTCTTAAAAAATGGCTTTGCCTGGGGCATTGTGAATTTGATACCCATATCTGGCAAAGGCTCTTCCAGGACATCACAGTGCAAGAGATAGCAACCAAATCTGTGCTGAGTGTTAAGTGAAGCTGGAAAGCACAGCTGAGTTTCTGCTGCAAGTGCAGTGATTGTCTTCACTGTTTTCTGAGGCATTGCTGTGGCTGGAGAATTTGGGGCAGTGGCAGCTCTGGTTTGTGTTGTGTAGGTAGGAATGCAAGGTTGGGTAGTTAGGTTACTGTGGTAGGACCATAATCACAAATGCTGTCTATGACTCCCGTTTTATTCCCCCAATTATATCTGGTCTAGCCCTTCTCCATCTCACTGGTAGGTTTGTAGTGCAGACTGTTATTCTGGGGACTTCTCTTGCAGTTCCAGTGCTGTGCAAGTCCAGCTCTATTGAAGTGAGCATCCCAAAGGACCTGGTTGGAGGCCTGGACCTTTCCCTCATCAACACTTCGTGCAAAGGCGTGTCCAATGGCACTCATGTCAACATCCATTTCTCCCTGAAGTCCTGTGGAACCGTTGTAGATGTATGTATACCTACTGCCCAGTCTCTGGGATTTGGGGATCTGGCTGTGGCTTACTTGGGGAACAAAGCTGATTTAGCTGCCCTCAGAGTGGACCTGGGCTGTCATTCCACAGTCAGAGGGCTTGTTCCATCTCCCCTCCAGCAGTGAGTGTCTGACAGCATGGATGCTGCTTTCTGCTCGCCTCCTGCTTCACAAAGGTAGAAGGTACAAGTGCCCTCACTCTTCATCCTCCTGCTGAGACAGATTCTGGTCTCCTGATAATGTTTGAAAGGTTAAACTGGCAGCTGGTCAATGGCTCACCTTAGCAGAGGCGTAGCAGAAGTGTGGTGCATTGCAGCTGCCAGCAGACCGAGGTCCTTAGTTGGTCTGTGAGGATGAGCAGCGTCACTCTGGTTGTGGGGTGGAAATTCACAAGCTCAGTGGCTCCTCGGAGCGTCAGCCCAGAGAGGTCTTTCTCAGTGATCTCCCCTTTCTTTGCTGCAGGTAATCAATGACAAAATCATTGCCACCAACCTGGTGACTGGCTTGCCCAAGCAGACCCCGGGCAGCAACGGGGACATCATTGTGCGCACCAGCAAGCTGCTGATCCCGGTGACCTGCGAGTTCCCGCGCCGCTACACCATCTCCGAGGGCTACGTGCCCAACCTCAAGAACTCTCCCTTGGAAATCATGAGCCGCAACCAGGGCATCTTCCCCTTCACCCTGGAGATCTTCAAGGACAAGGACTTTGATGAGCCCTACAGGGGTGACCTTCCCACCCTCAAGCTAAGGGACTCCCTGTACTTTGGGATTGAGCCCCTGGTGCACGTCAGCGGACTGGAGACGCTGGTGGAGAGCTGCTTTGCCACTCCCACCTCCAAAATTGACGAGATCCTGAAGTACTACCTGATTCAAGATGGGTGAGTTCGCTGTTCCCTCTCTTGCTGGCAATTTAGAGGAAATTGGCAGTGGGGCTGAGTTGTCTGTGTGATGCAGGAAACGCTATCCCCCTCTCCACAGCAGCCTGTCTGTCCTGGTCACAGCAATCAGCAGCAGCCATCAAGCTGAAACCACCTGTCCCATCAACAGTAATTGGGAGAAACAGTGGGAGGCAGTGAGAGAGGTTCCTCTGAGTGCAGCCTTTACAGGATGTATTTCCCTGTCACTAGCCTTGTGGGTAATTGAGTTGGCTCCTGTAGAAAAGATTCTCTTTCCTGATACCCTCTCTCTGCCAGCCTCAGAGTGCCAAGCCAATGTGCAGAACCCCCATGGCCATGTGCTGCTGCCAGGCAGCTGCTGCAGCAACTGGAGCAAGTTTCTTAATTTTCTCATCATGGCCTTATTGCAGCACGAGCCAGAAGAGCCAATTGCTAGTCCTGGTAGGAGCTGCAGGAGAATCCCTTGCTTTGCTCTCCCTGATGCCTGTCAGTGCAATAAACTTAGGGTCTTTCAGTTTGGCTGTAATTTTTTGAGGTGTTTGGGGTAAGTAATCATTCCAGGATATGCTAAAAATAATTTTGTGCAGATTTGTGGGTTCTCTGTTGTAGTGGTTTTTGCACCAGAGGTTTGGGGAGCCTTGCTGTGGGCTCAGCTGTGGCTCCTGAGATGATCCCTATTTTCAGACACTTCTTTCCGTGCTGAAATGACTGCCATGCTACAGCAATGCTGTGGAGTGTTTGCATCCAGCTGCTTAACCAGAGAGCTCTGAGGAAATATCATAGTTGTGAGGCAGTCTGCTGTCCTCTCGGGAGGGAAATGCAGCCAAAGGAATATCTAAGACATACCCAAGAGTTGTAGCCTGAGAGTCAAGGGACTGTGCTTGTGTAAATCCTGTATGTTGCCTGCCAGACCATTTAATGATGACAACAATCATGTCCTCAGCTGCCAGACTAAATCATCCACTGTTACAGCTGCTGCTGGCAAGTCCTGTGTGGGTATCTTGTAGCAAAAGGGTCCTGCAATGTAAAGTACCCACAAATACTGTTTTCATTTCCTTCTGACAGAGGATTCAGCACTAGCCTGCTCTCCCTCCATCCTAGGTTGAAGTCCTTCTGTGCCCAACATTTCTGGGCTTTATGAGGAGATCTGTAATGGAAAAATTGCTTTCATCAGCTCCCTGGCTTAGCTGTTCCCATGGGCCCTTCACAGAGTCAAGGACTCAAACATTCATTTGTTTCTCCCCATGAGTGAAAATGATGGGATTCAAAACAGCAGCCAAAACCTGAGCTGGATAGAGAAGGGAGAAGGCAGGAAATGTCATCTCTTGAATTCACCCCAGCACTGGTTGGAGGATTTATGGCACCAGCAGTCCCTTGGTACCTGCAGAGGGCATTAAAACTTCACTGAAGGGAAAAGTGCTCCATTCTGCAGCCATCACTTCAGGCCCCAGTGATTCAAAATTAAATTAGCTGAATGCACTGCTAAGTTGTCTCTGCTCCAAACACTTCTGTAATAACTCAGTTTCTTCTAGAAATCCAACCCAAAAGCCCATGGCAATAAAAATGGGATTTTTGTATCAGTTTATGTAGGATCAGACCTGCAAGGGTTAACTGCATAATCCAAAGGGAAACACTGTTTATATTGGAGGGGATATACCTTGGACTGAGGAATGGGAAAATTCCCTCTGCTGCTCTCTCCTCTGTTAATTCCCTGCCTCTGAGAACAGTGTGGAACAA
Organism: Fringilla coelebs; assembly: GCF_963513975.1. NCBI lineage: Eukaryota > Metazoa > Chordata > Aves > Passeriformes > Fringillidae > Fringilla > Fringilla coelebs. The sequence continues at coordinate 3,941,946 of NC_140066.1, read as the reverse complement.
AGGCAGTGACCGATGGCACAGCTGATAAACTGCAGCTCCCTGGGGCATCTGGAGCCAGGTCATGTCAGTGCTGAGGTCAGGAGCTGTGCTCCAGCAGAGCACTGCCTGGTTAAGGTAGTTCCATTGCAAAGCCCAGCTTCTCATGCCTCAGGCTGCCCTGTTTGCTGGGCTGAGGTGGATGTTTCATTGTGCAAGCCTTCCTTTCAGCCTTGCAACCCTGAATAAGAGGGTGAGAGCACAGCTCCCATGGCACTGCCACTCTGCTCCCCAAACCTAGGCACATTATGCACAGGGCTAGGGTGGTTTTCCCCATATCCTGACCAGGCCCACCCCTTTTCCTTCCATACCTGTCTCTTCTCACCTCTCCAAAGTGGGCAGCAGGGTCTCTGGGGGGTTTCCTAGCAGAGTGGGATATGGTCTGGCCCCACAAAATTCAAAAGGAGTTGCCCTTGTGACTCATGAGGTTTCTGTGCTGGTTTTGTCTATGTATCTCTGATTCCTTGTGGTGTTCTTTCACTTTCCCTCTCCCTAGCCCCAAACCAGTAGGTTTCCTTCTTGCAGTGTGGAGAACCTTTGGAGAGCTTGGGATTTAGGAGTCAGTTTGAGGCAGTGTCCAATAATCATCACAGTTTATGTGCTCACAAATGAGAATGTATCTGTGAGTTGACTTCATGGCCCTAGAGCTTGGCCACTCACCTATGAAAAGTCTTTAACTGTCATTCCTTACGATTGGATGCCTTGTTTAAAAAGGAATTTTGACAACACAGAGATTCCCAAAGAGCAGTTCTGCCTTCCATTCAGTGAAGGCAAAACTGCTCTTTTACAACTGAACATGTCAAACATCAGCATTGCTAACAATGCCATGCACATTTCTTGCATAAAGATGGAAGCTGAAGCTTGCTGCAAGAGCAAGGCTTTCAGCTACACCAGTACCTCTTGTCTCTTCCACCACATTTTTAAATATCTTTCAAAGTCCACATTTTTGGAATGACCTTGCTAGAAAGGATGAGCTGCATTGCAATGCAATTCCACAGCAGCATCAAGGCCTCTCAAGATGCCCAAGGCTTTGCAATAATTATCAGCAATTATTGAGCCACCGTAACTTTTTATCTGTCAAACTCTAAATAGGCTGTAATGGCTTATAAATGCACTGCACCTGGAATGTAGCTTGTTATAAAAGCAGCTTATTTTCTTGCAGTTCTGTGATCCCTTTTACAATCATGCATTGCTGGTGATGGAAAAACTGAAATTATAAATTTTTGGTGTAGTGAATTTGAGCTGTTTGACCAAATCCAGTAGGAAGAAAAATATAAATTATACTAAGCAAAATAAATCTGGATTTTTGTTTTCATCATCTGTCATATTTTAGTAACGTGGGTGCAGGCTGCTTCATTTTAAGCATAATTTATGTGCATATCTATGTGTATACAGTAAGTGCATAGCACATTCTGTAGTGTATAACACTGCAGGCTGTTGCACAGGGAGGTGAAATGAGGACAGGCATGCCTGCAGCTCGCTGGCAGTCCCTCTCTGAGGGGACTGGGCCACGTCCTGCCAGCCCTCTGCTGCTGAGCTGTTCCCTGTCTGGAGATGCTATTAGCAATGCTGCTGTTTTTCCCCATCATTCCCAACTTTTCTCCTGCGGCCAAAGAGGAAGTAGCAGAAATGGAAGCTGAGCCTGAGAGAACCAATCCCTCCTTTTCTTTCTCTGGTTAAGTAGGCTGGAATGTCTTTTCTCTTTTTTTTTTCCATTTCTGGGAAAGCCATTAAAGCCTATCCCTCTGCTCTCCTCAGCTGTGTTTCTGATGATTCCGTGAAGCAGTACACGTCAAAGGACCATCTTGCCAAGCACTTCCAGGTTCCTGTGTTCAAGTTTGTGGGCAAAGACAACAAGGTAAGCTCAAAATTCAACTCTTAGATATTTCATCAGCTCTGATATGACCGAGGAGCCTCAGCTCCTCAGGTATGGAATGGCTGGCCCCAGGCAGGTGCTGCTGTGCCTGTTCCAGCAGTTGCACCTTACAGGAGCCTGACAAAGGTACTTCAGGAGAGATTGCTAAAAACAACTAAAATAAAAATATGAAGGACAGTTTTGGAACATGAATTGTTCAGCAGCCTAAAATTGTTGTTGCTTCCAGGATGGTCTTGATGGACCCTTGTTTGCTGGGTGAGACAAGTGTTCTCAGTCACCAGGCACATTTCACAGTGCCCTGTGTTTAAAACAACACAGTTTTAGTTTGGGATCTCTTCAGCCTTATTTCTTCTCTAGCTCTTGTAAGTATAGATGCCAGCACTCCAGACAGAAGGCCACCATACTGCTTAATTCAGTATGAAACCAGGCTGTCTCTCTGGGGCAGCAGCTCTGTAGAGGGAAGACAGTGGAAGGGCAATGCCATTTTCCTAATGCAAATAGCTTTCCTTTCTGTGTTGGAGGAAATTGGATCTTCCAGTCATTGTTACGCTCAGCCAGCACTGCCTGCTCCAAAAGGTATAAAACTGCTGCTCCAGCTACTGGAGAGCCCCAGTAGGGTTAAAAGAGATGAGATCTAAAATTCAGAAATTTTCCTTGGCTTTCTGATTACCCCTGCTGCCTCCAGCCTGCATCCTCCCATCCTGCACAATGGATTCTGCTTCAAACCTCTGCAAGTCTTTGTGGCTGCTGCTTGCAGGGATCTTGCTTGCTCTCCTGCTCCTTTACAGGGCAAAGGGCAGCAATCCTGTCCCTGCCTGTGCTGTGCAAGGAGAAAACGCAGCTCTCTCCTTGCTCTTTGCATTCTCCCTCTTCGCTCAACTTAGCCTCTTGTCACCCTCCTTTTTCCCCTTGGTCTCCTGGCTTTGTTTCCCCAGCTCACTTGGAATTCTCTTGCCCGTCTCCATCAATACTTGCGAGGCTTCACGTATTCTTGACACGCAGCTCCTACCAGTCCATGTGAACTTTTCCAAGCTGATTCCTGCCATTTTCATCCCTTCATCTGGAGGATCATTTCCCACCTTCTCTTCCCTGTCTCCCCGCTCTTGCCTCTGAGACCTCAGCCAGGCTCTCTGGAGAGGGCACACAAGGAAACAGACGGAGCGGCCGTTCTGGCTGCGGGCGGCGAGGCTGGACACGGACCGTGTGCCAGGGGCATGCTGTGGCACTGGCTCTGGCAGCAGTGCCAGTGGTCCCCAGGGCTGTGCACTGACCCTGCTGCTGTGTCCCCACCTCAGGAGGTGTTCCTGCACTGCCGCATCCTGGTGTGCGGGGCGCTGGACGAGACCTCGCGCTGCGCCCAGGGCTGCCGGAGACGCGTGCGCAGGTCGGCCGAGCAGCGGGAGGAGCGGCAGGACAAGGAACCTGCTCACGTGGCAAACCACATCCTGACAGGAGGGCCCATCAGGATCGACTTTGAGGACTGACACCCACCCTCTGGAACAGCATCCCTGGCCTTCCTTATCACTGCCTTCTGTTGTGGTTGGTTGAGAAACCAGAGGTATTTGTTAAAGCCCCGCTTGAACCTCAGGACTCATTTCCTTAACTCTGTGGTGATTTTTTTGTCAAGTGGTTTGGGCCCTCGAGGCAGCCCTTGGAGTGTGACCTGGACTGCAGAGCAGTTTGGTTTTATCTGCATTTCTCCCCAACAATCCTTTGGCTGAAGGGACTCTGTTTCTTTGCAGGCCGGAAGTGTTACCCAACTTTGCCTTTCCCTACATCCACCTACAGGCCCCAGGACTGTTTGTCCTTGACTAAACAAATGTTATTCAAGCCCTTCTTGCATCAGACAGTACAAATAGTATCATAGCTGAGTGTGTTTGCTGTGCAGCTCTGTGAGTGATGCTGAAGATTTCAGGTGACTGTTAATAAAAACATGTATAAAATATATTTCATCACGTGTAAGTTCCTTGGAGCAATGTAATTGTCATTACAGGCAGCTCAAGCTCAGATCTATCACAGGCACATTTAAATGGGATTTTAAATAGCAAAAGGTATTTAATGAGATTTGATTTTTTTAGTGGCTTTTGATAATTGCATGAAGTTTAATAGTGTTTCCTCCTGTATTTAGTGTATCATTATTCTTCTCCCTTTTCTCCCACCACCAAAAATGCCTTTCCTGTGCTGTAGCACCTTGATTGTAAGAGAACCACCATTAAACATCTATAAACACTCCCCTCCCATGTGTGCTGCTGCCAAGTGTTTGTCTGGAAGTCGTGATGCATTGCCCTGGTTAGTGAGGCCATGGTTCCAACAGAGGATTAGAGGAATGCACATTAATCATTCATAGCAATCATTGGTGATGTGGGCAGTTCTCAGGACAGGGCTGTCCCCAGTGAGCCTGGTGACAGGAGACATAGCAGCGTTGTCTGAGTGGCCATGGCAGGGGACACAATTACTGGTGATGGTGGTGGCATCGTGGTTGTCAGGAATCTTTTTGGGCTGTCAGGCTCCTTCCGAAGAAAATATAATGGATGTGATCGGCTCAGGCTCCTCTGGGCTTCATCGGGCTGTGTGGTAAAGGATGAGGGTGTGGGGTGGAAGGGAGGAAGCACAGCCAGCAGTGAAGGACAACGTGGGACAGGCAGGGCTGGAAGGCTCTGTCTCCAGCGGTGGCAGTGGCTCTGCAGTGCGTTCCCAAGGTTTCCTACAAGAAGCTCCTCAGTGTGCAGCTCTGTCCTGAGTGCTTGGAGGTCTGCTGGAAGCCCCCCAATCTTCTTCACCTATGTTCTGCTTTGCTTGGAGCAGCCAATTACTGCAAAAAGCCAAAATTTGCTGCTGCTCTCAAATGGAAGGGGAATCCATTTGAAGGGACCATTTAGAAAGGAGTCACAAATCACCTCAAACATTTCAACCTATTTCACAGATTTATTTGTTCTGGCAAGTGAGATTCCAGTGAGGAATGAACTTTTAATGGCTGAGAGTTTAATAATTTTTTTAAAATAGCTTCATGGCTGCTTTTTCAATCTTGGAATTTAATGGCTGAGAGTTTAATAATTTTTTGAAATAGCATCATGGCTGCTTTTTCAATCTTGGAAATGTGTGTGTGTGTGTGTGTGTTAGAGTAAACAAAACTATTTCTATGATGATAAGTAGTTATAAATGGAAAGACTCTCTCCATGTGTTATCCAACCATATGTGAAAGAAAAAGAAAGGAAAAAGGTTTCTCCTAGGATTTCAGTTCTGCTGATTCACATCTGCATGAGGACCACAGGGGCAGTTTCCCACTGTCACCTCTTTGTTCAGGCAGCCTCTGCTAAATATATTTGTTTTGATAAAAGAAGAGCTGGGAAATGAAATTAATTATCTGGTGCCTTCTGGAGAATCAACTGGTCTTGTTTGTTTATATGGAAGGGATGTAGGGGGAGTGATGGAGGGAGAAGTTCCTTTCTTGGCTTATTTCAGTTATTGTGCACATTATTTGGTTCTTCCTGATGAATTCCTGCAAAGCAGCTTTTCCACTCTGCAGCTGAAAACAATTCTGCCAATGCACAAAGTCAAGAGGCAGCCACGGGATGAGCAAAGCAGTGTCTTTGTGTCCAGAGCAGGGTGGAATTGAAGATGACTCAAGATTCATGCAGCAACCTGGGGAATGCTGTGATCAGCTGCTTCCATGGCTGTACATCACTGGATAGCAGGAGTGGCACAAAGGAGAAGCAGTTTTTATTTTGGTTGCAGTTTTCCTGGGTTCATGTGCTGGTTTGCTCCTGCACAGGATTATCTGCTGCTTTGTCAGAGTCACTGACACCACTTGAAGGTTCAAATATTTCCATGTAGAGCTGCTGGTGGGGTTTTTCAGATTAGCACAGTGAAAAATGAACTGATTCAGTGGCTGGCCTGCTTGCAGCACTCTCTAGGGTTTTGGGATGAATGGTGGTCTGAAAGCAGGCAGGAATGATGATTTATGTTGGTGATGTCTCCAGCACATCAGTGTCTGGGTACAGAGATTTTGTTCAGAACCCTTTGATTTCTCCAGTGAATGTCATCACCTGCCAGCAGTTGCTTGGCTTTAATCTGATATCACTTGAACTATAAGAGAATTTAAGATATTTGCCATGCAGTCAGCTACTGTACATAGACAATAGAGCTATTTTAACTTCTTTTTTGTCATTTAATCAGAGGAGTAAGTTCACATTTAAACTGGCCACAGGCATTATTTCACCAACAAAATACAAAGTTTGGGCAGTGTCTAGAATGAGGAATGTTTCCTTCCCATCCCTAGCCAAAAGTAGGTGTTTCTTAGCTGGATAATCAAGATTGTCTGTCCAGCCTCCTGCTCTGACAGAGCAGTGAACCTTGGCAATGCAGAATTCCCCTTCCAGTGGCATTAGCCCAGCTAGGAAAGGCTGCCATTACATCTGAGAAGTGTTGAAGTCCTCTGTGATGGAAAACATCCCAGTACACCCCATGCAGTCACTTCCACTTTCCTGGTCTGGATACCAGGGGGCTCTTGTTGTTCCAGCCCACTTGGGGCCAGCTGAACATCTCACTGCTGTTCACTGTAAGGCAAAGATGACTGGCAGGAACAGGAATACAGGGCTTAAATAATTTATAGCTCCATGCATACATTTTAAACCCATTTAAACTGGAAGAAAAGCAACCAAGACAGACTCTTTCTACTCTTGTTAAATCACCCTTTTGCAGCCCTAACTTCTCTGTGGCAGATGGAAGAACATAACCATAAATATGTTTGCAGGAGCCACTGAAATATTTACGTGGCATGGCACGCACACACCCAGCAGCAACTTCCTTCCAACAAGAAACCCAGCTGAAAGCTGTCTGCCAATGTTCTGTGGAGGCAAAATGCCATGCACCACTTTAAATTCTGGTTTTGCATGCAACAAAAGCTCCCCATAACAGATGGGAGTATTAACCATGTTTTAGAAGGAATGATGACTGAGGCTGCTGATAGCAGCCCCACAGAGGTAGCACATAAGTCCTGTCCCCTGACAGATAAGGCTCCAGAATTTGGAATATCTCATCCAAGGCCACTGTGAGCCTCCTGCTTAGCTCCTGCAAGAGATGGAGGTGGATACCCAGCCATTTTGTGTGAAAAGGGATCCTAAGGGCAAAGCTTTGTTAAATGCTATAGAAGAAAAGTAATTAAATGGATGTGGATGACACTGGCAGAAGAAAAGTGGCTTCCTCTCCTGAGACTGGGGGAGAGGGCTGTGATTTCACATCTGATTAATGGTGGGCTTTGGTCCTGAATATCAATTGTGTCCCACAAACACCTCAAGCCCTTCTCCTTAACTCATGCTTAAGAAATCTCCAGATGTCCCAAATCAGTTTAGGGTCCACCAGGTATTTAAATATGCAGGGTTGTCAGGGCGTGTAATGACAGGATGGAAAGTGTCAGGGATGGGTGTGAGCAATGCACTGAAAACAAATTACCCCTCTTCAGTCTGTCACCAGGGGTGCAAAAATGTACACAGCATATCCATGCACTGGGAATTTCACAGGGCTTGCAGAAACCTACTGCCTTGCGCTGCAAATTAGAGAGTTACAGGGTAGGGGGAAGTAATAGCATGTATTTAAGGTAAGTCCTGTGTTTATAAGCAGCACTGCATCCTGCTTGCCTTGGAGACAACTGGCATGGGATCCTGTGGGCTTGGGAAGGAGCAGTGGGGCTGTGGAGCTGCATCTGCATCTGCAGCCAGGGCTGCCCTCTGTCCATGGGCTGGCTCTACCCTGCCCTGCCCTGAGGCTGTTGCGGATGCCTTGGCCCAGGTGCCCAGGAGCTGACAGGAGTCTCTGTGCTGCAGAGGGGCACTGGCAGCAGTCCAGGTGCCTGTCCTGAGGCTGACAGGAGTCTCTGTGCTGCAGAGGGGCAGCTCAGGTGCCCATCCCTAGGGCTGACAGGAGCTGACAGGAGTCTCTGTGCTGCAGACAGACGCTGGCAGGCTGCTCTTGCTCACAGCTCATCACGCTCCTCCTCGCTGCAAATGCAGGCGCTCCTCTGGCTGTTCATGAAGGGCCGGCAGCCCAGGGTCCAGACAGCATTGAACACCGTGTCTGCCATGGATTCACAGGCTGTGGAGAAGGACAGGCTGGCCAGGTAAGGACAGGCAACCCCGAGCACCCCAGCCCCAGCCCTGCTCTGAGCTCTCTGGGGTTTGCCATTGGAAGTGTGGGCTGTCATCTGTTCTCTCTGCATTTTTATAAATCCTGAGGTTCCCTTCTCTCTTCTTATCCATGCAGGGTGACTCCAATGTAGGGAATAATGTGTTCTAACTCCATGATTTAGAAAGCTGAACAATTGCTTTATTAAGCTGTACTATATTACACTAATACTATACTAAAACTGTATTAAAGAAACACTATACTACAAAGATACTAAAGAAAAACCCGTGACTGTCTCCAGTCAGGACACACCTAGATCCAGTTGGTCAAGGAATCAAAACAACCTTCACCAGTGTCTAATTAACAAATCACTTTAGGTAAACAATCTCCATAACATATTCCACATGTGCAAAACAACAAGAGCAGTAAATAGAGATAAGAATTGTTTTTTCTTCTTCTCTCTGTGCTTCTCACTGCCTTCCCCAGGAAAAATCTTAGAGAAAAAATTGTGCCTGCTGCTCTCTGTGAAGAGAGCTGTGGCCACATCTTCTCCCCAGGGTGGCACTAATTTCTCTCCCCCCTAAACCTTTCCTTTCTTGCCTCTTTCAGGCCCTACTGGTTGATGATGGATCATCTGGGGCTCTGCAAACAGCACTGTTTACCAAACAGATTTCCCAGGAGCCCTCCACATTACTCTTTCTCCTCTCAGTTTTGCCTGTAGCCACTATTAACCAACCTTTCTGGTCTTTTTTGGGAGTTATGATGCCAGGTGCCAGCCAGCATGAAAAATCCTACAGCAACTGGAGCAGCTGACTGCCTGCTAGCCCCTCCTCATCCCAAAAAACAATCCTGAAGGGGCTTGTCAGTAAGTAAATAGGTTAATAGTAAATCTTTAGGGTTTATTTACTGGCACCAACACTGATAGCTGTATGCATGATGAAGTTGGGAAAGCCTGGCCTTTGGGACTGTTTTCCCTTATCTCAGCCTCTCCAAACACCTCAGAGCTCCTGTTCCCTAGGAGGCTGCTCAGCTGGCAGGCACTGGAGAGCCTGTGGTGAGTCAGTGGGAAAAGCAAGGCTTTGGATGCCAGATAAGAGCTGGGCTGGCTGTGGAGGAGGAGGACTGGGGTCAGGATCTGTAGAGCCCAAGGCAAGGGGAGGATGGCTCAGACATTCACTGGTGTTACCTGTGCCCCCTACAGCAACCAGGACAGAGATGCTGGAGGAATCTCCTCCTGCCTGCCAGAGGTGGCTCAGCCCAGGACTGTGGGCTCTGCTCCACCTTAACTCCCTAGGATCTAGGCTTGCTTTGCTGCTGCAAGCAGAGAGCAAGAAAGAGCCATATGAAAAAGAGGAAAATCTGAAGAGATGGGAAGAAGCTGGCTTGCATGAGGAACTGTTGATAAGGGTGACCATGAAAGATTGGCTGTGCTCAGCCTGTAGCACTTAAGTCTCAGTCCAATTTCTCTTGCTGGCCTGGGCATTCTTTCCATGCATTTATCTGTGGTCAGGTAGGAAGCCATCTGCAGACATCTACTGGTGTCATGCAGACTTCCCATGTGTCCTAATCAGGCTGCACCTTTGGAAAACAAATGCATATTTAAGGATACCCTAGAGCAGGGCATCAGCAGAGGTAACCAAAAAAGCTCTTCTCAGACCTGCAGGCTGAGGCTTCTTAAACTGGGCAAAACCAGGGTGGCACTTGAACTGCTGGCACATCACTAGAGCTTGTTGGCACTTCTGAGCCATCCAGAGCTGCCTGCAGTGGCTCAGCCACCCCCAGCCTGGTGTGTCCCTGGTGCCATCACCATCTCTTATCTGTGACCAGATCCCTCAGAGCCCTGTCCTTGGCTCTCTCCATTTCGCTGGTCCCTGGCCACATACAGGTTTCAGTGTGTGCCTCACTGGCCCTGGAAGGCTTCTTGGTATCCCCTGAAGGTGTTTGAACTGTCTGGGAGTGCATCCAAGTTTTGAAGGAATTACTTCCAGGGTTGTTTGTGGTTTTTTCCACACATTGTAATGTTTTCTAAATGCAAATAACCGTAGATCTCCAGCCTTGGGACAGAAGTGCATGGCAGAGGGGGCAGATCTCTGTGTTCTCACCCACCTGTGACAAGTGCAGGACAGAGATGCTGCTCCCTGCTGCTTCTTTTTTGGCAAGGCAGGGGCTGCCTGGCCAGGGGATGTGAGGCAGGATCCTACCTTGCACCTTGGAGACGAAGCCCAGGCTGCGCTTGAGGTCGGAGCAGATGGAGTGCAGGCACCAGCGGAACTTGGCGTCGCAGCGGTACTTGTTGGCCCCACAGGTGTCATAGCAAACATCCAGCTGGTTACAGCACTTGGTCATGGCAGGGATGCCCAAGTCTAGCTGGGAAAGAGAAAAGAGGTGTCCCTTGGCTGGCTCCTGGCCTCAGGCTCACACAGCTGTGGCGGGGTGAGGTGCTGCAGAGCCCAGCTGGCTCCTTTTCCAGAAGCTGTTCTTGAGAGCCAGGGCAGCAGGAGGAATGTGTGCTGCTCCCTCACCATCTAAAGAAGGGTGAGGGAGCAGCCCAGTGGTGTCAGTGGTGCAGGCTACATCACATTCTCTTCTCTCTGTGTCCCAGGGAATCAACATCTGGCAGAGAGGTGGGAAACAGCCCCTCCATGACCTTTTTCTAGTTTTCATTTGTCAGAGAGCTCCATGTCCTTGCCAGCAGTGGCAAAGGCCCCTTTTCTCTTTTCCTCTTTTTCCCACAACCTGACATGGTCCTGCTTTTTGGCCTAATAAACGTGCCATAAATATTTTAATGCCTTATTTCTCAGAGATGCACTTGAGGCCAAGGACAAACACAGTGTGGTCAGGGGAGTTCTGCTCCCTGTAAGCTTAGCTAATGACCCTGGGGGTGATGGGGCAGAAGGCCTGTCTGCTGGACAGACTAGACTTGTTAGCTTGTTATGAATTATTCCTCTTTTTGCCCTTCCTCATGTAAAATTTAGGAGATGTATCGTTCCTTCATTGCACTCGTGATTGCCTGGGTACAGAGATGGCACCACAGAAATGCCCACAAGGTTTGCAGTGAAATAGAGTTTCAGGAATTAAACCTAACATGAAAAATGGGCTGTAAGGAGAGGGGTTGTCAGAGCAGGAACTGCCTAATTGCTGCAGGCTCCATGGGCAGCAATAATGCATGAGCTAAATAGGAATCCCTGCTCTGAGAGCCTCCTGGGAAGGCTTTTCCTGGTGATTCCAATATGTTCATTAATTGCCTTTAAGATAACAAGCAGGTGCAGTATTAAAGCCTGTGGGTTTCATTCAGTGCTTGGCAGAGGCAAAAAGTGTGGGAAGAGGTGGAGGGGCGGGTGTGGAGGGGGCACTCAGGTGTTGCTGTGTGCACATAGGTTATTGTCAGCCAGCTGCCCAGCCCAGCCTTTTCCTTGCCCAGAATGATGAGCTGGTGATGTGATGGAGAGCTGCATCCTGTGGGGTTGGTGGCTGGGACACTACATACACTTTCAGGTACCTTGAGCCCCAGAAAATGGGAGCTACAGCCGTTGGGTTCTTGGGGTTTGTAGTGAGGCCGTGGCATGGGAGCCTTCCCTGGGAAAGAAAAGACAGAGCAAATGTTAGGAAAGCTGATCTTCCCAAGACTAGGTCCAAAAAGCAAGGAGTGACAGGCAGCTCCCCTTTGGTCTGCATCCCCAAACACTGCTGCCTGCACTGCGAGCTCAGCAAGGGGGTTTCTTTCCATCTTCAGCTCATTCTTGGGTTCTTGGTGTGCTGTGGATGTCCCCCAAACTGTGCCAGACCTTGCATGTCTTCTCAGCCCATTTTCTGCCCATGGTGATGCCCTGCCACATTTTGCAAATCATTTCTGTACCTTTCATCTCTGCACCTTCCTCAGTTTGCTTCTTAATATGCATAAAGGAACAAGAACTCCCTCTGTGAATAATTATTTACCCAGTGTAGGAGGAGTCCAGCTCGCAGCCAGCTCTAGCAGTACCTTCCAGCAGCATTTTAATCTGATTTTTGTAGGGGGGCCTGTTCAGTGCCCAGCCACCCTCTGGGGGAAGAACCTTTTCCTGCTACCCAGCCTAACCCTGCCCTGACAGAGCTCCAGCCATTCCCTGGGTCCTGTCCCTGCTCTGGGAAAACATGAGCTGTGTGAATACTCCAAAAAAAACTTGTGTGAGCTGAGCCTTGAAGCCAGTCACATCAAGGGTTAAGTTTCTGCTTCCCTGAGCACAGCTAGAGAATTTATACAGACATAAAATGGATCTAATTCAGCCCTTCAAGGCAGGGTTGGGTTCTTTTAAACTCCATTTCCACTTCTTGCTTCTTGTCAGCACCAGGAATTATTTAAGACATTTTCCCCATTTTTCTCTTCAGGTACCTAAAATGCCAGTGGTTAATTCAGCCATAAATCTGCTGTGCCCTTGGGAAGGCCTTGCAGCCAAAAACCTCAGAGGGACTCATGTAGGAGTGTTCCCAGCACCTCTCAATTCAACTTTGCCAGAGCTGTTTTGCTTAAATAACAGATTTGCTACAAATAAATAACAAACTGAAATGCTGTCCAGCTGTGAGATACCAACAGGCAATTTTCCCCTTCCAAAAGAGCCTTGATGATTTTTTGGAAGGGAGTGGGAACTGGGACTCAGAATTCGAATGTTCCTGAACTGATGCAGGAGGCAGAGGAAAGTTCAAAATCCACTGTGGGTTTTGCAGGATGGAGTCAAATTGGAGTGTCTTGCTTGTAATATTGGTTGTAAAAATTCTGTTCCTGCAGCACACTGACAGTGAATGGGGTAAGATGGCAAGTCTGAGTAGGAGTGAGACTTTTGGGGATGTGGAGACCATAGAATCATAGATGGGTTGGATGGGACCTTTAAGATCATCCAGTTATCCAGTTCTACCTGAATTATCCAGCTCCCAGCCAAAAAATAGCTGTGTTTCCAGATCTTCAATTCAGCTATTATAATGTTCTGGAAAGCTGTCCTGAGGAAAAAAAACCCTCACATAAATAAGGATTGTGCTGATCCACAAAGCATCAAATTGCCTTCAGGATAAGCCCTTGTAGGAAACCTGTCCCCTCCCATCTGCAAAAGAGAGCTTTAAAACTTATAAAGTGCCCCTTTGTACTCTTTCTCAGCTAGGTCAAGTCCAAGACACCACAATTAACCTCATCTTGTTTTGCAGGTCACAGGAAAGCAAAAGCAAAACAGGAATATCAGGCATTCCTGCCTCTCTACAAGCATTGACTCAGTGCTCCTGTTATCATTTATTGCTTGCCCATCCTTACAGACAAGAAGACAGATTTCAGGCCACTGCCTTGTTGCCACAGCCTTAGAACTGAAGTTGAGTTTCCCTGATGCATTTCAATGCCCCCAGGCTGTTGTAGGTGTTCCAAGAGGCTGGAAAGCAGCCAGCTGGCTGGAGCAGCTGCTGGCAATGCAGGAGGGTCAGGCACTGCAGTGCTGGGACACTGGCAGGGGAGCTGAGTGTATTTTTGGGTGAAGGGATGGTCTCAGGGCTCCTTGCACTTTCATTGCTGTTTGTGTGCCCCAGGCAGGCAGGCTTGGAGCAGAGGTGCCTGCACACACCCAGCCTTGTGTGCCCTGCTGGAGAGGGCTTGGCTTTGGAGGCTCTTTTCCCACAGCCTGCAGGTGCCCCCTCACCTGAAGCCCTTCAGGACCAAATGCTGAGCAGAGCACTGAAGTCTTGCCTGGCCAGGAGGATGCTACAAGGGCTTCACTCCCAGCTCAGGCTGTTTGTTTCCCCTGAGATGCCCAGTGAGATTTTGTAAGCAGGAGAATATTTGCCAGTAAATGCTAGTATAACCCTAATGTCCTGATTTAAGGGAGTCATCCATCAAGTTGGTTGTTTTCAGACCTCAGTAGCTGCTGAAAAATCAGGAGAGTCTTACAGCTGGAACAGCCACGTGCTCAGCTGAAGATGGATGTGGCAATCACAGGTGAGTCCTGACCCTTACTGTGGCAAAATAAGCTATTTTTGGTATCTCTTGGCTGAAATGAAAGTAAGTAGAAGGAATCATTTTTGTTTCATGACTGGGGAGAAAAAGCAATCAGGCCCTGATTCAGCACAAAGATGGTTTGTGTTCATCCTTCTGAGCAAGGACTGGATCTCACTGGTTTGGGAGCATCCTGGCATCCTCTCCACTCCCGGTTTGCAATGTCTGTGCCAGAGATTAGCAAGGACAAATGGTCCTGGAAGGGTCCAGCAAGCCCCTTGGAGCCACGTGGGCAGCATTTCAGAAGTGTCCTCCTCCAGGCAGTGATTAATGAGCTGTTCAGCAGAGGATGAGAACTGGGCTAACGATGGGTTTGTTCTCCTTTCTAGGTAAAACACTGTTCCTGTAAGATGCAGGGTGCTCCTGGGGTGTGAGCAGGGATTTGTGCTGCTCTCTGGAGAAGCTTCCCACAAGGACAGGCAGGGAGAGCCCTCTGGATGTGTCCAAAAGCAATAACTCCTGCATGATGTGGTGAGTCCTGAGGTTCCCTGAAACCAGCTCTGAATATCAGCATTGCCACACTGCAGTCCCAGGCCACTGCCAGGGGTTTCAGTCTCTACATTAAGGAGGGCAAGGCCCTTTCTGCTCTGAGTTTGGAGCATGGTGGGGACCTTTAGGAGGCTGTCACACACATGGCCTGGGGCTGAGGTTCCTGGCTTGCTGCTCCCTGTTTGTTCTCAGTGTGGGGCCTGGGGAGCAGAGCTGGCAGGAGGGGGAGCACACATATATAGACATTAGATGGATGCTGGGGAGAGGTTTTTCACCCAGAGGGTGATTGAGTACTGGAAGCACTTCCAGGCTCATCAGAGAAATGGTCCCATGGCTACCAGAGCTCCAGGAGTGTCTGGACAATGTTTTCAGGCACAGGGTGTGACTTGGGGTGTCCTGCACAAGGCCAGGAGTTGGACTCAGTGATCCTCCTGATGGGTCCCTTCCAACTCAGCCTATTCTATGGTTCTGTGACATTATTTACGAAACAAAACAAAGCCCAGCAACTTTCAGAGTGATTTTAACCTTCTCCCCTGGCAGGGAGCTGAGGTCCCAGCCCTGCAGCATCTCTTTGTGCCAGTGCCCTGGCTGCTGGCCTGGGAGGAGCAGGAGGTGCATGGGATCCATGCAGACTGAGACAGAGTCAGGGGGGTCTCCCCAGAGTCTGTCTGTGAAAGAATGCTCTGGGGAGGAGAGGGGCTGAAATCCCTCTGCTCACAAGCATCTTTCCCTGGTGGTCACTAGGGGTGTGGGGCGAGGCTGTGGGGCTGACAGGCAGCTCTGGCTGGGCAGGCTGAGGTGACAGGACAAGATGTTGCTGTGGGACGCTTGTAGGAGGAGGCTGAGGAGAGGATGCAGCTTGTGGGAAAGCTCCTGGCTGGTTCCTAAGCAGGTCATTCCCACAGGTACCCTGGTGATGGCCGGTGCTGCCTGTGGCCCTGTCACCCCACAGACTCTGTGCACCCCAGCTCTGTGCCCTGCCCTGCCCTCCCCGAGAGGGGGAGGCGCTGAGGGCCTTCATCCTGCCCCCAGACAAACCAAACTAATCCTTTTTGGTAAACCACCAAAGAGAGAAGTCCAAAGCAAGCAGGAGCTGCCTCCTTCTGCCTTGAGCACTAAAGGCTCCTCCCGGTGCCGCCTGGTTTGTCCCGCTGTTATCTCCTCCTCCAGCCCGCGGCAATGGCCAGCTCACAGCTGCTGGATAAGGACGCTCCGAAGGTTGCTGAGATTAGGGCGGCGGGCTCAGCCTCCCCTGCCTGTGTGTGTGCCCTGGTGCCTGTGTGTGTGCCCTGGTGCCTGTGTGTGTGCCCTGTACCTGTGTGTGCCCTGTATCTGTGTGTGCCCCGGCTGGGAAAGCCGCATCCTCCCGCGCTGCGCTGCGCGCTCATCGCGGTGCCTCGGAGAGCTGGCTGCTCTTGGGGAATGGGGTTCAGTGTCCCTGTGCTGGCACTGGCACAGAAGTTGTGACCCTGAGCACTGCCAGGGACAGCTCCTGGGTAGGAGGAGCTGCTCGTGGCCGCAGGGGAGAGGAAAAGAGGGGAAAAGGCGAGAAGAGAGGAGGCAGCAGCAGTGGGGTTCACTCACCATAGCGACAGCGGTACTGACAGACTCCGTTTTTCCCGCCGAGCAGTTCCAAGAAGGAGTCGAAGTAGCTGTTCACCGCTTCAAAGCCATCCCGGATGGTGTCGATGCCCCAGTCGGAATAGGATGACCCCGCCTGGGAGTCCTGGTGCCCGGGGCCGTCGGGCGCTGCCTGCTCGGAGCCGTGCCCCAGGCGCAGGCTGAGGCACAGGAGCGCTGCCCGCAGCAGCAGCCGCATGCTCAGGGCCGAGCCCGAGCCCCGGGCGGGCAGAGGGGCAGCAGCGGCGGGGATGAGCTGCTCTGGGCAGGAGGCAGTGGCACCGCTCTGCCTGGACTTTAAACGCTGCCCGGGCAGCCGGCGTGAGGTCACGGCAGCCGGGGTGCAAAGTGCAGAGCCGAGATACGGAGCGAGTTCAGCTCCCTGAGCTGGGAGTTTGCACAATCCCGCTGGGACATGCTCGGTCCCCATGGCTAGGGGGGGGACCCCTCCCTCACCCCTGAGCGGGGTCTGTCCCCCCAGGACACTGCACTCCCTCCCCAGCCTGCTGGGACCTGAAGAATATCTCTCTGTCCAAAATTTCTGCTGCTCAGGCGGGCTGAGGAGCAGCCCTTGCCTTTTGCCCAGGCCTCCCAGGCACAGGGAGAGGTGGGATGAGAGCTCCACCCAGCCTGGCTACTGGGTGTATTGCTCCTAGCAAATCCCAGGGGCCCACGGAGCCTCGGAGGGGCTGATCCAGCAGCTTGGAGAAGTCTGGGACAAACACCACATTCAGGGCATTCCTTGGCATCACCTCCAGTTGCAGGATCAGTGTGGTAGGTGAGTACTGCCTTTGATGTGGCTGGTGTTATAGGGCTGCTTGTCACAGCTCCTGTGTACTGTAAATTTAACCTGTAGCACAGGTGACCCAGGAGGAAAGGCTGGCACTGGACCTGAGCCAGGGAATGGGTTGTGGGGCAGCAGCAGCTCCTGGCTCTGGAGTGGGACAGGTCTGCCAGGACCCAGGGGCCTGCTCAGCTGGTGGAAGGTTCAAAGTTGCTCATTAAAAAGAAAGCAGCCAAATGAACACCAACAGCAAAAGACAAAGCAAACCACTCACAAATAATAGAGAAAGGAAATGGTGTGGGAAGGTTTTGGCTGCTCTTAGAAAGCTTTTCAGATGTGCTCCAGCGCAGCACTGCCTCTCAGGAGGAGCTGGGCTGCATTTCAAATCCATGCCAAACACAAATGCAAATTCTGGCATTTTATTGTTTTGCAGGAGGTTTAGCCCCACTGCATTGCTGCTTCTGAAGGGCCAGAGCTCCATGGCACTGCCCCTGTCCCTGCACATGGCCCTGGGTGATCAGCTCCAGACATGGGATGAGGAGGAGGAACCACAGCCAAGTCTTGGTTTCTTAGACAGGCAAGTCAGAGAAGTGGGGAAGGGAGCAAACAAGCTGGCTAGTGCCTCTGCTGGGCCATGGTGTGGAGCCAGAGGCAGCTGCTGCCTGCTTGTGCCACCTCTTCTGAGGCCCAGTCTGCCAGGGCTGACTTTTGGGTGAGGGGACACTTGGGAGTGCAGGAGCTCCCAGGGGAACCTCAAACCAGCTTTGCCTTTGGAGAGATAAACCCAGATGCAGAGAACACTGGGAAAGGGAGGTTGGCAGCTTGGGAATAGTTCAACCCTTGCCTCAAGTGAGCCTTTTGTGACATCTGTGTCACCCCTGGCACATGGCAGAGGGAGTGCTGGGGAAGTGAGGACTTCCCTGCAGGGGCACTGGAGAACTTGGGCCTCTCCTGTTGTTCAGACCATGCTGGGGACTGCTCTGTCAGTCATGGGTGGAAATGGTGCCTGGAATTTGTTGTCACAGCAAACTGGATTCAAGAGTCTCACGCTGTGTCCTGTAGTGAGTGGAGCCTTTGGTGTCTCTGCTGGTTCAGTCCCTGCCCTGCTGACACTCCAGTTCACAGTCCCACTGCTCCCAGCCTTTGCCAACTGCCTGGCAGAAATTAATGTAAAAAAGAGCAAACCAGCTATTGGGATTGGAAATAAGAGCCTCTGGGTGTCTGTGCCTGGTGTCCTGCTTTTGTGTAGAGCCTTTTAGGGTTGTTCTGGAGGCAGTTCCAGAAAACACAGCTTTCTTTGTCATCCCTCGGTCCCTGCTGACTGATCCATGTGCTGCTGAAGGCAGAGAAAGAGGGAAAAAATGCTGGCAGGACTGCAGAGGAGGCAAACCACAGGGAATGTGGCATGAGCAGGGCATGCAGCCTGGAGCTGGTGGCTCTGGAGCACCCGGGCTGTTTGCAAAATCAATTGGAATTGGGAAAGCCGAACAGGGCGGGGAGGGAGCAGCTGGCAGAGGGCAGAGCCTGGGTAGAGAGGAGTCAGAAACTTGCCTGTTAGTCACTGTCCCGAAGCAAAGGTTGGTGAGTAAAAAGCAGTTTAATTGCTTTTCCAAAACGTGGCAGCCCTTTTGCCCTGCCCTGGGGATGAGCTACTCTCCTTCCTTCCTTCTGCTTCCTTCCTTCCCCGAGCCAGTCTCCTGAGAGCTTTCCAGTCCAGCTGCAAATATCTCGGTTGCACCCAGACTGCAAGATCAGAAGAGCAGGAAAAATGTAGGATTGGGTAAAAGCGACCTCCAGTTTTCCCTCAGGGAGTGGCTCAGCAGCTGCAGCAGCGAGGAGCTGTGGATGTGCACAGTGGGACCCCGCAGGTTCTCCAGCCTGCCTTTGACCCACCGCAGTTACCAAAACCCCTTCCCTGCGCCAGCTTTTCTCTCTCTGAAGATTTAAGGGGTGCAGATGCTTTTTGCCACGGTGGTGAACTCTGACAACTGCTTCCTGAACCTGGTGCTGACCTCGGGATAGGCAGCTCCTGCCTGCGTGCATTCATTCCTGCCTCCGTAATGCTTAAATATAGCGCGGCCGGGCCGCGGTGAGTCACGCGTTCTGGGACACCGCCGGCTCTTGGCAGCGCTCCTGGGCTGCGAGGGAGAGGGGACTACACCCGTCCCTTCCCTGCGCTCCTGTGGCAATGAGCCCCATCCCAGATGGAGCTGGAAAAGCCCTCTTGGCTCCGCATCAGGGGCCCAGCTGCAGCTCCTGTGCTGCAGCTCCTGTGCTGCATTCCTCCTTCCCAGCATCCTGCCCGTGCCACTCTGCTGGGGAGGACATGGGACAGAGGGACCGAGCTCCTTTTCCACCGGCTTTGGCTGCCTCGGGGAGCTGCTGGTGGATGTTTAGAGGGAGCTGGTGGCTCAGGTTAGTGGGTGATCCGTGGCTGCTCCAAAGCCCAGATGAGTCACTGATTATGGGGAGGAGAGCTGCGGGTCGATGGTTTCATCCGAGCCAGGTCAGAGTCCGGCAGCCGGCAGAGGGTGGGTGGGGTGGTTAAAGACCCCCTCCCTATCGGGGCCGAGCTCAAGTGTGTGGGCAGGGCCAGTCTGGCCGGGAGGCCCTGGGCAGGTCCTTTGTGCTGCCTTTCCCCTGCTCTAGGAGGAGGTTCTGCCCCTGTGCCCTGTGCTCAGGTGAGACCCCAGCTGCAGAGCTGCCCCAGCCCTGGGCCCAGCACAGGAGGGACCTGGAGCTGCGGGGGAGAGCCCAGGGGAGGCTCCAGGATGGGCAGAGGGATGGAGCAGCTCTGCTGGGAGAGCTGGGATTGTTCAGCCTTGAAAAGAGAAAACTGTGGAGATCTCAGAGCCCCTTCAGTGCCTAAAGGGGCTCCAGAGAGCTGGAGAGGGGCTGGAGTGACAGGACAAGGGAGAAGGGCATCAAACTGACAGAGGGCAGGGATAGATGGGGATTGCATTGTGAGGGTGGTGAGGCCCTGAGGAGGCTGCCCAGAGGAACTGTGGCTGCCCCTGGATCCCTGGAAGCGTCCCAGCCTACACTGGACAAGGCCTGGGATAGTGGAAGGCATCCCTCCCCATGGCAGGGGGTGGAACTAGATGAGTTTTAAGTACCTTCCAACCCATTCTGGGATTCTATGATCCTGTCAGACCCTTTCCTTCCTCTTCATCTTATCCTGCCTTTCTCCCTATCTCTGACCTTACCCTGCCTGTTCAGCTGCAGCTGTGTGGTCCTTACCCTCGCTGGACTCCTCCCACTCTGGTGACCCTAGGGTCACCCTTCAGCTGCAGCTGTGCCAGAGGAGCCCCAGGGGCCCAGGTAGGATGTGGGAAGTCACTGGCTGGGTGGGACAGGGCTGATCCAGAGCCCTTCCCCTCCTCCCAGGTTTGTCCTGGCAGGGGCAGGGTGGCAGCTCAGCAGCACAGGGTGGCTGGGCATGGACCCCCATCACCCTTCCAAAATCAAACAGTGCTGCTGCTCTTCAGGCTTCTTGCAAATGTGTGCTCACATCAGCTGTGTAGGGGCAGTGCCCTCCTACCTGCAAGCCAAGGGCTCCATGGGCAGCACAGAGCTCCCTTCCATAGCAAAAGGATCCAGGCCTCTCAGCAGCCCCTGCTGTGCTTTTTGCAGGTTCCTGATGATGGGAATTAAACACCAGCTCCACTGCTCTGCTGGGTGAAGCCCAGGGATGGCTGTGCTGTACAGACCCCAGAGGTTTTGGTCATGGAAGAGGCCAGCCTGACCTTCTCACATGTGAGTTTATTGTGCTGTTTAGTCTCTGGTGCTTTCTTCCCCTCCCCAGAACCATTCCAGGGTAAGTGGTTGTTTGACCTTCTGGCTTCACAAAATGGATTTGCCAGCCGTGGAAAAGGGACCCTCAACAGCTGACCCCGCTTTCAGCCCAGCATTATCTGCCCTCCCCTCTTGCAGCCCTTGAGTGCAGTGTATTTCCAGTGGAGACACAAAGTTTAGTGTTGAACAGGAATTTGGGGAAGGAGCAGCTCCTGCACCTGCCCAGTGAGATGGTGAAGGGAAACAGAAGAGCTTGGTTTCCACAAATGGTGATAAAACTCTGTGTGATCAGATTTATAGCAGCCACACAGGAGGACAGCTGGATGTGGAGGATTTCTCACTGCTAATGGCAGTGGCTTTTATTTTAAGCCTCTTCTTTTTTTTTTTTTTTTTTTTTACATTAAAATTTTATTACAAAAAAATAACAGTAAGGCAGTTGTCAGTCACTGTGAGCCCAGACAGTTTTCAATAATGTTTAATACAAAACTAGATTCACACAGGAGCCACACTGGGGATCCAAAAGCCCTCTGAGAAATGATGGGATAAGGCAGAAGCAGCAGCACCAGTGTAATCCCTTACACAGTCAGCGTTGGAGGCATGGACACCACTGCAGTGGAGGGAGAGGAAATAGGGATTGTCTGCAGTTTAAAAATCTAAGCCAACCCTGTTGTCGTAATCTGGAACATTCCTGATGTGTCCCAGCAGACTGGAGATTTAATTTTGAGAGATTTTTTTTTTTCCTTTAACCAAGTAAAATTTTCTACTGTCAAAAGGAGAAAATTCTTTCCTGAAGAATTATCTGTGAGTGGTTCACTGCTTTAAAAAGTCGTGCACCAGAACATTTGTACTCCCCAAGCAATGCCTGAGACTGATGCTGTTTAACACTGGAGTACTCACTGGTACTGAGGTGAGGGAGGGAACTGCTGAGCAAAATTCTCCAAGTCTGGCTTTTTTTCATGCTTTGGTGACTGTTGAACAGAGATGGGACAGCAAAAGCAGATGTTTTCCACACCAGTTCCCAATGGCAAAAGAGGCATTTTGTTTTGTGCTCCTTTGCTAGGTAGGACTGGCTTCCCTACAAGCATTTCTGGATGCCCCAAAGGCAGAATTCCCAACTGTTCCCACTGTTCATTGTCCCCTTTTACCTGCAGCCATGGTTACCTTTTTGGAGCTCAACAAACTAAGAGATGGGAAAGAGAAAAGAAAGAACCATGGATAGGAAGAGAGACAGATGAAAAAGTGAGAAAACTCAGGTAGGCACAAATCTTATGGGTTTGGGGTTTTTAAAATTATTACAATTTGGTGCTCAAAGATCAGCTCTACTAACGCAGTTTGGGGTGAATTTATTTCCATCAGCTCCTGCTCTTGGTGAATGAGCAGTGCAGATGTGAGGTGGGACTGTGCAGACTTTGTGTCCTCACTTTATGGATGGACCTTGTTTTCCAGCTGCCAGAAGCCAGGCAAAATTCAGGAAGGTGCAGGGCTGAGGAGAGGCAGTTCTGTGGGTCCCACTGCTACCAGGCTCAGTAGAAATTTAACAATTATTTTCCAGCAAAGACCTTTTAAAGTGTCTTCTGAAAGTATGCAGTTCCTCCAACTATAGTACCTTAAACTGCATTCCCAGTAATCCAGAGGTATTTCTAGCACATTTAATAATAGGTTTTGTACATTTTGGCTCAACTGTCAAGATTTTATTGAGGCAGAAAATCCAATTAACCAAAATTGGAATTTTTCCCTTGGTAAAGACTTCAGGCTTGACCCCTAAATCAGTAAAATCATCATCATCCAGAAAATTGGACTGTTTAGGTAGAGGCAGGTGCAGCTTCCTTTGATTTTTGTCCTCATGCTAGTGAGATATTTGGATATTTTGCTAAAAATCCTGCTGTGGAGGGGAAAGGGTTCAGGAAAGTGAGCCTGCATCTAAAAAAGGTTCAGGACTATAAATAGGCTGAGTTTCTCCTGAAACCTCAAGAGCTGGGAGCATTCTGTGAGGACTCTGTGTTACCTCAGCACCTGAAGTCTCAGAACCAATTTGAAATTCCAGTGTCCTAAGGCACGACAATTTTGATTAATGAAGGTGGGAACATCCCCATCCCCACTGCCCGAGGAGCAGAGGGAAGAGCTGGCTGCCAGGACAGAACAAAAGCAGCATTTGTTCTTGTGGACAAACATTGCAGAAGAGGAGAGGAGATGGGCTGTGGGTGTTCCCAGGCTGCTCTGACACTGTGGAAGCATCCTGACTCTGCCTGTGGAACTGCTGGCTCATCTGGTCAAGATTCAGAGCCAAATTCTCCACACAGGCTGAGAAGGAAGACAAGTTTAAAAAGTGGGGCTTCTGTGGAAGTGGAAAAGCAGGCTAGAACATGCTAATAACCTGTTTTCCAGCAAAGTAAGCCTGCAGTGGTCAGGCACTCTAGGAAAGCAAAGAGTCAAGTGTCTGGGAATGGAGGAATGGGAAAGAATTTAATTCAGCAATCCTTAGAAGGGAGCCCTCCCAGGCAATGATCCTGCCCTAAGCCTGGCAGGTGTGAGGAGGACTCCAGACAACTCCTGGCTGCCCACACTGCTCAGAGGGATGATGGTGACAGGAACACCACACACAACACCACTGTAAGTTGTGGCCCTCATCTGTATTTTGTCCTTTTTTTTTTTCAGTAACACTTGTCAGCCTCGGTATTTT
Source organism: Fringilla coelebs (assembly GCF_963513975.1). Taxonomy (NCBI): domain Eukaryota; kingdom Metazoa; phylum Chordata; class Aves; order Passeriformes; family Fringillidae; genus Fringilla; species Fringilla coelebs. The sequence continues at coordinate 3,918,542 of NC_140066.1, read as the reverse complement.
CTGTTGATAAACCTTGGGGGGGATTTGGAGGGAACCAAAAGCACGTCTGTCCTGTCCACAGCCGAGCTGGGCGGGGTGAACCTGTAGTGGAGTGTTTGTTAGTCAGTTGTAAACTGGCAGGAGTGTGCAGCTGCACCCCCTGAGTGCTCAGGAGCCCGGGCTGCCTCATTCCAGCTCCGATAACGTGCACGGCCGGCGGAACTCCTGCCCCCGCTCGTGGAGCCACTTATTGGAGACTGCAAAGACACAAAGGTACTGCATCACTGCTCAGCTCAGCTCCTCTCCTGCTGGAGCCAAATGTGCTCTAGGCCAGCTTCTGCTTAAGCACAGGATTATCTTAATTTTCTAAAGGGTTTTAATCACAGAACGGTTTGGGTTGGAAGGGGCATTAAAAGACTCTCTCATTCCAACCCCACTGCCATGCACAAATCAGTGAAGTCAGTCTAATAAAAATAACAACCAACCAAAAACCCCTCCAGTATGGCTGCAAAGCTACAAAAACTTTTAAAGTAGATACAGCATTAATCTCCTTTACACACATAATGAAATATGCTACTATATAGAATATATTTAACATATAGAGAGATATGAGGTAGATAAAGTAAATTAAATGCATTTCTTTACAAAGAATGTAATTTCTGAAGTCTAAAGGAAAAATAAAGCCAAGCCACCCCCCCGCAGAGCCCAGACTCAGGTCAGAGGCAGGTACTCACCCCATTTATTCCCCACTAGCACCGGGCAGGCCGCGTGCCGCGTGCTGTAATCGCCTTCTCCACTCGGGAAGAGATTGTACCAGAACACAGCTGTACCCTGGGGAGGGCAGGGACACTCAGCCCTGTGCTCTGTACCACACACACAGTCACACCAGAGATTGTACTAGAGCACAGCTGTACCCTGGGAATGGCAGGGACACTCAGCTCTGTGCTCTGTACCACACACACTAAGGCAAAGGGAGGTGCATTTGTGTTTCAGAGCCTCCTTTTAAACTGCAGGCTCTTTTCCATATTCTTATTCTTAGGAAAAAAGTCTCCTTTGACTTATTTGTATGTCTGTGTACTTGGCTCTTAATTTTTCTTTAAATCCTAAGCCAGTTTCATTCAACTCCTGACCAGTTTAAGAAAGCCAAGATTATTTACTAAAGCTGAGCAGCAGGCCAGTAAAGGTGAACCTTGCTTGAAGGAAAAAACTGACAGGAGAATTTCCTACAGATGTCTCAAGACTAAGTCAACTCACAGATTTGAGTATTTTCAAAATGTGTTTTGGAGTATTTAAGTGTTTTGCATTTTCATCCACCCATGGAATATCAGGGCCCTTGGAATCACCAGCAAAGCTCCAGTTGCTGCATTTAAGGAAAATCATAGCACTGTTCTGACAGCACAGAGGTGCTTACAGTTATTAATTTTAAAGGTCCATTTTCAAGCTCTGTTCTGTGTGGGTAGTGGGGAGGAGTGGATTTATCTGCTGGATCAATCCTGCTCACCTTTCTTGGCCAAACGCTGGCTCCCACTTCAGGGAAGACCGTGGCTCCCCCTGCTGACACATCACTCATCTGAACAGGTGGGGAAGCACAGGTGAGTTCAGGCTGAGAAAATCTCACTTTTTAGTGAAAGTGAAGTTCAATTTTGACATAAATCCCTTAAGAAGGCCAAACCCCCCCCTGTTCCCAGAGCAGTCCCAGCCTTGTCCCTCCCACTCGAGTGTTAAGGCAGTGAACATGCTGTAAACACTGATGCAGATACAAAAATAAACAGGCAGGCAAATAATTTAAGCTAATGCTCAAATCTGGGGGGAAAAACCTCCTTAAGACACATGGAAGAACCACAGAGTCTGGGTAAGAAGACCCCCTCATATGTATCACCCCAAAGTTAGTGGCAAGTCCCTTCAGTAAAGAAGAAGGAAAGAAAAGCAGAATGAAATCATTCCATGGTATAGAATATACAGTGACAGATGGCAGAAATGTATCACTTACATAAAACAACCAAGTAGCAATTCTGTTGCCTGTTCCCAATTCTTTAAAAGCATCTGGCTCATCTTTCTGTGAACAAAAGCAGGCAGATTCCATCAGCATTTCTTTTTGGTTGCTGAGAGCAGCCAATGACACACAGCTGCTGAGCCAGCAGCACAGAACAGACCCATGCAGAAGAATTAATCCAACCCCTCGATTTGGAAGGAGGGGAGGAATGCAATAGGAGTGAATCTATCAAATTAAATAAACCAGGCACTTTGAAATTCTGTAGGACAGGGAGGGAGGGCATTAAGCCCAGATTTCTAATGGGTAACAACAACTGTGCTGTCTGTGGCTGAGGATATAAATCCTCCTCACAGCAAACTGAATTATTTAATTACACTCATCCCCCTTGTCCTTGGCAGCAGCCAGGGCAGCTCTCAGTGCCAGGGTCAGCTGGGACACCTCCCTGCCACACTCCACTCTGGATTCCAGCTGGGAAGCAGGGAGGAAGCCTCAGTGACAAACCAGGCAACTAAGAGGTGTCCAGCACTCAACTTACAAGAATGAACCCCATTTTGATGAGTTTTGATACCAACTCCTGTCACACCTCTGTTTTTAAACCCACCCCTGTGACCAGAGTTTGTGCGCACTGAAATTCCAGCAATTGTTACTCCTGGAAACAAACCCAGTGTTTCCAAACAAAACCTGTTAAACACTTGCAATGCCTTGGAGCAGGTGCTTACAGAGCAGAGATCCTGATTCAGAATTGGTGGCTGGGACTGGCAGGGTTAAGGTTAATCTGAAGGGGTTAAACCACACAGAATTATGCCCAGTAAATAACCAACTGAATTTCAGCAGTCTGCAATTTAAGCTGGAATAAAACAGGTGGGGAATTTAAATCCACTTTAAAAATTAAGGACAGTGAGATAAGACTTTTTGCAGTTGTCAGGAGTCTGCTGGCACTCAGCTTACAGGCAGCAACCTCCCCAGGTTCAGCTGGTGGTTTAGAGGGCTTTCTCCACGGACATGGATTAGGAAAGTGGAAGAGCTACAAAATTTAATAGACATGGAAGAACAGAGAGTGTGCCCCAGCCCAGAGGCCCAGGCTTCACCAGGTCTAGCTCTCCTCCAGCTCTTTACTTGCCCGTGCAAAGTCAAAGTGGGGCTCATACTGTCCTCCCACTCCATAATTTGCCACCTGAAAAAGAGAAACACAGCGCTTGTGAAGAAGAAAGAGTGAAGACAAAGCAGGACTTACCCTTCCAAAATCAAAATGAGGCTCATACTGGCCTCCTACGCCGTAGTTGGCTACCTACAGTGGGAGGAGAAGCACAGGATCTAGTAAATCAGTCTTTAGCCAGGCAAGAGTTTGGCTGTCAGCTACAGCCTTTGCAGAGATGAAGTTTAAACACCAAACCCCAGGAAATGTCAAGCCTCTGTCAGCAGCAGGAGCACATCCAAGAGTGGCACTGTAGGATGCTCCAGGTAAGAATCTGGTGCTTCCCAGGGCAGAAAAGCATTTTTCTTCTACAGAAAACTTTTCAGCCTCTTTCCAAAATGGAGTCACAGTGCTTTTACATAACAACTTTTTAACCTGAATTTGACTGTGTCATTAAAGAGGGTGCCCTGTCCTTCTTGCCAATTGGTTGTAAAAAAATAACATCAATTTTCCACCAGATCCTTGGCCATTTTATCACCAGGAACCTTGACAGAGTGGCAAGGAGCACAGCAGGTTTCAGAAGTACTTTGTGGGTGTCCTGCTTTCTAGGTACTCATGCTCTGCTCACAGTCAGGGAGGCAGCTGCTCATTTAAAGGCCTCAAGCAAATAAACAAAAGCATTTCTAAATTACAGTTTACTCATGTTACACATGCACCCAGTGTTTCCCACATCCCAGGGACACCAGACACTCTGGTGGCCTTCCCTGAGTTAAGCTTTTAACTGCCTCCAACAGCAGCAAAGTCTGACCCTGTGGCCATGAAACTCCATTTATTTGACTAAATAAAAAGGAACTACACATCCAGAGTTTCAGTTATCACTGTTTCCCCCAGCCCCAAAAAGCCATTTCACACCGCACAGCTGCTCTGCAAAACCAACTTTTTCTCCCCCTCTGTAAATAAATGAGTTATTTGTGGCCACCTCACCTGAGCAAGCACAAGAGGTGCTGCAATGGTGACTGGCCCCCAGCACCAAACCCAAGCTGCCCCTTACCTGCAGCTCCTCTGCAGTGGAGACGTCCAGCCCCGTGAGGTCCTGGATCCTGGTGTTGATGCGGGACACCACCGGGCTCTCGTAGCCCGAGAGCCACGCGCTGGGGGGGGACAGTTAGTGACACCTGCCAGCAACAGCACAGCAGCAACACTTGCAGCCACTTGGAATGGCACACTGGTTTCTAGGACTTCTCATGACCAGAAGTATTTCCAGGGTGTTACAAAGCCCTGAATTTAAGGAATGCATTTCCTAGAGAGACCAATTCCAGCAGGGGTTTAAGGGAGCTCTGTAACCGAGGGCCTGAATTCCCACACTGGGCTGAAGCAAGTGTTATAAACAGTGCTTCAAGCTGATTTTTAAACCAGGCACACACAGTTTTGCTCTTACCCCGCTCCCAACAGCCCATTCAGCCCTTGGGTGATGCATTTTGAAGCAAGGTTTGGGACAGGAGCAAGTGAGGTACTGTTTTTGTCTGTGTAGCTGGAACTCAGCTCGCCCAGATGTCACACACTCCAGGCCAGCTCTCTGGGAGCTGCCCTTTCTCATCACTTACCCCTGCAGTGCTACTAAAAATCATTCTGAAAACAATCAAATAATGCATTAAATGGAACAAGTGCTGTCAGAATAGCCTATTATAACTCTGGTATTTAGCACATGCTTCAGGTACACAATGATTTTTAAGGAGGGAGAACCCAAGCTAACCCCCCCCCCTTTTTTTTTTTTAATGTGGAAGGTCAGCCTCAGTTCCAAAGGCATCTTTCAGAATGTTTGTCTCCTACTGTGCATTACAGTTTTTCCACAGCTGCTCATCTGACTCATCCCATGCCAGCCACAGCACCTTTATTTTGCCCTGGCAGCCCCCTGCACTAATATATGGGTGACAATATTGATGATTTGGGGCTTGTTTGCTCCTTCTTCTTTTTTTTTTTTTTGGCAGGAAAATGGAGATAGCTATTGCTACCTTTTTTCCTAGCAGCTGACTCAGCTTTTGGGCTCAGCAGTGCTTCCTGCTGGACAGAAGTCCCTGTGCCCAGAGCCCAGCTGGAAGCTATCAGCAGCAGCATCCCTGTAATTTCACTCACATCAACCTTCACATCTATACTAAATTAAGTTTTTATTTTGATTTGTATTTTAAAAAGCCCCATAAATCCCCAAATACTTTGCCTGGGAGGAACAGTAGCATGACACATGATACAAGGCACTGACACAGGTTACAGAATCTCTACGAGCGTTTTTGTAAATGACAAATGAACTCTGAGATAAAAGAAATCAGATTTCTCAAGACAGACATGCACAAACACATCCCCAGGCCCATCCACTGCTGAACACTTGTTAGTACCAGGAGGTGTTACAACACAATCTGCTTTGATTTCAGCTGGCAGAAGAATGCCAAGACATGGATATGAAGCATTCACCAAACAGAAATCCCCAGAAGCAGCCATGCCACACAGCCATGGTGACCAGGTAACGCTCACAAGCAGCCCTAACCTCACATTTAAGGCACAAGAAGAGCCACAACACACCCAGCAGCTTCACTGTAGGCCCTCCCTGCCTCTGTCCAGTCTCTTCATAAAGGAAAAAAACCCAAGAAAGCCAAAGAAAGAAAAACCCAAGCATTCTTGCTCTGTTGGTTATTTAGATGGCAATGAATGCTTCACCAGGGAGAATACTGCAGTCTTTCAGGAAGGGCAGTACTGGATTTATTTTAAAAATCAAATTAACTGCCTCCACATACAAAGGAAGCCTATGAAAGGTGGAGGAACAGGGAATTGAAACCATATTCCAAGTGCCAGCCTGTCTGCTGGGTGCTGAGCAAAACCACAGGGAGGCCTGGAGTGCTGCAGAGGTACAGGGGGATTTAACCCTGGAGGTGCCATGCAAGCTGCAGCCATGGCTTTGCCTGGCCACAGAATATTCCAGCTGTCCCACATTCCCTCCTCTGCTGCTGGCCCAGCTGGGTCTCTTGCTGTTAAAAGTCTCTGCCTCATTCAAAACAAATTTGGCTTTTTTTCCTGCCCTTGTCTATCAAAAAAAGAGAAAGACTCCCCTGGCCAGTGGTGCAGGAGATGCAGCATTAACAGCCTAAAACATGCTCAGCAGTTTGTTTTCTTTTAATATTTACATACTTCCAGGTTCACTGCATCCTGTCCTCTTTCTGACCAGCTGCCACCTCTGAGTCTGTGATGGGCTCCAACAAAAAAGGGACAATTCCTGGGAAGCCACAGGCAGGGCAGGTCAAGATGCCACTGATTTAGTTACAGAAGGATTTGGTATTTCCTTAATAACCACCTCACAACTCCCCAGTTCCCTGACCACACAAGTCTGGTGTTTTGCTGACCCACTTGGCTTTGTAAAAAGCCATCCCTGAACTGTTATAAAAAATTTAATGCTTCCATTAGTGTGCTGAATTCACACTGGGGGAGCTTTTAACAACTTTTATATGCATCACAAACAGTCAGAATAATCATATTGACTCGTGGAATTAAGAAATGGCTTGGTTGGGAGGGACCTTAAAGCTCATCTCATTGCACCCCTGCCATGGGCAGGGACACCTTCCACTAAGCCTTGTCCAGCCTGGGATGGGGACAGCCACAAAATGCCCCATATTCCTCCCTCTTATAATTCTGCATCAGGCACCTCAGAGATTTTGAATGGCAGATGCTTCTATACAGAAATAATTTAAAGACTAAGCAGTACATTAAGGAAAAACCAGACAATTCTCTGGAGCTACTGAACACACAAGAGCGCATCCCCCCCAAATCTCATCTCCTCAGCTGCACTGGTCAGTCTAGGAGAAGCCATTACATCCCAACACTACTTCTGGAGGTCACTGGCCACAAAATACTGGGATTTGTATTTAAAAGCCTTCTAAGCCACACTTGGTGTGCAGAAAAGTACCAGCAGAGACTCAACAGGGAGTGTCTGTGCTTCAGAAATACCCAGCCTGGTATTTCTGAAGTGGAAACTTTTAGCATTACATGCTGCAAGCTCTGGCTGCCTGCTGGGAGGAGAGGGAAGGGGGAAAAAAGGGAGTTTTGATCTGTAAAAGCAGTGTGTGAGTGGGTGGGTTTATCCTGGTGCGCACAGACTGGCAAGGTGCCTCCCCTCACAGAGCTGCCACGTCCCACCAAGGGAACAGTAGCTCTCTCAGAGGCAGGAATGCTGTAATTTAGGAGGGCATGTGCTGGGAAGGAATGTTTGGAGGGGGAAAGCAGTCATCTATTAAAAAAAATGAAGTGAGCATTTTTTGGTTTTCAGGAGCAATGATTCATCTGGAATCTGAACCAGCTCGAGCAGCTCCAAGGGAAAGATGTTTCTGGCAGTGCAGGAGGGCAGCAGGAACAGCACAGGCCCTCTAAATCAGGCTGGTGGGGGTGGCTGCTGCCTCCCACTCCAGATTCAGGTGTCAAGTTCTCTTGGGAAGTCCATTCCCATCCTGCAAATCTGCACATGGAGGAGAGCAAAGGCAGGGGGAAGCAGGAGCTGTACACCTCAAGGCTATTCCTGCCCTCAAAAAATGGCCTTCCCCAACTGCTTGGATGTGTCTCTACAATTTTAATTCCAGTTCCCAGTGAAATACTGAATTTAAAAACTTGGAGCTCAGTAAAATGTGATTTAATTCTGAGAGTTCCTTGGGTACATTGGAAGGAAGTCCCACAGTGCCACACTTTTGAGCATCAAACCTCATTAAGAATTTAAGGGTCCCATTCCCCAGGCTCTGTCCTGGTTTATTTTAATTGGCCTCTCATGTTGGGTGGTGCCTTGTACAATTTTTTCTGACTGTGGCATCTGCACTACCTCAGGGAATAACACTTCCTACTAATGAAAAATCACAACTCGAAATTAAAAGTTCTTTCACTAAGCCTCATCTGTTTAAATAGGGACCAATTATGCATCCCAATTTCCATCAGTAATCTGGTCACCTTCTCTGATTCCCATCATTACTACATCAAGTTTGACATGAGGGGATGTTCAAAAGGATGGAGGAGTTTCCTCAGTAAACACTCCAGAGCTGTCTGGCACAGAGGACAAACCCCACAAGTGAATAAATTAAACCTTCCAAATACACAGTGACAAATAACCAAGTAGGTAAGACATGGACAGACTTGAACATTAAAAACTGAAATAAAAATTGAATGCAACACATGTCCAACAGGAAGATGAATGTTCCTGAAGTCCCTCCATGGGGTCAGTTTTAAGGAGCAAACATGTAAGAGCTTCCCAGGCAATTTCCAGAGGATTCCCACAACCTGCACGTGCCAATGAGCACACAGACCCACGTGCTGCAAGGGTGTGGGGCATAAAAAATAAAGTTTTCAACTTTCCACTAGAGTGGTCTTAAGGACCTTGGCTCCAGTGGTTTTCCAGTTTTCCTGAGACTTATCATCATTCCTGAATCAATCCCCTTCCTGTGAGCCCATATTTGGAAGCACTTTTACCTTTCTGAAGCAATTCACAGCTAAATGAAAACCCTTCAGCTCCAGGCCATTCCAAGTTCAGGGATTTGTCAAAGCAGCTGGAAGAACACTGAGTTTCTATTCAAGCAGCAACTACCTTCCACCATTCCAACATGGAAATCCCTTAAAATCATCCCCTAGCTTTACTGGGCAGTGCTCCCAGGAGTGCCAGCAGCTCCCAGCTCTGAGCAAGTGTGGGCACTGAGGAGCAGAGGTGAGCCAGGCGGGTGCCCCATTGCACTGGGTGCCAGCAGAGCCCCACGCCCACGTTTAGTAGGTTAGTCACAGCACACAAGCCATGCTCAGCCAGAGAGGGCACTTCCACCTTGGAATGCCACCTCTGACAACCAATCCCTACTTCAGCAGCCCCCGTGCTCTGTTAGATGACAGCTCAGCTCGCTTGGGCCACTCTCTTTGAAAGAAAGGCTGAAGAATAAGGAGAGTTACACAGAATCCTTGTGCTGAAGCAGCACAGCCCCAGGACACGCTTCCTCAGACAAGGAATCCCTTCCCCTTACCTCTTAGAGACTCTGTAATGTGCTGTGGTCAGTTTCCCAGTCTCAGGGTCATGAACAGTAGCACGGCTCAGCTACAAAAAGAGAAAGGACAAGGCTTACCCACCTCGCAGGCTGCTTTTGGCCAAGCCCCAGGTGTTTGAAAGGTTCCGATTGGTCCGGATGCGATGCTCGCATATTAGCAATGGTTGGAAGGGCAACACAAGCTGCAGCTGCCATGTCCAAATCACAACAAATTGGTTGGAATAATTTGGTTAGATTGTCCTTTCACTTTTTTCCTCCCTTTATTATTTTTCCTCCTTTTTTCTTTTTTTTTTCTGTTTAAAATCAAGACTTATTACAAGTAATTTACGATGCTGAGTTTCCCAGACAATTCCTCCTCACCCAGAAGCTTTAACTCCTCCCAGAATTTTGGCTCAGTGCTGATGGCCTGTGCAGCCAATCTTTAATTACCATGGCTAAAACCAAGGGAGGGCAAGCAGGGGCAGGTGGTTTCTTTCAGATCCAGCCAATTTTGGAAAGCACTGGCTAAATTCAGCTCTTGTAGTACTTAATGGACAAGCTGAAAAGAACCGGGAGCCCGGTGGAAGCGAGCCTGTGTTCTGCCAGGTTTGTGTCAGGCAGGAGGTAAAGGAGCTCAGCTGGGAGTGTGGGATTATCCTGGACAAGGAGATGTGTGTCTGTGTGCACAGCAAGGACCTGAAGCATTTCTTACACCCGTTAAGGCCTTTTGAGATCTGCTTCATTTTCCAAAGAAAGGGAGGACAATTCTTGGTTGTGAGAAGGAGCAAGGGGAAAGGAACGTATAGATTAAAAACAAAACCCAGATTTTACTGAAGGTTTTGTGCCATCTTGTATTTTTCACACTGACTGCAGAGACTCGCTTGAAAAAAACAGACTTGAGAAGGCGACCAAAAGGGAAAGAACAAATCAAAACACGCCCCCAGAACTTCCAGCTGAAGGAAAAGACTGAGAAACTCAGCAGCACCAGCCTGTTAGAGATCTGCAGGGAATCACAAGGTGGACTGCAAGCTGTCTCTTCAGCCCACCTGGTTTCCTGAAATGAGCAGGACGCACACACTGATGACAGGCCCAGACCTGCGGCAGAGCTCTCTTACCTTTTGCTAATTCTGTAATGTGCCGTCTCCAAGGCTCCCGTTATGGGGTTTGAAATGGTGGCTCGCCTCAGCTGTGAAGCGAACCATCAGAAGTTGCATTACAAGCACAATCTGCAGCCCAGCACTCCGACCATTCAGAAGCCTGGCCAGGGGACAATGCCACCACCCTGGCACCGCTGCCCTGCCCTGCTGCCACCCAGGCTGCAGGGCCACGGGGAACCAGGGCAGGCTCCAGCTTTACTAAAAGAAAGGTTTCTTGTTTGGGTTTTTTAAGGTTTTCCACAAGTCCTGTTTCCATGTTTGCAGTAAGAATGGTTGTCTGAATAAAGCAAACTACAGCAGCTTGGATTTCTTTTGTAGTGAAATGCTCTGGGAGCTTTGTTACACTGTCCTGCCCCTGCACGAGGTAAATTCAATCCAGGCAGCACCATAAGCAAATGTGAATAAACCATTCCTTTTCAGTCCTTCCTGTACCAAAAGCAGCACTGAGCTCCCACAAACTTCTGCTTCTCCCATGGTATCATTTACACAGAATGGGAACTCCTGGCTCAAGGCTTTCCTCTCCCTCTGCTGTGCTCCATTTACTTCATGCCTTCCCATCCGTGTTAATATTCCAACTCAGAACCTCACATGTGCCCTTTGGCTTGGTTCATGTACTACCAGCACTCTCCATCACTCTTAACTGGAAAGGCTGGGATGCAGAGCCTGCATTTTGCAAAAGGCACAATGTCATGCCAACTCCCAAACAAGCAGAAGCATTTCTCCACTGTTAAAATAAACTGAACAAGCCAAGGCCTCTCCATATCTACAAGAAATGATACTGGGAGCTCCCAGTATGCTGCTTCTCCTCTCCTCCCATGCAGACACATGAAAAAACAAGGCACAAACTACAATTCCAGTGAGACTCCAGAGCTGAATAATGAGGCTTCATCCTGCCAGCACAGCAGAAGGCTGGGCACACATCAGCCAGCACTCTCCTCCCAGAGGATGGCAGCAGCCCCAGCAGCAGGAAGGAGGAGATGACCTTTAGGTCTCCAAGAACAAAATCCTTTTGCTGCTGAGCCATGCAAGGCCTCAGCCACAGGGAATATGGGAACAGTAACTGCATACAGATGCTCCTGCCATAAAGGTCTCCAAGTCTTTGCCATGAGCTGAGTGTTTGACAGGAGAGCAGTGACCTCAGCAAGTTCAGAGCTTACAGTCACACATTTATAGTTTTTACTCTGTAAAGTAGTGGTCTGGTCACATTCCACAGGTGTGGAATGCATCCCTCTGGAGCAAAGGAGCTCCAACACCTCCAGACCAGCAATGGGGGCTCTGATTTTCAGCCCTGCAGCAAAGCTGCCTGCCAGGGCAGCAGGAGGAGATGCCTCACAGGTACTTGGAGGGAAAAGCTTGTACTTCCTGCTCACAGTTCAGAACATTATCTCAGAGACCTCAGAACAGAATCACTGAGGTTGGAGAAGACCTCCAAGATAATCAACTCCAGCCTCTGATCCACGTCCAGCCATTCCTTGGGCACGTCCAGGGATGGTGACCCTCCCTAGGCAGGCCCTGCCAAGGCCTGACAAACTCTCCAGTGAAGAGATTCTTCCCAATGCCCAACAGCTCAGGTTCAGGGAGCTTTAAGATCCCCTTCAGGCTCCCTGGTAGGCCAAGGACAGCCTCACTGCCCATGCACAACCACAGCTCTTGGCCAAGCCAACAGCTTCTCCTGCACTGAATGCTCTCATTCCCCTGGTCTGCATCTGCTCAGCTCAGGCTGGATAAAAAGCCATTTAGGCCAAAAGCAAAGAAAAAAAGCATGAAAATTACATTTCCATGAGTTTAAGTCTTATTTTAGAATGGATGGAAATATAAATTAATTAAACTAACTACATCTTCAGTGTACTTTTGTAGATACCGAGTTGCACCAACTGGATACATAAGGCAACTCCATCAGTTTGCTGTTTGCCCTGGACACTCCTGTTCTCTCAGACAGTCGAGCTGCCCTGGATTATTCCTCACTGAGATACAAGAACCCTTGCATCCAGTATCTCAGACAGGGTTGATGAGCCACCATCATCAATAAGAAGCTAAAACCCAGCAAGTGTGCCCTGCCCTCTTAAAGCTCTTTCATCTGTAGGCAGCTTCCAAGCCTGGAGACAGTGATGCCTCGGGTTTGAGCTTTTCTATTTTCCAGATTCTGTGCTGCTTCAGTGTGTAGTTCTGGGCTTCACATTAAGGGATGGTGAGCTCTCTGCACAGAGCAGGGAGACAAAACAATTCCTGCTCTAGCTGGGCACCAAGGACAAATGATCCAAATCTCAGCCCAAGAGCACAAACAACAGTGGAATGAAGAGAGAAAAACAAGGATGGCACTTCATAACCTAAAGCTGGAATTGCACAATTAACTCCAATATGCAAATGGAGCAGAACTTATAAAAGTGTGAGACCTTGTGACCAGTTATCCATTTCTGTGACCATTTTGGTTCACCTTGGGTGCAGCCCTGGCTCGGCTCTTGTGCTGCCCAAGGTGGATCCATGGAGGAGATCCTTTCAATAAATCCCTGCTTTATTCTTTAACTCCATCTAGCCTCTGTTCTAGGGCAGCCTTCACAAGGCATCAACAGCAACCAGTCTCATACCAAAGTGGAGAATATAACCATTCTTTCTTGTCTATACAAAAAGGTGGCTTTCCAGGACCTGAGGAATGGCTGCCTTTCCCTTCCAGACTTAAAAAGAAACAAAAGCAGAAAACCAAACACAAGTCAGGAATACTCCAGTCCACCCTCGCTGCTTGAAGTTTGTTCTCTGTTGGAGAACATTCTCCTCCTCATCCAAACCAGCTGAAATTGTGTCTGCTGGAAGAGCCTGACAATCCTGCACTGCTGGGACCTGGCTCCAGTCATCACAGAGAATTCCCAGCCTCCTTCAAGAGCTGCAAGGTGAGGCAAGCAAGGTGAGAGCTCACTGCACACCCCCTGCCCTCCAGAGCAGCCAGCCTCTCCCACTCACACCCAGTACACCAGGATTTCAGGTTCCAGAGGCAGGGAAGGGGGAGCACTTACCCTGGGCTTGGCCAGCTCCTTCACGGTCTCGATCTCCTCGTCGGAGATGATGTCCAGGAAGCGAACGATGCGGGGCTTGTCCCACTCGTCCTCCTGCTTGACAGGGCCCAGGATGTACCTGGGGTTCCTGTTCCCGTCGTAGTAGCGGCAGAAGAGCCTCTTCTGTCTGCGGGGAGTCTGCAGGGAGGCACAGCAAGGGCCACTCAGACAACTGGGGTTGCCACGTTTCTCTTCACAGAGAAAAGCAAGGCACAACTCTTCCCAAAGATTTCTGAGATTCATATTCTCTGAACCTCAGAGAAAGGGAAAACACAATTCTTATCATTTGTTGTGCCAAGGTAGAATGCAATGTGGAGACTGTTTATCCAAAGTGGTGGTGTTTTGTTTCCTTGGCCTGTCAGGGCCAGGTCTGTGTGTGTGTGGACTGCCGGGTGACAGTCACGGGATTCAGTGCAGTGTGTGCAGAGTGAGTGCTTGGCAGATTCAGTCTAGATGAAATGTATCTAGTATAGTATAATAAAGTAATTAATTAGCCTTCTGAGACCAGTGGAGTCAGATGCATCATTCTCTCCCCTTTGTTGGAGTAGCCTTTAATTTACAATAAACTGCCACGGGACATTGGTATCTCCAAGGGCAGAACACATCCTGGACACACAAACAATTCACTCTCCCCATCTCCTTATGTGACAGGTTAATGAGATGATTTCAGTTTGAGAGGTCAGTGCTGTCTGCACTTCAGTGTTGCTGTGCAGTACTTCAGCAAGCATTACTTTACACAACTAATTACTAAGATAATTTCATCACTAAAAAAAACACCCCAGCTGACCCAACTTCTCTGCCCATCTAGAATGAAAATATTCATTAAAGCCTCACAGAGGTCTGGTGCTGTGCTAGAAAACTGACTGCAAACTACTCCAACTAGCCTATTTAATTCTGTCTGTAACTCTGGACTTCCAGCATCCTTATTCAATTAATTACAGGGATGGAGCACTTCCAAGACAGCCAGCAGTGCCTGGGGCAGCGTTACTTTCTGTCTACTGAACAGGCCAAAGGGGGCAGAAATCCAACACATGATCCTCAGCTCTGCACACTCATCCAGCTGCTCTAACAACTTCCTTGCTTGCACACCACACACATTTTTCTGACATTCCTGACATTGTTTGGTTTCAAACATTTGAGAACAGTCTACTCCACTTTACCATTTTGAGCCCCTCCCCACGGCACAGCATTTCGTACTTCCTTCTCTCAGGCAGGTAATCCTTTTTCTTAACCTCAGTTTCCTTCTCCTGCTGCTCTTCTGAATCTGTGCTGGATTTGTTTGCTTCTTTTTCTTTAGCCATGATGTACTCAAAGTATTTCATGTTCCCGTTTGCTCTTTGATGTTCGGGGTCTGTGGACAGAGAAACAGACGGGGATCACTGGCAGGGTTCCAGCCCCTGAGGAATCATGCAGAAGTGGTTATTCACAGAAAGCAAAAGGAAACAGATGCACACCACTGCTTCTCCAAGCCTCACTGCACAGGGGGTCCCAGCACTGAGGAAAAGGGTTTGGCCACTGCAGCCCATCTCACTTCAGAGGGAGAGACAAGGGAATGGGACAGCATGACTGACTGGAAACTGAAACTACCCTGGTGGGATTTCAGATTTCTGGTGACAAAGCTCTTTAACTTACAGAATTAGCTTCAGTTCTTTAATAAGTGGCTCTTGCTATGTTAGGGTTAGTTCTGAGCTTCCCAGAGCATCCATTACAGTCAGACAGTGGAGTATTCACAGAGGAATACATGCTTTCATTTTTCATGGAACAGACTCTCATCTCACTGTCCTGTATTCTGTATTTCTTGTTTTTACAAGTGTTTCATCTTCAGCATACTGAATTTCTATTTAAACCATCTGCAGTGATTTCAGTATCAGCAATTTAGTTTCAATTTCATTAATTTTGGTTTTGCCTCTACCTAAGGGGAAGCGATCTCAAGCCAGGAAAGCAAAATGTAGTGAGAGAACCAGATTTCAGACAGGTAGAGGGGACAGAAGCCATGAAAACCCTTCAGTACAAAGGAGCAAATCCCCACCTAAATGTAAAACCACACTTTACAAATGCATACAGGAGTCAGATCCCAGGCCAAAGCCAGGCAGAGCTGTGCCCCTGTGCCCCTCACCCAGCTCCAAGAGGCGCCTGGTGAGTGCCATGGCCTTGCCCAGGTCTCCCTGCTGGTACACAGCATAGCTCAGGTAGTCCAGGATGTAGACTTTGTCTGCAGAGGACACTTCTCCCTCGTCCAGCTGCTTCAGGGCTTGCTCCATCCACAGCTCTGTGTGGTAGTAGTCAGCCTCTGTGTAGGCAATCTTGCCCAGCTCAAAGCAATCTTCAGCTGTCAGGAAGGATTTGTGCTTCACACCTGGGTATTTAGAGCAAAACAAAGAGTTTATACAGGGTTCCAGACCTGTGCTCTGAGAAACATTTGAGTTATTTCTCATTCCTCACAGCAGGGTTTTATTTCTGTTCTCCCACAGCTCCCTTCTGCAGTAGCTGTTTGTTGGAAGTCTCTAAAGCCTGTAAATCCTTGGCACACAAGAACTCAGATGAAGCTTTCCACTGCCAGAATACCAGGGAATAGCTAAATGTCTCTACCACTAGTGAAAAATCAAATTAAACAAACCTTCCTTCCTCAAAACCCCAACCACTTCCAGCAAGAGCAAAAATAAGCCAAATTTGAAGCTTCAGAACTCTGTTTTCAAGGGCATCACATTATCACTTTCAAAATGTTACTGAACCACAACTTGTTAGTGACAACTTGGTGGGGGAGGAGAAGGAAAACATCAGGGAGTAAATTCCCAGCTGCTTGGGATTTTTTTCAAGTCAGTCATTTTTAGAAACATTTTAAGTGACCTCTGAAAGATTAAAGCACTAGTAGGCAAATTACAGATTCCTGTTTTTGCCTCTAGAAATACAGGCCCTATGAAAAACCAAATTTAATCTTGTAAAAGGGAAACAGGACCTGCCAGTGTTTTATTACAGCTAGAATTACAGCCCTGATTACATCTTAACCCATTCTGAGTTTCTAACAGCAGCTCTGCAGTGCTCAAAGGGGGCAGCTGTCCTGCTGTCCATCCCTGTGATGGGCAGCAACTGCAGCTCCCTGAACCTGCAAACCCTCCAAGGACACAATAATTTGGCAGTAGCTGAGATTCTGGACCAAAAGAAATTCCTGGGAATGAAGAAAAGGAGCACAGACAAGTGACCACATGGGAAGTTCCCCTCTAGAGTCCAAGCTATTCTTTTTTATCCTCCAGAATTTCCAGGTTCTGCCAGTACACTTCATTGCACAGTCTGGACAGCTCATTGCTTCAAAAGCAGCAAAACTTCCCCTTGTATTTCTGTGCTGTGTGAAGAAAACAGCAGCAAGCTGCTCACTGCATTAGGAGGAATCTGTAGGTCCTTGAGCAGGTCTTGAACCAAATCCAAAAGCAAGGTTAGACATCATAACACATAAAGCCAATTACTCTTAATTTTATCAGGCATCTGACCACAATGAGCACTTGCAAAAACAAGATGGGTTGTACAGAGCTGATTTTTTGCCAGCTGGCACAGGACTGTTTTTCAACAGAGGAAACAAGGAAGACTCAGCAGAGAAAGTTTTCTGACAAAAAAGAGAAAATGTGTCTTCTCCTGCACAGAGCAGCCTATTAAAGATCAGCTCAGGCTCAAGTCTGTGTATGCAGCATCTTTTGCTCCTCAGTTTACAAAATCTCTGCAGTTTAAGCTCAAAGGAACTTGTTAAAATGCATTAAATTGTACAATAAAACCAGGCATCTGCCAGTGCAACACAAGGCAAAAAACCCCACCCAGGTAAAATTTTATTGCTATTGATTTATTAGAAATTACTAACACTAGAGTATCTTACCATAACTAGAAGAAAGATGCAGATTTCAACCAAAAAAACACTTTTTTCATTAATTTAGCCAGCTCAACCCCTTCAGGCTGAGCAGTTGAGCAAGGTGGAACAGAGCAAACAATTTGCAATCAGGACATTTAGGAAATGCAAATAACAGCCATGGATGGCTCTCACCTGGCAGGTTCCCCCTGGAGAGGGTGTCTGTGTCCAGGTTGTAGGTGTCCTGCAGCCTCAGGAGGGCCTTGGCTGCCCCAGTCTGGTCCTCATCATTTGGGAAGAACTGCCTCTGGATTGTCATGTTGGAGATAAAGCCTGGGAAAGGCAGGGAAACACTGCTCACCTCTGTCCTGGGAACTGGGTGAGCTCCCTGCTCCAGGGAAAGCCAGAATCCACCTTCACACAAGCCTGACCTGAACTCACAGTACAGGCTGTAGTTTGCATTTGGTTTGGGATTTTTTTTAAAGAAAGCAAAGGAAAAATCAAAAATAAACACTTTTTTTTTTTTACCCCACCCATTCAGAAGGGCTTAAGACACACTGGTGCAGATTTCTGGCTGGCAGGTGCAGAGCCTTTTCTGTTGCCATATTCAGCCCCTCTCACAGCAACAGGGAAGCTGAGTGTGCTGAATCCTTATCAGAGACTAAGCCTTTTCTTTTTGCAAGCTCTGCTTTCCTATAATTCCTAAGTGCAAACCTCCATCTGGTATTAATTAGCTGTTGAGACAGTCTCACAGGTCCATTATAACCACCATGGCTTCCTTTTGCCAAGTGTCTTTCACAGTCAACTATTTCATGTCCTGCCCCTTGCTAAAGAGCTTCCACTCTTGCTGAAGAAAAGAGGCAATTAAGTGTTTACTACACTAATTCAGATTAGTTCCACAAATGCTCAGTCTCAAAAGCAGATTTGCAAATCTAATCCAAGCCCTGGCATGTGAAAGGCACCAGGCAAGCACCTGCAGTGAGGCAGTGATGCTGGATCTTGCTGCAGGCACACACACTCACCATCTGACATGTCCTTGAGCACCAGGCTCTCCAGCTCACCCCACTCTGTGTTGAGCCTTTTCATCAACTTGAATGCATTCACAGGATGGCCCAAAAACCCCTCTGGGTCTTTTGTGGCAGTAGCTGTCAGCTGATCCAACTTCTCTGCCCACCTAGAATGAAAATATTCATTAAAGTCTCACAGAGTTCTGGTGCTGTGCTAGAGAACTGATTGCAAACTACTCAAATCTCTTCACTAATAAAAAAGCCAACCAAAATTGCAAGCTTTTGCATTATCTATATTTAGAGCTCTTCTAAAAGGAACAAGAAGGGCTACTTCCTTTTCCTTTATTAAATCTTCTTCCTCAGCTGCAGCCCAAGTCTTGCGCTGCTCTTGCAGCCCTTGTTGGAACCCCTTCCTACAAGCCCTAAAGCACAGTACCAGCACTTCCATTATGAGCTGCCATGCAGGACTAACCAAAACCAAAACTTTACCCACATTTTCAACCTTTCAATCACCCCCTAAGGCTTACAAAAAGGCAGTTCAGTGCTTGGCTCAGAATAATTTAGGTTTAGACACACGCCTGTGAGATGCCCCTTGCCTTTCACCACAAAGCTCCTTTCCATGCTGAAAGCTTGGATGAAGCAACATCAGTAGTTCTCACACCCCAAATGAGGAGCCCAGACCCAGCTTCTGGTGCTGCAGCTCCAGCTCAAACTTCTCTAAGTACCACAAGTCATTCACAACCCCAAGGTGCCCCAAAACAAGCACAGCTTTCAAAAAAGAAAACAGAAAAGAAGCAGCTGTACACCATGAAGAGGTGCAGCAACACCCTGCAGTCGGGGTAAATTGATATTCAGGAGCCCCACCCCACAGAGAATCCCAAAGTCCAGCAAGAAAGCAAACCCAGGATCTGCAGCCTGGAGGGAGCTGTGCCCATCAGCTGGAGCTCCTCTTGGTCCAGGATCTGCTTTGCCTGGATGGAAGCTGCAGGCTGGACCTGGGGCAGGGAGGGGCTCACAGCTGTCAGAGGTGCCTCTGGCTGCATCTCCCCAAACTGGCCCTGATTGTTCTCCTGCACTCTGACAGTCCCTGGGGGCTTTTCCAGCAGCCACACCAGAGGAGCTGCTGGGGAACAACTCCAGCTCAGAGCCTGAAGGAACCAACTTCACCCTGTGCCTTCACATGGCTCAGGGTCAAACCCTCCCTGCACTCCCAGGACCTCCAGGTGCCAACAAACAACGCTGGCATTTTTTCCCAGGTTCCTTAAAAGCTCTGTGACAGTTATTTAAACTGTCCTGACCTCCCAGGGAGCACCTCTGATAAAATGAAAACAGAGCTGCAACACTTCTGCAATAAGCTGTGTTTACACACTCTGAGATGCCAAACTGGCAGGTTCCCTTGTTAATTTGTAGCTGTAAAGAATCTACTTGTGACATTCCAAACCTGGCAGCATTTCCAAGCCTCTGTTTCGAGTGACAAAAGAAGGATCTTTCTTCCTGGATGGTGAAACACCAGAAAGTAACACACCAAGGCTAAGATAAAAACCACTCCTCCATCTAGAACTGTTTCAACGCCCTCAAGACAGATTTATGCATATTTCTGAAAGCAAGGAAAGCATCCTGCTCAGTGATAAAATAGGTTTATTTCTAGCTGTGGTAAAATCTGACACATTGGGCTCCGCTCCTCACACGGTCAGGGCTCTTCTTATTCATGCACCAACAACAAACACCCAGCAAAACCTGCTACTTTAAGCTTTGCCCCAGAGAAAAAATTCCACAAATTTCATCAGCCTTAAACAGCACTTTTTGCATGAGGGTGGACTCAAATGATTGACCATTAGCATTGTGACACCAACTGCTTACTTTTTGATCTGCTCCAGCTTGCTTTCCTCTGCCTTAATGTAATCTTTGAGTGACACAACCAGATCTTTTTCTGTATTAATTAAGTCTGTCATATGACCTAGAAAAAAAATGAGTTTGGTGAGTCAAGGAGAAACACAAAACCCTGAGAACTAAAGGCATTTTCTTATTTTCTACTTCCCCAAAAGTCCTTCTGCATTTGCTTAAACAACCCTGAAGGAGTATCTGAGTAAGGCCTTTTTTTGTTTTTTTGAAGGAGAAAATCTCCTGCTGGACCAAGCTTGTTGCCATGGAAATTAATGTAATACTGCATATTTATTATTAGAACTAATTTAGGATTCATTTGGAAAAGGAAATAGTTTGCCACAGAGTAATCTTTCATCCAAGCATACATAATGTAGAGCAAATAAAGAGAAAGCTACAGATATACACAAAGCCTTTGTGTTTGATACACACCACTAATCCAGGGCTTTATTTTTAAGATTTTATCCATGACTTCAAGAGTCCCTGGCATTAATTAATAATTGCTTCACCTCCTGCAAGCAGGCAGCTGGAGGGGTTCAGCACCAAGGGGTGCAGTACTCCCCAGAACCCAAGGGTGAGTCCAGACATTCTGCACACCATTATGTGCCCTTGCCAGCTCACCACCTCCTCCCACACGTGTGCAGCACCAAAATTCTGCTTCAATTCCAATACCCTCAGGAATAAATAGTGACTACAAAGCCTAGCCTGGCTCATTAGACCACCCTGGGGCTGACTTAAAGCCCATTTCTCCCCAAAGAAAAGCCAATCACTGGTAAGAACTAGGAAATGGGTTTAGTTCTGTACCAATTAGGGCCTTGGATGATTAACACATCCTTGCAGAATGAGATTTGAGGGCTCTCAAGAAACTCTTTTGGCTACACCAAAGCAGCTCTCACCAATGGAAGTGAAGAAGTCCGTGTGGGCACAAGAGAAAGGCAGCAGAATTCCCAGGGCTAGGGCACACCAAACCTTCTTGAATGCCATTGCTCAACAGCTCTCACCTCGCCACACGCCTGTGAGGGAAACACAAAACAGATGAAAAATCCCTGCTCACCAGAGACTGGAATGCACCTTCAGAAGGGGCAGCTCAGTCTCCTGAGGCAGCAGAACCCTGACAGCCTGAGCAGCTCCCACAGACTGAGTCCCTCCTGCTGACTTTTATACCTGAGAAAAAAAGAATAGCTCAGGGACAAGGTGTTCACCAGCACTCTTCTTTTTGGCATATAAGTCATGCTGCAGGTAAAGCTGCTTTGCAAAAAGCACTGAAGGAAAGCATCAAGCACTGAAAAAAGCTCACAACACCGATTTAAAATAGTCATTATCAAGTTCATCCACTCAGTGGGGAAAAAAAAGTTTCCTTTTTTCAGTCAGAAAGATGCCAGTGGAGCAGGTCTGAATGAAAACCCTACAGGAGCAGTCCAGAGAGGGAGCTCTGTGCATGCTCCTGCTGCCTCTGTGGAGCCAAGCTCCACACCTGACACAAAAGGCAGCTCTGTCTGTCCCTGCACTCTGGCTGAGCACTCACAGGCAGTGCTTTCTGCAGGGCCAGCTGCCAAGCTCAAGCCTTTCAGGATCCTGATCCCTTCAGCAGCCCAGCATTGCCTGGCTCCTGCATACTTTAGGAGTAATTATGCTGTCGTGGAATTCACAAGGTTTGCTTTTTTTCCCCCCAAACAAAAGCTTCAACTTTCACATATTGTAGCTGGTCAGAAAAAAATGAACTCCAGTGCATGGACTAACAAATTTGATATACAGCTCTTCCAACAGCACAACTAATGAAGAAAAAAACAAAGAAAAAAAGCAACAAGCTCAGCTACAAGGTAGTTTGGCCTATTTAGGGAAAGTAGCATAACCTTAATCAAGCAAACAACATAGACCCAGGTGTGGTATTCACATAAAAAAAGTGCAAACATAACCAAGGAAGTTCAGAAGTTACACCCAAATAAAAGCCAGCACGGGTGGTGGTATCAACAGGAACAACAGGAACAAATCCCTGCCTCTGGAGCGCAGGATCTCTCTCACACTGCACCTGAGGTCAGGAGGCAGCTCCCTCCTCTCCTCCCACCTCCAGCACTGCAGAGGGGAGGCACTGGGGGTTGGATTTCCTCTGGGGCCTGCCTGCCTGTGGGACAGGACCAGCACAGCCCCACTGGCACCAACAGCCACAGCAGGAAATGCACACGAGCCCAGAAAAGCAGCACAGCCTCCAGCTCTTGTAAAGCACCCAAAATCTGCCTGACCACAGCTGAAGGGCTGATGCATTCTGGCACACATTACAGCTCGCCTTCTGCCTGTGAAAGTGAGAATCTGGACAGAGAAGCCTCCTGGAGTGCCTCTTTCCCCCTCACCAATGCTCTAAAGCAGCCCTGCTGTCCACAGCAGCATTCCTCACCTCTCCCTCCCCACAGGCAGCCATCAGGCTGTTTCAAACATGCCTAACAAAAACCCACTGATGCCCACCTCCCTCCTTACTGAAAACACCACTCAGCTCCTGTTTCACCCTGCAGCAAGCCAAGTGCCTCCTGCTCATTCAGCACCCGAGCCAACACATCTGTGAATCGGTGACAAAGCACAAACAGCTTTACTACATCGTAAATATTTGCCAATTTTATCAGCACTGGGAATGCACTGAGCTATTTGTTTGCTGCAATCAGTGAAACACAAGAGAGACGCTTCAGAAAGTTTCCTTTCTTGCTGTATTAATCAAGATGAAACTTTTTAAAACCACAAAGAAACCAATAAACAGAATCACCGAAAAGGTGAAGAAAACCATGTTTCCTCTCCACCTACTGCTCTTAGTGACAGTGTTCCATCTCGGTTTTCCTCTTCTCCAGCTGCCTTTGCAGCCTGCTCTAGTACCAGGCTTCTGCAAACACTGTTGCAACCCTTATTCCCACCTCCTTATCTCCACAGGCACACAGCAGGAGCGACTGGCAACAGCCACAAAATGCAACCAGAGCAATTCCAAGGAGGTACAAACACAAAGTTTCTCACACTTAGGCACTACAAGAGGCTGCCCAGAGGAACTGGATCTCCCATTCTTGGAAGAATTTCAGAAGGAGCAGAGCTTTCCAACCACTGCAGCAGGACCAGCCACAGGTTCCCAAATCAAAGAAAACACAGCTCAGCTCGTATAGACACTGGAAATCTCCCAGACTCACAGGCTGCCAAGTAAGTAGGCTTTAATTTCTTCCCATTGGTGACATGAAGTAAA
Organism: Fringilla coelebs; assembly: GCF_963513975.1. Classification (NCBI taxonomy): domain Eukaryota; kingdom Metazoa; phylum Chordata; class Aves; order Passeriformes; family Fringillidae; genus Fringilla; species Fringilla coelebs. The sequence goes on along the minus strand of NC_140066.1, from coordinate 3,895,271 downwards.
ACAAGATGAAAATCCTCTCTCCATTACTCCTGTCAGTCTCGCCCTCCTCCTCAGCCATGTCCCACAAAAATGGCAATTGAGCATCTCGGGGAGGAGGGGATCTCTGCCCACACAGGGAAGTGGGAGTGCAGCTGACAGCTCCAACACAGGAGCTCCCTGCCTCCCCTGGGAACGAGCACTGACTGAGCTCTGAAACAGCAAAACACCAGCAGGGGAAGGGAGGGGGGGGACAGCAAAGAGCAAACAAACACATGGCTAGAAGGGAAACAAAGCAGCAAGCAGAGCAATGGCACTGCCAAGAGCAGCACATTCTCTGAGCACTCAACAAATTTCAACACCACCATTCCAACTGATCTAACTTAGAGGGGTTTTTTGGGGACTTCCCAGAGTCCAGCTCTGCTGTACAAGTAGAAAGATGCAAGCAGACAAGCACAGACAGCTGCAGAGTGACACGTGACAAAACCTCATCACAGTCGGGCCCCCTGCTCAGGGACCAAAGACTGAAGATGCTCATCAGCCAAGTCTCCTCACTGCCAGCTCCAAGCTCCCAGGTGCTCACCAGGACTGAGAAAACAGGATAAAAACTGGAAACTGAGGGTCTACTTCAACGTGGAATGGCTCTGACTCAGCTCCAAACCAGCTTCTTCATTTAGGTAAGAAGTAACTGGCCTGCTTGAGGTGAAGTCCACTGCAGGGCCAGGAGACAGAACTCTATCACCAAGATCCACAACTTCTGATTAAAAGATGGGCCCATTCTCACAATCCTTACTGGACCCCACTGTATGTAAAGATAATAATAAAACCCCTTGACCAGTTAAGCTGAGCTTAGGAGAAGATGGAGCCAGAAGTGATAGCTGCTCACTGCCCTTACCTCTCCTGTCTCAAGGACAACCCAAGTTACAGCCTCATGACACACTGTGACCAAAAATACTACTGAAAAGGAAAGAACTTTCCCAAAATAAGTACTAAGAACATTTAGCTGCCATCATTGCTTAAAGGTCTCACAGGACAGAAGCACCAGAATCCAGTTCCCAAGTCCTCTAGCATGTTCAAAGGCTGCTTTAAAATTAAGATCCAAGCAGTGAGAGAAGAAAGATTTTCTACCATTGCTGCTACCAAAAGGTGCACTTTAGGCATCTTGTAATGACAAAGTTACAATATTTCATATATATATGAAAAACATAACATAGTAAGAGATGAGAATCAATTTCAAAGTCAAGTAGGGTGTTCTACCTATCATTTACTCCCAAGTTGAAGACAACATTCATGGCTGAATACAGAGCAGCTGTGTTTGTACAGAGATTTATACACAGGGAACTGAAGTGAGTTTTGCCTTGGTTTCCTCCAGAAGGTGGAATGGACACAGCCCTCAGGGCCCACCTGTTTGAGCTTTCCAGGCCAAGACAACAAACACTGGGGATGGAAAAGAGCAATCATTTCATTAGACACACCAGGCAGGAGGCTATCCTTCTGCTCAAGGATTAGCTGAGCAAATACAGAAATATCCAGGAACGTTTTCAGATATTAAAGTGATTGAGAGGGCTGGGGGTGTTTAGCCTGAAGAAAAGGAGACTCAGGGGTGACTTTATCACTCTCTGCAACTCCCTGAAAGGTGGCTGTGCTCAGGTGGGGTTGGTCTCTTTCTCCAGGCAGCACTGACAGAACCAGAGGACACAGCCTCAAGCTGCACCAAGGGAAATATAGGTTGGATATTTTTTTTACATAAAGAGTGATAAAGTACTGGAATGGTCTGCCCAGAAATGTGGTGGAGTCACCATCCCTGGGTGAGTCTAAAAACAGACTGGATGTGGCACTGGGTGCCAGGGTTGAGTTGAGGTGTTGGGGCTGGGTTGGACTTTATGGTCTTGGAGGTCTCTTGCAACCTGGACATTCAAGGAATTCTAAAGAAAGCAGGACAACATCAATGATCACTTGGGTTCTTCGACAGAGTGTATTCTTTTAAAGAAAAAAAATATTTCCTTATCTGTATCAACCTCAGCATGAAGGCATGGGCTCTCCTGCTATGAACCTGGGCTTATCCTCACCCCTTCCAAAGTGTAACTCACAACCTGTCATTTCAGTTTGCCAAACTGCACTGGGCACTTTGCAATCTACGTGCAAGCCCCAAAAATCACAGCTTTAAATGCTAGATTTTAAAGCCATTCATTATGGAACAGCATTTAAATGTGCACAGGTCAGAGAGCTGGCTCGGGGAGGAAAACAAAGAATAAGAAAGTTAATCAGTACTGGTTGTGTCAGCACATACTTGAGAAGCAGTGCAGGGTGCTCCAGGTCAAATCAGTTTGGTCCAAGGCATTAAAATGAATGCAGCAAAGGTCCGAGGTGCAGGGCAGTGGGACAGGGAACATCCCTGTCCCCAAAGGCCAGCCTCTGCTTCCCAGACAAGCCGAGAACTCGTTACCTCTGCTCTCCGCCCCTGGCAGAGCACCGTCTGCATCCCGAGCCAACAGCCCCCGGCGCTGTGGGGAGCTGCATTGATTCACTCGTTGTAACCAAGTAAATAAATGCCTTTCATTCACTAAAACCTCGAGCGCTAAACCTTTACTTGTGAGTGAACACTTCAGCACTCTGCATTCGCCTCTTTCTGAAACCAGCAAAAGAAAAGACGTGAAACTGAACGCTGGGCAATACTGAAGGATCTTCTCTATAGGAGCAGCCAGCTTTTCAGGCAAATTAGAGGATTTAGTCTAAGAACGTGTGGCATTTTTATATTTTATTCTATTATTTATCATATTTTTATTGTATTCTCCAGCATGCTGAAGGCTCCAGAGTTTCTCCTGCCAGTCAGGCTGGATCCTATCAAAACGGAACGGCATCGCTTACTACAAAGGCAGATGCAAAATTCCACGTTGGCTGAGCCCAACCCAAAGCAGCGGCGAGGGAAACCAAGGCAAGCCGCGTTCCCCAGGGCGCAATCCCCGCACACAGCTCACGCCGAGTAACTTTCCATCCCTCCCCAGCACCGAGCCATGCGCTCGCAGCTCCCGCGGCCAAGGCGCTCCAGCTGCGGGGCCACCGAGCGGGGCGGGAGCGCACGTGCGGCACCGGAGGGCAGCGGACCCGACCCGGCCGAGGGGACAACTCCCAGCTCCTAGAGGAGGAGGAGGAGGAGAGGGAGGCGGCGGCTGTGTTTAGTCTGCCAGCCGCGGGGAAGCCGGCGCGCCGGCGCCCTCCCGCCCCCCTCCGGAGGCTGCCGGCTCCCGTTACGTAAGGGCCGGCAACCCCGGCCGGCAGCTCCGGGACACCGGCCCCTGGCTACGGGGAAGCTGAGGGGCGGCGGAGCGCTGCCACGTATCGCCCCCACCCACCGCCGCCCGCGCCGCAGCCGCCCAGCCCCGCGGCTGCCTTCTCCCCAACCCACCCGCCCGGGCACCCTCACGGCCGGCGGGACGGGGCGGCCGGGCCTCACCTGAGCACGGGGGGCGGCTGGGCGGGGGCGGCACCGGAGCTCCGCGCTCAGCCTAGGGGCTTCACCCACTGAGCGCGCCCGGCCCCGCCGCGCCTCTTATAGCCGAGCCCGGCCACGCCCCCTTAGGCCACGCCCCCCGAGCGGCGCGGCCCGCGCGCTACGTGAGCCCGGTCACAGCGGCGAGCGCCGCACCGCGCATGCGCCGCCGCCACGGCCGCGTCTCCACTTGGGTCCGGCCGGCCCGGGACAGCGCACACGTGGGATCGCCCCGCCGGTACCGCCACCGGCCCGGGGATCGGGCTGCGAGCTGGGAACAGCCCCCGGGACAAGGAGTGCGGGAAGCACCGAGCCGAAGCGGTGTTTTTGGAGTAAAAGTTGCCAGAAAAGGCCCAGAACGCCGGTACCGCACCTTGCTGCCAGGGCAGCTGGGCTGAGCTTTACGGAATCAATCAGGCTGGAAAAGAGTCCGGGATCATCGAGCGCAGCCTGCGAGGGCTGTGTTGCAGCGCTCTGAACCCTCTCAGGCACTTTAAAAAGCTGCTTGGGTGAGTCTTGCTCGGAGAGATCGATGCTGCCTCCTCTTTGCTTTCTGGGGTTTCATAAATAAACTGGTTGGTTGCTCATTCCTGCGATTCAGTTGGAATCAGGGACATTCCTAAGCATTTTTCCCTGTCTCTTTAGATGAGGGTTTCAAGGAAAGGATCACCTCCACACTAGCACAGCCAGCCTTACATCTTACCCTTTCAATTGGTGGTCACTCCCAGCTGGAAATCTTTCACAACAGCAACAGAGAGTTGGCAAAGGTATAACAGAGCCAAATCCCCCCCCCAAAAAAAACCACATTTTTAGCAGGGTGAGTGCCTTAAAACCACCTCATCCAGAAGAGGGACCTGGAGGCTGCAGCGTGATCCACAGCTGAGAGTTCTGCCTGTACCCAGACTGTCACCTCAGCTCCCACCCGAAGGGACACAACCTCGGGTGTTTTGTCCCATTTTGGGGGGTGCTGAGATGCAGCGTGTCTCACAGGAGAAACAAACAAGGGCATGAGGTGATGTAGTCGTTTCTTGTCCAGCTGTGGACACAGATGTGTCCACACAGCTGACAGCAGAGCAGGAAGAAGGCCAGTTTTCAGTGGAACTATCCATCAAAAAAAATAAGCCTTCCCTTCCTCTCATTCTGGTCGCCTTCCAACAGAAATACAACTCCTACAACTAGCAGGAAACTCTGGAATGTTATCCAAGCTGAGGCATCCAGCTAAAGCCCCATTATCCAAAGAGTCCCTAACATCTAGCCAGAGATTTAACAGCAGCTTCTAGAGATTTGGCAAAACCTCACACGCTGGAGAGGCACAGGCAGATTTCTTCAAGCAAGGTCTGCTGCTTTCTCATCCTCTTTTGCACTCTCCAGGTATTTTTAGGAAGTGAGGCAGGCAGTGGGGGACACCAACAAATCCATCAGGATGGGGCTGAAGGCTCCAGCTCGTTAGATTTGATTAATGAGGTTGCTGAGTCATATTTATATCAATCCACATTAGCTCAAAAGGCCCAGTTGATTAAAAGGTCCATCATATAGATAACAGACACGATTCTAACTTCAGAGAAAAGACAGATTTGGGTGGTTTGCATCTAAAATTTAATGATAGGGGGGAAGGCTACTCATTAGCTTTCTCTTTAAAGAAGTGGTTTGTCTTTCCCTAAGCTTGTCCTAAAAAAAGGATTTTTGTTTTCTTTTCAAAAAAGTTCCTTGTGGCTTAACCACAAGTTTTGGATGTGAATTTGCTGGTTCCATGTATTTAAGGCAATTAACAGTTGTTTTACAAGGGCCAGCTGTTAGCAATTCTAATGCTTATTTCTGTTTATTGGGGGCAACTGGAGAGGCACAAAACAGAAAGAAAAAGCAAGATTAGTAGTATAACCATTATTAGCCTGGAATTGCATTTTCCAGCTGCTTTTATGGCTTGGAAAAAATCTTTTACCAACTCTTTACCCCAACGTGAGTATTTTACAATAGAAAGTTTAAGAAAAATAATATAGATTTTTAGATATAATAGATTTAAGATTAGATATAATAGACTTAAGAAAAAATAATAATTTTAGCAACACAGATTTACCTTGATCTTGTCCATGTAAAAGATGATGTTCCTACTGCCTGTGTCCTCTTTGCCTGCTTATTTGGTTTGCTCTTACTGCATCAGGAGAGTTTCTGGGATTCACTTCCTCTGGGGCCCTGCCAAAGCTGGAATTGGTAAGCTGCAGAAAGCTGTCAGAGATGCATTTGTGTGTCCAGGCTCTCACCTCACTCCCAGAAATGCTCCCAGCACAATGTCTGCAAGAGACTGATATAAACAGTTTACAGATGCAACTCGCTCAGCTTGGAGCCCCAAAAATGCTTACAGAGAAACAACTCAAGTGCCAAACCAACAGCTGGTATTTGTGCTCTTTGAATTAAATGATTAAGTGACAAGCAAGCCTCTGTTTTGAAATCATCCCCCTTGCTGACATGCTGCAGGAATATCTAACAGGGCAATTGGGGTGTGAACCCTGGGGGAGGAGGCACAAGGGATCTCTCACAGATTGCTTGGCTTGCCCCAGGTCAGACCAGCACAAGTGCAGACTCTAATCTCATTGCTTATCTTCCCATGGCACACAGGTGGGCATGACTGGGCTAATCCAACCCATGGGGGTTTGAGCTGCACCTAACAAGGGGAGGCCAGAGCACTGCCCTGCCGTGGTGCCCTGACTTTTAGTCCTTCCTGTGACAGGGTGCACTCACCAGCACCTGGCTGCTCTGGGCTGAACCAGCTGGAGAGGCTGGCCCAAGATTTGATGTCCCAAGCATCCCCCCCAGCTGCTTCCCTCTACAGCCAGTTCTTCTTGCAAGATCCATATCTGGGGGCACTTAGGGTCAATAAATCTGTTAGTTTGTTTTAACAGCAGGGTGGATACTTCCCTTAGAGATTATATTTCAATCCTTTATCTTATTAAGGGAAGATGTGTTTTGTCCATTAATCCAATTAGCTCCCTGGATTAATAACACTGAGCTTGCTCTATTTCAGGAAGCATAAAAATAGCAGTCAAGCATAATTAAAGCTAAACTTGTAAGTAACTCTGGTAACGAGAGCACTATTTCCCTGGATATTCTGTTTATTATTTTTACAAGCTATGCTCTCAGATTACATGACGTGAATTCTCGATTAGAACAGCTCAATTCATGACCAAAAAGCAACAGCCTGCCCTGAAAACATTTACTTTTTGTATGTTTATAAAATTCTCTTTGTGCTAAATATAGTCAGGTAGGCTCCAACCCAGAATAATGTTTTCAATACGAGAGGAATCTGTTGGATTGCAAAGGAATGAAAGTGATTTGTCATTATTCTGACGTGCCCTGGCACAGGGTGCTCTCTGATCAGAGCTGTTCAAATCCAGCTGTGGGTATTTGGGTGCTGGAGCACTGAACAGCTCCAGCCTTTGGATATATCCAGCTGTTGAAATCTGAAATGCAAGGAACCCTCAAAACTTTGAGCCTGTAAACCAAAGCTTAAAATTAAACACAGGATTTGATCTGAGACCTTGGAAAAAACTTCCAAACTTAAGTGCTAAAAGCAAAAATGTAGATCTATAGTTTAAAACAAAAACACGCTAAGCTAAGTAAAAAAAAAAGCTTGGAGTTTTAAAGTTTAAGATTTTTTAAAACCCCTACAAAAATAAAAAAATAAAATACAATATTATAAGTTTATGTGTCATAACATAATTAACTAAAAAAGTGTACACTATAACATAAATCCATAAAACATAATATTTAAAGGTTAAGTAAAAAACATAAATATCCTTATTAAGGATATTTTATCCTTAAGAAGTCTTATAACTAAAAATCTTGTAACCTTCTAAACCATACCATAACAACAAAAACCAAACTCACCCTTCCTACATAAAAAAAATTTTAAAAAATAAACCACATGACCAAAAATAACTCCAACCCCCCCCCCCATCTCAAACTCCTTCCAAAATCTCCCCACAAATGATCACAAATGGTGCCCCGTGTGATTTTTGGCAACTTTTCCTATTCGAGGACGTGTGGTCCTTTAAACAACGCTCCCGTGCTGGGGATACAAAACCCAGAGAAGCTTGGGGTGGGGAAAAAAGGAAAAGGAGAAAAGAGAAAGTAAGGAACAGGAACAAGCTGCAGCCTGTGCAGAACTACAATTCCCAGCGCTCCCGGTGCGGGAAGAGCGGCTGGAGCGCAGCGGAGGTGCCGGCCGGGATCCGCAGCTGACCTGGGTCCAGCCGGGATCCGCGCAGGGCGCAGTAAGTGGGGAACGCACCGGGAAGGGCGGCCCGACCCCGCTCCTGCCTCGCTGGGGTTCTCCAAAGCTCGGGACAGCCTCTGGAGGTGGAAACTTTGCTGTCTGGGAGTTTTCGTGGTCTCAGCCAAAGCGTGGCGCGGTGGTTCTTGGGGAGACAGGGGTTAAACGTCGCGCTCAGGTCGGGCACAAACTCTTCCTTTGTCCCCGCCGGTGACAGCGCTGCCGCTCGTTCCGGGGCAAGGGCGGCGCTCCGGCTTCAGCGCCGGCAAGTTCGCACGCCGGGCTGAGACGCGGGGGTGGAGCGACACACACACGCACACAGGGCTGTCACCCCTCCAAACCCTCTGTGACACGGTCTGTGTGGCAGTCACCGTGCTCACAGGTGTCTGCACCAGCGTGCCCAGCTCCCACTGCCTTCCCCAAGGGATCGTCCCAGTCAGGGGGATCTGGGGCAGAGATGTCCAGAGCCACAAGGCAAAGTCTCCACGTGCAAATAGAAACCTGTGCTGAGGCACCTCTCGGGCTGCCACCACTGACCTGTGCTGAAGGAAGAGCTCTCAGACTCTTCCTGGCACCTCTCGGGCTGCCGGCACTGACCTGTGCTGAAGGAAGAGCTCTCAGACTCTTCCTGGCACCTCTCGGGCTGCCGGCACTGACCTGTGCTGAAGGAAGAGCTCTCAGACTCTTCCTGGCACCTCTCAGGCTCCCACCACTGACCTATGCTGAGTTCTCAGACTCTTCCCGGCGCTGCCCATGTGTCCGTAACAAAGCAAACGTGACTTGCTCCATAAGGGTGTTGTGTTCTATGGCTGCAGAGTGCAATGTTCTCAGTGATCACCAGGGATTGTGCACCACAATTCCCTTCTGTCTTAGGTCTCTGGCTATTTTTGACATGCTGAAGCCAAGGTCAGGCGTTCAGCCTGGGCTGAAAACATGGTGGGATTCTTTGGCACAAAAAGTGTTCGTAGCTGGAGGTGATCCCACTCAGCTGCAACTGCTGTCCCCTGTCTAGCTCAGGGAATTCTCTTCCACAGCTGGTATTTTGTCTTTCACTCTCTCCTGGCACCAGTGCCTTTCCCACAGATCCACTGTGTGCTGCAATAGGATGTGTGGTTGGATCGAGGCCATTACAACTGTGTAGGAAACCAGCAAAAGAGCAGTCACCTTCTGTGCCCTTTTCCCCAGGGACACAGGGATTTGGGAGAGGAAGGTCTAATCTATTCTTATAAGCAAGTTCTGTAAGAGCTGTGTACACTCAGAGATGAAAACAAACTGAGGTATCTTTAAGTAATCTTAAAACTGGCCTGAAATGGAGTTTGATGTGTGATGGAAGTGATCATTTTAGAAAGCAGATTTTGCAGATGCTGTGAGAGGGTTATTGCACCTCTTAAATCAAACTTAACCTTGCAGGGCTGCTGCATTACATTTTTTTTTTTTTTTTTTTTGGTAGAGGCACCAGCTCTAAGTGTTGGTTATGGCTGCAGCGTATCAAGCACTACACAGGAGAGTTTCCTCCCTCGCCTGCAGGTTGCATTCCACCTATGTGAGAAAAATGAGGTAAGTTCTCATCTGATTCCTGAGTACTGGGAGGCCAGAGCTTGGCACAAGCAGCCCTACCTCACCCTGACCCGGGGGTTAATCCTTTACCAGTTCAGCCATCACACAGAAATAAATGCTTTGTGAGCTCTGTGAAGGGTAACAGCCAAGGCCTCTGGGCTCCCTTCACCATTGCTAAGAACTGCTTCTCTCAGGCTGAAGCTCTGTTAATGATTGCCTGTTCTGCCTAGAGGGCTCTACAATACCAGGAAGACTTGAAGTGGTGCTGCTCACCTCTTTTTAAATACTGCTTCAAACAGCCTGGAAGGAGAATATGCTGACACCCTTTTTCCAATGATTTTTTTTTTCCTAACTCAGCTCTAGCCAGCTGTGCCCTCAGACTTGGTTTTTACCCCTCACATCAGTGTGACAGATACAACATAACACATGTAGCCTGATGGGAACCAGATTCAACATCAGCAAAACAGCATTTGGAGCCATCCAAATTCACAGAATATTCAGAGCTGGGAGGGATTGGGGTGTGTAAGGGAAGATCAAGGTTTCCTGCAGCCTTTACAGCAGACCTTTTGGATTGAGAGACTGGGTTACTGATCTTCTTGCATATCCAAACTTGTGATGAGTAAGAAGTGCAGTATTTTCTGCCTCACAAAGTTCACTAGAGGCTGCAGTCCACCAAAAAGTGACTCAGCTGTCAAAAATCTCCAAGCACATGGAATACCTTAAATCTGATCTGCCCATTCAGCCCCGCCGCTCTGTGCAAAATAAAGGCCTCCAAAAAAGCAAGAATCTCAACACGATCTTCAATTCATCTTCCCAATCATTTTCTCACTGCAGATACTTAAATCAATTAAAGGAAGATGACAGCCTTTGTAGACAAGCTCAGACCTCAGGAACTTTCTACCTCTTTCACAATCTCTCCCCCTTCCTGCAGAAAGTTGGGAAGAAATATTTGGTACCACAGCTCAGTGCAGCAGGTAAGAAAGAAATCAGTGCATCCAGAAACACCTGGTGGATCACACAGCTGAAATGAAACACAGACACACAAATGGTATCAACCTGATCTATTCTGAGGTGATCAGGCTTAAACATTTGGAACTGTGCCTTTTGAAGAGAGAGCTGGCAGGAAAACAAACAAGGTCTTACTGACAAACATATTTTTGGTGCAATGTAGGAGAAGTTTTCTTTGAGAGAAAGCTATTGGCTGGTGCAGGACAAAACCAATGGACGGCTGCTTCCCAGGCAGTACAATATTGGGACCTTTAGCCTGATATGATCTAAAATTCCTACTTAGGAGCAAAGCCAGATTTTAGGTTTCTACCTGTGTGGGATCACTTGTCTGGTCCCCTTTCACACATGGGCTTTCTGCCTTGAGCCAAGATTGCCTGTGCCTTGAAGATCCAGAGAGCAAATCCAGAGATGTTTTTGCTTTCATCACAGCTTTCTCTTCCCCTTTCCCTGATGCTCAGAGACGAGACAGATTCTGGAGAAGCTGCAGGAGGCCGAGCAGTGGATGGAGAAGTCGGTGCTGATCGGGTGTTCGGACGAGCACAGGGCGCGCTTCGCGCTGGATTTAGGTTGGGATGACTCCTCTTCCTCTCCCACCCCTGCCAGCACCAGTTTGATGCACTGGGATGGAGGAGATCCCTAATCCTTGGGAGAACCTGTCCTGCCAAGGAGGGCTGGGTTGGGTCCCTGTAGGGGCTGTTGTGAGCATGGCAGGTCATGGGCTGCACTGCTGCTCCCGTGCCTGTGTGTGTTAGGAAAGGTGGGCTGGGGGAGGCCACTCACATTTGGGAATGCTTCCCCTGATGTGCTTCACTTCCATGGGAACTCCCAGAACTGCATATTGGAACAGCAAAGGGCATGAAATTGGAATAATAGCAATAATAGCTGAAATTATGAGATCAAATTTTCTTTTTTTCTCTTTTTTTCCCCCTCGAACAGGAGCCTTGGATAAATCAGTCATTGAGTCAGAACTACAGGGATCATTTACTGACCTACGAAAGGCTCTCTTTGTAGTGGATGGGAAGGATTCAACTTTGCTGGCCTCGGTATTGGACAGGGCTTTTTGCTTCAGGGAGCTGTGGTCTCTAACAACAACCCTTCTCCTCATCTCCCACATTGTTTTATGATCTAATATTGCAGAAGTACCTACTGTACACTTTCAGGAGCTTAGATACAGACACACTATAAATTACAACAGTTTTCCCAAATTTGTAGTCCCAAAAGGAAGATGCAAGGGAAAGAAACAGAAAAGGGACTTAAAAATGACTGCAGTAATTTATAGCATTTAGCTGAAATGTGCTATATCACAACAATCCCAGTTTTTCCTCAGCTCAACAACTATCAGCAAACTGGGAATCACAAACAAACTCACACATCTTCTCTCAGAGCTGCTCTTTTAAAACCTCTCCCATATAAGCTGGTGCCCTGTGTTTGGAAGGCCTAAGAAAAGGCCTCTGTGTGAAAATCAGCTGTCCTGACCCATGAGGAGAAATAGCTCGTGTTTCCTTTCCTGCTCTATAATGTTTGTGATGCCTGGGCTATTTCTTAAGAACATATTCAGGGCTGGAGACTCTTTAAAATAGTCCAGCTCCCACTACAACTCCCATTAGGTCCCAATAAACAATAGCACTTGCCCACCTCCCCCAAACACTCAAATTTAGAAGCAGCAAACATGGATTACAGAATCCACTTTTCAAAGCACTGCCCATACTTCATTCACCTTCCTGAGGCTTCCAAAGATAATCAGAGTTTATCCCCACGACTGCACACAAAGCATTATTCAGGGAGATTGCTCTGAATTATTTCTTCCCCCTAGGTGTATATATATATGTGTGTATATATATATATATATAAATGAGTTTGTGCTCCTCTGTGTTGGCAGGCCCAGTCCCTCCTGAGGTGGCACGATTCCCACCAGTACTGCAGCAAAACTGGGCAGCCCACAGAGAAGAACCCAGCTGGCAGCAAACGTGTCTGCCATGCCAGTGGAGTCACTTACTATCCTCAGGTGAGCACTTGGCAGCACAGGGGAGGGACACAGGGACAGCAGGGCAGCGCTGCTGGCTCACCCCTGAGGAAAGCAGGAAAAGGGATTTGTGCCTAGCTGCGTACTTTGTCTTTAGTGGTCAGCCAGCGACCCCCAACCAGCCAGGAAAAGCAAAAATTTGCACTTACTTGTTTTGCCTGAAGCCCTTGTTTTGCTTTGTGGTGCACGTGGCAGGTGTCTCCAGTGGTGATCACCCTGGTGTCGGACGGGAGCCGGTGTCTCCTGGCCCGACAGCCCTCGTTTCCCCCGGGGATGTTCACGGCTCTGTCAGGCTTCTGTGACATCGGTGAGTGCTTGTGATCCAGCACAGTGGCCCTGGGCCATCTATTGGGATAAATCATACGGGACTCCATTTTCTTCATGGAGGAAAAAGGCCATTCTTTATTCACATAACTCGTTTTTATACAGTTTTACAGACCTTGTGTGTGACCCCAGTCAGTCAGGAGCTTTCTTGCCAATTACTTTATTGGTAATTAAGAAGTTGTTACCCTCACTCAAACCCCCACTGTGTACCTGCAGGAAAAGTTGTTTGTGAGAGATAGTTTTCATTTTTCTGACTTGTGTAAAAAGAGTCTATACAAGTGCAAGTTGTTTTTTACCCAGGAATAGATTGTTGTGCTAAGGAACTGCTCACACCAGGATTGCTTTCACATGGGAACTTGCAAAATGCTGGCTTTGACAAAGCCAGCCAGTGACCCCAGGAGAGCAGGCTTGATTCTATGAAGCCTTTCTTTAGGATTTTTCTACCTTACTGCAACAGACATTAGCCAAATCCCTGTTCACAGAGGAGGATGGACACACAGATGATGTGTCCCCATCCCCAGATGTGTTCAAGGCCAAGCTGGGTGACCCTTTGAGCAGCCTGGTCTAGCAGAAGGTGTCCATGCTGATAGCAGGGGGTTGCAACTAAATGATCCTTCAATTCCCTTTGGACCCAAACCAGTGTGTGATTCTGTGATAGCTGGGAAAAAACACATTATGTCTAAATAGATCAGTGTTTGCATGCAGACAGAATTCAAAATAGCTGTTTTGTACCTGAAAGGAATGAGAATTATAGGTGTCTAGCAGTTGTTCTAGTCCCTGATAGCAAACATGAGCTTTATACTTGCTGGATTATAACCCCTGATCCTTTTAAAATCCATTTTGTGGCTCATGCGGTCTGGCTTAGAAGAAAAACTACAGACTTCTCATTACAGGAGGGAAAATGGCTTAAAATTGAATTGTTCTGTCCACCATCTGTATGTAGCTGGGGCCAAAAATGTCTCTGGTGCCTGTGTTTATCAGAGGTTGATGAATTTAATGGTGCATCCCGCCAGCAAGTGTTTCCAGGACAGCACAGCTGGAGCTCCTGCGGGTGGGAATGAGCGTGTCCTGCTTTTTCCTCGCCGCGGTTCGCTGCCCTGAGGCCGGGCCGCCCTTGCCTAACTCCGGTTGGTTCTAGGTGAGAACGTGGAGGAGGCCGTGCGGCGAGAAGTGGCCGAAGAGGTGGGGCTGGAGGTGGAGTCGCTCCGCTATTCGGCTTCCCAGCACTGGCCCTTGCCCAGCAGCTCCTTAATGATAGCCTGCCACGCCCTGGTGCGAGCCCAGCGGGCTGAGGTGAGCGCCCCGGGCTCCCCGAGCTATTCCACTGCCTGCTTCAGGCAGCAAAACCTCCTTCAGTCCACAGAATGTAGTTAGCAGAGCATCAAACCCTCTGTAAATGCGATTTTTCCATTGGCTTTTTATACAAGTGCAGAAGAAACTTTGAAACAATCCCATCATCTGCTGTTGCAAGGTGCCAGATTTCACTCAGGTCACTTGTATACACAAGCCCGGAGCTCAACACCTCTGGATTTTTCCCTCTGAACTTTGCAGAGGAGGTTCCCTCACACATTTGCCATAGAACACTCAGATTCCACCAGGTTAATTACTGTGCTCAGCCACTTTGCTTTGCCACGACAGAGCAGGGTTGGTTTGTGGCTTCCCTATGGAAGCCAGCACAACAAAGGACTGGTGGATAGAAATATCCTTCCCTGGGCTGGCATCAGTGCCTAATTCAGGCTTGGATGTAGCACTCTGGGCATTCCAGAATGGGATCTCTGTGCAGGCAAGGTACCACTGCCCACATTCAAAGCTGATTTAAGGAACTGGTGCCTTCTGAATTCTTTCCAGATCAATCTGGACACCCTGGAGCTGGAAGAAGCCCGTTGGTTTGGCCTGCAGGAAATTATGGAGGGTCTCAAGAGGGGGCCCAACTCTTCAAAGCAAGATGATGGTAGTGTTTTACCCTGGTTCCCTCCCAAACAGGCCATTGCTCACCAGCTGATCCGTGAGTGGCTTCAGCAGCAGACTGCCCAGACAGCTTAGGCAGGGCTTCATCCACTCTGTGATTCCACCAGAACTGCCAAAGCTCCACAGAAAAGCTTCCAAAGCCCTTGGAGGCAAGGGCTCTGCCAGAGTGAGGACAGCACCACACTGATGGCACTCAGACACACTGACCTACAAAGGTCTCTGAACTGGTCTGACAGGCCCATGCACAGTGGATCACGTCTGAGATCCCATGGTTTGAAGTAAATGTACAATAAAATTCTAGTTCCAAAGCATCAAACTTGTTGTGACCAGCTGTCACTGACCCCATGGCACCAATGCTCCATTTTCCTCCATTTCTTCTGTCTTGGGTGGACATTGAATGCACCCTTTTTCCCAGAACAAAAATAAAGGGACAGTGGCACTTTCCAGTGTCTCTGTTTACATGGAAATGGGAGAGCTGACAGAAACCAGAAGAAAAGCCACTGCCTGTTTGCTCTCCTCTTCTTCTCTCTCTTCCCATTCAATCTTCTGTTTTCATATAAAATATTAAATTTTCTTTTTTTGTAAATGTTAAATGGGCTTCTACATTTTCCCCACTGGTAAGTCAGTTTCTTCTGTCCCAAGAAAGAGAGAACAGAGCTATCTGGTGGTGGAGAGGGGAAGAGCAAGACTGCACATAAGCATTTTAGAAGACCTCAGCTAATGCAAGGGTGACAGGAACTGCTACGACAAGAACTACACTTAGAACTGAGAAAAATCTTGAAAGGATCAGGGCCTCTTACCCTGAGGCCAAAGTCTGAGCTGGTCTGATTTCACTGATGAAATGGTGCCACCTCTCTGGAGGAAGAACAACAAGGGAACCATCTGGACAAGGAAAGCTTAGTGAAAGAGACACTTTAGGGAAAGGATGTTTGATCTGCTGCTGACTTGGGCTGACAGTCCTTTCTGCCTGCTTGGTCAGAGCTCAGATGCCAAGGTTGCATTGAAGGGGGACAGGGATGTGTCCCTGACTGCCACCACTGGGATTCACTGCAAGAAACCAGTAGTAAAAATCTGCAGCCCTGACACCTGAGCAGCAAGTAAAAAAATAAGTCTTCCACACTCCTGAGAAACACTGTGTTTGCTTGGGTTACTTTTACTTCAGGAGGTTGGGAGGGGCTTCCTTCAGGCCATGGTGGCATGTACAAACACCCTTCCTGGTATTTTAGTTACCAATTAGAGAAAAAGTCTTTTCAATCTGCTCAAATAGGGGATTTTTTTGTTAGAGCTAGAACAGCTACAAGATAATAATCACATCTTTGGAAAAGCATTACACTTTAAACTGTTTTATAAAATCCTCAGTCCAGACCCTTTTGACTTAGTTATGAAACAACATTGGTGGCTTCCATTCCTGATGTTAAGCTAGCAGGAGTGATGATAGGCAGTACCCAGCTCTGAGCAGAACAGAAAAACAAGGTGAGGGACATTGTCCTCACGTGCATCTGCCTCAGAAATCTGTCTGAAGCCTGAAGAACACTCACAGGACATGGTCCATAAAGGCAAGTGACGTAGAAAAAGGAACATGCAATTCCTGACAGAGGCTTCCTCACCAAAACACAGCAGGGCTCTCCCATGGAAAAGGTACCAGGCAGCAGAAGGGCACAGAGCAACAACATATTTCTCTCAAGAATGCATCCCTTAACTGAATCCTCTTTGGAAACACTTGGCTTGTATAAATCACTGAGACCCCTCTGCTTTTAGGGATTTACAGCAAGAGCCAGCACTGGAAAGCTGCCAGCTGGGGCATTACAGCCCAACTGCTCACAGGTATTGCCAGTCAGCAGGATATGGAATGATAGCACTCATCTGATGAATCAGATGTAACTTCTTGGTTAGCAGGTGGAGAGCAGCATTCCACCTACCTCCCAAAAGCAGCAGGGCATATAACTCCTGTTGATCTGTAACAGGTGCCAGCAGAGGACTGAAGTAAGCAAACCTCATGACACAACTTGTTTGATCTCTGACTGCTCACGATGCCTTGAGAAGGCTGAGCTAGACCAGAGACTAGACAGAGTTAAAGAATAAAGCAGGGATTTATTAAAAGGATCTCCTCCATGGATCCACCTTGGGCAGCACAAGAGCCCAGCCAGGGCTGCACTCAGGATGAACCAAAATGTGCACAAAATACACAGGGCGCTCACAGAGTCTCTCACTTTTATCAGTTCTGGTTCATTTGCATTTTGGGGTTAATTGTGCAATTACAGCTTTAGGTTATGAAGTCCCATCCTCCTTGTTTTTCTCTTTTCAATTCATCCTCGTTTATGCTCTTGGGCCCAAAATTTGGATCAGATGTCCTTGGTCCCAAGCTAGAGAAGGAATTGTTTTGTCTCCCTACTCTGTGAAGAAAGCTCACCAACAATTAATGTGAAGCTCAGAACTACACACTAAAAAAGCACAGAATCTGAAAAATAGAAAAGCTAAAAATTAAAGCATGACTCAGAAAAATCTTATCTGAGAACAGTGTGGGTAGCAAATTCACTCACCACATGCTCTGCCATCACCTGGGCTGCTCTGCTACTGAGTGGAAAGGCCACACTTTGCTATCCATCATTGTGGATGGCACAAGGTCTGACTTCAGTATTACATTTCTTACATGAAGAAATTGTTTCACCTTAAAACAAGCTCCAAGACACTGTGGACAGACACTGAGCCTGATGTTTGGCCTGAGAGGACATAAGCACTCCATGGAACACCCTGACAATTTGACCTTATAAAAGTCATTTGTCACAAACCTTTTTGAGGGGACCACGAGCAGCTCAGGTCTGGCAGCTGCAGCATACAGGTTGTCAGAACAACCTGTAATTTCACAGGTACAATTCCTGTGCTCAGTCTGAGACACTGCAGGAACAAACTCAGCTGCCCCAGCCTTCAGCTCCCATCTAAATCTTGCTCTCTTTTCAACCTAGCAGCAGATGGAAAGCTGATATAACATCCACTGGTCCCTGTGCTCAGCTGGAGGCAGCATCCTTTAGGTAGTGCTCCTCAGTGTTTTTACACATGGAAATGCTGCAGAGGGACGCAGAAGATTTACTAGCATGTTAAAAAGAAGCTGAAAGACCAGGAAGGATGACATTTGAGATAGGGACAGAAGCAAATTCATACATCATATGGCAGTTAAATATGGCTGCTGTGAGTATGCAGCATGGAGGACAGCTAGATTACATTAGAATAAATTCCAAAACTATTTGGCCTTATAACTGCAGCTAAGGTTAATAATCCCCACCAATTATGAAAAAAGGAAACCTGCTCTGAACTGATTTGGATCACCATCCCTGCAGCCATTGGGTATCATGACTCCTTTTCCCCACCAAACTACAAAGGCTTTCCTGGAAATCTCTCATTTCCTGTGTCCTACCTGTAACAGTGCTCCAGTGACCTGTGTGATCTCTCTGAAGGAACTGAGCTTGACCTTCCCAACAGCTCTGCTCTTCACTTCCCAGCCTGGTGCCCTTGGGAATTTCCATCTGGGAGCGTTGGCCTGCTGAAGGAGAGGCTCTGTTCCAAACACCCACCCTTTGCAGGAGTCCCCCACCATGGCATGTTCTCCTGCCTGCACTGATCCCTTTGCCTCTCAGCTCCAGCTGCAGCCCAGAAAGCTGGCAGCTGTTAAGGGCCCTTTGCCATGGCACGGCCCCACCCAGCTGATTCCCAGCCTGGCAGCACAGTGGGCGCACATTCCCAGCCCTGGCGCTTGTTCCCATCCCGCTGCACGGAGCCCACTTGTTCCCCAGTGTTCCTGCAGGAATCCAGGCCCAGGTGTCTCTGGGGTCTGCAGGGGCTCTCCTGGGGCTACGTGGGGGTGCCTGTGGCATTTGGGAGGGGGCCTGAGGTGTGGGGGTGTCTCTGGGAGTCCTGCTCTTTCCCCTCATATTTCCCATCCTTTTTCCACTCATGTTTTGCACCCTGTCCTCCTCACCTTTCTAGAGCTTTCCTGCTTCCTAAACGCCACCTTTTCACCATTATGCCATCTCCATTTTCCGCTGCCATTTTTTGTCCAATTTTTTCCTCATTATTTCTGTCCTTTTTCCCCTCCCTTTTTTCCCCACTAATTTTGCCCCTTTTTTCCCTCCATTTGTTTCTTCTGCCCCTTTTTTCTGCCTGTTTTTGCTAGTTGTCCAATTTTATAACCTTCAAATAAGTACTCAATGTATGTCCAATTTATTAACTTCAAAGAAGTGGTCAAAGGCATCTTTAAAAAAAATTACAAAACCCTAGAACTCACAAAACCACACAGACATAAAAATTACACTTGCATGGGCCCAGACAGGTCTATACTGTTATGTATGGATCTTGAAGAATATTTAATTCTAGAGGGGTGGAAATTAAATGTAAACCAGGGAAATCACTTACACCTCACACAATCACATATGGTGGTTTTCTTCATTCAAGCGTATTTCTCCCCTTGCTTTAGATGAATAAATCAATCCCCAAATCTTGCTTTGTCCTTTTAGATTTCCAAAATAAATTCCTTTCAAGGGGGAACAACCTGCACATGTCCCTTTAAACACATTAATTCATTTGACACAGAGATAAGGATTCAAGCTCTTGCCCTGCTGCAACTCCTCACACAAGTTCAAGGGTTAAAATGTATTTTCCCTGGAATGTTCAAAAGCCACAGACACACTGCTTCACCTTAAAATAATCCTTCTCCTTCAAGTACAAATAGAGAACCAATACAAGAAGCAGCACAGCTTTTCTAAAAAAGTTATTTGAGATGCCAGAGACCACAAGCCAACCAGGAAAAACCCCTATTTTAATTGCAACAAGTTTTGTCAAATATATCTTGCTTCCATAACAACAATAATTGTTACAATTTTCTCTTCACTAGAGAAGTGCTTCAGGAGAACCACCATAACCAGACTGCTTCAGAACATCACGGGCATTAAAAAGCATTATTTCAGGTGCCACATGCGACCTCTGCTGGTTGCTGATCCTAAGAAAAGCCCGGAATGCAATGTTCCCAACTCCCTCACTCTGGCTCTTCCCTCAAACAAAATATGAGCCCTGACACTCCAGGTACACACATGCAATCAATTTTGGTGTTGTGTTCCAGCCCTTCTAAGAATCTTGGAGTAAAGGAAAAAGAATTAAACTGGTTTTTTGCTAATGACCAAATTAATGATCTCCATTTTAATCCACTGCCATTAGCAACCATCCATATCCAGGTGAAGGTGTCTGCTCATCATTTCACCTGTACAGACAAAGCCTGTGGCCTTACAGAGACAGCAACACTCCAGCCCTGAGCATTCCCTACTCTGAGGGCAGCAAATCCTCTGGCCTAAACATTCCACAACATGGTAAAAAAAAAATTCATCCAAGTGGTTCTAGCAGAGCTTGATAATTCAGATTGATACAGGAGTGCTCCTGTAGGGAGCAACAGTAAGGGACAGACAGCACTCTGGATTTGCAGAGGCAGTCAGCCACATGGCTAGAAGTGCAAGAGAAAACTCCAGCTGCTACATGAAAGGCCACTGGGTGCCCCTGGCCAACTGTACACAAGTTTTACTCACCCTGTTCTCACTGTTCTCAGGATTCAGCCACTTTGGCAGAAAATCAGCTGCTTCTATCAAGAGAAACTCTCCATCATTGTCATCAATCCTGGCCAAGGAGAAATTGGAAATTCAGCAGGAAAAGCCAGAGCACAACAACACACTTCTGCATCCATCTCCGCTGGGCTTTTTTTAATATTCATAGACACACAGGAAGCCTTATGTTAGAAGGGACCTTAAAGATCATCTGGTTCCAACCCTCTGGCACACTTTCCACTAGCCCAGGCTGCTCCAAGCCCCATCCATCCTACCCTTGGACACTTCCAACGTGTATGGGATGGGGAAACACCTCCAAGGATGGGCAATGTTAAGACAGGACCCTCAGAGCACAGGCACTGCCCCTTGGCAGCCCTCCCACAAGAGCAGTTCAGCAGCACCCGCCTTACCTGGCTGCCAGCCCCGGCAACTCCCTGCTCATCTCCCGGAGCAGGTACACAATGAACCACTCATCCTCCACGTTCTCCCCGAACACCGTGCTGCCGCCCAAGTGCGCCGGGCTCTCCCCTGCACGGGGCACAGAGAGGAGAGGCGGCTCAGCACCGCCGTGCCCAGGAACAGATTGTCCACACAGGCTGCGGAGTCTCCCTCACTGGGCATATCCCAGACCCTGCTGACACAATCTTGTGTCCTGTGCTCGGGGATGGCCCTGCAGCAGCAGGGAGGTGGCGCCAGATGCCTCACTGGCTTAGCCCGTGCTGTGACACCGAGAGTCGGGGAAGCCGCCGCGGCCCCCTCACACGCTCCTGGTTCGAGCCCGCCGGGTTCCCCTCACACGCTCCTGGTTTTTGGCCCCCGCGTCCCCCATACATTCTCCCGGTTCCGGCCGCCGGATCCCCCTCAAACGATCCCGGTTCCCCCTCACACGCTCCTCGACTCCGGCCGCCGGGCTCCCCTCACAATCCCCGGGTCCCCCTCACACTCACTCTGTTCCCGGCCTCCGGGTCCTCCTCACAAGGCCCCGTTCCCCCTCACACACCGCCGATTCCCTGCCGCCGGATTACCCTCAAAAGATCCCGGTTCCTGCCGCCAGGTGTCCCTCACAGGCTCCCGATCCCCTCTCGCACGCTCCGGGTTCCCGGCCGCCGGATTCCCTTCAGACGATCCCCCCTCATTTCCCCTCAGACGCTCCCAGTTCCCCCTCACACGCTCCTCGATTCCGCCCACCGGGTTCTCCTCACAGCCCCCCGGTTCCCCCTCACACACTCCTGGTCCCCGGCCGCCGAGTCTCCCTCACACGCTCCTGTATCTCCCTCACACTCTTCCGGTCCCCGGCTGCCGGGTCCCCCTCACAGTCCCCTGGATCTGCCTCACACTCTCCCGGTTCCCGGCCGCCGGGTCCCCCTCACATTCCCCCCGCTCCTCCCGCCCTGCCTCCCGGCCCGCTCCCGGCTCACCGCGGCGCCGCACGGAGCGCAGGCGGAACGGCTGCCGCTGCCACACGCAGCCGGCCAGGAGTGGGCCAAGCGCACCAGGGCCAGCTCAGCGCAGCGCCGCAGCAGCGCCTCGCCGCCCGGGACCGCCGCCGCCAACAGGCGGGAGCGCAGCGCGTCCTCGGGCAGCGCCGGCCGCCGCAGCGCCTCCATCGCGCCGGGGCCCAAAGCACTCTGCCCCGGGGAGGAGCGGCGCGGTGGCGGCGGCGGGGCTGCGCTCTCTGCCCGGAGCCGCTGTGTGTTCACGGGCAGGGACCAAAGCGGCCGTGCCGGCTGCGTTAGAATTTAGTGCCAGCTTTTCTTGCTGGGCCAGGGAGCACTCCACTAAGGCATTGGAGTGCTACAAGCCTACAGCCAGATTGATTCTCCTTCAGCTTAAATTCAATGTTCTTTTAGTTTGGTTTTAAGTGTTCTTAGAGATGCTATTAAGTCAAAGAAGAGAACAGAAATAAACAGGAGCACCACTGGCACAGTAATTGATATTTCACTCTTCCTCTTTTCAAAATATATGTAGATAACATGAAGCTTTTAACTCTGTGGTTTGGGACAAACACTCTTTTTTCCCTTTCTTTGGAAGAGATATGCAAGTCCTGAGACCCTGGGCCAGTGCTCCCTGCATTTTGGGTTTTTTTACAATTAAACAAGGGGCAGATAAGATTGACAAGGAAGGTACAACTCAGGAGCTCGCTGGGCAGCAGCCTCCAAACTCTTTGGCTGATGCAGAGAGCAGTAGGGTGTGAAGACTGCTTTGCAGTGTGAGATTAATCCATAATAACCTGCTCACTGACATCAAAGTCACTCCTTAGAAGCCACTTGTTATTTCCCGAGCTGCAGGAGCTGGAGTGTTTGACAGAGCCCGGGCAGAATGATGAAGAATGTTCCTGTCAGATTTCTCCTTCTCTTCCTGTGCCAGCAAGAGAATCCCATCCTCGGTAAGGGTTTTGTTCCTGCGAGCCAGTGTGTAGCTCAGAGCTAAAGCAGTGCCCAGGAGCATTAATGATTTCATCTGCACTGCCCCCTCAGCCCTGTG
This sequence comes from Fringilla coelebs, assembly GCF_963513975.1. NCBI lineage: Eukaryota > Metazoa > Chordata > Aves > Passeriformes > Fringillidae > Fringilla > Fringilla coelebs. The sequence goes on along the minus strand of NC_140066.1, from coordinate 3,872,592 downwards.
AGCTCTGAGCAGTGCGCTGGCAAGTGGGCCCAGCCAATTTCGGGCACTCGGACTCGGAGCCTGAACGGTTCGGAGCCAACACCGGAGACTGAGCTCCCTCTGCGCTCAGAGAGGGGAGACACCTTCCTCTGCAGGGAACGCTTTCCCAGCCGGGTTTTCTCTCCTCACAGCTCAAGTCTTGCCTCTTCAAGAGCACACCACGCAGTGCCCCCGGTGCTTTGCTGCTGGGAGCACTGGGAGAGATCCTGGAACACTGGGAGGGAACTGGGAGCACAAGGAATGCCAGGAGGGAGCTGGGAGGGAGAGTGGGAGCAGCGGGAGTGACCAAGAAGGAGCACTGGGAGGGATATCAGGAGCCCTGGGAAAGAATAGTGCTCCCAGCTCCTGCCCAATGCTCTCCCCATCCCTGCCGGGGCTTGCCAGGAAGAGGGATACTGGCAGGGAACTGGCAGGGAACTCCTCAGCACTCTGCAGGGTGCAGCAGCCCCAGGGGTGATCAGTGAGGAGGGAGAAGTAACCCCAGTCCACCCAAAAATGGGGGCTTGAGAGGAGAAAAGGGATTGAAATGGAGGGGGGAAAGCTTTTCTGTAATTGTGTTTGAACTGGGGAGGATCCCCACTGACCTGTGACTTGAAGGGTCTCAGTTGAAGGAAAACTCCTTTTTCATCATTTTGGGTGCCTCCCTGGCGGGCAGTCACTGCTTTCCCTGATTTTCATGTTTAAATGGAAGGAGAAAACCTTTAGGGTGCTGTTCCATGGGTTTGAATTGAGGGAAAGAGCCCCATTTTCTTCATCTTCAGGTTCAAACTGAGAGCAAACACCGCTGTCCCTGCTTTTATAGGTCTTCTCTTGAGAGAAACCTCTCGATGTGCCATTTTAAGAGTTCCATCGAGGGAGACCCTCCATTTCAAAGGACCTTTACAGAAGAAAAAGATGTGCAAAAGCCCCCAGAATGGTCTTTGCTGAGGGACATTGAGTAGGAAACTGCATTTCCCTTCATTTTAGGATGCTAAATTGAGGGGAAAAAAACCCTGATTCACATTTTATTCAGGATAAAACTGAGGGGAGACCCTCCTTATGCATCATTTAGGGATCTCAATCGAAAGGGAACCTCCATTCTCCCCTTGATTCCAGGCTTTGAACTGGCGACAGGAGGGAGTTTGCCCTTGGTTCAATCCATGAGGCAATTGAAATAGAGCGGTGAGGACGGGCTGGCGCTGCCGGCTGGGCTCAGTTTCTCCCTGGGGATGGCAAACGCCGCCGGGCACCGAGCAATGCCGCCGCACGCCCGGCACTGCCGGTGCCGCGCCCGCCGGGCCCAGCGGGGCTGGAAGCTCCACGGAGCAGCTCAGCGCCCGCTCCGCGCTCGGCCCTCCGAGCCCGGCACGGAGCGGGGGCTCTGGACACATCCCCATGCTGGGGCACAGCCGCTGCTCGGGCCCGGGGATCCTTTATCCCCCTGTGCAGCTGCCAGGGGCCGAGGGCACAGTCCTGGTTCCCAGGCTGGAACTCCTGCTGCTTTACCTCTCGTTCTCTTTCTCTGAGCTGTTTGATAATAAATTCACATAATTCCCCTCAGTCGTGTCCCTTATTCCTGTGACCGGTTCCCTCCCCAGCCTTTTGCCGATCCTCGAGCCTTTCCTGCTGTGTTCTGTTGCCTGCCCAGGGCCAGGAGGAGAGGCACAGAGTGGTTTTGCAGGCAAAGGGCACCAGGCCGGGCCCAGTAATCCCTGCCGAAATTCACTGTTGACAGCACCAGAAGCGGCTTCCCCTGGGCTGTGGCTCTTCACCAGCTCCTCCGGCGTAGGGCCCTTTTCTTAGCAAGATTTTTTAAGGACAGGAATGACCTAAATCCTCACCTCGCCTGGCCTCTGCCTCCGCATACGCGCCTCGCTAATTTGGCGCCAAGAGGAACAGTGATGCCAGAATGCAACAGTGACGCCGCTGACTCCAAGACGCCTTTCCCCGGCTGGCTTCCCCGCTGGCGTCTCGCCACCAGCCCTTGCTGAGTTCCTGATAGGTCAAAAAGGTCAAAAAGCTCTTCCACAACATCGGTTAAAGTGACACGGCAGCTCCAGTGCCGCACGTCTTAGGTTTGGTCGGTCCGGGACCCCAGCGGCAGCGGCGGGCGGCGCGTTCGGGTCATTCCGCACCACCGCCGGCACCCGGAGCCCGGCGAGGCGGCGGCGGAGCTCGGAAGCGGCTCCAGGCCAGGTGCGACTCGCGGTCGGTGTTGCCCCAGCTCGGGGCTCGCTGCGGGCGGAGGGGGCCGCGGTGAGGGGCGGGGGAGTTCTGGCGAGTTCCTTGTGCCGGCTTCCCCCGTGTCCCCCTGCGCTGAGATCGCCGAGGGAGGGGCTGCCCGCGGTCTCCTTGCCCGGATGGCCGGGAACGAGCCGGTGCCGCGGCAGCGATGGCTCATCCCGGCTGCTCTCGGTAGGACGGAGGCGGTTGCTCCGTGCCCGGGACAGTTCCCGGCCGTGCGGCACCGGGCTCGGGGCCGCTGCTCGGGCGGGAGGTGTCCGTGCCACCCGTGTCTGGGCTGCCACGGGATGAACTTGAACGTGCCTCAGAGCCGGAAGTGCTGCAGGCGCCGAGTGCGGGCGGAAAGCGCCGCATCCTGCCTGCTCCGGGGCCGAGGCTTCTCGGCGCTGCCCGGTGTGGCAGGAGCCGCTCCGTGTTCACGGGCAGGGAGCCCCAGCGGCCGTGCCGGCGCTCGGTGTCCCCGGGCTCCGAGGCGCCGGGGCAGGGAATGCGGGGCACAGTGGTGAGCAGCCCGGCGCTGCTGGTTCTCGTCCCTCGGCAGGCGGACTCCGAGCCGCAGCTGCCCCGGGCCGGCAGCACCCGGCAGCTCGCAGGCGCTGTCAGCGCCCGTCCCGGCACGGAGCTGGGCTGCAGAGCCACAGGGGCCGGGGCTGCGGGCACCGCAGAGCTCCCGGAGGCTGCGCTTGTCTCTGCAGCTGCCGCCGCACCTCTGGGCAGCGGGGACAGCGCAGCCAGAGCTGGCACCGCCCGCCTGAGCCGCGGGGTCCCGCAGGGCCGGCACCAGCAGTGACCGCTCATCGTGTCCCTTTCAGGGTGCCATCAGTGCGCCGGTGTAAAGCTGCTCCCGAGGCTGAACTCCCAAAGGCTTTGCCAGCACTCCTGATGTCTCGGCAGCAAGGAGCTGTTTATTCCAGGCAGAGAGATGCCAGCTGTGAGCAGGAGGAAAGTGAATCCTGCTCCATTCGTGGGGTTAGGAAGGACCCCCACAAGGACCAATCAACAACAGGGAACAGACACAGAAGATTCTGGGGTGAGTGCAGGGCCACCCCTGTGGCCTCTAGGGAGGGGATAGTGTCCCCTCCCAAGGACAGGGCTGGCAGGTGTGTGGCTGTTTCCCGATGTCTGGAAGAGGCCTCGTGCTCTGCTGGGCCCCATCAGCGGCTGGAAGCAAGAGCCCCAGCTGCCCCCAAGGCTGTGCAGCTCTCCTGCTGCAGCCTGTCCCCACAGCGGTGTCCCTGGCTGTGTCCAGGCTCTTGGCTCTCTGGCTGCCAGCTGAGTGAGGGCCACACTGGCTCAGGGCTCCCTGCTCTGCTCCCTGGCCATGGGCTGAGCAGATTGCAGGGCCAGCTCTGCTTCTGGCAGCCAGCAGCTCTTTCCTGCTCCAGGTGAATGGTTCAGGTCCCATCCCGTGGGCACGGCGGTGCTGATTCTGCTGCTCCTGGTGCTGGTGCTGGCTTTGGGGGTGGCCTGGGCTGTGCAGTCAGGTAAGGGAGGGGCAGCAGCCTGGGCCCAGCCCCTTGGGGCAGAGAGGGCTCTCTGCTCCCTGCACAGAGGAATCCTCAGACCTTCTCCTCTTCACCCTGCAGCAGCACCACAGGTTCCAGTTCCACCTGTGACCCAGCAGTGCTGTCCCTATGGCTGGGTTGGCTACAGAAGGGTCTGCTACTACTTCTCACGGGATTACAGCACCTGGGAGCAGGGTCAGGAACAGTGCTCCGAGCTCGGGGCCTCCCTGGCCATTGCCAAGGATGAGGAGGCCATGGTGAGTGAGGGGCTGCGGGCGGTGTGGGGTGGCTGAGGGCAGCCTGGGGGTGCTCCTGGGCCGGGCTCGGTGCTCGTAGGGCCGGGGCTGCAGCCCTGGGCCGGGGCCTTGCAGGGAAGGAGCCCCGGCGTGCGGGGGCAGCCCCGGGCACGTGTCCCCCCGAGGGGCCGGGGCAGCTCCCACTCCTCTCTCCTGGGCAGGATTTGCTCTCCCGACTCCGCGGGAACGGCGATTTCTGGCTTGGGCTGCGCAGACGGGGCGAGCGCCTGCAGTGGGAGGACGGCAGCAGCTACAGCTCCCGGTGAGTGCTGGGGAGCCGGGCAGGGCCTGGGGGGACAGGGGCACAAGGTGTTCCGCTGTTATCTTGTTTTGGCAAGACAGCTGTCTGTTAAGAATGGCAGGAGCCTTCTCTGAAATGGAAAATGTAAACTCCCTCCCTCTGAATTGTTATAATTTTGAAGTTACAAGGCTCTCAGGCAAAGATATGGGAGAAGGAATAACACTTCTTGACTAGGGGAACTAAAAATACAAATGTAATCATAGAAACAAAAAGAAACCTACTGGCTGGTTCAAAATATTACCTGACACCCTCTGGGTCAGGGTGGTGGCAGCAGTCCCATTCAGTGGTGGCTGCAGCCCTCCTGCAGTGACAGGCATGGTTGTGTAGGAGCAGTGCTCTTGTAGAAGGGTGGAGTTTTCCTCAGAAGGTCCAGTCATAGTGTAGATGGGCCTGTTCTTCCTCTGGGAATCCAGTGGAGAAGAAAGGTGCTCCTCTGGGAACCCAGTGGAAAAGGGTGCTGTGGCGCTCCAAACCTCAGGTTGTATCCAGGTAGGAATGCTTGGCTCCTCCCCCTCGGCTGAGCATCTCACAATGGGATGATGGAATTTTATCAGCCATGCAGTGACATTCACTTGCCCATTAACAGAATATATGGAGGGAGGATTGATTGTGGAGGAGATAAAGAAAACTGCCCAGTTAACAGAAGATAACTGCTCCTCCTCTAACAGATGGGAATAGAATACCCCTATTCCCAACCTGAGGCACCGGGCAACCAGCGCTGGCTCTGCTCCTCCCTGCAGGGTTCCTGTCCTCAGCAATTCCCAGTGTGTGTACCTGGCTCATGATGGATTGAGGAGTGACAACTGCTCCCATGAGCGGCCGTATGTCTGCAGCAAGGCCCAAGCTCCCCTGTAGCAGGGGCTGCAGAAAGGACCTTCTCCATGCTGGGCAGTGCCAGCCTCACCTCTGAGCCCAGCACAGGGCTGTCCTTCCTCAGCTGCACCCTGTGCCTTGCACTCCCTCCCAGGGTCACCTCAGTGCCTCTTCACCCCCAGCTGGCCTGGGGCTGCAAAGGAAAAGTCTCTGCAATCCATCCTGCCACCGATGCTGCCTGGAGTGAGTGCATTGCCCACATTACCCGTGAGAAACATGGCTCACTATTTACACTTTTTATAAAAGTTAATTAAGGGTTAAAATCCCACCCTGGGGTGCTTGTATATTTGTACACAGCTAACTTAAACTATGTTCTCTATATACTGTTACATTTTACAGGTACATGCATATTTAAACGAGTTGTTACAAACAAAACTTTCAATCTACATGTGTTTTTGTTTGTTTTTATCTTTTGAGTTGTCCTCAGGCCATCTTGTACCTTAAACTAATATATTTTATTTTTTTTCTTGTGGTTCTATCTTTCTGTATTTTCACTCTCTGATAACGAGGGTCAATAAAGTGGGGTTTTTTCCCAGCCTCTGGTTTTTGCTTCTGTTGTCTTTCTGATAAGAAAGTCCCCAAATGTGGGAAATCACTTATTTGATTTATACCATTTTCTGAGTGAGTTACATGAAACAATCATTTCAACATTTTAATCTCTATTATGCTATGGTCTAAGTATCCATTACACCTCTATTTATAAAAGCTATAAAGTGCATACATAAACTGACAGGTTATACTATATCAAAAGCAGTAATTACAAATTGCACTATATCAGGATTTTTGTGATCCATAATAACTTACAAAACAAAGGTTAATACATAAATACCTATATTTGTAATTTATAACATTATACAACCAGCTCAGTTGGGAAATCCAAATCACCCTGGGCTCCTGGAAATCATCACAAACTGGCCTGAAGATGAGAATTTTGGACTGTCTTGGAAGATGTGAGAAACATCCCTTACTTTTAAAATTGTACAGGTTTATTATATCTTAACAAAAAAATTCAACAACGGACTGAATAAGGAAAAATTACAGCACTGGGGGTCTCTGGGACTGTCAGCCCTGTGCTCGTTTACACAATGGGTGCTCTGCCTTTTATACCCTCAGCCCCTCCCAAAGTTTTGTCACTCAGCTCCTTCTCTGCCCTCCACTGCTGGAGATCACTTCCTCACACCGTGACTGGAGCTCAGGTGTTGTCCTGTGGCCCCTCCTGGTAATGAGCCAGCCCTCCCCAAATGCCCTGGCTACTGAGGCTGCTACAGGGGGAGGGAAAGGGGACTGTGGGGGGACATATTACAGTAACAGCACTCTCCATCTACAAACCTTCTCCTAACATAGACGTAATATCTATCCCTTAATTGTGAGAGCCAACCATCACATCATTTGTTTATAACAAACGTCTTTTTTCCTTTCCTATGAGTCATTTGCCTTGAAGAATTAACTGCCATTTTCAATTCTTATAATCTCTCAAAAACATTTTTAATGAGTCACACTAGCATCTGTCGGTGAGGGCGAGGACAGTGGGAAGAGAAGGAAAAATCTCAGGTTTTCTTTAGCCACACTTATTTGGAATGGACAAAATGGGATCACTGAGGTCTGGTGTGGCTTTTTGACCCCCATTTACCATGCTTATGGGGTTGCTGCTCATAGCAGGTGGATCTTAGTGGTGAGTACAGGCTGAGGCCAACTCACTCTTGCCTTCTAGTCCCTGTTGCATTAACAGACAGCTGAGCAATGACAGAGGTCTGGGGTTCCTTTCTTGCCCCCACCTTACCATGCTCGAGGGAGAGGATTGCAAAGGTTGACTGAGGGTCACTGCTGGTGCACAGCACACGGGGCATTTTTCACCCCTGACATTCCCATGGGGTGTTGGAAAGGAACTCACAACAGCCTGAGCCCACTGCCTGAGGAGCTTGTGCTCTGTCAGGGGGCACCTTTCACTTCTTACCTGAGCAGGGGAACGTGTGGCTCTGCTGCTGTGGAGGACAGCTCACAGTTGGGGATAGGGTGAGGAAAGCTCCAGGCCTCTCTGCAGAGGGGACAGTGGCTGTCAAACAAAGGTTTTCATCAAGATTTCATCTTGGACTGAAAGGGGGAAATGTGTCTGTGCTATGTATGGAAATTTGAGTGGAAAACAACTGCAATTTCTAATAAAGAATTCTCATCAATGGAAGGTCTCCTGTTTTCTAAAGAAGTTTTGCTTCAGTCAGACAGAAAATCACTTTCTGATGTACAGCTGTCAGTGCTGACTTAAGGTACACTTTGACAAGGTATATATTTAGTTTTCTACAGCAGTGCTAAAGATTCTGTGAGCATCTGAATCCCCGCACTGAAACAAAGCCTTTGAGACCCGGCTGTCAGAGGGTAGCCACAAGGAGGAAGTGGCTGTATGTGGTTAGCAGTTTCAGCAAAGAATATGGCAGCTTGTGGTAACCTTGGTTTTCTGCTGGGAAAACTTCCTGACAGTTTTAGGGTTAGCTGCGAACCCTAACCCTAACTCGTGCCCAAGATTGGATGTGCTGTTTCTGACACTGCTAAACTATTCCATGGCTCACCTGGAGTTCAGAAACTCCTGCTAGAAACTTTGTTATAAAAACAACTGCAGTCTTTTCTAGGGATCTTTTTCTTTGGGATCCTACCAACAGTTCTGAGTTTGCTCCCTGGCCTCACTGCATCTGTCTGTTTCTAAATTCAGCTCTTAGCTAGAAGGACACTTCCAAGCCAAAAGGATTTCTGAAGCAGGACTAACCTGCAGCACCTGGGTGCCTTCAGGCCATCCATCAAAAAGGAAAAGTGACCTCTGGACCCTGGGAGAGCCAAGTGATCTGTTGGCAGGAGAAATCAGGAATGGAGAAGGTGATTCCAGCTCTGCTGCTTGCTGCTCCTCCCCATCAGACAGGAGAGGATCAAGCACAGTCCATCAGCCTTTGCTTCCTTAGGGCAGGAAATCCCTGAGGAGACAAGGCCACCTCAGGCCATCAGATCCCACCTGAGAGAAGGAAATGCTAAAAACCTCACCATGCTCTCAGCCACTCAAATGAGCAACTTTTCTTATGGGTCCCCAATACCATTTCCAACAAAGCCCAGCTGGTGCTGAAAATTGCATTCACATTCAGGGGGCAAAACCAATAGGGAGTCACAGACACCTGAGGTAAAATGAGGGTTCCATAAAAGGAAAATTTCTCTTTGTTTTCAACAGAGGCAGATTTTCATCTTTAAAGCCCAAATCTTCTCTGACACACAAAAGAACATTAAATACAGAAACACTTTAGTTCCAACTTGAAACATCTGTTTTTTGGGAATTCTATTTGTACATGAAGTGTGGCTGGATGAACACTATTTAGTGGTTTTGGTTTGTTAATTTCAGATTTCTTTGAGATTGTTAAATTAATGTTTTGATGAGTGTGGTGGGTTTTAGTGTTGGTTAATTGCTAATGTATTTATTTTTTGTTTTGAGCTGGGATTAAGGGAAATGTAAAGTAGATTTAAAACCTTTAAAGGGTATAAAATTTTAGTGAAAGTAACTGAAATAAAAAAGTAGCAAGAATGAAAGTAAACTTTTCAGAACACTTTTCTTTCCTTTACAACATTTTTTTTACTGATAATATAAAGAAAGTAAACTTAAAATTTCTACTCAGTTTATTACTTTTAAAATAAAATTTTTTTAGTTTATTTAGGGAGAGAAGTCTTTTTTGTTAAGGTTATGGAGACTTCTCTATAAGATAAAAGAAAACAGTTTGTTGTGTGGTTTTTAATTTTGTAACGAATAGTTGTTGTTTGGGGAACTGCTATTGTGAAGTTTTTCTTATTTTTATAATCTTTTTTAAGATTATAGATTAGATATTAAAAGATTTTAGTTTGTTGATGGATTATGTTGATTTACAGGGTATTGTTTTTATGATGAGTTGTTTAAAGGCAAAAGTTATTATTATTTATTTTAAAAATTATTTTAACCTCCGAGGACAGATTTCTTTCTTTTATTGGAAGTATAAGATGATCTTTCTCTCTTTTTGTTTAAGCTGTTTATGCGATTACAGTTATTTTAATATTTGTTTATTTTAGTATGGAGGTTTTTGTTTGATATTATCTGAATACCTTCATTTTTTTATAGTTTCATGTGATAGAGGAAAAAAAGTTTTTTCTTCATAGTTTATAAGAGGATTTCCATTAAAAAACTGAGGTATTTTTCCCCCTTTTTTTTTTATTTGGGATTTAACTTCTTCTTAACTGATTTTGAAGGTTTTACGTTATTTTTTTATATGCCTGTATCTTGGTTTCTTTGTTTTTGTTTTTTTATACCCGAGGGAGGATTGAAGTATTGAAAGAGTTAGCATTTTTGTGAAAAATGCATATTTTATAATTGGCTTTTTGCAAATATTAAAATGAATATTATATGTGTTATGTTAGAAAGTTAAGCTGTATTAATTTTCTTTAGTAGTGTCTTTAATATAGTTTTAGATTATAACATAATGTTAAAATAGAAACTATGCTATGGAAGACAATTTTTTTTTTAAAGAGAGGACTCCCACTGAGACAGCAGCCACAGGACACCCGAATCTTTCAGAGAAAGAGAATTTACTGCTCCATTATCGGCAGAAACGAACTTCTTCCCGCCGCGCACGCCAGGATGACGCCGTTAGGCTTATGAGGAAGAAGCTGATACTGCCCAGCCAGAATCCTGTGTGTGAATGGAATTGATGCATCATGGATGAGCTGTATGAATGTGCAACTGGCTGCTGCTTTTAAGGGTTAATCCTCTGTTAACATGGGGCCTTTTTTGGGCTTATTTAGCCAAGAAAAAGGTACCCGGACGTCCATAACTCTTTGTTTTTATTGTCTCGTATTGTCCAAAACCAAATTGTCATTAGTCTAATTATGTTGCTATTTTTATGACCATTTTTTTACTGTTAAACTTTTAAAAACAAGGGATTTGTGTTTTTCACAAGCCAAAGTCAACTCTCCAGAAGTCTAGTATAAAAATTTTATTGATGCTTCTCCTGATACCTCGAAATATTGAGAACACTGTAATTTCATGCCCCAGGAGACCTCCAACCAGCACATCTCCCACCATCCCATCTCTATTCACAACCAACAGATCTAACAACGTCCCTTCCCTGGCAGACTCACCGGCTGTGTCTCCTGGGTCCGGACAACCCGCTCTGAGTGCCCTCGCTGTCAGCCCGGGATCCGTCCCGGGTGCTCCTCCGCGCTGCCGACTCGCCCTCGGGGCAGCCGTTCTCGGCCGGGCTTCTTCCCGCGCCTGCTCGCCCCGCTGCCATTGGCCGGTGATCCGTGCTGTGATTGTTCAAAAAAGCGCGGGCAAGCGGCGGGTTGGACCGGCACTGCTGGATGTGCTTGGGCGGCGTGTTCGGGTCATTCCGCATCAGCGGCGGCACCCGGAGCCCGGCGAGGCGGCGGCGGAGCCGCGAGCTCCAGCCAAGGTGCGACCTGCGGTCGGTGCTGCCCCAGCTCGGGGCTCGCTGCGGGCGGAGGGGGCCGCGGTGAGGGAGGGAGGGGGGGCTCTGGCGAGTTCCTTGTGCCGGCTTCCCCCGTGTCCCCCCTGCGCTGAGATCGCCGAGGGAGGGGCTGCCCGCGGTCTCCCCCGTGCCCGGATCGCCGGGAACGAGCCGGTGCCGCGGTAGCGATGGCTCATCCCGGCGGCTCTCGGTAGGATGGAGCCGGCTGCTCCGTGCCCGGGACAGTTCCCGGCCGTGCCGCACCGGCTCCGGGCCGCTGCCCGGGCGGGAGGTGTCCGTGCCACCCGTGTCTGGGCTGCCACGGGATGAACTTGAACGTGCCTCAGAGCCCAAAGCGCTGCAGGCGCCGAGTGCGGGCAGAAAGCGCCGCATCCTGCCGGCTCCGGGGCCGAGGCTTCTCGGCGCTGCCCCGTGTGCCAGGAGCCGCTCCGTGTTCACGGGCAGGGAGCCACAGCGGCCGTGCCGGCTGCGTTCAAATTTAGCGCCAGCCTTTTCTAGCCTCCTCCCTTCTTTTCTCTTTTCGAATTGAAGAGGCCTCAGCTTCCTCCCTATTTCCTTCCCCTCTCACCTTCCAGGTCCTGTTTCCCAGACCTTGTTCTTTCCTTATAAAACCCTTGATAACCCGTTCCCCACTTAAGGCTTTGTTGGATCCTTGTTTTTCTACCTTCTGGCTGCTGTGGGTGCAGGTCTGGTTTTGAGGTGCAGACCCTGCTCCCTCTGCTCCAGAAACCAGCCTTGCAGTTATCCCAATCTCCCGCTGCTGAGGGCTTCCATAGGCTCTTGCTGAAATGAGGAATATCCAGGAAGCTTTTCCTTTCTTGGGATTAGAATGATTTCTATAAGTCCTTGAGACGTGAGCATGATGGTTAAAAGCCCACTGTGCAAATGAAGGTTTTCCCCTTCTTTCCCCCACTCCATGCTCCATCCTCTCCCTTACATTGTCATCTCAACAACTGCTAAGGAAACCTTTCTCATCTTGTCAATTGGCAATGCAACTGCTCTTTAATTCAGGTTTAAAACAGGTTTTAAAGTCAGGCTCTGCCCAGGCTATTGATTTGCATTTTGGATGAAGTTGTTGGTGCTTCCCAAGCTCTGTGCTGCCTTTCTGCAAGGCTCAAAGAATGACCCTGGCAGGGAGTGCAGGAGCCTTGTGCACTCCTTGTTTAGAAATGGAGTGCATTACACCAGGTTCCTTTGAATGCCATCTGGAGTCAGTGAAATTAAGGCCCTGGCATTCCTTTGGGAAATGCTCCATTTAGGACAGACCCACCCTGCAGAAGCTGTTTGTCTGCTGGTCAGTTCATGCTCTGGTCAGTGCAGGGCCAGCCCCTCAAGGAATGCATGAGCCAAAGCCAGCAAGGAGAAGAAAAGACTCGAGCTCAGCTCAGAGAGCTGGGCAGAGGAAATGCCACAGATGTGCCTGGATCATGGCCCTCCCCAGCAGCTTTTCTTACAGTTCAGCGTTCAAAAAGCTGAAAGCTGATGCTCAGGACTTTGGGATCTGGCTTGTAACTGCAGAGGGGATGAGCTCCTTTACTGGAACTCAGGCACTGGAGTGCCACAAACCTGCAGCCAGATTGCTTCTCCTTCAGCTTAAATTCAATGTTCTTTTTTTTTTCTTTTTTTTTTTCTTTTCTTTTTTAAAAATATTTTTAGAGATGCTACAAGTCAAAGAAGAGAACAGAAATAAGCTGGAGCACCACTGGCACAGTAACTGATATTTAACTCTTCCTCTTTTCCTTTTCAAAATATATGTAGATAACATGAACTTTTCAACTCTGTGGTTTGGGACAAACACACTTTTTTCCCTTTCTTTGGAAGATATAAGCAAGTCCTGAGACCCTGGGCCAGTGCTCCCTGCATTTTATTTATTTTTTACAATTAAACAAGGGGCAGATAAGATTGAAAAGGAAGATACAACTCAGAGCTTTCTGGGCAGCAGCCTCCACACTCTTGGCTGATGCAAAGATCAGTAGGGTGTGAAGACTGCTTTCCAGTGTAAGAATAATCCATAATAACCTGCTCACTGACATCAAAGTCACTTCTTAGAAGCCATTTCTTAGTTCCTGAGCTGCAGGAGCTGGAGTGTTTGACAGAGCCTGTGCCGCGCCCGCCGGGCCCAGCGGGGCTGGAAGCTCCACGGAGCAGCTCAGTGCCCGCTCCGCGCTCGGCCCTCCGAGCCCGGCACGGAGCGGGGGCTCTGGACACATCCCCACGCTGGGGCACAGCCGCTGCTCGGGCCCGGGGATCCTTTATCCCCCTGTGCAGCTGCCAGGGGCTGAGGGCACAGTCCTGGTTCCCAGGCTGAACCCCTGCTGCTTTACCTCTCGTTCTCTTTCTCTGAGTTGTTTGATAATAAATTCACGTAATTCCCCTCAGTCGTGTTCCTTATTCCTACGACCAGTGACCGATCTCTCCCTGGCCTTTTCCCGACCCTCGAGCCTTTCCTGCTGTGTTCTGCTGCCTGCCCAGCGGCAGGAGCAGAGGCACAGAGCGGTTTTGCTGGCCCTGGGCACATGGCCAGGCCCAGCCCAGCCCAGCCCAAGAATCCCTGTGGTAATTCACTGTGGAGACCCCCAGAAGCAGCTTCCCTGGGATAGCCATTCTTCACCACCTTCAACAGCGTGGGGACTTTTGTCTTAGCACGGTTTTCGCCCGTGGCCACTTTCCAACGCGCCTAAAATTCCAAATGGCCGAAATTCCTTCCACACCAGACATTTTCTCCAGCCTGTTGCACAGTGGCTGTTCCCGATGCGTTTGGCAGACGGGAGGGGGATTATATACACACTGTTATCTTTATACGGTTACCTCACTCAGGTTCATGTATATTCATGGCTTTCATGCATTTTTCAACCATTCCTTCGAACTCTCTGATATTTTGGGAACTCCTTTTTCTGACTTCCTGGGTGTATGGTAAATATATTTTATTTCTTCTTGTGCCTCCATCCTGCTGTTTCAAATCCTCTAAAAAGATTTTAGCTGCCCTCCCTAATTTTAACATGGTATTCTATGATTGTTCTCTGGTGCTCTGGTTTGTCTCACAGTTATCACTTGGATGGGTCAGTCAGTGGATGCCCTTACAATGATTTTAAGTTACACAAAAGCCTTTTTCACATCGATGTGTTGCTCCAGTCAATAACACGGTACATTCATCACACTATTATTTCTATAAGTGATACATAGATGTTACATTGCTTACACTACTGTTTCTATGAACAATACAGTGCATACTTAAGGTGATAGATTATATTATATTAATATGCAGCTAAAAAAAGTTGTAATTGAGACTATTTCTAAATAGTTATAATCACTAAGAACATGCATAGGCTCATACATAAATGTGAAAGCCAAAATTACCTGGTCATTTTTCACACAGGCAGGGAGCCACAGCGGCCGTGCCGGCGCCCGGTGTCCCCGGGCTCCGAGGCGCCGGGGCAGGGAATGCGGGGCACAGTGGTGAGCAGCCCGGCGCTGCTGGTTCTTGTCCCTCGGCAGGCGGACTGCGAGCCGCAGCTGCCGCCGCACCTCTGGGGAGTGGGGACAGCACAGCCAGGGCTGGCACCGCCCACCTGAGCCTCGGGGTCCCGCAGGGCCGGCACCAGCAGTGACCGCTCATCGTGTCCCTTTCAGAGTGTCATGACCACAGGTGTAAAACTGTTCCCAAGGCCGAACTCCCAAAGGCTTTGCCGGCACTCCTGATGTCTCGGCAGCAAGGTGCTGTTTGTTACACGCGAAGAGATGCCAGCTGTGAGCAGGAGGAGAGTGAATCCATTCGTGGGGTGGTGAATGAGCCCGTGGATAACAGATCAGCAACAGGGAATAGACTCAGAAGATTGCTGGGTGAGTGCAGGGCCACCCCTGTGGCCTCTAGGGAGGGGATAGTGTCCCCTCCCAAGGACAGGGCTGGCAGGTGTGTGGCTGTTTCCCGATGTCTGGAAGAGGCCTCGTGCTCTGCTGGGTCCCATCAGTGGCTGGAAGCCAGAGCCCCAGCTGCCCCCAAGGCTGTGCAGTTCTCCTGCTGCAGCCTGTCCCCACAGCTGTGTCCCTGGCTGTGTCCAGGCTCTTGGCTCTCTGGCTGCCAGCTGAGTGAGGGCCACACTGGCTCAGGGCTCCCTGCTCTGCTCCCTGGCCATGGGCTGAGCAGATTGCAGGGCCGGCTCTGCTCCTGGCAGCCAGCAGCTCTTTCCTGCTCCAGGTGAATGGTTCAGGTCCCATCCCGTGGGCACGGCGGTGCTGATTCTGCTGCTCCTGGTGCTGGTGCTGGCTTTGGGGGGGGCCTTGGCTGTGCAGTCAGGTAAGGGAGGGGCAGCAGCCTGGGCCCAGCCCCTTGGGGCAGAGCGGGCTCCCTGCTCCCTGCACAGGGGAATCCTCACACCTTCTCCTCTTCGCCCTGGAGCAGCACCACAGGTTCCAGTTCCACCTGTGACCCAGCAGTGCTGTCCCTTAGGCTGGATTGGCTACAATGGGGTCTGCTACACCTTCTCACGGGATTACGGCACCTGGGAGCAGGGTCAGGAACGGTGCTCCCAGCTCGGGGCCTCCCTGGCCATTGCCAAGGATGAGGAGGCCATGGTGAGTGAGGGGCTGCGGGCGGTGTGGGGTGGCTGAGGGCAGCCTGGGGGTGCTCCTGGGCCGGGCTCGGTGCTCGTAGGGCCGGGGCTGCAGCCCTGGGCCGGGGCCTTGCAGGGAAGGAGCCCCGGCGTGCGGGGGCAGCCCCGGGCACGTGTCCCCCCGAGGGGCCGGGGCAGCTCCCACTCCTCTCTCCTGGGCAGGATTTGCTCTCCCGCCTCTGCGGGAGCGGCGATTTCTGGCTCGGGCTGCGCAGACGGGGCGAGCGCCTGCAGTGGGAGGACGGCAGCAGCTACAGCTCCCAGTGAGTGCCGGGGAGCCGGGCAGGGCCTGGGGGGACAGGGGCACAAGGTGTTCCCCTGGCAACCGGCGCTGGCTCTGCTCCTCCCTGCAGGGTTCCTGTCCTTGGCAATTCCCAGTGTGTGTACCTGGCTGACAAGAGATTGAGGAGTGAGAACTGCTCCAATGTGCGGCCGTATGTCTGCAGCAAGGCCCAAGCTCCCCTGTAGCAGGGGCTGTAGAAAGGACCTTCTCCACACTGGGCAGTGCCAGCCTCACCTCTGAGCCCAGCACAGGGCTGTCCTTCCTCAGCTGCACCCTGTGCCTTGCACTTCCTCTCAGGGTCACCTCAGTGCCTCTTCCTCCCAAGTGCCAACGCTGGGCTGGGGCTGCAAAGGAAGAGTATCTGCAATCCATCCTGCCACCAATGCTGCCTGGAGTTGTAGCAGACACTGAGTTAGCTTTAGTTCCATGGAGAACAGAAGCCTAGAGATAAGAAAATGCCAAGTCATAGTAACTAAGCCAGGAGTCTTCACTTAGGTCCTCCAGGCTTAGCTTATCTCTGTGACCCCATAAGCCATTCTCCCAAACCCTTACAACTGGTCAGTTCCTGAGCCCCCTTAATCCTACATAAGGGGCTACCTGAGCCCGTTCTGGCAGAAGCGCTGTTGTCAGAACCCTTCACAGACCCCTCATTATAACCACCGTGGAACCACCAGGCTGCCTTCTCATCTCCCTCGCCATCTGCATTCCCAATAGCCACTGCTGGCCAGAGCACCTTAGCAAGCTAAAGAGCTGAAAGTATAAAAGAGCTGAAAATCACTAAGAGCTGATAATCACTAAGGTTGCTAAAGCCAGCCTCAGCTATAGAGCAGTTTGGGTTTGGACACCCGGCCTCTGGAAGGCTGCGCTATCCGGCCCAAGACTGCTCGCCTGGGGCACCCTGATCCTGCACGGATCCCGCTATCCGGCTAGAAGCAGCCCTGTGGCTTTCACATGGAGTGAGTGCATTGCCCTCATTGTATGTGAGAAACACGGCTCACTGTTTATAATTTTTAGACAAGTTTATTATGGGATAAAATCCCACCTTTGGTTTCTTGTATATTTGCACAGGGTTGGCCTAAGCTATGTTCTCAATGTACTGTTACACTGTAGGCCTCTGCATATTCAGTAATGCTGTATTGCACTCAGTAGTTGCTGTTTTGCCCTGGGTTATTAGAGATTTGCACAGAGTAGCCTTTATATTGCACCGAATAGTTCCTGTTATATCACATGGTTTGTTCTTCCCTCTCTCCCATCACATGGTCCCTCCTCAGCACCCCAGACCCCAATAGCCCCTGGTGGTTTCTTCCCTGGTCAGTGTCTCCCCCCTCCCTCCCCACTTATATCCCCTTGGGTATGCTCCTCCTCCTCCATTCCCCTGGGAATCAAAGTCTCCCACCATCAGGCCATGCCCTCTTTCTCACCGGGGAAGTCACCAGAGTCCCAGGTGTCTCACAAGTCAATAAACAGAGGACATTTGTCCCCACATGGATAATGGCACTTCCAGTCTCTTGCTGTCCTCCCTGTAAGATCATGTGCAGTAGGGTCAATAGCTAGCTGGAGTGGACCCAAACAGCCTGCCCAGACACGGTCTTACACATTAGAGTTTATACATATTCAAACATTCATTTAAGTAATATATTCTTTTGTTTGGTTTCAACCTTTGACTTGTCTTTATGCCATATTCTTGATTAAATTAATATATTTCATTTTTATTGTGGTTCTATCTTGTATTTTCACTCCCTGATAAAAACGGTTGATAAATTTTGGTTTTTTCAGTTCTCTGGCTTCTCCTTCCGTTATCTTGTCTTCCAGATAAACAGTCCGTGAATGTGGAAAATCACTTAATTTTTATACACCATTTTCTGAGTTAGTTACATGAAATGGTCATTTCAACACTTCACAGTCTCCGTTATGCTATGGTCTAAGATAGTATCTATTACACCACTATTTAGAAAAGCTTAAGGGTGCATCCATAAACTGACAGATTATACTACATCAAAAGCAGTAATTAAAAATTGCACCATAACTTGCAAAACAAAAGTTACCACCTAAATGTGAAAGCCAATAACTATAATTGTTATTTGTAACATCATACAACAAACTCGACTGGGAAATGCAAATTGCCCTGGGCTCCTGGAAATCATCACAAGCTGGCCTGAATGTGAGAATTTTGGACTGTCCTTGGAAGATGTGAGAAAGGACCCTCGCATTTAACTGCTGTGTGGCCTGTGCTGTACAAACGGTGCAAATAGATGGAAGGGCTCCCTTAGGGCATGAGGAGAACTCCTGAGCTGAGGTTCAGAACAAAGCTGCTCTCTTGCAAACACTCCAGCTGATGTTGCTGCTTGGGTAATCTGACTTTTCCATCAGTGGGGCTGGGATTTCCCTGGGGCTGTGCTCATCCCAACTATTTCCATCTGTTCAGCAGCTTCACAGTGGAGCCCTGCAAGGCTCTGGGAGTGTTCCCAGCAGAGTTTGCCCTGGAAGAAGAAGCATTTCCATGCTGCCTCTTCCTCTGCTTTGAGGTGACACACGAGGCATCTCCACTTTGAATTCTGAGAGTGAAGGAAGCCTGATGGAGGTAATTAGGGAAGAGAGGTGGTGTGTGCTTCCCTTTCAATGGATTTCTGTCCAAGTGTATTCTGAAGTTGTTTAACTGGGTAATTTTCCCTTCTTGTCTGTGTTTCAGCTGGGGGAATCCCCATCCATCTGCAGTGTTAAGGGCATCAACTGAAAGGAACCCTGCCTTGGCCATTATTGCAGGGGTATGGATGGATGGGGAATCCCCATTTTCCTGCTGAGATAGAGCAGGGAACACCCTTTATGATGGGATTTGATAGGTTTGAAATGAGAGCAAACCTTCAATTTTCATCATCCTTCAGTTTAAATTGACCAGGAATCTCTGTTGTGCCTTATTTTTTAGAGTTTAAATTGGTAAAAACATCAATTTATTCCATAATTTGAGGGATTTATATTGAGGGGCAAAAAAAGGGCTGGAAAAAAAAGGCAGCACAAAAGGACAGCAAAAAAGAAGGTAGAAAAAAAAGTTGGTAGAAAAGGGTGGGAAAAGAAGGCAGCAAAAACAGGCAGAAAATAAAAGGGAAAGAAGAAAAAAATGGAGGAAAAAGGGGGAAAAGTGGGGGATGGGAAAGGCAGCAAAAAAAAGGGGGGAGAGGGGCAGAAAAAATCAAGAAAATATAGGAGAAAATAATGAGGGAAAAAAAGGGCAGCAGAAAAAGGGGGAAGACTTAAAAATGGAGATGGCATAATGGTGAAAAGGTGGCGTTTAGGAAGCAGGAAAGCTTGTGAAAGGTGAGGAGAAAAGGGTGTGAAACATGAGAGGAAAAAGGATGGGAAATATGAAGGAAAAAGAGCAGGACTCCCAGAGACACCCCCACACCTCAGGCCCCCTCCCAAATGCCACAGGCACCCCCACGTAGCCCCAGGAGAGCCCCTGCAGACCCCAGAGACACCTGGGCCTGGATTCCTGCAGGAACACTGGGGAACAAGTGGGCTCCGTGCAGCGGGATGGGAACAAGCGCCAGGGCTGGGAATGTGCGCCCACTGTGCTGCCAGGCTGGGAATCAGCTGGGTGGGGCCGTGCCATGGCAAAGGGCCCTTAACAGCTGCCAGCTTTCTGGGCTGCAGCTGGAGCTGAGAGGCAAAGGGATCAGTGCAGGCAGGAGAACATACCATCGTGGGGGACTCCTGCAAAGGGTGGGTGTTTGGAACAGAGCCGCTCCTTCAGCAGGCCAGCGCTCCCAGATGGAAATTCCCAAGGGCACCA
Source organism: Fringilla coelebs (assembly GCF_963513975.1). Classification (NCBI taxonomy): domain Eukaryota; kingdom Metazoa; phylum Chordata; class Aves; order Passeriformes; family Fringillidae; genus Fringilla; species Fringilla coelebs. The sequence goes on along the minus strand of NC_140066.1, from coordinate 3,853,192 downwards.
GGCTGGGAAGTGAAGAGCAGAGCTGTTGGGAAGGTCAAGCTCAGTTCCTTCAGAGAGATCACACAGGTCACTGGAGCACTGTTACAGGTAGGACACAGGAAATGAGAGATTTCCAGGAAAGCCTTTGTAGTTTGGTGGGGAAAAGGAGTCATGATACCCAATGGCTGCAGGGATGGTGATCCAAATCAGTTCAGAGCAGATTTCCCTTTTTATAAATTGGTGGGGGTTATTAACCTTAGCTGCAGTTATAAGGCCAAATAGTTTTGGAATATATTCTAATTTAATCTAGCTGTCCCCCATGCTGCATACTCACAGCAGCCATATTTAACTGTCATATGATGTGTGAATTTGCTTCTGTCCCTATCCCAAATGTCATCCTTCCTGGTCTTTCAGCTTCTTTTTAACATGCTAGTAAATCTTCTGCGTGCCTCTGCAGCATTTCCATGGGTTAAAGCACTGAGGAGCACTACCTAAAGGATTTTACATCCAGCTGAGCACAGGGACCAGTGGGAAAGGATGTTATATCAGCATTTTCTGTGCCTGTGCTGATACTGTTCTCACTGGGAGGGAGCTGGGAAATCTGTATTTCTGCTCCTGTGCTCTTCCTGATGTTTGTCACAGCTGATGCCAACCCCAGTTTTCCCAGTGTAATGATGATTCTGGACACCTCTGAGTGTACCTGCTGGCCTTGGAAATGCCACTGGTGGTTATTAAGGGAAAGGCAAGTCCCACCACTTCTGTGTGGAAATGGAATCGTGTGGCCGTCCCTCTGTGCAGCTCTTTTAGTGACAGCAGTCAGTGGCCATTCCTGGTGCAGTTCTGTTATCTCCCACCCTTTTCCATTCCTCTCTTCTTAACCAGCCCTGCCCTAATGGTCCCTCGGTGCAGCTCTTTTAGAGAACAGGGCTCGTCTCAACAGGCGGCTGCTGCAGCTAGGGCAGGGGCAGGGCAAGGCACACCACAACACTGGTGGTGCTTGGAGACTGTTGGCTTTTGCAGTTCAGGGAGATTAAATGAACCTCAATTGTCAGAGATTTCCACCACCTGCTACTTCTCCCCTTATTTTCTGGATGGATTTTACAGTTCTTCCTTTCCTTCCACAGAGCTACAAAGCAAAATGCCCGCCTGCCCCATGGCCATCCCCACCACCTTGTCCCTCTTTCTCTCCCCTTTACTTGGCACCACTTTCTCCCTCCTCCTCCTGCTCTCCCTGCCAGCTGGCAGCAAAGCCATTTCACCCGCTGGCACCGGCTGCCTCCTCTCCCTCGCTCCCATTTTGCCCACTCTGAGCTCCTGGAGCCGCCTGCCCGCGGAGCCGGAGCCGCCGTGGGGCCGGGTGATGGTGCAGGGAATGATGGCAGGGATTCCTGGGCTGGGCTGGGCCGGGCCAGGTGCCCGGGGCCAGCAAAAGCGCTCTGTGCCTCTCCTGCTGCCCCTGGGCAGGCAACAGAACACAGCAGGAAAGGCTCGGGGCTCTCAGTAAAGGCAGCCAGAGATCTCTCACCCATGATGGGCAGAACAGGCCCAGACTGGGGAAATTAAAATTCATTTAATTTATTATCAAACACACCAGAGCAAGGAATTACATGTATGCCAAATCCTAAAAATGCACCTTCTCCACACCCTTCTCTCCTGCCTGGGCTTCACTTTGTCCCCAGTTCCTTCCTACAGAAGGAGCTGAGTCACAAAACTTTGGGAGGGGCTGAGGCTATAAAAGGCAGAGCATCCATTTTGTAAACGGGTACATGGCTGACAGCCACGGAAACACCCAGTGCTGTAATTTTATCTTGTTCAGTCCATTGTTGTAATTTTTTGTGAAGGTTTAATTAACCTTAAAATTTTTTAACTGCTCATTATCCTTGTCTCAATTAAAAAACCTCTGTTAACCCCATTTCTCCACCACAGATTTGTCTGAGTCTCTCACCTCTCAGCAGTCCAAATTCCTTGAAATTCAGCAGAACCATCTTCACACTTCCCAGCTCTTGCTGTCCATCTCTAATCCCTGTCCAACCTGCCAGTGCTCTCCCTGAACTGGTGACAAAGTCAATTACACAACATCAGTGGAGGAGAACTCAGTAATTGCTGAATGAAAAAAAATAAAGAGAAATTAAAAAGCTGATTTCAAACTGGCATTGGATTGCATTGCTGGTGTCTGGGTATCAAGAATTTCTACGTATTTCATTTCAAATTTATCTTGTTGAAATTAAAGTTGTCATATTTGAAATAGATTTTTCATTCCATATGCAAGCAATGTGCTGCATGCCTTCCAGGCACGTTTTCACTGAAACAACCCCAAAACTGCTCAGCCTGGGCTCACATGCAGCTACTGCTGGCATGATACCAATGTTCAGCAATTATGGAATTCATTTAGATAATGAACTATTACAAAAATACTTTAACTCCAAGAACTGATACTGCACTGAGGAACTTATGCAGACCTTCAAAAAGAGTTCAGCACTCAAGTTCTATTTCTGTTTTTATTGAAATAAAATTGAAAAATACTTCTGGCCAATATTTACACCTTTGCTCCAATTACTGTTCAAATCCTTGTGCTAAATAATGAACAGGCTTTTACAGAATTGTCAGAAGGTCTCACAATGCAGCATCGTGCTCTTGGCAAGGATTAAGTGCCTGCCCAACATTACACCAGCGTTCCGAAATCCCTGAGACTCTTCCTGCAATGTGCTATTTCCCCAGCTGCCCCTGAAGGCAGCAGCATTCTCAGAACAAGAACTGCTGCCCAGATATTGAACCCACTCAGCAATGGGTAAAAGGACATTTTAGAAATGTGGCAAACTGGATCACTGATTGGAAAAATGGAAGAGAGGTTTTGTAATAAAAGAAAACCTCATTTCAGTCATTCATTCTACATCATTTTCCAGTTTTCTGAAAATGCGTCACCACTAAGAAAATCTCATTTCCACCCAAACCAGTGTCCAAACAGGAGCTTTTGCAGGTAAATTCACTCTGCTGAAGTGACACATAAGGAACAGAATGCTCAAATTAAAACCTTTGGCCTCTCCTTCCACATGCTGCTCGTCTGTCTGTGCTCCATCTCCCCACCAGCCATGTCTTGTCCAAAGGCTCTCCCTGCCTTGCTCAGCTGCCAGTGAGCTCGCTGCTCTCAGGTAAATTCAGCCCCAGGCTCTGTAAAATGTTCGAGGTGGGTCCTGCCAGGCCAGCCTGGGCACTGTAGGACTCCAGCAGGTTTGCCACCAGGTTCATGTCCACATCCAGGGCTGCCAGCTCAGCAGCCTCAGCTCCAGAATCAGGGCCAGCACTCTCACATGGGGCTGCTCCAGCAGAACTTGCCTGCAGTGAGTACAAAGAGAAAGGGTCATCACATTGCATGAGCAGATTTAAAGGGGAAAAAAAAGGCAAACCACAGGAGAAAAGAAACAACAATTCTGCAGCCAACAAAGTCCAGTACACTCCTGAGTCCTGACAGACAGGAATTCAGACACCAAATGCTCATGCCAGCTGAAAATCACCACTGACCTTCACCCAGGTTAGGTTCCAAGAGAAGGACACAAAGTGTTGCTGAGTCCTGGCTCCAATTCCTGTGGGAGAAAACTACTACAGGAATTGGAGCAAGTCCTGAAGCTGCTTGCCCCACTACTCAAAGCAGGGAAATGCAACTAAGCCTTGGAAAAGATGGACAAATTCCAAGCTTAGGTAAGCTCTAGTTTGACAAAAACGTATGGTGGTGCAGGTCCAGCACACTTTGCTTGCACGTGGGAAGGTTCTGATCCCATCACTCAGAATGGCCACTGGCAGCACAATTCCAGCTTGGAAATTACTGCTGCAAATCAGAGCTCAGGGCACACTCACCCCTCTCTTGTGGCTGCTGAAACTTTTCCCAACGTTGGTCTTTGCCATGTGCACTTGGAACTCAATACAGGAGTGGGCCGTTCCTATAACTGAAGTATATTAAAGGATATTACCCTAAGAATTTCCATAAAGTTGTCCAATATAATACCATTCAAGTAAGTACTCAATTTATGTCCAGTTTATTAACTTGAAAGAAGTGGTCAAAGGCATCTTTAAAAAAAATACAAAACCTCAGAACTACCAAAAGCCCCAGAACTCACAAAAACCAAACACACATAAAAATTACACTTGCATGGGCCCAGGCAGGTCTATGCTGTTATGTATGGACCTTGAAGAATATTTAATTCTAGAGGGGTGGAAATTAAATGTAAACCAGGGAAATCACTTACACCTCACACAATCACATATGGTGGTTTTCTTCACTCAAGTGTATTTCTCCCCTTGCTTTAGATGAATGAATCAATCCCCACATCCCTCTTTTTCCTTTTTAACTTCCAAAACAAAATCCTTTCAAAGTGGAACAACCTGCACATGTCCCCTTTAAACACATTAATTCATTTGACACAGAGATAAGGATTCAAGCTCTTGCCCTGCTGCAACTCCTCACACAAGTTCAAGGGTTAAAATGTATTTTCCCTGGAATGTTCAAAAGCCACAGACACACTGCTTCACCTTGAAATAATCCTTCTCCTTCAAGTACAAATAGAGAACCAATACAAGAAGCAGCACAGCTTTTCTAAAAAAGTTATTTGAGATGCCAGAGACCACAATGCAACCAGGAAAAATACCTCTTTTAACTGAAACAAGTTTCATCAAATATATCTTGCTTCCATAACAACAATAATTGTTACAATTTTCTCTTCAACTAGAGAAGTGCTTCAGGAGAACCAGCATAGCCTGACTGCTTCAGAACATCACAGGCATTAAAAAGCATTATTTCAGGTGCCACATGCGACCTCTGCTGGTTCCTGATCCTAAGTAAAGGCCTGAATGCAATGTTCCCAACTCCCTCACTCTGGCTCTTCCTCAAACAAAATATGAGCCCGGACACTCCAGGCAGCCCTCGCACAAGAGCAGCTCAGCAGCACCCGCCTTACCTGGCTGCCAGCCCCAGCAACTCCCTGCTCATCTCCCGGAGCAGGTACACAATGAACCACTCATCCTCCACGTTCTCCCCGAACACCGTGCTGCCGCCCAAGTGTGCCGGGCTCTCACCTGCACAGAGAGGACACGCGGCTCAGCACCGCCATGCCCAGGAACACATTGTCCACACAGGCTGCGGAGTCTCCCTCACTGGGATATCCCAGACCCTGCTGACACAATCTTGTGTCCTGTGCTCGGGGATGGCCCTGCTGCAGCAGGGAGGTGGCACCAGATGCCTCACTGGGTTTGCCCGTGCTGTGACACCAAGAGTCGGGGAAGCCGCCGGGGCCCCCTCACACGCTCCCGGTTCCCCTCACACGCCCCGGTTCCAACCCGCCGGGTGCCCCTCACACGCCCCTAGTTCCCCCTCACACGCTCCTGGTTTCTGGCCCCCATGTCCCCCATACACTCTCCCGCTTCCCGGCCGCCGGATCCCCCTCAAACGATCCCGGTTCCCCCTCACACGCTCCTCGACTCCGGCCGCCGGGCTCCCCTCACAATCCCCGGATCCCCCTCACACTCACTCTCTTCCCGGCCTCCGGGTCCTCCTCACACGGCCCCGTTCCCCCTCACACACCGCCCATTCCCTGTCGCCGGATTACCCTCAAAAGGTCCCGGTTCCCGCCGCCAGGTGTCCCTCACAGGCTCCCGATCCCCTCTCGCACGCTCCGGATTCCCGGCCGCCGGATTCCCTTCAGACGATCCCCCCTGGTTTCCCCTCAGACGCTCCCAGTTCCCCCTCACACGCTCCTCGATTCCGCCCACCGGGTTCTCCTCACAGCCCCCGATTCCCCCTCACACGCTCCCGTATCTCCCTCACACTCTCCCGGTTCCCGGCCGCCGGGCCCCCCTCACAGTCCCCCCGCTCCGGCCGCTCCTCCCGCCCTGCCTCCCGGCCCGCTCCCGGCTCACCGCGGCGCCGCACGGAGCGCAGGCGGAACGGCTGCCGCTGCCACACGCAGCCGGCCAGGAGCGGGCCAAGCGCACCAGGGCCAGCTCAGCGCAGCGCCGCAGCAGCGCCTCGCCGCCCGGGCCCACCGCCGCCAACAGGCGGGAAGGCCCCGCATCCTCGGGCAGCGCCGGCCGCCGCAGCGCCTCCATCGCGCCGGGGCCCAAAGCGCTCGGCCCCGGGGAGGAGCGGCGCGATGGCGGCGGCGGTGCTGAGGATGATATCGCGATACGCGCGCACACCGGTGCAGCCGTGAGTGGCCGCCGCTCCCCCGGTACCCGGCGCGGCCCCGAGCCCCATCGCGGTTCTGGGCACGATCCCCCGGCCCCGCTCCCCTCAGCACCGAGTAGGGCCCTGTGACGGCCCGGTCACCCCCTGTCCCCGACGGGATTCCTGAGCACCGGACACCGGTGTGACAGAACGCGATTAAATCCCTGTAACTGCCTTTAACCCCTGACCCAAGAGTTGGCTCAGTTCTGACTTACTCGGCTCGTTTACTCTTGTTCTATTTAATTTAATTCAATGTAATTAATCTACAGGGATAATGGCATCATCTCTCCTTTTAGGGAGCTGTAGCCCAATTGACAGCATCTTAGGTTTAAGTTTACCTGATTTTGATCCAGCTGTCCTATTGTTAGAGGGTCAAATTGCCAAGTCCAAGAGACATGAATACAGATCTGAGGCAGAAAACATCTGGGTTTGTTGGCAATTTTCCAACCAGGTAGAGCCACAGCCTGGCCAGAGCCCAGACCCTCATTGGGAGGGTCTCCCTCACATTCCTTAAAAACAGATCCCTCAATAACAGCAGCTGTGAGATGCCCCAAACACAGCAAACTGCTGGAGTGCTCCTGTGAGAATAACTGGGGCTGTGTCTGATTGCCACAGGGCAGAAGCTGCCTTGCCCTCAGCAGGGCACAGCCCTGGCCCATCAGGATGGGTCACAAAAGGGTCAGCAAAGACCACAGGAGCTCAGCTCAGATGGGGCTTTTGACAGAGCCCAGAGATCTTATCCTGGAGCTCTGAAAACACAGGAAAATGATGAGACAGCCCTGGCTCAAGGCACAGCAACCCTGCTGGAACAAGAGGAGGGACCAAAGGCTGAGAAGGCAGTGCAGGGAAGGGCTGCAGGCAGCCTGGGCACAGAGATGCACCTGCAGCTGGGGAACAAACCAGAGAGATCCCAAAGTGACACCAGTCTGTAGACAGTCACACAAAGAGATGGCACAGCTCATGAAAAGCCAGGTATCAATAAGGTAATGATACCTTATGAATAATGCCTGTTCTAAAAATGAGTGAATTGACATGATGGAACCAATAGATCAGCAGTGACTGTCTCAGGAATTGCAGACAATATTCTTCCAGCATTCCTGTATCCATACCAGTGAAACACTGAACAGCTGACAATGGATAACAGCCATAATGTAGAACAACCCCCCACTCTGCTGTGTTATCTATGGAAGATAAACCAGAAGAGATCACAGTGAATGATCCTGTCAGGCAGTGCAGCACTGACACCTGTGCAACCTGTGAGAGGATCAAGGGCCCAACGAACTGTATCTGCTTCTGCCCAAAAGCAGGGGTTTATCAGTGCTTCATCACAGCTGTTTCAGTCGGATGTGTCTTATCTCTAGAAGCAAATAAAAATAACCATATCTTGCAATGTAAAAAACCCATATTTAAACAAAATTAACTTAGGACTTAAAATTAGTTGCAGTGTAATTCTAACTTAAAGTTAACATCTTTAATACTGAATAAAAACTGATCTTACTAAAACTGGAATAGAACATGAAACGGCTTAAAGTGAAGACTGAAACTTGACATTGTTCAAAATCAGTAACACTCAAACCTGACAGAAATCCACCTCAACGTAAACGAGTCTTAAAAAATTAACTTAATAGAGTAATAAAACATAACATTACTCAGACCTAGCTTTGCTTAATCTTAAGAACACTAAAATCATATGCTTAAAAGTTCTGGGTACTACAAAATGTAACTTATTCTGCTGCTATTAATAGCAAAAGGCACTGAAAATGTGAACAAAGTGTAGCTGAAATAACGGCCTGATGGTTTTACTGGAGAGATTAGAAAAATGTTATAAATATGTTGACCACATGTAATTTAAGACTGAGAAAAACTCATGGTAGCCACAAATTTTAAGGAACCATAAATTTACTCAGACCTTTTAAAGTGCAATTGTACCAAAAGAAACAACAATGTGGAATTTGGCAAGCTGTCCTACAAACCGGGTGCTTCTCGAGATTGTATTTAGTGTAACACCATATGGTCAATGTTTTCAGCATTTCTGTTAAAGAAATTAGATTATGTTGTACATTACAATAATTCACTGTGTTTACCACTTTGAATCTCTCCAGTAACAAGTCTCAGAGAAATCAGAGTACACGAAAAACACAAGATGAACATTAAAGAACCATTTCAGCACATATTTGAGGCATTCTAGCACACGGTGCGTGAGGCTTCGGTAATCAGGGGCAATCAGAGCCCTTCCGGCAGATGCCGGGGGTTCGCCCCGCCGGACGGGGGGAGCCACGGGGGTGTGAGGTCGCCCGGGGCCAAGCGGAGCCGCCGTGCCCGCCGGGCAAAGCCGAGCCCCGGCAGTGGGGAAGCCCCGGCGGCAGCGAGGGGCTCGGCGGGGAAAGCCGAGCTGCGACCCCGCCCGGGGCTCGGGGTGAGGCGGGGCAGCCCCGCGCCTGCCGACACCGCCGGGGTTTGCATTGCGCTCGGCCGAGCCGAAGGCACTCGGGTTCTGATCCCCGGTGCGGGCCGGCAGCGCCGGGAGGCGGCAGAACGGTGAAGGAACCGATCCGGGAGAAGGCAACGGGGGGAACGGGGGGAACGGGGAGAGGGGACGGGGCGGGGAACAAAACGGCCGCACCACGATTGGCTGCGCTCCCGAAGGCTGATTGGCCAAAACGTCCAAAATTCCTCACACACTAACGTCAGCTCTAAATGTGTAGCAGCAGCGGAAGGAACCGCAGCGGTGGCAGCACCCAGAGGTTGGCAAGGCGATGGCGGAGCTTAGAGGCGGCTTCAGTGCAGGTGCGAACCGCGGTCGGTTGTGCTCCGTTCACGGGTAGGGAGCCACAGCGGCCGTGCCGGCGCTCGGTGTCCCCGGGCTCCGAGGCGCCGGGACAGGGAATGCGGAGCACAGAGGTGAGTAGCCCGGCGCTGCTGGTTCTTGTCCCTCGGCAGGCGGACTCCGAGCCGCAGCTGCCCCGGGCCGGCAGCACCCGGCAGCTCCTGTTCCAGGGGCGAGGCCGCCGCGAGCGGAGCCGGGCCAGCAGTGTTGCTCTCACGGCTGCAGAGGGCGGCGGGAGCGGCTTGGAGTGCGGCCAGCGGTGACTGCATTGGCGGGGCCGCGCGGGGGCCGGGCCGGGGTGAGAGGAGAGGCCCAGAGCGCTTTTGCTGGCCCCGGGCACCTGGCCTGGCCCAGCCCAAAAATCCCTGCCATCATTCTCTGCACAGTTATCCAGCCCCACGGCGGCTCCGGCTCTGCGGGCAGGCGGCTTCAGGAATTCAGAGTGGGCAAAATGGGAGAGAGGGAGAGGAGGCAGCTGGTGCCAGTGGGTGAAATGTCTTTGCTGCCAGCTGGCAGGGAGAGGAAGAGGGTGAAAGTGGCACCAAGTAAACAGGAGAGAAAGAGGGACAAGGTTGCAGTGGTGGAAGGCGGCAGAGATGGCCATGGGGCAGGCAGGTATTTTGCTTTCCAGCTCCGTGGGAGGAAACCAAGAACTGTTTCTAGGAAAAGAGGAGAGAAACAGAAGATGGTGGATATCGTCGATAATTGGCATTCATTTCATATGCCTAAACCGCAAAGGCTCCGCGGGGCGCAGGGACGCTACGGCTCCTGTCCCGAAAACCTGCACTAATAAAAAGGGACCCACGCCGAAGAGCCTGGAGAAGAACCTCGGCCCCTCGGGACGCTGCTTCTGGGGGTCTCCCTCACTGCGGGCCGCGACCCTCCGCTCTCACGGACGGCCCCTCGCTGCTTTCCCGCACGACGAATGCTCAAAACCGCCAAAATCCCCCCTCACACCCACATCGGCTCTAAACCACGGTGCCAGCGGCCGTGCCCGCTGTGTCTGGCCGGGAGTGGAGCGGCGGCGGCGAGCGACACGTTCGTCTCATTCCGGAGCGACGGCGGCACCCGGAGCCCGGCGAGGCGGCGGAGGAGCTCGGAGGCGGCTCCAGCCCAGGTGGGACTCGAGGTCGGTGCTGCCCCAGCTCCCGGAGGCTGCGCTTGTCTCCGCAGCTGCCGCCGCACCTCTGGGCAGCGGGGACAGCGCAGCCAGAGCTGGCACCACCCGCCCGAGCCCCCGCAGGGCCGGCACCAGCAGTGACCGCTCATCGTGTCCCTTTCAGGGTGCCATCAGCGCCGGTGTAAAGCTGCTCCCGAGTCTGAACTCCCAAAGGCTTTGTCAGCACACCTGATGTCTCAGGAGACAGGTGCCGTTTATTCCAGGAAGAGAGATGCTGGCTGCTCCCGAGTCTGAACTCCCAAAGGCTTTGTCAGCACACCTGATGTCTCAGGAGACAGGTGCCGTTTATTCCAGGAAGAGAGATGCTGGCTGCGAGCAGGAGGAGAGTGAATTGTGCTCCATTTCTGGAGCTGGGAATGAGTCCCCGGAGAACAAATCAGAAACAGGGAACAGACACAGAAGATTGCTGGGTGAGTGCAGGGCCCCTGCTGTTGCCTCCAAGGAGGTGACAGTGTCACCTCCCAAGGACAGGACTGGCAGGTGTGTGGCTGTTTCCCGATGTCTGGAAGAGGCCCCATGCTCTGCTGGGCCCCATCAGGGGCTGGAAGCAAGAGCCCCAGCTGCCCCCAAGGCTGTGTCCCTGGCTGTCCCCACAGCTGTGTCCCTGGCTGTGTCCAGGCTCTTGGCTCTCTGGCTGCCAGCTGAGTGAGGGCCACACTGGCTCAGGGCTCCCTGCTCTGCTCCCTGGCCATGGGCTGAGCAGATTGCAGGCCCGGCTCTGCTCCTGGCAGCCAGCAGCTCTTTCCTGCTCCAGGTGAATGGTTCAGGTCCCATCCCGTGGGCACGGTGGTGCTGATTCTGCTGCTCCTGGTGCTGGTGCTGGCTTTGGTGGTGGCCTTGGCTGTGCAGTCAGGTAAGGGAGGGGCAGCAGCCTGGGCCCAGCCCCTCGGGGCAGATTGGGCTCCCTGCTCAGGGGAATCCTCACACCTTCTCCTCTTCCCCCGGCAGCAAAACAGGTTCTAGTTCCCTCTGCGACTCCACAGTGTGTTCTGTGCTGTCTCCCTGGCTGGGTTGGCTACAATGGTGTCTGCTACTACTTCTCACGGGATTACGGCACCTGGGAGCAGGGTCAGGAACAGTGCTCTGAGCTCGGGGCCTCCCTGGCCATTGCCAAGGATGAGGAGGCCATGGTGAGTGAGGGGCTGCGGGCGGTGTGGGGTGGCTGAGGGCAGCCTGGGGGTGCTCCTGGGCCGGGCTCGGTGCTCGTAGGGCCGGGGCTGCAGCCCTGGGCCGGGGCCTTGCAGGGAAGGAGCCCCGGCGTGCGGGGGCAGCCCCGGGCACGTGTCCCCCCGAGGGGCCGGGGCAGCTCCCACTCCTCTCTCCTGGGCAGGATTTGCTTTTCCGCCTCCGCGGGAGCGGCGATTTCTGGCTCGGGCTGCGCAGACGGGGCGAGCGCCTGCAGTGGGAGGACGGCAGCAGCTACAGCTCCCAGTGAGTGCCGGGGAGCCGGGCAGGGCCTGGGGGGACAGGGGCACAAGGTGTTCCCCTGGCAACCGGCGCTGGCTCTGCTCCTCCCTGCAGGGTTCCTGTCCTCGGCAATTCTGAGTGCGTGTACCTGGGTGACGGGAATAGATTGAGGAGTGAGAACTGCTCCAGTGAGCGGCCGTATGTCTGCAGCAAGGCCCAAGCTGCCCTGCAACAGGGGCTGCAGAAAGGACCTTCTCCACTCTGGGCAGTGCCATCTTCACCTCTGAGCCCAGCACAGGGCTGTCCTTCCTCAGCTGCACCCTGTGTTAATGCATAAATAGAAAAGCCAATAGCTTTCTTTGTTATTAATAACATATATAACAATCTCGACTGGCAAATCTGTATCACCCTCAGCTCTTGGAAATTACCACAAACTGGCCTGAACGTGATGCTTTAGCTTGGAAGAGGAAGAAGAGCAGCTGACATGTGCTGAGGAGGAACCCTACTTTTGTCATCAGGCACCTGACTGTGAACAAGGCTCTGTCAGCTGCTGGTTCTCTCTGTGTCTCTCGGCTTTGGAGGAGGACAGTCTGTCAGCTGCTGCTTGAAGAAGAGAATTCGCTGGCACTGCCATAACTCAGCCCAGAGCTGTTTCTCCTGCTGTGGGGTGAGCCTGTGCTTGTGAGAGCAGCCCCTGCACGGGGACCTCACTGTCACCCCTCAGTGCCAGGGGGCCCTGTCCCCCTGCTCGGTGCCCGGGACCCTGAGCTGGGCTCCCCCTGCCGGCCGGGCCCGGAACTGCAGCGAGGGGAAAGCGCCGGGAGCGGCCGGGCAGGGTCTGTGTCTGCCGGGGCAGCGCTGCGCTGGCTGTTACACTTGGTTATACTTTGTAATACTAATGAACGATTGTTTTCCATATTCTCATATCTTTGCCTGAAAGCCCCTTAATCTCAGAATTACAGTACATTGGAGGTAGGGTGATTACACTTTCCATTGCCAGGGAGACTCCTGCCTTCCCTAGCCAACACCTGTCTTCCAAACCAGAACACCCCCATCCCTCTCTGCAAGTGTGTGGGGAGGAGGGAGGGAACCGGGAACAAAGTGAAGCCCAGGCAGGAGAGAACAGCGTGGGCAAAGTATGTTTTTAGGATTTGACTTACTTCTCCTTCCTTTGCTCTGATTTCTTTGATAATAAATTAAATTAAAATTAATTTCCCAAGTCTGGGCCTGTTCTGCCCATGATGGGTGAGAGATCTCTGGCTGCCTTTATTGAGAGCCCCGAGCCTTTCCTGCTGTGTTCTGTTGCCTGCCCAGGGGCAGCAGGAGAAGCACAGAGCGCTTTTGCTGGCACCGGGCAGCTGGCCCAGCCCAGCCCAGGAATCCCTGCCATCATTCCCTGCACCATCACCCGGCCCCACGGCGCCTCCGGCTCCGCGGGCAGGCAGCTCCAGGAGCTCAGAGTGGGCAAAATGGGAGCGAGGGAGAGGAGGCAGCCGGTGTCAGTGGGTGAAATGGCTTTGGGGGCAGAGAGAGGAAGAGGGGGGAGAAAGTGGAGCAATGTGTTCTGGTTTAGGGCAATTTTGGGAGAAAAACTTTTAAAGGGGTTTCATCTGGAAACAAATTCAAGCTCCCCCACCCCCAACTGGTTTGGGAAAAACATTTCCTTAGAGAAAAGTGGGAAAAGCTGTTCATTTAACAGGCAAAGCACTCACCAGCACAAAAAAATGATCAATATTAAACAGCAGAACCTCTCACTGTTCAAAGAGATGACAAACTGAGAAAGTCTCCTCTGTGTGATATAGCTCAGTTCACTCAGTCCCTTATCAGTCCCTTATCAGTCCCTTATCAGTCCCTCATCTGTCCCTCTGGTGCCAGGCCCAGCCTGGTGGGTGGTAGGTGTGAGCCACCTGCACTCTCCTGGTGTTCAGTCCAGAGTTTGTTTAAACAGGCCCAAAGAAAAGGAAAAACCACAGTACAGGGAACTTCTCTGCCTCATCGAGGTAACAATTAAAACAGCAAAGGAGAGCTCTGCCTCGCCATCTGTTCTGCAGACAGCTCCAGCAGCAGCAGTGGCAGAGGGAGCGCAGGGTGTGATAACAACCTGGGCCTTCTTCCCTGCCCCTTTGCTCTCAGAACCTGCCGAAAGGTGCAGAATTATTTCTGGGCTAAAGAGCCAAACGGGGATATGAGTGTCATAAAGTCACCCCAGCACACTCCTGTACCTCCTAAAAATAAAACTATTAATCTTAACAAATTCCCTCCCACAGAAATTATCAAAAATATTAACTCATTGATAAAAATAAAACCTAGCAAAACATTTCCTCAAAATACAAAAATAGCCCATATAACAACTCGCTATAACAACAACAACATCAAACAACACACTATAACACCTAATATTGAAAAAACCATCCAAAATTCCATTAAAAAGTCTACCCATGGTTATTAAAAAAAACCTGCAATAACAATTTTAACCCCTAAAACCCTACAAAACAAGTTACATCAAATTTCTTTTTACCTCAACTCACCTCAACTATAACATTAAAAGAAAAAAACAGATATTAACTAAACGAAAAAATCAAAACTACCTTCATTATTATCAATAACATAATAACAAGTATTAGTACTATTAAACATACCATCTTACAAAACAAAACCACCATCAATTTTCTCTAACTAGTGCATAAACATAATCATAAAAAATTTAAAATATTATATTACATAAACTTATCTAACCACTCAGTCCACCCACAAACATCTTCAAAAATGAGATATTTAACAAATTAGATTAAAACAAACAATAAATCCTAGTTAATCAATTTATTTTTAAAAACCCAACTTTATACCTTATCTAAAAAGAAGTTACAAAATAAATTTCCAAATATTAATTATTATAATACCAGTATAAGTAATAGTATCTTATATAGTTCACTGTATACAACACATAACAAATACAACCATCAAAAAAGTTTTTACAGTCCAAAAAAGAAAGAAAGGTGTGAGAAATGGATTTGTAAAGAATTCTCAAACCCTGACAAAGCTCACACAGCCTTGAACATCTGTTTGCAAACGCTGAGATAAGGAGTGCTGACTTAGAGAGGTCACACAACAGAGATGGCATTGTTGAGAGGGAGATTGTTTCAATGAGTTTCAAAATATGGCCTTGAAAAAAGAGCAGGTACTTTAGAGAATTAGAACCATGAAAGATGCACTGAAACAGGGCCACATGAGGTAAAAATGCAGGTGATGGGGGTTAGGAGTAAAAGTAGTTCTGAAAGAAAACATTCACTTGTGTTAAAATTTTAGAAGTTTAGTAATAATGAAAATAGTAATAAAAAGGAGGACAATAGGAATTTGGACAATCAGAGTTAGGCCAACCAAAGACAATAAAACCCCAAAGAATTATGGATGTCTGGGTGCTTTTGCATTCTGCCACAAAAGCACACCTGGCTAACAAAGGATTAACCCTTAAAAGCAATAGCCTAATTCATATTCATATATCTCATACATGAATCAAACATTCCTTGCAAACTAAGGGGGTTTCTGCTTAATTTCAACTTTCCCTCTCACCTTGTAAATCAATCATTTTGGTCCCTCAAAGTCTGAGCTTTCCCGACAAGGAGGCAAGAGTTCTTCTCTTGGGATCTTGGTGAGTTGCTGCTGTTATCTCTATGCAAAGAATTTCTTGGTTATCTTATCCATCCCTCGAGCTACTTACAAAAAGTATCTTCCATCACATAGTTTCTATTTTAATAATATGCTATAGCCCAAAAACTATATTTACCACACTTCTAAAAAGAGATTAATACAGCTCTGCTTAAAAGAGACTAATACAGCATAACCTATCTAGTGTGAAAAATGCGTATTTTATGATTGGCTTTTTGCAAGTATTCAAATGAATATTATATGTGTTATGTTAGAAAGTGATGCTGTATTAATTGCCTTAAGTAGTGTGTTAAATACAGTTTTAGCATTATAACATAATGTTAAAATAGAAACTATGCTATGTAGGATACTCTTCTCCTAAAGAAAGGACTCGCACCGAGAGAGCAGCCACAGGACACCCAAATCTTTCAGAGAAAGAGAATTTATTGCTCCATTATCGAGTTCTTCCTGCCTTGCTCAGCCCTGAAGACGCCGTCAGGACTCAGAGGAAGAAGCTGACACTGCCCAGCCAGAATCCTGTGTGTGAATGGAATTAATGCATCATGGATGAGCTGTTTGAATGTGCAACAGGCTGTTGCTTTTAAGGGTCAATCCTCTGTTAACGTGGGGCCTTTTTTGGGCTTATTTTGCCCAGAAAGAGGAACCCAGACTGTCTGTAACTCTTTGTTTCTATTGTCTCATATTGTCCTAATCCAAATTGTCCAAATTATTATTACTCTAATTATATTGCTGTTTTTATAACCATTTTATTATCATTAAACTTTTTGTAATTTTAAAAACAAGTTGTTGGTGTTTTTCATATATAGAATTCATTTTATTATGTGCAAAGAGCCAATCATATAATAGGCATTTGTCATAGTGGTATTGTGTGGTAAAAGTTTTCAGCTAATATGCTGAAAAATATTCATAAGATATTGTAACCAGGAATTAAGTTAGCTGTTAATAGAATAACACTGACTCTGACATCTCTCAGCTCTCATTCTCCATTGAGACTGATCATGAAATCAAATCTTTTAAAACACCTCTGCGTTACCCTGTCAATACAAAAATAAAAACCCAACCTTGTAGCAGTGTGATGTCACAGCCTGTCTCAGGTATCCCTGTCCTTTCCCAGGCGCCAATCGCGTTCCTTCTCCCCACCCCTGACCCTGCTGCTGCTGTCTGTCCATCCTGGCATTCCGGAGGGCATCGAGTGATTGGCGGAGTTCAAAGGATGCCCTGCATCCCTGGGGGCCATTGGCCCTCCCAGGTGTCGCTTGCACCTGAGACCTGCCCGCCCAGCACCTGCTTGGAGGGATCCCTGCCCTTCCCCTCCCCTCTCCTAGAGTTTAAATTAGCCACAACCAGGGGTTCGGGATTCTGTTAGAGCTGTTCCGAGACTCAGAAGCCTGCCATCGGAATAAACTCTGGATCGACCTCTCTAGCAGAATCCACTCCTTTCCTTCGCCATTCGCCTTAAAGCATCTGCACAGAGGTAAAACCGGAGCTTTGCTTGTCTGGGCCTGTCCCGAGGGCCAATGACGAAAGGTGTCTGTGAGGCGAATGCACCGCACCTGCCGCCTTTCGGCCAAGCACCAAAGGCTCGACAAGCCCGGACAAGCCCCATCTGCACATATATTGGATATTAGTTCAATACAAAGCGTATCGCCTACCCTGGGTGCCGAGCCATCCCTGCTGCTCCCCAGAGCCCCGCGGGCACCGGGCCCGCCTGGCCCGCCCTTGGCAGCGAGGCCTCTCCTCCGTCCCTCGGGCCGGGCCGAGCCGCCAGCGCCACAGCGCCCCCTGCAGCCGCGGGGAGGCCCCGCACCCGCCCTGCCGGCCGCGTCCGCAACTGCAGCGAGGGGAAAGCGCCCGGGGCGGGAGAGGCCGGGCTGCGGCTGGGGCTGCGGGGGCAGCGCCGCGCTGGGGTGCGCTGGGGGACACACCGGCACAGAGCTGTCATTGTGCTCTCGGCTCTGCGCCCGACAGCCCCTTCATTGCAGGATTACAGTCATTCCCTTAGCAGATCCCTGTCCTTCAAACCAAAACACCCCCCTCCCTCTGGGCCACTGTGTGGGGAGGAGAGAGGGAGGGAACTGGGGATAACATGGAGCCCAGGAAAGAGAAAGCACTGTGGGGAAGGTGCATTTTCAGGATTTGGCGTACTTCTCATTCCATTGCTCTGATTTGTTTGATAATAAATTCAATTAAAATTCATGTCCCCACTCCGGGCTTCTTATGCCTGTGAAAGGTGAGAGATCTGTTGGTAAATGATGGAGAGCAGCCTCCCAAGCTCATCTGCCAGCTCCCTCATCCCCCTGGGGTGGATCCCCTCTGGCCCACAGATTTATGAACATCCAAGCAGCTCAGCAGTTC
Source organism: Fringilla coelebs (assembly GCF_963513975.1). Taxonomy (NCBI): domain Eukaryota; kingdom Metazoa; phylum Chordata; class Aves; order Passeriformes; family Fringillidae; genus Fringilla; species Fringilla coelebs. The sequence goes on along the minus strand of NC_140066.1, from coordinate 3,835,564 downwards.
TCTGACTGCCTCCTCCTGGATAACAGGGGGTCCATTCTGCTCCCTGACACCATCTACCAGCCCAGGAGGACACTTGTCCTGAGGACAAGCTGTGTTCCCACTGAAGGCTGAGGGAAAGAAGGCATTGAGCACCTCTGCCTTCTCCTCATCTGCAGTTACTGAGTTCCTTCCTGCATTCAAAAGAGAACAAAAGTTGGTCCTTCCCTTCCTTTTTCTAGTAATACATCAGTAATCCTTTACAAAATTACCAAATTACGTTTAAGCTGAGCTTTGGCCTTCCATTATTTTTTTCTACATATCCTAGCAGCCCCCTTAAATACTTCCTGAGAAACCTGACCCTCCTTCCAAAGATGACACGTCCTACTCTTATTCCTAAATTCCTTCAAAACCTCATTCCCCATCCAGGCTGGACGTCTGCCTTGTTGAGGTCTTTTTTGGCACACAGGTACAGTCTGCTCCTGTGCCCTCAAGATCTCTGGTTTGAAGCATGCCCACCCTTCCTGAACTCCTTTGATTTCAAGGGCTGCTTTCAAGGGAATTTCTGAATAAGTCTCCTCAGTAGCCCAAAGTCTGCCCTCAGGAAGTCTAATGTAAAAATTCTATTGCTGTTCCTCCTGGTATCACCAAATATCAAAACCACTACAATTTCAGGATCTCTGTGCCAAATGAGGCCTCCAGCCAGCACATCTCCCACCAGCCCGTGTGTACTCACAAAGAGCAGGTGTGAGGAAGTCCCTCCCTGGAACGCTGCCCTGGAAACATGCCGGGAATGGTGCGGATCTGAACAGAGCTCATTTGTGGTTTCTCAGGCTCCCTGCCAACGCTCCTGTTTTCATCCTGGCTCTTTTTATCTGTTCCCGTGCTACCTGCCATCTGTTTTTGTTTGCAATTGCCTTCAGCCTGGCTCTTTTTTTGTTCTCGGCCTCACCTGCCAACCGTTCCCGTATGCAATTGAGCCCAGCCTGGCTCTTTGTTCCCTTCTCGACCTCCCTGAAACTGGTCCTGTTTGCATCCGCTCTTGACTCGCTTCCTCCCACGCCCCCTCCCCGCACCGCCGTCGGCTCTTTGTCCGTGCTGATTGTTCAAAACGGCCAAAAGCCGCTCCGACCCCACAGCGGCTCTACCCTGCGGTGCCAGCCGGAGCTCGGAGTGTCTGACCGGGATGGGAGCGGCTTCGGGCGGCACGTTCGGGTCATTTCGGAGCGGCGGCGGCACCCGGAGCCCGGCGAGGCGGCGGCGGAGCTCGGAGGCGGCTCCAGCCCAGGGGCGACCCGCGGTCGGTGCTGCCCCAGCTCGGGGCTCGCTGCGGGCGGAGGGGCCGCGGTGAGGGGCGGGGGGCTCTGGTGAGTTCCTTGTGCCGGGTCCCCCCGTGTCCCCCTGCGCTGAGATCGCCGAGGGAGCGGCTGCCCGCGGTCACAGAATAACAGAATCTCTGGGTTGGGTTGCAAGAGACCTCCAAGATCATCGAGTCCAACCCAGCCCCAACACCTCAACTAAACCCTTGCACCCAGTGCCACATCCAGGCTTTGTTAAACACATCTAAGGATGGTGACTCCACCACGTTCCTGGCGAGACCATTCCAGTACTTTATCACCCCTTCTGTAAAAAACCTCTTCCAAGTATCCAGCCTATATTTCCCTTAGTGCACATTAAGGGCCTGTGTCCCCTGGTTCTGTCAGTGCTGCCTGGAGAAAGAGCTCAGCCCCAGCTGAGCACAGCCACCTTTCAGGAGCTACAGAGAGTGATAAGGGCACCCCTGAGTCTCCTTTTCTCCAGGCTGAGCACCCCCAGCTCCCTCAGTGCTTCCTCACAGGGTTTGTGTTCCCAGCCCCTCTCCAGCCCTGTTGCCCTCCTCTGGATGCGCTCCAGCCTCTCAAGGTCCTTCCCACCCTGAGGGGCCAGAGCTGGACACAGCACTCCAGGTGTGGCCTCACCAGGGCCAGGTACAGGGGCAGAGTGACCTCCCTGCTCCTGCTGGCCCCACCATCCCTGATCCAGGCCAGGAGCCATTGCCCTTCTTGCCCACCTGGGCACTCTGCTGGCTCATGTTCAGCCGGCTGTGCACCAGCACCCCCAGGTCCCTTTCTGCCTGGGCACTGCCCAGCCACACCGTCCCCAGCCCAGAGCATTGCAGGGGTTATTGTGGCCAAAATGCAGGACTGGGCACTTGGATTTATTGAACTTCATCTCCCTGGACTCTGCCCATCCATCCAACAGTTCCAGGTCTCTCTGCAGAGCCCTCCTACCTTCCCACAGATGGACACAGCTCCCAGCTCCCTGTTCTCTGCAGATTTACTCATGAAAGCCTCAATTTCCTCATCCATGTCGCCAATAAAAATATGGAAAAATATTACTATTAAAAATTATGCCCACTAGAGACTGAGGCAAAGAAGGAAATAAGCACCTCTGCCTTCTCCTCATCTGCAGTTACTAAGTTTCCTCACACATCCAAAAGATAACAAAAGCTGGTCCTACCCTTCCTTTTACCAATAATATATTTCTAAATACATGTTTATTATCTTTTACAAAATTACCAAATTAAGTTCAAACTGAGTTTTGCCCTCCCTAATTTTTATCCTACATACCCTACCAGCCCCCTTAAAGACTTCCTGAGAAACCTGACCCTTCTTCCAAAGCTGATACATCCTCCTTTTATTCTAAAGTCCTTCAAAATGTTTCCGATCCAGGCTGGACATTTTCCTTGCTCACTCATCTTTGGGCACACAGGGACAGTCGGTTCCTGTGCCAAAGATCTCTGGTTTGAAGCACGCCCACCCTTCCTGAACAACTTTGTTTTCAAGGGCTGCTTCCCAAAGAACCTTCTGAATAAGTCTCCTAAATAGGCCCAAGTCTGTCCTCTGGAAGTTGAATGTAAAAATTTTATTGGTGTTCCTCCTGATATCACCAAATATCAAGAACACTACAAGTTCTTGATCACCGTGCCCCAGGAGGCCTCCATCCAGCACATCTCCATTTACAAAGAATAACTAACAAAGTTCTATCCCTGAAGGGCTCACTCACCAGCTGTGATTGCTGCGCCCTGGAAAGACTCTAAGATTGCTAAGCCCTGGAAAGTGCTTTGGACACGGACCAGATTCCTTCCTGACTGCCAAACGCATTTCTCGTCATCACCCCAATAAATGCTTCTATTGCTCGCCTCCTCTTCTCCCCGCCCCTCGCTGCTTCCCCGGGCTCAGTTTGTTCAAAAGATCCAAATTCCCTCCCACACTCAGTTCGGCTTCGCCCTGCGGCGGTGTGGCCGGGACCGGCGGGTCTGACCGGGAGCGGAGCGGCGGCGGCGCCCGGAGCTCGGAGGCTCCAGCCCAGGTGGGACCCGCGATCGGGTGTGCCCCTCTCGGGGCTGAGGGCGGGAGGAGGGGGCCGCTGCCCGGGCGGGAGGTGTCCGTGCCACCCGTGTCTGGGCTGCCACGGGATGAACTTGAACGTGCCTCAGAGCCCAAAGCGCTGCAGGCGCCGAGTGCGGGCAGAAAGCGCCGCATCCTCCTGCTCCGGGGCCGAGGCTTCTCCGTGTTCAGGAGCCGCTCCGTGTTCACGGGCAGGGAGCCACAGCGGCCGTGCCGGCTGAGTTAGAATTTAGGGCCAGCTTTTTCTTTCTTCCTTTGAAATACAAAGCCGTGTTTCGTGTCATGTAAATACAGGCAGCGTGTGTATTGTGATTCCAATATGTGTGGAAACCGACTATGGGAGAGTCATAAAGACGAACTCAAATAATAACTGAGGAAAGTAAAGTGTGCAAGAAGGGCTTTGATCCTATCCTTTGTTTGCAATTAATCTTTATAAGTTGATTTAGGAGCATTTGAATTGAAGCACTACGGATGTTGCTTTTTGACAGGAATTTTCTGCTTGTAGATAAGCCTTAAAGAGTTTTGCAATGATAACTTTGTGAAGTATAATTTTCGAATATTGCTTGTAGTAAGGATCTTTGAAACTATAGCTTTAGAATATATAACAAGGAAATATGCTTATCTCACGCCTTAATAAAAAAGTGAAAAGCAGCTTGAGAAAGGAAGATGAAAAACAACGGAATTATTAATAGATTAGAACAAGGGAAGCTGGACATCACTGTTTTGAGATTTATAGTCCTTGCAATTTAAAGGTGGACCTAAATCTGGAATCTGTACCTCACCAGACAGGAGATTTCCTTCTTCCTTTGGAAGCTGGACCCCCACCATCTGGGGATACTCCTTTTCTGGGATACACCCTTTGAAAAACTAAATCACAACAGTGTATAGAATTGTGACGTAAAAATTTGGAATAGAAACTGCTGAGAAAGCTTATGAGTACCCCGATAAATACCTGTAAGCCCCAACTATGGGTGTGCAGTTTGTGTGCAGCTGTGTCCCCACTGCACCCAGCACTGTCTTGCTCATACTTTATTAATTAATAAATTGATTGCCGCTTGAATATTGGCCTAGTCAAGCTTCTCATTTGTAACACTCCTCCCTTCTCCCTTCTTTTCTCTTCTCTGTTTGAATCTGAAGAGGCCTCGGCTGCCTCCCGTTTTCCTTCCTCTCTCACCCTCCAGGTCCTGTTTCCCAGACCTTGTTCTTTCCTTATAAAACCCTCGATAACCCGTTCCCCACTTAAGGCTTTGTTGGATCCTTGTTTTTCTACCTTCTGGCTGCTGTGGGTGCAGGTCTGGCTTTGAGGAGCACACCCTGCTCCCTCTGCTCCAGAAACCAGCCTTGCAGTTATCCCACTCTCCTGCTGCTGAGGGCTTCCTTAGGCTCCTGCTGAAATGAAAAATATCCAGGAAGCTTTTCCTTTCTTGGGATTAGAATGCTTTCTGCAAATCCTTGAGATGTGAGCATGATGGTTAAAACCCCACTGTGCAAATGAAGGTTTTCCCCTTTTTCCCCCCTCTCCATGCTCCATCCTCTCCCTTACATTGTCATCTCAACAACTGCTAAGGAAACCTTTCTCATCTTGTCAATTGGCAATGCAACTGCTCTTTAATTCAGGTTTAAAACAGGTTTTAAAGTCAGGCTCTGCCCAGGCTATTGATTTGCATTTTGGATGAAGTTGTTGGTGCTTCCCAAGCTCTGTGCTGCTTTAAAGCCTTTCTGGAAGGCTCAAAGAATGACCCTGGCAGGGAGTGCAGGAGCCTTGTGCACTCCTTGTTTAGAAATGGAGTGCATTACACCAGGTTCCTTTGAAAGCCATCTGGAGTCAGTGAAATTAAGGCCCTGGAATTCCTTTGGGAAATGCTCCATTTAGGACAGACCCACCCTGCCAGAAGCTGTTTGTCTGATGGTCAGTTCATGCTCTGGTCAGTGCAGGGCCAGCCCCTCAAGGAATGCATGAGCCAAAGCCAGCAAGGAGAGGAAAAGTCATGAGCTGAGCTCAGAGAGCTGGGCAGAGGAAATGCCACAGATGTGCCTGGAGCATGGCCCTCCCCAGCAGCTTTTCTTACAGTTCAGTGTTCAAAAAGTTGAAAGCTGATGCTCAGGACTTTGGGATCTGGCTTGTAACTGCAGAGGGGATGAGCTCCCTTACTGGAACTTAGGCACTGGAGTGCCCCAAGCCTGCAGCCAGATTGCTTCTCCTTCAGCTTAAATTAAATGTCCTCTCTTTTTTTGGTAGTTTCTATTTTTGTCTGTTTGTTTTGTTTTGGTTTTTTTTTTAAGTATCCTCAGAGATGCTACATGAAGAGAAAGAGAGCAGAAAGAAGCTGGAGCAACACTGGCACAGTAATTCATATTTAACTCTTTCTCTTTTCCTTTTCAAAATATATGTAGATAACATGAACTTTTCAACTCTGTGGTTTGGGACAAACACTCTTTTTTCCCTTTCTTTGGAAGAGATATGCAAATCCTGAGACCCTGGGCCAATGCTCCCTGCATTTCATTTATGTTTTTACAATTAAACAAGGGGCAGATAAGATTGACAAAGATGACAAAACTCAGGAGCTCGCCGGGCAGCAGCCTCCAAACTCTTGGCTGATGCAGAGAGAAGTAGGGTGTGAAGACGGCTTTCCAGTGTAAGAATAATCCATAATAACCTGCTCACTGACATCAAAGTCACTCCTTAGAAGCCATTTGTTATTTCCCGAGCTGCAGGAGCTGGAGTGTTTGACAGAGCCTGTGCCGCGCCCGCCGGGCCCAGCGGGGCTGGAAGCTCCACGGAGCAGCTCAGCGCCCGCTCCGCGCTCGGCCCTCCGAGCCCGGCACGGAGCGGGGGCTCCGGGCACATCCCCATGCTGGGGCACAGCCGCTGCTCGGGCCCGGGGATCCTTTATCCCCTGTGCAGCTGCCAGGGGCTGAGGGCACAGTCCTGGTTCCCAGGCTGAAACCCCTGCTGCTTTACCTCTCATTCTCTTGACAAGATTTGTGTCATAATAAATTCCAATAACTCCCCCAGTCGTGTCTCTTATTCCGGTGACCGGTGACCGATCTCTCCCTGGCCTTTTCCCGACCCTCGAGCCTTTCCTGTTGTGTTCTGCTGCCTGCCCAGGGGCAGCAGGAGAGGCACAGAGCGCTTTTGCTGGCACTGGTCACCTGGCCAGGCCCAGCCCAGGCCCGCCCAAGAATCCCTGTGATAATTCACTGTACAGACCCCCAGAAGCGGCTTCCCCGGGGCTGCGCTCCTTCGCCAGCTCCAATAGAGTGGGGCCCCTTTCTTAGAACGGCTTTCTTCAGAAAAAAGAGCGATCTGACTTCTCCCCTCCTCCCCTCTCTTCCTCGCCCCTCGCTGCTTTCCCCGCACGCTGATTGCTCAAAAGGCCAAAACCCCTCTCACTCCAGACATTTTCTCTACCCTGTTCCGCCCTGCCCGCTGTGTCTGCCCGGCAGCGGAGCGGCGGTGGCACCCGGAGCCCAGCGAGGGGCAGGGGGCTCTGGCGAGTTCCTTGTGCCGGGTCCCCCGTGTCCCCCCTGCGCTGAGATTACAGAGGGAGCCATTGTAAGAGTTCCATCAAGAGGGAGCCTCCATTTGAAGGGACCTTCACATATGAAAAGATGTCTGAAAGCCCCCAGAATGATCTTCATTGAGGGAAATCGCAAAGGAAACTGTATTTCCCCTCATTTTAGGAGGCTAAATTGAGGAAAAATCCCCCTTGATTTGTCACAATATAAACAGGCGGGACACTGTTTCTTCATCCAGGAAAGGCTCATCTTTACTGCACAGCTCATATTTTATAGGATTATCAGCTGGCACCGTGTTAGATCTTTTTGGCTCACAACACTCTGACACTCAGTTCATTGGTCAGTAAATGGCATTTTGCATTGCTATTAAACCTCTCTATTTTTGGCTAGTTTACATTTATTCTTCACTGATTCGTATGGGACAGATTTCTTGTTTTTGTGAGTATGAACCTGTTTTTCTTTACAACAATGGATTGTTCTGCAAACTGATTCTCATTCCTCTGATTCTCTCTCATGGGAATTAACAGAAGAGCTGTGAGCTGCACCCAGCCCAATCAGCAGGCCTAAACCATGGTATTAAAGGCTTTTCTTTAATAGGGTTTCTAGACATATGCAACAATTCCCCTTTCTTTTTGTTTTTTAAAAGAAGCTTATGTATTCTGATGTTAAAACAGTTTGGTCCTCTGAGATTGTTCCTGTCTGTTCTGTTAAACTTTCTCTGGATCTCAGTTCGGCATTGAGCACCTTCCTCACAACCCTGTGTTAAGACACTTCCCTGCCCTTCATACAGAAACTGCATTCAAACTTTTGTCCTCCTCCAGCACCAAGACATCATCACTCTGCATTCCAATATCCCACAGTCTGCTAACCACCCCCTCCCCTTCTTCACCTTCTCTGTTTCTTTTCTTCTTACTTTCTTTTCTTTTCCCAATCTTTTTCTCTTTTCTTTGTTTCAAGGTACCTCGGACTGTACGAAGGGTATACACAACCAGTTTACTTCTAAAAGTAAGCTTACAACTTTCTTGTACTAGGACTGCAGTAGCTGTTATAGCTTGGATACACGCTGCCCAGCCAAGGCTTATTTGGTCCAACATCTTTGATAAATAAGCTGCTGGTCTCTTTACTCCTCCCACCCCTAAATTGGAATGCTATGAGCGACTCCATTTTCTACATTTATGTACAAATGAAAAGGGTTTTTCTAACGAAGGTAAGCTTAAAGCTGGTACTTAAGCCAGCTTTAATTTCAGCTCTCCTAATTTAACATAATTTTCCTTTGTTAATCTTCCATATAAAAATTTTATTGCTTGTGTGTACCCATCAAACCATAATCTGCAATATCCCAATAATCTGAGTAGTTTTCTGATTTCCCTGTTTGAAGAGGGAGGGGGAAGAGATAAAATTCCTGCAATTCTCTCAGGGTTGAGTTTCCAGTGACTCATACTTGTTAAGTGTCCAAAATATTTTACCTCTAGTTCTACAAATTGCAGTTTTCCTTTTGATACCCTTAATCCTTTTTCCCCGGAGAGGATTCCAAAGTTACACAGTAGCTTCTCTAACTTCAACTTCAGTTTCTCCAGACAATAAAAGATAGTTTCTATTGGGCTTCTTCAGTGGGAGAACAGGGGTGTTATGAGAAGACATATAAGGTTCTAACATCCCATCCTTTATAATTCCTTCTATTACTGGCTTCAAACCTTCCCATCTTTCTAAGGATATAGGATACTGACATGCACATATGGGACAATCTTCTCTCTCAGTTGTGACCTTTGTGGGGTCAATATTTAATCCTCCTCTATTTCTTTCTCCAGCCCAAACTTCCTTGTTATTTTTTCTCATCCTCTTAGCCAAGTTTTAAAACCGTAGCTGTCATTTTCTCTTCCTCTTGTATAACTCCTATTTCTAGTTTTACTTGTAACTCTCTTTTTATTAAATTGCTACCTGCCCCAGGGACCAATAAGACATCCCCCATCAAAATTTTAGTTTCTCCCTCAATTACCACATCTCTATTGTCAGGAATTGTGAAACTCTCTCCTTTTGTTCCTGTTACTTTTACAACCTTTTTGAATACTTAAGAGGCATGTTCTTTCTGTCTGTTCTGGTTTGAAAGCAAAACCAGTGAGAGACTCCAAGTCAAAAATACAATTTATTAGGGAAAAGGAAAAACCAAAATACGTTGAATTAAGTAATCCTCTTTCTTTCTAATTTTTTCTAAAGGTATGTACTACTCCAAAAGCATACCTTGAATCAGTATATATGGTTCTTTTCTTTTGTGCTAATTATTCTAGAGCTCTTTTTAAAGTATATAATTCACAAGTTTGAGCTTACCAGTTTGAGGTTAAGGTTAATTTCCCTTATTCAATAGTTTGTGTGTTCAATAGTTTTTCCTATCAACTATTGCATACCCTGTATTTTATCATTTTGCAAGGATTTGTATCTCTGTTAGCTAACATAACTCCCAAAGGGCTATTTTGGGCTATCTCTGCTAGTGTGCTTTTTACTCCCTTTTTTCTTTCCTGTATTTAGCTTCCTGGTTTTCTGTCCCATTTTTCAAGATCTTATTTATCCATCCCTGCCTCTGTTTTTCACTTTCTCTAGCAACCTAAATACCACCTTCTTCCGACCACACACACAAAAAATTAAAAACCTTTTCTCTCACACTGCTTTTCAATACAATACAGCTCCCTCCAAGGACATATAGTGAAGCTTAAAACAAACAACCTACATTACACATACTTTCATTTGTCTACTTTCACTCACTTTCATTGCTCATTCACCTTCACACATGCCTTCACACCCTCAAAACCCAAAGCAGATCCCTGTCACCAGGGAATCGCGGGTGCGTTTGGCCCCCCTGGCCTCGGGGTTGGCCTCGGGGTTTCAGGATCGCCGGGTTTCAGCATCGGGGTTTCAGTACCGCCTCCGGGAGGGGCCCCGGCTCTGCTCACCTCCGGTGCCCGTTCCCCTGCGAGGCTGGCTGCGTGTCAGTCACGCTCTGTAGCCACGACCCTTTAACAAGCCAGAGAGAACAATGGCCTGTTTGCAGGTCACACACGTGTTCTGCCACAGCCCCCACCCGCCCAGGGGAACAACGGCTGATTTTGTGTGTGACTCACTCTCACATACACACAAGAAGAAAACAATAAGGTACCTGTGACTTTCAAATCGCCTGTTACAATTCCAGGTGTTACTGGCCAGTCCCAGTACTCTTGAATATCCCTCAATCCAGCTGTGTTGTCCGGCTCCGGATGCTTTGGGCATTCTCAATCCAGCAGAATTTTGCTCAGCCCTGGATGTTCCTGGGAATATTAATACCTCAGCTCAGCAGGTTGAATCCTGGATGCGCTCGGGCATTCTCATCCCTCAGCCCAGCAGAATTTTTAAGGGCCCCTTCCACACTTTTCTTTTTTATTTTATTCTGCTTTCCCAGTGGATTTTGTCAGGAAAACCGTCAGCTCCCTTCCTCCAATGGGTCCCAGCCCTTCCCTGAGACCTGATCCCAGTTTCTCCAGGGGGAATTCTCTCACACTTTTTATCACTCACTTTGTCTGTTTACTGGCTGCTTTTCTTGGGAAAAGATGAAAACACAGCATTTCATCGGGGACTACTCACTCACTTGGCAGGTCTGGGATATGCAGCCCATCTCTCAGCCACACACAGTCATCCCCCCACCCCGTACCTGCTCCAGCCTAAAAAAATACCCATTCTTTATCCTTGGGTCTTCATCTTCATGTACACTTTTGTCTTAGGGGGTCAATTACCCTGGTTTTAGAGAATACTTTCCCTTTTCTTTGTTTTATTGTCTCTTTTTGTCCACTGGTTGCAGCCTGCATCTGTTGGCCATCCAGATGAAACAGAGGGAGGCTGCCGAATGGGCAGGGTGTGCCTTCCCTACTTGGGATCCCCTAGGGCCCTGGCAGCGAGGTGCTGATCTGAGTCACAGCACCAAAACTGTGATAAACCCCAATCCCCTGTTTTAAAATTGTTGAAGTTTAATACTAATAAAATGGTCATAAAAATAGTAATACAAATTAGAGCAATAAGAATTTGGACAATCACAGTTAGGACAATAAAGGACATTAAGAGCAAAGAATGACGAACATTCAGATGCTTTCCTCAAAAAAGCATGGCTCACTAACAAAGGATTAACTCGTAAAAGCAATAGCCTGTTGCATATTCATACATCTCATACATGATTCAAAAACTCTTTGCAAACAACGGATGTTTTCTGGTTATTGTCAACCCCCCCCTTCCAATCTTGTAAATCATGGTCAGACTCCGTTGAGTCACTCTCTTCCTGATTGAATGGTTTCTTAGCTCCTATGTACATGTTTAATGCTCGGCATGTCCATCCCTCGTCTGACTCGTATCTCGGCCAGTAGACATGATCATTCCTAATTTCCCTTCTGGTCCATTCCAATACCAGTACTGAACCGCTTTGTTCTCATCCTTATCTCTGGTGTTGGGGTCATTTTTCCACCGGGCTAGCTTCCTTCCCAGTGGACTATCTGGAGGGATGCCCATTGGTTCCTCTTCAATTTCTGCTTCTTCCTTTGGGGATCCGCTACTCACCCATGATCCCATCCTGACCAGCAGATCACAGGTCTTTCCCTGACAGAGCCCGACTTTCCAACCGGAGGCCCTCCCGACAGGAGGGCGAGGGAAAGGGGAGAGAGAGAGGAAAAAAAAAGGGGAAAAAAACTAGGAAAAAAGCTTTACTTCTCTTTCGAAAAAACCTATGGTCCAGGAGGCTTCTGTCCCCAGCCCAGCCTGGCTCAACACGCTCCGCCCCGACTTGCACAGCACGTCAAGTGTTACACCTACTGGCCGCGCACTGGAGCCCGGCAGTGCCCCTCGTGAACCCCCGCTCGACGCCCTTTATGTGCGCTGGTTCTGTGCTGCAAAACCCTTCCCAAACCCTCCACCGGCCTAAGGGAAATCTCCGCTTTCCTCTTCACCATGCGTCCCGCCCTGCCCTCCAACCACCCAATATCCTAAAACTCCAACAGATCAGGACGGGTCTAATACAGTACTGACGTGGAGTTCGCTTCCTATACCGGAGTTACGGAGTAATTGTCTGGCCAAAAAATAGTACCCACCCCTTTTCTTCTCTTTTCTTTATCCAGCCTCCTGCTGTCTCCGGGCTTCAGCCGGCAACCACCAGTGGCCCTGGGAGTGTCCAACAGACTCCGCTAAATTTGTGGTGTGGGCCACAAATTGCGAAAACTCCTGGCACCACAGGGGTGAGGTGTTTATCCTGGACGAGTCCCCAAAACTGTGAGAAATAGCTACTCACTTTTTATAATTTTAAACTTTATCAAAAATACAACAGAAGACTGAAAAGAGAAAATGTTACAGAGGCGGGAGCAAAGGATTTTCCCCATGAAGTGCTCACCCACACAATAGATGTTTGACATTTTAACCCTTTAACTCCTCCCCAAGATCTGTCCTTCTTCACTATCCAGTGGCGGAGATCACATCCTCCTGACTGGAAGTCAGATATTGCCACAGTGACAAGCCGACCCTCCCAGATGTCCCAACTTCGGCATTCTGTTGAAAACAATGCAAGGGGATAAAAAATAATGGTAAATCTATAAAATTTTTCTTAACCTATATAAAGGATATTTATCTGTTAATTGTGAGAGTCAACCATTGCATTACTGATCTATAACAAGCCGGTGCCGAAGCAGCGATGGCTCATCCCGGCTGCTGTCGGTAGGACAGAGGTGGCTGCTCCGTGCCCGGGACAGTTCCCGCCCGTGCGGAACCAGGCTCGGGGCCGCTGCTCGGGCGGGAGGTGTCCGTGCCACCCGTGTCTGGGGCTGGCAGGGGATGAACTTGAACGTGCCTCAGAGCCCAAAGCGCTGTATCCTGCCTGCTCCGGGGCCGAGGCTTCTCGGCGCTGCCCTGTGTGCTAGGAGCCGCTCCGTGTTCACGGGCAGGGAGCCACAGCGGCCGTGCCGGCGCTCGGTGTCGCCGGGCTCCGAGGCGCCGGGGCAGGGAATGCGGGGCACAGTGGTGAGCAGCCCGGCGCTGCTGGTTCTTGTCCCTCGGCAGGCGGACTGCGAGCCGCAGCTGCCCCGGGCCGGCAGCACCCGGCAGCTCGCAGGCGCTGTCAGCGCCCGTCCCGGCACGGAGCTGGGCTGCAGAGCCACAGGGGCCGGGGCTGCGGGCACCGCAGAGCTCCCGGAGGCTGCGCTTGTCTCCGCAGCTGCCGCCGCACCTCTGGGCAGCGGGGACAGCGCAGCCAGAGCTGGCACCGCCCGCCTGAGCCGCGGGGTCCCGCAAGGCCGGCACCAGCAGTGAGCTCTCATCGTGTCCCTTTCAGGGTGCCATCAGCGCCGGTGTAAAGCTGCTCCCGAGGCCGAACTCCCAAAAGCTTTGCCAGCACTCCTGATGTCTCAGGAGACAGGTGCCGCTTATTCCAGGCAGAGAGATGCTGGCTGTGAGCAGGAGGAGAGGGAACCCTGCTCCACTCGTGGGGTTAGGAAGGACCCCCACAAGGACCGATCAGCAACAGGAAATAGACACAGAAGATTCCTGGGTGAGTGCAGGGCCACCCCTGTTGCTTCCAAGGAGGTGACACTGTCCCCTCCCAAGGACAGGGCTGACAGGTGTGTGGCTGTTTCCCGATGTCTGGAAGAGGCCTCGTGCTCTGCTGGGTCCCATCAGTGGCTGGAAGCAAGAGCCCCAGCTGCCCCCAAGGTTGTGCAGTTCTCCTGCTGCAGCCTGTCCCCACAGCTGTGTCCCTGGCTGTGTCCAGGCTCTTGGCTCTCTGGCTGCCAGCTGAGTGAGGGCCACACTGGCTCAGGGCTCCCTGCTCTGCTCCCTGGCCATGGGCTGAGCAGATTGCAGGGCCGGCTCTGCTCCTGGCAGCCAGCAGCTCTTTCCTGCTCCAGGTGAATGGTTCAGGTCCCATCCCGTGGGCACGGCGGTGCTGATTCTGCTGCTCCTGGTGCTGGTGCTGGCTTTGGGGGTGTCCTGGGCTGTGCAGTCAGGTAAGGGAGGGGCAGCAGCCTGGGCCCAGCCCCTCAGGGCAGAGCGGGCTCCCTGCTCCCTGCACAGGGCAATCCTCACACCTTCTCTTCTTCCCCCTGCAGCAGCACCACAGGTTCCAGTTATACCCGTGACTCTGCAGTGCTGTCCCTTTGAATGGGTTGGGTACAGAGGGGTTTGCTACTACTTCTCACGGGATTACAGCACCTGGGAGCAGGGTCAGGAATGGTGCTCCAAGCTCGGGGCCTCCCTGGCCATTGCCAAGGATGAGGAGGCAATGGTGAGTGAGGGGCTGCGGGCGGTGTGGGGTGGCTGAGGGCAGCCTGGGGGTGCTCCTGGGCCGGGCTCGGTGCTCGTAGGGCCGGGGCTGCAGCCCTGGGCCGGGGCCTTGCAGGGAAGGAGCCCCGGCGTGCGGGGGCAGCCCCGGGCACGTGTCCCCCCGAGGGGCCGGGGCAGCTCCCACTCCTCTCTCCTGGGCAGGATTTGCTCTTCCGCCTCCGTGGGAGCGGCGATTTCTGGCTCGGGCTGCGCAGACGGGGCGAGCGCCTGCAGTGGGAGGACGGCAGCAGCTACAGCTCCTGGTGAGTGCCGGGGAGCTGGGCAGGGCCTGGGGGCACAGGGGCACAAGGTGTTCCCCTGGCAACCAGCGCTGGCTCTGCTCCTCCCTGCAGGGTTCCTGTCCCCAGCAATTCCCAGTGTGTGTTCCTGGCTGATGGGAATAGATTGAGGAGTGACAACTGCTCCAGTGAGCGGCCGTATGTCTGCAGCAAGGCCCAAGCTCCCCTGTAGCAGGGGCTGCAGAAAGGACCTTCTCCACGCTGGGCAGTGCCATCTTCACTTCTGAGCCCAGCACAGGGCTGTCCTTCCTCAGCTGCACCCTGTGCCTTGCACTTCCTCTCAGGGTCACCTCAGTGCCTCTGCATGCCCAGTGCCAACGCTGGGCTGGGGCTGCAAAGGAAAAGTCTCTGCAATCCATCCTGCCACCGATGCCGCCTGGAGTGAGTGCATTGCCCTCATGATACAACAAGCTCTGATGAGAACTCCAAATCTCCCTGGCATCTTGGAAATCATCACAAACTGGTCTGAATGTGACACTTTTGGACTGTCTTTGGAAGAGGAGGAAGAACTGCTGACACGTGCTGAGGAGGAATCCCACTTTTGTCATCAGGCACCTGACTGTGGAGAATAGTCTGTTGTCTTTCTATCTGTCTGTCTGCTGTGAAGGATCTGACTGTCCTCCCAGGCTGGAGCATGACAAGGATTTGTCTCTCTGAGGGAGAAGCAGTGACATGACATGGCATGACTGTAACCCCCATCCCTCTGTGCCACTGTGTGGTGAGGAGGGAGGGAGGGAGGGAACTGGGGACAAAGTGAAGCCCAGGAAGGAGAGAACAGCGTGGGGAAGGTGCATTTTTAGGATTTGCTGTACATCTCATTCCCTTGCTCTGATTTGTTTGATAATAAATTCAATTAAATTTAATTTCCCCAGTCCGAGCCATGATGGGTGAGAGATCTCTGGCTGCCTTTATTGAGAGCCCCGAGCCTTTCCTGCTGTGTTCTGTTGCCTGCCCAGGGGCAGCAGGAGAGGCCCAGAGCGCTTTTGCTGGCCCCGGGCACCTGGCCCAGCCCAGCCCAGGAATCCCTGCCATCATTCCCTGCACCATCACCCGGCCCCACGGCGGCTCCAGCTCCGTGGGCAGGCGGCTCCAGGAGCTCAGAGTGGGCAAAATGGGAGCGAGGAGCCAGTGGGTGAAATGGCTTTGCTGGAGCTGGCAGGGAGAGGAGGAGAAGGGAGAAAGTGGAGCAAAGTAAAGGGGAAAGAAAGGGGGACAAGGCTGGAGCAGTGGAAGGCAGGGGATGGCCATGGGGCCATGGGGCAGGTGGGCCATGGGGCAGGTGGGCATTTTGCTTTTCAGCACTGTGGGAGGAAAGCAAGAGCTGTCAAATCCATGCAAGAAAAGAGGGGAGAAATAGCAGGTGGTGGAAATTGCTGACAATTGGGATTCATTTGCTCTCCCTGAATTGCAAATGCCAACAGCCTCTGAGGAGGATGAGTGTTGGGATGTTTCTTGCCCCTGCCCTGGCTGCAAGCAGCCGCCTGTTGAGACGAGCCCTGTTCTCTAAAAGAGCTGCACCGAGGGACCATTGGGGCAGGGCTGGATAAGAAGTGAGGAATGGAAAAGGGTGGGAATTGTGAAGGGAATAAAATAGAATGGTATAAGGAAAAATGATAACAGAACTGCACCAGGAATGGCCACTGACCACTAAAAGAGCTGCACAGAGGGACAGCCACACGATTCCATTTCCACACAGAAGTGGTGGGACTTGCCTTTCCCTTAATAACCACCAGTGGCATTTCCAAGGCCAGCAGGTACACTCAGGGGTGTCCAGAATCATCATTACACTGGGAAAACTGGGGTTGGCATCAGCTGTGACAAACATCAGGAAGAGCACAGGAGCAGAAATACAGATTTCCCAGCTCCCTCCCAGTGAGAACAGTATCAACACAGGCACAGAAAATGCTGATATAACATCCTTTCCCACTGGTCCCTGTGCTCAGATGGAGGCAGCATCCTTTAGGTAGTGCTCCTCAGTGCTTTTACCCATGGAAATGCTGCAGAGGGACACAGAAGATTTACTAGCATGTTAAAAAGAAGCTGAAAGACCAGGAAGGATGACATTTAGGATAAGGACAGAAGCAAATTCACACATCATATGACAGTTAAATATGGCTGCTGTGAGTATGCAGCATGGGGGACAGCTAAATTAAATTAGTATCTATTCCAAAACTATTTGGCCTTATAACTGCAGCTAAGGTTAATAATCCCCACCAATTATGAAAAAAGGAAACCTGGTCTGAACTGATTTGGATCACCATCCCTGCAGCCATTGGGTACCATGATTCCTTTTCCCCACCAAACTACAAAGGCTTTCCTGGAAATCTCTCATTTCCTGTGTCCTACCTGTAACAGTGCTCCAGTGACCTGTGTGATCTCTCTGAAGGAACTGAGCTTGACCTTCCCAACAGCTCTGCTCTTCACTTCCCAGCCTGGTGCCCTTGGGAATTTCCATCTGGGAGCGTTGGCCTGCTGAAGGAGAGGCTCTGTTCCAAACACCCACCCTTTGCAGGAGTCCCCCACGATGGCATGTTCTCCTGCCTGCACTGATCCCTTTGCCTCTCAGCTCCAGCTGCAGCCCAGAAAGCTGGCAGCTGTTAAGGGCCCTTTGCCATGGCACGGCCCCACCCAGCTGATTCCCAGCCTGGCAGCACAGTGGGCGCACATTCCCAGCCCTGGCGCTTGTTCCCATCCCGCTGCACGGAGCCCACTTGTTCCCCAGTGTTCCTGCAGGAATCCAGGCCCAGGTGTCTCTGGGGTCTGCAGGGGCTCTCCTGGGGCTACGTGGGGGTGCCTGTGGCATTTGGGAGGGGGCCTGAGGTGTGGGGGTGTCTCTGGGAGTCCTGCTCTTTTTCCCTCATATTTCCCATCCTTTTTCCACTCATGTTTCACACTCTTTTCTCATCACCTTTCTAGAGCTTTCCTGCTTCCTAAATGCCACCTTTCAACCATTATGCCATCTCCATTTTTAACTCTTGCCCCCTTTTCTGCTGCCATTTTTTGTCCCATTTTTTCCTCCTTTTTTCTGCCTTTTTCCCCCCTCTCTTTTATCCCCACTTATTTTCCGCCTTTTTCCCCTCCATTTGTTTCTTCTGCCCCTTTTTTCTGCCTGTTTTTGCTAGTTGTCCAATTTTATAACCTTCAAATAAGTACTCAATTTATGTCCAATTTATTAACTTCAAAGAAGCGGTCAAAGGCATCTTTAAAAAAAATACAAAACCTCAGAACTCACAAACCCCCCAGAACTCACAAAAACCACACACACATAAAAATTACACTTGCATGGGCCCAGACAGGTCTATGCTGTTATGTGAAGAATATTTAATTCTGGAGGGGAGGAAATGAAATGTAAACCATCAGTTACCCCTCACACAATCACATATGGTGGTTTTCTTCACTCAAGTGTATTTCTCCACTTGCTTTAGATGAATCAATCAATCCCCAAATCTTGCTTTGTCCTTTTAGATTTCCAAAATAAATTCCTTTCAAGGGGGAACAACCTGCACATGTCCCTTTAAACACATTAATTCATTTGACACAGAGATAAGGATTCAAGCTCTTGCCCTGCTGCAACTCCTCACACAAGTTCAAGGGTTAAAATGTATTTTCCCTGGAATGTTCAAAAGCCACAGACACACTGCTTCACCTTGAAATAATCCTTCTCCTTCAAGTACAAATAGAGAACCATTGCAGGAAGCAGCACAGCTTTTCTAAAAAAGTTATTTGAGATGCCAGAGACCACAAACCAACCAGGAAAAATACCTCTTTTAACTGAAACAAGTTTTGTCAAATATATCTTGCTTCCATAACAACAATAATTGTTACAATTTTCTCTTCAACTAGAGAAGTACTTCAGGAGAACCAGCATAGCCTGACTGCTTGAGAACATCACAAGCATTAAAAAGCATTATTTCAGGTGCTACATGCGACCTCTGCTGGTTCCTGATCCGAAGAAAAGGCCTGAATGCAATGCTCCCAACTCCGTCACTCTAGCTGTTCCCTCAAACAAAATATGAGCCCTGACACTCCAGGCAGCCCTCGCACAAGAGCAGTTCAGCAGCACCCGCCTTACCTGGCTGCCAGCCCCGGCAACTCCCTGCTCATTTCCCGGAGCAGGTACACAATGAACCACTCATCCTCCACGTTCTCCCCGAACACCGTGCTGCCGCCCAAGTGCGCCGGGCTCTCGCCTGCACGGGGCACAGAGAGGACACGCGGCTCAGCACCGCCATGCCCAGGAACAGATTGTCCACACAGGCTGCGGAGTCTCCCTCACCGGGCATATCCCAGACCCTGCTGACACAATCTTGTGTCCTGTGCTCGGGGATGGCCCTGCTGCAGCAGGGAGGTGGCGCCAGATGCCTCACTGGGTTAGCCCGTGCTGTGACACCGAGAGTCGGGGAAGCCGCCGGGGCCCCCCTCACACGCCCCGGTTCGAGCCCGCCGGGTGCCCCCCCACATGCCCCAGTTCCCCTCACACGCTCCCGGTTCCCCACACACGCCCCGGTTCCAACCCGCCGGGTGCCCCTCACACGCCCCAGTTCCCCCTCACACGCTCCTGGTTTCTGGCCCCCATGTCCCCCATACACTCTCCCGCTTCCCGGCCGCCGGATCCCCCTCAAACGATCCCGGTTCCCCCTCACACGCTCCTCGACTCCGGCCGCCGGGCTCCCCTCACAATCCCCGGGTCCCCCTCACACTCACTCTCTTCCCGGCCTCCGGGTCCTCCTCACACAGCCCCGTTCCCCCTCACACACTGCCGATTCCCTGCCGCCGGATTACCCTCAAAAGGTCCCGGTTCCCGCCGCCAGGTGTCCCTCACAGGCTCCCGATCCTCTCTCGCACGCTCCGGGTTCCCGGCCGCCGGATTCCCTTCAGACGATCCCCTCCAGTTACCCCTCACACGCTCCGGAATTCCGCCCACCGGGATCTCCTCACACCCCCCCGGTTCCCCCTCACATCCTCCCGGTTCCCAGCCGCCGGGTCCCCTTCACACTCTCCCGGTTCCCGGCTCCCGGTTCCCCCTCACACCATCCCAGTTTCTCGGCCGCCGGGTCCCCCTCACAGTCCCCCCGCTCCGGCCGCTCCTCCCGCCCTGCCTCCCGGCCCGCTCCCAGCTCACCGCGGCGCGGCACGGAGCGCAGGCGGAATGGCTGCCGCTGCCACACGCAGCCGGCCAGGAGCGGGCCAAGCGCACCAGGGCCAGCTCAGCGCAGCGCCGCAGCAGCGCCTCGCCGCCCGGGCCCCCAGGGCCAACAGGCGGGAGCGCAGCGCGTCCTCGGGCAGCGCCGGCCGCTGCAGCGCCTCCATCGCGCCGGGGCCCAAAGCGCTCCGCCCCGGGGAGGAGCGGCGCGGTGGCGGCGGTGGGGCGGCGGGGCTGAGGATGATATCGCGATACGCGCGCACACCGGTGCCGCCGTGAGTGGCCGCCGCTCCCCCGGTACCCGGCGCGGCCCCGAGCCCCATCACGGGCCCGGGCGCGATCCCCCGGCCCCGCTCCCCTCAGCACCGAGCAGGGCCCCGTGACGGCCTGGTCACCCCCTGTCCCCGACGGGATTCCTGAGCACCGGACACCGGTGTGACAGAACGCGATTAAATCCCTGTAACTGCCTTTAACCCCTGACCCAAGAGTTGGGTCAGTTCTGACTTACTCGGCTCGTTTACTCTTGTTCTATCTAATTTAATTCAATGTAATTAATCTACAGGGATAATGGCATCATCTCTGCTTTTAGGGAGCTGTAGCCCAATTGACAGCATCTTAGGTTTAAGTTTACCTGATTTTGATCCAGCTGTCCTATTGTTAGAGGGTCAAATTGCCAAGTCCAAGAGACATGAATACAGATCTGAGGCAGAAAACATCTGGGTTTGTTGGCAATTTTCCAACCAGGTAGAGCCAGGGCCTGGCCAGAGCCCAGACCCTCATTGGGAGGGTCTCCCTCACATTCCTTAAAAACAAATCCCTCAATAACAGCAGCTGTGAGATGCCCCAAACACAGCAAACTGCTGGAGTGCTCCTGTGAGAATAACTGGGGCTGTGTCTGATTGCCACAGGGCAGAAGCTGCCTTGCCCTCAGCAGGGCACAGCCCTGGCCCATCAGGATGGGTCACAAAAGGGTCAGCAAAGACCACAGGAGCTCAGCTCAGATGGGGCTTTTGACAGAGCCCAGAGATCTTATCCTGGAGCTCTGAAAACACAGGAAAATGATGAGACAGCCCTGGCTCAAGGCACAGCAACCCTGCTGGAACAAGAGGAGGGACCAAAGGCTGAGAAGGCAGTGCAGGGAAGGGCTGCAGGCAGCCTGGGCACAGAGATGCACCTGCAGCTGGGGAACAAACCAGAGAGATCCCAAAGTGACACCAGTCTGTAGACAGTCACACAAAGAGATGGCACAGCTCATGAAAAGCCAGGTATCAATAAGGTAATGATACCTTATGAATAATGCCTGTTCTAAAAATGAGTGAATTGACATGATGGAACCAATAGATCAGCAGTGACTGTCTCAGGAATTGCAGACAATATTCTTCCAGCATTCCTGTATCCATACCAGTGAAACACTGAACAGCTGACAATGGATAACAGCCATAATGTAGAACAGCCCCCCACTCTGCTGTGTTATCTATGGAAGATAAACCAGAAGAGATCACAGTGAATGATCCTGTCAGGCAGTGCAGCACTGACACCTGTGCAACCTGTGAGAGGATCAAGGGCCCAACAAACTGTATCTGCTTCTACCCAAAAGCAGGTGTTTATCAGTGCTTCATCACAGCTGTTTCAGTTGGATCTGTCTTATCTCTAGAACAAAATAACTCCATCTTGCAATGTAAACAAACATATTTAAACAAATCTAACTTCAGACTTAAAATCAATTGCAGTGGAATTCAGTGCCACCTCAGTAGAATTAGAGGTACATTTAAGAGAACTTAAAGTTAGCATATTTAATACTGAATAAAAACAGATCTTAATAAAACTGGAATAGAACATGAAACAGCTTAAAGTGAAGAAGACTGAAACTTGGACCTTGTCCAAACTCAGCAGCACTCAAACCTGACAGAAATTCACATGGACATAAATGACTCTTAAAAAATTAATAGAGTAATAAAACATAACATTACTCAGACCTATCTTTGCTTAATCTTAACACTAAAATCATATTCAAACAAAACAAAACCAAACTAACAATCAGTATCCTTCAAAGTTCTGGGTACTACAAAATGTAACTTATTCTGCTGCTATTAATACCAAAAGGCACTGAAAATGTGAACAAAGCGTAGCTGAAATAACAGCGTGATGGATTTACTGGAGGGATTAGAAAAGTGTGACAAATACCTTGACCCTATCTAATTTAACATTGAGAAAAACTCATGATAGCTGCAAATTTTATGGAATCATAAATTTACTAAGACATTTTAAAGTACAATTGTACCAAAAGAAACAACCATGTAGAATATGGCAAAGTGTCCAACAAACCGGGAGCTTCTCGAGATTGTATTTAGTGTAATACCATATGGTAAATGTTAATCAGCATTTCTGTTAAAGAAATTAGATTGTGTTATTCTAATAATAATAATAAAAATAATAATAATGATGATGATGATGCACTGGATTCACCGCTTTGAATCTCTCCAGTAACAATTCTCAGGGAAATCAGAATTCATGAAAAACACAAGATGAACTTTAAAGAACCATTTCAGCACATATTTGAGGCATTCTAGCACACGGTGCGTGAGGCTTCAGTAATCAGGGGCACTCAGAGCCCTTCCGGCAGATGCCGGGGGTTCGCCCCGCCGGACGGGGGGAGCCACGGGGGGCAGTGAGGTCGCCCGGGGCCAAGCGGAGCCGCCGTGCCCGCCGGGCAAAGCCGAGCCCCGGCAGTGGGGAAGCCCCGGCGGGAGCGAGGGGCTCGGCGGGGAAAGCCGAGCTGCGACCCCGCCCGGGGCTCGGGGTGAGGCGGGGCAGCCCCGCGCCTGCCGACACCGCCGGGGTTTGCATTGCGCTCGGCCGAGCCGAAGGCACTCGGGCTCTGATCCCCGGTGCGGGCCGGCAGCGCCGGGAGGCGGCAGAACGGTGAAGGAACCGATCCGGGAGAAGGCAGCGGGGAGCCCTGCGGAGACCGGCCCGCGGCCGCGCCGCCAGGTGGCCGCACCTCCGAACAGCGCTCCCGGGTCGCGCCCCCGAGCCGCGCTTGGCTGCGTTCCCGCACGCTGAATAATCAAAAGGGCAAAATCCCTCCCACACTGCCGTCAGCTTTAAAAGAGCGGCGGCAGCGGCCGGGCCCGCTGTGTCTGGCCGAGAGCCCGGCGAGGCGGCGGAGGAGGTCGGAGGTGGCTCCAGCCCAGGGGCGACCCGCGGTCGGTGCTGCCCCAGCTCGGGGCTCGCTGCGGGCGGAGGGGTCCGCAGTGAGGGGCGGGGGGCTCTGGCGAGTTCCTTGTGCCGGGTCCCCCCGTGTGCCCCCTGCGTTGGGATCGTCGAGGGAGCGGCTGCCCGCGGTCACAGAATCACACAATCGCTTGGTTGGGTTGCAAGAGACCTCCAAGATCATCGAGTCCAGCCCAGCCCCAACACCTCAACTAAACCCTGGCACCCAGTGCCACATCCAGGCTTTATTAAAACACATCCAAGCATGGTGACTCCACCACCTCCCTGGGCAGACCATTCGAGTACTTTATCTCTCTTTACGTAAAAAAAACATATTCATTGGGGAAAAAACATTTTCCCTTGGGAAAATAGGTTGGATATTAGGAATATGTTCTGGTTCTGTCACTGCTGCCTGGAGAAAGAGCCCAACCCCAGCTGAGCACAGCCACCTTTCAGGAGCTGCAGAGAGTGATAAGGGCACCCCTGAGTCTCCTTTTCTCCAGGCTGAGCACCCCCAGCTCCCTCAGTGCTTCCTCACAGGGTTTGTGTTCCCAGCCCCTCTCCAGCCCCGTTGCCTCCTCTGGACGCGCTCCAGCCTCTCAAGGTCCTTCCCACCCTGGACACAGCACTCCAGGTGTGGCCTCACCAGGGCCAGGTACAGGGGCAGAGTGACCTCCCTGCTCCTGCTGGCCACACCATCCCTGATCCAGGCCAGGAGCCATTGCCCTTCTTGCCCACCTGGGCACTCTGCTGCCTCATGTTCAGCCGGCTGTGCACCAGCACCCCCAGGTCCCTTTCTGCCTGGGCACTGCCCGGCCACACCGTCCCCAGCCCAGAGCATTGCAGGGGTTATTGTGGCCAAAATGCAGGACTGGGCACTTGGAATTATTGAACTTCATCTCCTTGGACTCTGCCCATCCATCCAACAGTTCCAGGTCTCTCTGCAGAGCCCTCCTACCTTCCCACAGATGGACACAGCTCCCAGCTCAGAGTCCTCTGCAGATTCACTCATGAAAGCCTCAATCCCCTCATCCATGTGGTCAATGCAAGCACTGGGCAGAGCTGGCCCCAGCACAGAGCCCTGAGGGACACCCCTGGTGCCTGGCACCAGCTGCATGCAGCACCCTCACCAGCCCTCTCTGGGCCGTCCAGCCAGGTCTGAGCCCAGCACAGAGTGCTCCTGTTCCAGCCCTGGGCTGCAGCTTTGCCAGGAGGGAGCTGTGGGAGACACTGCCAAAGGCCTTGCTGGAGCCCAGACAGACACATCCACAGCCTCTCCTGTGCCCAGCAGGAGGGTCAGCTGGTCATGGAAGGAGACCAGGTTGGGCAAACATGGCCTAGCCCTCCTAAACCCCTGCTGGCTGGCTCTGACACCCTGGCCATCCTGGAAGTGCTGTCTGATGAAATCAATATCAACTGCTCCACGGCCTCACTGGGCACTGAGGTCAGGCCAACTGGCCTGTAATTGCCAGGATCCTCCTTCCCAGCCTTGTTGTGAGTGGGTGTCACACTGGCCACCTTCCAGCCCTCTGGAACCTCCCCAGTGAGCCAGGGCTGTTGGTAAATGATGGAGAGCAGCTTCCCAAGCTCATCTGCCAGCTCCCTCATCCCCCTGGGGTGGATCTCCTCTGG
This sequence comes from Fringilla coelebs, assembly GCF_963513975.1. Taxonomy (NCBI): domain Eukaryota; kingdom Metazoa; phylum Chordata; class Aves; order Passeriformes; family Fringillidae; genus Fringilla; species Fringilla coelebs. Next base: position 3,811,082 of record NC_140066.1, on the reverse strand, counting down.
GCCCAAGGATTTATGAACATCCAAGCAGCTTAGCAGTTCTCTGAATGCCTCCTCCTGGATAACAGGGGGCCCATTCTGCTCCCTGACACCATCCACCAGCCCAGGAGGACACTTGTCCTGAGGACAAGCTGCTGTGCTCCCACTAAAGGCTGAGGCAAAGAAGGCATTGAGTATTGGTGATGAGGAGAGACAGGGAAGGCTTTGAGATGGTCAAAGATTCCGATTTTATTGTGGGATACAAATGCTTATATATTCATTCTAGGAAGATTTGTAATGTTGTACTACAGTGATTGGGTTAATCATCACATAAACTAACTTAGACACTTTAAACATCTCTTGCTTGCAGAAGTCCTATGTAATTTTCTTTTTCCAGTAAACTCATCTGATTCAGTCTCTTGTAATATTGATTTAATCATCAATGCTTTATTTGCAATTGCCAAGTCACCCTGTTATCAAATTTCTTATTCTAACCATGTCCAAACTCCTTCATCTGTCATTGATCCAATATTTAAACAGTTGAGCACCTCTGCCTTCTCCTCCTCTGCAGTTACCAAGTTCCCTCACGCATCCAAAGGAGAACAAAAGCTGCTCTTCCCCTTCCTTTTATTGTTAATATATTTGTAAAAACATTTTTTCATTATCCCTTCCAAAAAATGCCAAATTAAGTTCAAACTGAGCTTCGGCCTCCCTATTTTTTTTCCTACATTCCCTAGCAAACCCCTTAAATACTTCCTGAGAAACCTGACCCTCCTTCCAAAGATGACACATCCTCCTTTTATTCCTAAATTCCTTCAAAACCTCGTTGCCTGTTGGGAAGGATGAAAATTTGACAAGAAAGTCTCACAGATATGTATGCTTGGCAGAAAGATTTTTGAATGTAGAATCTGAAGAAGGAAGAGAAATGAAAGCAAGTTTTGGTGCAGAAAAGAATTGCTGAGCCAGTCTTACTGGGTAACTAAGAAGGCAAAGGGTGTGTTAGGAGAGCTTTTATGACTTTAAAAGTTTAAGTTTTGATACAGAAAAGAATTGCTGAGCCCGTCTTACTGGGTAACTAAGAAGGCAAAGGGTATATTAGGAGAGGTTTTATGGCAGGATAAACCTGCCTCCAACAAGAGCTGTTTTTACCAAGCAGAAATATACCACAGGCAAACAAGACATGTTGATGTGGCAAGTAGAAAAAAGTCTCAGAATTTTCCCCTGCAAGAAAACTAAAAAACAACTTCTAGCTTAAACTGTAACATACTAACTTTTAGTGATTGGAGAATAGTAACATGAATATGGTAATTATAGTAGTTATGATAGGCTATAGATAAAAATCCAGGTATAGGTTGATTCTTATGTATTAAGATGCTCAAGAAAGAAAAGTATATAATACAATGTAACCAAAACTAAAGCATCTTCAGGCTGGTCTGCAGCTGGAGCTGACAGCTGGAGAGCTGGAGTTGTGGCTCTGTCACCCACAGCCCTGGACTGCTGTAATGTCCTGGATACAACAAACTGCATCATGAAGAACTGCCTGGAGTCCCGCATCTCTCCTATCAGGCTCTTAAGGTTGCCCATCCAGGCTGGATGTTTTGCCTCGTGGATTCATCTTTGGGCACACAGGGACAGTCTGTTCCTGTGCCAAAGATCTCTGTTTTGAAGCAAGACCACCTTTCCCAGAGTCCTTTGTTTTCAAGGGCTGCTTCCCAAGGAACTCTCTGAATAAGGCTCCTAAACAGGCCAAAGTCTGCCCTCTGGAATGTAAGAACTTTATTTATGTTCCTCCTGATATCACTAAATATGGGGAACACTGTAATTTCGTCATCACCACACCCAGGAGGCCTCCAGCCAGCACATCTCCCACCAGCCCATCCCTCTTTACAAACCACAAGTCTAACAAAGCTCCTCCCATGGGAGGCTCACTCACCAGCTGTGACTTGTGAGCCCAGGAAACACACCTTAAATGCTGTCACTCTGCACCTGGCTCCTTTCCACGTGCTCCTGAGCCACGGCAATACTCCCTACGTGCCATTGCTTTCGACCTAGCCCATTCCCGGATGCTCCTGAGCCCTGGCAACATAGCCTAAATGCTGTCACTCTGCACCTGGCTCCTTTCCAGGGCCTCCTGAGTCCTGGCAATACTCCCTACATACCATTGCTTTTGACCTGGCCCATTCCTGGATGCTTCTGAGCCCTGGTAACATGCCCTAGCATACGGTGACTCTCAGCAGCTCCAGGAGTTCAGAGTGGGCACAATGGGAGCAAGGGAGAGGAGGCAGCCGGTGCCAGCGGGTGAAATGGCTTTGCTGGAGCTGGCAGGGAGAGGAGGAGGAGGGAGAAAGTGGTGCCAAGTAAAGGGGAGAGAAAGAAGGACCAGGCTGTTGTGATGGAAGGCAGCAGTGATGGCCATGGGTCAGGAAGGCATTTTGCTTTCCAGCTCTGTGGGAGGAAAGGAAGAGCTGTCAAATCCATGCAGGAAAAGGGGAGAAATAGCAGGTGGTGGAAACAGCTGACAATTGGGATCAATTTGATCTGCCCGAACTGAAAATGCTCCGTGAGGGGGGAGGACGGAGGGAGGTCCTATCCCGAAAAACACGCGCTAAGAAAAAAGGACCCAGCTCGGAAGACCTGGAGAAGAACCTCAGCCCCAGAGGAAGCTGATTCTGGGGGTCTCACCACACCACGGGCCGCGGCACTCCCCTTTGTCCCCGCGGTCCACTGCCCTTCTACCTCCATTCCCCGGCACGGCACGCCCATCTCTTCACTGCGGGCAAAGGTCCGTTATCCTCCTTTATCGTTTTATGCTCCTTTATTGCACTCTTTATGCAAAAGGCGCTCCCACACGGTCATTAAACTGCGTTGGCAGTGGCCGTGACAGGGATTTTTGGCGGGGATCGGAGCGGCGGCTGCGAGCGGCGCGTTCGTGTCATTCCGGAGCGGCGGCGGCACCCGGAGGCCGGCGAGGCGGCGGCGGAGCTCGGAGGCGGCTCCAGCCCACCTGCGACCCGCGGTCCGTGCTGCCCCAGCTCGGGGCTCGCTGCGGGCGGAGGGGGCCGCGGTGAGGGGCGGGGTGCTCTGGCGAGTTCCTTGTGCCGGCTCCCGCTGTGTCCCCCCTGCGCTGAGATCGCCGAGGGAGCGGCTCCCCGCGGTCTCCTCCTTGTCCGGATCGCTGGGGACGAGCCGGTGCCGCGGCAGCGATGGCTCATCCCGGCTGTTCTCGGTAGGACGGAGGCGGCTGCTCCGTGCCCGGGACAGTTCCCGGCCGTGCCGCACCGGCTCCGGGCCGCTGCCCGGGCGGGAGGTGTCCGTGCCACCCGTGTCTGGCCTGCCACGGGATGAACTTGAACGTGCCTCAGAGCTCAAAGCGCTGCAGGCGCCGAGTGCGGGCAGAAAGCGCCGCGTCCTGCCGGCTCCGGGGCCGAGGCTTGTCGGCGCTGCCCTGTGTGCCAGGAGCCGCTCCGTGTTCACGGGCAGGGAGCCACAGCGGCCGTGCCGGCGCTCGGTGTCCCCGGGCTCCGAGGCGCCGGGGCAGGGAATGCGGGGCACAGTGGTGAGCAGCCCGGCGCTGCTGGTTCTTGCTCCTCGGCAGGCGGACTCCGAGCCGCAGCTGCCCCGGGCAGGCAGCACCCGGCAGCTCGCAGGCGCTGTCAGCGCCCGTCCCGGCACGGAGATGGGCTACAGCGGCTGCAGAGCCACAGGGGCCGGGGCTGCGGGCACCGCAGAGCTCTTACTCTGTCTCCGCAGCTGCCGCCGCACCTCTGGGCAGGGGGGACAGCGCAGCCAGAGCTGGCACCGCCCGCCTGAGCCGCGGGGTCCCGCAGGACCGGCGCCAGCAGTGACCTCTCATCGTGTCCCTTTTAGGGTGCCATGAGCGCCGGTGTAAAGCTGCACCCGAGGCCGAACTCCCAAAGGCTTTGCAGCACTCCTGATGTCTCAGGAGCAAGATGCTGGCCGTGAGCAGGAGGAGAATGAATTGTGCTCCAGTCCTGGGAGTGAGTCCCGGGAGAACAGAAGAGCAACAGAGAATAGACACAAAAGATTGCTGGGTGAGTGCAGGGCCCCCGATGTTGCCTCCAAGGAGGTGACACTATCACCTCCCAAGGACAGGGATGGCAGGTGTGTGGCTGTTTCCCAGTGTCTGGAAGAGGCCTCATGCCCTGCTGGGCCCCATCAGGGGCTGGAAGCAAGAGCCCCAGCTGCCCCCAAGGCTGTGCAGTTCTCCTGCTGCAGCCTGTCCCCACAGCTGTGTCCCTGGCTGTGTCCAGGCTCTTGGCTCTCTGGCTGCCAGCTGAGTGAGGGCCACACTGGCTCAGGGCTCCCTGCTCTGCTCCCTGGCCATGGGCTGAGCAGATTGCAGGGCCGGCTCTGCTCCTGGCAGCCAGCAGCTCTTTCCTGCTCCAGGTGAATGGTTCAGGTCCCATCCCGTGGGCACGGCGGTGCTGATTCTGCTGCTCCTGGTGCTGGTGCTGGCTTTGGTGGTGTCCTGGGCTGTGCAGTCAGGTAAGGGAGGGGCAGCAGCCTGGGCCCAGCCCCTCGGGGCAGAGCGGGCTCCCTGCACAGGGGAATCCTCACACCTTCTCTTCACCCAGCAGCGAAACAGGTTCCAGTTACACCTACAACTCTGTGCTGTCCCTTTGAATGGGCTGGGTACAGAGGGGTTTGCTACAACTTCTCACGGGATTACAGCACCTGGGAGCAGGGTCAGGAACGGTGCTCTGAGCTCGGGGCCTCCCTGGCCATTGCCAAGGATGAGGAGGCCATGGTGAGTGAGGGGCTGCGGGCGGTGTGGGGTGGCTGAGGGCAGCCTGGGGGTGCTCCTGGGCCGGGCTCGGTGCTCGTAGGGCCGGGGCTGCAGCCCTGGGCCGGGGCCTTGCAGGGAAGGAGCCCCGGCGTGCGGGGGCAGCCCCGGGCACGTGTCCCCCCGAGGGGCCGGGGCAGCTCCCACTCCTCTCTCCTGGGCAGGATTTCCTCCTCCGCCTCCGTGGGAAAGGCGATTTCTGGCTCGGGCTGCGCAGACGGGGCGAGAACCTGCAGTGGGAGGACGGCAGCAACTACAGCTCCCAGTGAGTGCCGGGGAGCCGGGCAGGGCCTGGGGGGACAGGGGCACAAGGTGTTCCCCTGGCAACCAGCGCTGGCTCTGCTCCTCCCTGCAGGGTTCCTGTCCTCGGCAATTCCCAGTGTGTGTTCCTGGCTGACAAGAGATTGAGGAGTGACAACTGCTCCAGTGAGCGGCCGTATGTCTGCAGCAAGGCCCAAGCTCCCCTGTAGCAGGGGCTGCAGAAAGGACCTTCTCCACGCTGGGCAGTGCCAGCTTCACCTCTGAGCCCAGCACAGGGCTGTCCTTCCTCAGCTGCACCCTGTGCCTTGCACTCCCTCCCAGGGTCACCTCAGTGCCTCTTCATCCCCAGTGCTGGGCTGGGGCTGGGGCTGCAAAGGAAAAGTCTCTGCAATCCATCCTGCCACCGATGCTGCCTGGAGTGAGTGCATTGCCCTCATGACACAACAAGCTCCAATGGGAAATCCAATTCTGCCTGGCTCTTGGAGATCATCACAAACTGCCCAGAATGTGACACTTTTGGACTGTCTTTGGAAGAGGAAGATGAACAGCTCACATGTGCTGTGGAGGAGTCCCACTTTCTGCATCAGGCTCCTGACTGTGAGGAAGGGTCTGTCAGTTTCTGACTCTCTCTCACCTTTGGAGGAGGACGATCAGAGGTGCTGCTTGGGGAAGGGAATTCGCTGCCACGGCCATAAACCCAGTTTGCAGCTGCTTCTTCTGCCTTCTCCCTCACTCCATAAACCAGACAGGCCTTGCCCTTGCAAACTCAGCTGGAGATCCTCATATGTGGGACTTGGCCCAGCTGTGACTCAGACTCAGCTGGATTTTACCCAAAAAGAGACAGGCAATGGCTTCAAGCCCTGGGAATCATTTGTTTAATTCAGGGCCAGCCTGAGAGCTCCCCCATCAGCCTTTGGTGGTTTTATGTTAAGTTGCCCAAGTTCTGCTCCCCTAGTGCTTCCTTGTTTCCCCTCTCTGGTTACAGTTCTAGAATGTTCCACCCCTGAGTGTATATATTGTTGCTTCCCCTTTGTTTGGGGTCTCTGGATCCTGCCCCTCGTACTGTGCATGGCTCCTCCCCGTTTGCTGTTTCTCACCCTTTATTAAAGTTCTTTCTGGGCAGCTCCATTGAACCCGCTCCTTTTAATTTTCACCACCCTCGCCTGAAGTCAGGGAACCTGAGAGGTTTGTCACAGCCACCCTCACTGTGACACTGACAGAAAAGCTTTAAAAATACTTTTAGTATAAATATTGCATTATTCAGACATTGTTTAGGAGGTAATTCCCCTTTCTTTTTGTTTTAAAAATAACACGCATGTCTCTTGCTGTGGACATGAAGGGAACATCAAAACAAAACAATATAGGCAGTGAAAGAAGAAACTATCAGTAATCAAGAATAAGTCAGATAATACATGTAATTAATACCAAATGTGAAATTGTAAGATTATCAATGTCTGCACCATCACCCAGAGGTTGCAGCAGCTGACAAACCTCATTTCAGTGAGGACCAGGAGAGCCATTCCCAGGAAAGGTGTCCAAGCTCACTTTAAAAATAGATCCAGCTGTCCTATTGTTAGAGGGTCAAATTGCCAAGTCCAAGAGACTTGGATACAGATCTGAGGCAGAAAACATCTGGGTTTGTTGGCAATTTTCCAACCAGGGAGAGCCAGGGCCTGGCCAGAGCCCAGACCCTCATTGGGAGGGTCTCCCTCACATTCCTTAAAAACAAATCCCTCAATAACAGCAGCTGTGAGATGCCCCAAACACAGCAAACTGCTGGAGTGCTCCTGTGAGAATAACTGGGGCTGTGTCTGATTGCCACAGGGCAGAAGCTGCCTTGCCCTCAGCAGGGCACAGCCCTGGCCCATCAGGATGGGTCACAAAAGGGTTGGGAAAGACCACAGGAGCTCAGCTCAGATGGGGCTTTTGACAGAGCCCAGACATCTTATCCTGGAGCTCTGAAAACACAGGAAAATGATCAGACAGCCCTGGCTCAAGGCACAGCAACCCTGCTGGAACAAGAGGAGGGTCCAAAGGCTGAGAAGGCAGTGCAGGGAAGGGCTGCAGGCAGCCTGGGCACAGAGATGCACCTGCAGCTGGGGAACAAACCACAGAGATCCCAAAGTGACACCAGTCTGTAGACAGTCACACAAAGAGATGGCACAGCTCATGAAAAGCCAGGTATCAATAAGGTAATGATACCTTATGAATAATGCCTGTTCTAAAAATGAGTGAATTGACATGATGGAACCAAGAGATCAGCAGTGACTGTCTCAGGAATTGCAGACAATATTCTTCCAGCATTCCTGTATCCATACCAGTGAAACACTGAACAGCTGACAATGGATAACAGCCATAATGTAGAACAACCCCCCACTCTGCTGTGTTATCTATGGAAGATAAACCAGAAGAGATCACAGTGAATGATCCTGTCAGGCAGTGCAGCACTGACACCTGTGCAACCTGTGAGAGGATCAAGGGCCCAACAAACTGTATCTGCTTCTACCCAAAAGCAGGGGTTTATCAGTGCTTCATCACAGCTGTTTCAGTCAGATGTGTCTTATCTCTAGAAGCAAATAAAAATAACCATATCTTGCAATGAAAACAAATATATTTAAAGAAAATAAACTTAAGACTTAAAATTAGTTGCAGCGGAATTCAATGTCACCTCATGGCACTAGGGATAAACTAAACTAAATGTATTGTTACATCTTAAATACTGAAAAAAGCTGGACTTTTATTAAACTGGAATGAAAAGGCTTTAAGCGAAAAAGACTGAAACTTGAATATGTCCAAACTCAGCAAGACTAAAACTTGCCAGAAATACAACTGGAAAAAAATTATTAGCAGAAAAAATAAACTCAATAGAGTAATCAAACATTAATTAACAAAACTCACACCTAACTCTGCTTAATTTTATAAACACTAAAACCATATACCAAAAAACCAGAAGTGAACAAATAATAAATATCCATAAAAATTGCGGGTACTAGTAAATGTAATTTAATTCTGCTGCTATAAACACCAAAAGAAAGTAGTGAAACCTTGGGTCCAGGAGGTATCGCACGCAAGGCGGAATAGCAGCAAGAGGCCAGCCACTGCAGGCCAAAGGCCCATGAACACAAATACCGGCCCATTTCCCCAGGAAACTAAACTCACAAACCCAGGTTTCTGGAGTCAGTGTGCAAATAGCCCCTGGAACTGTGAAACAAGCCCGACCTAGCAGTAGTGCCATCTTGGGACCAAGAGCCATCGTGCGTTATAAAGGACTCCAGAAGTCAGCCAGCCATTTCAGGCCTCAGGCCCCTGAACAACTGTCCACGCCTTTTCCCCAGCAAACAAAACTCACCAGACCAGGCACTTGGTGTCAGATTGCTGAAGCCGCTTGGCACTGTCAAACCAGCCTAGGTTGGCAAGGGGGCCATCTTGGGTCCCAGAGGCATCCTGGAGGATAAGGAATACCAGTAGTCAGCCGGCCATTTCAGGCCTCAGGCCCCTGAACAACTGGCCACAGCTTTTCCTTCTGCAAAAAAAACTCACCAGACAAGGCACTTGGTGCCAGATTGCAGAAGCCACTTGGCACTTTCAAACCAGCCTAGGTTGGCAAGGGGGCATCTTGGGTCTGAGAGGCATCCTGAAAGAAAAGGAATTCCAGTAGTCAGCCGGCCATTTGAGGCCTCAGGCCCCTGAACAACTGTCCACGCCTTTTCCCCAGCAAACAAAACTCACCAGACCAGGCACTTGCTGCCAGATTGCAGAAGCCACTTGGCACTGTCAAACCAGCCTAGCTTGGCAAGGGGGCCATCTTGGGTCTGAGAGGCATCCTGGAGTATAAGGAATACCAGTAGTCAGCCGGCCATTTCAGGCCTCAGGCCCCTGAACAACTGTCCACGCCTTTTCCCCAGCAAACAAAACTCACCAGACCAGGCACTTGGTGCCAGATTGCAGAAGCCACTTGGCACTGTCAAACCAGCCTAGCTTGGCAAGGGGGCCATCTTGGGTCCCAGAGGCATCCTGATAGAAAAGGAATTCCAGTAGCCAGCCAGCCATTTCAGGCCTCAGGCCCCTGAACAACTGTCCACGCCTTTTCCCCAGCAAACAAACTCACCAGACCAGGCACTTGCTGCCAGATTGCAGAAGCCACTTGGCACTGTCAAACCAGCCTAGGTTGGCAAGGGGGCCATCTTGGGTCCCAGTGGCATCCTGGAGTATAAGGAATTCCAGTAGTCAGCCGGCCATTTGAGGCCTCAGGCCCCTGAACAACTGTCCACGCCTTTTCCCCAGCAAACAAAACTCACCAGACCAGGCACTTGGTGCCAGATTGCAGAAGCCGCTTGGCACTGTCAAATCAGCCTAGCTTGGCAAGGGGGCCATCTTGAGTCTGAGAGGCATCCCGTATGAAAAGGAACTCCAGAAGTCAGCCGGCCATTTCAGGCCTCAGGCCCCTGAACAACTGTCCACGCCTTTTCCCCAGCAAACAAAACTCACCACACCAGGCACTTGGTGCCAGATTGCAGAAGCCACTTGGCACTGTCAAACAAGCCTAGCTTGGCAAGGGGGCCATCTTGGGTCTGAGAGGCATCCTGGAGCATAAGGAATTCCAGTAGTCAGCCGGCCATTTCAGGCCTCAGGCCCCTGAACAACTGTCGAAGCCTCTTCCCCAGCAAACAAAACTCACCAGACCAGGCACTTGCTGCCAGATTGCAGAAGCCACTTGGCACTGTCAAACCAGCCTAGCTTGGCAAGGGGGCCATCTTGGGTCTGAGAGGCATCCTGAAAGAAAAGGAATTCCAGTAGTCAGCCGGCCATTTCAGGCCTCAGGCCCCTGAACAACTGTCCACGCCTTCTCCCAGGCAAAGAAAACTCACCAGACCAGGCACTTGGTGCCAGATTGCAGAAGCCACTTGGCACTGTCAAACCAGCCTAGCTTGGCAAGGGGGCCATCTTGGGTCCCAGAGGCATCCTGATAGAAAAGGAATTCCAGTAGTCAGCCGGCCATTTCAGGCCTCAGGCCCCTGAACAACTGTCCACACCTTTTCCTTCTGCAAAAAAACCTCACCAGACCAGGAACTGGGTGCCACATTGCAGAAGCCACTTGGCACTGTCAAACCAGCCTAGCTTGGCAAGGGGGCCATCTTGGGTCTGAGAGGCATCCTGGAGTATAAGGAATACCAGTAGTCAGCCGGCCATTTCAGGCCTCAGGCCCCTGAACAACTGTCCACGCCTTTTCCCCAGCAAACAAAACTCACCAGACCAGGCACTTGGTGCCACATTGCAGAAGCCACTTGGCACTGTCAAACCAGCCTAGGTTGGCAAGGGGGCCATCCTGGGTCCCAGAGGCATCCTGATAGAAAACGAATTCCAGTAGTCAGCCGGCCATTTGACGCCTCAGGCGCCTGAACAACTGTCCACGCCTTTTCCCCAGCAAACAAAACTCACCAGACCAGGCAGGGCAGCCAATCAGCCTAGGGTTAGGGCAGGGGCCAAGGAGAAAGCCCACAAGGAGGCCAGGTTGTGGCAGTTTTTTGATGCCCCTGGGATGCCCTTTGCAGATGCAGTGTGCCCGGAGCCCAGGGCCTTTTAGTTTGTGGAAGCCTGACCCCTAGCCGTAACCTTAACCCTAACCCTAACCCTAACCCTAACCCTAACCCTAACCCTAACCCTAGGCAGGGCAGCCAATCAGCCTAGGGTTAGGGCAGGGGCCAAGGAGAAAGCCCTCGAGGAGGCCAGGTTGTGGCAGTTTTGCGATGCCCCTGGGATGCCCTTTGCAGCTGCAGTGAGCCCAGAGCCCAGGGCCTTTTAGTTTGTGGAAGCCTGACTACTAGGTGTAACCCTAAACCCTAACCCTAACCCTAGGCAGGGCAGCCAATCAGCCTAGGGTTAGGGCAGGGGCCAAGGAGAAAGCCCTCGAGGAGGCCAGGTTGTGGCAGTTTTGTGATGCCCCTGGGATGCCCTTTGCAGCTGCAGTGTGCCCGGAGCCCTGGGCCTTTTAGTTTGTGGAAGCCTGACCCCTAGGCGTAACCCTAACCCTAACCCTAACCCTAACCCTAGGCAGGGCAGCCAATCAGCCTAGGGTTAGGGCAGGGGCCAAGGAGAAAGCCCTCAAGGAGGCCAGGTTGTGGCAGTTTTGCGATGCCCAGGTGATGCCCTTTGCAGCTGCAGTGTGCCCGGAGCCCTGGGCCTTTTATTTTGTGGAAGCCTGACCCCTAGGCGTAACCCTAACCCTAACCCTAGGCAGGGCTGCCAATCAGCCTAGGGTTAGGGCAGGGGCCAAGGAGAAAGCCCTCGAGGAGGCCAGGTTGTGGCAGTTTTGCGATGCCCCTGGGATGCCCTTTGCAGCTGCAGTGTGCCCGGAGCCCTGGGCCTTTTAGTTTGTGGAAGCCTGACCCCTAGGCGTAACCCTAACCCTAACCCTAGGAAGGGCAGCCAATCAGCCTAGGGTTAGGGCAGGGGCCAAGGAGAAAGCCCTCGAAGAGACCAGGTTGTGGCAGTTTTGCAATGCCCCTGGGATGCTCTTTGCAGCTGCAGTGTGCCCAGAGCCCAGGGCATTTTAGTTTGTGGAAGCCTGACCCCTAGGCGTAATCCTAACCCTAACCCTAACCCTAACCCTAGGCAGGGCAGCCAATCAGCCTAGGGTTAGGGCAGGGGCCAAGGAGAAAGCCCTCAAGGAGGCCAGGTTGTGGCAGTTTTGTGATGCCCCTGGAATGCCCTTTGCAGCTGCAGTGTGCCCGGAGCCCTGGGCCTTTTAGTTTGTCGAAGCCTGACCCCTAGTCGTAACCCTAACCCTAACCCTAGGCAGGGCAGCCAATCAGCCTAGGGTTAGGGCAGGGGCCAAGGAGAAAGCCCTCGAAGAGACCAGGTTGTGGCAGTTTTGCAATGCCCCTGGGATGCTCTTTGCAGCTGCAGTGTGCCCAGAGCCCAGGGCATTTTAGTTTGTGGAAGCCTGACCCCTAACCCTAACCCTAACCCTAACCCTAGGCAGGGCAGCCAATCAGCCTAGGGTTAGGGCAGGGGCCAAGGAGAAAGCCCTCAAGGAGGCCAGGTTGTGGCAGTTTTGCGATGCCCCTGGGATGCCCTTTGCAGCTGCAGTGTGCCCAGAGCCCTGGGCCTTTTAGTTTGTGGAAGCCTGACCCCTAGGCGTAACCCTAACCCTAACCCTAACCCTAGGCAGGGCAGCCAATCAGCCTAGGGTTAGGGCAGGGGCCAAGGAGAAAGCCCTCGAGGAGGCCAGGTTGTGGCAGTTTTGCAATGCCCCTGGGATGCCCTTTGCAGCTGCAGTGTGCCCGGAGCCCTGGGCCTTTTAGTTTGTGGAAGCCTGACCCCTAGGCGTAACCCTAACCCTAACCCTAACCCTAACCCTAACCCTAGGCAGGGCAGCCAATCAGCCTAGGGTTAGGGCAGGGGCCAAGGAGAAAGCCCTCGAAGAGACCAGGTTGTGGCAGTTTTGCAATGCCCCTGGGATGCCCTTTGCAGCTGCAGTGTGCCTAGAGCCCAGGGCCTTTTAGTTTGTGGAAGCCTGACCCCTAGGCGTAACCCTAACCCTAACCCTAACCCTAGGCAGGGCAGCCAATCAGCCTAGGGTTAGGGCAGGGGCCAAGGAGAAAGCCCTCGAGGAGACCAGGTTGGGGCAGTTTTGCGATGCCCCTGGGATGCCCTTTGCAGCTGCAGGGTGCCCGGAGCCCTGGGCCTTTTAGTTTGTGGAAGCCTGACCCCTAGACGTAACCCTAACCCTAACTCTAACCCTAGGCAGGGCAGCCAATCAGCCTAGGGTTAGGGCAGGGTCCACGGAGAAAGCCCTCGAAGAGACCAGGTTGTGGCAGTTTTGCAATGCCCCTGGGATGCTCTTTGCAGCTGCAGTGTGCCCGGAGCCCAGGGCCTTTTAGTTTGTGGAAACCTGACCCCTAGGCGTAACCCTAACCCTAACCCTAACCCTAACCCTAGGCAGGGCAGCCAATCAGCCTAGGGTTAGGGCAGGGGCCAAGGAGAAAGCCCTCAAGGAGGCCAGGTTGTTGCAGTTTTGTGATGCCCCTGGAATGCCCTTTGCAGCTGCAGTGTGCCCGGAGCCCTGGGCCTTTTAGTTTGTGGAAGCCTGACCCCTAGGCGTAACCCTAACCCTAACCCTAGGCAGGGCAGCCAATCAGCCTAGGGTTAGGGCAGGGGCCAAGGAGAAAGCCCTCAAGGAGGCCAGGTTGTGGCAGTTTTGCGATGCCCAGGTGATGCCCTTTGCAGCTGCAGTGCGCCCGGAGCCCTGGGCCTTTTAGTTTGTGGAAGCCTGACCCCTAGGCGTAACCCTAACCCTTACCCTAACCCTAGGCAGGGCAGCCAATCAGCCTAGGGTTAGGGCAGGGGCCAAGGAGAAAGCCCTCAAGGAGGCCAGGTTGTGGCAGTTTTGTGATGCCCCTGGAATGCCCTTTGCAGCTGCAGTGTGCCCGGAGCCCTGGGCCTTTTAGTTTGTGGAAGCCTGACCCCTAGGCGTAACCCTAACCCTAACCCTAACCCTAGGCAGGGCAGCCAATCAGCCTAGGGTTAGGGCAGGGGCCAAGGAGAAAGCCCTCGAAGAGACCAGGTTGTGGCAGTTTTGCAATGCCCCTGGGATGCCCTTTGCAGCTGCAGTGTGCCCAGAGCCCTGGGCCTTTTAGTTTGTGGAAGCCTGACCCCTAGGCGTAACCCTAACCCTAACCCTAGGCAGGGCAGCCAATCAGCCTAGGGTTAGGGCAGGGGCAAAGGAGAAAGCCCTCAAGGAGGCCAGGTTGTGGCAGTTTTTTGATGCCCCTGGGATGCCCTTTGCAGCTGCAGTGTGCCCGGAGCCCTGGGCCTTTTAGTTTGTGGAAGCCTGACCCCTAGGCGTAACCCTAACCCTAACCCTAACCCTAACCCTAACCCTAACCCTAACCCTAGGCAGGGCAGCCAATCAGCCTAGGGTTAGGGCAGGGGCCACGGAGAAAGCCCTCGAAGAGACCAGGTTGTGGCAGTTTTGCGATGCCCCTGGGATCCCCTTTGCAGCTGCAGTTTGCCAAGAGCCCTGGGCCTTTTAGTTTTTGGAAGCCTGACCCCTAGGCGTAACCCTAACCCTAACCCTAACCCTAGGCAGGGCAGCCAATCAGCCTAGGGTTAGGGCAGGGGCCAAGGAGAAAGCCCTCGAGGAGGCCAGGTTGTGGCAGTTTTGCAATGCCCCTGGGATGCCCTTTGCAGCTGCAGTGTGCCCGGAGCCCTGGGCCTTTTAGTTTGTGGAAGCCTGACCCCTAGGCGTAACCCTAACCCTAACCCTTATCCTAACCCTAACCCTAGGCAGGGCAGCCAATCAGCCTAGGGTTAGGGCAAGGGCCAAGGAGAAAGCCCTCGAAGAGACCAGGTTGTAGCAGTTTTGCAATGCCCCTGGGATGCTCTTTGCAGCTGCAGTGTGCCCGGAGCCCTGGGCCTTTTATTTTGTGGAAGCCTGACCCCTAGGCGTAACCCTAACCCTAACCCTAACCCTAGGCAGGGCAGCCAATCAGCCTAGGGTTAGGGCAGGGGCCAAGGAGAAAGCCCTCGAGGAGGCCAGGTTGTGGCAGTTTTGCAATGCCCCTGGGATGCTCTTTGCAGCTGCAGTGTGCCCAGAGCCCAGGGCATTTTAGTTTGTGGAAGCCTGACCCCTAGGCGTAACCCTAACCCTAACCCTAACCCTATTCAGGGCAGCCAATCAGCCTAGGGTTAGGGCAGGGGCCAAGGAGAAAGCCCTCGAGGAGGCCAGGTTGGGGCAGTTTTGCGATGCCCCTGGGATGCCCTTTGCAGCTGCAGTGCGCCCGGAGCCCTGGGCCTTTTAGTTTGTGGAAGCCTGACCCCTAGGTGTAACCCTAACCCTAACCCTAGGCAGGGCAGCCAATCAGCCTAGGGTTAGGGCAGGGGCCAAGGAGAAAGCCCTCGAGGAGGCCAGGTTGTGGCAGTTTTGCGATGCCCCTGGGATGCCCTTTGCAGCTGCAGTTTGCCAAGAGCCCAGGGCCTTTTAGTTTGTGGACGCCTGACCCCTAGGCGTAACCCTAACCCTAACCCTAACCCTAGGCAGGGCAGCCAATCAGCCTAGGGTTAGGGCAGGGGCCAAGGAGAAAGCCCTCGAAGAGACCAGGTTGTGGCAGTTTTGCGATGCCCCTGGGATGCCCTTTGCAGCTGCAGTGTGCCCAGAGCCCAGGGCCTTTTAATTTGTGGAAGCCTGACCCCTAGACGTAACCCTAACCCTAACTCTAACCCTAGGCAGGGCAGCCAATCAGCCTAGGGTTAGGGCAGGGGCCAAGGAGAAAGCCCTCGAAGAGACCAGGTTGTGGCAGTTTTGCAATGCCCCTGGGATGCTCTTTGCAGCTGCAGTGTGCCCGGAGCCCAGGGCCTTTTAGTTTGTGGAAACCTGACCCCTAGGCGTAACCCTAACCCTAACCCTAACCCTAACCCTAGGCAGGGCAGCCAATCAGCCTAGGGTTAGGGCAGGGGCCAAGGAGAAAGCCCTCAAGGAGGCCAGGTTGTTGCAGTTTTGTGATGCCCCTGGAATGCCCTTTGCAGCTGCAGTGTGCCCGGAGCCCTGGGCCTTTTAGTTTGTGGAAGCCTGACCCCTAGGCGTAACCCTAACCCTAACCCTAGGCAGGGCAGCCAATCAGCCTAGGGTTAGGGCAGGGGCCAAGGAGAAAGCCCTCAAGGAGGCCAGGTTGTGGCAGTTTTGCGATGCCCAGGTGATGCCCTTTGCAGCTGCAGTGCGCCCGGAGCCCTGGGCCTTTTAGTTTGTGGAAGCCTGACCCCTAGGCGTAACCCTAACCCTTACCCTAACCCTAGGCAGGGCAGCCAATCAGCCTAGGGTTAGGGCAGGGGCCAAGGAGAAAGCCCTCGAAGAGACCAGGTTGTGGCAGTTTTGCAATGCCCCTGGGATGCCCTTTGCAGCTGCAGTGTGCCCAGAGCCCTGGGCCTTTTAGTTTGTGGAAGCCTGACCCCTAGGCGTAACCCTAACCCTAACCCTAGGCAGGGCAGCCAATCAGCCTAGGGTTAGGGCAGGGGCAAAGGAGAAAGCCCTCAAGGAGGCCAGGTTGTGGCAGTTTTTTGATGCCCCTGGGATGCCCTTTGCAGCTGCAGTGTGCCCGGAGCCCTGGGCCTTTTAGTTTGTGGAAGCCTGACCCCTAGGCGTAACCCTAACCCTAACCCTAACCCTAACCCTAACCCTAACCCTAACCCTAGGCAGGGCAGCCAATCAGCCTAGGGTTAGGGCAGGGGCCACGGAGAAAGCCCTCGAAGAGACCAGGTTGTGGCAGTTTTGCGATGCCCCTGGGATCCCCTTTGCAGCTGCAGTTTGCCAAGAGCCCTGGGCCTTTTAGTTTTTGGAAGCCTGACCCCTAGGCGTAACCCTAACCCTAACCCTAACCCTAGGCAGGGCAGCCAATCAGCCTAGGGTTAGGGCAGGGGCCAAGGAGAAAGCCCTCGAGGAGGCCAGGTTGTGGCAGTTTTGCAATGCCCCTGGGATGCTCTTTGCAGCTGCAGTGTGCCCAGAGCCCAGGGCATTTTAGTTTGTGGAAGCCTGACCCCTAGGCGTAACCCTAACCCTAACCCTAACCCTATTCAGGGCAGCCAATCAGCCTAGGGTTAGGGCAGGGGCCAAGGAGAAAGCCCTCGAGGAGGCCAGGTTGTGGCAGTTTTGCGATGCCCCTGGGATGCCCTTTGCAGCTGCAGTTTGCCAAGAGCCCAGGGCCTTTTAGTTTGTGGACGCCTGACCCCTAGGCGTAACCCTAACCCTAACCCTAACCCTAGGCAGGGCAGCCAATCAGCCTAGGGTTAGGGCAGGGGCCAAGGAGAAAGCCCTCGAAGAGACCAGGTTGTGGCAGTTTTGCGATGCCCCTGGGATGCCCTTTGCAGCTGCAGTGTGCCCAGAGCCCAGGGCCTTTTAATTTGTGGAAGCCTGACCCCTAGACGTAACCCTAACCCTAACTCTAACCCTAGGCAGGGCAGCCAATCAGCCTAGGGTTAGGGCAGGGGCCAAGGAGAAAGCCCTCGAAGAGACCAGGTTGTGGCAGTTTTGCAATGCCCAGGTGATGCTCTTTGCAGCTGCAGTGTGCCCGGAGCCCAGGGCCTTTTAGTTTGTGGAAACCTGACCCCTAGGCGTAACCCTAACCCTAACCCTAACCCTAACCCTAGGCAGGGCAGCCAATCAGCCTAGGGTTAGGGCAGGAGCCAAGGAGAAAGCCCTCAAGGAGGCCAGGTTGTTGCAGTTTTGTGATGCCCCTGGAATGCCCTTTGCAGCTGCAGTGTGCCCGGAGCCCTGGGCCTTTTAGTTTGTGGAAGCCTGACCTCTAGGCGTAACCCTAACCCTAACCCTAGGCAGGGCAGCCAATCAGCCTAGGGTTAGGGCAGGGGCCAAGGAGAAAGCCCTCAAGGAGGCCAGGTTGTGGCAGTTTTGCGATGCCCAGGTGATGCCCTTTGCAGCTGCAGTGTGCCCGGAGCCCTGGGCCTTTTATTTTGTGAAAGCCTGACCCCTAGGCGTAACCCTAACCCTAACCCTTACGCTAGGCAGGGCAGCCAATCAGCCTAGGGTTAGGGCAGGGGCCACGGAGAAAGCCCTCAAGGAAACCAGGTTGTGGCAGTTTTGTGATGCCCCTGGGATGCCCTTTGCAGCTGCAGTGTGCCCAGAGCCCAGGGCCTTTTAGTTTGTGGAAGCCTGACCCCTAGGTGTAACCCTAACCCTAACCCTAGACAGGGCAGCCAATCAGCCTAGGGTTAGGGCAGGGGCCAAGGAGAAAGCCCTCGAGGAGACCAGTTTGTGGCAGTTTTGTGATGCCCCTGGGATGCCCTTTGCAGCTGCAGTGCGCCCGGAGCCCTGGGCCTTTTAGTTTGTGGAAGCCTGACCCCTAGGCGTAACCCTAACCCTAACCCTAACCCTAACCCTAACCCTAGGCAGGGCAGCCAATCAGCCTAGGGTTAGGGCAGGGGCCACGGAAAAAGCCCTCGAAGAGACCAGGTTGTGGCAGTTTTGCGATGCCCCTGGGATCCCCTTTGAAGCTGCAGGTTGCCAAGAGCCCTGGGCCTTTTAGTTTTTGGAAGCCTGACCCCTAGGCCTAACCCTAACCCTAACCCTAACCCTAGGCAGGGCAGCCAATCAGCCTAGGGTTAGGGCAGGGGCCAAGGAGAAAGCCCTCGAAGAGGCCAGGTTGTGGCAGTTTTGCGATGCCCCTGGGATGCCCTTTGCAGCTGCAGGGTGCCCGGAGCCCTGGGCCTTTTAGTTTGTGGAAGCCTGACCCCTAGGTGTAACCCTAACCCTAACCCTAGGCAGGGCAGCCAATCAGCCTAGGGTTAGGGCAGGGGCCAAGGAGAAAGCCCTCGAGGAGACCAGTTTGTGGCAGTTTTGTGATGCCCCTGGGATGCCCTTTGCAGCTGCAGTGCGCCCGGAGCCCTGGGCCTTTTAGTTTGTGGAAGCCTGACCCCTAGGCGTAACCCTAACCCTTACCCTAACCCTAGGCAGGGCAGCCAATCAGCCTAGGGTTAGGGCAGGGGCCAAGGAGAAAGCCCTCAAGGAGGCCAGGTTGTGGCAGTTTTGCGATGCCCCGGGGATGCCCTTTGCAGCTGCAGTGTGCCCAGAGCCCTGGGCCTTTTAGTTTGTGGAAGCCTGACCCCTAGGCGTAACCCTTACCCTAACCCTAGGCAGGGCAGCCAATCAGCCTAGGGTTAGGGCAGGGGCCAAGGAGAAAGCCCTCAAGGAGGCCAGGTTGTGGCAGTTTTGCGATGCCCCGGGGATGCCCTTTGCAGCTGCAGTGTGCCCAGAGCCCTGGGCCTTTTAGTTTGTGGAAGCCTGACCCCTAGGCGTAACCCTAACCCTAACCCTAGGCAGGGCAGCCAATCAGCCTAGGGTTAGGGCAGGGGCCAAGGAGAAAGCCCTCAAGGAGGCCAGGTTGTGGCAGTTTTTTGATGCCCCTGGGATGCCCTTTGCAGCTGCAGTGTGCCCGGAGCCCTGGGCCTTTTAGTTTGTGGAAGCCTGACCCCTAGGCATAACCCTAACCCTAACCCTAGGCAGGGCAGCCAATCAGCCTAGGGTTAGGGCAGGGGCCAAGGAGAAAGCCCTCAAGGAGGCCAGGTTGTGGCAGTTTTGCGATGCCCAGGTGATGCCCTTTGCAGCTGCAGTGTGCCCGGAGCCCTGGGCCTTTTATTTTGTGAAAGCCTGACCCCTAGGCGTAACCCTAACCCTAACCCTAACCCTAGGCAGGGCAGCCAATCAGCCTAGGGTTAGGGCAGGGGCCAAGGAGAAAGCCCTCGAGGAGGCCAGGTTGTGGCAGTTTTGCGATGCCCCTGGGATGCCCTTTGCAGCTGCAGTTTGCCAAGAGCCCAGGGCCTTTTAGTTTGTGGACGCCTGACCCCTAGGCGTAACCCTAACCCTAACCCTAACCCTAGGCAGGGCAGCCAATCAGCCTAGGGTTAGGGCAGGGGCCAAGGAGAAAGCCCTCGAAGAGACCAGGTTGTGGCAGTTTTGCGATGCCCCTGGGATGCCCTTTGCAGCTGCAGTGTGCCCAGAGCCCAGGGCCTTTTAATTTGTGGAAGCCTGACCCCTAGACGTAACCCTAACCCTAACCCTAACCCTAGGCAGGGCAGCCAATCAGCCTAGGGTTAGGGCAGGGGCCAAGGAGAAAGCCCTCAAGGAGGCCAGGTTGTGGCAGTTTTGCAATGCCCCTGGGATGCCCTTTGCAGCTGCAGTGTGCCCGGAGCCCAGGGCCTTTTAGTTTGTGGAAACCTGACCCCTAGGCGTAACCCTAACCCTAACCCTAACCCTAACCCTAGGCAGGGCAGCCAATCAGCCTAGGGTTAGGGCAGGAGCCAAGGAGAAAGCCCTCAAGGAGGCCAGGTTGTTGCAGTTTTGTGATGCCCCTGGAATGCCCTTTGCAGCTGCAGTGTGCCCGGAGCCCTGGGCCTTTTAGTTTGTGGAAGCCTGACCTCTAGGCGTAACCCTAACCCTAACCCTAGGCAGGGCAGCCAATCAGCCTAGGGTTAGGGCAGGGGCCACGGAGAAAGCCCTCAAGGAAACCAGGTTGTGGCAGTTTTGTGATGCCCCTGGGATGCCCTTTGCAGCTGCAGTGTGCCCAGAGCCCAGGGCCTTTTAGTTTGTGGAAGCCTGACCCCTAGGTGTAACCCTAACCCTAACCCTAGACAGGGCAGCCAATCAGCCTAGGGTTAGGGCAGGGGCCAAGGAGAAAGCCCTCGAGGAGACCAGTTTGTGGCAGTTTTGTGATGCCCCTGGGATGCCCTTTGCAGCTGCAGTGCGCCCGGAGCCCTGGGCCTTTTAGTTTGTGGAAGCCTGACCCCTAGGCGTAACCCTAACCCTAACCCTAACCCTAACCCTAACCCTAGGCAGGGCAGCCAATCAGCCTAGGGTTAGGGCAGGGGCCACGGAAAAAGCCCTCGAAGAGACCAGGTTGTGGCAGTTTTGCGATGCCCCTGGGATCCCCTTTGCAGCTGCAGGTTGCCAAGAGCCCTGGGCCTTTTAGTTTTTGGAAGCCTGACCCCTAGGCCTAACCCTAACCCTAACCCTAACCCTAGGCAGGGCAGCCAATCAGCCTAGGGTTAGGGCAGGGGCCAAGGAGAAAGCCCTCGAAGAGGCCAGGTTGTGGCAGTTTTGCGATGCCCCTGGGATGCCCTTTGCAGCTGCAGGGTGCCCGGAGCCCTGGGCCTTTTAGTTTGTGGAAGCCTGACCCCTAGGTGTAACCCTAACCCTAACCCTAGGCAGGGCAGCCAATCAGCCTAGGGTTAGGGCAGGGGCCAAGGAGAAAGCCCTCAAGGAGGCCAGGTTGTGGCAGTTTTTTGATGCCCCTGGGATGCCCTTTGCAGCTGCAGTGTGCCCGGAGCCCTGGGCCTTTTAGTTTGTGGAAGCCTGACCCCTAGGCATAACCCTAACCCTAACCCTAGGCAGGGCAGCCAATCAGCCTAGGGTTAGGGCAGGGGCCAAGGAGAAAGCCCTCAAGGAGGCCAGGTTGTGGCAGTTTTGCGATGCCCAGGTGATGCCCTTTGCAGCTGCAGTGTGCCCGGAGCCCTGGGCCTTTTATTTTGTGAAAGCCTGACCCCTAGGCGTAACCCTAACCCTAACCCTAACCCTAGGCAGGGCAGCCAATCAGCCTAGGGTTAGGGCAGGGGCCAAGGAGAAAGCCCTCGAAGAGACCAGGTTGTGGCAGTTTTGCGATGCCCCTGGGATGCCCTTTGCAGCTGCAGTGTGCCCAGAGCCCAGGGCCTTTTAATTTGTGGAAGCCTGACCCCTAGACGTAACCCTAACCCTAACCCTAACCCTAGGCAGGGCAGCCAATCAGCCTAGGGTTAGGGCAGGGGCCAAGGAGAAAGCCCTCAAGGAGGCCAGGTTGTGGCAGTTTTGCAATGCCCCTGGGATGCCCTTTGCAGCTGCAGTGTGCCCGGAGCCCAGGGCCTTTTAGTTTGTGGAAACCTGACCCCTAGGCGTAACCCTAACCCTAACCCTAACCCTAACCCTAGGCAGGGCAGCCAATCAGCCTAGGGTTAGGGCAGGAGCCAAGGAGAAAGCCCTCAAGGAGGCCAGGTTGTGGCAGTTTTGTGATGCCCCTGGAATGCCCTTTGCAGCTGCAGTGTGCCCGGAGCCCTGGGCCTTTTAGTTTGTGGAAGCCTGACCCCTAGGCGTAACCCTAACCCTAACCCTAGGCAGGGCAGCCAATCAGCCTAGGGTTAGGGCAGGGGCCAAGGAGAAAGCCCTCAAGGAGGCCAGGTTGTGGCAGTTTTGCGATGCCCCTGGGATGCCCTTTGCAGCTGCAGTGTGCCCGGAGCCCTGGGCCTTTTAGTTTGTGGAACCCTGACCCCTAGGCGTAACCCTAACCCTAACCCTAACCCTAGGCAGGGCAGCCAATCAGCCTAGGGTTAGGGCAGGGGCCAAGGAGAAAGCCCTCAAGGAGGCCAGGTTGTGGCAGTTTTGCGATGCCCCGGGGATGCCCTTTGCAGCTGCAGTGTGCCCGGAGCCCTGGGCCTTTTATTTTGTGAAAGCCTGACCCCTAGGCGTAACCCTAACCCTAACCCTTACGCTAGGCAGGGCAGCCAATCAGCCTAGGGTTAGGGCAGGGGCCACGGAGAAAGCCCTCAAGGAAACCAGGTTGTGGCAGTTTTGTGATGCCCCTGGGATGCCCTTTGCAGCTGCAGTGTGCCCAGAGCCCAGGGCCTTTTAGTTTGTGGAAGCCTGACCCCTAGGTGTAACCCTAACCCTAACCCTAGACAGGGCAGCCAATCAGCCTAGGGTTAGGGCAGGGGCCAAGGAGAAAGCCCTCGAGGAGACCAGTTTGTGGCAGTTTTGTGATGCCCCTGGGATGCCCTTTGCAGCTGCAGTGCGCCCGGAGCCCTGGGCCTTTTAGTTTGTGGAAGCCTGACCCCTAGGCGTAACCCTAACCCTAACCCTAACCCTAACCCTAACCCTAGGCAGGGCAGCCAATCAGCCTAGGGTTAGGGCAGGGGCCACGGAAAAAGCCCTCGAAGAGACCAGGTTGTGGCAGTTTTGCGATGCCCCTGGGATCCCCTTTGCAGCTGCAGGTTGCCAAGAGCCCTGGGCCTTTTAGTTTTTGGAAGCCTGACCCCTAGGCCTAACCCTAACCCTAACCCTAACCCTAGGCAGGGCAGCCAATCAGCCTAGGGTTAGGGCAGGGGCCAAGGAGAAAGCCCTCGAAGAGGCCAGGTTGTGGCAGTTTTGCGATGCCCCTGGGATGCCCTTTGCAGCTGCAGGGTGCCCGGAGCCCTGGGCCTTTTAGTTTGTGGAAGCCTGACCCCTAGGTGTAACCCTAACCCTAACCCTAGGCAGGGCAGCCAATCAGCCTAGGGTTAGGGCAGGGGCCAAGGAGAAAGCCCTCGAGGAGACCAGTTTGTGGCAGTTTTGTGATGCCCCTGGGATGCCCTTTGCAGCTGCAGTGCGCCCGGAGCCCTGGGCCTTTTAGTTTGTGGAAGCCTGACCCCTAGGCGTAACCCTAACCCTTACCCTAACCCTAGGCAGGGCAGCCAATCAGCCTAGGGTTAGGGCAGGGGCCAAGGAGAAAGCCCTCAAGGAGGCCAGGTTGTGGCAGTTTTGCGATGCCCCGGGGATGCCCTTTGCAGCTGCAGTGTGCCCAGAGCCCTGGGCCTTTTAGTTTGTGGAAGCCTGACCCCTAGGCGTAACCCTAACCCTAACCCTAGGCAGGGCAGCCAATCAGCCTAGGGTTAGGGCAGGGGCCAAGGAGAAAGCCCTCAAGGAGGCCAGGTTGTGGCAGTTTTTTGATGCCCCTGGGATGCCCTTTGCAGCTGCAGTGTGCCCGGAGCCCTGGGCCTTTTAGTTTGTGGAAGCCTGACCCCTAGGCGAAACCCTAACCCTAACCCTAACCCTAACCCTAACCCTAGGCAGGGCAGCCAATCAGCCTAGGGTTAGGGCAGGGGCCAAGGAGAAAGCCCTCGAAGAGACCAGGTTGTGGCAGTTTTGCGATGCCCCTGGGATCCCCTTTGCAGCTGCAGGTTGCCAAGAGCCCTGGGCCTTTTAGTTTTTGGAAGCCTGACCCCTAGGCCTAACCCTAACCCTAACCCTAACCCTAGGCAGGGCAGCCAATCAGCCTAGGGTTAGGGCAGGGGCCAAGGAGAAAGCCCTCGAAGAGGCCAGGTTGTGGCAGTTTTGCGATGCCCCTGGGATGCCCTTTGCAGCTGCAGTGCGCCCGGAGCCCTGGGCCTTTTAGTTTGTGGAAGCCTGACCCCTAGGTGTAACCCTAACCCTAACCCTAGGCAGGGCAGCCAATCAGCCTAGGGTTAGGGCAGGGGCCAAGGAGAAAGCCCTCGAGGAGGCCAGTTTGTGGCAGTTTTGTGATGCCCCTGGGATGCCCTTTGCAGCTGCAGTGCGCCCGGAGCCCTGGGCCTTTTAGTTTGTGGAAGCCTGACCCCTAGGCGTAACCCTAACCCTTACCCTAACCCTAGGCAGGGCAGCCAATCAGCCTAGGGTTAGGGCAGGGGCCTAGGAGAAAGCCCTCAAGGAGGCCAGGTTGTGGCAGTTTTGCGATGCCCCTGGGATGCCCTTTGCAGCTGCAGTGTGCCCAGAGCCCTGGGCCTTTTAGTTTGTAGAAGCCTGACCCCTAGGCATAACCCTAACCCTAACCCTAGGCAGGGCAGCCAATCAGCCTAGGGTTAGGGCAGGGGCCAAGGAGAAAGCCCTCAAGGAGGCCAGGTTGTGGCAGTTTTGCGATGCCCCTGGGATGCCCTTTGCAGCTGCAGTGTGCCCGGAGCCCTGGGCCTTTTATTTTGTGAAAGCCTGACCCCTAGGCGTAACCCTAACCCTAACCCTAATCCTAGGCAGGGCAGCCAATCAGCCTAGGGTTAGGGCAAGGGCCAAGGAGAAAGCCCTCGAAGAGACCAGGTTGTGGCAGTTTTGCAATGCCCCTGGGATGCTCTTTGCAGCTGCAGTGTGCCCGGAGCCCTGGGCCTTTTATTTTGTGCAAGCCTGACCCCTAGGCGTAACCCTAACCCTAACCCTAACCCTAACCCTAGGCAGGGCAGCCAATCAGCCTAGGGTTAGGGCAGGGGCCAAGGAGAAAGCCCTCGAGGAGGCCAGGTTGTGGCAGTTTTGCAATGCCCCTGGGATGCTCTTTGCAGCTGCAGTGTGCCCAGAGCCCAGGGCATTTTAGTTTGTGGAAGCCTGACCCCTAGGCGTAACCCTAACCCTAACCCTAACCCTAGGCAGGGCAGCCAATCAGCCTAGGGTTAGGGCAGGGGCCAAGGAGAAAGCCCTCAAGGAGGCCAGGTTGTGGCAGTTTTGCGATGCCCCTGGGATGCCCTTTGCAGCTGCAGTGTGCCCAGAGCCCAGGGCCTTTTAATTTGTGGAAGCCTGACCCCTAGACGTAACCCTAACCCTAACCCTAACCCTAGGCAGGGCAGCCAATCAGCCTAGGGTTAGGGCAGGGGCCAAGGAGAAAGCCCTCGAAGAGACCAGGTTGTTGCTGTTTTGCAATGCCCCTGGAATGCTCTTTGCAGCTGCAGTGTGCCCGGAGCCCAGGGCCTTTTAGTTTGTGGAAGCCTGACCCCTAGGCGTAACCCTAACCCTAACCCTAACCCTAACCCTAGGCAGGGCAGCCAATCAGCCTAGGGTTAGGGCAGGAGCCAAGGAGAAAGCCCTCAAGGAGGCCAGGTTGTTGCAGTTTTGTGATGTCCCTGGAATGCCCTTTGCAGCTGCAGTGTGCCCAGAGCCCAGGGCATTTTAGTTTGTGGAAGCCTGACCCCTAGGCGTAACCCTAACCCTAACCCTAACCCTAGGCAGGGCAGCCAATCAGCCTAGGGTTAGGGCAGGGGCCAAGGAGAAAGCCCTCGAAGAGACCAGTTTGTGGCAGTTTTGTGATGCCCCTGGGATGCCCTTTGCAGCTGCAGTGCGCCCGGAGCCCTGGGCCTTTTAATTTGTGGAAGCCTGACCCCTAGGCGTAACCCTAACCCTTACCCTAACCCTAGGCAGGGCAGCCAATCAGCCTAGGGTTAGGGCAGGGGCCAAGGAGAAAGCCCTCAAGGAGGCCAGGTTGTGGCAGTTTTTTGATGCCCCTGGGATGCCCTTTGCAGCTGCAGTGTGCCCAGAGCCCTGGGCCTTTTAGTTTGTGGAAGCCTGACCCCTAGGCGTAACCCTAACCCTAACCCTAACCCTAACCCTAGGCAGGGCAGCCAATCAGCCTAGGGTTAGGGCAGGGGCCAAGGAGAAAGCCCTCGAAGAGACCAGGTTGTGGCAGTTTTGCAATGCCCCTGGGATGCTCTTTGCAGCTGCAGTGTGCCCGGAGCCCAGGGCCTTTTAGTTTGTGGAAGCCTGACCCCTAGGCGTAACCCTAACCCTAACCCTAACCCTAACCCTAGGCAGGGCAGCCAATCAGCCTAGGGTTAGGGCAGGGGCCAAGGAGAAAGCCCTCAAGGAGGCCAGGTTGTGGCAGTTTTTTGATGCCCCTGGGATGCCCTTTGCAGCTGCAGTGTGCCCGGAGCCCTGGGCCTTTTAGTTTGTGGAAGCCTGACCCCTAGGCGTAACCCTAACCCTAACCCTAACCCTAACCCTAGGCAGGGCAGCCAATCAGCCTAGGGTTAGGGCAAGGGCCAAGGAGAAAGCCCTCGAAGAGACCAGGTTGTGGCAGTTTTGCAATGCCCCTGGGATGCTCTTTGCAGCTGCAGTGTGCCCGGAGCCCTGGGCCTTTTAATTTGTGGAAGCCTGACCCCTAGGCGTAACCCTAACCCTAACCCTAACCCTAACCCTAGGCAGGGCAGCCAATCAGCCTAGGGTTAGGGCAGGGGCCAAGGAGAAAGCCCTCGAGGAGGCCAGGTTGTGGCAGTTTTGCAATGCCCCTGGGATGCTCTTTGCAGCTGCAGTGTGCCCAGAGCCCAGGGCATTTTAGTTTGTGGAAGCCTGACCCCTAGGCGTAACCCTAACCCTAACCCTAACCCTAGGCAGGGCAGCCAATCAGCCTAGGGTTAGGGCAGCGGCCAAGGAGAAAGCCCTCGAAGAGACCAGGTTGTGGCAGTTTTGCAATGCCCCTGGGATGCCCTTTGCAGCTGCAGTGTGCCTAGAGCCCAGGGCCTTTTAGTTTGTGGAAGCCTGACCCCTAGGCGTAACCCTAACCCTAACCCTAACCCTAGGCAGGGCAGCCAATCAGCCTAGGGTTAGGGCAGCGGCCAAGGAGAAAGCCCTCGAGGAGACCAGTTTGTGGCAGTTTTGTGATGCCCCTGGGATGCCCTTTGCAGCTGCAGTGCGCCCGGAGCCCTGGGCCTTTTAGTTTGTGGAAGCCTGACCCCTAGGCGTAACCCTAACCATTACCCTAACCCTAGGCAGGGCAGCCAATCAGCCTAGGGTTAGGGCAGGGGCCAAGGAGAAAGCTCTCAAGGAGGCCAGGTTGTGGCAGTTTTGCGATGCCCCTGGGATGCCCTTTGCAGCTGTAGTTTGCCAAGAGCCGAGGGCCTTTTAGTTTGTGGAAGCCTGACCCCTAGGCGTAACCCTAACCCTAACCCTAACCCTAACCCTAGGCAGGGCAGCCAATCAGCCTAGGGTTAGGGCAGGGGCCAAGGAGAAAGCCCTCGAAGAGACCAGGTTGTGGCAGTTTTGCGATGCCCCTGGGATGCCCTTTGCAGCTGCAGTGTGCCTAGAGCCCAGGGCCTTTTAGTTTGTGGAAGCCTGACCCCTAGGCGTAACCCTAACCCTAACCCTAACCCTAGGCAGGGCAGCCAATCAGCCTAGGGTTAGGGCAGGGGCCAAGGAGAAAGCCCTCGAAGAGGCCAGGTTGTGGCAGTTTTGCGATGCCCCTGGGATGCCCTTTGCAGCTGCAGGGTGCCCGGAGCCCTGGGCCTTTTAGTTTGTGGAAGCCTGACCCCTAGGTGTAACCCTAACCCTAACCCTAGGCAGGGCAGCCAATCAGCCTAGGGTTAGGGCAGGGGCCAAGGAGAAAGCCCTCGAGGAGACCAGTTTGTGGCAGTTTTGTGATGCCCCTGGGATGCCCTTTGCAGCTGCAGTGCGCCCGGAGCCCTGGGCCTTTTAGTTTGTGGAAGCCTGACCCCTAGGCGTAACCCTAACCCTTACCCTAACCCTAGGCAGGGCAGCCAATCAGCCTAGGGTTAGGGCAGGGGCCAAGGAGAAAGCTCTCAAGGAGGCCAGGTTGTGGCAGTTTTGCGATGCCCCTGGGATGCCCTTTGCAGCTGCAGTTTGCCAAGAGCCCAGGGCCTTTTAGTTTGTGGACGCCTGACCCCTAGGCGTAACCCTAACCCTAACCCTAACCCTAACCCTAGGCAGGGCAGCCAATCAGCCTAGGGTTAGGGCAGGGGCCACGGAGAAAGCCCTCGAAGAGACCAGGTTGTGGCAGTTTTGCGATGCCCCTGGGATGCCCTTTGCAGCTGCAGTTTGCCAAGAGCCGAGGGCCTTTTAGTTTGTGGAAGCCTGACCCCTAGGCGTAACCCTAACCCTAACCCTAACCCTAACCCTAGGCAGGGCAGCCAATCAGCCTAGGGTTAGGGCAGGGGCCAAGGAGAAAGCCCTCGAAGAGACCAGGTTGTGGCAGTTTTGCGATGCCCCTGGGATGCCCTTTGCAGCTGCAGTGTGCCCAGAGCCCAGGGCCTTTTAATTTGTGGAAGCCTGACCCCTAGGCCTAACCCTAACCCTAACCCTAACCCTAATCCTAGGCAGGGCAGCCAATCAGCCTAGGGTTAGGGCAAGGGCCAAGGAGAAAGCCCTCGAAGAGACCAGGTTGTTGCAGTTTTGCAATGCCCCTGGGATGCCCTTTGCAGCTGCAGTGTGCCTAGAGCCCAGGGCCTTTTAGTTTGTGGAAGCCTGACCCCTAGACGTAACCCTAACCCTAACCCTAACCCTAGGCAGGGCAGCCAATCAGCCTAGGGTTAGGGCAGGGGCCAAGGAGAAAGCCCTCAAGGAGGCCAGGTTGTGGCAGTTTTTTGATGCCCCTGGGATGCCCTTTGCAGCTGCAGGGTGCCCGGAGCCCTGGGCCTTTTAGTTTGTGGAAGCCTGACCCCTAGGTGTAACCCTAACCCTAACCCTAGGCAGGGCAGCCAATCAGCCTAGGGTTAGGGCAGGAGCCAAGGAGAAAGCCCTCAAGGAGGCCAGGTTGTTGCAGTTTTGTGATGCCCCTGGGATGCCCTTTGCAGCTGCAGTGTGCCCGGAGCCCTGGGCCTTTTAGTTTGTGGAAGCCTGACCCCTAGGCGTAACCCTAACCCTAACCCTAACCCTAGGCAGGGCAGCCAATCAGCCTAGGGTTAGGGCAGGGGCCAAGGAGAAAACCCTCAAGGAAACCAGGTTGTGGCAGTTTTGTGATGCCCCTGGGATGCCCTTTGCAGCTGCAGTGTGCCCAGAGCCCAGGGCCTTTTAGTTTGTGGAAGCCTGACCCCTAGGTGTAACCCTAACCCTAACCCTAGGCAGGGCAGCCAATCAGCCTAGGGTTAGGGCAGGGGCCAAGGAGAAAGCCCTCGAGGAGACCAGTTTGTGGCAGTTTTGTGATGCCCCTGGGATGCCCTTTGCAGCTGCAGTGTGCCCGGAGCCCTGGGCCTTTTAGTTTGTGGAAGCCTGACCCCTAGGCGTAACCCTAACCCTAACCCTAACCCTAGGCAGGGCAGCCAATCAGCCTAGGGTTAGGGCAGGGGCCAAGGAGAAAGCCCTCGAAGAGACCAGGTTGTGGCAGTTTTGCGATGCCCCTGGGATGCCCTTTGCAGCTGCAGTGTGCCCAGAGCCCAGGGCCTTTTAATTTGTAAAAGCCTGACCCCTAGGCCTAACCCTAACCCTAACCCTAACCCTAACCCTAACCCTAACCCTAGGCAGGGCAGCCAATCAGCCTAGGGTTAGGGCAGGGGCCAAGGAGAAAGCCCTCGAAGAGGCCAGGTTGTGGCAGTTTTGCGATGCCCCTGGGATGCCCTTTGCAGCTGCAGGGTGCCCGGAGCCCTGGGCCTTTTAGTTTGTGGAAGCCTGACCCCTAGGTGTAACCCTAACCCTAACCCTAGGCAGGGCAGCCAATCAGCCTAGGGTTAGGGCAGGGGCCAAGGAGAAAGCCCTCGAGGAGACCAGTTTGTGGCAGTTTTGTGATGCCCCTGGGATGCCCTTTGCAGCTGCAGTGCGCCCGGAGCCCTGGGCCTTTTAGTTTGTGGAAGCCTGACCCCTAGGCGTAACCCTAACCCTAACCCTAGGCAGGGCAGCCAATCAGCCTAGGGTTAGGGCAGGGGCCAAGGAGAAAGCCCTCGAGGAGACCAGGTTGTGGCAGTTTTGCGATGCCCCTGGGATGCCCTTTGCAGCTGCAGTTTGCCAAGAGCCGAGGGCCTTTTAGTTTGTGGAAGCCTGACCCCTAGGCGTAACCCTAACCCTAACCCTAACCCTAACCCTAGGCAGGGCAGCCAATCAGCCTAGGGTTAGGGCAGGGGCCAAGGAGAAAGCCCTCGAAGAGACCAGGTTGTGGCAGTTTTGCGATGCCCCTGGGATGCCCTTTGCAGCTGCAGTGTGCCCAGAGCCCAGGGCCTTTTAATTTGTGGAAGCCTGACCCCTAGGCCTAACCCTAACCCTAACCCTAACCCTAACCCTAGGCAGGGCAGCCAATCAGCCTAGGGTTAGGGCAAGGGCCAAGGAGAAAGCCCTCGAAGAGACCAGGTTGTTGCAGTTTTGCAATGCCCCTGGGATGCCCTTTGCAGCTGCAGTGTGCCTAGAGCCCAGGGCCTTTTAGTTTGTGGAAGCCTGACCCCTAGACGTAACCCTAACCCTAACCCTAACCCTAACCCTAGGCAGGGCAGCCAATCAGCCTAGGGTTAGGGCAGGGGCCAAGGAGAAAGCCCTCAAGGAGGCCAGGTTGTGGCAGTTTTGCGATGCCCCTGGGATGCCCTTTGCAGCTGCAGTTTGCCAAGAGCCCAGGGCCTTTTAGTTTGTGGAAGCCTGACCCCTAGGCGTAACCCTAACCCTAACCCTAACCCTAGGCAGGGCAGCCAATCAGCCTAGGGTTAGGGCAGGGGCCAAGGAGAAAGCCCTCGAAGAGACCAGGTTGTGTCAGTTTTGCGATGCCCCTGGGATGCCCTTTGCAGCTGCAGTGTGCCTAGAGCCCAGGGCCTTTTAGTTTGTGGAAGCCTGACCCCTAGACGTAACCCTAACCCTAACCCTAACCCTAGGCAGGGCAGCCAATCAGCCTAGGGTTAGGGCAGGGGCCAAGGAGAAAGCCCTCGAAGAGACCAGGTTGTTGCAGTTTTGCGATGCCCCTGGGATGCCCTTTGCAGCTGCAGGGTGCCCGGAGCCCTGGGCCTTTTAGTTTGTGGAAGCCTGACCCCTAGGCGTAACCCTAACCCTAACCCTAGGCAGGGCAGCCAATCAGCCTAGGGTTAGGGCAGGGGCCAAGGAGAAAGCCCTCGAAGAGACCAGGTTGTGGCAGTTTTGCGATGCCCCTGGGATGCCCTTTGCAGCTGCAGTGTGCCCAGAGCCCAGGGCCTTTTAATTTGTGGAAGCCTGACCCCTAGGCCTAACCCTAACCCTAACCCTAACCCTAACCCTAACCCTAACCCTAGGCAGGGCAGCCAATCAGCCTAGGGTTAGGGCAGGGGCCAAGGAGAAAGCCCTCGAAGAGGCCAGGTTGTGGCAGTTTTGCGATGCCCCTGGGATGCCCTTTGCAGCTGCAGGGTGCCCGGAGCCCTGGGCCTTTTAGTTTGTGGAAGCCTGACCCCTAGGTGTAACCCTAACCCTAACCCTAGGCAGGGCAGCCAATCAGCCTAGGGTTAGGGCAGGGGCCAAGGAGAAAGCCCTCGAGGAGACCAGTTTGTGGCAGTTTTGTGATGCCCCTGGGATGCCCTTTGCAGCTGCAGTGCGCCCGGAGCCCTGGGCCTTTTAGTTTGTGGAAGCCTGACCCCTAGGCGTAACCCTAACCCTTACCCTAACCCTAGGCAGGGCAGCCAATCAGCCTAGGGTTAGGGCAGGGGCCAAGGAGAAAGCCCTCAAGGAGGCCAGGTTGTGGCAGTTTTGCGATGCCCCTGGGATGCCCTTTGCAGCTGCAGTTTGCCAAGAGCCCAGGGCCTTTTAGTTTGTGGACGCCTGACCCCTAGGCGTAACCCTAACCCTAACCCTAACCCTAACCCTAGGCAGGGCAGCCAATCAGCCTAGGGTTAGGGCAGGGGCCAAGGAGAAAGCCCTCGAAGAGACCAGGTTGTGGCAGTTTTGCGATGCCCCTGGGATGCCCTTTGCAGCTGCAGTGTGCCCAGAGCCCAGGGCCTTTTAATTTGTGGAAGCCTGACCCCTAGACGTAACCCTAACCCTAACCCTAACCCTAGGCAGGGCAGCCAATCAGCCTAGGGTTAGGGCAGGGGCCAAGGAGAAAGCCCTCGAAGAGACCAGGTTGTGGCAGTTTTGCAATGCCCCTGGGATGCTCTTTGCAGCTGCAGTGTGCCCGGAGCCCAGGGCCTTTTAGTTTGTGGAAGCCTGACCCCTAGGCGTAACCCTAACCCTAACCCTAACCCTAACCCTAGGCAGGGCAGCCAATCAGCCTAGGGTTAGGGCAGGGGCCAAGGAGAAAACCCTCAAGGAGGCCAGGTTGTTGCAGTTTTGTGATGCCCCTGGAATGCCCTTTGCAGCTGCAGTGTGCCCGGAGCCCTGGGCCTTTTAGTTTGTGGAAGCCTGACCCCTAGGCGTAACCCTAACCCTAACCCTAGGCAGGGCAGCCAATCAGCCTAGGGTTAGGGCAGGGGCCAAGGAGAAAGCCCTCAAGGAGGCCAGGTTGTGGCAGTTTTGCGATGCCCCTGGGATGCCCTTTGCAGCTGCAGTGTGCCCGGAGCCCTGGGCCTTTTATTTTGTGAAAGCCTGACCCCTAGGCGTAACCCTAACCCTAACCCTAACCCTAGGCAGGGCAGCCAATCAGCCTAGGGTTAGGGCAGGGGCCAAGGAGAAAGCCCTCGAAGAGACCAGGTTGTGGCAGTTTTGCGATGCCCCTGGGATGCCCTTTGCAGCTGCAGTGTGCCCAGAGCCCAGGGCCTTTTAATTTGTGGAAGCCGGACCCCTAGGCCTAACCCTAACCCTAACCCTAACCCTAACCCTAGGCAGGGCAGCCAATCAGCCTAGGGTTAGGGCAAGGGCCAAGGAGAAAGCCCTCGAAGAGACCAGGTTGTGGCAGTTTTGCAATGCCCCTGGGATGCCCTTTGCAGCTGCAGTGTGCCTAGAGCCCAGGGCCTTTTAGTTTGTGGAAGCCTGACCCCTAGGTGTAACCCTAACCCTAACCCTAGGCAGGGCAGCCAATCAGCCTAGGGTTAGGGCAGGGGCCAAGGAGAAAGCCCTCGAGGAGACCAGTTTGTGGCAGTTTTGTGATGCCCCTGGGATGCCCTTTGCAGCTGCAGTGTGCCCGGAGCCCTGGGCCTTTTAGTTTGTGGAAGCCTGACCCCTAGGCGTAACCCTAACCCTAACCCTAACCCTAACCCTAACCCTAGGCAGGGCAGCCAATCAGCCTAGGGTTAGGGCAGGGGCCACGGAGAAAGCCCTCGAAGAGACCAGGTTGTGGCAGTTTTGCGATGCCCCTGGGATGCCCTTTGCAGCTGCAGTTTGCCAAGAGCCGAGGGCCTTTTAGTTTGTGGAAGCCTGACCCCTAGGCGTAACCCTAACCCTAACCCTAACCCTAACCCTAGGCAGGGCAGCCAATCAGCCTAGGGTTAGGGCAGGGGCCAAGGAGAAAGCCCTCGAAGAGACCAGGTTGTGGCAGTTTTGCGATGCCCCTGGGATGCCCTTTGCAGCTGCAGTGTGCCCAGAGCCCAGGGCCTTTTAATTTGTGGAAGCCTGACCCCTAGGCCTAACCCTAACCCTAACCCTAACCCTAATCCTAGGCAGGGCAGCCAATCAGCCTAGGGTTAGGGCAAGGGCCAAGGAGAAAGCCCTCGAAGAGACCAGGTTGTTGCAGTTTTGCAATGCCCCTGGGATGCCCTTTGCAGCTGCAGTGTGCCTAGAGCCCAGGGCCTTTTAGTTTGTGGAAGCCTGACCCCTAGACGTAACCCTAACCCTAACCCTAACCCTAGGCAGGGCAGCCAATCAGCCTAGGGTTAGGGCAGGGGCCAAGGAGAAAGCCCTCAAGGAGGCCAGGTTGTGGCAGTTTTTTGATGCCCCTGGGATGCCCTTTGCAGCTGCAGTTTGCCAAGAGCCCAGGGCCTTTTAGTTTGTGGAAGCCTGACCCCTAGGCGTAACCCTAACCCTAACCCTAACCCTAGGCAGGGCAGCCAATCAGCCTAGGGTTAGGGCAGGGGCCAAGGAGAAAGCCCTCGAAGAGACCAGGTTGTGTCAGTTTTGCGATGCCCCTGGGATGCCCTTTGCAGCTGCAGTGTGCCTAGAGCCCAGGGCCTTTTAGTTTGTGGAAGCCTGACCCCTAGACGTAACCCTAACCCTAACCCTAACCCTAGGCAGGGCAGCCAATCAGCCTAGGGTTAGGGCAGGGGCCAAGGAGAAAGCCCTCGAAGAGACCAGGTTGTTGCAGTTTTGCAATGCCCCTGGGATGCCCTTTGCAGCTGCAGTGTGCCTAGAGCCCAGGGCATTTTAGTTTGTGGAAGCCTGACCCCTAGGCGTAACCCTAACCCTAACCCTAACCCTAGGCAGGGCAGCCAATCAGCCTAGGGTTAGGGCAGGGGCCAAGGAGAAAGCCCTCGAAGAGGCCAGGTTGTGGCAGTTTTGCGATGCCCCTGGGATGCCCTTTGCAGCTGCAGGGTGCCCGGAGCCCTGGGCCTTTTAGTTTGTGGAAGCCTGACCCCTAGGTGTAACCCTAACCCTAACCCTAGGCAGGGCAGCCAATCAGCCTAGGGTTAGGGCAGGAGCCAAGGAGAAAGCCCTCAAGGAGGCCAGGTTGTTGCAGTTTTGTGATGCCCCTGGGATGCCCTTTGCAGCTGCAGTGTGCCCGGAGCCCTGGGCCTTTTAGTTTGTGGAAGCCTGACCCCTAGGCGTAACCCTAACCCTAACCCTAACCCTAGGCAGGGCAGCCAATCAGCCTAGGGTTAGGGCAGGGGCCAAGGAGAAAACCCTCAAGGAAACCAGGTTGTGGCAGTTTTGTGATGCCCCTGGGATGCCCTTTGCAGCTGCAGTGTGCCCAGAGCCCAGGGCCTTTTAGTTTGTGGAAGCCTGACCCCTAGGTGTAACCCTAACCCTAACCCTAGGCAGGGCAGCCAATCAGCCTAGGGTTAGGGCAGGGGCCAAGGAGAAAGCCCTCGAGGAGACCAGTTTGTGGCAGTTTTGTGATGCCCCTGGGATGCCCTTTGCAGCTGCAGTGTGCCCGGAGCCCTGGGCCTTTTAGTTTGTGGAAGCCTGACCCCTAGGCGTAACCCTAACCCTAACCCTAACCCTAGGCAGGGCAGCCAATCAGCCTAGGGTTAGGGCAGGGGCCAAGGAGAAAGCCCTCGAAGAGACCAGGTTGTGGCAGTTTTGCGATGCCCCTGGGATGCCCTTTGCAGCTGCAGTGTGCCCAGAGCCCAGGGCCTTTTAATTTGTGGAAGCCTGACCCCTAGGCCTAACCCTAACCCTAACCCTAACCCTAACCCTAGGCAGGGCAGCCAATCAGCCTAGGGTTAGGGCAAGGGCCAAGGAGAAAGCCCTCGAAGAGACCAGGTTGTTGCAGTTTTGCAATGCCCCTGGGATGCCCTTTGCAGCTGCAGTGTGCCTAGAGCCCAGGGCCTTTTAGTTTGTGGAAGCCTGACCCCTAGACGTAACCCTAACCCTAACCCTAACCCTAGGCAGGGCAGCCAATCAGCCTAGGGTTAGGGCAGGGGCCAAGGAGAAAGCCCTCAAGGAGGCCAGGTTGTGGCAGTTTTGCGATGCCCCTGGGATGCCCTTTGCAGCTGCAGTTTGCCAAGAGCCCAGGGCCTTTTAGTTTGTGGAAGCCTGACCCCTAGGCGTAACCCTAACCCTAACCCTAACCCTAGGCAGGGCAGCCAATCAGCCTAGGGTTAGGGCAGGGGCCAAGGAGAAAGCCCTCGAAGAGACCAGGTTGTGTCAGTTTTGCGATGCCCCTGGGATGCCCTTTGCAGCTGCAGTGTGCCTAGAGCCCAGGGCCTTTTAGTTTGTGGAAGCCTGACCCCTAGACGTAACCCTAACCCTAACCCTAACCCTAGGCAGGGCAGCCAATCAGCCTAGGGTTAGGGCAGGGGCCAAGGAGAAAGCCCTCGAAGAGACCAGGTTGTTGCAGTTTTGCAATGCCCCTGGGATGCCCTTTGCAGCTGCAGTGTGCCTAGAGCCCAGGGCATTTTAGTTTGTGGAAGCCTGACCCCTAGGCGTAACCCTAACCCTAACCCTAACCCTAGGCAGGGCAGCCAATCAGCCTAGGGTTAGGGCAGGGGCCAAGGAGAAAGCCCTCGAAGAGGCCAGGTTGTGGCAGTTTTGCGATGCCCCTGGGATGCCCTTTGCAGCTGCAGGGTGCCCGGAGCCCTGGGCCTTTTAGTTTGTGGAAGCCTGACCCCTAGGCGTAACCCTAACCCTAACCCTAGGCAGGGCAGCCAATCAGCCTAGGGTTAGGGCAGGGGCCAAGGAGAAAGCCCTCGAAGAGACCAGGTTGTGGCAGTTTTGCGATGCCCCTGGGATGCCCTTTGCAGCTGCAGTGTGCCCAGAGCCCAGGGCCTTTTAATTTGTGGAAGCCTGACCCCTAGGCCTAACCCTAACCCTAACCCTAACCCTAACCCTAACCCTAACCCTAGGCAGGGCAGCCAATCAGCCTAGGGTTAGGGCAGGGGCCAAGGAGAAAGCCCTCGAAGAGGCCAGGTTGTGGCAGTTTTGCGATGCCCCTGGGATGCCCTTTGCAGCTGCAGGGTGCCCGGAGCCCTGGGCCTTTTAGTTTGTGGAAGCCTGACCCCTAGGTGTAACCCTAACCCTAACCCTAGGCAGGGCAGCCAATCAGCCTAGGGTTAGGGCAGGGGCCAAGGAGAAAGCCCTCGAGGAGACCAGTTTGTGGCAGTTTTGTGATGCCCCTGGGATGCCCTTTGCAGCTGCAGTGCGCCCGGAGCCCTGGGCCTTTTAGTTTGTGGAAGCCTGACCCCTAGGCGTAACCCTAACCCTTACCCTAACCCTAGGCAGGGCAGCCAATCAGCCTAGGGTTAGGGCAGGGGCCAAGGAGAAAGCCCTCAAGGAGGCCAGGTTGTGGCAGTTTTGCGATGCCCCTGGGATGCCCTTTGCAGCTGCAGTTTGCCAAGAGCCCAGGGCCTTTTAGTTTGTGGACGCCTGACCCCTAGGCGTAACCCTAACCCTAACCCTAACCCTAGGCAGGGCAGCCAATCAGCCTAGGGTTAGGGCAGGGGCCAAGGAGAAAGCCCTCGAAGAGACCAGGTTGTGGCAGTTTTGCGATGCCCCTGGGATGCCCTTTGCAGCTGCAGTGTGCCCAGAGCCCAGGGCCTTTTAATTTGTGGAAGCCGGACCCCTAGGCCTAACCCTAACCCTAACCCTAACCCTAACCCTAGGCAGGGCAGCCAATCAGCCTAGGGTTAGGGCAAGGGCCAAGGAGAAAGCCCTCGAAGAGACCAGGTTGTGGCAGTTTTGCAATGCCCCTGGGATGCCCTTTGCAGCTGCAGTGTGCCTAGAGCCCAGGGCCTTTTAGTTTGTGGAAGCCTGACCCCTAGGTGTAACCCTAACCCTAACCCTAGGCAGGGCAGCCAATCAGCCTAGGGTTAGGGCAGGGGCCAAGGAGAAAGCCCTCGAGGAGACCAGTTTGTGGCAGTTTTGTGATGCCCCTGGGATGCCCTTTGCAGCTGCAGTGTGCCCGGAGCCCTGGGCCTTTTAGTTTGTGGAAGCCTGACCCCTAGGCGTAACCCTAACCCTAACCCTAACCCTAACCCTAGGCAGGGCAGCCAATCAGCCTAGTGTTAGGGCAGGGGCCACGGAGAAAGCCCTCGAAGAGACCAGGTTGTGGCAGTTTTGCGATGCCCCTGGGATGCCCTTTGCAGCTGCAGTTTGCCAAGAGCCGAGGGCCTTTTAGTTTGTGGAAGCCTGACCCCTAGGCGTAACCCTAACCCTAACCCTAACCCTAACCCTAGGCAGGGCAGCCAATCAGCCTAGGGTTAGGGCAGGGGCCAAGGAGAAAGCCCTCGAAGAGACCAGGTTGTGGCAGTTTTGCGATGCCCCTGGGATGCCCTTTGCAGCTGCAGTGTGCCCAGAGCCCAGGGCCTTTTAATTTGTGGAAGCCTGACCCCTAGGCCTAACCCTAACCCTAACCCTAACCCTAATCCTAGGCAGGGCAGCCAATCAGCCTAGGGTTAGGGCAAGGGCCAAGGAGAAAGCCCTCGAAGAGACCAGGTTGTTGCAGTTTTGCAATGCCCCTGGGATGCCCTTTGCAGCTGCAGTGTGCCTAGAGCCCAGGGCCTTTTAGTTTGTGGAAGCCTGACCCCTAGACGTAACCCTAACCCTAACCCTAACCCTAGGCAGGGCAGCCAATCAGCCTAGGGTTAGGGCAGGGGCCAAGGAGAAAGCCCTCAAGGAGGCCAGGTTGTGGCAGTTTTTTGATGCCCCTGGGATGCCCTTTGCAGCTGCAGTTTGCCAAGAGCCCAGGGCCTTTTAGTTTGTGGAAGCCTGACCCCTAGGCGTAACCCTAACCCTAACCCTAACCCTAGGCAGGGCAGCCAATCAGCCTAGGGTTAGGGCAGGGGCCAAGGAGAAAGCCCTCGAAGAGACCAGGTTGTGTCAGTTTTGCGATGCCCCTGGGATGCCCTTTGCAGCTGCAGTGTGCCTAGAGCCCAGGGCCTTTTAGTTTGTGGAAGCCTGACCCCTAGACGTAACCCTAACCCTAACCCTAACCCTAGGCAGGGCAGCCAATCAGCCTAGGGTTAGGGCAGGGGCCAAGGAGAAAGCCCTCGAAGAGACCAGGTTGTTGCAGTTTTGCAATGCCCCTGGGATGCCCTTTGCAGCTGCAGTGTGCCTAGAGCCCAGGGCATTTTAGTTTGTGGAAGCCTGACCCCTAGGCGTAACCCTAACCCTAACCCTAACCCTAGGCAGGGCAGCCAATCAGCCTAGGGTTAGGGCAGGGGCCAAGGAGAAAGCCCTCGAAGAGGCCAGGTTGTGGCAGTTTTGCGATGCCCCTGGGATGCCCTTTGCAGCTGCAGGGTGCCCGGAGCCCTGGGCCTTTTAGTTTGTGGAAGCCTGACCCCTAGGTGTAACCCTAACCCTAACCCTAGGCAGGGCAGCCAATCAGCCTAGGGTTAGGGCAGGAGCCAAGGAGAAAGCCCTCAAGGAGGCCAGGTTGTTGCAGTTTTGTGATGCCCCTGGGATGCCCTTTGCAGCTGCAGTGTGCCCGGAGCCCTGGGCCTTTTAGTTTGTGGAAGCCTGACCCCTAGGCGTAACCCTAACCCTAACCCTAACCCTAGGCAGGGCAGCCAATCAGCCTAGGGTTAGGGCAGGGGCCAAGGAGAAAACCCTCAAGGAAACCAGGTTGTGGCAGTTTTGTGATGCCCCTGGGATGCCCTTTGCAGCTGCAGTGTGCCCAGAGCCCAGGGCCTTTTAGTTTGTGGAAGCCTGACCCCTAGGTGTAACCCTAACCCTAACCCTAGGCAGGGCAGCCAATCAGCCTAGGGTTAGGGCAGGGGCCAAGGAGAAAGCCCTCGAGGAGACCAGGTTGTGGCAGTTTTGCGATGCCCCTGGGATGCCCTTTGCAGCTGCAGTGTGCCCAGAGCCCAGGGCCTTTTAATTTGTGGAAGCCTGACCCCTAGGCCTAACCCTAACCCTAACCCTAACCCTAACCCTAACCCTAACCCTAGGCAGGGCAGCCAATCAGCCTAGGGTTAGGGCAGGGGCCAAGGAGAAAGCCCTCGAAGAGGCCAGGTTGTGGCAGTTTTGCGATGCCCCTGGGATGCCCTTTGCAGCTGCAGGGTGCCCGGAGCCCTGGGCCTTTTAGTTTGTGGAAGCCTGACCCCTAGGTGTAACCCTAACCCTAACCCTAGGCAGGGCAGCCAATCAGCCTAGGGTTAGGGCAGGGGCCAAGGAGAAAGCCCTCGAGGAGACCAGTTTGTGGCAGTTTTGTGATGCCCCTGGGATGCCCTTTGCAGCTGCAGTGCGCCCGGAGCCCTGGGCCTTTTAGTTTGTGGAAGCCTGACCCCTAGGCGTAACCCTAACCCTAACCCTAACCCTAGGCAGGGCAGCCAATCAGCCTAGGGTTAGGGCAGGGGCCAAGGAGAAAACCCTCAAGGAAACCAGGTTGTGGCAGTTTTGTGATGCCCCTGGGATGCCCTTTGCAGCTGCAGTGTGCCCAGAGCCCAGGGCCTTTTAGTTTGTGGAAGCCTGACCCCTAGGTGTAACCCTAACCCTAACCCTAGGCAGGGCAGCCAATCAGCCTAGGGTTAGGGCAGGGGCCAAGGAGAAAGCCCTCAAGGAGACCAGTTTGTGGCAGTTTTGTGATGCCCCTGGGATGCCCTTTGCAGCTGCAGTGTGCCCGGAGCCCTGGGCCTTTTAGTTTGTGGAAGCCTGACCCCTAGGCGTAACCCTAACCCTAACCCTAACCCTAACCCTAACCCTAGGCAGGGCAGCCAATCAGCCTAGGGTTAGGGCAGGGGCCACGGAGAAAGCCCTCGAAGAGACCAGGTTGTGGCAGTTTTGCGATGCCCCTGGGATGCCCTTTGCAGCTGCAGTTTGCCAAGAGCCGAGGGCCTTTTAGTTTGTGGAAGCCTGACCCCTAGGCGTAACCCTAACCCTAACCCTAACCCTAACCCTAGGCAGGGCAGCCAATCAGCCTAGGGTTAGGGCAGGGGCCAAGGAGAAAGCCCTCAAGGAGGCCAGGTTGTGGCAGTTTTGCGATGCCCCTGGGATGCCCTTTGCAGCTGCAGTGTGCCCGGAGCCCTGGGCCTTTTATTTTGTGAAAGCCTGACCCCTAGGCGTAACCCTAACCCTAACCCTAACCCTAGGCAGGGCAGCCAATCAGCCTAGGGTTAGGGCAGGGGCTAGGAGAAAACCCTCAAGGAAACCAGGTTGTGGCAGTTTTGTGATGCCCCTGGGATGCCCTTTGCAGCTGCAGTGTGCCCAGAGCCCAGGGCCTTTTAGTTTGTGGAAGCCTGACCCCTAGGTGTAACCCTAACCCTAACCCTAGGCAGGGCAGCCAATCAGCCTAGGGTTAGGGCAGGGGCCAAGGAGAAAGCCCTCAAGGAGGCCAGGTTGTGGCAGTTTTGCGATGCCCCTGGGATGCCCTTTGCAGCTGCAGTTTGCCAAGAGCCCAGGGCCTTTTAGTTTGTGGAAGCCTGACCCCTAGGCGTAACCCTAACCCTAACCCTAACCCTAGGCAGGGCAGCCAATCAGCCTAGGGTTAGGGCAGGGGCCAAGGAGAAAGCCCTCGAAGAGACCAGGTTGTGTCAGTTTTGCGATGCCCCTGGGATGCCCTTTGCAGCTGCAGTGTGCCTAGAGCCCAGGGCCTTTTAGTTTGTGGAAGCCTGACCCCTAGACGTAACCCTAACCCTAACCCTAACCCTAGGCAGGGCAGCCAATCAGCCTAGGGTTAGGGCAGGGGCCAAGGAGAAAGCCCTCGAAGAGACCAGGTTGTTGCAGTTTTGCGATGCCCCTGGGATGCCCTTTGCAGCTGCAGGGTGCCCGGAGCCCTGGGCCTTTTAGTTTGTGGAAGCCTGACCCCTAGGCGTAACCCTAACCCTAACCCTAGGCAGGGCAGCCAATCAGCCTAGGGTTAGGGCAGGGGCCAAGGAGAAAGCCCTCGAAGAGACCAGGTTGTGGCAGTTTTGCGATGCCCCTGGGATGCCCTTTGCAGCTGCAGTGTGCCCAGAGCCCAGGGCCTTTTAATTTGTGGAAGCCTGACCCCTAGGCCTAACCCTAACCCTAACCCTAACCCTAACCCTAACCCTAACCCTAGGCAGGGCAGCCAATCAGCCTAGGGTTAGGGCAGGGGCCAAGGAGAAAGCCCTCGAAGAGGCCAGGTTGTGGCAGTTTTGCGATGCCCCTGGGATGCCCTTTGCAGCTGCAGGGTGCCCGGAGCCCTGGGCCTTTTAGTTTGTGGAAGCCTGACCCCTAGGTGTAACCCTAACCCTAACCCTAGGCAGGGCAGCCAATCAGCCTAGGGTTAGGGCAGGGGCCAAGGAGAAAGCCCTCGAGGAGACCAGTTTGTGGCAGTTTTGTGATGCCCCTGGGATGCCCTTTGCAGCTGCAGTGCGCCCGGAGCCCTGGGCCTTTTAGTTTGTGGAAGCCTGACCCCTAGGCGTAACCCTAACCCTTACCCTAACCCTAGGCAGGGCAGCCAATCAGCCTAGGGTTAGGGCAGGGGCCAAGGAGAAAGCCCTCAAGGAGGCCAGGTTGTGGCAGTTTTGCGATGCCCCTGGGATGCCCTTTGCAGCTGCAGTTTGCCAAGAGCCCAGGGCCTTTTAGTTTGTGGACGCCTGACCCCTAGGCGTAACCCTAACCCTAACCCTAACCCTAACCCTAGGCAGGGCAGCCAATCAGCCTAGGGTTAGGGCAGGGGCCAAGGAGAAAGCCCTCGAAGAGACCAGGTTGTGGCAGTTTTGCGATGCCCCTGGGATGCCCTTTGCAGCTGCAGTGTGCCCAGAGCCCAGGGCCTTTTAATTTGTGGAAGCCTGACCCCTAGACGTAACCCTAACCCTAACCCTAACCCTAGGCAGGGCAGCCAATCAGCCTAGGGTTAGGGCAGGGGCCAAGGAGAAAGCCCTCGAAGAGACCAGGTTGTGGCAGTTTTGCAATGCCCCTGGGATGCTCTTTGCAGCTGCAGTGTGCCCGGAGCCCAGGGCCTTTTAGTTTGTGGAAGCCTGACCCCTAGGCGTAACCCTAACCCTAACCCTAACCCTAACCCTAGGCAGGGCAGCCAATCAGCCTAGGGTTAGGGCAGGGGCCAAGGAGAAAACCCTCAAGGAGGCCAGGTTGTTGCAGTTTTGTGATGCCCCTGGAATGCCCTTTGCAGCTGCAGTGTGCCCGGAGCCCTGGGCCTTTTAGTTTGTGGAAGCCTGACCCCTAGGCGTAACCCTAACCCTAACCCTAGGCAGGGCAGCCAATCAGCCTAGGGTTAGGGCAGGGGCCAAGGAGAAAGCCCTCAAGGAGGCCAGGTTGTGGCAGTTTTGCGATGCCCCTGGGATGCCCTTTGCAGCTGCAGTGTGCCCGGAGCCCTGGGCCTTTTATTTTGTGAAAGCCTGACCCCTAGGCGTAACCCTAACCCTAACCCTAACCCTAGGCAGGGCAGCCAATCAGCCTAGGGTTAGGGCAGGGGCCAAGGAGAAAGCCCTCGAAGAGACCAGGTTGTGGCAGTTTTGCGATGCCCCTGGGATGCCCTTTGCAGCTGCAGTGTGCCCAGAGCCCAGGGCCTTTTAATTTGTGGAAGCCGGACCCCTAGGCCTAACCCTAACCCTAACCCTAACCCTAACCCTAGGCAGGGCAGCCAATCAGCCTAGGGTTAGGGCAAGGGCCAAGGAGAAAGCCCTCGAAGAGACCAGGTTGTGGCAGTTTTGCAATGCCCCTGGGATGCCCTTTGCAGCTGCAGTGTGCCTAGAGCCCAGGGCCTTTTAGTTTGTGGAAGCCTGACCCCTAGGTGTAACCCTAACCCTAACCCTAGGCAGGGCAGCCAATCAGCCTAGGGTTAGGGCAGGGGCCAAGGAGAAAGCCCTCGAGGAGACCAGTTTGTGGCAGTTTTGTGATGCCCCTGGGATGCCCTTTGCAGCTGCAGTGTGCCCGGAGCCCTGGGCCTTTTAGTTTGTGGAAGCCTGACCCCTAGGCGTAACCCTAACCCTAACCCTAACCCTAACCCTAACCCTAGGCAGGGCAGCCAATCAGCCTAGGGTTAGGGCAGGGGCCACGGAGAAAGCCCTCGAAGAGACCAGGTTGTGGCAGTTTTGCGATGCCCCTGGGATGCCCTTTGCAGCTGCAGTTTGCCAAGAGCCGAGGGCCTTTTAGTTTGTGGAAGCCTGACCCCTAGGCGTAACCCTAACCCT
Organism: Fringilla coelebs; assembly: GCF_963513975.1. Classification (NCBI taxonomy): domain Eukaryota; kingdom Metazoa; phylum Chordata; class Aves; order Passeriformes; family Fringillidae; genus Fringilla; species Fringilla coelebs. The sequence goes on along the minus strand of NC_140066.1, from coordinate 3,767,719 downwards.
AACCCTAACCCTAACCCTAGGCAGGGCAGCCAATCAGCCTAGGGTTAGGGCAGGGGCCAAGGAGAAAGCCCTCGAAGAGACCAGGTTGTGGCAGTTTTGCGATGCCCCTGGGATGCCCTTTGCAGCTGCAGTGTGCCCAGAGCCCAGGGCCTTTTAATTTGTGGAAGCCTGACCCCTAGGCCTAACCCTAACCCTAACCCTAACCCTAATCCTAGGCAGGGCAGCCAATCAGCCTAGGGTTAGGGCAAGGGCCAAGGAGAAAGCCCTCGAAGAGACCAGGTTGTTGCAGTTTTGCAATGCCCCTGGGATGCCCTTTGCAGCTGCAGTGTGCCTAGAGCCCAGGGCCTTTTAGTTTGTGGAAGCCTGACCCCTAGACGTAACCCTAACCCTAACCCTAACCCTAGGCAGGGCAGCCAATCAGCCTAGGGTTAGGGCAGGGGCCAAGGAGAAAGCCCTCAAGGAGGCCAGGTTGTGGCAGTTTTTTGATGCCCCTGGGATGCCCTTTGCAGCTGCAGTTTGCCAAGAGCCCAGGGCCTTTTAGTTTGTGGAAGCCTGACCCCTAGGCGTAACCCTAACCCTAACCCTAACCCTAGGCAGGGCAGCCAATCAGCCTAGGGTTAGGGCAGGGGCCAAGGAGAAAGCCCTCGAAGAGACCAGGTTGTGTCAGTTTTGCGATGCCCCTGGGATGCCCTTTGCAGCTGCAGTGTGCCTAGAGCCCAGGGCCTTTTAGTTTGTGGAAGCCTGACCCCTAGACGTAACCCTAACCCTAACCCTAACCCTAGGCAGGGCAGCCAATCAGCCTAGGGTTAGGGCAGGGGCCAAGGAGAAAGCCCTCGAAGAGACCAGGTTGTTGCAGTTTTGCAATGCCCCTGGGATGCCCTTTGCAGCTGCAGTGTGCCTAGAGCCCAGGGCATTTTAGTTTGTGGAAGCCTGACCCCTAGGCGTAACCCTAACCCTAACCCTAACCCTAGGCAGGGCAGCCAATCAGCCTAGGGTTAGGGCAGGGGCCAAGGAGAAAGCCCTCGAAGAGGCCAGGTTGTGGCAGTTTTGCGATGCCCCTGGGATGCCCTTTGCAGCTGCAGGGTGCCCGGAGCCCTGGGCCTTTTAGTTTGTGGAAGCCTGACCCCTAGGTGTAACCCTAACCCTAACCCTAGGCAGGGCAGCCAATCAGCCTAGGGTTAGGGCAGGAGCCAAGGAGAAAGCCCTCAAGGAGGCCAGGTTGTTGCAGTTTTGTGATGCCCCTGGGATGCCCTTTGCAGCTGCAGTGTGCCCGGAGCCCTGGGCCTTTTAGTTTGTGGAAGCCTGACCCCTAGGCGTAACCCTAACCCTAACCCTAACCCTAGGCAGGGCAGCCAATCAGCCTAGGGTTAGGGCAGGGGCCAAGGAGAAAACCCTCAAGGAAACCAGGTTGTGGCAGTTTTGTGATGCCCCTGGGATGCCCTTTGCAGCTGCAGTGTGCCCAGAGCCCAGGGCCTTTTAGTTTGTGGAAGCCTGACCCCTAGGTGTAACCCTAACCCTAACCCTAGGCAGGGCAGCCAATCAGCCTAGGGTTAGGGCAGGGGCCAAGGAGAAAGCCCTCGAGGAGACCAGTTTGTGGCAGTTTTGTGATGCCCCTGGGATGCCCTTTGCAGCTGCAGTGTGCCCGGAGCCCTGGGCCTTTTAGTTTGTGGAAGCCTGACCCCTAGGCGTAACCCTAACCCTAACCCTAACCCTAGGCAGGGCAGCCAATCAGCCTAGGGTTAGGGCAGGGGCCAAGGAGAAAGCCCTCGAAGAGACCAGGTTGTGGCAGTTTTGCGATGCCCCTGGGATGCCCTTTGCAGCTGCAGTGTGCCCAGAGCCCAGGGCCTTTTAATTTGTGGAAGCCTGACCCCTAGGCCTAACCCTAACCCTAACCCTAACCCTAACCCTAGGCAGGGCAGCCAATCAGCCTAGGGTTAGGGCAAGGGCCAAGGAGAAAGCCCTCGAAGAGACCAGGTTGTTGCAGTTTTGCAATGCCCCTGGGATGCCCTTTGCAGCTGCAGTGTGCCTAGAGCCCAGGGCCTTTTAGTTTGTGGAAGCCTGACCCCTAGACGTAACCCTAACCCTAACCCTAACCCTAGGCAGGGCAGCCAATCAGCCTAGGGTTAGGGCAGGGGCCAAGGAGAAAGCCCTCAAGGAGGCCAGGTTGTGGCAGTTTTGCGATGCCCCTGGGATGCCCTTTGCAGCTGCAGTTTGCCAAGAGCCCAGGGCCTTTTAGTTTGTGGAAGCCTGACCCCTAGGCGTAACCCTAACCCTAACCCTAACCCTAGGCAGGGCAGCCAATCAGCCTAGGGTTAGGGCAGGGGCCAAGGAGAAAGCCCTCGAAGAGACCAGGTTGTGTCAGTTTTGCGATGCCCCTGGGATGCCCTTTGCAGCTGCAGTGTGCCTAGAGCCCAGGGCCTTTTAGTTTGTGGAAGCCTGACCCCTAGACGTAACCCTAACCCTAACCCTAACCCTAGGCAGGGCAGCCAATCAGCCTAGGGTTAGGGCAGGGGCCAAGGAGAAAGCCCTCGAAGAGACCAGGTTGTTGCAGTTTTGCAATGCCCCTGGGATGCCCTTTGCAGCTGCAGTGTGCCTAGAGCCCAGGGCATTTTAGTTTGTGGAAGCCTGACCCCTAGGCGTAACCCTAACCCTAACCCTAACCCTAGGCAGGGCAGCCAATCAGCCTAGGGTTAGGGCAGGGGCCAAGGAGAAAGCCCTCGAAGAGGCCAGGTTGTGGCAGTTTTGCGATGCCCCTGGGATGCCCTTTGCAGCTGCAGGGTGCCCGGAGCCCTGGGCCTTTTAGTTTGTGGAAGCCTGACCCCTAGGCGTAACCCTAACCCTAACCCTAGGCAGGGCAGCCAATCAGCCTAGGGTTAGGGCAGGGGCCAAGGAGAAAGCCCTCGAAGAGACCAGGTTGTGGCAGTTTTGCGATGCCCCTGGGATGCCCTTTGCAGCTGCAGTGTGCCCAGAGCCCAGGGCCTTTTAATTTGTGGAAGCCTGACCCCTAGGCCTAACCCTAACCCTAACCCTAACCCTAACCCTAACCCTAACCCTAGGCAGGGCAGCCAATCAGCCTAGGGTTAGGGCAGGGGCCAAGGAGAAAGCCCTCGAAGAGGCCAGGTTGTGGCAGTTTTGCGATGCCCCTGGGATGCCCTTTGCAGCTGCAGGGTGCCCGGAGCCCTGGGCCTTTTAGTTTGTGGAAGCCTGACCCCTAGGTGTAACCCTAACCCTAACCCTAGGCAGGGCAGCCAATCAGCCTAGGGTTAGGGCAGGGGCCAAGGAGAAAGCCCTCGAGGAGACCAGTTTGTGGCAGTTTTGTGATGCCCCTGGGATGCCCTTTGCAGCTGCAGTGCGCCCGGAGCCCTGGGCCTTTTAGTTTGTGGAAGCCTGACCCCTAGGCGTAACCCTAACCCTTACCCTAACCCTAGGCAGGGCAGCCAATCAGCCTAGGGTTAGGGCAGGGGCCAAGGAGAAAGCCCTCAAGGAGGCCAGGTTGTGGCAGTTTTGCGATGCCCCTGGGATGCCCTTTGCAGCTGCAGTTTGCCAAGAGCCCAGGGCCTTTTAGTTTGTGGACGCCTGACCCCTAGGCGTAACCCTAACCCTAACCCTAACCCTAGGCAGGGCAGCCAATCAGCCTAGGGTTAGGGCAGGGGCCAAGGAGAAAGCCCTCGAAGAGACCAGGTTGTGGCAGTTTTGCGATGCCCCTGGGATGCCCTTTGCAGCTGCAGTGTGCCCAGAGCCCAGGGCCTTTTAATTTGTGGAAGCCGGACCCCTAGGCCTAACCCTAACCCTAACCCTAACCCTAACCCTAGGCAGGGCAGCCAATCAGCCTAGGGTTAGGGCAAGGGCCAAGGAGAAAGCCCTCGAAGAGACCAGGTTGTGGCAGTTTTGCAATGCCCCTGGGATGCCCTTTGCAGCTGCAGTGTGCCTAGAGCCCAGGGCCTTTTAGTTTGTGGAAGCCTGACCCCTAGGTGTAACCCTAACCCTAACCCTAGGCAGGGCAGCCAATCAGCCTAGGGTTAGGGCAGGGGCCAAGGAGAAAGCCCTCGAGGAGACCAGTTTGTGGCAGTTTTGTGATGCCCCTGGGATGCCCTTTGCAGCTGCAGTGTGCCCGGAGCCCTGGGCCTTTTAGTTTGTGGAAGCCTGACCCCTAGGCGTAACCCTAACCCTAACCCTAACCCTAACCCTAGGCAGGGCAGCCAATCAGCCTAGGGTTAGGGCAGGGGCCACGGAGAAAGCCCTCGAAGAGACCAGGTTGTGGCAGTTTTGCGATGCCCCTGGGATGCCCTTTGCAGCTGCAGTTTGCCAAGAGCCGAGGGCCTTTTAGTTTGTGGAAGCCTGACCCCTAGGCGTAACCCTAACCCTAACCCTAACCCTAACCCTAGGCAGGGCAGCCAATCAGCCTAGGGTTAGGGCAGGGGCCAAGGAGAAAGCCCTCGAAGAGACCAGGTTGTGGCAGTTTTGCGATGCCCCTGGGATGCCCTTTGCAGCTGCAGTGTGCCCAGAGCCCAGGGCCTTTTAATTTGTGGAAGCCTGACCCCTAGGCCTAACCCTAACCCTAACCCTAACCCTAATCCTAGGCAGGGCAGCCAATCAGCCTAGGGTTAGGGCAAGGGCCAAGGAGAAAGCCCTCGAAGAGACCAGGTTGTTGCAGTTTTGCAATGCCCCTGGGATGCCCTTTGCAGCTGCAGTGTGCCTAGAGCCCAGGGCCTTTTAGTTTGTGGAAGCCTGACCCCTAGACGTAACCCTAACCCTAACCCTAACCCTAGGCAGGGCAGCCAATCAGCCTAGGGTTAGGGCAGGGGCCAAGGAGAAAGCCCTCAAGGAGGCCAGGTTGTGGCAGTTTTTTGATGCCCCTGGGATGCCCTTTGCAGCTGCAGTTTGCCAAGAGCCCAGGGCCTTTTAGTTTGTGGAAGCCTGACCCCTAGGCGTAACCCTAACCCTAACCCTAACCCTAGGCAGGGCAGCCAATCAGCCTAGGGTTAGGGCAGGGGCCAAGGAGAAAGCCCTCGAAGAGACCAGGTTGTGTCAGTTTTGCGATGCCCCTGGGATGCCCTTTGCAGCTGCAGTGTGCCTAGAGCCCAGGGCCTTTTAGTTTGTGGAAGCCTGACCCCTAGACGTAACCCTAACCCTAACCCTAACCCTAGGCAGGGCAGCCAATCAGCCTAGGGTTAGGGCAGGGGCCAAGGAGAAAGCCCTCGAAGAGACCAGGTTGTTGCAGTTTTGCAATGCCCCTGGGATGCCCTTTGCAGCTGCAGTGTGCCTAGAGCCCAGGGCATTTTAGTTTGTGGAAGCCTGACCCCTAGGCGTAACCCTAACCCTAACCCTAACCCTAGGCAGGGCAGCCAATCAGCCTAGGGTTAGGGCAGGGGCCAAGGAGAAAGCCCTCGAAGAGGCCAGGTTGTGGCAGTTTTGCGATGCCCCTGGGATGCCCTTTGCAGCTGCAGGGTGCCCGGAGCCCTGGGCCTTTTAGTTTGTGGAAGCCTGACCCCTAGGTGTAACCCTAACCCTAACCCTAGGCAGGGCAGCCAATCAGCCTAGGGTTAGGGCAGGAGCCAAGGAGAAAGCCCTCAAGGAGGCCAGGTTGTTGCAGTTTTGTGATGCCCCTGGGATGCCCTTTGCAGCTGCAGTGTGCCCGGAGCCCTGGGCCTTTTAGTTTGTGGAAGCCTGACCCCTAGGCGTAACCCTAACCCTAACCCTAACCCTAGGCAGGGCAGCCAATCAGCCTAGGGTTAGGGCAGGGGCCAAGGAGAAAACCCTCAAGGAAACCAGGTTGTGGCAGTTTTGTGATGCCCCTGGGATGCCCTTTGCAGCTGCAGTGTGCCCAGAGCCCAGGGCCTTTTAGTTTGTGGAAGCCTGACCCCTAGGTGTAACCCTAACCCTAACCCTAGGCAGGGCAGCCAATCAGCCTAGGGTTAGGGCAGGGGCCAAGGAGAAAGCCCTCGAGGAGACCAGGTTGTGGCAGTTTTGCGATGCCCCTGGGATGCCCTTTGCAGCTGCAGTGTGCCCAGAGCCCAGGGCCTTTTAATTTGTGGAAGCCTGACCCCTAGGCCTAACCCTAACCCTAACCCTAACCCTAACCCTAACCCTAACCCTAGGCAGGGCAGCCAATCAGCCTAGGGTTAGGGCAGGGGCCAAGGAGAAAGCCCTCGAAGAGGCCAGGTTGTGGCAGTTTTGCGATGCCCCTGGGATGCCCTTTGCAGCTGCAGGGTGCCCGGAGCCCTGGGCCTTTTAGTTTGTGGAAGCCTGACCCCTAGGTGTAACCCTAACCCTAACCCTAGGCAGGGCAGCCAATCAGCCTAGGGTTAGGGCAGGGGCCAAGGAGAAAGCCCTCGAGGAGACCAGTTTGTGGCAGTTTTGTGATGCCCCTGGGATGCCCTTTGCAGCTGCAGTGCGCCCGGAGCCCTGGGCCTTTTAGTTTGTGGAAGCCTGACCCCTAGGCGTAACCCTAACCCTAACCCTAACCCTAGGCAGGGCAGCCAATCAGCCTAGGGTTAGGGCAGGGGCCAAGGAGAAAACCCTCAAGGAAACCAGGTTGTGGCAGTTTTGTGATGCCCCTGGGATGCCCTTTGCAGCTGCAGTGTGCCCAGAGCCCAGGGCCTTTTAGTTTGTGGAAGCCTGACCCCTAGGTGTAACCCTAACCCTAACCCTAGGCAGGGCAGCCAATCAGCCTAGGGTTAGGGCAGGGGCCAAGGAGAAAGCCCTCAAGGAGACCAGTTTGTGGCAGTTTTGTGATGCCCCTGGGATGCCCTTTGCAGCTGCAGTGTGCCCGGAGCCCTGGGCCTTTTAGTTTGTGGAAGCCTGACCCCTAGGCGTAACCCTAACCCTAACCCTAACCCTAACCCTAACCCTAGGCAGGGCAGCCAATCAGCCTAGGGTTAGGGCAGGGGCCACGGAGAAAGCCCTCGAAGAGACCAGGTTGTGGCAGTTTTGCGATGCCCCTGGGATGCCCTTTGCAGCTGCAGTTTGCCAAGAGCCGAGGGCCTTTTAGTTTGTGGAAGCCTGACCCCTAGGCGTAACCCTAACCCTAACCCTAACCCTAACCCTAGGCAGGGCAGCCAATCAGCCTAGGGTTAGGGCAGGGGCCAAGGAGAAAGCCCTCAAGGAGGCCAGGTTGTGGCAGTTTTGCGATGCCCCTGGGATGCCCTTTGCAGCTGCAGTGTGCCCGGAGCCCTGGGCCTTTTATTTTGTGAAAGCCTGACCCCTAGGCGTAACCCTAACCCTAACCCTAACCCTAGGCAGGGCAGCCAATCAGCCTAGGGTTAGGGCAGGGGCTAGGAGAAAACCCTCAAGGAAACCAGGTTGTGGCAGTTTTGTGATGCCCCTGGGATGCCCTTTGCAGCTGCAGTGTGCCCAGAGCCCAGGGCCTTTTAGTTTGTGGAAGCCTGACCCCTAGGTGTAACCCTAACCCTAACCCTAGGCAGGGCAGCCAATCAGCCTAGGGTTAGGGCAGGGGCCAAGGAGAAAGCCCTCAAGGAGGCCAGGTTGTGGCAGTTTTGCGATGCCCCTGGGATGCCCTTTGCAGCTGCAGTTTGCCAAGAGCCCAGGGCCTTTTAGTTTGTGGACGCCTGACCCCTAGGCGTAACCCTAACCCTAACCCTAACCCTAGGCAGGGCAGCCAATCAGCCTAGGGTTAGGGCAGGGGCCAAGGAGAAAACCCTCAAGGAAACCAGGTTGTGGCAGTTTTGTGATGCCCCTGGGATGCCCTTTGCAGCTGCAGTGTGCCCAGAGCCCAGGGCCTTTTAGTTTGTGGAAGCCTGACCCCTAGGTGTAACCCTAACCCTAACCCTAGGCAGGGCAGCCAATCAGCCTAGGGTTAGGGCAGGGGCCAAGGAGAAAGCCCTCGAGGAGACCAGTTTGTGGCAGTTTTGTGATGCCCCTGGGATGCCCTTTGCAGCTGCAGTGTGCCCGGAGCCCTGGGCCTTTTAGTTTGTGGAAGCCTGACCCCTAGACGTAACCCTAACCCTAACCCTAACCCTAACCCTAACCCTAGGCAGGGCAGCCAATCAGCCTAGGGTTAGGGCAGGGGCCAAGGAGAAAGCCCTCGAAGAGGCCAGGTTGTGGCAGTTTTGCGATGCCCCTGGGTTGCCCTTTGCAGCTGCAGGGTGCCCGGAGCCCTGGGCCTTTTAGTTTGTGGAAGCCTGACCCCTAGGCGTAACCCTAACCCTTACCCTAACTCTAGGCAGGGCAGCCAATCAGCCTAGGGTTAGGGCAGGGGCCAAGGAGAAAGCCCTCGAAGAGACCAGGTTGTGGCAGTTTTGCGATGCCCCTGGATTGCTCTTTGCAGCTGCAGTGTGCCCGGAGCCCAGGGCCTTTTAGTTTGTGGAAGCCTGACCCCTAGGCGTAACCCTAACCCTAACCCTAACCCTAACCCTAGGCAGGGCAGCCAATCAGCCTAGGGTTAGGGCAGGAGCCAAGGAGAAAGCCCTCAAGGAGGCCAGGTTGTTGCAGTTTTGTGATGCCCCTGGAATGCCCTTTGCAGCTGCAGTGTGCCCGGAGCCCTGGGCCTTTTAGTTTGTGGAAGCCTGACCCCTAGGCGTAACCCTAACCCTAACCCTAACCCTAGGCAGGGCAGCCAATCAGCCTAGGGTTAGGGCAGGGGCCAAGGAGAAAGCCCTCAAGGAGACCAGGTTGTGGCAGTTTTGCGATGCCCCTGGGATGCCCTTTGCAGCTGCAGTGTGCCCAGAGCCCAGGGCCTTTTAATTTGTGGAAGCCTGACCCCTAGGCCTAACCCTAACCCTAACCCTAACCCTAACCCTAACCCTAGGCAGGGCAGCCAATCAGCCTAGGGTTAGGGCAAGGGCCAAGGAGAAAGCCCTCGAAGAGACCAGGTTGTGGCAGTTTTGCAATGCCCCTGGGATGCCCTTTGCAGCTGCAGTGTGCCTAGAGCCCAGGGCCTTTTAATTTGTGGAAGCCTGACCCCTAGACGTAACCCTAACCCTAACCCTAACCCTAGGCAGGGCAGCCAATCAGCCTAGGGTTAGGGCAGGGGCCAAGGAGAAAGCCCTCAAGGAGGCCAGGTTGTGGCAGTTTTGCGATGCCCAGGTGATGCCCTTTGCAGCTGCAGTGTGCCCGGAGCCCAGGGCCTTTTAGTTTGTGGAAGCCTGACCCCTAGGCGTAACCCTAACCCTAACCCTAACCCTAGGCAGGGCAGCCAATCAGCCTAGGGTTAGGGCAGGGGCCAAGGAGAAAGCCCTCAAGGAAACCAGGTTGTGGCAGTTTTGTGATGCCCCTGGGATGCCCTTTGCAGCTGCAGTGTGCCCGGAGCCCTGGGCCTTTTAGTTTGTGGAAGCCTGACCCCTAGGCGTAACCCTAACCCTAACCCTAGGCAGGGCAGCCAATCAGCCTAGGGTTAGGGCAGGGGCCAGGGAGAAAGCCCTCAAGGAAACCAGGTTGTGGCAGCTTTGCGATGCCCCTGGGATGCCCTTTGCAGCTGCAGTGTGCCCGGAGCCCTGGGCCTTTTAGTTTGTGGAAGCCTGACCCCTAGGCGTAACCCTAACCCTAACCCTAGGCAGGGCAGCCAATCAGCCTAGGGTTAGGGCAGGGGCCAAGGAGAAAGCCCTCGAAGAGGCCAGGTTGTGGCAGTTTTGTGCCGCCCCTGGAATGCCTTTTGCAGCTGCAGTGTGCCCGGAGCCCTGGGCCTTTTAGTTTGTGGAAGCCTGACCCCTAGGTGTAACCCTAACCCTAACCCTAGGCAGGGCAGCCAATCAGCCTAGGGTTAGGGCAGGGGCCAAGGAGAAAGCCCTCAAGGAGGCCAGGTTGTGGCAGTTTTGCGATGCCCCTGGGATGCCCTTTGCAGCTGCAGTGTGCCCAGAGCCCTGGGCCTTTTAGTTTGTGGAAGCCTGACCCCTAGGCGTAACCCTAACCCTAACCCTAACCCTAGGCAGGGCAGCCAATCAGCCTAGGGTTAGGGCAGGGGCCAAGGAGAAAGCCCTCAAGGAAACCAGGTTGTGGCAGTTTTGTGATGCCCCTGGGATGCCCTTTGCAGCTGCAGTGTGCCCAGAGCCCAGGGCCTTTTAGTTTGTGGAAGCCTGACCCCTAGGCGTAACCCTAACCCTAACCCTAACCCTAGGCAGGGCAGCCAATCAGCCTAGGGTTAGGGCAGGGGCCAAGGAGAAAGCCCTCGAGGAGACCAGTTTGTGGCAGTTTTGTGATGCCCCTGGGATGCCCTTTGCAGCTGCAGTGTGCCCGGAGCCCTGGGCCTTTTAGTTTGTGGAAGCCTGACCCCTAGGCGTAACCCTAACCCTTACCCTAACCCTAGGCAGGGCAGCCAATCAGCCTAGGGTTAGGGCAGGGGCCAAGGAGAAAGCCCTCAAGGAGGCCAGGTTGTGGCAGTTTTGTGATGCCCCTGGAATGCCCTTTGCAGCTGCAGTGTGCCCGGAGCCCTGGGCCTTTTAGTTTGTGGAAGCCTGACCCCTAGGCGTAACCCTAACCCTAACCCTAGGCAGGGCAGCCAATCAGCCTAGGGTTAGGGCAGGGGCCAGGGAGAAAGCCCTCAAGGAAACCAGGTTGTGGCAGCTTTGCGATGCCCCTGGGATGCCCTTTGCAGCTGCAGTGTGCCCGGAGCCCTGGGCCTTTTAGTTTGTGGAAGCCTGACCCCTAGGCGTAACCCTAACCCTAATCCTAGGCAGGGCAGCCAATCAGCCTAGGGTTAGGGCAGGGGCCAAGGAGAAAGCCCTCGAAGAGACCAGGTTGTGGCAGTTTTGCAATGCCCCTGGGATGCCCTTTGCAGCTGCAGTGTGCCCAGAGCCCAGGGCATTTTAGTTTGTGGAAGCCTGGCCCCTAGGCGTAACCCTAACCCTAACCCTAACCCTAACCCTAGGCAGGGCAGCCAATCAGCCTAGGGTTAGGGCAGGGGCGAAGGAGAAAGCCCTCGAAGAGACCAGGTTGTGGCAGTTTTGCGATGCCCCTGGGATGCCCTTTGCAGCTGCAGTGTGCCCAGAGCCCTGGGCCTTTTAGTTTGTGGAAGCCTGACCCCTAGGCGTAACCCTAACCCTAACCCTAACCCTAGGCAGGGCAGCCAATCAGCCTAGGGTTAGGGCAGGGGCGAAGGAGAAAGCCCTCGAAGAGGCCAGGTTGTGGCAGTTTTGTGCCGCCCCTGGAATGCCTTTTGCAGCTGCAGTGTGCCCGGAGCCCTGGGCCTTTTAGTTTGTGGAAGCCTGACCCCTAGGTGTAACCCTAACCCTAACCCTAGGCAGGGCAGCCAATCAGCCTAGGGTTAGGGCAGGGGCCAAGGAGAAAGCCCTCAAGGAGGCCAGGTTGTGGCAGTTTTGCGATGCCCCTGGGATGCCCTTTGCAGCTGCAGTGTGCCCAGAGCCCTGGGCCTTTTAGTTTGTGGAAGCCTGACCCCTAGGCGTAACCCTAACCCTAACCCTAACCCTAGGCAGGGCAGCCAATCAGCCTAGGGTTAGGGCAGGGGCCAAGGAGAAAGCCCTCAAGGAAACCAGGTTGTGGCAGTTTTGTGATGCCCCTGGGATGCCCTTTGCAGCTGCAGTGTGCCCAGAGCCCAGGGCCTTTTAGTTTGTGGAAGCCTGACCCCTAGGCGTAACCCTAACCCTAACCCTAACCCTAGGCAGGGCAGCCAATCAGCCTAGGGTTAGGGCAGGGGCCAAGGAGAAAGCCCTCGAAGAGACCAGGTTGTGGCAGTTTTGCGATGCCCCTGGGATGCCCTTTGCAGCTGCAGTGTGCCCAGAGCCCAGGGCCTTTTAGTTTGTGGAAGCCTGACCCCTAGGCGTAACCCTAACCCTAACCCTAACCCTAACCCTAACCCTAACCCTAGGCAGGGCAGCCAATCAGCCTAGAGTTAGGGCAGGGGCCACGGAGAAAGCCCTCGAAGAGACCAGGTTGTGGCAGTTTTGCGATGCCCCTGGGATGCCCTTTGCAGCTGCAGTTTGCCAAGAGCCGAGGGCCTTTTAGTTTGTGGAAGCCTGACCCCTAGGCGTAACCCTAACCCTAACCCTAACCCTAACCCTAGGCAGGGCAGCCAATCAGCCTAGGGTTAGGGCAGGGGCCAAGGAGAAAGCCCTCGAAGAGACCAGGTTGTGGCAGTTTTGCGATGCCCCTGGGATGCTCTTTGCAGCTGCAGTGTGCCCTGAGCCCAGGGCATTTTAGTTTGTGGAAGCCTGACCCCTAACCCTAACCCTAACCCTAGGCAGGGCAGCCAATCAGCCTAGGCTTAGGGCAGGGGCCAAGGAGAAAGCCCTCGAAGAGACCAGGTTGTGGCAGTTTTGCAATGCCCCTGGGATGCCCTTTGCAGCTGCAGTGTGCCCAGAGCCCAGGGCATTTTAGTTTGTGGAAGCCTGGCCCCTAGGCGTAACCCTAACCCTAACCCTAACCCTAACCCTAGGCAGGGCAGCCAATCAGCCTAGGGTTAGGGCAGGGGCGAAGGAGAAAGCCCTCGAAGAGACCAGGTTGTGGCAGTTTTGCGATGCCCCTGGGATGCCCTTTGCAGCTGCAGTGTGCCCAGAGCCCTGGGCCTTTTAGTTTGTGGAAGCCTGACCCCTAGGCGTAACCCTAACCCTAACCCTAACCCTAGGCAGGGCAGCCAATCAGCCTAGGGTTAGGGCAGGGGCGAAGGAGAAAGCCCTCGAAGAGGCCAGGTTGTGGCAATTTTGTGCCGCCCCTGGAATGCCTTTTGCAGCTGCAGTGTGCCCGGAGCCCTGGGCCTTTTAGTTTGTGGAAGCCTGACCCCTAGGTGTAACCCTAACCCTAACCCTAGGCAGGGCAGCCAATCAGCCTAGGGTTAGGGCAGGGGCCAAGGAGAAAGCCCTCAAGGAGGCCAGGTTGTGGCAGTTTTGCGATGCCCCTGGGATGCCCTTTGCAGCTGCAGTGTGCCCAGAGCCCTGGGCCTTTTAGTTTGTGGAAGCCTGACCCCTAGGCGTAACCCTAACCCTAACCCTAACCCTAGGCAGGGCAGCCAATCAGCCTAGGGTTAGGGCAGGGGCCAAGGAGAAAGCCCTCAAGGAAACCAGGTTGTGGCAGTTTTGTGATGCCCCTGGGATGCCCTTTGCAGCTGCAGTGTGCCCAGAGCCCAGGGCCTTTTAGTTTGTGGAAGCCTGACCCCTAGGCGTAACCCTAACCCTAACCCTAACCCTAGGCAGGGCAGCCAATCAGCCTAGGGTTAGGGCAGGGGCCAAGGAGAAAGCCCTCGAAGAGACCAGGTTGTGGCAGTTTTGCGATGCCCCTGGGATGCCCTTTGCAGCTGCAGTGTGCCCAGAGCCCAGGGCCTTTTAGTTTGTGGAAGCCTGACCCCTAGGCGTAACCCTAACCCTAACCCTAACCCTAACCCTAGGCAGGGCAGCCAATCAGCCTAGGGTTAGGGCAGGGGCCAAGGAGAAAGCCCTCGAAGAGACCAGGTTGTGGCAGTTTTGCGATGCCCCTGGGATGCCCTTTGCAGCTGCAGTGTGCCCAGAGCCCTGGGCCTTTTAGTTTGTGGAAGCCTGACCCCTAGGCGTAACCCTAACCCTAACCCTAACCCTAACCCTAGGCAGGGCAGCCAATCAGCCTAGGGTTAGGGCAGGGGCGAAGGAGAAAGCCCTCGAAGAGGCCAGGTTGTGGCAGTTTTGTGCCGCCCCTGGAATGCCTTTTGCAGCTGCAGTGTGCCCGGAGCCCTGGGCCTTTTAGTTTGTGGAAGCCTGACCCCTAGGTGTAACCCTAACCCTAACCCTAGGCAGGGCAGCCAATCAGCCTAGGGTTAGGGCAGGGGCCAAGGAGAAAGCCCTCAAGGAGGCCAGGTTGTGGCAGTTTTGCGATGCCCCTGGGATGCCCTTTGCAGCTGCAGTGTGCCCAGAGCCCTGGGCCTTTTAGTTTGTGGAAGCCTGACCCCTAGGCGTAACCCTAACCCTAACCCTAACCCTAGGCAGGGCAGCCAATCAGCCTAGGGTTAGGGCAGGGGCCAAGGAGAAAGCCCTCAAGGAAACCAGGTTGTGGCAGTTTTGTGATGCCCCTGGAATGCCTTTTGCAGCTGCAGTGTGCCCGGAGCCCTGGGCCTTTTAGTTTGTGGAAGCCTGACCCCTAGGCGTAACCCTAACCCTAACCCTAGGCAGGGCAGCCAATCAGCCTAGGGTTAGGGCAGGGGCCAGGGAGAAAGCCCTCAAGGAAACCAGGTTGTGGCAGCTTTGCGATGCCCCTGGGATGCCCTTTGCAGCTGCAGTGTGCCCGGAGCCCTGGGCCTTTTAGTTTGTGGAAGCCTGACCCCTAGGCGTAACCCTAACCCTAATCCTAGGCAGGGCAGCCAATCAGCCTAGGGTTAGGGCAGGGGCCAAGGAGAAAGCCCTCGAAGAGGCCAGGTTGTGGCAGTTTTGTGCCGCCCCTGGAATGCCTTTTGCAGCTGCAGTGTGCCCGGAGCCCTGGGCCTTTTTGTTTGTGGAAGCCTGACCCCTAGGTGTAACCCTAACCCTATTCAGGGCAGCCAATCAGCCTAGGGTTAGGGCAGGGGCCAAGGAGAAAGCCCTCAAGGAGGCCAGGTTGTGGCAGTTTTGCAATGCCCCTGGGATGCTCTTTGCAGCTGCAGTGTGCCCAGAGCCCAGGGCCTTTTAGTTTGTGGAAGCCTGACCCCTAGGTGTAACCCTAACCCTAACCCTAGGCAGGGCAGCCAATCAGCTTAGGGTTAGGGCATGGGCCAAGGAGAAAGCCCTCAAGGAGGCCAGGTTGTGGCAGTTTTTTGATGCCCCTGGGATGCCCTTTGCAGCTGCAGTGTGCCCGGAGCCCTGGGCCTTTTAGTTTGTGGAAGCCTGACCCCTAGGCGTAACCCTAACCCTAACCCTAACCCTAACCCTAACCCTAACCCTAGGCAGGGCAGCCAATCAGCCTAGGGTTAGGGCAGGGGCCAAGGAGAAAGCCCTCGAAGAGACCAGGTTGTGGCAGTTTTGCGATGCCCCTGGGATGCCCTTTGCAGCTGCAGTTTGCCAAGAGCCCAGGGCCTTTTAGTTTGTGGAAGCCTGACCCCTAGGCGTAACCCTAACCCTAACCCTAACCCTAACCCTAGGCAGGGCAGCCAATCAGCCTAGGGTTAGGGCAGGGGCGAAGGAGAAAGCCCTCGAAGAGACCAGGTTGTGGCAGTTTTGCGATGCCCCTGGGATGCCCTTTGCAGCTGCAGTGTGCCCAGAGCCCTGGGCCTTTTAATTTGTGGAAGCCTGACCCCTAGACGTAACCCTAACCCTAACCCTAACCCTAGGCAGGGCAGCCAATCAGCCTAGGGTTAGGGCAGGGGCCAAGGAGAAAGCCCTCGAAGAGACCAGGTTGTGGCAGTTTTGCAATGCCCCTGGGATGCTCTTTGCAGCTGCAGTGTGCCCGGAGCCCAGGACCTTTTAGTTTGTGGAAGCCTGACCCCTAGGCGTAACCCTAACCCTAACCCTAACCCTAACCCTAACCCTAGGCAGGGCAGCCAATCAGCCTAGGGTTAGAGCAGGAGCCAAGGAGAAAGCCCTCAAGGAGGCCAGGTTGTTGCAGTTTTGTGATGCCCCTGGAATGCCCTTTGCAGCTGCAGTGTTCCCGGAGCCCTGGGCCTTTTAGTTTGTGGAAGCCTGACCCCTAGGCGTAACCCTAACCCTAATCCTAGGCAGGGCAGCCAATCAGCCTAGGGTTAGGGCAGGGGCCAAGGAGAAAGCCCTCGAGGAGGCCAGGCTGTGGCAGTTTTGCAATGCCCCTGGGATGCTCTTTGCAGCTGCAGTGTGCCCGGAGCCCTGGGCCTTTTAGTTTGTGGAAGCCTGACCCCTAGGCGTAACCCTAACCCTAACCCTAACCCTAACCCTAGGCAGGGCAGCCAATCAGCCTAGGGTTAGGGCAAGGGCCAAGGAGAAAGCCCTCGAAGAGACCAGGTTGTGGCAGTTTTGCAATGCCCCTGGGATGCTCTTTGCAGCTGCAGTGTGCCCAGAGCCCAGGGCATTTTAGTTTGTGGAAGCCTGACCCCTAGGCGTAACCCTAACCCTAACCCTAACCCTAACCCTAGGCAGGGCAGCCAATCAGCCTAGGGTTAGGGCAGGGGCCAAGGAGAAGAGACCAGGTTGTGGCAGTTTTGCAATGCCCCTGGGATGCCCTTTGCAGCTGCAGTGTGCCTAGAGCCCAGGGCCTTTTAGTTTGTGGAAGCCTGACCCCTAGGCGTAACCCTAACCCTAACCCTAGGCAGGGCAGCCAATCAGCCTAGGGTTAGGGCAGGGGCCAAGGAGAAAGCCCTCGAAGAGGCCAGGTTGTGGCAGTTTTGTGCCGCCCCTGGAATGCCTTTTGCAGCTGCAGTGTGCCCGGAGCCCTGGGCCTTTTAGTTTGTGGAAGTCTGACCCCTAGGTGTAACCCTAACCCTAACCCTAGGCAGGGCAGCCAATCAGCCTAGGGTTAGGGCAGGGGCCAAGGAGAAAGCCCTCAAGGAGGCCAGGTTGTGGCAGTTTTGCGATGCCCCTGGGATGCCCTTTGCAGCTGCAGTGTGCCCAGAGCCCAGGGCCTTTTAGTTTGTGGAAGCCTGACCCCTAGGCGTAACCCTAACCCTAACCCTAACCCTAGGCAGGGCAGCCAATCAGCCTAGGGTTAGGGCAGGGGCCAAGGAGAAAGCCCTCAAGGAAACCAGGTTGTGGCAGTTTTGTGATGCCCCTGGGATGCCCTTTGCAGCTGCAGTGTGCCCAGAGCCCAGGGCCTTTTAGTTTGTGGAAGCCTGACCCCTAGGTGTAACCCTAAACCAAACCCTAGGCAGGGCAGCCAATCAGCCTAGGGTTAGGGCATGGGCCAAGGAGAAAGCCCTCAAGGAGGCCAGGTTGTGGCAGTTTTTTGATGCCCCTGGGATGCCCTTTGCAGCTGCAGTGTGCCCGGAGCCCTGGGCCTTTTAGTTTGTGGAAGCCTGACCCCTAGGCGTAACCCTAACCCTAACCCTAACCCTAACCCTAACCCTAGGCAGGGCAGCCAATCAGCCTAGGGTTAGGGCAGGGGCCAAGGAGAAAGCCCTCGAAGAGACCAGGTTGTGGCAGTTTTGCGATGCCCCTGGGATGCCCTTTGCAGCTGCAGTTTGCCAAGAGCCCTGGGCCTTTTAGTTTGTGGAAGCCTGACCCCTAGGCGTAACCCTAACCCTAACCCTAACCCTAACCCTAACCCTAGGCAGGGCAGCCAATCAGCCTAGGGTTAGGGCAGGGGCCAAGGAGAAAGCCCTCAAGGAAACCAGGTTGTGGCAGTTTTGTGATGCCCCTGGGATGCCCTTTGCAGCTGCAGTGTGCCCAGAGCCCAGGGCCTTTTAGTTTGTGGAAGCCTGACCCCTAGGCGTAACCCTAACCCTAACCCTAACCCTAGGCAGGGCAGCCAATCAGCCTAGGGTTAGGGCAGGGGCGAAGGAGAAAGCCCTCGAAGAGACCAGGTTGTGGCAGTTTTGCGATGCCCCTGGGATGCCCTTTGCAGCTGCAGTTTGCCAAGAGCCCTGGGCCTTTTAGTTTGTGGAAGCCTGACCCCTAGGCGTAACCCTAACCCTAACCCTAACCCTAACCCTAGGCAGGGCAGCCAATCAGCCTAGGGTTAGGGCAGGGGCGAAGGAGAAAGCCCCCGAAGAGACCAGGTTGTGGCAGTTTTGCGATGCCCCTGGGATGCCCTTTGCAGCTGCAGTGTGCCCAGAGCCCTGGGCCTTTTAATTTGTGGAAGCCTGACCCCTAGACGTAACCCTAACCCTAACCCTAACCCTAGGCAGGGCAGCCAATCAGCCTAGGGTTAGGGCAGGGGCCAAGGAGAAAGCCCTCGAAGAGACCAGGTTGTGGCAGTTTTGCAATGCCCCTGGGATGCTCTTTGCAGCTGCAGTGTGCCCGGAGCCCTGGGCCTTTTAGTTTGTGGAAGCCTGACCCCTAGGCGTAACCCTAACCCTAACCCTAACCCTAACCCTAACCCTAACCCTAGGCAGGGCAGCCAATCAGCCTAGGGTTAGGGCAGGAGCCAAGGAGAAAGCCCTCAAGGAGGCCAGGTTGTTGCAGTTTTGTGATGCCCCTGGAATGCCCTTTGCAGCTGCAGTGTTCCCGGAGCCCTGGGCCTTTTAGTTTGTGGAAGCCTGACCCCTAGGCGTAACCCTAACCCTAATCCTAGGCAGGGCAGCCAATCAGCCTAGGGTTAGGGCAGGGGCCAAGGAGAAAGCCCTCGAGGAGGCCAGGTTGTGGCAGTTTTGTGATGCCCCTGGGATGCTCTTTGCAGCTGCAGTGTGCCCGGAGCCCTGGGCCTTTTAGTTTGTGGAAGCCTGACCCCTAGGCGTAACCCTAACCCTAACCCTAACCCTAACCCTAGGCAGGGCAGCCAATCAGCCTAGGGTTAGGGCAAGGGCCAAGGAGAAAGCCCTCGAAGAGACCAGGTTGTGGCAGTTTTGCAATGCCCCTGGGATGCTCTTTGCAGCTGCAGTGTGCCCGGAGCCCTGGGCCTTTTAGTTTGTGGAAGCCTGACCCCTAGGCGTAACCCTAACCCTAACCCTAACCCTAACCCTAACCCTAGGCAGGGCAGCCAATCAGCCTAGGGTTAGGGCAGGGGCCAAGGAGAAAGCCCTCGAGGAGGCCAGGTTGTGGCAGTTTTGCAATGCCCCTGGGATGCTCTTTGCAGCTGCAGTGTGCCCAGAGCCCAGGGCCTTTTAGTTTGTGGAAGCCTGACCCCTAGGCGTAACCCTAACCCTAACCCTAACCCTAGGCAGGGCAGCCAATCAGCCTAGGGTTAGGGCAGGGGCCAAGGAGAAAGCCCTCAAGGAAACCAGGTTGTGGCAGTTTTGCGATGCCCCTGGGATGCCCTTTGCAGCTGCAGTGTGCCCGGAGCCCTGGGCCTTTTAGTTTGTGGAAGCCTGACCCCTAGGCGTAACCCTAACCCTAATCCTAGGCAGGGCAGCCAATCAGCCTAGGGTTAGGGCAGGGGCCAAGGAGAAAGCCCTCGAAGAGACCAGGTTGTGGCAGTTTTGCAATGCCCCTGGGATGCTCTTTGCAGCTGCAGTGTGCCCAGAGCCCAGGGCATTTTAGTTTGTGGAAGCCTGACCCCTAACCCTAACCCTAACCCTAACCCTAGGCAGGGCAGCCAATCAGCCTAGGGTTAGGGCAGGGGCCAAGGAGAAAGCCCTCGAAGAGGCCAGGTTGTGGCAGTTTTGTGCCGCCCCTGGAATGCCTTTTGCAGCTGCAGTGTGCCCGGAGCCCTGGGCCTTTTAGTTTGTGGAAGCCTGACCCCTAGGTGTAACCCTAACCCTAACCCTAGGCAGGGCAGCCAATCAGCCTAGGGTTAGGGCAGGGGCCAAGGAGAAAGGCCTCGAGGAGACCAGTTTGTGGCAGTTTTGTGATGCCCCTGGGATGCCCTTTGCAGCTGCAGTGCGCCCGGAGCCCTGGGCCTTTTAGTTTGTGGAAGCCTGACCCCTAGGCGTAACCCTAACCCTAACCCTAACCCTAGGCAGGGCAGCCAATCAGCCTAGGGTTAGGGCAGGGGCCAAGGAGAAAGCCCTCAAGGAGGCCAGGTTGTGGCAGTTTTGTGATGCCCCTGGAATGCCCTTTGCAGCTGCAGTGTGCCCGGAGCCCTGGGCCTTTTAGTTTGTGGAAGCCTGACCCCTAGGCGTAACCCTAACCCTAACCCTAGGCAGGGCAGCCAATCAGCCTAGGGTTAGGGCAGGGGCCAAGGAGAAAGCCCTCAAGGAAACCAGGTTGTGGCAGCTTTGCGATGCCCCTGGGATGCCCTTTGCAGCTGCAGTGTGCCCGGAGCCCTGGGCCTTTTAGTTTGTGGAAGCCTGACCCCTAGGCGTAACCCTAACCCTAATCCTAGGCAGGGCAGCCAATCAGCCTAGGGTTAGGGCAGGGGCCAAGGAGAAAGCCCTCGAAGAGACCAGGTTGTGGCAGTTTTGCAATGCCCCTGGGATGCTCTTTGCAGCTGCAGTGTGCCCAGAGCCCAGGGCATTTTAGTTTGTGGAAGCCTGACCCCTAACCCTAACCCTAACCCTAACCCTAGGCAGGGCAGCCAATCAGCC
The DNA here is from genome assembly GCF_963513975.1 of Fringilla coelebs. NCBI lineage: Eukaryota > Metazoa > Chordata > Aves > Passeriformes > Fringillidae > Fringilla > Fringilla coelebs. The sequence continues at coordinate 3,747,786 of NC_140066.1, read as the reverse complement.
TAGGGTTAGGGCAGGGGCCAAGGAGAAAGCCCTCGAAGAGGCCAGGTTGTGGCAGTTTTGTGCCGCCCCTGGAATGCCTTTTGCAGCTGCAGTGTGCCCGGAGCCCTGGGCCTTTTAGTTTGTGGAAGCCTGACCCCTAGGTGTAACCCTAACCCTAACCCTAGGCAGGGCAGCCAATCAGCCTAGGGTTAGGGCAGGGGCCAAGGAGAAAGCCCTCAAGGAGGCCAGGTTGTGGCAGTTTTGCGATGCCCCTGGGATGCCCTTTGCAGCTGCAGTGTGCCCGGAGCCCTGGGCCTTTTAGTTTGTGGAAGCCTGACCCCTAGGCGTAACCCTAACCCTAACCCTAACCCTAACCCTAACCCTAGGCAGGGCAGCCAATCAGCCTAGGGTTAGGGCAGGGGCCAAGGAGAAAGCCCTCAAGGAAACCAGGTTGTGGCAGTTTTGTGATGCCCCTGGGATGCCCTTTGCAGCTGCAGTGTGCCCAGAGCCCTGGGCCTTTTAGTTTGTGGAAGCCTGACCCCTAGGCGTAACCCTAACCCTAACCCTAACCCTAACCCTAGGCAGGGTAGCCAATCAGCCTAGGGTTAGGGCAGGGGCCAAGGAGAAAGCCCTCGAAGAGACCAGGTTGTGGCAGTTTTGCGATGCCCCTGGGATGCCCTTTGCAGCTGCAGTTTGCCAAGAGCCCTGGGCCTTTTAGTTTGTGGAAGCCTGACCCCTAGGCGTAACCCTAACCCTAACCCTAACCCTAACCCTAGGCAGGGCAGCCAATCAGCCTAGGGTTAGGGCAGGGGCGAAGGAGAAAGCCCTCGAAGAGACCAGGTTGTGGCAGTTTTGCAATTCCCCTGGGATGCTCTTTGCAGCTGCAGTGTGCCCGGAGCCCAGGGCCTTTTAGTTTGTGGAAGCCTGACCCCTAGGCGTAACCCTAACCCTAACCCTAGGCAGGGCAGCCAATCAGCCTAGGGTTAGGGCAGGGGCCAAGGAGAAAGCCCTCAAGGAGGCCAGGTTGTGGCAGTTTTGCGATGCCCAGGTGATGCCCTTTGCAGCTGCAGTGTGCCCAGAGCCCTGGGCCTTTTATTTTGTGGAAGCCTGACCCCTAGGCGTAACCCTAACCCTAACCCTAACCCTAGGCAGGGCAGCCAATCAGCCTAGGGTTAGGGCAGGAGCCAAGGAGAAAGCCCTCAAGGAAACCAGGTTGTGGCAGTTTTGTGATGCCCCTGGAATGCCCTTTGCAGCTGCAGTGTGCCTAGAGCCCAGGGCCTTTTAGTTTGTGGAAGCCTGACCCCTAGGTGTAACCCTAACCCTAACCCTAGGCAGGGCAGCCAATCAGCCTAGGGTTAGGGCAGGGGCGAAGGAGAAAGCCCTCGAGGAGGCCAGGTTGTGGCAGTTTTGCAATGCCCCTGGGATGCTCTTTGCAGCTGCAGTGTGTCCAGAGCCCAGGGCATTTTAGTTTGTGGAAGCCTGACCCCTAGGCGTAACCCTAACCCTAACCCTAACCCTAGGCAGGGCAGCCAATCAGCCTAGGGTTAGGGCAGGGGCCAAGGAGAAAGCTCTCGAGGAGACAAGGTTGTTGCAGTTTTACGATGCCCCTGGGATGCCCTTTGCAGCTGCAGTGTGCCCAGAGCCCTGGGCCTTTTAGTTTGTGGAAGCCTGACCCCTAGGCGTAACCCTAACCCTAACCCTAACCCTAACCCTAACCCTAGGCAGGGCAGCCAATCAGCTTAGGGTTAGGGCAGGGGCAAGGAGAAAGCCCTCGAGGAGACAAGGTTGTTGCAGTTTTACGATGCCCCTGGGATGCCCTTTGCAGCTGCAGTGTGCCCGGAGCCCTGGGCCTTTTAGTTTGTGGAAGCCTGACCCCTAGGCGTAACCCTAACCCTAACCCTAGGCAGGGCAGCCAATCAGCCTAGGGTTAGGGCAGGGGCCAAGGAGAAAGCCCTCGAGGAGGCCAGGTTGTGGCAGTTTTTTGATGCCCCTGGGATGCCCTTTGCAGATGCAGTGTGCCCGGAGCCCTGGGCCTTTTAGTTTGTGGAAGCCTGACCCCTAGGCGTAACCCTAACCCTAACCCTAACCCTACGCAGGGCAGCCAATCAGCCTAGGGTTAGGGCAGGGGCCACGGAGAAAGCCCTCGAGGAGACAAGGTTGTTGCAGTTTTACGATGCCCCTGGGATGCCCTTTGCAGCTGCAGTGTGCCCAGAGCCCAGGGCATTTTAGTTTGTGGAAGCCTGACTCCTAGGTGTAACCCTAAACCCTAACCCTAACCCTAGGCAGGGCAGCCAATCAGCCTAGGGTTAGGGCAGGGGCCAAGGAGAAAGCCCTCAAGGAAACCAGGTTGTGGCAGTTTTGCAATGCCCCTGGGATGCTCTTTGCAGCTGCAGTGTGCCCAGAGCCCAGGGCCTTTTAGTTTGTGGAAGCCTGACCCCTAGGCGTAACCCTAACCCTAACCCTAACCCTAACCCTAGGCAGGGCAGCCAATCAGCCTAGGGTTAGGGCAGGGGCCAAGGAGAAAGCCCTCAAGGAGGCCAGGTTGTTGCAGTTTTGTGATGCCCCTGGAATGCCCTTTGCAGCTGCAGTGTTCCCGGAGCCCTGGGCCTTTTAGTTTGTGGAAGCCTGACCCCTAGGCGTAACCCTAACCCTAACCCTAGGCAGGGCAGCCAATCAGCCTAGGGTTAGGGCAGGGGCCACGGAGAAAGCCCTCGAAGAGACAAGGTTGTGGCAGTTTTGCGATGCCCCTGGGATGCTCTTTGCAGCTGCAGTGTGCCCAGAGCCCTGGGCCTTTTAGTTTGTGGAAGCCTGACCCCTAGGCGTAACCCTAACCCTAACCCTAACCCTAGGCAGGGCAGCCAATCAGCCTAGGGTTAGGGCAGGGGCCAAGGAGAAAGCCCTCGAGGAGGCCAGGTTGTGGCAGGTTTGCAATGCCCCTGGGATGCTCTTTGCAGCTGCAGTGTGCCCGGAGCCCTGGGCCTTTTAGTTTGTGGAAGCCTGACCCCTAGGCGTAACCCTAACCCTAACCCTAACCCTAGGCAGGGCCGCCAATCAGCCTAGGGTTAGGGCAGGGGCCAAGGAGAAAGCCCTCGAAGAGACCAGGTTGTGGCAGTTTTGCAATGCCCCTGGGATGCTCTTGGCAGCTGCAGTGTGCCCAGAGCCCAGGGCATTTTAGTTTGTGGAAGCCTGACCCCTAGGCGTAACCCTAACCCTAACCCTAACCCTAGGCAGGGCAGCCAATCAGCCTAGGGTTAGGGCAGGGGCCAAGGAGAAAGCCCTCGAGGAGACCAGTTTGTGGCAGTTTTGTGATGCCCCTGGGATGCCCTTTGCAGCTGCAGTGCGCCCGGAGCCCTGGGCCTTTTAGTTTGTGGAAGCCTGACCCCTAGGCGTAACCCTAACCCTTACCCTAACCCTAGGCAGGGCAGCCAATCAGCCTAGGGTTAGGGCAGGGGCCAAGGAGAAAGCCCTCAAGGAGGCCAGGTTGTGGCAGTTTTGCGATGCCCCTGGGATGCCCTTTGCAGCTGCAGTGTGCGCGGAGCCCTGGGCCTTTTAGTTTGTGGAAGCCTGACCCCTAGGCGTAACCCAAACCCTAACCCTAACCCTAACCCTAGGCAGGGCAGCCAATCAGCCTAGGGTTAGGGCAGGGGCCAAGGAGAAAGCCCTCGAAGAGACCAGGTTGTGGCAGTTTTGCGATGCCCCTGGGATGCCCTTTGCAGCTGCAGTGTGCCCAGAGCCCAGGGCCTTTTAATTTTTGGAAGCCTGACCCCTAGACGTAACCCTAACCCTAACCCTAGGCAGGGCAGCCAATCAGCCTAGTGTTAGGGCAGGGGCCAAGGAGAAAGCCCTCGAAGAGACCAGGTTGTGGCAGTTTTGCAATGCCCAGGTGATGCCCTTTGCAGCTGCAGTGTGCCCGGAGCCCTGGGCCTTTTAGTTTGTGGAAGCCTGACCCCTAGGCGTAACCCTAACCCTAACCCTAACCCTAGGCAGGGCAGCCAATCAGCCTAGGGTTAGGGCAGGGGCCAAGGAGAAAGCCCTCAAGGAAACCAGGTTGTGGCAGTTTTGTGATGCCCCTGGGATGCCCTTTGCAGCTGCAGTGTGCCCAGAGCCCAGGGCCTTTTAGTTTGTGGAAGCCTGACCCCTAGGCGTAACCCTAACCCTAACCCTAGGCAGGGCAGCCAATCAGCCTAGGGTTAGGGCAGGGGCCAAGGAGAAAGCCCTCGAGGAGACCAGTTTGTGGCAGTTTTGTGATGCCCCTGGGATGCCCTTTGCAGCTGCAGTGCGCCCGGAGCCCTGGGCCTTTTAGTTTGTGGAAGCCTGACCCCTAGGCGTAATCCTAACCCTAACCCTAACCCTAACCCTAGGCAGGGCAGCCAATCAGCCTAGGGTTAGGGCAGGGGCCAAGGAGAAAGCCCTCGAAGAGACCAGGTTGTGGCAGTTTTGCGATGCCCCTGGGATGCCCTTTGCAGCTGCAGTTTGCCAAGAGCCCTGGGCCTTTTAGTTTGTGGAAGCCTGACCCCTAGGCGTAACCCTAACCCTAACCCTAGGCAGGGCAGCCAATCAGCCTAGGGTTAGGGCAGGGGCCAAGGAGAAAGCCCTCAAGGAAACCAGGTTGTGGCAGTTTTGTGATGCCCCTGGGATGCCCTTTGCAGCTGCAGTGTGCCCAGAGCCCAGGGCCTTTTAGTTTGTGGAAGCCTGACCCCTAGGCGTAACCCTCACCCTAACCCTAACCCTAGGCAGGGCAGCCAATCAGCCTAGGGTTAGGGCAGGGGCCAAGGAGAAAGCCCTCGAAGAGACCAGGTTGTGGCAGTTTTGCGATGCCCCTGGGATGCCCTTTGCAGCTGCAGTGTGCCCAGAGCCCTGGGCCTTTTAATTTGTGGAAGCCTGACCCCTAGACGTAACCCTAACCCTAACCCTAACCCTAGGCAGGGCAGCCAATCAGCCTAGGATTAGGGCAGGAGCCAAGGAGAAAGCCCTCAAGGAGGCCAGGTTGTTGCAGTTTTGTGATGCCCCTGGAATGCCCTTTGCAGCTGCAGTGTGCCCGGAGCCCTGGGCCTTTTAGTTTGTGGAAGCCTGACCCCTAGGCGTAACCCTAACCCTAATCCTAGGCAGGGCAGCCAATCAGCCTAGGGTTAGGGCAGGGGCCAAGGAGAAAGCCCTCGAGGAGGCCAGGTTGTGGCAGTTTTGCAATGCCCCTGGGATGCTCTTTGCAGCTGCAGTGTGCCCGGAGCCCTGGGCCTTTTAGTTTGTGGAAGCCTGACCCCTAGGCGTAACCCTAACCCTAACCCTAACCCTAACCCTAGGCAGGGCAGCCAATCAGCCTAGGGTTAGGGCAAGGGCCAAGGAGAAAGCCCTCGAAGAGACCAGGTTGTGGCAGTTTTGCAATGCCCCTGGGATGCTCTTTGCAGCTGCAGTGTGCCCGGAGCCCTGGGCCTTTTATTTTGTGGAAGCCTGACCCCTAGGCGTAACCCTAACCCTAACCCTAAACCTAACCCTAGGCAGGGCAGCCAATCAGCCTAGGGTTAGGGCAGGGGCCAAGGAGAAAGCCCTCGAGGAGGCCAGGTTGTGGCAGTTTTGCAATGCCCCTGGGATGCTCTTTGCAGCTGCAGTGTGCCCAGAGCCCAGGGCATTTTAGTTTGTGGAAGCCTGACCCCTAGGCGTAACCCTAACCCTAACCCTAACCCTAGGCAGGGCAGCCAATCAGCCTAGGGTTAGGGCAGGGGCCAAGGAGAAAGCCCTCGAGGAGGCCAGGTTGTGGCAGTTTTGTGATGCCCCTGGAATGCCCTTTGCAGCTGCAGTGTGCCCGCAGCCCTGGGCCTTTTAGTTTGTGGAAGCCTGACCCCTAGGCGTAACCCTAACCCTAACCCTAGGCAGGGCAGCCAATCAGCCTAGGGTTAGGGCAGGGGCCAAGGAGAAAGCCCTCAAGGAAACCAGGTTGTGGCAGTTTTGCGATGCCCCTGGGATGCCCTTTGCAGCTGCAGTGTGCCCGGAGCCCTGGGCCTTTTAGTTTGTGGAAGCCTGACCCCTAGGCGTAACCCTAACCCTAATCCTAGGCAGGGCAGCCAATCAGCCTAGGGTTAGGGCAGGGGCCAAGGAGAAAGCCCTCGAAGAGACCAGGTTGTGGCAGTTTTGCAATGCCCCTGGGATGCTCTTTGCAGCTGCAGTGTGCCCAGAGCCCAGGGCATTTTAGTTTGTGGAAGCCTGACCCCTAACCCTAACCCTAACCCTAACCCTAGGCAGGGCAGCCAATCAGCCTAGGGTTAGGGCAGGGGCCAAGGAGAAAGCCCTCGAAGAGGCCAGGTTGTGGCAGTTTTGTGCCGCCCCTGGAATGCCTTTTGCAGCTGCAGTGTGCCCAGAGCCCAGGGCCTTTTATTTTGTGGAAGCCTGACCCCTAGGTGTAACCCTAACCCTAACCCTAGGCAGGGCAGCCAATCAGCCTAGGGTTAGGGCATGGGCCAAGGAGAAAGCCCTCAAGGAGGCCAGGTTGTGGCAGTTTTTTGATGCCCCTGGGATGCCCTTTGCAGCTGCAGTGTGCCCGGAGCCCTGGGCCTTTTAGTTTGTGGAAGCCTGACCCCTAGGCGTAACCCTAACCCTAACCCTAACCCTAGGCAGGGCAGCCAATCAGCCTAGGGTTAGGGCAGGGGCCAAGGAGAAAGCCCTCGAAGAGACCAGGTTGTGGCAGTTTTGCAATGCCCCTGGGATGCTCTTTGCAGCTGCAGCGTGCCCGGAGCCCAGGGCCTTTTAGTTTGTGGAAGCCTGACCCCTAGGCGTAACCCTAACCCTAACCCTAACCCTAACCCTAACCCTAACCCTAACCCTAGGCAGGGCAGCCAATCAGCCTAGGGTTAGGGCAGGGGCCAAGGAGAAAGCCCTCGAAGAGACCAGGTTGTGGCAGTTTTGCAATGCCCCTGGGATGCCCTTTGCAGCTGCAGTGTGCCTAGAGCCCAGGGCCTTTTAGTTTGTGGAAGCCTGACCCCTAGGCGTAACCCTAACCCTAACCCTAGGCAGGGCAGCCAATCAGCCTAGGGTTAGGGCAGGGGCCAAGGAGAAAGCCCTCGAGGAGGCCAGGTTGTGGCAGTTTTTTGATGCCCCTGGGATGCCCTTTGCAGATGCAGTGTGCCCGGAGCCCTGGGCCTTTTAGTTTGTGGAAGCCTGACCCCTAGGCGTAACCCTAACCCTAACCCTAACCCTACGCAGGGCAGCCAATCAGCCTAGGGTTAGGGCAGGGGCCACGGAGAAAGCCCTCGAGGAGACAAGGTTGTTGCAGTTTTACGATGCCCCTGGGATGCCCTTTGCAGCTGCAGTGTGCCCAGAGCCCAGGGCATTTTAGTTTGTGGAAGCCTGACTCCTAGGTGTAACCCTAAACCCTAACCCTAACCCTAGGCAGGGCAGCCAATCAGCCTAGGGTTAGGGCAGGGGCCAAGGAGAAAGCCCTCAAGGAAACCAGGTTGTGGCAGTTTTGCAATGCCCCTGGGATGCTCTTTGCAGCTGCAGTGTGCCCAGAGCCCAGGGCCTTTTAGTTTGTGGAAGCCTGACCCCTAGGCGTAACCCTAACCCTAACCCTAACCCTAACCCTAGGCAGGGCAGCCAATCAGCCTAGGGTTAGGGCAGGGGCCAAGGAGAAAGCCCTCAAGGAGGCCAGGTTGTGGCAGTTTTGCGATGCCCCTGGGATGCCCTTTGCAGCTGCAGTGTTCCCGGAGCCCTGGGCCTTTTAGTTTGTGGAAGCCTGACCCCTAGGCGTAACCCTAACCCTAACCCTAGGCAGGGCAGCCAATCAGCCTAGGGTTAGGGCAGGGGCCACGGAGAAAGCCCTCGAAGAGACAAGGTTGTGGCAGTTTTGCGATGCCCCTGGGATGCCCTTTGCAGCTGCAGTGTGCCCAGAGCCCTGGGCCTTTTAGTTTGTGGAAGCCTGACCCCTAGGCGTAACCCTAACCCTAACCCTAACCCTAGGCAGGGCAGCCAATCAGCCTAGGGTTAGGGCAGGGGCCAAGGAGAAAGCCCTCGAGGAGGCCAGGTTGTGGCAGGTTTGCAATGCCCCTGGGATGCTCTTTGCAGCTGCAGTGTGCCCGGAGCCCTGGGCCTTTTAGTTTGTGGAAGCCTGACCCCTAGGCGTAACCCTAACCCTAACCCTAACCCTAGGCAGGGCAGCCAATCAGCCTAGGGTTAGGGCAGGGGCCAAGGAGAAAGCCCTCGAAGAGACCAGGTTGTGGCAGTTTTGCAATGCCCCTGGGATGCTCTTGGCAGCTGCAGTGTGCCCAGAGCCCAGGGCATTTTAGTTTGTGGAAGCCTGACCCCTAGGCGTAACCCTAACCCTAACCCTAACCCTAGGCAGGGCAGCCAATCAGCCTAGGGTTAGGGCAGGGGCCAAGGAGAAAGCCCTCGAGGAGACCAGTTTGTGGCAGTTTTGTGATGCCCCTGGGATGCCCTTTGCAGCTGCAGTGCGCCCGGAGCCCTGGGCCTTTTAGTTTGTGGAAGCCTGACCCCTAGGCGTAACCCTAACCCTAACCCTAACCCTAGGCAGGGCAGCCAATCAGCCTAGGGTTAGGGCAGGGGCCAAGGAGAAAGCCCTCGAGGAGACCAGTTTGTGGCAGTTTTGTGATGCCCCTGGGATGCCCTTTGCAGCTGCAGTGCGCCCGGAGCCCTGGGCCTTTTAGTTTGTGGAAGCCTGACCCCTAGGCGTAACCCTAACCCTTACCCTAACCCTAGGCAGGGCAGCCAATCAGCCTAGGGTTAGGGCAGGGGCCAAGGAGAAAGCCCTCAAGGAGGCCAGGTTGTGGCAGTTTTGCGATGCCCCTGGGATGCCCTTTGCAGCTGCAGTGTGCGCGGAGCCCTGGGCCTTTTAGTTTGTGGAAGCCTGACCCCTAGGCGTAACCCAAACCCTAACCCTAACCCTAACCCTAGGCAGGGCAGCCAATCAGCCTAGGGTTAGGGCAGGGGCCAAGGAGAAAGCCCTCGAAGAGACCAGGTTGTGGCAGTTTTGCGATGCCCCTGGGATGCCCTTTGCAGCTGCAGTGTGCCCAGAGCCCAGGGCCTTTTAATTTTTGGAAGCCTGACCCCTAGACGTAACCCTAACCCTAACCCTAGGCAGGGCAGCCAATCAGCCTAGTGTTAGGGCAGGGGCCAAGGAGAAAGCCCTCGAAGAGACCAGGTTGTGGCAGTTTTGCAATGCCCAGGTGATGCCCTTTGCAGCTGCAGTGTGCCCGGAGCCCTGGGCCTTTTAGTTTGTGGAAGCCTGACCCCTAGGCGTAACCCTAACCCTAACCCTAACCCTAGGCAGGGCAGCCAATCAGCCTAGGGTTAGGGCAGGGGCCAAGGAGAAAGCCCTCAAGGAAACCAGGTTGTGGCAGTTTTGTGATGCCCCTGGGATGCCCTTTGCAGCTGCAGTGTGCCCAGAGCCCAGGGCCTTTTAGTTTGTGGAAGCCTGACCCCTAGGCGTAACCCTAACCCTAACCCTAGGCAGGGCAGCCAATCAGCCTAGGGTTAGGGCAGGGGCCAAGGAGAAAGCCCTCGAGGAGACCAGTTGGTGGCAGTTTTGTGATGCCCCTGGGATGCCCTTTGCAGCTGCAGTGCGCCCGGAGCCCTGGGCCTTTTAGTTTGTGGAAGCCTGACCCCTAGGCGTAATCCTAACCCTAACCCTAACCCTAACCCTAGGCAGGGCAGCCAATCAGCCTAGGGTTAGGGCAGGGGCCAAGGAGAAAGCCCTCGAAGAGACCAGGTTGTGGCAGTTTTGCGATGCCCCTGGGATGCCCTTTGCAGCTGCAGTTTGCCAAGAGCCCTGGGCCTTTTAGTTTGTGGAAGCCTGACCCCTAGGCGTAACCCTAACCCTAACCCTAGGCAGGGCAGCCAATCAGCCTAGGGTTAGGGCAGGGGCCAAGGAGAAAGCCCTCAAGGAAACCAGGTTGTGGCAGTTTTGTGATGCCCCTGGGATGCCCTTTGCAGCTGCAGTGTGCCCAGAGCCCAGGGCCTTTTAGTTTGTGGAAGCCTGACCCCTAGGCGTAACCCTCACCCTAACCCTAACCCTAGGCAGGGCAGCCAATCAGCCTAGGGTTAGGGCAGGGGCCAAGGAGAAAGCCCTCGAAGAGACCAGGTTGTGGCAGTTTTGCGATGCCCCTGGGATGCCCTTTGCAGCTGCAGTGTGCCCAGAGCCCTGGGCCTTTTAATTTGTGGAAGCCTGACCCCTAGACGTAACCCTAACCCTAACCCTAACCCTAGGCAGGGCAGCCAATCAGCCTAGGATTAGGGCAGGAGCCAAGGAGAAAGCCCTCAAGGAGGCCAGGTTGTTGCAGTTTTGTGATGCCCCTGGAATGCCCTTTGCAGCTGCAGTGTGCCCGGAGCCCTGGGCCTTTTAGTTTGTGGAAGCCTGACCCCTAGGCGTAACCCTAACCCTAATCCTAGGCAGGGCAGCCAATCAGCCTAGGGTTAGGGCAGGGGCCAAGGAGAAAGCCCTCGAGGAGGCCAGGTTGTGGCAGTTTTGCAATGCCCCTGGGATGCTCTTTGCAGCTGCAGTGTGCCCGGAGCCCTGGGCCTTTTAGTTTGTGGAAGCCTGACCCCTAGGCGTAACCCTAACCCTAACCCTAACCCTAACCCTAGGCAGGGCAGCCAATCAGCCTAGGGTTAGGGCAAGGGCCAAGGAGAAAGCCCTCGAAGAGACCAGGTTGTGGCAGTTTTGCAATGCCCCTGGGATGCTCTTTGCAGCTGCAGTGTGCCCGGAGCCCTGGGCCTTTTATTTTGTGGAAGCCTGACCCCTAGGCGTAACCCTAACCCTAACCCTAAACCTAACCCTAGGCAGGGCAGCCAATCAGCCTAGGGTTAGGGCAGGGGCCAAGGAGAAAGCCCTCGAGGAGGCCAGGTTGTGGCAGTTTTGCAATGCCCCTGGGATGCTCTTTGCAGCTGCAGTGTGCCCAGAGCCCAGGGCATTTTAGTTTGTGGAAGCCTGACCCCTAGGCGTAACCCTAACCCTAACCCTAACCCTAGGCAGGGCAGCCAATCAGCCTAGGGTTAGGGCAGGGGCCAAGGAGAAAGCCCTCGAGGAGGCCAGGTTGTGGCAGTTTTGTGATGCCCCTGGAATGCCCTTTGCAGCTGCAGTGTGCCCGCAGCCCTGGGCCTTTTAGTTTGTGGAAGCCTGACCCCTAGGCGTAACCCTAACCCTAACCCTAGGCAGGGCAGCCAATCAGCCTAGGGTTAGGGCAGGGGCCAAGGAGAAAGCCCTCAAGGAAACCAGGTTGTGGCAGTTTTGCGATGCCCCTGGGATGCCCTTTGCAGCTGCAGTGTGCCCGGAGCCCTGGGCCTTTTAGTTTGTGGAAGCCTGACCCCTAGGCGTAACCCTAACCCTAATCCTAGGCAGGGCAGCCAATCAGCCTAGGGTTAGGGCAGGGGCCAAGGAGAAAGCCCTCGAAGAGACCAGGTTGTGGCAGTTTTGCAATGCCCCTGGGATGCTCTTTGCAGCTGCAGTGTGCCCAGAGCCCAGGGCATTTTAGTTTGTGGAAGCCTGACCCCTAACCCTAACCCTAACCCTAACCCTAGGCAGGGCAGCCAATCAGCCTAGGGTTAGGGCAGGGGCCAAGGAGAAAGCCCTCGAAGAGGCCAGGTTGTGGCAGTTTTGTGCCGCCCCTGGAATGCCTTTTGCAGCTGCAGTGTGCCCGGAGCCCTGGGCCTTTTAGTTTATGGAAGCCTGACCCCTAGGTGTAACCCTAACCCTAACCCTAGGCAGGGCAGCCAATCAGCCTAGGGTTAGGGCAGGGGCCAAGGAGAAAGCCCTCAAGGAGGCCAGGTTGTGGCAGTTTTGCGATGCCCCTGGGATGCCCTTTGCAGCTGCAGTGTGCCCAGAGCCCTGGGCCTTTTAGTTTGTGGAAGCCTGACCCCTAGGCGTAACCCTAACCCTAACCCTAACCCTAGGCAGGGCAGCCAATCAGCCTAGGGTTAGGGCAGGGGCCAAGGAGAAAGCCCTCAAGGAAACCAGGTTGTGGCAGTTTTGTGATGCCCCTGGGATGCCCTTTGCAGCTGCAGTGTGCCCAGAGCCCAGGGCCTTTTAGTTTGTGGAAGCCTGACCCCTAGGTGTAACCCTAACCCTAACCCTAGGCAGGGCAGCCAATCAGCCTAGGGTTAGGGCATGGGCCAAGGAGAAAGCCCTCAAGGAGGCCAGGTTGTGGCAGTTTTTTGATCCCCCTGGGATGCCCTTTGCAGCTGCAGTGCGCCCGGAGCCCTGGGCCTTTTAGTTTGTGGAAGCCTGACCCCTAGGCGTAACCCTAACCCTAACCCTAACCCTAACCCTAACCCTAGGCAGGGCAGCCAATCAGCCTAGGGTTAGGGCAGGGGCCAAGGAGAAAGCCCTCGAAGAGACCAGGTTGTGGCAGTTTTGCGATGCCCCTGGGATGCCCTTTGCAGCTGCAGTTTGCCAAGAGCCCTGGGCCTTTTAGTTTGTGGAAGCCTGACCCCTAGGCGTAACCCTAACCCTAACCCTAACCCTAACCTTAACCCTAACCCTAACCCTAACCCTAGGCAGGGCAGCCAATCAGCCTAGGGTTAGGGCAGGGGCCAAGGAGAAAGCCCTCAAGGAAACCAGGTTGTGGCAGTTTTGTGATGCCCCTGGGATGCCCTTTGCAGCTGCAGTGTGCCCAGAGCCCAGGGCCTTTTAGTTTGTGGAAGCCTGACCCCTAGGCGTAACCCTAACCCTAACCCTAACCCTAGGCAGGGCAGCCAATCAGCCTAGGGTTAGGGCAGGGGCCAAGGAGAAAGCCCTCGAAGAGACCAGGTTGTGGCAGTTTTGCGATGCCCCTGGGATGCCCTTTGCAGCTGCAGTTTGCAAAGAGCCCTGGGCCTTTTAGTTTGTGGAAGCCTGACCCCTAGGCGTAACCCTAACCCTAACCCGACCCCTAACCCTAGGCAGGGCAGCCAATCAGCCTAGGGTTAGGGCAGGGGCGAAGGAGAAAGCCCTCGAAGAGACCAGGTTGTGGCAGTTTTGCAATGCCCCTGGGATGCTCTTTGCAGCTGCAGTGTGCCCGGAGCCCAGGGCCTTTTAGTTTGTGGAAGCCTGACCCCTAGGCGTAACCCTAACCCTAATCCTAGGCAGGGCAGCCAATCAGCCTAGGGTTAGGGCAGGGGCCAAGGAGAAAGCCCTCGAGGAGGCCAGGTTGTGGCAGTTTTGCAATGCCCCTGGGATGCTCTTTGCAGCTGCAGTGTGCCCGGAGCCCTGGGCCTTTTAGTTTGTGGAAGCCCTACCCCTAGGCGTAACCCTAACCCTAACCCTAACCCTAACCCTAGGCAGGGCAGCCAATCAGCCTAGGGTTAGGGCAAGGGCCAAGGAGAAAGCCCTCGAAGAGACCAGGTTGTGGCAGTTTTGCAATGCCCCTGGGATGCTCTTTGCAGCTGCAGTGTGCCCGGAGCCCTGGGCCTTTTATTTTGTGGAAGCCTGACCCCTAGGCGTAACCCTAACCCTAACCCTAACCCTAACCCTAGGCAGGGCAGCCAATCAGCCTAGGGTTAGGGCAGGGGCCAAGGAGAAAGCCCTCGAGGAGGCCAGGTTGTGGCAGTTTTGCAATGCCCCTGGGATGCTCTTTGCAGCTGCAGTGTGCCCAGAGCCCAGGGCATTTTAGTTTGTGGAAGCCTGACCCCTAGGCGTAACCCTAACCCTAACCCTAACCCTAGGCAGGGCAGCCAATCAGCCGAGGGTTAGGGCAGGGGCCAAGGAGAAAGCCCTCAAGGAAACCAGGTTGTGGCAGTTTTGCGATGCCCCTGGGATGCCCTTTGCAGCTGCAGTGTGCCCGGAGCCCTGGGCCTTTTAGTTTGTGGAAGCCTGACCCCTAGGCGTAACCCTAACCCTAATCCTAGGCAGGGCAGCCAATCAGCCTAGTGTTAGGGCAGGGGCCAAGGAGAAAGCCCTCGAAGAGACCAGGTTGTGGCAGTTTTGCAATGCCCCTGGGATGCTCTTTGCAGCTGCAGTGTGCCCAGAGCCCAGGGCATTTTAGTTTGTGGAAGCCTGACCCCTAACCCTAACCCTAGGCAGGGCAGCCAATCAGCCTAGGGTTAGGGCAGGGGCCAAGGAGAAAGCCCTCGAAGAGGCCAGGTTGTGGCAGTTTTGTGCCGCCCCTGGAATGCCTTTTGCAGCTGCAGTGTGCCCGGAGCCCTGGGCCTTTTAGTTTGTGGAAGCCTGACCCCTAGGTGTAACCCTAACCCTAACCCTAGGCAGGGCAGCCAATCAGCCTAGGGTTAGGGCAGGGGCCAAGGAGAGAGCCCTCAAGGAGGCCAGGTTGTGGCAGTTTTGCGATGCCCCTGGGATGCTCTTTGCAGCTGCAGTGTGCCCGGAGCCCTGGGCCTTTTAGTTTGTGGAAGCCTGACCCCTAGGCGTAACCCTAACCCTAACCCTAGGCAGGGCAGCCAATCAGCCTAGGGTTAGGGCAGGGGCCAAGGAGAAAGCCCTCAAGGAAACCAGGTTGTGGCAGTTTTGTGATGCCCCTGGGATGCCCTTTGCAGCTGCAGTGTGCCCAGAGCCCAGGGCCTTTTAGTTTGTGGAAGCCTGACCCCTAGGTGTAACCCTAACCCTAACCCTAGGCAGGGCAGCCAATCAGCCTAGGGTTAGGGCATGGGCCAAGGAGAAAGCCCTCAAGGAGGCCAGGTTGTGGCAGTTTTGTGATGCCCCTGGGATGCCCTTTGCAGCTGCAGTGTGCCCGGAGCCCTGGGCCTTTTAGTTTGTGGAAGCCTGACCCCTAGGCGTAACCCTAACCCTAACCCTAACCCTAACCCTAACCCTAGGCAGGGCAGCCAATCAGCCTAGGGTTAGGGCAGGGGCCAAGGAGAAAGCCCTCGAAGAGACCAGGTTGTGGCAGTTTTGCGATGCCCCTGGGATGCCCTTTGCAGCTGCAGTTTGCCAAGAGCCCAGGGCCTTTTAGTTTGTGGAAGCCTGACCCCTAGGCGTAACCCTAACCCTAACCCTAACCCTAACCCTAACCATAGGCAGGGCAGCCAATCAGCCTAGGGTTAAGGCAGGGGCGAAGGAGAAAGCCCTCGAAGAGACCAGGTTGTGGCAGTTTTGCGATGCCCCTGGGATGCCCTTTGCAGCTGCAGTGTGCCCAGAGCCCTGGGCCTTTTAATTTGTGGAAGCCTGACCCCTAGACGTAACCCTAACCCTAACCCTAACTCTAGGCAGGGCAGCCAATCAGCCTAGGGTTAGGGCAGGGGCCAAGGAGAAAGCCCTCGAAGAGACCAGGTTGTGGCAGTTTTGCAATGCCCCTGGGATGCTCTTTGCAGCTGCAGTGTGCCCGGAGCCCAGGGCCTTTTAGTTTGTGGAAGCCTGACCCCTAGGCGTAACCCTAACCCTAACCCTAACCCTAACCCTAGGCAGGGCAGCCAATCAGCCTAGGGTTAGGGCAGGGGCCAAGGAGAAAGCCCTCGAAGAGACCAGGTTGTGGCAGTTTTGTGATGCCCCTGGGATGCCCTTTGCAGCTGCAGTGCGCCCGGAGCCCTGGGCCTTTTAGTTTGTGGAAGCCTGACCCCTAGGCGTAATCCTAACCCTAACCCTAACCCTAACCCTAGGCAGGGCAGCCAATCAGCCTAGGGTTAGGGCAGGGGCCAAGGAGAAAGCCCTCGAAGAGACCAGGTTGTGGCAGTTTTGCGATGCCCCTGGGATGCCCTTTGCAGCTGCAGTTTGCCAAGAGCCCTGGGCCTTTTAGTTTGTGGAAGCCTGACCCCTAGGCGTAACCCTAACCCTAACCCTAGGCAGGGCAGCCAATCAGCCTAGGGTTAGGGCAGGGGCCAAGGAGAAAGCCCTCAAGGAAACCAGGTTGTGGCAGTTTTGTGATGCCCCTGGGATGCCCTTTGCAGCTGCAGTGTGCCCAGAGCCCAGGGCCTTTTAGTTTGTGGAAGCCTGACCCCTAGGCGTAACCCTCACCCTAACCCTAACCCTAGGCAGGGCAGCCAATCAGCCTAGGGTTAGGGCAGGGGCGAAGGAGAAAGCCCTCGAAGAGACCAGGTTGTGGCAGTTTTGCGATGCCCCTGGGATGCCCTTTGCAGCTGCAGTGTGCCCAGAGCCCTGGGCCTTTTAATTTGTGGAAGCCTGACCCCTAGACGTAACCCTAACCCTAACCCTAGGCAGGGCAGCCAATCAGCCTAGGGTTAGGGCATGGGCCAAGGAGAAAGCCCTCAAGGAGGCCAGGTTGTGGCAGTTTTTTGATGCCCCTGGGATGCCCTTTGCAGCTGCAGTGTGCCCGGAGCCCTGGGCCTTTTAGTTTGTGGAAGCCTGACCCCTAGGCGTAACCCTAACCCTAACCCTAACCCTAACCCTAACCCTAACCCTAACCCTAGGCAGGGCAGCCAATCAGCCTAGGGTTAGGGCAGGGGCCAAGGAGAAAGCCCTCGAAGAGACCAGGTTGTGGCAGTTTTGCGATGCCCCTGGGATGCCCTTTGCAGCTGCAGTTTGCCAAGAGCCCAGGGCCTTTTAGTTTGTGGAAGCCTGACCCCTAGGCGTAACCCTAACCCTAACCCTAACCCTAACCCTAACCATAGGCAGGGCAGCCAATCAGCCTAGGGTTAAGGCAGGGGCGAAGGAGAAAGCCCTCGAAGAGACCAGGTTGTGGCAGTTTTGCGATGCCCCTGGGATGCCCTTTGCAGCTGCAGTGTGCCCAGAGCCCTGGGCCTTTTAATTTGTGGAAGCCTGACCCCTAGACGTAACCCTAACCCTAACCCTAACTCTAGGCAGGGCAGCCAATCAGCCTAGGGTTAGGGCAGGGGCCAAGGAGAAAGCCCTCGAAGAGACCAGGTTGTGGCAGTTTTGCAATGCCCCTGGGATGCTCTTTGCAGCTGCAGTGTGCCCGGAGCCCAGGGCCTTTTAGTTTGTGGAAGCCTGACCCCTAGGCGTAACCCTAACCCTAACCCTAACCCTAACCCTAGGCAGGGCAGCCAATCAGCCTAGGGTTAGGGCAGGGGCCAAGGAGAAAGCCCTCGAAGAGACCAGGTTGTGGCAGTTTTGTGATGCCCCTGGGATGCCCTTTGCAGCTGCAGTGCGCCCGGAGCCCTGGGCCTTTTAGTTTGTGGAAGCCTGACCCCTAGGCGTAATCCTAACCCTAACCCTAACCCTAACCCTAGGCAGGGCAGCCAATCAGCCTAGGGTTAGGGCAGGGGCCAAGGAGAAAGCCCTCGAAGAGACCAGGTTGTGGCAGTTTTGCGATGCCCCTGGGATGCCCTTTGCAGCTGCAGTTTGCCAAGAGCCCTGGGCCTTTTAGTTTGTGGAAGCCTGACCCCTAGGCGTAACCCTAACCCTAACCCTAGGCAGGGCAGCCAATCAGCCTAGGGTTAGGGCAGGGGCCAAGGAGAAAGCCCTCAAGGAAACCAGGTTGTGGCAGTTTTGTGATGCCCCTGGGATGCCCTTTGCAGCTGCAGTGTGCCCAGAGCCCAGGGCCTTTTAGTTTGTGGAAGCCTGACTCCTAGGCGTAACCCTCACCCTAACCCTAACCCTAGGCAGGGCAGCCAATCAGCCTAGGGTTAGGGCAGGGGCGAAGGAGAAAGCCCTCGAAGAGACCAGGTTGTGGCAGTTTTGCGATGCCCCTGGGATGCCCTTTGCAGCTGCAGTGTGCCCAGAGCCCTGGGCCTTTTAATTTGTGGAAGCCTGACCCCTAGACGTAACCCTAACCCTAACCCTAACCCTAGGCAGGGCAGCCAATCAGCCTAGGGTTAGGGCAGGGGCCAAGGAGAAAGCCCTCGAAGAGACCAGGTTGTGGCAGTTTTGTGATGCCCCTGGGATGCCCTTTGCAGCTGCAGTGCGCCCGGAGCCCTGGGCCTTTTAGTTTGTGGAAGCCTGACCCCTAGGCGTAATCCTAACCCTAACCCTAACCCTAACCCTAGGCAGGGCAGCCAATCAGCCTAGGGTTAGGGCAGGGGCCAAGGAGAAAGCCCTCGAAGAGACCAGGTTGTGGCAGTTTTGCGATGCCCCTGGGATGCCCTTTGCAGCTGCAGTTTGCCAAGAGCCCTGGGCCTTTTAGTTTGTGGAAGCCTGACCCCTAGGCGTAACCCTAACCCTAACCCTAGGCAGGGCAGCCAATCAGCCTAGGGTTAGGGCAGGGGCCAAGGAGAAAGCCCTCAAGGAAACCAGGTTGTGGCAGTTTTGTGATGCCCCTGGGATGCCCTTTGCAGCTGCAGTGTGCCCAGAGCCCAGGGCCTTTTAGTTTGTGGAAGCCTGACCCCTAGGCGTAACCCTCACCCTAACCCTAACCCTAGGCAGGGCAGCCAATCAGCCTAGGGTTAGGGCAGGGGCGAAGGAGAAAGCCATCGAAGAGACCAGGTTGTGGCAGTTTTGCGATGCCCCTGGGATGCCCTTTGCAGCTGCAGTGTGCCCAGAGCCCTGGGCCTTTTAATTTGTGGAAGCCTGACCCCTAGGCGTAACCCTAACCCTAACCCTAACCCTAACCCTAACCCTAACCCTAACCCTAGGCAGGGCAGCCAATCAGCCTAGGATTAGGGCAGGAGCCAAGGGGAAAGCCCTCAAGGAGGCCAGGTTGTTGCAGTTTTGTGATGCCCCTGGAATGCCCTTTGCAGCTGCAGTGTGCCCGGAGCCCTGGGCCTTTTAGTTTGTGGAAGCCTGACCCCTAGGCGTAACCCTAACCCTAATCCTAGGCAGGGCAGCCAATCAGCCTAGGGTTAGGGCAGGGGCCAAGGAGAAAGCCCTCGAGGAGGCCAGGTTGTGGCAGTTTTGCAATGCCCCTGGGATGCTCTTTGCAGCTGCAGTGTGCCCGGAGCCCTGGGCCTTTTAGTTTGTGGAAGCCTGACCCCTAGGCGTAACCCTAACCCTAACCCTAACCCTAACCCTAGGCAGGGCAGCCAATCAGCCTAGGGTTAGGGCAAGGGCCAAGGAGAAAGCCCTCGAAGAGACCAGGTTGTGGCAGTTTTGCAATGCCCCTGGGATGCTCTTTGCAGCTGCAGTGTGCCCGGAGCCCTGGGCCTTTTATTTTGTGGAAGCCTGACCCCTAGGCGTAACCCTAACCCTAACCCTAAACCTAACCCTAGGCAGGGCAGCCAATCAGCCTAGGGTTAGGGCAGGGGCCAAGGAGAAAGCCCTCGAGGAGGCCAGGTTGTGGCAGTTTTGCAATGCCCCTGGGATGCTCTTTGCAGCTGCAGTGTGCCCAGAGCCCAGGGCATTTTAGTTTGTGGAAGCCTGACCCCTAGGCGTAACCCTAACCCTAACCCTAACCCTAGGCAGGGCAGCCAATCAGCCTAGGGTTAGGGCAGGGGCCAAGGAGAAAGCCCTCAAGGAGGCCAGGTTGTGGCAGTTTTGTGATGCCCCTGGAATGCCCTTTGCAGCTGCAGTGTTCCCGCAGCCCTGGGCCTTTTAGTTTGTGGAAGCCTGACCCCTAGGCGTAACCCTAACCCTAACCCTAGGCAGGGCAGCCAATCAGCCTAGGGTTAGGGCAGGGGCCAAGGAGAAAGCCCTCAAGGAAACCAGGTTGTGGCAGTTTTGCGATGCCCCTGGGATGCCCTTTGCAGCTGCAGTGTGCCCGGAGCCCTGGGCCTTTTAGTTTGTGGAAGCCTGACCCCTAGGCGTAACCCTAACCCTAATCCTAGGCAGGGCAGCCAATCAGCCTAGGGTTAGGGCAGGGGCCAAGGAGAAAGCCCTCGAAGAGACCAGGTTGTGGCAGTTTTGCAATGCCCCTGGGATGCTCTTTGCAGCTGCAGTGTGCCCAGAGCCCAGGGCATTTTAGTTTGTGGAAGCCTGACCCCTAACCCTAACCCTAACCCTAACCCTAGGCAGGGCAGCCAATCAGCCTAGGGTTAGGGCAGGGGCCAAGGAGAAAGCCCTCGAAGAGGCCAGGTTGTGGCAGTTTTGTGCCGCCCCTGGAATGCCTTTTGCAGCTGCAGTGTGCCCAGAGCCCAGGGCCTTTTATTTTGTGGAAGCCTGACCCCTAGGTGTAACCCTAACCCTAACCCTAGGCAGGGCAGCCAATCAGCCTAGGGTTAGGGCATGGGCCAAGGAGAAAGCCCTCAAGGAGGCCAGGTTGTGGCAGTTTTTTGATGCCCCTGGGATGCCCTTTGCAGCTGCAGTGTGCCCGGAGCCCTGGGCCTTTTAGTTTGTGGAAGCCTGACCCCTAGGCGTAACCCTAACCCTAACCCTAACCCTAACCCTAGGCAGGGCAGCCAATCAGCCTAGGGTTAGGGCAGGGGCCAAGGAGAAAGCCCTCGAAGAGACCAGGTTGTGGCAGTTTTGCGATGCCCCTGGGATGCCCTTTGCAGCTGCAGTTTGCCAAGAGCCCAGGGCCTTTTAGTTTGTGGAAGCCTGACCCCTAGGCGTAACCCTAACCCTAACCCTAACCCTAACCCTAACCCTAGGCAGGGCAGCCAATCAGCCTAGGGTTAGGGCAGGGGCGAAGGAGAAAGCCCTCGAAGAGACCAGGTTGTGGCAGTTTTGCGATGCCCCTGGGATGCCCTTTGCAGCTGCAGTGTGCCCAGAGCCCTGGGCCTTTTAATTTGTGGAAGCCTGACCCCTAGACGTAACCCTAACCCTAACCCTAGGCAGGGCAGCCAATCAGCCTAGGGTTAGGGCAGGGGCCAAGGAGAAAGCCCTCGAAGAGGCCAGGTTGTGGCAGTTTTGTGCCGCCCCTGGAATGCCTTTTGCAGCTGCAGTGTGCCCGGAGCCCTGGGCCTTTTAGTTTATGGAAGCCTGACCCCTAGGTGTAACCCTAACCCTAACCCTAGGCAGGGCAGCCAATCAGCCTAGGGTTAGGGCAGGGGCCAAGGAGAAAGCCCTCAAGGAGGCCAGGTTGTGGCAGTTTTGCGATGCCCCTGGGATGCCCTTTGCAGCTGCAGTGTGCCCAGAGCCCTGGGCCTTTTAGTTTGTGGAAGCCTGACCCCTAGGCGTAACCCTAACCCTAACCCTAACCCTAACCCTAACCCTAGGCAGGGCAGCCAATCAGCCTAGGGTTAGGGCAGGGGCCAAGGAGAAAGCCCTCGAAGAGACCAGGTTGTGGCAGTTTTGCGATGCCCCTGGGATGCCCTTTGCAGCTGCAGTTTGCCAAGAGCCCAGGGCCTTTTAGTTTGTGGAAGCCTGACCCCTAGGCGTAACCCTAACCCTAACCCTAACCCTAACCCTAACCATAGGCAGGGCAGCCAATCAGCCTAGGGTTAAGGCAGGGGCGAAGGAGAAAGCCCTCGAAGAGACCAGGTTGTGGCAGTTTTGCGATGCCCCTGGGATGCCCTTTGCAGCTGCAGTGTGCCCAGAGCCCTGGGCCTTTTAATTTGTGGAAGCCTGACCCCTAGACGTAACCCTAACCCTAACCCTAACTCTAGGCAGGGCAGCCAATCAGCCTAGGGTTAGGGCAGGGGCCAAGGAGAAAGCCCTCGAAGAGACCAGGTTGTGGCAGTTTTGCAATGCCCCTGGGATGCTCTTTGCAGCTGCAGTGTGCCCGGAGCCCAGGGCCTTTTAGTTTGTGGAAGCCTGACCCCTAGGCGTAACCCTAACCCTAACCCTAACCCTAACCCTAGGCAGGGCAGCCAATCAGCCTAGGGTTAGGGCAGGGGCCAAGGAGAAAGCCCTCGAAGAGACCAGGTTGTGGCAGTTTTGTGATGCCCCTGGGATGCCCTTTGCAGCTGCAGTGCGCCCGGAGCCCTGGGCCTTTTAGTTTGTGGAAGCCTGACCCCTAGGCGTAATCCTAACCCTAACCCTAACCCTAACCCTAGGCAGGGCAGCCAATCAGCCTAGGGTTAGGGCAGGGGCCAAGGAGAAAGCCCTCGAAGAGACCAGGTTGTGGCAGTTTTGCGATGCCCCTGGGATGCCCTTTGCAGCTGCAGTTTGCCAAGAGCCCTGGGCCTTTTAGTTTGTGGAAGCCTGACCCCTAGGCGTAACCCTAACCCTAACCCTAGGCAGGGCAGCCAATCAGCCTAGGGTTAGGGCAGGGGCCAAGGAGAAAGCCCTCAAGGAAACCAGGTTGTGGCAGTTTTGTGATGCCCCTGGGATGCCCTTTGCAGCTGCAGTGTGCCCAGAGCCCAGGGCCTTTTAGTTTGTGGAAGCCTGACCCCTAGGCGTAACCCTCACCCTAACCCTAACCCTAGGCAGGGCAGCCAATCAGCCTAGGGTTAGGGCAGGGGCGAAGGAGAAAGCCCTCGAAGAGACCAGGTTGTGGCAGTTTTGCGATGCCCCTGGGATGCCCTTTGCAGCTGCAGTGTGCCCAGAGCCCTGGGCCTTTTAATTTGTGGAAGCCTGACCCCTAGACGTAACCCTAACCCTAACCCTAGGCAGGGCAGCCAATCAGCCTAGGGTTAGGGCATGGGCCAAGGAGAAAGCCCTCAAGGAGGCCAGGTTGTGGCAGTTTTTTGATGCCCCTGGGATGCCCTTTGCAGCTGCAGTGTGCCCGGAGCCCTGGGCCTTTTAGTTTGTGGAAGCCTGACCCCTAGGCGTAACCCTAACCCTAACCCTAACCCTAACCCTAACCCTAACCCTAACCCTAGGCAGGGCAGCCAATCAGCCTAGGGTTAGGGCAGGGGCCAAGGAGAAAGCCCTCGAAGAGACCAGGTTGTGGCAGTTTTGCGATGCCCCTGGGATGCCCTTTGCAGCTGCAGTTTGCCAAGAGCCCAGGGCCTTTTAGTTTGTGGAAGCCTGACCCCTAGGCGTAACCCTAACCCTAACCCTAACCCTAACCCTAACCATAGGCAGGGCAGCCAATCAGCCTAGGGTTAAGGCAGGGGCGAAGGAGAAAGCCCTCGAAGAGACCAGGTTGTGGCAGTTTTGCGATGCCCCTGGGATGCCCTTTGCAGCTGCAGTGTGCCCAGAGCCCTGGGCCTTTTAATTTGTGGAAGCCTGACCCCTAGACGTAACCCTAACCCTAACCCTAACTCTAGGCAGGGCAGCCAATCAGCCTAGGGTTAGGGCAGGGGCCAAGGAGAAAGCCCTCGAAGAGACCAGGTTGTGGCAGTTTTGCAATGCCCCTGGGATGCTCTTTGCAGCTGCAGTGTGCCCGGAGCCCAGGGCCTTTTAGTTTGTGGAAGCCTGACCCCTAGGCGTAACCCTAACCCTAACCCTAACCCTAACCCTAGGCAGGGCAGCCAATCAGCCTAGGGTTAGGGCAGGGGCCAAGGAGAAAGCCCTCGAAGAGACCAGGTTGTGGCAGTTTTGTGATGCCCCTGGGATGCCCTTTGCAGCTGCAGTGCGCCCGGAGCCCTGGGCCTTTTAGTTTGTGGAAGCCTGACCCCTAGGCGTAATCCTAACCCTAACCCTAACCCTAACCCTAGGCAGGGCAGCCAATCAGCCTAGGGTTAGGGCAGGGGCCAAGGAGAAAGCCCTCGAAGAGACCAGGTTGTGGCAGTTTTGCGATGCCCCTGGGATGCCCTTTGCAGCTGCAGTTTGCCAAGAGCCCTGGGCCTTTTAGTTTGTGGAAGCCTGACCCCTAGGCGTAACCCTAACCCTAACCCTAGGCAGGGCAGCCAATCAGCCTAGGGTTAGGGCAGGGGCCAAGGAGAAAGCCCTCAAGGAAACCAGGTTGTGGCAGTTTTGTGATGCCCCTGGGATGCCCTTTGCAGCTGCAGTGTGCCCAGAGCCCAGGGCCTTTTAGTTTGTGGAAGCCTGACTCCTAGGCGTAACCCTAACCCTAACCCTAACCCTAGGCAGGGCAGCCAATCAGCCTAGGGTTAGGGCAGGGGCGAAGGAGAAAGCCCTCGAAGAGACCAGGTTGTGGCAGTTTTGCGATGCCCCTGGGATGCCCTTTGCAGCTGCAGTGTGCCCAGAGCCCTGGGCCTTTTAATTTGTGGAAGCCTGACCCCTAGACGTAACCCTAACCCTAACCCTAACCCTAGGCAGGGCAGCCAATCAGCCTAGGGTTAGGGCAGGGGCCAAGGAGAAAGCCCTCGAAGAGACCAGGTTGTGGCAGTTTTGTGATGCCCCTGGGATGCCCTTTGCAGCTGCAGTGCGCCCGGAGCCCTGGGCCTTTTAGTTTGTGGAAGCCTGACCCCTAGGCGTAATCCTAACCCTAACCCTAACCCTAACCCTAGGCAGGGCAGCCAATCAGCCTAGGGTTAGGGCAGGGGCCAAGGAGAAAGCCCTCGAAGAGACCAGGTTGTGGCAGTTTTGCGATGCCCCTGGGATGCCCTTTGCAGCTGCAGTTTGCCAAGAGCCCTGGGCCTTTTAGTTTGTGGAAGCCTGACCCCTAGGCGTAACCCTAACCCTAACCCTAGGCAGGGCAGCCAATCAGCCTAGGGTTAGGGCAGGGGCCAAGGAGAAAGCCCTCAAGGAAACCAGGTTGTGGCAGTTTTGTGATGCCCCTGGGATGCCCTTTGCAGCTGCAGTGTGCCCAGAGCCCAGGGCCTTTTAGTTTGTGGAAGCCTGACCCCTAGGCGTAACCCTCACCCTAACCCTAACCCTAGGCAGGGCAGCCAATCAGCCTAGGGTTAGGGCAGGGGCGAAGGAGAAAGCCATCGAAGAGACCAGGTTGTGGCAGTTTTGCGATGCCCCTGGGATGCCCTTTGCAGCTGCAGTGTGCCCAGAGCCCTGGGCCTTTTAATTTGTGGAAGCCTGACCCCTAGGCGTAACCCTAACCCTAACCCTAACCCTAACCCTAACCCTAACCCTAACCCTAGGCAGGGCAGCCAATCAGCCTAGGATTAGGGCAGGAGCCAAGGGGAAAGCCCTCAAGGAGGCCAGGTTGTTGCAGTTTTGTGATGCCCCTGGAATGCCCTTTGCAGCTGCAGTGTGCCCGGAGCCCTGGGCCTTTTAGTTTGTGGAAGCCTGACCCCTAGGCGTAACCCTAACCCTAATCCTAGGCAGGGCAGCCAATCAGCCTAGGGTTAGGGCAGGGGCCAAGGAGAAAGCCCTCGAGGAGGCCAGGTTGTGGCAGTTTTGCAATGCCCCTGGGATGCTCTTTGCAGCTGCAGTGTGCCCGGAGCCCTGGGCCTTTTAGTTTGTGGAAGCCTGACCCCTAGGCGTAACCCTAACCCTAACCCTAACCCTAACCCTAGGCAGGGCAGCCAATCAGCCTAGGGTTAGGGCAAGGGCCAAGGAGAAAGCCCTCGAAGAGACCAGGTTGTGGCAGTTTTGCAATGCCCCTGGGATGCTCTTTGCAGCTGCAGTGTGCCCGGAGCCCTGGGCCTTTTATTTTGTGGAAGCCTGACCCCTAGGCGTAACCCTAACCCTAACCCTAAACCTAACCCTAGGCAGGGCAGCCAATCAGCCTAGGGTTAGGGCAGGGGCCAAGGAGAAAGCCCTCGAGGAGGCCAGGTTGTGGCAGTTTTGCAATGCCCCTGGGATGCTCTTTGCAGCTGCAGTGTGCCCAGAGCCCAGGGCATTTTAGTTTGTGGAAGCCTGACCCCTAGGCGTAACCCTAACCCTAACCCTAACCCTAGGCAGGGCAGCCAATCAGCCTAGGGTTAGGGCAGGGGCCAAGGAGAAAGCCCTCAAGGAGGCCAGGTTGTGGCAGTTTTGTGATGCCCCTGGAATGCCCTTTGCAGCTGCAGTGTTCCCGCAGCCCTGGGCCTTTTAGTTTGTGGAAGCCTGACCCCTAGGCGTAACCCTAACCCTAACCCTAGGCAGGGCAGCCAATCAGCCTAGGGTTAGGGCAGGGGCCAAGGAGAAAGCCCTCAAGGAAACCAGGTTGTGGCAGTTTTGCGATGCCCCTGGGATGCCCTTTGCAGCTGCAGTGTGCCCGGAGCCCTGGGCCTTTTAGTTTGTGGAAGCCTGACCCCTAGGCGTAACCCTAACCCTAATCCTAGGCAGGGCAGCCAATCAGCCTAGGGTTAGGGCAGGGGCCAAGGAGAAAGCCCTCGAAGAGACCAGGTTGTGGCAGTTTTGCAATGCCCCTGGGATGCTCTTTGCAGCTGCAGTGTGCCCAGAGCCCAGGGCATTTTAGTTTGTGGAAGCCTGACCCCTAACCCTAACCCTAACCCTAACCCTAGGCAGGGCAGCCAATCAGCCTAGGGTTAGGGCAGGGGCCAAGGAGAAAGCCCTCGAAGAGACCAGGTTGTGGCAGTTTTGCGATGCCCCTGGGATGCCCTTTGCAGCTGCAGTTTGCCAAGAGCCCAGGGCCTTTTAGTTTGTGGAAGCCTGACCCCTAGGCGTAACCCTAACCCTAACCCTAACCCTAACCCTAACCCTAGGCAGGGCAGCCAATCAGCCTAGGGTTAGGGCAGGGGCGAAGGAGAAAGCCCTCGAAGAGACCAGGTTGTGGCAGTTTTGCGATGCCCCTGGGATGCCCTTTGCAGCTGCAGTGTGCCCAGAGCCCTGGGCCTTTTAATTTGTGGAAGCCTGACCCCTAGACGTAACCCTAACCCTAACCCTAGGCAGGGCAGCCAATCAGCCTAGGGTTAGGGCAGGGGCCAAGGAGAAAGCCCTCGAAGAGGCCAGGTTGTGGCAGTTTTGTGCCGCCCCTGGAATGCCTTTTGCAGCTGCAGTGTGCCCGGAGCCCTGGGCCTTTTAGTTTATGGAAGCCTGACCCCTAGGTGTAACCCTAACCCTAACCCTAGGCAGGGCAGCCAATCAGCCTAGGGTTAGGGCAGGGGCCAAGGAGAAAGCCCTCAAGGAGGCCAGGTTGTGGCAGTTTTGCGATGCCCCTGGGATGCCCTTTGCAGCTGCAGTGTGCCCAGAGCCCTGGGCCTTTTAGTTTGTGGAAGCCTGACCCCTAGGCGTAACCCTAACCCTAACCCTAACCCTAGGCAGGGCAGCCAATCAGCCTAGGGTTAGGGCAGGGGCCAAGGAGAAAGGCCTCAAGGAAACCAGGTTGTGGCAGTTTTGTGATGCCCCTGGGATGCCCTTTGCAGCTGCAGTGTTCCCAGAGCCCAGGGCCTTTTAGTTTGTGGAAGCCTGACCCCTAGGTGTAACCCTAACCCTAACCCTAGGCAGGGCAGCCAATCAGCCTAGGGTTAGGGCATGGGCCAAGGAGAAAGCCCTCAAGGAGGCCAGGTTGTGGCAGTTTTTTGATGCCCCTGGGATGCCCTTTGCAGCTGCAGTGCGCCCGGAGCCCTGGGCCTTTTAGTTTGTGGAAGCCTGACCCCTAGGCGTAACCCTAACCCTAACCCTAACCCTAACCCTAACCCTAGGCAGGGCAGCCAATCAGCCTAGGGTTAGGGCAGGGGCCAAGGAGAAAGCCCTCAAAGAGACCAGGTTGTGGCAGTTTTGCGATGCCCCTGGGATGCCCTTTGCAGCTGCAGTTTGCCAAGAGCCCTGGGCCTTTTAGTTTGTGGAAGCCTGACCCCTAGGCGTAACCCTAACCCTAACCCTAACCC
The DNA here is from genome assembly GCF_963513975.1 of Fringilla coelebs. NCBI lineage: Eukaryota > Metazoa > Chordata > Aves > Passeriformes > Fringillidae > Fringilla > Fringilla coelebs. The sequence continues at coordinate 3,720,630 of NC_140066.1, read as the reverse complement.
TAACCCTAACCCTAACCCTAGGCAGGGCAGCCAATCAGCCTAGGGTTAGGGCAGGGGCCAAGGAGAAAGCCCTCAAGGAAACCAGGTTGTGGCAGTTTTGTGATGCCCCTGGGATGCCCTTTGCAGCTGCAGTGTGCCCAGAGCCCAGGGCCTTTTAGTTTGTGGAAGCCTGACCCCTAGGCGTAACCCTAACCCTAACCCTAACCCTAGGCAGGGCAGCCAATCAGCCTAGGGTTAGGGCAGGGGCCAAGGAGAAAGCCCTCGAAGAGACCAGGTTGTGGCAGTTTTGCGATGCCCCTGGGATGCCCTTTGCAGCTGCAGTTTGCAAAGAGCCCTGGGCCTTTTAGTTTGTGGAAGCCTGACCCCTAGGCGTAACCCTAACCCTAACCCGACCCCTAACCCTAGGCAGGGCAGCCAATCAGCCTAGGGTTAGGGCAGGGGCGAAGGAGAAAGCCCTCGAAGAGACCAGGTTGTGGCAGTTTTGCAATGCCCCTGGGATGCTCTTTGCAGCTGCAGTGTGCCCGGAGCCCAGGGCCTTTTAGTTTGTGGAAGCCTGACCCCTAGGCGTAACCCTAACCCTAATCCTAGGCAGGGCAGCCAATCAGCCTAGGGTTAGGGCAGGGGCCAAGGAGAAAGCCCTCGAGGAGGCCAGGTTGTGGCAGTTTTGCAATGCCCCTGGGATGCTCTTTGCAGCTGCAGTGTGCCCGGAGCCCTGGGCCTTTTAGTTTGTGGAAGCCCTACCCCTAGGCGTAACCCTAACCCTAACCCTAACCCTAACCCTAGGCAGGGCAGCCAATCAGCCTAGGGTTAGGGCAAGGGCCAAGGAGAAAGCCCTCGAGGAGGCCAGGTTGTGGCAGTTTTGCAATGCCCCTGGAATGCCCTTTGCAGCTGCAGTGTGCCCGGAGCCCTGGGCCTTTTAGTTTGTGGAAGCCTGACCCCTAGGCGTAACCCTAACCCTAACCCTAGGCAGGGCAGCCAATCAGCCTAGGGTTAGGGCAGGGGCCAAGGAGAAAGCCCTCAAGGAAACCAGGTTGTGGCAGTTTTGCGATGCCCCTGGGATGCCCTTTGCAGCTGCAGTGTGCCCGGAGCCCTGGGCCTTTTAGTTTGTGGAAGCCTGACCCCTAGGCGTAACCCTAACCCTAATCCTAGGCAGGGCAGCCAATCAGCCTAGTGTTAGGGCAGGGGCCAAGGAGAAAGCCCTCGAAGAGACCAGGTTGTGGCAGTTTTGCAATGCCCCTGGGATGCTCTTTGCAGCTGCAGTGTGCCCAGAGCCCAGGGCATTTTAGTTTGTGGAAGCCTGACCCCTAACCCTAACCCTAACCCTAGGCAGGGCAGCCAATCAGCCTAGGGTTAGGGCAGGGGCCAAGGAGAAAGCCCTCGAAGAGGCCAGGTTGTGGCAGTTTTTTGATGCCCCTGGGATGCCCTTTGCAGCTGCAGTGTGCCCGGAGCCCTGGGCCTTTTAGTTTGTGGAAGCCTGACCCCTAGGCGTAACCCTAACCCTAACCCTAACCCTAACCCTAACCCTAACCCTAACCCTAGGCAGGGCAGCCAATCAGCCTAGGGTTAGGGCAGGGGCCAAGGAGAAAGCCCTCGAAGAGACCAGGTTGTGGCAGTTTTGCGATGCCCCTGGGATGCCCTTTGCAGCTGCAGTTTGCCAAGAGCCCAGGGCCTTTTAGTTTGTGGAAGCCTGACCCCTAGGCGTAACCCTAACCCTAACCCTAACCCTAACCCTAACCATAGGCAGGGCAGCCAATCAGCCTAGGGTTAGGGCAGGGGCGAAGGAGAAAGCCCTCGAAGAGACCAGGTTGTGGCAGTTTTGCGATGCCCCTGGGATGCCCTTTGCAGCTGCAGTGTGCCCAGAGCCCTGGGCCTTTTAATTTGTGGAAGCCTGACCCCTAGACGTAACCCTAACCCTAACCCTAACCCTAGGCAGGGCAGCCAATCAGCCTAGGGTTAGGGCAGGGGCCAAGGAGAAAGCCCTCGAAGAGACCAGGTTGTGGCAGTTTTGCAATGCCCCTGGGATGCTCTTTGCAGCTGCAGTGTGCCCGGAGCCCAGGGCCTTTTAGTTTGTGGAAGCCTGACCCCTAGGCGTAACCCTAACCCTAACCCTAACCCTAACCCTAACCCTAACCCTAACCCTAGGCAGGGCAGCCAATCAGCCTAGGGTTAGGGCAGGAGCCAAGGAGAAAGCCCTCAAGGAGGCCAGGTTGTTGCAGTTTTGTGATGCCCCTGGAATGCCCTTTGCAGCTGCAGTGTGCCCGGAGCCCTGGGCCTTTTAGTTTGTGGAAGCCTGACCCCTAGGCGTAACCCTAACCCTAACCCTAGGCAGGGCAGCCAATCAGCCTAGGGTTAGGGCAGGGGCCAAGGAGAAAGCCCTCGAGGAGGCCAGGTTGTGGCAGTTTTGCAATGCCCCTGGGATGCTCTTTGCAGCTGCAGTGTGCCCGGAGCCCTGGGCCTTTTAGTTTGTGGAAGCCTGACCCCTAGGCGTAACCCTAACCCTAACCCTAACCCTAACCCTAGGCAGGGCAGCCAATCAGCCTAGGGTTAGGGCAAGGGCCAAGGAGAAAGCCCTCGAAGAGACCAGGTTGTGGCAGTTTTGCAATGCCCCTGGGATGCTCTTTGCAGCTGCAGTGTGCCCAGAGCCCAGGGCCTTTTAGTTTGTGGAAGCCTGACCCCTAGACGTAACCCTAACCCTAACCCTAACCCTAGGCAGGGCAGCCAATCAGCCTAGGGTTAGGGCAGGGGCCAAGGAGAAAGCCCTCAAGGAGGCCAGGTTGTGGCAGTTTTTTGATGCCCCTGGGATGCCCTTTGCAGCTGCAGTGTGCCCAGAGCCCTGGGCCTTTTAATTTGTGGAAGCCTGACCCCTAGGCGTAACCCTAACCCTAACCCTAACCCTAGGCAGGGCAGCCAATCAGCCTAGGGTTAGGGCAGGGGCCAAGGAGAAAGCCCTCGAAGAGACCAGGTTGTGGCAGTTTTGCGATGCCCCTGGGATGCCCTTTGCAGCTGCAGTTTGCCAAGAGCCCAGGGCCTTTTAATTTGTGGAAGCCTGACCCCTAGGCGTAACCCTAACCCTAACCCTAACCCTAACCCTAGGCAGGGCAGCCAATCAGCCTAGGGTTAGGGCAGGGGCCAAGGAGAAAGCCCTCGAAGAGACCAGGTTGTGGCAGTTTTGAGATGCCCCTGGGATGCCCTTTGCAGCTGCAGTGTGCCCAGAGCCCAGGGCCTTTTAATTTTTGGAAGCCTGACCCCTAGACGTAACCCTAACCCTAACCCTAACCCTAGGCAGGGCAGCCAATCAGCCTAGGGTTAGGGCAGGGGCCAAGGAGAAAGCCCTCAAGGAGGCCAGGTTGTGGCAGTTTTGCAATGCCCCTGGGATGCTCTTTGCAGCTGCAGTGTGCCCGGAGCCCAGGGCCTTTTAGTTTGTGGAAGCCTGACCCCTAGGCGTAACCCTAACCCTAACCCTAACCCTAACCCTAGGCAGGGCAGCCAATCAGCCTAGGGTTAGGGCAGGGGCCAAGGAGAAAGCCCTCAAGGAGGCCAGGTTGTGGCAGTTTTGCGATGCCCAGGTGATGCCCTTTGCAGCTGCAGTGTGCCTAGAGCCCAGGGCCTTTTATTTTGTGGAAGCCTGACCCCTAGGCGTAACCCTAACCCTAACCCTAACCCTAGGCAGGGCAGCCAATCAGCCTAGGGTTAGGGCAGGGGCCAAGGATAAAGCCCTCGAGGAGACCAGTTTGTGGCAGTTTTGTGATGCCCCTGGGATGCCCTTTGCAGCTGCAGTGTTCCCAGAGCCCAGGGCCTTTTAGTTTGTGGAAGCCTGACCCCTAGGTGTAACCCTAACCCTAACCCTAGGCAGGGCAGCCAATCAGCCTAGGGTTAGGGCAGGGGCGAAGGAGAAAGCCCTCGAAGAGACCCGGTTGTGGCAGTTTTGCGATGCCCCTGGGATGCCCTTTGCAGCTGCAGTGTGCCCAGAGCCCTGGGCCTTTTAATTTGTGGAAGCCTGACCCCTAGACGTAACCCTAACCCTAACCCTAACCCTAGGCAGGGCAGCCAATCAGCCTAGGGTTAGGGCAGGGGCCAAGGAGAAAGCCCTCGAAGAGACCAGGTTGTGGCAGTTTTGCAATGCCCCTGGGATGCTCTTTGCAGCTGCAGTGTGCCCGGAGCCCAGGGCCTTTTAGTTTGTGGAAGCCTGACCCCTAGGAATAACCCTAACCCTAACCCTAACCCTAACCCGAACCCTAACCCTAACCCTAGGCAGGGCAGCCAATCAGCCTAGGGTTAGGGCAGGAGCCAAGGAGAAAGCCCTCAAGGAGGCCAGGTTGTTGCAGTTTTGTGATGCCCCTGGAATGCCCTTTGCAGCTGCAGTGTGCCCGGAGCCCTGGGCCTTTTAGTTTGTGGAAGCCTGACCCCTAGGCGTAACCCTAACCCTAACCCTAGGCAGGGCAGCCAATCAGCCTAGGGTTAGGGCAGGGGCCAAGGAGAAAGCCCTCGAGGAGGCCAGGTTGTGGCAGTTTTGCAATGCCCCTGGGATGCTCTTTGCAGCTGCAGTGTGCCCGGAGCCCTGGGCCTTTTAGTTTGTGGAAGCCTGACCCCTAGGCGTAACCCTAACCCTAACCCTAACCCTAACCCTAGGCAGGGCAGCCAATCAGCCTAGGGTTAGGGCAAGGGCCAAGGAGAAAGCCCTCGAAGAGACCAGGTTGTGGCAGTTTTGCAATGCCCCTGGGATGCTCTTTGCAGCTGCAGTGTGCCCGGAGCCCTGGGCCTTTTATTTTGTGGAAGCCTGACCCCTAGGCGTAACCCTAACCCTAACCCTAACCCTAACCCTAGGCAGGGCAGCCAATCAGCCTAGGGTTAGGGCAGGGGCCAAGGAGAAAGCCCTCGAGGAGGCCAGGTTGTGGCAGTTTTGCAATGCCCCTGGGATGCTCTTTGCAGCTGCAGTGTGCCCAGAGCCCAGGGCATTTTAGTTTGTGGAAGCCTGACCCCTAGGCGTAACCCTAACCCTAACCCTAACCCTAGGCAGGGCAGCCAATCAGCCTAGGGTTAGGGCAGGGGCCAAGGAGAAAGCCCTCGAAGAGACCAGGTTGTGGCAGTTTTGCAATGCCCCTGGGATGCTCTTTGCAGCTGCAGTGTGCCCAGAGCCCAGGGCATTTTAGTTTGTGGAAGCCTGACCCCTAGGCGTAACCCTAACCCTAACCCTAGGCAGGGCAGCCAATCAGCCTAGGGTTAGGGCAGGGGCCAAGGAGAAAGCCCTCGAAGAGGCCAGGTTGTGGCAGTTTTGTGATGCCCCTGGGATGCCCTTTGCAGCTGCAGTGTGCCCAGAGCCCAGGGCCTTTTAGTTTGTGGAAGCCTGACCCCTAGGTGTAACCCTAACCCTAACCCTAGGCAGGGCAGCCAATCAGCCTAGGGTTAGGGCATGGGCCAAGGAGAAAGCCCTCAAGGAGGCCAGGTTGTGGCAGTTTTTTGATGCCCCTGGGATGCCCTTTGCAGCTGCAGTGTGCCCGGAGCCCTGGGCCTTTTAGTTTGTGGAAGCCTGACCCCTAGGCGTAACCCTAACCCGAACCCTAACCCTAACCCTAACCCTAACCCTAACCCTAGGCAGGGCAGCCAATCAGCCTAGGGTTAGGGCAGGGGCCAAGGAGAAAGCCCTCGAAGAGACCAGGTTGTGGCAGTTTTGCGATGCCCCTGGGATGCCCTTTGCAGCTGCAGTGTGCCCAGAGCCCTGGGCCTTTTAATTTGTGGAAGCCTGACCCCTAGACGTAACCCTAACCCTAACCCTAACCGTAGGCAGGGCAGCCAATCAGCCTAGGGTTAGGGCAGGGGCCAAGGAGAAAGCCCTCGAAGAGACCAGGTTGTGGCAGTTTTGCAATGCCCCTGGGATGCTCTTTGCAGCTGCAGTGTGCCCGGAGCCCAGGGCCTTTTAGTTTGTGGAAGCCTGACCCCTAGGCGTAACCCTAACCCTAACCCTAACCCTAACCCTAGGCAGGGCAGCCAATCAGCCTAGGGTTAGGGCAGGAGCCAAGGAGAAAGCCCTCAAGGAGGCCAGGTTGTTGCAGTTTTGTGATGCCCCTGGGATGCCCTTTGCAGCTGCAGTGTGCCCGGAGCCCTGGGCCTTTTAGTTTGTGGAAGCCTGACCCCTAGGCGTAACCCTAACCCTAACCCTAGGCAGGGCAGCCAATCAGCCTAGGGTTAGGGCAGGGGCCAAGGAGAAAGCCCTCGAGGAGGCCAGGTTGTGGCAGTTTTGCAATGCCCCTGGGATGCTCTTTGCAGCTGCAGTGTGCCCGGAGCCCTGGGCCTTTTAGTTTGTGGAAGCCTGACCCCTAGGCGTAACCCTAACCCTAACCCTAACCCTAACCCTAGGCAGGGCAGCCAATCAGCCTAGGGTTAGGGCAAGGGCCAAGGAGAAAGCCCTCGAAGAGACCAGGTTGTGGCAGTTTTGCGATGCCCCTGGGATGCCCTTTGCAGCTGCAGTGTGCCCAGAGCCCAGGGCATTTTAGTTTGTGGAAGCCTGACCCCTAGGCGTAACCCTAACCCTAACCCTAACCCTAGGCAGGGCAGCCAATCAGCCTAGTGTTAGGGCAGGGGCCAAGGAGAAAGCCCTCGAAGAGACCAGGTTGTGGCAGTTTTGCAATGCCCCTGGGATGCCCTTTGCAGCTGCAGTGTGCCTAGAGCCCTGGGCCTTTTAGTTTGTGGAAGCCTGACCGCTAGACGTAACCCTAACCCTAACCCTAACCCTAGGCAGGGCAGCCAATCAGCCTAGGGTTAGGGCAGGGGCCAAGGAGAAAGCCCTCAAGGAGGCCAGGTTGTGGCAGTTTTTTGATGCCCCTGGGATGCCCTTTGCAGCTGCAGTGTGCCCAGAGCCCTGGGCCTTTTAATTTGTGGAAGCCTGACCCCTAGGCGTAACCCTAACCCTAACCCTAACCCTAGGCAGGGCAGCCAATCAGCCTAGGGTTAGGGCAGGGGCCAAGGAGAAAGCCCTTGAAGAGACCAGGTTGTGGCAGTTTTGCGATGCCCCTGGGATGCCCTTTGCAGCTGCAGTTTGCCAAGAGCCCAGGGCCTTTTAATTTGTGGAAGCCTGACCCCTAGGCGTAACCCTAACCCTAACCCTAACCCTAACCCTAGGCAGGGCAGCCAATCAGCCTAGGGTTAGGGCAGGGGCCAAGGAGAAAGCCCTCAAGGAGGCCAGGTTGTGGCAGTTTTGCGATGCCCAGGTGATGCCCTTTGCAGCTGCAGTGTGCCTAGAGCCCAGGGCCTTTTATTTTGTGGAAGCCTGACCCCTAGGCGTAACCCTAACCCTAACCCTAACCCTAGGCAGGGCAGCCAATCAGCCTAGGGTTAGGGCAGGGGCCAAGGATAAAGCCCTCGAGGAGACCAGTTTGTGGCAGTTTTGTGATGCCCCTGGGATGCCCTTTGCAGCTGCAGTGTGCCCAGAGCCCAGGGCCTTTTAGTTTGTGGAAGCCTGACCCCTAGGCGTAACCCTAACCCTAACCCTAACCCTAACCCTAGGCAGGGCAGCCAATCAGCCTAGGGTTAGGGCAGGGGCCAAGGATAAAGCCCTCGAGGAGACCAGTTTGTGGCAGTTTTGCGATGCCCCTGGGATGCCCTTTGCAGCTGCAGTGTGCCCAGAGCCCAGGGCCTTTTAGTTTGTGGAAGCCTGACCCCTAGGCGTAACCCTAACCCTAACCCTAACCCTAACCCTAGGCAGGGCAGCCAATCAGCCTAGGGTTAGGGCAGGGGCGAAGGAGAAAGCCCTCGAAGAGACCCGGTTGTGGCAGTTTTGCGATGCCCCTGGGATGCCCTTTGCAGCTGCAGTGTGCCCAGAGCCCTGGGCCTTTTAATTTGTGGAAGCCTGACCCCTAGACGTAACCCTAACCCTAACCCTAACCCTAGGCAGGGCAGCCAATCAGCCTAGGGTTAGGGCAGGGGCCAAGGAGAAAGCCCTCGAAGAGACCAGGTTGTGGCAGTTTTGCAATGCCCCTGGGATGCTCTTTGCAGCTGCAGTGTGCCCGGAGCCCAGGGCCTTTTAGTTTGTGGAAGCCTGACCCCTAGGCGTAACCCTAACCCTAACCCTAGGCAGGGCAGCCAATCAGCCTAGAGTTAGGGCAGGGGCCAAGGAGAAAGCCCTCAAGGAGGCCAGGTTGTGGCAGTTTTGCGATGCCCCTGGGATGCCCTTTGCAGCTGCAGTGTGCCCAGAGCCCTGGGCCTTTTAGTTTGTGGAAGCCTGACCCCTAGGCGTAACCCTAACCCTAACCCTAACCCTAACCCTAACCCTAGGCAGGGCAGCCAATCAGCCTAGGGTTAGGGCAGGGGCCAAGGAGAAAGCCCTCGAAGAGACCAGGTTGTGGCAGTTTTGCGATGCCCCTAGGATGCCCTTTGCAGCTGCAGTTTGCCAAGAGCCCAGGGCCTTTTAGTTTGTGGAAGCCTGACCCCTAGGCGTAACCCTAACCCTAACCCTAACCCTAACCCTAACCATAGGCAGGGCAGCCAATCAGCCTAGGGTTAGGGCAGGGGCGAAGGAGAAAGCCCTCGAAGAGACCAGGTTGTGGCAGTTTTGCGATGCCCCTGGGATGCCCTTTGCAGCTGCAGTGTGCCCAGAGCCCTGGGCCTTTTAATTTGTGGAAGCCTGACCCCTAGACGTAACCCTAACCCTAACCCTAACCCTAACCCTAGGCAGGGCAGCCAATCAGCCTAGGGTTAGGGCAGGGGCCAAGGAGAAAGCCCTCGAAGAGACCAGGTTGTGGCAGTTTTGCAATGCCCCTGGGATGCTCTTTGCAGCTGCAGTGTGCCCGGAGCCCAGGGCCTTTTAGTTTGTGGAAGCCTGACCGCTAGACGTAACCCTAACCCTTACCCTAACCCTAGGCAGGGCAGCCAATCAGCCTAGGGTTAGGGCAGGGGCCAAGGAGAAAGCCCTCAAGGAGGCCAGGTTGTGGCAGTTTTGTGATGCCCCTGGAATGCCCTTTGCAGCTGCAGTGTGCCCAGAGCCCAGGGCCTTTTAGTTTGTGGAAGCCTGACCCCTAGGCGTAACCCTAACCCTTACCCTAACCCTAGGCAGGGCAGCCAATCAGCCTAGGGTTAGGGCAGGGGCCAAGGAGAAAGCCCTCAAGGAGGCCAGGTTGTGGCAGTTTTGTGATGCCCCTGGAATGCCCTTTGCAGCTGCAGTGTGCCCGGAGCCCTGGGCCTTTTAGTTTGTGGAAGCCTGACCCCTAGGCGTAACCCTAACCCTAACCCTAACCCTAGGCAGGGCAGCCAATCAGCCTAGGGTTAGGGCAGGGGCCAAGGAGAAAGCCCTCGAAGAGACCAGGTTGTGGCAGTTTTGCGATGCCCCTGGGATGCCCTTTGCAGCTGCAGTTTGCCAAGAGCCCTGGGCCTTTTAGTTTGTGGAAGCCTGACCCCTAGGCGTAACCCTAACCCTAACCCTAACCCTAACCCTAACCATAGGCAGGGCAGCCAATCAGCCTAGGGTTAGGGCAGGGGCGAAGGAGAAAGCCCTCGAAGAGACCAGGTTGTGGCAGTTTTGCGATGCCCCTGGGATGCCCTTTGCAGCTGCAGTGTGCCCAGAGCCCTGGGCCTTTTAAATTGTGGAAGCCTGACCCCTAGACGTAACCCTAACCCTAACCCTAACCCTAGGCAGGGCAGCCAATCAGCCTAGGGTTAGGGCAGGGGCCAAGGAGAAAGCCCTCGAGGAGGCCAGGTTGTGGCAGTTTTGCAATGCCCCTGGGATGCTCTTTGCAGCTGCAGTGTGCCCGGAGCCCTGGGCCTTTTAGTTTGTGGAAGCCTGACCCCTAGGCGTAACCCTAACCCTAACCCTAACCCTAACCCTAGGCAGGGCAGCCAATCAGCCTAGGGTTAGGGCAGGGGCCAAGGAGAAAGCCCTCAAGGAGGCCAGGTTGTGGCAGTTTTTTGATGCCCCTGGGATGCCCTTTGCAGCTGCAGTGTGCCCAGAGCCCTGGGCCTTTTAATTTGTGGAAGCCTGACCCCTAGGCGTAACCCTAACCCTAACCCTAACCCTAGGCAGGGCAGCCAATCAGCCTAGGGTTAGGGCAGGGGCCAAGGAGAAAGCCCTCGAAGAGACCAGGTTGTGGCAGTTTTGCGATGCCCCTGGGATGCCCTTTGCAGCTGCAGTGTGCCCAGAGCCCAGGGCCTTTTAATTTTTGGAAGCCTGACCCCTAGACGTAACCCTAACCCTAACCCTAACCCTAGGCAGGGCAGCCAATCAGCCTAGGGTTAGGGCAGGGGCCAAGGAGAAAGCCCTCGAAGAGACCAGGTTGTGGCAGTTTTGCAATGCCCCTGGGATGCTCTTTGCAGCTGCAGTGTGCCCGGAGCCCAGGGCCTTTTAGTTTGTGGAAGCCTGACCCCTAGGCGTAACCCTAACCCTAACCCTAACCCTAACCCTAACCCTAGGCAGGGCAGCCAATCAGCCTAGGGTTAGGGCAGGGGCCAAGGAGAAAGCCCTCAAGGAGGCCAGGTTGTGGCAGTTTTGTGATGCCCCTGGGATGCCCTTTGCAGCTGCAGTTTGCAAAGAGCCCTGGGCCTTTTAGTTTGTGGAAGCCTGACCCCTAGGCGTAACCCTAACCCTAACCCTAACCCTAACCCTAGGCAGGGCAGCCAATCAGCCTAGGGTTAGGGCAGGGGCCAAGGAGAAAGCCCTCGAAGAGACCCGGTTGTGGCAGTTTTGCGATGCCCCTGGGATGCCCTTTGCAGCTGCAGTGTGCCCAGAGCCCTGGGCCTTTTAATTTGTGGAAGCCTGACCCCTAGACGTAACCCTAACCCTAACCCTAACCCTAGGCAGGGCAGCCAATCAGCCTAGGGTTAGGGCAGGGGCCAAGGAGAAAGCCCTCGAAGAGACCAGGTTGTGGCAGTTTTGCAATGCCCCTGGGATGCTCTTTGCAGCTGCAGTGTGCCCGGAGCCCAGGGCCTTTTAGTTTGTGGAAGCCTGACCCCTAGGCGTAACCCTAACCCTAACCCTAACCCTAACCCTAGGCAGGGCAGCCAATCAGCCTAGGGTTAGGGCAAGGGCCAAGGAGAAAGCCCTCGAAGAGACCAGGTTGTGGCAGTTTTGCAATGCCCCTGGGATGCTCTTTGCAGCTGCAGTGTGCCCGGAGCCCTGGGCCTTTTATTTTGTGGAAGCCTGACCCCTAGGCGTAACCCTAACCCTAACCCTAACCCTAACCCTAGGCAGGGCAGCCAATCAGCCTAGGGTTAGGGCAGGGGCCAAGGAGAAAGCCCTCGAGGAGGCCAGGTTGTGGCAGTTTTGCAATTCCCCTGGGATGCTCTTTGCAGCTGCAGTGTGCCCAGAGCCCAGGGCATTTTAGTTTGTGGAAGCCTGACCCCTAGGCGTAACCCTAACCCTAACCCTAACCCTAGGCAGGGCAGCCAATCAGCCTAGGGTTAGGGCAGGGGCCAAGGAGAAAGCCCTCAAGGAGGCCAGGTTGTGGCAGTTTTGTGATGCCCCTGGAATGCCCTTTGCAGCTGCAGTGTGCCCGGAGCCCTGGGCCTTTTAGTTTGTGGAAGCCTGACCCCTAGGCGTAACCCTAACCCTAACCCTAGGCAGGGCAGCCAATCAGCCTAGGGTTAGGGCAGGGGCCAAGGAGAAAGCCCTCGAAGAGACCAGGTTGTGGCAGTTTTGCAATGCCCCTGGGATGCTCTTTGCAGCTGCAGTGTGCCCAGAGCCCAGGGCATTTTAGTTTGTGGAAGCCTGACCCCTAACCCTAACCCTAACCCTAACACTAGGCAGGGCAGCCAATCAGCCTAGGGTTAGGGCAGGGGCCAAGGAGAAAGCCCTCGAAGAGGCCAGGTTGTGGCAGTTTTGTGCCGCCCCTGGAATGCCTTTTGCAGCTGCAGTGTGCCCGGAGCCCTGGGCCTTTTAGTTTGTGGAAGCCTGACCCCTAGGTGTAACCCTAACCCTAACCCTAGGCAGGGCAGCCAATCAGCCTAGGGTTAGGGCAGGGGCCAAGGAGAAAGCCCTCGAAGAGACCAGGTTGTGGCAGTTTAGAGATGCCCCTGGGATGCCCTTTGCAGCTGCAGTGTGCCTAGAGCCCAGGGCCTTTTAGTTTGTGGAAGCCTGACCGCTAGACGTAACCCTAACCCTAACCCTAACCCTAGGCAGGGCAGCCAATCAGCCTAGGGTTAGGGCAGGGGCCAAGGAGAAAGCCCTCGAAGAGACCAGGTTGTGGCAGTTTTGCGATGCCCCTGGGATGCCCTTTGCAGCTGCAGTTTGCCAAGAGCCCAGGGCCTTTTAATTTGTGCAAGCCTGACCCCTAGGCGTAACCCTAACCCTAACCCTAACCCTAACCCTAGGCAGGGCAGCCAATCAGCCTAGGGTTAGGGCAGGGGCCAAGGAGAAAGCCCTCGAAGAGACCAGGTTGTGGCAGTTTTGCGATGCCCCTGGGATGCCCTTTGCAGCTGCAGTGTGCCCAGAGCCCAGGGCCTTTTAGTTTGTGGAAGCCTGACCCCTAGGCGTAACCCTAACCCTAACCCTAACCCTAACCCTAGGCAGGGCAGCCAATCAGCCTAGGGTTAGGGCAGGGGCCAAGGAGAAAGCCCTCAAGGAGGCCAGGTTGTGGCAGTTTTGCGATGCCCAGGTGATGCCCTTTGCAGCTGCAGTGTGCCTAGAGCCCAGGGCCTTTTATTTTGTGGAAGCCTGACCCCTAGGCGTAACCCTAACCCTAACCCTAACCCTAGGCAGGGCAGCCAATCAGCCTAGGGTTAGGGCAGGGGCCAAGGATAAAGCCCTCGAGGAGACCAGTTTGTGGCAGTTTTGTGATGCCCCTGGGATGCCCTTTGCAGCTGCAGTGTGCCCAGAGCCCAGGGCCTTTTAGTTTGTGGAAGCCTGACCCCTAGGTGTAACCCTAACCCTAACCCTAGGCAGGGCAGCCAATCAGCCTAGGGTTAGGGCAGGGGCCAAGGAGAAAGCCCTCGAGGAGACCAGTTTGTGGCAGTTTTGTGATGCCCCTGGGATGCCCTTTGCAGCTGCAGTGTGCCCAGAGCCCTGGGCCTTTTAGTTTGTGGAAGCCTGACCCCTAGGCGTAACCCTAACCCTTACCCTAACCCTAGGCAGGGCAGCCAATCAGCCTAGGGTTAGGGCAGGGGCCAAGGAGAAAGCCCTCAAGGAGGCCAGGTTGTGGCAGTTTTGCAATGCCCCTGGAATGCCCTTTGCAGCTGCAGTGTGCCCGGAGCCCTGGGCCTTTTAGTTTGTGGAAGCCTGACCCCTAGGCGTAACCCTAACCCTAACCCTAGGCAGGGCAGCCAATCAGCCTAGGGTTAGGGCAGGGGCCAAGGAGAAAGCCCTCAAGGAAACCAGGTTGTGGCAGTTTTGTGATGCCCCTGGGATGCTCTTTGCAGCTGCAGTGTGCCCGGAGCCCTGGGCCTTTTAGTTTGTGGAAGCCTGACCCCTAGGCGTAACCCTAACCCTAACCCTAACCCTAACCCTAACCCTAGGCAGGGCAGCCAATCAGCCTAGGGTTAGGGCAGGAGCCAAGGAGAAAGCCCTCAAGGAGGCCAGGTTGTTGCAGTTTTGTGATGCCCCTGGAATGCCCTTTGCAGCTGCAGTGTGCCCGGAGCCCTGGGCCTTTTAGTTTGTGGAAGCCTGACCCCTAGGCGTAACCCTAACCCTAATCCTAGGCAGGGCAGCCAATCAGCCTAGGGTTAGGGCAAGGGCCAAGGAGAAAGCCCTCGAAGAGACCAGGTTGTGGCAGTTTTTCAATGCCCCTGGGATGCTCTTTGCTGCTGCAGTGTGCCCGGAGCCCTGGGCCTTTTATTTTGTGGAAGCCTGACCCCTAGGCGTAACCCTAACCCTAACCCTAACCCTAGGCAGGGCAGCCAATCAGCCTAGGCTTAGGGCAGGGGCCAAGGAGAAAGCCCTCGAGGAGGCCAGGTTGTGGCAGTTTTGCAATGCCCCTGGGATGCTCTTTGCAGCTGCAGTGTGCCCAGAGCCCAGGGCATTTTAGTTTGTGGAAGCCTGACCCCTAGGCGTAACCCTAACCCTAACCCTAACCCTAGGCAGGGCAGCAAATCAGCCTAGGGTTAGGGCAGGGGCCAAGGAGAAAGCCCTCAAGGAAACCAGGTTGTGGCAGTTTTGTGATGCCCCTGGGATGCCCTTTGCAGCTGCAGTGTGCCCAGAGCCCAGGGCCTTTTAGTTTGTGGAAGCCTGACCTCTAGGTGTAACCCTAACCCTAACCCTAGGCAGGGTAGCCAATCAGCCTAGGGTTAGGGCAGGGGCCAAGGAGAAAGCCCTGGAGGAGACCAGGTTGTGGCAGTTTTGTGATGCCCCTGGGATGCCCTTTGCAGCTGCAGTGCGCCCGGAGCCCTGGGCCTTTTAGTTTGTGGAAGCCTGACCCCTAGGTGTAACCCTAACCCTAACCCTAACCCTAAGCAGGGCAGCCAATCAGCCTAGGGTTAGGGCAGGGGCCAAGGAGAAAGCCCTCGAAGAGAGCAGGTTGTGGCAGTTTTGCAATGCCCCTGGGATGCTCTTTGCAGCTGCAGTGTGCCCAGAGCATTTTAGTTTGTGGAAGCCTGACCCCTAGGCGTAACCCTAACCCTAACCCTAACCCTAACCCTAGGCAGGGCAGCCAATCAGCCTAGGCTTAGGGCAGGGGCCAAGGAGAAAGCCCTCAAGGAGGCCAGGTTGTGGCAGTTTTGTGATGCCCCTGGAATGCCCTTTGCAGCTGCAGTGTGCCCGGAGCCCTGGGCCTTTTAGTTTGTGGAAGCCTGACCCCTAGCCGTAAACCTAACCCTAACCCTAGGCAGGGCAGCCAATCAGCCTGGGGTTAGGGCAGGGGCCAAGGAGAAAGCCCTCGAAGAGACCAGGTTGTGGCAGTTTTGCAATGCCCCTGGGATGCTCTTTGCAGCTGCAGTGTGCCCAGAGCCCAGGGCATTTTAGTTTGTGGAAGCCTGACGCCTACACGTAACCCTAACCCTAACCCTAGGCAGGGCAGCCAATCAGCCTAGGGTTAGGGCAGGGGCCAAGGAGAAAGCCCTCGAGGAGGCCAGGTTGTGGCAGTTTTTTGATGCCCCTGGGATGCCCTTTGCAGCTGCAGTGTGCCCGGAGCCCAGGGCTTTTTAGTTTGTGGAAGCCTGACCCCTAGGCGTAAGCCTAACCCTAACCCTAACCCTAGGCAGGGCAGCCAATCAGCCTAGGGTTAGGGCAGGGGCCAAGGAGAAAGCCCTCAAGGAAACCAGGTTGTGGCAGTTCTGCGATGCCCCTGGGATGCCCTTGTCAGCTGCAGTGTGCCCGGAGCCCTGGGCCTTTTAGTTTGTGGAAGCCTGACCCCTAGGCGTAACCCTAACCCTAACCCTAACCCTAGGCAGGGCAGCCAATCAGCCTAGGGTTAGGGCAAGGGCCAAGGAGAAAGCCCTCAAGGAAACCAGGTTGTGGCAGTTTTGCGATGCCCCTGGCATGCCCTTTGCAGCTGCAGTGTGCCCAGAGCCCAGGGCCTTTTAGTTTGTGGAAGCCTGACCCCTAGGTGTAACCCTAACCCTAACCCTAGGCAGGGCAGCCAATCAGCCTAGGGTTAGGGCAGGGGCCAAGGAGAAAGCCCTTGATGAAACCAGGTTGTGGCAGTTTTGCGATGCCCCTGGGATGCCCTTTGCAGCTGCAGTGTGCCCAGAGCCCAGGGCCTTTTAGTTTGTGGAAGCCTGACCCCTAGCCGTAACCCTAGCCCTAACCCTAACCCTAACCCTAACCCTAGGCAGGGCAGCCAATCAGCCTAGGGTTAGGGCAGGGGCCAAGGAGAAAGCCCTCGAGGAGACAAGGTTGTTGCAGTTTTACGATGCCCCTGGGATGCCCTTTGCAGCTGCAGTGTGCCCGGAGCCCTGGGCCTTTTAGTTTGTGGAAGCCTGACCCCTAGGCGTAACCCTAACCCTAACCCTAACCCTAGGCAGGGCAGCCAATCAGCCTAGGGTTAGGGCAGGGGCCAAGGAGAAAGCCCTCGAGGAGGCCAGGTTGTGGCAGTTTTGCAATGCCCCTGGGATGCTCTTTGCAGCTGCAGTGGGCCCAGACCCTAGGGCATTTTAGTTTGTGGAAGCCTGACCCCTAGGCGTAACCCTAACCCTAACCCTAACCCTAGGCAGGGCAGCCAATCAGCCTAGGGTTAGGGCAGGGGCCAAGGAGAAAGCCCTCGAGGAGGCCAGGTTGTGGCAGGTTTGCAATTCCCCTGGGATGCTCTTTGCAGCTGCAGTGTGCCCAGAGCCCAGGGCCTTTTAGTTTGTGGAAGCCTGACCCCTAGGCGTAACCCTAACCCTAACCCTAACCCTAACCCTAGGCAGGGCAGCCAATCAGCCTAGGGTTAGGGCAGGGGCCAAGGAGAAAGCCCTCGAGGAGGCCAGGTTGTGGCAGTTTTTTGATGCTCCTGGGATGCCCTTTGCAGCTGCAGTGTGCCCGGAGCCCTGGGCCTTTTAGTTTGTGGAAGCCTGACCCCTAGGCGTAACCCTAACCCTAACCCTAGGCAGGGCAGCCAATCAGCCTAGGGTTAGGGCAGGGGCCAAGGAGAAAGCCCTCGAAGAGACCAGGTTGTGGCAGTTTTGCAATGCCCCTGGGATGCCCTTTGCAGCTGCAGTGTGCCCGGAGCCCAGGGCCTTTTAGTTTGTGGAACCCTGACCCTAACCCTAACCCTAGGCAGGGCAGCCAATCAGCCTAGGGTTAGGGCAGGGGCCAAGGAGAAAGCCCCCGAAGAGACCAGGTTGTGGCAGTTTTGCAATGCCCCTGAGATGCTCTTTGCAGCTGCAGTGTGCCCAGAGCCCAGAGCATTTTAGTTTGTGGAAGCCTGACCCCTAGGCGTAACCCTAACCCTAACCCTAGGCAGGGCAGCCAATCAGCCTAGGGTTAGGGCAGGGGCCAAGGAGAAAGCCCTCAAGGAGGCCAGGTTGTGGCAGTTTTGCGATGCCCAGGTGGTGCCCTTTGCAGCTGCAGTGTGCCCGGAGCCCTGGGCCTTTTAGTTTGTGGAAGCCTGACCCCTAGCCGTAAACCTAACCCTAACCCTAACCCTAGGCAGGGCAGCCAATCAGCCTAGGGTTAGGGCAGGGGCCAAGGAGAAAGCCCTCGAGGAGGCCAGGTTGTGGCAGTTTTGCAATGCCCCTGGGATGCTCTTTGCAGCTGCAGTGTGCCCAGAGCCCAGAGCATTTTAGTTTGTGGAAGCCTGACCCCTAGGCGTAACCCTAACCCTAACCCTAACCCAAGGCAGGGCAGCCAATCAGCCTAGGGTTAGGGCAGGGGCCAAGGAGAAAGCCCTCAAGGAAACCAGGTTGTGGCAGTTTTGCGATGCCCCTGGCATGCCCTTTGCAGCTGCAGTGTGCCCGGAGCCCTGGGCCTTTTAATTTGTGGAAGCCTGACCCCTAGGCGTAACCCTAACCCTAACCCTAGGCAGGGCAGCCAATCAGCCTAGGGTTAGGGCAGGGGCCAAGGAGAAAGCCCTCAAGGAAACCAGGTTATGGCAGTTTTGTGATGCCCCTGGGATGCTCTTTGCAGCTGCAGTGTGCCCAGAGCATTTTAGTTTGTGGAAGCCTGACCCCTAGGCGTAACCCTAACCCTAACCCTAACCCTAACCCTAGGCAGGGCAGCCAATCAGCCTAGGCTTAGGGCAGGGGCCAAGGAGAAAGCCCTCAAGGAGGCCAGGTTGTGGCAGTTTTGTGATGCCCCTGGAATGCCCTTTGCAGCTGCAGTGTGCCCGGAGCCCTGGGCCTTTTAGTTTGTGGAAGCCTGACCCCTAGCCGTAAACCTAACCCTAACCCTAGGCAGGGCAGCCAATCAGCCTGGGGTTAGGGCAGGGGCCAAGGAGAAAGCCCTCGAAGAGACCAGGTTGTGGCAGTTTTGCAATGCCCCTGGGATGCTCTTTGCAGCTGCAGTGTGCCCAGAGCCCAGGGCATTTTAGTTTGTGGAAGCCTGACGCCTACACGTAACCCTAACCCTAACCCTAGGCAGGGCAGCCAATCAGCCTAGGGTTAGGGCAGGGGCCAAGGAGAAAGCCCTCGAGGAGGCCAGGTTGTGGCAGTTTTTTGATGCCCCTGGGATGCCCTTTGCAGCTGCAGTGTGCCCGGAGCCCAGGGCTTTTTAGTTTGTGGAAGCCTGACCCCTAGGCGTAAGCCTAACCCTAACCCTAACCCTAGGCAGGGCAGCCAATCAGCCTAGGGTTAGGGCAGGGGCCAAGGAGAAAGCCCTCAAGGAAACCAGGTTGTGGCAGTTCTGCGATGCCCCTGGGATGCCCTTGTCAGCTGCAGTGTGCCCGGAGCCCTGGGCCTTTTAGTTTGTGGAAGCCTGACCCCTAGGCGTAACCCTAACCCTAACCCTAACCCTAACCCTAGGCAGGGCAGCCAATCAGCCTAGGCTTAGGGCAGGGGCCAAGGAGAAAGCCCTCAAGGAGGCCAGGTTGTGGCAGTTTTGTGATGCCCCTGGAATGCCCTTTGCAGCTGCAGTGTGCCCGGAGCCCTGGGCCTTTTAGTTTGTGGAAGCCTGACCCCTAGCCGTAAACCTAACCCTAACCCTAGGCAGGGCAGCCAATCAGCCTGGGGTTAGGGCAGGGGCCAAGGAGAAAGCCCTCAAGGAAACCAGGTTATGGCAGTTTTGTGATGCCCCTGGGATGCTCTTTGCAGCTGCAGTGTGCCCAGAGCATTTTAGTTTGTGGAAGCCTGACCCCTAGGCGTAACCCTAACCCTAACCCTAACCCTAACCCTAGGCAGGGCAGCCAATCAGCCTAGGCTTAGGGCAGGGGCCAAGGAGAAAGCCCTCAAGGAGGCCAGGTTGTGGCAGTTTTGTGATGCCCCTGGAATGCCCTTTGCAGCTGCAGTGTGCCCGGAGCCCTGGGCCTTTTAGTTTGTGGAAGCCTGACCCCTAGCCGTAAACCTAACCCTAACCCTAGGCAGGGCAGCCAATCAGCCTGGGGTTAGGGCAGGGGCCAAGGAGAAAGCCCTCGAAGAGACCAGGTTGTGGCAGTTTTGCAATGCCCCTGGGATGCTCTTTGCAGCTGCAGTGTGCCCAGAGCCCAGGGCATTTTAGTTTGTGGAAGCCTGACGCCTACACGTAACCCTAACCCTAACCCTAGGCAGGGCAGCCAATCAGCCTAGGGTTAGGGCAGGGGCCAAGGAGAAAGCCCTCGAGGAGGCCAGGTTGTGGCAGTTTTTTGATGCCCCTGGGATGCCCTTTGCAGCTGCAGTGTGCCCGGAGCCCAGGGCTTTTTAGTTTGTGGAAGCCTGACCCCTAGGCGTAAGCCTAACCCTAACCCTAACCCTAGGCAGGGCAGCCAATCAGCCTAGGGTTAGGGCAGGGGCCAAGGAGAAAGCCCTCAAGGAAACCAGGTTGTGGCAGTTCTGCGATGCCCCTGGGATGCCCTTGTCAGCTGCAGTGTGCCCGGAGCCCTGGGCCTTTTAGTTTGTGGAAGCCTGACCCCTAGGCGTAACCCTAACCCTAACCCTAACCCTAGGCAGGGCAGCCAATCAGCCTAGGGTTAGGGCAGGGGCCAAGGAGAAAGCCCTCAAGGAAACCAGGTTGTGGCAGTTTTGCGATGCCCCTGGCATGCCCTTTGCAGCTGCAGTGTGCCCAGAGCCCAGGGCCTTTTAGTTTGTGGAAGCCTGACCCCTAGGTGTAACCCTAACCCTAACCCTAGGCAGGGCAGCCAATCAGCCTAGGGTTAGGGCAGGGGCCAAGGAGAAAGCCCTTGATGAAACCAGGTTGTGGCAGTTTTGCGATGCCCCTGGGATGCCCTTTGCAGCTGCAGTGTGCCCAGAGCCCAGGGCCTTTTAGTTTGTGGAAGCCTGACCCCTAGCCGTAACCCTAGCCCTAACCCTAACCCTAACCCTAACCCTAGGCAGGGCAGCCAATCAGCCTAGGGTTAGGGCAGGGGCCAAGGAGAAAGCCCTCGAGGAGACAAGGTTGTTGCAGTTTTACGATGCCCCTGGGATGCCCTTTGCAGCTGCAGTGTGCCCGGAGCCCTGGGCCTTTTAGTTTGTGGAAGCCTGACCCCTAGGCGTAACCCTAACCCTAACCCTAACCCTAGGCAGGGCAGCCAATCAGCCTAGGGTTAGGGCAGGGGCCAAGGAGAAAGCCCTCGAGGAGGCCAGGTTGTGGCAGTTTTGTGATGCCCCTGGAATGCCCTTTGCAGCTGCAGTGTGCCCGGAGCCCTGGGCCTTTTAGTTTGTGGAAGCCTGACCCCTAGGCGTAACCCTAACCTTAACCCTAGGCAGGGCAGCCAATCAGCCTAGGGTTAGGGCAGGGGACAAGGAGAAAGCCCTCGAAGAGACCAGGTTGTGGCAGTTTTGCGATGCCCCTGGGATACCCTTTGCAGCTGCAGTGTGCCCGGAGCCCTGGGCCTTTTAGTTTGTGGAAGCCTGACCCCTAGGTGTAACCCTAACCCTAACCCTAACCCTAGGCAGGGCAGCCAATCAGCCTAGGGTTAGGGCAGGGGCCAAGGAGAAAGCCCTCGAGGAGGCCAGGTTGTGGCAGTTTTGCAATGCCCCTGGGATGCTCTTTGCAGCTGCAGTGGGCCCAGACCCTAGGGCATTTTAGTTTGTGGAAGCCTGACCCCTAGGCGTAACCCTAACCCTAACCCTAACCCTAGGCAGGGCAGCCAATCAGCCTAGGGTTAGGGCAGGGGCCAAGGAGAAAGCCCTCGAGGAGGCCAGGTTGTGGCAGGTTTGCAATTCCCCTGGGATGCTCTTTGCAGCTGCAGTGTGCCCAGAGCCCAGGGCCTTTTAGTTTGTGGAAGCCTGACCCCTAGGCGTAACCCTAACCCTAACCCTAACCCTAACCCTAGGCAGGGCAGCCAATCAGCCTAGGGTTAGGGCAGGGGCCAAGGAGAAAGCCCTCGAGGAGGCCAGGTTGTGGCAGTTTTTTGATGCCCCTGGGATGCCCTTTGCAGCTGCAGTGTGCCCGGAGCCCTGGGCCTTTTAGTTTGTGGAAGCCTGACCCCTAGGCGTAACCCTAACCCTAACCCTAGGCAGGGCAGCCAATCAGCCTAGGGTTAGGGCAGGGGCCAAGGAGAAAGCCCTCGAAGAGACCAGGTTGTGGCAGTTTTGCAATGCCCCTGGGATGCCCTTTGCAGCTGCAGTGTGCCCGGAGCCCAGGGCCTTTTAGTTTGTGGAACCCTGACCCTAACCCTAACCCTAGGCAGGGCAGCCAATCAGCCTAGGGTTAGGGCAGGGGCCAAGGAGAAAGCCCTCAAGGAAACCAGGTTGTGGCAGTTTTGTGATGCCCCTGGGATGCCCTTTGCAGCTGCAGTGTGTCCAGAGCCCTGGGCCTTTTAGTTTGTGGAAGCCTGACCCCTAGGCGTAACCCTAACCCTAACCCAAGGCAGGGCAGCCAATCAGCCTAGGGTTAGGGCAGGGGCCAAGGAGAAAGCCCTCAAGGAGGCCAGGTTGTGGTAGTTTTGTGATGCCCCTGGGATGCCCTTGGCAGCTGCAGTGTGCCCGGAACCCTGGGCCTTTTAGTTTGTGGAAGCCTGACCCCTAGGCGTAACCCTAACCCTAACCCTAGGAAGGGCAGCCAATCAGCCTAGGGTTAGGGCAGTGGCCAAGGAGAAAGCCCTCAAGGAGACCAGGTTGTGGCACTTTTGCGATGCCCCTGGGATGCCCTTTGCAGCTGCAGTGTGCCCGGAGCCCTGCGCCTTTTAGTTTGTGGAAGCCTGACCCCTAGGCGTAACCCTAACCCTAACCCTAACCCTAACCCTAACCCTAACCCTAGGCAGGGCAGCCAATCAGCCTAGGGTTAGGGCAGGGGCCAAGGAGAAAGCCCTCAAGGAGGCCAGGTTGTGGCAGATTTGCGGTGCCCCTGGGATGCCCTTTGCAGCTGCAGTGTGCCCGGAGCCCTGGGCCTTTTAGTTTGTGGAAGCCTGACCCCTAGGTGTAACCCTAACCCTAACCCTAACCCTAGGCAGGGCAGCCAATCAGCCTAGGGTTAGGGCAGGGGCCAAGGAGAAAGCCCTCGAGGAGGCCAGGTTGTGGCAGGTTTGCAATTCCCCTGGGATGCTCTTTGCAGCTGCAGTGTGCCCAGAGCCCAGGGCCTTTTAGTTTGTGGAAGCCTGACCCCTAGGCGTAACCCTAACCCTAACCCTAACCCTAACCCTAGGCAGGGCAGCCAATCAGCCTAGGGTTAGGGCAGGGGCCAAGGAGAAAGCCCTCGAAGAGACCAGGTTGTGGCAGTTTTGCAATGCCCCTGGGATGCCCTTTGCAGCTGCAGTGTGCCCGGAGCCCAGGGCCTTTTAGTTTGTGGAACCCTGACCCTAACCCTAACCCTAGGCAGGGCAGCCAATCAGCCTAGGGTTAGGGCAGGGGCCAAGGAGAAAGCCCTCAAGGAAACCAGGTTATGGCAGTTTTGTGATGCCCCTGGGATGCTCTTTGCAGCTGCAGTGTGCCCAGAGCATTTTAGTTTGTGGAAGCCTGACCCCTAGGCGTAACCCTAACCCTAACCCTAACCCTAACCCTAGGCAGGGCAGCCAATCAGCCTAGGCTTAGGGCAGGGGCCAAGGAGAAAGCCCTCAAGGAGGCCAGGTTGTGGCAGTTTTGTGATGCCCCTGGAATGCCCTTTGCAGCTGCAGTGTGCCCGGAGCCCTGGGCCTTTTAGTTTGTGGAAGCCTGACCCCTAGCCGTAAACCTAACCCTAACCCTAGGCAGGGCAGCCAATCAGCCTGGGGTTAGGGCAGGGGCCAAGGAGAAAGCCCTCGAAGAGACCAGGTTGTGGCAGTTTTGCAATGCCCCTGGGATGCTCTTTGCAGCTGCAGTGTGCCCAGAGCCCAGGGCATTTTAGTTTGTGGAAGCCTGACGCCTACACGTAACCCTAACCCTAACCCTAGGCAGGGCAGCCAATCAGCCTAGGGTTAGGGCAGGGGCCAAGGAGAAAGCCCTCGAGGAGGCCAGGTTGTGGCAGTTTTTTGATGCCCCTGGGATGCCCTTTGCAGCTGCAGTGTGCCCGGAGCCCAGGGCTTTTTAGTTTGTGGAAGCCTGACCCCTAGGCGTAAGCCTAACCCTAACCCTAACCCTAGGCAGGGCAGCCAATCAGCCTAGGGTTAGGGCAGGGGCCAAGGAGAAAGCCCTCAAGGAAACCAGGTTGTGGCAGTTCTGCGATGCCCCTGGGATGCCCTTGTCAGCTGCAGTGTGCCCGGAGCCCTGGGCCTTTTAGTTTGTGGAAGCCTGACCCCTAGGCGTAACCCTAACCCTAACCCTAACCCTAACCCTAGGCAGGGCAGCCAATCAGCCTAGGCTTAGGGCAGGGGCCAAGGAGAAAGCCCTCAAGGAGGCCAGGTTGTGGCAGTTTTGTGATGCCCCTGGAATGCCCTTTGCAGCTGCAGTGTGCCCGGAGCCCTGGGCCTTTTAGTTTGTGGAAGCCTGACCCCTAGCCGTAAACCTAACCCTAACCCTAGGCAGGGCAGCCAATCAGCCTGGGGTTAGGGCAGGGGCCAAGGAGAAAGCCCTCAAGGAAACCAGGTTATGGCAGTTTTGTGATGCCCCTGGGATGCTCTTTGCAGCTGCAGTGTGCCCAGAGCATTTTAGTTTGTGGAAGCCTGACCCCTAGGCGTAACCCTAACCCTAACCCTAACCCTAACCCTAGGCAGGGCAGCCAATCAGCCTAGGCTTAGGGCAGGGGCCAAGGAGAAAGCCCTCAAGGAGGCCAGGTTGTGGCAGTTTTGTGATGCCCCTGGAATGCCCTTTGCAGCTGCAGTGTGCCCGGAGCCCTGGGCCTTTTAGTTTGTGGAAGCCTGACCCCTAGCCGTAAACCTAACCCTAACCCTAGGCAGGGCAGCCAATCAGCCTGGGGTTAGGGCAGGGGCCAAGGAGAAAGCCCTCGAAGAGACCAGGTTGTGGCAGTTTTGCAATGCCCCTGGGATGCTCTTTGCAGCTGCAGTGTGCCCAGAGCCCAGGGCATTTTAGTTTGTGGAAGCCTGACGCCTACACGTAACCCTAACCCTAACCCTAGGCAGGGCAGCCAATCAGCCTAGGGTTAGGGCAGGGGCCAAGGAGAAAGCCCTCGAGGAGGCCAGGTTGTGGCAGTTTTTTGATGCCCCTGGGATGCCCTTTGCAGCTGCAGTGTGCCCGGAGCCCAGGGCTTTTTAGTTTGTGGAAGCCTGACCCCTAGGCGTAAGCCTAACCCTAACCCTAACCCTAGGCAGGGCAGCCAATCAGCCTAGGGTTAGGGCAGGGGCCAAGGAGAAAGCCCTCAAGGAAACCAGGTTGTGGCAGTTCTGCGATGCCCCTGGGATGCCCTTGTCAGCTGCAGTGTGCCCGGAGCCCTGGGCCTTTTAGTTTGTGGAAGCCTGACCCCTAGGCGTAACCCTAACCCTAACCCTAACCCTAGGCAGGGCAGCCAATCAGCCTAGGGTTAGGGCAGGGGCCAAGGAGAAAGCCCTCAAGGAAACCAGGTTGTGGCAGTTTTGCGATGCCCCTGGCATGCCCTTTGCAGCTGCAGTGTGCCCAGAGCCCAGGGCCTTTTAGTTTGTGGAAGCCTGACCCCTAGGTGTAACCCTAACCCTAACCCTAGGCAGGGCAGCCAATCAGCCTAGGGTTAGGGCAGGGGCCAAGGAGAAAGCCCTTGATGAAACCAGGTTGTGGCAGTTTTGCGATGCCCCTGGGATGCCCTTTGCAGCTGCAGTGTGCCCAGAGCCCAGGGCCTTTTAGTTTGTGGAAGCCTGACCCCTAGCCGTAACCCTAGCCCTAACCCTAACCCTAACCCTAACCCTAGGCAGGGCAGCCAATCAGCCTAGGGTTAGGGCAGGGGCCAAGGAGAAAGCCCTCGAGGAGACAAGGTTGTTGCAGTTTTACGATGCCCCTGGGATGCCCTTTGCAGCTGCAGTGTGCCCGGAGCCCTGGGCCTTTTAGTTTGTGGAAGCCTGACCCCTAGGCGTAACCCTAACCCTAACCCTAACCCTAGGCAGGGCAGCCAATCAGCCTAGGGTTAGGGCAGGGGCCAAGGAGAAAGCCCTCGAGGAGGCCAGGTTGTGGCAGTTTTGTGATGCCCCTGGAATGCCCTTTGCAGCTGCAGTGTGCCCGGAGCCCTGGGCCTTTTAGTTTGTGGAAGCCTGACCCCTAGGCGTAACCCTAACCTTAACCCTAGGCAGGGCAGCCAATCAGCCTAGGGTTAGGGCAGGGGACAAGGAGAAAGCCCTCGAAGAGACCAGGTTGTGGCAGTTTTGCGATGCCCCTGGGATACCCTTTGCAGCTGCAGTGTGCCCGGAGCCCTGGGCCTTTTAGTTTGTGGAAGCCTGACCCCTAGGTGTAACCCTAACCCTAACCCTAACCCTAGGCAGGGCAGCCAATCAGCCTAGGGTTAGGGCAGGGGCCAAGGAGAAAGCCCTCGAGGAGGCCAGGTTGTGGCAGTTTTGCAATGCCCCTGGGATGCTCTTTGCAGCTGCAGTGGGCCCAGACCCTAGGGCATTTTAGTTTGTGGAAGCCTGACCCCTAGGCGTAACCCTAACCCTAACCCTAACCCTAGGCAGGGCAGCCAATCAGCCTAGGGTTAGGGCAGGGGCCAAGGAGAAAGCCCTCGAGGAGGCCAGGTTGTGGCAGGTTTGCAATTCCCCTGGGATGCTCTTTGCAGCTGCAGTGTGCCCAGAGCCCAGGGCCTTTTAGTTTGTGGAAGCCTGACCCCTAGGCGTAACCCTAACCCTAACCCTAACCCTAACCCTAGGCAGGGCAGCCAATCAGCCTAGGGTTAGGGCAGGGGCCAAGGAGAAAGCCCTCGAGGAGGCCAGGTTGTGGCAGTTTTTTGATGCCCCTGGGATGCCCTTTGCAGCTGCAGTGTGCCCGGAGCCCTGGGCCTTTTAGTTTGTGGAAGCCTGACCCCTAGGCGTAACCCTAACCCTAACCCTAGGCAGGGCAGCCAATCAGCCTAGGGTTAGGGCAGGGGCCAAGGAGAAAGCCCTCGAAGAGACCAGGTTGTGGCAGTTTTGCAATGCCCCTGGGATGCCCTTTGCAGCTGCAGTGTGCCCGGAGCCCAGGGCCTTTTAGTTTGTGGAACCCTGACCCTAACCCTAACCCTAGGCAGGGCAGCCAATCAGCCTAGGGTTAGGGCAGGGGCCAAGGAGAAAGCCCTCAAGGAAACCAGGTTGTGGCAGTTTTGTGATGCCCCTGGGATGCCCTTTGCAGCTGCAGTGTGTCCAGAGCCCTGGGCCTTTTAGTTTGTGGAAGCCTGACCCCTAGGCGTAACCCTAACCCTAACCCAAGGCAGGGCAGCCAATCAGCCTAGGGTTAGGGCAGGGGCCAAGGAGAAAGCCCTCAAGGAGGCCAGGTTGTGGTAGTTTTGTGATGCCCCTGGGATGCCCTTGGCAGCTGCAGTGTGCCCGGAACCCTGGGCCTTTTAGTTTGTGGAAGCCTGACCCCTAGGCGTAACCCTAACCCTAACCCTAGGAAGGGCAGCCAATCAGCCTAGGGTTAGGGCAGTGGCCAAGGAGAAAGCCCTCAAGGAGACCAGGTTGTGGCACTTTTGCGATGCCCCTGGGATGCCCTTTGCAGCTGCAGTGTGCCCGGAGCCCTGCGCCTTTTAGTTTGTGGAAGCCTGACCCCTAGGCGTAACCCTAACCCTAACCCTAACCCTAACCCTAACCCTAACCCTAGGCAGGGCAGCCAATCAGCCTAGGGTTAGGGCAGGGGCCAAGGAGAAAGCCCTCAAGGAGGCCAGGTTGTGGCAGATTTGCGGTGCCCCTGGGATGCCCTTTGCAGCTGCAGTGTGCCCGGAGCCCTGGGCCTTTTAGTTTGTGGAAGCCTGACCCCTAGGTGTAACCCTAACCCTAACCCTAACCCTAGGCAGGGCAGCCAATCAGCCTAGGGTTAGGGCAGGGGCCAAGGAGAAAGCCCTCGAGGAGGCCAGGTTGTGGCAGGTTTGCAATTCCCCTGGGATGCTCTTTGCAGCTGCAGTGTGCCCAGAGCCCAGGGCCTTTTAGTTTGTGGAAGCCTGACCCCTAGGCGTAACCCTAACCCTAACCCTAACCCTAACCCTAGGCAGGGCAGCCAATCAGCCTAGGGTTAGGGCAGGGGCCAAGGAGAAAGCCCTCGAAGAGACCAGGTTGTGGCAGTTTTGCAATGCCCCTGGGATGCCCTTTGCAGCTGCAGTGTGCCCGGAGCCCAGGGCCTTTTAGTTTGTGGAACCCTGACCCTAACCCTAACCCTAGGCAGGGCAGCCAATCAGCCTAGGGTTAGGGCAGGGGCCAAGGAGAAAGCCCTCGAGGAGGCCAGGTTGTGGCAGTTTTGCGATGCCCAGGTGGTGCCCTTTGCAGCTGCAGTGTGCCCGGAGCCCTGGGCCTTTTAGTTTGTGGAAGCCTGACCCCTAGCCGTAAACCTAACCCTAACCCTAACCCTAGGCAGGGCAGCCAATCAGCCTAGGGTTAGGGCAGGGGCCAAGGAGAAAGCCCTCGAGGAGGCCAGGTTGTGGCAGTTTTGCAATGCCCCTGGGATGCTCTTTGCAGCTGCAGTGTGCCCAGAGCCCAGGGCATTTTAGTTTGTGGAAGCCTGACCCCTAGGCGTAACCCTAACCCTAACCCTAACCCTAGGCAGGGCAGCCAATCAGCCTAGGGTTAGGGCAGGGGCCAAGGAGAAAGCCCTCAAGGAAACCAGGTTGTGGCAGTTTTGCGATGCCCCTGGCATGCCCTTTGCAGCTGCAGTGTGCCCGGAGCCCTGGGCCTTTTAATTTGTGGAAGCCTAACCCCTAGGTGTAACCCTAACCCTAACCCTAACCCTAGGCAGGGCAGCCAATCAGCCTAGGGTTAGGGCAGGGGCCAAGGAGAAAGCCCTCAAGGAAACCAGGTTGTGGCAGTTTTGTGATGCCCCTGGGATGCTCTTTGCAGCTGCAGTGTGCCCAGAGCATTTTAGTTTGTGGAAGCCTGACCCCTAGGCGTAACCCTAACCCTAACCCTAACCCTAACCCTAGGCAGGGCAGCCAATCAGCCTAGGCTTAGGGCAGGGGCCAAGGAGAAAGCCCTCAAGGAGGCCAGGTTGTGGCAGTTTTGTGATGCCCCTGGAATGCCCTTTGCAGCTGCAGTGTGCCCGGAGCCCTGGGCCTTTTAGTTTGTGGAAGCCTGACCCCTAGCCGTAAACCTAACCCTAACCCTAGGCAGGGCAGCCAATCAGCCTAGGGTTAGGGCAGGGGCCAAGGAGAAAGCCCTCGAAGAGACCAGGTTGTGGCAGTTTTGCAATGCCCCTGGGATGCTCTTTGCAGCTGCAGTGTGCCCAGAGCCCAGGGCATTTTAGTTTGTGGAAGCCTGACGCCTACACGTAACCCTAACCCTAACCCTAGGCAGGGCAGCCAATCAGCCTAGGGTTAGGGCAGGGGCCAAGGAGAAAGCCCTCGAGGAGGCCAGGTTGTGGCAGTTTTTTGATGCCCCTGGGATGCCCTTTGCAGCTGCAGTGTGCCCGGAGCCCAGGGCTTTTTAGTTTGTGGAAGCCTGACCCCTAGGCGTAAGCCTAACCCTAACCCTAACCCTAGGCAGGGCAGCCAATCAGCCTAGGGTTAGGGCAGGGGCCAAGGAGAAAGCCCTCAAGGAAACCAGGTTGTGGCAGTTCTGCGATGCCCCTGGGATGCCCTTGTCAGCTGCAGTGTGCCCGGAGCCCTGGGCCTTTTAGTTTGTGGAAGCCTGACCCCTAGGCGTAACCCTAACCCTAACCCTAACCCTAACCCTAGGCAGGGCAGCCAATCAGCCTAGGGTTAGGGCAGGGGCCAAGGAGAAAGCCCTCAAGGAAACCAGGTTGTGGCAGTTTTGTGATGCCCCTGGGATGCCCTTTGCAGCTGCAGTGTGTCCAGAGCCCTGGGCCTTTTAGTTTGTGGAAGCCTGACCCCTAGGCGTAACCCTAACCCTAACCCTAACCCAAGGCAGGGCAGCCAATCAGCCTAGGGTTAGGGCAGGGGCCAAGGAGAAAGCCCTCAGGGAGGCCAGGTTGTGGCAGTTTTGTGATGCCCCTGGGATGCCCTTTGCAGCTGCAGTGTGCCCGGAACCCTGGGCCTTTTAGTTTGTGGAAGCCTGACCCCTAGGCGTAACCCTAACCCTAACCCTAGGAAGGGCAGCCAATCAGCCTAGGGTTAGGGCAGTGGCCAAGGAGAAAGCCCTCAAGGAGACCAGGTTGTGGCACTTTTGCGATGCCCCTGGGATGCCCTTTGCAGCTGCAGTGTGCCCGGAGCCCTGCGCCTTTTAGTTTGTGGAAGCCTGACCCCTAGGCGTAACCCTAACCCTAACCCTAACCCTAACCCTAACCCTAGGCAGGGCAGCCAATCAGCCTAGGGTTAGGGCAGGGGCCAAGGAGAAAGCCCTCAAGGAGGCCAGGTTGTGGCAGATTTGCGGTGCCCCTGGGATGCCCTTTGCAGCTGCAGTGTGCCCGGAGCCCTGGGCCTTTTAGTTTGTGGAAGCCTGACCCCTAGGTGTAACCCTAACCCTAACCCTAACCCTAACCCTAGGCAGGGCAGCCAATCAGCCTAGGGTTAGGGCAGGGGCCAAGGAGAAAGCCCTCGAGGAGGCCAGGTTGTGGCAGTTTTTTGATGCCCCTGGGATGCCCTTTGCAGCTGCAGTGTGCCCGGAGCCCTGGGCCTTTTAGTTTGTGGAAGCCTGACCCCTAGGCGTAACCCTAACCCTAACCCTAGGCAGGGCAGCCAATCAGCCTAGGGTTAGGGCAGGGGCCAAGGAGAAAGCCCTCGAAGAGACCAGGTTGTGGCAGTTTTGCAATGCCCCTGGGATGCCCTTTGCAGCTGCAGTGTGCCCGGAGCCCAGGGCCTTTTAGTTTGTGGAACCCTGACCCTAACCCTAACCCTAGGCAGGGCAGCCAATCAGCCTAGGGTTAGCGCAGGGGCCAAGGAGAAAGCCCCCGAAGAGACCAGGTTGTGGCAGTTTTGCAATGCCCCTGAGATGCTCTTGGCAGCTGCAGTGCGCCCAGAGCATTTTAGTTTATGGAAGCCTGACCCCTAGGCGTAACCCTAACCCTAACCCTAGGCAGGGCAGCCAATCAGCCTAGGATTAGGGCTGGGGCCAAGGAGAAAGCCCTCGAGGAGGCCAGGTTGTGGCAGTTTTGTGATGCCCCTGGGATGCCCTTTGCAGCTGCAGTGTGCCCGGAGCCCAGGGCCTTTTAGTTTGTGGAAGCCTGACCCCTAGCCGTAACCCTAACCCTAACCCTAGGCAGGGCAGCCAATCAGCCTAGGGTTAGGGCAGGGGCCAAGGAGAAAGCCCTCAAGGAAACCAGGTTGTGGCAGTTTTGTGATGCCCCTGGGATGCTCTTTGCAGCTGCAGTGTGCCCAGAGCATTTTAGTTTGTGGAAGCCTGACCCCTAGGCGTAACCCTAACCCTAACCCTAACCCTAACCCTAGGCAGGGCAGCCAATCAGCCTAGGCTTAGGGCAGGGGCCAAGGAGAAAGCCCTCAAGGAGGCCAGGTTGTGGCAGTTTTGTGATGCCCCTGGAATGCCCTTTGCAGCTGCAGTGTGCCCGGAGCCCTGGGCCTTTTAGTTTGTGGAAGCCTGACCCCTAGCCGTAAACCTAACCCTAACCCTAGGCAGGGCAGCCAATCAGCCTAGGGTTAGGGCAGGGGCCAAGGAGAAAGCCCTCGAAGAGACCAGGTTGTGGCAGTTTTGCAATGCCCCTGGGATGCTCTTTGCAGCTGCAGTGTGCCCAGAGCCCAGGGCATTTTAGTTTGTGGAAGCCTGACGCCTACACGTAACCCTAACCCTAACCCTAGGCAGGGCAGCCAATCAGCCTAGGGTTAGGGCAGGGGCCAAGGAGAAAGCCCTCGAGGAGGCCAGGTTGTGGCAGTTTTTTGATGCCCCTGGGATGCCCTTTGCAGCTGCAGTGTGCCCGGAGCCCAGGGCTTTTTAGTTTGTGGAAGCCTGACCCCTAGGCGTAAGCCTAACCCTAACCCTAACCCTAGGCAGGGCAGCCAATCAGCCTAGGGTTAGGGCAGGGGCCAAGGAGAAAGCCCTCAAGGAAACCAGGTTGTGGCAGTTCTGCGATGCCCCTGGGATGCCCTTGTCAGCTGCAGTGTGCCCGGAGCCCTGGGCCTTTTAGTTTGTGGAAGCCTGACCCCTAGGCGTAACCCTAACCCTAACCCTAACCCTAACCCTAGGCAGGGCAGCCAATCAGCCTAGGGTTAGGGCAGGGGCCAAGGAGAAAGCCCTCAAGGAAACCAGGTTGTGGCAGTTTTGTGATGCCCCTGGGATGCCCTTTGCAGCTGCAGTGTGTCCAGAGCCCTGGGCCTTTTAGTTTGTGGAAGCCTGACCCCTAGGCGTAACCCTAACCCTAACCCTAACCCAAGGCAGGGCAGCCAATCAGCCTAGGGTTAGGGCAGGGGCCAAGGAGAAAGCCCTCAGGGAGGCCAGGTTGTGGCAGTTTTGTGATGCCCCTGGGATGCCCTTTGCAGCTGCAGTGTGCCCGGAACCCTGGGCCTTTTAGTTTGTGGAAGCCTGACCCCTAGGCGTAACCCTAACCCTAACCCTAGGAAGGGCAGCCAATCAGCCTAGGGTTAGGGCAGTGGCCAAGGAGAAAGCCCTCAAGGAGACCAGGTTGTGGCACTTTTGCGATGCCCCTGGGATGCCCTTTGCAGCTGCAGTGTGCCCGGAGCCCTGCGCCTTTTAGTTTGTGGAAGCCTGACCCCTAGGCGTAACCCTAACCCTAACCCTAACCCTAACCCTAACCCTAGGCAGGGCAGCCAATCAGCCTAGGGTTAGGGCAGGGGCCAAGGAGAAAGCCCTCAAGGAGGCCAGGTTGTGGCAGATTTGCGGTGCCCCTGGGATGCCCTTTGCAGCTGCAGTGTGCCCGGAGCCCTGGGCCTTTTAGTTTGTGGAAGCCTGACCCCTAGGTGTAACCCTAACCCTAATCCTAACCCTAACCCTAGGCAGGGCAGCCAATCAGCCTAGGGTTAGGGCAGGGGCCAAGGAGAAAGCCCTCGAGGAGGCCAGGTTGTGGCAGTTTTTTGATGCCCCTGGGATGCCCTTTGCAGCTGCAGTGTGCCCGGAGCCCTGGGCCTTTTAGTTTGTGGAAGCCTGACCCCTAGGCGTAACCCTAACCCTAACCCTAGGCAGGGCAGCCAATCAGCCTAGGGTTAGGGCAGGGGCCAAGGAGAAAGCCCTCGAAGAGACCAGGTTGTGGCAGTTTTGCAATGCCCCTGGGATGCCCTTTGCAGCTGCAGTGTGCCCGGAGCCCAGGGCCTTTTAGTTTGTGGAACCCTGACCCTAACCCTAACCCTAGGCAGGGCAGCCAATCAGCCTAGGGTTAGCGCAGGGGCCAAGGAGAAAGCCCCCGAAGAGACCAGGTTGTGGCAGTTTTGCAATGCCCCTGAGATGCTCTTGGCAGCTGCAGTGCGCCCAGAGCATTTTAGTTTATGGAAGCCTGACCCCTAGGCGTAACCCTAACCCTAACCCTAGGCAGGGCAGCCAATCAGCCTAGGATTAGGGCTGGGGCCAAGGAGAAAGCCCTCGAGGAGGCCAGGTTGTGGCAGTTTTGTGATGCCCCTGGGATGCCCTTTGCAGCTGCAGTGTGCCCGGAGCCCAGGGCCTTTTAGTTTGTGGAAGCCTGACCCCTAGCCGTAACCTTAACCCTAACCCTAACCCTAACCCTAGGCAGGGCAGCCAATCAGCCTAGGGTTCGGGCAGGGGCCAAGGAGAAAGCCCTCAAGGAAACCAGGTTGTGGCAGTTTTGCGATGCCCCTGGGATGCCCTTTGCAGCTGCAGTGTGCCCAGAGCCCAGGGCCTTTTAGTTTGTGGAAGCCTGACCCCTAGGCGTAACCCTAACCCTAACCCTAACCCTAACCCTAACCCTAACCCTAACCCTAAGCAGGGCAGCCAATCAGCCTAGGGTTAGGGCTGGGGCCAAGGAGAAAGCCCTCAAGGAGGCCAGGTTGTGGCAGTTTTGTGATGCCCCTGGGATGCCCTTTGCAGCTGCAGTGTGCCCGGAACCCTGGGCCTTTTAGTTTGTGGAAGCCTGACCCCTAGGCGTAACCCTAACCCTAACCCTAACCCAAGGCAGGGCAGCCAATCAGCCTAGGGTTAGGGCAGGGGCCAAGGAGAAAGCCCTCAGGGAGGCCAGGTTGTGGCAGTTTTGTGATGCCCCTGGGATGCCCTTTGCAGCTGCAGTGTGCCCGGAACCCTGGGCCTTTTAGTTTGTGGAAGCCTGACCCCTAGGCGTAACCCTAACCCTAACCCTAGGAAGGGCAGCCAATCAGCCTAGGGTTAGGGCAGTGGCCAAGGAGAAAGCCCTCAAGGAGACCAGGTTGTGGCACTTTTGCGATGCCCCTGGGATGCCCTTTGCAGCTGCAGTGTGCCCGGAGCCCTGCGCCTTTTAGTTTGTGGAAGCCTGACCCCTAGGCGTAACCCTAACCCTAACCCTAACCCTAACCCTAACCCTAGGCAGGGCAGCCAATCAGCCTAGGGTTAGGGCAGGGGCCAAGGAGAAAGCCCTCAAGGAGGCCAGGTTGTGGCAGATTTGCGGTGCCCCTGGGATGCCCTTTGCAGCTGCAGTGTGCCCGGAGCCCAGGGCCTTTTAGTTTGTGGAAGCCTGACCCCTAGGCGTAACCCTAACCCTAACCCTAGGAAGGGCAGCCAATCAGCCTAGGGTTAGGGCAGTGGCCAAGGAGAAAGCCCTCAAGGAGACCAGGTTGTGGCAGTTTAGAGATGCCCCTGGGATGCCCTTTGCAGCTGCAGTGTGCCCGGAGCCCTGCGCCTTTTAGTTTGTGGAAGCCTGACCCCTAGGCGTAACCCTAACCCTAACCCTAACCCTAACCCTAACCCTAGGCAGGGCAGCCAATCAGCCTAGGGTTAGGGCAGGGGCCAAGGAGAAAGCCCTCAAGGAGGCCAGGTTGTGGCAGTTTTGTGATGCCCCTGGGATGCCCTTTGCAGCTGCACTGTGCCCGGAACCCTGGGCCATTTAGTTTGTGGAAGCCTGACCCCTAGGCGTAACCCTAACCCTAACCCTAACCCTAGGCAGGGCAGCCAATCAGCCTAGGGTTAGGGCAGGGGCCAAGGAGAAAGCCCTCAAGGAAACCAGGTTGTGGCAGTTTTGTGATGCCCATGGGATGCCCATTGCAGCTGCAGTGTGCCCAGAGCCCTGGGCCTTTTAGTTTTGGAAGCCTGACCCCTAGGCATAACCCTAACCCTAACCCTAACCCTAACCCTAACCCTAACCCAAACCCTAACCCTAGGCAGGGCAGCCAATCAGCCTAGGGTTAGGGCAGGGGCCAAGGAGAAAGCCCTCGAGGAGGCCAGGTTGTGGCAGTTTTGTGATGCCCCTGGGATGCCCTTTGCAGCTGCAGTGTGCCCGGAGCCCAGGGCCTTTTAGTTTGTGGACGCCTGACCCCTAGTCGTAACCTTAACCCTAACCCTAACCCTAACCCTAGGCAGGGCAGCCAATCAGCCTAGGGTTCGGGCAGGGGCCAAGGAGAAAGCCCTTGAGGAAACCAGGTTGTGGCAGTTTTGCGATGCCCCTGGGATGCCCTTTGCAGCTGCAGTGTGCCCAGAGCCCAGGGCCTTTTAGTTTGTGGAAGCCAGACCCCTAGGCGTAACCCTAACCCTAACCCTAACCCTAACCCTAACCCTAAGCAGGGCAGCCAATCAGCCTAGGGTTAGGGCTGGGGCCAAGGAGAAAGCCCTCAAGGAGGCCAGGTTGTGGCAGTTTTGCAATGCCCCTGGCATGCCCTTTGCAGCTGCAGTGTGCCCGGAGCCCTGGGCCTTTTAGTTTGTGGAAGCCTGACCCCAAGGCGTAACCCTAACCCTAACCCTAACCCTAGGCAGGGCAGCCAATCAGCCTAGGGTTAGGGCAGGGGCCAAGGAGAAAGCCCTCAAGGAAACCAGGTTGTGGCAGTTCTGCGATGCCCCTGGGATGCCCTTGTCAGCTGCAGTGTGCCCGGAGCCCTGGGCCTTTTAGTTTGTGGAAGCCTGACCCCTAGGCGTAACCCTAACCCTAACCCTAACCCTAGGCAGGGCAGCCAATCAGCCTAGGGTTAGGGCAGGGGCCAAGGAGAAAGCCCTCGAAGTGACTAGGTTGTGTCAGTTTTGCAATGCCCCTGGGATGCCCTTTGCAGCTGCAGTGTGCCCAGAGCCCTGGGCCTTTTAGTTTGTGGAAGCCTGACCCCTAGGCGTAACCCTAACCCTAACCCTAACCCAAGGCAGGGCAGCCAATCAGCCTAGGGTTAGGGCAGGGGCCAAGGAGAAAGCCCTCAAGGAGGCCAGGTTGTGGCAGTTTTGTGATGCCCCTGGGATGCCCTTTGCAGCTGCAGTGTGCCCGGAGCCCTGCGCCTTTTAGTTTGTGGAAGCCTGACCCCTAGGCGTAACCCTAACCCTAACCCTAGGAAGGGCAGCCAATCAGCCTAGGGTTAGGGCAGTGGCCAAGGAGAAAGCCCTCAAGGAGACCAGGTTGTGGCAGTTTAGAGATGCCCATGGGATGCCCTTTGCAGCTGCAGTGTGCCCGGAGCCCTGCGCCTTTTAGTTTGTGGAAGCCTGACCCCTAGGCGTAACCCTAACCCTAACCCTAACCCTAACCCTAACCCTAGGCAGGGCAGCCAATCAGCCTAGGGTTAGGGCAGGGGCCAAGGAGAAAGCCCTCGAGGAGGCCAGGTTGTGGCAGTTTTGCGATGCCCATGGGATGCCCTTTGCAGCTGCAGTGTGCCCGGAGCCCTGGGCCTTTTAGTTTGTGGAAGCCTGACCCCTAGGCGTAACCCTAACCCTAACCATAGGCAGGGCAGCCAATCAGCCTAGGGTTAGGGCAGGGGCCAAGGAGAAAGCCCTCGAGGAGGCCAGGTTGTGGCAGTTTTGTGATGCCCCTGGGATGCCCTTTGCAGCTACAGTGTGCCCGGAACCCTGGGCCATTTAGTTTCTGGAAGCCTGACCCCTAGGCGTAACCCTAACCCTAACCCTAACCCTAGGCAGGGCAGCCAATCAGCCTAGGGTTAGGGCAGGGGCCAAGGAGAAAGCCCTCGAAGAGACCAGGTTGTGGCAGTTTTGCGATGCCCCTGGCATGCCCTTTGCAGCTGCAGTGTGCCCAGAGCCCAGGGCCTTTTAGTTTGTGGAAGCCTGACCCCTAGGTGTAACCCTAACCCTAACCCTAACCCTAGGCAGGGCAGCCAATCAGCCTAGGGTTAGGGCAGGGGCCAAGGAGAAAGCCCTCAAGGAAACCAGGTTGTGGCAGTTTTGCGATGCCCCTGGGATGCCCTTTACAGCTGCAGTGTGCCCAGAGCCCAGGGCCTTTTAGTTTGTGGAAGCCTGACCCCTAGCCGTAACCCTAGCCCTACCCCTAACCCTAACCCTAACCCTAGGCAGGGCAGCCAATCAGCCTAGGGTTAGGGCAGGGGCCAAGGAGAAAGCCCTCAAGGAAACCAGGTTGTGGCAGTTTTGTGATGCCCCTGGGATGCCCTTTGCAGCTGCAGTGTGCCCAGAGCCCTGGGCCTTTTAGTTTGTGGAAGCCTGACCCCTAGGCGAAACCCTAACCCTAACCCTAACCCTAACCCTAACCCTAGGCAGGGCAGCCAATCAGCCTAGGATTAGGGCTGGGGCCAAGGAGAAAGCCCTCAAGGAGGCCAGGTTGTGGCAGTTTTGCGATGCCCCTGGGATGCCCTTTGCAGCTGCAGTGTGCCCGGAGCCCTGGGCCTTTTAGTTTGTGGAAGCCTGACCCCTAGGTGTAACCCTAACCCTAACCCTAACCCTAACCCTAGGCAGGGCAGCCAATCACCCTAGGGTTAGGGCAGGGGCCAAGGAGAAAGCCCTCAAGGAGGCCAGGTTGTGGCAGTTTTGCGAGGCCCCTGGGATGCCCTATGCAGCTGCAGTGTGCCCAGAGCCCTGGGCCTTTTAGTTTGTGGAAGCCTGACCCCTAGCCGTAACCCTAACCCTAACCCTAGGCAGGGCAGCCAATCAGCCTAGGGTTAGGGCAGGGGCCAAGGAGAAAGCCCTCAAGGAGGCCAGGTTGTGGCAGTTTTGTGATGCCCCTGGGATGCCATTTGCAGCTGCAGTGTGCCCGGAGCCTTGGGGATTTTAGTTTGTGGAAGCCTGACCCTTAGGCGTTACCCAAACCCTAACCCTAACCCAAGGCAGGGCAGCCAATCAGCCTAGGGTTAGGGCAGGGGCCAAGGAGAAAGCCCTCGAGGAAACCAGGTTGTGGCAGTTTTGTGATGCCCATGGGATGCCCTTTGCAGCTGCAGTGTGCCCAGAGCCCTGGGCCTTTTAGTTTTGGAAGCCTGACCCCTAGGCATAACCCTAACTCTAACCCTAACCCTAACCCTAACCCTAACCCTAGGCAGGGCAGCCAATCAGCCTAGGGTTAGGGCAGGGGCCAAGGAGAAAGCCCTCAAGGAGGCCAGGTTGTGGCAGTTTTGTGATGCCCCTGGGACGCCCTTTGCAGCTGCAGTGTACCCGGAACCCTGGGCCTTTTAGTTTGTGGAAGCCTGACCCCTAGGCGTAACCCTAACCCTAACCCGAGGAAGGGCAGCCAATCAGCCTAGGGTTAGGGCAGTGGCCAAGGAGAAAGCCCTCAAGGAGACCAGGTTGTGGCAGTTTTGCGATGCCCCTGGGATGCCCTTTGCAGCTGCAGTGTGCCCGGAGCCCTGCGCCTTTTAGTTTGTGGAAGCCTGACCCCTAGGCGTAACCCTAACCCTAACCCTAACCCTAGGCAGGGCAGCCAATCAGCCTAGGGTTAGAGCAGGGGACAAGGAGAAAGCCCTCAAGGAGGCCAGGTTGTGGCAGTTTTGTGATGCCCCTGGGATGCCCTTTGCAGCTGCAGTGTGCCCGGAGCCCTGCGCCTTTTAGTTTGTGGAAGCCTGACCCCTAGGCGTAACCCTAACCCTAACCCTAGGCAGGGCAGCCAATCAGCCTAGGGTTAGGGGCCAAGGAGAAAGCCCTCAAGGAGGCCAGGTTGTGGCAGTTTTGCGATGCCCCTGGCATGCCCTTTGCAGCTGCAGTGTGCCCAGAGCCCAGGGCCTTTTAGTTTGTGGAAGCCTGACCCCTAGGTGTAACCCTAACCCTAACCCTAACCCTAACCCTAGGCAGGGCAGCCAATCAGCCTAGGGTTAGGGCAGGGGACAAGGAGAAAGCCCTCAAGGAGGCCAGGTTGTGGCAGATTTGCGGTGCCCCTCGGATGCCCTTTGCAGCTGCAGTGTGCCCAGAGCCCTGGGCCTTTTAGTTTGTGGAAGCCTGACCCCTAGACGTAACCCTAACCCTAACCCTAGGCAGGGCAGCCAATCAGCCTAGGGTTAGGGGCCAAGGAGAAAGCCCTCAAGGAGGCCAGGTTGTGGCAGTTTTGTGATGCCCCTGGGATGCCCTTTGCAGCTGCAGTGTGCCCGGAGCCCTGGGCCATTTAGTTTGTGGAAGCCTGACCCCTAGGCGTAACCCTAACCCTAACCCTAACCCTAGGCAGGGCAGCCAATCAGCCTAGGGTTAGGGCAGGGGCCAAGGAGAAAGCCCTCAAGGAAACCAGGTTGTGGCAGTTTTGCGATGCCCCTGGCATGCCCTTTGCAGCTGCAGTGTGCCCAGAGCCCAGGGCCTTTTAGTTTGTGGAAGCCTGACCCCTAGGTGTAACCCTAACCCTAACCCTAGGCAGGGCAGCCAATCAGCCTAGGGTTAGGGCAGGGGCCAAGGAGAAAGCCCTTGATGAAACCAGGTTGTGGCAGTTTTGCGATGCCCCTGGGATGCCCTTTGCAGCTGCAGTGTGCCCAGAGCCCAGGGCCTTTTAGTTTGTGGAAGCCTGACCCCTAGCCGTAACCCTAGCCCTAACCCTAACCCTAACCCTAACCCTAGGCAGGGCAGCCAATCAGCCTAGGGTTAGGGCAGGGGCCAAGGAGAAAGCCCTCAAGGAAACCAGGTTGTGGCAGTTTTGTGATGCCCCTGGGATGCCCTTTGCAGCTGCAGTGTGCCCGGAGCCCTGGGCCTTTTAGTTTGTGGAAGCCTGACACCTAGGTGTAACCCTAACCCTAACCCTAACCCTAGGCAGGGCAGCCAATCAGCCTAGGGTTAGGGCAGGGGCCAAGGAGAAAGCCCTCGAAGAGACCAGGTAGTGGCAGTTTAGAGATGCCCCTGGGATGCCATTTGCAGCTGCAGTGTGCCCGGAGCCTTAGGGATTTTAGTTTGTGGAAGCCTGACCCTTAGGCGTAACCCAAACCCTAACCCTAACCCAAGGCAGGGCAGCCAATCAGCCTAGGGTTAGGGCAGGGGCCAAGGAGAAAGCCCTCAAGGAAACCAGGTTGTGGCAGTTTTGTGATGCCCATGGGATGCCCTTTGCAGCTGCAGTGTGCCCAGAGCCCTGGGCCTTTTAGTTTTGGAGGCCTGACCCCTAGGCATAACCCTAACCCTAACCGTAACCCTAACCCTAACCCTAACCCTAACCCTAGGCAGGGCAGCCAATCAGCCTAGGGTTCGGGCAGGGGCCAAGGAGAAAGCCCTTGAGGAAACCAGGTTGTGGCAGTTTTGCGATGCCCCTGGGATGCCCTTTGCAGCTGCAGTGTGCCCAGAGCCCAGGGCCTTTTAGTTTGTGGAAGCCTGACCCCTAGGCGTAACCCTAACCCTAACCCTAACCCTAACCCTAACCCTAAGCAGGGCAGCCAATCAGCCTAGGGTTAGGGCAGCGGACAAGGAGAAAGCCCTCAAGGAGGCCAGGTTGTGGCAGTTTTGCGATGCCCCTGGGATGCCCTTTGCAGCTGCAGTGTGCCCGGAGCCCTGGGCCTTTTAGTTTGTGGAAGCCTGACCCCTAGACGTAACCCTAACCCTAACCCTAGGCAGGGCAGCCAATCAGCCTAGGGTTAGGGCAGGGGCCAAGGAGAAAGCCCTCAAGGAGGCCAGGTTGTGGCAGTTTTGTGATGCCCCTGGGATGCCCTTTGCAGCTGCAGTGTGCCCGGAGCCCTGGGCCTTTTAGTTTGTGGAAGCCTGACCCCTAGACGTAACCCTAACCCTAACCCTAGGCAGGGCAACCAATCAGCCTAGGGTTAGGGCAGGGGCCAAGGAGAAAGCCCTCAAGGAAACCAGGTTGTGGCAGTTTTTTGATGCCCCTGGGATGCCGTTTGCAGCTGCAGTGTGCCCAGAGCCCTGGGCCTTTTAGTTTGTGGAAGCCTGACCCCTAGGCGTAACCCTAACCCTAACCCTAACCCTAACCCTAACCCTAGGCAGGGCAGCCAATCAGCCTAGGGTTAGGGCAGGGGCCAAGGAGAAAGCCCTTGATGAAACCAGGTTGTGGCAGATTTGCGGTGCCCCTGGGATGCCCTTTGCAGCTGCAGTGTGCCCAGAGCCCAGGGCCTTTTAGTTTGTGGAAGCCTGACGCCTAGGTGTAACCCTAACCCTAACCCTAGGCAGGGCAGCCAATCAGCCTAGGGTTAGGGCAGGGGCCAAGGAGAAAGCCCTCAAGGAGGCCAGGTTGTGGCAGTTTTGTGATGCCCCTGGGATGCCCTTTGCAGCTGCAGTGTGCCCAGAGCTCTGGGCCTTTTAGTTTGTGGAAGCCTGACCCCTAGCCGTAACCCTAGCCCTAACCCTAACCCTAACCCTAGGCAGGGCAGCCAATCAGCCTAGGGTTAGGGCAGGGGCCAAGGAGAAAGCCCTCAAGGAAACCAGGTTGCGGCAGTTTTGTGATGCCCCTGGGATGCCCTTTGCAGCTGCAGTGTGCCCAGAGCCCTGGGCCTTTTAGTTTGTGGAAGCCTGACCCCTAGGTGTAACCCTAACCCTAACCCTAACCCTAGGCAGGGCAGCCAATCAGCCTAGGGTTAGGGCAGGGGCCAAGGAGAAAGCCCTCAAGGAGGCCAGGTTGTGGCAGTTTTGCGATGCCCCTGGGATGCCCTTTGCAGCTGCAGTGTGCCCGGAGCCCTGGGCCTTTTAGTTTGTGGAAGCCTGACCCCTAGGTGTAACCCTAACCCTAACCCTAACCCTAACCCTAGGCAGGGCAGCCAATCACCCTAGGGTTAGGGCAGGGGCCAAGGAGAAAGCCCTCAAGGAGGCCAGGTTGTGGCAGTTTTGCGATGCCCCTGGGATGCCCTATGCAGCTGCAGTGTGCCCAGAGCCCTGGGCCTTTTAGTTTGTGGAAGCCTGACCCCTAGGTGTAACCCTAACCCTAACCCTAACCCTAACCCTAGGCAGGGCAGCCAATCAGCCTAGGGTTAGGGCAGGGGCCAAGGAGAAAGCCCTCGAAGAGACCAGGTAGTGGCAGTTTAGAGATGCCCCTGGGATGCCATTTGCAGCTGCAGTGTGCCCGGAGCCTTGGGGATTTTAGTTTGTGGAAGCCTGACCCTTAGGCGTAACCCTAACCCTAACCCTAACCCAAGGCAGGGCAGCCAATCAGCCTAGGGTTAGGGCAGGGGACA
This sequence comes from Fringilla coelebs, assembly GCF_963513975.1. Classification (NCBI taxonomy): domain Eukaryota; kingdom Metazoa; phylum Chordata; class Aves; order Passeriformes; family Fringillidae; genus Fringilla; species Fringilla coelebs. The sequence goes on along the minus strand of NC_140066.1, from coordinate 3,679,442 downwards.
AGGAGAAAGCCCTCAAGGAAACCAGGTTGTGGCAGTTTTGTGATGCCCCTGGGATGCCCTTTGCAGCTGCAGTGTGCCCAGAGCCCTGGGCCTTTTAGTTTTGGAAGCCTGACCCCTAGGCATAACCCTAACCCTAACCCTAACCCAAGGCAGGGCAGCCAATCAGCCTAGGGTTAGGGCAGGGGCCAAGGAGAAAGCCCTCGAGGAGGCCAGGTTGTTGCAGTTTTGTGATGCCCCTGGGATGCCCTTTGCAGCTACAGTGTGCCCAGAGCCCAGGGCCTTTTAGTTTGTGGAAGCCTGACCCCTAGGCGTAACCCTAACCCTAACCCTAGGCAGGGCAGCCAATCAGCCTAGGGTTAGGGCAGGGGCCAAGGAGAAAGCCCTCAAGGAGGCCAGGTTCTGGCAGTTTTGCGATGCCCCTGGGATGCCGTTTGCAGCTGCAGTGTGCCCAGAGCCCTGGGCCTTTTAGTTTGTGGAAGCCTGACCCCTAGACGTAACCCTAACCCTAACCCTAACACTAACCCTAAGCAGGGCAGCCAATCAGCCTAGGGTTAGGGCTGGGGCCAAGGAGAAAGCCCTCAAGGAGGCCAGGTTGTGGCAGTTTTGCGGTGCCCCTGGGATGCCCTTTGCAGCTGCAGTGTGCCCAGAGCCCAGGGCCTTTTAGTTTGTGGAAGCCTGACCCCTAGGTGTAACCCTAACCCTAACCCTAGGCAGGGCAGCCAATCAGCCTAGGGTTAGGGCAGGGGACAAGGAGCAAGCCCTCAAGGAGGCCAGGTTGTGGCAGTTTTGTGATGCCCCTGGGATGCCCTTTGCAGCTGCAGTGTGCCCGGAGCCCTGCGCCTTTTAGTTTGTGGAAGCCTGACCCCTAGGCGTAACCCTAACCCTAACCGTAGGAAGGGCAGCCAATCAGCCTAGGGTTAGGGCAGTGGCCAAGGAGAAAGCCCTCAAGGAGGCCAGGTTCTGGCAGTTTTGCGATGCCCCTGGGATGCCCTTTGCAGCTGCAGTGTGCCCGGAGCCCTGCGCCTTTTAGTTTGTGGAAGCCTGACCCCTAGGCGTAACCCTAACCCTAACCCTAACCCTAACCCTAACCCTAGGCAGGGCAGCCAATCAGCCTAGGGTTAGGGCAGGGGCCAAGGAGAAAGCCCTCAAGGAAACCAGGTTGTGGCAGTTTTGCGATGCCCCTGGGATGCCCTTTGCAGCTGCAGTGTGCCCGGAGCTCTGGGCCTTTTAGTTTGTGGAAGCCTGACCCCTAGGCGTAACCCTAACCCTAACCCTAACCCTAGGCAGGGCAGCCAATCAGCCTAGGTTTCAGGCAGGGGCCAAGGAGAAAGCCCACGGGGAGGCCAGGTTGTGGCAGTTTTGTGATGCCCCTGGGATGCCCTTTGCAGCTACAGTGTGCCCAGAGCCCTGGGCCTTTTAGTTTGTGGAAGCCTGACCCCTAGGCGTAACCCTAACCCTAACCCTAGGAAGGGCAGCCAATCAGCCTAGGGTTAGGGCAGGGGCCAAGGAGAAAGCCCTCAAGGAGGCCAGGTTGTGGCAGTTTTGTGATGCCCCTGGGATGCCCTTTGCAGCTGCAGTGTGCCCGGAGCCCTGGGCCTTTTAGTTTGTGGAAGCCTGACCCCTAGGCGTAACCCTAACCCTAACCCTAGGCAGGGCAGCCAATCAGCCTAGGGTTAGGGGCCAAGGAGAAAGCCCTCAAGGAGGCCAGGTTGTGGCAGTTTTGCGATGCCCCTGGCATGCCCTTTGCAGCTGCAGTGTGCCCAGAGCCCAGGGCCTTTTAGTTTGTGGAAGCCTGACCCCTAGGTGTAACCCTAACCCTAACCCTAACCCTAACCCTAGGCAGGGCAGCCAATCAGCCTAGGGTTAGGGCAGGGGACAAGGAGAAAGCCCTCAAGGAGGCCAGGTTGTGGCAGTTTTGTGATGCCCCTGGGATGCCCTTTGCAGCTGCAGTGTGCCCAGAGCCCTGGGCCTTTTAGTTTGTGGAAGCCTGACCCCTAGGCGTAACCCTAACCCTAACCCTAACCCAAGGCAGGGCAGCCAATCAGCCTAGGGTTAGGGCAGGGGCCAAGGAGAAAGCCCTCAAGGAGGCCAGGTTGTGGCAGTTTTGTGATGCCCCTGGGATGCCCTTTGCAGCTGCAGTGTGCCCGGAACCCTGGGCCTTTTAGTTTGTGGAAGCCTGACCCCTAGGCGTAACCCTAACCCTAACCCTAGGAAGGGCAGCCAATCAGCCTAGGGTTAGGGCAGTGGCCAAGGAGAAAGCCCTCAAGGAGACCAGGTTGTGGCAGTTTTGCGATGCCCCTGGGATGCCCTTTGCAGCTGCAGTGTGCCCGGAGCCTTGGGCCTTTTAGTTTGTGGAAGCCTGACCCCTAGGCGTAACCCTAACCCTAACCCTAACCCTAACCCTAGGCAGGGCAGCCAATCAGCCTAGGGTTAGGGCAGGGGCCAAGGAGAAAGCCCTCAAGGAGGCCAGGTTGTGGCAGATTTGCGGTGCCCCTCGGATGCCCTTTGCAGCTGCAGTGTGCCCAGAGCCCTGGGCCTTTTAGTTTGTGGAAGCCTGACCCCTAGACGTAACCCTAACCCTAACCCTAGGCAGGGCAGCCAATCAGCCTAGGGTTAGGGGCCAAGGAGAAAGCCCTCAAGGAGGCCAGGTTGTGGCAGTTTTGTGATGCCCCTGGGATGCCCTTTGCAGCTGCAGTGTGCCCGGAGCCCTGGGCCATTTAGTTTGTGGAAGCCTGACCCCTAGGCGTAACCCTAACCCTAACCCTAACCCTAGGCAGGGCAGCCAATCAGCCTAGGGTTAGGGCAGGGGCCAAGGAGAAAGCCCTCAAGGAAACCAGGTTGTGGCAGTTTTGCGATGCCCCTGGCATGCCCTTTGCAGCTGCAGTGTGCCCAGAGCCCAGGGCCTTTTAGTTTGTGGAAGCCTGACCCCTAGGTGTAACCCTAACCCTAACCCTAGGCAGGGCAGCCAATCAGCCTAGGGTTAGGGCAGGGGCCAAGGAGAAAGCCCTTGATGAAACCAGGTTGTGGCAGTTTTGCGATGCCCCTGGGATGCCCTTTGCAGCTGCAGTGTGCCCAGAGCCCAGGGCCTTTTAGTTTGTGGAAGCCTGACCCCTAGCCGTAACCCTAGCCCTAACCCTAACCCTAACCCTAACCCTAGGCAGGGCAGCCAATCAGCCTAGGGTTAGGGCAGGGGCCAAGGAGAAAGCCCTCAAGGAAACCAGGTTGTGGCAGTTTTGTGATGCCCCTGGGATGCCCTTTGCAGCTGCAGTGTGCCCGGAGCCCTGGGCCTTTTAGTTTGTGGAAGCCTGACACCTAGGTGTAACCCTAACCCTAACCCTAACCCTAGGCAGGGCAGCCAATCAGCCTAGGGTTAGGGCAGGGGCCAAGGAGAAAGCCCTCGAAGAGACCAGGTAGTGGCAGTTTAGAGATGCCCCTGGGATGCCATTTGCAGCTGCAGTGTGCCCGGAGCCTTAGGGATTTTAGTTTGTGGAAGCCTGACCCTTAGGCGTAACCCAAACCCTAACCCTAACCCAAGGCAGGGCAGCCAATCAGCCTAGGGTTAGGGCAGGGGCCAAGGAGAAAGCCCTCAAGGAAACCAGGTTGTGGCAGTTTTGTGATGCCCATGGGATGCCCTTTGCAGCTGCAGTGTGCCCAGAGCCCTGGGCCTTTTAGTTTTGGAGGCCTGACCCCTAGGCATAACCCTAACCCTAACCGTAACCCTAACCCTAACCCTAACCCTAACCCTAGGCAGGGCAGCCAATCAGCCTAGGGTTCGGGCAGGGGCCAAGGAGAAAGCCCTTGAGGAAACCAGGTTGTGGCAGTTTTGCGATGCCCCTGGGATGCCCTTTGCAGCTGCAGTGTGCCCAGAGCCCAGGGCCTTTTAGTTTGTGGAAGCCTGACCCCTAGGCGTAACCCTAACCCTAACCCTAACCCTAACCCTAACCCTAACCCTAAGCAGGGCAGCCAATCAGCCTAGGGTTAGGGCAGCGGACAAGGAGAAAGCCCTCAAGGAGGCCAGGTTGTGGCAGTTTTGCGATGCCCCTGGGATGCCCTTTGCAGCTGCAGTGTGCCCGGAGCCCTGGGCCTTTTAGTTTGTGGAAGCCTGACCCCTAGGCGTAACCCTAACCCTAACCCTAACCCTAGGCAGGGCAGCCAATCAGCCTAGGGTTAGGGCAGGGGCCAAGGAGAAAGCCCTCAAGGAGGCCAGGTTGTGGCAGTTTTGTGATGCCCCTGGGATGCCCTTTGCAGCTGCAGTGTGCCCGGAGCCCTGGGCCTTTTAGTTTGTGGAAGCCTGACCCCTAGACGTAACCCTAACCCTAACCCTAGGCAGGGCAACCAATCAGCCTAGGGTTAGGGCAGGGGCCAAGGAGAAAGCCCTCAAGGAAACCAGGTTGTGGCAGTTTTTTGATGCCCCTGGGATGCCCTTTGCAGCTGCAGTGTGCCCAGAGCCCTGGGCCTTTTAGTTTGTGGAAGCCTGACCCCTAGGCGTAACCCTAACCCTAACCCTAACCCTAACCCTAACCCTAGGCAGGGCAGCCAATCAGCCTAGGGTTAGGGCAGGGGCCAAGGAGAAAGCCCTTGATGAAACCAGGTTGTGGCAGATTTGCGGTGCCCCTGGGATGCCCTTTGCAGCTGCAGTGTGCCCAGAGCCCAGGGCCTTTTAGTTTGTGGAAGCCTGACGCCTAGGTGTAACCCTAACCCTAACCCTAACCCTAGGCAGGGCAGCCAATCAGCCTAGGGTTAGGGCAGGGGCCAAGGAGAAAGCCCTCAAGGAGGCCAGGTTGTGGCAGTTTTGTGATGCCCCTGGGATGCCCTTTGCAGCTGCAGTGTGCCCAGAGCTCTGGGCCTTTTAGTTTGTGGAAGCCTGACCCCTAGCCGTAACCGTAGCCCTAACCCTAACCCTAACCCTAGGCAGGGCAGCCAATCAGCCTAGGGTTAGGGCAGGGGCCAAGGAGAAAGCCCTCAAGGAAACCAGGTTGCGGCAGTTTTGTGATGCCCCTGGGATGCCCTTTGCAGCTGCAGTGTGCCCAGAGCCCTGGGCCTTTTAGTTTGTGGAAGCCTGACCCCTAGGTGTAACCCTAACCCTAACCCTAACCCTAGGCAGGGCAGCCAATCAGCCTAGGGTTAGGGCAGGGGCCAAGGAGAAAGCCCTCAAGGAGGCCAGGTTGTGGCAGTTTTGCGATGCCCCTGGGATGCCCTTTGCAGCTGCAGTGTGCCCGGAGCCCTGGGCCTTTTAGTTTGTGGAAGCCTGACCCCTAGGTGTAACCCTAACCCTAACCCTAACCCTAACCCTAGGCAGGGCAGCCAATCACCCTAGGGTTAGGGCAGGGGCCAAGGAGAAAGCCCTCAAGGAGGCCAGGTTGTGGCAGTTTTGCGATGCCCCTGGGATGCCCTATGCAGCTGCAGTGTGCCCAGAGCCCTGGGCCTTTTAGTTTGTGGAAGCCTGACCCCTAGCCGTAACCCTAACCCTAACCCTAGGCAGGGCAGCCAATCAGCCTAGGGTTAGGGCAGGGGCCAAGGAGAAAGCCCTCGAAGAGACCAGGTAGTGGCAGTTTAGAGATGCCCCTGGGATGCCATTTGCAGCTGCAGTGTGCCCGGAGCCTTGGGGATTTTAGTTTGTGGAAGCCTGACCCTTAGGCGTAACCCTAACCCTAACCCTAACCCAAGGCAGGGCAGCCAATCAGCCTAGGGTTAGGGCAGGGGACAAGGAGAAAGCCCTCAAGGAAACCAGGTTGTGGCAGTTTTGTGATGCCCCTGGGATGCCCTTTGCAGCTGCAGTGTGCCCAGAGCCCTGGGCCTTTTAGTTTTGGAAGCCTGACCCCTAGGCATAACCCTAACCCTAACCCTAACCCAAGGCAGGGCAGCCAATCAGCCTAGGGTTAGGGCAGGGGCCAAGGAGAAAGCCCTCGAGGAGGCCAGGTTGTTGCAGTTTTGTGATGCCCCTGGGATGCCCTTTGCAGCTACAGTGTGCCCAGAGCCCAGGGCCTTTTAGTTTGTGGAAGCCTGACCCCTAGGCGTAACCCTAACCCTAACCCTAGGCAGGGCAGCCAATCAGCCTAGGGTTAGGGCAGGGGCCAAGGAGAAAGCCCTCAAGGAGGCCAGGTTCTGGCAGTTTTGCGATGCCCCTGGGATGCCGTTTGCAGCTGCAGTGTGCCCAGAGCCCTGGGCCTTTTAGTTTGTGGAAGCCTGACCCCTAGACGTAACCCTAACCCTAACCCTAACACTAACCCTAAGCAGGGCAGCCAATCAGCCTAGGGTTAGGGCTGGGGCCAAGGAGAAAGCCCTCAAGGAGGCCAGGTTGTGGCAGTTTTGCGGTGCCCCTGGGATGCCCTTTGCAGCTGCAGTGTGCCCAGAGCCCAGGGCCTTTTAGTTTGTGGAAGCCTGACCCCTAGGTGTAACCCTAACCCTAACCCTAGGCAGGGCAGCCAATCAGCCTAGGGTTAGGGCAGGGGACAAGGAGCAAGCCCTCAAGGAGGCCAGGTTGTGGCAGTTTTGTGATGCCCCTGGGATGCCCTTTGCAGCTGCAGTGTGCCCGGAGCCCTGCGCCTTTTAGTTTGTGGAAGCCTGACCCCTAGGCGTAACCCTAACCCTAACCGTAGGAAGGGCAGCCAATCAGCCTAGGGTTAGGGCAGTGGCCAAGGAGAAAGCCCTCAAGGAGGCCAGGTTCTGGCAGTTTTGCGATGCCCCTGGGATGCCCTTTGCAGCTGCAGTGTGCCCGGAGCCCTGGGCCTTTTAGTTTGTGGAAGCCTGACCCCTAGGCGTAACCCTAACCCTAACCCTAACCCTAACCCTAGGCAGGGCAGCCAATCAGCCTAGGGTTAGGGCAGGGGCCAAGGAGAAAGCCCTCAAGGAAACCAGGTTGTGGCAGTTTTGCGATGCCCCTGGGATGCCCTTTGCAGCTGCAGTGTGCCCGGAGCTCTGGGCCTTTTAGTTTGTGGAAGCCTGACCCCTAGGCGTAACCCTAACCCTAACCCTAACCCTAGGCAGGGCAGCCAATCAGCCTAGGTTTCAGGCAGGGGCCAAGGAGAAAGCCCACGGGGAGGCCAGGTTGTGGCAGTTTTGTGATGCCCCTGGGATGCCCTTTGCAGCTACAGTGTGCCCAGAGCCCTGGGCCTTTTAGTTTGTGGAAGCCTGACCCCTAGGCGTAACCCTAACCCTAACCCTAGGCAGGCCAGCCAATCAGCCTAGGGTTAGGGCAGGGGACAAGGAGAAAGCCCTCAAGGAGGCCAGGTTGTGGCAGTTTTGCGATGCCCCTGGGATGCCCTTTGCAGCTGCAGTGTGCCCGGAGCCCTGGGCCTTTTAGTTTGTGGAAGCCTGACCCCTAGACGTAACCCTAACCCTAACCCTAACCCTAACCCTAGGCAGGGCAGCCAATCAGCCTAGGGTTAGGGCTGGGGCCAAGGAGAAAGCCCTCAAGGAGGCCAGGTTGTGGCAGTTTTGCGATGCCCCTGGGATGCCCTTTGCAGCTGCAGTGTGCCCGGAGCCCTGGGCCTTTTAGTTTGTGGAAGCCTGACCCCTAGGTGTAACCCTAACCCTAACCCTAACCCTAGGCAGGGCTGCCAATCAGCCTAGGTTTAGGGCAGGGGCCAAGGAGAAAGCCCTCAAGGAGGCCAGGTTGTGGCAGTTTTGCGATGCCCCTGGGATGCCCTATGCAGCTGCAGTGTGCCCAGAGCCCTGGGCCTTTTAGTTTGTGGAAGCCTGACCCCTAGCCGTAACCCTAACCCTAACCCTAGGCAGGGCAGCCAATCAGCCTAGGGTTAGGGCAGGGGCCAAGGAGAAAGCCCTCGAAGAGACCAGGTTGTGGCAGTTTAGAGATGCCCCTGGGATGCCATTTGCAGCTGCAGTGTGCCCGGAGCCTTGGGGATTTTAGTTTGTGAAAGCCTGACCCTTAGGCGTAACCCTAACCCTAACCCTAACCCAAGGCAGGGCAGCCAATCAGCCTAGGGTTAGGGCAGGGGCCAAGGAGAAAGCCCTCAAGGAAACCAGGTTGTGGCAGTTTTGTGATGCCCCTGGGATGCCCTTGGCAGCTGCAGTGTGCCCAGAGCCCAGGGCCTTTTAGTTTTGGAAGCCTGACCCCTAGGCATAACCCTAACCCTAACCCTAACCCGGGCAGCCAATCAGCCTAGGGTTAGGGCAGGGGCCAAGGAGAAAGCCCTCAAGGAAACCAGGTTGTGGCAGTTTTGCGATGCCCCTGGGATGCCCTTTGCAGCTGCAGTGTGCCCGGAGCCCAGGGCCTTTTAGTTTGTGGAAGCCTGACCCCTAGCCGTAACCTTAACCCTAACCCTAACCCTAACCCTAGGCAGGGCAGCCAATCAGCCTAGGGTTCGGGCAGGGGCCAAGGAGAAAGCCCTTGAGGAAACCAGGTTGTGGCAGTTTTGCGATGCCCCTGGGATGCCCTTTGCAGCTGCAGTGTGCCCAGAGCCCAGGGCCTTTTAGTTTGTGGAAGCCTGACCCCTAGGCGTAACCCTAACCCTAACCCTAACCCTAGGCAGGGCAGCCAATCAGCCTAGGTTTCAGGCAGGGGCCAAGGAGAAAGCCCACGGGGAGGCCAGGTTGTGGCAGTTTTGTGATGCCCCTGGGATGCCCTTTGCAGCTACAGTGTGCCCAGAGCCCAGGGCCTTTTAGTTTGTGGAAGCCTGACCCCTAGGCGTAACCCTAACCCTAACCCTAGGCAGGGCAGCCAATCAGCCTAGGGTTAGGGCAGGGGCCAAGGAGAAAGCCCTCAAGGAGGCCAGGTTGTGGCAGTTTTGCGATGCCCCTGGGATGCCCTATGCAGCTGCAGTGTGCCCAGAGCCCTGGGCCTTTTAGTTTGTGGAAGCCTGACCCCTAGGCGTAACCCTAACCCTAACCCTAACCCTAGGCAGGGCAGCCAATCAGCCTAGGGTTAGGGCAGGGGCCAAGGAGAAAGCCCTCAAGGAGGCCAGGTTGTGGCAGTTTTGTGATGCCCCTGGGATGCCCTTTGCAGCTACAGTGTGACTGGAACCCTGGGCCTTATGGTTTGTGGAAGCCTGACCCCTAGGCGTAACCCTAACCCTAACCCTAACCCTAACCCTAACCCTAACCCTAGGCAGGGCAGCTAATCAGCCTAGGGTTAGGGCAGGGGCCAAGGAGAAAGCCCTCAAGGAAACCAGGTTGTGGCAGTTTTGCGATGCCCCTGGCATGCCCTTTGCAGCTGCAGTGTGCCCAGAGCCCAGGGCCTTTTAATTTGTGGAAGCCTGACCCCTAGGTGTAACCCTAACCCTAACCCTAGGCAGGGCAGCCAATCAGCCTAGGGTTAGGGCAGGGGCCAAGGAGAAAGCCCTTGATGAAACCAGGTTGTGGCAGTTTTGCGATGCCCCTGGGATTCCCTATGCAGCTGCAGTGTGCCCAGAGCCCAGGGCCTTTTAGTTTGTGGAAGCCTGACGCCTAGGTATAACCCTAACCCTAACCCTAACCCTAGGCAGGGCAGCCAATCAGCCTAGGGTTAGGGCAGGGGCCAAGGAGAAAGCCCTCAAGGAGGCCAGGTTGTGGCAGTTTTGTGATGCCCCTGGGATGCCCTTTGCAGCTGCAGTGTACCCAGAGCCCAGGGCCTTTTAGTTTGTGGAAGCCTGACCCCTAGGCGTAACCCTAGCCCTAACCCTAACCCTAACCCTAATGCTAGGCAGGGCAGCCAATCAGTCTAGGGTTAGGGCTGGGGCCAAGGAGAAAGCCCTCAAGGAGGCCAGGTTGTGGCAGTTTTGCGATGCCCCTGGGATGCCCTTTGCAGCTGCAGTGTGCCCGGAGCACTGGGCCTTTTAGTTTGTGGAAGCCTGACCCCTAGGTGTAACCCTAACCCTAACCCTAACCCTAACCCTAACCCTAGGCAGGGCAGCCAATCAGCCTAGGGTTAGGGCAGGGGCCAAGGAGAAAGCCCTCAAGGAAACCAGGTTGTGGCAGTTTTTTGATGCCCCTGGGATGCCCTTTGCAGCTGCAGTGTGCCCGGAGCCTTGGGGATTTTAGTTTGTAGAAGCCTGACCCCTAGGCGTAACCCTAACCCTAACCCTAACCCAAGGAAGGGCAGCCAATCAGCCTAGGGTTAGGGCAGGGGCCAAGGAGAAAGCCCTCAAGGAAACCAGGTTGTGGCAGTTTTTTGATGCCCCTGGGATGCCCTTTGCAGCTGCAGTGTGCCCAGAGCCCTGGGCCTTTTAGTTTGTGGAAGCCTGACCCCTAGGCGTAACCCTAACCCTAACCCTAACCCTAACCCTAGGCAGGGCAGCCAATCAGCCTAGGGTTAGGGCAGGGGCCAAGGAGAAAGCCCTCAAGGAGGCCAGGTTCTGGCAGTTTTGCGGTGCCCCTGGGATGCCCTTTGCAGCTGCAGTGTGCCCAGAGCCCAGGGCCTTTTAGTTTGTGGAAGCCTGACCCCTAGGCGTAACCCTAACCCTAACCCTAGGCAGGGCAGCCAATCAGCCTAGGGTTAGGGCAGGGGACAAGGAGAAAGCCCTCAAGGAGGCCAGGTTGTGGCAGTTTTGTGATGCCCCTGGGATGCCCTTTGCAGCTGCAGTGTGCCCGGAGCCCTGGGCCTTTTAGTTTGTGGAAGCCTGACCCCTAGACGTAACCCTAACCCTAACCCTAGGCAGGGCAGCCAATCAGCCTAGGGTTAGGGCAGGGGCCAAGGAGAAAGCCCTCAAGGAAACCAGGTTGTGGCAGTTTTGTGATGCCCCTGGGATGCCCTTTGCAGCTGCAGTGTGCCCAGAGCCCTGGGCCTTTTAGTTTGTGGAAGCCTGACCCCTAGGCGTAACCCTAACCCTAACCCTAACCCTAGGCAGGGCAGCCAATCAGCCTAGGGTTAGGGCAGGGGCCAAGGAGAAAGCCCTCAAGGAGGCCAGGTTGTGGCAGTATTGTGATGCCCCTGGGATGCCCTTTGCAGCTGCAGTGTGCCCGGAGCCTTGGGGATTTTAGTTTGTGGAAGCCTGACCCCTAGGCGTAACCCTAACCCTAACCCTAACCCAAGGCAGGGCAGCCAATCAGCCTAGGGTTAGGGCAGGGGCCAAGGAGAAAGCCCTCAAGGAAACCAGGTTGTGGCAGTTTTACAATGCCCCTGGGATGCCCTTTGCAGCTGCAGTGTGCCCAGAGCCCTGGGCCTTTTAGTTTGTGGAAGCCTGACCCCTAGGCGTAACCCTAACCCTAACCCTAACCCAAGGCAGGGCAGCCAATCAGCCTAGGGTTAGGGCAGGGGCCAAGGAGAAAGCCCTCAAGGAGGCCTGGTTCTGGCAGTTTTGCGGTGCCCCTGGGATGCCCTTTGCAGCTGCAGTGTGCCCAGAGCCCAGGGCCTTTTAGTTTGTGGAAGCCTGACCCCTAGGTGTAACCCTAACCCTAACCCTAGGAAGGGCAGCCAATCAGCCTAGGGTTAGGGCAGGGGACAAGGAGAAAGCCCTCAAGGAGGCCAGGTTGTGGCAGTTTTGCGATGCCCCTGGGATGCCCTTTGCAGCTGCAGTGTGCCCGGAGCCCAGGGCCTTTTAGTTTGTGGAAGCCTGACCCCTAGGTGTAACCCTAACCCTAACCAGAGGAAGGGCAGCCAATCAGCCTAGGGTTAGGGCTGGGGCCAAGGAGAAAGCCCTCAAGGAGGCCAGGTTGTGGCAGTTTTGTGATGCCCCTGGGATGCCCTTTGCAGCTGCAGTGTGCCCGGAGCACTGGGGATTTTAGTTTGTGGAAGCCTGACCCCTAGGCGTAACCCTAACCCTAACCCTAACCCAAGGCAGGGCAGCCAATCAGCCTAGGGTTAGGGCAGGGGCCAAGGAGAAAGCCCTCAAGGAAGCCAGGTTGTGGCAGTTTTACAATGCCCCTGGGATGCCCTTTGCAGCTGCAGTGTGCCCAGAGCCCTGGGCCTTTTAGTTTGTGGAAGCCTGACCCCTAGGCGTAACCCTAACCCTAACCCTAACCCTAACCCTAGGCAGGGCAGCCAATCAGCCTAGGGTTAGGGCAGGGGCCAAGGAGAAAGCCCTCAAGGAGGCCAGGTTGTGGCAGTATTGTGATGCCCCTGGGATGCCCTTTGCAGCTGCAGTGTGCCCGGAGCACTGGGCCTTTTAGTTTGTGGAAGCCTGACCCCTAGGTGTAACCCTAACCCTAACCCTAACCCTAACCCTAACCCTAGGCAGGGCAGCCAATCAGCCTAGGGTTAGGGCAGGGGCCAAGGAGAAAGCCCTCAAGGAGGCCAGGTTGTGGCAGTTTTGCGATGCCCCTGGGATGCCCTATGCAGCTGCAGTGTGCCCAGAGCCCAGGGCCTCTTAGTTTGTGGAAGCCTGACCCCTAGACGTAACCCTAACCCTAACCCTAGGCAGGGCAGCCAATCAGCCTAGGGTTAGGGCAGGGGCCAAGGAGAAAGCCCTCAAGGAGGCCAGGTTGTGGCAGTTTTGCGATGTCCCTGGGATGCCATTTGCAGCTGCAGTGTGCCCGGAGCCCAGGGCCTTTTAGTTTGTGGAAGCCTGTCCCCTAGGTGTAACCCTAACCCTAACCCTAGGCAGGGCAGCCAATCAGCCTAGGGTTAGGGCAGGGGACAAGGAGAAAGCCCTCGAGGAGACAAGGTTGTTGCAGTTTTACGATGCCCCTGGGATGCCCTTTGCAGCTGCAGTGTGCCCAGAGCCCTGGGCCTTTTAGTTTGTGGAAGCCTGACCCCTAGGCGTAACCCTAACCCTAACCCTAACCCAAGGCAGGGCAGCCAATCAGCCTAGGGTTAGGGCAGGGGCCAAGGAGAAAGCCCTCATGGAAACCAGGTTGTGGCAGTTTTTCGATGCCCCTGGGATGCCCTTTGCAGCTGCAGTGTGCCCATAGCCCTGGGCCTTTTAGTTTGTGGAAGCCTGACGCCTAGGTGTAACCCTAACCCTAACCCTAGGCAGGGCAGCCAATCAGCCTAGGGTTAGGGCAGGGGCCAAGGAGAAAGCCCTCGAGGAGGCCAGGTTGTGGCAGTTTTGCGATGCCCCTGGGATGCCCTTTGCAGCTGCAGTGTGCCCGGAGCTCTGGGCCTTTTAGTTTGTGGAAGCCTGACCCCTAGCCGTAACCCTAACCCTAACCCTAACCCTAGGCAGGGCAGCCAATCAGCCTAGGGTTAGGGCAGGGGCCAAGGAGAAAGCCCTCGAGGAGGCCAGGTTGTGGCAGTTTTGCGATGCCCCTGGGATGCCTTTTGCAGCTGCAGTGTGCCCGGAGCCCTGGGCCTTTTAGTTTGTGGAAGCCTGACCCCTAGACGTAACCCTAACCCTAACCCTAGGCAGGGCAGCCAATCAGCCTAGGGTTAGGGCAGGGGCCAAGGAGAAAGCCCTCAAGGAAACCAGGTTGTGGCAGTTTTGTGATGCCCCTGGGATGCCCTTTGCAGCTGCAGTGTGCCCAGAGCCCTGGGCCTTTTAGTTTGTGGAAGCCTGACCCCTAGGCGTAACCCTAACCCTAACCCTAACCCAAGGCAGGGCAGCCAATCAGCCTAGGGTTAGGGCAGGGGCCAAGGAGAAAGCCCTCAAGGAAACCAGGTTGTGGCAGTTTTGCGATGCCCCTGGGATGCCCTTTGCAGCTGCAGTGTGCCCGGAGCCTTGGGGATTTTAGTTTGTGGAAGCCTGACCCCTAGGCGTAACCCTAACCCTAACCCTAGGCAGGGCAGCCAATCAGCCTAGGGTTAGGGCAGGGGCCAAGGAGAAAGCCCTCAAGGAAACGAGGTTGTGGCAGTTTTGTGATGCCCCTGGGATTTCCTTTGCAGCTGCAGTGTGCCCAGAGCCCTGGGCCTTTTAGTTTGTGGAAGCCTGACCCCTAGGCGTAACCCTAACCCTAACCCTAACCCTAACCCTAGGCAGGGCAGCCAATCAGCCTAGGGTTAGGGCAGGGGCAAGGAGAAAGCCCTCAAGGAAACCAGGTTGTGGCAGTTTTGCGATGCCCCTGGCATGCCCTTTGCAGCTGCAGTGTGCCCAGAGCCCAGGGCCTTTTAGTTTGTGGAAGCCTGACCCCTAGGTGTAACCCTAACCCTAGGCAGGGCAGCCAATCAGCCTAGGGTTAGGGCAGGGGCCAAGGAGAAAGCCCTCAAGGAAACCAGGTTGTGGCAGTTTTGTGATGCCCCTGGGATTTCCTTTGCAGCTGCAGTGTGCCCAGAGCCCTGGGCCTTTTAGTTTGTGGAAGCCTGTCCCCTAGGTGTAACCCTAACCCTAACCCTAGGCAGGGCAGCCAATCAGCCTAGGGTTAGGGCAGGGGCCAAGGAGAAAGCCCTCAAGGAGGCCAGGTTGTGGCAGTTTTCTGATGCCCCTGGGATGCCCTTTGAAGCTGCAGTGTGCCCGGAGCTCTGGGCCTTTTAGTTTGTGGAAGCCTAACCCCTAGCCGTAACCCTAGCCCTAACCCTAACCATAACCCTAACCCTAGGCAGGGCAGCCAATCAGCCTAGGGTTAGGGCAGGGGCCAAGGAGAAAGCCCTCGAGGAGGCCAGGTTGTGGCAGTTTTGCGATGCCCCTGGGATGCCTTTTGCAGCTGCAGTGTGCCCGGAGCCCTGGGCCTTTTAGTTTGTGGAAGCCTGACCCCTAGACGTAACCCTAACCCTAACCCTAGGCAGGGCAGCCAATCAGCCTAGGGTTAGGGCAGGGGCCAAGGAGAAAGCCCTCAAGGAAACCAGGTTGTGGCAGTTTTGTGATGCCCCTGGGATTTCCTTTGCAGCTGCAGTGTGCCCAGAGCCCTGGGCCTTTTAGTTTGTGGAAGCCTGACCCCTAGCCGTAACCCTAACCCTAACCCTAACCCTAACCCTAGGCAGGGCAGCCAATCAGCCTAGGGTTAGGGCAGGGGCCAAGGAGAAAGCCCTCAAGGAGGCCAGGTTGTGGCAGTTTTGTGATGCCCCTGGGATGCCCTTTGCAGCTGCAGTGTGCCCGGAGCCTTGGGGATTTTAGTTTGTGGAAGCCTGACCCCTAGGCGTAACCCTAACCCTAACCCTAACCCAAGGCAGGGCAGCCAATCAGCCTAGGGTTAGGGCAGGGGCCAAGGAGAAAGCCCTCAAGGAGGCCAGGTTGTGACAGTTTTGTGATGCCCCTGGGATGCCCTTTGCAGCTGCAGTGTGCCCGGAGCTCTGGGCCTTTTAGTTTGTGGAAGCCTGACCCCTAGCCGTAACCCTAACCCTAACCCTAGGCAGGGCAGCCAATCAGCCTAGGGTTAGGGCAGGGGCCAAGGAGAAAGCCCTCAAGGAAACCAGGTTGTGGCAGTTTTGTGATGCCCCTGGGATGCCCTTTGCAGCTGCAGTGTGCCCAGAGCCCTGGGCCTTTAAATTTGTGGAAGCCTGACCCCTAGGCGTAACCCTAACCCTAACCCTAACCCTAACCCTAACCCTAACCCAAGGCAGGGCAGCCAATCAGCCTAGGGTTAGGGCAGGGGCCAAAGAGAAAGCCCTCAAGGAGGCCAGGTTGTGGCAGTTTTTTGATGCCCCTGGGATGCCCTTTGCAGGTGCAGTGTGCCCGGAGCCCAGGGCTTTTTAGTTTGTGGAAGCCTGACCCCTAGCCGTAACCCTAACCCTAACCCTAGGCAGGGCAGCCAATCAGCCTAGGGTTAGGGCAGGGGCCAAGGAGAAAGCCCTCGAGGAGACAAGGTTGTTGCAGTTTTACGATGCCCCTGGGATGCCCTTTGCAGCTGCAGTGTGCCCGGAGCCCTGGGCCTTTTAGTTTGTGGAAGCCTGACCCCTAGGCGTAACCCTAACCCTAACCCTAGGCAGGGCAGCCAATCAGCCTAGGGTTAGGGCAGGGGCCAAGGAGAAAGGCCTCAAGGAGGCCAGGTTGTGGCAGTTTTGCGATGCCCCTGGGATGCCCTTTGCAGCTGCAGTGTGCCCGGAGCCCTGGGCCTTTTAGTTTGTGGAAGCCTGAACCCTAGACGTAACCCTAACCCTAACCCTAACCCTAACCCTAGGCAGGGCAGCCAATCAGCCTAGGGTTAGGGCAGGGGCCAAGGAGAAAGCCCTCAAGGAGGCCAGGTTGTGGCAGTTTTGCGATGCCCCTGGGATGCCCTTTGCAGCTGCAGTGTGCCCGGAGCCCTGGGCCTTTTAGTTTGTGGAAGCCTGACCCCTAGGTGTAACCCTAACCCTAACCCTAACCCTAACCCTAGGCAGGGCAGCCAATCAGCCTAGGGTTAGGGCAGGGGCCAAGGAGAAAGCCCTCAAGGAAACCAGGTTGTGGCAGTTTTGCGATGCCCCTGGGATGCCCTTTGCAGCTGCAGTGTGCCCAGAGCCCTGGGCCTTTTAGTTTGTGGAAGCCTGACCCCTAGGCGTAACCCTAACCCTAACCCTAACCCTAACCCTAGGCAGGGCAGCCAATCAGCCTAGGGTTAGGGCAGGGGCCAAGGAGAAAGCCCTCAAGGAGGCCAGGTTGTGGCAGTTTTGTGATGCCCCTGGGATGCCCTTTGCAGCTGCAGTGTGCCCGGAGCCTTGGGGATTTTAGTTTGTGGAAGCCTGACCCCTAGGCGTAACCCTAACCCTAACCCTAACCCTAGGCAGGGCAGCCAATCAGCCTAGGGTTAGGGCAGGGGCCAAGGAGAAAGACTTCGAAGAGACCAGGTTGTGGCAGTTTTGTGATGCCCCTGGGATGCCCTTTGCAGCTGCAGTGTGCCCAGAGCCCTGGGCCTTTTAGTTTGTGGAAGCCTGACCCCTAGCCGTAACCCTAGCCCTAACCCTAGCCCTAACCCTAACCCTAACCCTAACCCTAGGCAGGGCAGCCAATCAGCCTAGGGTTAGGGCAGGGGCCAAGGAGAAAGCCCTCAAGGAGGCCAGGTTGTGGCAGTTTTGTGATGCCCCTGGGATGCCCTTTGCAGCTGCAGTGTGCCCGGAGCCTTGGGGATTTTAGTTTGTGGAAGCCTGACCCCTAGGCGTAACCCTAACCCTAACCCTAGGCAGGGCAGCCAATCAGCCTAGGGTTAGGGCAGGGGCCATGGAGAAAGCCCTCGAGGAGGCCAGGTTGTGGCAGTTTTGCGATGCCCCTGGGATGCCCTTTGCAGGTGCAGTGTGCCCGGAGCCTTGGGGATTTTAGTTTGTGGACGCCTGACCCCTAGACGTAACCCTAACCCTAACCCTAGGCAGGGCAGCCAATCAGCCTATGGTTAGGGGCCAAGGAGAAAGCCCTCAAGGAGGCCAGGTTGTGGCAGTTTTGCGATGCCCCTGGCATGCCCTTTGCAGCTGCAGTGTGCCCAGAGCCCAGGGCCTTTTAGTTTGTGGAAGCCTGACCCCTAGGTGTAACCCTAACCCTAACCCTAACCCTAACCCTAGGCAGGGCAGCCAATCAGCCTAGGGTTAGGGCAGGGGCCAAGGAGAAAGCCCTCGAGGAGACAAGGTTGTTGCAGTTTTACGATGCCCCTGGCATGCCCTTTGCAGCTGCAGTGTGCCCAGAGCCCAGGGCCTTTTAGTTTGTGGAAGCCTGACCCCTAGGTGTAACCCTAACCCTAACCCTAACCCTAACCCTAGGCAGGGCAGCCAATCAGCCTAGGGTTAGGGCAGGGGCCAAGGAGAAAGCCCTCAAGGAGGCCAGGTTGTGGCAGTTTTGTGATGCCCCTGGGATGCCCTTTGCAGCTGCAGTGTGCCCGGAGCCTTGGGGATTTTAGTTTGTGGAAGCCTGACCCCTAGGCGTAACCCTAACCCTAACCCTAACCCTAGGCAGGGCAGCCAATCAGCCTAGGGTTAGGGCAGGGGCCAAGGAGAAAGACTTCGAAGAGACCAGGTTGTGGCAGTTTTGTGATGCCCCTGGGATGCCCTTTGCAGCTGCAGTGTGCCCAGAGCCCAGGGCCTTTTAGTTTGTGGAAGCCTGACCCCTAGCCGTAACCCTAGCCCTAACCCTAGCCCTAACCCTAACCCTAACCCTAACCCTAGGCAGGGCAGCCAATCAGCCTATGGTTAGGGGCCAAGGAGAAAGCCCTCAAGGAGGCCAGGTTGTGGCAGTTTTGCGATGCCCCTGGGATGCCCTTTGCAGCTGCAGTGTGCCCGGAGCCCTGGGCCTTTTAGTTTGTGGAAGCCTGACCCCTAGGCGTAACCCTAACCCTAACCCTAGGCAGGGCAGCCAATCAGCCTAGGGTTAGGGCAGGGGCCAAGGAGAAAGCCCTCAAGGAGGCCAGGTTGTGGCAGTTTTGTGATGCCCCTGGGATGCCCTTTGCAGCTGCAGTGTGCCCGGAGCCTTGGGGATTTTAGTTTGTGGAAGCCTGACCCCTAGGCGTAACCCTAACCCTAACCCTAACCCAAGGCAGGGCAGCCAATCAGCCTAGGGTTAGGGCAGGGGCCAAGGAGAAAGCCCTGAAGGAAAACAGGTTGTGGCAGTTTTGCGATGCCCCTGGGATGCCCTTTGCAGCTGCAGTGTGCCCAGAGCCCTGGACCTTTTAGTTTGTGGAAGCCTGACCCCTAGGCGTAACCCTAACCCTAACCCTAGGCAGGGCAGCCAATCAGCCTAGGGTTAGGGGCCAAGGAGAAAGCCCTCAAGGAGGCCAGGTTGTGGCAGTTTTGCGATGCCCCTGGGATGCCCTTTGCAGCTGCAGTGTGCCCGGAGCCCTGGGCCTTTTAGTTTGTGGAAGCCTGACCCCTAGGCGTAACCCTAACCCTAACCCTAACCCTAACCCTAACCCTAACCCAAGGCAGGGCAGCCAATCAGCCTAGGGTTAGGGCAGGGGCCAAAGAGAAAGCCCTCAAGGAGGCCAGGTTGTGGCAGTTTTTTGATGCCCCTGGGATGCCCTTTGCAGGTGCAGTGTGCCCGGAGCCCAGGGCTTTTTAGTTTGTGGAAGCCTGACCCCTAGGTGTAACCCTAACCCTAACCCTAGGCAGGGCAGCCAATCAACCTAGGGTTAGGGCAGGGGCCAAGGAGAAAGCCCTCAAGGAGGCCAAGTTCTGGCAGTTTTGTGATGCCCCTGGGATGCCCTTTGCAGCTGCAGTGTGCCCGGAGCCTTGGGGATTTTAGTTTGTGGAAGCCTGACCCCTAGGTGTAACCCTAACCCTAACCCTAACCCAAGGCAGGGCAGCCAATCAGCCTAGGGTTAGGGCAGGGGCCAAGGAGAAAGCCCTCAAGGAAACCAGGTTGTGGCAGTTTTGTGATGCCCCTGGGATGCCCTTTGCAGCTGCAGTGTGCCCGGAGCCCTGGGCCTTTTAGTTTGTGGAAGCCTGACCCCTAGCCGTAACCCTAACCCTAACCCTAGGCAGGGCAGCCAATCAGCCAAGGGTTAGGGCAGGGGCCAAGGAGAAAGCCCTCGAGGAGGCCAGGTTGTGGCAGTTTTGCGATGCCCCTGGGATGCCCTTTGCAGCTGCAGTGTGCCCGGAACCCTGGGCCTTTTAGTTTGTGGAAGCCTGACCCCTAGGCGTAACCCTAACCCTAACCCTAACCCTAACCCTAGGCAGGGCAGCCAATCAGCCTAGGGTTAGGGCAGGGGCCAAGGAGAAAGCCCTCAAGGAAACCAGGTTGTGGCAGTTTTGCGATGCCCCTGGGATGCCCTTTGCAGCTGCAGTGTGCCCAGAGCCCTGGGCCTTTTAGTTTGTGGAAGCCTGACCCCTAGGCGTAACCCTAACCCTAACCATAGGCAGGGCAGCCAATCAGCCTAGGGTTAGGGCAGGGGCCATGGAGAAAGCCCTCGAGGAGGCCAGGTTGTGGCAGTTTTGCGATGCCCCTGGGATGCCCTTTGCAGCTGCAGTGTGCCCAGAGCCCTGGGCCTTTTAGTTTGTGGAAGCCTGACCCCTAGGCGTAACCCTAACCCTAACCCTAACCCTAACCCTAGGCAGGGCAGCCAATCAGCCTAGGGTTAGGGCAGGGGCAAGGAGAAAGCCCTCAAGGAAACAAGGTTGTGGCAGTTTTGCGATGCCCCTGGGATGCCCTTTGCAGCTGCAGTGTGCCCAGAGCCCAGGGCCTTTTAGTTTGTGGAAGCCTGACCCCTAGGTGTAACCCTAACCCTAACCCTAGGCAGGGCAGCCAATCAGCCTAGGGTTAGGGCAGGGGCCAAGGAGAAAGACTTCGAAGAGACCAGGTTGTGGCAGTTTTGCGATGCCCCTGGGATGCCCTTTGCAGCTGCAGTGTGCCCAGAGCCCTGGGCCTTTTAGTTTGTGGAAGCCTGACCCCTAGCCGTAACCCTAGCCCTAAACCTAACCCTAACCCTAACCCTAACCCTAGGCAGGGCAGCCAATCAGCCTAGGGTTAGGGTAGGGGCCAAGGAGAAAGCCCTCGAAGAGACCAGGTTGTGGCAGTTTTGTGATGCCCCTGGGATGCCCTTTGCAGCTGCAGTGTGCCCGGAGCCTTGGGGATTTTAGTTTGTGGAAGCCTGACCCCTAGGCGTAACCCTAACCCTAACCCTAACCCTAGGCAGGGCAGCCAATCAGCCTAGGGTTAGGGCAGGGGCCACGGAGAACGCCCTCGAGGAGGCCAGGTTGTGGCAGTTTTGCGATGCCCCTGGGATGCCCTTTGCAGCTGCAGTGTGCCCGGAGCCCAGGGCCTTTTAGTTTGTGGAAGCCTGACCCCTACACGTAACCCTAAACCTAACCCTAGGCAGGGCAGCCAATCAGCCTATGGTTAGGGGCCAAGGAGAAAGCCCTCAAGGAGGCCAGGTTGTGGCAGTTTTGCGATGCCCCTGGCATGCCCTTTGCAGCTGCAGTGTGCCCAGAGCCCAGGGCCTTTTAGTTTGTGGAAGCCTGACCCCTAGGTGTAACCCTAACCCTAACCCTAGGCAGGGCAGCCAATCAGCCTAGGGTTAGGGCAGGGGCCAAGGAGAAAGCCCTCGAGGAGACAAGGTTGTTGCAGTTTTACGATGCCCCTGGGATGCCCTTTGCAGCTGCAGTGTGCCCGGAGCTCTGGGCCTTTTAGTTTGTGGAAGCCTGACCCCTAGGCGTAACCCTAACCCTAACCCTAGGCAGGGCAGCCAATCAGCCTAGGGTTAGGGCAGGGGCCAAGGAGAAAGCCCTCAAGGAGGCCAGGTTGTGGCAGTTTTGTGATGCCCCTGGGATGCCCTTTGCAGCTGCAGTGTGCCCGGAGCCTTGGGGATTTTAGTTTGTGGAAGCCTGACCCCTAGGCGTAACCCTAACCCTAACCCTAACCCAAGGCAGGGCAGCCAATCAGCCTAGGGTTAGGGCAGGGGCCAAGGAGAAAGACCTCGAAGAGACCAGGTTTTGGCAGTTTTGTGATGCCCCTGGGATGCCCATTGCAGCTGCAGTGTGCCCGGAGCCCTGGGCCTTTTAGTTTGTGGAAGCCTGACCCCTAGGCGTAACCCTAACCCTAACCCTAGGCAGGGCAGCCAATCAGCCTAGGGTTAGGGCAGGGGCCAAGGAGAAAGCCCTCAAGGAAACCAGGTTGTGGCAGTTTTGCGATGCCCCTGGGATGCCCTTTGCAGCTGCAGTGTGCCCAGAGCCCTGGACCTTTTAGTTTGTGGAAGCCTGACCCCTAGGCGTAACCCTAACCCTAACCCTAACCCTAGGCAGGGCAGCCAATCAGCCTAGGGTTAGGGCAGGGGCCAAGGAGAAAGCCCTCAAGGAGGCCAGGTTGTGGCAGTTTTGCGGTGCCCCTGGGATGCCCTTTGAAGCTGCAGTGTGCCCAGAGCCCAGGGCCTTTTAGTTTGTGGAAGCCTGACCCCTAGGCGTAACCCTAACCCTAACCCTAGGCAGGGCAGCCAATCAGCCTAGGGTTAGGGCAGGGGCCAAGGAGAAAGCCCTCAAGGAGGCCAGGTTGTGGCAGTTTTGTGATGCCCCTGGGATGCCCTTTGCAGCTGCAGTGTGCCCGGAACCCTGGGCCTTTTAGTTTGTGGAAGCCTGACCCCTAGGCGTAACCCTAACCCTAACCCTAGGCAGGGCAGCCAATCAGCCTAGGGTTAGGGCAGGGGCCAAGGAGAAAGCCCTCAAGGAAACCAGGTTGTGGCAGTTTTGCGATGCCCCTGGGATGCCCTTTGCAGCTGCAGTGTGCCCAGAGCCCAGGGCCTTTTAGTTTGTGGAAGCCTGACCCCTAGGTGTAACCCCAACCCTAACCCTTGGCAGGGCAGCCAATCAGCCTAGGGTTAGGGCAGGGGCCAAGGAGAAAGCCCTCAAGGAGGCCAGGTTGTGGCAGTTTTGTGATGCCCCTGGGATGCCCTTTGCAGCTGCAGTGTGCCCGGAGCTCTGGGCCTTTTAGTTTGTGGAAGCCTGACCCCTAGCCGTAACCCTAACCCTAACCCTAACCCTAAACCTAGGCAGGGCAGCCAATCAGCCTAGGGTTAGGGCAGGGGCCAAGGAGAAAGCCCTCAAGGAAACCAGGTTGTGGCAGTTTTGTGATGCCCCTGGGATGCCCTTTGCAGCTGCAGTGTGCCCGGAGCCCTGGGCCTTTTAGTTTGTGGAAGCCTGACCCCTAGCCGTAACCCTAACCCTAACCCTAGGCAGGGCAGCCAATCAGCCAAGGGTTAGGGCAGGGGCCAAGGAGAAAGCCATCGAGGAGGCCAGGTTGTGGCAGTTTTGCGATGCCCCTGGGATGCCCTTTGCAGCTGCAGTGTGCCCGGAGCCCTGGGCCTTTTAGTTTGTGGAAGCCTGACCCCTAGGTGTAACCCTAACCCTAACCCTAACCCTAGGCAGGGCAGCCAATCAGCCTAGGGTTAGGGCAGGGGCCAAGGAGAAAGCCCTCAAGGAAACCAGGTTGTGGCAGTTTTGCGATGCCCCTGGGATGCCCTTTGCAGCTGCAGTGTGCCCAGGGCCCAGGGCCTTTTAGTTTGTGGAAGCCTGACCCCTAGGTGTAACCCTAACCCTAACCCTAGGCAGGGCAGCCAATCAGCCTAGGGTTAGGGCAGGGGCCAAGTAGAAAGCCCTTGATGAAACCAGGTTGTGGCAGTTTTGCGATGCCCCTGGGATGCCCTTTGCAGCTGCAGTGTGCCCAGAGCCCTGGGCCTTTTAGTTTGTGGAAGCCTGACGCCTAGGTGTAACCCTAACCCAAACCCTAACCCTAGGCAGGGCAGCCAATCAGCCTAGGGTTAGGGCAGGGGCCAAGGAGAAAGCCCTCAAGGAAACCAGGTTGTGGCAGTTTTGCGATGCCCCTGGCATGCCCTTTGCAGCTGCAGTGTGCCCAGAGCCCAGGGCCTTTTAGTTTGTGGAAGCCTGACCCCTAGGTGTAACCCTAACCCTAACCCTTGGCAGGGCAGCCAATCAGCCTAGGGTTAGGGCAGGGGCCAAGGAGAAAGCCCTCAAGGAGGCCAGGTTGTGGCAGTTTTGTGATGCCCCTGGGATGCCCTTTGCAGCTGCAGTGTGCCCGGAGCTCTGGGCCTTTTAGTTTGTGGAAGCCTGACCCCTAGCCGTAACCCTAACCCTAACCCTAACCCTAAACCTAGGCAGGGCAGCCAATCAGCCTAGGGTTAGGGCAGGGGCCAAGGAGAAAGCCCTCGAAGAGACCAGGTTGTGGCAGTTTTGTGATGCCCCTGGGATGCCCTTTGCAGCTGCAGTGTGCCCGGAGCCTTGGGGATTTTAGTTTGTGGAAGCCTGACCCCTAGGCGTAACCCTAACCCTAACCCTAACCCAAGGCAGGGCAGCCAATCAGCCTAGGGTTAGGGCAGGGGCCAAGGAGAAAGCCCTCAAGGAAACCAGGTTGTGGCAGTTTTGTGATGCCCCTGGGATGCCCTTTGCAGCTGCAGTGTGCCCAGACCCCTGGGCCTTTTAGTTTGTGGAAGCCTGACCCGTAGGCGTAACCCTAACCCTAACCCTAACCCTAACCCTAACCCTAGGCAGGGCAGCCAATCAGCCTAGGGTTAGGGCAGGGGCCAAGGAGAAAGCCCTCAAGGAGGCCAAGTTCTGGCAGTTTTGTGATGCCCTTGGGATGCCCGTTGCAGCTGCAGTGTGCCCGGAGCCTTGGGGATTTTAGTTTGTGGAAGCCTGACCCCTAGGCGTAACCCTAACCCTAACCCTAACCCTAGGCAGGGCAGCCAATCAGCCTAGGGTTAGGGCAGGGGCCAAGGAGAAAGCCCTCAAGGAGGCCAGGTTGTGGCAGTTTTGCGATGCCCCTGGGATGCCCTTTGCAGCTGCAGTGTGCCCAGAGCCCTGGGCCTTTTAGTTTGTGGAAGCCTGACGCCTAGGTGTAACCCTAACCCAAACCCTAACCCTAGGCAGGGCAGCCAATCAGCCTAGGGTTAGGGCAGGGGCCAAGGAGAAAGCCCTCGAGGAGGCCAGGTTGTGGCAGTTTTGCGATGCCCCTGGGATGCCTTTTGCAGCTGCAGTGTGCCCGGAGCCCTGGGCCTTTTAGTTTGTGGAAGCCTGACCCCTAGGCGTAACCCTAACCCTAACCCTAACCCTAACCCTAACCCTAACCCTAACCCTAGGCAGGGCAGCCAATCAGCCTAGGGTTAGGGCTGGGGCCAAGGAGAAAGCCCTCAAGGAGGCCAGGTTGTGGCAGTTTTGCGATGCCCCCGGGATGCCCTTTGCAGCTGCAGTGTGCCCGGAGCCCTGGGGATTTTAGTTTGTGGAAGCCTGACCCCTAGGTGTAACCCTAACCCTAACCCTAACCCTAACCCTAGGCAGGGCAGCCAATCAGCCTAGGGTTAGGGCTGGGGCCAAGGAGAAAGCCCTCAAGGAGGCCAGGTTGTGGCAGTTTTGTGATGCCCCTGGGATGCCCTTTGCAGCTGCAGTGTGCCCGGAGCCTTGGGGATTTTAGTTTGTGGAAGCCTGACCCCTAGGCGTAACCCTAACCCTAACCCTAGGCAGGGCAGCCAATCAGCCTAGGGTTAGGGCAGGGGCCAAGGAGAAAGCCCTCAAGGAGGCCAGGTTGTGGCAGTTTTGTGATGCCCCTGGGATGCCCTTTGCAGCTGCAGTGTGCCCAGAGCCCTGGGCCTTTTAGTTTGTGGAAGCCTGACCCCTAGGTGTAACCCTAACCCTAACCCTAGGCAGGGCAGCCAATCAGCCTAGGGTTAGGGCAGGGGCCAAGGATAAAGACTTCGAAGAGACCAGGTTGTGGCAGTTTTGCGATGCCCCTGGGATGCCCTTTGCAGCTGCAGTGTGCCCAGAGCCCTGGGCCTTTTAGTTTGTGGAAGCCTGACCCCTAGCCGTAACCCTAGCCCTAACCCTAACCCTAACCCTAACCCTAACCCTAACCCAAGGCAGGGCAGCCAATCAGCCTAGGGTTAGGGTAGGGGCCAAGGAGAAAGCCCTCGAAGAGACCAGGTTGTGGCAGTTTTGTGATGCCCCTGGGATGCCCTTTGCAGCTGCAGTGTGCCCGGAGCCTTGGGGATTTTAGTTTGTGGAAGCCTGACCCCTAGGCGTAACCCTAACCCTAACCCTAACCCTAGGCAGGGCAGCCAATCAGCCTAGGGTTAGGGCAGGGGCCACGGAGAAAGCCCTCGAGGAGGCCAGGTTGTGGCAGTTTTGCGATGCCCCTGGGATGCCCTTTGCAGCTGCAGTGTGCCCAGAGCCCTGGGCCTTTTAGTTTGTGGAAGCCTGACCCCTAGGTGTAACCCTAACCCTAACCCTAGGCAGGGCAGCCAATCAGCCTAGGGTTAGGGGCCAAGGAGAAAGCCCTCAAGGAGGCCAGGTTGTGGCAGTTTTGTGATGCCCCTGGGATGCCCTTTGCAGCTGCAGTGTGCCCGGAGCTCTGGGCCTTTTAGTTTGTGGAAGCCTGACGCCTAGGTGTAACCCTAACCCAAACCCTAACCCTAACCCTAGGCAGGGCAGCCAATCAGCCTAGGGTTAGGGCAGGGGCCAAGGAGAAAGCCCTCGAAGAGACCAGGTTGTGGCAGTTTTGTGATGCCCCTGGGATGCCCTTTGCAGCTGCAGTGTGCCCGGAGCCTTGGGGATTTTAGTTTGTGGAAGCCTGACCCCTAGGTGTAACCCTAACCCTAACCCTAACCCAAGGCAGGGCAGCCAATCAGCCTAGGGTTAGGGCAGGGGCCAAGGAGAAAGCCCTCAAGGAAACCAGGTTGTGGCAGTTTTGTGATGCCCCTGGGATGCCCTTTGCAGCTGCAGTGTGCCCAGAGCCCTGGGCCTTTTAGTTTGTGGAAGCCTGACCCCTAGGCGTAACCCTAACCCTAACCCTAACCCTAGGCAGGGCAGCCAATCAGCCTAGGGTTAGGGCAGGGGCCAAGGAGAAAGCCCTCGAGGAGGCCAGGTTGTGGAAGTTTTGCGATGCCCCTGGGATGCCCTTTGCAGCTGCAGTGTGCCCGGAGCCCAGGGCCTTTTAGTTTGTGGAAGCCTGACCCCTAGGCGTAACCCAAACCCTAACCCTAGGCAGGGCAGCCAATCAGCCTAGGGTTAGGGCAGGGGCCAAGGAGAAAGCCCTCAAGGAGGCCAGGTTGTGGCAGTTTTACGATGCCCCTGGGATGCCCTTTGCAGCTGCAGTGTGCCCGGAGCCCTGGGCCTTTTAGTTTGTGGAAGCCTGACCCCTAGGCGTAACCCTAACCCTAACCCTAACCCTAGGCAGGGCAGCCAATCAGCCTAGGGTTAGGGCAGGGGCCAAGGAGAAAGCCCTCAAGGAGGCCAGGTTGTGGCAGTTTTGCGGTGCCCCTGGGATGCCCTTTGAAGCTGCAGTGTGCCCGGAGCCTTGGGGATTTTAGTTTGTGGAAGCCTGACCCCTAGGTGTAACCCTAACCCTAACCCTAACCCTAACCCTAACCCTAGGCAGGGCAGCCAATCAGCCTAGGGTTAGGGCAGGGGCCAAGGAGAAAGACTTGGAAGAGACCAGGTTGTGGCAGTTTTGCGATGCCCCTGGGATGCCCTTTGCAGCTGCAGTGTGCCCGGAGCCTTGGGGATTTTAGTTTGTGGAAGCCGGACCCCTAGGCGTAACCCTAACCCTAACCCAAGGCAGGGCAGCCAATCAGCCTAGGGTTAGGGCAGGGGCCAAGGAGAAAGACCTCAAGGAAACCAGGTTGTGGCAGTTTTGTGATGCCCCTGGGATGCCCTTTGCAGCTGCAGTGTGCCCAGAGCCCTGGGCCTTTTAGTTTTGGAAGCCGGACCCCTAGGCATAACCCTAACCCTAACCCTAACCCTAACCCTAGGCAGGGCAGCCAATCAGCCTAGGGTTAGGGCTGGGGCCAAGGAGAAAGCCCTCAAGGAGGCCAGGTTGTGGCAGTTTTGTGATGCCCCTGGGATGCCCTTTGCAGCTGCAGTGTGCCCGGAGCCCTGGGCCTTTTAGTTTGTGGAAGCCTGACCCCTAGGCGTAACCCTAACCCTAACCCTAACCCTAACCCTAGGCATGGCAGCTAATCAGCCTAGGGTTAGGGCAGGGGCCAAGGAGAAAGCCCTCAAGGAAACCAGGTTGTGGCAGTTTTACGATGCCCCTGGGATGCCCTTTGCAGCTGCAATGTGCCTGGAGCCCTGGGCCTTTTAGTCCACGCCTTTTCCCCAGCAAACAAAACTCACCAGACCAGGCACTTGGTGCCAGATTGCAGAAGCCACTTGGCACTTTCAAATCAGCCTAGGTTGGCAAGGGGGCCATCTTGGGTCTGAGAGGCATCCTGGAGCATAAGGAATTCCAGTAGTCACACGGACATTTGAGGCCTCAGGCCCCTGAACAACTGTCCACGCCTTTTCCCCAGCAAACAAAACTCACCAGACCAGGCACTTGCTGCCAGATTGCAGAAGCCACTTGGCACTGTCAAACCAGCCTAGGTTGGCAAGGGGGCCATCTTGGGTCTGAGAGGCATCCTGGAGCATAAGGAATTCCAGTAGTCAGCCGGCCATTTCAGGCCTCAGGCCCCTGAACAACTGTCCACGCCTTTTCCCCAGCAAACAAAACTCACCAGACCAGGCACTTGGTGCCAGATGCAGAAGCCACTTGGCACTGTCAAACCAGCCTAGCTTGGCAAGGGAGCCATATTGGGTCTGAGAGGCATCCTGAAAGAAAAGGAATTCCAGTAGTCAGACGGCCATTTCAGGCCTCAGGCCCCTGAACAACTGTCCACGCCTTTTCCCCAGCAAACAAAACTCACCAGACCAGGCACTTGGTGCCAGATTGCAGAAGCCACTTGGCACTGTCAAACCAGCCTAGCTTGGCAAGGGGGCCATATTGGGTCTGAGAGGCATCCTGAAAGAAAAGGAAGTCCAGTAGTCAGCCGGCCATTTCAGGCCTCAGGCCCCTGAACAACTGTCCACCCCTTTTCCCCAGCAAACAAAACTCACCAGACCAGGCACTTGGTGCCACATAACAGAAGCCACTTGGCACTGTCAAACCAGCCTAGCTTGGCAAGGGGGCCATCTTGGGTCTGAGAGGCATCCTGGAGTATAAGGAATTCCAGTAGTCAGCCGGCCATTTCAGGCCTCAGGCCCCTGAACAACTGTCCACGCCTTTTCCCCAGCAAACAAAACTCACCAGACCAGGCACTTGGTGCCAGATTGCAGAAGCCACTTGGCACTGTCAAACCAGCCTAGCTTGGCAAGGGGGCCATCTTGGGTCTGAGAGGCATCCTAGAGCATAAGGAATCCCAGCAGTCAGGCGGCCATTTCAGGCCTCAGGCCCCTGAACAACTGTCCACGCCTTTTCCCCAGCAAACAAAACTCACCAGACCAGGCACTTCCTGCCAGATTGCAGAAGCCACTTGGCACTGTCAAACCAGCCTAGGTTGGCAAGGGAGCCATCTTGGGTCTGAGAGGCATCCTGGAGTATAAGGAATTCCAGTAGTCAGGCGGACATTTGAGGCCTCAGGCCCCTGAACAACTGTCCACGCCTTTTCCCCAGCAAACAAAACTCACCAGACCAGGCACTTGCTGCCAGATTGCAGAAGCCACTTGGCACTGTCAAACCAGCCTAGGTTGGCAAGGGGGCCATCTTGGGTCTGAGAGGCATCCTGGAGTATAAGGAATAACAGTAGTCAGGCGGCCATTTCAGGCCTCAGGCCCCTGAACAACTGTCCACACCTTTTCCCCAGCAAACAAAACTCACCAGACCAGGCACTTGGTGCCAGATTGCAGAAGCCACTTGGCACTTTCAAATCAGCCTAGGTTGGCAAGGGGGCCATCTTGGGTCTGAGAGGCATCCTAGAGCATAAGGAATCCCAGCAGTCAGCCGGCCATTTGAGGCGTCAGGCCCCTGAACAACTGTCCACACCTTTTCCCCAGCAACTCACCAGAACAGGCACTTGGTGCCAGATTGCAGAAGCCACTTGGCACTGTCAAACCAGCCTAGCTTGGCAAGGGGGCCATCTTGGGTCTGAGAGGCATCCTGGAGCATAAGGAATTCCAGTAGTCACACGGCCATTTGAGGCCTCAGGCCCCTGAACAACTGTCCACGCCTTTTCCCCAGCAAACAAAACTCACCAGACCAGGCACTTGCTGCCAGATTGCAGAAGCCACTTGGCACTGTCAAACCAGCCTAGCTTGGCAAGGGGGCCATCTTGGGTCTGAGAGGCATCCTGGAGTATAAGGAATTCCAGTATCAGCCGGCCATTTCAGGCCTCAGGCCCCTGAACAACTGTCCACGCCTTTTCCCCAGCAAACAAAACTCACCAGACCAGGCACTTGGTGCCAGATTGCAGAAGCCACTTGGCACTGTCAAACCAGCCTAGCTTGGCAAGGGGGCCATCTTGGGTCTGAGAGGCATCCTGGAGCATAAGGAATTCCAGTAGTCAGCCGGCCATTTCAGGCCTCAGGCCCCTGAACAACTGTCCACGCCTTTTCCCCAGCAAACAAAACTCACCAGACCAGGCACTTGGTGCCAGATGCAGAAGCCACTTGGCACTGTCAAACCAGCCTAGCTTGGCAAGGGAGCCATATTGGATCTGAGAGGCATCCTGAAAGAAAAGGAAGTCCAGTAGTCAGCCGGCCATTTCAGGCCTCAGGCCCCTGAACAACTGTCCACGCCTTTTCCCCAGCAAACAAAACTCACCAGACCAGGCACTTGCTGCCAGATTGCAGAAGCCACTTGGCACTGTCAAACCAGCCTAGGTTGGCAAGGGGGCCATCTTGGGTCTGAGAGGCATCCTGGAGCATAAGGAATTCCAGTAGTCAGCCGGCCATTTGAGGCCTCAGGCCCCTGAACAACTGTCCACCCCTTTTCCCCAGCAAACAAAACTCACCAGACCAGGCACTTGGTGCCACATAACAGAAGCCACTTGGCACTGTCAAACCAGCCTAGCTTGGCAAGGGGGCCATCTTGGGTCTGAGAGGCATCCTGGAGTATAAGGAATTCCAGTAGTCAGCCGGCCATTTCAGGCCTCAGGCCCCTGAACAACTGTCCACGCCTTTTCCCCAGCAAACAAAACTCACCAGACCAGGCACTTGGTGCCAGATTGCAGAAGCCACTTGGCACTGTCAAACCAGCCTAGCTTGGCAAGGGGGCCATCTTGGGTCTGAGAGGCATCCTAGAGCATAAGGAATCCCAGCAGTCAGGCGGCCATTTCAGGCCTCAGGCCCCTGAACAACTGTCCACACCTTTTCCCCAGCAAACAAAACTCACCAGACCAGGCACTTGGTGCCAGATTGCAGAAGCCACTTGGCACTGTCAAACCAGCCTAGCTTGGCAAGGGGGCCATCTTGGGTCTGAGAGGCATCCTGAACGAAAAGGAATTCCAGTAGTCAGCCGGCCATTTCAGGCCTCAGGCCCCTGAACAACTGTCCACGCCTTTTCCCCAGCAAACAAAACTCACCAGACCAGGCACTTGCTGCCAGATTGCAGAAGCCACTTGGCACTGTCAAACCAGCCTAGCTTGGCAAGGGGGCCATCTTGGGTCTGAGAGGCATCCTAGAGCATAAGGAATCCCAGCAGTCAGGCGGCCATTTCAGGCCTCAGGCCCCTGAACAACTGTCCACACCTTTTCCCCAGCAAACAAAACTCACCAGACCAGGCACTTGGTGCCAGATTGCAGAAGCCACTTGGCACTGTCAAACCAGCCTAGCTTGGCAAGGGGGCCATCTTGGGTCTGAGAGGCATCCTGAACGAAAAGGAATTCCAGTAGTCAGCCGGCCATTTCAGGCCTCAGGCCCCTGAACAACTGTCCACGCCTTTTCCCCAGCAAACAAAACTCACCAGACCAGGCACTTGCTGCCAGATTGCAGAAGCCACTTGGCACTGTCAAACCAGCCTAGCTTGGCAAGGGGGCCATCTTGGGTCTGAGAGGCATCCTGGAGTATAAGGAATTCCAGTATCAGCCGGCCATTTCAGGCCTCAGGCCCCTGAACAACTGTCCACGCCTTTTCCCCAGCAAACAAAACTCACCAGACCAGGCACTTGCTGCCAGATTGCAGAAGCCACTTGGCACTGTCAAACCAGCCTAGCTTGGCAAGGGGGCCATCTTGGGTCTGAGAGGCATCCTGGAGTATAAGGAATTCCAGTAGTCAGCCGGCCATTTCAGGCCTCAGGCCCCTGAACAACTGTCCACGCCTTTTCCCCAGCAAACAAAACTCACCAGACCAGGCACTTGGTGCCAGATGCAGAAGCCACTTGGCACTGTCAAACCAGCCTAGCTTGGCAAGGGAGCCATATTGGGTCTGAGAGGCATCCTGAAAGAAAAGGAAGTCCAGTAGTCAGCCGGCCATTTCAGGCCTCAGGCCCCTGAACAACTGTCCACGCCTTTTCCCCAGCAAACAAAACTCACCAGACCAGGCACTTGGTGCCACATCACAGAAGCCACTTGGCACTGTCAAACCAGCCTAGGTTGGCAAGGGGGCCATCTTGGGTCTGAGAGGCATCCTGGAGTATAAGGAATTCCAGTAGTCAGCCGGCCATTTCAGGCCTCAGGCCCCTGAACAACTGTCCACGCCTTTTCCCCAGCAAACAAAACTCACCAGACCAGGCACTTGGTGCCAGATTGCAGAAGCCACTTGGCACTGTCAAACCAGCCTAGCTTGGCAAGGGGGCCATCTTGGGTCTGAGAGGCATCCTAGAGCATAAGGAATCCCAGCAGTCAGGCGGCCATTTCAGGCCTCAGGCCCCTGAACAACTGTCCACACCTTTTCCCCAGCAAACAAAACTCACCAGACCAGGCACTTGCTGCCAGATTGCAGAAGCCACTTGGCACTGTCAAACCAGCCTAGCTTGGCAAGGGGGCCATCTTGGGTCTGAGAGGCATCCTGAAAGAAAAGGAATTCCAGTAGTCAGCCGGCCATTTGAGGCCTCAGGCCCCTGAACAACTGTCCACGCCTTTTCCCCAGCAAACAAAACTCACCAGACCAGGCACTTGCTGCCAGATTGCAGAAGCCACTTGGCACTGTCAAACCAGCCTAGCTTGGCAAGGGGGCCATCTTGGGTCTGAGAGGCATCCTGGAGTATAAGGAATTCCAGTATCAGCCGTCCATTTCAGGCCTCAGGCCCCTGAACAACTGTCCACGCCTTTTCCCCAGCAAACAAAACTCACCAGACCAGGCACTTGCTGCCAGATTGCAGAAGCCACTTGGCACTGTCAAACCAGCCTAGCTTGGCAAGGGGGCCATCTTGGGTCTGAGAGGCATCCTGCAGTATAAGGAATTCCAGTAGTCAGCCGGCCATTTCAGGCCTCAGGCCCCTGAACAACTGTCCACGCCTTTTCCCCAGCAAACAAAACTCACCAGACCAGGCACTTGGTGCCAGATGCAGAAGCCACTTGGCACTGTCAAACCAGCCTAGCTTGGCAAGGGAGCCATATTGGGTCTGAGAGGCATCCTGAAAGAAAAGGAAGTCCAGTAGTCAGCCGGCCATTTCAGGCCTCAGGCCCCTGAACAACTGTCCACGCCTTTTCCCCAGCAAACAAAACTCACCAGACCAGGCACTTGGTGCCACATCACAGAAGCCACTTGGCACTGTCAAACCAGCCTAGGTTGGCAAGGGGGCCATCTTGGGTCTGAGAGGCATCCTGGAGTATAAGGAATTCCAGTAGTCAGCCGGCCATTTCAGGCCTCAGGCCCCTGAACAACTGTCCACGCCTTTTCCCCAGCAAACAAAACTCACCAGACCAGGCACTTGGTGCCAGATTGCAGAAGCCACTTGGCACTGTCAAACCAGCCTAGCTTGGCAAGGGGGCCATCTTGGGTCTGAGAGGCATCCTAGAGCATAAGGAATCCCAGCAGTCAGCCGGCCATTTCAGGCCTCAGGCCCCTGAACAACTGTCCACACCTTTTCCCCAGCAAACAAAACTCACCAGACCAGGCACTTGCTGCCAGATTGCAGAAGCCACTTGGCACTGTCAAACCAGCCTAGCTTGGCAAGGGGGCCATCTTGGGTCTGAGAGGCATCCTGAAAGAAAAGGAATTCCAGTAGTCAGCCGGCCATTTGAGGCCTCAGGCCCCTGAACAACTGTCCACGCCTTTTCCCCAGCAAACAAAACTCACCAGACCAGGCACTTGGTGCCAGATTGCAGAAGCCACTTGGCACTGTCAAACCAGCCTAGCTTGGCAAGGGGGCCATCTTGGGTCTGAGAGGCATCCTGAAAGAAAAGGAAGTCCAGTAGTCAGCCGGCCATTTCAGGCCTCAGGCCCCTGAACAACTGTCCACGCCTTTTCCCCAGCAAACAAAACTCACCAGACCAGGCACTTGCTGCCAGATTGCAGAAGCCACTTGGCACTGTCAAACCAGCCTAGGTTGGCAAGGGGGCCATCTTGGGTCTGAGAGGCATCCTGGAGCATAAGGAATTCCAGTAGTCAGCCGGCCATTTGAGGCCTCAGGCCCCTGAACAACTGTCCACCCCTTTTCCCCAGCAAACAAAACTCACCAGACCAGGCACTTGGTGCCACATAACAGAAGCCACTTGGCACTGTCAAACCAGCCTAGCTTGGCAAGGGGGCCATCTTGGGTCTGAGAGGCATCCTGGAGTATAAGGAATTCCAGTAGTCAGCCGGCCATTTCAGGCCTCAGGCCCCTGAACAACTGTCCACGCCTTTTCCCCAGCAAACAAAACTCACCAGACCAGGCACTTGGTGCCAGATTGCAGAAGCCACTTGGCACTGTCAAACCAGCCTAGCTTGGCAAGGGGGCCATCTTGGGTCTGAGAGGCATCCTAGAGCATAAGGAATCCCAGCAGTCAGGCGGCCATTTCAGGCCTCAGGCCCCTGAACAACTGTCCACACCTTTTCCCCAGCAAACAAAACTCACCAGACCAGGCACTTGGTGCCAGATTGCAGAAGCCACTTGGCACTGTCAAACCAGCCTAGCTTGGCAAGGGGGCCATCTTGGGTCTGAGAGGCATCCTGAACGAAAAGGAATTCCAGTAGTCAGCCGGCCATTTCAGGCCTCAGGCCCCTGAACAACTGTCCACGCCTTTTCCCCAGCAAACAAAACTCACCAGACCAGGCACTTGCTGCCAGATTGCAGAAGCCACTTGGCACTGTCAAACCAGCCTAGCTTGGCAAGGGGGCCATCTTGGGTCTGAGAGGCATCCTAGAGCATAAGGAATCCCAGCTGTTAGGCGGCCATTTCAGGCCTCAGGCCCCTGAACAACTGTCCACGCCTTTTCCCCAGCAAACAAAACTCACCAGACCAGGCACTTGCTGCCAGATTGCAGAAGCCACTTGGCACTGTCAAACCAGCCTAGGTTGGCAAGGGGGCCATCTTGGGTCTGAGAGGCATCCTGGAGCATAAGGAATTCCAGTAGTCAGCCGGCCATTTCAGGCCTCAGGCCCCTGAACAACTGTCCACGCCTTTTCCCCAGCAAACAAAACTCACCAGACCAGGCACTTGCTGCCAGATTGCAGAAGCCACTTGGCACTGTCAAACCAGCCTAGCTTGGCAAGGGGGCCATCTTGGGTCTGAGAGGCATCCTGGAGTATAAGGAATTCCAGTATCAGCCGGCCATTTCAGGCCTCAGGCCCCTGAACAACTGTCCACGCCTTTTCCCCAGCAAACAAAACTCACCAGACCAGGCACTTGCTGCCAGATTGCAGAAGCCACTTGGCACTGTCAAACCAGCCTAGCTTGGCAAGGGGGCCATCTTGGGTCTGAGAGGCATCCTGGAGTATAAGGAATTCCAGTAGTCAGCCGGCCATTTCAGGCCTCAGGCCCCTGAACAACTGTCCACGCCTTTTCCCCAGCAAACAAAACTCACCAGACCAGGCACTTGGTGCCAGATGCAGAAGCCACTTGGCACTGTCAAACCAGCCTAGCTTGGCAAGGGAGCCATATTGGGTCTGAGAGGCATCCTGAAAGAAAAGGAAGTCCAGTAGTCAGCCGGCCATTTCAGGCCTCAGGCCCCTGAACAACTGTCCACGCCTTTTCCCCAGCAAACAAAACTCACCAGACCAGGCACTTGGTGCCACATCACAGAAGCCACTTGGCACTGTCAAACCAGCCTAGGTTGGCAAGGGGGCCATCTTGGGTCTGAGAGGCATCCTGGAGTATAAGGAATTCCAGTAGTCAGCCGGCCATTTCAGGCCTCAGGCCCCTGAACAACTGTCCACGCCTTTTCCCCAGCAAACAAAACTCACCAGACCAGGCACTTGGTGCCAGATTGCAGAAGCCACTTGGCACTGTCAAACCAGCCTAGCTTGGCAAGGGGGCCATCTTGGGTCTGAGAGGCATCCTAGAGCATAAGGAATCCCAGCAGTCAGGCGGCCATTTCAGGCCTCAGGCCCCTGAACAACTGTCCACACCTTTTCCCCAGCAAACAAAACTCACCAGACCAGGCACTTGCTGCCAGATTGCAGAAGCCACTTGGCACTGTCAAACCAGCCTAGCTTGGCAAGGGGGCCATCTTGGGTCTGAGAGGCATCCTGAAAGAAAAGGAATTCCAGTAGTCAGCCGGCCATTTGAGGCCTCAGGCCCCTGAACAACTGTCCACGCCTTTTCCCCAGCAAACAAAACTCACCAGACCAGGCACTTGCTGCCAGATTGCAGAAGCCACTTGGCACTGTCAAACCAGCCTAGCTTGGCAAGGGGGCCATCTTGGGTCTGAGAGGCATCCTGGAGTATAAGGAATTCCAGTATCAGCCGGCCATTTCAGGCCTCAGGCCCCTGAACAACTGTCCACGCCTTTTCCCCAGCAAACAAAACTCACCAGACCAGGCACTTGCTGCCAGATTGCAGAAGCCACTTGGCACTGTCAAACCAGCCTAGCTTGGCAAGGGGGCCATCTTGGGTCTGAGAGGCATCCTGCAGTATAAGGAATTCCAGTAGTCAGCCGGCCATTTCAGGCCTCAGGCCCCTGAACAACTGTCCACGCCTTTTCCCCAGCAAACAAAACTCACCAGACCAGGCACTTGGTGCCAGATGCAGAAGCCACTTGGCACTGTCAAACCAGCCTAGCTTGGCAAGGGAGCCATATTGGGTCTGAGAGGCATCCTGAAAGAAAAGGAAGTCCAGTAGTCAGCCGGCCATTTCAGGCCTCAGGCCCCTGAACAACTGTCCACGCCTTTTCCCCAGCAAACAAAACTCACCAGACCAGGCACTTGGTGCCACATCACAGAAGCCACTTGGCACTGTCAAACCAGCCTAGGTTGGCAAGGGGGCCATCTTGGGTCTGAGAGGCATCCTGGAGTATAAGGAATTCCAGTAGTCAGCCGGCCATTTCAGGCCTCAGGCCCCTGAACAACTGTCCACGCCTTTTCCCCAGCAAACAAAACTCACCAGACCAGGCACTTGGTGCCAGATTGCAGAAGCCACTTGGCACTGTCAAACCAGCCTAGCTTGGCAAGGGGGCCATCTTGGGTCTGAGAGGCATCCTAGAGCATAAGGAATCCCAGCAGTCAGCCGGCCATTTCAGGCCTCAGGCCCCTGAACAACTGTCCACACCTTTTCCCCAGCAAACAAAACTCACCAGACCAGGCACTTGCTGCCAGATTGCAGAAGCCACTTGGCACTGTCAAACCAGCCTAGCTTGGCAAGGGGGCCATCTTGGGTCTGAGAGGCATCCTGAAAGAAAAGGAATTCCAGTAGTCAGCCGGCCATTTGAGGCCTCAGGCCCCTGAACAACTGTCCACGCCTTTTCCCCAGCAAACAAAACTCACCAGACCAGGCACTTGGTGCCAGATTGCAGAAGCCACTTGGCACTGTCAAACCAGCCTAGCTTGGCAAGGGGGCCATCTTGGGTCTGAGAGGCATCCTGAAAGAAAAGGAAGTCCAGTAGTCAGCCGGCCATTTCAGGCCTCAGGCCCCTGAACAACTGTCCACGCCTTTTCCCCAGCAAACAAAACTCACCAGACCAGGCACTTGCTGCCAGATTGCAGAAGCCACTTGGCACTGTCAAACCAGCCTAGGTTGGCAAGGGGGCCATCTTGGGTCTGAGAGGCATCCTGGAGCATAAGGAATTCCAGTAGTCAGCCGGCCATTTGAGGCCTCAGGCCCCTGAACAACTGTCCACCCCTTTTCCCCAGCAAACAAAACTCACCAGACCAGGCACTTGGTGCCACATAACAGAAGCCACTTGGCACTGTCAAACCAGCCTAGCTTGGCAAGGGGGCCATCTTGGGTCTGAGAGGCATCCTGGAGTATAAGGAATTCCAGTAGTCAGCCGGCCATTTCAGGCCTCAGGCCCCTGAACAACTGTCCACGCCTTTTCCCCAGCAAACAAAACTCACCAGACCAGGCACTTGGTGCCAGATTGCAGAAGCCACTTGGCACTGTCAAACCAGCCTAGCTTGGCAAGGGGGCCATCTTGGGTCTGAGAGGCATCCTAGAGCATAAGGAATCCCAGCAGTCAGGCGGCCATTTCAGGCCTCAGGCCCCTGAACAACTGTCCACACCTTTTCCCCAGCAAACAAAACTCACCAGACCAGGCACTTGGTGCCAGATTGCAGAAGCCACTTGGCACTGTCAAACCAGCCTAGCTTGGCAAGGGGGCCATCTTGGGTCTGAGAGGCATCCTGAACGAAAAGGAATTCCAGTAGTCAGCCGGCCATTTCAGGCCTCAGGCCCCTGAACAACTGTCCACGCCTTTTCCCCAGCAAACAAAACTCACCAGACCAGGCACTTGCTGCCAGATTGCAGAAGCCACTTGGCACTGTCAAACCAGCCTAGCTTGGCAAGGGGGCCATCTTGGGTCTGAGAGGCATCCTAGAGCATAAGGAATCCCAGCTGTTAGGCGGCCATTTCAGGCCTCAGGCCCCTGAACAACTGTCCACGCCTTTTCCCCAGCAAACAAAACTCACCAGACCAGGCACTTGCTGCCAGATTGCAGAAGCCACTTGGCACTGTCAAACCAGCCTAGGTTGGCAAGGGGGCCATCTTGGGTCTGAGAGGCATCCTGGAGCATAAGGAATTCCAGTAGTCAGCCGGCCATTTCAGGCCTCAGGCCCCTGAACAACTGTCCACGCCTTTTCCCCAGCAAACAAAACTCACCAGACCAGGCACTTGCTGCCAGATTGCAGAAGCCACTTGGCACTGTCAAACCAGCCTAGCTTGGCAAGGGGGCCATCTTGGGTCTGAGAGGCATCCTGGAGTATAAGGAATTCCAGTATCAGCCGGCCATTTCAGGCCTCAGGCCCCTGAACAACTGTCCACGCCTTTTCCCCAGCAAACAAAACTCACCAGACCAGGCACTTGCTGCCAGATTGCAGAAGCCACTTGGCACTGTCAAACCAGCCTAGCTTGGCAAGGGGGCCATCTTGGGTCTGAGAGGCATCCTGGAGTATAAGGAATTCCAGTAGTCAGCCGGCCATTTCAGGCCTCAGGCCCCTGAACAACTGTCCACGCCTTTTCCCCAGCAAACAAAACTCACCAGACCAGGCACTTGGTGCCAGATGCAGAAGCCACTTGGCACTGTCAAACCAGCCTAGCTTGGCAAGGGAGCCATATTGGGTCTGAGAGGCATCCTGAAAGAAAAGGAAGTCCAGTAGTCAGCCGGCCATTTCAGGCCTCAGGCCCCTGAACAACTGTCCACGCCTTTTCCCCAGCAAACAAAACTCACCAGACCAGGCACTTGGTGCCACATCACAGAAGCCACTTGGCACTGTCAAACCAGCCTAGGTTGGCAAGGGGGCCATCTTGGGTCTGAGAGGCATCCTGGAGTATAAGGAATTCCAGTAGTCAGCCGGCCATTTCAGGCCTCAGGCCCCTGAACAACTGTCCACGCCTTTTCCCCAGCAAACAAAACTCACCAGACCAGGCACTTGGTGCCAGATTGCAGAAGCCACTTGGCACTGTCAAACCAGCCTAGCTTGGCAAGGGGGCCATCTTGGGTCTGAGAGGCATCCTAGAGCATAAGGAATCCCAGCAGTCAGGCGGCCATTTCAGGCCTCAGGCCCCTGAACAACTGTCCACACCTTTTCCCCAGCAAACAAAACTCACCAGACCAGGCACTTGCTGCCAGATTGCAGAAGCCACTTGGCACTGTCAAACCAGCCTAGCTTGGCAAGGGGGCCATCTTGGGTCTGAGAGGCATCCTGAAAGAAAAGGAATTCCAGTAGTCAGCCGGCCATTTGAGGCCTCAGGCCCCTGAACAACTGTCCACGCCTTTTCCCCAGCAAACAAAACTCACCAGACCAGGCACTTGCTGCCAGATTGCAGAAGCCACTTGGCACTGTCAAACCAGCCTAGCTTGGCAAGGGGGCCATCTTGGGTCTGAGAGGCATCCTGGAGTATAAGGAATTCCAGTATCAGCCGGCCATTTCAGGCCTCAGGCCCCTGAACAACTGTCCACGCCTTTTCCCCAGCAAACAAAACTCACCAGACCAGGCACTTGCTGCCAGATTGCAGAAGCCACTTGGCACTGTCAAACCAGCCTAGCTTGGCAAGGGGGCCATCTTGGGTCTGAGAGGCATCCTGCAGTATAAGGAATTCCAGTAGTCAGCCGGCCATTTCAGGCCTCAGGCCCCTGAACAACTGTCCACGCCTTTTCCCCAGCAAACAAAACTCACCAGACCAGGCACTTGGTGCCAGATGCAGAAGCCACTTGGCACTGTCAAACCAGCCTAGCTTGGCAAGGGAGCCATATTGGGTCTGAGAGGCATCCTGAAAGAAAAGGAAGTCCAGTAGTCAGCCGGCCATTTCAGGCCTCAGGCCCCTGAACAACTGTCCACGCCTTTTCCCCAGCAAACAAAACTCACCAGACCAGGCACTTGGTGCCACATCACAGAAGCCACTTGGCACTGTCAAACCAGCCTAGGTTGGCAAGGGGGCCATCTTGGGTCTGAGAGGCATCCTGGAGTATAAGGAATTCCAGTAGTCAGCCGGCCATTTCAGGCCTCAGGCCCCTGAACAACTGTCCACGCCTTTTCCCCAGCAAACAAAACTCACCAGACCAGGCACTTGGTGCCAGATTGCAGAAGCCACTTGGCACTGTCAAACCAGCCTAGCTTGGCAAGGGGGCCATCTTGGGTCTGAGAGGCATCCTAGAGCATAAGGAATCCCAGCAGTCAGCCGGCCATTTCAGGCCTCAGGCCCCTGAACAACTGTCCACACCTTTTCCCCAGCAAACAAAACTCACCAGACCAGGCACTTGCTGCCAGATTGCAGAAGCCACTTGGCACTGTCAAACCAGCCTAGCTTGGCAAGGGGGCCATCTTGGGTCTGAGAGGCATCCTGAAAGAAAAGGAATTCCAGTAGTCAGCCGGCCATTTGAGGCCTCAGGCCCCTGAACAACTGTCCACGCCTTTTCCCCAGCAAACAAAACTCACCAGACCAGGCACTTGGTGCCAGATTGCAGAAGCCACTTGGCACTGTCAAACCAGCCTAGCTTGGCAAGGGGGCCATCTTGGGTCTGAGAGGCATCCTGAAAGAAAAGGAAGTCCAGTAGTCAGCCGGCCATTTCAGGCCTCAGGCCCCTGAACAACTGTCCACGCCTTTTCCCCAGCAAACAAAACTCACCAGACCAGGCACTTGGTGCCAGATTGCAGAAGCCACTTGGCACTGTCAAACCAGCCTAGCTTGGCAAGGGGGCCATCTTGGGTCTGAGAGGCATCCTGGAGTATAAGGAATTCCAGTAGTCAGCCGGCCATTTCAGGCCTCAGGCCCCTGAACAACTGTCCACGCCTT
The DNA here is from genome assembly GCF_963513975.1 of Fringilla coelebs. Taxonomy (NCBI): domain Eukaryota; kingdom Metazoa; phylum Chordata; class Aves; order Passeriformes; family Fringillidae; genus Fringilla; species Fringilla coelebs. The sequence continues at coordinate 3,638,748 of NC_140066.1, read as the reverse complement.
TTCCCCAGCAAACAAAACTCACCAGACCAGGCACTTGCTGCCAGATTGCAGAAGCCACTTGGCACTGTCAAACCAGCCTAGGTTGGCAAGGGGGCCATCTTGGGTCTGAGAGGCATCCTGGAGTATAAGGAATTCCAGTAGTCAGCCGGCCATTTCAGGCCTCAGGCCCCTGAACAACTGTCCACGCCTTTTCCCCAGCAAACAAAACTCACCAGACCAGGCACTTGCTGCCAGATTGCAGAAACCACTTGGCACTGTCAAACCAGCCTAGCTTGGCAAGGGGGCCATCTTGGGTCTGAGAGGCATCCTAGAGCATAAGGAATCCCAGCAGTCAGGCGGCCATTTCAGGCCTCAGGCCCCTGAACAACTGTCCACGCCTTTTCCCCAGCAAACAAAACTCACCAGACCAGGCACTTGCTGCCACATCACACAAGCCACTTGGCAATGTCAAACCAGCCTAGCTTGGCAAGGGGGCCATCTTGGGTCTGAGAGGCATCCTGAAAGAAAAGGAATTCCAGTAGTCAGCCGGCCATTTCAGGCCTCAGGCCCCTGAACAACTGTCCACGCCTTTTCCCCAGCAAACAAAACTCACCAGACCAGGCACTTCCTGCCAGATTGCAGAAGCCACTTGGCACTGTCAAACCAGCCTAGCTTGGCAAGGGGGCCATCTTGGGTCTGAGAGGCATCCTGGAGTATAAGGAATTCCAGTAGTCAGCCGGCCATTTCAGGCCTCAGGCCCCTGAACAACTGTCCACGCCTTTTCCCCAGCAAACAAAACTCACCAGACCAGGCACTTGCTGCCAGATTGCAGAAGCCACTTGGCACTGTCAAACCAGCCTAGCTTGGCAAGGGGGCCATCTTGGGTCTGAGAGGCATCCTGAAAGAAAAGGAATTCCAGTAGTCAGCCGGCCATTTCAGGCCTCAGGCCCCTGAACAACTGTCCACGCCTTTTCCCCAGCAAACAAAACTCACCAGACCAGGCACTTGCTGCCAGATTGCAGAAGCCACTTGGCACTTTCAAATCAGCCTAGCTTGGCAAGGGGGCCATCTTGGGTCTGAGAGGCATCCTGGAGCATAAGGAATTCCAGTAGTCAGCCGGCCATTTCAGGCCTCAGGCCCCTGAACAACTGTCCACGCCTTTTCCCCAGCAAACAAAACTCACCAGACCAGGCACTTGGTGCCAGATTGCAGAAGCCACTTGGCACTTTCAAATCAGCCTAGGTTGGCAAGGGGGCCATCTTGGGTCTGAGAGGCATCCTAGAGCATAAGGAATCCCAGCAGTCAGGGGCCATTTCAGGCCTCAGGCCCCTGAACAACTGTCCACACCTTTTCCCCAGCAAACAAAACTCACCAGACCAGGCACTTGCTGCCAGATTGCAGAAGCCACTTGGCACTGTCAAACCAGCCTAGCTTGGCAAGGGGGCCATCTTGGGTCTGAGAGGCATCCTGGAGCATAAGGAATTCCAGTAGTCACACGGCCATTTGAGGCCTCAGGCCCCTGAACAACTGTCCACACCTTTTCCCCAGCAAACAAAACTCACCAGACCAGGCACTTGCTGCCAGATTGCAGAAGCCACTTGGCACTGTCAAACCAGCCTAGCTTGGCAAGGGGGCCATCTTGGGTCTGAGAGGCATCCTGAACGAAAAGGAATTCCAGTAGTCAGCCGGCCATTTCAGGCCTCAGGCCCCTGAACAACTGTCCACACCTTTTCCCCAGCAAACAAAACTCACCAGACCAGGCACTTGCTGCCAGATTGCAGAAGCCACTTGGCACTGTCAAACCAGCCTAGGTTGGCAAGGGGGCCATCTTGGGTCTGAGAGGCATCCTGGAGTATAAGGAATTCCAGTAGTCAGCCGGCCATTTCAGGCCTCAGGCCCCTGAACAACTGTCCACGCCTTTTCCCCAGCAAACAAAACTCACCAGACCAGGCACTTGGTGCCAGATGCAGAAGCCACTTGGCACTGTCAAACCAGCCTAGGTTGGCAAGGGGGCCATATTGGGTCTGAGAGGCATCCTGAAAGAAAAGGAAGTCCAGTAGTCAGCCGGCCATTTCAGGCCTCAGGCCCCTGAACAACTGTCCACGCCTTTTCCCCAGCAAACAAAACTCACCAGACCAGGCACTTAGTGCCACATCACAGAAGCCACTTGGCACTGTCAAACCAGCCTAGGTTGGCAAGGGGGCCATCTTGGGTCTGAGAGGCATCCTGGAGTATAAGGAATTCCAGTAGTCAGCCGGCCATTTCAGGCCTCAGGCCCCTGAACAACTGTCCACGCCTTTTCCCCAGCAAACAAAACTCACCAGACCAGGCACTTGCTGCCAGATTGCAGAAACCACTTGGCACTGTCAAACCAGCCTAGCTTGGCAAGGGGGCCATCTTGGGTCTGAGAGGCATCCTAGAGCATAAGGAATTCCAGCAGTCAGGCGGCCATTTCAGGCCTCAGGCCCCTGAACAACTGTCCACGCCTTTTCCCCAGCAAACAAAACTCACCAGACCAGGCACTTGCTGCCAGATTGCAGAAGCCACTTGGCACTGTCAAACCAGCCTAGCTTGGCAAGGGGGCCATCTTGGGGCTGAGAGGCATCCTGAAAGAAAAGGAATTCCAGCAGTTAGGCGGCCATTTCAGGCCTCAGGCCCCTGAACAACTGTCCACGCCTTTTCCCCAGCAAACAAAACTCACCAGACCAGGCACTTGCTGCCAGATTGCAGAAGCCACTTGGCACTGTCAAACCAGCCTAGCTTGGCAAGGGGGCCATCTTGGGTCTTAGAGGCATCCTGAAAGAAAAGGAATTCCAGTAGTCAGCCGGCCATTTCAGGCCTCAGGCCCCTGAACAACTGTCCACGCCTTTTCCCCAGCAAACAAAACTCACCAGACCAGGCACTTGCTGCCACATCACAGAAGCCACTTGGCAATGTCAAACCAGCCTAGCTTGGCAAGGGGGCCATCTTGGGTCTGAGAGGCATCCTGGAGTATGAGGAATTCCAGTAGTCAGCCGGCCATTTCAGGCCTCAGGCCCCTGAACAACTGTCCACGCCTTTTCCCCAGCAAACAAAACTCACCAGACCAGGCACTTGGTGCCAGATTGCAGAAGCCACTTGGCACTGTCAAACCAGCCTAGCTTGGCAAGGGGGCCATCTTGGGTCTGAGAGGCATCCTGAAAGAAAAGGAATTCCAGTAGTCAGCCGGCCATTTCAGGCCTCAGGCCCCTGAACAACTGTCCACGCCTTTTCCCCAGCAAACAAAACTCACCAGACCAGGCACTTCCTGCCAGATTGCAGAAGCCACTTGGCACTGTCAAACCAGCCTAGCTTGGCAAGGGGGCCATCTTGGGTCTGAGAGGCATCCTGGAGTATAAGGAATTCCAGTAGTCAGCCGGCCATTTCAGGCCTCAGGCCCCTGAACAACTGTCCACGCCTTTTCCCCAGCAAACAAAACTCACCAGACCAGGCACTTGGTGCCAGATTGCAGAAGCCACTTGGCACTGTCAAACCAGCCTAGCTTGGCAAGGGGGCCATCTTGGGTCTGAGAGGCATCCTGAAAGAAAAGGAATTCCAGTAGTCAGCCGGCCATTTCAGGCCTCAGGCCCCTGAACAACTGTCCACGCCTTTTCCCCAGCAAACAAAACTCACCAGACCAGGCACTTGCTGCCAGATTGCAGAAGCCACTTGGCACTTTCAAATCAGCCTAGCTTGGCAAGGGGGCCATCTTGGGTCTGAGAGGCATCCTAGAGCATAAGGAATCCCAGCAGTCAGCCGGCCATTTGAGGCCTCAGGCCCCTGAACAACTGTCCACACCTTTTCCCCAGCAAACAAAACTCACCAGACCAGGCACTTGGTGCCAGATTGCAGAAGCCACTTGGCACTGTCAAACCAGCCTAGGTTGGCAAGGGGGCCATCTTGGGTCTGAGAGGCATCCTGGAGTATAAGGAATAACAGTAGTCAGGCGGCCATTTCAGGCCTCAGGCCCCTGAACAACTGTCCACACCTTTTCCCCAGCAAACAAAACTCACCAGACCAGGCACTTGGTGCCAGATTGCAGAAGCCACTTGGCACTTTCAAATCAGCCTAGGTTGGCAAGGGGGCCATCTTGGGTCTGAGAGGCATCCTGGAGCATAAGGAATTCCAGTAGTCAGCCGGCCATTTCAGGCCTCAGGCCCCTGAACAACTGTCCACGCCTTTTCCCCAGCAAACAAAACTCACCAGACCAGGCACTTGGTGCCAGATTGCAGAAGCCACTTGGCACTTTCAAATCAGCCTAGGTTGGCAAGGGGGCCATCTTGGGTCTGAGAGGCATCCTAGAGCATAAGGAATCCCAGCAGTCAGGGGCCATTTCAGGCCTCAGGCCCCTGAACAACTGTCCACACCTTTTCCCCAGCAAACAAAACTCACCAGACCAGGCACTTGCTGCCAGATTGCAGAAGCCACTTGGCACTGTCAAACCAGCCTAGCTTGGCAAGGGGGCCATCTTGGGTCTGAGAGGCATCCTGGAGCATAAGGAATTCCAGTAGTCACACGGCCATTTGAGGCCTCAGGCCCCTGAACAACTGTCCACACCTTTTCCCCAGCAAACAAAACTCACCAGACCAGGCACTTGCTGCCAGATTGCAGAAGCCACTTGGCACTGTCAAACCAGCCTAGCTTGGCAAGGGGGCCATCTTGGGTCTGAGAGGCATCCTGAACGAAAAGGAATTCCAGTAGTCAGCCGGCCATTTCAGGCCTCAGGCCCCTGAACAACTGTCCACACCTTTTCCCCAGCAAACAAAACTCACCAGACCAGGCACTTGCTGCCAGATTGCAGAAGCCACTTGGCACTGTCAAACCAGCCTAGGTTGGCAAGGGGGCCATCTTGGGTCTGAGAGGCATCCTGGAGCATAAGGAATTCCAGTAGTCAGACGGCCATTTGAGGCCTCAGGCCCCTGAACAACTGTCCACGCCTTTTCCCCAGCAAACAAAACTCACCAGACCAGGCACTTGCTGCCAGATTGCAGAAGCCACTTGGCACTGTCAAACCAGCCTAGGTTGGCAAGGGGGCCATCTTGGGTCTGAGAGGCATCCTGGAGTATAAGGAATTCCAGTATCAGCCGGCCATTTCAGGCCTCAGGCCCCTGAACAACTGTCCACGCCTTTTCCCCAGCAAACAAAACTCACCAGACCAGGCACTTCCTGCCAGATTGCAGAAGCCACTTGGCACTGTCAAACCAGCCTAGCTTGGCAAGGGGGCCATCTTGGGTCTGAGAGGCATCCTGGAGTATAAGGAATTCCAGTAGTCAGCCGGCCATTTCAGGCCTCAGGCCCCTGAACAACTGTCCACGCCTTTTCCCCAGCAAACAAAACTCACCAGACCAGGCACTTGGTGCCAGATGCAGAAGCCACTTGGCACTGTCAAACCAGCCTAGGTTGGCAAGGGGGCCATATTGGGTCTGAGAGGCATCCTGAAAGAAAAGGAAGTCCAGTAGTCAGCCGGCCATTTCAGGCCTCAGGCCCCTGAACAACTGTCCACGCCTTTTCCCCAGCAAACAAAACTCACCAGACCAGGCACTTAGTGCCACATCACAGAAGCCACTTGGCACTGTCAAACCAGCCTAGCTTGGCAAGGGGGCCATATTGGGTCTGAGAGGCATCCTGAAAGAAAAGGAAGTCCAGTAGTCAGGCGGCCATTTCAGGCCTCAGGCCCCTGAACAACTGTCCACGCCTTTTCCCCAGCAAACAAAACTCACCAGACCAGGCACTTGCTGCCAGATTGCAGAAGCCACTTGGCACTGTCAAACCAGCCTAGCTTGGCAAGGGGGCCATCTTGGGGCTGAGAGGCATCCTGAAAGAAAAGGAATTCCAGCAGTTAGGCGGCCATTTCAGGCCTCAGGCCCCTGAACAACTGTCCACGCCTTTTCCCCAGCAAACAAAACTCACCAGACCAGGCACTTGCTGCCAGATTGCAGAAGCCACTTGGCACTGTCAAACCAGCCTAGCTTGGCAAGGGGGCCATCTTGGGTCTTAGAGGCATCCTGAAAGAAAAGGAATTCCAGTAGTCAGCCGGCCATTTCAGGCCTCAGGCCCCTGAACAACTGTCCACGCCTTTTCCCCAGCAAACAAAACTCACCAGACCAGGCACTTGCTGCCAGATTGCAGAAGCCACTTGGCACTGTCAAACCAGCCTAGCTTGGCAAGGGGGCCATCTTGGGTCTGAGAGGCATCCTGGAGTATGAGGAATTCCAGTAGTCAGCCGGCCATTTCAGGCCTCAGGCCCCTGAACAACTGTCCACGCCTTTTCCCCAGCAAACAAAACTCACCAGACCAGGCACTTGGTGCCAGATGCAGAAGCCACTTGGCACTGTCAAACCAGCCTAGCTTGGCAAGGGGGCCATATTGGGTCTGAGAGGCATCCTGAAAGAAAAGGAATTCCAGTAGTCAGCCGGCCATTTCAGGCCTCAGGCCCCTGAACAACTGTCCACGCCTTTTCCCCAGCAAACAAAACTCACCAGACCAGGCACTTGCTGCCACATCACAGAAGCCACTTGGCAATGTCAAACCAGCCTAGGTTGGCAAGGGGGCCATCTTGGGTCTGAGAGGCATCCTGGAGTATAAGGAATTCCAGTAGTCAGCCGGCCATTTCAGGCCTCAGGCCCCTGAACAACTGTCCACGCCTTTTCCCCAGCAAACAAAACTCACCAGACCAGGCACTTGGTGCCAGATTGCAGAAGCCACTTGGCACTGTCAAACCAGCCTAGCTTGGCAAGGGGGCCATCTTGGGTCTGAGAGGCATCCTGAAAGAAAAGGAATTCCAGTAGTCAGCCGGCCATTTCAGGCCTCAGGCCCCTGAACAACTGTCCACGCCTTTTCCCCAGCAAACAAAACTCACCAGACCAGGCACTTCCTGCCAGATTGCAGAAGCCACTTGGCACTGTCAAACCAGCCTAGCTTGGCAAGGGGGCCATCTTGGGTCTGAGAGGCATCCTGGAGTATAAGGAATTCCAGTAGTCAGCCGGCCATTTCAGGCCTCAGGCCCCTGAACAACTGTCCACGCCTTTTCCCCAGCAAACAAAACTCACCAGACCAGGCACTTGCTGCCAGATTGCAGAAGCCACTTGGCACTGTCAAACCAGCCTAGCTTGGCAAGGGGGCCATCTTGGGGCTGAGAGGCATCCTGAAAGAAAAGGAATTCCAGTAGTCAGCCGGCCATTTCAGGCCTCAGGCCCCTGAACAACTGTCCACGCCTTTTCCCCAGCAAACAAAACTCACCAGACCAGGCACTTGCTGCCAGATTGCAGAAGCCACTTGGCACTTTCAAATCAGCCTAGCTTGGCAAGGGGGCCATCTTGGGTCTGAGAGGCATCCTAGAGCATAAGGAATCCCAGCAGTCAGCCGGCCATTTGAGGCCTCAGGCCCCTGAACAACTGTCCACACCTTTTCCCCAGCAAACAAAACTCACCAGACCAGGCACTTGGTGCCAGATTGCAGAAGCCACTTGGCACTGTCAAACCAGCCTAGGTTGGCAAGGGGGCCATCTTGGGTCTGAGAGGCATCCTGGAGTATAAGGAATAACAGTAGTCAGGCGGCCATTTCAGGCCTCAGGCCCCTGAACAACTGTCCACACCTTTTCCCCAGCAAACAAAACTCACCAGACCAGGCACTTGGTGCCAGATTGCAGAAGCCACTTGGCACTTTCAAATCAGCCTAGGTTGGCAAGGGGGCCATCTTGGGTCTGAGAGGCATCCTGGAGCATAAGGAATTCCAGTAGTCAGCCGGCCATTTCAGGCCTCAGGCCCCTGAACAACTGTCCACGCCTTTTCCCCAGCAAACAAAACTCACCAGACCAGGCACTTGGTGCCAGATTGCAGAAGCCACTTGGCACTTTCAAATCAGCCTAGGTTGGCAAGGGGGCCATCTTGGGTCTGAGAGGCATCCTAGAGCATAAGGAATCCCAGCAGTCAGGGGCCATTTCAGGCCTCAGGCCCCTGAACAACTGTCCACACCTTTTCCCCAGCAAACAAAACTCACCAGACCAGGCACTTGCTGCCAGATTGCAGAAGCCACTTGGCACTGTCAAACCAGCCTAGCTTGGCAAGGGGGCCATCTTGGGTCTGAGAGGCATCCTGGAGCATAAGGAATTCCAGTAGTCACACGGCCATTTGAGGCCTCAGGCCCCTGAACAACTGTCCACACCTTTTCCCCAGCAAACAAAACTCACCAGACCAGGCACTTGCTGCCAGATTGCAGAAGCCACTTGGCACTGTCAAACCAGCCTAGCTTGGCAAGGGGGCCATCTTGGGTCTGAGAGGCATCCTGAACGAAAAGGAATTCCAGTAGTCAGCCGGCCATTTCAGGCCTCAGGCCCCTGAACAACTGTCCACACCTTTTCCCCAGCAAACAAAACTCACCAGACCAGGCACTTGCTGCCAGATTGCAGAAGCCACTTGGCACTGTCAAACCAGCCTAGGTTGGCAAGGGGGCCATCTTGGGTCTGAGAGGCATCCTGGAGCATAAGGAATTCCAGTAGTCAGACGGCCATTTGAGGCCTCAGGCCCCTGAACAACTGTCCACGCCTTTTCCCCAGCAAACAAAACTCACCAGACCAGGCACTTCCTGCCAGATTGCAGAAGCCACTTGGCACTGTCAAACCAGCCTAGGTTGGCAAGGGGGCCATCTTGGGTCTGAGAGGCATCCTGGAGTATAAGGAATTCCAGTATCAGCCGGCCATTTCAGGCCTCAGGCCCCTGAACAACTGTCCACGCCTTTTCCCCAGCAAACAAAACTCACCAGACCAGGCACTTCCTGCCAGATTGCAGAAGCCACTTGGCACTGTCAAACCAGCCTAGCTTGGCAAGGGGGCCATCTTGGGTCTGAGAGGCATCCTGGAGTATAAGGAATTCCAGTAGTCAGCCGGCCATTTCAGGCCTCAGGCCCCTGAACAACTGTCCACGCCTTTTCCCCAGCAAACAAAACTCACCAGACCAGGCACTTGGTGCCAGATGCAGAAGCCACTTGGCACTGTCAAACCAGCCTAGGTTGGCAAGGGGGCCATATTGGGTCTGAGAGGCATCCTGAAAGAAAAGGAAGTCCAGTAGTCAGCCGGCCATTTCAGGCCTCAGGCCCCTGAACAACTGTCCACGCCTTTTCCCCAGCAAACAAAACTCACCAGACCAGGCACTTAGTGCCACATCACAGAAGCCACTTGGCACTGTCAAACCAGCCTAGCTTGGCAAGGGGGCCATATTGGGTCTGAGAGGCATCCTGAAAGAAAAGGAAGTCCAGTAGTCAGCCGGCCATTTCAGGCCTCAGGCCCCTGAACAACTGTCCACGCCTTTTCCCCAGCAAACAAAACTCACCAGACCAGGCACTTGCTGCCAGATTGCAGAAGCCACTTGGCACTGTCAAACCAGCCTAGCTTGGCAAGGGGGCCATCTTGGGGCTGAGAGGCATCCTAGAGCATAAGGAATCCCAGCAGTCAGGCGGCCATTTCAGGCCTCAGGCCCCTGAACAACTGTCCACACCTTTTCCCCAGCAAACAAAACTCACCAGACCAGGCACTTGCTGCCAGATTGCAGAAGCCACTTGGCACTGTCAAACCAGCCTAGCTTGGCAAGGGGGCCATCTTGGGTCTGAGAGGCATCCTGAAAGAAAAGGAATTCCAGTAGTCAGCCGGCCATTTAAGGCCTCAGGCCCCTGAACAACTGTCCACGCCTTTTCCCCAGCAAACAAAACTCACCAGACCAGGCACTTGCTGCCAGATTGCAGAAGCCACTTGGCACTGTCAAACCAGCCTAGCTTGGCAAGGGGGCCATCTTGGGTCTGAGAGGCATCCTGAAAGAAAAGGAATTCTAGTAGTCAGCCGGCCATTTCAGGCCTCAGGCCCCTGAACAACTGTCCACGCCTTTTCCCCAGCAAACAAAACTCACCAGACCAGGCACTTGCTGCCAGATTGCAGAAGCCACTTGGCACTGTCAAACCAGCCTAGCTTGGCAAGGGGGCCATCTTGGGGCTGAGAGGCATCCTGAAAGAAAAGGAATTCCAGTAGTCAGACGGCCATTTCAGGCCTCAGGCCCCTGAACAACTGTCCACGCCTTTTCCCCAGCAAACAAAACTCACCAGACCAGGCACTTGGTGCCAGATTGCAGAAGCCACTTGGCACTGTCAAACCAGCCTAGCTTGGCAAGGGGGCCATCTTGGGTCTGAGAGGCATCCTAGAGCATAAGGAATCCCAGCAGTTAGGCGGCCATTTCAGGCCTCAGGCCCCTGAACAACTGTCCACGCCTTTTCCCCAGCAAACAAAACTCACCAGACCAGGCACTTGCTGCCAGATTGCAGAAGCCACTTGGCAATGTCAAACCAGCCTAGCTTGGCAAGGGGGCCATCTTGGGTCTGAGAGGCATCCTGGAGTATAAGGAATTCCAGTAGTCAGCCGGCCATTTCAGGCCTCAGGCCCCTGAACAACTGTCCACGCCTTTTCCCCAGCAAACAAAACTCACCAGACCAGGCACTTGGTGCCAGATTGCAGAAGCCACTTGGCACTGTCAAACCAGCCTAGCTTGGCAAGGGGGCCATCTTGGGTCTGAGAGGCATCCTTAAAGAAAAGGAATTCCAGTAGTCAGCCGGCCATTTCAGGCCTCAGGCCCCTGAACAATTGTCCACGCCTTTTCCCCAGCAAACAAAACTCACCAGACCAGGCACTTGCTGCCAGATTGCAGAAGCCACTTGGCACTGTCAAACCAGCCTAGCTTGGCAAGGGGGCCATCTTGGGTCTGAGAGGCATCCTGGAGTATAAGGAATTCCAGGAGTCAGGCGGCCATTTCAGGCCTCAGGCCCCTGAACAACTGTCCACGCCTTTTCCCCAGCAAACAAAACTCACCAGACCAGGCACTTGCTGCCAGATTGCAGAAGCCACTTGGCACTGTCAAACCAGCCTAGCTTGGCAAGGGGGCCATCTTGGGTCTGAGAGGCATCCTGAAAGAAAAGGAATTCCAGTAGTCAGCCGGCCATTTCAGGCCTCAGGCCCCTGAACAACTGTCCACGCCTTTTCCCCAGCAAACAAAACTCACCAGACCAGGCACTTGCTGCCAGATTGCAGAAGCCACTTGGCACTGTCAAACCAGCCTAGCTTGGCAAGGGGGCCATCTTGGGGCTGAGAGGCATCCTGAAAGAAAAGGAATTCCAGTAGTCAGCCGGCCATTTCAGGCCTCAGGCCCCTGAACAACTGTCCACGCCTTTTCCCCAGCAAACAAAACTCACCAGACCAGGCACTTGGTGCCAGATTGCGGAAGCCACTTGGCACTGTCAAACCAGCCTAGCTTGGCAAGGGGGCCATCTTGGGTCTGAGAGGCATCCTAGAGCATAAGGAATCCCAGCAGTCAGGCGGCCATTTCAGGCCTCAGGCCCCTGAACAACTGTCCACACCTTTTCCCCAGCAAACAAAACTCACCAGACCAGGCACTTGCTGCCAGATTGCAGAAGCCACTTGGCACTGTCAAACCAGCCTAGCTTGGCAAGGGGTCCATCTTGGGTCTTAGAGGCATCCTGGAGCATAAGGAATTCCAGTAGTCAGCCGGCCATTTGAGGCCTCAGGCCCCTGAACAACTGTCCACGCCTTTTCCCCAGCAAACAAAACTCACCAGACCAGGCACTTGCTGCCAGATTGCAGAAGCCACTTGGCACTGTCAAACCAGCATAGCTTGGCAAGGGGGCCATCTTGGGTCTGAGAGGCATCCTGAAAGAAAAGGAATTCCAGTAGTCAGGCGGCCATTTCAGGCCTCAGGCCCCTGAACAACTGTCCACGCCTTTTCCCCAGCAAACAAAACTCACCAGACCAGGCACTTGCTGCCAGATTGCAGAAGCCACTTGGCACTTTCAAATCAGCCTAGGTTGGCAAGGGGGCCATCTTGCGTCTGAGAGGCATCCTAGAGCATAAGGAATCCCAGCAGTCAGGCGGCCATTTCAGGCCTCAGGCCCCTGAACAACTGTCCACACCTTTTCCCCAGCAAACAAAACTCACCAGACCAGGCACTTGCTGCCAGATTGCAGAAGCCACTTGGCACTGTCAAACCAGCCTAGCTTGGCAAGGGGGCCATCTTGGGTCTGAGAGGCATCCTTAAAGAAAAGGAATTCCAGTAGTCAGCCGGCCATTTCAGGCCTCAGGCCCCTGAACAATTGTCCACGCCTTTTCCCCAGCAAACAAAACTCACCAGACCAGGCACTTGGTGCCAGATTGCAGAAGCCACTTGGCACTGTCAAACCAGCCTAGCTTGGCAAGGGGGCCATATTGGGTCTGAGAGGCATCCTGAAAGAAAAGGAAGTCCAGTAGTCAGCCGGCCATTTCAGGCCTCAGGCCCCTGAACAACTGTCCACGCCTTTTCCCCAGCAAACAAAACTCACCAGACCAGGCACTTGGTGCCACATAACAGAAGCCACTTGGCACTGTCAAACCAGCCTAGCTTGGCAAGGGGGCCATCTTGGGTCTGAGAGGCATCCTGGAGTATAAGGAATTCCAGTAGTCAGCCGGCCATTTCAGGCCTCAGGCCCCTGAACAACTGTCCACGCCTTTTCCCCAGCAAACAAAACTCACCAGACCAGGCACTTGCTGCCAGATTGCAGAAGCCACTTGGCACTGTCAAACCAGCCTAGCTTGGCAAGGGGGCCATCTTGGGTCTGAGAGGCATCCTAGAGCATAAGGAATCCCAGCAGTCAGGCGGCCATTTCAGGCCTCAGGCCCCTGAACAACTGTCCACACCTTTTCCCCAGCAAACAAAACTCACCAGACCAGGCACTTGGTGCCAGATTGCAGAAGCCACTTGGCACTGTCAAACCAGCCTAGCTTGGCAAGGGGGCCATCTTGGGTCTTAGAGGCATCCTGGAGCATAAGGAATTCCAGTAGTCAGGCGGCCATTTCAGGCCTCAGGCCCCTGAACAACTGTCCACGCCTTTTCCCCAGCAAACAAAACTCACCAGACCAGGCACTTGCTGCCAGATTGCAGAAGCCACTTGGCACTGTCAAACCAGCCTAGCTTGGCAAGGGGGCCATCTTGGGTCTGAGAGGCATCCTAGAGCATAAGGAATCCCAGCAGTCAGCCGGCCATTTGAGGCCTCAGGCCCCTGAACAACTGTCCACGCCTTTTCCCCAGCAAACAAAACTCACCAGACCAGGCACTTGCTGCCAGATTGCAGAAGCCACTTGGCACTGTCAAACCAGCCGGGCTTGGCAAGGGGGCCATCTTGGGTCTGAGAGGCATCCTAGAGCATAAGGAATCCCAGCAGTTAGGCGGCCATTTCAGGCCTCAGGCCCCTGAACAACTGTCCACGCCTTTTCCCCAGCAAACAAAACTCACCAGACCAGGCACTTGCTGCCAGATTGCAGAAGCCACTTGGCACTGTCAAACCAGCCTAGCTTGGCAAGGGGGCCATCTTGGGTCTGAGAGGGCATCCTGAAAGAAAAGGAATTCCAGTAGTCAGCCAGCCATTTCAGGCCTCAGGCCGCTGAACAACTGTCCACGCCTTTTCCCCAGCAAACAAAACTCACCAGACCAGGCACTTGGTGCCAGATTGCAGAAGCCACTTGGCACTGTCAAACCAGCCTAGCTTGGCAAGGGGGCCATCTTGGGTCTGAGAGGCATCCTGGAGCATAAGGAATACCAGTAGTCAGCCGGCCATTTGAGGCCTCAGGCCCCTGAACAACTGTCCACGCCTTTTCCCCAGCAAACAAAACTCACCAGACCAGGCACTTGCTGCCAGATTGCAGAAGCCACTTGGCACTGTCAAACCAGCCTAGCTTGGCAAGGGGGCCATCTTGGGTCTGAGAGGCATCCTGAAAGAAAAGGAATTCCAGTAGTCAGCCGGCCATTTCAGGCCTCAGGCCCCTGAACAACTGTCCACGCCTTTTCCCCAGCAAACAAAACTCACCAGACCAGGCACTTGGTGCCAGATTGCAGAAGCCACTTGGCACTGTCAAACCAGCCTAGCTTGGCAAGGGGGCCATCTTGGGGCTGAGAGGCATCCTGAAAGAAAAGGAATTCCAGTAGTCAGCCGGCCATTTGAGGCCTCAGGCCCCTGAACAACTGTCCACGCCTTTTCCCCAGCAAACAAAACTCACCAGACCAGGCACTTGCTGCCAGATTGCAGAAGCCACTTGGCACTTTCAAATCAGCCTAGCTTGGCAAGGGGGCCATCTTGGGTCTGAGAGGCATCCTGGAGCATAAGGAATCCCAGTAGTCAGACGGCCATTTGAGGCCTCAGGCCCCTGAACAACTGTCCACGCCTTTTCCCCAGCAAACAAAACTCACCAGACCAGGCACTTGCTGCCAGATTGCAGAAGCCACTTGGCACTGTCAAACCAGCCTAGCTTGGCAAGGGGGCCATCTTGGGTCTGAGAGGCATCCTAGAGCATAAGGAATCCCAGCAGTCAGCCGGCCATTTCAGGCCTCAGGCCCCTGAACAACTGTCCACGCCTTTTCCCCAGCAAACAAAACTCACCAGACCAGGCACTTGGTGCCAGATTGCAGAAGCCACTTGGCACTTTCAAATCAGCCTAGCTTGGCAAGGGGGCCATCTTGGGTCTGAGAGGCATCCTGGAGTATAAGGAATTCCAGTAGTCAGCCGGCCATTTCAGGCCTCAGGCCCCTGAACAACTGTCCACACCTTTTCCCCAGCAAACAAAACTCACCAGACCAGGCACTTGCTGCCAGATTGCAGAAGCCACTTGGCACTGTCAAACCAGCCTAGCTTGGCAAGGGGGCCATCTTGGGTCTGAGAGGCATCCTGAAAGAAAAGGAATTCCAGTAGTCAGCCGGCCATTTCAGGCCTCAGGCCCCTGAACAACTGTCCACGCCTTTTCCCCAGCAAACAAAACTCACCAGACCAGGCACTTGCTGCCAGATTGCAGAAGCCACTTGGCACTTTCAAATCAGCCTAGCTTGACAAGGGGGCCATCTTGGGTCTGAGAGGCATCCTGGAGTATAAGGAATTCCAGGAGTCAGCCGGCCATTTCAGGCCTCAGGCCCCTGAACAACTGTCCACGCCTTTTCCCCAGCAAACAAAACTCACCAGACCAGGCACTTGCTGCCAGATTGCAGAAGCCACTTGGCACTGTCAAACCAGCCTAGGTTGGCAAGGGGGCCATCTTGGGTCTGAGAGGCATCCTGGAGCATAACGAATTCCAGTAGTCAGACGGCCATTTGAGGCCTCAGGCCCCTGAACAACTGTCCACACTTTTTCCCCAGCAAACAAAACTCACCAGACCAGGCACTTGGTGCCAGATTGCAGAAGCCACTTGGCACTGTCAAACCAGCCTAGCTTGGCAAGGGGGCCATCTTGGGTCTGAGAGGCATCCTAGAGCATAAGGAATCCCAGCAGTCAGGCGGCCATTTGAGGCCTCAGGCCCCTGAACAACTGTCCACGCCTTTTCCCCAGCAAACAAAACTCACCAGACCAGGCACTTGCTGCCAGATTGCAGAAGCCACTTGGCACTGTCAAACCAGCCTAGCTTGGCAAGGGGGCCATCTTGGGTCTGAGAGGCATCCTGGAGTATAAGGAATTCCAGTAGTCAGGCGGCCATTTCAGGCCTCAGGCCCCTGAACAACTGTCCACGCCTTTTCCCCAGCAAACAAAACTCACCAGACCAGGCACTTGCTGCCAGATTGCAGAAGCCACTTGGCACTTTCAAATCAGCCTAGGTTGGCAAGGGGGCCATCTTGGGTCTGAGAGGCATCCTGGAGTATAAGGAATTCCAGGAGTCAGCCGGCCATTTCAGGCCTCAGGCCCCTGAACAACTGTCCACGCCTTTTCCCCAGCAAACAAAACTCACCAGACCAGGCACTTGCTGCCAGATTGCAGAAGCCACTTGGCACTGTCAAACCAGCCTAGCTTGGCAAGGGGGCCATCTTGGGTCTGAGAGGCATCCTGGAGTATAAGGAATTCCAGTAGTCAGCCGGCCATTTCAGGCCTCAGGCCCCTGAACAACTGTCCACGCCTTTTCCCCAGCAAACAAAACTCACCAGACCAGGCACTTGGTGCCAGATTGCAGAAGCCTCTTGGCACTGTCAAACCAGCCTAGCTTGGCAAGGGGGCCATCTTGGGTCTGAGAGGCATCCTAGAGCATAAGGAATTCCAGTAGGCAGACGGCCATTTCAGGCCTCATGCCCCTGAACAACTGTCCACACCTTTTCCCCAGCAAACAAAACTCACCAGACCAGGCACTTGGTGCCAGATTGCAGAAGCCACTTGGCACTGTCAAACCAGCCTAGCTTGGCAAGGGGGCCATCTTGGGTCTGAGAGGCATCCTGAAAGAAAAGGAATTCCAGTAGTCAGCCGGCCATTTCAGGCCTCAGGCCCCTGAACAACTGTCCACGCCTTTTCCCCAGCAAACAAAACTCACCAGACCAGGCACTTGCTGCCAGATTGCAGAAGCCACTTGGCACTGTCAAACCAGCCTAGCTTGGCAAGGGGGCCATCTTGGGTCTGAGAGGTATTTTGGAGTATAAGGAATACCAGTAGTCAGGCGGCCATTTGAGGCCTCAGGCCCCTGAACAACTGTCCACGCCTTTTCCCCAGCAAACAAAACTCACCAGACCAGGCACTTGCTGCCAGATTGCAGAAGCCACTTGGCACTGTCAAACCAGCCTAGCTTGGCAAGGGGGCCATCTTGGGTCTGAGAGGCATCCTGGAGTATAAGGAATCCCAGTAGTCAGCCGGCCATTTCAGGCCTCAGGCCCCTGAACAACTGTCCACGCCTTTTCCCCAGCAAACAAAACTCACCAGACCAGGCACTTGCTGCCAGATTGCAGAAGCCACTTGGCACTGTCAAACCAGCCTAGCTTGGCAAGGGGGCCATCTTGGGTCTGAGAGGCATCCTGGAGTATAAGGAATCCCAGCAGTCAGCCGGCCATTTGAGGCCTCAGGCCCCTCCCTGAACAACTGTCCACGCCTTTTCCCCAGCAAACAAAACTCACCAGACCAGGCACTTGCTGCCAGATTGCAGAAGCCACTTGGCACTGTCAAACCAGCCTAGCTTGGCAAGGGGGCCATCTTGGGTCTGAGAGGCATCCTGGAGTATAAGGAATTCCAGTAGTCAGGCGGCCATTTCAGGCCTCAGGCCCCTGAACAACTGTCCACGCCTTTTCCCCAGCAAACAAAACTCACCAGACCAGGCACTTGCTGCCAGATTGCAGAAGCCACTTGGCACTGTCAAACCAGCCTAGCTTGGCAAGGGGGCCATCTTGAGTCTGAGAGGCATCCTGAAAGGAAAGGAATTCCAGTAGTCAGCCGGCCATTTCAGGCCTCAGGCCCCTGAACAACTGTCCACGCCTTTTCCCCAGCAAACAAAACTCACCAGACCAGGCACTTGCTGCCAGATTGCAGAAGCCACTTGGCACTTTCAAATCAGCCTAGCTTGGCAAGGGGGCCATCTTGGGTCTGAGAGGCATCCTGGAGTATAAGGAATCCCAGTAGTCAGCCGGCCATTTCAGGCCTCAGGCCCCTGAACAACTGTCCACGCCTTTTCCCCAGCAAACAAAACTCACCAGACCAGGCACTTGGTGCCAGATTGCAGAAGCCACTTGGCACTGTCAAACCAGCCTAGCTTGGCAAGGGGGCCATCTTGGGTCTGAGAGGCATCCTGGAGTATAAGGAATCCCAGCAGTCAGCCGGCCATTTGAGGCCTCAGGCCCCTGAACAACTGTCCACGCCTTTTCCCCAGCAAACAAAACTCACCAGACCAGGCACTTGCTGCCAGATTGCAGAAGCCACTTGGCACTGTCAAACAAGCCTAGCTTGGCAAGGGGGCCATCTTGGGGCTGAGAGGCACCCTGGAGTATAAGGAATTCCAGTAGTCAGACGGCCATTTCAGGCCTCAGGCCCCTGAACAACTGTCCACGCCTTTTCCCCAGCAAACAAAACTCACCAGACCAGGCACTTGGTGCCAGATTGCAGAAGCCACTTGGCACTTTCAAATCAGCCTAGCTTGGCAAGGGGGCCATCTTGGGTCTGAGAGGCATCCTGGAGTATAAGGAATTCCAGTAGTCAGACGGCCATTTGAGGCCTCAGGCCCCTGAACAACTGTCCACACCTTTTCCCCAGCAAACAAAACTCACCAGACCAGGCACTTGGTGCCAGATTGCAGAAGCCACTTGGCACTGTCAAACCAGCCTAGCTTCGCAAGGGGGCCATCTTGGGTCTGAGAGGCATCCTGAAAGAAAAGGAATTCCAGTAGTCAGCCGGCCATTTCAGGCCTCAGGCCCCTGAACAACTGTCCACGCCTTTTCCCCAGCAAACAAAACTCACCAGACCAGGCACTTGCTGCCAGATTGCAGAAGCCACTTGGCACTGTCAAACCAGCCTAGCTTGGCAAGGGGGCCATCTTGGGTCTGAGAGGCATCCTAGAGCATAAGGAATTCCAGTAGGCAGACGGCCATTTCAGGCCTCATGCCCCTGAACAACTGTCCACACCTTTTCCCCAGCAAACAAAACTCACCAGACCAGGCACTTGGTGCCAGATTGCAGAAGCCACTTGGCACTGTCAAACCAGCCTAGCTTGGCAAGGGGGCCATCTTGGGTCTGAGAGGCATCCTGAAAGAAAAGGAATTCCAGTAGTCAGCCGGCCATTTCAGGCCTCAGGGCCCTGAACAACTGTCCACGCCTTTTCCCCAGCAAACAAAACTCACCAGACCAGGCACTTGCTGCCAGATTGCAGAAGCCACTTGGCACTGTCAAACCAGCCTAGCTTGGCAAGGGGGCCATCTTGGGTCTGAGAGGCATTTTGGAGTATAAGGAATACCAGTAGTCAGGCGGCCATTTGAGGCCTCAGGCCCCTGAACAACTGTCCACGCCTTTTCCCCAGCAAACAAAACTCACCAGACCAGGCACTTGCTGCCAGATTGCAGAAGCCACTTGGCACTGTCAAACCAGCCTAGCTTGGCAAGGGGGCCATCTTGGGTCTGAGAGGCATCCTGGAGTATAAGGAATCCCAGTAGTCAGCCGGCCATTTCAGGCCTCAGGCCCCTGAACAACTGTCCACGCCTTTTCCCCAGCAAACAAAACTCACCAGACCAGGCACTTGGTGCCAGATTGCAGAAGCCACTTGGCACTGTCAAACCAGCCTAGCTTGGCAAGGGGGCCATCTTGGGTCTGAGAGGCATCCTGGAGTATAAGGAATCCCAGCAGTCAGCCGGCCATTTGAGGCCTCAGGCCCCTCCCTGAACAACTGTCCACGCCTTTTCCCCAGCAAACAAAACTCACCAGACCAGGCACTTGCTGCCAGATTGCAGAAGCCACTTGGCACTGTCAAACCAGCCTAGCTTGGCAAGGGGGCCATCTTGGGTCTGAGAGGCATCCTGGAGTATAAGGAATTCCAGTAGTCAGGCGGCCATTTCAGGCCTCAGGCCCCTGAACAACTGTCCACGCCTTTTCCCCAGCAAACAAAACTCACCAGACCAGGCACTTGCTGCCAGATTGCAGAAGCCACTTGGCACTGTCAAACCAGCCTAGCTTGGCAAGGGGGCCATCTTGAGTCTGAGAGGCATCCTGAAAGGAAAGGAATTCCAGTAGTCAGCCGGCCATTTCAGGCCTCAGGCCCCTGAACAACTGTCCACGCCTTTTCCCCAGCAAACAAAACTCACCAGACCAGGCACTTGCTGCCAGATTGCAGAAGCCACTTGGCACTTTCAAATCAGCCTAGCTTGACAAGGGGGCCATCTTGGGTCTGAGAGGCATCCTGGAGTATAAGGAATTCCAGGAGTCAGCCGGCCATTTCAGGCCTCAGGCCCCTGAACAACTGTCCACGCCTTTTCCCCAGAAAACAAAACTCACCAGACCAGGCACTTGCTGCCAGATTGCAGAAGCCACTTGGCACTGTCAAACCAGACTAGCTTGGCAAGGGGGCCATCTTGGGTCTGAGAGGCATCCTGGAGTATAAGGAATCCCAGTAGTCAGCCGGCCATTTCAGGCCTCAGGCCCCTGAACAACTGTCCACGCCTTTTCCCCAGCAAACAAAACTCACCAGACCAGGCACTTGGTGCCAGATTGCAGAAGCCACTTGGCACTGTCAAACCAGCCTAGCTTGGCAAGGGGGCCATCTTGGGTCTGAGAGGCATCCTGGAGTATAAGGAATCCCAGCAGTCAGCCGGCCATTTGAGGCCTCAGGCCCCTGAACAACTGTCCACGCCTTTTCCCCAGCAAACAAAACTCACCAGACCAGGCACTTGCTGCCAGATTGCAGAAGCCACTTGGCACTGTCAAACAAGCCTAGCTTGGCAAGGGGGCCATCTTGGGGCTGAGAGGCACCCTGGAGTATAAGGAATTCCAGTAGTCAGACGGCCATTTCAGGCCTCAGGCCCCTGAACAACTGTCCACGCCTTTTCCCCAGCAAACAAAACTCACCAGACCAGGCACTTGGTGCCAGATTGCAGAAGCCACTTGGCACTTTCAAATCAGCCTAGCTTGGCAAGGGGGCCATCTTGGGTCTGAGAGGCATCCTGGAGTATAAGGAATTCCAGTAGTCAGACGGCCATTTGAGGCCTCAGGCCCCTGAACAACTGTCCACACCTTTTCCCCAGCAAACAAAACTCACCAGACCAGGCACTTGCTGCCAGATTGCAGAAGCCACTTGGCACTGTCAAACCAGCCTAGCTTGGCAAGGGGGCCATCTTGGGTCTGAGAGGCATCCTAGAGCATAAGGAATCCCAGCAGTCAGCCGGCCATTTGAGGCCTCAGGCCCCTGAACAACTGTCCACGCCTTTTCCCCAGCAAACAAAACTCACCAGACCAGGCACTTGCTGCCAGATTGCAGAAGCCACTTGGCACTGTCAAACCAGCCTAGCTTGGCAAGGGGGCCATCTTGGGTCTGAGAGGCATCCTGGAGCATAAGGAATTCCAGTAGTCAGACGGCCATTTGAGGCCTCAGGCCCCTGAACAACTGTCCACGCCTTTTCCCCAGCAAACAAAACTCACCAGACCAGGCACTTGCTGCCAGATTGCAGAAGCCACTTGGCACTGTCAAACCAGCCTAGCTTGGCAAGGGGGCCATCTTGGGTCTGAGAGGCATCCTGAAAGAAAAGGAATTCCAGTAGTCAGCCGGCCATTTCAGGCCTCAGGCCCCTGAACAACTGTCCACGCCTTTTCCCCAGCAAACAAAACTCACCAGACCAGGCACTTGCTGCCAGATTGCAGAAGCCACTTGGCACTTTCAAATCAGCCTAGGTTGGCAAGGGGGCCATCTTGGGTCTGAGAGGCATCCTAGAGCATAAGGAATCCCAGCAGTCAGCCAGCCATTTGAGGCCTCAGGCCCCTGAACAACTGTCCACACCTTTTCCCCAGCAAACAAAACTCACCAGACCAGGCACTTGGTGCCAGATTGCAGAAGCCACTTGGCACTTTCAAATCAGCCTAGCTTGGCAAGGGGGCCATCTTGGGTCTGAGAGGCATCCTGGAGCATAAGGAATTCCAGTAGTCACACGGACATTTGAGGCCTCAGGCCCCTGAACAACTGTCCACGCCTTTTCCCCAGCAAACAAAACTCACCAGACCAGGCACTTGCTGCCAGATTGCAGAAGCCACTTGGCACTTTCACATCAGCCTAGGTTGGCAAGGGGGCCATCTTGGGGCTGAGAGGCATCCTAGAGCATAAGGAATCCCAGCAGTCAGCCGGCCATTTGAGGCCTCAGGCCCCTGAACAACTGTCCACACCTTTTCCCCAGCAAACAAAACTCACCAGACCAGGCACTTGCTGCCAGATTGCAGAAGCCACTTGGCACTGTCAAACCAGCCTAGGTTGGCAAGGAGGCCATCTTGGGTCTGAGAGGCATCCTGGAGCATAAGGAATTCCAGTAGTCAGGCGCCCATTTCAGGCCTCAGGCCCCTGAACAACTGTCCACGCCTTTTCCCCAGCAAACAAAACTCACCAGACCAGGCACTTGCTGCCAGATTGCAGAAGCCACTTGGCACTTTCACATCAGCCTAGGTTGGCAAGGGGGCCATCTTGCGTCTGAGAGGCATCCTAGAGCATAAGGAATCCCAGCAGTCAGCCGGCCATTTGAGGCCTCAGGCCCCTGAATAACTGTCCACACCTTTTCCCCAGCAAACAAAACTCACCAGACCAGGCACTTGCTGCCAGATTGCAGAAGCCACTTGGCACTGTCAAACCAGCCTAGCTTGGCAAGGGGGCCATCTTGGGTCTGAGAGGCATCCTGGAGCATAAGGAATTCCAGTAGTCAGACGGCCATTTGAGGCCTCAGGCCCCTGAACAACTGTCCACGCCTTTTCCCCAGCAAACAAAACTCACCAGACCAGGCACTTGGTGCCAGATTGCAGAAGCCACTTGGCACTTTCAAATCAGCCTAGGTTGGCAAGGGGGCCATCTTGGGTCTGAGAGGCATCCTAGAGCATAAGGAATCCCAGCAGTCAGCCAGCTATTTGAGGCCTCAGGCCCCTGAACAACTGTCCAAACCTTTTCCCCAGCAAACAAAACTCACCAGACCAGGCACTTGCTGCCAGATTGCAGAAGCCACTTGGCACTTTCAAATCAGCCTAGCTTGGCAAGGGGGCCATCTTGGGTCTGAGAGGCATCCTGGAGCATAAGGAATTCCAGTAGTCACACGGACATTTGAGGCCTCAGGCCCCTGAACAACTGTCCACGCCTTTTCCCCAGCAAACAAAACTCACCAGACCAGGCACTTGCTGCCAGATTGCAGAAGCCACTTGGCACTTTCACATCAGCCTAGGTTGGCAAGGGGGCCATCTTGGGGCTGAGAGGCATCCTAGAGCATAAGGAATCCCAGCAGTCAGCCGGCCATTTGAGGCCTCAGGCCCCTGAACAACTGTCCACACCTTTTCCCCAGCAAACAAAACTCACCAGACCAGGCACTTGCTGCCAGATTGCAGAAGCCACTTGGCACTGTCAAACCAGCCTAGGTTGGCAAGGAGGCCATCTTGGGTCTGAGAGGCATCCTGCAGCATAAGGAATTCCAGTAGTCAGGCGCCCATTTCAGGCCTCAGGCCCCTGAACAACTGTCCACGCCTTTTCCCCAGCAAACAAAACTCACCAGACCAGGCACTTGCTGCCAGATTGCAGAAGCCACTTGGCACTGTCAAACCAGCCTAGCTTGGCAAGGGGGCCATCTTGGGGCTGAGAGGCATCCTGAAAAAAAGGAATTCCAGTAGTCAGCCGGCCATTTCAGGCCTCAGGCCCCTGAACAACTGTCCACGCCTATTCCCCAGCAAACAAAACTCACCAGACCAGGCACTTGCTGCCAGATTGCAGAAGCCACTTGGCACTTTCAAATCAGCCTAGCTTGGCAAGGGGGCCATCTTGGGTCTTAGAGGCATCCTAGAGCATAAGGAATCCCAGCAGTCAGACGGCCATTTGAGGCCTCAGGCCCCTGAACAACTGTCCACACCTTTTCCCCAGCAAACAAAACTCACCAGACCAGGCACTTGCTGCCAGATTGCAGAAGCCACTTGGCACTGTCAAACCAGCCTAGCTTGGCAAGGGGGCCATCTTGGGTCTGAGAGGTATCCTGGAGCATAAGGAATTCCAGTAGTCACACGGCCATTTGAGGCCTCAGGCCCCTGAACAACTGTCCACACCTTTTCCCCAGGAAATAAAACTCACCAGACCAGGCACTTGCTGCCAGATTGCAGAAGCCACTTGGCACTGTCAAACCAGCCTAGCTTGGCAAGGGGGCCATCTTGGGGCTGAGAGGCATCCTGAAAGAAAAGGAATTCCAGTAGTCAGACGGCCATTTGAGGCCTCAGGCCCCTGAACAACTGTCCACGCCTTTTCCCCAGCAAACAAAACTCACCAGACCAGGCACTTGCTGCCAGATTGCAGAAGCCACTTGACACTTTCAAATCAGCCTAGGTTGGCAAGGGGGCCATCTTGGGTCTTAGAGGCATCCTAGAGCATAAGGAATCCCAGCAGTCAGCCAGCCATTTGAGGCCTCAGGCCCCTGAACAACTGTCCACGCCTTTTCCCCAGCAAACAAAACTCACCAGACCAGGCACTTGCTGCCAGATTGCAGAAGCCACTTGGCACTGTCAAACCAGCCTAGCTTGGCAAGGGGGCCATCTTGGGGCTGAGAGGCATCCTGGAGCATAAGGAATTCCAGTAGTCAGACGGCCATTTGAGGCCTCAGGCCCCTGAACAACTGTCCACACCTTTTCCCCAGCAAACAAAACTCACCAGACCAGGCACATGGTGCCAGATTGCAGAAGCCACTTGGCACTGTCAAACCAGCCTAGCTTGGCAAGGGGGCCATCTTGGGGATGAGAGGCATCCTGGAGTATAAGGAATCCCAGCAGTCAGCCGGCCATTTCAGGCCTCAGGCCCCTGAACAACTGTCCACGCCTTTTCCCCAGCAAACAAAACTCACCAGACCAGGCACTTGGTGCCAGATTGCAGAAGCCACTTGGCACTGTCAAATCAGCCTAGGTTGGCAAGGGGGCCATCTTGGGTCTGAGAGGCATCCTGAAAGAAAAGGAATTCCAGTAGTCAGACGGCCATTTCAGGCCTCAGGCCCCTGAACAACTGTCCACGCCTTTTCCCCAGCAAACAAAACTCACCAGACCAGGCACTTGCTGCCAGATTTCAGAAGCCACTTGGCACTGTCAAACCAGCCTAGCTTGGCAAGGGGGCCATCTTGGGTCTGAGAGGCATCCTGGAGCATAAGGAATTCCAGTAGTCAGACGGCCATTTGAGGCCTCAGGCCCCTGAACAACTGTCCACGCCTTTTCCCCAGCAAACAAAACTCACCAGACCAGGCACTTGCTGCCAGATTGCAGAAGCCACTTGGCACTGTCAAACCAGCCTAGCTTGGCAAGGGGGCCATCTTGGGTCTGAGAGGGATCCTGAAAGAAAAGGAATTCCAGTAGTCAGACAGCCATTTGAGGCCTCAGTCCCCTGAACAACTGTCCACACCTTTTCCCCAGCAAACAAAACTCACCAGACCAGGCACTTGCTGCCAGATTGCAGAAGCCACTTGGCACTGTCAAACCAGCCTAGCTTGGCAAGGGGGCCATCTTGGGTCTGAGAGGCATCCTGGAGCATAAGGAATTCCAGTAGTCAGACGGCCATTTCAGGCCTCAGGCCCCTGAACAACTGTCCACGCCTTTTCCCCAGCAAACAAAACTCACCAGACCAGGCACTTGCTGCCAGATTGCAGAAGCCACTTGGCACTGTCAAACCAGCCTAGCTTGGCAAGGGGGCCATCTTGGGGCTGAGAGGGATCCTGAAAGAAAAGGAATTCCAGTAGTCAGACGGCCATTTCAGGCCTCAGGCCCCTGAACAACTGTCCACGCCTTTTCCCCAGCAAACAAAACTCACCAGACCAGGCACTTGCTGCCAGATTGCAGAAGCCACTTGGCACTGTCAAACCAGCCTAGCTTGGCAAGGGGGCCATCTTGGGTCTGAGAGGCATCCTGGAGCATAAGGAATTCCAGTAGTCAGACGGCCATTTGAGGCCTCAGGCCCCTGAACAACTGTCCACGCCTTTTCCCCAGCAAACAAAACTCACCAGACCAGGCACTTGCTGCCAGATTGAAGAAGCCACTTGGCACTTTCAAATCAGCCTAGGTTGGCAAGGGGGCCATCTTGGGGCTGAGAGTCATCCTGAAAGAAAAGGAATTCCAGTAGTCAGGCGGCCATTTCAGGCCTCAGGCCCCTGAACAACTGTCCACACCTTTTCCCCAGCAAACAAAACTCACCAGACCAGGCACTTGCTGCCAGATTGCAGAAGCCACTTGGCACTGTCAAACCAGCCTAGCTTGGCAAGGGGGCCATCTTGGGGCTGAGAGGCATCCTGGAGCATAAGGAATTCCAGTAGTCAGACGGCCATTTCAGGCCTCAGGCCCCTGAACAACTGTCCACGCATTTTCGCCAGCAAACAAAACTCACCAGACCAGGAACTTGCTGCCAGATTGCAGAAGCCACTTGGCACTGTCAAACCAGCCTAGGTTGGCAAGGGGGCCATCTTGGGTCTGAGAGGCATCCTGGAGTATAAGGAATTCCAGGAGTCAGCCGGCCATTTCAGGCCTCAGGCCCCTGAACAACTGTCCACGCCTTTTCCCCAGCAAACAAAACTCACCAGACCAGGCACTTGGTGCCAGATTGCAGAAGCCACTTGGCACTTTCAAATCAGCCTAGGTTGGCAAGGGGGCCATCTTGGGTCTGAGAGGCATCCTGGAGCATAAGGAATTCCAGTAGTCAGACGGCCATTTCAGGCCTCAGGCCCCTGAACAACTGTCCACGCCTTTTCCCCAGCAAACAAAACTCACCAGACCAGGCATTTGCTGCCAGATTGCAGAAGCCACTTGGCACTGTCAAACCAGCCTAGCTTGGCAAGGGGGCCATCTTGGGGCTGAGAGGCATCCTGAAAGAAAAGGAATTCCAGTAGTCAGACAGCCATTTGAGGCCTCAGTCCCCTGAACAACTGTCCACACCTTTTCCCCAGCAAACAAAACTCACCAGACCAGGCACTTGCTGCCAGATTGCAGAAGCCACTTGGCACTGTCAAACCAGCCTAGCTTGGCAAGGGGGCCATCTTGGGTCTGAGAGGCATCCTGGAGCATAAGGAATTCCAGTAGTCAGACGGCCATTTGAGGCCTCAGTCCCCTGAACAACTGTCCACACCTTTTCCCCAGCAAACAAAACTCACCAGACCAGGCACTTGGTGCCAGATTGCAGAAGCCACTTGATACTGTCAAACCAGCCTAGGTTGGCAAGGGGGCCATCTTGGGTCTGAGAGGCATCCTGGAGCATAAGGAATTCCAGTAGTCACACGGCCATTTGAGGCCTCAGGCCCCTGAACAACTGTCCACGCCTTTTCCCCAGCAAACAAAACTCACCAGACCAGGAACTTGGTGCCAGATTGCAGAAGCCACTTGGCACTTTCAAATCAGCCTAGGTTGGCAAGGGGGCCATCTTGGGTCTGACAGGCATCCTGAAAGAAAAGGAATTCCAGTAGTCAGCCGGCCATTTCAGGCCTCAGGCCCCTGAACAACTGTCCACGCCTTTTCCCCAGCAAACAAAACTCACCAGACCAGGCACTTGGTGCCAGATTGCAGAAGCCACTTGGCACTGTCAAACCAGCCTAGCTTGGCAAGGGGGCCATCTTGGGGCTGAGAGGCATCCTGAAAGAAAAGGAATTCCAGTAGTCAGCCGGCCATTTCAGGCCTCAGGCCCCTGAACAACAGTCCACACCTTTTCCCCAGCAAACAAAACTCACCAGACCAGGCACTTGGTGCCAGATTGCAGAAGCCACTTGGCACTGTCAAACCAGCCTAGGTTGGCTAGGGGGCCATCTTGGGTCTGAGAGGCATCCTGGAGCATAAGGAATTCCAGTAGTCAGACGGCCATTTGAGGCCTCAGGCCCCTGAACAACTGTCCACACTTTTTCCCCAGCAAACAAAACTCACCAGACCAGGCACTTGCTGCCAGATTGCAGAAGCCACTTGGCACAGTCAAACCAGCCTAGCTTGGCAAGGGGGCCATCTTGGGTCTGAGAGGCATCCTGGAGCATAAGGAATTCCAGTAGTCAGACGGCCATTTGAGGCCTCAGGCCCCTGAACAACTGTCCACGCCTTTTCCCCAGCAAACAAAACTCACCAGACCAGGCACTTGGTGCCAGATTGCAGAAGCCACTTGGCACTGTCAAACCAGCCTAGCTTGGCAAGGGGGCCATCTTGGGTCTGAGAGGCATCCTGAAAGAAAAGGAATTCCAGTAGTCAGCCGGCCATTTCAGGCCTCAGGCCCCTGAACAATTATCCACGCCTTTTCCCCAGCAAACAAAACTCACCAGACCAGGCACTTGGTGCCAGATTGCAGAAGCCACTTGGCACTGTCAAACCAGCCTAGCTTGGCAAGGGGGCCATCTTGGGGCTGAGAGGCATCCTGGAGCATAAGGAATTCCAGTAGTCACACGGCCATTTGAGGCCTCAGGCCCCTGAACAACTGTCCACGCCTTTTCCCCAGCAAACAAAACTCACCAGACCAGGAACTTGGTGCCAGATTGCAGAAGCCACTTGGCACTTTCAAATCAGCCTAGCTTGGCAAGGGGGCCATCTTGGGTCTGACAGGCATCCTGAAAGAAAAGGAATTCCAGTAGTCAGCCGGCCATTTCAGGCCTCAGGCCCCTGAACAACTGTCCACGCCTTTTCCCCAGCAAACAAAACTCACCAGACCAGGCACTTGGTGCCAGATTGCAGAAGCCACTTGGCACTGTCAAACCAGCCTAGCTTGGCAAGGGGGCCATCTTGGGGCTGAGAGGCATCCTGAAAGAAAAGGAATTCCAGTAGTCAGCCGGCCATTTCAGGCCTCAGGCCCCTGAACAACTGTCCACCCCTTTTCCCCAGCAAACAAAACTCACCAGACCAGGCACTTGGTGCCAGATTGCAGAAGCCACTTGGCACTGTCAAACCAGCCTAGGTTGGCTAGGGGGCCATCTTGGGTCTGAGAGGCATCCTGGAGCATAAGGAATTCCAGTAGTCAGACGGCCATTTGAGGCCTCAGGCCCCTGAACAACTGTCCACACTTTTTCCCCAGCAAACAAAACTCACCAGACCAGGCACTTGCTGCCAGATTGCAGAAGCCACTTGGCACTGTCAAACCAGCCTAGCTTGGCAAGGGGGCCATCTTGGGTCTGAGAGGCATCCTGGAGCATAAGGAATTCCAGTAGTCAGACGGCCATTTGAGGCCTCAGGCCCCTGAACAACTGTCCACGCATTTTCCCCAGCAAACAAAACTCACCAGACCAGGCACTTGCTGCCAGATTGCAGAAGCCACTTGGCACTGTCAAACCAGCCTAGCTTGGCAAGGGGGCCATCTTGGGTCTGAGAGGCATCCTGAAAGAAAAGGAATTCCAGTAGTCAGCCGGCCATTTCAGGCCTCAGGCCCCTGAACAACTGTCCACGCCTTTTCCCCAGCAAACAAAACTCACCAGACCAGGCACTTGGTGCCAGATTGCAGAAGCCACTTGGCACTTTCAAATCAGCCTAGGTTGGCAAGGGGGCCATCTTGGGTCTGAGAGGCATCCTAGAGCATAAGGAATCCCAGCAGTCAGCCGGCCATTTGAGGCCTCAGGCCCCTGAACAACTGTCCACACCTTTTCCCCAGCAAACAAAACTCACCAGACCAGGCACTTGCTGCCAGATTGCAGAAGCCACTTGGCACTGTCAAACCAGCCTAGCTTGGCAAGGGGGCCATCTTGGGTCTGAGAGGCATCCTGAAAGAAAAGGAATTCCAGTAGTCAGCCGGCCATTTCAGGCCTCAGGCCCCTGAACAACTGTCCACGCCTTTTCCCCAGCAAACAAAACTCACCAGACCAGGCACTTGCTGCCAGATTGCAGAAGCCACTTGGCACTGTCAAACCAGCCTAGCTTGGCAAGGGGGCCATCTTGGGGCTGAGAGGCATCCTGGAGCATAAGGAATTCCAGTAGTCAGACGGCCATTTGAGGCCTCAGGCCCCTGAACAACTGTCCACACCTTTTCCCCAGCAAACAAAACTCACCAGACCAGGCACTTGGTGCCAGATTGCAGAAGCCACTTGATACTGTCAAACCAGCCTAGGTTGGCAAGGGGGCCATCTTGGGTCTGAGAGGCATCCTGGAGCATAAGGAATTCCAGTAGTCACACGGCCATTTGAGGCCTCAGGCCCCTGAACAACTGTCCACGCCTTTTCCCCAGCAAACAAAACTCACCAGACCAGGAACTTGGTGCCAGATTGCAGAAGCCACTTGGCACTTTCAAATCAGCCTAGGTTGGCAAGGGGGCCATCTTGGGTCTGACAGGCATCCTGAAAGAAAAGGAATTCCAGTAGTCAGCCGGCCATTTCAGGCCTCAGGCCCCTGAACAACTGTCCACGCCTTTTCCCCAGCAAACAAAACTCACCAGACCAGGCACTTGGTGCCAGATTGCAGAAGCCACTTGGCACTGTCAAACCAGCCTAGCTTGGCAAGGGGGCCATCTTGGGGCTGAGAGGCATCCTGAAAGAAAAGGAATTCCAGTAGTCAGCCGGCCATTTCAGGCCTCAGGCCCCTGAACAACAGTCCACACCTTTTCCCCAGCAAACAAAACTCACCAGACCAGGCACTTGGTGCCAGATTGCAGAAGCCACTTGGCACTGTCAAACCAGCCTAGGTTGGCTAGGGGGCCATCTTGGGTCTGAGAGGCATCCTGGAGCATAAGGAATTCCAGTAGTCAGACGGCCATTTGAGGCCTCAGGCCCCTGAACAACTGTCCACACTTTTTCCCCAGCAAACAAAACTCACCAGACCAGGCACTTGCTGCCAGATTGCAGAAGCCACTTGGCACAGTCAAACCAGCCTAGCTTGGCAAGGGGGCCATCTTGGGTCTGAGAGGCATCCTGGAGCATAAGGAATTCCAGTAGTCAGACGGCCATTTGAGGCCTCAGGCCCCTGAACAACTGTCCACGCCTTTTCCCCAGCAAACAAAACTCACCAGACCAGGCACTTGGTGCCAGATTGCAGAAGCCACTTGGCACTGTCAAACCAGCCTAGCTTGGCAAGGGGGCCATCTTGGGTCTGAGAGGCATCCTGAAAGAAAAGGAATTCCAGTAGTCAGCCGGCCATTTCAGGCCTCAGGCCCCTGAACAACTATCCACGCCTTTTCCCCAGCAAACAAAACTCACCAGACCAGGCACTTGGTGCCAGATTGCAGAAGCCACTTGGCACTGTCAAACCAGCCTAGCTTGGCAAGGGGGCCATCTTGGGGCTGAGAGGCATCCTGGAGCATAAGGAATTCCAGTAGTCACACGGCCATTTGAGGCCTCAGGCCCCTGAACAACTGTCCACGCCTTTTCCCCAGCAAACAAAACTCACCAGACCAGGAACTTGGTGCCAGATTGCAGAAGCCACTTGGCACTTTCAAATCAGCCTAGCTTGGCAAGGGGGCCATCTTGGGTCTGACAGGCATCCTGAAAGAAAAGGAATTCCAGTAGTCAGCCGGCCATTTCAGGCCTCAGGCCCCTGAACAACTGTCCACGCCTTTTCCCCAGCAAACAAAACTCACCAGACCAGGCACTTGGTGCCAGATTGCAGAAGCCACTTGGCACTGTCAAACCAGCCTAGCTTGGCAAGGGGGCCATCTTGGGGCTGAGAGGCATCCTGAAAGAAAAGGAATTCCAGTAGTCAGCCGGCCATTTCAGGCCTCAGGCCCCTGAACAACTGTCCACCCCTTTTCCCCAGCAAACAAAACTCACCAGACCAGGCACTTGGTGCCAGATTGCAGAAGCCACTTGGCACTGTCAAACCAGCCTAGGTTGGCTAGGGGGCCATCTTGGGTCTGAGAGGCATCCTGGAGCATAAGGAATTCCAGTAGTCAGACGGCCATTTGAGGCCTCAGGCCCCTGAACAACTGTCCACACTTTTTCCCCAGCAAACAAAACTCACCAGACCAGGCACTTGCTGCCAGATTGCAGAAGCCACTTGGCACTGTCAAACCAGCCTAGCTTGGCAAGGGGGCCATCTTGGGTCTGAGAGGCATCCTGGAGCATAAGGAATTCCAGTAGTCAGACGGCCATTTGAGGCCTCAGGCCCCTGA
Organism: Fringilla coelebs; assembly: GCF_963513975.1. Lineage (NCBI taxonomy): Eukaryota > Metazoa > Chordata > Aves > Passeriformes > Fringillidae > Fringilla > Fringilla coelebs. The sequence goes on along the minus strand of NC_140066.1, from coordinate 3,607,226 downwards.
ACAACTGTCCACGCATTTTCCCCAGCAAACAAAACTCACCAGACCAGGCACTTGCTGCCAGATTGCAGAAGCCACTTGGCACTGTCAAACCAGCCTAGCTTGGCAAGGGGGCCATCTTGGGTCTGAGAGGCATCCTGAAAGAAAAGGAATTCCAGTAGTCAGCCGGCCATTTCAGGCCTCAGGCCCCTGAACAACTGTCCACGCCTTTTCCCCAGCAAACAAAACTCACCAGACCAGGCACTTGGTGCCAGATTGCAGAAGCCACTTGGCACTTTCAAATCAGCCTAGGTTGGCAAGGGGGCCATCTTGGGTCTGAGAGGCATCCTAGAGCATAAGGAATCCCAGCAGTCAGCCGGCCATTTGAGGCCTCAGGCCCCTGAACAACTGTCCACACCTTTTCCCCAGCAAACAAAACTCACCAGACCAGGCACTTGCTGCCAGATTGCAGAAGCCACTTGGCACTGTCAAACCAGCCTAGCTTGGCAAGGGGGCCATCTTGGGTCTGAGAGGCATCCTGAAAGAAAAGGAATTCCAGTAGTCAGCCGGCCATTTCAGGCCTCAGGCCCCTGAACAACTGTCCACGCCTTTTCCCCAGCAAACAAAACTCACCAGACCAGGCACTTGCTGCCAGATTGCAGAAGCCACTTGGCACTGTCAAACCAGCCTAGCTTGGCAAGGGGGCCATCTTGGGGCTGAGAGGCATCCTGGAGCATAAGGAATTCCAGTAGTCAGACGGCCATTTGAGGCCTCAGGCCCCTGAACAACTGTCCACACCTTTTCCCCAGCAAACAAAACTCACCAGACCAGGCACTTGGTGCCAGATTGCAGAAGCCACTTGGCACTGTCAAACCAGCCTAGCTTGGCAAGGGGGCCATCTTGGGTCTGAGAGGCATCCTGAAAGAAAAGGAATTCCAGTAGTCAGCCGGCCATTTCAGGCCTCAGGCCCCTGAACAACTGTCCACGCCTTTTCCCCAGCAAACAAAACTCACCAGACCAGGCACTTGGTGCCAGATTGCAGAAGCCACTTGGCACTGTCAAACCAGCCTAGCTTGGCAAGGGGGCCATCTTGGGTCTGAGAGGCATCCTGGAGCATAAGGAATTCCAGTAGTCACACGGCCATTTGAGGCCTCAGGCCCCTGAACAACTGTCCACGCCTTTTCCCCAGCAAACAAAACTCACCAGACCAGGCACTTGCTGCCAGATTGCAGAAGCCACTTGGCACTTTCACATCAGCCTAGGTTGGCAAGGGGGCCATCTTGGGTCTGGGAGGCATCCTAGAGCATAAGGAATCCCAGCAGTCAGCCGGCCATTTGAGGCCTCAGGCCCCTGAACAACTGTCCACACCTTTTCCCCAGCAAACAAAACTCACCAGACCAGGCACTTGCTGCCAGATTGCAGAAGCCACTTGGCACTGTCAAACCAGCCTAGGTTGGCAAGGAGGCCATCTTGGGTCTGAGAGGCATCCTGCAGCATAAGGAATTCCAGTAGTCAGGCGCCCATTTCAGGCCTCAGGCCCCTGAACAACTGTCCACGCCTTTTCCCCAGCAAACAAAACTCACCAGACCAGGCACTTGCTGCCAGATTGCAGAAGCCACTTGGCACTGTCAAACCAGCCTAGCTTGGCAAGGGGGCCATCTTGGGTCTGAGAGGCATCCTGAAAAAAAGGAATTCCAGTAGTCAGCCGGCCATTTCAGGCCTCAGGCCCCTGAACAACTGTCCACGCCTTTTCCCCAGCAAACAAAACTCACCAGACCAGGCACTTGCTGCCAGATTGCAGAAGCCACTTGGCACTGTCAAATCAGCCTAGGTTGGCAAGGGGGCCATCTTGGGTCTTAGAGGCATCCTAGAGCATAAGGAATCCCAGCAGTCAGCCGGCCATTTGAGGCCTCAGGCCCCTGAACAACTGTCCACACCTTTTCCCCAGCAAACAAAACTCACCAGACCAGGCACTTGCTGCCAGATTGCAGAAGCCACTTGGCACTGTCAAACCAGCCTAGCTTGGCAAGGGGGCCATCTTGGGTCTGAGAGGTATCCTGGAGCATAAGGAATTCCAGTAGTCACACGGCCATCTGAGGCCTCAGGCCCCTGAACAACTGTCCACACCTTTTCCCCAGCAAATAAAACTCACCAGACCAGGCACTTGCTGCCAGATTGCAGAAGCCACTTGGCACTGTCAAACCAGCCTAGCTTGGCAAGGGGGCCATCTTGGGTCTGAGAGGCATCCTGGAGCATAAGGAATTCCAGTAGTCAGACGGCCATTTGAGGCCTCAGGCCCCTGAACAACTGTCCACACCTTTTCCCCAGCAAACAAAACTCACCAGACCAGGAACTTGCTGCCAGATTGCAGAAGCCACTTGGCACTGTCAAACCAGCCTAGGTTGGCAAGGGGGCCATCTTGGGTCTGAGAGGCATCCTGAAAGAAAAGGAATTCCAGTAGTCAGCCGGCCATTTCAGGCCTCAGGACCCTGAACAACTGTCCACACCTTTTCCCCAGCAAACAAAACTCACCAGACCAGGCACTTGCTGCCAGATTGCAGAAGCCACTTGGCACTGTCAAACCAGCCTAGCTTGGCAAGGGGGCCATCTTGGGTCTGAGAGGCATCCTGAAAGAAAAGGAATTCCAGTAGTCAGACGGCCATTTGAGGCCTCAGGCCCCTGAACAACTGTCCACGCCTTTTCCCCAGCAAACAAAACTCACCAGACCAGGCACTTGGTGCCAGATTGCAGAAGCCACTTGGCACTGTCAAACCAGCCTAGCTTGGCAAGGGGGCCATCTTGGGTCTGAGAGGCATCCTGAAAGAAAAGGAATTCCAGTAGTCAGCCGGCCATTTGAGGCCTCAGGCCCCTGAACAACTGTCCACGCCTTTTCCCCAGCAAACAAAACTCACCAGACCAGGCACTTGCTGCCAGATTGCAGAAGCCACTTGGCACTGTCAAACCAGCCTAGGTTGGCTAGGGGGCCATCTTGGGTCTGAGAGGCATCCTGGAGCATAAGGAATTCCAGTAGTCAGACGGCCATTTGAGGCCTCAGGCCCCTGAACAACTGTCCACACTTTTTCCCCAGCAAACAAAACTCACCAGACCAGGCACTTGCTGCCAGATTGCAGAAGCCACTTGGCACTGTCAAACCAGCCTAGCTTGGCAAGGGGGCCATCTTGGGTCTGAGAGGCATCCTGGAGCATAAGGAATTCCAGTAGACACACGGCCATTTGAGGCCTCAGGCCCCTAAACAACTGTCCACGCATTTTCCCCAGCAAACAAAACTCACCAGACCAGGCACTTGCTGCCAGATTGCAGAAGCCACTTGGCACTTTCAAATCAGCCTAGGTTGGCAAGGGGGCCATCTTGGGTCTTAGAGGCATCCTAGAGCATAAGGAATCCCAGCAGTCAGCCAGCCATTTGAGGCCTCAGGCCCCTGAACAACTGTCCACGCCTTTTCCCCAGCAAACAAAACTCACCAGACCAGGCACTTGCTGCCAGATTGCAGAAGCCACTTGGCACTGTCAAACCAGCCTAGCTTGGCAAGGGGGCCATCTTGGGGCTGAGAGGCATCCTGGAGCATAAGGAATTCCAGTAGTCAGACGGCCATTTGAGGCCTCAGGCCCCTGAACAACTGTCCACACCTTTTCCCCAGCAAACAAAACTCACCAGACCAGGCACTTGGTGCCAGATTGCAGAAGCCACTTGGCACTGTCAAACCAGCCTAGGTTGGCAAGGGGGCCATCTTGGGGATGAGAGGCATCCTGGAGTATAAGGAATCCCAGCAGTCAGCCGGCCATTTCAGGCCTCAGGCCCCTGAACAACTGTCCACACCTTTTCCCCAGCAAACAAAACTCACCAGACCAGGCACTTGGTGCCAGATTGCAGAAGCCACTTGGCACTGTCAAACCAGCCTAGCTTGGCAAGGGGGCCATCTTGGGGCTGAGAGGGATCCTGAAAGAAAAGGAATTCCAGTAGTCAGACGGCCATTTCAGGCCTCAGGCCCCTGAACAACTGTCCACGCCTTTTCCCCAGCAAACAAAACTCACCAGACCAGGCACTTGCTGCCAGATTGCAGAAGCCACTTGGCACTGTCAAACCAGCCTAGCTTGGCAAGGGGGCCATCTTGGGTCTGAGAGGCATCCTGGAGCATAAGGAATTCCAGTAGTCAGACGGCCATTTGAGGCCTCAGGCCCCTGAACAACTGTCCACGCCTTTTCCCCAGCAAACAAAACTCACCAGACCAGGCACTTGCTGCCAGATTGAAGAAGCCACTTGGCACTTTCAAATCAGCCTAGGTTGGCAAGGGGGCCATCTTGGGGCTGAGAGGCATCCTGAAAGAAAAGGAATTCCAGTAGTCAGGCAGCCATTTCAGGCCTCAGGCCCCTGAACAACTGTCCACGCCTTTTCCCCAGCAAACAAAACTCACCAGACCAGGCACTTGGTGCCAGATTGCAGAAGCCACTTGGCACTTTCAAATCAGCCTAGGTTGGCAAGGGGGCCATCTTGGGGCTGAGAGGCATCCTGGAGCATAAGGAATTCCAGTAGTCAGACGGCCATTTGAGGCCTCAGGCCCCTGAACAACTGTCCACGCCTTTTCCCCAGCAAACAAAACACACCAGACCAGGCACTTGCTGCCAGATTGCAGAAGCCACTTGGCACTTTCACATCAGCCTAGGTTGGCAAGGGGGCCATCTTGGGTCTGAGAGGCATCCTAGAGCATAAGGAATTCCAGTAGTCACACGGCCATTTGAGGCCTCAGGCCCCTGAACAACTGTCCACGCCTTTTCCCCAGCAAACAAAACTCACCAGACCAGGCACTTGCTGCCAGATTGCAGAAGCCACTTGGCACTGTCAAACCAGCCTAGCTTGGCAAGGGGGCCATCTTGGGTCTGAGAGGCATCCTGGAGTATAAAAAATTCCAGTAGTCAGACGGCCATTTGAGGCCTCAGGCCCCTGAACAACTGTCCACACCTTTTCCCCAGCAAACAAAACTCACCAGACCAGGCACTTGGTGCCAGATTGCAGAAGCCACTTGGCACTGTCAAACCAGCCTAGCTTGGCAAGGGGGCCATCTTGGGTCTGAGAGGCATCCTGAAAGAAAAGGAATTCCAGTAGTCAGCCGGCCATTTGAGGCCTCAGGCCCCTGAACAACTGTCCACGCCTTTTCCCCAGCAAACAAAACTCACCAGACCAGGCACTTGGTGCCAGATTGCAGAAGCCACTTGGCACTGTCAAACCAGCCTAGCTTGGCAAGGGGGCCATCTTGGGTCTGAGAGGCATCCTGAAAGAAAAGGAATTCCAGTAGTCAGGCGGCCATTTCAGGCCTCAGGCCCCTGAACAAGTGTCCACGCCTTTTCCCCAGCAAACAAAACTCACCAGACCAGGCACTTGCTGCCAGATTGCAGAAGCCACTTGGCACTTTCAAATCAGCCTAGGTTGGCAAGGGGGCCATCTTGGGTCTGAGAGGCATCCTGGAGCATAAGGAATTCCAGTAGTCACACGGCCATCTGAGGCCTCAGGCCCCTGAACAACTGTCCACGCCTTTTCCCCAGCAAACAAAACTCACCAGACCAGGCACTTGCTGCCAGATTGCAGAAGCCACTTGGCACTGTCCAACCAGCCTAGCTTGGCAAGGGGGCCATCTTGGGGCTGAGAGGCATCCTGAAAGAAAAGCAATTCCAGTAGTCAGCCGGCCATTTCAGGCCTCAGGACCCTGAACAACTGTCCACACCTTTTCCCCAGCAAACAAAACTCACCAGACCAGGCACTTGCTGCCAGATTGCAGAAGCCACTTGGCACTGTCAAACCAGCCTAGCTTGGCAAGGGGGCCATCTTGGGTCTGAGAGGCATCCTGGAGCATAAGGAATTCCAGTAGTCAGACGGCCATTTGAGGCCTCAGGCCCCTGAACAACTGTCCACGCTTTTTTCCGCAGCAAACAAAACTCACCAGACCAGGCACTTGCTGCCAGATTGCAGAAGCCACTTGGCACTGTCAAACCAGCCTAGCTTGGCAAGGGGGCCATCTTGGGTCTGACAGGCATCCTGAAAGAAAAGGAATTCCAATAGTCAGCCGGCCATTTCAGGCCTCAGGTCCCTGAACAACTGTCCACGCCTTTTCCCCAGCAAACAAAACTCACCAGACCAGGCACTTGGTGCCAGATTGCAGAAGCCACTTGGCACTGTCAAACCAGCCTAGCTTGGCAAGGGGGCCATCTTGGGGCTGAGAGGCATCCTGAAAGAAAAGGAATTCCAGTAGTCAGCCGGCCATTTCAGGCCTCAGGCCCCTGAACAACTGTCCACGCCTTTTCCCCAGCAAACAAAACTCACCAGACCAGGCACTTGGTGCCAGATTGCAGAAGCCACTTGGCACTGTCAAATCAGCCTAGGTTGGCAAGGGGGCCATCTTGGGTCTTAGAGGCATCCTAGAGCATAAGGAATCCCAGCAGTCAGCCAGCCATTTGAGGCCTCAGGCCCCTGAACAACTGTCCACGCCTTTTCCCCAGCAAACAAAACTCACCAGACCAGGCACTTGCTGCCAGATTGCAGAAGCCACTTGGCACTGTCAAACCAGCCTAGCTTGGCAAGGGGGCCATCTTGGGGCTGAGAGGCATCCTGGAGTATAAGGAATTCCAGTAGACAGACGGCCATTTGAGGCCTCAGGGCCCTGAACAACTGTCCACGCCTTTTCCCCAGCAAACAAAACTCACCAGACCAGGCACTTGGTGCCAGATTGCAGAAGCCACTTGGCACTGTCAAACCAGCCTAGGTTGGCAAGGGGGCCATCTTGGGGATGAGAGGCATCCTGGAGTATAAGGAATCCCAGCAGTCAGCCGGCCATTTCAGGCCTCAGGCCCCTGAACAACTGTCCACGCCTTTTCCCCAGCAAACAAAACTCACCAGACCAGGCACTTCCTGCCAGATTGCAGAAGCCACTTGGCACTGTCAAACCAGCCTAGGTTGGCAAGGGGGCCATCTTGGGTCTGAGAGGCATTTTGGAGTATAAGGAATTCCAGTAGTCAGGCGGCCATTTGAGGCCTCAGGCCCCTGAACAACTGTCCACGCCTTTTCCCCAGCAAACAAAACTCACCAGACCAGGCACTTGGTGCTAGATTGCAGAAGCCACTTGGCACTTTCAAATCAGCCTAGGTTGGCAAGGGGGCCATCTTGGGTCTGAGAGGCATCCTGGAGCATAAGGAATTCCAGTAGTCAGACGGCCATTTGAGGCCTCAGGCCCCTGAACAACTGTCCACACCTTTTCCCCAGCAAACAAAACTCACCAGACCAGGCACTTGCTGCCAGATTGCAGAAGCCACTTGGCACTGTCAAACCAGCCTAGCTTGGCAAGGGGGCCATCTTGGGTCTGAGAGGCATCCTGAAAGAAAAGGAATTCCAGTAGTCAGCCGGCCATTTCAGGCCTCAGGCCCCTGAACAACTGTCCACGCCTTTTCCCCAGCAAACAAAACTCACCAGACCAGGCACTTGCTGCCAGATTGCAGAAGCCACTTGGCACTGTCAAACCAGCCTAGCTTGGCAAGGGGGCCATCTTGGGTCTGAGAGGCATCCTGAAAGAAAAGGAATTCCAGTAGTCAGCCGGCCATTTCAGGCCTCAGGCCCCTGAACAACTGTCCACGCCTTTTCCCCAGCAAACAAAACTCACCAGACCAGGCACTTGGTGCCAGATTGCAGAAGCCACTTGGCACTGTCAAACCAGCCTAGCTTGGCAAGGGGGCCATCTTGGGGCTGAGAGGCATCCTGGAGTATAAGGAATCCCAGCAGTCAGCCGGCCATTTGAGGCCTCAGGCCCCTGAACAACTGTCCACGCCTTTTCCCCAGCAAACAAAACTCACCAGACCAGGCACTTGCTGCCAGATTGCAGAAGCCACTTGGCACTGTCCAACCAGCCTAGCTTGGCAAGGGGGCCATCTTGGGTCTGAGAGGCATCCTGGAGTATAAGGAATTCCAGTAGTCAGCCGGCCATTTCAGGCCTCAGGGCCCTGAACAACTGTCCACGCCTTTTCCCCAGCAAACAAAACTCACCAGACCAGGCACTTGCTGCCAGATTGCAGAAGCCACTTGGCACTTTCAAATCAGCCTAGCTTGGCAAGGGGGCCATCTTGGGTCTGAGAGGCATCCTGGAGTATAAGGAATTCCAGTAGTCAGACGGCCATTTGAGGCCTCAGGCCCCTGAACAACTGTCCACACCTTTTCCCCAGCAAACAAAACTCACCAGACCAGGCACTTGCTGCCAGATTGCAGAAGCCACTTGGCACTGTCAAACCAGCCTAGCTTGGCAAGGGGGCCATCTTGGGTCTGAGAGGCATCCTGAAAGAAAAGGAATTCCAGTAGTCAGCCGGCCATTTCAGGCCTCAGGCCCCTGAACAACTGTCCACGCCTTTTCCCCAGCAAACAAAACTCACCAGACCAGGCACTTGCTGCCAGATTGCAGAAGCCACTTGGCACTGTCAAACCAGCCTAGCTTGGCAAGGGGGCCATCTTGGCGCTGAGAGGCACCCTGGAGTATAAGGAATTCCTGTAGTCAGGCGGCCATTTCAGGCCTCAGGCCCCTGAACAACTGTCCACGCCTTTTCCCCAGCAAACAAAACTCACCAGACCAGGCACTTGGTGCCAGATTGCAGAAGCCACTTGGCACTTTCAAATCAGCCTAGCTTGGCAAGGGGGCCATCTTGGGTCTGAGAGGCATCCTGGAGTATAAGGAATTCCAGTAGTCAGACGGCCATTTGAGGCCTCAGGCCCCTGAACAACTGTCCACACCTTTTCCCCAGCAAACAAAACTCACCAGACCAGGCACTTGCTGCCAGATTGCAGAAGCCACTTGGCACTGTCAAACCAGCCTAGCTTTGCAAGGGGGCCATCTTGGGTCTGAGAGGCATCCTGAAAGAAAAGGAATTCCAGTAGTCAGCCGGCCATTTCAGGCCTCAGGCCCCTGAACAACTGTCCACGCCTTTTCCCCAGCAAACAAAACTCACCAGACCAGGCACTTGCTGCCAGATTGCAGAAGCCACTTGGCACTGTCAAACCAGCCTAGCTTGGCAAGGGGGCCATCTTGGGGCTGAGAGGCATCCTAGAGCATAAGGAATTCCAGTAGGCAGACGGCCATTTGAGGCCTCAGGCCCCTGAACAACTGTCCACACCTTTTCCCCAGCAAACAAAACTCACCAGACCAGGCACTTGCTGCCAGATTGCAGAAGCCACTTGGCACTGTCAAACCAGCCTAGCTTTGCAAGGGGGCCATCTTGGGTCTGAGAGGCATCCTGAAAGAAAAGGAATTCCAGTAGTCAGCCGGCCATTTCAGGCCTCAGGCCCCTGAACAACTGTCCACGCATTTTCCCCAGCAAACAAAACTCACCAGACCAGGAACTTGCTGCCAGATTGCAGAAGCCACTTGGCACTGTCAAACCAGCCTAGCTTGGCAAGGGGGCCATCTTGGGTCTGAGAGGCATCCTGAAAGAAAAGGAATTCCAGTAGTCAGCCGGCCATTTGAGGCCTCAGGCCCCTGAACAACTGTCCACGCATTTTCCCCAGCAAACAAAACTCACCAGACCAGGCACTTGCTGCCAGATTGCAGAAGCCACTTGGCACTGTCAAACCAGCCTAGCTTGGCAAGGGGGCCATCTTGGGGCTGAGAGGCATCCTGAAAGAAAAGGAATTCCAGTAGTCAGCCGGCCATTTCAGGCCTCAGGCCCCTGAACAACTGTCCACGCCTTTTCCCCAGCAAACAAAACTCACCAGACCAGGCACTTGGTGCCAGATTGCAGAAGCCACTTGGCACTTTCAAATCAGCCTAGCTTGGCAAGGGGGCCATCTTGGGGCTGAGAGGCATCCTGGAGCATAAGGAATTCCAGTAGTCAGACGGCCATTTCAGGCCTCAGGCCCCTGAACAACTGTCCACGCCTTTTCCCCAGCAAACAAAACTCACCAGACCAGGCACTTGCTGCCAGATTGCAGAAGCCACTTGGTATTGTCAAACCAGCCTAGCTTGGCAAGGGGGCCATCTTGGGGCTGAGAGGCATCCTGGAGTATAAGGAATTCCAGTAGACATACAGCCATTTGAGGCCTCAGGCCCCTGAACAACTGTCCACGCCTTTTCCCCAGCAAACAAAACTCACCAGACCAGGCACTTGCTGCCAGATTGCAGAAGCCACTTGGCACTGTCAAACCAGCCTAGCTTGGCAAGGGGGCCATCTTGGGTCTGACAGGCATCCTGAAAGAAAAGGAATTCCAGTAGTCAGGCGGCCATTTGAGGCCTCAGGCCCCTGAACAACTGTCCACGCCTTTTCCCCAGCAAACAAAACTCACCAGACCAGGCACTTGCTGCCAGATTGCAGAAGCCACTTGGCACTGTCAAACCAGCCTAGCTTGGCAAGGGGGCCATCTTGGGGCTGAGAGGCATCCTGAAAGAAAAGGAATTCCAGTAGTCAGGCGGCCATTTCAGGCCTCAGGCCCCTGAACAACTGTCCACGCCTTTTCCCCAGCAAACAAAACTCACCAGACCAGGCACTTGCTGCCAGATTGCAGAAGCCACTTGGCACTTTCAAATCAGCCTAGGTTGGCAAGGGGGCCATCTTGGGGCTGAGAGGCATCCTGGAGCATAAGGAATTCCAGTAGTCAGACGGCCATTTGAGGCCTCAGGCCCCTGAACAACTGTCCACGCCTTTTCCCCAGCAAACAAAACACACCAGACCAGGCACTTGCTGCCAGATTGCAGAAGCCACTTGGCACTTTCACATCAGCCTAGGTTGGCAAGGGGGCCATCTTGGGTCTGAGAGGCATCCTAGAGCATAAGGAATTCCAGTAGTCACACGGCCATTTGAGGCCTCAGGCCCCTGAACAACTGTCCACGCCTTTTCCCCAGCAAACAAAACTCACCAGACCAGGCACTTGCTGCCAGATTGCAGAAGCCACTTGGCACTGTCAAACCAGCCTAGCTTGGCAAGGGGGCCATCTTGGGTCTGAGAGGCATCCTGAAAGAAAAGGAATTCCAGTAGTCAGCCGGCCATTTCAGGCCTCAGGCCCCTGAACAACTGTCCACGCCTTTTCCCCAGCAAACAAAACTCACCAGACCAGGCACTTGGTGCCAGATTGCAGAAGCCACTTGGCACTGTCAAACCAGCCTAGCTTGGCAAGGGGGCCATCTTGGGTCTGAGAGGCATCCTGAAAGAAAAGGAATTCCAGTAGTCAGGCGGCCATTTCAGGCCTCAGGCCCCTGAACAACTGTCCACGCCTTTTCCCCAGCAAACAAAACTCACCAGACCAGGCACTTGCTGCCAGATTGCAGAAGCCACTTGGCACTTTCAAATCAGCCTAGGTTGGCAAGGGGGCCATCTTGGGTCTGAGAGGCATCCTGGAGCATAAGGAATTCCAGTAGTCACACGGCCATCTGAGGCCTCAGGCCCCTGAACAACTGTCCACGCCTTTTCCCCAGCAAACAAAACTCACCAGACCAGGCACTTGCTGCCAGATTGCAGAAGCCACTTGGCACTGTCCAACCAGCCTAGCTTGGCAAGGGGGCCATCTTGGGGCTGAGAGGCATCCTGAAAGAAAAGCAATTCCAGTAGTCAGCCGGCCATTTCAGGCCTCAGGACCCTGAACAACTGTCCACACCTTTTCCCCAGCAAACAAAACTCACCAGACCAGGCACTTGCTGCCAGATTGCAGAAGCCACTTGGCACTGTCAAACCAGCCTAGCTTGGCAAGGGGGCCATCTTGGGTCTGAGAGGCATCCTGGAGCATAAGGAATTCCAGTAGTCAGACGGCCATTTGAGGCCTCAGGCCCCTGAACAACTGTCCACGCTTTTTTCCGCAGCAAACAAAACTCACCAGACCAGGCACTTGCTGCCAGATTGCAGAAGCCACTTGGCACTGTCAAACCAGCCTAGCTTGGCAAGGGGGCCATCTTGGGTCTGAGAGGCATCCTGGAGCATAAGGAATTCCAGTAGTCACACGGCCATTTGAGGCCTCAGGCCCCTGAACAACTGTCCACGCATTTTCCCCAGCAAACAAAACTCACCAGACCAGGAACTTGGTGCCAGATTGCAGAAGCCACTTGGCACTGTCAAACCAGCCTAGCTTGGCAAGGGGGCCATCTTGGGTCTGACAGGCATCCTGAAAGAAAAGGAATTCCAATAGTCAGCCGGCCATTTCAGGCCTCAGGTCCCTGAACAACTGTCCACGCCTTTTCCCCAGCAAACAAAACTCACCAGACCAGGCACTTGGTGCCAGATTGCAGAAGCCACTTGGCACTGTCAAATCAGCCTAGGTTGGCAAGGGGGCCATCTTGGGTCTTAGAGGCATCCTAGAGCATAAGGAATTCCAGCAGTCAGCCAGCCATTTGAGGCCTCAGGCCCCTGAACAACTGTCCACGCCTTTTCCCCAGCAAACAAAACTCACCAGACCAGGCACTTGGTGCCAGATTGCAGAAGCCACTTGGCACTGTCAAACCAGCCTAGCTTGGCAAGGGGGCCATCTTGGGGCTGAGAGGCATCCTGGAGTATAAGGAATTCCAGTAGACAGACGGCCATTTGAGGCCTCAGGGCCCTGAACAACTGTCCACGCCTTTTCCCCAGCAAACAAAACTCACCAGACCAGGCACTTGGTGCCAGATTGCAGAAGCCACTTGGCACTGTCAAACCAGCCTAGGTTGGCAAGGGGGCCATCTTGGGGATGAGAGGCATCCTGGAGTATAAGGAATCCCAGCAGTCAGCCGGCCATTTCAGGCCTCAGGCCCCTGAACAACTGTCCACGCCTTTTCCCCAGCAAACAAAACTCACCAGACCAGGCACTTCCTGCCAGATTGCAGAAGCCACTTGGCACTGTCAAACCAGCCTAGGTTGGCAAGGGGGCCATCTTGGGTCTGAGAGGCATTTTGAAGTATAAGGAATTCCAGTAGTCAGGCGGCCATTTGAGGCCTCAGGCCCCTGAACAACTGTCCACGCCTTTTCCCCAGCAAACAAAACTCACCAGACCAGGCACTTGGTGCCAGATTGCAGAAGCCACTTGGCACTTTCAAATCAGCCTAGGTTGGCAAGGGGGCCATCTTGGGGCTGAGAGGCATCCTGGAGCATAAGGAATTCCAGTAGTCAGACGGCCATTTGAGGCCTCAGGCCCCTGAACAACTGTCCACGCCTTTTCCCCAGCAAACAAAACTCACCAGACCAGGCACTTGCTGCCAGATTGCAGAAGCTACTTGGCACTGTCAAACCAGCCTAGCTTGGCAAGGGGGCCACCTTGGGTCTGAGAGGCATCCTGAAAGAAAAGGAATTCCAGTAGTCAGCCGGCCATTTGAGGCCTCAGGCCCCTGAACAACTGTCCACGCCTTTTCCCCAGCAAACAAAACTCACCAGACCAGGCACTTGGTGCTAGATTGCAGAAGCCACTTGGCACTTTCAAATCAGCCTAGGTTGGCAAGGGGGCCATCTTGGGTCTGAGAGGCATCCTGGAGCATAAGGAATTCCAGTAGTCAGACGGCCATTTGAGGCCTCAGGCCCCTGAACAACTGTCCACACCTTTTCCCCAGCAAACAAAACTCACCAGACCAGGCACTTGGTGCCAGATTGCAGAAGCCACTTGGCACTGTCAAACCAGCCTAGCTTGGCAAGGGGGCCATCTTGGGTCTGAGAGGCATCCTGAAAGAAAAGGAATTCCAGTAGTCAGCCGGCCATTTCAGGCCTCAGGCCCCTGAACAACTGTCCACGCCTTTTCCCCAGCAAACAAAACTCACCAGACCAGGCACTTGCTGCCAGATTGCAGAAGCCACTTGGCACTGTCAAACCAGCCTAGCTTGGCAAGGGGGCCATCTTGGGTCTGAGAGGCATCCTGAACGAAAAGGAATTCCAGTAGTCAGCCGGCCATTTCAGGCCTCAGGCCCCTGAACAACTGTCCACGCCTTTTCCCCAGCAAACAAAACTCACCAGACCAGGCACTTGGTGCCAGATTGCAGAAGCCACTTGGCACTGTCAAACCAGCCTAGCTTGGCAAGGGGGCCATCTTGGGTCTGAGAGGCATCCTGGAGTATAAGGAATCCCAGCAGTCAGCCGGCCATTTGAGGCCTCAGGCCCCTGAACAACTGTCCACGCCTTTTCCCCAGCAAACAAAACTCACCAGACCAGGCACTTGCTGCCAGATTGCAGAAGCCACTTGGCACTGTCAAACCAGCCTAGCTTGGCAAGGGGGCCATCTTGGGTCTGAGAGGCATCCTGAAAGAAAAGGAATTCCAGTAGTCAGCCGGCCATTTCAGGCCTCAGGCCCCTGAACAACTGTCCACGCCTTTTCCCCAGCAAACAAAACTCACCAGACCAGGCACTTGCTGCCAGATTGCAGAAGCCACTTGGCACTGTCAAACCAGCCTAGCTTGGCAAGGGGGCCATCTTGGGGCTGAGAGGCACCCTGGAGTATAAGGAATTCCTGTAGTCAGGCGGCCATTTCAGGCCTCAGGCCCCTGAACAACTGTCCACGCCTTTTCCCCAGCAAACAAAACTCACCAGACCAGGCACTTGGTGCCAGATTGCAGAAGCCACTTGGCACTTTCAAATCAGCCTAGCTTGGCAAGGGGGCCATCTTGGGTCTGAGAGGCATCCTGGAGCATAAGGAATTCCAGTAGTCAGACGGCCATTTGAGGCCTCAGGCCCCTGAACAACTGTCCACACCTTTTCCCCAGCAAACAAAACTCACCAGACCAGGCACTTGCTGCCAGATTGCAGAAGCCACTTGGCACTGTCAAACCAGCCTAGCTTGGCAAGGGGGCCATCTTGGGTCTGAGAGGCATCCTGAAAGAAAAGGAATTCCAGTAGTCAGCCGGCCATTTCAGGCCTCAGGCCCCTGAACAACTGTCCACGCCTTTTCCCCAGCAAACAAAACTCACCAGACCAGGCACTTGCTGCCAGATTGCAGAAGCCACTTGGCACTGTCAAACCAGCCTAGCTTGGCAAGGGGGCCATCTTGGGGCTGAGAGGCATCCTAGAGCATAAGGAATTCCAGTAGGCAGACGGCCATTTGAGGCCTCAGGCCCCTGAACAACTGTCCACACCTTTTCCCCAGCAAACAAAACTCACCAGACCAGGCACTTGCTGCCAGATTGCAGAAGCCACTTGGCACTGTCAAACCAGCCTAGCTTTGCAAGGGGGCCATCTTGGGTCTGAGAGGCATCCTGAAAGAAAAGGAATTCCAGTAGTCAGCCGGCCATTTCAGGCCTCAGGCCCCTGAACAACTGTCCACGCATTTTCCCCAGCAAACAAAACTCACCAGACCAGGAACTTGCTGCCAGATTGCAGAAGCCACTTGGCACTGTCAAACCAGCCTAGGTTGGCAAGGGGGCCATCTTGGGTCTGAGAGGCATCCTGAAAGAAAAGGAATTCCAGTAGTCAGCCGGCCATTTGAGGCCTCAGGCCCCTGAACAACTGTCCACGCCTTTTCCCCAGCAAACAAAACTCACCAGACCAGGCACTTGCTGCCAGATTGCAGAAGCCACTTGGCACTGTCAAACCAGCCTAGCTTGGCAAGGGGGCCATCTTGGGGCTGAGAGGCATCCTGAAAGAAAAGGAATTCCAGTAGTCAGCCGGCCATTTCAGGCCTCAGGCCCCTGAACAACTGTCCACGCCTTTTCCCCAGCAAACAAAACTCACCAGACCAGGCACTTGGTGCCAGATTGCAGAAGCCACTTGGCACTTTCAAATCAGCCTAGCTTGGCAAGGGGGCCATCTTGGGGCTGAGAGGCATCCTGGAGCATAAGGAATTCCAGTAGTCAGACGGCCATTTCAGGCCTCAGGCCCCTGAACAACTGTCCACGCCTTTTCCCCAGCAAACAAAACTCACCAGACCAGGCACTTGCTGCCAGATTGCAGAAGCCACTTGGTATTTTCAAACCAGCCTAGCTTGGCAAGGGGGCCATCTTGGGGCTGAGAGGCATCCTGGAGTATAAGGAATTCCAGTAGACATACAGCCATTTGAGGCCTCAGGCCCCTGAACAACTGTCCACGCCTTTTCCCCAGCAAACAAAACTCACCAGACCAGGCACTTGCTGCCAGATTGCAGAAGCCACTTGGCACTGTCAAACCAGCCTAGCTTGGCAAGGGGGCCATCTTGGGTCTGACAGGCATCCTGAAAGAAAAGGAAGTCCAGTAGTCAGGCGGCCATTTGAGGCCTCAGGCCCCTGAACAACTGTCCACGCCTTTTCCCCAGCAAACAAAACTCACCAGACCAGGCACTTGCTGCCAGATTGCAGAAGCCACTTGGCACTGTCAAACCAGCCTAGCTTGGCAAGGGGGCCATCTTGGGGCTGAGAGGCATCCTGGAGCATAAGGAATTCCAGTAGTCAGACGGCCATTTGAGGCCTCAGGCCCCTGAACAACTGTCCACGCATTTTCCCCAGCAAACAAAACTCACCAGACCAGGAACTTGCTGCCAGATTGCAGAAGCCACTTGGCACTGTCAAACCAGCCTAGCTTGGCAAGGGGGCCATCTTGGGGCTGACAGGCATCCTGAAAGAAAAGGAATTCCAATAGTCAGCCGGCCATTTCAGGCCTCAGGCCCCTGAACAACTGTCCACGCCTTTTCCCCAGCAAACAAAACTCACCAGACCAGGCACTTGGTGCCAGATTGCAGAAGCCACTTGGCACTGTCAAACCAGCCTAGCTTGGCAAGGGGGCCATCTTGGGGCTGAGAGGCATCCTGAAAGAAAAGGAATTCCAGTAGTCAGCCGGCCATTTCAGGCCTCAGGCCCCTGAACAACTGTCCACGCCTTTTCCCCAGCAAACAAAACTCACCAGACCAGGCACTTGGTGCCAGATTGCAGAAGCCACTTGGCTCTGTCAAACAAGCCTAGGTTGGCAAGGGGGCCATCTTGGGTCTGAGAGGCATCCTGGAGCATAATGAATTGCAGTAGTCAGACGGCCATTTGAGGCCTCAGGCCCCTGAAGAACTGTCCACACCTTTTCCCCAGCACACAAAACTCACCAGACCAGGCACTTGCTGCCAGATTGCAGAAGCCACTTGGCACTGACAAACCAGCCTAGCTTGGCAAGGGGGCCATCTTGGGGCTGAGAGGCATCCTGGAGCATAAGGAATTCCAGTAGTCAGACGGCCATTTCAGGCCTCAGGCCCCTGAACAACTGTCCACGCCTTTTCCCCAGCAAACAAAACTCACCAGACCAGGCACTTGGTGCCAGATTGCAGAAGCCACTTGGCACTGTCAAACCAGCCTAGCTTGGCAAGGGGGCCATCTTGGGTCTGAGAGGCATCCTGAAAGAAAAGGAATTCCAGTAGTCAGACGGCCATTTCAGGCCTCAGGCCCCTGAACAACTGTCCACACCTTTTCCCCAGCAAACAAAACTCACCAGACCAGGCACTTGCTGCCAGATTGCAGAAGCCACTTGGCACTGTCAAACCAGCCTAGCTTGGCAAGAGGGAAATCTTGGGTCTGAGAGGCATCCTGGAGCATAAGGAATTCCAGTAGTCAGACGGCCATTTCAGGCCTCAGGCCCCTGAACAACTGTCTACGCCTTTTCCCCAGCAAACAAAACTCACCAGACCAGGCACTTGCTGCCAGATTGCAGAAGCCACTTGGCACTGTCAAATCAGCCTAGGTTGGCAAGGGGGCCATCTTGGGTCTGAGAGGCATCCTTAAAGAAAAGGAATTCCAGTAGTCAGACGGCCATTTTTGGCCTCAGGCCCCTGAACAACTGTCCATGCCTTTTCCCCAGCAAACAAAACTCACCAGACCAGGCACTTGGTGCCAGATTGAAGAAGCCACTTGGCACTTTCACATCAGCCTAGGTTGGCAAGGGGGAAATCTTGGGTCTTAGAGGCATCCTGGAGCATAAGGAATTCCAGTAGTCAGACGGCCATTTCAGGCCTCAGGCCCCTGAACAACTGTCCACGCCTTTTCCCCAGCAAACAAAACACAACAGACCAGGCACTTGCTGCCAGATTGCAGAAGCCACTTGGCACTTTCAAATTAGCCTAGGTTGGCAAGGGGGCCATCTTGGGGCTGAGAGGCATCCTGGAGCATAAGGAATTCCAGTAGTCGGCTGGCCATTTCAGGCCTCAGGCCCCTGAACAAGTGTCCACGCATTTTCCCCCGCAAACAAAACTCACCAGACCAGGCACTTGCTGCCAGATTGCAGAAGCCACTTTGCACTGTCAAACCAGCCTAGCTTGGCAAGGGGGCCATCTTGGGGCTGAGAGGCATCCTGGAGCATAAGGAATTCCAGTAGTCAGACGGCCATTTGAGGCCTCAGGCCCCTGAACAACTGTCCACGCCTTTTCCCCAGCAAACAAAACTCACCAGACCAGGCACTTGCTGCCAGATTGCAGAAGCCCCTTGGCACTTTCAAATCAGCCTAGGTTGGCAAGGGGGCCATCTTGGGTCTGAGAGGCATCCTGGAGCATAATGAATTCCAGTAGTCAGACGGCCATTTCAGGCCTCAGGCCCCTGAACAACTGTCCACACCTTTTCCCCAGCAAACAAAACTCACCAGACCAGGCACTTGCTGCCAGATTGCAGAAGCCACTTGGCACTGTCAAACCAGCCTAGCTTGGCAAGGGGGCCATCTTGGGTCTGAGAGGCATCCTGGAGCATAAGGAATTCCAGTAGTCAGACGGCCATTTCAGGCCTCAGGCCCCTGAACAACTGTCTACGCCTTTTCCCGAGCAAACAAAACTCACCAGACCAGGCACTTGCTGCCAGATTGCAGAAGCTACTTGGCACTGTCAAATCAGACTAGCTTGGCAAGGGGGCCATCTTGGGTCTGAGAGGCATCCTGAAAGAAAAGGAATTCCAGTAGTCAGGCGGCCATTTCAGGCCTCAGTCACCTGAACAACTGTCCACGCCTTTTCCCCAGCAAACAAAACTCACCAGACCAGGCACTTGGTGCTAGATTGAAGAAGCCACTTGGCACTTTCAAATCAGCCTAGGTTGGCAAGGGGGCAATCTTGGGTCTGAGAGGCATCCTGGAGCATAAGGAATTCCAGTAGTCAGACGGCCATTTGAGGCCTCAGGCCCCTGAACAACTGTCCACGCCTTTTCCACAGCAAACAAAACTCACCAGACCAGGCACTTGCTGCCAGATTGCAGAAGCCACTTGGCACTGTCAAACCAGCCTAGCTTGGCAAGGGGGCCATCTTGGGGCTGAGAGGCATCCTGGAGCATAAGGAATTCCAGTAGTCAGCCGGCCATTTCAGGCCTCAGGCCCCTGAACAACTGTCCACGCCTTTTCCCCAGCAAACAAAACTCACCAGACCAGGCACTTGCTGCCAGATTGCAGAAGCCACTTGGCACTGTCAAACCAGCCTAGGTTGGCAAGGGGGCCATCTTGGGTCTGAGAGGCATCCTGGAGCATAAGGAATTCCAGTAGTCAGCCGGCCATTTCAGGCCTCAGGCCCCTGAACAACTGTCCACACCTTTTCCCCAGCAAACAAAACTCACCAGACCAGGCACTTGGTGCCAGATTGAAGAAGCCACTTGGCACTTTCACATCAGCCTAGGCTGGCAAGGGGGCCATCTTGGGTCTGAGAGGCATCCTGGAGCATAAGGAATTCCAGTAGTCAGACGGCCATTTGAGGCCTCAGGCCCCTGAACAACTGTCCACGCCTTTTCCCCAGCAAACAAAACTCACCAGACCAGGCACTTGGTGCCAGATTGAAGAAGCCACTTGGCACTTTCACATCAGCCTAGGTTGGCAAGAGGGAAATCTTGGGTCTGAGAGGCATCCTGGAGCATAAGGAATTCCAGTAGTCAGACGGCCATTTCAGGCCTCAGGCCCCTGAACAACTGTCTACGCCTTTTCCCCAGCAAACAAAACTCACCAGACCAGGCACTTGCTGCCAGATTGCAGAAGCCACTTGGCACTGTCAAACCAGCCTAGCTTGGCAAGGGGGCCATCTTGGGGCTGAGAGGCATCCTTAAAGAAAAGGAATTCCAGTAGTCAGACGGCCATTTAAGGCCTCAGGCCCCTGAACAACTGTCCACGCCTTTTCCCCAGCAAACAAAACTCACCAGACCAGGCACTTGCTGCCAGATTGCAGAAGCCACTTGGCACTGTCAAACCAGCCTAGCTTGGCAAGGGGGCCATCTTGGGTCTGAGAGGCATGCTGAAAGAAAAGGAATTCCAGTAGTCAGACGGCCATTTGAGGCCTCAGGCCCCTGAACAACTGTCCACACCTTTTCCACAGCAAACAAAACTCACCAGACCAGGCACTTGGTGCCAGATTGAAGAAGCCACTTGGCACTTTCACATCAGCCTAGGTTGGCAAGGGGGAAATCTTGGGGCTGAGAGGCATCCTGGAGCATAAGGAATTCCAGTAGTCGGCTGGCCATTTGAGGCCTCAGGCCCCTGAACAAGTGTCCACGCATTTTCCCCAGCAAACAAAACTCACCAGACCAGGCACTTGCTGCCAGATTGCAGAAGCCACTTTGCACTGTCAAACCAGCCTAGCTTGGCAAGGGGGCCATCTTGGGGCTGAGAGGCATCCTGGAGCATAAGGAATTCCAGTAGTCAGACGGCCATTTCAGGCCTCAGGCCCCTGAACAACTGTCCACGCCTTTTCCCCAGCAAACAAAACTCACCAGACCAGGCACTTGCTGCCAGATTGCAGAAGCCACTTGGCACTTTCACATCAGCCTAGGTTGGCAAGGGTGAAATCTTGGGGCTGAGAGGCATCCTGGAGCATAAGGAATTCCAGTAGTCAGACGGCCATTTCAGGCCTCAGGCCCCTGAACAACTGTCCACACCTTTTCCCCAGCAAACAAAACTCACCAGACCAGGCACTTGCTGCCAGATTGCAGAAGCCACTTGGCACTGTCAAACCAGCCTAGCTTGGCAAGGGGGCCATCTTGGGTCTGAGAGGCATCCTGGAGCATAAGGAATTCCAGTAGTCAGACGGCCATTTCAGGCCTCAGGCCCCTGAACAACTGTCTACGCCTTTTCCCCAGCAAACAAAACTCACCAGACCAGGCACTTGCTGCCAGATTGCAGAAGCCACTTGGCACTGTCAAACCAGCCTAGCTTGGCAAGGGGGCCATCTTGGGTCTGAGAGGCATCCTGAAAGAAAAGGAATTCCAGTAGTCAGGCGGCCATTTCAGGCCTCAGGCCCCTGAACAACTGTCCACGCCTTTTCCCCAGCAAACAAAACTCACCAGACCAGGCACTTGGTGCTAGATTGAAGAAGCCACTTGGCACTTTCAAATCAGCCTAGGTTGGCAAGGGGGCAATCTTGGGTCTGAGAGGCATCCTGGAGCATAAGGAATTCCAGTAGTCAGACGGCCATTTGAGGCCTCAGGCCCCTGAACAACTGTCCACGCCTTTTCCACAGCAAACAAAACTCACCAGACCAGGCACTTGCTGCCAGATTGCAGAAGCCACTTGGCACTGACAAACCAGCCTAGCTTGGCAAGGGGGCCATCTTGGGGCTGAGAGGCATCCTGGAGCATAAGGAATTCCAGTAGTCAGACGGCCATTTCAGGCCTCAGGCCCCTGAACAACTGTCCACGCCTTTTCCCCAGCAAACAAAACTCACCAGACCAGGCACTTGGTGCCAGATTGCAGAAGCCACTTGGCACTGTCAAACCAGCCTAGCTTGGCAAGGGGGCCATCTTGGGTCTGAGAGGCATCCTGAAAGAAAAGGAATTCCAGTAGTCAGGCGGCCATTTCAGGCCTCAGGCCCCTGAACAACTGTCCACACCTTTTCCCCAGCAAACAAAACTCACCAGACCAGGCACTTGCTGCCAGATTGCAGAAGCCACTTGGCACTTTCACATCAGCCTAGGTTGGCAAGAGGGAAATCTTGGGTCTGAGAGGCATCCTGGAGCATAAGGAATTCCAGTAGTCAGACGGCCATTTCAGGCCTCAGGCCCCTGAACAACTGTCTACGCCTTTTCCCCAGCAAACAAAACTCACCAGACCAGGCACTTGCTGCCAGATTGCAGAAGCCACTTGGCACTGTCAAATCAGCCTAGGTTGGCAAGGGGGCCATCTTGGGTCTGAGAGGCATCCTTAAAGAAAAGGAATTCCAGTAGTCGGCTGGCCATTTCAGGCCTCAGGCCCCTGAACAAGTGTCCACGCATTTTCCCCCGCAAACAAAACTCACCAGACCAGGCACTTGCTGCCAGATTGCAGAAGCCACTTTGCACTGTCAAACCAGCCTAGCTTGGCAAGGGGGCCATCTTGGGGCTGAGAGGCATCCTGGAGCATAAGGAATTCCAGTAGTCAGACGGCCATTTGAGGCCTCAGGCCCCTGAACAACTGTCCACGCCTTTTCCCCAGCAAACAAAACTCACCAGACCAGGCACTTGCTGCCAGATTGCAGAAGCCCCTTGGCACTTTCAAATCAGCCTAGGTTGGCAAGGGGGCCATCTTGGGTCTGAGAGGCATCCTGGAGCATAATGAATTCCAGTAGTCAGACGGCCATTTCAGGCCTCAGGCCCCTGAACAACTGTCCACACCTTTTCCCCAGCAAACAAAACTCACCAGACCAGGCACTTGCTGCCAGATTGCAGAAGCCACTTGGCACTGTCAAACCAGCCTAGCTTGGCAAGGGGGCCATCTTGGGTCTGAGAGGCATCCTGGAGCATAAGGAATTCCAGTAGTCAGACGGCCATTTCAGGCCTCAGGCCCCTGAACAACTGTCTACGCCTTTTCCCGAGCAAACAAAACTCACCAGACCAGGCACTTGCTGCCAGATTGCAGAAGCTACTTGGCACTGTCAAATCAGACTAGCTTGGCAAGGGGGCCATCTTGGGTCTGAGAGGCATCCTGAAAGAAAAGGAATTCCAGTAGTCAGGCGGCCATTTCAGGCCTCAGTCACCTGAACAACTGTCCACGCCTTTTCCCCAGCAAACAAAACTCACCAGACCAGGCACTTGGTGCTAGATTGAAGAAGCCACTTGGCACTTTCAAATCAGCCTAGGTTGGCAAGGGGGCAATCTTGGGTCTGAGAGGCATCCTGGAGCATAAGGAATTCCAGTAGTCAGACGGCCATTTGAGGCCTCAGGCCCCTGAACAACTGTCCACGCCTTTTCCACAGCAAACAAAACTCACCAGACCAGGCACTTGCTGCCAGATTGCAGAAGCCACTTGGCACTGTCAAACCAGCCTAGCTTGGCAAGGGGGCCATCTTGGGGCTGAGAGGCATCCTGGAGCATAAGGAATTCCAGTAGTCAGCCGGCCATTTCAGGCCTCAGGCCCCTGAACAACTGTCCACGCCTTTTCCCCAGCAAACAAAACTCACCAGACCAGGCACTTGCTGCCAGATTGCAGAAGCCACTTGGCACTGTCAAACCAGCCTAGGTTGGCAAGGGGGCCATCTTGGGTCTGAGAGGCATCCTGGAGCATAAGGAATTCCAGTAGTCAGCCGGCCATTTCAGGCCTCAGGCCCCTGAACAACTGTCCACACCTTTTCCCCAGCAAACAAAACTCACCAGACCAGGCACTTGGTGCCAGATTGAAGAAGCCACTTGGCACTTTCACATCAGCCTAGGCTGGCAAGGGGGCCATCTTGGGTCTGAGAGGCATCCTGGAGCATAAGGAATTCCAGTAGTCAGACGGCCATTTGAGGCCTCAGGCCCCTGAACAACTGTCCACGCCTTTTCCCCAGCAAACAAAACTCACCAGACCAGGCACTTGGTGCCAGATTGAAGAAGCCACTTGGCACTTTCACATCAGCCTAGGTTGGCAAGAGGGAAATCTTGGGTCTGAGAGGCATCCTGGAGCATAAGGAATTCCAGTAGTCAGACGGCCATTTCAGGCCTCAGGCCCCTGAACAACTGTCCACGCCTTTTCCCCAGCAAACAAAACTCACCAGACCAGGCACTTGCTGCCAGATTGCAGAAGCCACTTGGCACTGTCAAACCAGCCTAGCTTGGCAAGGGGGCCATCTTGGGGCTGAGAGGCATCCTTAAAGAAAAGGAATTCCAGTAGTCAGACGGCCATTTAAGGCCTCAGGCCCCTGAACAACTGTCCACGCCTTTTCCCCAGCAAACAAAACTCACCAGACCAGGCACTTGCTGCCAGATTGCAGAAGCCACTTGGCACTGTCAAACCAGCCTAGCTTGGCAAGGGGGCCATCTTGGGTCTGAGAGGCATGCTGAAAGAAAAGGAATTCCAGTAGTCAGACGGCCATTTGAGGCCTCAGGCCCCTGAACAACTGTCCACACCTTTTCCACAGCAAACAAAACTCACCAGACCAGGCACTTGGTGCCAGATTGAAGAAGCCACTTGGCACTTTCACATCAGCCTAGGTTGGCAAGGGGGAAATCTTGGGGCTGAGAGGCATCCTGGAGCATAAGGAATTCCAGTAGTCGGCAGGCCATTTGAGGCCTCAGGCCCCTGAACAAGTGTCCACGCATTTTCCCCAGCAAACAAAACTCACCAGACCAGGCACTTGCTGCCAGATTGCAGAAGCCACTTTGCACTGTCAAACCAGCCTAGCTTGGCAAGGGGGCCATCTTGGGGCTGAGAGGCATCCTGGAGCATAAGGAATTCCAGTAGTCAGACGGCCATTTCAGGCCTCAGGCCCCTGAACAACTGTCCACGCCTTTTCCCCAGCAAACAAAACTCACCAGACCAGGCACTTGCTGCCAGATTGCAGAAGCCACTTGGCACTTTCACATCAGCCTAGGTTGGCAAGGGTGAAATCTTGGGGCTGAGAGGCATCCTGGAGCATAAGGAATTCCAGTAGTCAGACGGCCATTTCAGGCCTCAGGCCCCTGAACAACTGTCCACGCCTTTTCCCCAGCAAACAAAACTCACCAGACCAGGCACTTGCTGCCAGATTGCAGAAGCTACTTGGCACTGTCAAATCAGCCGAGCTTGGCAAGGGGGCCATCTTGGGTCTGAGAGGCATCCTGGAGCATAAGGAATTCCAGTAGTCAGCCGGCCATTTCAGGCCTCAGGCCCCTGAACAACTGTCCACACCTTTTCCCCAGCAAACAAAACTCACCAGACCAGGCACTTGGTGCCAGATTGCAGAAGCCACTTGGCACTTTCACATCAGCCTAGGCTGGCAAGGGGGCCATCTTGGGTCTGAGAGGCATTCTGGAGCATAAGGAATTCCAGTAGTCAGACGGCCATTTGAGGCCTCAGGCCCCTGAACAACTGTCCACGCCTTTTCCCCAGCAAACAAAACTCACCAGACCAGGCACTTGGTGCCAGATTGAAGAAGCCACTTGGCACTTTCACATCAGCCTAGGTTGGCAAGAGGGAAATCTTGGGTCTGAGAGGCATCCTGGAGCATAAGGAATTCCAGTAGTCAGACGGCCATTTCAGGCCTCAGGCCCCTGAACAACTGTCTACGCCTTTTCCCCAGCAAACAAAACTCACCAGACCAGGCACTTGCTGCCAGATTGCAGAAGCCACTTGGCACTGTCAAACCAGCCTAGCTTGGCAAGGGGGCCATCTTGGGTCTGAGAGGCATCCTTAAAGAAAAGGAATTCCAGTAGTCAGACGGCCATTTAAGGCCTCAGGCCCCTGAACAACTGTCCACGCCTTTTCCCCAGCAAACAAAACTCACCAGACCAGGCACTTGCTGCCAGATTGCAGAAGCCACTTGGCACTGTCAAACCAGCCTAGCTTGGCAAGGGGGCCATCTTGGGTCTGAGAGGCATGCTGAAAGAAAAGGAATTCCAGTAGTCAGCCGGCCATTTGAGGCCTCAGGCCCCTGAACAACTGTCCACGCCTTTTCCCCAGCAAACAAAACTCACCAGACCAGGCACTTGGTGCCAGATTGAAGAAGCCACTTTGCACTTTCAAATCAGCCTAGGTTGGAAGGGGGCCATCTTGGGTCTGAGAGGCATCCTGGAGCATAAGGAATTCCAGTAGTCAGCCGGCCATTTCAGGCCTCAGGCCCCTGAACAACTGTCCACACCTTTTCCCCAGCAAACAAAACTCACCAGACCAGGCACTTGGTGCCAGATTGCAGAAGCCACTTGGCACTGTCAAACCAGCCTAGCTTGGCAAGGGGGCCATCTTGGGGCTGAGAGGCATCCTGGAGCATAAGGAATTCCGGTAGTCAGACGGCCATTTCAGGCCTCAGGCCCCTGAACAACCGTCCACGCCTTTTCCCCAGCAAACAAAACTCACCAGACCAGGCACTTGGTGCCAGATTGCAGAAGCCACTTGGCACTGTCAAACCAGCCTAGCTTGGCAAGGGGGCCATCTTGGGGCTGAGAGGCATCCTGAAAGAAAAGGAATTCCAGTAGTCAGACGGCCATTTCAGGCCTCAGGCCCCTGAACAACTGTCCACACCTTTTCCACAGCAAACAAAACTCACCAGACCAGGCACTTGCTGCCAGATTGCAGAAGCCACTTGGCACTGTCAAATCAGCCTAGGTTGCCAAGGGGGCCATCTTGGGTCTGAGAGGCATCCTGAAAGAAAAGGAATTCCAGTAGTCAGACGGCCATTTGAGGCCTCAGGCCCCTGAACAACTGTCCATGCCTTTTCCCCAGCAAACAAAACTCACCAGACCAGGCACTTGGTGCCAGATTGCAGAAGCCACTTGGCACTGTCAAACCAGCCTAGCTTGGCAAGGGGGCCATCTTGGGTCTGAGAGGCATCCTGGAGCATAAGGAATTCCAGTAGTCAGACGGCCATTTCAGGCCTCAGGCCCCTGAACAACTGTCCACGCCTTTTCCCCAGCAAACAAAACTCACCAGACCAGGCACTTGCTGCCAGATTGCAGAAGCCACTTGGCACTGTCAAACCAGCCTAGCTTGGCAAGGGGGCCATCTTGGGTCTGAGAGGCATGCTGAAAGAAAAGGAATTCCAGTAGTCAGACGGCCATTTGAGGCCTCAGGCCCCTGAACAACTGTCCACGCCTTTTCCACAGCAAACAAAACTGACCAGACCAGGCACTTGCTGCCAGATTGCAGAAGCCACTTGGCACTGTCAAACCAGCCTAGCTTGGCAAGGGGGCCATCTTGGGGCTGAGAGGCATCCTGGAGCATAAGGAATTCCAGTAGTCAGACGGCCATTTGAGGCCTCAGGCCCCTGAACAACTGTCCACACCTTTTCCCCAGCAAACAAAACTCACCAGACCAGGCACTTGCTGCCAGATTGCAGAAGCCACTTGGCACTTTCAAATCAGCCTAGGTTGGCAAGGGGGCCATCTTGGGGCTGAGAGGCATCCTGGAGCATAAGGAATTCCAGTAGTCAGATGGCCATTTCAGGCCTCAGGCCCCTGAACAACTGTCCACGCCTTTTCCCCAGCAAACAAAACTCACCAGACCAGGCACTTGCTGCCAGATTGCAGAAGCCACTTGGCACTGTCAAATCAGCCTAGCTTGGCAAGGGGGCCATCTTGGGTCTGAGAGGCATCCTGAAAGAAAAGGAATTCCAGTAGTCAGCCGGCCATTTCAGGCCTCAGGCCCCTGAACAACTGTCCACGCCTTTTCCCCAGCAAACAAAACTCACCAGACCAGGCACTTGCTGCCAGATTGCAGAAGCCACTTGGCACTGTCAAACCAGCCTAGCTTGGCAAGGGGGCCATCTTGGGGCTGAGAGGCATCCTGGAGCATAAGGAATTCCAGTAGTCAGACGGCCATTTCAGGCCTCAGGCCCCTGAACAACTGTCAACGCCTTTTCCCCAGCAAACAAAACTCACCAGACCAGGCACTTGCTGCCAGATTGCAGAAGCCACTTGGCACTGTCAAACCAGCCTAGGTTGGCAAGGGGGCCATCTTGGGTCTGAGAGGCATCCTGAAAGAAAAGGAATTCCAGTAGTCAGGCGGCCATTTCAGGCCTCAGGCCCCTGAACAACTGTCCACACCTTTTCCCCAGCAAACAAAACTCACCAGACCAGGCACTTGCTGCCAGATTCCAGAAGCCACTTGGCACTGTCAAATCAGCCTACGTTGGCAAGGGGGCCATCTTGGGTCTGAGAGGCATCCTGAAAGAAAAGGAATTCCAGTAGTCAGACGGCCATTTGAGGCCTCAGGCCCCTGAACAACTGTCCACGCCTTTTCCCCAGCAAACAAAACTCACCAGACCAGGCACTTGCTGCCAGATTGAAGAAGCCACTTGGCACTTTCACATCAGCCTAGGATGGCAAGGGTGAAATCTTGGGGCTGAGAGGCATCCTGGAGCATAAGGAATTCCAGTAGTCAGCCGGCCATTTCAGGCCTCAGGCCGCTGAACAACTGTCCACGCCTTTTCCCCAGCAAACAAAACTCACCAGACCAGGCACTTGCTGCCAGATTGAAGAAGCCACTTGGCACTGTCAAACCAGCCTAGCTTGGCAAGGGGGCCATCTTGGGGCTGAGAGGCATCCTGAAAGAAAAGGAATTCCAGTAGTCAGCCGGCCATTTCAGGCCTCAGGCCCCTGAACAACTGTCCACGCCTTTTCCCCAGCAAACAAAACTCACCAGACCAGGCACTTGGTGCCAGATTGCAGAAGCCACTTGGCACTGTCAAACCAGCCTAGCTTGGCAAGGGGGCCATCTTGGGTCTGAGAGGCATCCTGGAGCATAAGGAATTCCAGTAGTCAGACGGCCATTTCAGGCCTCAGGCCCCTGAACAACTGTCCACGCCTTTTCCACAGCAAACAAAACTCACCAGACCAGGCACTTGCTGCCAGATTGAAGAAGCCACTTGGCACTTTCACATCAGCCTAGGTTGGCAAGGGGGCAATCTTGGGTCTGAGAGGCATCCTGGAGCATAAGGAATTCCAGTAGTCAGACGGCAATTTCAGGCCTCAGGCCCCTGAACAACTGTCCACGCCTTTTTCCCAGCAAACAAAACTCACCAGACCAGGCACTTGCTGCCAGATTGCAGAAGCCACTTGGCACTGTCAAACCAGCCTAGCTTGGCAAGGGGGCCATCTTGGGTCTGAGAGGCATCCTGAAAGAAAAGGAATTCAAGTAGTCAGCCGGCCATTTGAGGCCTCAGGCCCCTGAACAACTGTCCACGCCTTTTCCCCAGCAAACAAAACTCACCAGACCAGGCACTTGCTGCCAGATTGCAGAAGCCACTTGGCACTGTCAAACCAGCCTAGGTTGGCAAGAGGGAAATCTTGGGGCTGAGAGGCATCCTGGAGCATAAGGAATTCCAGTAGTCAGACAGCCATTTCAGGCCTCAGGCCCCTGAACAACTGTCCACACCTTTTCCCCAGCAAACAAAACTCACCAGACCAGGCACTTGCTGCCAGATTGCAGAAGCCACCTGGCACTGTCAAACCAGCCTAGCTTGGCAAGGGGGCCATCTTGGGGCTGAGAGGCATCCTGGAGCATAAGGAATTCCAGTAGTCAGACAGCCATTTCAGGCCTCAGGCCCCTGAACAACTGTCCACACCTTTTCCCCAGCAAACAAAACTCACCAGACCAGGCACTTGCTGCCAGATTGCAGAAGCCACTTGGCACTGTCAAACCAGCCTAGCTTGGCAAGGGGGCCATCTTGGGGCTGAGAGGCATCCTGAAAGAAAAGGAATTCCAGTAGTCAGCCGGCCATTTCAGGCCTCAGGCCCCTGAACAACTGTCCACGCCTTTTCCCCAGCAAACAAAACTCACCAGACCAGGCACTTGCTGCCAGATTGCAGAAGCCACTTGGCACTGTCAAACCAGCCTAGGTTGGCAAGGGGGCCATCTTGGGGCTGAGAGGCATCCTGGAGCATAAGGAATTCCAGTAGTCAGCCGGCCATTTGAGGCCTCAGGCCCCTGAACAACTGTCCACGCCTTTTCCCCAGCAAACAAAACTCACCAGACCAGGCACTTGCTGCCAGATTGCAGAAGCCACTTGGCACTGTCAAACCAGCCTAGCTTGGCAAGGGGGCCATCTTGGGGCTGAGAGGCATCCTGGAGCATAAGGAATTCCAGTAGTCAGCCGGCCATTTCAGGCCTCAGGCCCCTGAACAACTGTCCACGCCTTTTCCCCAGCAAACAAAACTCACCAGACCAGGCACTTGCTGCCAGATTGCAGAAGCCACTTGGCACTGTCAAACCAGCCTAGGTTGGCAAGGGGGCCATCTTGGGTCTGAGAGACATCCTGAAAGAAAAGGAATTCCAGTAGTCAGATGGCCATTTGAGGCCTCAGGCCCCTGAACAACTGTCCACGCCTTTTCCCCAGCAAACAAAACTCACCAGACCAGGCACTTGCTGCCAGATTGCAGAAGCCACTTGGCACTGTCAAACCAGCCTAGCTTGGCAAGGGGGCCATCTTGGGTCTGAGAGACATCCTGAAAGAAAAGGAATTCCAGTAGTCAGCCGGCCATTTCAGGCCTCAGGCCCCTGAACAACTGTCCACGCCTTTTCCCCAGCAAACAAAACTCACCAGACCAGGCACTTGCTGCCAGATTGCAGAAGCCACTTGGCACTGTCAAACCAGCCTAGCTTGGCAAGGGGGCCATCTTGGGGCTGAGCGGCATCCTGAAAGAAAAGGAATTCCAGTAGTCAGCCGGCCATTTCAGGCCTCAGGCCCCTGAACAACTGTCCACACCTTTTCCCCAGCAAACAAAACTCACCAGACCAGGCACTTGCTGCCAGATTGCAGAAGCCACTTGGCACTGTCAAACCAGCCTAGGTTGGCAAGGGGGCCATCTTGGGGCTGAGAGGCATCCTGGAGCATAAGGAATTCCAGTAGTCAGACGGCCATTTCAGGCCTCAGGCCCCTGAACAACTGTCCACACCTTTTCCCCAGCAAACAAAACTCACCAGACCAGGCACTTGGTGCCAGATTGCAGAAGCCACTTGGCACTTTCAAATCAGCCTAGGTTGGCAAGGGGGCCATCTTGGGTCTGAGAGGCATCCTGGAGCATAAGGAATTCCAGTAGTCAGACGGCCATTTGAGGCCTCAGGCCCCTGAACAACTGTCCACGCCTTTTCCCCAGCAAACAAAACTCACCAGACCAGGCACTTGCTGCCAGATTGCAGAAGCCACTTGGCACTTTCACATCAGCCTAGGTTGGCAAGGGGGCAAACTTGGGTCTGAGAGGCATCCTGGAGCATAAGGAATTCCAGTAGTCAGACGGCCATTTCAGGCCTCAGGCCCCTGAACAACTGTCCACGCACTTTCCCCAGCAAACAAAACTCACCAGACCAGGCACTTGCTGCCAGATTGCAGAAGCCACGTGGCACTGCCAAACCAGCCTAGCTTGGCAAGGGGGCCATCTTGGGTCTGAGAGGCATCCTGAAAGAAAAGGAATTCCAGTAGTCAGCCGGCCATTTGAGGCCTCAGGCCCCTGAACAACTGTCCACGCCTTTTCCCCAGCAAACAAAACTCACCAGACCAGGCACTTGCTGCCAGATTGCAGAAGCCACTTGGCACTGTCAAACCAGCCTAGCTTGGCAAGGGGGCCATCTTGGGTCTGAGAGGCATCCTGGAGCATAAGGAATTCCAGTAGTCAGCCGGCCATTTCAGGCCTCAGGCCCCTGAACAACTGTCCACACCTTTTCCACAGCAAACAAAACTCACCAGACCAGGCACTTGCTGCCAGATTGAAGAAGGCAGTTGGCACTTTCAAATCAGCCTCGGTTGGCAAGGGGGCCATCTTGGGTCTGAGAGGCATCCTGAAAGAAAAGGAATTCCAGTAGTCAGACGGCCATTTCAGGCCTCAGGCCCCTGAACAACTTTCCACACCTTTTCCCCAGCAAACAAAACTCACCAGACCAGGCACTTGGTGCCAGATTGCAGAAGCCACTTGGCACTGTCAAACCACCCTAGCTTGCAAAGGGGGCCATCTTGGGTCTGAGAGGCATCCTGGAGCATAAGGAATTCCAGTAGTCAGACGGCCATTTCAGGCCTCAGGCCCCTGAACAACTGTCCACACCTTTTCCCCAGCAAACAAAACTCACCAGACCAGGCACTTGCTGCCAGATTGCAGAAGCCACTTGGCACTGTCAAACCAGCCTAGCTTGGCAAGGGGGCCATCTTGGGTCTGAGAGGCATCCTGAAAGAAAAGGAATTCCAGTAGTCAGCCGGCCATTTCAGGCCTCAGGCCCCTGAACAACTGTCCACGCCTTTTCCCCAGCAAACAAAACTCACCAGACCAGGCACTTGCTGCCAGATTGCAGAAGCCACTTGGCACTGTCAAACCAGCCTAGCTTGGCAAGGGGGCCATCTTGGGTCTGAGAGACATCCTGAAAGAAAAGGAATTCCAGTAGTCAGCCGGCCATTTCAGGCCTCAGGCCCCTGAACAACTGTCCACGCCTTTTCCCCAGCAAACAAAACTCACCAGACCAGGCACTTGCTGCCAGATTGCAGAAGCCACTTGGCACTGTCAAACCAGCCTAGCTTGGCAAGGGGGCAATCTTGGGTCTGAGAGGCATCCTGGAGCATAAGGAATTCCAGTAGTCAGACGGCAATTTCAGGCCTCAGGCCCCTGAACAACTGTCCACGCCTTTTTCCCAGCAAACAAAGCTCACCAGACCAGGCACTTGCTGCCAGATTGCAGAAGCCACTTGGCACTGTCAAACCAACCTAGCTTGGCAAGGGGGCCATCTTGGGTCTGAGAGGCATCCTGAAAGAAAAGGAATTCCAGTAGTCAGCCGGCCATTTGAGGCCTCAGGCCCCTGAACAACTGTCCACGCCTTTTCCCCAGCAAACAAAACTCACCAGACCAGGCACTTGCTGCCAGATTGCAGAATCCACTTGGCACTTTCAAATCAGCCTAGGTTGGCAAGGGGGCCATCTTGGGTCTGAGAGGCATCCTGGAGCATAATGAATTCCAGTAGTCAGACGGCCATTTCAGGCCTGCGGCCCCTGAACAACTGTCCACACCTTTTCCCCAGCAAACAAAACTCACCAGACCAGGCACTTGCTGCCAGATTGCAGAAGCCACTTGGCACTGTCAAACCAGCCTAGCTTGGCAAGAGGGAAATCTTGGGGCTGAGAGGCATCCTGGAGCATAAGGAATTCCAGTAGTCAGCTGGCCATTTGAGGCCTCAGGCCGCTGAACAACTGTCCACGCCTTTTCCCCAGCAAACAAAACTCACCAGACCAAGCACTTGGTGCCAGATTGCAGAAGCCACTTGGCACTGTCAAATCAGCCTAGGTTGGCAAGGGGGCAATCTTGGGTCTGAGAGGCATCCTGGAGCATAACGAATTCCAGTAGTCAGGCGGCCATTTCAGGCCTCAGGCCCCTGAACAACTGTCCACGCCTTTTCCCCAGCAAACAAAACTCACCAGACCAGGCACTTGCTGCCAGATTGCAGAAGCCACTTGGCACTGTCAAACCAGCCTAGCTTGGCAAGGGGGCCATCTTGGGTCTGAGAGGCATCCTGGAGCATAAGGAATTCCAGTAGTCAGCCGGCCATTTCAGGCCTCAGGCCCCTGAACAACTGTCCACGCCTTTTCCCCAGCAAACAAAACTCACCAGACCAGGCACTTGCTGCCAGATTGCAGAAGCCACTTGGCACTGTCAAACCAGCCTAGCTTGGCAAGGGGGCCATCTTGGGTCTGAGAGACATCCTGAAAGAAAAGGAATTCCAGTAGTCAGCCGGCCATTTCAGGCCTCAGGCCCCTGAACAACTGTCCACGCCTTTTCCCCAGCAAACAAAACTCACCAGACCAGGCACTTGGTGCCAGATTGATGAAGCCACTTGGCACTTTCAAATCAGCCTAGGTTGGCAAGGGGGCCATCTTGGGGCTGAGAGGCATCCTGGAGCATAAGGAATTCCAGTAGTCAGACGGCCATTTGAGGCCTCAGGCCCCTGAACAACTGTCCACGCCTTTTCCCCAGCAAACAAAACTCACCAGACCAGGCACTTGCTGCCAGATTGCAGAAGCCACTTGGCACTGTCAAACCAGCCTAGGTTGGCAAGGGGGCCATCTTGGGTCTGAGAGGCATCCTGAAAGAAAAGGAATTCCAGTAGTCAGACGGCCATTTCAGGCCTCAGGCCCCTGAACAACTGTCCACACCTTTTCCCCAGCAAACAAAACTCACCAGACCAGGCACTTGCTGCCAGATTGCAGAAGCCACTTGGCACTTTCACATCAGCCTAGGTTGGCAAGGGGGCCATCTTGGGTCTGAGAGGCATCCTGGAGCATAAGGAATTCCAGTAGTCAGACGGCCATTTGAGGCCTCAGGCCCCTGAACAACTGTCCACACCTTTTCCCCAGCAAACAAAACTCACCAGACCAGGCACTTGCTGCCAGATTGCAGAAGCCACTTGGCACTGTCAAACCAGCCTAGCTTGGCAAGGGGGCCATCTTGGGTCTGAGAGGCATCCTGAAAGAAAAGGAATTCCAGTAGTCAGACGGCCATTTGAGGCCTCAGGCCCCTGAACAACTGTTCACACCTTTTCCCCAGCAAACAAAACTCACCAGACCAGGCACTTGGTGCCAGATTGCAGAAGCCACTTGGCACTGTCAAACCAGCCTAGGTTGGCAAGGGGGCCATCTTGGGTCTGAGAGGCATCCTGGAGCATAAGGAATTCCAGTAGACAGACGGCCATTTGAGGCCCCAGGCCCTGAACAACTGTCCACGCCTTTTCCCCAGCAAACAAAACTCACCAGACCAGGCACTTGCTGCCAGATTGCAGAAGCCACTTGGCACTGTCAAACCAGCCTAGCTTGGCAAGGGGGCCATCTTGGGTCTGAGAGGCATCCTGGAGCATAAGGAATTCCAGTAGTCAGACGGCCATTTCAGGCCTCAGGCCCCTGAACAACTGTCCACGCCTTTTCCCCAGCAAACAAAACTCACCAGACCAGGCACTTGCTGCCAGATTGCAGAAGCCACTTGGCACTGTCAAACCACCCTAGCTTGCAAAGGGGGCCATCTTGGGTCTGAGAGGCATCCTGAAAGAAAAGGAATTCCAGTAGTCAGCCAGCCATTTCAGGCCTCAGGCCCCTGAACAACTGTCCACACCTTCTCCCCAGCAAACAAAACTCACCAGACCAGGCACTTGGTGCCAGATTGAAGAAGCCACTTGGCACTGTCAAACCAGCCTAGCTTGGCAAGGGGGCCATCTTGGGTCTGAGAGGCATCCTGGAGCATAAGGAATTCCAGTAGTCAGACGGCCATTTCAGGCCTCAGGCCCCTGAACAACTGTCCACGCCTTTTCCCCAGCAAACAAATCACACCAGACCAGGCACTTGCTGCCAGATTGCAGAAGCCACTTGGCACTTTCAAATCAGCCTAGGTTGGCAAGGGGGCCATCTTGGGGCTGAGAGGCATCCTGGAGCATAAGGAATTCCAGTAGTCGGCTGGCCATTTCAGGCCTCATGCCCCTGAACAAGTGTCCACGCATTTTCCCCAGCAAACAAAACTCACCAGACCAGGCACTTGCTGCCAGATTGCAGAAGCCACTTGGCACTGTCAAACCAGCCTAGCTTGGCAAGGGGGCCATCTTGGGTCTGAGAGGCATCCTGGAGCATAAGGAATTCCAGTAGTCAGACGGCCATTTCAGGCCTCAGGCCCCTGAACAACTGTCCACGCCTTTTCCCCAGCAAACAAAACTCACCAGACCAGGCACTTGCTGCCAGATTGCAGAAGCCACTTGGCACTGTCAAACCAGCCTAGGTTGGCAAGGGGGCCATCTTGGGTCTGAGAGGCATCCTGAAAGAAAAGGAATTCCAGTAGTCAGACGGCCATTTCAGGCCTCAGGCCCCTGAACAACTGTCCACACCTTTTCCCCAGCAAACAAAACTCACCAGACCAGGCACTTGGTGCCAGATTGCAGAAGCCACTTGGCACTGTCAAACCAGCCTAGGTTGGCAAGGGGGCCATCTTGGGTCTGAGAGGCATCCTGGAGCATAAGGAATTCCAGTAGACAGACGGCCATTTGAGGCCCCAGGCCCTGAACAACTGTCCACGCCTTTTCCCCAGCAAACAAAACTCACCAGACCAGGCACTTGCTGCCAGATTGCAGAAGCCACTTGGCACTGTCAAACCAGCCTAGCTTGGCAAGGGGGCCATCTTGGGTCTGAGAGGCATCCTGGAGCAGAAGGAATTCCAGTAGTCAGACGGCCATTTCAGGCCTCAGGCCCCTGAACAACTGTCCACGCCTTTTCCCCAGCAAACAAAACTCACCAGACCAGGCACTTGCTGCCAGATTGCAGAAGCCATTTGGCACTTTCAAATCAGCCTAGCTTGGCAAGGGGGCCATCTTGGGTCTGAGAGGCATCCTGAAAGAAAAGGAATTCCAGTAGTCAGACGGCCATTTCAGGCCTCAGGCCCCTGAACAACTGTCCACACCTTTTCCCCAGCAAACAAAACTCACCAGACCAGGCACTTGCTGCCAGATTGAAGAAGCCACTTGGCACTTTCACATCAGCCTAGGTTGGCAAGGGGGCCATCTTGGGGCTGAGAGGCATCCTGGAGCATAAGGAATTCCAGTAGTCAGACGGCCATTTCAGGCCTCAGGCCCCTGAACAACTGTCCACACCTTTTCCCCAGCAAACAAAACTCACCAGACCAGGCACTTGCTGCCAGATTGCAGAAGCCACTTGGCACTGTCAAACCAGCCTAGCTTGGCAAGGGGGCCATCTTGGGTCTGAGAGGCATCCTAGAGCATAAGGAATTCCAGTAGTCAGCCGGCCATTTCAGGCCTCAGGCCCCTGAACAACTGTCCACACCTTTTCCACAGCAAACAAAACTCACCAGACCAGGCACTTGCTGCCAGATTGCAGAAGCCATTTGGCACTTTCAAATCAGCCTAGGTTGGCAAGGGGGCCATCTTGGGGCTGAGAGGCATCCTGAAAGAAAAGGAATTCCAGTAGTCAGACGGCCATTTCAGGCCTCAGGCCCCTGAACAACTGTCCACGCCTTTTCCCCAGAAAACAAAACTCACCAGACCAGGCACTTGCTGCCAGATTGCAGAAGCCATTTGGCACTTTCAAATCAGCCTAGGTTGGCAAGGGGGCCATCTTGGGTCTGAGAGGCATCCTGAAAGAAAAGGAATTCCAGTAGTCAGACGGCCATTTCAGGCCTCAGGCCCCTGAACAACTGTCCACACCTTTTCCCCAGCAAACAAAACTCACCAGACCAGGCACTTGCTGCCAGATTGAAGAAGCCACTTGGCACTTTCACATCAGCCTAGGTTGGCAAGGGGGCCATCTTGGGGCTTAGAGGCATCCTGGAGCATAAGGAATTCCAGTAGTCAGACGGCCATTTGAGGCCTCAGGCCCCTGAACAACTGTCCACACCTTTTCCCCAGCAAACAAAACTCACCAGACCAGGCACTTGCTGCCAGATTGCAGAAGCCACTTGGCACTGTCAAACCAGCCTAGGTTGGCAAGGGGGCCATCTTGGGGCTGAGAGGCATCCTGAAAGAAAAGGAATTCCAGTAGTCAGACGGCCATTTCAGGCCTCAGGCCCCTGAACAACTGTCCACGCCCTTTCCCCAGCAAACAAAACTCACCAGACCAGGCACTTGGTGCCAGATTGAAGAAGCCACTTGGCACTTTCAAATCAGCCTAGGTTGGCAAGGGGGCCATCGTGGGGCTGAGAGGCATCCTGGAGCATAAGGAATTCCAGTAGTCAGACGGCCATTTGAGGCCTCAGGCCCCTGAACAACTGTCCACGCCTTTTCCCCAGCAAACAAAACTCACCAGACCAGGCACTTGGTGCCAGATTGCAGAAGCCACTTGGCACTGTCAAACCAGCCTAGCTTGGCAAGGGGGCCATCTTGGGTCTGAGAGGCATCCTGAAAGAAAAGGAATTCCAGTAGTCAGCCGGCCATTTGAGGCCTCAGGCCCCTGAACAACTGTCCACGCCTTTTCCCCAGCAAACAAAACTCACCAGACCAGGCACTTGCTGCCAGATTGCAGAAGCCACTTGGCACTTTCACATCAGCCTAGGTTGGCAAGGGTGAAATCTTGGGGCTGAGAGGCATCCTGGAGCATAAGGAATTCCAGTAGTCAGCCGGCCATTTCAGGCCTCAGGCCCCTGAACAACTGTCCACGCCTTTTCCCCAGCAAACAAAACTCACCAGACCAGGCACTTGCTGCCAGATTGCAGAAGCCACTTGGCACTGTCAAACCAGCCTAGCTTGGCAAGGGGGCCATCTTGGGTCTGAGAGGCATCCTGAAAGAAAAGGAATTCCAGTAGTCAGACGGCCATTTGAGGCCTCAGGCCCCTGAACAAGTGTCCACGCCTTTTCCCCAGCAAACAAAACTCACCAGACCAGGCACTTGCTGCCAGATTGCAGAAGCCACTTGGCACTGACAAACCAGCCTAGGTTGGCAAGGGGGCCATCTTGGGTCTGAGAGGCATCCTGGAGCATAATGAATTGCAGTAGTCAGACGGCCATTTCAGGCCTCAGGCCCCTGAACAACTGTCCACACCTTTTCCCCAGCAAACAAAACTCACCAGACCAGGCACTTGCTGCCAGATTGCAGAAGCCACTTGGCACTGTCAAACCAGCCTAGCTTGGCAAGGGGGCCATCTTGGGTCTGAGAGGCATCCTGAAAGAAAAGGAATTCCAGTAGTCAGACGGCCATTTCAGGCCTCAGGCCCCTGAACAACTGTCCACGCCTTTTCCCCAGCAAACAAAACTCACCAGACCAGGCACTTGGTGCCAGATTGCAGAAGCCACTTGGCACTTTCAAATCAGCCTAGCTTGGCAAGGGGGCCATCTTGGGGCTGAGAGGCATCCTGGAGCATAAGGAATTCCAGTAGTCGGCTGGCCATTTGAGGCCTCAGGCCCCTGAACAAGTGTCCACGCATTTTCCCCCGCAAACAAAACTCACCAGACCAGGCACTTGCTGCCAGATTGCAGAAGCCACTTGGCACTGTCAAACCAGCCTAGCTTGGCAAGGGGGCCATCTTGGGTCTGAGAGGCATCCTGGAGCATAAGGAATTCCAGTAGTCAGACGGCCATTTCAGGCCTCAGGCCCCTGAACAACTGTCCACGCCTTTTCCCCAGCAAATAAAACTCACCAGACCAGGCACTTGCTGCCAGATTGCAGAAGCCACTTGGCACTGTCAAACCAGCCTAGCTTGGCAAGGGGGCCATCTTGGGGCTGAGAGGCATCCTGAAAGAAAAGGAATTCCAGTAGTCAGCCGGCCATTTCAGGCCCTAGGCCCCTGAACAACTGTCCACACCTTTTCCCCAGCAAACAGAACTCACCAGACCAGGCACTTGCTGCCAGATTGCAGAAGCCACTTGGCACTTTCACATCAGCCTAGGTTGGCAAGGGGGCAATCTTGGGTCTGAGAGGCATCCTGGAGCATAAGGAATTCCAGTAGTCAGACGGCCATTTCAGGCCTCAGGCCCCTGAACAACTGTCCACGCCTTTTCCCCAGCAAACAAAACTCACCAGACCAGGCACTTGCTGCCAGATTGCAGAAGCCACTTGGCACTGTCAAACCAGCCTAGCTTGGCAAGGGGGCCATCTTGGGGCTGAGAGGCATCCTGGAGTATAAGGAATTCCAGTAGACAGACGGCCATTTGAGGCCTCAGGGCCCTGAACAACTGTCCACGCCTTTTCCCCAGCAAACAAAACTCACCAGACCAGGCACTTGGTGCCAGATTGCAGAAGCCACTTGGCACTGTCAAACCAGCCTAGGTTGGCAAGGGGGCCATCTTGGGGATGAGAGGCATCCTGGAGTATAAGGAATCCCAGCAGTCAGCCGGCCATTTCAGGCCTCAGGCCCCTGAACAACTGTCCACGCCTTTTCCCCAGCAAACAAAACTCACCAGACCAGGCACTTGGCGCCAGATTGCAGAAGCCACTTGGCACTGTCAAACCAGCCTAGGTTGGCAAGGGGGCCATCTTGGGTCTGAGAGGCATTTTGAAGTATAAGGAATTCCAGTAGTCAGGCGGCCATTTGAGGCCTCAGGCCCCTGAACAACTGTCCACGCCTTTTCCCCAGCAAACAAAACTCACCAGACCAGGCACTTGGTGCCAGATTGCAGAAGCCACTTGGCACTTTCAAATCAGCCTAGGTTGGCAAGGGGGCCATCTTGGGGCTGAGAGGCATCCTGGAGCATAAGGAATTCCAGTAGTCAGACGGCCATTTGAGGCCTCAGGCCCCTGAACAACTGTCCACGCCTTTTCCCCAGCAAACAAAACTCACCAGACCAGGCACTTGCTGCCAGATTGCAGAAGCTACTTGGCACTGTCAAACCAGCCTAGCTTGGCAAGGGGGCCACCTTGGGTCTGAGAGGCATCCTGAAAGAAAAGGAATTCCAGTAGTCAGCCGGCCATTTGAGGCCTCAGGCCCCTGAACAACTGTCCACGCCTTTTCCCCAGCAAACAAAACTCACCAGACCAGGCACTTGGTGCTAGAT
Organism: Fringilla coelebs; assembly: GCF_963513975.1. NCBI lineage: Eukaryota > Metazoa > Chordata > Aves > Passeriformes > Fringillidae > Fringilla > Fringilla coelebs. The sequence goes on along the minus strand of NC_140066.1, from coordinate 3,567,075 downwards.
TGCAGAAGCCACTTGGCACTTTCAAATCAGCCTAGGTTGGCAAGGGGGCCATCTTGGGTCTGAGAGGCATCCTGGAGCATAAGGAATTCCAGTAGTCAGACGGCCATTTGAGGCCTCAGGCCCCTGAACAACTGTCCACACCTTTTCCCCAGCAAACAAAACTCACCAGACCAGGCACTTGGTGCCAGATTGCAGAAGCCACTTGGCACTGTCAAACCAGCCTAGCTTGGCAAGGGGGCCATCTTGGGTCTGAGAGGCATCCTGAAAGAAAAGGAATTCCAGTAGTCAGCCGGCCATTTCAGGCCTCAGGCCCCTGAACAACTGTCCACGCCTTTTCCCCAGCAAACAAAACTCACCAGACCAGGCACTTGCTGCCAGATTGCAGAAGCCACTTGGCACTGTCAAACCAGCCTAGCTTGGCAAGGGGGCCATCTTGGGTCTGAGAGGCATCCTGAACGAAAAGGAATTCCAGTAGTCAGCCGGCCATTTCAGGCCTCAGGCCCCTGAACAACTGTCCACGCCTTTTCCCCAGCAAACAAAACTCACCAGACCAGGCACTTGGTGCCAGATTGCAGAAGCCACTTGGCACTGTCAAACCAGCCTAGCTTGGCAAGGGGGCCATCTTGGGTCTGAGAGGCATCCTGGAGTATAAGGAATCCCAGCAGTCAGCCGGCCATTTGAGGCCTCAGGCCCCTGAACAACTGTCCACGCCTTTTCCCCAGCAAACAAAACTCACCAGACCAGGCACTTGCTGCCAGATTGCAGAAGCCACTTGGCACTGTCAAACCAGCCTAGCTTGGCAAGGGGGCCATCTTGGGTCTGAGAGGCATCCTGAAAGAAAAGGAATTCCAGTAGTCAGCCGGCCATTTCAGGCCTCAGGCCCCTGAACAACTGTCCACGCCTTTTCCCCAGCAAACAAAACTCACCAGACCAGGCACTTGCTGCCAGATTGCAGAAGCCACTTGGCACTGTCAAACCAGCCTAGCTTGGCAAGGGGGCCATCTTGGGGCTGAGAGGCACCCTGGAGTATAAGGAATTCCTGTAGTCAGGCGGCCATTTCAGGCCTCAGGCCCCTGAACAACTGTCCACGCCTTTTCCCCAGCAAACAAAACTCACCAGACCAGGCACTTGGTGCCAGATTGCAGAAGCCACTTGGCACTTTCAAATCAGCCTAGCTTGGCAAGGGGGCCATCTTGGGTCTGAGAGGCATCCTGGAGCATAAGGAATTCCAGTAGTCAGACGGCCATTTGAGGCCTCAGGCCCCTGAACAACTGTCCACACCTTTTCCCCAGCAAACAAAACTCACCAGACCAGGCACTTGCTGCCAGATTGCAGAAGCCACTTGGCACTGTCAAACCAGCCTAGCTTGGCAAGGGGGCCATCTTGGGTCTGAGAGGCATCCTGAAAGAAAAGGAATTCCAGTAGTCAGCCGGCCATTTCAGGCCTCAGGCCCCTGAACAACTGTCCACGCCTTTTCCCCAGCAAACAAAACTCACCAGACCAGGCACTTGCTGCCAGATTGCAGAAGCCACTTGGCACTGTCAAACCAGCCTAGCTTGGCAAGGGGGCCATCTTGGGGCTGAGAGGCATCCTAGAGCATAAGGAATTCCAGTAGGCAGACGGCCATTTGAGGCCTCAGGCCCCTGAACAACTGTCCACACCTTTTCCCCAGCAAACAAAACTCACCAGACCAGGCACTTGCTGCCAGATTGCAGAAGCCACTTGGCACTGTCAAACCAGCCTAGCTTTGCAAGGGGGCCATCTTGGGTCTGAGAGGCATCCTGAAAGAAAAGGAATTCCAGTAGTCAGCCGGCCATTTCAGGCCTCAGGCCCCTGAACAACTGTCCACGCATTTTCCCCAGCAAACAAAACTCACCAGACCAGGAACTTGCTGCCAGATTGCAGAAGCCACTTGGCACTGTCAAACCAGCCTAGGTTGGCAAGGGGGCCATCTTGGGTCTGAGAGGCATCCTGAAAGAAAAGGAATTCCAGTAGTCAGCCGGCCATTTGAGGCCTCAGGCCCCTGAACAACTGTCCACGCATTTTCCCCAGCAAACAAAACTCACCAGACCAGGCACTTGCTGCCAGATTGCAGAAGCCACTTGGCACTGTCAAACCAGCCTAGCTTGGCAAGGGGGCCATCTTGGGGCTGAGAGGCATCCTGAAAGAAAAGGAATTCCAGTAGTCAGCCGGCCATTTCAGGCCTCAGGCCCCTGAACAACTGTCCACGCCTTTTCCCCAGCAAACAAAACTCACCAGACCAGGCACTTGGTGCCAGATTGCAGAAGCCACTTGGCACTTTCAAATCAGCCTAGCTTGGCAAGGGGGCCATCTTGGGGCTGAGAGGCATCCTGGAGCATAAGGAATTCCAGTAGTCAGACGGCCATTTCAGGCCTCAGGCCCCTGAACAACTGTCCACGCCTTTTCCCCAGCAAACAAAACTCACCAGACCAGGCACTTGCTGCCAGATTGCAGAAGCCACTTGGTATTTTCAAACCAGCCTAGCTTGGCAAGGGGGCCATCTTGGGGCTGAGAGGCATCCTGGAGTATAAGGAATTCCAGTAGACATACAGCCATTTGAGGCCTCAGGCCCCTGAACAACTGTCCACGCCTTTTCCCCAGCAAACAAAACTCACCAGACCAGGCACTTGCTGCCAGATTGCAGAAGCCACTTGGCACTGTCAAACCAGCCTAGCTTGGCAAGGGGGCCATCTTGGGTCTGACAGGCATCCTGAAAGAAAAGGAAGTCCAGTAGTCAGGCGGCCATTTGAGGCCTCAGGCCCCTGAACAACTGTCCACGCCTTTTCCCCAGCAAACAAAACTCACCAGACCAGGCACTTGCTGCCAGATTGCAGAAGCCACTTGGCACTGTCAAACCAGCCTAGCTTGGCAAGGGGGCCATCTTGGGGCTGAGAGGCATCCTGGAGCATAAGGAATTCCAGTAGTCAGACGGCCATTTGAGGCCTCAGGCCCCTGAACAACTGTCCACGCATTTTCCCCAGCAAACAAAACTCACCAGACCAGGAACTTGCTGCCAGATTGCAGAAGCCACTTGGCACTGTCAAACCAGCCTAGCTTGGCAAGGGGGCCATCTTGGGGCTGACAGGCATCCTGAAAGAAAAGGAATTCCAATAGTCAGCCGGCCATTTCAGGCCTCAGGCCCCTGAACAACTGTCCACGCCTTTTCCCCAGCAAACAAAACTCACCAGACCAGGCACTTGGTGCCAGATTGCAGAAGCCACTTGGCACTGTCAAACCAGCCTAGCTTGGCAAGGGGGCCATCTTGGGGCTGAGAGGCATCCTGAAAGAAAAGGAATTCCAGTAGTCAGCCGGCCATTTCAGGCCTCAGGCCCCTGAACAACTGTCCACGCCTTTTCCCCAGCAAACAAAACTCACCAGACCAGGCACTTGGTGCCAGATTGCAGAAGCCACTTGGCTCTGTCAAACAAGCCTAGGTTGGCAAGGGGGCCATCTTGGGTCTGAGAGGCATCCTGGAGCATAATGAATTGCAGTAGTCAGACGGCCATTTGAGGCCTCAGGCCCCTGAAGAACTGTCCACACCTTTTCCCCAGCACACAAAACTCACCAGACCAGGCACTTGCTGCCAGATTGCAGAAGCCACTTGGCACTGACAAACCAGCCTAGCTTGGCAAGGGGGCCATCTTGGGTCTGAGAGGCATCCTGAAAGAAAAGGAATTCCAGTAGTCAGACGGCCATTTCAGGCCTCAGGCCCCTGAACAACTGTCCACACCTTTTCCCCAGCAAACAAAACTCACCAGACCAGGCACTTGCTGCCAGATTGCAGAAGCCACTTGGCACTGTCAAACCAGCCTAGCTTGGCAAGAGGGAAATCTTGGGTCTGAGAGGCATCCTGGAGCATAAGGAATTCCAGTAGTCAGACGGCCATTTCAGGCCTCAGGCCCCTGAACAACTGTCTACGCCTTTTCCCCAGCAAACAAAACTCACCAGACCAGGCACTTGCTGCCAGATTGCAGAAGCCACTTGGCACTGTCAAATCAGCCTAGGTTGGCAAGGGGGCCATCTTGGGTCTGAGAGGCATCCTTAAAGAAAAGGAATTCCAGTAGTCAGACGGCCATTTTTGGCCTCAGGCCCCTGAACAACTGTCCATGCCTTTTCCCCAGCAAACAAAACTCACCAGACCAGGCACTTGGTGCCAGATTGAAGAAGCCACTTGGCACTTTCACATCAGCCTAGGTTGGCAAGGGGGAAATCTTGGGTCTTAGAGGCATCCTGGAGCATAAGGAATTCCAGTAGTCAGACGGCCATTTCAGGCCTCAGGCCCCTGAACAACTGTCCACGCCTTTTCCCCAGCAAACAAAACACAACAGACCAGGCACTTGCTGCCAGATTGCAGAAGCCACTTGGCACTTTCAAATTAGCCTAGGTTGGCAAGGGGGCCATCTTGGGGCTGAGAGGCATCCTGGAGCATAAGGAATTCCAGTAGTCGGCTGGCCATTTCAGGCCTCAGGCCCCTGAACAAGTGTCCACGCATTTTCCCCCGCAAACAAAACTCACCAGACCAGGCACTTGCTGCCAGATTGCAGAAGCCACTTTGCACTGTCAAACCAGCCTAGCTTGGCAAGGGGGCCATCTTGGGGCTGAGAGGCATCCTGGAGCATAAGGAATTCCAGTAGTCAGACGGCCATTTGAGGCCTCAGGCCCCTGAACAACTGTCCACGCCTTTTCCCCAGCAAACAAAACTCACCAGACCAGGCACTTGCTGCCAGATTGCAGAAGCCCCTTGGCACTTTCAAATCAGCCTAGGTTGGCAAGGGGGCCATCTTGGGTCTGAGAGGCATCCTGGAGCATAATGAATTCCAGTAGTCAGACGGCCATTTCAGGCCTCAGGCCCCTGAACAACTGTCCACACCTTTTCCCCAGCAAACAAAACTCACCAGACCAGGCACTTGCTGCCAGATTGCAGAAGCCACTTGGCACTGTCAAACCAGCCTAGCTTGGCAAGGGGGCCATCTTGGGTCTGAGAGGCATCCTGGAGCATAAGGAATTCCAGTAGTCAGACGGCCATTTCAGGCCTCAGGCCCCTGAACAACTGTCTACGCCTTTTCCCCAGCAAACAAAACTCACCAGACCAGGCACTTGCTGCCAGATTGCAGAAGCCACTTGGCACTGTCAAACCAGCCTAGCTTGGCAAGGGGGCCATCTTGGGTCTGAGAGGCATCCTGAAAGAAAAGGAATTCCAGTAGTCAGGCGGCCATTTCAGGCCTCAGGCCCCTGAACAACTGTCCACGCCTTTTCCCCAGCAAACAAAACTCACCAGACCAGGCACTTGGTGCTAGATTGAAGAAGCCACTTGGCACTTTCAAATCAGCCTAGGTTGGCAAGGGGGCAATCTTGGGTCTGAGAGGCATCCTGGAGCATAAGGAATTCCAGTAGTCAGACGGCCATTTGAGGCCTCAGGCCCCTGAACAACTGTCCACGCCTTTTCCACAGCAAACAAAACTCACCAGACCAGGCACTTGCTGCCAGATTGCAGAAGCCACTTGGCACTGACAAACCAGCCTAGCTTGGCAAGGGGGCCATCTTGGGGCTGAGAGGCATCCTGGAGCATAAGGAATTCCAGTAGTCAGACGGCCATTTCAGGCCTCAGGCCCCTGAACAACTGTCCACGCCTTTTCCCCAGCAAACAAAACTCACCAGACCAGGCACTTGGTGCCAGATTGCAGAAGCCACTTGGCACTGTCAAACCAGCCTAGCTTGGCAAGGGGGCCATCTTGGGTCTGAGAGGCATCCTGAAAGAAAAGGAATTCCAGTAGTCAGGCGGCCATTTCAGGCCTCAGGCCCCTGAACAACTGTCCACACCTTTTCCCCAGCAAACAAAACTCACCAGACCAGGCACTTGCTGCCAGATTGCAGAAGCCACTTGGCACTTTCACATCAGCCTAGGTTGGCAAGAGGGAAATCTTGGGTCTGAGAGGCATCCTGGAGCATAAGGAATTCCAGTAGTCAGACGGCCATTTCAGGCCTCAGGCCCCTGAACAACTGTCTACGCCTTTTCCCCAGCAAACAAAACTCACCAGACCAGGCACTTGCTGCCAGATTGCAGAAGCCACTTGGCACTGTCAAATCAGCCTAGGTTGGCAAGGGGGCCATCTTGGGTCTGAGAGGCATCCTTAAAGAAAAGGAATTCCAGTAGTCGGCTGGCCATTTCAGGCCTCAGGCCCCTGAACAAGTGTCCACGCATTTTCCCCCGCAAACAAAACTCACCAGACCAGGCACTTGCTGCCAGATTGCAGAAGCCACTTTGCACTGTCAAACCAGCCTAGCTTGGCAAGGGGGCCATCTTGGGGCTGAGAGGCATCCTGGAGCATAAGGAATTCCAGTAGTCAGACGGCCATTTCAGGCCTCAGGCCCCTGAACAACTGTCCACGCCTTTTCCCCAGCAAACAAAACTCACCAGACCAGGCACTTGCTGCCAGATTGCAGAAGCCCCTTGGCACTTTCAAATCAGCCTAGGTTGGCAAGGGGGCCATCTTGGGTCTGAGAGGCATCCTGGAGCATAAGGAATTCCAGTAGTCAGACGGCCATTTCAGGCCTCAGGCCCCTGAACAACTGTCCACACCTTTTCCCCAGCAAACAAAACTCACCAGACCAGGCACTTGCTGCCAGATTGCAGAAGCCACTTGGCACTGTCAAACCAGCCTAGCTTGGCAAGGGGGCCATCTTGGGTCTGAGAGGCATCCTGGAGCATAAGGAATTCCAGTAGTCAGACGGCCATTTCAGGCCTCAGGCCCCTGAACAACTGTCTACGCCTTTTCCCGAGCAAACAAAACTCACCAGACCAGGCACTTGCTGCCAGATTGCAGAAGCTACTTGGCACTGTCAAATCAGACTAGCTTGGCAAGGGGGCCATCTTGGGTCTGAGAGGCATCCTGAAAGAAAAGGAATTCCAGTAGTCAGGCGGCCATTTCAGGCCTCAGTCACCTGAACAACTGTCCACGCCTTTTCCCCAGCAAACAAAACTCACCAGACCAGGCACTTGGTGCTAGATTGAAGAAGCCACTTGGCACTTTCAAATCAGCCTAGGTTGGCAAGGGGGCAATCTTGGGTCTGAGAGGCATCCTGGAGCATAAGGAATTCCAGTAGTCAGACGGCCATTTGAGGCCTCAGGCCCCTGAACAACTGTCCACGCCTTTTCCACAGCAAACAAAACTCACCAGACCAGGCACTTGCTGCCAGATTGCAGAAGCCACTTGGCACTGTCAAACCAGCCTAGCTTGGCAAGGGGGCCATCTTGGGGCTGAGAGGCATCCTGGAGCATAAGGAATTCCAGTAGTCAGCCGGCCATTTCAGGCCTCAGGCCCCTGAACAACTGTCCACGCCTTTTCCCCAGCAAACAAAACTCACCAGACCAGGCACTTGCTGCCAGATTGCAGAAGCCACTTGGCACTGTCAAACCAGCCTAGGTTGGCAAGGGGGCCATCTTGGGTCTGAGAGGCATCCTGGAGCATAAGGAATTCCAGTAGTCAGCCGGCCATTTCAGGCCTCAGGCCCCTGAACAACTGTCCACACCTTTTCCCCAGCAAACAAAACTCACCAGACCAGGCACTTGGTGCCAGATTGAAGAAGCCACTTGGCACTTTCACATCAGCCTAGGCTGGCAAGGGGGCCATCTTGGGTCTGAGAGGCATCCTGGAGCATAAGGAATTCCAGTAGTCAGACGGCCATTTGAGGCCTCAGGCCCCTGAACAACTGTCCACGCCTTTTCCCCAGCAAACAAAACTCACCAGACCAGGCACTTGGTGCCAGATTGAAGAAGCCACTTGGCACTTTCACATCAGCCTAGGTTGGCAAGAGGGAAATCTTGGGTCTGAGAGGCATCCTGGAGCATAAGGAATTCCAGTAGTCAGACGGCCATTTCAGGCCTCAGGCCCCTGAACAACTGTCTACGCCTTTTCCCCAGCAAACAAAACTCACCAGACCAGGCACTTGCTGCCAGATTGCAGAAGCCACTTGGCACTGTCAAACCAGCCTAGCTTGGCAAGGGGGCCATCTTGGGGCTGAGAGGCATCCTTAAAGAAAAGGAATTCCAGTAGTCAGACGGCCATTTAAGGCCTCAGGCCCCTGAACAACTGTCCACGCCTTTTCCCCAGCAAACAAAACTCACCAGACCAGGCACTTGCTGCCAGATTGCAGAAGCCACTTGGCACTGTCAAACCAGCCTAGCTTGGCAAGGGGGCCATCTTGGGTCTGAGAGGCATCCTGGAGCATAAGGAATTCCAGTAGTCAGACGGCCATTTCAGGCCTCAGGCCCCTGAACAACTGTCCACACCTTTTCCACAGCAAACAAAACTCACCAGACCAGGCACTTGGTGCCAGATTGAAGAAGCCACTTGGCACTTTCACATCAGCCTAGGTTGGCAAGGGGGAAATCTTGGGGCTGAGAGGCATCCTGGAGCATAAGGAATTCCAGTAGTCGGCTGGCCATTTGAGGCCTCAGGCCCCTGAACAAGTGTCCACGCATTTTCCCCAGCAAACAAAACTCACCAGACCAGGCACTTGCTGCCAGATTGCAGAAGCCACTTTGCACTGTCAAACCAGCCTAGCTTGGCAAGGGGGCCATCTTGGGGCTGAGAGGCATCCTGGAGCATAAGGAATTCCAGTAGTCAGACGGCCATTTCAGGCCTCAGGCCCCTGAACAACTGTCCACGCCTTTTCCCCAGCAAACAAAACTCACCAGACCAGGCACTTGCTGCCAGATTGCAGAAGCCACTTGGCACTTTCACATCAGCCTAGGTTGGCAAGGGTGAAATCTTGGGGCTGAGAGGCATCCTGGAGCATAAGGAATTCCAGTAGTCAGACGGCCATTTCAGGCCTCAGGCCCCTGAACAACTGTCCACGCCTTTTCCCCAGCAAACAAAACTCACCAGACCAGGCACTTGCTGCCAGATTGCAGAAGCTACTTGGCACTGTCAAATCAGCCGAGCTTGGCAAGGGGGCCATCTTGGGTCTGAGAGGCATCCTGGAGCATAAGGAATTCCAGTAGTCAGCCGGCCATTTCAGGCCTCAGGCCCCTGAACAACTGTCCACACCTTTTCCCCAGCAAACAAAACTCACCAGACCAGGCACTTGGTGCCAGATTGCAGAAGCCACTTGGCACTTTCACATCAGCCTAGGCTGGCAAGGGGGCCATCTTGGGTCTGAGAGGCATTCTGGAGCATAAGGAATTCCAGTAGTCAGACGGCCATTTGAGGCCTCAGGCCCCTGAACAACTGTCCACGCCTTTTCCCCAGCAAACAAAACTCACCAGACCAGGCACTTGGTGCCAGATTGAAGAAGCCACTTGGCACTTTCACATCAGCCTAGGTTGGCAAGAGGGAAATCTTGGGTCTGAGAGGCATCCTGGAGCATAAGGAATTCCAGTAGTCAGACGGCCATTTCAGGCCTCAGGCCCCTGAACAACTGTCTACGCCTTTTCCCCAGCAAACAAAACTCACCAGACCAGGCACTTGCTGCCAGATTGCAGAAGCCACTTGGCACTGTCAAACCAGCCTAGCTTGGCAAGGGGGCCATCTTGGGTCTGAGAGGCATCCTTAAAGAAAAGGAATTCCAGTAGTCAGACGGCCATTTAAGGCCTCAGGCCCCTGAACAACTGTCCACGCCTTTTCCCCAGCAAACAAAACTCACCAGACCAGGCACTTGCTGCCAGATTGCAGAAGCCACTTGGCACTGTCAAACCAGCCTAGCTTGGCAAGGGGGCCATCTTGGGTCTGAGAGGCATGCTGAAAGAAAAGGAATTCCAGTAGTCAGCCGGCCATTTGAGGCCTCAGGCCGCTGAACAACTGTCCACGCCTTTTCCCCAGCAAACAAAACTCACCAGACCAGGCACTTGGTGCCAGATTGAAGAAGCCACTTTGCACTTTCAAATCAGCCTAGGTTGGAAGGGGGCCATCTTGGGTCTGAGAGGCATCCTGGAGCATAAGGAATTCCAGTAGTCAGCCGGCCATTTCAGGCCTCAGGCCCCTGAACAACTGTCCACACCTTTTCCCCAGCAAACAAAACTCACCAGACCAGGCACTTGGTGCCAGATTGCAGAAGCCACTTGGCACTGTCAAACCAGCCTAGCTTGGCAAGGGGGCCATCTTGGGGCTGAGAGGCATCCTGGAGCATAAGGAATTCCGGTAGTCAGACGGCCATTTCAGGCCTCAGGCCCCTGAACAACCGTCCACGCCTTTTCCCCAGCAAACAAAACTCACCAGACCAGGCACTTGGTGCCAGATTGCAGAAGCCACTTGGCACTGTCAAACCAGCCTAGCTTGGCAAGGGGGCCATCTTGGGGCTGAGAGGCATCCTGAAAGAAAAGGAATTCCAGTAGTCAGACGGCCATTTCAGGCCTCAGGCCCCTGAACAACTGTCCACACCTTTTCCACAGCAAACAAAACTCACCAGACCAGGCACTTGCTGCCAGATTGCAGAAGCCACTTGGCACTGTCAAATCAGCCTAGGTTGCCAAGGGGGCCATCTTGGGTCTGAGAGGCATCCTGAAAGAAAAGGAATTCCAGTAGTCAGACGGCCATTTGAGGCCTCAGGCCCCTGAACAACTGTCCATGCCTTTTCCCCAGCAAACAAAACTCACCAGACCAGGCACTTGGTGCCAGATTGCAGAAGCCACTTGGCACTGTCAAACCAGCCTAGCTTGGCAAGGGGGCCATCTTGGGTCTGAGAGGCATCCTGGAGCATAAGGAATTCCAGTAGTCAGACGGCCATTTCAGGCCTCAGGCCCCTGAACAACTGTCCACGCCTTTTCCCCAGCAAACAAAACTCACCAGACCAGGCACTTGCTGCCAGATTGCAGAAGCCACTTGGCACTGTCAAACCAGCCTAGCTTGGCAAGGGGGCCATCTTGGGTCTGAGAGGCATGCTGAAAGAAAAGGAATTCCAGTAGTCAGACGGCCATTTGAGGCCTCAGGCCCCTGAACAACTGTCCACGCCTTTTCCACAGCAAACAAAACTGACCAGACCAGGCACTTGCTGCCAGATTGCAGAAGCCACTTGGCACTGTCAAACCAGCCTAGCTTGGCAAGGGGGCCATCTTGGGGCTGAGAGGCATCCTGGAGCATAAGGAATTCCAGTAGTCAGACGGCCATTTGAGGCCTCAGGCCCCTGAACAACTGTCCACACCTTTTCCCCAGCAAACAAAACTCACCAGACCAGGCACTTGCTGCCAGATTGCAGAAGCCACTTGGCACTTTCAAATCAGCCTAGGTTGGCAAGGGGGCCATCTTGGGGCTGAGAGGCATCCTGGAGCATAAGGAATTCCAGTAGTCAGATGGCCATTTCAGGCCTCAGGCCCCTGAACAACTGTCCACGCCTTTTCCCCAGCAAACAAAACTCACCAGACCAGGCACTTGCTGCCAGATTGCAGAAGCCACTTGGCACTGTCAAATCAGCCTAGCTTGGCAAGGGGGCCATCTTGGGTCTGAGAGGCATCCTGAAAGAAAAGGAATTCCAGTAGTCAGCCGGCCATTTCAGGCCTCAGGCCCCTGAACAACTGTCCACGCCTTTTCCCCAGCAAACAAAACTCACCAGACCAGGCACTTGCTGCCAGATTGCAGAAGCCACTTGGCACTGTCAAACCAGCCTAGCTTGGCAAGGGGGCCATCTTGGGGCTGAGAGGCATCCTGGAGCATAAGGAATTCCAGTAGTCAGACGGCCATTTCAGGCCTCAGGCCCCTGAACAACTGTCAACGCCTTTTCCCCAGCAAACAAAACTCACCAGACCAGGCACTTGCTGCCAGATTGCAGAAGCCACTTGGCACTGTCAAACCAGCCTAGGTTGGCAAGGGGGCCATCTTGGGTCTGAGAGGCATCCTGAAAGAAAAGGAATTCCAGTAGTCAGGCGGCCATTTCAGGCCTCAGGCCCCTGAACAACTGTCCACACCTTTTCCCCAGCAAACAAAACTCACCAGACCAGGCACTTGCTGCCAGATTCCAGAAGCCACTTGGCACTGTCAAATCAGCCTACGTTGGCAAGGGGGCCATCTTGGGTCTGAGAGGCATCCTGAAAGAAAAGGAATTCCAGTAGTCAGACGGCCATTTGAGGCCTCAGGCCCCTGAACAACTGTCCACGCCTTTTCCCCAGCAAACAAAACTCACCAGACCAGGCACTTGCTGCCAGATTGAAGAAGCCACTTGGCACTTTCACATCAGCCTAGGATGGCAAGGGTGAAATCTTGGGGCTGAGAGGCATCCTGGAGCATAAGGAATTCCAGTAGTCAGCCGGCCATTTCAGGCCTCAGGCCGCTGAACAACTGTCCACGCCTTTTCCCCAGCAAACAAAACTCACCAGACCAGGCACTTGCTGCCAGATTGAAGAAGCCACTTGGCACTGTCAAACCAGCCTAGCTTGGCAAGGGGGCCATCTTGGGGCTGAGAGGCATCCTGAAAGAAAAGGAATTCCAGTAGTCAGCCGGCCATTTCAGGCCTCAGGCCCCTGAACAACTGTCCACGCCTTTTCCCCAGCAAACAAAACTCACCAGACCAGGCACTTGGTGCCAGATTGCAGAAGCCACTTGGCACTGTCAAACCAGCCTAGCTTGGCAAGGGGGCCATCTTGGGTCTGAGAGGCATCCTGGAGCATAAGGAATTCCAGTAGTCAGACGGCCATTTCAGGCCTCAGGCCCCTGAACAACTGTCCACGCCTTTTCCACAGCAAACAAAACTCACCAGACCAGGCACTTGCTGCCAGATTGAAGAAGCCACTTGGCACTTTCACATCAGCCTAGGTTGGCAAGGGGGCAATCTTGGGTCTGAGAGGCATCCTGGAGCATAAGGAATTCCAGTAGTCAGACGGCAATTTCAGGCCTCAGGCCCCTGAACAACTGTCCACGCCTTTTTCCCAGCAAACAAAACTCACCAGACCAGGCACTTGCTGCCAGATTGCAGAAGCCACTTGGCACTGTCAAACCAGCCTAGCTTGGCAAGGGGGCCATCTTGGGTCTGAGAGGCATCCTGAAAGAAAAGGAATTCAAGTAGTCAGCCGGCCATTTGAGGCCTCAGGCCCCTGAACAACTGTCCACGCCTTTTCCCCAGCAAACAAAACTCACCAGACCAGGCACTTGCTGCCAGATTGCAGAAGCCACTTGGCACTGTCAAACCAGCCTAGGTTGGCAAGAGGGAAATCTTGGGGCTGAGAGGCATCCTGGAGCATAAGGAATTCCAGTAGTCAGACAGCCATTTCAGGCCTCAGGCCCCTGAACAACTGTCCACACCTTTTCCCCAGCAAACAAAACTCACCAGACCAGGCACTTGCTGCCAGATTGCAGAAGCCACCTGGCACTGTCAAACCAGCCTAGCTTGGCAAGGGGGCCATCTTGGGGCTGAGAGGCATCCTGGAGCATAAGGAATTCCAGTAGTCAGACAGCCATTTCAGGCCTCAGGCCCCTGAACAACTGTCCACACCTTTTCCCCAGCAAACAAAACTCACCAGACCAGGCACTTGCTGCCAGATTGCAGAAGCCACTTGGCACTGTCAAACCAGCCTAGCTTGGCAAGGGGGCCATCTTGGGGCTGAGAGGCATCCTGAAAGAAAAGGAATTCCAGTAGTCAGCCGGCCATTTCAGGCCTCAGGCCCCTGAACAACTGTCCACGCCTTTTCCCCAGCAAACAAAACTCACCAGACCAGGCACTTGCTGCCAGATTGCAGAAGCCACTTGGCACTGTCAAACCAGCCTAGGTTGGCAAGGGGGCCATCTTGGGGCTGAGAGGCATCCTGGAGCATAAGGAATTCCAGTAGTCAGCCGGCCATTTGAGGCCTCAGGCCCCTGAACAACTGTCCACGCCTTTTCCCCAGCAAACAAAACTCACCAGACCAGGCACTTGCTGCCAGATTGCAGAAGCCACTTGGCACTGTCAAACCAGCCTAGCTTGGCAAGGGGGCCATCTTGGGGCTGAGAGGCATCCTGGAGCATAAGGAATTCCAGTAGTCAGCCGGCCATTTGAGGCCTCAGGCCCCTGAACAACTGTCCACGCCTTTTCCCCAGCAAACAAAACTCACCAGACCAGGCACTTGCTGCCAGATTGCAGAAGCCACTTGGCACTGTCAAACCAGCCTAGGTTGGCAAGGGGGCCATCTTGGGTCTGAGAGACATCCTGAAAGAAAAGGAATTCCAGTAGTCAGATGGCCATTTGAGGCCTCAGGCCCCTGAACAACTGTCCACGCCTTTTCCCCAGCAAACAAAACTCACCAGACCAGGCACTTGCTGCCAGATTGCAGAAGCCACTTGGCACTGTCAAACCAGCCTAGCTTGGCAAGGGGGCCATCTTGGGTCTGAGAGACATCCTGAAAGAAAAGGAATTCCAGTAGTCAGCCGGCCATTTCAGGCCTCAGGCCCCTGAACAACTGTCCACGCCTTTTCCCCAGCAAACAAAACTCACCAGACCAGGCACTTGCTGCCAGATTGCAGAAGCCACTTGGCACTGTCAAACCAGCCTAGCTTGGCAAGGGGGCCATCTTGGGGCTGAGCGGCATCCTGAAAGAAAAGGAATTCCAGTAGTCAGCCGGCCATTTCAGGCCTCAGGCCCCTGAACAACTGTCCACACCTTTTCCCCAGCAAACAAAACTCACCAGACCAGGCACTTGCTGCCAGATTGCAGAAGCCACTTGGCACTGTCAAACCAGCCTAGGTTGGCAAGGGGGCCATCTTGGGGCTGAGAGGCATCCTGGAGCATAAGGAATTCCAGTAGTCAGACGGCCATTTCAGGCCTCAGGCCCCTGAACAACTGTCCACACCTTTTCCCCAGCAAACAAAACTCACCAGACCAGGCACTTGGTGCCAGATTGCAGAAGCCACTTGGCACTTTCAAATCAGCCTAGGTTGGCAAGGGGGCCATCTTGGGTCTGAGAGGCATCCTGGAGCATAAGGAATTCCAGTAGTCAGACGGCCATTTGAGGCCTCAGGCCCCTGAACAACTGTCCACGCCTTTTCCCCAGCAAACAAAACTCACCAGACCAGGCACTTGCTGCCAGATTGCAGAAGCCACTTGGCACTTTCACATCAGCCTAGGTTGGCAAGGGGGCAAACTTGGGTCTGAGAGGCATCCTGGAGCATAAGGAATTCCAGTAGTCAGACGGCCATTTCAGGCCTCAGGCCCCTGAACAACTGTCCACGCACTTTCCCCAGCAAACAAAACTCACCAGACCAGGCACTTGCTGCCAGATTGCAGAAGCCACGTGGCACTGCCAAACCAGCCTAGCTTGGCAAGGGGGCCATCTTGGGTCTGAGAGGCATCCTGAAAGAAAAGGAATTCCAGTAGTCAGCCGGCCATTTGAGGCCTCAGGCCCCTGAACAACTGTCCACGCCTTTTCCCCAGCAAACAAAACTCACCAGACCAGGCACTTGCTGCCAGATTGCAGAAGCCACTTGGCACTGTCAAACCAGCCTAGCTTGGCAAGGGGGCCATCTTGGGTCTGAGAGGCATCCTGGAGCATAAGGAATTCCAGTAGTCAGCCGGCCATTTCAGGCCTCAGGCCCCTGAACAACTGTCCACACCTTTTCCACAGCAAACAAAACTCACCAGACCAGGCACTTGCTGCCAGATTGAAGAAGGCAGTTGGCACTTTCAAATCAGCCTCGGTTGGCAAGGGGGCCATCTTGGGTCTGAGAGGCATCCTGAAAGAAAAGGAATTCCAGTAGTCAGACGGCCATTTCAGGCCTCAGGCCCCTGAACAACTTTCCACACCTTTTCCCCAGCAAACAAAACTCACCAGACCAGGCACTTGGTGCCAGATTGCAGAAGCCACTTGGCACTGTCAAACCACCCTAGCTTGCAAAGGGGGCCATCTTGGGTCTGAGAGGCATCCTGGAGCATAAGGAATTCCAGTAGTCAGACGGCCATTTCAGGCCTCAGGCCCCTGAACAACTGTCCACACCTTTTCCCCAGCAAACAAAACTCACCAGACCAGGCACTTGCTGCCAGATTGCAGAAGCCACTTGGCACTGTCAAACCAGCCTAGCTTGGCAAGGGGGCCATCTTGGGTCTGAGAGGCATCCTGAAAGAAAAGGAATTCCAGTAGTCAGCCGGCCATTTCAGGCCTCAGGCCCCTGAACAACTGTCCACGCCTTTTCCCCAGCAAACAAAACTCACCAGACCAGGCACTTGCTGCCAGATTGCAGAAGCCACTTGGCACTGTCAAACCAGCCTAGCTTGGCAAGGGGGCCATCTTGGGTCTGAGAGACATCCTGAAAGAAAAGGAATTCCAGTAGTCAGCCGGCCATTTCAGGCCTCAGGCCCCTGAACAACTGTCCACGCCTTTTCCCCAGCAAACAAAACTCACCAGACCAGGCACTTGCTGCCAGATTGCAGAAGCCACTTGGCACTGTCAAACCAGCCTAGCTTGGCAAGGGGGCAATCTTGGGTCTGAGAGGCATCCTGGAGCATAAGGAATTCCAGTAGTCAGACGGCAATTTCAGGCCTCAGGCCCCTGAACAACTGTCCACGCCTTTTTCCCAGCAAACAAAGCTCACCAGACCAGGCACTTGCTGCCAGATTGCAGAAGCCACTTGGCACTGTCAAACCAACCTAGCTTGGCAAGGGGGCCATCTTGGGTCTGAGAGGCATCCTGAAAGAAAAGGAATTCCAGTAGTCAGCCGGCCATTTGAGGCCTCAGGCCCCTGAACAACTGTCCACGCCTTTTCCCCAGCAAACAAAACTCACCAGACCAGGCACTTGCTGCCAGATTGCAGAATCCACTTGGCACTTTCAAATCAGCCTAGGTTGGCAAGGGGGCCATCTTGGGTCTGAGAGGCATCCTGGAGCATAATGAATTCCAGTAGTCAGACGGCCATTTCAGGCCTGCGGCCCCTGAACAACTGTCCACACCTTTTCCCCAGCAAACAAAACTCACCAGACCAGGCACTTGCTGCCAGATTGCAGAAGCCACTTGGCACTGTCAAACCAGCCTAGCTTGGCAAGAGGGAAATCTTGGGGCTGAGAGGCATCCTGGAGCATAAGGAATTCCAGTAGTCAGCTGGCCATTTGAGGCCTCAGGCCCCTGAACAACTGTCCACGCCTTTTCCCCAGCAAACAAAACTCACCAGACCAAGCACTTGGTGCCAGATTGCAGAAGCCACTTGGCACTGTCAAATCAGCCTAGGTTGGCAAGGGGGCAATCTTGGGTCTGAGAGGCATCCTGGAGCATAACGAATTCCAGTAGTCAGGCGGCCATTTCAGGCCTCAGGCCCCTGAACAACTGTCCACGCCTTTTCCCCAGCAAACAAAACTCACCAGACCAGGCACTTGCTGCCAGATTGCAGAAGCCACTTGGCACTGTCAAACCAGCCTAGCTTGGCAAGGGGGCCATCTTGGGTCTGAGAGGCATCCTGGAGCATAAGGAATTCCAGTAGTCAGCCGGCCATTTCAGGCCTCAGGCCCCTGAACAACTGTCCACGCCTTTTCCCCAGCAAACAAAACTCACCAGACCAGGCACTTGCTGCCAGATTGCAGAAGCCACTTGGCACTGTCAAACCAGCCTAGCTTGGCAAGGGGGCCATCTTGGGTCTGAGAGACATCCTGAAAGAAAAGGAATTCCAGTAGTCAGCCGGCCATTTCAGGCCTCAGGCCCCTGAACAACTGTCCACGCCTTTTCCCCAGCAAACAAAACTCACCAGACCAGGCACTTGGTGCCAGATTGATGAAGCCACTTGGCACTTTCAAATCAGCCTAGGTTGGCAAGGGGGCCATCTTGGGGCTGAGAGGCATCCTGGAGCATAAGGAATTCCAGTAGTCAGACGGCCATTTGAGGCCTCAGGCCCCTGAACAACTGTCCACGCCTTTTCCCCAGCAAACAAAACTCACCAGACCAGGCACTTGCTGCCAGATTGCAGAAGCCACTTGGCACTGTCAAACCAGCCTAGGTTGGCAAGGGGGCCATCTTGGGTCTGAGAGGCATCCTGAAAGAAAAGGAATTCCAGTAGTCAGACGGCCATTTCAGGCCTCAGGCCCCTGAACAACTGTCCACACCTTTTCCCCAGCAAACAAAACTCACCAGACCAGGCACTTGCTGCCAGATTGCAGAAGCCACTTGGCACTTTCACATCAGCCTAGGTTGGCAAGGGGGCCATCTTGGGTCTGAGAGGCATCCTGGAGCATAAGGAATTCCAGTAGTCAGACGGCCATTTGAGGCCTCAGGCCCCTGAACAACTGTCCACACCTTTTCCCCAGCAAACAAAACTCACCAGACCAGGCACTTGCTGCCAGATTGCAGAAGCCACTTGGCACTGTCAAACCAGCCTAGCTTGGCAAGGGGGCCATCTTGGGTCTGAGAGGCATCCTGAAAGAAAAGGAATTCCAGTAGTCAGACGGCCATTTGAGGCCTCAGGCCCCTGAACAACTGTTCACACCTTTTCCCCAGCAAACAAAACTCACCAGACCAGGCACTTGCTGCCAGATTGCAGAAGCCACTTGGCACTGTCAAACCAGCCTAGGTTGGCAAGGGGGCCATCTTGGGTCTGAGAGGCATCCTGGAGCATAAGGAATTCCAGTAGACAGACGGCCATTTGAGGCCCCAGGCCCTGAACAACTGTCCACGCCTTTTCCCCAGCAAACAAAACTCACCAGACCAGGCACTTGCTGCCAGATTGCAGAAGCCACTTGGCACTGTCAAACCAGCCTAGCTTGGCAAGGGGGCCATCTTGGGTCTGAGAGGCATCCTGGAGCATAAGGAATTCCAGTAGTCAGACGGCCATTTCAGGCCTCAGGCCCCTGAACAACTGTCCACGCCTTTTCCCCAGCAAACAAAACTCACCAGACCAGGCACTTGCTGCCAGATTGCAGAAGCCACTTGGCACTGTCAAACCACCCTAGCTTGCAAAGGGGGCCATCTTGGGTCTGAGAGGCATCCTGAAAGAAAAGGAATTCCAGTAGTCAGCCAGCCATTTCAGGCCTCAGGCCCCTGAACAACTGTCCACACCTTCTCCCCAGCAAACAAAACTCACCAGACCAGGCACTTGGTGCCAGATTGAAGAAGCCACTTGGCACTGTCAAACCAGCCTAGCTTGGCAAGGGGGCCATCTTGGGTCTGAGAGGCATCCTGGAGCATAAGGAATTCCAGTAGTCAGACGGCCATTTCAGGCCTCAGGCCCCTGAACAACTGTCCACGCCTTTTCCCCAGCAAACAAATCACACCAGACCAGGCACTTGCTGCCAGATTGCAGAAGCCACTTGGCACTTTCAAATCAGCCTAGGTTGGCAAGGGGGCCATCTTGGGGCTGAGAGGCATCCTGGAGCATAAGGAATTCCAGTAGTCGGCTGGCCATTTCAGGCCTCATGCCCCTGAACAAGTGTCCACGCATTTTCCCCAGCAAACAAAACTCACCAGACCAGGCACTTGCTGCCAGATTGCAGAAGCCACTTGGCACTGTCAAACCAGCCTAGCTTGGCAAGGGGGCCATCTTGGGTCTGAGAGGCATCCTGGAGCATAAGGAATTCCAGTAGTCAGACGGCCATTTCAGGCCTCAGGCCCCTGAACAACTGTCCACGCCTTTTCCCCAGCAAACAAAACTCACCAGACCAGGCACTTGCTGCCAGATTGCAGAAGCCACTTGGCACTGTCAAACCAGCCTAGGTTGGCAAGGGGGCCATCTTGGGTCTGAGAGGCATCCTGAAAGAAAAGGAATTCCAGTAGTCAGACGGCCATTTCAGGCCTCAGGCCCCTGAACAACTGTCCACACCTTTTCCCCAGCAAACAAAACTCACCAGACCAGGCACTTGGTGCCAGATTGCAGAAGCCACTTGGCACTGTCAAACCAGCCTAGGTTGGCAAGGGGGCCATCTTGGGTCTGAGAGGCATCCTGGAGCATAAGGAATTCCAGTAGACAGACGGCCATTTGAGGCCCCAGGCCCTGAACAACTGTCCACGCCTTTTCCCCAGCAAACAAAACTCACCAGACCAGGCACTTGCTGCCAGATTGCAGAAGCCACTTGGCACTGTCAAACCAGCCTAGCTTGGCAAGGGGGCCATCTTGGGTCTGAGAGGCATCCTGGAGCAGAAGGAATTCCAGTAGTCAGACGGCCATTTCAGGCCTCAGGCCCCTGAACAACTGTCCACGCCTTTTCCCCAGCAAACAAAACTCACCAGACCAGGCACTTGCTGCCAGATTGCAGAAGCCATTTGGCACTTTCAAATCAGCCTAGCTTGGCAAGGGGGCCATCTTGGGTCTGAGAGGCATCCTGAAAGAAAAGGAATTCCAGTAGTCAGACGGCCATTTCAGGCCTCAGGCCCCTGAACAACTGTCCACACCTTTTCCCCAGCAAACAAAACTCACCAGACCAGGCACTTGCTGCCAGATTGAAGAAGCCACTTGGCACTTTCACATCAGCCTAGGTTGGCAAGGGGGCCATCTTGGGGCTGAGAGGCATCCTGGAGCATAAGGAATTCCAGTAGTCAGACGGCCATTTCAGGCCTCAGGCCCCTGAACAACTGTCCACACCTTTTCCCCAGCAAACAAAACTCACCAGACCAGGCACTTGCTGCCAGATTGCAGAAGCCACTTGGCACTGTCAAACCAGCCTAGCTTGGCAAGGGGGCCATCTTGGGTCTGAGAGGCATCCTAGAGCATAAGGAATTCCAGTAGTCAGCCGGCCATTTCAGGCCTCAGGCCCCTGAACAACTGTCCACACCTTTTCCACAGCAAACAAAACTCACCAGACCAGGCACTTGCTGCCAGATTGCAGAAGCCATTTGGCACTTTCAAATCAGCCTAGGTTGGCAAGGGGGCCATCTTGGGGCTGAGAGGCATCCTGAAAGAAAAGGAATTCCAGTAGTCAGACGGCCATTTCAGGCCTCAGGCCCCTGAACAACTGTCCACGCCTTTTCCCCAGAAAACAAAACTCACCAGACCAGGCACTTGCTGCCAGATTGCAGAAGCCATTTGGCACTTTCAAATCAGCCTAGGTTGGCAAGGGGGCCATCTTGGGTCTGAGAGGCATCCTGAAAGAAAAGGAATTCCAGTAGTCAGACGGCCATTTCAGGCCTCAGGCCCCTGAACAACTGTCCACACCTTTTCCCCAGCAAACAAAACTCACCAGACCAGGCACTTGCTGCCAGATTGAAGAAGCCACTTGGCACTTTCACATCAGCCTAGGTTGGCAAGGGGGCCATCTTGGGGCTTAGAGGCATCCTGGAGCATAAGGAATTCCAGTAGTCAGACGGCCATTTGAGGCCTCAGGCCCCTGAACAACTGTCCACACCTTTTCCCCAGCAAACAAAACTCACCAGACCAGGCACTTGCTGCCAGATTGCAGAAGCCACTTGGCACTGTCAAACCAGCCTAGGTTGGCAAGGGGGCCATCTTGGGGCTGAGAGGCATCCTGAAAGAAAAGGAATTCCAGTAGTCAGACGGCCATTTCAGGCCTCAGGCCCCTGAACAACTGTCCACGCCCTTTCCCCAGCAAACAAAACTCACCAGACCAGGCACTTGGTGCCAGATTGAAGAAGCCACTTGGCACTTTCAAATCAGCCTAGGTTGGCAAGGGGGCCATCGTGGGGCTGAGAGGCATCCTGGAGCATAAGGAATTCCAGTAGTCAGACGGCCATTTGAGGCCTCAGGCCCCTGAACAACTGTCCACGCCTTTTCCCCAGCAAACAAAACTCACCAGACCAGGCACTTGGTGCCAGATTGCAGAAGCCACTTGGCACTGTCAAACCAGCCTAGCTTGGCAAGGGGGCCATCTTGGGTCTGAGAGGCATCCTGAAAGAAAAGGAATTCCAGTAGTCAGCCGGCCATTTGAGGCCTCAGGCCCCTGAACAACTGTCCACGCCTTTTCCCCAGCAAACAAAACTCACCAGACCAGGCACTTGCTGCCAGATTGCAGAAGCCACTTGGCACTGACAAACCAGCCTAGGTTGGCAAGGGGGCCATCTTGGGTCTGAGAGGCATCCTGGAGCATAATGAATTGCAGTAGTCAGACGGCCATTTCAGGCCTCAGGCCCCTGAACAACTGTCCACACCTTTTCCCCAGCAAACAAAACTCACCAGACCAGGCACTTGCTGCCAGATTGCAGAAGCCACTTGGCACTGTCAAACCAGCCTAGCTTGGCAAGGGGGCCATCTTGGGTCTGAGAGGCATCCTGAAAGAAAAGGAATTCCAGTAGTCAGACGGCCATTTCAGGCCTCAGGCCCCTGAACAACTGTCCACGCCTTTTCCCCAGCAAACAAAACTCACCAGACCAGGCACTTGGTGCCAGATTGCAGAAGCCACTTGGCACTTTCAAATCAGCCTAGCTTGGCAAGGGGGCCATCTTGGGGCTGAGAGGCATCCTGGAGCATAAGGAATTCCAGTAGTCGGCTGGCCATTTGAGGCCTCAGGCCCCTGAACAAGTGTCCACGCATTTTCCCCCGCAAACAAAACTCACCAGACCAGGCACTTGCTGCCAGATTGCAGAAGCCACTTGGCACTGTCAAACCAGCCTAGCTTGGCAAGGGGGCCATCTTGGGTCTGAGAGGCATCCTGGAGCATAAGGAATTCCAGTAGTCAGACGGCCATTTCAGGCCTCAGGCCCCTGAACAACTGTCCACGCCTTTTCCCCAGCAAATAAAACTCACCAGACCAGGCACTTGCTGCCAGATTGCAGAAGCCACTTGGCACTGTCAAACCAGCCTAGCTTGGCAAGGGGGCCATCTTGGGGCTGAGAGGCATCCTGAAAGAAAAGGAATTCCAGTAGTCAGCCGGCCATTTCAGGCCTCAGGCCCCTGAACAACTGTCCACACCTTTTCCCCAGCAAACAGAACTCACCAGACCAGGCACTTGCTGCCAGATTGCAGAAGCCACTTGGCACTTTCACATCAGCCTAGCTTGGCAAGGGGGCCATCTTGGGTCTGAGAGGCATCCTGGAGCATAAGGAATTCCAGTAGTCAGACGGCCATTTCAGGCCTCAGGCCCCTGAACAACTGTCCACGCCTTTTCCCCAGCAAACAAAACTCACCAGACCAGGCACTTGCTGCCAGATTGCAGAAGCCATTTGGCACTTTCAAATCAGCCTAGGTTGGCAAGGGGGCCATCTTGGGGCTGACAGGCATCCTGGAGCATAAGGAATTCCAGTAGTCAGACGGCCATTTCAGGCCTCAGGCCCCTGAACAACTGTCCACGCCTTTTCCCCAGCAAACAAAACTCACCAGACCAGGCACTTGGTGCCAGATTGAAGAAGCCACTTGGCACTGTCAAACCAGCCTAGCTTGGCAAGGGGGCCATCTTGGGTCTGAGAGGCATCCTGAAAGAAAAGGAATTCCAGTAGTCAGGCGGCCATTTCAGGCCTCAGGCCCCTGAACAACTGTCCACACCTTTTCCACAGCAAACAAAACTCACCAGACCAGGCACTTGCTGCCAGATTGCAGAAGCCACTTGGCACTGTCAAATCAGCCTAGGTTGGCAAGGGGGCCATCTTGGGTCTGAGAGGCATCCTGAAAGAAAAGGAATTCCAGTAGTCAGACGGCCATTTCAGGCCTCAGGCCCCTGAACAACTGTCCACGCCTTTTCCCCAGCAAACAAAACTCACCAGACCAGGCACTTGCTGCCAGATTGCAGAAGCCACTTGGCACTTTCAAATCAGCCTAGCTTGGCAAGGGGGCCATCTTGGGTCTGAGAGGCATCCTGGAGCATAAGGAATTCCAGTAGTCAGACGGCCATTTCAGGCCTCAGGCCCCTGAACAACTGTCCACACCTTTTTCCCAGCAAACAAAACTCACCAGACCAGGCACTTGCTGCCAGATTGCAGAAGCCACTTGGCACTGTCAAACCAGCCTAGCTTGGCAAGGGGGCCATCTTGGGTCCCAGAGGCATCCTGAAAGAAAAGGAATTCCAGTAGTCAGGCGGCCATTTCAGGCCTCAGGCCCCTGAACAACTGTCCACGCCTTTTCCCCAGCAAACAAAACTCACCAGACCAGGCACTTGCTGCCAGATTGCAGAAGCCACTTGGCACTGACAAACCAGCCTAGGTTGGCAAGGGGGCCATCTTGGGTCTGAGAGGCATCCTGGAGCATAATGAATTGCAGTAGTCAGACGGCCATTTCAGGCCTCAGGCCCCTGAAGAACTGTCCACACCTTTTCCCCAGCACACAAAACTCACGAGACCAGGCACTTGCTGCCAGATTGCAGAAGCCACTTGGCACTGACAAACCAGCCTAGCTTGGCAAGGGGGCCATCTTGGGGCTGAGAGGCATCCTGGAGCATAAGGAATTCCAGTAGTCAGACGGCCATTTCAGGCCTCAGGCCCCTGAACAACTGTCCACGCCTTTTCCCTAGCAAACAAAACTCACCAGACCAGGCACTTGGTGCCAGATTGCAGAAGCCACTTGGCACTGTCAAACCAGCCTAGCTTGGCAAGGGGGCCATCTTGGGTCTGAGAGGCATCCTGAAAGAAAAGGAATTCCAGTAGTCAGACGGCCATTTCAGGCCTCAGGCCCCTGAACAACTGTCCACACCTTTTCCACAGCAAACAAAACTCACCAGACCAGGCACTTGCTGCCAGATTGCAGAAGCCACTTGGCACTTTCACATCAGCCTAGGTTGGCAAGGGGGCAATCTTGGGTCTGAGAGGCATCCTGGAGCATAAGGAATTCCAGTAGTCAGCCGGCCATTTCAGGCCTCAGGCCCCTGAACAACTGTCTACGCCTTTTCCCCAGCAAACAAAACTCACCAGACCAGGCACTTGGTGCCAGATTGCAGAAGCCACTTGGCACTGTCAAACCAGCCTAGCTTGGCAAGACGGAAATCTTGGGTCTGAGAGGCATCCTGGAGCATAAGGAATTCCAGTAGTCAGACGGCCATTTCAGGCCTCAGGCCCCTGAACAACTGTCCACGCCTTTTCCCCAGCAAACAAAACTCACCAGACCAGGCACTTGCTGCCAGATTGCAGAAGCCACTTGGCACTGTCAAACCAGCCTAGCTTGGCAAGGGGGCCATCTTGGGTCTGAGAGGCATCCTGGAGCATAAGGAATTCCAGTAGTCAGACGGCCATTTCAGGCCTCAGGCCCCTGAACAACTGTCCACGCCTTTTCCCCAGCAAACAAAACTCACCAGACCAGGCACTTGCTGCCAGATTGCAGAAGCCATTTGGCACTTTCAAATCAGCCTAGGTTGGCAAGGGGGCCATCTTGGGGCTGAGAGGCATCCTGGAGCATAAGGAATTCCAGTAGTCAGACGGCCATTTCAGGCCTCAGGCCCCTGAACAACTGTCCACACCTTTTTCCCAGCAAACAAAACTCACCAGACCAGGCACTTGCTGCCAGATTGCAGAAGCCACTTGGCACTGTCAAACCAGCCTAGCTTGGCAAGGGGGCCATCTTGGGTCTGAGAGGCATCCTGAAAGAAAAGGAATTCCAGTAGTCAGCCGGCCATTTGAGGCCTCAGGCCCCTGAACAACTGTCCATGCCTTTTCCCCAGCAAACAAAACTCACCAGACCAGGCACTTGCTGCCAGATTGCAGAAGCCACTTGGCACTGACAAACAAGCCTAGGTTGGCAAGGGGGCCATCTTGGGTCTGAGAGGCATCCTGGAGCATAATGAATTGCAGTAGTCAGACGGCCATTTGAGGCCTCAGGCCCCTGAACAACTGTCCACACCTTTTCCCCAGCACACAAAACTCACCAGACCAGGCACTTGCTGCCAGATTGCAGAAGCCACTTGGCACTGACAAACCAGCCTAGCTTGGCAAGGGGGCCATCTTGGGGCTGAGAGGCATCCTGGAGCATAAGGAATTCCAGTAGTCAGACGGCCATTTCAGGCCTCAGGCCCCTGAACAACTGTCCACGCCTTTTCCCCAGCAAACAAAACTCACCAGACCAGGCACTTGGTGCCAGATTGCAGAAGCCACTTGGCACTGTCAAACCAGCCTAGCTTGGCAAGGGGGCCATCTTGGGTCTGAGAGGCATCCTGAAAGAAAAGGAATTCCAGTAGTCAGGCGGCCATTTCAGGCCTCAGGCCCCTGAACAACTGTCCACACCTTTTCCCCAGCAAACAAAACTCACCAGACCAGGCACTTGCTGCCAGATTGCAGAAGCCACTTGGCACTTTCACATCAGCCTAGGTTGGCAAGAGGGAAATCTTGGGTCTGAGAGGCATCCTGGAGCATAAGGAATTCCAGTAGTCAGACGGCCATTTCAGGCCTCAGGCCCCTGAACAACTGTCTACGCCTTTTCCCCAGCAAACAAAACTCACCAGACCAGGCACTTGCTGCCAGATTGCAGAAGCCACTTGGCACTGTCAAATCAGCCTAGGTTGGCAAGGGGGCCATCTTGGGTCTGAGAGGCATCCTTAAAGAAAAGGAATTCCAGTAGTCAGACGGCCATTTTTGGCCTCAGGCCCCTGAACAACTGTCCATGCCTTTTCCCCAGCAAACAAAACTCACCAGACCAGGCACTTGCTGCCAGATTGCAGAAGCCACTTGGCACTTTCAAATTAGCCTAGGTTGGCAAGGGGGCCATCTTGGGGCTGAGAGGCATCCTGGAGCATAAGGAATTCCAGTAGTCGGCTGGCCATTTCAGGCCTCAGGCCCCTGAACAAGTGTCCACGCATTTTCCCCCGCAAACAAAACTCACCAGACCAGGCACTTGCTGCCAGATTGCAGAAGCCACTTGGCACTGTCAAACCAGCCTAGCTTGGCAAGGGGGCCATCTTGGGGCTGAGAG
Organism: Fringilla coelebs; assembly: GCF_963513975.1. Lineage (NCBI taxonomy): Eukaryota > Metazoa > Chordata > Aves > Passeriformes > Fringillidae > Fringilla > Fringilla coelebs. The sequence goes on along the minus strand of NC_140066.1, from coordinate 3,540,412 downwards.
GCATCCTGGAGCATAAGGAATTCCAGTAGTCAGACGGCCATTTGAGGCCTCAGGCCCCTGAACAACTGTCCACGCCTTTTCCCCAGCAAACAAAACTCACCAGACCAGGCACTTGCTGCCAGATTGCAGAAGCCCCTTGGCACTTTCAAATCAGCCTAGGTTGGCAAGGGGGCCATCTTGGGTCTGAGAGGCATCCTGGAGCATAATGAATTCCAGTAGTCAGACGGCCATTTCAGGCCTCAGGCCCCTGAACAACTGTCCACACCTTTTCCCCAGCAAACAAAACTCACCAGACCAGGCACTTGCTGCCAGATTGCAGAAGCCACTTGGCACTGTCAAACCAGCCTAGCTTGGCAAGGGGGCCATCTTGGGTCTGAGAGGCATCCTGGAGCATAAGGAATTCCAGTAGTCAGACGGCCATTTCAGGCCTCAGGCCCCTGAACAACTGTCTACGCCTTTTCCCCAGCAAACAAAACTCACCAGACCAGGCACTTGCTGCCAGATTGCAGAAGCTACTTGGCACTGTCAAATCAGACTAGCTTGGCAAGGGGGCCATCTTGGGTCTGAGAGGCATCCTGAAAGAAAAGGAATTCCAGTAGTCAGGCGGCCATTTCAGGCCTCAGGCCCCTGAACAACTGTCCACGCCTTTTCCCCAGCAAACAAAACTCACCAGACCAGGCACTTGGTGCTAGATTGAAGAAGCCACTTGGCACTTTCAAATCAGCCTAGGTTGGCAAGGGGGCCATCTTGGGTCTGAGAGGCATCCTGGAGCATAAGGAATTCCAGTAGTCAGACGGCCATTTGAGGCCTCAGGCCCCTGAACAACTGTCCACGCCTTTTCCACAGCAAACAAAACTCACCAGACCAGGCACTTGCTGCCAGATTGCAGAAGCCACTTGGCACTGTCAAACCAGCCTAGCTTGGCAAGGGGGCCATCTTGGGGCTGAGAGGCATCCTGGAGCATAAGGAATTCCAGTAGTCAGCCGGCCATTTCAGGCCTCAGGCCCCTGAACAACTGTCCACGCCTTTTCCCCAGCAAACAAAACTCACCAGACCAGGCACTTGCTGCCAGATTGCAGAAGCCACTTGGCACTGTCAAACCAGCCTAGCTTGGCAAGGGGGCCATCTTGGGGCTGAGAGGCATCCTTAAAGAAAAGGAATTCCAGTAGTCAGACGGCCATTTAAGGCCTCAGGCCCCTGAACAACTGTCCACGCCTTTTCCCCAGCAAACAAAACTCACCAGACCAGGCACTTGCTGCCAGATTGCAGAAGCCACTTGGCACTGTCAAACCAGCCTAGCTTGGCAAGGGGGCCATCTTGGGTCTGAGAGGCATGCTGAAAGAAAAGGAATTCCAGTAGTCAGACGGCCATTTGAGGCCTCAGGCCCCTGAACAACTGTCCACACCTTTTCCACAGCAAACAAAACTCACCAGACCAGGCACTTGGTGCCAGATTGAAGAAGCCACTTGGCACTTTCACATCAGCCTAGGTTGGCAAGGGGGAAATCTTGGGGCTGAGAGGCATCCTGGAGCATAAGGAATTCCAGTAGTCGGCTGGCCATTTGAGGCCTCAGGCCCCTGAACAAGTGTCCACGCATTTTCCCCAGCAAACAAAACTCACCAGACCAGGCACTTGCTGCCAGATTGCAGAAGCCACTTGGCACTGTCAAACCAGCCTAGCTTGGCAAGGGGGCCATCTTGGGGCTGAGAGGCATCCTGGAGCATAAGGAATTCCAGTAGTCAGACGGCCATTTCAGGCCTCAGGCCCCTGAACAACTGTCCACGCCTTTTCCCCAGCAAACAAAACTCACCAGACCAGGCACTTGCTGCCAGATTGCAGAAGCTACTTGGCACTGTCAAATCAGCCGAGCTTGGCAAGGGGGCCATCTTGGGTCTGAGAGGCATCCTGGAGCATAAGGAATTCCAGTAGTCAGCCGGCCATTTCAGGCCTCAGGCCCCTGAACAACTGTCCACACCTTTTCCCCAGCAAACAAAACTCACCAGACCAGGCACTTGGTGCCAGATTGAAGAAGCCACTTGGCACTTTCACATCAGCCTAGGCTGGCAAGGGGGCCATCTTGGGTCTGAGAGGCATTCTGGAGCATAAGGAATTCCAGTAGTCAGACGGCCATTTGAGGCCTCAGGCCCCTGAACAACTGTCCACGCCTTTTCCCCAGCAAACAAAACTCACCAGACCAGGCACTTGCTGCCAGATTGAAGAAGCCACTTGGCACTTTCACATCAGCCTAGGTTGGCAAGAGGGAAATCTTGGGTCTGAGAGGCATCCTGGAGCATAAGGAATTCCAGTAGTCAGACGGCCATTTCAGGCCTCAGGCCCCTGAACAACTGTCTACGCCTTTTCCCCAGCAAACAAAACTCACCAGACCAGGCACTTGCTGCCAGATTGCAGAAGCCACTTGGCACTGTCAAACCAGCCTAGCTTGGCAAGGGGGCCATCTTGGGTCTGAGAGGCATCCTTAAAGAAAAGGAATTCCAGTAGTCAGACGGCCATTTAAGGCCTCAGGCCCCTGAACAACTGTCCACGCCTTTTCCCCAGCAAACAAAACTCACCAGACCAGGCACTTGGTGCCAGATTGCAGAAGCCACTTGGCACTGTCAAACCAGCCTAGCTTGGCAAGGGGGCCATCTTGGGTCTGAGAGGCATCCTGGAGCATAAGGAATTCCAGTAGTCAGACGGCCATTTCAGGCCTCAGGCCCCTGAACAACTGTCCACGCCTTTTCCCCAGCAAACAAAACTCACCAGACCAGGCACTTGCTGCCAGATTGCAGAAGCCACTTGGCACTGTCAAACCAGCCTAGCTTGGCAAGGGGGCCATCTTGGGTCTGAGAGGCATGCTGAAAGAAAAGGAATTCCAGTAGTCAGACGGCCATTTGAGGCCTCAGGCCCCTGAACAACTGTCCACGCCTTTTCCACAGCAAACAAAACTGACCAGACCAGGCACTTGCTGCCAGATTGCAGAAGCCACTTGGCACTTTCAAATCAGCCTAGCTTGGCAAGGGGGCCATCTTGGGGCTGAGAGGCATCCTGGAGCATAAGGAATTCCAGTAGTCAGATGGCCATTTCAGGCCTCAGGCCCCTGAACAACTGTCCACGCCTTTTCCCCAGCAAACAAAACTCACCAGACCAGGCACTTGCTGCCAGATTGCAGAAGCCACTTGGCACTGTCAAATCAGCCTAGCTTGGCAAGGGGGCCATCTTGGGTCTGAGAGGCATCCTGAAAGAAAAGGAATTCCAGTAGTCAGCCGGCCATTTCAGGCCTCAGGCCCCTGAACAACTGTCCACGCCTTTTCCCCAGCAAACAAAACTCACCAGACCAGGCACTTGCTGCCAGATTGCAGAAGCCACTTGGCACTGTCAAACCAGCCTAGCTTGGCAAGGGGGCCATCTTGGGGCTGAGAGGCATCCTGGAGCATAAGGAATTCCAGTAGTCAGACGGCCATTTCAGGCCTCAGGCCCCTGAACAACTGTCAACGCCTTTTCCCCAGCAAACAAAACTCACCAGACCAGGCACTTGCTGCCAGATTGCAGAAGCCACTTGGCACTGTCAAACCAGCCTAGGTTGGCAAGGGGGCCATCTTGGGTCTGAGAGGCATCCTGAAAGAAAAGGAATTCCAGTAGTCAGGCGGCCATTTCAGGCCTCAGGCCCCTGAACAACTGTCCACACCTTTTCCCCAGCAAACAAAACTCACCAGACCAGGCACTTGCTGCCAGATTCCAGAAGCCACTTGGCACTGTCAAATCAGCCTACGTTGGCAAGGGGGCCATCTTGGGTCTGAGAGGCATCCTGAAAGAAAAGGAATTCCAGTAGTCAGACGGCCATTTGAGGCCTCAGGCCCCTGAACAACTGTCCACGCCTTTTCCCCAGCAAACAAAACTCACCAGACCAGGCACTTGCTGCCAGATTGAAGAAGCCACTTGGCACTTTCACATCAGCCTAGGATGGCAAGGGTGAAATCTTGGGGCTGAGAGGCATCCTGGAGCATAAGGAATTCCAGTAGTCAGCCGGCCATTTCAGGCCTCAGGCCGCTGAACAACTGTCCACGCCTTTTCCCCAGCAAACAAAACTCACCAGACCAGGCACTTGCTGCCAGATTGAAGAAGCCACTTGGCACTGTCAAACCAGCCTAGGTTGGCAAGGGGGCCATCTTGGGGCTGAGAGGCATCCTGGAGCATAAGGAATTCCAGTAGTCAGCTGGCCATTTGAGGCCTCAGGCCCCTGAACAACTGTCCACACCTTTTCCCAGCAAACAAAACTCACCAGACCAGGCACTTGCTGCCAGATTGCAGAAGCCACTTGGCACTGTCAAACCAGCCTAGCTTGGCAAGGGGGCCATCTTGGGGCTGAGAGGCATCCTGAAAGAAAAGGAATTCCAGTAGTCAGCCGGCCATTTCAGGCCTCAGGCCCCTGAACAACTGTCCACGCCTTTTCCCCAGCAAACAAAACTCACCAGACCAGGCACTTGCTGCCAGATTGCAGAAGCCACTTGGCACTGTCAAACCAGCCTAGCTTGGCAAGGGGGCCATCTTGGGTCTGAGAGGCATCCTGGAGCATAAGGAATTCCAGTAGTCAGACGGCCATTTGAGGCCTCAGGCCCCTGAACAACTGTCCACGCCTTTTCCACAGCAAACAAAACTCACCAGACCAGGCACTTGCTGCCAGATTGAAGAAGCCACTTGGCACTTTCACATCAGCCTAGGTTGGCAAGGGGGCAATCTTGGGTCTGAGAGGCATCCTGGAGCATAAGGAATTCCAGTAGTCAGACGGCAATTTCAGGCCTCAGGCCCCTGAACAACTGTCCACGCCTTTTTCCCAGCAAACAAAACTCACCAGACCAGGCACTTGCTGCCAGATTGCAGAAGCCACTTGGCACTGTCAAACCAGCCTAGCTTGGCAAGGGGGCCATCTTGGGTCTGAGAGACATCCTGAAAGAAAAGGAATTCCAGTAGTCAGCCGGCCATTTCAGGCCTCAGGCCCCTGAACAACTGTCCACGCCTTTTCCCCAGCAAACAAAACTCACCAGACCAGGCACTTGGTGCCAGATTGATGAAGCCACTTGGCACTTTCAAATCAGCCTAGGTTGGCAAGGGGGCCATCTTGGGGCTGAGAGGCATCCTGAAAGAAAAGGAATTCCAGTAGTCAGACGGCCATTTGAGGCCTCAGGCCCCTGAACAACTGTCCACGCCTTTTCCCCAGCAAACAAAACTCACCAGACCAGGCACTTGCTGCCAGATTGCAGAAGCCACTTGGCACTGTCAAACCAGCCTAGCTTGGCAAGGGGGCCATCTTGGGTCTGAGAGACATCCTGAAAGAAAAGGAATTCCAGTAGTCAGCCGGCCATTTCAGGCCTCAGGCCCCTGAACAACTGTCCACGCCTTTTCCCCAGCAAACAAAACTCACCAGACCAGGCACTTGCTGCCAGATTGAAGAAGCCACTTGGCACTTTCAAATCAGCCTAGGTTGGCAAGGGGGCCATCTTGGGTCTGAGAGGCATCCTGGAGTATAAGGAATTCCAGTAGTCAGACGGCCATTTGAGGCCTCAGGCCCCTGAACAACTGTCCACGCCTTTTCCCCAGCAAACAAAACTCACCAGACCAGGCACTTGCTGCCAGATTGCAGAAGCCACTTGGCACTGTCAAACCAGCCTAGCTTGGCAAGGGGGCCATCTTGGGTCTGAGAGGCATCCTGAAAGAAAAGGAATTCCAGTAGTCAGACGGCCATTTCAGGCCTCAGGCCCCTGAACAACTGTCCACGCCTTTTCCCCAGCAAACAAAACTCACCAGACCAGGCACTTGCTGCCAGATTGCAGAAGCCACTTGGCACTGTAAAACCAGCCTAGCTTGGCAAGGGGGCCATCTTGGGTCTGAGAGGCATCCTGGAGCATAAGGAATTCCAGTAGTCAGGCGGCCATTTCAGGCCTCAGGCCCCTGAACAACTGTCCACGCCTTTTCCCCAGCAAACAAAACTCACCAGACCAGGCACTTGCTGCCAGATTGCAGAAGCCACTTGGCACTGTCAAACCAGCCTAGCTTGGCAAGGGGGCCATCTTGGGTCTGAGAGGCATCCTGGAGCATAAGGAATTCCAGTAGTCAGACGGCCATTTGAGGCCTCAGGCCCCTGAACAACTGTCCACGCCTTTTCCCCAGCAAACAAAACTCACCAGACCAGGCACTTGCTGCCACATTGCAGAAGCCACTGGGCACTGTCAAACCAGCCTAGCTTGGCAAGGGGGCCATCTTGGGGCTGAGCGGCATCCTGAAAGAAAAGGAATTCCAGTAGTCAGCCGGCCATTTCAGGCCTCAGGCCCCTGAACAACTGTCCACACCTTTTCCCCAGCAAACAAAACTCACCAGACCAGGCACTTGCTGCCAGATTGCAGAAGCCACTTGGCACTGTCAAACCAGCCTAGCTTGGCAAGGGGGCCATCTTGGGTCTGAGAGGCATCCTGGAGCATAAGGAATTCCAGTAGTCAGCCGGCCATTTCAGGCCTCAGGCCCCTGAACAACTGTCCACACCTTTTCCCCAGCAAACAAAACTCACCAGACCAGGCACTTGGTGCCAGATTGCAGAAGCCACTTGGCACTGTCAAACCAGCCTAGCTTGGCAAGGGGGCCATCTTGGGTCTGAGAGGCATCCTGGAGCATAAGGAATTCCAGTAGTCAGCCGGCCATTTGAGGCCTCAGGCCCCTGAACAACTGTCCACGCCTTTTCCCCAGCAAACAAAACTCACCAGACCAGGCACTTGCTGCCAGATTGCAGAAGCCACTTGGCACTGCCAAACCAGCCTAGCTTGGCAAGGGGGCCATCTTGGGGCTGAGAGGCATCCTGGAGCATAAGGAATTCCAGTAGTCAGCCGGCCATTTGAGGCCTCAGGCCCCTGAAAAAGTGTCCACGCCTTTTCCCCAGCAAACAAAACTCACCAGACCAGGCACTTGCTGCCACTTTGCAGAAGCCACTTGGCACTGTCAAACCAGCCTAGCTTGGCAAGGGGGCCATCTTGGGGCTGAGAGGCATCCTGGAGCATAAAGAATTCCAGTAGTCAGGCGGCCATTTCAGGCCTCAGGCTCCTGAACAACTGTCCACGCCTTTTCCCCAGCAAACAGATCTCACCAGACCAGGCACTTGGTGCCAGATTGCAGAAGCCACTTGGCACTGTCAAACCAGCCTAGGTTGGCAAGGGGGCCATCTTGGGTCTGAGAGGCATCCTGAAAGAAAAGGAATTCCAGTAGTCAGACGGCCATTTGAGGCCTCAGGCCCCTGAACAACTGTCCACACCTTTTCCCCAGCAAACAAAACTCACCAGACCAGGCACTTGGTGCCAGATTGAAGAAGCCACTTGGCACTTTCACATCAGCCTAGGTTGGCAAGGGGGAAATCTTGGGTCTGAGAGGCATCCTGGAGCATAAGGAATTCCAGCAGTCAGCCGGCCATTTCAGGCCTCAGGCCCCTGAACAACTGTCCACACCTTTTCCCCAGCAAACAAAACTCACCAGACCAGGCACTTGCTGCCAGATTGAAGAAGCCACTTGGCACTGTCAAACCAGCCTAGCTTGGCAAGGGGGCCATCTTGGGGCTGAGAGGCATCCTGGAGCATAAGGAATTCCAGTAGTCAGACGGCCATTTGAGGCCTCAGGCCCCTGAACAACTGTCCACGCCTTTTCCCCAGCAAACAAAACTCACCAGACCAGGCACTTGGTGCCAGATTGAAGAAGCCACTTGGCACTTTCAAATCAGCCTAGGTTGGCAAGGGGGCCATCTTGGGGCTGAGAGGCATCCTGGAGCATAAGGAATTCCAGTAGTCAGACGGCAATTTCAGGCCTCAGGCCCCTGAACAACTGTCCACGCCTTTTCCCCAGCAAACAAAACTCACCAGACCAGGCACTTGCTGCCAGATTGCAGAAGCCACTTGGCACTGTCAAACCAGCCTAGCTTGGCAAGGGGGCCATCTTGGGGCTGAGAGGCATCCTGGAGCATAAGGAATTCCAGTAGTCAGACGGCCATTTCAGGCCTCAGGCCCCTGAACAACTGTCAACGCCTTTTCCCCAGCAAACAAAACTCACCAGACCAGGCACTTGCTGCCAGATTGCAGAAGCCACTTGGCACTGTCAAACCAGCCTAGGTTGGCAAGGGGGCCATCTTGGGTCTGAGAGGCATCCTGAAAGAAAAGGAATTCCAGTAGTCAGGCGGCCATTTCAGGCCTCAGGCCCCTGAACAACTGTCCACACCTTTTCCCCAGCAAACAAAACTCACCAGACCAGGCACTTGCTGCCAGATTCCAGAAGCCACTTGGCACTGTCAAATCAGCCTACGTTGGCAAGGGGGCCATCTTGGGTCTGAGAGGCATCCTGAAAGAAAAGGAATTCCAGTAGTCAGACGGCCATTTGAGGCCTCAGGCCCCTGAACAACTGTCCACACCTTTTCCCCAGCAAACAAAACTCACCAGACCAGGCACTTGCTGCCAGATTGAAGAAGCCACTTGGCACTTTCACATCAGCCTAGGATGGCAAGGGTGAAATCTTGGGGCTGAGAGGCATCCTGGAGCATAAGGAATTCCAGTAGTCAGCCGGCCATTTCAGGCCTCAGGCCCCTGAACAACTGTCCACGCCTTTTCCCCAGCAAACAAAACTCACCAGACCAGGCACTTGCTGCCAGATTGCAGAAGCCACTTGGCACTGTCAAACCAGCCTAGCTTGGCAAGGGGGCCATCTTGGGTCTGAGAGGCATCCTGGAGCATAAGGAATTCCAGTAGTCAGACGGCCATTTCAGGCCTCAGGCCCCTGAACAACTGTCCACGCCTTTTCCCCAGCAAACAAAACTCACCAGACCAGGCACTTGGTGCCAGATTGCAGAAGCCACTTGGCACTGTCAAACCAGCCTAGCTTGGCAAGGGGGCCATCTTGGGTCTGAGAGGCATCCTGGAGCATAAGGAATTCCAGTAGTCAGACGGCCATTTCAGGCCTCAGGCCCCTGAACAACTGTCCACGCCTTTTCCACAGCAAACAAAACTCACCAGACCAGGCACTTGCTGCCAGATTGAAGAAGCCACTTGGCACTTTCACATCAGCCTAGGTTGGCAAGGGGGCAATCTTGGGTCTGAGAGGCATCCTGGAGCATAAGGAATTCCAGTAGTCAGACGGCAATTTCAGGCCTCAGGCCCCTGAACAACTGTCCACGCCTTTTTCCCAGCAAACAAAACTCACCAGACCAGGCACTTGCTGCCAGATTGCAGAAGCCACTTGGCACTGTCAAACCAGCCTAGCTTGGCAAGGGGGCCATCTTGGGTCTGAGAGGCATCCTGAAAGAAAAGGAATTCAAGTAGTCAGCCGGCCATTTGAGGCCTCAGGCCCCTGAACAACTGTCCACGCCTTTTCCCCAGCAAACAAAACTCACCAGACCAGGCACTTGCTGCCAGATTGCAGAAGCCACTTGGCACTGTCAAACCAGCCTAGGTTGGCAAGAGGGAAATCTTGGGGCTGAGAGGCATCCTGGAGCATAAGGAATTCCAGTAGTCAGCCGGCCATTTCAGGCCTCAGGCCCCTGAACAACTGTCCACACCTTTTCCCCAGCAAACAAAACTCACCAGACCAGGCACTTGCTGCCAGATTGCAGAAGCCACCTGGCACTGTCAAACCAGCCTAGCTTGGCAAGGGGGCCATCTTGGGGCTGAGAGGCATCCTGGAGCATAAGGAATTCCAGTAGTCAGACAGCCATTTCAGGCCTCAGGCCCCTGAACAACTGTCCACACCTTTTCCCCAGCAAACAAAACTCACCAGACCAGGCACTTGCTGCCAGATTGCAGAAGCCACTTGGCACTGTCAAACCAGCCTAGCTTGGCAAGGGGGCCATCTTGGGTCTGAGAGGCATCCTGGAGCATAAGGAATTCCAGTAGTCAGACGGCCATTTCAGGCCTCAGGCCCCTGAACAACTGTCCACGCCTTTTCCCCAGCAAACAAAACTCACCAGACCAGGCACTTGCTGCCAGATTGCAGAAGCCATTTGGCACTTTCAAATCAGCCTAGGTTGGCAAGGGGGCCATCTTGGGGCTGAGAGGCATCCTGAAAGAAAAGGAATTCCAGTAGTCAGCCGGCCATTTCAGGCCTCAGGCCCCTGAACAACTGTCCACGCCTTTTCCCCAGCAAACAAAACTCACCAGACCAGGCACTTGCTGCCAGATTGCAGAAGCCACTTGGCACTGTCAAACCAGCCTAGCTTGGCAAGGGGGCCATCTTGGGTCTGAGAGGCATCCTGGAGCATAAGGAATTCCAGTAGTCAGCCGGCCATTTCAGGCCTCAGGCCCCTGAACAACTGTCCACACCTTTTCCCCAGCAAACAAAACTCACCAGACCAGGCACTTGGTGCCAGATTGCAGAAGCCACTTGGCACTGTCAAACCACCCTAGCTTGCAAAGGGGGCCATCTTGGGTCTGAGAGGCATCCTGGAGCATAAGGAATTCCAGTAGTCAGCCGGCCATTTGAGGCCTCAGGCCCCTGAACAACTGTCCACGCCTTTTCCCCAGCAAACAAAACTCACCAGACCAGGCACTTGCTGCCAGATTGCAGAAGCCACTTGGCACTGCCAAACCAGCCTAGCTTGGCAAGGGGGCCATCTTGGGGCTGAGAGGCATCCTGGAGCATAAGGAATTCCAGTAGTCAGCCGGCCATTTGAGGCCTCAGGCCCCTGAACAAGTGTCCACGCCTTTTCCCCAGCAAACAAAACTCACCAGACCAGGCACTTGCTGCCACTTTGCAGAAGCCACTTGGCACTGTCAAACCAGCCTAGCTTGGCAAGGGGGCCATCTTGGGGCTGAGAGGCATCCTGGAGCATAAGGAATTCCAGTAGTCAGACGGCCATTTCAGGCCTCAGGCCCCTGAACAACTGTCCACGCCTTTTCCCCAGCAAACAAAACTCACCAGACCAGGCACTTGCTGCCAGATTGCAGAAGCCACTTGGCACTGCCAAACCAGCCTAGCTTGGCAAGGGGGCCATCTTGGGGCTGAGAGGCATCCTGGAGCATAAGGAATTCCAGTAGTCAGCCGGCCATTTGAGGCCTCAGGCCCCTGAACAAGTGTCCACGCCTTTTCCCCAGCAAACAAAACTCACCAGACCAGGCACTTGCTGCCACTTTGCAGAAGCCACTTGGCACTGTCAAACCAGCCTAGCTTGGCAAGGGGGCCATCTTGGGGCTGAGAGGCATCCTGGAGCATAAAGAATTCCAGTAGTCAGGCGGCCATTTCAGGCCTCAGGCTCCTGAACAACTGTCCACGCCTTTTCCCCAGCAAACAGATCTCACCAGACCAGGCACTTGGTGCCAGATTGCAGAAGCCACTTGGCACTGTCAAACCAGCCTAGGTTGGCAAGGGGGCCATCTTGGGTCTGAGAGGCATCCTGAAAGAAAAGGAATTCCAGTAGTCAGACGGCCATTTGAGGCCTCAGGCCCCTGAACAACTGTCCACACCTTTTCCCCAGCAAACAAAACTCACCAGACCAGGCACTTGGTGCCAGATTGAAGAAGCCACTTGGCACTTTCACATCAGCCTAGGTTGGCAAGGGGGAAATCTTGGGTCTGAGAGGCATCCTGGAGCATAAGGAATTCCAGCAGTCAGCCGGCCATTTCAGGCCTCAGGCCCCTGAACAACTGTCCACACCTTTTCCCCAGCAAACAAAACTCACCAGACCAGGCACTTGCTGCCAGATTGAAGAAGCCACTTGGCACTGTCAAACCAGCCTAGCTTGGCAAGGGGGCCATCTTGGGGCTGAGAGGCATCCTGGAGCATAAGGAATTCCAGTAGTCAGACGGCCATTTGAGGCCTCAGGCCCCTGAACAACTGTCCACGCCTTTTCCCCAGCAAACAAAACTCACCAGACCAGGCACTTGGTGCCAGATTGAAGAAGCCACTTGGCACTTTCAAATCAGCCTAGGTTGGCAAGGGGGCCATCTTGGGGCTGAGAGGCATCCTGGAGCATAAGGAATTCCAGTAGTCAGACGGCAATTTCAGGCCTCAGGCCCCTGAACAACTGTCCACGCCTTTTCCCCAGCAAACAAAACTCACCAGACCAGGCACTTGCTGCCAGATTGCAGAAGCCACTTGGCACTGTCAAACCACCCTAGCTTGCAAAGGGGGCCATCTTGGGTCTGAGAGGCATCCTGGAGCATAAGGAAATCCAGTAGTCAGCCGGCCATTTGAGGCCTCAGGCCCCTGAACAACTGTCCACACCTTTTCCCCAGCAAACAAAACTCACCAGACCAGGCACTTGGTGCCAGATTGCAGAAGCCACCTGGCACTGTCAAACCAGCCTAGCTTGGCAAGGGGGCCATCTTGGGTCTGAGAGGCATCCTGGAGCATAAGGAATTCCAGTAGTCAGACGGCCATTTCAGGCCTCAGGCCCCTGAACAACTGTCCACGCCTTTTCCACAGCAAACAAAACTCACCAGACCAGGCACTTGCTGCCAGATTGAAGAAGCCACTTGGCACTTTCACATCAGCCTAGGTTGGCAAGGGGGCAATCTTGGGTCTGAGAGGCATCCTGGAGCATAAGGAATTCCAGTAGTCAGACGGCAATTTCAGGCCTCAGGCCCCTGAACAACTGTCCACGCCTTTTTCCCAGCAAACAAAACTCACCAGACCAGGCACTTGCTGCCAGATTGCAGAAGCCACTTGGCACTGTCAAACCAGCCTAGCTTGGCAAGGGGGCCATCTTGGGTCTGAGAGGCATCCTGAAAGAAAAGGAATTCAAGTAGTCAGACGGCCATTTGAGGCCTCAGGCCCCTGAACAACTGTCCACGCCTTTTCCCCAGCAAACAAAACTCACCAGACCAGGCACTTGCTGCCAGATTGCAGAAGCCACTTGGCACTGTCAAACCAGCCTAGGTTGGCAAGAGGGAAATCTTGGGGCTGAGAGGCATCCTGGAGCATAAGGAATTCCAGTAGTCAGCCGGCCATTTCAGGCCTCAGGCCCCTGAACAACTGTCCACACCTTTTCCCCAGCAAACAAAACTCACCAGACCAGGCACTTGCTGCCAGATTGCAGAAGCCACCTGGCACTGTCAAACCAGCCTAGCTTGGCAAGGGGGCCATCTTGGGGCTGAGAGGCATCCTGAAAGAAAAGGAATTCCAGTAGTCAGACAGCCATTTCAGGCCTCAGGCCCCTGAACAACTGTCCACACCTTTTCCCCAGCAAACAAAACTCACCAGACCAGGCACTTGCTGCCAGATTGCAGAAGCCACTTGGCACTGTCAAACCAGCCTAGCTTGGCAAGGGGGCCATCTTGGGTCTGAGAGGCATCCTGGAGCATAAGGAATTCCAGTAGTCAGACGGCCATTTCAGGCCTCAGGCCCCTGAACAACTGTCCACGCCTTTTCCCCAGCAAACAAAACTCACCAGACCAGGCACTTGCTGCCAGATTGCAGAAGCCACTTGGCACTGCCAAACCAGCCTAGCTTGGCAAGGGGGCCATCTTGGGGCTGAGAGGCATCCTGGAGCATAAGGAATTCCAGTAGTCAGCCGGCCATTTGAGGCCTCAGGCCCCTGAACAAGTGTCCACGCCTTTTCCCCAGCAAACAAAACTCACCAGACCAGGCACTTGCTGCCACTTTGCAGAAGCCACTTGGCACTGTCAAACCAGCCTAGCTTGGCAAGGGGGCCATCTTGGGGCTGAGAGGCATCCTGGAGCATAAAGAATTCCAGTAGTCAGGCGGCCATTTCAGGCCTCAGGCTCCTGAACAACTGTCCACGCCTTTTCCCCAGCAAACAGATCTCACCAGACCAGGCACTTGGTGCCAGATTGCAGAAGCCACTTGGCACTGTCAAACCAGCCTAGGTTGGCAAGGGGGCCATCTTGGGTCTGAGAGGCATCCTGAAAGAAAAGGAATTCCAGTAGTCAGACGGCCATTTGAGGCCTCAGGCCCCTGAACAACTGTCCACACCTTTTCCCCAGCAAACAAAACTCACCAGACCAGGCACTTGGTGCCAGATTGAAGAAGCCACTTGGCACTTTCACATCAGCCTAGGTTGGCAAGGGGGAAATCTTGGGTCTGAGAGGCATCCTGGAGCATAAGGAATTCCAGCAGTCAGCCGGCCATTTCAGGCCTCAGGCCCCTGAACAACTGTCCACACCTTTTCCCCAGCAAACAAAACTCACCAGACCAGGCACTTGCTGCCAGATTGAAGAAGCCACTTGGCACTGTCAAACCAGCCTAGCTTGGCAAGGGGGCCATCTTGGGGCTGAGAGGCATCCTGGAGCATAAGGAATTCCAGTAGTCAGACGGCCATTTGAGGCCTCAGGCCCCTGAACAACTGTCCACGCCTTTTCCCCAGCAAACAAAACTCACCAGACCAGGCACTTGGTGCCAGATTGAAGAAGCCACTTGGCACTTTCAAATCAGCCTAGGTTGGCAAGGGGGCCATCTTGGGGCTGAGAGGCATCCTGGAGCATAAGGAATTCCAGTAGTCAGACGGCAATTTCAGGCCTCAGGCCCCTGAACAACTGTCCACGCCTTTTCCCCAGCAAACAAAACTCACCAGACCAGGCACTTGCTGCCAGATTGCAGAAGCCACTTGGCACTGTCAAACCACCCTAGCTTGCAAAGGGGGCCATCTTGGGTCTGAGAGGCATCCTGGAGCATAAGGAAATCCAGTAGTCAGCCGGCCATTTGAGGCCTCAGGCCCCTGAACAACTGTCCACACCTTTTCCCCAGCAAACAAAACTCACCAGACCAGGCACTTGGTGCCAGATTGCAGAAGCCACCTGGCACTGTCAAACCAGCCTAGCTTGGCAAGGGGGCCATCTTGGGGCTGAGAGGCATCCTGGAGCATAAGGAATTCCAGTAGTCAGATGGCCATTTCAGGCCTCAGGCCCCTGAACAACTGTCCACGCCTTTTCCCCAGCAAACAAAACTCACCAGACCAGGCACTTGCTGCCAGATTGCAGAAGCCACTTGGCACTGTCAAATCAGCCTAGCTTGGCAAGGGGGCCATCTTGGGTCTGAGAGGCATCCTGAAAGAAAAGGAATTCCAGTAGTCAGCCGGCCATTTCAGGCCTCAGGCCCCTGAACAACTGTCCACGCCTTTTCCCCAGCAAACAAAACTCACCAGACCAGGCACTTGCTGCCAGATTGCAGAAGCCACTTGGCACTGTCAAACCAGCCTAGCTTGGCAAGGGGGCCATCTTGGGGCTGAGAGGCATCCTGGAGCATAAGGAATTCCAGTAGTCAGACGGCCATTTCAGGCCTCAGGCCCCTGAACAACTGTCAACGCCTTTTCCCCAGCAAACAAAACTCACCAGACCAGGCACTTGCTGCCAGATTGCAGAAGCCACTTGGCACTGTCAAACCAGCCTACGTTGGCAAGGGGGCCATCTTGGGTCTGAGAGGCATCCTGAAAGAAAAGGAATTCCAGTAGTCAGACGGCCATTTGAGGCCTCAGGCCCCTGAACAACTGTCCACACCTTTTCCCCAGCAAACAAAACTCACCAGACCAGGCACTTGCTGCCAGATTGAAGAAGCCACTTGGCACTGTCAAACCAGCCTAGCTTGGCAAGGGGGCCATCTTGGGGCTGAGAGGCATCCTGGAGCATAAGGAATTCCAGTAGTCAGCTGGCCATTTGAGGCCTCAGGCCCCTGAACAACTGTCCACACCTTTTCCCAGCAAACAAAACTCACCAGACCAGGCACTTGCTGCCAGATTGCAGAAGCCACTTGGCACTGTCAAACCAGCCTAGCTTGGCAAGGGGGCCATCTTGGGGCTGAGAGGCATCCTGAAAGAAAAGGAATTCCAGTAGTCAGCCGGCCATTTCAGGCCTCAGGCCCCTGAACAACTGTCCACGCCTTTTCCCCAGCAAACAAAACTCACCAGACCAGGCACTTGCTGCCAGATTGCAGAAGCCACTTGGCACTGTCAAACCAGCCTAGCTTGGCAAGGGGGCCATCTTGGGTCTGAGAGGCATCCTGGAGCATAAGGAATTCCAGTAGTCAGACGGCCATTTCAGGCCTCAGGCCCCTGAACAACTGTCCACGCCTTTTCCCCAGCAAACAAAACTCACCAGACCAGGCACTTGCTGCCAGATTGCAGAAGCCACTTGGCACTGTCAAACCAGCCTAGCTTGGCAAGGGGGCCATCTTGGGTCTGAGAGGCATCCTGGAGCATAAGGAATTCCAGTAGTCAGACGGCCATTTCAGGCCTCAGGCCCCTGAACAACTGTCCACGCCTTTTCCACAGCAAACAAAACTCACCAGACCAGGCACTTGCTGCCAGATTGAAGAAGCCACTTGGCACTTTCACATCAGCCTAGGTTGGCAAGGGGGCAATCTTGGGTCTGAGAGGCATCCTGGAGCATAAGGAATTCCAGTAGTCAGACGGCAATTTCAGGCCTCAGGCCCCTGAACAACTGTCCACGCCTTTTTCCCAGCAAACAAAACTCACCAGACCAGGCACTTGCTGCCAGATTGCAGAAGCCACTTGGCACTGTCAAACCAGCCTAGCTTGGCAAGGGGGCCATCTTGGGTCTGAGAGGCATCCTGAAAGAAAAGGAATTCAAGTAGTCAGCCGGCCATTTGAGGCCTCAGGCCCCTGAACAACTGTCCACGCCTTTTCCCCAGCAAACAAAACTCACCAGACCAGGCACTTGCTGCCAGATTGCAGAAGCCACTTGGCACTGTCAAACCAGCCTAGGTTGGCAAGAGGGAAATCTTGGGGCTGAGAGGCATCCTGGAGCATAAGGAATTCCAGTAGTCAGACGGCCATTTCAGGCCTCAGGCCCCTGAACAACTGTCCACACCTTTTCCCCAGCAAACAAAACTCACCAGACCAGGCACTTGCTGCCAGATTGCAGAAGCCACCTGGCACTGTCAAACCAGCCTAGCTTGGCAAGGGGGCCATCTTGGGGCTGAGAGGCATCCTGGAGCATAAGGAATTCCAGTAGTCAGACAGCCATTTCAGGCCTCAGGCCCCTGAACAACTGTCCACACCTTTTCCCCAGCAAACAAAACTCACCAGACCAGGCACTTGCTGCCAGATTGCAGAAGCCACTTGGCACTGTCAAACCAGCCTAGCTTGGCAAGGGGGCCATCTTGGGTCTGAGAGGCATCCTGGAGCATAAGGAATTCCAGTAGTCAGACGGCCATTTCAGGCCTCAGGCCCCTGAACAACTGTCCACGCCTTTTCCCCAGCAAACAAAACTCACCAGACCAGGCACTTGCTGCCAGATTGCAGAAGCCATTTGGCACTTTCAAATCAGCCTAGGTTGGCAAGGGGGCCATCTTGGGGCTGAGAGGCATCCTGAAAGAAAAGGAATTCCAGTAGTCAGCCGGCCATTTCAGGCCTCAGGCCCCTGAACAACTGTCCACGCCTTTTCCCCAGCAAACAAAACTCACCAGACCAGGCACTTGCTGCCAGATTGCAGAAGCCACTTGGCACTGTCAAACCAGCCTAGCTTGGCAAGGGGGCAATCTTGGGTCTGAGAGGCATCCTGGAGCATAAGGAATTCCAGTAGTCAGACGGCAATTTCAGGCCTCAGGCCCCTGAACAACTGTCCACGCCTTTTTCCCAGCAAACAAAGCTCACCAGACCAGGCACTTGCTGCCAGATTGCAGAAGCCACTTGGCACTGTCAAACCAGCCTAGCTTGGCAAGGGGGCCATCTTGGGGCTGAGAGGCATCCTGGAGCATAAGGAATTCCAGTAGTCAGACGGCAATTTCAGGCCTCAGGCCCCTGAACAACTGTCCACGCCTTTTCCCCAGCAAACAAAGCTCACCAGACCAGGCACTTGCTGCCAGATTGCAGAAGCCACTTGGCACTGTCAAACCAGCCTAGCTTGGCAAGGGGGCCATCTTGGGTCTGAGAGGCATCCTGAAAGAAAAGGAATTCCAGTAGTCAGCCGGCCATTTGAGGCCTCAGGCCCCTGAACAACTGTCCACGCCTTTTCCCCAGCAAACAAAACTCACCAGACCAGGCACTTGCTGCCAGATTGCAGAAGCCACTTGGCACTTTCAAATCAGCCTAGGTTGGCAAGGGGGCCATCTTGGGTCTGAGAGGCATCCTGGAGCATAATGAATTCCAGTAGTCAGACGGCCATTTCAGGCCTCAGGCCCCTGAACAACTGTCCACACCTTTTCCCCAGCAAACAAAACTCACCAGACCAGGCACTTGCTGCCAGATTGCAGAAGCCACTTGGCACTGTCAAACCAGCCTAGCTTGGCAAGAGGGAAATCTTGGGGCTGAGAGGCATCCTGGAGCATAAGGAATTCCAGTAGTCAGCTGGCCATTTGAGGCCTCAGGCCCCTGAACAACTGTCCACGCCTTTTCCCCAGCAAACAAAACTCACCAGACCAAGCACTTGGTGCCAGATTGCAGAAGCCACTTGGCACTGTCAAACCAGCCTAGGTTGGCACGGGGGCAATCTTGGGTCTGAGAGGCATCCTGGAGCATAAGGAATTCCAGTAGTCAGACGGCCATTTGAGGCCTCAGGCCCCTGAACAACTGTCCACGCCTTTTCCCCAGCAAACAAAACTCACCAGACCAGGCACTTGCTGCCAGATTGCAGAAGCCACTTGGCACTGTCAAACCAGCCTAGGTTGGCAAGGGGGCCATCTTGGGGCTGAGAGGCATCCTGGAGCATAAGGAATTCCAGTAGTCAGCCGGCCATTTCAGGCCTCAGGCCCCTGAACAACTGTCCACGCATTTTCCCCAGCAAACAAAACTCACCAGACCAGGCACTTGCTGCCAGATTGCAGAAGCCACTTGGCACTGTCAAACCAGCCTAGCTTGGCAAGGGGGCCATCTTGGGTCTGAGAGACATCCTGAAAGAAAAGGAATTCCAGTAGTCAGCCGGCAATTTCAGGCCTCAGGCCCCTGAACAACTGTCCACGCCTTTTCCCCAGCAAACAAAACTCACCAGACCAGGCACTTGGTGCCAGATTGAAGAAGCCACTTGGCACTTTCAAATCAGCCTAGGTTGGCAAGGGGGCCATCTTGGGGCTGAGAGGCATCCTGGAGCATAAGGAATTCCAGTAGTCAGACGGCCATTTGAGGCCTCAGGCCCCTGAACAACTGTCCACGCCTTTTCCCCAGCAAACAAAACTCACCAGACCAGGCACTTGCTGCCAGATTGCAGAAGCCACTTGGCACTGTCAAACCAGCCTAGCTTGGCAAGGGGGCCATCTTGGGTCTGAGAGACATCCTGGAGCATAAGGAATTCCAGTAGTCAGACGGCAATTTCAGGCCTCAGGCCCCTGAACAACTGTCCACGCCTTTTTCCCAGCAAACAAAGCTCACCAGACCAGGCACTTGCTGCCAGATTGCAGAAGCCACTTGGCACTGTCAAACCAGCCTAGCTTGGCAAGGGGGCCATCTTGGGGCTGAGAGGCATCCTGAAAGAAAAGGAATTCCAGTAGTCAGCCGGCCATTTCAGGCCTCAGGCCCCTGAACAACTGTCCACGCCTTTTCCCCAGCAAACAAAACTCACCAGACCAGGCACTTGCTGCCAGATTGCAGAAGCCACTTGGCACTGTCAAACCAGCCTAGCTTGGCAAGGGGGCAATCTTGGGTCTGAGAGGCATCCTGGAGCATAAGGAATTCCAGTAGTCAGACGGCAATTTCAGGCCTCAGGCCCCTGAACAACTGTCCACGCCTTTTTCCCAGCAAACAAAACTCACCAGACCAGGCACTTGCTGCCAGATTGCAGAAGCCACTTGGCACTGTCAAACCAGCCTAGCTTGGCAAGGGGGCCATCTTGGGGCTGAGAGGCATCCTGAAAGAAAAGGAATTCCAGTAGTCAGCCGGCCATTTCAGGCCTCAGGCCCCTGAACAACTGTCCACGCCTTTTCCCCAGCAAACAAAACTCACCAGACCAGGCACTTGCTGCCAGATTGCAGAAGCCACTTGGCACTGTCAAACCAGCCTAGCTTGGCAAGGGGGCAATCTTGGGTCTGAGAGGCATCCTGGAGCATAAGGAATTCCAGTAGTCAGACGGCAATTTCAGGCCTCAGGCCCCTGAACAACTGTCCACGCCTTTTTCCCAGCAAACAAAGCTCACCAGACCAGGCACTTGCTGCCAGATTGCAGAAGCCACTTGGCACTGTCAAACCAGCCTAGCTTGGCAAGGGGGCCATCTTGGGGCTGAGAGGCATCCTGGAGCATAAGGAATTCCAGTAGTCAGACGGCAATTTCAGGCCTCAGGCCCCTGAACAACTGTCCACGCCTTTTCCCCAGCAAACAAAGCTCACCAGACCAGGCACTTGCTGCCAGATTGCAGAAGCCACTTGGCACTGTCAAACCAGCCTAGCTTGGCAAGGGGGCCATCTTGGGTCTGAGAGGCATCCTGAAAGAAAAGGAATTCCAGTAGTCAGCCGGCCATTTGAGGCCTCAGGCCCCTGAACAACTGTCCACGCCTTTTCCCCAGCAAACAAAACTCACCAGACCAGGCACTTGCTGCCAGATTGCAGAAGCCACTTGGCACTTTCAAATCAGCCTAGGTTGGCAAGGGGGCCATCTTGGGTCTGAGAGGCATCCTGGAGCATAATGAATTCCAGTAGTCAGACGGCCATTTCAGGCCTCAGGCCCCTGAACAACTGTCCACACCTTTTCCCCAGCAAACAAAACTCACCAGACCAGGCACTTGCTGCCAGATTGCAGAAGCCACTTGGCACTGTCAAACCAGCCTAGCTTGGCAAGAGGGAAATCTTGGGGCTGAGAGGCATCCTGGAGCATAAGGAATTCCAGTAGTCAGCTGGCCATTTGAGGCCTCAGGCCCCTGAACAACTGTCCACGCCTTTTCCCCAGCAAACAAAACTCACCAGACCAAGCACTTGGTGCCAGATTGCAGAAGCCACTTGGCACTGTCAAACCAGCCTAGGTTGGCAAGGGGGCCATCTTGGGGCTGAGAGGCATCCTGGAGCATAAGGAATTCCAGTAGTCAGCCGGCCATTTCAGGCCTCAGGCCCCTGAACAACTGTCCACGCCTTTTCCCCAGCAAACAAAACTCACCAGACCAGGCACTTGCTGCCAGATTGCAGAAGCCACTTGGCACTGTCAAACCAGCCTAGCTTGGCAAGGGGGCCATCTTGGGTCTGAGAGACATCCTGAAAGAAAAGGAATTCCAGTAGTCAGCCGGCAATTTCAGGCCTCAGGCCCCTGAACAACTGTCCACGCCTTTTCCCCAGCAAACAAAACTCACCAGACCAGGCACTTGGTGCCAGATTGAAGAAGCCACTTGGCACTTTCAAATCAGCCTAGGTTGGCAAGGGGGCCATCTTGGGGCTGAGAGGCATCCTGGAGCATAAGGAATTCCAGTAGTCAGACGGCCATTTGAGGCCTCAGGCCCCTGAACAACTGTCCACGCCTTTTCCCCAGCAAACAAAACTCACCAGACCAGGCACTTGCTGCCAGATTGCAGAAGCCACTTGGCACTGTCAAACCAGCCTAGCTTGGCAAGGGGGCCATCTTGGGTCTGAGAGACATCCTGGAGCATAAGGAATTCCAGTAGTCAGACGGCAATTTCAGGCCTCAGGCCCCTGAACAACTGTCCACGCCTTTTTCCCAGCAAACAAAGCTCACCAGACCAGGCACTTGCTGCCAGATTGCAGAAGCCACTTGGCACTGTCAAACCAGCCTAGCTTGGCAAGGGGGCCATCTTGGGGCTGAGAGGCATCCTGAAAGAAAAGGAATTCCAGTAGTCAGCCGGCCATTTCAGGCCTCAGGCCCCTGAACAACTGTCCACGCCTTTTCCCCAGCAAACAAAACTCACCAGACCAGGCACTTGCTGCCAGATTGCAGAAGCCACTTGGCACTGTCAAACCAGCCTAGCTTGGCAAGGGGGCAATCTTGGGTCTGAGAGGCATCCTGGAGCATAAGGAATTCCAGTAGTCAGCCGGCCATTTCAGGCCTCAGGCCCCTGAACAACTGTCCACGCCTTTTTCCCAGCAAACAAAGCTCACCAGACCAGGCACTTGCTGCCAGATTGCAGAAGCCACTTGGCACTGTCAAACCAGCCTAGCTTGGCAAGGGGGCCATCTTGGGGCTGAGAGGCATCCTGAAAGAAAAGGAATTCCAGTAGTCAGCCGGCCATTTCAGGCCTCAGGCCCCTGAACAACTGTCCACGCCTTTTCCCCAGCAAACAAAACTCACCAGACCAGGCACTTGCTGCCAGATTGCAGAAGCCACTTGGCACTGTCAAACCAGCCTAGCTTGGCAAGGGGGCAATCTTGGGTCTGAGAGGCATCCTGGAGCATAAGGAATTCCAGTAGTCAGACGGCAATTTCAGGCCTCAGGCCCCTGAACAACTGTCCACGCCTTTTTCCCAGCAAACAAAGCTCACCAGACCAGGCACTTGCTGCCAGATTGCAGAAGCCACTTGGCACTGTCAAACCAGCCTAGCTTGGCAAGGGGGCCATCTTGGGTCTGAGAGGCATCCTGAAAGAAAAGGAATTCCAGTAGTCAGCCGGCCATTTCAGGCCTCAGGCCCCTGAACAACTGTCCACGCCTTTTCCCCAGCAAACAAAACTCACCAGACCAGGCACTTGCTGCCAGATTGCAGAAGCCACTTGGCACTTTCAAATCAGCCTAGGTTGGCAAGGGGGCCATCTTGGGTCTGAGAGGCATCCTGGAGCATAATGAATTCCAGTAGTCAGACGGCCATTTCAGGCCTCAGGCCCCTGAACAACTGTCCACACCTTTTCCCCAGCAAACAAAACTCACCAGACCAGGCACTTGCTGCCAGATTGCAGAAGCCACTTGGCACTGTCAAACCAGCCTAGCTTGGCAAGAGGGAAATCTTGGGGCTGAGAGGCATCCTGGAGCATAAGGAATTCCAGTAGTCAGCTGGCCATTTGAGGCCTCAGGCCCCTGAACAACTGTCCACGCCTTTTCCCCAGCAAACAAAACTCACCAGACCAAGCACTTGGTGCCAGATTGCAGAAGCCACTTGGCACTGTCAAACCAGCCTAGGTTGGCACGGGGGCAATCTTGGGTCTGAGAGGCATCCTGGAGCATAAGGAATTCCAGTAGTCAGCCGGCCATTTCAGGCCTCAGGCCCCTGAACAACTGTCCACGCCTTTTCCCCAGCAAACAAAACTCACCAGACCAGGCACTTGCTGCCAGATTGCAGAAGCCACTTGGCACTGTCAAACCAGCCTAGGTTGGCAAGGGGGCCATCTTGGGGCTGAGAGGCATCCTGGAGCATAAGGAATTCCAGTAGTCAGCCGGCCATTTCAGGCCTCAGGCCCCTGAACAACTGTCCACGCCTTTTCCCCAGCAAACAAAACTCACCAGACCAGGCACTTGGTGCCAGATTGAAGAAGCCACTTGGCACTTTCAAATCAGCCTAGGTTGGCAAGGGGGCCATCTTGGGGCTGAGAGGCATCCTGGAGCATAAGGAATTCCAGTAGTCAGACGGCCATTTGAGGCCTCAGGCCCCTGAACAACTGTCCACGCCTTTTCCCCAGCAAACAAAACTCACCAGACCAGGCACTTGCTGCCAGATTGCAGAAGCCACTTGGCACTGTCAAACCAGCCTAGCTTGGCAAGGGGGCCATCTTGGGTCTGAGAGACATCCTGGAGCATAAGGAATTCCAGTAGTCAGACGGCCATTTGAGGCCTCAGGCCCCTGAACAACTGTCCACGCCTTTTCCCCAGCAAACAAAACTCACCAGACCAGGCACTTGCTGCCAGATTGCAGAAGCCACTTGGCACTGTCAAACCAGCCTAGCTTGGCAAGGGGGCCATCTTGGGGCTGAGCGGCATCCTGAAAGAAAAGGAATTCCAGTAGTCAGCCGGCCATTTCAGGCCTCAGGCCCCTGAACAACTGTCCACACCTTTTCCCCAGCAAACAAAACTCACCAGACCAGGCACTTGCTGCCAGATTGCAGAAGCCACTTGGCACTGTCAAACCAGCCTAGGTTGGCAAGGGGGCCATCTTGGGGCTGAGAGGCATCCTGGAGCATAAGGAATTCCAGTAGTCAGCCGGCCATTTCAGGCCTCAGGCCCCTGAACAACTGTCCACACCTTTTCCCCAGCAAACAAAACTCACCAGACCAGGCACTTCCTGCCAGATTGCAGAAGCCACTTGGCACTTTCACATCAGCCTAGGTTGGCAAGGGGGCAATCTTGGGTCTGAGAGGCATCCTGGAGCATAAGGAATTCCAGTAGTCAGACGGCCATTTCAGGCCTCAGGCCCCTGAACAACTGTCCACGCCTTTTCCCAAGCAAACAGAACTCACCAGACCAGGCACTTGCTGCCAGATTGCAGAAGCCACTTGGCACTGTCAAACCAGCCTAGCTTGGCAAGGGGGCCATCTTGGGTCTGAGAGGCATCCTGGAGCATAAGGAATTCCAGTAGTCAGCCGGCCATTTCAGGCCTCAGGCCCCTGAACAACTGTCCACACCTTTTCCACAGCAAACAAAACTCACCAGACCAGGCACTTGGTGCCAGATTGAAGAAGGCAGTTGGCACTTTCAAATCAGCCTCGGTTGGCAAGGGGGCCATCTTGGGTCTGAGAGGCATCCTGAAAGAAAAGGAATTCCAGTAGTCAGACGGCCATTTCAGGCCTCAGGCCCCTGAACAACTTTCCACACCTTTTCCCCAGCAAACAAAACTCACCAGACCAGGCACTTGGTGCCAGATTGCAGAAGCCACTTGGCACTGTCAAACCACCCTAGCTTGCAAAGGGGGCCATCTTGGGTCTGAGAGGCATCCTGGAGCATAAGGAATTCCAGTAGTCAGACGGCCATTTCAGGCCTCAGGCCCCTGAACAACTGTCCACACCTTTTCCCCAGCAAACAAAACTCACCAGACCAGGCACTTGCTGCCAGATTGCAGAAGCCACTTGGCACTGTCAAACCAGCCTAGCTTGGCAAGGGGGCCATCTTGGGTCTGAGAGGCATCCTGAAAGAAAAGGAATTCCAGTAGTCAGCCGGCCATTTCAGGCCTCAGGCCCCTGAACAACTGTCCACGCCTTTTCCCCAGCAAACAAAACTCACCAGACCAGGCACTTGCTGCCAGATTGCAGAAGCCACTTGGCACTGTCAAACCAGCCTAGCTTGGCAAGGGGGCCATCTTGGGTCTGAGAGACATCCTGAAAGAAAAGGAATTCCAGTAGTCAGCCGGCCATTTCAGGCCTCAGGCCCCTGAACAACTGTCCACGCCTTTTCCCCAGCAAACAAAACTCACCAGACCAGGCACTTGCTGCCAGATTGCAGAAGCCACTTGGCACTGTCAAACCAGCCTAGCTTGGCAAGGGGGCCATCTTGGGGCTGAGAGGCATCCTGGAGCATAAGGAATTCCAGTAGTCAGCCGGCCATTTCAGGCCTCAGGCCCCTGAACAACTGTCCACGCCTTTTCCCCAGCAAACAAAACTCACCAGACCAGGCACTTGCTGCCAGATTGCAGAAGCCACTTGGCACTGTCAAACCAGCCTAGCTTGGCAAGGGGGCCATCTTGGGTCTGAGAGACATCCTGAAAGAAAAGGAATTCCAGTAGTCAGCCGGCCATTTCAGGCCTCAGGCCCCTGAACAACTGTCCACGCCTTTTCCCCAGCAAACAAAACTCACCAGACCAGGCACTTGGTGCCAGATTGATGAAGCCACTTGGCACTTTCAAATCAGCCTAGGTTGGCAAGGGGGCCATCTTGGGGCTGAGAGGCATCCTGGAGCATAAGGAATTCCAGTAGTCAGACGGCCATTTGAGGCCTCAGGCCCCTGAACAACTGTCCACGCCTTTTCCCCAGCAAACAAAACTCACCAGACCAGGCACTTGCTGCCAGATTGCAGAAGCCACTTGGCACTGTCAAACCAGCCTAGCTTGGCAAGGGGGCCATCTTGGGTCTGAGAGACATCCTGAAAGAAAAGGAATTCCAGTAGTCAGCCGGCCATTTCAGGCCTCAGGCCCCTGAACAACTGTCCACACCTTTTCCCCAGCAAACAAAACTCACCAGACCAGGCACTTGCTGCCAGATTGAAGAAGCCACTTGGCACTTTCAAATCAGCCTAGGTTGGCAAGGGGGCCATCTTGGGTCTGAGAGGCATCCTGGAGTATAAGGAATTCCAGTAGTCAGACAGCCATTTGAGGCCTCAGGCCCCTGAACAACTGTCCACGCCTTTTCCCCAGCAAACAAAACTCACCAGACCAGGCACTTGCTGCCAGATTGCAGAAGCCACTTGGCACTGTCAAACCAGCCTAGCTTGGCAAGGGGGCCATCTTGGGTCTGAGAGGCATCCTGAAAGAAAAGGAATTCCAGTAGTCAGCCGGCCATTTCAGGCCTCAGGCCCCTGAACAACTGTCCACGCCTTTTCCCCAGCAAACAAAACTCACCAGACCAGGCACTTGCTGCCAGATTGCAGAAGCCACTTGGCACTGTCAAACCAGCCTAGCTTGGCAAGGGGGCCATCTTGGGTCTGAGAGGCATCCTGGAGCATAAGGAATTCCAGTAGTCAGGCGGCCATTTCAGGCCTCAGGCCCCTGAACAACTGTCCACGCCTTTTCCCCAGCAAACAAAACTCACCAGACCAGGCACTTGGTGCCAGATTGAAGAAGCCACTTGGCACTTTCAAATCAGCCTAGGTTGGCAAGGGGGCCATCTTGGGGCTGAGAGGCATCCTGGAGCATAAGGAATTCCAGTAGTCAGACGGCCATTTCAGGCCTCAGGCCCCTGAACAACTGTCCACGCCTTTTCCCCAGCAAACAAAACTCACCAGACCAGGCACTTGCTGCCAGATTGCAGAAGCCACTTGGCACTGTCAAACCAGCCTAGCTTGGCAAGGGGACCATCTTGGGTCTTAGAGGCATCCTGGAGCATAAGGAATTCCAGTAGTCAGCCGGCCATTTCAGGCCTCAGGCCCCTGAACAACTGTCCACGCCTTTTCCCCAGCAAACAAAACTCACCAGACCAGGCACTTGGTGCCAGATTGCAGAAGCCACTTGGCACTGTCAAACCAGCCTAGCTTGGCAAGGGGGCCATCTTGGGTCTGAGAGGCATCCTGGAGCATAAGGAATTCCAGTAGTCAGACGGCCATTTGAGGCCTCAGGCCCCTGAACAACTGTCCACGCCTTTTCCCCAGCAAACAAAACTCACCAGACCAGGCACTTGCTGCCACATTGCAGAAGCCACTGGGCACTGTCAAACCAGCCTAGCTTGGCAAGGGGGCCATCTTGGGTCTGAGAGACATCCTGAAAGAAAAGGAATTCCAGTAGTCAGCCGGCCATTTCAGGCCTCAGGCCCCTGAACAACTGTCCACACCTTTTCCCCAGCAAACAAAACTCACCAGACCAGGCACTTGCTGCCAGATTGCAGAAGCCACTTGGCACTGTCAAACCAGCCTAGCTTGGCAAGGGGGCCATCTTGGGTCTGAGAGGCATCCTGGAGCATAAGGAATTCCAGTAGTCAGCCGGCCATTTCAGGCCTCAGGCCCCTGAACAACTGTCCACACCTTTTCCCCAGCAAACAAAACTCACCAGACCAGGCACTTCCTGCCAGATTGCAGAAGCCACTTGGCACTTTCACATCAGCCTAGGTTGGCAAGGGGGCAATCTTGGGTCTGAGAGGCATCCTGGAGCATAAGGAATTCCAGTAGTCAGACGGCCATTTCAGGCCTCAGGCCCCTGAACAACTGTCCACGCCTTTTCCCCAGCAAACAAAACTCACCAGACCAGGCACTTGCTGCCAGATTGCAGAAGCCACTTGGCACTGTCAAACCAGCCTAGCTTGGCAAGGGGGCCATCTTGGGTCTGAGAGGCATCCTGGAGCATAAGGAATTCCAGTAGTCAGCCGGCCATTTCAGGCCTCAGGCCCCTGAACAACTGTCCACACCTTTTCCCCAGCAAACAGAACTCACCAGACCAGGCACTTGGTGCCAGATTGAAGAAGGCAGTTGGCACTTTCAAATCAGCCTCGGTTGGCAAGGGGGCCATCTTGGGTCTGAGAGGCATCCTGAAAGAAAAGGAATTCCAGTAGTCAGACGGCCATTTCAGGCCTCAGGCCCCTGAACAACTTTCCACACCTTTTCCCCAGCAAACAAAACTCACCAGACCAGGCACTTGCTGCCAGATTGCAGAAGCCACTTGGCACTGTCAAACCACCCTAGCTTGCAAAGGGGGCCATCTTGGGTCTGAGAGGCATCCTGGAGCATAAGGAATTCCAGTAGTCAGACGGCCATTTCAGGCCTCAGGCCCCTGAACAACTGTCCACACCTTTTCCACAGCAAACAAAACTCACCAGACCAGGCACTTGGTGCCAGATTGAAGAAGGCAGTTGGCACTTTCACATCAGCCTAGGTTGGCAAGGGGGAAATCTTGGGTCTGAGAGGCATCCTGGAGCATAAGGAATTCCAGTAGTCAGCCGGCCATTTCAGGCCTCAGGCCCCTGAACAACTGTCCACACCTTTTCCCCAGCAAACAAAACTCACCAGACCAGGCACTTGCTGCCAGATTGAAGAAGCCACTTGGCACTGTCAAACCAGCCTAGCTTGGCAAGGGGGCCATCTTGGGGCTGAGAGGCATCCTGGAGCATAAGGAATTCCAGTAGTCAGACGGCCATTTGAGGCCTCAGGCCCCTGAACAACTGTCCACGCCTTTTCCCCAGCAAACAAAACTCACCAGACCAGGCACTTGGTGCCAGATTGAAGAAGCCACTTGGCACTTTCAAATCAGCCTAGGTTGGCAAGGGGGCCATCTTGGGGCTGACAGGCATCCTGGAGCATAAGGAATTCCAGTAGTCAGGCGGCCATTTCAGGCCTCAGGCCCCTGAACAACTGTCCACGCCTTTTCCCCAGCAAACAAAACTCACCAGACCAGGCACTTGCTGCCAGATTGCAGAAGCCACTTGGCACTGTCAAACCACCCTAGCTTGCAAAGGGGGCCATCTTGGGTCTGAGAGGCATCCTGGAGCATAAGGAAATCCAGTAGTCAGCCGGCCATTTGAGGCCTCAGGCCCCTGAACAACTGTCCACACCTTTTCCCCAGCAAACAAAATTCACCAGACCAGGCACTTGGTGCCAGATTGCAGAAGCCACCTGGCACTGTCAAACCAGCCTAGCTTGGCAAGGGGGCCATCTTGGGTCTGAGAGGCATCCTGGAGCATAAGGAATTCCAGTAGTCAGACGGCCATTTCAGGCCTCAGGCCCCTGAACAACTGTCCACGCCTTTTCCCCAGCAAACAAAACTCACCAGACCAGGCACTTGCTGCCAGATTGCAGAAGCCACTTGGCACTGTCAAACCACCCTAGCTTGCAAAGGGGGCCATCTTGGGTCTGAGAGGCATCCTGAAAGAAAAGGAATTCCAGTAGTCAGGCGGCCATTTCAGGCCTCAGGCCCCTGAACAACTGTCCACACCTTTTCCACAGCAAACAAAACTCACCAGACCAGGCACTTGCTGCCAGATTGCAGAAGCCACTTGGCACTGTCAAACCAGCCTAGCTTGGCAAGGGGGCCATCTTGGGTCTGAGAGGCATCCTGAAAGAAAAGGAATTCCAGTAGTCAGACGGCCATTTCAGGCCTCAGGCCCCTGAACAACTGTCCACGCCTTTTCCCCAGCAAACAAAACACACCAGACCAGGCACTTGCTGCCAGATTGCAGAAGCCACTTGGCACTGTCAAACCAGCCTAGCTTGGCAAGGGGGCCATCTTGGGGCTGAGAGGCATCCTGGAGCATAAGAAATTCCAGTAGTCAGACGGCCATTTCAGGCCTCAGGCCCCTGAACAACTGTCCACGCCTTTTCCCCAGCAAACAAAACTCACCAGACCAGGCACTTGCTGCCAGATTGCAGAAGCCATTTGGCACTTTCAAATCAGCCTAGGTTGGCAAGGGAGCCATCTTGGGGCTGAGAGGCATCCTGGAGCATAAGGAATTCCAGTAGTCAGCCGGCCATTTCAGGCCTCAGGCCCCTGAACAACTGTCCACGCCTTTTCCCCAGCAAACAAAACTCACCAGACCAGGCACTTGCTGCCAGATTGCAGAAGCCACTTGGCACTGTCAAACCAGCCTAGCTTGGCAAGGGGGCCATCTTGGGTCTGAGAGGCATCCTGGAGCATAAGGAATTCCAGTAGTCAGACGGCCATTTCAGGCCTCAGGCCCCTGAACAACTGTCCACGCCTTTTCCCCAGCAAACAAAACTCACCAGACCAGGCACTTGCTGCCAGATTGCAGAAGCCACTTGGCACTGTCAAACCAGCCTAGCTTGGCAAGGGGGCCATCTTGGGTCTGAGAGGCATCCTGGAGCATAAGGAATTCCAGTAGTCAGACGGCCATTTCAGGCCTCAGGCCCCTGAACAACTGTCCACGCCTTTTCCCCAGCAAACAAAACTCACCAGACCAGGCACTTGCTGCCAGATTGCAGAAGCCACCTGGCACTTTCAAATCAGCCTAGGTTGGCAAGGGGGCCATCTTGGGGCTGAGAGGCATCCTGGAGCATAAGGAATTCCAGTAGTCGGCTGGCCATTTGAGGCCTCAGGCCCCTGAACAAGTGTCCACGCATTTTCCCCAGCAAACAAAACTCACCAGACCAGGCACTTGCTGCCAGATTGCAGAAGCCACTTGGCACTGTCAAATCAGCCTAGGTTGGCAAGGGGGCCATCTTGGGTCTGAGAGGCATCCTGAAAGAAAAGGAATTCCAGTAGTCAGACGGCCATTTCAGGCCTCAGGCCCCTGAACAACTGTTCACACCTTTTCCCCAGCAAACAAAACTCACCAGACCAGGCACTTGGTGCCAGATTGCAGAAGCCACCTGGCACTGTCAAACCAGCCTAGCTTGGCAAGGGGGCCATCTTGGGTCTGAGAGGCATCCTGGAGCATAAGGAATTCCAGTAGTCAGCCGGCCATTTCAGGCCTCAGGCCCCTGAACAACTGTCCACGCCTTTTCCCCAGCAAACAAAACTCACCAGACCAGGCACTTGCTGCCAGATTGAAGAAGCCACTTGGCACTTTCAAATCAGCCTAGGTTTGCAAGGGGGCCATCTTGGGTCTGAGAGGCATCCTGAAAGAAAAGGAATTCCAGTAGTCAGACGGCCATTTCAGGCCTCAGGCCCCTGAACAACTGTCCACGCCTTTTCCCCAGCAAACAAAACTCACCAGACCAGGCACTTGGTGCCAGATTGCAGAAGCCACTTGGCACTGTCAAACCAGCCTAGCTTGGCAAGGGGGCCATCTTGGGTCTGAGAGGCATGCTGGAGCATAAGGAATTCCAGTAGTCAGACGGCCATTTCAGGCCTCAGGCCCCTGAACAACTGTCCACGCCTTTTCCCCAGCAAACAAAACACACCAGACCAGGCACTTGCTGCCAGATTGCAGAAGCCACTTGGCACTTTCAAATCAGCCTAGGTTGGCAAGGGGGCCATCTTGGGGCTGAGAGGCATCCTGGAGCATAAGGAATTCCAGTAGTCGGCTGGCCATTTGAGGCCTCAGGCCCCTGAACAAGTGTCCACGCATTTTCCCCAGCAAACAAAACTCACCAGACCAGGCACTTGCTGCCAGATTGCAGAAGCCACTTGGCACTGTCAAACAAGCCTAGCTTGGCAAGGGGGCCATCTTGGGTCTGAGAGGCATCCTGGAGCATAAGGAATTCCAGTAGTCAGACGGCCATTTCAGGCCTCAGGCCCCTGAACAACTGTCCACACCTTTTTCCCAGCAAACAAAACTCACCAGACCAGGCACTTGCTGCCAGATTGCAGAAGCCACTTGGCACTTTCAAATCAGCCTAGGTTGGCAAGGGGGCCATCTTGGGGCTGAGAGGCATCCTGGAGCATAAGGAATTCCAGTAGTCGGCTGGCCATTTGAGGCCTCAGGCCCCTGAACAAGTGTCCACGCATTTTCCCCAGCAAACAAAACTCACCAGACCAGGCACTTGCTGCCAGATTGCAGAAGCCACTTGGCACTGCCAAACCAGCCTAGCTTGGCAAGGGGGCCATCTTGGGTCTGAGAGGCATCCTGAAAGAAAAGGAATTCCAGTAGTCAGACGGCCATTTCAGGCCTCAGGCCCCTGAACAACTGTCCACGCCTTTTCCCCAGCAAACAGAACTCACCAGACCAGGCACTTGCTGCCAGATTGCAGAAGCCACTTGGCACTGTCAAACCAGCCTAGCTTGGCAAGGGGGCCATCTTGGGTCTGAGAGGCATCCTGGAG
Source organism: Fringilla coelebs (assembly GCF_963513975.1). Classification (NCBI taxonomy): domain Eukaryota; kingdom Metazoa; phylum Chordata; class Aves; order Passeriformes; family Fringillidae; genus Fringilla; species Fringilla coelebs. The sequence continues at coordinate 3,508,293 of NC_140066.1, read as the reverse complement.
CATAAGGAATTCCAGTAGTCAGACGGCCATTTCAGGCCTCAGGCCCCTGAACAACTGTCCACGCCTTTTCCCCAGCAAACAAAACTCACCAGACCAGGCACTTGCTGCCAGATTGCAGAAGCCACTTGGCACTGTCAAACCACCCTAGCTTGCAAAGGGGGCCATCTTGGGTCTGAGAGGCATCCTGAAAGAAAAGGAATTCCAGTAGTCAGCCAGCCATTTCAGGCCTCAGGCCCCTGAACAACTGTCCATGCCTTTTCCCCAGCAAACAAAACTCACCAGACCAGGCACTTGGTGCCAGATTGCAGAAGCCACTTGGCACTGTCAAACCAGCCTAGCTTGGCAAGGGGGCCATCTTGGGGCTGAGAGGCATCCTGGAGCATAAGGAATTCCAGTAGTCAGATGGCCATTTCAGGCCTCAGGCCCCTGAACAACTGTCCACGCCTTTTCCCCAGCAAACAAAACTCACCAGACCAGGCACTTGCTGCCAGATTGCAGAAGCCACTTGGCACTTTCACATCAGCCTAGGTTGGCAAAGGGGAATCTTGGGTCTGAGAGGCATCCTGGAGCATAAGGAATTCCAGTAGTCAGACGGCCATTTCAGGCCTCAGGCCCCTGAAGAAGTGTCCACCATTTTCCCCAGCAAACAAAACTCACCAGACCAGGCACTTACTGCCAGATTGCAGAAGCCACTTGGCACTGCCAAACCAGCCTAGCTTGGCAAGGGGGCCATCTTGGGGCTGAGAGGCCTCCTGGAGCATAAGGAATTCCAGTAGTCAGACGGCCATTTCAGGCCTCAGGCCCCTGAACAACTGTCCACACCTTTTCCCCAGCAAACAAAACTCACCAGACCAGGCACTTGCTGCCAGATTGCAGAAGCCACTTGGCACTGTCAAACCAGCCTAGCTTGGCAAGGGGGCCATCTTGGGTCTGAGAGGCATCCTGAAAGAAAAGGAATTCCAGTAGTCAGACGGCCATTTCAGGCCTCAGGCCCCTGAACAACTGTCCACGCCTTTTCCCCAGCAAACAGAACTCACCAGACCAGGCACTTGGTGCCAGATTGCAGAAGCCACTTGGCACTGTCAAACCAGCCTAGCTTGGCAAGGGGGCCATCTTGGGTCTGAGAGGCATCCTGGAGCATAAGGAATTCCAGTAGTCAGATGGCCATTTCAGGCCTCAGGCCCCTGAACAACTGTCCACGCCTTTTCCCCAGCAAACAAAACTCACCAGACCAGGCACTTGCTGCCACATTGCAGAAGCCACTTGGCACTGTCAAACCAGCCTAGCTTGGCAAGGGGGCCATCTTGGGTCTGAGAGGCATCCTGGAGCATAAGGAATTCCAGTAGTCAGACGGCCATTTCAGGCCTCAGGCCCCTGAACAACTGTCCATGCCTTTTCCCCAGCAAACAAAACTCACCAGACCAGGCACTTGGTGCCAGATTGAAGAAGCCACTTGGCACTTTCAAATCAGCCTAGGTTGGCAAGGGGGCCATCTTGGGGCTGAGAGGCATCCTGGAGCATAAGGAATTCCAGTAGTCAGACGGCCATTTCAGGCCTCAGGCCCCTGAACAACTGTCCACGCCTTTTCCCCAGCAAACAAAACTCACCAGACCAGGCACTTGCTGCCACATTGCAGAAGCCACTTGGCACTGTCAAATCAGCCTAGGTTGGCAAGGGGGCCATCTTGGGTCTGAGAGGCATCCTGGAGCATAAGGAATTCCAGTAGTCAGACGGCCATTTCAGGCCTCACGCCCCTGAACAACTGTCCATGCCTTTTCCCCAGCAAACAAAACTCACCAGACCAGGCACTTGCTGCCAGATTGCAGAAGCCACTTGGCACTGTCAAACCAGCCTAGCTTGGCAAGGGGGCCATCTTGGGGCTGAGAGGCATCCTGGAGCATAAGGAATTCCAGTAGTCAGATGGCCATTTCAGGCCTCAGGCCCCTGAACAACTGTCCACGCCTTTTCCCCAGCAAACAAAACTCACCAGACCAGGCACTTGCTGCCAGATTGCAGAAGCCACTTGGCACTTTCACATCAGCCTAGGTTGGCAAAGGGGAATCTTGGGTCTGAGAGGCATCCTGGAGCATAAGGAATTCCAGTAGTCAGACGGCCATTTCAGGCCTCAGGCCCCTGAAGAAGTGTCCACCATTTTCCCCAGCAAACAAAACTCACCAGACCAGGCACTTGCTGCCAGATTGCAGAAGCCACTTGGCACTGCCAAACCAGCCTAGCTTGGCAAGGGGGCCATCTTGGGGCTGAGAGGCATCCTGGAGCATAAGGAATTCCAGTAGTCAGACGGCCATTTCAGGCCTCAGGCCCCTGAACAACTGTCCACACCTTTTCCCCAGCAAACAAAACTCACCAGACCAGGCACTTGCTGCCAGATTGCAGAAGCCACTTGGCACTGTCAAACCAGCCTAGCTTGGCAAGGGGGCCATCTTGGGTCTGAGAGGCATCCTGAAAGAAAAGGAATTCCAGTAGTCAGACGGCCATTTCAGGCCTCAGGCCCCTGAACAACTGTCCACGCCTTTTCCCCAGCAAACAGAACTCACCAGACCAGGCACTTGGTGCCAGATTGCAGAAGCCACTTGGCACTGTCAAACCAGCCTAGCTTGGCAAGGGGGCCATCTTGGGTCTGAGAGGCATCCTGGAGCATAAGGAATTCCAGTAGTCAGATGGCCATTTCAGGCCTCAGGCCCCTGAACAACTGTCCACGCCTTTTCCCCAGCAAACAAAACTCACCAGACCAGGCACTTGCTGCCACATTGCAGAAGCCACTTGGCACTGTCAAACCAGCCTAGCTTGGCAAGGGGGCCATCTTGGGTCTGAGAGGCATCCTAGAGCATAAGGAATCCCAGCAGTCAGGCGGCCATTTCAGGCCTCAGGCCCCTGAACAACTGTCCACACCTTTTCCCCAGCAAACAAAACTCACCAGACCAGGCACTTGCTGCCAGATTGCAGAAGCCACTTGGCACTGTCAAACCAGCCTAGCTTGGCAAGGGGGCCATCTTGGGGCTGAGAGGCATCCTGAAAGAAAAGGAATTCCAGTAGTCAGACGGCCATTTCAGGCCTCAGGCCCCTGAACAACTGTCCACGCCTTTTCCCCAGCAAACAAAACTCACCAGACCAGGCACTTGCTGCCAGATTGCAGAAGCCACTTGGCACTGTCAAACCAGCCTAGCTTGGCAAGGGGGCCATCTTGGGTCTGAGAGGCATCCTGGAGTATAAGGAATTCCAGTAGACAGACGGCCATTTGAGGCCTCAGGCCCCTGAACAACTGTCCACGCCTTTTCCCCAGCAAACAAAACTCACCAGACCAGGCACTTGGTGCCAGATTGCAGAAGCCACTTGGCACTGTCAAACCAGCCTAGCTTGGCAAGGGGGCCATCTTGGGTCTGAGAGGCATCCTGGAGCATAAGGAATTCCAGTAGTCAGGCGGCCATTTCAGGCCTCAAACCCCTGAACAACTGTCCACGCCTTTTCCCCAGCAAACAAAACTCACCAGACCAGGCACTTGCTGCCAGATTGCAGAAGCCACTTGGCACTGTCAAACCAGCCTAGCTTGGCAAGGGGGCCATCTTGGGGCTGAGAGGCATCCTGAAAGAAAAGGAATTCCAGTAGTCAGACGGCCATTTCAGGCCTCAGGCCCCTGAACAACTGTCCACGCCTTTTCCCCAGCAAACAAAACTCACCAGACCAGGCACTTGGCGCCAGATTGCAGAAGCCACTTGGCACTGTCAAACCAGCCTAGCTTGGCAAGGGGGCCATCTTGGGTCTGAGAGGCATCCTAGAGCATAAGGAATCCCAGCAGTCAGGCGGCCATTTCAGGCCTCAGGCCCCTGAACAACTGTCCACGACTTTTCCCCAGCAAACAAAACTCACCAGACCAGGCACTTGCTGCCAGATTGCAGAAGCCACTTGGCACTGTCAAACCAGCCTAGCTTGGCAAGGGGGCCATCTTGGGTCTGAGAGGCATCCTGAAAGAAAAGGAATTCCAGTAGTCAGCCGGCCATTTCAGGCCTCAGGCCCCTGAACAACTGTCCACGCCTTTTCCCCAGCAAACAAAACTCACCAGACCAGGCACTTGCTGCCAGATTGCAGAAGCCACTTGGCACTGTCAAAAAAGCCTAGCTTGGCAAGGGGGCCATCTTGGGGCTGAGAGGCATCCTGAAAGAAAAGGAATTCCAGTAGTCAGCCGGCCATTTCAGGCCTCAGGCCCCTGAACAACTGTCCACGCCTTTTCCCCAGCAAACAAAACTCACCAGACCAGGCACTTGCTGCCAGATTGCAGAAGCCACTTGGCACTGTCAAACCAGCCTAGCTTGGCAAGGGGGCCATCTTGGGTCTGAGAGGCATCCTGGAGTATAAGGAATTCCAGGAGTCAGGCGGCCATTTGAGGCCTCAGGCCCCTGAACAACTGTCCACGCCTTTTCCCCAGCAAACAAAACTCACCAGACCAGGCACTTGCTGCCAGATTGCAGAAGCCACTTGGCACTGTCAAACCAGCCTAGCTTGGCAAGGGGGCCATCTTGGGTCTGAGAGGCATCCTGGAGTATAAGGAATTCCAGTAGTCACACGGCCATTTCAGGCCTCAGGCCCCTGAACAACTGTCCACACCTTTTCCCCAGCAAACAAAACTCACCAGACCAGGCACTTGCTGCCAGATTGCAGAAGCCACTTGGCACTTTCAAACCAGCCTAGCTTGGCAAGGGGGCCATCTTGGGTCTGAGAGGCATCCTAGAGCATAAGGAATCCCAGCAGTCAGCCGGCCATTTGAGGCCTCAGGCCCCTGAACAACTGTCCACACCTTTTCCCCAGCAAACAAAACTCACCAGACCAGGCACTTGGTGCCAGATTGCAGAAGCCACTTGGCACTTTCAAATCAGCCTAGGTTGGCAAGGGGGCCATCTTGCGTCTGAGAGGCATCCTAGAGCATAAGGAATCCCAGCAGTCAGCCAGCCATTTCAGGCCTCAGGCCCCTGAACAACTGTCCACGCCTTTTCCCCAGCAAACAAAACTCACCAGACCAGGCACTTGCTGCCAGATTGCAGAAGCCACTTGGCACTGTCAACCCAGCCTAGCTTGGCAAGGGGGCCATCTTGGGTCTGAGAGGCATCCTGAAAGAAAAGGAATTCCAGTAGTCAGCCGGCCATTTGAGGCCTCAGGCCCCTGAACAACTGTCCACGCCTTTTCCCCAGCAAACAAAACTCACCAGACCAGGCACTTGGTGCCACATCACAGAAGCCACTTGGCACTGTCAAACCAGCCTAGGTTGGCAAGGGGGCCATCTTGGGGCTGAGAGGCATCCTGGAGTATAAGGAATCCCAGCAGTCAGCCGGCCATTTGAGGCCTCAGGCCCCTGAACAACTGTCCACGCCTTTTCCCCAGCAAACAAAACTCACCAGACCAGGCACTTGCTGCCAGATTGCAGAAGCCACTTGGCACTGTCAAACCAGCCTAGCTTGGCAAGGGGGCCATCTTGGGTCTGAGAGGCATCCTGGAGTATAAGGAATTCCAGGAGTCAGCCGGCCATTTCAGGCCTCAGGCCCCTGAACAACTGTCCACGCCTTTTCCCCAGCAAACAAAACTCACCAGACCAGGCACTTGGTGCCAGATTGCAGAAGCCACTTGGCACTGTCAAACCAGCCTAGCTTGGCAAGGGGGCCATCTTGGGGCTGAGAGGCATCCTGAAAGAAAAGGAATTCCAGTAGTCAGCCGGCCATTTCAGGCCTCAGGCCCCTGAACAACTGTCCACGCCTTTTCCCCAGCAAACAAAACTCACCAGACCAGGCACTTGGTGCCAGATTGCAGAAGCCACTTGGCACTGTCAAACCAGCCTAGCTTGGCAAGGGGGCCATCTTGGGTCTGAGAGGCATCCTGGAGCATAAGGAATTCCAGTAGTCAGACGGCCATTTGAGGCCTCAGGCCCCTGAACAACTGTCCACACTTTTTCCCCAGCAAACAAAACTCACCAGACCAGGCACTTGCTGCCAGATTGCAGAAGCCACTTGGCACTGTCAAACCAGCCTAGCTTGGTAGGGGGCCATCTTGGGGCTGAGAGGCATCCTAGAGCATAAGGAATCCCAGCAGTCAGGCGGCCATTTGAGGCCTCAGGCCCCTGAACAACTGTCCACGCCTTTTCCCCAGCAAACAAAACTCACCAGACCAGGCACTTGCTGCCAGATTGCAGAAGCCACTTGGCACTGTCAAACCAGCCTAGCTTGGCAAGGGGGCCATCTTGGGTCTGAGAGGCATCCTGAAAGAAAAGGAATTCCAGTAGTCAGCCGGCCATTTCAGGCCTCAGGCCCCTGAACAACTGTCCACGCCTTTTCCCCAGCAAACAAAACTCACCAGACCAGGCACTTGGTGCCAGATTGCAGAAGCCACTTGGCACTGTCAAACCAGCCTAGGTTGGCAAGGGGGCCATCTTGGGGCTGAGAGGCATCCTGGAGTATAAGGAATCCCAGCAGTCAGCCGGCCATTTGAGGCCTCAGGCCCCTGAACAACTGTCCACGCCTTTTCCCCAGCAAACAAAACTCACCAGACCAGGCACTTGCTGCCAGATTGCAGAAGCCACTTGGCACTGTCAAACCAGCCTAGCTTGGCAAGGGGGCCATCTTGGGTCTGAGAGGCATCCTGGAGTATAAGGAATTCCAGTAGTCAGCCGGCCATTTCAGGCCTCAGGCCCCTGAACAACTGTCCACACCTTTTCCCCAGCAAACAAAACTCACCAGACCAGGCACTTGGTGCCACATCACAGAAGCCACTTGGCACTGTCAAACCAGCCTAGCTTGGCAAGGGGGCCATCTTGGGTCTGAGAGGCATCCTGGAGCATAAGGAATTCCAGTAGGCAGCCGGCCATTTGAGGCCTCAGGCCCCTGAACAACTGTCCACGCCTTTTCCCCAGCAAACAAAACTCACCAGACCAGGCACTTGCTGCCAGATTGCAGAAGCCACTTGGCACTGTCAAATCAGCCTAGCTTGGCAAGGGGGCCATCTTGGGTCTGAGAGGCATCCTAGAGCATAAGGAATCCCAGCAGTCAGGCGGCCATTTCAGGCCTCAGGCCCCTGAACAACTGTCCACACCTTTTCCCCAGCAAACAAAACTCACCAGACCAGGCACTTGCTGCCAGATTGCAGAAGCCACTTGGCACTGTCAAACCAGCCTAGCTTGGCAAGGGGGCCATCTTGGGGCTGAGAGGCATCCTGAAAGAAAAGGAATTCCAGTAGTCAGACGGCCATTTCAGGCCTCAGGCCCCTGAACAACTGTCCACGCCTTTTCCCCAGCAAACAAAACTCACCAGACCAGGCACTTGCTGCCAGATTGCAGAAGCCACTTGGCACTGTCAAACCAGCCTAGCTTGGCAAGGGGGCCATCTTGGGGCTGAGAGGCATCCTGGAGTATAAGGAATTCCAGTAGACAGACGGCCATTTGAGGCCTCAGGCCCCTGAACAACTGTCCACGCCTTTTCCCCAGCAAACAAAACTCACCAGACCAGGCACTTGGTGCCAGATTGCAGAAGCCACTTGGCACTGTCAAACCAGCCTAGCTTGGCAAGGGGGCCATCTTGGGTCTGAGAGGCATCCTGGAGCATAAGGAATTCCAGTAGTCAGCCGGCCATTTCAGGCCTCAGGCCCCTGAACAACTGTCCACGCCTTTTCCCCAGCAAACAAAACTCACCAGACCAGGCACTTGCTGCCAGATTGCAGAAGCCACTTGGCACTGTCAAACCAGCCTAGCTTGGCAAGGGGGCCATCTTGGGGCTGAGAGGCATCCTGAAAGAAAAGGAATTCCAGTAGTCAGACGGCCATTTCAGGCCTCAGGCCCCTGAACAACTGTCCACGCCTTTTCCCCAGCAAACAAAACTCACCAGACCAGGCACTTGGCGCCAGATTGCAGAAGCCACTTGGCACTGTCAAACCAGCCTAGCTTGGCAAGGGGGCCATCTTGGGTCTGAGAGGCATCCTAGAGCATAAGGAATCCCAGCAGTCAGGCGGCCATTTCAGGCCTCAGGCCCCTGAACAACTGTCCACGACTTTTCCCCAGCAAACAAAACTCACCAGACCAGGCACTTGCTGCCAGATTGCAGAAGCCACTTGGCACTGTCAAACCAGCCTAGCTTGGCAAGGGGGCCATCTTGGGTCTGAGAGGCATCCTGAAAGAAAAGGAATTCCAGTAGTCAGCCGGCCATTTCAGGCCTCAGGCCCCTGAACAACTGTCCACGCCTTTTCCCCAGCAAACAAAACTCACCAGACCAGGCACTTGCTGCCAGATTGCAGAAGCCACTTGGCACTTTCAAATCAGCCTAGGTTGGCAAGGGGGCCATCTTGGGTCTGAGAGGCATCCTAGAGCATAAGGAATCCCAGCAGTCAGCCGGCCATTTGAGGCCTCAGGCCCCTGAACAACTGTCCACACCTTTTCCCCAGCAAACAAAACTCACCAGACCAGGCACTTGCTGCCAGATTGCAGAAGCCACTTGGCACTGTCAAAAAAGCCGAGCTTGGCAAGGGGGCCATCTTGGGGCTGAGAGGCATCCTGAAAGAAAAGGAATTCCAGTAGTCAGCCGGCCATTTCAGGCCTCAGGCCCCTGAACAACTGTCCACGCCTTTTCCCCAGCAAACAAAACTCACCAGACCAGGCACTTGCTGCCAGATTGCAGAAGCCACTTGGCACTGTCAAACCAGCCTAGCTTGGCAAGGGGGCCATCTTGGGTCTGAGAGGCATCCTGGAGTATAAGGAATTCCAGGAGTCAGGCGGCCATTTGAGGCCTCAGGCCCCTGAACAACTGTCCACGCCTTTTCCCCAGCAAACAAAACTCACCAGACCAGGCACTTGCTGCCAGATTGCAGAAGCCACTTGGCACTGTCAAACCAGCCTAGCTTGGCAAGGGGGCCATCTTGGGTCTGAGAGGCATCCTGGAGTATAAGGAATTCCAGTAGTCACACGGCCATTTCAGGCCTCAGGCCCCTGAACAACTGTCCACACCTTTTCCCCAGCAAACAAAACTCACCAGACCAGGCACTTGCTGCCAGATTGCAGAAGCCACTTGGCACTTTCAAACCAGCCTAGCTTGGCAAGGGGGCCATCTTGGGTCTGAGAGGCATCCTAGAGCATAAGGAATCCCAGCAGTCAGCCGGCCATTTGAGGCCTCAGGCCCCTGAACAACTGTCCACACCTTTTCCCCAGCAAACAAAACTCACCAGACCAGGCACTTGGTGCCAGATTGCAGAAGCCACTTGGCACTTTCAAATCAGCCTAGGTTGGCAAGGGGGCCATCTTGCGTCTGAGAGGCATCCTAGAGCATAAGGAATCCCAGCAGTCAGCCGGCCATTTCAGGCCTCAGGCCCCTGAACAACTGTCCACGCCTTTTCCCCAGCAAACAAAACTCACCAGACCAGGCACTTGCTGCCAGATTGCAGAAGCCACTTGGCACTGTCAACCCAGCCTAGCTTGGCAAGGGGGCCATCTTGGGTCTGAGAGGCATCCTGAAAGAAAAGGAATTCCAGTAGTCAGCCGGCCATTTGAGGCCTCAGGCCCCTGAACAACTGTCCACGCCTTTTCCCCAGCAAACAAAACTCACCAGACCAGGCACTTGCTGCCAGATTGCAGAAGCCACTTGGCACTGTCAAACCAGCCTAGCTTGGCAAGGGGGCCATCTTGGGTCTGAGAGGCATCCTGGAGTATAAGGAATTCCAGGAGTCAGCCGGCCATTTCAGGCCTCAGGCCCCTGAACAACTGTCCACGCCTTTTCCCCAGCAAACAAAACTCACCAGACCAGGCACTTGGTGCCAGATTGCAGAAGCCACTTGGCACTGTCAAACCAGCCTAGCTTGGCAAGGGGGCCATCTTGGGGCTGAGAGGCATCCTGAAAGAAAAGGAATTCCAGTAGTCAGCCGGCCATTTCAGGCCTCAGGCCCCTGAACAACTGTCCACGCCTTTTCCCCAGCAAACAAAACTCACCAGACCAGGCACTTGGTGCCAGATTGCAGAAGCCACTTGGCACTTTCAAATCAGCCTAGGTTGGCAAGGGGGCCATCTTGGGTCTGAGAGGCATCCTGGAGCATAAGGAATTCCAGTAGTCAGCCGGCCATTTGAGGCCTCAGGCCCCTGAACAACTGTCCACACTTTTTCCCCAGCAAACAAAACTCACCAGACCAGGCACTTGCTGCCAGATTGCAGAAGCCACTTGGCACTGTCAAACCAGCCTAGCTTGGTAGGGGGCCATCTTGGGGCTGAGAGGCATCCTAGAGCATAAGGAATCCCAGCAGTCAGGCGGCCATTTGAGGCCTCAGGCCCCTGAACAACTGTCCACGCCTTTTCCCCAGCAAACAAAACTCACCAGACCAGGCACTTGCTGCCAGATTGCAGAAGCCACTTGGCACTGTCAAACCAGCCTAGCTTGGCAAGGGGGCCATCTTGGGTCTGAGAGGCATCCTGAAAGAAAAGGAATTCCAGTAGTCAGCCGGCCATTTCAGGCCTCAGGCCCCTGAACAACTGTCCACGCCTTTTCCCCAGCAAACAAAACTCACCAGACCAGGCACTTGGTGCCAGATTGCAGAAGCCACTTGGCACTGTCAAACCAGCCTAGGTTGGCAAGGGGGCCATCTTGGGGCTGAGAGGCATCCTGGAGTATAAGGAATCCCAGCAGTCAGCCGGCCATTTGAGGCCTCAGGCCCCTGAACAACTGTCCACGCCTTTTCCCCAGCAAAGAAAACTCACCAGACCAGGCACTTGCTGCCAGATTGCAGAAGCCACTTGGCACTGTCAAACCAGCCTAGCTTGGCAAGGGGGCCATCTTGGGTCTGAGAGGCATCCTGGAGTATAAGGAATTCCAGTAGTCAGGCGGCCATTTCAGGCCTCAGGCCCCTGAACAACTGTCCACGCCTTTTCCCCAGCAAACAAAACTCACCAGACCAGGCACTTGGTGCCAGATTGCAGAAGCCACTTGGCACTTTCAAATCAGCCTAGCTTGGCAAGGGGGCCATCTTGGGTCTGAGAGGCATCCTGGAGTATAAGGAATTCCAGCAGTCAGACGGCCATTTGAGGCCTCAGGCCCCTGAACAACTGTCCACACCTTTTCCCCAGCAAACAAAACTCACCAGACCAGGCACTTGGTGCCAGATTGCAGAAGCCTCTTGGCACTGTCAAACCAGCCTAGCTTGGCAAGGGGGCCATCTTGGGTCTGAGAGGCATCCTGGAGTATAAGGAATTCCAGTAGACAGACGGCCATTTGAGGCCTCAGGCCCCTGAACAACTGTCCACGCCTTTTCCCCAGCAAACAAAACTCACCAGACCAGGCACTTGGTGCCAGATTGCAGAAGCCACTTGGCACTGTCAAACCAGCCTAGCTTGGCAAGGGGGCCATCTTGGGTCTGAGAGGCATCCTGGAGCATAAGGAATTCCAGTAGTCAGGCGGCCATTTCAGGCCTCAGGCCCCTGAACAACTGTCCACGCCTTTTCCCCAGCAAACAAAACTCACCAGACCAGGCACTTGCTGCCAGATTGCAGAAGCCACTTGGCACTGTCAAACCAGCCTAGCTTGGCAAGGGGGCCATCTTGGGGCTGAGAGGCATCCTGGAGTATAAGGAATTCCAGTAGTCAGGCGGCCATTTCAGGCCTCAGGCCCCTGAACAACTGTCCACGCCTTTTCCCCAGCAAACAAAACTCACCAGACCAGGCACTTGCTGCCAGATTGCAGAAGCCACTTGGCACTTTCAAATCAGCCTAGGTTGGCAAGGGGGCCATCTTGGGTCTGAGAGGCATCCTAGAGCATAAGGAATCCCAGCAGTCAGCCGGCCATTTGAGGCCTCAGGCCCCTGAACAACTGTCCACACCTTTTCCCCAGCAAACAAAACTCACCAGACCAGGCACTTGCTGCCAGATTGCAGAAGCCACTTGGCACTGTCAAACCAGCCTAGCTTGGCAAGGGGGCCATCTTGGGTCTGAGAGGCATCCTGGAGTATAAGGAATTCCAGGAGTCAGGCGGCCATTTGAGGCCTCAGGCCCCTGAACAACTGTCCACGCCTTTTCCCCAGCAAACAAAACTCACCAGACCAGGCACTTGCTGCCAGATTGCAGAAGCCACTTGGCACTGTCAAACCAGCCTAGGTTGGCAAGGGGGCCATCTTGGGGCTGAGAGGCATCCTGGAGTATAAGGAATCCCAGCAGTCAGCCGGCCATTTGAGGCCTCAGGCCCCTGAACAACTGTCCACGCCTTTTCCCCAGCAAACAAAACTCACCAGACCAGGCACTTGCTGCCAGATTGCAGAAGCCACTTGGCACTGTCAAACCAGCCTAGCTTGGCAAGGGGGCCATCTTGGGGCTGAGAGGCATCCTGAAAGAAAAGGAATTCCAGTAGTCAGCCGGCCATTTCAGGCCTCAGGCCCCTGAACAACTGTCCACGCCTTTTCCCCAGCAAACAAAACTCACCAGACCAGGCACTTGGTGCCAGATTGCAGAAGCCACTTGGCACTGTCAAACCAGCCTAGCTTGGCAAGGGGGCCATCTTGGGTCTGAGAGGCATCCTGGAGTATAAGGAATTCCAGCAGTCAGACGGCCATTTGAGGCCTCAGGCCCCTGAACAACTGTCCACACCTTTTCCCCAGCAAACAAAACTCACCAGACCAGGCACTTGGTGCCAGATTGCAGAAGCCTCTTGGCACTGTCAAACCAGCCTAGGTTGGCAAGGGGGCCATCTTGGGGCTGAGAGGCATCCTAGAGCATAAGGAATTCCAGTAGGCAGACGGCCATTTCAGGCCTCAGGCCCCTGAACAACTGTCCACGCCTTTTCCCCAGCAAACAAAACTCACCAGACCAGGCACTTGGTGCCAGATTGCAGAAGCCACTTGGCACTGTCAAACCAGCCTAGCTTGGCAAGGGGGCCATCTTGGGTCTGAGAGGCATCCTGAAAGAAAAGGAATTCCAGTAGTCAGCCGGCCATTTCAGGCCTCAGGCCCCTGAACAACTGTCCACGCCTTTTCCCCAGCAAACAAAACTCACCAGACCAGGCACTTGCTGCCAGATTGCAGAAGCCACTTGGCACTGTCAAACCAGCCTAGCTTGGCAAGGGGGCCATCTTGGGGCTGAGAGGCATTTTGGAGTATAAGGAATACCAGTAGTCAGGCGGCCATTTGAGGCCTCAGGCCCCTGAACAACTGTCCACACCTTTTCCCCAGCAAACAAAACTCACCAGACCAGGCACTTGCTGCCAGATTGCAGAAGCCACTTGGCACTGTCAAACCAGCCTAGCTTGGCAAGGGGGCCATCTTGGGTCTGAGAGGCATCCTAGAGCATAAGGAATCCCAGCAGTCAGGCGGCCATTTGAGGCCTCAGGCCCCTGAACAACTGTCCACGCATTTTCCCCAGCAAACAAAACTCACCAGACCAGGCACTTGCTGCCAGATTGCAGAAGCCACTTGGCACTTTCAAACCAGCCTAGCTTGGCAAGGGGGCCATCTTGGGTCTGAGAGGCATCCTGAAAGAAAAGGAATTCCAGTAGTCAGCCGGCCATTTGAGGCCTCAGGCCCCTGAACAACTGTCCACGCATTTTCCCCAGCAAACAAAACTCACCAGACCAGGAACTTGGTGCCAGATTGCAGAAGCCACTTGGCACTGTCAAACCAGCCTAGCTTGGCAAGGGGGCCATCTTGGGTCTGAGAGGCATCCTGAAAGAAAAGGAATTCCAGTAGTCAGCCGGCCATTTCAGGCCTCAGGCCCCTGAACAACTGTCCACGCCTTTTCCCCAGCAAACAAAACTCACCAGACCAGGCACTTGCTGCCAGATTGCAGAAGCCACTTGGCACTGTCAAACCAGCCTAGCTTGGCAAGGGGGCCATCTTGGGGCTGAGAGGCATCCTGGAGTATAAGGAATTCCAGTAGTCACACGGCCATTTCAGGCCTCAGGCCCCTGAACAACTGTCCACACCTTTTCCCCAGCAAACAAAACTCACCAGACCAGGCACTTGGTGCCAGATTGCAGAAGCCACTTGGCACTGTCAAACCAGCCTAGCTTGGCAAAGGGGCCATCTTGGGTCTGAGAGGCATCCTGAAAGAAAAGGAATTCCAGTAGTCAGCGGGCCATTTCAGGCCTCAGGCCCCTGAACAACTGTCCACGCCTTTTCCCCAGCAAACAAAACTCACCAGACCAGGCACTTGGTGCCAGATTGCAGAAGCCACTTGGCACTGTCAAACCAGCCTAGCTTGGCAAGGGGGCCATCTTGGGTCTGAGAGGCATCCTGGAGTATAAGGAATCCCAGCGGTCAGCCGGCCATTTGAGGCCTCAGGCCCCTGAACAACTGTCCACGCCTTTTCCCCAGCAAACAAAACTCACCAGACCAGGCACTTGCTGCCAGATTGCAGAAGCCACTTGGCACTGTCAAACCAGCCTAGCTTGGCAAGGGGGCCATCTTGGGTCTGAGAGGCATCCTGGAGTATAAGGAATTCCAGTAGTCAGCCGGCCATTTCAGGCCTCCGGCCCCTGAACAACTGTCCACGCCTTTTCCCCAGCAAACAAAACTCACCAGACCAGGCACTTGCTGCCAGATTGCAGAAGCCACTTGGCACTGTCAAACCAGCCTAGCTTGGCAAGGGGGCCATCTTGGGGCTGAGAGGCATCCTAGAGCATAAGGAATTCCAGTAGGCAGACGGCCATTTGAGGCCTCAGGCCCCTGAACAACTGCCCACACCTTTTCCCCAGCAAACAAAACTCACCAGACCAGGCACTTGCTGCCAGATTGCAGAAGCCACTTGGCACTGTCAAACCAGCCTAGCTTGGCAAGGGGGCCATCTTGGGTCTGAGAGGCATCCTGAAAGAAAAGGAATTCCAGTAGTCAGCCGGCCATTTGAGGCCTCAGGCCCCTGAACAACTGTCCACGCCTTTTCCCCAGCAAACAAAACTCACCAGACCAGGCACTTGCTGCCAGATTGCAGAAGCCACTTGGCACTGTCAAACCAGCCTAGGTTGGCAAGGGGGCCATCTTGGGGCTGAGAGGCATCCTGGAGTATAAGGAATCCCAGCAGTCAGCCGGCCATTTGAGGCCTCAGGCCCCTGAACAACTGTCCACGCCTTTTCCCCAGCAAACAAAACTCACCAGACCAGGCACTTGCTGCCAGATTGCAGAAGCCACTTGGCACTGTCAAACCAGCCTAGCTTGGCAAGGGGGCCATCTTGGGTCTGAGAGGCATCCTGGAGTATAAGGAATTCCAGGAGTCAGCCGGCCATTTCAGGCCTCAGGCCCCTGAACAACTGTCCACGCCTTTTCCCCAGCAAACAAAACTCACCAGACCAGGCACTTGGTGCCAGATTGCAGAAGCCACTTGGCACTGTCAAACCAGCCTAGCTTGGCAAGGGGGCCATCTTGGGGCTGAGAGGCATCCTGAAAGAAAAGGAATTCCAGTAGTCAGCCGGCCATTTCAGGCCTCAGGCCCCTGAACAACTGTCCACGCCTTTTCCCCAGCAAACAAAACTCACCAGACGAGGCACTTGGTGCCAGATTGCAGAAGCCACTTGGCACTGTCAAACCAGCCTAGCTTGGCAAGGGGGCCATCTTGGGTCTGAGAGGCATCCTGGAGCATAAGGAATTCCAGTAGTCAGACGGCCATTTGAGGCCTCAGGCCCCTGAACAACTGTCCACACTTTTTCCCCAGCAAACAAAACTCACCAGACCAGGCACTTGCTGCCAGATTGCAGAAGCCACTTGGCACTGTCAAACCAGCCTAGCTTGGTAGGGGGCCATCTTGGGGCTGAGAGGCATCCTAGAGCATAAGGAATCCCAGCAGTCAGGCGGCCATTTGAGGCCTCAGGCCCCTGAACAACTGTCCACGCCTTTTCCCCAGCAAACAAAACTCA
The DNA here is from genome assembly GCF_963513975.1 of Fringilla coelebs. Classification (NCBI taxonomy): domain Eukaryota; kingdom Metazoa; phylum Chordata; class Aves; order Passeriformes; family Fringillidae; genus Fringilla; species Fringilla coelebs. Next base: position 3,492,442 of record NC_140066.1, on the reverse strand, counting down.
CCAGACCAGGCACTTGCTGCCAGATTGCAGAAGCCACTTGGCACTGTCAAACCAGCCTAGCTTGGCAAGGGGGCCATCTTGGGTCTGAGAGGCATCCTGAAAGAAAAGGAATTCCAGTAGTCAGCCGGCCATTTCAGGCCTCAGGCCCCTGAACAACTGTCCACGCCTTTTCCCCAGCAAACAAAACTCACCAGACCAGGCACTTGGTGCCAGATTGCAGAAGCCACTTGGCACTGTCAAACCAGCCTAGGTTGGCAAGGGGGCCATCTTGGGGCTGAGAGGCATCCTGGAGTATAAGGAATCCCAGCAGTCAGCCGGCCATTTGAGGCCTCAGGCCCCTGAACAACTGTCCACGCCTTTTCCCCAGCAAACAAAACTCACCAGACCAGGCACTTGCTGCCAGATTGCAGAAGCCACTTGGCACTGTCAAACCAGCCTAGCTTGGCAAGGGGGCCATCTTGGGTCTGAGAGGCATCCTGGAGTATAAGGAATTCCAGTAGTCAGCCGGCCATTTCAGGCCTCAGGCCCCTGAACAACTGTCCACGCCTTTTCCCCAGCAAACAAAACTCACCAGACCAGGCACTTGGTGCCAGATTGCAGAAGCCACTTGGCACTTTCAAATCAGCCTAGCTTGGCAAGGGGGCCATCTTGGGTCTGAGAGGCATCCTGGAGTATAAGGAATTCCAGCAGTCAGACGGCCATTTGAGGCCTCAGGCCCCTGAACAACTGTCCACACCTTTTCCCCAGCAAACAAAACTCACCAGACCAGGCACTTGGTGCCACATCACAGAAGCCACTTGGCACTGTCAAACCAGCCTAGCTTGGCAAGGGGGCCATCTTGGGTCTGAGAGGCATCCTGGAGCATAAGGAATTCCAGTAGGCAGCCGGCCATTTGAGGCCTCAGGCCCCTGAACAACTGTCCACGCCTTTTCCCCAGCAAACAAAACTCACCAGACCAGGCACTTGCTGCCAGATTGCAGAAGCCACTTGGCACTGTCAAACCAGCCTAGCTTGGCAAGGGGGCCATCTTGGGTCTGAGAGGCATCCTAGAGCATAAGGAATCCCAGCAGTCAGGCGGCCATTTCAGGCCTCAGGCCCCTGAACAACTGTCCACACCTTTTCCCCAGCAAACAAAACTCACCAGACCAGGCACTTGCTGCCAGATTGCAGAAGCCACTTGGCACTGTCAAACCAGCCTAGCTTGGCAAGGGGGCCATCTTGGGGCTGAGAGGCATCCTGAAAGAAAAGGAATTCCAGTAGTCAGACGGCCATTTCAGGCCTCAGGCCCCTGAACAACTGTCCACGCCTTTTCCCCAGCAAACAAAACTCACCAGACCAGGCACTTGCTGCCAGATTGCAGAAGCCACTTGGCACTGTCAAACCAGCCTAGCTTGGCAAGGGGGCCATCTTGGGGCTGAGAGGCATCCTGGAGTATAAGGAATTCCAGTAGACAGACGGCCATTTGAGGCCTCAGGCCCCTGAACAACTGTCCACGCCTTTTCCCCAGCAAACAAAACTCACCAGACCAGGCACTTGGTGCCAGATTGCAGAAGCCACTTGGCACTGTCAAACCAGCCTAGCTTGGCAAGGGGGCCATCTTGGGTCTGAGAGGCATCCTGGAGCATAAGGAATTCCAGTAGTCAGCCGGCCATTTCAGGCCTCAGGCCCCTGAACAACTGTCCACGCCTTTTCCCCAGCAAACAAAACTCACCAGACCAGGCACTTGCTGCCAGATTGCAGAAGCCACTTGGCACTGTCAAACCAGCCTAGCTTGGCAAGGGGGCCATCTTGGGGCTGAGAGGCATCCTGAAAGAAAAGGAATTCCAGTAGTCAGACGGCCATTTCAGGCCTCAGGCCCCTGAACAACTGTCCACGCCTTTTCCCCAGCAAACAAAACTCACCAGACCAGGCACTTGGCGCCAGATTGCAGAAGCCACTTGGCACTGTCAAACCAGCCTAGCTTGGCAAGGGGGCCATCTTGGGTCTGAGAGGCATCCTAGAGCATAAGGAATCCCAGCAGTCAGGCGGCCATTTCAGGCCTCAGGCCCCTGAACAACTGTCCACGACTTTTCCCCAGCAAACAAAACTCACCAGACCAGGCACTTGCTGCCAGATTGCAGAAGCCACTTGGCACTGTCAAACCAGCCTAGCTTGGCAAGGGGGCCATCTTGGGTCTGAGAGGCATCCTGAAAGAAAAGGAATTCCAGTAGTCAGCCGGCCATTTCAGGCCTCAGGCCCCTGAACAACTGTCCACGCCTTTTCCCCAGCAAACAAAACTCACCAGACCAGGCACTTGCTGCCAGATTGCAGAAGCCACTTGGCACTTTCAAATCAGCCTAGGTTGGCAAGGGTGCCATCTTGGGTCTGAGAGGCATCCTAGAGCATAAGGAATCCCAGCAGTCAGCCGGCCATTTGAGGCCTCAGGCCCCTGAACAACTGTCCACACCTTTTCCCCAGCAAACAAAACTCACCAGACCAGGCACTTGCTGCCAGATTGCAGAAGCCACTTGGCACTGTCAAACCAGCCTAGCATGGCAAGGGGGCCATCTTGGGTCTGAGAGGCATCCTGGAGCATAAGGAATTCCAGTAGTCAGCCGGCCATTTGAGGCCTCAGGCCCCTGAACAACTGTCCACGCCTTTTCCCCAGCAAACAAAACTCACCAGACCAGGCACTTGCTGCCAGATTGCAGAAGCCACTTGGCACTGTCAAAAAAGCCTAGCTTGGCAAGGGGGCCATCTTGGGGCTGAGAGGCATCCTGAAAGAAAAGGAATTCCAGTAGTCAGCCGGCCATTTCAGGCCTCAGGCCCCTGAACAACTGTCCACGCCTTTTCCCCAGCAAACAAAACTCACCAGACCAGGCACTTGCTGCCAGATTGCAGAAGCCACTTGGCACTTTCAAATCAGCCTAGGTTGGCAAGGGGGCCATCTTGCGTCTGAGAGGCATCCTAGAGCATAAGGAATCCCAGCAGTCAGCCGGCCATTTGAGGCCTCAGGCCCCTGAACAACTGTCCACACCTTTTCCCCAGCAAACAAAACTCACCAGACCAGGCACTTGCTGCCAGATTGCAGAAGCCACTTGGCACTGTCAAACCAGCCTAGCTTGGCAAGGGGGCCATCTTGGGGCTGAGAGGCATCCTTAAAGAAAAGGAATTCCAGTAGTCAGCCGGCCATTTCAGGCCTCAGGCCCCTGAACAACTGTCCACGCCTTTTCCCCAGCAAACAAAACTCACCAGACCAGGCACTTGCTGCCAGATTGCAGAAGCCACTTGGCACTGTCAAACCAGCCTAGCTTGGCAAGGGGGCCATCTTGGGTCTGAGAGGCATCCTGGAGTATAAGGAATTCCAGGAGTCAGGCGGCCATTTGAGGCCTCAGGCCCCTGAACAACTGTCCACGCCTTTTCCCCAGCAAACAAAACTCACCAGACCAGGCACTTGCTGCCAGATTGCAGAAGCCACTTGGCACTGTCAAACCAGCCTAGCTTGGCAAGGGGGCCATCTTGGGTCTGAGAGGCATCCTGGAGTATAAGGAATTCCAGTAGTCACACGGCCATTTCAGGCCTCAGGCCCCTGAACAACTGTCCACACCTTTTCCCCAGCAAACAAAACTCACCAGACCAGGCACTTGCTGCCAGATTGCAGAAGCCACTTGGCACTTTCAAACCAGCCTAGCTTGGCAAGGGGGCCATCTTGGGTCTGAGAGGCATCCTAGAGCATAAGGAATCCCAGCAGTCAGCCGGCCATTTGAGGCCTCAGGCCCCTGAACAACTGTCCACACCTTTTCCCCAGCAAACAAAACTCACCAGACCAGGCACTTGGTGCCAGATTGCAGAAGCCACTTGGCACTTTCAAATCAGCCTAGGTTGGCAAGGGGGCCATCTTGCGTCTGAGAGGCATCCTAGAGCATAAGGAATCCCAGCAGTCAGCCGGCCATTTCAGGCCTCAGGCCCCTGAACAACTGTCCACGCCTTTTCCCCAGCAAACAAAACTCACCAGACCAGGCACTTGCTGCCAGATTGCAGAAGCCACTTGGCACTGTCAAACCAGCCTAGCTTGGCAAGGGGGCCATCTTGGGTCTGAGAGGCATCCTGAAAGAAAAGGAATTCCAGTAGTCAGCCGGCCATTTCAGGCCTCAGGCCCCTGAACAACTGTCCACGCCTTTTCCCCAGCAAACAAAACTCACCAGACCAGGCACTTGGTGCCAGATTGCAGAAGCCACTTGGCACTGTCAAACCAGCCTAGGTTGGCAAGGGGGCCATCTTGGGGCTGAGAGGCATCCTGGAGTATAAGGAATCCCAGCAGTCAGCCGGCCATTTGAGGCCTCAGGCCCCTGAACAACTGTCCACGCCTTTTCCCCAGCAAACAAAACTCACCAGACCAGGCACTTGCTGCCAGATTGCAGAAGCCACTTGGCACTGTCAAACCAGCCTAGCTTGGCAAGGGGGCCATCTTGGGTCTGAGAGGCATCCTGGAGTATAAGGAATTCCAGTAGTCAGCCGGCCATTTCAGGCCTCAGGCCCCTGAACAACTGTCCACGCCTTTTCCCCAGCAAACAAAACTCACCAGACCAGGCACTTGGTGCCAGATTGCAGAAGCCACTTGGCACTTTCAAATCAGCCTAGCTTGGCAAGGGGGCCATCTTGGGTCTGAGAGGCATCCTGGAGTATAAGGAATTCCAGCAGTCAGACGGCCATTTGAGGCCTCAGGCCCCTGAACAACTGTCCACACCTTTTCCCCAGCAAACAAAACTCACCAGACCAGGCACTTGGTGCCACATCACAGAAGCCACTTGGCACTGTCAAACCAGCCTAGCTTGGCAAGGGGGCCATCTTGGGTCTGAGAGGCATCCTGGAGCATAAGGAATTCCAGTAGGCAGCCGGCCATTTGAGGCCTCAGGCCCCTGAACAACTGTCCACGCCTTTTCCCCAGCAAACAAAACTCACCAGACCAGGCACTTGCTGCCAGATTGCAGAAGCCACTTGGCACTGTCAAACCAGCCTAGCTTGGCAAGGGGGCCATCTTGGGTCTGAGAGGCATCCTAGAGCATAAGGAATCCCAGCAGTCAGGCGGCCATTTCAGGCCTCAGGCCCCTGAACAACTGTCCACACCTTTTCCCCAGCAAACAAAACTCACCAGACCAGGCACTTGCTGCCAGATTGCAGAAGCCACTTGGCACTGTCAAACCAGCCTAGCTTGGCAAGGGGGCCATCTTGGGTCTGAGAGGCATCCTGAAAGAAAAGGAATTCCAGTAGTCAGACGGCCATTTCAGGCCTCAGGCCCCTGAACAACTGTCCACGCCTTTTCCCCAGCAAACAAAACTCACCAGACCAGGCACTTGCTGCCAGATTGCAGAAGCCACTTGGCACTTTCAAATCAGCCTAGGTTGGCAAGGGTGCCATCTTGGGTCTGAGAGGCATCCTAGAGCATAAGGAATCCCAGCAGTCAGCCGGCCATTTGAGGCCTCAGGCCCCTGAACAACTGTCCACACCTTTTCCCCAGCAAACAAAACTCACCAGACCAGGCACTTGCTGCCAGATTGCAGAAGCCACTTGGCACTGTCAAACCAGCCTAGCATGGCAAGGGGGCCATCTTGGGTCTGAGAGGCATCCTGGAGCATAAGGAATTCCAGTAGTCAGCCGGCCATTTGAGGCCTCAGGCCCCTGAACAACTGTCCACGCCTTTTCCCCAGCAAACAAAACTCACCAGACCAGGCACTTGCTGCCAGATTGCAGAAGCCACTTGGCACTGTCAAAAAAGCCTAGCTTGGCAAGGGGGCCATCTTGGGGCTGAGAGGCATCCTGAAAGAAAAGGAATTCCAGTAGTCAGCCGGCCATTTCAGGCCTCAGGCCCCTGAACAACTGTCCACGCCTTTTCCCCAGCAAACAAAACTCACCAGACCAGGCACTTGCTGCCAGATTGCAGAAGCCACTTGGCACTTTCAAATCAGCCTAGGTTGGCAAGGGGGCCATCTTGCGTCTGAGAGGCATCCTAGAGCATAAGGAATCCCAGCAGTCAGCCGGCCATTTGAGGCCTCAGGCCCCTGAACAACTGTCCACACCTTTTCCCCAGCAAACAAAACTCACCAGACCAGGCACTTGCTGCCAGATTGCAGAAGCCACTTGGCACTGTCAAACCAGCCTAGCTTGGCAAGGGGGCCATCTTGGGGCTGAGAGGCATCCTTAAAGAAAAGGAATTCCAGTAGTCAGCCGGCCATTTCAGGCCTCAGGCCCCTGAACAACTGTCCACGCCTTTTCCCCAGCAAACAAAACTCACCAGACCAGGCACTTGCTGCCAGATTGCAGAAGCCACTTGGCACTGTCAAACCAGCCTAGCTTGGCAAGGGGGCCATCTTGGGTCTGAGAGGCATCCTGGAGTATAAGGAATTCCAGGAGTCAGGCGGCCATTTGAGGCCTCAGGCCCCTGAACAACTGTCCACGCCTTTTCCCCAGCAAACAAAACTCACCAGACCAGGCACTTGCTGCCAGATTGCAGAAGCCACTTGGCACTGTCAAACCAGCCTAGCTTGGCAAGGGGGCCATCTTGGGTCTGAGAGGCATCCTGGAGTATAAGGAATTCCAGTAGTCACACGGCCATTTCAGGCCTCAGGCCCCTGAACAACTGTCCACACCTTTTCCCCAGCAAACAAAACTCACCAGGACCAGGCACTTGCTGCCAGATTGCAGAAGCCACTTGGCACTTTCAAACCAGCCTAGCTTGGCAAGGGGGCCATCTTGGGTCTGAGAGGCATCCTAGAGCATAAGGAATCCCAGCAGTCAGCCGGCCATTTGAGGCCTCAGGCCCCTGAACAACTGTCCACACCTTTTCCCCAGCAAACAAAACTCACCAGACCAGGCACTTGGTGCCAGATTGCAGAAGCCACTTGGCACTTTCAAATCAGCCTAGGTTGGCAAGGGGGCCATCTTGCGTCTGAGAGGCATCCTAGAGCATAAGGAATCCCAGCAGTCAGCCGGCCATTTCAGGCCTCAGGCCCCTGAACAACTGTCCACGCCTTTTCCCCAGCAAACAAAACTCACCAGACCAGGCACTTGCTGCCAGATTGCAGAAGCCACTTGGCACTGTCAACCCAGCCTAGCTTGGCAAGGGGGCCATCTTGGGTCTGAGAGGCATCCTGAAAGAAAAGGAATTCCAGTAGTCAGCCGGCCATTTGAGGCCTCAGGCCCCTGAACAACTGTCCACGCCTTTTCCCCAGCAAACAAAACTCACCAGACCAGGCACTTGCTGCCAGATTGCAGAAGCCACTTGGCACTGTCAAACCAGCCTAGGTTGGCAAGGGGGCCATCTTGGGGCTGAGAGGCATCCTGGAGTATAAGGAATCCCAGCAGTCAGCCGGCCATTTGAGGCCTCAGGCCCCTGAACAACTGTCCACGCCTTTTCCCCAGCAAACAAAACTCACCAGACCAGGCACTTGCTGCCAGATTGCAGAAGCCACTTGGCACTGTCAAACCAGCCTAGCTTGGCAAGGGGGCCATCTTGGGTCTGAGAGGCATCCTGGAGTATAAGGAATTCCAGGAGTCAGCCGGCCATTTCAGGCCTCAGGCCCCTGAACAACTGTCCACGCCTTTTCCCCAGCAAACAAAACTCACCAGACCAGGCACTTGGTGCCAGATTGCAGAAGCCACTTGGCACTGTCAAACCAGCCTAGCTTGGCAAGGGGGCCATCTTGGGGCTGAGAGGCATCCTGGAGCATAAGGAATTCCAGTAGTCAGCCGGCCATTTGAGGCCTCAGGCCCCTGAACAACTGTCCACACTTTTTCCCCAGCAAACAAAACTCACCAGACCAGGCACTTGCTGCCAGATTGCAGAAGCCACTTGGCACTGTCAAACCAGCCTAGCTTGGTAGGGGGCCATCTTGGGGCTGAGAGGCATCCTAGAGCATAAGGAATCCCAGCAGTCAGGCGGCCATTTGAGGCCTCAGGCCCCTGAACAACTGTCCACGCCTTTTCCCCAGCAAACAAAACTCACCAGACCAGGCACTTGCTGCCAGATTGCAGAAGCCACTTGGCACTGTCAAACCAGCCTAGCTTGGCAAGGGGGCCATCTTGGGTCTGAGAGGCATCCTGAAAGAAAAGGAATTCCAGTAGTCAGCCGGCCATTTCAGGCCTCAGGCCCCTGAACAACTGTCCACGCCTTTTCCCCAGCAAACAAAACTCACCAGACCAGGCACTTGGTGCCAGATTGCAGAAGCCACTTGGCACTGTCAAACCAGCCTAGGTTGGCAAGGGGGCCATCTTGGGGCTGAGAGGCATCCTGGAGTATAAGGAATCCCAGCAGTCAGCCGGCCATTTGAGGCCTCAGGCCCCTGAACAACTGTCCACGCCTTTTCCCCAGCAAACAAAACTCACCAGACCAGGCACTTGCTGCCAGATTGCAGAAGCCACTTGGCACTGTCAAACCAGCCTAGCTTGGCAAGGGGGCCATCTTGGGGCTGAGAGGCATCCTGGAGTATAAGGAATTCCAGTAGTCAGGCGGCCATTTCAGGCCTCAGGCCCCTGAACAACTGTCCACGCCTTTTCCCCAGCAAACAAAACTCACCAGACCAGGCACTTGGTGCCAGATTGCAGAAGCCACTTGGCACTTTCAAATCAGCCTAGCTTGGCAAGGGGGCCATCTTGGGTCTGAGAGGCATCCTGGAGTATAAGGAATTCCAGCAGTCAGACGGCCATTTGAGGCCTCAGGCCCCTGAACAACTGTCCACACCTTTTCCCCAGCAAACAAAACTCAACAGACCAGGCACTTGGTGCCAGATTGCAGAAGCCTCTTGGCACTGTCAAACCAGCCTAGCTTGGCAAGGGGGCCATCTTGGGTCTGAGAGGCATCCTGGAGTATAAGGAATTCCAGTAGACAGACGGCCATTTGAGGCCTCAGGCCCCTGAACAACTGTCCACGCCTTTTCCCCAGCAAACAAAACTCACCAGACCAGGCACTTGGTGCCAGATTGCAGAAGCCACTTGGCACTGTCAAACCAGCCTAGCTTGGCAAGGGGGCCATCTTGGGTCTGAGAGGCATCCTGGAGCATAAGGAATTCCAGTAGTCAGGCGGCCATTTCAGGCCTCAGGCCCCTGAACAACTGTCCACGCCTTTTCCCCAGCAAACAAAACTCACCAGACCAGGCACTTGCTGCCAGATTGCAGAAGCCACTTGGCACTGTCAAACCAGCCTAGCTTGGCAAGGGGGCCATCTTGGGGCTGAGAGGCATCCTGAAAGAAAAGGAATTCCAGTAGTCAGACGGCCATTTCAGGCCTCAGGCCCCTGAACAACTGTCCACGCCTTTTCCCCAGCAAACAAAACTCACCAGACCAGGCACTTGCTGCCAGATTGCAGAAGCCACTTGGCACTTTCAAATCAGCCTAGGTTGGCAAGGGGGCCATCTTGGGTCTGAGAGGCATCCTAGAGCATAAGGAATCCCAGCAGTCAGCCGGCCATTTGAGGCCTCAGGCCCCTGAACAACTGTCCACACCTTTTCCCCAGCAAACAAAACTCACCAGACCAGGCACTTGCTGCCAGATTGCAGAAGCCACTTGGCACTGTCAAACCAGCCTAGCTTGGCAAGGGGGACATCTTGGGTCTGAGAGGCATCCTGGAGTATAAGGAATTCCAGGAGTCAGGCGGCCATTTGAGGCCTCAGGCCCCTGAACAACTGTCCACGCCTTTTCCCCAGCAAACAAAACTCACCAGACCAGGCACTTGCTGCCAGATTGCAGAAGCCACTTGGCACTGTCAAACCAGCCTAGGTTGGCAAGGGGGCCATCTTGGGGCTGAGAGGCATCCTGGAGTATAAGGAATCCCAGCAGTCAGCCGGCCATTTGAGGCCTCAGGCCCCTGAACAACTGTCCACGCCTTTTCCCCAGCAAACAAAACTCACCAGACCAGGCACTTGCTGCCAGATTGCAGAAGCCACTTGGCACTGTCAAACCAGCCTAGCTTGGCAAGGGGGCCATCTTGGGTCTGAGAGGCATCCTGGAGTATAAGGAATTCCAGGAGTCAGCCGGCCATTTCAGGCCTCAGGCCCCTGAACAACTGTCCACGCCTTTTCCCCAGCAAACAAAACTCACCAGACCAGGCACTTGCTGCCAGATTGCAGAAGCCACTTGGCACTGTCAAACCAGCCTAGCTTGGCAAGGGGGCCATCTTGGGGCTGAGAGGCATCCTGAAAGAAAAGGAATTCCAGTAGTCAGCCGGCCATTTCAGGCCTCAGGCCCCTGAACAACTGTCCACGCCTTTTCCCCAGCAAACAAAACTCACCAGACCAGGCACTTGGTGCCAGATTGCAGAAGCCACTTGGCACTGTCAAACCAGCCTAGCTTGGCAAGGGGGCCATCTTGGGTCTGAGAGGCATCCTGGAGTATAAGGAATTCCAGCAGTCAGACGGCCATTTGAGGCCTCAGGCCCCTGAACAACTGTCCACACCTTTTCCCCAGCAAACAAAACTCACCAGACCAGGCACTTGGTGCCAGATTGCAGAAGCCTCTTGGCACTGTCAAACCAGCCTACGTTGGCAAGGGGGCCATCTTGGGGCTGAGAGGCATCCTAGAGCATAAGGAATTCCAGTAGGCAGACGGCCATTTCAGGCCTCAGGCCCCTGAACAACTGTCCACGCCTTTTCCCCAGCAAACAAAACTCACCAGACCAGGCACTTGGTGCCAGATTGCAGAAGCCACTTGGCACTGTCAAACCAGCCTAGCTTGGCAAGGGGGCCATCTTGGGTCTGAGAGGCATCCTGAAAGAAAAGGAATTCCAGTAGTCAGCCGGCCATTTCAGGCCTCAGGCCCCTGAACAACTGTCCACGCCTTTTCCCCAGCAAACAAAACTCACCAGACCAGGCACTTGCTGCCAGATTGCAGAAGCCACTTGGCACTGTCAAACCAGCCTAGCTTGGCAAGGGGCCCTCTTGGGGCTGAGAGGCATTTTGGAGTATAAGGAATCCCAGCAGTCAGCCGGCCATTTGAGGCCTCAGGCCCCTGAACAACTGTCCACACCTTTTCCCCAGCAAACAAAACTCACCAGACCAGGCACTTGCTGCCAGATTGCAGAAGCCACTTGGCACTGTCAAACCAGCCTAGCTTGGCAAGGGGGCCATCTTGGGGCTGAGAGGCATCCTTAAAGAAAAGGAATTCCAGTAGTCAGCCGGCCATTTCAGGCCTCAGGCCCCTGAACAACTGTCCACGCCTTTTCCCCAGCAAACAAAACTCACCAGACCAGGCACTTGCTGCCAGATTGCAGAAGCCACTTGGCACTGTCAAACCAGCCTAGCTTGGCAAGGGGGCCATCTTGGGTCTGAGAGGCATCCTGGAGTATAAGGAATTCCAGGAGTCAGGCGGCCATTTGAGGCCTCAGGCCCCTGAACAACTGTCCACGCCTTTTCCCCAGCAAACAAAACTCACCAGACCAGGCACTTGCTGCCAGATTGCAGAAGCCACTTGGCACTGTCAAACCAGCCTAGCTTGGCAAGGGGGCCATCTTGGGTCTGAGAGGCATCCTGGAGTATAAGGAATTCCAGTAGTCACACGGCCATTTCAGGCCTCAGGCCCCTGAACAACTGTCCACACCTTTTCCCCAGCAAACAAAACTCACCAGGACCAGGCACTTGCTGCCAGATTGCAGAAGCCACTTGGCACTTTCAAACCAGCCTAGCTTGGCAAGGGGGCCATCTTGGGTCTGAGAGGCATCCTAGAGCATAAGGAATCCCAGCAGTCAGCCGGCCATTTGAGGCCTCAGGCCCCTGAACAACTGTCCACACCTTTTCCCCAGCAAACAAAACTCACCAGACCAGGCACTTGGTGCCAGATTGCAGAAGCCACTTGGCACTTTCAAATCAGCCTAGGTTGGCAAGGGGGCCATCTTGCGTCTGAGAGGCATCCTAGAGCATAAGGAATCCCAGCAGTCAGCCGGCCATTTCAGGCCTCAGGCCCCTGAACAACTGTCCACGCCTTTTCCCCAGCAAACAAAACTCACCAGACCAGGCACTTGCTGCCAGATTGCAGAAGCCACTTGGCACTGTCAACCCAGCCTAGCTTGGCAAGGGGGCCATCTTGGGTCTGAGAGGCATCCTGAAAGAAAAGGAATTCCAGTAGTCAGCCGGCCATTTGAGGCCTCAGGCCCCTGAACAACTGTCCACGCCTTTTCCCCAGCAAACAAAACTCACCAGACCAGGCACTTGCTGCCAGATTGCAGAAGCCACTTGGCACTGTCAAACCAGCCTAGGTTGGCAAGGGGGCCATCTTGGGGCTGAGAGGCATCCTGGAGTATAAGGAATCCCAGCAGTCAGCCGGCCATTTGAGGCCTCAGGCCCCTGAACAACTGTCCACGCCTTTTCCCCAGCAAACAAAACTCACCAGACCAGGCACTTGCTGCCAGATTGCAGAAGCCACTTGGCACTGTCAAACCAGCCTAGCTTGGCAAGGGGGCCATCTTGGGTCTGAGAGGCATCCTGGAGTATAAGGAATTCCAGGAGTCAGCCGGCCATTTCAGGCCTCAGGCCCCTGAACAACTGTCCACGCCTTTTCCCCAGCAAACAAAACTCACCAGACCAGGCACTTGGTGCCAGATTGCAGAAGCCACTTGGCACTGTCAAACCAGCCTAGCTTGGCAAGGGGGCCATCTTGGGGCTGAGAGGCATCCTGGAGCATAAGGAATTCCAGTAGTCAGCCGGCCATTTGAGGCCTCAGGCCCCTGAACAACTGTCCACACTTTTTCCCCAGCAAACAAAACTCACCAGACCAGGCACTTGCTGCCAGATTGCAGAAGCCACTTGGCACTGTCAAACCAGCCTAGCTTGGTAGGGGGCCATCTTGGGGCTGAGAGGCATCCTAGAGCATAAGGAATCCCAGCAGTCAGGCGGCCATTTGAGGCCTCAGGCCCCTGAACAACTGTCCACGCCTTTTCCCCAGCAAACAAAACTCACCAGACCAGGCACTTGCTGCCAGATTGCAGAAGCCACTTGGCACTGTCAAACCAGCCTAGCTTGGCAAGGGGGCCATCTTGGGTCTGAGAGGCATCCTGAAAGAAAAGGAATTCCAGTAGTCAGCCGGCCATTTCAGGCCTCAGGCCCCTGAACAACTGTCCACGCCTTTTCCCCAGCAAACAAAACTCACCAGACCAGGCACTTGGTGCCAGATTGCAGAAGCCACTTGGCACTGTCAAACCAGCCTAGGTTGGCAAGGGGGCCATCTTGGGGCTGAGAGGCATCCTGGAGTATAAGGAATCCCAGCAGTCAGCCGGCCATTTGAGGCCTCAGGCCCCTGAACAACTGTCCACGCCTTTTCCCCAGCAAACAAAACTCACCAGACCAGGCACTTGCTGCCAGATTGCAGAAGCCACTTGGCACTGTCAAACCAGCCTAGCTTGGCAAGGGGGCCATCTTGGGGCTGAGAGGCATCCTGGAGTATAAGGAATTCCAGTAGTCAGGCGGCCATTTCAGGCCTCAGGCCCCTGAACAACTGTCCACGCCTTTTCCCCAGCAAACAAAACTCACCAGACCAGGCACTTGGTGCCAGATTGCAGAAGCCACTTGGCACTTTCAAATCAGCCTAGCTTGGCAAGGGGGCCATCTTGGGTCTGAGAGGCATCCTGGAGTATAAGGAATTCCAGCAGTCAGACGGCCATTTGAGGCCTCAGGCCCCTGAACAACTGTCCACACCTTTTCCCCAGCAAACAAAACTCAACAGACCAGGCACTTGGTGCCAGATTGCAGAAGCCTCTTGGCACTGTCAAACCAGCCTAGCTTGGCAAGGGGGCCATCTTGGGTCTGAGAGGCATCCTGGAGTATAAGGAATTCCAGTAGACAGACGGCCATTTGAGGCCTCAGGCCCCTGAACAACTGTCCACGCCTTTTCCCCAGCAAACAAAACTCACCAGACCAGGCACTTGGTGCCAGATTGCAGAAGCCACTTGGCACTGTCAAACCAGCCTAGCTTGGCAAGGGGGCCATCTTGGGTCTGAGAGGCATCCTGGAGCATAAGGAATTCCAGTAGTCAGGCGGCCATTTCAGGCCTCAGGCCCCTGAACAACTGTCCACGCCTTTTCCCCAGCAAACAAAACTCACCAGACCAGGCACTTGCTGCCAGATTGCAGAAGCCACTTGGCACTGTCAAACCAGCCTAGCTTGGCAAGGGGGCCATCTTGGGGCTGAGAGGCATCCTGAAAGAAAAGGAATTCCAGTAGTCAGACGGCCATTTCAGGCCTCAGGCCCCTGAACAACTGTCCACGCCTTTTCCCCAGCAAACAAAACTCACCAGACCAGGCACTTGCTGCCAGATTGCAGAAGCCACTTGGCACTTTCAAATCAGCCTAGGTTGGCAAGGGGGCCATCTTGGGTCTGAGAGGCATCCTAGAGCATAAGGAATCCCAGCAGTCAGCCGGCCATTTGAGGCCTCAGGCCCCTGAACAACTGTCCACACCTTTTCCCCAGCAAACAAAACTCACCAGACCAGGCACTTGCTGCCAGATTGCAGAAGCCACTTGGCACTGTCAAACCAGCCTAGCTTGGCAAGGGGGACATCTTGGGTCTGAGAGGCATCCTGGAGTATAAGGAATTCCAGGAGTCAGGCGGCCATTTGAGGCCTCAGGCCCCTGAACAACTGTCCACGCCTTTTCCCCAGCAAACAAAACTCACCAGACCAGGCACTTGCTGCCAGATTGCAGAAGCCACTTGGCACTGTCAAACCAGCCTAGGTTGGCAAGGGGGCCATCTTGGGGCTGAGAGGCATCCTGGAGTATAAGGAATCCCAGCAGTCAGCCGGCCATTTGAGGCCTCAGGCCCCTGAACAACTGTCCACGCCTTTTCCCCAGCAAACAAAACTCACCAGACCAGGCACTTGCTGCCAGATTGCAGAAGCCACTTGGCACTGTCAAACCAGCCTAGCTTGGCAAGGGGGCCATCTTGGGTCTGAGAGGCATCCTGGAGTATAAGGAATTCCAGGAGTCAGCCGGCCATTTCAGGCCTCAGGCCCCTGAACAACTGTCCACGCCTTTTCCCCAGCAAACAAAACTCACCAGACCAGGCACTTGCTGCCAGATTGCAGAAGCCACTTGGCACTGTCAAACCAGCCTAGCTTGGCAAGGGGGCCATCTTGGGGCTGAGAGGCATCCTGAAAGAAAAGGAATTCCAGTAGTCAGCCGGCCATTTCAGGCCTCAGGCCCCTGAACAACTGTCCACGCCTTTTCCCCAGCAAACAAAACTCACCAGACCAGGCACTTGGTGCCAGATTGCAGAAGCCACTTGGCACTGTCAAACCAGCCTAGCTTGGCAAGGGGGCCATCTTGGGTCTGAGAGGCATCCTGGAGTATAAGGAATTCCAGCAGTCAGACGGCCATTTGAGGCCTCAGGCCCCTGAACAACTGTCCACACCTTTTCCCCAGCAAACAAAACTCACCAGACCAGGCACTTGGTGCCAGATTGCAGAAGCCTCTTGGCACTGTCAAACCAGCCTACGTTGGCAAGGGGGCCATCTTGGGGCTGAGAGGCATCCTAGAGCATAAGGAATTCCAGTAGGCAGACGGCCATTTCAGGCCTCAGGCCCCTGAACAACTGTCCACGCCTTTTCCCCAGCAAACAAAACTCACCAGACCAGGCACTTGGTGCCAGATTGCAGAAGCCACTTGGCACTGTCAAACCAGCCTAGCTTGGCAAGGGGGCCATCTTGGGTCTGAGAGGCATCCTGAAAGAAAAGGAATTCCAGTAGTCAGCCGGCCATTTCAGGCCTCAGGCCCCTGAACAACTGTCCACGCCTTTTCCCCAGCAAACAAAACTCACCAGACCAGGCACTTGCTGCCAGATTGCAGAAGCCACTTGGCACTGTCAAACCAGCCTAGCTTGGCAAGGGGGCCATCTTGGGTCTGAGAGGCATCCTGAAAGAAAAGGAATTCCAGTAGTCAGCCGGCCATTTGAGGCCTCAGGCCCCTGAACAACTGTCCACGCATTTTCCCCAGCAAACAAAACTCACCAGACCAGGAACTTGGTGCCAGATTGCAGAAGCCACTTGGCACTGTCAAACCAGCCTAGCTTGGCAAGGGGGCCATCTTGGGTCTGAGAGGCATCCTGAAAGAAAAGGAATTCCAGTAGTCAGCCGGCCATTTCAGGCCTCAGGCCCCTGAACAACTGTCCACGCCTTTTCCCCAGCAAACAAAACTCACCAGACCAGGCACTTGCTGCCAGATTGCAGAAGCCACTTGGCACTGTCAAACCAGCCTAGCTTGGCAAGGGGGCCATCTTGGGTCTGAGAGGCATCCTGGAGTATAAGGAATCCCAGCGGTCAGCCGGCCATTTGAGGCCTCAGGCCCCTGAACAACTGTCCACGCCTTTTCCCCAGCAAACAAAACTCACCAGACCAGGCACTTGCTGCCAGATTGCAGAAGCCACTTGGCACTGTCAAACCAGCCTAGCTTGGCAAGGGGGCCATCTTGGGTCTGAGAGGCATCCTGGAGTATAAGGAATTCCAGTAGTCAGCCGGCCATTTCAGGCCTCCGGCCCCTGAACAACTGTCCATGCCTTTTCCCCAGCAAACAAAACTCACCAGACCAGGCACTTGCTGCCAGATTGCAGAAGCCACTTGGCACTGTCAAACCAGCCTAGCTTGGCAAGGGGGCCATCTTGGGGCTGAGAGGCATCCTAGAGCATAAGGAATTCCAGTAGGCAGACGGCCATTTGAGGCCTCAGGCCCCTGAACAACTGTCCACGCCTTTTCCCCAGCAAACAAAACTCACCAGACCAGGCACTTGCTGCCAGATTGCAGAAGCCACTTGGCACTGTCAAACCAGCCTAGCTTGGCAAGGGGGCCATCTTGGGTCTGAGAGGCATCCTGAAAGAAAAGGAATTCCAGTAGTCAGCCGGCCATTTCAGGCCTCAGGCCCCTGAACAACTGTCCACGCCTTTTCCCCAGCAAACAAAACTCACCAGACCAGGCACTTGCTGCCAGATTGCAGAAGCCACTTGGCACTTTCAAATCAGCCTAGGTTGGCAAGGGGGCCATCTTGGGTCTGAGAGGCATCCTGGAGCATAAGGAATTCCAGCAGTCAGACGGCCATTTGAGGCCTCAGGCCCCTGAACAACTGTCCACGCCTTTTCCCCAGCAAACAAAACTCACCAGACCAGGAACTTGGTGCCAGATTGCAGAAGCCACTTGGCACTGTCAAACCAGCCTAGCTTGGCAAGGGGGCCATCTTGGGGCTGAGAG
The DNA here is from genome assembly GCF_963513975.1 of Fringilla coelebs. Taxonomy (NCBI): domain Eukaryota; kingdom Metazoa; phylum Chordata; class Aves; order Passeriformes; family Fringillidae; genus Fringilla; species Fringilla coelebs. The sequence goes on along the minus strand of NC_140066.1, from coordinate 3,475,252 downwards.
GCATCCTGGAGTATAAGGAATTCCAGTAGTCACACGGCCATTTGAGGCCTCAGGCCCCTGAACAACTGTCCACGCATTTTCCCCAGCAAACAAAACTCACCAGACCAGGAACTTGCTGCCAGATTGCAGAAGCCACTTGGCACTGTCAAACCAGCCTAGGTTGGCAAGGGGGCCATCTTGGGGCTGAGAGGCATCCTGGAGTATAAGGAATTCCAGGAGTCAGCCGGCCATTTGAGGCCTCAGGCCCCTGAACAACTGTCCACGCCTTTTCCCCAGCAAACAAAACTCACCAGACCAGGCACTTGCTGCCAGATTGCAGAAGCCACTTGGCACTGTCAAACCAGCCTAGCTTGGCAAGGGGGCCATCTTGGGTCTGAGAGGCATCCTAGAGCATAAGGAATCCCAGCAGTCAGCCGGCCATTTGAGGCCTCAGGCCCCTGAACAACTGTCCACACCTTTTCCCCAGCAAACAAAACTCACCAGACCAGGCACTTGCTGCCAGATTGCAGAAGCCACTTGGCACTGTCAAACCAGCCTAGCTTGGCAAGGGGGCCATCTTGGGTCTGAGAGGCATCCTTAAAGAAAAGGAATTCCAGTAGTCAGCCGGCCATTTCAGGCCTCAGGCCCCTGAACAATTGTCCACGCCTTTTCCCCAGCAAACAAAACTCAGCAGACCAGGCACTTGCTGCCAGATTGCAGAAGCCACTTGGCACTGTCAAACCAGCCTAGCTTGGCAAGGGGGCCATCTTGGGGCTGAGAGGCATCCTGGAGTATAAGGAATTCCAGGAGTCAGGCGGCCATTTGAGGCCTCAGGCCCCTGAACAACTGTCCACGCCTTTTCCCCAGCAAACAAAACTCACCAGACCAGGCACTTGCTGCCAGATTGCAGAAGCCACTTGGCACTGTCAAACCAGCCTAGCTTGGCAAGGGGGCCATCTTGGGGCTGAGAGGCATCCTAGAGCATAAGGAATCCCAGCAGTCAGCCGGCCATTTCAGGCCTCAGGCCCCTGAACAACTGTCCACGCCTTTTCCCCAGCAAACAAAACTCACCAGACCAGGCACTTGCTGCCAGATTGCAGAAGCCACTTGGCACTGTCAACCCAGCCTAGCTTGGCAAGGGGGCCATCTTGGGTCTGAGAGGCATCCTGAAAGAAAAGGAATTCCAGTAGTCAGCCGGCCATTTGAGGCCTCAGGCCCCTGAACAACTGTCCACGCCTTTTCCCCAGCAAACAAAACTCACCAGACCAGGCACTTGCTGCCAGATTGCAGAAGCCACTTGGCACTGTCAAACCAGCCTAGGTTGGCAAGGGGGCCATCTTGGGGCTGAGAGGCATCCTGGAGTATAAGGAATCCCAGCAGTCAGCCGGCCATTTGAGGCCTCAGGCCCCTGAACAACTGTCCACGCCTTTTCCCCAGCAAACAAAACTCACCAGACCAGGCACTTGCTGCCAGATTGCAGAAGCCACTTGGCACTGTCAAACCAGCCTAGCTTGGCAAGGGGGCCATCTTGGGTCTGAGAGGCATCCTGGAGTATAAGGAATTCCAGGAGTCAGCCGGCCATTTCAGGCCTCAGGCCCCTGAACAACTGTCCACGCCTTTTCCCCAGCAAACAAAACTCACCAGACCAGGCACTTGGTGCCAGATTGCAGAAGCCACTTGGCACTGTCAAACCAGCCTAGCTTGGCAAGGGGGCCATCTTGGGTCTGAGAGGCATCCTGAAAGAAAAGGAATTCCAGTAGTCAGCCGGCCATTTCAAGCCTCAGGCCCCTGAACAACTGTCCACGCCTTTTCCCCAGCAAACAAAACTCACCAGACCAGGCACTTGGTGCCAGATTGCAGAAGCCACTTGGCACTGTCAAACCAGCCTAGCTTGGCAAGGGGGCCATCTTGGGTCTGAGAGGCATCCTGGAGCATAAGGAATTCCAGTAGTCAGACGGCCATTTGAGGCCTCAGGCCCCTGAACAACTGTCCACACTTTTTCCCCAGCAAACAAAACTCACCAGACCAGGCACTTGCTGCCAGATTGCAGAAGCCACTTGGCACTGTCAAACCAGCCTAGCTTGGTAGGGGGCCATCTTGGGGCTGAGAGGCATCCTGGAGTATAAGGAATTCCAGCAGTCAGACGGCCATTTGAGGCCTCAGGCCCCTGAACAACTGTCCACACCTTTTCCCCAGCAAACAAAACTCACCAGACCAGGCACTTGGTGCCAGATTGCAGAAGCCTCTTGGCACTGTCAAACCAGCCTAGGTTGGCAAGGGGGCCATCTTGGGGCTGAGAGGCATCCTAGAGCATAAGGAATTCCAGTAGTCAGCCGGCCATTTCAGGCCTCAGGCCCCTGAACAACTGTCCACACCTTTTCCCCAGCAAACAAAACTCACCAGACCAGGCACTTGCTGCCAGATTGCAGAAGCCACTTGGCACTGTCAAACCAGCCTAGCTTGGCAAGGGGGCCATCTTGGGTCTGAGAGGCATCCTGAAAGAAAAGGAATTCCAGTAGTCAGCCGGCCATTTCAGGCCTCAGGCCCCTGAACAACTGTCCACGCCTTTTCCCCAGCAAACAAAACTCACCAGACCAGGCACTTGCTGCCAGATTGCAGAAGCCACTTGGCACTGTCAAACCAGCCTAGCTTGGCAAGGGGGCCATCTTGGGGCTGAGAGGCATTTTGGAGTATAAGGAATACCAGTAGTCAGGCGGCCATTTGAGGCCTCAGGCCCCTGAACAACTGTCCACGCATTTTCCCCAGCAAACAAAACTCACCAGACCAGGCACTTGCTGCCAGATTGCAGAAGCCACTTGGCACTGTCAAACCAGCCTAGCTTGGCAAGGGGGCCATCTTGGGGCTGAGAGGCATCCTGAAAGAAAAGGAATTCCAGTAGTCAGGCGGCCATTTCAGGCCTCAGGCCCCTGAACAACTGTCCACGCATTTTCCCCAGCAAACAAAACTCACCAGACCAGGAACTTGGTGCCAGATTGCAGAAGCCACTTGGCACTGTCAAACCAGCCTAGCTTGGCAAGGGGGCCATCTTGGGTCTGAGAGGCATCCTGAAAGAAAAGGAATTCCAGTAGTCAGCCGGCCATTTCAGGCCTCAGGCCCCTGAACAACTGTCCACGCCTTTTCCCCAGCAAACAAAACTCACCAGACCAGGCACTTGCTGCCAGATTGCAGAAGCCACTTGGCACTGTCAAACCAGCCTAGCTTGGCAAGGGGGCCATCTTGGGTCTGAGAGGCATCCTGGAGTATAAGGAATTCCAGTAGTCACACGGCCATTTCAGGCCTCAGGCCCCTGAACAACTGTCCACACCTTTTCCCCAGCAAACAAAACTCACCAGACCAGGCACTTGGTGCCAGATTGCAGAAGCCACTTGGCACTGTCAAACCAGCCTAGCTTGGCAAAGGGGCCATCTTGGGTCTGAGAGGCATCCTGAAAGAAAAGGAATTCCAGTAGTCAGCCGGCCATTTCAGGCCTCAGGCCCCTGAACAACTGTCCACGCCTTTTCCCCAGCAAACAAAACTCACCAGACCAGGCACTTGGTGCCAGATTGCAGAAGCCACTTGGCACTGTCAAACCAGCCTAGCTTGGCAAGGGGGCCATCTTGGGTCTGAGAGGCATCCTGGAGTATAAGGAATCCCAGCAGTCAGCCGGCCATTTGAGGCCTCAGGCCCCTGAACAACTGTCCACGCCTTTTCCCCAGCAAACAAAACTCACCAGACCAGGCACTTGCTGCCAGATTGCAGAAGCCACTTGGCACTGTCAAACCAGCCTAGCTTGGCAAGGGGGCCATCTTGGGTCTGAGAGGCATCCTGGAGTATAAGGAATTCCAGTAGTCAGCCGGCCATTTCAGGCCTCCGGCCCCTGAACAACTGTCCACGCCTTTTCCCCAGCAAACAAAACTCACCAGACCAGGCACTTGCTGCCAGATTGCAGAAGCCACTTGGCACTGTCAAACCAGCCTAGCTTGGCAAGGGGGCCATCTTGGGGCTGAGAGGCATCCTAGAGCATAAGGAATTCCAGTAGGCAGACGGCCATTTGAGGCCTCAGGCCCCTGAACAACTGCCCACACCTTTTCCCCAGCAAACAAAACTCACCAGACCAGGCACTTGCTGCCAGATTGCAGAAGCCACTTGGCACTGTCAAACCAGCCTAGCTTGGCAAGGGGGCCATCTTGGGTCTGAGAGGCATCCTGAAAGAAAAGGAATTCCAGTAGTCAGCCGGCCATTTGAGGCCTCAGGCCCCTGAACAACTGTCCACGCATTTTCCCCAGCAAACAAAACTCACCAGACCAGGAACTTGCTGCCAGATTGCAGAAGCCACTTGGCACTGTCAAACCAGCCTAGGTTGGCAAGGGGGCCATCTTGGGGCTGAGAGGCATCCTGGAGTATAAGGAATTCCAGGAGTCAGCCGGCCATTTCAGGCCTCAGGCCCCTGAACAACTGTCCACGCCTTTTCCCCAGCAAACAAAACTCACCAGACCAGGCACTTGCTGCCAGATTGCAGAAGCCACTTGGCACTGTCAAACCAGCCTAGCTTGGCAAGGGGGCCATCTTGGGTCTGAGAGGCATCCTGAAAGAAAAGGAATTCCAGTAGTCAGCCGGCCATTTGAGGCCTCAGGCCCCTGAATAACTGTCCACGCCTTTTCCCCAGCAAACAAAACTCACCAGACCAGGCACTTGGTGCCAGATTGCAGAAGCCACTTGGCACTGTCAAACCAGCCTAGCTTGGCAAGGGGGCCATCTTGGGTCTGAGAGGCATCCTGAAAGAAAAGGAATTCCAGTAGTCAGCCGGCCATTTCAGGCCTCAGGCCCCTGAACAACTGTCCACGCCTTTTCCCCAGCAAACAAAACTCACTAGACTAGGCACTTGCTGCCAGATTGCAGAAGCCACTTGGCACTTACAAATCAGCCTAGCTTGGCAAGGGGGCCATCTTGGGTCTGAGAGGCATCCTGGAGCATAAGGAATTCCAGTAGTCAGACGGCCATTTCAGGCCTCAGGCCCCTGAACAACTGTCCACGCCTTTTCCCCAGCAAACAAAACTCACCAGACCAGGCACTTGCTGCCAGATTGCAGAAGGCACTTGGCACTGTCAAACCAGCCTAGCTTGGCAAGGGGGCCATCTTGGGTCTGAGAGGCATCCTGAAAGAAAAGGAATTCCAGTAGTCAGCCGGCCATTTCAGGCCTCAGGCCCCTGAACAACTGTCCACGCCTTTTCCCCAGCAAACAAAACTCACCAGACCAGGCACTTGGTGCCAGATTGCAGAAGCCACTTGGCACTGTCAAACCAGCCTAGGTTGGCAAGGGGGCCATCTTGGGTCTGAGAGGCATCCTGGAGCATAAGGAATTCCAGTAGTCAGACGGCCATTTGAGGCCTCAGGCCCCTGAACAACTGCACACGCATTTTCCCCAGCAAACAAAACTCACCAGACCAGGAACTTGCTGCCAGATTGCAGAAGCCACTTGGCACTGTCAAACCAGCCTAGCTTGGAGAGGGGGCCATCATGGGTCTGAGAGGCATCCTAGAGCATAAGGAATCCCAGCAGTCAGGCGGCCATTTGAGGCCTCAGGCCCCTGAACAACTGTCCACGCCTTTTCCCCAGCAAACAAAACTCACCAGACCAGGCACTTGCTGCCAGATTGCAGAAGCCACTTGGCACTGTCAAACCAGCCTAGCTTGGCAAGGGGGCCATCTTGGGGCTGAGAGGCATTTTGGAGTATAAGGAATTCCAGTAGTCAGACGGCCATTTCAGGCCTCAGGCCCCTGAACGACTGTCCACGCCTTTTCCCCAGCAAACAAAACTCACCAGACCAGGCACTTGCTGCCAGATTGCAGAAGCCACTTGGCACTGTCAAACCAGCCTAGCTTGGCAAGGGGGCCATCTTGGGGCTGAGAGGCATCCTGGAGTATAAGGAATTCCAGTAGTCAGCTGGCCATTTCAGGCCTCAGGCCCCTGAACAACTGTCCACACCTTTTCCCCAGCAAACAAAACTCACCAGACCAGGCACTTGCTGCCAGATTGCAGAAGCCACTTGGCACTGTCAAACCAGCCTAGCTTGGCAAGGGGGCCATCTTGGGTCTGAGAGGCATCCTGAAAGAAAAGGAATTCCAGTAGTCAGACGGCCATTTCAGGCCTCAGGCCCCTGAACAACTGTCCACGCCTTTTCCCCAGCAAACAAAACTCACCAGACCAGGCACTTGCTGCCAGATTGCAGAAGCCACTTGGCACTGTCAAACCAGCCGAGGTTGGCAAGGGGGCCATCTTGGGTCTGAGAGGCATCCTGGAGCATAAGGAATTCCAGTAGTCAGCCGGCCATTTCAGGCCTCAGGCCCCTGAACAACTGTCCACGCCTTTTCCCCAGCAAACAAAACTCACCAGACCAGGCACTTGCTGCCAGATTGCAGAAGCCACTTGGCACTGTCAAACCAGCCTAGGTTGGCAAGGGGGCCATCTTGGGGCTGAGAGGCATCCTGGAGTATAAGGAATCCCAGCAGTCAGCCGGCCATTTGAGGCCTCAGGCCCCTGAACAACTGTCCACGCCTTTTCCCCAGCAAACAAAACTCACCAGACCAGGCACTTGCTGCCAGATTGCAGAAGCCACTTGGCACTGTCAAACCAGCCTAGCTTGGCAAGGGGGCCATCTTGGGTCTGAGAGGCATCCTGGAGTATAAGGAATTCCAGTAGTCAGGCGGCCATTTCAGGCCTCAGGCCCCTGAACAACTGTCCACGCCTTTTCCCCAGCAAACAAAACTCACCAGACCAGGCACTTGGTGCCAGATTGCAGAAGCCACATGGCACTTTCAAATCAGCCTAGCTTGGCAAGGGGGACACCTTGGGTCTGAGAGGCATCCTGGAGTATAAGGAATTCCAGGAGTCAGCCGGCCATTTCAGGCCTCAGGCCCCTGAACAACTGTCCACGCCTTTTCCCCAGCAAACAAAACTCACCAGACCAGGCACTTGCTGCCAGATTGCAGAAGCCACTTGGCACTGTCAAACCAGCCTAGCTTGGCAAGGGGGCCATCTTGGGTCTGAGAGGCATCCTGAAAGAAAAGGAATTCCAGTAGTCAGACGGCCATTTCAGGCCTCAGGCCCCTGAACAACTGTCCACGCCTTTTCCCCAGCAAACAAAACTCACCAGACCAGGCACTTGCTGCCAGATTGCAGAAGCCACTTGGCACTGTCAAACCAGCCTAGCTTGGCAAGGGGGCCATCTTGGGTCTGAGAGGCATTTTGGAGTATAAGGAATCCCAGCAGTCAGCCGGCCATTTGAGGCCTCAGGCCCCTGAACAACTGTCCACGCCTTTTCCCCAGCAAACAAAACTCACCAGACCAGGCACTTGCTGCCAGATTGCAGAAGCCACTTGGCACTGTCAAACCAGCCTAGCTTGGCAAGGGGGCCATCTTGGGGCTGAGAGGCATCCTAGAGCATAAGGAATTCCAGTAGTCAGACGGCCATTTGAGGCCTCAGGCCCCTGAACAACTGTCCACACCTTTTCCCCAGCAAACAAAACTCACCAGACCAGGCACTTGCTGCCAGATTGCAGAAGCCACTTGGCACTGTCAAACCAGCCTAGCTTGGCAAGGGGGCCATCTTGGGTCTGAGAGGCATCCTGAAAGAAAAGGAATTCCAGTAGTCAGCCGGCCATTTCAGGCCTCAGGCCCCTGAACAACTGTCCACGCATTTTCCCCAGCAAACAAAACTCACCAGACCAGGCACTTGCTGCCAGATTGCAGAAGCCACTTGGCACTGTCAAACCAGCCTAGCTTGGCAAGGGGGCCATCTTGGGTCTGAGAGGCATCCTGGAGTGTAAGGAATTCCAGGAGTCAGCCGGCCATTTCAGGCCTCAGGCCCCTGAACAACTGTCCACGCCTTTTCCCCAGCAAACAAAACTCACCAGACCAGGCACTTGCTGCCAGATTGCAGAAGCCACTTGGCACTTTCAAATCAGCCTAGCTTGGCAAGGGGGCCATCTTGGGGCTGAGAGGCATCCTAGAGCATAAGGAATTCCAGTAGTCAGACGGCCATTTGAGGCCTCAGGCCCCTGAACAACTGTCCACGCCTTTTCCCCAGCAAACAAAACTCACCAGACCAGGCACTTGCTGCCAGATTGCAGAAGGCACTTGGCACTGTCAAACCAGCCTAGCTTGGCAAGGGGGCCATCTTGGGTCTGAGAGGCATCCTGAAAGAAAAGGAATTCCAGTAGTCAGCCGGCCATTTCAGGCCTCAGGCCCCTGAACAACTGTCCACGCCTTTTCCCCAGCAAACAAAACTCACCAGACCAGGCACTTGGTGCCAGATTGCAGAAGCCACTTGGCACTGTCAAACCAGCCTAGCTTGGCAAGGGGGCCATCTTGGGGCTGAGAGGCATCCTGGAGGATAAGGAATCCCAGCAGTCAGCCGGCCATTTGAGGCCTCAGGCCCCTGAACAACTGTCCACGCCTTTTCCCCAGCAAACAAAACTCACCAGACCAGGCACTTGCTGCCAGATTGCAGAAGCCACTTGGCACTGTCAAACCAGCCTAGCTTGGCAAGGGGGCCATCTTGGGTCTGAGAGGCATCCTGGAGTATAAGGAATTCCAGTAGTCAGCCGGCCATTTCAGGCCTCAGGCCCCTGAACAACTGTCCACGCCTTTTCCCCAGCAAACAAAACTCACCAGACCAGGCACTTGCTGCCAGATTGCAGAAGCCACTTGGCACTGTCAAACCAGCCTAGGTTGGCAAGGGGGCCATCTTGGGTCTGAGAGGCATCCTAGAGCATAAGGAATCCCAGCAGTCAGCCGGCCATTTGAGGCCTCAGGCCCCTGAACAACTGTCCACGCCTTTTCCCCAGCAAACAAAAATCACCAGACCAGGCACTTGCTGCCAGATTGCAGAAGCCACTTGGCACTGTCAAACCAGCCTAGCTTGGCAAGGGGGCCATCTTGGGTCTGAGAGGCATCCTGAAAGAAAAGGAATTCCAGTAGTCAGCCGGCCATTTGAGGCCTCAGGCCCCTGAACAACTGTCCACGCCTTTTCCCCAGCAAACAAAACTCACCAGACCAGGCACTTGCTGCCAGATTGCAGAAGCCACTTGGCACTGTCAAACCAGCCTAGCTTGGCAAGGGGGCCATCTTGGGTCTGAGAGGCATCCTGAAAGAAAAGGAATTCCAGTAGTCAGCCGGCCATTTGAGGCCTCAGGCCCCTGAACAACTGTCCACACCTTTTCCCCAGCAAACAAAACTCACCAGACCAGGCACTTGCTGCCAGATTGCAGAAGCCACTTGGCACTTTCAAATCAGCCTAGCTTGGCAAGGGGGCCATCTTGGGTCTGAGAGGCATCCTGGAGCATAAGGAATTCCAGGAGTCAGCCGGCCATTTCAGGCCTCAGGCCCCTGAACAACTGTCCACGCCTTTTCCCCAGCAAACAAAACTCACCAGACCAGGCACTTGGTGCCAGATTGCAGAAGCCACTTGGCACTGTCAAACCAGCCTAGCTTGGCAAGGGGGCCATCTTGGGGCTGAGAGGCATCCTGCAGCATAAAGAATTCCAGTAGTCAGGCGGCCATTTCAGGCCTCAGGCCCCTGAACAACTGTCCACGCCTTTTCCCCAGCAAACAAAACTCACCAGACCAGGCACTTGCTGCCAGATTGCAGAAGCCACTTGGCACTGTCAAACTAGCCTAGCTTGGCAAGGGGGCCATCTTGGGGCTGAGAGGCATCCTGAAAACAAGGAATTCCAGTAGTCAGCCGGCCATTTCAGGCCTCAGGCCCCTGAACAACTGTCCACGCCTTTTCCCCAGCAAACAAAACTCACCAGACCAGGCACTTGCTGCCAGATTGCAGAAGCCACTTGGCACTTTCAAACCAGCCTAGGTTGGCAAGGGGGCCATCTTGGGTCTGAGAGGTATCCTGGAGCATAAGGAATTCCAGTAGTCAGCCGGCCATTTCAGGCCTCAGGCCCCTGAACAACTGTCCACACCTTTTCCCCAGCAAACAAAACTCACCAGACCAGGCACTTGCTGCCAGATTGCAGAAGCCACTTGGCACTGTCAAACCAGCCTAGCTTGGCAAGGGGGCCATCTTGGGTCTGAGAGGCATCCTGAAAGAAAATGAATTCCAGTAGTCAGACGGCCATTTCAGGCCTCAGGCCCCTGAACAACTGTCCACGCCTTTTCCCCAGCAAACAAAACTCACCAGACCAGGCACTTGCTGCCAGATTGCAGAAGCCACTTGGCACTGTCAAACCAGCCTAGCTTGGCAAGGGGGCCATCTTGGGTCTGAGAGGCATCCTGAAAGAAAAGGAATTCCAGTAGTCAGACGGCCATTTCAGGCCTCAGGCCCCTGAACAACTGTCCACGCATTTTCCCCAGCAAACAAAACTCACCAGACCAGGCACTTGCTGCCAGATTGCAGAAGCCACTTGGCACTTTCAAATCAGCCTAGCTTGGCAAGGGGGCCATCTTGGGTCTGAGAAGCATCCTGGAGTATAAGGAATTCCAGGAGTCAGCCGGCCATTTCAGGCCTCAGGCCCCTGAACAACTGTCCACGCCTTTTCCCCAGCAAACAAAACTCACCAGACCAGGCACTTGGTGCCAGATTGCAGAAGCCACTTGGCACTGTCAAACCAGCCTAGCTTGGCAAGGGGGCCATCTTGGGTCTGAGAGGCATCCTAGAGCATAAGGAATCCCAGGAGTCAGCCGGCCATTTGAGGCCTCAGGCCCCTGAACAACTGTCCACACCTTTTCCCCAGCAAACAAAACTCACCAGACCAGGCACTTGCTGCCAGATTGCAGAAGCCACTTGGCACTTTCAAATCAGCCTAGCTTGGCAAGGGGGCCATCTTGGGTCTGAGAGGCATCCTGGAGCATAAGGAATTCCAGTAGTCACACGGCCATTTCAGGCCTCAGGCCCCTGAACAACTGTCCACACCTTTTCCCCAGCAAACAAAACTCACCAGACCAGGCACTTGCTGCCAGATTGCAGAAGCCACTTGGCACTTTCACATCAGCCTAGGTTGGCAAGGGGGCAATCTTGGGTCTGAGAGGCATCCTAGAGCATAAGGAATCCCAGCAGTCAGCCGGCCATTTCAGGCCTCAGGCCCCTGAACAACTGTCCACACCTTTTCCCCAGCAAACAAAACTCACCAGACCAGGCACTTGCTGCCAGATTGCAGAAGCCACTTGGCACTGTCAAACCAGCCTAGCTTGGCAAGGGGGCCATCTTGGGTCTGAGAGGTATCCTGGAGCATAAGGAATTCCAGTAGTCACACGGCCATTTGAGGCCTCAGGCCCCTGAACAACTGTCCACACCTTTTCCCCAGCAAATAAAACTCACCAGACCAGGCACTTGCTGCCAGATTGCAGAAGCCACTTGGCACTGTCAAACCAGCCTAGCTTGGCAAGGGGGCCATCTTGGGGCTGAGAGGCATCCTGGAGCATAAGGAATTCCAGTAGTCAGACGGCCATTTGAGGCCTCAGGCCCCTGAACAACTGTCCACACTTTTTCCCCAGCAAACAAAACTCACCAGACCAGGCACTTGCTGCCAGATTGCAGAAGCCACTTGGCACTGTCAAACCAGCCTAGCTTGGCAAGGGGGCCATCTTGGGGCTGAGAGGCATCCTGAAAGAAAAGGAATTCCAGTAGTCAGCCGGCCATTTCAGGCCTCAGGCCCCTGAACAACTGTCCACGCCTTTTCCCCAGCAAACAAAACTCACCAGACCAGGCACTTGGTGCCAGATTGCAGAAGCCACTTGGCACTGTCAAACCAGCCTAGCTTGGCAAGGGGGCCATCTTGGGGCTGAGAGGCATCCTGAAAGAAAAGGAATTCCAGTAGTCAGCCGGCCATTTCAGGCCTCAGGCCCCTGAACAACTGTCCACGCCTTTTCCCCAGCAAACAAAACTCACCAGACCAGGCACTTGCTGCCAGATTGCAGAAGCCACTTGGCACTTTCAAATCAGCCTAGGTTGGCAAGGGGGCCATCTTGGGTCTGAGAGGCATCCTGGAGCATAAGGAATTCCAGTAGTCAGACGGCCATTTCAGGCCTCAGGCCCCTGAACAACTGTCCACGCCTTTTCCCCAGAAACAAAACTCACCAGACCAGGCACTTGCTGCCAGATTGCAGAAGCCACTTGGCACTGTCAAACCAGCCTAGCTTGGCAAGGGGGCCATCTTGGGGCTGAGAGGCATCCTGAAAGAAAAGGAATTCCAGTAGTCAGACGGCCATTTCAGGCCTCAGGCCCCTGAACAACTGTCCACGCCTTTTCCCCAGCAAACAAAACTCACCAGACCAGGCACTTGCTGCCAGATTGCAGAAGCCACTTGGCACTTTCAAATCAGCCTAGCTTGGCAAGGGGGCCATCTTGGGTCTGAGAGGCATCCTGGAGTATAAGGAATTCCAGGAGTCAGCCGGCCATTTCAGGCCTCAGGCCCCTGAACAACTGTCCACGCCTTTTCCCCAGCAAACAAAACTCACCAGACCAGGCACTTGCTGCCAGATTGCAGAAGCCACTTGGCACTGTCAAACCAGCCTAGCTTGGCAAGGGGGCCATCTTGGGGCTGAGAGGCATCCTAGAGCATAAGGAATTCCAGTAGGCAGACGGCCATTTGAGGCCTCAGGCCCCTGAACAACTGTCCACGCCTTTTCCCCAGCAAACAAAACTCACCAGACCAGGCACTTGCTGCCAGATTGCAGAAGCCACTTGGCACTGTCAAACCAGCCTAGCTTGGCAAGGGGGCCATCTTGGGGCTGAGAGGCATCCTGAAAGAAAAGGAATTCCAGTAGTCAGCCGGCCATTTCAGGCCTCAGGCCCCTGAACAACTGTCCACGCCTTTTCCCCAGCAAACAAAACTCACCAGACCAGGCACTTGGTGCCAGATTGCAGAAGCCACTTGGCACTGTCAAACCAGCCTAGGTTGGCAAGGAGGCCATCTTGGGTCTGAGAGGCATCCTGCAGCATAAAGAATTCCAGTAGTCAGGCGGCCATTTCAGGCCTCAGGCCCCTGAACAACTGTCCACGCCTTTTCCCCAGCAAACAAAACTCACCAGACCAGGCACTTGCTGCCAGATTGCAGAAGCCACTTGGCACTGTCAAACTAGCCTAGCTTGGCAAGGGGGCCATCTTGGGGCTGAGAGGCATCCTGAAAACAAGGAATTCCAGTAGTCAGCCGGCCATTTCAGGCCTCAGGCCCCTGAACAACTGTCCACGCCTTTTCCCCAGCAAACAAAACTCACCAGACCAGGCACTTGCTGCCAGATTGCAGAAGCCACTTGGCACTTTCAAATCAGCCTAGCTTGGCAAGGGGGCCATCTTGGGTCTGAGAGGTATCCTGGAGCATAAGGAATTCCAGTAGTCACACGGCCATTTGAGGCCTCAGGCCCCTGAACAACTGTCCACACCTTTTCCCCAGCAAATAAAACTCACCAGACCAGGCACTTGCTGCCAGATTGCAGAAGCCACTTGGCACTGTCAAACCAGCCTAGCTTGGCAAGGGGGCCATCTTGGGGCTGAGAGGCATCCTGGAGCATAAGGAATTCCAGTAGTCAGACGGCCATTTGAGGCCTCAGGCCCCTGAACAACTGTCCACGCCTTTTCCCCAGCAAACAAAACTCACCAGACCAGGCACTTGCTGCCAGATTGCAGAAGCCACTTGGCACTGTCAAACCAGCCTAGCTTGGCAAGGGGGCCATCTTGGGGCTGAGAGGCATCCTGGAGCATAAGGAATTCCAGTAGTCAGACGGCCATTTCAGGCCTCAGGCCCCTGAACAACTGTCCACGCATTTTCCCCAGCAAACAAAACTCACCAGACCAGGAACTTGGTGCCAGATTGCAGAAGCCACTTGGCACTGTCAAACCAGCCTAGCTTGGCAAGGGGGTCATCTTGGGTCTGAGAGGCATCCTGAAAGAAAAGGAATTCCAGTAGTCAGCCGGCCATTTCAAGCCTCAGGCCCCTGAACAAGTGTCCACGCCTTTTCCCCAGCAAACAAAACTCACCAGACCAGGCACTTGGTGCCAGATTGCAGAAGCCACTTGGCACTGTCAAACCAGCCTAGCTTGGCAAGGGGGCCATCTTGGGGCTGAGAGGCATCCTAGAGCATAAGGAATCCCAGCAGTCAGCCGGCCATTTGAGGCCTCAGGCCCCTGAACAACTGTCCACACCTTTTCCCCAGCAAACAAAACTCACCAGACCAGGCACTTGCTGCCAGATTGCAGAAGCCACTTGGCACTGTCAAACCAGCCTAGGTTGGCAAGGGGGCCATCTTGGGTCTGAGAGGCATCCTGAAAGAAAAGGAATTCCAGTAGTCAGCCGGCCATTTCAGGCCTCAGGCCCCTGAACAACTGTCCACGCCTTTTCCCCAGCAAACAAAACTCACCAGACCAGGCACTTGGTGCCAGATTGCAGAAGCCACTTGGCACTGTCAAACCAGCCTAGCTTGGCAAGGGGGCCATCTTGGGTCTGAGAGGCATCCTGGAGCATAAGGAATTCCAGTAGTCAGACGGCCATTTGAGGCCTCAGGCCCCTGAACAACTGTCCACACTTTTTCCCCAGCAAACAAAACTCACCAGACCAGGAACTTGCTGCCAGATTGCAGAAGCCACTTGGCACTGTCAAACCAGCCTAGCTTGGCAAGGGGGCCATCTTGGGTCTGAGAGGCATCCTGAAAGAAAAGGAATTCCAGTAGTCAGCCGGCCATTTCAGGCCTCAGGCCCCTGAACAACTGTCCACGCCTTTTCCCCAGCAAACAAAACTCACCAGACCAGGCACTTGCTGCCAGATTGCAGAAGCCACTTGGCACTGTCAAACCAGCCTAGCTTGGCAAGGGGGCCATCTTGGGGCTGAGAGGCATCCTGGAGTATAAGGAATTCCAGTAGACATACGGCCATTTGAGGCCTCAGGCCCCTGAACAACTGTCCACGCCTTTTCCCCAGCAAACAAAACTCACCAGACCAGGCACTTGCTGCCAGATTGCAGAAGCCACTTGGCACTGTCAAACCAGCCTAGCTTGGCAAGGGGGCCATCTTGGGTCTGAGAGGCATCCTGAAAGAAAAGGAATTCCAGTAGTCAGCCGGCCATTTCAGGCCTCAGGCCCCTGAACAACTGTCCACGCCTTTTCCCCAGCAAACAAAACTCACCAGACCAGGCACTTGGTGCCAGATTGCAGAAGCCACTTGGCACTTTCAAATCAGCCAAGGTTGGCAAGGGGGCCATCTTGGGTCTGAGAGGCATCCTGGAGCATAAGGAATTCCAGTAGTCAGACGGCCATTTCAGGCCTCAGGCCCCTGAACAACTGTCCACGCCATTTCCCCAGCAAACAAAACTCACCAGACCAGGCACTTGCTGCCAGATTGCAGAAGCCACTTGGCACTGTCAAACCAGCCTAGCTTGGCAAGGGGGCCATCTTGGGGCTGAGAGGCATCCTGAAAGAAAAGGAATTCCAGTAGTCAGCCGGCCATTTCAGGCCTCAGGCCCCTGAACAACTGTCCACGCCTTTTCCCCAGCAAACAAAACTCACCAGACCAGGCACTTGCTGCCAGATTCCAGAAGCCACTTGGCACTGTCAAACCAGCCTAGCTTGGCAAGGGGGCCATCTTGGGTCTGAGAGGCATCCTGGAGCATAAGGAATTCCAGTAGTCAGCCGGCCATTTGAGGCCTCAGGCCCCTGAACAACTGTCCACACTTTTTCCCCAGCAAGCAAGACTCACCAGACCAGGCACTTGGTGCCAGATTGCAGAAGCCACTTGGCACTGTCAAACCAGCCTAGCTTGGCAAGGGGGCCATCTTGGGTCTGAGAGGCATCCTGGAGCATAAGGAATTCCAGTAGTCACACGGCCATTTGAGGCCTCAGGCCCCTGAACAACTGTCCACGCATTTTCCCCAGCAAACAAAACTCACCAGACCAGGCACTTGGTGCCAGATTGCAGAAGCCACTTGGCACTGTCAAACCAGCCTAGCTTGGCAAGGGGGCCATCTTGGGTCTGAGAGGCATCCTGGAGCATAAGGAATTCCAGTAGTCAGACGGCCATTTCAGGCCTCAGGCCCCTGAACAACTGTCCACGCCTTTTCCCCAGCAAACAAAACTCACCAGACCAGGCACTTGGTGCCAGATTGCAGAAGCCACTTGGCACTGTCAAACCAGCCTAGCTTGGCAAGGGGGCCATCTTGGGTCTGAGAGGCATCCTAGAGCATAAGGAATCCCAGCAGTCAGGCGGCCATTTCAGGCCTCAGGCCCCTGAACAACTGTCCACACCTTTTCCCCAGCAAACAAAACTCACCAGACCAGGCACTTGGTGCCAGATTGCAGAAGCCACTTGGCACTGTCAAACCAGCCTAGCTTGGCAAGGGGGCCATCTTGGGGCTGAGAGGCATCCTGGAGTATAAGGAATTCCAGTAGACATACGGCCATTTGAGGCCTCAGGCCCCTGAACAACTGTCCACGCCTTTTCCCCAGCAAACAAAACTCACCAGACCAGGCACTTGCTGCCAGATTGCAGAAGCCACTTGGCACTGTCAAACCAGCCTAGCTTGGCAAGGGGGCCATCTTGGGTCTGAGAGGCATCCTGAAAGAAAAGGAATTCCAGTAGTCAGCCGGCCATTTCAGGCCTCAGGCCCCTGAACAACTGTCCACGCCTTTTCCCCAGCAAACAAAACTCACCAGACCAGGCACTTGGTGCCAGATTGCAGAAGCCACTTGGCACTTTCAAATCAGCCAAGGTTGGCAAGGGGGCCATCTTGGGTCTGAGAGGCATCCTGGAGCATAAGGAATTCCAGTAGTCAGACGGCCATTTCAGGCCTCAGGCCCCTGAACAACTGTCCACGCCATTTCCCCAGCAAACAAAACTCACCAGACCAGGCACTTGCTGCCAGATTGCAGAAGCCACTTGGCACTGTCAAACCAGCCTAGCTTGGCAAGGGGGCCATCTTGGGTCTGAGAGGCATCCTGGAGCATAAGGAATTCCAGTAGTCAGCCGGCCATTTGAGGCCTCAGGCCCCTGAACAACTGTCCACACTTTTTCCCCAGCAAGCAAGACTCACCAGACCAGGCACTTGGTGCCAGATTGC
This sequence comes from Fringilla coelebs, assembly GCF_963513975.1. Taxonomy (NCBI): domain Eukaryota; kingdom Metazoa; phylum Chordata; class Aves; order Passeriformes; family Fringillidae; genus Fringilla; species Fringilla coelebs. Next base: position 3,458,219 of record NC_140066.1, on the reverse strand, counting down.
AGAAGCCACTTGGCACTGTCAAACCAGCCTAGCTTGGCAAGGGGGCCATCTTGGGTCTGAGAGGCATCCTGGAGCATAAGGAATTCCAGTAGTCACACGGCCATTTGAGGCCTCAGGCCCCTGAACAACTGTCCACGCATTTTCCCCAGCAAACAAAACTCACCAGACCAGGCACTTGGTGCCAGATTGCAGAAGCCACTTGGCACTGTCAAACCAGCCTAGCTTGGCAAGGGGGCCATCTTGGGTCTGAGAGGCATCCTGGAGCATAAGGAATTCCAGTAGTCAGACGGCCATTTCAGGCCTCAGGCCCCTGAACAACTGTCCACGCCTTTTCCCCAGCAAACAAAACTCACCAGACCAGGCACTTGGTGCCAGATTGCAGAAGCCACTTGGCACTGTCAAACCAGCCTAGCTTGGCAAGGGGGCCATCTTGGGGCTGAGAGGCATCCTGAAAGAAAAGGAATTCCAGTAGTCAGCCGGCCATTTCAGGCCTCAGGCCCCTGAACAACTGTCCACACCTTTTCCCCAGCAAACAAAACTCACCAGACCAGGCACTTGGTGCCAGATTGCAGAAGCCACTTGGCACTTTCAAATCAGCCTAGGTTGGCAAGGGGGCCATCTTGGGTCTGAGAGGCATCCTGGAGCATAAGGAATTCCAGTAGTCAGACGGCCATTTCAGGCCTCAGGCCCCTGAACAACTATCCACGCCTTTTCCCCAGCAAACAAAACTCACCAGACCAGGCACTTGGTGCCAGATTGCAGAAGCCACTTGGCACTGTCATACCAGCCTAGCTTGGCAAGGGGGCCTTCTTGGGTCTGAGAGGCATCCTGGAGTATAAGGAATTCCAGTAGTCAGCCGGCCATTTCAGGCCTCAGGCCCCTGAACAACTGTCCACGCCTTTTCCCCAGCAAACAAAACTCACCAGACCAGGCACTTGGTGCCAGATTGCAGAAGCCACTTGGCACTGTCAAACCAGCCTAGCTTGGCAAGGGGGCCATCTTGGGTCTGAGAGGCATCCTAGAGCATAAGGAATCCCAGCAGTCAGGCGGCCATTTCAGGCCTCAGGCCCCTGAACAACTGTCCACACCTTTTCCCCAGCAAACAAAACTCACCAGACCAGGCACTTGGTGCCAGATTGCAGAAGCCACTTGGCACTGTCAAACCAGCCTAGCTTGGCAAGGGGGCCATCTTGGGGCTGAGAGGCATCCTGGAGTATAAGGAATTCCAGTAGACATACGGCCTTTTGAGGCCTCAGGCCCCTGAACAACTGTCCACGCCTTTTCCCCAGCAAACAAAACTCACCAGACCAGGCACTTGGTGCCAGATTGCAGAAGCCACTTGGCACTGTCAAACCAGCCTAGCTTGGCAAGGGGGCCATCTTGGGTCTGAGAGGCATCCTGGAGTATAAGGAATTCCAGTAGTCAGGCGGCCATTTCAAACTTCAGGCCCCTGAACAACTGTCCACGCCTTTTCCCCAGCAAACAAAACTCACCAGACCAGGCACTTGGTGCCAGATTGCAGAAGCCACTTGGCACTTTCAAATCAGCCTAGGTTGGCAAGGGGGCCATCTTGGGTCTGAGAGGCATCCTGGAGCATAAGGAATTCCAGTAGTCACACGGCCATTTCAGGCCTCAGGCCCCTGAACAACTGTCCACGCCTTTTCCCCAGCAAACAAAACTCACCAGACCAGGCACTTGCTGCCAGATTGCAGAAGCCACTTGGCACTGTCAAACCAGCCTAGCTTGGCAAGGGGGCCATCTTGGGTCTGACAGGCATCCTGAAAGAAAAGGAATTCCAGTAGTCAGGCGGCCATTTGAGGCCTCAGGTCCCTGAACAACTGTCCACGCCTTTTCCCCAGCAAACAAAACTCACCAGACCAGGCACTTGGTGCCAGATTGCAGAAGCCACTTGGCACTGTCAAACCAGCCTAGCTTGGCAAGGGGGCCATCTTGGGTCTGAGAGGCATCTGGAGCATAAGGAATTCCAGTAGTCAGACGGCCATTTGAGGCCTCAGGCCCCTGAACAACTGTCCACACTTTTTCCCCAGCAAACAAAACTCACCAGACCAGGCACTTGCTGCCAGATTGCAGAAGCCACTTGGCACTGTCAAACCAGCCTAGCTTGGCAAGGGGGCCATCTTGGGTCTGAGAGGCATCCTGGAGCATAAGGAATTCCAGTAGTCACACGGCCATTTGAGGCCTCAGGCCCCTGAAAAACTATCCACGCCTTTTCCCCAGCAAACAAAGCTCACCAGACCAGGCACTTGCTGCCAGATTGCAGAAGCCACTTGGCACTGTCAAACCAGCCTAGCTTGGCAAGGGGGCCATCTTGGGTCTGAGAGGCATCCTGAAAGAAAAGGAATTCCAGTAGTCAGCCGGCCATTTCAGGCCTCAGGCCCCTGAACAACTGTCCACACCTTTTCCCCAGCAAACAAAACTCACCAGACCAGGCACTTGGTGCCAGATTGCAGAAGCCACTTGGCACTGTCAAACCAGCCTAGCTTGGCAAGGGGGCCATCTTGGGTCTGACAGGCATCCTGAAAGAAAAGGAATTCCAGTAGTCAGGCGGCCATTTGAGGCCTCAGGCCCCTGAACAACTGTCCACGCCTTTTCCCCAGCAAACAAAACTCACCAGACCAGGCACTTGGTGCCAGATTTCAGAAGCCACTTGGCACTGTCAAACCAGCCTAGCTTGGCAAGGGGGCCTTCTTGGGTCTGAGAGGCATCCTGAAAGAAAAGGAATTCCAGTAGTCAGCCGGCCATTTCAGGCCTCAGGCCCCTGAACAACTGTCCACATCTTTTCCCCAGCAAACAAAACTCACCAGACCAGGCACTTGCTGCCAGATTGCAGAAGCCACTTGGCACTGTCAAACCAGCCTAGCTTGGCAAGGGGGCCATCTTGGGGCTGAGAGGCATCCTGGAGTATAAGGAATTCCAGTAGACATACGGCCATTTGAGGCCTCAGGCCCCTGAACAACTGTCCACACCTTTTCCCCAGCAAACAAAACTCACCAGACCAGGCACTTGGTGCCAGATTGCAGAAGCCACTTGGCACTGTCAAACCAGCCTAGCTTGGCAAGGGGGCCATCTTGGGTCTGACAGGCATCCTGAAAGAAAAGGAATTCCAGTAGTCAGGCGGCCATTTGAGGCCTCAGGTCCCTGAACAACTGTCCACGCCTTTTCCCCAGCAAACAAAACTCACCAGACCAGGCACTTGCTGCCAGATTGCAGAAGCCACTTGGCACTGTCAAACCAGCCTAGCTTGGCAAGGGGGCCATCTTGGGTCTGAGAGGCATCTGGAGCATAAGGAATTCCAGTAGTCAGACGGCCATTTGAGGCCTCAGGCCCCTGAACAACTGTCCACACTTTTTCCCCAGCAAACAAAACTCACCAGACCAGGCACTTGCTGCCAGATTGCAGAAGCCACTTGGCACTGTCAAACCAGCCTAGCTTGGCAAGGGGGCCATCTTGGGTCTGAGAGGCATCCTGGAGCATAAGGAATTCCAGTAGTCAGACGGCCATTTCAGGCCTCAGGCCCCTGAACAACTGTCCACGCCTTTTCCCCAGCAAACAAAACTCACCAGACCAGGCACTTGGTGCCAGATTGCAGAAGCCACTTGGCACTGTCAAACCAGCCTAGCTTGGCAAGGGGGCCATCTTGGGTCCCAGAGGCATCCTGAAAGAAAAGGAATTCCAGTAGTCAGCCGGCCATTTCAGGCCTCAGGCCCCTGAACAACTGTCCACGCCTTTTCCCCAGCAAACAAAACTCACCAGACCAGGCACTTGCTGCCAGATTGCAGAAGCCACTTGGCACTTTCAAATCAGCCTAGCTTGGCAAGGGGGCCATCTTGGGTCTTAGAGGCATCCTAGAGCATAAGTAATCCCAGCAGTCAGCCGGCCATTTGAGGCCTCAGGCCCCTGAACAACTGTCCACACCTTTTCCCCAGCAAACAAAACTCACCAGACCAGGAACTTGGTGCCAGATTGCAGAAGGCACTTGGCACTGTCAAACCAGCCTAGCTTGACAAGGGGGCCATCTTGGGTCTGAGAGGCATCCTGAAAGAAAAGGAATTCCAGTAGTCAGGCGGCCATTTGAGGCCTCAGGCCCCTGAACAACTGTCCACGCCTTTTCCCCAGCAAACAAAACTCACCAGACCAGGCACTTGGTGCCAGATTGCAGAAGCCACTTGGCACTTTCAAATCAGCCTAGGTTGGCAAGGGGGCCATCTTGGGTCTGAGAGGCATCCTGGAGCATAAGGAATTCCAGTAGTCAGCCGGCCATTTCAGGCCTCAGGCCCCTGAACAACTGTCCACGCCTTTTCCCCAGCAAACAAAACTCACCAGACCAGGCACTTGCTGCCAGATTGCAGAAGCCACTTGGCACTGTCAAACCAGCCTAGCTTGGCAAGGGGGCCATCTTGGGTCTGAGAGGCATCCTGAAAGAAAAGGAATTCCAGTAGTCAGACGGCCATTTGAGGCCTCAGGCCCCTGAACAACTGTCCACGCCTTTTCCCCAGCAAACAAAACTCACCAGACCAGGCACTTGGTGCCAGATTGCAGAAGCCACTTGGCACTGTCAAACAGGCCTAGGTTTGCAAGGGGGCCATCTTGGGTCTGAGAGGCATCCTGGAGTATAAGGAATTCCAGTAGTCAGCCGGCCATTTGAGGCCTCAGGCCCCTGAACAACTGTCCACATCTTTTCCCCAGCAAACAAAACTCACCAGACCAGGCACTTGCGGCCAGATTGCAGAAGCCACTTGGCACTTTCAAATCAGCCTAGCTTGGCAAGGGGGCCATCTTGGGTCTTAGAGGCATCCTAGAGCATAAGGAATCCCAGCAGTCAGCCGGCCATTTGAGGCCTCAGGCCCCTGAACAACTGTCCACACCTTTTCCCCAGCAAACAAAACTCACCAGACCAGGCACTTGCTGCCAGATTGCAGAAGCCACTTGGCACTGTCAAACCAGCCTAGCTTGGCAAGGGGGCCATCTTGGGTCTGAGAGGCATCCTAGAGCATAAGGAATCCCAGCAGTCAGGCGGCCATTTCAGGCCTCAGGCCCCTGAACAACTGTCCACACCTTTTCCCCAGCAAACAAAACTCACCAGACCAGGCACTTGCTGCCAGATTGCAGAAGCCACTTGGCACTGTCAAACCAGCCTAGCTTGGCAAGGGGGCCATCTTGGGGCTGAGAGGCATCCTGGAGTATAAGGAATTCCAGTAGTCAGGCGGCCATTTCAGGCCTCAGGCCCCTGAACAACTGTCCACGCCTTTTCCCCAGCAAACAAAACTCACCAGACCAGGCACTTGGTGCCAGATTGCAGAAGCCGCTTGGCACTGTCAAACCAGCCTAGCTTGGCAAGGGGGCCATCTTGGGTCTGAGAGGCATCCTAGAGCATAAGGAGACCCAGCAGTCAGGCGGCCATTTCAAACTTCAGGCCCCTGAACAACTGTCCACGCCTTTTCCCCAGCAAACAAAACTCACCAGACCAGGCACTTGCTGCCAGATTGCAGAAGCCACTTGGCACTTTCAAATCAGCCTAGGTTGGCAAGGGGGCCATCTTGGGTCTTAGAGGCATCCTAGAGCATAAGGAATCCCAGCAGTCAGCCGGCCATTTGAGGCCTCAGGCCCCTGAACAACTGTCCACACCTTTTCCCCAGCAAACAAAACTCACCAGACCAGGCACTTGCTGCCAGATTGCAGAAGCCACTTGGCACTGTCAAACCAGCCTAGCTTGGCAAGGGGGCCATCTTGGGTCTGAGAGGCATCCTAGAGCATAAGGAATCCCAGCAGTCAGGCGGCCATTTCAGGCCTCAGGCCCCTGAACAACTGTCCACACCTTGTCCCCAGCAAACAAAACTCACCAGACCAGGCACTTGCTGCCAGATTGCAGAAGCCACTTGGCACTGTCAAACCAGCCTAGCTTGGCAAGGGGGCCATCTTGGGGCTGAGAGGCATCCTGGAGTATAAGGAATTCCAGTAGTCAGGCGGCCATTTCAGGCCTCAGGCCCCTGAACAACTGTCCACGCCTTTTCCCCAGCAAACAAAACTCACCAGACCAGGCACTTGGTGCCAGATTGCAGAAGCCGCTTGGCACTGTCAAACCAGCCTAGCTTGGCAAGGGGGCCATCTTGGGTCTGAGAGGCATCCTAGAGCATAAGGAGACCCAGCAGTCAGGCGGCCATTTCAAACTTCAGGCCCCTGAACAACTGTCCACGCCTTTTCCCCAGCAAACAAAACTCACCAGACCAGGCACTTGGTGCCAGATTGCAGAAGCCACTTGGCACTGTCAAACCAGCCTAGCTTGGCAAGGGGGCCATCTTGGGTCTGAGAGGCATCCTGAAAGAAAAGGAATTCCAGTAGTCAGCCGGCCATTTCAGGCCTCAGGCCCCTGAACAACTGTCCACGCCTTTTCCACAGCAAACAAAACTCACCAGACCAGGCACTTGCTGCCAGATTGCAGAAGCCACTTGGCACTGTCCAACCAGCCTAGCTTGGCAAGGGGGCCATCTTGGGGCTGAGAGGCATCCTGGAGCATAAGGAATTCCAGTAGTCAGGCGGCCATTTCAGGCCTCAGGCCCCTGAACAACTGTCCACGCCTTTTCCCCAGCAAACAAAACTCACCAGACCAGGCACTTGCTGCCAGATTGCAGAAGCCACTTGGCACTGTCAAACCAGCCTAGCTTGGCAAGGGGGCCATCTTGGGTCTGAGAGGCATCCTGAAAGAAAAGGAATTCCAGTAGTCAGCCGGCCATTTGAGGCCTCAGGCCCCTGAACAACTGTCCACACCTTTTCCCCAGCAAACAAAACTCACCAGACCAGGCACTTGCTGCCAGATTGCAGAAGCCACTTGGCACTGTCAAACCAGCCTAGCTTGGCAAGGGGGCCATCTTGGGGCTGAGAGGCATCCTGGAGCATAAGGAATTCCAGTAGGCAGACGGCCATTTCAGGACTCAGGCCCCTGAACAACTGTCCACGCCTTTTCCCCAGCAAACAAAACTCACCAGACCAGGCACTTGCTGCCAGATTGCAGAAGCCACTTGGCACTGTCAAACCAGCCTAGCTTGGCAAGGGGGCCATCTTGGGTCCCAGAGGCATCCTGAAAGAAAAGGAATCCCAGCAGTCAGGCGGCCATTTAAGGCCTCAGGCCCCTGAACAACTGTCCACGCCTTTTCCCCAGCAAACAAAACTCACCAGACCAGGCACTTGGTGCCAGATTGCAGAAGCCACTTGGCACTGTCAAACCAGCCTAGCTTGGCAAGGGGGCCATCTTGGGTCTGAGAGGCATCCTGAAAGAAAAGGAATTCCAGTAGTCAGCCGGCCATTTCAGGCCTCAGGCCCCTGAAGAACTGTCCACACCTTTTCCCCAGCAAACAAAACTCACCAGACCAGGCACTTGGTGCCAGATTGCAGAAGCCACTTGGCACTGTCAAACCAGCCTAGGTTGGCAAGGGGGCCTTCTTGGGTCTGAGAGGCATCCTGGACTATAAGGAACTCCAGTAGTCAGCCGGCCATTTGAGGCCTCAGGCCCCTGAACAACTGTCCACATCTTTTCCCCAGCAAACAAAACTCACCAGACCAGGCACTTGCGGCCAGATTGCAGAAGCCACTTGGCACTGTCAAACCAGCCTAGCTTGGCAAGGGGGCCATCTTGGGTCTGAGAGGCATCCTGGAGCATAAGGAATTCCAGTAGTCAGCCGGCCATTTCAGGCCTCAGGCCCCTGAACAACTGTCCACGCCTTTTCCCCAGCAAACAAAACTCACCAGACCAGGCACTTGGTGCCAGATTGCAGAAGCCACTTGGCACTGTCAAACCAGCCTAGCTTGGCAAGGGGGCCATCTTGGGTCTGAGAGGCATCCTACAGCATAAGGAATCCCAGCAGTCAGGCGGCCATTTCAGGCCTCAGGCCCCTGAACAACTGTCCACGCCTTTTCCCCAGCAAACAAAACTCACCAGACCAGGCACTTGCTGCCAGATTGCAGAAGCCACTTGGCACTGTCAAACCAGCCTAGGTTGGCAAGGGGGCCATCTTGGGTCTGAGAGGCATCCTGAAAGAAAAGGAATTCCAGTAGTCAGCCGGCCATTTCAGGCCTCAGGCCCCTGAACAACTGTCCACGCCTTTTCCACAGCAAACAAAACTCACCAGACCAGGCACTTGCTGCCAGATTGCAGAAGCCACTTGGCACTGTCCAACCAGCCTAGCTTGGCAAGGGGGCCATCTTGGGTCTGAGAGGCATCCTGGAGCATAAGGAATTCCAGTAGTCAGGCGGCCATTTCAGGCCTCAGGCCCCTGAACAACTGTCCACGCCTTTTCCCCAGCAAACAAAACTCACCAGACCAGGCACTTGCTGCCAGATTGCAGAAGCCACTTGGCACTGTCAAACCAGCCTAGCTTGGCAAGGGGGCCATCTTGGGTCTGAGAGGCATCCTGAAAGAATAGGAATTCCAGTAGTCAGCCGGCCATTTGAGGCCTCAGGCCCCTGAACAACTGTCCACACCTTTTCCCCAGCAAACAAAACTCACCAGACCAGGCACTTGCTGCCAGATTGCAGAAGCCACTTGGCACTGTCAAACCAGCCTAGCTTGGCAAGGGGGCCATCTTGGGTCCCAGAGGCATCCTGAAAGAAAAGGAATCCCAGCAGTCAGGCGGCCATTTAAGGCCTCAGGCCCCTGAACAACTGTCCACGCCTTTTCCCCAGCAAACAAAACTCACCAGACCAGGCACTTGGTGCCAGATTGCAGAAGCCACTTGGCACTGTCAAACCAGCCTAGCTTGGCAAGGGGGCCATCTTGGGTCTGAGAGGCATCCTGAAAGAAAAGGAATTCCAGTAGTCAGCCGGCCATTTCAGGCCTCAGGCCCCTGAAGAACTGTCCACACCTTTTCCCCAGCAAACAAAACTCACCAGACCAGGCACTTGGTGCCAGATTGCAGAAGCCACTTGGCACTTTCAAATCAGCCTAGGTTGGCAAAGGGGGCCATCTTGGGTCTGAGAGGCATCCTGGAGCATAAGGAATTCCAGTAGTCAGCCGGCCATTTCAGGCCTCAGGCCCCTGAACAACTGTCCACGCCTTTTCCCCAGCAAACAAAACTCACCAGACCAGGCACTTGGTGCCAGATTGCAGAAGCCACTTGGCACTGTCAAACCAGCCTAGCTTGGCAAGGGGGCCATCTTGGGTCTGAGAGGCATCCTGAAAGAAAAGGAATTCCAGTAGTCAGGCGGCCATTTGAGGCCTCAGGCCCCTGAACAACTGTCCAAGCCTTTTCCCCAGCAAACAAAACTCACCAGACCAGGCACTTGCTGCCAGATTGCAGAAGCCACTTGGCACTGTCAAACCAGCCTAGGTTGGCAAGGGGGCCTTCTTGGGTCTGAGAGGCATCCTGGACTATAAGGAACTCCAGTAGTCAGCCGGCCATTTGAGGCCTCAGGCCCCTGAACAACTGTCCACATCTTTTCCCCAGCAAACAAAACTCACCAGACCAGGCACTTGCGGCCAGATTGCAGAAGCCACTTGGCACTGTCAAACCAGCCTAGCTTGGCAAGGGGGCCATCTTGGGTCTGAGAGGCATCCTGGAGCATAAGGAATTCCAGTAGTCAGCCGGCCATTTCAGGCCTCAGGCCCCTGAACAACTGTCCACGCCTTTTCCCCAGCAAACAAAACTCACCAGACCAGGCACTTGGTGCCAGATTGCAGAAGCCACTTGGCACTGTCAAACCAGCCTAGCTTGGCAAGGGGGCCATCTTGGGTCTGAGAGGCATCCTACAGCATAAGGAATCCCAGCAGTCAGGCGGCCATTTCAGGCCTCAGGCCCCTGAACAACTGTCCACGCCTTTTCCCCAGCAAACAAAACTCACCAGACCAGGCACTTGCTGCCAGATTGCAGAAGCCACTTGGCACTGTCAAACCAGCCTAGGTTGGCAAGGGGGCCATCTTGGGTCTGAGAGGCATCCTGAAAGAAAAGGAATTCCAGTAGTCAGCCGGCCATTTCAGGCCTCAGGCCCCTGAACAACTGTCCACGCCTTTTCCACAGCAAACAAAACTCACCAGACCAGGCACTTGCTGCCAGATTGCAGAAGCCACTTGGCACTGTCCAACCAGCCTAGCTTGGCAAGGGGGCCATCTTGGGTCTGAGAGGCATCCTGGAGCATAAGGAATTCCAGTAGTCAGGCGGCCATTTCAGGCCTCAGGCCCCTGAACAACTGTCCACGCCTTTTCCCCAGCAAACAAAACTCACCAGACCAGGCACTTGCTGCCAGATTGCAGAAGCCACTTGGCACTGTCAAACCAGCCTAGCTTGGCAAGGGGGCCATCTTGGGTCTGAGAGGCATCCTGAAAGAATAGGAATTCCAGTAGTCAGCCGGCCATTTGAGGCCTCAGGCCCCTGAACAACTGTCCACACCTTTTCCCCAGCAAACAAAACTCACCAGACCAGGCACTTGCTGCCAGATTGCAGAAGCCACTTGGCACTGTCAAACCAGCCTAGCTTGGCAAGGGGGCCATCTTGGGTCCCAGAGGCATCCTGAAAGAAAAGGAATCCCAGCAGTCAGGCGGCCATTTAAGGCCTCAGGCCCCTGAACAACTGTCCACGCCTTTTCCCCAGCAAACAAAACTCACCAGACCAGGCACTTGGTGCCAGATTGCAGAAGCCACTTGGCACTGTCAAACCAGCCTAGCTTGGCAAGGGGGCCATCTTGGGTCTGAGAGGCATCCTGAAAGAAAAGGAATTCCAGTAGTCAGCCGGCCATTTCAGGCCTCAGGCCCCTGAAGAACTGTCCACACCTTTTCCCCAGCAAACAAAACTCACCAGACCAGGCACTTGGTGCCAGATTGCAGAAGCCACTTGGCACTTTCAAATCAGCCTAGGTTGGCAAAGGGGGCCATCTTGGGTCTGAGAGGCATCCTGGAGCATAAGGAATTCCAGTAGTCAGCCGGCCATTTCAGGCCTCAGGCCCCTGAACAACTGTCCACGCCTTTTCCCCAGCAAACAAAACTCACCAGACCAGGCACTTGGTGCCAGATTGCAGAAGCCACTTGGCACTGTCAAACCAGCCTAGCTTGGCAAGGGGGCCATCTTGGGTCTGAGAGGCATCCTGAAAGAAAAGGAATTCCAGTAGTCAGGCGGCCATTTCAGGCCTCAGGCCCCTGAACAACTGTCCAAGCCTTTTCCCCAGCAAACAAAACTCACCAGACCAGGCACTTGCTGCCAGATTGCAGAAGCCACTTGGCACTGTCAAACCAGCCTAGGTTGGCAAGGGGGCCTTCTTGGGTCTGAGAGGCATCCTGGAGTATAAGGAACTCCAGTAGTCAGCCGGCCATTTGAGGCCTCAGGCCCCTGAACAACTGTCCACATCTTTTCCCCAGCAAACAAAACTCACCAGACCAGGCACTTGCGGCCAGATTGCAGAAGCCACTTGGCACTGTCAAACCAGCCTAGCTTGGCAAGGGGGCCATCTTGGGTCTGAGAGGCATCCTGGAGCATAAGGAATTCCAGTAGTCAGCCGGCCATTTCAGGCCTCAGGCCCCTGAACAACTGTCCACGCCTTTTCCCCAGCAAACAAAACTCACCAGACCAGGCACTTGGTGCCAGATTGCAGAAGCCACTTGGCACTGTCAAACCAGCCTAGCTTGGCAAGGGGGCCATCTTGGGTCTGAGAGGCATCCTACAGCATAAGGAATCCCAGCAGTCAGGCGGCCATTTCAGGCCTCAGGCCCCTGAACAACTGTCCACGCCTTTTCCCCAGCAAACAAAACTCACCAGACCAGGCACTTGCTGCCAGATTGCAGAAGCCACTTGGCACTTTCAAATCAGCCTAGCTTGGCAAGGGGGCCATCTTGGGTCTGAGAGGCATCCTGGAGCATAAGGAATTCCAGTAGTCAGCCGGCCATTTGAGGCCTCAGGCCCCTGAACAACTGTCCACGCCTTTTCCCCAGCAAACAAAACTCACCAGACCAGGCACTTGCTGCCAGATTGCAGAAGCCACTTGGCACTGTCAAACCAGCCTAGCTTGGCAAGGGGGCCATCTTGGGTCTGAGAGGCATCCTGAAAGAATAGGAATTCCAGTAGTCAGCCGGCCATTTCAGGCCTCAGGCCCCTGAACAACTGTCCACACCTTTTCCCCAGCAAACAAAACTCACCAGACCAGGCACTTGCTGCCAGATTGCAGAAGCCACTTGGCACTTTCAAATCAGCCTAGGTTGGCAAGGGGGCCATCTTGGGTCTGAGAGGCATCCTGGAGCATAAGGAATTCCAGTAGTCAGCCGGCCATTTCAGGCCTCAGGCCCCTGAACAACTGTCCACGCCTTTTCCCCAGCAAACAAAACTCACCAGACCAGGCACTTGCTGCCAGATTGCAGAAGCCACTTGGCACTGTCAAACCAGCCTAGCTTGGCAAGGGGGCCATCTTGGGGCTGAGAGGCATCCTGGAGTATAAGGAATTCCAGTAGACATACGGCCATTTGAGGCCTCAGGCCCCTGAACAACTGTCCACGCCTTTTCCCCAGCAAACAAAACTCACCAGACCAGGCACTTGCTGCCACATTGCAGAAGCCACTTGGCACTGTCAAACCAGCCTAGCTTGGCAAGGGGGCCATCTTGGGGCTGAGAGGCATCCTAATAGAAAAGGAATTCCAGTAGTCAGGCGGCCAATTGAGGCCTCAGGCCCCTGAACAACTGTCCACGCCTTTTCCCCAGCAAACAAAACTCACCAGACCAGGCAGGGCAGCCAATCAGCGTAGGGTTAGGGCAGGGGCCAAGGAGAAAGCCCTCGAGGAGGCCAGGTTGTGGCAGTTTTGCGATGCCCCTGGGATGCCCTTTGCAGCTGCAGTGTGCCCGGAACCCTGGGCCTTTCAGTTTGTGGAAGCCTGACCCCTAGGCGTAACCCTAACCCTAACCCTAACACTAACCCTAACCCTAGGCAGGGCAGCCAATCAGCTTAGGGTTAGGGCAGGGGCCAAGAAGAAAGCCCTCAAGGAAACCAGGTTGTGGCAGTTTTGTGATGCCCCTGGGATGCCCTTTGCAGCTGCAGTGTGCCCGGAGCCCAGGGCCTTTTAGTTTGTGGAAGCCTAACATCTAGGTGTAACCCTAACCCTAACCCTAGGCAGGGCAGCCAATCAGCCTAGGGTTAGGGCAGGGGCCAAGGAGAAAGCCCTCAAGGAGGCCAGGTTGTGGCAGTTTTGCGATGCCCCTGGGATGCCCTTGTCAGCTGCAGTGTGCCCGGAGCCCTGGGCCTTTTAGTTTGTGGAAGCCTGACCCCTAGGTCTAACCCTAACCCTAACCCTAACCCTAACCCTAACCCCAACCCTAGGCAGGGCAGCCAATCAGCCTAGGGTCAGGGTAGCAGCCAAGGAGAAAGCCCTCGAAGAGACCAGGTTGTGGCAGTTTTACGATGCCCCTGGGATGCCCTTTGCAGCTGCAGTGTGCCCAGAGCCCAGGGCCTTTTAGTTTGTGGAAGCCTGACCCCTAGGCGTAACCCTAACCCTAACCCTAACCCTAGGCAGGGCAGCCAATCAGCCTAGGGTTAGGGCAGGGGCCAAGGAGAAAGCCCTCAAGGAGGCCAGGTTGTGGCAGTTTTACGATGCCCCTGGGATGCCCTTTGCAGCTACAGTGTGCCTGGAGCCCTGGGCCTTTTAGTTTGTGGAAGCCTGACCCCTAGGCGTAACCCTAACCCTAACCCTAGGCAGGGCAGCCAATCAGCCTAGGGTTAGGGCAGGGGCCAAGGAGAAAGCCCTCAAGGAGGCCAGGTTGTGGCAGTTTTGTGATGCCCCTGGGATGCCCTTTGCAGCTGCAGTGTGCCCGGAGCTCTAGGCCTTTTAGTTTGTGGAAGCCTGACCCCTAGGCGTAACCCTAACCCTAACCCTAACCCGAACCCTAACCCTAACCCTAACCCTAGGCAGGGCAGCCAATCAGCCTAGGGTCAGGGTAGCAGCCAAGGAGAAAGCCCTCGAAGAGACCAGGTTGTGGCAGTTTTACGATTTCCCTGGGATGCCCTTTGCAGGTGCAGTGTGCCCAGAGCCCTGGGCCTTTTAGTTTGTGGAAGCCTGACTCCTAGGTGTAACCCTAAACCCTAACCCTAGGCAGGGCAGCCAATCAGCCTAGGGTTAGGGCAGGGGCCAAGAAGAAAGCCCTCGAGGAGGCCAGGTTGTGGAAGTTTTACGATGCCCCTGGGATGCCCTTTGCAGATAGAGTGTGCCCAGAGCCCAGGGCCTTTTAGTTTGTGGAAGCCTGACCCCTAGGCGTAACCCTAACCCTAACCCTAACCCTAACCGTAACCCTAGGCAGGGCAGCCAATCAGCCTAGGGTTAGGGTAGGGGCCAAGGAGAAAGCCCTCGAAGAGACCAGGTTGTGGCAGTTTTGCGATGCCCCTGGGATGCCCTTTTGCAGCTGCAGTGTGCCCGGAGCCCTGGGCCTTTTAGTTTGTGGAAGCCTGACCCCTAGGCGTAACCCTAACCCTAACCCTAACCCTAACCCTAACCCTAGGCAGGGCAGCCAATCAGCCTAGGGTTAGGGCAGTGGCCAAGGAGAAAGCCCTCAAGGAGACCAGGTTGTGGCAGTTTTGCGATGCCCCTGGGATGCCCTTTGCAGCTGCAGTGTGCCCGGAGCCCTGGGCCTTTTAGTTTGTGGAAGCCTGACCCCTAGGCGTAACCCTAACCCTAACCCTAACCCTAGGCAGGGCAGCCAATCAGCCTAGGGTTAGGGCAGGGGCCAATGAGAAAGCCCTTGAGTAAACCAGGTTGTGGCAGTTTTGCGATGCCCCTGGGATGCCCTTTGCAGCTGCAGTGTGCCCGGAGCCCTGGGCCTTTTAGTTTGTGGAAGCCTGACCCCTAGGCGTAACCCTAACCCTAACCCTAACCCTAGGCAGGGCAGCCAATCAGCCTAGGGTTAGGGCAGGGGCCAAGGAGAAAGCCCTCAAGGAGACCAGGTTGTGGCAGTTTTGCGATGCCCCTGGGATGCCCTTTGCAGCTGCAGTGTGCCCAGAGCCCAGGGCCTTTTAGTTTGTGGAAGCCTGACCCCTAGGTGTAACCCTAACCCTAACCCTAGGCAGGGCAGCCAATTAGCCTAGGGTTAGGGCAGGGGCCAAGAAGAAAGCCCTCGAGGAGGCCAGGTTGTGGAAGTTTTACGATGCCCCTGGGATGCCCTTTGCAGATAGAGTGTGCCCAGAGCCCAGGGCCTTTTAGTTTGTGGAAGCCTGACCCCTAGGCGTAACCCTAACCCTAACCCTAACCCTAACCGTAACCCTAGGCAGGGCAGCCAATCAGCCTAGGGTTAGGGTAGGGGCCAAGGAGAAAGCCCTCGAAGAGACCAGGTTGTGGCAGTTTTGCGATGCCCCTGGGATGCCCTTTTGCAGCTGCAGTGTGCCCGGAGCCCTGGGCCTTTTAGTTTGTGGAAGCCTGACCCCTAGGCGTAACCCTAACCCTAACCCTAACCCTAACCCTAGGCAGGGCAGCCAATCAGCCTAGGGTTAGGGCAGTGGCCAAGGAGAAAGCCCTCAAGGAGACCAGGTTGTGGCAGTTTTGCGATGCCCCTGGGATGCCCTTTGCAGCTGCAGTGTGCCCGGAGCCCTGGGCCTTTTAGTTTGTGGAAGCCTGACCCCTAGGCGTAACCCTAACCCTAACCCTAACCCTAACCCTAGGCAGGGCAGCCAATCAGCCTAGGGTTAGGGCAGGGGCCAAGGAGAAAACCCTCAAGGAAACCAGGTTGTGGCAGTTTTACGATGTCCCTGGGATGCCCTTTGCAGCTGCAGTGTGCCCGGAGCCCTGGGCCTTTTAGTTTGTGGAAGCCTGACCCCTAGGCGTAACCCTAACCCTAACCCTAACCCTAACCCTAGGAAGGGCAGCCAATCAGCCTAGGGTTAGGGCAGGGGCCAAGGAGAAAGCCCTCGAGGAGACCAGGTTGTGGCAGTTTTGTGATGCCCCTGGGATGCCCTTTGCAGATAGAGTGTGCACGGAGAACAGGGCCTTTTAGTTTGTGGAAGCCTGACCCCTAGGCGTAACCCTAACCCTAACCCTAACCCGAACCCTAACCCTAACCCTAACCCTAGGCAGGGCAGCCAATCAGCCTAGGGTCAGGGTAGCAGCCAAGGAGAAAGCCCTCGAAGAGACCAGGTTGTGGCAGTTTTACGATTTCCCTGGGATGCCCTTTGCAGGTGCAGTGTGCCCAGAGCCCTGGGCCTTTTAGTTTGTGGAAGCCTGACTCCTAGGTGTAACCCTAAACCCTAACCCTAGGCAGGGCAGCCAATCAGCCTAGGGTTAGGGCAGGGGCCAAGGAGAAAGCCCTCAAGGAGGCCAGGTTGTGGCAGTTTTGCGATGCCCCTGGGATGCCCTTTGCAGCTGCAGTGTGCCCGGAGCCCTGGGCCTTTTAGTTTGTGGAAGCCTGACCCCTAGGCGTAACCCTAACCCTAACCCTAGGCAGGGCAGCCAATCAGCCTAGGGTTAGGGCAGTGGCCAAGGAGAAAGCCCTCAAGGAGACCAGGTTGTGGCAGTTTTGCGATGCCCCTGGGATGCCCTTTGCAGCTGCAGTGTGCCCAGAGCCCTGGGCCTTTTAGTTTGTGGAAGCCTGACCCCTAGGCGTGACCCTAACACCAACCCTTACCCTAACCCTAACCCTAGGCAGGTCAGCCAATCAGCCTAGGGTTAGGGCAGGGGCCAAGAAGAAAGCCCTCAAGGAAACCAGGTTGTGGCAGTTTTGTGATGCCCCTGGGATGCCCTTTGCAGCTGCAGTGTGCCCGGAGCCCTGGGCCTTTTAGTTTGTGGAAGCCTGACCCCTAGGCGTAACCCTAACCCTAACCCTAACCCTAGGCAGGGCAGCCAATCAGCCTAGGGTTAGGGCAGGGGCCAAGGAGAAAGCCCTCGAGGAGGCCAGGTTGTGGCAGTTTTTTGATGCCCCTGGGATGCCCTTTGCAGATAGAGTGTGCCCGGAGCCCAGGGCCTTTTAGTTTGTGGAAGCCTGACCCTTAGGTGTAACCCTAACCCTAGGCAGGGCAGCCAATCAGCCTAGGGTTAGGGCAGGGGCCAAGGAGAAAGCCCTCGAAGAGACCAGGTTGTGGCAGTTTTGCGATGCCCCTGGGATGCCCTTTGCAGCTGCAGTGTGCCCGGAGCCCTGGGCCTTTGAGTTTGTGGAAGCCTGACCCCTAGGCGCAACCCTAACCCTAACCCTAACCCTAGGCAGGGCAGCCAATCAGCCTAGGGTTAGGGCAGGGACCAATGAGAAAGCCCTTGAGTAAACCAGGTTGTGGCAGTTTTGCGATGCCCCTGGGATGCCCTTTGCAGCTGCAGTGTGCCCGGAGCCCTGGGCCTTTTAGTTTGTGGAAGCCTGACCCCTAGGCGTAACCCTAACCCTAACCCTAACCGTAACCCTAACCCTAGGCAGGGCAGCCAATCAGCCTAGGGTTAGGGCAGTGGCCAAGGAGAAAGCCCTCAAGGAGGCCAGGTTGTGGCAGTTTTGCGATGCCCCTGGGATGCCCTTTGCAGCTGCAGTGTGCCCGGAGCCCTGGGCCTTTTAGTTTGTGGAAGCCTGACCCCTAGGCGTAACCCTAACCCCAACCCTAACCCTAACCCTAACCCTAGGCAGGGCAGCCAATCAGCCTAGGGTTAGGGCAGGGGCCAAGGAGAAAGCCCTCGAGGAGGCCAGCTTGTGGCAGTTTTGCGATGCCCCTGGGATGCCCTTTGCAGCTGCAGTTTGCCAAGAGCCCTGGGCCTTTTAGTTTGTGGAAGCCTGACCCCTAGGCGTAACCCTAACCCTAAGCCTAACTCTAGGCAGGGCAGCCAATCAGCCTAGGGTTAGGGCAGGGGCCAAGGAGAAAGCCCTCGAAGAGACCAGGTTGTGGCAGTTTTTTGATGCCCCTGGGATGCCCTTTGCAGATAGAGTGTGCCCGGAGCCCACGGCCTTTTAGTTTGTGGAAGCCTGACCCTTAGGTGTAACCCTAACCCTATGCAGGGCAGCCAATCAGCCTAGGGTTAGGGCAGGGGCCAAGGAGAAAGTCCTCGAAGAGACCAGGTTGTGGCAGTTTTGTGATGCCCCTGGGATGCCCTTTGCAGTTGCAGTGTGCCCAGAGCCCTGGGCCTTTTAGTTTGTGGAAGCCTGACCCCTAGGCGTAACCCTAACCCTAACCCTAACCCTAGGCAGGGCAGCCAATCAGCCTAGGGTTAGGGCAGGGGCCAAGGAGAAAGCCCTCAAGGAGGCCAGGTTGTGGCAGTTTTTTGATGCCCCTGGGATGCCCTTGTCAGCTGCAGTGTGCCCGGAGCCCTGGGCCTTTTAGTTTGTGGAAGCCTGACCCCTAGGCGTAACCCTAACCCCAACCCTAACCCTAACCCTAACCCTAGGCAGGGCAGCCAATCAGCCTAAGGTTAGGGCAGGGGCCAAGGAGAAAGCCCTCGAGGAGGCCAGGTTGTGGAAGTTTTGTGATGCCCCTGGGATGCCCTTTGCAGATAGAGTGTGCCCGGAGCCTAGGGCCTTTTAGTTTGTGGAAGCCTGACCCCTAGGCGTAACCCTAACCCTAACCCTAACCCTAGGCAGGGCAGCCAATCAGCCTAGGGTTAGGGCAGGGGCCAAGAAGAAAGCCCTCAAGGAAACCAGGTTGTGGCAGTTTTGTGATGCCCCTGGGATGCCCTTTGCAGCTGCAGTGTGCCCGGACCTTGGGTCTTTTAGTTTGTGGAAGCCTGACCTCTAGGCGTAACCCTAACCCTAACCCTAACCCTAAGCCTAACTCTAGGCAGGGCAGCCAATCAGCCTAGGGTTAGGGCAGGGGCCAAGGAGAAAGCCCTCGAAGAGACCAGGTTGTTTCAGTTTTGCAATGCCCCTGGAATGCCCTTTGCAGCTGCAGTGTGCCCAGAGCCCAGGGCCTTTTAGTTTGTGGAAGCCTGACCCCTAGGCGTAACCCTAACCCTAACCCTAACCCTAACCCTAAGAAGGGCAGCCAATCAGCCTAGGGTTAGGGCAGGGGCCACGGAGAAAGCCCTCGAAGAGACCAGGTTGTGGCAGTTTTGCGATGCCCCTGGGATGCCCTTTGCAGCTGCAGTGTGCCCAGAGCCCTGGGCCTTTTAGTCCACGCCTTTTCCCCAGCAAACAAAACTCACCAGACCAGGCACTTGCTGCCAGATTGCAGAAGGCACTTGGCACTGTCAAACCAGCCTAGCTTGGCAAGGGGGCCATCTTGGGTCCCCGAGGCAGCCTGAAAGAAAAGGAATACCAGTAGTCAGCCGGCCAATTGAGGCGTCTGGCCCCTGAACAACTGTCCACGCCTTTTCCCTAGAAAACAAAACTCACCAGACCAGGCACTTGGTGCCAGATTGCAGAAGCCACTTGGCACTGTCAAACCAGCCTAGCTTGGCAAGGGGGCCATCTTGGGTCTGAGAGGCATCCTGGAGCATAAGGAATTCCAGTAGTCAGACGGCCATTTCAGGCCTCAGGCCCCTGAACAACTGTCCACGCCTTTTCCCCAGCAAACAAAACTCACCAGACCAGGCACTTGCTGCCAGATTGCAGAAGCCACTTGGCACTGTCAAACCAGCCTAGCTTGGCAAGGGGGCCATCTTGGGTCTGAGAGGCATCCTGGAGCATAAGGAATTCCAGTAGTCAGACGGCCATTTCAGGCCTCAGGCCCCTGAACAACTGTCCACGCCTTTTCCCCAGCAAACAAAACTCACCAGACCAGGCACTTGCTGCCAGATTGCAGAAGCCACTTGGCACTGTCAAACCAGCCTAGGTTGGCAAGGGGGCCATCTTGGGTCTGAGAGGCATCCTGAAAGAAAAGGAATTCCAGTAGTCAGCCGGCCATTTGAGGCCTCAGGCCCCTGAACAACTGTCCACGCCTTTTCCCCAGCAAACAAAACTCACCAGACCAGGCACTTGCTGCCAGATTGCAGAAGCCACTTGGCACTGTCAAACCAGCCTAGCTTGGCAAGGGGGCCATCTTGGGTCTGAGAGGCATCCTGGAGCATAAGGAATTCCAGTAGTCAGACGGCCATTTGAGGCCTCAGGCCCCTGAACAACTGTCCACGCCTTTTCCCCAGCAAACAAAACTCACCAGACCAGGCACTTGGTGCCAGATTGCAGAAGCCACTTGGCACTGTCAAACCAGCCTAGCTTGGCAAGGGGGCCATCTTGGGTCTGAGAGGCATCCTGAAAGAAAAGGAATTCCAGTAGTCAGGCGGCCATTTCAGGCCTCAGGCCCCTGAACAACTGTCCACGCCTTTTCCCCAGCAAACAAAACTCACCAGACCAGGCACTTGCTGCCAGATTGCAGAAGCCACTTGGCACTGTCAAACCAGCCTAGCTTGGCAAGGGGGCCATCTTGGGTCTGAGAGGCATCCTGGAGCATAAGGAATTCCAGTAGTCAGACGGCCATTTCAGGCCTCAGGCCCCTGAAAAACTGTCCACGCCTTTTCCCCAGCAAACAAAACTCACCAGACCAGGCACTTGGTGCCAGATTGCAGAAGCCACTTGGCACTGTCAAACCAGCCTAGCTTGGCAAGGGGGCCATCTTGGGGCTGAGAGGCATCCTGGAGCATAAGGAATTCCAGTAGTCAGACGGCCATTTCAGGCCTCAGGCCCCTGAACAACTGTCCACGCCTTTTCCCCAGCAAACAAAACTCACCAGACCAGGCACTTGGTGCCAGATTGCAGAAGCCACTTGGCACTGTCAAACCAGCCTAGCTTGGCAAGGGGGCCATCTTGGGTCTGAGAGGCATCCTGGAGCATAAGGAATTCCAGTAGTCAGACGGCCATTTGAGGCCTCAGGCCCCTGAACAACTGTCCACGCCTTTTCCCCAGCAAACAAAACTCACCAGACCAGGCACTTGGTGCCAGATTGCAGAAGCCACTTGGCACTGTCAAACCAGCCTAGCTTGGCAAGGGGGCCATCTTGGGTCTGAGAGGCATCCTGGAGCATAAGGAATTCCAGTAGTCAGACGGCCATTTCAGGCCTCAGGCCCCTGAACAACTGTCCACGCCTTTTCCCCAGCAAACAAAACTCACCAGACCAGGCACTTGCTGCCAGATTGCAGAAGCCACTTGGCACTGTCAAACCAGCCTAGGTTGGCAAGGGGGCCATCTTGGGTCTGAGAGGCATCCTGGAGCATAAGGAATTCCAGTAGTCAGACGGCCATTTGAGGCCTCAGGCCCCTGAACAACTGTCCACGCCTTTTCCCCAGCAAACAAAACTCACCAGACCAGGCACTTGCTGCCAGATTGCAGAAGCCA
Source organism: Fringilla coelebs (assembly GCF_963513975.1). Taxonomy (NCBI): domain Eukaryota; kingdom Metazoa; phylum Chordata; class Aves; order Passeriformes; family Fringillidae; genus Fringilla; species Fringilla coelebs. The sequence goes on along the minus strand of NC_140066.1, from coordinate 3,437,025 downwards.
CTTGGCACTGTCAAACCAGCCTAGGTTGGCAAGGGGGCCATCTTGGGTCTGAGAGGCATCCTGGAGCATAAGGAATTCCAGTAGTCAGACGGCCATTTGAGGCCTCAGGCCCCTGAACAACTGTCCACACCTTTTCCCCAGCAAACAAAACTCACCAGACCAGGCACTTGGTGCCAGATTGCAGAAGCCACTTGGTACTGTCAAACCAGCTTAGGTTGGCAAGGGGGCCATCTTGGGTCTGAGAGGCATCCTGGAGCATAAGGAATTCCAGTAGTCAGCCGGCCATTTCAGGCCTCAGGCCCCTGAACAACTGTCCACGCCTTTTCCCCAGCAAACAAAACTCACCAGACCAGGCACTTGCTGCCAGATTGCAGAAGCCACTTGGCACTGTCAAACCAGCCTAGCTTGCAAAGGGGGCCATCTTGGGTCTGAGAGGCATCCTGAAAGAAAAGGAATTCCAGTAGTCAGCCGGCCATTTGAGGCCTCAGGCCCCTGAACAACTGTCCACGCCTTTTCCCCAGCAAACAAAACTCACCAGACCAGGCACTTGCTGCCAGATTGCAGAAGCCACTTGGCACTGTCAAACCAGCCTAGGTTGGCAAGGGGGCCATCTTGGGTCTGAGAGGCATCCTGGAGCATAAGGAATTCCAGTAGTCAGACGGCCATTTGAGGCCTCAGGCCCCTGAACAACTGTCCACGCCTTTTCCCCAGCAAACAAAACTCACCAGACCAGGCACTTGGTGCCAGATTGCAGAAGCCACTTGGCACTGTCAAACCAGCCTAGCTTGGCAAGGGGGCCATCTTGGGTCTGAGAGGCATCCTGAAAGAAAAGGAATTCCAGTAGTCAGGCGGCCATTTCAGGCCTCAGGCCCCTGAACAACTGTCCACGCCTTTTCCCCAGCAAACAAAACTCACCAGACCAGGCACTTGCTGCCAGATTGCAGAAGCCACTTGGCACTGTCAAACCAGCCTAGCTTGGCAAGGGGGCCATCTTGGGTCTGAGAGGCATCCTGGAGCATAAGGAATTCCAGTAGTCAGACGGCCATTTCAGGCCTCAGGCCCCTGAAAAACTGTCCACGCCTTTTCCCCAGCAAACAAAACTCACCAGACCAGGCACTTGGTGCCAGATTGCAGAAGCCACTTGGCACTGTCAAACCAGCCTAGCTTGGCAAGGGGGCCATCTTGGGGCTGAGAGGCATCCTGGAGCATAAGGAATTCCAGTAGTCAGACGGCCATTTCAGGCCTCAGGCCCCTGAACAACTGTCCACGCCTTTTCCCCAGCAAACAAAACTCACCAGACCAGGCACTTGGTGCCAGATTGCAGAAGCCACTTGGCACTGTCAAACCAGCCTAGCTTGGCAAGGGGGCCATCTTGGGTCTGAGAGGCATCCTGGAGCATAAGGAATTCCAGTAGTCAGACGGCCATTTGAGGCCTCAGGCCCCTGAACAACTGTCCACGCCTTTTCCCCAGCAAACAAAACTCACCAGACCAGGCACTTGGTGCCAGATAGCAGAAGCCACTTGGCACTGTCAAACCAGCCTAGCTTGGCAAGGGGGCCATCTTGGGTCTGAGAGGCATCCTGGAGCATAAGGAATTCCAGTAGTCAGACGGCCATTTCAGGCCTCAGGCCCCTGAACAACTGTCCACGCCTTTTCCCCAGCAAACAAAACTCACCAGACCAGGCACTTGCTGCCAGATTGCAGAAGCCACTTGGCACTGTCAAACCAGCCTAGCTTGGCAAGGGGGCCATCTTGGGGCTGAGAGGCATCCTGGAGCATAAGGAATTCCAGTAGTCAGACGGCCATTTCAGGCCTCAGGCCCCTGAACAACTGTCCACGCCTTTTCCCCAGCAAACAAAACTCACCAGACCAGGCACTTGCTGCCAGATTGCAGAAGCCACTTGGCACTGTCAAACCAGCCTAGGTTGGCAAGGGGGCCATCTTGGGTCTGAGAGGCATCCTGGAGCATAAGGAATTCCAGTAGTCAGACGGCCATTTGAGGCCTCAGGCCCCTGAACAACTGTCCACGCCTTTTCCCCAGCAAACAAAACTCACCAGACCAGGCACTTGCTGCCAGATTGCAGAAGCCACTTGGCACTGTCAAACCAGCCTAGGTTGGCAAGGGGGCCATCTTGGGTCTGAGAGGCATCCTGGAGCATAAGGAATTCCAGTAGTCAGACGGCCATTTGAGGCCTCAGGCCCCTGAACAACTGTCCACGCCTTTTCCCCAGCAAACAAAACTCACCAGACCAGGCACTTGGTGCCAGATTGCAGAAGCCACTTGGCACTGTCAAACCAGCTTAGGTTGGCAAGGGGGCCATCTTGGGTCTGAGAGGCATCCTGGAGCATAAGGAATTCCAGTAGTCAGCCGGCCATTTCAGGCCTCAGGCCCCTGAACAACTGTCCACGCCTTTTCCCCAGCAAACAAAACTCACCAGACCAGGCACTTGCTGCCAGATTGCAGAAGCCACTTGGCACTGTCAAACCAGCCTAGCTTGCAAAGGGGGCCATCTTGGGTCTGAGAGGCATCCTGAAAGAAAAGGAATTCCAGTAGTCAGCCGGCCATTTCAGGCCTCAGGCCCCTGAACAACTGTCCACACCTTTTCCACAGCAAAATAAAACTCACCAGACCAGGAACTTGCTGCCAGATTGCAGAAGCCACTTGGCACTGTCAAACCAGCCTAGCTTGGCAAGGGGGCCATCTTGGGTCTGAGAGGCATCCTGGAGCATAAGGAATTCCAGTAGTCAGACGGCCATTTCAGGCCTCAGGCCCCTGAACAACTGTCCACACCTTTTCCCCAGCAAACAAAACTCACCAGACCAGGCACTTGGTGCCAGATTGCAGAAGCCACTTGGCACTGTCAAACCAGCCTAGCTTGGCAAGGGGGCCATCTTGGGTCTGAGAGGCATCCTGGAGCATAAGGAATTCCAGTAGTCAGACGGCCATTTGAGGCCTCAGGCCCCTGAACAACTGTCCACACCTTTTCCCCAGCAAACAAAACTCACCAGACCAGGCACTTGGTGCCAGATTGCAGAAGCCACTTGGCACTGTCAAACCAGCCTAGCTTGGCAAGGGGGCAATCTTGGGTCTGAGAGGCATCCTGGAGCATAAGGAATTCCAGTAGTCAGACGGCCATTTCAGGCCTCAGGCCCCTGAACAACTGTCCACGCCTTTTCCCCAGCAAACAAAACTCACCAGACCAGGCACTTGCTGCCAGATTGCAGAAGCCACTTGGCACTGTCAAACCAGCCTAGGTTGGCAAGGGGGCCATCTTGGGTCTGAGAGGCATCCTGAAAGAAAAGGAATTCCAGTAGTCAGCCGGCCATTTGAGGCCTCAGGCCCCTGAACAACTGTCCACGCCTTTTCCCCAGCAAACAAAACTCACCAGACCAGGCACTTGCTGCCAGATTGCAGAAGCCACTTGGCACTGTCAAACCAGCCTAGGTTGGCAAGGGGGCCATCTTGGGTCTGAGAGGCATCCTGGAGCATAAGGAATTCCAGTAGTCAGACGGCCATTTGAGGCCTCAGGCCCCTGAACAACTGTCCACGCCTTTTCCCCAGCAAACAAAACTCACCAGACCAGGCACTTGGTGCCAGATTGCAGAAGCCACTTGGCACTGTCAAACCAGCCTAGCTTGGCAAGGGGGCCATCTTGGGTCTGAGAGGCATCCTGAAAGAAAAGGAATTCCAGTAGTCAGGCGGCCATTTCAGGCCTCAGGCCCCTGAACAACTGTCCACGCCTTTTCCCCAGCAAACAAAACTCACCAGACCAGGCACTTGCTGCCAGACTGCAGAAGCCACTTGGCACTGTCAAACCAGCCTAGCTTGGCAAGGGGGCCATCTTGGGTCTGAGAGGCATCCTGGAGCATAAGGAATTCCAGTAGTCAGACGGCCATTTCAGGCCTCAGGCCCCTGAAAAACTGTCCACGCCTTTTCCCCAGCAAACAAAACTCACCAGACCAGGCACTTGGTGCCAGATTGCAGAAGCCACTTGGCACTGTCAAACCAGCCTAGCTTGGCAAGGGGGCCATCTTGGGGCTGAGAGGCATCCTGGAGCATAAGGAATTCCAGTAGTCAGACGGCCATTTCAGGCCTCAGGCCCCTGAACAACTGTCCACGCCTTTTCCCCAGCAAACAAAACTCACCAGACCAGGCACTTGGTGCCAGATTGCAGAAGCCACTTGGCACTGTCAAACCAGCCTAGCTTGGCAAGGGGGCCATCTTGGGTCTGAGAGGCATCCTGGAGCATAAGGAATTCCAGTAGTCAGACGGCCATTTGAGGCCTCAGGCCCCTGAACAACTGTCCACGCCTTTTCCCCAGCAAACAAAACTCACCAGACCAGGCACTTGGTGCCAGATTGCAGAAGCCACTTGGCACTGTCAAACCAGCCTAGCTTGGCAAGGGGGCCATCTTGGGTCTGAGAGGCATCCTGGAGCATAAGGAATTCCAGTAGTCAGACGGCCATTTCAGGCCTCAGGCCCCTGAACAACTGTCCACGCCTTTTCCCCAGCAAACAAAACTCACCAGACCAGGCACTTGCTGCCAGATTGCAGAAGCCACTTGGCACTGTCAAACCAGCCTAGCTTGGCAAGGGGGCCATCTTGGGGCTGAGAGGCATCCTGGAGCATAAGGAATTCCAGTAGTCAGACGGCCATTTCAGGCCTCAGGCCCCTGAACAACTGTCCACGCCTTTTCCCCAGCAAACAAAACTCACCAGACCAGGCACTTGCTGCCAGATTGCAGAAGCCACTTGGCACTGTCAAACCAGCCTAGGTTGGCAAGGGGGCCATCTTGGGTCTGAGAGGCATCCTGGAGCATAAGGAATTCCAGTAGTCAGACGGCCATTTGAGGCCTCAGGCCCCTGAACAACTGTCCACGCCTTTTCCCCAGCAAACAAAACTCACCAGACCAGGCACTTGCTGCCAGATTGCAGAAGCCACTTGGCACTGTCAAACCAGCCTAGGTTGGCAAGGGGGCCATCTTGGGGCTGAGAGGCATCCTGGAGCATAAGGAATTCCAGTAGTCAGACGGCCATTTCAGGCCACAGGCCGCTGAACAACTGTCCACGCCTTTTCCCCAGCAAACAAAACTCACCAGACCAGGCACTTGGTGCCAGATTGCAGAAGCCACTGGGCACTGTCAAACCAGCCTAGCTTGGCAAGGGGGCCATCTTGGGTCTGAGAGGCATCCTGAAAGAAAAGGAATTCCAGTAGTCAGGCGGCCATTTCAGGCCTCAGGCCCCTGAACAACTGTCCACGCCTTTTCCCCAGCAAACAAAACTCACCAGACCAGGCACTTGGTGCCAGATTGCAGAAGCCACTTGGCACTGTCAAACCAGCCTAGGTTGGCAAGGGGGCCATCTTGGGTCTGAGAGGCATCCTGGAGCATAAGGAATTCCTGTAGTCAGACGGCCATTTGAGGCCTCAGGCCCCTGAACAACTGTCCACGCCTTTTCCCCAGCAAACAAAACTCACCAGACCAGGCACTTGGTGCCAGATTGCAGAAGCCACTTGGCACTGTCAAACCAGCCTAGCTTGGCAAGGGGGCCATCTTGGGTCTGAGAGGCATCCTGGAGCATAAGGAATTCCAGTAGTCAGACGGCCATTTCAGGCCTCAGGCCCCTGAACAACTGTCCACGCCTTTTCCCCAGCAAACAAAACTCACCAGACCAGGCACTTGCTGCCAGATTGCAGAAGCCACTTGGCACTGTCAAACCAGCCTAGCTTGGCAAGGGGGCCATCTTGGGGCTGAGAGGCATCCTGGAGCATAAGGAATTCCAGTAGTCAGACGGCCATTTCAGGCCTCAGGCCCCTGAACAACTGTCCACGCCTTTTCCCCAGCAAACAAAACTCACCAGACCAGGCACTTGCTGCCAGATTGCAGAAGCCACTTGGCACTGTCAAACCAGCCTAGGTTGGCAAGGGGGCCATCTTGGGTCTGAGAGGCATCCTGGAGCATAAGGAATTCCAGTAGTCAGACGGCCATTTGAGGCCTCAGGCCCCTGAACAACTGTCCACGCCTTTTCCCCAGCAAACAAAACTCACCAGACCAGGCACTTGCTGCCAGATTGCAGAAGCCACTTGGCACTGTCAAACCAGCCTAGGTTGGCAAGGGGGCCATCTTGGGGCTGAGAGGCATCCTGGAGCATAAGGAATTCCAGTAGTCAGACGGCCATTTCAGGCCACAGGCCGCTGAACAACTGTCCACGCCTTTTCCCCAGCAAACAAAACTCACCAGACCAGGCACTTGGTGCCAGATTGCAGAAGCCACTTGGCACTGTCAAACCAGCCTAGGTTGGCAAGGGGGCCATCTTGGGTCTGAGAGGCATCCTGGAGCATAAGGAATTCCTGTAGTCAGACGGCCATTTCAGGCCTCAGGCCCCTGAACAACTGTCCACGCCTTTTCCCCAGCAAACAAAACTCACCAGACCAGGCACTTGGTGCCAGATTGAAGAAGCCACTTGGCACTGTCAAACCAGCCTAGCTTGGCAAGGGGGCCATCTTGGGTCTGAGAGGCATCCTGGAGCATAAGGAATTCCAGTAGTCAGACGGCCATTTCAGGCCTCAGGCCCCTGAACAACTGTCCACGCCTTTTCCCCAGCAAACAAAACTCACCAGACCAGGCACTTGGTGCCAGATTGCAGAAGCCACTTGGCACTGTCAAACCAGCCTAGCTTGGCAAGGGGGCCATCTTGGGTCTGAGAGGCATCCTGGAGCATAAGGAATTCCAGTAGTCAGACGGCCATTTCAGGCCTCAGGCCCCTGAACAACTGTCCACGCCTTTTCCCCAGCAAACAAAACTCACCAGACCAGGCACTTGCTGCCAGATTGCAGAAGCCACTTGGCACTGTCAAACCAGCCTAGCTTGGCAAGGGGGCCATCTTGGGGCTGAGAGGCATCCTGGAGCATAAGGAATTCCAGTAGTCAGACGGCCATTTCAGGCCTCAGGCCCCTGAACAACTGTCCACGCCTTTTCCCCAGCAAACAAAACTCACCAGACCAGGCACTTGGTGCCAGATTGCAGAAGCCACTTGGCACTGTCAAACCAGCCTAGCTTGGCAAGGGGGCCATCTTGGGTCTGAGAGGCATCCTGAAAGAAAAGGAATTCCAGTAGTCAGACGGCCATTTGAGGCCTCAGGCCCCTGAACAACTGTCCACGCCTTTTCCCCAGCAAACAAAACTCACCAGACCAGGCACTTGGTGCCAGATTGCAGAAGCCACTTGGCACTTTCAAATCAGCCTAGGTTGGCAAGGGGGCCATCTTGGGTCTGAGAGGCATCCTGAAAGAAAAGGAATTCCAGAAGTCAGACGGCCATTTCAGGCCTCAGGCCCCTGAACAACTGTCCACGCCTTTTCCCCAGCAAAGAAAACTCACCAGACCAGGCACTTGGTGCTAGATTGAAGAAGCCACTTGGCACTTTCACATCAGCCTAGGTTGGCAAGGGGGCCATCTTGGGTCTGAGAGGCATCCTGGAGCATAAGGAATTCCAGTAGTCAGCTGGCCATTTGAGGCCTCAGGCCCCTGAACAACTGTCCACGCCTTTTCCCCAGCAAACAAAACTCACCAGACCAGGCACTTGCTGCCAGATTGCAGAAGCCACCTGGCACTGTAAAACCAGCCTAGCTTGGCAAGGGGGCCATCTTGGGGCTGAGAGGCATCCTGGAGCATAAGGAATTCCAGTAGTCAGATGGCCATTTGAGGCCTCAGGCCCCTGAACAACTGTCCACGCCTTTTCCACATCAAACAAAACTCACCAGACCAGGCACTTGGTGCCAGATTGCAGAAGCCACTTGGCACTGTCAAACCAGCCTAGCTTGGCAAGGGGGCCATCTTGGGTCTGAGAGGCATCCTGGAGCATAAGGAATTCCAGTAGTCAGACGGCCATTTCAGGCCTCAGGCCCCTGAACAACTGTCCACGCCTTTTCCCCAGCAAACAAAACTCACCAGACCAGGCACTTGCTGCCAGATTGCAGAAGCCACTTGGCACTGTCAAACCAGCCTAGCTTGGCAAGGGGGCCATCTTGGGTCTGAGAGGCATCCTGAAAGAAAAGGAATTCCAGTAGTCAGACGGCCATTTCAGGCCTCAGGCCCCTGAACAACTGTCCACGCCTTTTCCCCAGCAAACAAAACTCACCAGACCAGGCACTTGGTGCCAGATTGAAGAAGCCACTTGGCACTGTCAAACCAGCCTAGCTTGGCAAGGGGGCCATCTTGGGTCTGAGAGGCATCCTGGAGCATAAGGAATTCCAGTAGTCAGACGGCCATTTCAGGCCTCAGGCCCCTGAACAACTGTCCACGCCTTTTCCCCAGCAAACAAAACTCACCAGACCAGGCACTTGCTGCCAGATTGCAGAAGCCACTTGGCACTGTCAAACCAGCCTAGCTTGGCAAGGGGGCCATCTTGGGGCTGAGAGGCATCCTGGAGCATAAGGAATTCCAGTAGTCAGGCGGCCATTTCAGGCCTCAGGCCCCTGAACAACTGTCCACGCCTTTTCCCCAGCAAACAAAACTCACCAGACCAGGCACTTGCTGCCAGATTGCAGAAGCCACTTGGCACTTTCAAATCAGCCTAGGTTGGCAAGGGGGCCATCTTGGGGCTGAGAGGCATCCTGGAGCATAAGGAATTCCAGTAGTCAGGCGGCCATTTCAGGCCTCAGGCCCCTGAACAACTGTCCACGCCTTTTCCCCAGCAAACAAAACTCACCAGACCAGGCACTTGCTGCCAGATTGCAGAAGCCACTTGGCACTTTCAAATCAGCCTAGGTTGGCAAGGGGGCCATCTTGGGTCTGAGAGGCATCCTGAAAGAAAAGGAATTCCAGTAGTCAGACGGCCATTTCAGGCCTCAGGCCCCTGAACAACTGTCCACGCCTTTTCCCCAGCAAAGAAAACTCACCAGACCAGGCACTTGGTGCTAGATTGAAGAAGCCACTTGGCACTTTCACATCAGCCTAGGTTGGCAAGGGGGCCATCTTGGGTCTGAGAGGCATCCTGGAGCATAAGGAATTCCAGTAGTCAGACGGCCATTTGAGGCCTCAGGCCCCTGAACAACTGTCCACGCCTTTTCCCCAGCAAACAAAACTCACCAGACCAGGCACTTGGTGCCAGATTGAAGAAGCCACTTGGCACTGTCAAACCAGCCTAGCTTGGCAAGGGGGCCATCTTGGGTCTGAGAGGCATCCTGGAGCATAAGGAATTCCAGTAGTCAGACGGCCATTTCAGGCCTCAGGCCCCTGAACAACTGTCCACGCCTTTTCCCCAGCAAACAAAACTCACCAGACCAGGCACTTGCTGCCAGATTGAAGAAGCCACTTGGCACTGTCAAACCAGCCTAGCTTGGCAAGGGGGCCATCTTGGGTCTGAGAGGCATCCTGGAGCATAAGGAATTCCAGTAGTCAGACGGCCATTGGAGGCCTCAGGCCCCTGAACAACTGTCCACGCCTTTTCCCCAGCAAACAAAACTCACCAGACCAGGCACTTGCTGCCAGATTGCAGAAGCCACCTGGCACTGTCAAACCAGCCTAGCTTGGCAAGGGGGCCATCTTGGGGCTGAGAGGCATCCTGGAGCATAAGGAATTCCAGTAGTCAGACGGCCATTTCAGGCCTCAGGCCCCTGAACAACTGTCCACGCCTTTTCCCCAGCAAACAAAACTCACCAGACCAGGCACTTGGTGCCAGATTGAAGAAGCCACTTGGCACTGTCAAACCAGCCTAGCTTGGCAAGGGGGCCATCTTGGGGCTGAGAGGCATCCTGGAGCATAAGGAATTCCAGTAGTCAGGCGGCCATTTGAGGCCTCAGGCCCCTGAACAACTGTCCACGCCTTTTCCCCAGCAAACAAAACTCACCAGACCAGGCACTTGGCGCCAGATTGCAGAAGCCACTTGGCACTGTCAAACCAGCCTAGCTTGGCAAGGGGGCCATCTTGGGTCTGAGAGGCATCCTGAAAGAAAAGGAATTCCAGTAGTCAGCCGGCCATTTGAGGCCTCAGGCCCCTGAACAACTGTCCACGCCTTTTCCCCAGCAAACAAAACTCACCAGACCAGGCACTTGCTGCCAGATTGAAGAAGCCACTTGGCACTGTCAAACCAGCCTAGCTTGGCAAGGGGGCCATCTTGGGTCTGAGAGGCATCCTGGAGCATAAGGAATTCCAGTAGTCAGACGGCCATTTCAGGCCTCAGGCCCCTGAACAACTTTCCACGCCTTTTCCCCAGCAAACAAAACTCACCAGACCAGGCACTTGGTGCCAGATTGCAGAAGCCACTTGGCACTGTCAAACCAGCCTAGCTTGGCAAGGGGGCCATCTTGGGTCTGAGAGGCATCCTGAAAGAAAAGGAATTCCAGTAGTCAGCTGGCCATTTGAGGCCTCAGGCCCCTGAACAACTGTCCACGCCTTTTCCCCAGCAAACAAAACTCACCAGACCAGGCACTTGCTGCCAGATTGCAGAAGCCACTTGGCACTGTCAAACCAGCCTAGCTTGGCAAGGGGGCCATCTTGGGGCTGAGAGGCATCCTGGAGCATAAGGAATTCCAGTAGTCAGACGGCCATTTGAGGCCTCAGGCCCCTGAACAACTGTCCACGCCTTTTCCCCAGCAAACAAAACTCACCTGACCAGGCACTTGCTGCCAGATTGCAGAAGCCACTTGGCACTTTCAAATCAGCCTAGGTTGGCAAGGGGGCCATCTTGGGGCTGAGAGGCATCCTGGAGCATAAGGAATTCCAGTAGTCAGGCGGCTATTTCAGGCCTCAGGCCCCTGAACAACTGTCCACGCCTTTTCCCCAGCAAACAAAACTCACCAGACCAGGCACTTGCTGCCAGATTGCAGAAGCCACTTGGCACTTTCAAATCAGCCTAGGTTGGCAAGGGGGCCATCTTGGGTCTGAGAGGCATCCTGAAAGAAAAGGAATTCCAGAAGTCAGACGGCCATTTCAGGCCTCAGGCCCCTGAACAACTGTCCACGCCTTTTCCCCAGCAAAGAAAACTCACCAGACCAGGCACTTGGTGCTAGATTGAAGAAGCCACTTGGCACTTTCACATCAGCCTAGGTTGGCAAGGGGGCCATCTTGGGTCTGAGAGGCATCCTGGAGCATAAGGAATTCCAGTAGTCAGCTGGCCATTTGAGGCCTCAGGCCCCTGAACAACTGTCCACGCCTTTTCCACAGCAAACAAAACTCACCAGACCAGGCACTTGGTGCCAGATTGCAGAAGCCACTTGGCACTTTCAAATCAGCCTAGCTTAGCAAAAGGGCCATCTTGGGGCTGAGAGGCATCCTGGAGCATAAAGAATTCCAGTAGTCAGGCGGCCATTTCAGGCCTCAGGCCGCTGAACAACTGCCCACGCCTTTTCCCCAGCAAACAAAACTCACCAGACCAGGCACTTGGTGCCAGATTGAAGAAGCCACTTGGCACTGTCAAACCAGCCTAGCTTGGCAAGGGGGCAATCTTGGGGCTGAGAGGCATCCTGGAGCATAAGGAATTCCAGTAGTCAGACGGCCATTTCAGGCCTCAGGCCCCTGAACAACTGTCCACGCCTTTTCCCCAGCAAACAAAACTCACCAGACCAGGCACTTGGTGCCAGATTGCAGAAGCCACTTGGCACTGTCAAACCAGCCTAGCTTGGCAAGGGGGCCATCTTGGGTCTGAGAGGCATCCTGGAGCATAAGGAATTCCAGTAGTAAGCTGGCCATTTGAGGCCTCAGGCCCCTGAACAACTGTCCACGCCTTTTCCCCAGCAAACAAAACTCACCAGACCAGGCACTTGCTGCCAGATTGCAGAAGCCACTTGGCACTGTCAAACCAGCCTAGCTTGGCAAGGGGGCCATCTTGGGGCTGAGAGGCATCCTGGAGCATAAGGAATTCCAGTAGTCAGGCGGCCATTTGAGGCCTCAGGCCCCTGAACAACTGTCCACGCCTTTTCCCCAGCAAACAAAACTCACCTGACCAGGCACTTGCTGCCAGATTGCAGAAGCCACTTGGCACTTTCAAATCAGCCTAGGTTGGCAAGGGGGCCATCTTGGGGCTGAGAGGCATCCTGGAGCATAAGGAATTCCAGTAGTCAGGCGGCCATTTGAGGCCTCAGGCCCCTGAACAACTGTCCACGCCTTTTCCCCAGCAAACAAAACTCACCAGACCAGGCACTTGCTGCCAGATTGCAGAAGCCACTTGGCACTTTCAAATCAGCCTAGGTTGGCAAGGGGGCCATCTTGGGTCTGAGAGGCATCCTGAAAGAAAAGGAATTCCAGAAGTCAGACGGCCATTTCAGGCCTCAGGCCCCTGAACAACTGTCCACGCCTTTTCCCCAGCAAAGAAATCTCACCAGACCAGGCACTTGGTGCTAGATTGAAGAAGCCACTTGGCACTTTCACATCAGCCTAGGTTGGCAAGGGGGCCATCTTGGGTCTGAGAGGTATCCTGGACCATAAGGAATTCCAGTAGTCAGCTGGCCATTTGAGGCCTCAGGCCCCTGAACAACTGTCCACGCCTTTTCCAGAGCAAACAAAACTCACCAGACGAGGCACTTGGTGCCAGATTGCAGAAGCCACTTGGCACTGTCAAACCAGCCTAGCTTGGCAAGGGGGCCATCTTGGGTCTGAGAGGCATCCTGGAGCATAAGGAATTCCAGTAGTCAGCCGGCCATTTCAGGCCTCAGGCCCCTGAACAACTGTCCACGCCTTTTCCCCAGCAAACAAAATCACCAGACCAGGCACTTGGTGCCAGATTGCAGAAGCCACTTGGCACTGTCAAACCAGCCTAGCTTGCAAAGGGGGCCATCTTGGGGCTGAGAGGCATCCTGAAAGGAAAGGAATTCCAGTAGTCAGGCGGCCATTTCAGGCCTCAGGCCCCTGAACAACTGTCCACACCTTTTCCCCAGCAAACAAAACTCACCAGACCAGGCACTTGGTGCCAGATTGCAGAAGCCATTTGGCACTTTCAAATCAGCCTAGGTTGGCAAGGGGGCCATCTTGGGGCTGAGAGGCATCCTGGAGCATAAGGAATTCCAGTAGTCAGCTGGGCATTTCAGGCCTCAGGCCCCTGAACAAGTGTCCACGCATTTTCCCCAGCAAACAAAACTCACCAGACCAGGCACTTGGTGCCAGATTGCAGAAGCCATTTGGCACTTTCAAATCAGCCTAGGTTGGCAAGGGGGCCATCTTGGGGCTGAGAGGCATCCTGAAAGAAAAGGAATTCCAGAAGTCAGACGGCCATTTCAGGCCTCAGGCCCCTGAACAAGTGTCCACGCCTTTTCCCCAGCAAACAAAACTCACCAGACCAGGCACTTGCTGCCAGATTGCAGAAGCCACTTGGCACTGTCAAATCAGCCTAGGTTGGCAAGGGGGCCATCTTGGGTCTGAGAGGCATCCTGAAAGAAAAGGAATTCCAGAAGTCAGACGGCCATTTGAGGCCTCAGGCCCCTGAACAACTGTCCACGCCTTTTCCCCAGCAAACAAAACTCACCAGACCAGGCACTTGCTGCCAGATTGCAGAAGCCACTTGGCACTGTCAAACCAGCCTAGCTTGGCAAGGGGGCCATCTTGGGGCTGAGAGGCATCCTGGAGCATAAGGAATTCCAGTAGTCAGGCGGCCATTTGAGGCCTCAGGCCCCTGAACAACTGTCCACGCCTTTTCCCCAGCAAACAAAACTCACCTGACCAGGCACTTGCTGCCAGATTGCAGAAGCCACTTGGCACTTTCAAATCAGCCTAGGTTGGCAAGGGGGCCATCTTGGGGCTGAGAGGCATCCTGGAGCATAAGGAATTCCAGTAGTCAGGCGGCCATTTCAGGCCTCAGGCCCCTGAACAACTGTCCACGCCTTTTCCCCAGCAAACAAAACTCACCAGACCAGGCACTTGCTGCCAGATTGCAGAAGCCACTTGGCACTTTCAAATCAGCCTAGGTTGGCAAGGGGGCCATCTTGGGTCTGAGAGGCATCCTGAAAGAAAAGGAATTCCAGAAGTCAGACGGCCATTTCAGGCCTCAGGCCCCTGAACAACTGTCCACGCCTTTTCCCCAGCAAAGAAATCTCACCAGACCAGGCACTTGGTGCTAGATTGAAGAAGCCACTTGGCACTTTCACATCAGCCTAGGTTGGCAAGGGGGCCATCTTGGGTCTGAGAGGCATCCTGAAAGAAAAGGAATTCCAGAAGTCAGACGGCCATTTCAGGCCTCAGGCCCCTGAACAACTGTCCACACCTTTTCCACAGCAAACAAAACTCACCAGACCAGGCACTTGATGCCAGATTGCAGAAGCCACTTGGCACTGTCAAACCAGCCTAGCTTGGCAAGGGGGCCATCGTGGGTCTGAGAGGCATCCTGGAGCATAAGGAATTCCAGTAGTCAGACGGCCATTTCAGGCCTCAGGCCCCTGAACAACTGTCCACGCCTTTTCCCCAGCAAACAAAACTCACCAGACCAGGCACTTGCTGCCAGATTGCAGAAGCCACTTGGCACTGTCAAACCAGCCTAGCTTGGCAAGGGGGCCATCTTGGGTCTGAGAGGCATCCTGGAGCATAATGAATTCCAGTAGTCAGACGGCCATTTCAGGCCTCAGGCCCCTGAACAACTGTCCACGCCTTTTCCCCAGCAAACAAAACTCACCAGACCAGGCACTTGGTGCCAGATTGAAGAAGCCACTTGGCACTGTCAAACCAGCCTAGCTTGCAAAGGGGGCCATCTTGGGTCTGAGAGGCATCCTGAAAGAAAAGGAATTCCAGTAGTCAGCCAGCCATTTCAGGCCTCAGGCCCCTGAACAACTGTCCACGCCTTTTCCCCAGCAAACAAAACTCACCAGACCAGGCACTTGCTGCCAGATTCCAGAAGCCACTTGGCACTGTCAAATCAGCCTAGGTTGGCAAGGGGGCCATCTTGGGTCTGAGAGGCATCCTGAAAGAAAAGGAATTCCAGTAGACAGACGGCCATTTCAGGCCTCAGGCCCCTGAACAACTGTCCACGCCTTTTCCCCAGCAAACAAAACTCACCAGACCAGGCACTTGCTGCCAGATTGCAGAAGCCACTTGGCACTGTCAAACCAGCCTAGCTTGGCAAGGGGGCCATCTTGGGGCTGAGAGGCATCCTGGAGCATAAGGAATTCCAGTAGTCAGCCGGCCATTTCAGGCCTCAGGCCCCTGAACAACTGTCCACGCCTTTTCCCAAGCAAACAAAACTCACCAGACCAGGCACTTGCTGCCAGATTGCAGAAGCCACTTGGCACTGTCAAATCAGCCTAGGTTGGCAAGGGGGCCATCTTGGGGCTGAGAGGCATCCTGAAAGAAAAGGAATTCCAGTAGTCAGACGGCCATTTCAGGCCTCAGGCCCCTGAACAACTGTCCACGCCTTTTCCCCAGCAAACAAAACTCACCAGACCAGGCACTTGCTGCCAGATTGCAGAAGCCACTTGGCACTGTCAAACCAGCCTAGCTTGGCAAGGGGGCCATCTTGGGTCTGCGAGGGATCCTGAAAGAAAAGGAATTCCAGTAGTCAGACGGCCATTTCAGGCCTCAGGCCCCTGAACAACTGTCCACGCCTTTTCCCCAGCAAACAAAACTCACCAGACCAGGCACTTGCTGCCAGATTGCAGAAGCCACTAGGCACTTTCACATCAGCCTAGGTTGGCAAGGGGGCAATCTTGGGTCTGAGAGGCATCCTGGAGCATAAGGAATTCCAGTAGTCAGACGGCCATTTCAGGCCTCAGGCCCCTGAACAACTGTCCACGCCGTTTTCCCAGCAAACAAAACTCACCAGACCAGGCACTTGCTGCCAGATTGCAGAAGCCACTTGGCACTGTCAAACCAGCCTAGCTTGGCAAGGGGGCCATCTTGGGGCTGAGAGGCATCCTGGAGCATAAGGAATTCCAGTAGTCAGACGGCCATTTCAGGCCTCAGGCCCCTGAACAACTGTCCACGCCTTCTCCCCAGCAAACAAAACTCACCAGACCAGGCACTTGCTGCCAGATTGAAGAAGCCACTTGGCACTGTCAAACCAGCCTAGCTTGCAAAGGGGGCCATCTTGGGTCTGAGAGGCATCCTGAAAGAAAAGGAATTCCAGTAGTCAGACGGCCATTTGAGGCCTCAGGCCCCTGAACAACTGTCCACACCTTTTCCCCAGCAAACAAAACTCACCAGACCAGGCACTTGCTGCCAGATTGCAGAAGCCACTTGGCACTGTCAAATCAGCCTAGGTTGGCAAGGGGGCCATCTTGGGTCTGAGAGGCATCCTGAAAGAAAAGGAATTCCAGTAGTCAGACGGCCATTTGAGGCCTCAGGCCCCTGAACAACTGTCCACGCCTTTTCCCCAGCAAACAAAACTCACCAGACCAGGCACTTGCTGCCAGATTGCAGAAGCCACTTGGCACTGTCAAACCAGCCTAGCTTGGCAAGGGGGCCATCTTGGGTCTGAGAGGCATCCTGGAGCATAAGGAATTCCAGTAGTCAGACGGCCATTTCAGGCCTCAGGCCCCTGAACAACTGTCCACACCTTTTCCCCAGCACACAAAACTCACCAGACCAGGCACTTGCTGCCAGATTGCAGAAGCCACTTGGCACTGTCAAACCAGCCTAGCTTGGCAAGGGGGCCATCTTGGGGCTGAGAGGCATCCTGAAAGAAAAGGAATTCCAGTAGTCAGCCAGCCATTTCAGGCCTCAGGCCCCTGAACAACTGTCCACGCCTTTTCCCCAGCAAACAAAACTCACCAGACCAGGCACTTGCTGCCAGATTCCAGAAGCCACTTGGCACTGTCAAATCAGCCTAGGTTGGCAAGGGGGCCATCTTGGGTCTGAGAGGCATCCTGAAAGAAAAGGAATTCCAGTAGACAGACGGCCATTTCAGGCCTCAGGCCCCTGAACAACTGTCCACGCCTTTTCCCCAGCAAACAAAACTCACCAGACCAGGCACTTGCTGCCAGATTGCAGAAGCCACTTGGCACTGTCAAACCAGCCTAGCTTGGCAAGGGGGCCATCTTGGGTCTGAGAGGCATCCTGGAGCATAAGGAATTCCAGTAGTCAGCCGGCCATTTCAGGCCTCAGGCCCCTGAACAACTGTCCACGCCTTTTCCCAAGCAAACAAAACTCACCAGACCAGGCACTTGCTGCCAGATTGCAGAAGCCACTTGGCACTGTCAAATCAGCCTAGGTTGGCAAGGGGGCAATCTTGGGGCTGAGAGGCATCCTGAAAGAAAAGGAATTCCAGTAGTCAGACGGCCATTTGAGGCCTCAGGCCCCTGAACAACTGTCCACACCTTTTCCCCAGCAAACAAAACTCACCAGACCAGGCACTTGCTGCCAGATTGAAGAAGCCACTTGGCACTTTCACATCAGCCTAGGTTGGCAAGGGGGAAATCATGGGGCTGAGAGGCATCCTGGAGCATAAGGAATTCCAGTAGTCAGCCGGCCATTTCAGGCCTCAGGCCCCTGAACAACTGTCCACGCCTTTTCCCCAGCAAACAAAACTCACCAGACCAGGCACTTGCTGCCAGATTGCAGAAGCCACTTGGCACTGTCAAACCAGCCTAGCTTGGCAAGGGGGCCATCTTGGGTCTGCGAGGGATCCTGAAAGAAAAGGAATTCCAGTAGTCAGACGGCCATTTCAGGCCTCAGGCCCCTGAACAACTGTCCACGCCTTTTCCCCAGCAAACAAAACTCACCAGACCAGGCACTTGCTGCCAGATTGCAGAAGCCACTTGGCACTGTCAAACCAGCCTAGCTTGGCAAGGGGGCCATCTTGGGTCCCCGAGGCATCCTGGAGCATAAGGAATTCCAGCAGTCAGCCGGCCATTTCAGGCCTCAGGCCCCTGAACAACTGTCCACGCCTTTTCCCCAGCAAACAAAACTCACCAGACCAGGCACTTGCTGCCAGATTGCAGAAGCCACTAGGCACTTTCACATCAGCCTAGGTTGGCAAGGGGGCAATCTTGGGTCTGAGAGGCATCCTGGAGCATAAGGAATTCCAGTAGTCAGACGGCCATTTCAGGCCTCAGGCCCCTGAACAACTGTCCACGCCGTTTTCCCAGCAAACAAAACTCACCAGACCAGGCACTTGCTGCCAGATTGCAGAAGCCACTTGGCACTGTCAAACCAGCCTAGCTTGGCAAGGGGGCCATCTTGGGGCTGAGAGGCATCCTGGAGCATAAGGAATTCCAGTAGTCAGACGGCCATTTCAGGCCTCAGGCCCCTGAACAACTGTCTACGCCTTTTCCCCAGCAAACAAAACTCACCAGACCAGGCACTTGCTGCCAGATTGCAGAAGCCACTTGGCACTGTCAAACCAGCCTAGCTTGGCAAGGGGGCCATCTTGGGGCTGAGAGGCATCCTGGAGCATAAGGAATTCCAGTAGTCAGACGGCCATTTCAGGCCTCAGGCCCCTGAACAACTGTCCACGCCTTTTCCCCAGCAAACAAAACTCACCAGACCAGGCACTTGCTGCCAGATTGCAGAAGCCACTTGGCACATTCAAATCAGCCTAGCTTGGCAAGGGGGCCATCTTGGGTCTGAGAGGCATCCTGAAAGAAAAGGAATTCCAGTAGTCAGCCGGCCATTTCAGGCCTCAGGCCCCTGAACAACTGTCCACGCCTTTTCCCCAGCAAACAAAACTCACCAGACCAGGCACTTGGTGCCAGATTTCAGAAGCCACTTGGCACTGTCAAACCAGCCTAGCTTGGCAAGGGGGCCATCTTGGGGCTGAGAGGCATCCTGGAGTATAAGGAATTCCAGTAGTCAGCCGGCCATTTGAGGCCTCAGGCCCCTGAACAACTGTCCACGCCTTTTCCCCAGCAAACAAAACTCACCAGACCAGGCACTTGCTGCCAGATTGCAGAAGCTACTTGGCACTGTCAAACCAGCCTAGCTTGGCAAGGGGGCCATCTTCGGGCTGAGAGGCATCCTGAAAGAAAAGGAATTCCAGTAGTCAGACGGCCATTTCAGGCCTCAGGCCCCTGAACAACTGTCCACACCTTTTCCCCAGCAAACAAAACTCACCAGACCAGGCACTTGCTGCCAGATTGCAGAAGCTACTTGGCACTGTCAAACCAGCCTAGCTTGGCAAGGGGGCCATCTTGGGTCTGAGAGGCATCCTGAAAGAAAAGGAATTCCAGTAGTCAGGCGGCCATTTCAGGCCTCAGGCCCCTGAACAACTGTCCACGCCTTTTCCCCAGCAAACAAAACTCACCAGACCAGGCACTTGGTGCTAGATTGCAGAAGCCACTTGGCACTTTCAAATCAGCCTAGGTTGGCAAGGGGGCGATCTTGGGTCTGAGAGGCATCCTGGAGCATAAGGAATTCCAGTAGTCAGACGGCCATTTGAGGCCTCAGGCCCCTGAACAACTGTCCACGCCTTTTCCACAGCAAACAAAACTCACCAGACCAGGCACTTGCTGCCAGATTGCAGAAGCCACTTGGCACTGTCAAACCAGCCTAGCTTGGCAAGGGGGCCATCTTGGGGCTGAGAGGCATCCTGAAAGAAAAGGAATTCCAGTAGTCAGCCGGCCATTTCAGGCCTCAGGCCCCTGAACAACTGTCCACGCCTTTTCCCCAGCAAACAAAACTCACCAGACCAGGCACTTGCTGCCAGATTGCAGAAGCCACTTGGCACTGTCAAACCAGCCTAGGTTGGCAAGGGGGCCATCTTGGGTCTGAGAGATATCCTGGAGCATAAGGAATTCCAGTAGTCAGACGGCCATTTCAGGCCTCAGGCCCCTGAACAACTGTCCACACCTTTTCCCCAGCAAACAAAACTCACCAGACCAGGCAATTGGTGCCAGATTGCAGAAGCCACTTGGCACTGTCAAACCAGCCTAGCTTGGCAAGGGGGCCATCTTGGGTCTGAGAGGCATCCTGGAGCATAAGGAATTCCAGTAGTCAGACGGCCATTTGAGGCCTCAGGCCCCTGAACAACTGTCCACGCCTTTTCCCCAGCAAACAAAACTCACCAGACCAGGCACTTGGTGCCAGATTGAAGAAGCCACTTGGCACTTTCAAATCAGCCTAGGTTGGCAAGGGGGCCATCTTGGGGCTGAGAGGCATCCTGGAGCATAAGGAATTCCAGTAGTCAGACGGCCATTTGAGGCCTCATGCCCCTGAACAACTGTCCACGCCTTTCCCCCAGCAAACAGAACTCACCAGACCAGGCACTTGCTGCCAGATTGCAGAAGCCACTTGGCACTTTCAAATCAGCCTAGGTTGGCAAGGGGGAAATCTTGGGTCTGAGAGGCATCCTGAAAGAAAAGGAATTCCAGTAGTCAGACGGCCATTTGAGGCCTCAGGCCCCTGAACAACTGTCCACACCTTTTCCCCAGCAAACAAAACTCACCAGACCAGGCACTTGCTGCCAGATTGCAGAAGCCACTTGGCACTGTCAAACCAGCCTAGCTTGGCAAGGGGGCCATCTTGGGGCTGAGAGGCATCCTGGAGCATAAGGAATTCCAGTAGTCAGACGGCCATTTCAGGCCTCAGGCCCCTGAACAACTGTCTACGCCTTTTCCCCAGCAAACAAAACTCACCAGACCAGGCACTTGCTGCCAGATTGCAGAAGCCACTTGGCACTGTCAAACCAGCCTAGCTTGGCAAGGGGGCCATCTTGGGGCTGAGAGGCATCCTGGAGCATAAGGAATTCCAGTAGTCAGACGGCCATTTCAGGCCTCAGGCCCCTGAACAACTGTCCACGCCTTTTCCCCAGCAAACAAAACTCACCAGACCAGGCACTTGCTGCCAGATTGCAGAAGCCACTTGGCACATTCAAATCAGCCTAGCTTGGCAAGGGGGCCATCTTGGGTCTGAGAGGCATCCTGAAAGAAAAGGAATTCCAGTAGTCAGCCGGCCATTTCAGGCCTCAGGCCCCTGAACAACTGTCCACGCCTTTTCCCCAGCAAACAAAACTCACCAGACCAGGCACTTGGTGCCAGATTTCAGAAGCCACTTGGCACTGTCAAACCAGCCTAGCTTGGCAAGGGGGCCATCTTGGGGCTGAGAGGCATCCTGGAGTATAAGGAATTCCAGTAGTCAGCCGGCCATTTGAGGCCTCAGGCCCCTGAACAACTGTCCACGCCTTTTCCCCAGCAAACAAAACTCACCAGACCAGGCACTTGCTGCCAGATTGCAGAAGCTACTTGGCACTGTCAAACCAGCCTAGCTTGGCAAGGGGGCCATCTTCGGGCTGAGAGGCATCCTGAAAGAAAAGGAATTCCAGTAGTCAGACGGCCATTTCAGGCCTCAGGCCCCTGAACAACTGTCCACACCTTTTCCCCAGCAAACAAAACTCACCAGACCAGGCACTTGCTGCCAGATTGCAGAAGCTACTTGGCACTGTCAAACCAGCCTAGCTTGGCAAGGGGGCCATCTTGGGTCTGAGAGGCATCCTGAAAGAAAAGGAATTCCAGTAGTCAGGCGGCCATTTCAGGCCTCAGGCCCCTGAACAACTGTCCACGCCTTTTCCCCAGCAAACAAAACTCACCAGACCAGGCACTTGGTGCTAGATTGCAGAAGCCACTTGGCACTTTCAAATCAGCCTAGGTTGGCAAGGGGGCGATCTTGGGTCTGAGAGGCATCCTGGAGCATAAGGAATTCCAGTAGTCAGACGGCCATTTGAGGCCTCAGGCCCCTGAACAACTGTCCACGCCTTTTCCACAGCAAACAAAACTCACCAGACCAGGCACTTGCTGCCAGATTGCAGAAGCCACTTGGCACTGTCAAACCAGCCTAGCTTGGCAAGGGGGCCATCTTGGGGCTGAGAGGCATCCTGAAAGAAAAGGAATTCCAGTAGTCAGCCGGCCATTTCAGGCCTCAGGCCCCTGAACAACTGTCCACGCCTTTTCCCCAGCAAACAAAACTCACCAGACCAGGCACTTGCTGCCAGATTGCAGAAGCCACTTGGCACTGTCAAACCAGCCTAGGTTGGCAAGGGGGCCATCTTGGGTCTGAGAGATATCCTGGAGCATAAGGAATTCCAGTAGTCAGACGGCCATTTCAGGCCTCAGGCCCCTGAACAACTGTCCACACCTTTTCCCCAGCAAACAAAACTCACCAGACCAGGCAATTGGTGCCAGATTGCAGAAGCCACTTGGCACTGTCAAACCAGCCTAGCTTGGCAAGGGGGCCATCTTGGGTCTGAGAGGCATCCTGGAGCATAAGGAATTCCAGTAGTCAGACGGCCATTTGAGGCCTCAGGCCCCTGAACAACTGTCCACGCCTTTTCCCCAGCAAACAAAACTCACCAGACCAGGCACTTGGTGCCAGATTGAAGAAGCCACTTGGCACTTTCAAATCAGCCTAGGTTGGCAAGGGGGCCATCTTGGGGCTGAGAGGCATCCTGGAGCATAAGGAATTCCAGTAGTCAGACGGCCATTTGAGGCCTCATGCCCCTGAACAACTGTCCACGCCTTTCCCCCAGCAAACAGAACTCACCAGACCAGGCACTTGCTGCCAGATTGCAGAAGCCACTTGGCACTTTCAAATCAGCCTAGGTTGGCAAGGGGGAAATCTTGGGTCTGAGAGGCATCCTGAAAGAAAAGGAATTCCAGTAGTCAGACGGCCATTTGAGGCCTCAGGCCCCTGAACAACTGTCCACACCTTTTCCCCAGCAAACAAAACTCACCAGACCAGGCACTTGCTGCCAGATTGCAGAAGCCACTTGGCACTTTCAAATCAGCCTAGGTTGCCAAGGGGGCCATCTTGGGTCTGAGAGGCATCCTGGAGCATAAGGAATTCCAGTAGTCAGACGGCCATTTGAGGCCTCAGGCCCCTGAACAACTGTCCACGCCTTTTCCCCAGCAAACAAAACTCACCAGACCAGGCACTTGCTGCCAGATTGCAGAAGCCACTTGGCACTTTCAAATCAGCCTAGGTTGGCAAGAGGGAAATCTTGGGTCTGAGAGGCATCCTGGAGCATAAGGAATTCCAGTAGTCAGACGGCCATTTGAGGCCTCAGGCCCCTGAACAACTGTCCACGCCTTTTCCCCAGCAAACAAAACTCACCAGACCAGGCACTTGCTGCCAGATTGCAGAAGCCACTTGGCACTGTCAAACCAGCCTAGCTTGGCAAGGGGGCCATCTTGGGTCTGAGAGGCATCCTGGAGCATAAGGAATTCCAGTAGTCAGGCGGCCATTTCAGGCCTCAGGCCCCTGAACAACTGTCCACGCCTTTTCCCCAGCAAACAAAACTCACCAGACCAGGCACTTGCTGCCAGATTGCAGAAGCCACTTGGCACTGTCAAACCAGCCTAGCTTGGCAAGGGGGCCATCTTGGGGCTGAGAGGCATCCTGAAAGAAAAGGAATTCCAGTAGTCAGCCGGCCATTTCAGGCCTCAGGCCCCTGAACAACTGTCCACGCCTTTTCCCCAGCAAACAAAACTCACCAGACCAGGCTGTTGCTGCCAGAATGCAGAAGCCACTTGGCACTTTCACATCATCCTAGGTTGGCAAGGGGGCAATCTTGGGTCTGAGAGGCATCCTGGAGCATAAGGAATTCCAGTAGTCAGACGGCAATTTCAAGCCTCAGGCCCCTGAACAACTGTCCACGCCTTTTTCCCAGCAAACAAAACTCACCAGACCAGGCACTTGCTGCCAGATTGCAGAAGCCACTTGGCACTGTCAAACCACCCTAGCTTGGCAAGGGGGCCATCTTGGGGCTGAGAGACATCCTGAAAGAAAAGGAATTCCAGTAGTCAGGTGGCCATTTGAGGCCTCAGGCCCCTGAACAACTGTCCACGCCTTTTCCCCAGCAAACAAAACTCACCAGACCAGGCACTTGGTGCCAGATTGAAGAAGCCACTTGGCACTTTCAAATCAGCCTAGGTTGGCAAGGGGGCCATCTTGGGGCTGAGAGGCATCCTGGAGCATAAGGAATTCCAGTAGTCAGACGGCCATTTCAGGCCTCAGGCCCCTGAACAACTGTCCACGCCTTTTCCCCAGCAAACAAAACTCACCAGACCAGGCACTTGCTGCCAGATTGCAGAAGCCACTTGGCACTGTCAAACCAGCCTAGCTTGGCAAGGGGGCCATCTTGGGTCTGAGAGGCATCCTGAAAGAAAAGGAATTCCAGTAGTCAGCCGGCCATTTCAGGCCTCAAGCCCCTGAACAACTGTCCACGCCTTTTCCCCAGCAAACAAAACTCACCAGACCAGGCACTTGCTGCCAGATTGAAGAAGCCACTTGGCACTTTCACATCAGCCTAGGTTGGCAAGGGGGCCATCTTGGGTCTGAGAGGCATCCTGGAGCATAAGGAATTCCAGTAGTCAGGCGGCCATTTCAGGCCTCAGGCCCCTGAACAACTGTCCACACCTTTTCCCCAGCAAACAGAACTCACCAGACCAGGCACTTGCTGCCAGATTGCAGAAGCCACTTGGCACTGTCAAACCAGCCTAGCTTGGCAAGGGGGCCATCTTGGGTCCCCGAGGCATCCTGGAGCATAAGGAATTCCAGTAGTCAGACGGCCATTGGAGGCCTCAGGCCCCTGAACAACTGTCCACGCCTTTTCCCCAGCAAACAAAACTCACCAGACCAGGCACTTCCTGCCAGATTGCAGAAGCCACATGGCACTTTCACATCAGTCTAGGTTGGCAAGGGGGCAATCTTGGGTCTGAGAGGCATCCTGGAGCATAAGGAATTCCAGTAGTCAGACGGCCATTTGAGGCCTCAGGCCCCTGAAGACGTGTCCACGCATTTTCCCCAGCAAACAAAACTCACCAGACCAGGCACTTGGTGCCAGATTGCAGAAGCCACTTGGCACTGTCAAACCAGCCTAGCTTGGCAAGGGGGCCATCTTGGGGCTGAGAGGCATCCTGAAAGAAAAGGAATTCCAGTAGTCAGCCAGCCATTTCAGGCCTCAGGCCCCTGAACAACTGTCCACGCCTTTTCCCCAGCAAACAAAACTCACCAGACCAGGCACTTGCTGCCATATTGAAGAAGCCACTTGGCACTTTCAAATCAGCCTAGGTTGGCAAGGGGGCAATCTTGGGGCTGAGAGGCATCCTGGAGCATAAGGAATTCCAGTAGTCAGACGGCCATTTGAGGCCTCAGGCCCCTGAACAACTGTCCACACCTTTTCCCCAGCAAACAAAACTCACCAGACCAGGCACTTGCTGCCAGATTGCAGAAGCCACTTGGCACTGTCAAACTAGCCTAGCTTGGCAAGGGGGCCATCTTGGGTCTGAGAGGCATCCTGGAGCATAAGGAATTCCAGTAGTCAGACGGCCATTTCAGGCCTCAGGCCCCTGAACAACTGTCCACGCCTTTTCCCCAGCAAACAAAACTCACCAGACCAGGCACTTGGTGCCAGATTGCAGAAGCCACTTGGCACTTTCAAATCAGCCTAGGTTGGCAAGGGGGCCATCTTGGGGCTGAGAGGCATCCTGGAGCATAAGGAATTCCAGTAGTCAGACGGCCATTTGAGGCCTCAGGCCCCTGAACAACTGTCCACGCCTTTTCCCCAGCAAACAAAACTCACCAGACCAGGCACTGGCTGCCAGATTGCAGAAGCCACTTGGCACTGTCAAACCAGCCTAGCTTGGCAAGGGGGCCATCTTGGGTCTGAGAGGCATCCTGGAGCATAAGGAATTCCAGTAGTCAGACGGCCATTTGAGGCCTCAGGCCCCTGAACAACTGTCTACGCCTTTTCCCCAGCAAACAAAACTCACCAGACCAGGCACTTCCTGCCAGATTGCAGAAGCCACTTGGCACTGTCAAACCACCCTAGCTTGGCAAGGGGGCCATCTTGGGGCTGAGAGGCATCCTGAAAGAAAAGGAATTCCAGTAGTCAGACGGCCATTTCAGGCCTCAGGCCCCTGAACAACTGTCCACGCCTTTTCCCCAGCAAACAAAACTCACCAGACCAGGCACTTGCTGCCAGATTGCAGAAGCCACCTGGCACTGTCAAACCAGCCTAGGTTGGCAAGGGGTCCATCTTGGGGCTGAGAGGCATCCTGGAGCATAAGGAATTCCAGTAGTCAGACGGCCATTTCAGGCCTCAGGCCCCTGAACAACTGTCCACACCTTTTCCCCAGCAAACAAAACTCACCAGACCAGGCACTTGCTGCCAGATTGCAGAAGCCACTTGGCACTGTCAAACCAGCCTAGCTTGGCAAGGGGGCCATCTTGGGGCTGAGAGACATCCTGAAAGAAAAGGAATTCCAGTAGTCAGGTGGCCAATTGAGGCCTCAGGCCCCTGAACAACTGTCCACGCCTTTTCCCCAGCAAACAAAACTCACCAGACCAGGCACTTGGTGCCAGATTGAAGAAGCCACTTGGCACTTTCAAATCAGCCTAGGTTGGCAAGGGGGCCATCTTGGGGCTGAGAGGCATCCTGGAGCATAAGGAATTCCAGTAGTCAGACGGCCATTTCAGGCCTCAGGCCCCTGAACAACTGTCCACACCTTTTCCCCAGCAAACAAAACTCACCAGACCAGGCACTTGCTGCCAGATTGCAGAAGCCACTTGGCACTGTCAAACCAGCCTAGCTTGGCAAGGGGGCCATCTTGGGTCTGAGAGGCATCCTGGAGCATAAGGAATTCCAGTAGTCAGCCGGCCATTTCAGGCCTCAGGCCCCTGAACAACTGTCCACGCCTTTTCCCCAGCAAACAAAACTCACCAGACCAGGCACTTGCTGCCAGATTGAAGAAGCCACTTGGCACTTTCACATCAGCCTAGGTTGGCAAGGGGGCCATCTTGGGTCTGAGAGGCATCCTGGAGCATAAGGAATTCCAGTAGTCAGGCGGCCATTTCAGGCCTCAGGCCCCTGAACAACTGTCCACACCTTTTCCCCAGCAAACAGAACTCACCAGACCAGGCACTTGCTGCCAGATTGCAGAAGCCACTTGGCACTGTCAAACCAGCCTAGCTTGGCAAGGGGGCCATCTTGGGTCTGACAGGCATCCTGGAGCATAAGGAATTCCAGTAGTCAGCCGGCCATTTCAGGCCTCAGGCCCCTGAACAACTGTCCACGCCTTTTCCCCAGCAAACAAAACTCACCAGACCAGGCACTTGCTGCCAGATTGCAGAAGCCACTTGGCACTGTCAAACCAGCCTAGCTTGGCAAGGGGGCCATCTTGGGTCTGAGAGGCATCCTGAAAGAAAAGGAATTCCAGTAGTCAGACGGCCATTTCAGGCCTCAGGCCCCTGAACAACTGTCCACGCCTTTTCCCCAGCAAACAAAACTCACCAGACCAGGCACTTGGTGCCAGATTGAAGAAGCCACTTGGCACTTTCAAATCAGCCTAGGTTGGCAAGGGGGCCATCTTGGGGCTGAGAGGCATCCTGGAGCATAAGGAATTCCAGTAGTCGGCTGGCCATTTGAGGCCTCAGGCCCCTGAACAAGTGTCCACGCATTTTCCCCAGCAAACAAAACTCACCAGACCAGGCACTTGCTGCCAGATTGCAGAAGCCATCTGGCACTTTCAAATCAGCCTAGGTTGGCAAGGGGGGCATCTTGGGTCTGAGAGGCATCCTGGAGCATAATGAATTCCAGTAGTTAGGCGGCCATTTCAGGCCTCAGGCCCCTGAACAACTGTCCACACCTTTCCCACAGCAAACAAAACTCACCAGACCAGGCACTTGCTGCCAGATTGCAGAAGCCACTTGGCACTGTCAAACCAGCCTAGCTTGGCAAGGGGGCCATCTTGGGGCTGAGAGGCATCCTGGAGCATAAGGAATTTCCAGTAGTCAGACGGCCATTTGAGGCCTCAGGCCCCTGAACAACTGTCCACGCCTTTTCCCCAGCAAACAACACTCACCAGACCAGGCACTTGGTGCCAGATTGCAGAAGCCACTTGGCACTGTCAAACCAGCCTAGCTTGGCAAGGGGGCCATCTTGGGTCTGAGAGGCATCCTGGAGCATAAGGAATTCCAGTAGTCAGACGGCCATTTCAGGCCTCAGGCCCCTGAACAACTGTCCACACCTTTTCCACAGAAAACAAAACTCACCAGACCAGGCACTTGGTGCCAGATTGAAGAAGCCACTTGGCACTGTCAAACCAGCCTAGCTTGGCAAGGGGGCCATCTTGGGGCTGAGAGGCATCCTGAAAGAAAAGGAATTCCAGTAGTCAGCCGGCCATTTCAGGCCTCAGGCCCCTGAACAACTGTCCACGCCTTTTCCCCAGCAAACAAAACACACCAGACCAGGCACTTGCTGCCAGATTGCAGAAGCCACTTGGCACTTTCAAACCAGCCTAGCTTGGCAAGGGGGCCATCTTGGGTCTGAGAGGCATCCTGGAGCATAAGGAATTCCAGTAGTCAGACGGCCATTTGAGGCCTCAGGCCCCTGAACAACTGTCCACACCTTTTCCCCAGCAAACAAAACTCACCAGACCAGGCACTTGCTGCCAGATTGCAGAAGCCACTTGGCACTTTCACATCAGCCTAGGTTGGCAAGGGGGCCATCTTGGGGATGAGAGGCATCCTGGAGCATAAAGAATTCCAGTAGTCAGGCGGCCATTTCAGGCCTCAGGCTCCTGAACAACTGTCCACACCTTTTCCCCAGCAAACAGAACTCACCAGACCAGGCACTTGCTGCCAGATTGCAGAAGCCACTTGGCACTGTCAAACCAGCCTAGCTTGGCAAGGGGGCCATCTTGGGTCTGAGAGGCATCCTGGAGCATAAGGAATTCCAGTAGTCAGACGGCCATTTCAGGCCTCAGGCCCCTGAACAACTGTCCACGCCTTTTCCCCAGCAAACAAAACTCACCAGACCAGGCACTTGCTGCCAGATTGCAGAAGCCACTTGGCACTGTCAAACCAGCCTAGCTTGGCAAGGGGGCCATCTTGGGTCTGAGAGGCATCCTGGAGCATAAGGAATTCCAGTAGTCAGACGGCCATTTCAGGCCTCAGGCCCCTGAACAACTGTCCACGCCTTTTCCCCAGCAAACAAAACTCACCAGACCAGGCACTTGCTGCCAGATTGCAGAAGCCACTTGGCACTGTCAAACCAGCCTAGCTTGCAAAGGGGGCCATCTTGGGGCTGAGAGGCATCCTGAAAGAAAAGGAATTCCAGTAGTCAGGCAGCCATTTCAGGCCTCAGGCCCCTGAACAACTGTCCACACCTTTTCAACAGCAAACAAAACTCACCAGACCAGGCACTTGCTGCCAGATTGCAGAAGCCACCTGGCACTGTCAAACCAGCCTAGCTTGGCAAGGGGGCCATCTTGGGTCTGAGAGGCATCCTGGAGCATAAGGAATTCCAGTAGTCAGACGGCCATTTCAGGCCTCAGGCCCCTGAACAACTGTCCACGCCTTTTCCCCAGCAAACAAAACACACCAGACCAGGCACTTCCTGCCAGATTGCAGAAGCCACCTGGCACTTTCAAATCAGCCTAGGTTGGCAAGGGGGCCATCTTGGGGCTGAGAGGCATCCTGGAGCATAAGGAATTCCAGTAGTCGGCTGGCCATTTGAGGCCTCAGGCCCCTGAACAAGTGTCCACGCATTTTCCCCAGCAAACAAAACTCACCAGACCAGGCACTTGGTGCCAGATTGCAGAAGCCATTTGGCACTTTCAAATCAGCCTAGGTTGGCAAGGGGGCCATCTTGGGTCTGAGAGGCATCCTGAAAGAAAAGTAATTCCAGTAGTCAGACGGCCATTTCAGGCCTCAGGCCCCTGAACAACTGTCCACGCCTTTTCCCCAGCAAACAAAACTCACCAGACCAGGCACTTGCTGCCAGATTGCAGAAGCCACTTGGCACTTTCACATCAGCCTAGGTTGGCAAGGGGGCCATCTTGGGGATGAGAGGCATCCTGGAGCATAAAGAATTCCAGTAGTCAGGCGGCCATTTCAGGCCTCAGGCTCCTGAACAACTGTCCACACCTTTTCCCCAACAAACAGAACTCACCAGACCAGGCACTTGGTGCCAGATTGAAGAAGCCACTTGGCACTGTCAAACCAGCCTAGCTTGGCAAGGGGGCCATCTTGGGTCTGAGAGGCATCCTGGAGCATAAGGAATTCCAGTAGTCAGACGGCCATTTGAGGCCTCAGGCCCCTGAACAACTGTCCACGCCTTTTCCCCAGCAAACAAAACTCACCAGACCAGGCACTTGCTGCCAGATTGCAGAAGCCACTTGGCACTGTCAAACCAGCCTAGCTTGCAAAGGGGGCCATCTTGGGTCTGAGAGGCATCCTGAAAGAAAAGGAATTCCAGTAGTCAGACGGCCATTTCAGGCCTCAGGCCCCTGAACAACTGTCCACACCTTTTCCCCAGCAAACAAAACTCACCAGACCAGGCACTTGGTGCCAGATTGCAGAAGCCACTTGGCACTGTCAAACCAGCCTAGCTTGGCAAGGGGGCCATCTTGGGTCTGAGAGGCATCCTGGAGGATAAGGAATTCCAGTAGTCAGACGGCCATTTGAGGCCTCAGGCCCCTGAACAACTGTCCACACCTTTTCCCCAGCAAACAAAACTCACCAGACCAGGCACTTGGCGCCAGATTGCAGAAGCCACTTGGCACTTTCACATCAGCCTAGGTTGGCAAGGGGGCCATCTTGGGGATGAGAGGCATCCTGGAGCATAAAGAATTCCAGTAGTCAGGCGGCCATTTCAGGCCTCAGGCTCCTGAACAACTGTCCACGCCTTTTCCCCAGCAAACAAAACTCACCAGACCAGGCACTTGCTGCCAGATTGCAGAAGCCACTTGGCACTGTCAAACCAGCCTAGCTTGGCAAGGGGGCCATCTTGGGTCTGACAGGCATCCTGGAGCATAAGGAATTCCAGTAGTCAGACGGCCATTTCAGGCCTCAGGCCCCTGAACAACTGTCCACGCCTTTTCCCCAGCAAACAAAACACACCAGACCAGGCACTTGCTGCCAGATTGCAGAAGCCACCTGGCACTTTCAAATCAGCCTAGGTTGGCAAGGGGGCCATCTTGGGGCTGAGAGGCATCCTGGAGCATAAGGAATTCCAGTAGTCGGCTGGCCATTTGAGGCCTCAGGCCCCTGAACAAGTGTCCACGCATTTTCCCCAGGAAACAAAACTCACCAGACCAGGCACTTGGTGCCAGATTGAAGAAGCCACTTGGCACTTTCAAATCAGCCTAGGTTGGCAAGGGGGGCATCTTGGCTCTGAGAGGCATCCTGGAGCATAAGGAATTCCAGTAGTCAGACGGCCATTTCAGGCCTCAGGCCCCTGAACAACTGTCCACACCTTTTCCCCAGCAAACAAAACTCACCAGACCAGGCACTTGGTGCCAGATTGCAGAAGCCACTTGGCACTGTCAAACCAGCCTAGCTTGGCAAGGGGGCCATCTTGGGTCTGAGAGGCATCCTGGAGCATAAGGAATTCCAGTAGTCAGACGGCCATTTGAGGCCTCAGGCCCCTGAACAACTGTCCACGCCTTTTCCCCAGCAAACAAAATCACCAGACCAGGCACTTGGTGCCAGATTGCAGAAGCCACTTGGCACTGTCAAACCAGCCTAGCTTGCAAAGGGGGCCATCTTGGGTCTGAGAGGCATCCTGAAAGAAAAGGAATTCCAGTAGTCAGACGGCCATTTCAGGCCTCAGGCCCCTGAACAACTGTCCACACCTTTTCCCCAGCAAACAAAACTCACCAGACCAGGCACTTGGTGCCAGATTGCAGAAGCCACTTGGCACTGTCAAACCAGCCTAGCTTGGCAAGGGGGCCATCTTGGGTCTGAGAGGCATCCTGGAGGATAAGGAATTCCAGTAGTCAGACGGCCATTTGAGGCCTCAGGCCCCTGAACAACTGTCCACACCTTTTCCCCAGCAAACAAAACTCACCAGACCAGGCACTTGGCGCCAGATTGCAGAAGCCACTTGGCACTTTCACATCAGCCTAGGTTGGCAAGGGGGCCATCTTGGGGATGAGAGGCATCCTGGAGCATAAAGAATTCCAGTAGTCAGGCGGCCATTTCAGGCCTCAGGCTCCTGAACAACTGTCCACGCCTTTTCCCCAGCAAACAAAACTCACCAGACCAGGCACTTCCTGCCAGATTGCAGAAGCCACCTGGCACTTTCAAATCAGCCTAGGTTGGCAAGGGGGCCATCTTGGGGCTGAGAGGCATCCTGGAGCATAAGGAATTCCAGTAGTCGGCTGGCCATTTGAGGCCTCAGGCCCCTGAACAAGTGTCCACGCCTTTTCCCCAGCAAACAAAACTCACCAGACCAGGCACTTGCTGCCAGATTGCAGAAGCCACTTGGCACTGTCAAACCAGCCTAGCTTGGCAAGGGGGCCATCTTGGGTCTGAGAGGCATCCTGGAGCATAAGGAATTCCAGTAGTCAGCCGGCCATTTCAGGCCTCAGGCCCCTGAACAACTGTCCACGCCTTTTCCCCAGCAAACAAAACACACCAGACCAGGCACTTGCTGCCAGATTGCAGAAGCCACTTGGCACTGTCAAACCAGCCTAGCTTGGCAAGGGGGCCATCTTGGGTCTGAGAGGCATCCTGGAGCATAAGGAATTCCAGTAGTCGGCTGGCCATTTGAGGCCTCAGGCCCCTGAACAAGTGTCCACGCATTTTCCCCAGCAAACAAAACTCACCAGACCAGGCACTTGGTGCCAGATTGCAGAAGCCATTTGGCACTTTCAAATCACCCTAGGTTGGCAAGGGGGCCATCTTGGGTCTGAGAGGCATCCTGAAAGAAAAGGAATTCCAGTAGTCAGACGGCCATTTCAGGCCTCAGGCCCCTGAACAACTGTCCACGCCTTTTCCCCAGCAAACAAAACTCACCAGACCAGGCACTTGCTGCCAGATTGCAGAAGCCACTTGGCACTGTCAAACCAGCCTAGCTTGGCAAGGGGGCCATCTTGGGTCTGAGAGGCATCCTGGAGCATAAGGAATTCCAGTAGTCAGACGGCCATTTCAGGCCTCAGGCCCCTGAACAACTGTCCACGCCTTTTCCCCAGCAAACAAAACTCACCAGACCAGGCACTTGCTGCCAGATTGCAGAAGCCACTTGGCACTTTCACATCAGCCTAGGTTGGCAAGGGGGCCCTCTTGGGGATGAGAGGCATCCTGGAGCATAAAGAATTCCAGTAGTCAGGCGGCCATTTCAGGCCTCAGGCTCCTGAACAACTGTCCACACCTTTTCCCCAACAAACAGAACTCACCAGACCAGGCACTTGGTGCCAGATTGAAGAAGCCACTTGGCACTTTCAAATCAGCCTAGGTTGGCAAGGGGGCCATCTTGGCTCTGAGAGGCATCCTGGAGCATAAGGAATTCCAGTAGTCAGGCGGCCATTTGAGGCCTCAGGCCCCTGAACAACTGTCCACGCCTTTTCCCCAGCAAACAAAACACACCAGACCAGGCACTTGCTGCCAGATTGCAGAAGCCACCTGGCACTGTCAAACCAGCCTAGCTTGGCAAGGGGGCCATCTTGGGTCTGAGAGGCATCCTGGAGCATAAGGAATTCCAGTAGTCGGCTGGCCATTTGAGGCCTCAGGCCCCTGAACAAGTGTCCACGCCTTTTCCCCAGCAAACAAAACTCACCAGACCAGGCACTTGCTGCCAGATTGCAGAAGCCACTTGGCACTGTCAAACCAGCCTAGCTTGGCAAGGGGGCCATCTTGGGTCTGAGAGGCATCCTGAAAGAAAAGGAATTCCAGTAGTCAGCCGGCCATTTCAGGCCTCAGGCCCCTGAACAACTGTCCACGCCTTTTCCCCAGCAAACAAAACACACCAGACCAGGCACTTGCTGCCAGATTGCAGAAGCCACTTGGCACTGTCAAACCAGCCTAGCTTGGCAAGGGGGCCATCTTGGGTCTGAGAGGCATCCTGGAGCATAAGGAATTCCAGTAGTCAGACGGCCATTTCAGGCCTCAGGCCCCTGAACAACTGTCCACACCTTTTCCCCAGCAAACAAAACTCACCAGACCAGGCACTTGCTGCCAGATTGCAGAAGCCATTTGGCACTTTCAAATCAGCCTAGGTTGGCAAGGGGGCCATCTTGGGGCTGACAGGCATCCTGGAGCATAAGGAATTCCAGTAGTCAGACAGCCATTTGAGGCCTCAGGCCCCTGAACAACTGTCCACGCCTTTTCCCCAGCAAACAAAACTCACCAGACCAGGCACTTGCTGCCAGATTGCAGAAGCCACTTGGCACTGTCAAACCAGCCTAGCTTGCAAAGGGGGCCATCTTGGGTCTGAGAGGCATCCTGGAGCATAAGGAATTCCAGTAGTCAGACGGCCATTTCAGGCCTCAGGCCCCTGAACAACTGTCCACGCCTTTTCCCCAGCAAACAAAACACACCAGACCAGGCACTTGCTGCCAGATTGCAGAAGCCACCTGGCACTTTCAAATCAGCCTAGGTTGGCAAGGGGGCCATCTTGGGGCTGAGAGGCATCCTGGAGCATAAGGAATTCCAGTAGTCAGGCGGCCATTTCAGGCCTCAGGCCCCTGAACAAGTGTCCACGCATTTTCCCCAGCAAACAAAACTCACCAGACCAGGCACTTGCTGCCAGATTGCAGAAGCCACTTGGCACTTTCAAATCAGCCTAGGTTGGCAAGGGGGCCATCTTGGGTCTGAGAGGCATCCTGAAAGAAAAGGAATTCCAGTAGTCAGGCGGCCATTTCAGGCCTCAGGCCCCTGAACAACTGTCCACACCTTTTCCCCAGCAAACAAAACTCACCAGACCAGGCACTTGGTGCCAGATTGCAGAAGCCACCTGGCACTGTCAAACCAGCCTAGCTTGGCAAGGGGGCCATCTTGGGTCTGAGAGGCATCCTGGAGCATAAGGAATTCCAGTAGTCAGACGGCCATTTCAGGCCTCAGGCCCCTGAACAACTGTCCACGCCTTTTCCCCAGCAAACAAAACTCACCAGACCAGGCACTTGCTGCCAGATTGCAGAAGCCACTTGGCACTGTCAAACCAGCCTAGCTTGGCAAGGGGGCCATCTTGGGTCTGAGAGGCATCCTGGAGCATAAGGAATTCCAGTAGTCAGCTGGCCATTTGAGGCCTCAGGCCCCTGAACAACTGTCCACACCCTTTCCCCAGCAAACAAAACTCACCAGACCAGGCACTTGCTGCCAGATTGCAGAAGCCACTTGGCACTTTCACATCAGCCTAGGTTGGCAAGGAGGCCATCTTGGGGCTGAGAGGCATCCTGGAGCATAAAGAATTCCAGTAGTCAGGCGGCCATTTCAGGCCTCAGGCTCCTGAACAACTGTCCACACCTTTTCCCCAGCAAACAGAACTCACCAGACCAGGCACTTGCTGCCAGATTGCAGAAGCCACTTGGCACTGTCAAACCAGCCTAGCTTGGCAAGGGGGCCATCTTGGGTCTGAGAGGCATCCTGGAGCATAAGGAATTCCAGTAGTCAGACGGCCATTTCAGGCCTCAGGCCCCTGAACAACTGTCCATGCCTTTTCCCCAGCAAACAAAACTCACCAGACCAGGCACTTGGTGCCAGATTGCAGAAGCCACTTGGCACTGTCAAACCAGCCTAGCTTGGCAAGGGGGCCATCTTGGGTCTGAGAGGCATCCTGAAAGAAAAGGAATTCCAGTAGTCAGACGGCCATTTGAGGCCTCAGGCCCCTGAACAACTGTCCACGCCTTTTCCCCAGCAAACAAAACTCACCAGACCAGGCACTTGCTGCCAGATTGCAGAAGCCACTTGGCACTTTCAAACCAGCCTAGGTTGGCAAGGGGGGCATCTTGGGTCTGAGAGGCATCCTGGAGCATAATGAATTCCAGTAGTCAGGCGGCCATTTCAGGCCTCAGGCCCCTGAACAACTGTCCACGCCTTTTCCCCAGCAAACAAAACTCACCAGACCAGGCACTTGGTGCCAGATTGCAGAAGCCACTTGGCACTGTCAAACCAGCCTAGCTTGGCAAGGGGGCCATCTTGGGTCTGAGAGGCATCCTGGAGCATAAGGAATTCCAGTAGTCGGCTGGCCATTTGAGGCCTCAGGCCCCTGAACAAGTGTCCACGCATTTTCCCCAGCAAACAAAACTCACCAGACCAGGCACTTGCTGCCAGATTGCAGAAGCCACTTGGCACTGTCAAACCAGCCTAGCTTGGCAAGGGGGCCATCTTGGGTCTGAGAGGCATCCTGGAGCATAAGGAATTCCAGTAGTCAGGCGGCCATTTCAGGCCTCAGGCCCCTGAACAACTGTCCACGCCTTTTCCACAGCAAACAAAACTCACCAGACCAGGCACTTGCTGCCAGATTGCAGAAGCCACTTGGCACTGTCAAACCAGCCTAGCTTGGCAAGGGGGCCATCTTGGGGCTGAGAGGCATCCTGGAGCATAAGGAATTCCAGTAGTCAGCCGGCCATTTCAGGCCTCAGGCCCCTGAACAACTGTCCACGCCTTTTCCCCAGCAAACAAAACTCACCAGACCAGGCACTTGCTGCCAGATTGCAGAAGCCATTTGGCACTTTCAAATCAGCCTAGGTTGGCAAGGGGGCCATCTTGGGGCTGACAGGCATCCTGGAGCATAAGGAATTCCAGTAGTCAGGCGGCCATTTCAGGCCTCAGGCCCCTGAACAACTGTCCACGCCTTTTCCCCAGCAAACAAAACTCACCAGACCAGGCACTTGCTGCCAGATTGCAGAAGCCACTTGGCACTGTCAAACCAGCCTAGCTTGCAAAGGGGGCCATCTTGGGTCTGAGAGGCATCCTGAAAGAAAAGGAATTCCAGTAGTCAGGCGGCCATTTCAGGCCTCAGGCCCCTGAACAACTGTCCACGCCTTTTCCCCAGCAAACAAAACTCACCAGACCAGGCACTTGCTGCCAGATTGCAGAAGCCACTTGGCACTGTCAAACCAGCCTAGCTTGGCAAGGGGGCCATCTTGGGTCCCCGAGGCATCCTAGAGCATAAGGAATTCCAGTAGTCAGACGGCCATTTCAGGCCTCAGGCCCCTGAACAACTGTCCACGCCTTTTCCCCAGCAAACAAAACTCACCAGACCAGGCACTTGGTGCCAGATTGAAGAAGCCACTTGGCACTTTCAAATCAGCCTAAGTTGGCAAGGGGGCCATCTTGGGTCTGAGAGGCATCCTGGAGCATAAGGAATTCCAGTAGTCAGCTGGCCATTTGAGGCCTCAGGCCCTAGAACAACTGTCCACACCTTTTCCCCAGCAAACAAAACTCACCAGACCAGGCACTTGGTGCCAGATTGCAGAAGCCACTTGGCACTTTCAAATCAGCCAAGCTTGGCAAGGGGGCCATCTTGGGGCTGAGAGGCATCCTGGAGCATAAAGAATTCCAGTAGTCAGGCGGCCATTTCAGGCCTCAGGCTCCTGAACAACTGTCCACGCCTTTTCCCCAGCAAACAGAACTCACCAGACCAGGCACTTGCTGCCAGATTGCAGAAGCCACTTGGCACTGTCAAACCAGCCTAGCTTGCAAAGGGGGCCATCTTGGGTCTGAGAGGCATCCTGAAAGAAAAGGAATTCCAGTAGTCAGGCGGCCATTTGAGGCCTCAGGCCCCTGAACAACTGTCCACACCTTTTCCCCAGCAAACAAAACTCACCAGACAAGGCACTTGGTGCCAGATTGTAGAAGCCACTTGGCACTTTCACATCAGCCTAGGTTGCCAAGGGGGAAATCTTGGGTCTGAGAGGCATCCTGGAGCATAAGGAATTCCAGTAGTCAGACGGCCATTGCAGGCCTCAGGCCCCTGAACAACTGTCCACGCCTTTTCCCCAGCAAACAAAACTCACCAGACCAGGCACTTGGTGCCAGATTGCAGAAGCCACTTGGCACTGTCAAACCAGCCTAGCTTGGCAAGGGGGCCATCTTGGGGCTGAGAGGCATCCTGGAGCATAAGGAATTCCAGTAGTCAGACGGCCATTTCAGGCCTCAGGCCCCTGAACAACTGTCCACGCCTTTTCCCCAGCAAACAAAACTCACCAGACCAGGCACTTGCTGCCAGATTGCAGAAGCCACTTGGCACTGTCAAACCAGCCTAGCTTGGCAAGGGGGCCATCTTGGGGCTGAGAGGCATCCTGGAGCATAAGGAATTCCAGTAGTCAGACGGCCATTTGAGGCCTCAGGCCCCTGAACAACTGTCCACGCCTTTTCCCCAGCAAACAAAACTCACCAGACCAGGCACTTCCTGCCAGATTGCAGAAGCCACCTGGCACTGTCAAACCAGCCTAGCTTGGCAAGGGGGCCATCTTGGGTCTGAGAGGCATCCTGGAGCATAAGGAATTCCAGTAGTCGGCTGGCCATTTGAGGCCTCAGGCCCCTGAACAAGTGTCCACGCATTTTCCCCAGCAAACAAAACTCACCAGACCAGGCACTTGCTGCCAGATTGCAGAAGCCACTTGGCACTGTCAAACCAGCCTAGCTTGGCAAGGGGGCCATCTTGGGTCTGAGAGGCATCCTGGAGCATAAGGAATTCCAGTAGTCAGGCGGCCATTTCAGGCCTCAGGCCCCTGAACAACTGTCCACGCCTTTTCCACAGCAAACAAAACTCACCAGACCAGGCACTTGCTGCCAGATTGCAGAAGCCACTTGGCACTGTCAAACCAGCCTAGCTTGGCAAGGGGGCCATCTTGGGGCTGAGAGGCATCCTGGAGCATAAGGAATTCCAGTAGTCAGCCGGCCATTTCAGGCCTCAGGCCCCTGAACAACTGTCCACGCCTTTTCCCCAGCAAACAAAACTCACCAGACCAGGCACTTGCTGCCAGATTGCAGAAGCCATTTGGCACTTTCAAATCAGCCTAGGTTGGCAAGGGGGCCATCTTGGGGCTGACAGGCATCCTGGAGCATAAGGAATTCCAGTAGTCAGGCGGCCATTTCAGGCCTCAGGCCCCTGAACAACTGTCCACGCCTTTTCCCCAGCAAACAAAACTCACCAGACCAGGCACTTGCTGCCAGATTGCAGAAGCCACTTGGCACTGTCAAACCAGCCTAGCTTGCAAAGGGGGCCATCTTGGGTCTGAGAGGCATCCTGAAAGAAAAGGAATTCCAGTAGTCAGGCGGCCATTTCAGGCCTCAGGCCCCTGAACAACTGTCCACGCCTTTTCCCCAGCAAACAAAACTCACCAGACCAGGCACTTGGTGCCAGATTGAAGAAGCCACTTGGCACTTTCAAATCAGCCTAAGTTGGCAAGGGGGCCATCTTGGGTCTGAGAGGCATCCTGGAGCATAAGGAATTCCAGTAGTCAGCTGGCCATTTGAGGCCTCAGGCCCTAGAACAACTGTCCACACCTTTTCCCCAGCAAACAAAACTCACCAGACCAGGCACTTGGTGCCAGATTGCAGAAGCCACTTGGCACTTTCAAATCAGCCAAGCTTGGCAAGGGGGCCATCTTGGGTCTGAGAGGCATCCTGAAAGAAAAGGAATTCCAGTAGTCAGGCGGCCATTTGAGGCCTCAGGCCCCTGAACAACTGTCCACACCTTTTCCCCAGCAAACAAAACTCACCAGACAAGGCACTTGGTGCCAGATTGTAGAAGCCACTTGGCACTTTCACATCAGCCTAGGTTGGCAAGGGGGAAATCTTGGGTCTGAGAGGCATCCTGGAGCATAAGGAATTCCAGTAGTCAGACGGCCATTGCAGGCCTCAGGCCCCTGAACAACTGTCCACGCCTTTTCCCCAGCAAACAAAACTCACCAGACCAGGCACTTGGTGCCAGATTGCAGAAGCCACTTGGCACTGTCAAACCAGCCTAGCTTGGCAAGGGGGCCATCTTGGGGCTGAGAGGCATCCTGGAGCATAAGGAATTCCAGTAGTCAGACGGCCATTTGAGGCCTCAGGCCCCTGAACAACTGTCCACGCCTTTTCCCCAGCAAACAAAACTCACCAGACCAGGCACTTGGTGCCAGATTGCAGAAGCCACTTGGCACTGTCAAACCAGCCTAGCTTGGCAAGGGGGCCATCTTGGGTCTGAGAGGCATCCTGGAGCATAAGGAATTCCAGTAGTCGGCTGGCCATTTGAGGCCTCAGGCCCCTGAACAAGTGTCCACGCATTTTCCCCAGCAAACAAAACTCACCAGACCAGGCACTTGCTGCCAGATTGCAGAAGCCACTTGGCACTGTCAAACCAGCCTAGCTTGGCAAGGGGGCCATCTTGGGTCTGAGAGGCATCCTGGAGCATAAGGAATTCCAGTAGTGAGGCGGCCATTTCAGGCCTCAGGCCCCTGAACAACTGTCCACGCCTTTTCCCCAGCAAACAAAACTCACCAGACCAGGCACTTGCTGCCAGATTGCAGAAGCCACTTGGCACTGTCAAACCAGCCTAGCTTGGCAAGGGGGCCATCTTGGGGCTGAGAGGCATCCTGGAGCATAAGGAATTCCAGTAGTCAGCCGGCCATTTCAGGCCTCAGGCCCCTGAACAACTGTCCACGCCTTTTCCCCAGCAAACAAAACTCACCAGACCAGGCACTTGCTGCCAGATTGCAGAAGCCATTTGGCACTTTCAAATCAGCCTAGGTTGGCAAGGGGGCCATCTTGGGGCTGACAGGCATCCTGGAGCATAAGGAATTCCAGTAGTCAGGCGGCCATTTCAGGCCTCAGGCCCCTGAACAACTGTCCACGCCTTTTCCCCAGCAAACAAAACTCACCAGACCAGGCACTTGCTGCCAGATTGCAGAAGCCACTTGGCACTGTCAAACCAGCCTAGGTTGGCAAGGGGGCCATCTTGGGTCTGAGAGGCATCCTGAAAGAAAAGGAATTCCAGTAGTCAGACGGCCATTTCAGGCCTCAGGCCCCTGAACAACTGTCCACGCCTTTTCCCCAGCAAACAAAACTCACCAGACCAGGCACTTCCTGCCAGATTGCAGAAGCCACTTGGCACTGTCAAACCAGCCTAGCTTGGCAAGGGGGCCATCTTGGGTCTGAGAGGCATCCTAGAGCATAAGGAATTCCAGTAGTCAGACGGCCATTTGAGGCCTCAGGCCCCTGAACAACTGTCCACGCCTTTTCCCCAGCAAACAAAACTCACCAGACCAGGCACTTGGTGCCAGATTGAAGAAGCCACTTGGCACTTTCAAATCAGCCTAAGTTGGCAAGGGGGCCATCTTGGGTCTGAGAGGCATCCTGGAGCATAAGGAATTCCAGTAGTCAGCTGGCCATTTGAGGCCTCAGGCCCTAGAACAACTGTCCACACCTTTTCCCCAGCAAACAAAACTCACCAGACCAGGCACTTGGTGCCAGATTGCAGAAGCCACTTGGCACTTTCAAATCAGCCAAGCTTGGCAAGGGGGCCATCTTGGGGCTGAGAGGCATCCTGGAGCATAAAGAATTCCAGTAGTCAGGCGGCCATTTCAGGCCTCAGGCTCCTGAACAACTGTCCACGCCTTTTCCCCAGCAAACAGAACTCACCAGACCAGGCACTTGGTGCCAGATTGCAGAAGCCACTTGGCACTGTCAAACCAGCCTAGCTTGGCAAGGGGGCCATCTTGGGTCTGAGAGGCATCCTGAAAGAAAAGGAATTCCAGTAGTCAGGCGGCCATTTGAGGCCTCAGGCCCCTGAACAACTGTCCACACCTTTTCCCCAGCAAACAAAACTCACCAGACCAGGCACTTGGTGCCAGATTGTAGAAGCCACTTGGCACTTTCACATCAGCCTAGGTTGCCAAGGGGGAAATCTTGGGTCTGAGAGGCATCCTGGAGCATAAGGAATTCCAGTAGTCAGACGGCCATTGCAGGCCTCAGGCCCCTGAACAACTGTCCACGCCTTTTCCCCAGCAAACAAAACTCACCAGACCAGGCACTTGGTGCCAGATTGCAGAAGCCACTTGGCACTGTCAAACCAGCCTAGCTTGGCAAGGGGGCCATCTTGGGGCTGAGAGGCATCCTGGAGCATAAGGAATTCCAGTAGTCAGACGGCCATTTCAGGCCTCAGGCCCCTGAACAACTGTCCACGCCTTTTCCCCAGCAAACAAAACTCACCAGACCAGGCACTTGGTGCCAGATTGCAGAAGCCACCTGGCACTGTCAAACCAGCCTAGCTTGGCAAGGGGGCCATCTTGGGTCTGAGAGGCATCCTGGAGCATAAGGAATTCCAGTAGTCAGACGGCCATTTCAGGCCTCAGGCCCCTGAACAACTGTCCACGCCTTTTCCCCAGCAAACAAAACTCACCAGACCAGGCACTTGCTGCCAGATTGCAGAAGCCACTTGGCACTGTCAAACCAGCCTAGCTTGGCAAGGGGGCCATCTTGGGGCTGAGAGGCATCCTGGAGCATAAGGAATTCCAGTAGTCAGACGGCCATTTGAGGCCTCAGGCCCCTGAACAACTGTCCACGCCTTTTCCCCAGCAAACAAAACTCACCAGACCAGGCACTTGGTGCCAGATTGCAGAAGCCACCTGGCACTATCAAACCAGCCTAGCTTGGCAAGGGGGCCATCTTGGGTCTGAGAGGCATCCTGGAGCATAAGGAATTCCAGTAGTCAGACGGCCATTTCAGGCCTCAGGCCCCTGAACAACTGTCCACGCCTTTTCCCCAGCAAACAAAACACACCAGAGCAGGCACTTGCTGCCAGATTGCAGAAGCCACTTGGCACTTTCAAACCAGCCTAGGTTGGCAAGGGGGGCATCTTGGGTCTGAGAGGCATCCTGGAGCATAATGAATTCCAGTAGTCAGGCGGCCATTTCAGGCCTCAGGCCCCTGAACAACTGTCCACGCCTTTTCCCCAGCAAACAAAACTCACCAGACCAGGCACTTGGTGCCAGATTGCAGAAGCCACTTGGCACTGTCAAACCAGCCTAGCTTGGCAAGGGGGCCATCTTGGGTCTGAGAGGCATCCTGGAGCATAAGGAATTCCAGTAGTCGGCTGGCCATTTGAGGCCTCAGGCCCCTGAACAAGTGTCCACGCATTTTCCCCAGCAAACAAAACTCACCAGACCAGGCACTTGCTGCCAGATTGCAGAAGCCACTTGGCACTGTCAAACCAGCCTAGCTTGGCAAGGGGGCCATCTTGGGTCTGAGAGGCATCCTGGAGCATAAGGAATTCCAGTAGTCAGGCGGCCATTTCAGGCCTCAGGCCCCTGAACAACTGTCCACGCCTTTTCCACAGCAAACAAAACTCACCAGACCAGGCACTTGCTGCCAGATTGCAGAAGCCACTTGGCACTGTCAAACCAGCCTAGCTTGGCAAGGGGGCCATCTTGGGGCTGAGAGGCATCCTGGAGCATAAGGAATTCCAGTAGTCAGCCGGCCATTTCAGGCCTCA
The DNA here is from genome assembly GCF_963513975.1 of Fringilla coelebs. NCBI lineage: Eukaryota > Metazoa > Chordata > Aves > Passeriformes > Fringillidae > Fringilla > Fringilla coelebs. The sequence goes on along the minus strand of NC_140066.1, from coordinate 3,393,978 downwards.
GGCCCCTGAACAACTGTCCACGCCTTTTCCCCAGCAAACAAAACTCACCAGACCAGGCACTTGCTGCCAGATTGCAGAAGCCATTTGGCACTTTCAAATCAGCCTAGGTTGGCAAGGGGGCCATCTTGGGGCTGACAGGCATCCTGGAGCATAAGGAATTCCAGTAGTCAGGCGGCCATTTCAGGCCTCAGGCCCCTGAACAACTGTCCACGCCTTTTCCCCAGCAAACAAAACTCACCAGACCAGGCACTTGCTGCCAGATTGCAGAAGCCACTTGGCACTGTCAAACCAGCCTAGCTTGCAAAGGGGGCCATCTTGGGTCTGAGAGGCATCCTGAAAGAAAAGGAATTCCAGTAGTCAGGCGGCCATTTCAGGCCTCAGGCCCCTGAACAACTGTCCACGCCTTTTCCCCAGCAAACAAAACTCACCAGACCAGGCACTTGGTGCCAGATTGAAGAAGCCACTTGGCACTTTCAAATCAGCCTAAGTTGGCAAGGGGGCCATCTTGGGTCTGAGAGGCATCCTGGAGCATAAGGAATTCCAGTAGTCAGCTGGCCATTTGAGGCCTCAGGCCCTAGAACAACTGTCCACACCTTTTCCCCAGCAAACAAAACTCACCAGACCAGGCACTTGGTGCCAGATTGCAGAAGCCACTTGGCACTTTCAAATCAGCCAAGCTTGGCAAGGGGGCCATCTTGGGGCTGAGAGGCATCCTGGAGCATAAAGAATTCCAGTAGTCAGGCGGCCATTTCAGGCCTCAGGCTCCTGAACAACTGTCCACGCCTTTTCCCCAGCAAACAGAACTCACCAGACCAGGCACTTGCTGCCAGATTGCAGAAGCCACTTGGCACTGTCAAACCAGCCTAGCTTGGCAAGGGGGCCATCTTGGGTCTGAGAGGCATCCTGAAAGAAAAGGAATTCCAGTAGTCAGGCGGCCATTTGAGGCCTCAGGCCCCTGAACAACTGTCCACACCTTTTCCCCAGCAAACAAAACTCACCAGACAAGGCACTTGGTGCCAGATTGTAGAAGCCACTTGGCACTTTCACATCAGCCTAGGTTGCCAAGGGGGAAATCTTGGGTCTGAGAGGCATCCTGGAGCATAAGGAATTCCAGTAGTCAGACGGCCATTGCAGGCCTCAGGCCCCTGAACAACTGTCCACGCCTTTTCCCCAGCAAACAAAACTCACCAGACCAGGCACTTGGTGCCAGATTGCAGAAGCCACTTGGCACTGTCAAACCAGCCTAGCTTGGCAAGGGGGCCATCTTGGGGCTGAGAGGCATCCTGGAGCATAAGGAATTCCAGTAGTCAGGCGGCCATTTCAGGCCTCAGGCCCCTGAACAACTGTCCACGCCTTTTCCCCAGCAAACAAAACTCACCAGACCAGGCACTTGGTGCCAGATTGCAGAAGCCACTTGGCACTGTCAAACCAGCCTAGCTTGGCAAGGGGGCCATCTTGGGTCTGAGAGGCATCCTGGAGCATAAGGAATTCCAGTAGTCGGCTGGCCATTTGAGGCCTCAGGCCCCTGAACAAGTGTCCACGCATTTTCCCCAGCAAACAAAACTCACCAGACCAGGCACTTGCTGCCAGATTGCAGAAGCCACTTGGCACTGTCAAACCAGCCTAGCTTGGCAAGGGGGCCATCTTGGGTCTGAGAGGCATCCTGGAGCATAAGGAATTCCAGTAGTCAGGCGGCCATTTCAGGCCTCAGGCCCCTGAACAACTGTCCACGCCTTTTCCACAGCAAACAAAACTCACCAGACCAGGCACTTGCTGCCAGATTGCAGAAGCCACTTGGCACTGTCAAACCAGCCTAGCTTGGCAAGGGGGCCATCTTGGGGCTGAGAGGCATCCTGGAGCATAAGGAATTCCAGTAGTCAGCCGGCCATTTCAGGCCTCAGGCCCCTGAACAACTGTCCACGCCTTTTCCCCAGCAAACAAAACTCACCAGACCAGGCACTTGCTGCCAGATTGCAGAAGCCATTTGGCACTTTCAAATCAGCCTAGGTTGGCAAGGGGGCCATCTTGGGGCTGACAGGCATCCTGGAGCATAAGGAATTCCAGTAGTCAGGCGGCCATTTCAGGCCTCAGGCCCCTGAACAACTGTCCACGCCTTTTCCCCAGCAAACAAAACTCACCAGACCAGGCACTTGCTGCCAGATTGCAGAAGCCACTTGGCACTGTCAAACCAGCCTAGCTTGCAAAGGGGGCCATCTTGGGTCTGAGAGGCATCCTGAAAGAAAAGGAATTCCAGTAGTCAGGCGGCCATTTCAGGCCTCAGGCCCCTGAACAACTGTCCACGCCTTTTCCCCAGCAAACAAAACTCACCAGACCAGGCACTTGGTGCCAGATTGAAGAAGCCACTTGGCACTTTCAAATCAGCCTAAGTTGGCAAGGGGGCCATCTTGGGTCTGAGAGGCATCCTGGAGCATAAGGAATTCCAGTAGTCAGCTGGCCATTTGAGGCCTCAGGCCCTAGAACAACTGTCCACACCTTTTCCCCAGCAAACAAAACTCACCAGACCAGGCACTTGGTGCCAGATTGCAGAAGCCACTTGGCACTTTCAAATCAGCCAAGCTTGGCAAGGGGGCCATCTTGGGGCTGAGAGGCATCCTGGAGCATAAAGAATTCCAGTAGTCAGGCGGCCATTTCAGGCCTCAGGCTCCTGAACAACTGTCCACGCCTTTTCCCCAGCAAACAGAACTCACCAGACCAGGCACTTGCTGCCAGATTGCAGAAGCCACTTGGCACTGTCAAACCAGCCTAGCTTGGCAAGGGGGCCATCTTGGGTCTGAGAGGCATCCTGAAAGAAAAGGAATTCCAGTAGTCAGGCGGCCATTTGAGGCCTCAGGCCCCTGAACAACTGTCCACACCTTTTCCCCAGCAAACAAAACTCACCAGACAAGGCACTTGGTGCCAGATTGTAGAAGCCACTTGGCACTTTCACATCAGCCTAGGTTGCCAAGGGGGAAATCTTGGGTCTGAGAGGCATCCTGGAGCATAAGGAATTCCAGTAGTCAGACGGCCATTGCAGGCCTCAGGCCCCTGAACAACTGTCCACGCCTTTTCCCCAGCAAACAAAACTCACCAGACCAGGCACTTGGTGCCAGATTGCAGAAGCCACTTGGCACTGTCAAACCAGCCTAGCTTGGCAAGGGGGCCATCTTGGGGCTGAGAGGCATCCTGGAGCATAAGGAATTCCAGTAGTCAGGCGGCCATTTCAGGCCTCAGGCCCCTGAACAACTGTCCACGCCTTTTCCCCAGCAAACAAAACTCACCAGACCAGGCACTTGGTGCCAGATTGCAGAAGCCACTTGGCACTGTCAAACCAGCCTAGCTTGGCAAGGGGGCCATCTTGGGGCTGAGAGGCATCCTGGAGCATAAGGAATTCCAGTAGTCGGCTGGCCATTTGAGGCCTCAGGCCCCTGAACAAGTGTCCACGCATTTTCCCCAGCAAACAAAACTCACCAGACCAGGCACTTGCTGCCAGATTGCAGAAGCCACTTGGCACTGTCAAACCAGCCTAGCTTGGCAAGGGGGCCATCTTGGGTCTGAGAGGCATCCTGGAGCATAAGGAATTCCAGTAGTGAGGCGGCCATTTCAGGCCTCAGGCCCCTGAACAACTGTCCACGCCTTTTCCCCAGCAAACAAAACTCACCAGACCAGGCACTTGCTGCCAGATTGCAGAAGCCACTTGGCACTGTCAAACCAGCCTAGCTTGGCAAGGGGGCCATCTTGGGGCTGAGAGGCATCCTGGAGCATAAGGAATTCCAGTAGTCAGCCGGCCATTTCAGGCCTCAGGCCCCTGAACAACTGTCCACGCCTTTTCCCCAGCAAACAAAACTCACCAGACCAGGCACTTGCTGCCAGATTGCAGAAGCCATTTGGCACTTTCAAATCAGCCTAGGTTGGCAAGGGGGCCATCTTGGGGCTGACAGGCATCCTGGAGCATAAGGAATTCCAGTAGTCAGGCGGCCATTTCAGGCCTCAGGCCCCTGAACAACTGTCCACGCCTTTTCCCCAGCAAACAAAACTCACCAGACCAGGCACTTGCTGCCAGATTGCAGAAGCCACTTGGCACTGTCAAACCAGCCTAGGTTGGCAAGGGGGCCATCTTGGGTCTGAGAGGCATCCTGAAAGAAAAGGAATTCCAGTAGTCAGGCGGCCATTTCAGGCCTCAGGCCCCTGAACAACTGTCCACGCCTTTTCCCCAGCAAACAAAACTCACCAGACCAGGCACTTCCTGCCAGATTGCAGAAGCCACTTGGCACTGTCAAACCAGCCTAGCTTGGCAAGGGGGCCATCTTGGGTCTGAGAGGCATCCTAGAGCATAAGGAATTCCAGTAGTCAGACGGCCATTTGAGGCCTCAGGCCCCTGAACAACTGTCCACGCCTTTTCCCCAGCAAACAAAACTCACCAGACCAGGCACTTGGTGCCAGATTGAAGAAGCCACTTGGCACTTTCAAATCAGCCTAAGTTGGCAAGGGGGCCATCTTGGGTCTGAGAGGCATCCTGGAGCATAAGGAATTCCAGTAGTCAGCTGGCCATTTGAGGCCTCAGGCCCTAGAACAACTGTCCACACCTTTTCCCCAGCAAACAAAACTCACCAGACCAGGCACTTGGTGCCAGATTGCAGAAGCCACTTGGCACTTTCAAATCAGCCAAGCTTGGCAAGGGGGCCATCTTGGGGCTGAGAGGCATCCTGGAGCATAAAGAATTCCAGTAGTCAGGCGGCCATTTCAGGCCTCAGGCTCCTGAACAACTGTCCACGCCTTTTCCCCAGCAAACAGAACTCACCAGACCAGGCACTTGGTGCCAGATTGCAGAAGCCACTTGGCACTGTCAAACCAGCCTAGCTTGGCAAGGGGGCCATCTTGGGTCTGAGAGGCATCCTGAAAGAAAAGGAATTCCAGTAGTCAGGCGGCCATTTGAGGCCTCAGGCCCCTGAACAACTGTCCACACCTTTTCCCCAGCAAACAAAACTCACCAGACCAGGCACTTGGTGCCAGATTGTAGAAGCCACTTGGCACTTTCACATCAGCCTAGGTTGCCAAGGGGGAAATCTTGGGTCTGAGAGGCATCCTGGAGCATAAGGAATTCCAGTAGTCAGACGGCCATTGCAGGCCTCAGGCCCCTGAACAACTGTCCACGCCTTTTCCCCAGCAAACAAAACTCACCAGACCAGGCACTTGGTGCCAGATTGCAGAAGCCACTTGGCACTGTCAAACCAGCCTAGCTTGGCAAGGGGGCCATCTTGGGGCTGAGAGGCATCCTGGAGCATAAGGAATTCCAGTAGTCAGACGGCCATTTCAGGCCTCAGGCCCCTGAACAACTGTCCACGCCTTTTCCCCAGCAAACAAAACTCACCAGACCAGGCACTTGGTGCCAGATTGCAGAAGCCACCTGGCACTGTCAAACCAGCCTAGCTTGGCAAGGGGGCCATCTTGGGTCTGAGAGGCATCCTGGAGCATAAGGAATTCCAGTAGTCAGACGGCCATTTCAGGCCTCAGGCCCCTGAACAACTGTCCACGCCTTTTCCCCAGCAAACAAAACACACCAGAGCAGGCACTTGCTGCCAGATTGCAGAAGCCACCTGGCACTTTCAAATCAGCCTAGGTTGGCAAGGGGGCCATCTTGGGTCTGAGAGGCATCCTGGAGCATAAGGAATTCCAGTAGTCAGCTGGACATTTGAGGCCTCAGGCCCTAGAACAACTGTCCAGGCCTTTTCCCCAGCAAACAAAACTCACCAGACCAGGCACTTGGTGCCAGATTGCAGAAGCCACTTGGCACTTTCAAATCAGCCTAGGTTGGCAAGGGGGCCATCTTGGGGCTGAGAGGCATCCTGGAGCATAAAGAATTCCAGTAGTCAGCCGGCCATTTCAGGCCTCAGGCTCCTGAACAACTGTCCACGCCTTTTCCCCAGCAAACAGAACTCACCAGACCAGGCACTTGGTGCCAGATTGCAGAAGCCACTTGGCACTGTCAAACCAGCCTAGCTTGGCAAGGGGGCCATCTTGGGTCCCCGAGGCATCCTGGAGCATAAGGAATTCCAGCAGTCAGCCGGCCATTTCAGGCCTCAGGCCCCTGAACAACTGTCCACACCTTTTCCCCAGCAAACAAAACTCACCAGACCAGGCACTTGGTGCCACATTGCAGAAGCCACTTGGCACTGTCAAACCAGCCTAGCTTGGCAAGGGGGCCATCTTGGGGCTGAGAGGCATCCTGGAGCATAAGGAATTCCAGTAGTCAGACGGCCATTTCAGGCCTCAGGCCCCTGAACAACTGTCTACGCCTTTTCCCCAGCAAACAAAACTCACCAGACCAGGCACTTGCTGCCAGATTGCAGAAGCCACTTGGCACTGTCAAACCAGCCTAGCTTGGCAAGGGGGCCATCTTGGGTCTGAGAGGCATCCTGGAGCATAAGGAATTCCAGTAGTCAGACGGCCATTTGAGGCCTCAGGCCCCTGAACAACTGTCCACGCCTTTTCCCCAGCAAACAAAACTCACCAGACCAGGCACTTGGTGCCAGATTGAAGAAGCCATTTGGCACTTTCAAATCAGCCTAGGTTGGCAAGGGGGCCATCTTGGGGCTGACAGGCATCCTGGAGCATAAGGAATTCCAGTAGTCAGCCGGCCATTTCAGGCCTCAGGCCCCTGAACAACTGTCCACGCCTTTTCCCCAGCAAACAAAACTCACCAGACCAGGCACTTGCTGCCAGATTGCAGAAGCCACCTGGCACTGTCAAACCAGCCTAGCTTGGCAAGGGGGCCATCTTGGGGCTGAGAGGCATCCTGAAAGAAAAGGAATTCCAGTAGTCAGCCGGCCATTTCAGGCCTCAGGCCCCTGAACAACTGTCCACGCCTTTTCCCCAGCAAACAAAACTCACCAGACCAGGCACTTGGTGCCAGATTGCAGAAGCCACTTGGCAATTTCACATCAGCCTAGCTTGGCAAGGGGGCCATCTTGGGTCTGAGAGGCATCCTGAAAGAAAAGGAATTCCAGTAGTCAGGCGGCCATTTCAGGCCTCAGGCCCCTGAACAACTGTCCACGCCTTTTCCCCAGCAAACAAAACACACCAGACCAGGCACTTGCTGCCAGATTGCAGAAGCCACCTGGCACTTTCAAATCAGCCTAGGTTGGCAAGGGGGCCATCTTGGGGCTGAGAGGCATCCTGGAGCATAAGGAATTCCAGTAGTCAGACGGCCATTTCAGGCCTCAGGCCCCTGAACAACTGTCCACGCATTTTCCCCAGCAAACAAAACTCACCAGACCAGGCACTTGCTGCCAGATTGCAGAAGCCATTTGGCACTTTCAAATCAGCCTAGGTTGGCAAGGGGGCCATCTTGGGTCTGAGAGGCATCCTGAAAGAAAAGGAATTCCAGTAGTCAGACGGCCATTTCAGGCCTCAGGCCCCTGAACAACTGTCCACGCCTTTTCCCCAGCAAACAAAACTCACCAGACCAGGCACTTGGTGCCAGATTGCAGAAGCCACCTGGCACTGTCAAACCAGCCTAGCTTGGCAAGGGGGCCATCTTGGGTCTGAGAGGCATCCTGGAGCATAAGGAATTCCAGTAGTCAGACGGCCATTTCAGGCCTCAGGCCCCTGAACAACTGTCCACGCCTTTTCCCCAGCAAACAAAACTCACCAGACCAGGCACTTGCTGCCACATTGCAGAAGCCACTTGGCACTGTCAAACCAGCCTAGCTTGGCAAGGGGACCATCTTGGGTCTGAGAGGCATCCTGGAGCATAAGGAATTCCAGTAGTCAGACGGCCATTTCAGGCCTCAGGCCCCTGAACAACTGTCCACGCCTTTTCCCTCGCAAACAAAACACACCAGAGCAGGCACTTGCTGCCAGATTGCAGAAGCCACCTGGCACTTTCAAATCAGCCTAGGTTGGCAAGGGGGCCATCTTGGGTCTGAGAGGCATCCTGGAGCATAAGGAATTCCAGTAGTCAGCTGGCCATTTGAGGCCTCAGGCCCTAGAACAACTGTCCAGGCCTTTTCCCCAGCAAACAGAACTCACCAGACCAGGCACTTGCTGCCAGATTGCAGAAGCCACTTGGCACTTTCACATGAGCCTAGGTTGGCAAGGGGGCCATCTTGGGGTTGAGAGGCATCCTGGATCATAAAGAATTCCAGTAGTCAGGCGGCCATTTCAGGCCTCAGGCTCCTGAACAACTGTCCACACCTTTTCCCCAGCAAACAGAACTCACCAGACCAGGCACTTGCTGCCAGATTGCAGAAGCCACTTGGCACTGTCAAACCAGCCTAGCTTGGCAAGGGGGCCATCTTGGGTCTGAGAGGCATCCTGGAGCATAAGGAATTCCAGTAGTCAGACGGCCATTTGAGGCCTCAGGCCCCTGAACAACTGTCCATGCCTTTTCCCCAGCAAACAAAACTCACCAGACCAGGCACTTGGTGCCAGATTGAAGAAGCCACTTGGCACTTTCAAATCAGCCTAGGTTGGCAAGGGGGCCATCTTGGGTCTGAGAGGCATCCTGAAAGAAAAGGAATTCCAGTAGTCAGCCGGCCATTTGAGGCCTCAGGCCCCTGAACAACTGTCCACGCCTTTTCCCCAGCAAACAAAACTCACCAGACCAGGCACTTGCTGCCAGATTGCAGAAGCCACTTGGCACTTTCAAATCAGCCTAGGTTGGCAAGGGGGGCATCTTGGGTCTGAGAGGCATCCTGGAGCATAATGAATTCCAGTAGTCAGGCGGCCATTTGAGGCCTCAGGCCCCTGAACAACTGTCCACACCTTTTCCACAGAAAACAAAACTCACCAGACCAGGCACTTGCTGCCAGATTGCAGAAGCCACTTGGCACTGTCAAACCAGCCTAGCTTGGCAAGGGGGCAATCTTGGGTCTGAGAGGCATCCTGGAGCATAAGGAATTCCAGTAGTCAGCCGGCCATTTCAGGCCTCAGGCCCCTGAACAACTGTCCACGCCTTTTCCCCAGCAAACAAAACTCACCAGACCAGGCACTTGCTGCCAGATTGCAGAAGCCACTTGGCACTGTCAAACCAGCCTAGCTTGGCAAGGGGGCCATCTTGGGGCTGAGAGGCATCCTGAAAGAAAAGGAATTCCAGTAGTCAGCCGGCCATTTCAGGCCTCAGGCCCCTGAACAACTGTCCACGCCTTTTCCCCAGCAAACAAAACTCACCAGACCAGGCACTTGGTGCCAGATTGCAGAAGCCACTTGGCAATTTCAAATCAGCCTAGGTTGGCAAGGGGGCAATCTTGGGTCTGAGAGGCATCCTGAAAGAAAAGGAATTCCAGTAGTCAGGCGGCCATTTCAGGCCTCAGGCCCCTGAACAACTGTCCACGCCTTTTCCCCAGCAAACAAAACTCACCAGACCAGGCACTTGCTGCCAGATTGCAGAAGCCATTTGGCACTTTCAAATCAGCCTAGGTTGGCAAGGGGGCCATCTTGGGGCTGAGAGGCATCCTGGAGCATAAGGAATTCCAGTAGTCAGGCGGCCATTTCAGGCCTCAGGCCCCTGAACAACTGTCCACGCCTTTTCCCCAGCAAACAAAACTCACCAGACCAGGCACTTGCTGCCAGATTGCAGAAGCCACTTGGCACTGTCAAACCAGCCTAGCTTGGCAAGGGGGCCATCTTGGGTCTGAGAGGCATCCTGGAGCATAAGGAATTCCAGTAGTCAGACGGCCATTTGAGGCCTCAGGCTCCTGAACAACTGTCCACACCTTTTCCACAGCAAATAAAACTCACCAGACCAGGCACTTGGTGCCAGATTGCAGAAGCCACCTGGCACTGTCAAACCAGCCTAGCTTGGCAAGGGGGCCATCTTGGGTCTGAGAGGCATCCTGGAGCATAAGGAATTCCAGTAGTCAGACGGCCATTTACGGCCTCAGGCCCCTGAACAACTGTCCACACCTTTTCCACAGCAAACAAAACTCACCAGACCAGGCACTTGCTGCCAGATTGCAGAAGCCACTTGGCACTGTCTAACCAGCCTAGCTTGGCAAGGGGGCCATCTTGGGTCTGAGAGGCATTCTGGAGCATAAGGAATTCCAGTAGTCAGACGGCGATTTGAGGCCTCAGGCCCCTGAACAACTGTCCACGCCTTTTCCCCAGCAAACAAAACTCACCAGACCAGGCACTTGCTGCCAGATTGCAGAAGCCATTTGGCACTTTCAAATCAGCCTAGGTTGGCAAGGGGGCCATCTTGGGGCTGAGAGGCATCCTGGAGCATAAGGAATTCCAGTAGTCAGACGGCCATTTCAGGCCTCAGGCCCCTGAACAACTGTCCACGCCTTTTCCCCAGCAAACAAAACTCACCAGACCAGGCACTTGGTGCCAGATTGAAGAAGCCACTTGGCACTTTCAAATCAGCCTAGGTTGGTAAGGGGGCCATCTTGGGTCTGAGAGGCATCCTGAAAGAAAAGGAATTCCAGTAGTCAGCCGGCCATTTCAGGCCTCAGGCCCCTGAACAACTGTCCACGCCTTTTCCCCAGCAAACAAAACTCACCAGACCAGGCACTTGCTGCCAGATTGCAGAAGCCACTTGGCACTGTCAAACCAGCCTAGCTTGGCAAGGGGGCCATCTTGGGTCTGAGAGGCATCCTGGAGCATAAGGAATTCCAGTAGTCAGACGGCCATTTGAGGCCTCAGGCCCCTGAACAACTGTCCACACCTTTTCCACAGCAAATAAAACTCACCAGACCAGGCACTTGGTGCCAGATTGCAGAAGCCACCTGGCACTGTCAAACCAGCCTAGCTTGGCAAGGGGGCCATCTTGGGTCTGAGAGGCATCCTGGAGCATAAGGAATTCCAGTAGTCAGACGGCCATTTACGGCCTCAGGCCCCTGAACAACTGTCCACACCTTTTCCCCAGCAAACAAAACTCACCAGACCAGGCACTTGCTGCCAGATTGCAGAAGCCACTTGGCAATTTCAAATCAGCCTAGGTTGGCAAGGGGCCAATCTTGGGTCTGAGAGGCATCCTGAAAGAAAAGGAATTCCAGTAGTCAGGCGGCCATTTCAGGCCTCAGGCCCCTGAACAACTGTCCACGCCTTTTCCCCAGCAAACAAAACTCACCAGACCAGGCACTTGGTGCCAGATTGCAGAAGCCACTTGGCACTGTCAAACCAGCCTAGCTTGGCAAGGGGGCCATCTTGGGTCTGAGAGGCATTCTGGAGCATAAGGAATTCCAGTAGTCAGACGGCGATTTGAGGCCTCAGGCCCCTGAACAACTGTCCACGCCTTTTCCCCAGCAAACAAAACTCACCAGACCAGGCACTTGCTGCCAGATTGCAGAAGCCATTTGGCACTTTCAAATCAGCCTAGGTTGGCAAGGGGGCCATCTTGGGGCTGAGAGGCATCCTGGAGCATAAGGAATTCCAGTAGTCAGACGGCCATTTCAGGCCTCAGGCCCCTGAACAACTGTCCACGCCTTTTCCCCAGCAAACAAAACTCACCAGACCAGGCACTTGCTGCCAGATTGCAGAAGCCACTTGGCACTGTCAAACCAGCCTAGCTTGGCAAGGGGGCCATCTTGGGTCTGAGAGGCATCCTGAAAGAAAAGGAATTCCAGTAGTCAGGCGGCCATTTCAGGCCTCAGGCCCCTGAAACACTGTCCACACCTTTTCCCCAGCAAACAAAACTCACCAGACCAGGCACTTGGTGCCAGATTGCAGAAGCCACCTGGCACTGTCAAACCAGCCTAGCTTGGCAAGGGGGCCATCTTGGGTCTGAGAGGCATCCTGGAGCATAAGGAATTCCAGTAGTCAGACGGCCATTTCAGGCCTCAGGCCCCTGAACAACTGTCCACGCCTTTTCCCCAGCAAACAAAACTCACCAGACCAGGCACTTGCTGCCAGATTGCAGAAGCCACTTGGCACTGTCAAACCAGCCTAGCTTGGCAAGGGGGCCATCTTGGGTCTGAGAGGCATCCTGGAGCATAAGGAATTCCAGTAGTCAGACGGCCATTTGAGGCCTCAGGCCCCTGAACAACTGTCCATGCCTTTTCCCCAGCAAACAAAACTCACCAGACCAGGCACTTGGTGCCAGATTGAAGAAGCCACTTGGCACTTTCAAATCAGCCTAGGTTGGTAAGGAGGCCATCTTGGGTCTGAGAGGCATCCTGAAAGAAAAGGAATTCCAGTAGTCAGCCGGCCATTTGAGGCCTCAGGCCCCTGAACAACTGTCCACGCCTTTTCCCCAGCAAACAACACTCACCAGACCAGGCACTTGCTGCCAGATTGCAGAAGCCACCTGGCACTGTCAAACCAGCCTAGCTTGGCAAGGGGGCCATCTTGGGTCTGAGAGGCATCCTGGAGCATAAGGAATTCCAGTAGTCAGACGGCCATTTCAGGCCTCAGGCCCCTGAACAACTGTCCACGCCTTTTCCCCAGCAAACAAAACACACCAGAGCAGGCACTTGCTGCCAGATTGCAGAAGCCACCTGGCACTTTCAAATCAGCCTAGGTTGGCAAGGGGGCCATCTTGGGTCTGAGAGGCATCCTGGAGCATAAGGAATTCCAGTAGTCAGCTGGCCATTTGAGGCCTCAGGCCCTAGAACAACTGTCCAGGCCTTTTCCCCAGCAAACAAAACTCACCAGACCAGGCACTTGGTGCCAGATTGCAGAAGCCACTTGGCACTTTCAAATCAGCCTAGGTTGGCAAGGGGGCCATCTTGGGGCTGAGAGGCATCCTGGAGCATAAAGAATTCCAGTAGTCAGGCGGCCATTTCAGGCCTCAGGCTCCTGAACAACTGTCCACGCCTTTTCCCCAGCAAACAGAACTCACCAGACCAGGCACTTGGTGCCAGATTGCAGAAGCCACTTGGCACTTTCAAACCAGCCTAGCTTGGCAAGGGGGCCATCTTGGGTCCCCGAGGCATCCTGGAGCATAAGGAATTCCAGCAGTCAGCCGGCCATTTCAGGCCTCAGGCCCCTGAACAACTGTCCACACCTTTTCCCCAGCAAACAAAACTCACCAGACCAGGCACTTGCTGCCACATTGCAGAAGCCATTTGGCACTGTCAAACCAGCCTAGCTTGGCAAGGGGGCCATCTTGGGGCTGAGAGGCATCCTGGAGCATAAGGAATTCCAGTAGCCAGACGGCCATTTCAGGCCTCAGGCCCCTGAACAACTGTCCACGCCTTTTCCCCAGCAAACAAAACTCACCAGACCAGGCACTTGCTGCCAGATTGCAGAAGCCACTTGGCACTGTCAAACCAGCCTAGCTTGGCAAGGGGGCCATCTTGGGTCTGAGAGGCATCCTGGAGCATAAGGAATTCCAGTAGCCAGACGGCCATTTCAGGCCTCAGGCCCCTGAACAACTGTCCATGCCTTTTCCCCAGCAAACAAAACTCACCAGACCAGGCACTTGGTGCCAGATTGAAGAAGCCACTTGGCACTTTCAAATCAGCCTAGGTTGGTAAGGGGGCCATCTTGGGTCTGAGAGGCATCCTGAAAGAAAAGGAATTCCAGTAGTCAGCCGGCCATTTGAGGCCTCAGGCCCCTGAACAACTGTCCACGCCTTTTCCCCAGCAAACAACACTCACCAGACCAGGCACTTGGTGCCAGATTGCAGAAGCCACTTGGCACTGTCAAACCAGCCTAGCTTGGCAAGGGGGCCATCTTGGGTCTGAGAGGCATCCTGGAGCATAAGGAATTCCAGTAGTCAGACGGCCATTTCAGGCCTCAGGCCCCTGAACAACTGTCCACACCTTTTCCCCAGCAAACAAAACACACCAGAGCAGGCACTTGCTGCCAGATTGCAGAAGCCACCTGGCACTTTCAAATCAGCCTAGGTTGGCAAGGGGGCCATCTTGGGGCTGAGAGGCATCCTGGAGCATAAGGAATTCCAGTAGTCAGACGGCCATTTCAGGCCTCAGGCCCCTGAACAACTGTCCACGCCTTTTCCCCAGCAAACAAAACTCACCAGACCAGGCACTTGGTGCCAGATTGCAGAAGCCACTTGGCACTTTCAAATCAGCCTAGGTTGGCAAGGGGGCCATCTTGGGGCTGAGAGGCATCCTGGAGCATAAAGAATTCCAGTAGTCAGGCGGCCATTTCAGGCCTCAGGCTCCTGAACAACTGTCCACGCCTTTTCCCCAGCAAACAGAACTCACCAGACCAGGCACTTGGTGCCAGATTGCAGAAGCCACTTGGCACTTTCACATCAGCCTAGGTTGGCAAGGGGGAAATCTTGGGTCTGAGAGGCATCCTGGAGCATAAGGAATTCCAGTAGTCAGACGGCCATTGCAGGCCTCAGGCCCCTGAACAACTGTCCACGCCTTTTCCCCAGCAAACAAAACTCACCAGACCAGGCACTTGGTGCCAGATTGCAGAAGCCACTTGGCACTGTCAAACCAGCCTAGCTTGGCAAGGGGGCCATCTTGGGTCCCCGAGGCATCCTGGAGCATAAGGAATTCCAGCAGTCAGCCGGCCATTTCAGGCCTCAGGCCCCTGAACAACTGTCCACACCTTTTCCCCAGCAAACAAAACTCACCAGACCAGGCACTTGGTGCCACATTGCAGAAGCCACTTGGCACTGTCAAACCAGCCTAGCTTGGCAAGGGGGCCATCTTGGGGCTGAGAGGCATCCTGGAGCATAAGGAATTCCAGTAGTCAGACGGCCATTTCAGGCCTCAGGCCCCTGAACAACTGTCTACGCCTTTTCCCCAGCAAACAAAACTCACCAGACCAGGCACTTGGTGCCAGATTGCAGAAGCCACTTGGCACTGTCAAACCAGCCTAGCTTGGCAAGGGGGCCATCTTGGGTCTGAGAGGCATCCTGGAGCATAAGGAATTCCAGTAGTCAGCCGGCCATTTGAGGCCTCAGGCCCCTGAACAACTGTCCACGCCTTTTCCCCAGCAAACAAAACTCACCAGACCAGGCACTTGGTGCCAGATTGAAGAAGCCACTTGGCACTTTCAAATCAGCCTAGGTTGGCAAGGGGGCCATCTTGGGGCTGAGAGGCATCCTGGAGCATAAGGAATTCCAGTAGTCAGGCGGCCATTTCAGGCCTCAGGCCCCTGAACAACTGTCCACGCCTTTTCCCCAGCAAACAAAACTCACCAGACCAGGCACTTGCTGCCAGATTGCAGAAGCCACTTGGCACTGTCAAACCAGCCTAGCTTGGCAAGGGGGCCATCTTGGGTCTGAGAGGCATCCTGGAGCATAAGGAATTCCAGTAGTCAGCCAGCCATTTCAGGCCTCAGGCCCCTGAACAACTGTCCACGCCTTTTCCCCAGCAAACAAAACTCACCAGACCAGGCACTTGCTGCCAGATTGCAGAAGCCATTTGGCACTTTCAAATCAGCCTAGGTTGGCAAGGGGGCCATCTTGGGGCTGACAGGCATCCTGGAGCATAAGGAATTCCTGTAGTCAGCCGGCCATTTCAGGCCTCAGGCCCCTGAACAACTGTCCACGCCTTTTCCCCAGCAAACAAAACTCACCAGACCAGGCACTTGCTGCCAGATTGCAGAAGCCACCTGGCACTGTCAAACCAGCCTAGCTTGGCAAGGGGGCCATCTTGGGGCTGAGAGGCATCCTGAAAGAAAAGGAATTCCAGTAGTCAGCCGGCCATTTCAGGCCTCAGGCCCCTGAACAACTGTCCACGCCTTTTCCCCAGCAAACAAAACTCACCAGACCAGGCACTTGGTGCCAGATTGCAGAAGCCACTTGGCAATTTCACATCAGCCTAGCTTGGCAAGGGGGCCATCTTGGGTCTGAGAGGCATCCTGAAAGAAAAGGAATTCCAGTAGTCAGGCGGCCATTTCAGGCCTCAGGCCCCTGAACAACTGTCCACGCCTTTTCCCCAGCAAACAAAACACACCAGACCAGGCACTTGCTGCCAGATTGCAGAAGCCACCTGGCACTTTCAAATCAGCCTAGGTTGGCAAGGGGGCCATCTTGGGGCTGAGAGGCATCCTGGAGCATAAGGAATTCCAGTAGTCAGACGGCCATTTCAGGCCTCAGGCCCCTGAACAACTGTCCACGCATTTTCCCCAGCAAACAAAACTCACCAGACCAGGCACTTGCTGCCAGATTGCAGAAGCCATTTGGCACTTTCAAATCAGCCTAGGTTGGCAAGGGGGCCATCTTGGGGCTGAGAGGCATCCTGAAAGAAAAGGAATTCCAGTAGTCAGACGGCCATTTCAGGCCTCAGGCCCCTGAACAACTGTCCACACCTTTTCCCCAGCAAACAAAACTCACCAGACCAGGCACTTGGTGCCAGATTGCAGAAGCCACCTGGCACTGTCAAACCAGCCTAGCTTGGCAAGGGGGCCATCTTGGGTCTGAGAGGCATCCTGGAGCATAAGGAATTCCAGTAGTCAGACGGCCATTTCAGGCCTCAGGCCCCTGAACAACTGTCCACACCTTTTCCCCAGCAAACAAAACTCACCAGACCAGGCACTTGCTGCCAGATTGCAGAAGCCACTTGGCACTTTCACATGAGCCTAGGTTGGCAAGGGGGCCATCTTGGGGTTGAGAGGCATCCTGGATCATCAAGAATTCCAGTAGTCAGGCGGCCATTTCAGGCCTCAGGCTCCTGAACAACTGTCCACACCTTTTCCCCAGCAAACAGAACTCACCAGACCAGGCACTTGCTGCCAGATTGCAGAAGCCACTTGGCACTGTCAAACCAGCCTAGCTTGGCAAGGGGGCCATCTTGGGTCTGAGAGGCATCCTGGAGCATAAGGAATTCCAGTAGTCAGACGGCCATTTGAGGCCTCAGGCCCCTGAACAACTGTCCATGCCTTTTCCCCAGCAAACAAAACTCACCAGACCAGGCACTTGGTGCCAGATTGAAGAAGCCACTTGGCACTTTCAAATCAGCCTAGGTTGGCAAGGGGGCCATCTTGGGTCTGAGAGGCATCCTGAAAGAAAAGGAATTCCAGTAGTCAGCCGGCCATTTGAGGCCTCAGGCCCCTGAACAACTGTCCACGCCTTTTCCCCAGCAAACAAAACTCACCAGACCAGGCACTTGCTGCCAGATTGCAGAAGCCACTTGGCACTTTCAAATCAGCCTAGGTTGGCAAGGGGGGCATCTTGGGTCTGAGAGGCATCCTGGAGCATAATGAATTCCAGTAGTCAGGCGGCCATTTCAGGCCTCAGGCCCCTGAACAACTGTCCACACCTTTTCCACAGAAAACAAAACTCACCAGACCAGGCACTTGCTGCCAGATTGCAGAAGCCACTTGGCACTGTCAAACCAGCCTAGCTTGGCAAGGGGGCCATCTTGGGTCTGAGAGGCATCCTGGAGCATAAGGAATTCCAGTAGTCAGGCGGCCATTTCAGGCCTCAGGCCCCTGAACAACTGTCCACGCCTTTTCCCCAGCAAACAAAACTCACCAGACCAGGCACTTGCTGCCAGATTGCAGAAGCCACTTGGCACTGTCAAACCAGCCTAGGTTGGCAAGGGGGCCATCTTGGGTCTGAGAGGCATCCTGGAGCATAAGGAATTCCAGTAGTCAGACGGCCATTTGAGGCCTCAGGCCCCTGAACAACTGTCCACGCCTTTTCCCCAGCAAACAAAACTCACCAGACCAGGCACTTGCTGCCAGATTGCAGAAGCCATTTGGCACTTTCAAATCAGCCTAGGTTGGCAAGGGGGCCATCTTGGGGCTGACAGGCATCCTGGAGCATAAGGAATTCCAGTAGTCAGACGGCCATTTGAGGCCTCAGGCCCCTGAACAACTGTCCATGCCTTTTCCCCAGCAAACAAAACTCACCAGACCAGGCACTTGGTGCCAGATTGAAGAAGCCACTTGGCACTTTCAAATCAGCCTAGGTTGGTAAGGGGGCCATCTTGGGTCTGAGAGGCATCCTGAAAGAAAAGGAATTCCAGTAGTCAGCCGGCCATTTGAGGCCTCAGGCCCCTGAACAACTGTCCACGCCTTTTCCCCAGCAAACAACACTCACCAGACCAGGCACTTGGTGCCAGATTGCAGAAGCCACCTGGCACTGTCAAACCAGCCTAGCTTGGCAAGGGGGCCATCTTGGGTCTGAGAGGCATCCTGGAGCATAAGGAATTCCAGTAGTCAGCTGGCCATTTGAGGCCTCAGGCCCTAGAACAACTGTCCAGGCCTTTTCCCCAGCAAACAAAACTCACCAGACCAGGCACTTGGTGCCAGATTGCAGAAGCCACTTGGCACTTTCAAATCAGCCTAGGTTGGCAAGGGGGCCATCTTGGGGCTGAGAGGCATCCTGGAGCATAAAGAATTCCAGTAGTCAGCCGGCCATTTCAGGCCTCAGGCCCCTGAACAACTGTCCACGCCTTTTCCCCAGCAAACAAAACTCACCAGACCAGGCACTTGGTGCCAGATTGCAGAAGCCACTTGGCAATTTCAAATCAGCCTAGGTTGGCAAGGGGGCAATCTTGGGTCTGAGAGGCATCCTGAAAGAAAAGGAATTCCAGTAGTCAGGCGGCCATTTCAGGCCTCAGGCCCCTGAACAACTGTCCACGCCTTTTCCCCAGCAAACAAAACTCACCAGACCAGGCACTTGGTGCCAGATTGCAGAAGCCATTTGGCACTTTCAAATCAGCCTAGGTTGGCAAGGGGGCCATCTTGGGGCTGACAGGCATCCTGGAGCATAAGGAATTCCAGTAGTCAGGCGGCCATTTCAGGCCTCAGGCCCCTGAACAACTGTCCACGCCTTTTCCCCAGCAAACAAAACTCACCAGACCAGGCACTTGCTGCCAGATTGCAGAAGCCACTTGGCACTGTCAAACCAGCCTAGCTTGGCAAGGGGGCCATCTTGGGTCTGAGAGGCATCCTGGAGCATAAGGAATTCCAGTAGTCAGACGGCCATTTCAGGCCTCAGGCCCCTGAACAACTGTCCACGCCTTTTCCCCAGCAAACAAAACTCACCAGACCAGGCACTTGGTGCCAGATTGCAGAAGCCACTTGGCACTGTCAAACCAGCCTAGCTTGGCAAGGGGGCCATCTTGGGTCTGAGAGGCATTCTGGAGCATAAGGAATTCCAGTAGTCAGACGGCGATTTGAGGCCTCAGGCCCCTGAACAACTGTCCACGCCTTTTCCCCAGCAAACAAAACTCACCAGACCAGGCACTTGCTGCCAGATTGCAGAAGCCATTTGGCACTTTCAAATCAGCCTAGGTTGGCAAGGGGGCCATCTTGGGGCTGAGAGGCATCCTGGAGCATAAGGAATTCCAGTAGTCAGACGGCCATTTCAGGCCTCAGGCCCCTGAACAACTGTCCACGCCTTTTCCCCAGCAAACAAAATTCACCAGACCAGGCACTTGCTGCCAGATTGCAGAAGCCACTTGGCACTGTCAAACCAGCCTAGCTTGGCAAGGGGGCCATCTTGGGTCTGAGAGGCATCCTGAAAGAAAAGGAATTCCAGTAGTCAGGCGGCCATTTCAGGCCTCAGGCCCCTGAACAACTGTCCACACCTTTTCCCCAGCAAACAAAACTCACCAGACCAGGCACTTGGTGCCAGATTGCAGAAGCCACCTGGCACTGTCAAACCAGCCTAGCTTGGCAAGGGGGCCATCTTGGGTCTGAGAGGCATCCTGGAGCATAAGGAATTCCAGTAGTCAGACGGCCATTTCAGGCCTCAGGCCCCTGAACAACTGTCCACGCCTTTTCCCCAGCAAACAAAACTCACCAGACCAGGCACTTGCTGCCAGATTGAAGAAGCCACTTGGCACTGTCAAACCAGCCTAGCTTGGCAAGGGGGCCATCTTGGGTCTGAGAGGCATCCTGGAGCATAAGGAATTCCAGTAGTCAGACGGCCATTTGAGGCCTCAGGCCCCTGAACAACTGTCCATGCCTTTTCCCCAGCAAACAAAACTCACCAGACCAGGCACTTGGTGCCAGATTGAAGAAGCCACTTGGCACTTTCAAATCAGCCTAGGTTGGTAAGGGGGCCATCTTGGGTCTGAGAGGCATCCTGAAAGAAAAGGAATTCCAGTAGTCAGCCGGCCATTTGAGGCCTCAGGCCCCTGAACAACTGTCCACGCCTTTTCCCCAGCAAACAACACTCACCAGACCAGGCACTTGGTGCCAGATTGCAGAAGCCACCTGGCACTGTCAAACCAGCCTAGCTTGGCAAGGGGGCCATCTTGGGTCTGAGAGGCATCCTGGAGCATAAGGAATTCCAGTAGTCAGACGGCCATTTCAGGCCTCAGGCCCCTGAACAACTGTCCACGCCTTTTCCCCAGCAAACAAAACACACCAGAGCAGGCACTTGCTGCCAGATTGCAGAAGCCACCTGGCACTTTCAAATCAGCCTAGCTTGGCAAGGGGGCCATCTTGGGGCTGAGAGGCATCCTGGAGCATAAGGAATTCCAGTAGTCGGCTGGCCATTTGAGGCCTCAGGCCCCTGAACAAGTGTCCACGCATTTTCCCCAGCAAACAAAACTCACCAGACCAGGCACTTGCTGCCAGCTTGCAGAAGCCATTTGGCACTTTCAAATCAGCCTAGGTTGGCAAGGGGGCCATCTTGGGTCTGAGAGGCATCCTGAAAGAAAAGGAATTCCAGTAGTCAGACGGCCATTTGAGGCCTCAGGCCCCTGAACAACTGTCCATGCCTTTTCCCCAGCAAACAAAACTCACCAGACCAGGCACTTGCTGCCAGATTGCAGAAGCCACTTGGCACTTTCAAATCAGCCTAGGTTGGCAAGGGGGGCATCTTGGGTCTGAGAGGCATCCTGGAGCATAAGGAATTCCAGTAGTCAGACGGCCATTTACGGCCTCAGGCCCCTGAACAACTGTCCACACCTTTTCCCCAGCAAACAGAACTCACCAGACCAGGCACTTGCTGCCAGATTGCAGAAGCCACTTGGCACTTTCACATCAGCCTAGGTTGGCAAGGGGGCCATCTTGGGGCTGAGAGGCATCCTGGATCATAAAGAATTCCAGTAGTCAGGCGGCCATTTCAGGCCTCAGGCTCCTGAACAACTGTCCACACCTTTTCCCCAGCAAACAGAACTCACCAGACCAGGCACTTGCTGCCAGATTGCAGAAGCCACTTGGCACTGTCAAACCAGCCTAGCTTGGCAAGGGCGCCATCTTGGGTCTGAGAGGCATCCTGGAGCATAAGGAATTCCAGTAATCAGACGGCCATTTGAGGCCTCAGGCCCCTGAACAACTGTCCACACCTTTTCCCCAGCAAACAAAACTCACCAGACCAGGCACTTGCTGCCAGATTGAAGAAGCCACTTGGCACTGTCAAACCAGCCTAGCTTGGCAAGGGCGCCATCTTGGGTCTGAGAGGCATCCTGGAGCATAAGGAATTCCAGTAGTCAGACGGCCATTTCAGGCCTCAGGCCCCTGAACAACTGTCCACGCCTTTTCCCCAGCAAACAAAACTCACCAGACCAGGCACTTGCTGCCAGATTGCAGAAGCCATTTGGCACTTTCAAATCAGCCTAGGTTGGCAAGGGGGCCATCTTGGGGCTGACAGGCATCCTGGAGCATAAGGAATTCCAGTAGTCAGGCGGCCATTTCAGGCCTCAGGCCCCTGAACAACTGTCCACGCCTTTTCCCCAGCAAACAAAACTCACCAGACCAGGCACTTGCTGCCAGATTGCAGAAGCCACCTGGCACTGTCAAACCAGCCTAGCTTGGCAAGGGGGCCATCTTGGGTCTGAGAGGCATCCTGGAGCATAAGGAATTCCAGTAGTCAGACGGCCATTTACGGCCTCAGGCCCCTGAACAACTGTCCACACCTTTTCCACAGCAAACAAAACTCACCAGACCAGGCACTTGCTGCAAGATTGCAGAAGCCACTTGGCACTGTCAAACCAGCCTAGCTTGGCAAGGGGGCCATCTTGGGTCTGAGAGGCATCCTGGAGCATAAGGAATTCCAGTAGTCAGACGGCCATTTCAGGCCTCAGGCCCCTGAACAACTGTCCACGCCTTTTCCCCAGCAAACAAAACACACCAGACCAGGCACTTGCTGCCAGATTGCAGAAGCCACCTGGCACTTTCAAATCAGCCTAGGTTGGCAAGGGGGCCATCTTGGGGCTGAGAGGCATCCTGGAGCATAAGGAATTCCAGTAGTCGGCTGGCCATTTGAGGCCTCAGGCCCCTGAACAAGTGTCCACGCATTTTCCCCAGCAAACAAAACTCACCAGACCAGGCACTTGCTGCCAGATTGCAGAAGCCATTTGGCACTTTCAAATCAGCCTAGGTTGGCAAGGGGGCCATCTTGGGTCTGAGAGGCATCCTGAAAGAAAAGGAATTCCAGTAGTCAGCCGGCCATTTCAGGCCTCAGGCCCCTGAACAACTGTCCACGCCTTTTCCCCAGCAAACAAAACTCACCAGACCAGGCACTTGCTGCCAGATTGCAGAAGCCACTTGGCACTGTCAAACCAGCCTAGCTTGGCAAGGGGGCCATCTTGGGGCTGAGAGGCATCCTGGAGCATAAGGAATTCCAGTAGTCAGCCGGCCATTTGAGGCCTCAGGCCCCTGAACAAATGTCCATACCTTTTCCCCAGCAAACAAAACTCACCAGACCAGGCACTTGGTGCCAGATTGCAGAAGCCACTTGGCACTTTCAAATCAGCCTAGGTTGGCAAGGGGGCCATCTTGGGGCTGAGAGGCATCCTGGAGCATAAGGAATTCCAGTAGTCAGCCGGCCATTTCAGGCCTCAGGCCCCTGAACAACTGTCCACGCCTTTTCCCCAGCAAACAAAACTCACCAGACCAGGCACTTCCTGCCAGATTGCAGAAGCCACTTGGCACTTTCACATCAGCCTAGCTTGGCAAGGGGGCCATCTTGGGGCTGAGAGGCATCCTGGAGCATAAGGAATCCCAGCAGTCAGCCGGCCATTTCAGGCCTCAGGCCCCTGAACAAGTGTCCACGCCTTTTCCCCAGCAAACAAAACTCACCAGACCAGGCACTTGGTGCCAGATTGCAGAAGCCACTTGGCACTGTCAAACCAGCCTAGCTTGGCAAGGGGGCCATCTTGGGTCTGAGAGGCATCCTGGAGCATAAGGAATTCCAGTAATCAGGCGGCCATTTGAGGCCTCAGGCCCCTGAACAACTGTCCACACCTTTTCCACAGCAAACAAAACTCACCAGACCAGGCACTTGCTGCCAGATTGAAGAAGCCACTTGGCACTGTCAAACCAGCCTAGGTTGGCAAGGGGGCCATCTTGGGGCTGAGAGGCATCCTGAAAGAAAAGGAATTCCAGTAGTCAGCCGGCCATTTCAGGCCTCAGGCCCCTGAACAACTGTCCACGCCTTTTCCCCAGCAAACAAAACTCACCAGACCAGGCACTTGCTGCCAGATTGAAGAAGCCACTTGGCACTGTCAAACCAGCCTAGCTTGGCAAGGGGGCCATCTTGGGTCTGAGAGGCATCCTGGAGCATAAGGAATTCCAGTAGTCAGACGGCCATTTGAGGCCTCAGGCCCCTGAACAACTGTCCATGCCTTTTCCCCAGCAAACAAAACTCACCAGACCAGGCACTTGGTGCCAGATTGAAGAAGCCACTTGGCACTTTTAAATCAGCCTAGGTTGGCAAGGGGGCCATCTTGGGTCTGAGAGGCATCCTGAAAGAAAAGGAATTCCAGTAGTCAGCCGGCCATTTGAGGCCTCAGGCCCCTGAACAACTGTCCACGCCTTTTCCCCAGCAAACAAAACTCACCAGACCAGGCACTTGGTGCCAGATTGCAGAAGCCACTTGGCACTTTCAAATCAGCCTAGGTTGGCAAGGGGGCCATCTTGGGGCTGAGAGGCATCCTGGAGCATAAGGAATTCCAGTAGTCAGACGGCCATTTGAGGCCTCAGGCCCCTGAACAACTGTCCACGCCTTTTCCCCAGCAAACAAAACTCACCAGACCAGGCACTTGCTGCCAGATTGCAGAAGCCACTTGGCACTGTCAAACCAGCCTAGCTTGGCAAGGGGGCCATCTTGGGTCTGATAGGCATCCTGGAGCATAAGGAATTCCAGTAGTCAGACGGCCATTTACGGCCTCAGGCCCCTGAACAACTGTCCACACCTTTTCCCCAGCAAACAGAACTCACCAGACCAGGCACTTGCTGCCAGATTGCAGAAGCCACTTGGCACTTTCACATCAGCCTAGCTTGGCAAGGGGGCCATCTTGGGTCTGAGAGGCATCCTGGATCATAAAGAATTCCAGTAGTCAGGCGGCCATTTCAGGCCTCAGGCTCCTGAACAACTGTCCACACCTTTTCCCCAGCAAACAGAACTCACCAGACCAGGCACTTGCTGCCAGATTGCAGAAGCCACTTGGCACTGTCAAACCAGCCTAGCTTGGCAAGGGGGCCATCTTGGGTCTGAGAGGCATTCTGGAGCATAAGGAATTCCAGTAGTCAGACGGCGATTTGAGGCCTCAGGCCCCTGAACAACTGTCCACGCCTTTTCCCCAGCAAACAAAACTCACCAGACCAGGCACTTGCTGCCAGATTGCAGAAGCCACTTGGCACTGTCAAACCAGCCTAGCTTGGCAAGGGGGCCATCTTGGGTCTGAGAGGCATCCTGGAGCATAAGGAATTCCAGTAGTCAGCTGGCCATTTGAGGCCTCAGGCCCCTGAACAACTGTCCACACCTTTTCCCCAGCAAACAAAACTCACCAGACCAGGCACTTGGTGCCAGATTGAAGAAGCCACTTGGCACTTTCACATCAGCCTAGCTTGGCAAGGGGGCCATCTTGGGTCTGAGAGGCATCCTGGAGAATAAGGAATTCCAGTAGTCAGACGGCCATTTCAGGCCTCAGGCCCCTGAACAACTGTCCACGCCTTTTCCCCAGCAAACAAAACTCACCAGACCAGGCACTTGGTGCCAGATTGCAGAAGCCACTTGGCACTGTCAAACCAGCCTAGGTTGGCAAGGGGGCCATCTTGGGTCTGAGAGGCATCCTGGAGCATAAGGAATTCCAGTAGTCAGACGGCCATTTCAGGCCTCAGGCCCCTGAACAACTGTCCACGCCTTTTCCACAGCAAACAAAACTCACCAGACCAGGCACTTGGTGCCAGATTGAAGAAGCCACTTGGCACTGTCAAACCAGCCTAGCTTGGCAAGGGGGCCATCTTGGGGCTGAGAGGCATCCTGGAGCATAAGGAATTCCAGTAGTCAGGCGGCCATTTCAGGCCTCAGGCCCCTGAACAAATGTCCATACCTTTTCCCCAGCAAACAAAACTCACCAGACCAGGCACTTGGTGCCAGATTGCAGAAGCCACTTGGCACTTTCAAATCAGCGTAGGTTGGCAAGGGGGCCATCTTGGGGCTGAGAGGCATCCTGGAGCATAAGGAATTCCAGTAGTCAGGCGGCCATTTCAGGCCTCAGGCCCCTGAACAACTGTCCACGCCTTTTCCCCAGCAAACAAAACTCACCAGACCAGGCACTTGCTGCCAGATTGCAGAAGCCACTTGGCACTTTCAAATCAGCGTAGGTTGGCAAGGGGGCCATCTTGGGGCTGAGAGGCATCCTGGAGCATAAGGAATTCCAGTAGTCAGCCGGCCATTTCAGGCCTCAGGCCCCTGAACAACTGTCCACGCCTTTTCCCCAGCAAACAAAACTCACCAGACCAGGCACTTCCTGCCAGATTGCAGAAGCCACTTGGCACTTTCACATCAGCCTAGCTTGGCAAGGGGGCCATCTTGGGTCTGAGAGGCATCCTGAAAGAAAAGGAATTCCAGTAGTCAGCCGGCCATTTGAGGCCTCAGGCCCCTGAACAACTGTCCACACCTTTTCCCCAGCAAACAAAACTCACCAGACCAGGCACTTGGTGCCAGATTGCAGAAGCCACTTGGAACTTTCAAATCAGCCTAGGTTGGCAAGGGGGCCATCTTGGGGCTGAGAGGCATCCTGGAGCATAAGGAATTCCAGTAGTCAGGCGGCCATTTGAGGCCTCAGGCCCCTGAACAACTGTCCACGCCTTTTCCCCAGCAAACAAAACTCACCAGACCAGGCACTTGCTGCCAGATTGCAGAAGCCACTTGGCACTGCCAAATCAGCCTAGCTTGGCAAGGG
Source organism: Fringilla coelebs (assembly GCF_963513975.1). Lineage (NCBI taxonomy): Eukaryota > Metazoa > Chordata > Aves > Passeriformes > Fringillidae > Fringilla > Fringilla coelebs. The sequence continues at coordinate 3,368,020 of NC_140066.1, read as the reverse complement.
GGCCATCTTGGGTCTGAGATGCATCCTGAAAGAAAAGGAATTCCAGTAGTCAGACGGCCATTTCAGGCCTCAGGCCCCTGAACAACTGTCCACGCCTTTTCCCCAGCAAACAAAACTCACCAGACCAGGCACTTGGTGCCAGATTGCAGAAGCCACTTGGCACTGTCAAACCAGCCTAGCATGGCAAGGGGGCCATCTTGGGTCTGAGAGGCATCCTGGAGCATAAGGAATTCCAGTAATCAGACGGCCATTTGAGGCCTCAGGCCCCTGAACAACTGTCCACACCTTTTCCCCAGCAAACAAAACTCACCAGACCAGGCACTTGCTGCCAGATTGAAGAAGCCACTTGGCACTGTCAAACCAGCCTAGGTTGGCAAGGGGGCCATCTTGGGGCTGAGAGGCATCCTGAAAGAAAAGGAATTCCAGTAGTCAGACGGCCATTTCAGGCCTCAGGCCCCTGAACAACTGTCCACGCCTTTTCCCCAGCAAACAAAACTCACCAGACCAGGCACTTGCTGCCAGATTGCAGAAGCCACTTGGCACTGTCAAACCAGCCTAGCTTGGCAAGGGGGGCATCTTGGGTCTGAGAGGCATCCTGGAGCATAAGGAATTCCAGTAGTCAGACGGCTATTTGAGGCCTCAGGCCCCTGAACAACTGTCCACGCCTTTTCCCCAGCAAACAAAACTCACCAGACCAGGCACTTGCTGCCAGATTGCAGAAGCCATTTGGCACTTTCAAATCAGCCTAGGTTGGCAAGGGGGCCATCTTGGGGCTGACAGGCATCCTGGAGCATAAGGAATTCCAGTAGTCAGGCGGCCATTTCAGGCCTCAGGCCCCTGAACAACTGTCCACGCCTTTTCCCCAGCAAACAAAACTCACCAGACCAGGCACTTGGTGCCAGATTGCAGAAGCCACCTGGCACTGTCAAACCAGCCTAGCTTGGCAAGGGGGCCATCTTGGGTCTGAGAGGCATCCTGGAGCATAAGGAATTCCAGTAGTCAGACGGCCATTTACGGCCTCAGGCCCCTGAACAACTGTCCACGCCTTTTCCCCAGCAAACAAAACTCACCAGACCAGGCACTTGGTGCCAGATTGAAGAAGCCACTTGGCACTTTCAAATCAGCCTAAGTTGGCAAGGGGGCCATCTTGGGTCTGAGAGGCATCCTGGAGCATAAGGAATTCCAGTAGTCAGCTGGCCATTTGAGGCCTCAGGCCCTAGAACAACTGTCCACACCTTTTCCCCAGCAAACAAAACTCACCAGACCAGGCACTTGCTGCCAGATTGCAGAAGCCACTTGGCACATTCAAATCAGCCTAGGTTGGCAAGGGGGCCATCTTGGGGCTGAGAGGCATCCTGGAGCATAAGGAATTCCAGTAGTCAGGCGGCCATTTCAGGCCTCAGGCCCCTGAACAAATGTCCATACCTTTTCCCCAGCAAACAAAACTCACCAGACCAGGCACTTCCTGCCAGATTGCAGAAGCCACTTGGCACTTTCACATCAGCCTAGCTTGGCAAGGGGGCCATCTTGGGTCTGAGAGGCATCCTGAAAGAAAAGGAATTCCAGTAGTCAGCCGGCCATTTGAGGCCTCAGGCCCCTGAACAACTGTCCACACCTTTTCCCCAGCAAACAAAACTCACCAGACCAGGCACTTGGTGCCAGATTGCAGAAGCCACTTGGAACTTTCAAATCAGCTTAGGTTGGCAAGGGGGCCATCTTGGGGCTGAGAGGCATCCTGGAGCATAAGGAATTCCAGTAGTCAGGCGGCCATTTGAGGCCTCAGGCCCCTGAACAACTGTCCACGCCTTTTCCCCAGCAAACAAAACTCACCAGACCAGGCACTTGCTGCCAGATTGCAGAAGCCACTTGGCACTGCCAAATAAGCCTAGCTTGGCAAGGGGGCCATCTTGGGTCTGAGATGCATCCTGAAAGAAAAGGAATTCCAGTAGTCAGACGGCCATTTCAGGCCTCAGGCCCCTGAACAACTGTCCACGCCTTTTCCCCAGCAAACAAAACTCACCAGACCAGGCACTTGGTGCCAGATTGCAGAAGCCACTTGGCACTGTCAAACCAGCCTAGCATGGCAAGGGGGCCATCTTGGGTCTGAGAGGCATCCTGGAGCATAAGGAATTCCAGTAATCAGACGGCCATTTGAGGCCTCAGGCCCCTGAACAACTGTCCACACCTTTTCCCCAGCAAACAAAACTCACCAGACCAGGCACTTGGTGCCAGATTGCAGAAGCCACTTGGCACTGTCAAACCAGCCTAGCTTGGCAAGGGGGCCATCTTGGGGCTGAGAGGCATCCTGGAGCATAAGGAATTCCAGTAGTCAGACGGCCATTTCAGGCCTCAGGCCCCTGAACAACTGTCCACGCCTTTTCCCCAGCAAACAAAACTCACCAGACCAGGCACTTGCTGCCAGATTGCAGAAGCCATTTGGCACTTTCAAATCAGCCTAGGTTGGCAAGGGGGCCATCTTGGGGCTGACAGGCATCCTGGAGCATAAGGAATTCCAGTAGTCAGGCGGCCATTTCAGGCCTCAGGCCCCTGAACAACTGTCCACGCCTTTTCCCCAGCAAACAAAACTCACCAGACCAGGCACTTGCTGCCAGATTGCAGAAGCCACCTGGCACTGTCAAACCAGCCTAGCTTGGCAAGGGGGCCATCTTGGGTCTGAGAGGCATCCTGGAGCATAAGGAATTCCAGTAGTCAGACGGCCATTTACGGCCTCAGGCCCCTGAACAACTGTCCACACCTTTTCCACAGCAAACAAAACTCACCAGACCAGGCACTTGCTGCAAGATTGCAGAAGCCACTTGGCACTGTCAAACCAGCCTAGCTTGGCAAGGGGGCCATCTTGGGTCTGAGAGGCATCCTGGAGCATAAGGAATTCCAGTAGTCAGACGGCCATTTCAGGCCTCAGGCCCCTGAACAACTGTCCACGCCTTTTCCCCAGCAAACAAAACACACCAGACCAGGCACTTGCTGCCAGATTGCAGAAGCCACCTGGCACTTTCAAATCAGCCTAGGTTGGCAAGGGGGCCATCTTGGGGCTGAGAGGCATCCTGGAGCATAAGGAATTCCAGTAGTCGGCTGGCCATTTGAGGCCTCAGGCCCCTGAACAAGTGTCCACGCATTTTCCCCAGCAAACAAAACTCACCAGACCAGGCACTTGCTGCCAGATTGCAGAAGCCATTTGGCACTTTCAAATCAGCCTAGGTTGGCAAGGGGGCCATCTTGGGTCTGAGAGGCATCCTGAAAGAAAAGGAATTCCAGTAGTCAGCCGGCCATTTCAGGCCTCAGGCCCCTGAACAACTGTCCACGCCTTTTCCCCAGCAAACAAAACTCACCAGACCAGGCACTTGCTGCCAGATTGCAGAAGCCACTTGGCACTGTCAAACCAGCCTAGCTTGGCAAGGGGGCCATCTTGGGGCTGAGAGGCATCCTGGAGCATAAGGAATTCCAGTAGTCAGCCGGCCATTTGAGGCCTCAGGCCCCTGAACAAATGTCCATACCTTTTCCCCAGCAAACAAAACTCACCAGACCAGGCACTTGGTGCCAGATTGCAGAAGCCACTTGGCACTTTCAAATCAGCCTAGGTTGGCAAGGGGGCCATCTTGGGGCTGAGAGGCATCCTGGAGCATAAGGAATTCCAGTAGTCAGCCGGCCATTTCAGGCCTCAGGCCCCTGAACAACTGTCCACGCCTTTTCCCCAGCAAACAAAACTCACCAGACCAGGCACTTCCTGCCAGATTGCAGAAGCCACTTGGCACTTTCACATCAGCCTAGCTTGGCAAGGGGGCCATCTTGGGGCTGAGAGGCATCCTGGAGCATAAGGAATCCCAGCAGTCAGCCGGCCATTTCAGGCCTCAGGCCCCTGAACAACTGTCCACGCCTTTTCCCCAGCAAACAAAACTCACCAGACCAGGCACTTGGTGCCAGATTGCAGAAGCCACTTGGCACTGTCAAACCAGCCTAGCTTGGCAAGGGGGCCATCTTGGGTCTGAGAGGCATCCTGGAGCATAAGGAATTCCAGTAATCAGGCGGCCATTTGAGGCCTCAGGCCCCTGAACAACTGTCCACACCTTTTCCACAGCAAACAAAACTCACCAGACCAGGCACTTGCTGCCAGATTGAAGAAGCCACTTGGCACTGTCAAACCAGCCTAGGTTGGCAAGGGGGCCATCTTGGGGCTGAGAGGCATCCTGAAAGAAAAGGAATTCCAGTAGTCAGCCGGCCATTTCAGGCCTCAGGCCCCTGAACAACTGTCCACGCCTTTTCCCCAGCAAACAAAACTCACCAGACCAGGCACTTGCTGCCAGATTGAAGAAGCCACTTGGCACTGTCAAACCAGCCTAGCTTGGCAAGGGGGCCATCTTGGGTCTGAGAGGCATCCTGGAGCATAAGGAATTCCAGTAGTCAGACGGCCATTTGAGGCCTCAGGCCCCTGAACAACTGTCCATGCCTTTTCCCCAGCAAACAAAACTCACCAGACCAGGCACTTGGTGCCAGATTGAAGAAGCCACTTGGCACTTTTAAATCAGCCTAGGTTGGCAAGGGGGCCATCTTGGGTCTGAGAGGCATCCTGAAAGAAAAGGAATTCCAGTAGTCAGCCGGCCATTTGAGGCCTCAGGCCCCTGAACAACTGTCCACGCCTTTTCCCCAGCAAACAAAACTCACCAGACCAGGCACTTGGTGCCAGATTGCAGAAGCCACTTGGCACTTTCAAATCAGCCTAGGTTGGCAAGGGGGCCATCTTGGGGCTGAGAGGCATCCTGGAGCATAAGGAATTCCAGTAGTCAGACGGCCATTTGAGGCCTCAGGCCCCTGAACAACTGTCCACGCCTTTTCCCCAGCAAACAAAACTCACCAGACCAGGCACTTGCTGCCAGATTGCAGAAGCTACTTGGCACTGTCAAACCAGCCTAGCTTGGCAAGGGGGCCATCTTGGGTCTGATAGGCATCCTGGAGCATAAGGAATTCCAGTAGTCAGACGGCCATTTACGGCCTCAGGCCCCTGAACAACTGTCCACACCTTTTCCCCAGCAAACAGAACTCACCAGACCAGGCACTTGCTGCCAGATTGCAGAAGCCACTTGGCACTTTCACATCAGCCTAGCTTGGCAAGGGGGCCATCTTGGGTCTGAGAGGCATCCTGGATCATAAAGAATTCCAGTAGTCAGGCGGCCATTTCAGGCCTCAGGCTCCTGAACAACTGTCCACACCTTTTCCCCAGCAAACAGAACTCACCAGACCAGGCACTTGCTGCCAGATTGCAGAAGCCACTTGGCACTGTCAAACCAGCCTAGCTTGGCAAGGGGGCCATCTTGGGTCTGAGAGGCATTCTGGAGCATAAGGAATTCCAGTAGTCAGACGGCGATTTGAGGCCTCAGGCCCCTGAACAACTGTCCACGCCTTTTCCCCAGCAAACAAAACTCACCAGACCAGGCACTTGCTGCCAGATTGCAGAAGCCACTTGGCACTGTCAAACCAGCCTAGCTTGGCAAGGGGGCCATCTTGGGTCTGAGAGGCATCCTGGAGCATAAGGAATTCCAGTAGTCAGCTGGCCATTTGAGGCCTCAGGCCCCTGAACAACTGTCCACACCTTTTCCCCAGCAAACAAAACTCACCAGACCAGGCACTTGGTGCCAGATTGAAGAAGCCACTTGGCACTTTCACATCAGCCTAGCTTGGCAAGGGGGCCATCTTGGGTCTGAGAGGCATCCTGGAGCATAAGGAATTCCAGTAGTCAGACGGCCATTTCAGGCCTCAGGCCCCTGAACAACTGTCCACGCCTTTTCCCCAGCAAACAAAACTCACCAGACCAGGCACTTGGTGCCAGATTGCAGAAGCCACTTGGCACTGTCAAACCAGCCTAGGTTGGCAAGGGGGCCATCTTGGGTCTGAGAGGCATCCTGGAGCATAAGGAATTCCAGTAGTCAGACGGCCATTTCAGGCCTCAGGCCCCTGAACAACTGTCCACGCCTTTTCCACAGCAAACAAAACTCACCAGACCAGGCACTTGGTGCCAGATTGAAGAAGCCACTTGGCACTGTCAAACCAGCCTAGCTTGGCAAGGGGGCCATCTTGGGGCTGAGAGGCATCCTGGAGCATAAGGAATTCCAGTAGTCAGGCGGCCATTTCAGGCCTCAGGCCCCTGAACAAATGTCCATACCTTTTCCCCAGCAAACAAAACTCACCAGACCAGGCACTTGGTGCCAGATTGCAGAAGCCACTTGGCACTTTCAAATCAGCGTAGGTTGGCAAGGGGGCCATCTTGGGGCTGAGAGGCATCCTGGAGCATAAGGAATTCCAGTAGTCAGGCGGCCATTTCAGGCCTCAGGCCCCTGAACAACTGTCCACGCCTTTTCCCCAGCAAACAAAACTCACCAGACCAGGCACTTGCTGCCAGATTGCAGAAGCCACTTGGCACTTTCAAATCAGCGTAGGTTGGCAAGGGGGCCATCTTGGGGCTGAGAGGCATCCTGGAGCATAAGGAATTCCAGTAGTCAGCCGGCCATTTCAGGCCTCAGGCCCCTGAACAACTGTCCACGCCTTTTCCCCAGCAAACAAAACTCACCAGACCAGGCACTTCCTGCCAGATTGCAGAAGCCACTTGGCACTTTCACATCAGCCTAGCTTGGCAAGGGGGCCATCTTGGGTCTGAGAGGCATCCTGAAAGAAAAGGAATTCCAGTAGTCAGCCGGCCATTTGAGGCCTCAGGCCCCTGAACAACTGTCCACACCTTTTCCCCAGCAAACAAAACTCACCAGACCAGGCACTTGGTGCCAGATTGCAGAAGCCACTTGGAACTTTCAAATCAGCCTAGGTTGGCAAGGGGGCCATCTTGGGGCTGAGAGGCATCCTGGAGCATAAGGAATTCCAGTAGTCAGGCGGCCATTTGAGGCCTCAGGCCCCTGAACAACTGTCCACGCCTTTTCCCCAGCAAACAAAACTCACCAGACCAGGCACTTGCTGCCAGATTGCAGAAGCCACTTGGCACTGCCAAATCAGCCTAGCTTGGCAAGGGGGCCATCTTGGGTCTGAGATGCATCCTGAAAGAAAAGGAATTCCAGTAGTCAGACGGCCATTTCAGGCCTCAGGCCCCTGAACAACTGTCCACGCCTTTTCCCCAGCAAACAAAACTCACCAGACCAGGCACTTGGTGCCAGATTGCAGAAGCCACTTGGCACTGTCAAACCAGCCTAGCATGGCAAGGGGGCCATCTTGGGTCTGAGAGGCATCCTGGAGCATAAGGAATTCCAGTAATCAGACGGCCATTTGAGGCCTCAGGCCCCTGAACAACTGTCCACACCTTTTCCCCAGCAAACAAAACTCACCAGACCAGGCACTTGCTGCCAGATTGAAGAAGCCACTTGGCACTGTCAAACCAGCCTAGGTTGGCAAGGGGGCCATCTTGGGGCTGAGAGGCATCCTGAAAGAAAAGGAATTCCAGTAGTCAGACGGCCATTTCAGGCCTCAGGCCCCTGAACAACTGTCCACGCCTTTTCCCCAGCAAACAAAACTCACCAGACCAGGCACTTGCTGCCAGATTGCAGAAGCCACTTGGCACTGTCAAACCAGCCTAGCTTGGCAAGGGGGGCATCTTGGGTCTGAGAGGCATCCTGGAGCATAAGGAATTCCAGTAGTCAGACGGCCATTTGAGGCCTCAGGCCCCTGAACAACTGTCCACGCCTTTTCCCCAGCAAACAAAACTCACCAGACCAGGCACTTGCTGCCAGATTGCAGAAGCCATTTGGCACTTTCAAATCAGCCTAGGTTGGCAAGGGGGCCATCTTGGGGCTGACAGGCATCCTGGAGCATAAGGAATTCCAGTAGTCAGGCGGCCATTTCAGGCCTCAGGCCCCTGAACAACTGTCCACGCCTTTTCCCCAGCAAACAAAACTCACCAGACCAGGCACTTGCTGCCAGATTGCAGAAGCCACTTGGCACTGCCAAATAAGCCTAGCTTGGCAAGGGGGCCATCTTGGGTCTGAGAGGCATCCTGGAGCATAAGGAATTCCAGTAGTCAGACGGCCATTTACGGCCTCAGGCCCCTGAACAACTGTCCACACCTTTTCCACAGCAAACAAAACTCACCAGACCAGGCACTTGCTGCAAGATTGCAGAAGCCACTTGGCACTGTCAAACCAGCCTAGCTTGGCAAGGGGGCCATCTTGGGTCTGAGAGGCATCCTGGAGCATAAGGAATTCCAGTAGTCAGACGGCCATTTCAGGCCTCAGGCCCCTGAACAACTGTCCACGCCTTTTCCCCAGCAAACAAAACACACCAGACCAGGCACTTGCTGCCAGATTGCAGAAGCCACCTGGCACTTTCAAATCAGCCTAGGTTGGCAAGGGGGCCATCTTGGGGCTGAGAGGCATCCTGGAGCATAAGGAATTCCAGTAGTCGGCTGGCCATTTGAGGCCTCAGGCCCCTGAACAAGTGTCCACGCATTTTCCCCAGCAAACAAAACTCACCAGACCAGGCACTTGCTGCCAGATTGCAGAAGCCATTTGGCACTTCCAAATCAGCCTAGGTTGGCAAGGGGGCCATCTTGGGTCTGAGAGGCATCCTGAAAGAAAAGGAATTCCAGTAGTCAGACGGCCATTTCAGGCCTCAGGCCCCTGAACAACTGTCCACGCCTTTTCCCCAGCAAACAAAACTCACCAGACCAGGCACTTGCTGCCAGATTGCAGAAGCCACTTGGCACTGTCAAACCAGCCTAGCTTGGCAAGGGGGCCATCTTGGGGCTGAGAGGCATCCTGGAGCATAAGGAATTCCAGTAGTCAGCCGGCCATTTGAGGCCTCAGGACCCTGAACAAATGTCCATACCTTTTCCCCAGCAAACAAAACTCACCAGACCAGGCACTTGGTGCCAGATTGCAGAAGCCACTTGGCACTTTCAAATCAGCCTAGGTTGGCAAGGGGGCCATCTTGGGGCTGAGAGGCATCCTGGAGCATAAGGAATTCCAGTAGTCAGCCGGCCATTTCAGGCCTCAGGCCCCTGAACAACTGTCCACGCCTTTTCCCCAGCAAACAAAACTCACCAGACCAGGCACTTCCTGCCAGATTGCAGAAGCCACTTGGCACTTTCACATCAGCCTAGCTTGGCAAGGGGGCCATCTTGGGGCTGAGAGGCATCCTGGAGCATAAGGAATCCCAGCAGTCAGCCGGCCATTTCAGGCCTCAGGCCCCTGAACAACTGTCCACGCCTTTTCCCCAGCAAACATAACTCACCAGACCAGGCACTTGGTGCCAGATTGCAGAAGCCACTTGGCACTTTCAAATCAGCCTAGGTTGGCAAGGGGGCCATCTTGGGTCTGAGAGGCATCCTGAAAGAAAAGGAATTCCAGTAGTCAGCCGGCCATTTGAGGCCTCAGGCCCCTGAACAACTGTCCACGCCTTTTCCCCAGCAAACAAAACTCACCAGACCAGGCACTTGGTGCCAGATTGCAGAAGCCACTTGGCACTTTCAAATCAGCCTAGGTTGGCAAGGGGGGCATCTTGGGTCTGAGAGGCATCCTGGAGCATAAGGAATTCCAGTAGTCAGACGGCCATTTGAGGCCTCAGGCCCCTGAACAACTGTCCACACCTTTTCCACAGAAAACAAAACTCACCAGACCAGGCACTTGCTGCCAGATTGCAGAAGCCACTTGGCACTGTCAAACCAGCCTAGCTTGGCAAGGGGGCCATCTTGGGGCTGAGAGGCATCCTGGAGCATAAGGAATTCCAGTAGTCAGACGGCCATTTGAGGCCTCAGGCCCCTGAACAACTGTCCACGCCTTTTCCCCAGCAAACAAAACTCACCAGACCAGGCACTTGGTGCCAGATTGCAGAAGCCACCTGGCACTGTCAAACCAGCCTAGCTTGGCAAGGGGGCCATCTTGGGTCTGAGAGGCATCCTGGAGCATAAGGAATTCCAGTAGTCAGACGGCCATTTACGGCCTCAGGCCCCTGAACAACTGTCCACACCTTTTCCCCAGCAAACAGAACTCACCAGACCAGGCACTTGCTGCCAGATTGCAGAAGCCACTTGGCACTTTCACATCAGCCTAGGTTGGCAAGGGGGCCATCTTGGGTCTGAGAGGCATCCTGGATCATAAAGAATTCCAGTAGTCAGGCGGCCATTTCAGGCCTCAGGCTCCTGAACAACTGTCCAAACCTTTTCCCCAGCAAACAGAACTCACCAGACCAGGCACTTGCTGCCAGATTGCAGAAGCCACTTGGCACTGTCAAACCAGCCTAGCTTGGCAAGGGCGCCATCTTGGGTCTGGGAGGCATTCTGGAGCATAAGGAATTCCAGTAGTCAGACGACGATTTGAGGCCTCAGGCCCCTGAACAACTGTCCACGCCTTTTCCCCAGCAAACAAAACTCACCAGACCAGGCACTTGCTGCCAGATTGCAGAAGCCATTTGGCACTTTCAAATCAGCCTAGGTTGGCAAGGGGGCCATCTTGGGGCTGAGAGGCATCCTGGAGCATAAGGAATTCCAGTAGTCAGACGGCCATTTGAGGCCTCAGGCCCCTGAACAACTGTCCACACCTTTTCCCCAGCAAACAAAACTCACCAGACCAGGCACTTGGTGCCAGATTGAAGAAGCCACTTGGCACTTTCACATAAGCCTAGGTTGGCAAGGGGGAAATCTTGGGTCTGAGAGGCATCCTGGAGCATAAGGAATTCCAGTAGTCAGCTGGCCATTTGAGGCCTCAGGCCCCTGAACAACTGTCCACGCCTTTTCCCCAGCAAACAAAACTCACCAGACCAGGCACTTGGTGCCAGATTGCAGAAGCCACTTGGCACTGTCAAACCAGCCTAGGTTGGCAAGGGGGCCATCTTGGGTCTGAGAGGCATCCTGGAGCATAAGGAATTCCAGTAGTCAGACGGCCATTTCAGGCCTCAGGCCCCTGAACAACTGTCCACGCCTTTTCCCCAGCAAACAAAACTCACCAGACCAGGCACTTGGTGCCAGATTGAAGAAGCCACTTGGCACTGTCAAACCAGCCTAGCTTGGCAAGGGGGCCATCTTGGGTCTGAGAGGCATCCTGGAGCATAAGGAATTCCAGTAGTCAGCCGGCCATTTCAGGCCTCAGGCCCCTGGACAACTGTCCACACCTTTTCCCCAGCAAACAAAACTCACCAGACCAGGCATTTGCTGCCAGATTGAAGAAGCCACTTGGCACTTTCACATCAGCCTAGGTTGGCAAGGGGGAAATCTTGGGTCTGAGAGGCATCCTGGAGCATAAAGAATTCCAGTAGTCAGGCGGCCATTTGAGGCCTCAGGCCCCTGAACAACTGTCCACACCTTTTCCCCAGCAAACAAAACTCACCAGACCAGGCACTTGCTGCCAGATTGCAGAAGCCACTTGGCACTGTCAAACCAGCCTAGCTTGGAGAGGGGGCCATCTTGGGTCTGAGAGGCATCCTGGAGCATAAGGAATTCCAGTAATCAAACGGCCATTTGAGGCCTCAGGCCCCTGAACAAATGTCCACACCTTTTCCCCAGCAAACAAAACTCACCAGACCAGGCACTTGCTGCCAGATTGCAGAAGCCACTTGGCACTTTCAAATCAGCCTAGCTTGGCAAGGGGGCCATCTTGGGGCTGAGAGGCATCCTGAAAGAAAAGGAATTCCAGTAGTCAGCCGGCCATTTCAGGCCTCAGGCCCCTGAACAACTGTCCACACCTTTTCCCAGCAAACAAAACTCACCAGACCAGGCACTTGCTGCCAGATTGCAGAAGCCATTTGGCACTTTCAAATCAGCCTAGGTTGGCAAGGGGGCCATCTTGGGGCTGAGAGGCATCCTGGAGCATAAGGAATTCCAGTAGTCAGGCGGCCATTTCAGGCCTCAGGCCCCTGAACAAATGTCCATACCTTTTCCCCAGCAAACAAAACTCACCAGACCAGGCACTTGGTGCCAGATTGCAGAAGCCACTTGGCACTTTCAAATCAGCCTAGGTTGGCAAGGGGGCCATCTTGGGGCTGAGAGGCATCCTGGAGCATAAGGAATTCCAGTAGTCAGCTGGCCATTTGAGGCCTCAGGCCCCTGAACAACTGTCCACGCCTTTTCCCCAGCAAACAAAACTCACCAGACCAGGCACTTGGTGCCAGATTGAAGAAGCCACTTGGCACTGTCAAACCAGCCTAGCTTGGCAAGGGGGCCATCTTGGGTCTGAGAGGCATCCTGAAAGAAAAGGAATTCCAGTAGTCAGACGGCCATTTCAGGCCTCAGGCCCCTGAACAACTGTCCACGCCTTTTCCCCAGCAAACAAAACTCACCAGACCAGGCACTTGGTGCCAGATTGAAGAAGCCACTTGGCACTGTCAAACCAGCCTAGCTTGGCAAGGGGGCCATCTTGGGTCTGAGAGGCATCCTGGAGCATAAGGAATTCCAGTAGTCAGCCGGCCATTTCAGGCCTCAGGCCCCTGGACAACTGTCCACGCCTTTTCCCCAGCAAACAAAACTCACCAGACCAGGCATTTGCTGCCAGATTGAAGAAGCCACTTGGCACTTTCACATCAGCCTAGGTTGGCAAGGGGGAAATCTTGGGTCTGAGAGGCATCCTGGAGCATAAAGAATTCCAGTAGTCAGACGGCCATTTGAGGCCTCAGGCCCCTGAACAAATGTCCACACCTTTTCCCCAGCAAACAAAACTCACCAGACCAGGCACTTGCTGCCAGATTGCAGAAGCCACTTGGCACTTTCAAATCAGCCTAGGTTGGCAAGGGGGCCATCTTGGGGCTGAGAGGCATCCTGGAGCATAAGGAATTCCAGTAGTCAGGCGGCCATTTCAGGCCTCAGGCTCCTGAACAACTGTCCACACCTTTTCCCCAGCAAACAAAACTCACCAGACCAGGCACTTGCTGCCAGATTGCAGAAGCCACTTGGCACTGTCAAACCAGCCTAGCTTGGCAAGGGCGCCATCTTGGGTCTGGGAGGCATTCTGGAGCATAAGGAATTCCAGTAGTCAGACGACGATTTGAGGCCTCAGGCCCCTGAACAACTGTCCACGCCTTTTCCCCAGCAAACAAAACTCACCAGACCAGGCACTTGCTGCCAGATTGCAGAAGCCATTTGGCACTTTCAAATCAGCCTAGGTTGGCAAGGGGGCCATCTTGGGGCTGACAGGCATCCTGGAGCATAAGGAATTCCAGTAGTCAGGCGGCCATTTCAGGCCTCAGGCCCCTGAACAACTGTCCACGCCTTTTCCCCAGCAAACAAAACTCACCAGACCAGGCACTTGCTGCGAGATTGCAGAAGCCACTTGGCACTGTCAAACCAGCCTAGCTTGCAAAGGGGGCCATCTTGGGTCTGAGAGGCATCCTGAAAGAAAAGGAATTCCAGTAGTCACACGGCCATTTGAGGTCTCAGGCCCCTGAACAACTGTCCACGCCTTTTCCCCAGCAAACAAAACTCACCAGACCAGGCACTTGGTGCCAGATTGCAGAAGCCACTTGGCACATTCAAATGAGCCTAGGTTGGCAAGGGGGCCATCTTGGGTCTGAGAGGCATCCTGGAGCATAAGGAATTCCAGTAGTCAGCTGGCCATTTGAGGCCTCAGGCCCCTGAACAACTGTCCACACCTTTTCCCCAGCAAACAAAACTCACCAGACCAGGCACTTGGTGCCAGATTGAAGAAGCCACTTGGCACTTTCACATCAGCCTAGGTTGGCAAGGGGGAAATCTTGGGTCTGAGAGGCATCCTGGAGCATAAGGAATTCCAGTAGTCAGCTGGCCATTTGAGGCCTCAGGCCCCTGAACAACTGTCCACGCCTTTTCCCCAGCAAACAAAACTCACCAGACCAGGCACTTGGTGCCAGATTGCAGAAGCCACTTGGCACTGTCAAACCAGCCTAGGTTGGCAAGGGGGCCATCTTGGGTCTGAGAGGCATCCTGGAGCATAAGGAATTCCAGTAGTCAGACGGCCATTTCAGGCCTCAGGCCCCTGAACAACTGTCCACGCCTTTTCCACAGCAAACAAAACTCACCAGACCAGGCACTTGGTGCCAGATTGAAGAAGCCACTTGGCACTGTCAAACCAGCCTAGCTTGGCAAGGGGGCCATCTTGGGTCTGAGAGGCATCCTGAAAGAAAAGGAATTCCAGTAGTCAGCTGGCCATTTGAGGCCTCAGGCCCCTGAACAACTGTCCACGCCTTTTCCCCAGCAAACAAAACTCACCAGACCAGGCACTTGGTGCCAGATTGAAGAAGCCACTTGGCACTGTCAAACCAGCCTAGCTTGGCAAGGGGGCCATCTTGGGTCTGAGAGGCATCCTGGAGCATAAGGAATTCCAGTAGTCAGCCGGCCATTTCAGGCCTCAGGCCCCTGGACAACTGTCCACACCTTTTCCCCAGCAAACAAAACTCACCAGACCAGGCATTTGCTGCCAGATTGAAGAAGCCACTTGGCACTTTCACATCAGCCTAGGTTGGCAAGGGGGAAATCTTGGGTCTGAGAGGCATCCTGGAGCATAAAGAATTCCAGTAGTCAGGCGGCCATTTGAGGCCTCAGGCCCCTGAACAACTGTCCACACCTTTTCCCCAGCAAACAAAACTCACCAGACCAGGCACTTGCTGCCAGATTGCAGAAGCCACTTGGCACTGTCAAACCAGCCTAGCTTGGAGAGGGGGCCATCTTGGGGCTGAGAGGCATCCTGGAGCATAAGGAATTCCAGTAGTCAGGCGGCCATTTCAGGCCTCAGGCCCCTGAACAAATGTCCATACCTTTTCCCCAGCAAACAAAACTCACCAGACCAGGCACTTGGTGCCAGATTGCAGAAGCCACTTGGCACTTTCAAATCAGCGTAGGTTGGCAAGGGGGCCATCTTGGGGCTGAGAGGCATCCTGGAGCATAAGGAATTCCAGTAGTCAGACGGCCATTTGAGGCCTCAGGCCCCTGAACAACTGTCCACGCCTTTTCCCCAGCAAACAAAACTCACCAGACCAGGCACTTCCTGCCAGATTGCAGAAGCCACTTGGCACTTTCACATCAGCCTAGGTTGGCAAGGGGGCCATCTTGGGTCTGAGAGGCATCCTGGAGCATAAGGAATTCCAGTAGTCAGCTGGCCATTTGAGGCCTCAGGCCCCTGAACAACTGTCCACGCCTTTTCCCCAGCAAACAAAACTCACCAGACCAGGCACTTGGTGCCAGATTGAAGAAGCCACTTGGCACTGTCAAACCAGCCTAGCTTGGCAAGGGGGCCATCTTGGGTCTGAGAGGCATCCTGGAGCATAAGGAATTCCAGTAGTCAGCCGGCCATTTCAGGCCTCAGGCCCCTGGACAACTGTCCACGCCTTTTCCCCAGCAAACAAAACTCACCAGACCAGGCATTTGCTGCCAGATTGAAGAAGCCACTTGGCACTTTCACATCAGCCTAGGTTGGCAAGGGGGAAATCTTGGGTCTGAGAGGCATCCTGGAGCATAAAGAATTCCAGTAGTCAGACGGCCATTTGAGGCCTCAGGCCCCTGAACAAATGTCCACACCTTTTCCCCAGCAAACAAAACTCACCAGACCAGGCACTTGCTGCCAGATTGCAGAAGCCACTTGGCACTTTCAAATCAGCCTAGCTTGGCAAGGGGGCCATCTTGGGGCTGAGAGGAATCCTGAAAGAAAAGGAATTCCAGTAGTCAGCCGGCCATTTCAGGCCTCAGGCCCCTGAACAACTGTCCACACCTTTTCCCAGCAAACAAAACTCACCAGACCAGGCACTTGCTGCCAGATTGCAGAAGCCACTTGGCACTTTCAAATCAGCCTAGGTTGGCAAGGGGGCCATCTTGGGGCTGAGAGGCATCCTGGAGCATAAGGAATTCCAGTAGTCAGGCGGCCATTTCAGGCCTCAGGCCCCTGAACAAATGTCCATACCTTTTCCCCAGCAAACAAAACTCACCAGACCAGGCACTTGGTGCCAGATTGCAGAAGCCACTTGGCACTTTCAAATCAGCGTAGGTTGGCAAGGGGGCCATCTTGGGGCTGAGAGGCATCCTGGAGCATAAGGAATTCCAGTAGTCAGGCGGCCATTTCAGGCCTCAGGCCCCTGAACAAATGTCCACACCTTTTCCCCAGCAAACAAAACTCACCAGACCAGGCACTTGGTGCCAGATTGCAGAAGCCACTTGGCACTTTCAAATCAGCGTAGGTTGGCAAGGGGGCCATCTTGGGGCTGAGAGGCATCCTGGAGCATAAGGAATTCCAGTAGTCAGACGGCCATTTGAGGCCTCAGGCCCCTGAACAACTGTACACGCCTTTTCCCCAGCAAACAAAACTCACCAGACCAGGCACTTGGTGCCAGATTGAAGAAGCCACTTGGCACTGTCAAACCAGCCTAGCTTGGCAAGGGGGCCATCTTGGGTCTGAGAGGCATCCTGAAAGAAAAGGAATTCCAGTAGTCAGACGGCCATTTCAGGCCTCAGGCCCCTGAACAACTGTCCACGCCTTTTCCCCAGCAAACAAAACTCACCAGACCAGGCACTTGCTGCCAGATTGAAGAAGCCACTTGGCACTGTCAAACCAGCCTAGCTTGGCAAGGGGGCCATCTTGGGTCTGAGAGGCATCCTGGAGCATAAGGAATTCCAGTAGTCAGCCGGCCATTTCAGGCCTCAGGCCCCTGAACAACTGTCCACACCTTTTCCCCAGCAAACAAAACTCACCAGACCAGGCACTTGCTGCCAGATTGCAGAAGCCACTTGGCACTGTCAAACCAGCCTAGGTTGGCAAGGGGGCCATCTTGGGGCTGAGAGGCATCCTGAACGAAAAGGAATTCCAGTAGTCAGACGGCCATTTCAGGCCTCAGGCCCCTGAACAACTGTCCACGCCTTTTCCCCAGCAAACAAAACTCACCAGACCAGGCACTTGCTGCCAGATTGCAGAAGCCATTTGGCACTTTCAAATCAGCCTAGGTTGGCAAGGGGGCCATCTTGGGGCTGACAGGCATCCTGGAGCATAAGGAATTCCAGTAGTCAGGCAGCCATTTCAGGCCTCAGGCCCCTGAACAACTGTCCACGCCTTTTCCCCAGCAAACAAAACTCACCAGACCAGGCACTTGCTGCCAGATTGCAGAAGCCACTTGGCACTGTCAAACCAGCCTAGCTTGCAAAGGGGGCCATCTTGGGTCTGAGAGGCATCCTGAAAGAAAAGGAATTCCAGTAGTCAGCCGGCCATTTCAGGCCTCAGGCCCCTGAACAACTGTCCACACCTTTTCCCCAGCAAACAAAACTCACCAGACCAGGCACTTGCTGCCAGATTGCAGAAGCCACTTGGCACTGTCAAACCAGCCTAGCTTGGCAAGGGGGCCATCTTGGGTCTGAGAGGCATCCTGGAGCATAAGGAATTCCAGTAGTCAGACGGCCATTTCAGGCCTCAGGCCCCTGAACAACTGTCCACGCCTTTTCCCCAGCAAACAAAACACACCAGACCAGGCACTTGCTGCCAGATTGCAGAAGCCACCTGGCACTTTCAAATCAGCCTAGGTTGGCAAGGGGGCCATCTTGGGGCTGAGAGGCATCCTGGAGCATAAGGAATTCCAGTAGTCAGACGGCCATTTCAGGCCTCAGGCCCCTGAACAAGTGTCCACGCATTTTCCCCAGCAAACAAAACTCACCAGACCAGGCACTTGCTGCCAGATTGCAGAAGCCACTTGGCACTGTCATACCAGCCTAGGTTGGCAAGGGGGCCATCTTGGGTCTGAGAGGCATCCTGGAGCATAAGGAATTCCAGTAGTCAGACGGCCATTTCAGGCCTCAGGCCCCAGGACAACTGTCCACGCCTTTTCCCCAGCAAACAAAACTCACCAGACCAGGCACTTGCTGCCAGATTGCAGAAGCCACTTGGCACTGTCAAACCAGCCTAGCTTGGAGAGGGGGCTATCTTGGGTCTGAGAGGCATCCTGGAGCATAAGGAATTCCAGTAGTCAGACGGCCATTTCAGGCCTCAGGCCCCTGAACAACTGTCCACACCTTTTCCCCAGCAAACAAAACTCACCAGACCAGGCACTTGGTGCCAGATTGCAGAAGCCACTTGGCAATTTCACATCAGCCTAGCTTGGCAAGGGGGCAATCTTGGGTCTGAGAGGAATCCTGAAAGAAAAGGAATTCCAGTAGTCAGGCGGCCATTTCAGGCCTCAGGCCCCTGAACAACTGTCCACGCCTTTTCCCCAGCAAACAAAACTCACCAGACCAGGCACTTGCTGCCAGATTGCAGAAGCCACTTGGCACTTTCAAATCAGCCTAGGTTGGCAAGGGGGGCATCTTGGGTCTGAGAGGCATCCTGGAGCATAAGGAATTCCAGTAGTCAGGCGGCCATTTGAGGCCTCAGGCCCCTGAACAACTGTCCACACCTTTTCCACAGAAAACAAAACTCACCAGACCAGGCACTTGCTGCCAGATTGCAGAAGCCACTTGGCACTGTCAAACCAGCCTAGCTTGGCAAGGGGGCCATCTTGGGGCTGAGAGGCATCCTGAAAGAAAAGGAATTCCAGTAGTCAGACGGCCATTTCAGGCCTCAGGCCCCTGAACAACTGTCCACGCCTTTTCCCCAGCAAACAAAACTCACCAGACCAGGCACTTGGTGCCAGATTGAAGAAGCCACTTGGCACTGTCAAACCAGCCTAGCTTGGCAAGGGGGCCATCTTGGGTCTGAGAGGCATCCTGGAGCATAAGGAATTCCAGTAGTCAGACGGCCATTTGAGGCCTCAGGCCCCTGAACAACTGTCCACACCTTTTCCCCAGCAAACAAAACTCACCAGACCAGGCACTTGGTGCCAGATTGCAGAAGCCACTTGGCACTTTCACATCAGCCTAGGCTGGCAAGGGGGAAATCTTGGGTCTGAGAGGCATCCTGGAGCATAAAGAATTCCAGTAGTCAGGCGGCCATTTGAGGCCTCAGGCCCCTGAACAACTGTCCACACCTTTTCCCCAGCAAACAAAACTCACCAGACCAGGCACTTGCTGCCAGATTGCAGAAGCCACTTGGCACTGTCAAACCAGCCTAGCTTGGCAAGGGGGCCATCTTGGGTCTGACAGGCATCCTGGAGCATAAGGAATTCCAGTAGTCAGACGGCCATTTCAGGCCTCAGGCCCCTGAACAACTGTCCACACCTTTTTCCCAGCAAACAAAACTCACCAGACCAGGCACTTGGTGCCAGATTGCAGAAGCCACTTGGCACTTTCAAATCAGCCTAGGTTGGCAAGGGGGCCATCTTGGGGCTGAGAGGCATCCTGGAGCATAAGGAATTCCAGTAGTCAGGCGGCCATTTCAGGCCTCAGGCCCCTGAAAAAATGTCCATACCTTTTCCCCAGCAAACAAAACTCACCAGACCAGGCACTTGGTGCCAGATTGCAGAAGCCACTTGGCACTTTCAAATCAGCGTAGGTTGGCAAGGGGGCCATCTTGGGGCTGAGAGGCATCCTGGAGCATAAGGAATTCCAGTAGTCAGGCAACCATTTCAGGCCTCAGGCCCCTGAACAACTGTCCACGCCTTTTCCCCAGCAAACAAAACTCACCAGACGAGGCACTTCCTGCCAGATTGCAGAAGCCACTTGGCACTTTCACATCAGCCTAGCTTGGCAAGGGGGCCATCTTGGGTCTGAGAGGCATCCTGAAAGAAAAGGAATTCCAGGAGTCAGCCGGCCATTTGAGGCCTCAGGCCCCTGAACAACTGTCCACGCCTTTTCCCCAGCAAACAAAACTCACCAGACCAGGCACTTGCTGCCAGATTGCAGAAGCCACTTGGCACTGCCAAATCAGCCTAGCTTGGCAAGGGGGCCATCTTGGGTCTGAGAGGCATCTGGAAAGAAAAGGAATTCCAGTAGTCAGGCGACCATTTGAGGCCTCAGGCCCCTGAACAACTGTCCACGGCTTTTCCACCGCAAAAAGAACTCACCAGACCAGGCACTTGGTGCCAGATTGAAGAAGCCACTTGGCACTTTCACATAAGCCTAGCTTGGCAAGGGGGCCATCTTGGGTGTGAGAGGCATCCTGAAAGAAAAGGAATTCCAGTAGTCAGGCGGCCATTTGAGGCCTCAGGCCCCTGAACAACTGTCCACGCCTTTTCCCCAGCAAACAAAACTCACCAGACCAGGCACTTGCTGCCAGATTGCAGAAGCCACTTGGCACTTTCAAATCAGCCTAGGTTGGCAAGGGGGCCATCTTGGGGCTGAGAGGCATCCTGGAGCATAAGGAATTCCAGTAGTCAGCCGGCCATTTCAGGCCTCAGGCCCCTGAACAACTGTCCACGGCTTTTCCACCGCAAAAAGAACTCACCAGACCAGGCACTTGGTGCCAGATTGCAGAAGCCACTTGGCACTGTCAAACCAGCCTAGCTTGGCAAGGGGGCCATCTTGGGGCTGAGAGGCATCCTGGAGCATAAGGAATTCCAGTAGTCAGCTGGCCATTTCAGGCCTCAGGCCCCTGAACAACTGTCCACGCCTTTTCCCAGGCAAACAAAACTCACCAGACCAGGCACTTGGTGCCAGATTGCAGAAGCCACTTGGCACTGTCAAACCAGCCTAGCTTGGCAAGGAAGCCATCTTGGGTCTGAGAGGCATCCTGAAAGAAAAGGAATTCCAGTAGTCAGGCGGCCATTTGAGGCCTCAGGCCCCTGAACAACTGTCCACGCCTTTTCCCCAGCAAACAAAACTCACCAGACCAGGCACTTGGTGCCAGATTGAAGAAGCCACTTGGCACTGTCAAACCAGCCTAGCTTGGCAAGGGGGCCATCTTGGGTCTGAGAGGCATCCTGGAGCATAAGGAATTCCAGTAGTCAGACGGCCATTTCAGGCCTCAGGCCCCTGAACAACTGTCCACACCTTTTTCCCAGCAAACAAAACTCACCAGACCAGGCACTTGGTGCCAGATTGCAGAAGCCACTTGGCACTTTGAAATCAGCCTAGGTTGGCAAGGGGGCCATCTTGGGGCTGAGAGGCATCCTGGAGCATAAGGAATTCCAGTAGTCAGGCGGCCATTTCAGGCCTCAGGCCCCTGAACAACTGTCCACGCCTTTTCCCCAGCAAACAAAACTCACCAGACGAGGCACTTCCTGCCAGATTGCAGAAGCCACTTGGCACTTTCACATCAGCCTACCTTGGCAAGGGGGCCATCTTGGGTCTGAGAGGCATCCTGAAAGAAAAGGAATTCCAGGAGTCAGCCGGCCATTTGAGGCCTCAGGCCCCTGAACAACTGTCCACACCTTTTCCCCAGCAAACAAAACTCACCAGACCAGGCACTTGGTGCCAGATTGCAGAAGCCACTTGGAACTTTCAAATCAGCTTAGGTTGGCAAGGGGGCCATCTTGGGTCTGAGAGGCATCCTGGAGCATAAGGAATTCCAGTAGTCAGGCGGCCATTTGAGGCCTCAGGCCCCTGAACAACTGTCCACGCCTTTTCCCCAGCAAACAAAACTCACCAGACCAGGCACTTGCTGCCAGATTGCAGAAGCCACTTGGCACTGCCAAATCAGCCTAGCTTGGCAAGGGGGCCATCTTGGGTCTGAGAGGCATCTGGAAAGAAAAGGAATTCCAGTAGTCAGGCGGCCATTTGAGGCCTCAGGCCCCTGAACAACTGTCCACGCCTTTTCCCCAGCAAACAAAACTCACCAGACCAGGCACTTGCTGCCAGATTGCAGAAGCCACTTGGCACTGTCAAACCAGCCTAGCTTGGCAAGGGGGCCATCTTGGGTCTGAGAGGCATCCTGGAGCATAAGGAATTCCAGTAATCAGCCGGCCATTTCAGGCCTCAGGCCCCTGAACAACTGTCCACGGCTTTTCCACCGCAAAAAGAACTCACCAGACCAGGCACTTGGTGCCACATTGCAGAAGCCACTTGGCATTTTCACATCCGCCTAGGTTGGCAAGGGGGCCATCTTGGGGCTGAGAGGCATCCTGGAGCATAAGGAATTCCAGTAGTCGGCTGGCCATTTGAGGCCTCAGGCCCCTGAACAAGTGTCCACGCATTTTCCCCAGCAAACAAAACTCACCAGACCAGGCACTTGCTGCCAGATTGCAGAAGCCATTTGGTACTTTCAAATCAGCCTAGGTTGGCAAGGGGGCCATCTTGGGTCTGAGAGGCATCCTGAAAGAAAAGGAATTCCAGTAGTCAGACGGCCATTTCAGGCCTCAGGCCCCTGAACAACTGTCCACGCCTTTTCCCCAGCAAACAAAACTCACCAGACCAGGCACTTGGTGCCAGATTGAAGAAGCCACTTGGCACTGTCAAACCAGCCTAGCTTGGCAAGGGGGCCATCTTGGGTCTGAGAGGCATCCTGGAGCATAAGGAATTCCAGTAGTCAGACGGCCATTTGAGGCCTCAGGCCCCTGAACAACTGTCCACACCTTTTCCCCAGCAAACAAAACTCACCAGACCAGGCACTTGGTGCCAGATTGCAGAAGCCACTTGGCACTTTCACATCAGCCTAGGTTGGCAATGGGGAAATCTTGGGTCTGAGAGGCATCCTGGAGCATAAGGAATTCCAGTAGTCAGCCGGCCATTTCAGGCCTCAGGCCCCTGGACAACTGTCCACGCCTTTTCCCCAGCAAACAAAACTCACCAGACCAGGCATTTGCTGCCAGATTGAAGAAGCCACTTGGCACTTTCACATCAGCCTAGGTTGGCAAGGGGGAAATCTTGGGTCTGAGAGGCATCCTGGAGCATAAAGAATTCCAGTAGTCAGGCGGCCATTTGAGGCCTCAGGCCCCTGAACAACTGTCCACACCTTTTCCCCAGCAAACAAAACTCACCAGACCAGGCACTTGCTGCCAGATTGCAGAAGCCACTTGGCACTTTCAAACCAGCCTAGCTTGGCAAGGGGGCCATCTTGGGTCTGAGAGGCATCCTGGAGCATAAGGAATTCCAGTAGTCAGCCGGCCATTTCAGGCCTCAGGCCCCTGAACAACTGTCCACGCCTTTTCCCCAGCAAACAAAACTCACCAGACCAGGCACTTGCTGCCAGATTGCAGAAGCCACTTGGCACTGTCAAACCAGCCTAGCTTGGCAAGGGGGCCATCTTGGGGCTGAGAGGCATCCTGGAGCATAAGGAATTCCAGTAGTCAGACGGCCATTTCAGGCCTCAGGCCCCTGAACAACTGTCCACGGCTTTTCCACCGCAAAAAGAACTCACCAGACCAGGCACTTGGTGCCAGATTGCAGAAGCCACTTGGCACTGTCAAACAAGCCTAGCTTGGCAAGGGGGCCATCTTGGGTCTGAGAGGCATCCTGGAGCATAAGGAATTCCAGTAGTCAGACGGCCATTTGAGGCCTCAGGCCCCTGAACAACTGTCCACACCTTTTCCCCAGCAAACAAAACTCACCAGACCAGGCACTTGGTGCCAGATTGAAGAAGCCACTTGGCACTTTCACATCAGCCTAGCTTGGCAAGGGGGCCATCTTGGGTCTGAGAGGCATCCTGAAAGAAAAGGAATTCCAGTAGTCAGACGGCCATTTGAGGCCTCAGGCCCCTGAACAACTGTCCACACCTTTTCCCCAGCAAACAAAACTCACCAGACCAGGCACTTGCTGCCAGATTGCAGAAGCCACTTGGCACTTTCACATCAGCCTAGCTTGGCAAGGGGGCCATCTTGGGGCTGAGAGGCATCCTGGAGCATAAGGAATTCCAGTAATCAGCCGGCCATTTCAGGCCTCAGGCCCCTGAACAACTGTCCACGGCTTTTCCACCGCAAAAAGAACTCACCAGACCAGGCACTTGGTGCCAGATTGCAGAAGCCACTTGGCACTGTCAAACAAGCCTAGCTTGGCAAGGGGGCCATCTTGGGTCTGAGAGGCATCCTGGAGCATAAGGAATTCCAGTAGTCAGACGGCCATTTGAGGCCTCAGGCCCCTGAACAACTGTCCACGCCTTTTCCCCAGCAAACAAAACTCACCAGACCAGGCACTTGCTGCCAGATTGCAGAAGCCACTTGGCACTGTCAAACAAGCCTAGCTTGGCAAGGGGGCCATCTTGGGGCTGAGAGGCATCCTGGAGCATAAGGAATTCCAGTAGTCAGACGGCCATTTGAGGCCTCAGGCCCCTGAACAACTGTCCACACCTTTTCCCCAGCAAACAAAACTCACCAGACCAGGCACTTGGTGCCAGATTGAAGAAGCCACTTGGCACTTTCACATAAGCCTAGCTTGGCAAGGGGGCCATCTTGGGTGTGAGAGGCATCCTGAAAGAAAAGGAATTCCAGTAGTCAGGCGGCCATTTGAGGCCTCAGGCCCCTGAACAACTGTCCACGCCTTTTCCCCAGCAAACAAAACTCACCAGACCAGGCACTTGCTGCCAGATTGCAGAAGCCACTTGGCACTGTCAAACCAGCCTAGGTTGGCAAGGGGGCCATCTTGGGTCTGAGAGGCATCCTGGAGCATAAGGAATTCCAGTAATCAGACGGCCATTTCAGGCCTCAGGCCCCTGAACAACTGTCCACACCTTTTCCCCAGCAAACAAAACTCACCAGACCAGGCACTTGCTGCCAGATTGCAGAAGCCACTTGGCACTTTCAAATCAGCCTAGGTTGGCAAGGGGGCCATCTTGGGGCTGAGAGGCATCCTGGAGCATAAGGAATTCCAGTAGTCAGCCGGCCATTTCAGGCCTCAGGCCCCTGAACAACTGTCCACGCCTTTTCCCCAGCAAACAAAACTCACCAGACCAGGCACTTGCTGCCAGATTGCAGAAGCCACTTGGCACTTTCACATCAGCCTAGCTTGGCAAGGGGGCCATCTTGGGTCTGTGAGGCATCCTGAAAGAAAAGGAATTCCAGTAGTCAGACGGCCATTTACGGCCTCAGGCCCCTGAACAACTGTCCACGCCTTTTCCCCAGCAAACAAAACTCACCAGACCAGGCACTTGGTGCCAGATTGCAGAAGCCACTTGGCACTTTCAAACCAGCCTAGCTTGGCAAGGGGGCCATCTTGGGTCTGAGAGGCATCCTGGAGCATAAGGAATTCCAGTAGTCAGGCGGCCATTTCAGGCCTCAGGCCCCTGAACAACTGTCCACGCCTTTTCCCAGGCAAACAAAACTCACCAGACCAGGCACTTGGTGCCAGATTGCAGAAGCCACTTGGCACTGTCAAACCAGCCTAGCTTGGCAAGGGGGCCATCTTGGGTCTGAGAGGCATCCTGGAGCATAAGGAATTCCAGTAGTCAGGCGGCCATTTCAGGCCTCAGGCCCCTGAACAACTGTCCACACCTTTTCCCCAGCAAACAAAACTCACCAGACCAGGCACTTGGTGCCAGATTGCAGAAGCCACTTGGCACTTTCAAATCAGCCAAGCTTGGCAAGGGGGCCATCTTGGGGCTGAGAGGCATCCTGGAGCATAAGGAATTCCAGTAGTCACACGGCCATTTCAGGCCTCAGGCCCCTGAACAACTGTCCACGCCTTTTCCCCAGCAAACAAAACTCACCAGACCAGGCACTTGCTGCCAGATTGCAGAAGCCACTTGGCACTGTCAAAACAGCCTAGCTTGGCAAGGGGGCCATCTTGGGTCTGAGAGGCATCCTGGAGCATAAGGAACTCCAGCAGTCAGGCGGCCATTTCAGGCCTCAGGCCCCTGAACAACTGTCCACGCCTTTTCCCCAGCAAACAAAACTCACCAGACCAGGCATTTGCTGCCAGATTGCAGAAGCCACCTGGAACTGTCAAACCAGCCTAGCTTGGCAAGGGGGCCATCTTGGGTCTGAGAGGCATCCTGGAGCATAAGGAATTCCAGTAGTCAGACGGCCATTTGAGGCCTCAGGCCGCTGAACAACTGTCCACACCTTTTCCCCAGCAAACAAAACTCACCAGACCAGGCACTTGGTGCCAGATTGCAGAAGCCACTTGGCACTGTCAAACCAGCCTAGCTTGGCAAGGGGGCCATCTTGGGGCTGAGAGGCATCCTGGAGCATAAGGAATTCCAGTAGTCAGGCGGCCATTTCAGGCCTCAGGCCCCTGAACAACTGTCCACGCCTTTTCCCCAGCAAACAAAACTCACCAGACCAGGCACTTGGTGCCACATTGCAGAAGCCACTTGGCATTTTCACATCCGCCTAGGTTGGCAAGGGGGCCATCTTGGGGCTGAGAGGCATCCTGGAGCATAAGGAATTCCAGTAGTCACACGGCCATTTCAGGCCTCAGGCCCCTGAACAACTGTCCACGCCTTTTCCCCAGCAAACAAAACTCACCAGACCAGGCACTTGGTGCCAGATTGCAGAAGCCACTTGGCACTGTCAAACCAGCCTAGCTTGGCAAGGGGGCCATCTTGGGTCTGAGAGGCATCCTGGAGCATAAGGAATTCCAGTAGTCAGGCGGCCATTTCAGGCCTCAGGCCCCTGAACAACTGTCCACGCCTTTTCCCCAGCAAACAAAACTCACCAGACCAGGCATTTGCTGCCAGATTGCAGAAGCCACCTGGCACTGTCAAACCAGCCTAGCTTGGCAAGGGGGCCATCTTGGGTCTGAGAGGCATCCTGGAGCATAAGGAATTCCAGTAGTCAGACGGCCATTTGAGGCCTAAGGCCCCTGAACAACTGTCCACACCTTTTCCCCAGCAAACAAAACTCACCAGACCAGGCACTTGCTGCCAGATTGAAGAAGCCACTTGGCACTTTCACATAAGCCTAGCTTGGCAAGGGGGCCATCTTGGGTGTGAGAGGCATCCTGAAAGAAAAGGAATTCCAGTAGTCAGGCGGCCATTTGAGGCCTCAGGCCCCTGAACAACTGTCCACGCCTTTTCCCCAGCAAACAAAACTCACCAGACCAGGCACTTGGTGCCAGATTGCAGAAGCCACTTGGCACTGTCAAACCAGCCTAGGTTGGCAAGGGGGCCATCTTGGGTCTGAGAGGCATCCTGGAGCATAAGGAATTCCAGTAATCAGACGGCCATTTCAGGCCTCAGGCCCCTGAACAACTGTCCACACCTTTTCCCCAGCAAACAAAACTCACCAGACCAGGCACTTGCTGCCAGATTGCAGAAGCCACTTGGCACTTTCAAATCAGCCTAGGTTGGCAAGGGGGCCATCTTGGGGCTGAGAGGCATCCTGGAGCATAAGGAATTCCAGTAGTCAGCCGGCCATTTCAGGCCTCAGGCCCCTGAACAACTGTCCACGCCTTTTCCCCAGCAAACAAAACTCACCAGACCAGGCACTTGCTGCCAGATTGCAGAAGCCACTTGGCACTTTCACATCAGCCTAGCTTGGCAAGGGGGCCATCTTGGGTCTGTGAGGCATCCTGAAAGAAAAGGAATTCCAGTAGTCAGACGGCCATTTACGGCCTCAGGCCCCTGAACAACTGTCCACGCCTTTTCCCCAGCAAACAAAACTCACCAGACCAGGCACTTGGTGCCAGATTGCAGAAGCCACTTGGCACTTTCAAACCAGCCTAGCTTGGCAAGGGGGCCATCTTGGGTCTGAGAGGCATCCTGGAGCATAAGGAATTCCAGTAGTCAGGCGGCCATTTCAGGCCTCAGGCCCCTGAACAACTGTCCACGCCTTTTCCCCAGCAAACAAAACTCACCAGACCAGGCATTTGCTGCCAGATTGCAGAAGCCACTTGGCACTGTCAAACCAGCCTAGCTTGGCAAGGGGGCCATCTTGGGTCTGAGAGGCATCCTGGAGCATAAGGAATTCCAGTAGTCAGACGGCCATTTCAGGCCTCAGGCCCCTGAACAACTGTCCACACCTTTTCCCCAGCAAACAAAACTCACCAGACCAGGCACTTGGTGCCAGATTGCAGAAGCCACTTGGCACTTTCAAATCAGCCAAGCTTGGCAAGGGGGCCATCTTGGGGCTGAGAGGCATCCTGGAGCATAAGGAATTCCAGTAGTCACACGGCCATTTCAGGCCTCAGGCCCCTGAACAACTGTCCACGCCTTTTCCCCAGCAAACAAAACTCACCAGACCAGGCACTTGCTGCCAGATTGCAGAAGCCACTTGGCACTGTCAAAACAGCCTAGCTTGGCAAGGGGGCCATCTTGGGTCTGAGAGGCATCCTGGAGCATAAGGAATTCCAGCAGTCAGGCGGCCATTTCAGGCCTCAGGCCCCTGAACAACTGTCCACGCCTTTTCCCCAGCAAACAAAACTCACCAGACCAGGCATTTGCTGCCAGATTGCAGAAGCCACCTGGCACTGTCAAACCAGCCTAGCTTGGCAAGGGGGCCATCTTGGGTCTGAGAGGCATCCTGGAGCATAAGGAATTCCAGTAGTCAGACGGCCATTTCAGGCCTCAGGCCCCTGAACAACTGTCCACACCTTTTCCCCAGCAAACAAAACTCACCAGACCAGGCACTTGGTGCCAGATTGCAGAAGCCACTTGGCACTGTCAAACCAGCCTAGCTTGGCAAGGGGGCCATCTTGGGGCTGAGAGGCATCCTGGAGCATAAGGAATTCCAGTAGTCAGGCGGCCATTTCAGGCCTCAGGCCCCTGAACAACTGTCCACGCCTTTTCCCCAGCAAACAAAACTCACCAGACCAGGCACTTGGTGCCACATTGCAGAAGCCACTTGGCATTTTCACATCCGCCTAGGTTGGCAAGGGGGCCATCTTGGGGCTGAGAGGCATCCTGGAGCATAAGGAATTCCAGTAGTCACACGGCCATTTCAGGCCTCAGGCCCCTGAACAACTGTCCACGCCTTTTCCCCAGCAAACAAAACTCACCAGACCAGGCACTTGGTGCCAGATTGCAGAAGCCACTTGGCACTGCCAAATGAGCCTAGCTTGGCAAGGGGGCCATCTTGGGTCTGAGAGGCATCTTGAAAGAAAAGGAATTCCAGTAGTCAGGCGGCCATTTGAGGCCTCAGGCCCCTGAACAACTGTCCACGCCTTTTCCCCAGCAAACAAAACTCACCAGACCAGGCACTTGGTGCCAGATTGCAGAAGCCACTTGGCACTGTCAAACCAGCCTAGCTTGGCAAGGGGGCCATCTTGGGTCTGAGAGGCATCCTGGAGCATAAGGAATTCCAGTAGTCAGCTGGCCATTTCAGGCCTCAGGCCCCTGAACAACTGTCCACGCCTTTTCCCAGGCAAACAAAACTCACCAGACCAGGCACTTGGTGCCAGATTGCAGAAGCCACCTGGCACTGTCAAACCAGCCTAGCTTGGCAAGGGGGCCATCTTGGGTCTGAGAGGCATCCTGAAAGAAAAGGAATTCCAGTAGTCAGGCGGCCATTTGAGGCCTCAGGCCCCTGAACAACTGTCCACGCCTTTTCCCCAGCAAACAGAACTCACCAGACCAGGCACTTGGTGCCACATTGCAGAAGCCACTTGGCACTGTCAAACCAGCCTAGCTTGGCAAGGGGGCCATCTTGGGTCTGAGAGGCATCCTGGAGCATAAGGAATTCCAGTAGTCAGACGGCCATTTCAGGCCTCAGGCCCCTGAACAACTGTCCACGCCTTTTCCACAGCAAACAAAACTCACCAGACCAGGCACTTGCTGCCAGATTGCAGAAGCCACTTGGCACTTTCAAATCAGCCTAGGTTGGCAAGGGGGCCATCTTGGGGCTGAGAGGCATCCTGGAGCATAAGGAATTCCAGTAGTCAGCCGGCCATTTCAGGCCTCAGGCCCCTGAACAACTGTCCACGCCTTTTCCCCAGCAAACAAAACTCACCAGACCAGGCACTTGCTGCCAGATTGCAGAAGCCACTTGGCACTTTCACATCAGCCTAGCTTGGCAAGGGGGCCATCTTGGGTCTGAGAGGCATCCTGAAAGAAAAGGAATTCCAGTAGTCAGACGGCCATTTACGGCCTCAGGCCCCTGAACAACTGTCCACGCCTTTTCCCCAGCAAACAAAACTCACCAGACCAGGCACTTGGTGCCAGATTGCAGAAGCCACTTGGCACTGTCAAACAAGCCTAGCTTGGCAAGGGGGCCATCTTGGGTCTGAGAGGCATCCTGGAGCATAAGGAATTCCAGTAGTCAGACGGCCATTTGAGGCCTCAGGCCCCTGAACAACTGTCCACACCTTTTCCCCAGCAAACAAAACTCACCAGACCAGGCACTTGGTGCCACATTGCAGAAGCCACTTGGCATTTTCACATCCGCCTAGGTTGGCAAGGGGGCCATCTTGGGGCTGAGAGGCATCCTGGAGCATAAGGAATTCCAGTAGTCAGCCGGCCATTTGAGGCCTCAGGCCCCTGAACAAGTGTCCACGCATTTTCCCCAGCAAACAAAACTCACCAGACCAGGCACTTGGTGCCAGATTGCAGAAGCCACTTGGCACTTTCACATCAGCCTAGGTTGGCAAGGGGGAAATCTTGGGTCTGAGAGGCATCCTGGAGCATAAGGAATTCCAGTAGTCAGCCGGCCATTTCAGGCCTCAGGCCCCTGGACAACTGTCCACGCCTTTTCCACAGCAAACAAAACTCACCAGACCAGGCACTTGCTGCCAGATTGCAGAAGCCACTTGGCACTTTCACATCAGCCTAGGTTGGCAAGGGGGAAATCTTGGGTCTGAGAGGCATCCTGGAGCATAAAGAATTCCAGTAGTCAGGCGGCCATTTCAGGCCTCAGGCCCCTGAACAACTGTCCACACCTTTTCCCCAGCAAACAAAACTCACCAGACCAGGCACTTGCTGCCAGATTGCAGAAGCCACTTGGCACTGTCAAACCAGCCTAGCTTGGAGAGGGGGCCATCTTGGGTCTGAGAGGCATCCTGGAGCATAAGGAATTCCAGTAATCAAACGGCCATTTGAGGCCTCAGGCCCCTGAACAAATGTCCACACCTTTTCCCCAGCAAACAAAACTCACCAGACCAGGCACTTGCTGCCAGATTGCAGAAGCCACTTGGCACTGTCAAACCAGCCTAGCTTGGCAAGGGGGCCATCTTGGGTCTGAGAGGCATCCTGGAGCATAAGGAATTCCAGTAGTCAGACGGCCATTTCAGGCCTCAGGCCCCTGAACAACTGTCCACACCTTTTCCCCAGCAAACAAAACTCACCAGACCAGGCACTTGGTGCCAGATTGCAGAAGCCACTTGGCACTTTCAAATCAGCCAAGCTTGGCAAGGGGGCCATCTTGGGGCTGAGAGGCATCCTGGAGCATAAGGAATTCCAGTAGTCAGCCGGCCATTTCAGGCCTCAGGCCCCTGAACAACTGTCCACGGCTTTTCCACCGCAAAAAGAACTCACCAGACCAGGCACTTGGTGCCAGATTGCAGAAGCCACTTGGCACTGTCAAACCAGCCTAGCTTGGCAAGGGGGCCATCTTGGGGCTGAGAGGCATCCTGGAGCATAAGGAATTCCAGTAGTCAGGCGGCCATTTCAGGCCTCAGGCCCCTGAACAACTGTCCACGCCTTTTCCCCAGCAAACAAAACTCACCAGACCAGGCACTTGCTGCCAGATTGCAGAAGCCACTTGGCACTGTCAAACCAGCCTAGCTTGGCAAGGGGGCCATCTTGGGTCTGAGAGGCATCCTGGAGCATAAGGAATTCCAGTAGTCAGCTGGCCATTTCAGGCCTCAGGCCCCTGAACAACTGTCCACGCCTTTTCCCAGGCAAACAAAACTCACCAGACCAGGCACTTGCTGCCAGATTGCAGAAGCCACTTGGCACTGTCAAACCAGCCTAGCTTGGCAAGGAAGCCATCTTGAGTCTGAGAGGCATCCTGAAAGAAAAGGAATTCCAGTAGTCAGGCGGCCATTTGAGGCCTCAGGCCCCTGAACAACTGTCCACGCCTTTTCCCCAGCAAACAGAACTCACCAGACCAGGCACTTGGTGCCACATTGCAGAAGCCACTTGGCACTGTCAAACCAGCCTAGCTTGGCAAGGGGGCCATCTTGGGTCTGAGAGGCATCCTGGAGCATAAGGAATTCCAGTAGTCAGACGGCCATTTCAGGCCTCAGGCCCCTGAACAACTGTCCACGCCTTTTCCCCAGCAAACAAAACTCACCAGACCATGCATTTGCTGCCAGATTGCAGAAGCCACCTGGCACTGTCAAACCAGCCTAGCTTGGCAAGGGGGCCATCTTGGGTCTGAGAGGCATCCTGGAGCATAAGGAATTCCAGTAGTCAGACGGCCATTTGAGGCCTCAGGCCCCTGAACAACTGTCCACACCTTTTCCCCAGCAAACAAAACTCACCAGACCAGGCACTTGGTGCCACATTGCAGAAGCCACTTGGCATTTTCACATCCGCCTAGGTTGGCAAGGGGGCCATCTTGGGGCTGAGAGGCATCCTGGAGCATAAGGAATTCCAGTAGTCAGCCGGCCATTTCAGGCCTCAGGCCCCTGAACAACTGTCCACGCATTTTCCCCAGCAAACAAA
The DNA here is from genome assembly GCF_963513975.1 of Fringilla coelebs. Taxonomy (NCBI): domain Eukaryota; kingdom Metazoa; phylum Chordata; class Aves; order Passeriformes; family Fringillidae; genus Fringilla; species Fringilla coelebs. The sequence continues at coordinate 3,335,798 of NC_140066.1, read as the reverse complement.
ACTCACCAGACCAGGCACTTGCTGCCAGATTGCAGAAGCCATTTGGCACTTTCAAATCAGCCTAGGTTGGCAAGGGGGCCATCTTGGGGCTGAGAGGCATCCTGAAAGAAAAGGAATTCCAGTAGTCAGACGGCCATTTCAGGCCTCAGGCCCCTGAACAACTGTCCACGCCTTTTCCACAGCAAACAAAACTCACCAGACCAGGCACTTGCTGCCAGATTGCAGAAGCCACTTGGCACTTTCAAATCAGCCTAGGTTGGCAAGGGGGGCATCTTGGGTGTGAGAGGCATCCTGGAGCATAATGAATTCCAGTAGTCAGGCGGCCATTTCAGGCCTCAGGCCCCTGAACAACTGTCCACACCTTTTCCACAGCAAACAAAACTCACCAGACCAGGCACTTGCTGCCAGATTGCAGAAGCCACTTGGCACTGTCAAACCAGCCTAGCTTGGCAAGGGGGCCATCTTGGGTCTGAGAGGCATCCTGGAGCATAAGGAATTCCAGTAGTCAGCTGGCCATTTGAGGCCTCAGGCCCCTGAACAACTGTCCACACCTTTTCCCCAGCAAACAAAACTCACCAGACCAGGCACTTGGTGCCAGATTGAAGAAGCCACTTGGCACTTTCACATCAGCCTAGGTTGGCAAGGGGGAAATCTTGGGTCTGAGAGGCATCCTGGAGCATAATGAATTCCAGTAGTCAGGCGGCCATTTCAGGCCTCAGGCCCCTGAACAACTGTCCACGGCTTTTCCACAGCAAACAAAACTCACCAGACCAGGCACTTGCTGCCAGATTGCAGAAGCCACTTGGCACTGTCAAACCAGCCTAGCTTGGCAAGGGGGCCATCTTGGGTCTGAGAGGCATCCTGGAGCATAAGGAATTCCAGTAGTCAGACGGCGATTTGAGGCCTCAGGCCCCTGAACAACTGTCCACGCCTTTTCCCCAGCAAACAAAACTCACCAGACCAGGCACTTGCTGCCAGATTGCAGAAGCCACTTGGCACTTTCACATCAGCCTAGCTTGGCAAGGGGGCCATCTTGGGTCTGTGAGGCATCCTGAAAGAAAAGGAATTCCAGTAGTCAGACGGCCATTTACGGCCTCAGGCCCCTGAACAACTGTCCACGCCTTTTCCCCAGCAAACAAAACTCACCAGACCAGGCACTTGGTGCCAGATTGCAGAAGCCACTTGGCACTTTCAAATCAGCCTAGGTTGGCAAGGGGGCCATCTTGGGTCTGAGAGGCATCCTGGAGCATAAGGAATTCCAGTAGTCAGGCGGCCATTTCAGGCCTCAGGCCCCTGAACAACTGTCCACGCCTTTTCCCCAGCAAACAAAACTCACCAGACCAGGCACTTGGTGCCAGATTGCAGAAGCCACTTGGCACTTTCACATCAGCCTAGCTTGGCAAGGGGGCCATCTTGGGTCTGAGAGGCATCCTGAAAGAAAAGGAATTCCAGGAGTCAGCCGGCCATTTGAGGCCTCAGGCCCATGAACAACTGTCCACACCTTTTCCCCAGCAAACAAAACTCACCAGACCAGGCACTTGCTGCCAGATTGCAGAAGCCACTTGGCACTGTCAAACCAGCCTAGCTTGGCAAGGGGGCCATCTTGGGTCTGAGAGGCATCCTAGAGCATAAAGAATTCCAGTAGTCAGACGGCCATTTGAGGCCTCAGGCCCCTGAACAACTGTCCACACCTTTTCCCCAGCAAACAAAACTCACCAGACCAGGCACTTGGTGCCAGATTGCAGAAGCCACTTGGCACTGTCAAACCAGCCTAGCTTGGCAAGGGGGCCATCTTGGGGCTGAGAGGCATCCTGGAGCATAAGGAATTCCAGTAGTCAGGCGGCCATTTCAGGCCTCAGGCCCCTGAACAACTGTCCACGCCTTTTCCCCAGCAAACAAAACTCACCAGACCAGGCACTTGCTGCCAGATTGCAGAAGCCACTTGGCACTGTCAAACCAGCCTAGCTTGGCAAGGGGGCCATCTTGGGGCTGAGAGGCATCCTGGAGCATAAGGAATTCCAGTAGTCAGACGGCCATTTCAGGCCTCAGGCCCCTGAACAACTGTCCACGCCTTTTCCCCAGCAAACAAAACTCACCAGACCAGGCACTTGCTGCCAGATTGCAGAAGCCACTTGGCACTTTCAAATCAGCCTAGGTTGGCAAGGGGGCCATCTTGGGGCTGAGAGGCATCCTGGAGCATAAGGAATTCCAGTAGTCAGCCGGCCATTTCAGGCCTCAGGCCCCTGAACAACTGTCCACGCCTTTTCCCCAGCAAACAAAACTCACCAGACCAGGCACTTGGTGCCAGATTGCAGAAGCCACTTGGCACTTTCAAATCAGCCAAGCCTGGCAAGGGGGCCATCTTGGGGCTGAGAGGCATCCTGGAGCATAAGGAATTCCAGTAGTCAGCCGGCCATTTCAGGCCTCAGGCCCCTGAACAACTGTCCACGGCTTTTCCACCGCAAAAAGAACTCACCAGACCAGGCACTTGCTGCCAGATTGCAGAAGCCACCTGGCACTGTCAAACCAGCCTAGGTTGGCAAGGGGGCCATCTTGGGGCTGAGAGGCATCCTGGAGCATAAGGAATTCCAGTAGTCACACGGCCATTTCAGGCCTCAGGCCCCTGAACAACTCTCCACGCCTTTTCCCCAGCAAACAGAACTCACCAGACCAGGCACTTGCTGCCAGATTGCAGAAGCCACTTGGCACTGTCAAACCAGCCTAGCTTGGCAAGGGGGCCATCTTGGGTCTGAGAGGCATCCTGGAGCATAAGGAATTCCAGTAGTCAGACGGCCATTTCAGGCCTCAGGCCCCTGAACAACTGTCCACGCCTTTTCCCAGGCAAACAAAACTCACCAGACCAGGCACTTGGTGCCAGATTGCAGAAGCCACTTGGCACTGTCAAACCAGCCTAGCTTGGCAAGGAAGCCATCTTGGGTCTGAGAGGCATCCTGAAAGAAAAGGAATTCCAGTAGTCAGGCGGCCATTTGAGGCCTCAGGCCCCTGAACAACTGTCCACGCCTTTTCCCCAGCAAACAAAACTCACCAGACCAGGCACTTGGTGCCACATTGCAGAAGCCACTTGGCACTGTCAAACCAGCCTAGCTTGGCAAGGGGGCCATCTTGGGGCTGAGAGGCATCCTGGAGCATAAGGAATTCCAGTAGACAGCCGGCCATTTCAGGCCTCAGGCCCCTGAACAACTGTCCACGCCTTTTCCCCAGCAAACAAAACTCACCAGACCAGGCACTTGCTGCCAGATTGCAGAAGCCACTTGGCACTTTCACATCAGCCTAGCTTGGCAAGGGGGCCATCTTGGGTCTGTGAGGCATCCTGAAAGAAAAGGAATTCCAGTAGTCAGACGGCCATTTACGGCCTCAGGCCCCTGAACAACTGTCCACGCCTTTTCCCCAGCAAACAAAACTCACCAGACCAGGCACTTGGTGCCAGATTGCAGAAGCCACTTGGCACTTTCAAACCAGCCTAGCTTGGCAAGGGGGCCATCTTGGGTCTGAGAGGCATCCTGGAGCATAAGGAATTCCAGTAGTCAGGCGGCCATTTCAGGCCTCAGGCCCCTGAACAACTGTCCACACCTTTTCCCCAGCAAACAAAACTCACCAGACCAGGCATTTGCTGCCAGATTGCAGAAGCCACCTGGCACTGTCAAACCAGCCTAGCTTGGCAAGGGGGCCATCTTGGGTCTGAGAGGCATCCTGGAGCATAAGGAATTCCAGTAGTCAGACGGCCATTTGAGGCCTCAGGCCCCTGAACAACTGTCCACACCTTTTCCCCAGCAAACAAAACTCACCAGACCAGGCACTTGGTGCCAGATTGCAGAAGCCACTTGGCACTTTCACATCAGCCCAGCTTGGCAAGGGGGCCATCTTGGGTCTGAGAGGCATCCTGAAAGAAAAGGAATTCCAGTAGTCAGGCGGCCATTTGAGGCCTCAGGCCCCTGAACAACTGTCCACGCCTTTTCCCCAGCAAACAAAACTCACCAGACCAGGCACTTGGTGCCAGATTGCAGAAGCCACTTGGCACTGTCAAACCAGCCTAGGTTGGCAAGGGGGCCATCTTGGGTCTGAGAGGCATCCTGGAGCATAAGGAATTCCAGTAATCAGACGGCCATTTCAGGCCTCAGGCCCCTGAACAACTGTCCACACCTTTTCCCCAGCAAACAAAACTCACCAGACCAGGCACTTGCTGCCAGATTGCAGAAGCCACTTGGCACTTTCAAATCAGCCTAGGTTGGCAAGGGGGCCATCTTGGGGCTGAGAGGCATCCTGGAGCATAAGGAATTCCAGTAGTCAGCCGGCCATTTCAGGCCTCAGGCCCCTGAACAACTGTCCACGCCTTTTCCCCAGCAAACAAAACTCACCAGACCAGGCACTTGCTGCCAGATTGCAGAAGCCACTTGGCACTTTCACATCAGCCTAGCTTGGCAAGGGGGCCATCTTGGGTCTGTGAGGCATCCTGAAAGAAAAGGAATTCCAGTAGTCAGACGGCCATTTACGGCCTCAGGCCCCTGAACAACTGTCCACGCCTTTTCCCCAGCAAACAAAACTCACCAGACCAGGCATTTGCTGCCAGATTGCAGAAGCCACTTGGCACTGTCAAACCAGCCTAGCTTGGCAAGGGGGCCATCTTGGGTCTGAGAGGCATCCTGGAGCATAAGGAATTCCAGTAGTCAGACGGCCATTTCAGGCCTCAGGCCCCTGAACAACTGTCCACACCTTTTCCCCAGCAAACAAAACTCACCAGACCAGGCACTTGGTGCCAGATTGCAGAAGCCACTTGGCACTTTCAAATCAGCCAAGCTTGGCAAGGGGGCCATCTTGGGGCTGAGAGGCATCCTGGAGCATAAGGAATTCCAGTAGTCAGCCGGCCATTTCAGGCCTCAGGCCCCTGAACAACTGTCCACGGCTTTTCCACCGCAAAAAGAACTCACCAGACCAGGCACTTGGTGCCAGATTGCAGAAGCCACTTGGCACTGTCAAACCAGCCTAGCTTGGCAAGGGGGCCATCTTGGGGCTGAGAGGCATCCTGGAGCATAAGGAATTCCAGTAGTCAGGCGGCCATTTCAGGCCTCAGGCCCCTGAACAACTGTCCACGCCTTTTCCCCAGCAAACAAAACTCACCAGACCAGGCACTTGCTGCCAGATTGCAGAAGCCACTTGGCACTGTCAAACCAGCCTAGCTTGGCAAGGGGGCCATCTTGGGTCTGAGAGGCATCCTGGAGCATAAGGAATTCCAGTAGTCAGCTGGCCATTTCAGGCCTCAGGCCCCTGAACAACTGTCCACGCCTTTTCCCAGGCAAACAAAACTCACCAGACCAGGCACTTGCTGCCAGATTGCAGAAGCCACTTGGCACTGTCAAACCAGCCTAGCTTGGCAAGGAAGCCATCTTGAGTCTGAGAGGCATCCTGAAAGAAAAGGAATTCCAGTAGTCAGGCGGCCATTTGAGGCCTCAGGCCCCTGAACAACTGTCCACGCCTTTTCCCCAGCAAACAGAACTCACCAGACCAGGCACTTGGTGCCACATTGCAGAAGCCACTTGGCACTGTCAAACCAGCCTAGCTTGGCAAGGGGGCCATCTTGGGTCTGAGAGGCATCCTGGAGCATAAGGAATTCCAGTAGTCAGACGGCCATTTCAGGCCTCAGGCCCCTGAACAACTGTCCACGCCTTTTCCCCAGCAAACAAAACTCACCAGACCATGCATTTGCTGCCAGATTGCAGAAGCCACCTGGCACTGTCAAACCAGCCTAGCTTGGCAAGGGGGCCATCTTGGGTCTGAGAGGCATCCTGGAGCATAAGGAATTCCAGTAGTCAGACGGCCATTTGAGGCCTCAGGCCCCTGAACAACTGTCCACACCTTTTCCCCAGCAAACAAAACTCACCAGACCAGGCACTTGGTGCCACATTGCAGAAGCCACTTGGCATTTTCACATCCGCCTAGGTTGGCAAGGGGGCCATCTTGGGGCTGAGAGGCATCCTGGAGCATAAGGAATTCCAGTAGTCAGCCGGCCATTTCAGGCCTCAGGCCCCTGAACAACTGTCCACGCATTTTCCCCAGCAAACAAAACTCACCAGACCAGGCACTTGCTGCCAGATTGCAGAAGCCATTTGGCACTTTCAAATCAGCCTAGGTTGGCAAGGGGGCCATCTTGGGGCTGAGAGGCATCCTGAAAGAAAAGGAATTCCAGTAGTCAGACGGCCATTTCAGGCCTCAGGCCCCTGAACAACTGTCCACGCCTTTTCCACAGCAAACAAAACTCACCAGACCAGGCACTTGCTGCCAGATTGCAGAAGCCACTTGGCACTTTCAAATCAGCCTAGGTTGGCAAGGGGGGCATCTTGGGTCTGAGAGGCATCCTGGAGCATAATGAATTCCAGTAGTCAGGCGGCCATTTCAGGCCTCAGGCCCCTGAACAACTGTCCACACCTTTTCCACAGCAAACAAAACTCACCAGACCAGGCACTTGCTGCCAGATTGCAGAAGCCACTTGGCACTGTCAAACCAGCCTAGCTTGGCAAGGGGGCCATCTTGGGTCTGAGAGGCATCCTGGAGCATAAGGAATTCCAGTAGTCAGCTGGCCATTTGAGGCCTCAGGCCCCTGAACAACTGTCCACACCTTTTCCCCAGCAAACAAAACTCACCAGACCAGGCACTTGGTGCCAGATTGAAGAAGCCACTTGGCACTTTCACATCAGCCTAGGTTGGCAAGGGGGAAATCTTGGGTCTGAGAGGCATCCTGGAGCATAATGAATTCCAGTAGTCAGGCGGCCATTTCAGGCCTCAGGCCCCTGAACAACTGTCCACGGCTTTTCCACAGCAAACAAAACTCACCAGACCAGGCACTTGGTGCCAGATTGCAGAAGCCACTTGGCACTTTCAAATCAGCCTAGGTTGGCAAGGGGGCCATCTTGGGTCTGAGAGGCATCCTGGAGCATAAGGAATTCCAGTAGTCAGGCGGCCATTTCAGGCCTCAGGCCCCTGAACAACTGTCCACGCCTTTTCCCCAGCAAACAAAACTCACCAGACCAGGCACTTGGTGCCAGATTGCAGAAGCCACTTGGCACTTTCACATCAGCCTAGCTTGGCAAGGGGGCCATCTTGGGTCTGAGAGGCATCCTGAAAGAAAAGGAATTCCAGGAGTCAGCCGGCCATTTGAGGCCTCAGGCCCCTGAACAACTGTCCACACCTTTTCCCCAGCAAACAAAACTCACCAGACCAGGCACTTGCTGCCAGATTGCAGAAGCCACTTGGCACTGTCAAACCAGCCTAGCTTGGCAAGGGGGCCATCTTGGGTCTGAGAGGCATCCTAGAGCATAAAGAATTCCAGTAGTCAGACGGCCATTTGAGGCCTCAGGCCCCTGAACAACTGTCCACGCCTTTTCCCCAGCAAACAAAACTCACCAGACCAGGCACTTGCTGCCAGATTGCAGAAGCCACTTGGCACTTTCACATCAGCCTAGCTTGGCAAGGGGGCCATCTTGGGTCTGTGAGGCATCCTGAAAGAAAAGGAATTCCAGTAGTCAGACGGCCATTTACGGCCTCAGGCCCCTGAACAACTGTCCACGCCTTTTCCCCAGCAAACAAAACTCACCAGACCAGGCACTTGGTGCCAGATTGCAGAAGCCACTTGGCACTTTCAAATCAGCCTAGGTTGGCAAGGGGGCCATCTTGGGTCTGAGAGGCATCCTGGAGCATAAGGAATTCCAGTAGTCAGGCGGCCATTTCAGGCCTCAGGCCCCTGAACAACTGTCCACGCCTTTTCCCCAGCAAACAAAACTCACCAGACCAGGCACTTGGTGCCAGATTGCAGAAGCCACTTGGCACTTTCACATCAGCCTAGCTTGGCAAGGGGGCCATCTTGGGTCTGAGAGGCATCCTGAAAGAAAAGGAATTCCAGGAGTCAGCCGGCCATTTGAGGCCTCAGGCCCCTGAACAACTGTCCACACCTTTTCCCCAGCAAACAAAACTCACCAGACCAGGCACTTGCTGCCAGATTGCAGAAGCCACTTGGCACTGTCAAACCAGCCTAGCTTGGCAAGGGGGCCATCTTGGGTCTGAGAGGCATCCTAGAGCATAAAGAATTCCAGTAGTCAGACGGCCATTTGAGGCCTCAGGCCCCTGAACAACTGTCCACACCTTTTCCCCAGCAAACAAAACTCACCAGACCAGGCACTTGCTGCCAGATTGCAGAAGCCACTTGGCACTGTCAAACCAGCCTAGGTTGGCAAGGGGGCCATCTTGGGGCTGAGAGGCATCCTGAAAGAAAAGGAATTCCAGTAGTCAGGCGGCCATTTCAGGCCTCAGGCCCCTGAACAACTGTCCACGCCTTTTCCCCAGCAAACAAAACTCACCAGACCAGGCACTTGCTGCCAGATTGCAGAAGCCACTTGGCACTGTCAAACCAGCCTAGCTTGGCAAGGGGGCCATCTTGGGGCTGAGAGGCATCCTGGAGCATAAGGAATTCCAGTAGTCAGACGGCCATTTCAGGCCTCAGGCCCCTGAACAACTGTCCACGCCTTTTCCCCAGCAAACAAAACTCACCAGACCAGGCACTTGCTGCCAGATTGCAGAAGCCACTTGGCACTTTCAAATCAGCCTAGGTTGGCAAGGGGGCCATCTTGGGGCTGAGAGGCATCCTGGAGCATAAGGAATTCCAGTAGTCAGCCGGCCATTTCAGGCCTCAGGCCCCTGAACAACTGTCCACGCCTTTTCCCCAGCAAACAAAACTCACCAGACCAGGCACTTGGTGCCAGATTGCAGAAGCCACTTGGCACTTTCAAATCAGCCAAGCTTGGCAAGGGGGCCATCTTGGGGCTGAGAGGCATCCTGGAGCATAAGGAATTCCAGTAGTCAGCCGGCCATTTCAGGCCTCAGGCCCCTGAACAACTGTCCACGGCTTTTCCACCGCAAAAAGAACTCACCAGACCAGGCACTTGCTGCCAGATTGCAGAAGCCACCTGGCACTGTCAAACCAGCCTAGGTTGGCAAGGGGGCCATCTTGGGGCTGAGAGGCATCCTGGAGCATAAGGAATTCCAGTAGTCACACGGCCATTTCAGGCCTCAGGCCCCTGAACAACTCTCCACGCCTTTTCCCCAGCAAACAGAACTCACCAGACCAGGCACTTGCTGCCAGATTGCAGAAGCCACTTGGCACTGTCAAACCAGCCTAGCTTGGCAAGGGGGCCATCTTGGGTCTGAGAGGCATCCTGGAGCATAAGGAATTCCAGTAGTCAGACGGCCATTTCAGGCCTCAGGCCCCTGAACAACTGTCCACGCCTTTTCCCAGGCAAACAAAACTCACCAGACCAGGCACTTGGTGCCAGATTGCAGAAGCCACTTGGCACTGTCAAACCAGCCTAGCTTGGCAAGGAAGCCATCTTGGGTCTGAGAGGCATCCTGAAAGAAAAGGAATTCCAGTAGTCAGGCGGCCATTTGAGGCCTCAGGCCCCTGAACAACTGTCCACGCCTTTTCCCCAGCAAACAAAACTCACCAGACCAGGCACTTGGTGCCACATTGCAGAAGCCACTTGGCACTGTCAAACCAGCCTAGCTTGGCAAGGGGGCCATCTTGGGGCTGAGAGGCATCCTGGAGCATAAGGAATTCCAGTAGTCAGCCGGCCATTTCAGGCCTCAGGCCCCTGAACAACTGTCCACGCCTTTTCCCCAGCAAACAAAACTCACCAGACCAGGCACTTGCTGCCAGATTGCAGAAGCCACTTGGCACTTTCACATCAGCCTAGCTTGGCAAGGGGGCCATCTTGGGTCTGTGAGGCATCCTGAAAGAAAAGGAATTCCAGTAGTCAGACGGCCATTTACGGCCTCAGGCCCCTGAACAACTGTCCACGCCTTTTCCCCAGCAAACAAAACTCACCAGACCAGGCACTTGGTGCCAGATTGCAGAAGCCACTTGGCACTTTCAAACCAGCCTAGCTTGGCAAGGGGGCCATCTTGGGTCTGAGAGGCATCCTGGAGCATAAGGAATTCCAGTAGTCAGGCGGCCATTTCAGGCCTCAGGCCCCTGAACAACTGTCCACACCTTTTCCCCAGCAAACAAAACTCACCAGACCAGGCATTTGCTGCCAGATTGCAGAAGCCACCTGGCACTGTCAAACCAGCCTAGCTTGGCAAGGGGGCCATCTTGGGTCTGAGAGGCATCCTGGAGCATAAGGAATTCCAGTAGTCAGACGGCCATTTGAGGCCTCAGGCCCCTGAACAACTGTCCACACCTTTTCCCCAGCAAACAAAACTCACCAGACCAGGCACTTGGTGCCAGATTGCAGAAGCCACTTGGCACTTTCAAATCAGCCAAGCTTGGCAAGGGGGCCATCTTGGGGCTGAGAGGCATCCTGGAGCATAAGGAATTCCAGTAGTCAGCCGGCCATTTCAGGCCTCAGGCCCCTGAACAACTGTCCACGGCTTTTCCACCGCAAAAAGAACTCACCAGACCAGGCACTTGGTGCCAGATTGCAGAAGCCACTTGGCACTGTCAAACCAGCCTAGCTTGGCAAGGGGGCCATCTTGGGTCTGAGAGGCATCCTAGAGCATAAAGAATTCCAGTAGTCAGACGGCCATTTCAGGCCTCAGGCCCCTGAACAACTGTCCACACCTTTTCCCCAGCAAACAAAACTCACCAGACCAGGCACTTGGTGCCAGATTGCAGAAGCCACTTGGCACTGTCAAACCAGCCTAGGTTGGCAAGGGGGCCATCTTGGGGCTGAGAGGCATCCTGGAGCATAAGGAATTCCAGTAGTCACACGGCCATTTCAGGCCTCAGGCCCCTGAACAACTCTCCACGCCTTTTCCCCAGCAAACAAAACTCACCAGACCAGGCACTTGCTGCCAGATTGCAGAAGCCACTTGGCACTGTCAAACCAGCCTAGCTTGGCAAGGGGGCCATCTTGGGTCTGAGAGGCATCCTGGGGCATAAGGAATTCCAGTAGTCAGACGGCCATTTCAGGCCTCAGGCCCCTGAACAACTGTCCACGCCTTTTCCCAGGCAAACAAAACTCACCAGACCAGGCACTTGGTGCCAGATTGCAGAAGCCACTTGGCACTGTCAAACCAGCCTAGCTTGGCAAGGAAGCCATCTTGGGTCTGAGAGGCATCCTGAAAGAAAAGGAATTCCAGTAGTCAGGCGGCCATTTGAGGCCTCAGGCCCCTGAACAACTGTCCACGCCTTTTCCCCAGCAAACAGAACTCACCAGACCAGGCACTTGGTGCCACATTGCAGAAGCCACTTGGCACTGTCAAACCAGCCTAGCTTGGCAAGGGGGCCATCTTGGGGCTGAGAGGCATCCTGGAGCACAAGGAATTCCAGTAGTCAGACGGCCATTTCAGGCCTCAGGCCCCTGAACAACTGTCCACGCCTTTTCCCCAGCAAACAAAACTCACCAGACCAGGCACTTGCTGCCAGATTGCAGAAGCCACTTGGCACTTTCAAATCAGCCTAGGTTGGCAAGGGGGCCATCTTGGGGCTGAGAGGCATCCTGGAGCATAAGGAATTCCAGTAGTCAGACGGCCATTTCAGGCCTCAGGCCCCTGAACAACTGTCCACGCCTTTTCCCCAGCAAACAAAACTCACCAGACCAGGCACTTGCTGCCAGATTGCAGAAGCCACTTGGCACTTTCACATCAGCCTAGCTTGGCAAGGGGGCCATCTTGGGTCTGTGAGGCATCCTGAAAGAAAAGGAATTCCAGTAGTCAGACGGCCATTTACGGCCTCAGGCCCCTGAACAACTGTCCACGCCTTTTCCCCAGCAAACAAAACTCACCAGACCAGGCACTTGCTGCCAGATTGCAGAAGCCACTTGGCACTTTCAAACCAGCCTAGGTTGGCAAGGGGGCCATCTTGGGTCTGAGAGGCATCCTGGAGCATAAGGAATTCCAGTAGTCAGGCGGCCATTTCAGGCCTCAGGCCCCTGAACAACTGTCCACACCTTTTCCCCAGCAAACAAAACTCACCAGACCAGGCACTTGGTGCCAGAATGAAGAAGCCACTTGGCACTTTCACATCAGCCTAGCTTGGCAAGGGGGCCATCTTGGGTCTGAGAGGCATCCTGAAAGAAAAGGAATTCCAGTAGTCAGACGGCCATTTGAGGCCTCAGGCCCCTGAACAACTGTCCACGCCTTTTCCCCAGCAAACAAAACTCACCAGACCAGGCACTTGCTGCCAGATTGCAGAAGCCACTTGGCACTGTCAAACCAGCCTAGCTTGGCAAGGGGGCCATCTTGGGTCTGAGAGGCATCCTGGAGCATAAGGAATTCCAGTAGTCAGACGGCCATTTCAGGCCTCAGGCCCCTGAACAACTGTCCACACCTTTTCCCCAGCAAACAAAACTCACCAGACCAGGCACTTGCTGCCAGATTGCAGAAGCCACTTGGCACTTTCAAATCAGCCTAGGTTGGCAAGGGGGCCATCTTGGGGCTGAGAGGCATCCTGGAGTATAAGGAATTCCAGGAGTCAGCCGGCCATTTCAGGCCTCAGGCCCCTGAACAACTGTCCACGCCTTTTCCCCAGCAAACAAAACTCACCAGACCAGGCACTTGCTGCCAGATTGCAGAAGCCACTTGGCACTGTCAAACCAGCCTAGGTTGGCAAGGGGGGCATCTTGGGTCTGAGAGGCATCCTGAAAGAAAAGGAATTCCAGTAGTCAGCCAGCCAATTGAGGCCTCAGGCCCCTGAACAACTGTCCACGCCTTTTCCCCAGCAAACAAAACTCACCAGTCCATGTTCCTGGTGCCAGATTTTAAGAGGGATTTTGCAGTGGTAAAGGAGCCCCTCTTGCTACTGGTGACACCTTTGGTCTGAGAGGCATTCTGCGATATGTACTATTTCAGCAGGTAGCTGACTAGTCAATATAAGGCTTGTCCTAAGGAAAAAGCTCTGGTGGAAGCCATGTTGTGCCAGTTTTTTGTTCACCTTCAGATTCCTTTAGCAGCAGCAGTGTGCCTTGACCTCTGAGCTTTGTAGTTTTGGGTAGCCTTTGAGACCATTGACCAGTCAGGGCCACAGGCCGCTGATCAAGAACTCCAGCCTCTTTCCTTTGGAAATCCAACTCACCAGCCCACGTTCCTCATCTCACTTTTCATGTGGCAAAGTCGTGGGGTAGTGAGTTTTCCTGTCCTGGTTTTCTCCCATGCAAAGCTGCCAGCCTCTTACCCTAGCCACAATGACTCCACTCTTTTCAGAACTCACAGCCCTTCGACCAGCAATGTCCCAACTAATCTACTCTCACCACCAACCCTTTTCAAATGCATTCCACTGCTGTCCTAAAACTGTGCATTCCACTGCTGTCCACATTTTCATTGAGCATCCCATTTTGATCCCAACACTTACCATACCAATTCTCCAAAATATCCTGAAAGAGCCTTTAAAAACCCCTTAAGATACTCTGCAAAACCAAAAAAATATTCTAAGAAACCTTGAGTAATCCCCTATATATCCTTAGAAGTTGCAGAAAAATCCTAAAAAAAACCTGCTCATCCTTTAAGCTCCACCTGTTGCTCTCTAACCCTCAGATGCCTTCCCTACCTTTCTGCAGTGGATCTTGTTGCCCTCTGAGAGTTCTGCCGTTGTCTTGGTGTGAAGGTTGCTGTCTTGTCCTACCAGGAGGGGTCCACTCTGGTCTCGCTGTTAGGGTTGCTGTGTTGTGCTGCTAGTGGGGGAAAAGGCTGTTGTTACGGGGGCTGCTTAGGCTGAGCTTAGGGCTGGGCTAAGGGGTGGTGCATCTGTACCCTAACTTGCCTCCCAAGCTGTACCCTGTAGCCCTGATCTCCATTGGACTGTCCAGCCTTCAAGGCCTCTCCCTTTACCCCTCAACCCCTCCCTCTGCCTGTAGCTATGATATTTTATGAAAAATCTTTTCCTTAAGATTTGTTCTCTTGAGAAGCTGAGAGGCCTCAGGAACAAAATTTAAACAATTGTTATTTGCCTCTGCCACCCTCAAGCCCTCACAGTGCCCCTCAGCCTCGCTCATGACCTGAAAGGATCCTAAAAAACCCTATAAATGCCCTAAAAAGCCCTAATTTTCAAAGTGTCCGAAGCACCCCACAAAAATCTAAAAACAGCCTCAGAATATACTAAAAGTACCCTACTTTTAAAGAGCCCCTCAAACACCCCTAAAGATCCCCAAAGAACCTTTAAAAAATCCCTAAAGAGTCCTAAAGGAACTCTAAGAACACCCCCTAAAGTCTTTAAAATGCTTTGATAAAACCCTAAAAGAAACCTTTAAAAATTCCCTCAAAAACCTTAGAAATACTCTAGTCCTAAAACAGTCCTCCATATGCCCTCAATAGCCTGCAAAAAGCCCCAAAAACTTTTAAGTAGTCCTAAAAAAAGCCAGAAGAATACCCTAAAATACTCCTAAAAATTATAATTCGTAGTAAGACAGCCCTTAAAACACCCTAAAAATTATTTTAAAAGCTCTGAAAAAGCCCTAAAGGTACCTTAAACATTCCCAGAGAATTCCTAAAAAACTCCTGCAAAAAAAAAACCAAAACAAAACAAAAAAAACACCAAACCAAACTAAAATATCCTTTGAAAGCCCTGAAAAAAAACCCTAAAAAACTGCTAAACCCCTACCTGTAACTTTGTAGCCTCCAAACATCACCCCTACCTTTTAACTGGGGTAACTTTCTGCAGCTGCTGGGTGGTTTCTTGGGCTGTCCCACCATTAGGGTAACTGCCTGCAGCTGCTGGGAGGGTTCTGGGGCTGTCCCACCCTTAGGGCTGCTGTTTAGGGAAAAACAGGGAAAACTGCTGTCCTAGGGCTGCTGTTTAGGGTGAGCTTGGGGTTGGGGTGGGGGCTGCTGCACCTGTACTCTATCCATACCTGGTACCCTGTGTCCTTTGTACCCCTAACCCTCAGAGTTAGCTCTCCCCCTGTCAAACTCCCCCCCCCCTTTGCCCCTCAGCCCACAATGTCTGTGTGTCACCCCCAGCCCCCCGACATTGTCCCTTGGCGCCCTAACCTCCAGCGTGCACTCTCCACCTGGGTAAGGGTGGTTTTTAGGGTGAGCTTAGGGGTGCTGTGAGGGCTATCCCCCTCAGGCACGCCCCACTTTGCCCCTCAAGGCACCCCCTGCCCCTCAGCCTCTCTGTGTCACCCTCGAGTTCCCCGCTGCAGCCTCTCAGCATCTCTGTGCCACCCTGCAGCCCCCCTTCGCTCTGAAAGGCCCCTTCTGCCTCTCAGCCGCCCCCATGCTCTGTGTCACCCTGCAGCCCCCTCCCCTCAGCCCCCAGCCCCTGGTGACACCCTGCAGCCCACAGACCTTGTCCCTGCCTGGCTCACTTGGGTGTTGTACCACTGCGAGGCCGCACTGACCCGGGGCTCGGGCCCGCCACGGGGAGTCACAGGTGCGAAGTGGCGGGAGAGGGACGGGGCAGGGCCAGGCTGAAGGGCGGAGTGAGGGATGGGGCAGGGCCGGGCTGAAGGGCGGAGTGAGGGATGGGGCAGGGCCGGGTCGGGTAAAGGGCGGAGTGAGGGATGGGGCAGGCTGGAAGTTCGAGTAGGGGTGAGGAGGGAGAAGGGGACACAACAGGAGACGGCTGAGGGAAGGTGGTAAGTGTTAGGAGAGGGCAATCCCATATCTCCCAGACCAAAGGTACAGCAAAAAAATCTTCTAGTTTCCCTGGTAAAGCCAAACACCTCCTGCAAACTGCAAACAGGAGCCTGAGCTGGTGAGTTTTGTTTCCCAGGGAAAAGTGCTGGCGTTGGTGTTCGGGGGCCTGTGGCCTGGAGCGGCCGGCTGGCTCCTGAAATTCTGCATTGTGCAGGATGCCTCCCAGACCCAAACTGGCACTAGTGCCAACTTGGGATTATCTAATAGTGCCAAGTGGCTTCTGCAATCTGCCATCAGAAACCTGGGCTGGTGAGTTTTGTTTCCCAGGGAAAAGGGTCGGCATTGGTGTTCAGGGCCCTGTGGCCCGGAGTGGTCGGCTGCCTGCTGAAATTCCATCTGGCAATTCCTCTCAGGGTCACCTCAGTGCCTCTTCATCCCCAGTGCCAGCGCTGGGCTGGGTGTGCAAAGGAAAAGTCTCTGCAATCCATTCTGCCACCGATGCTGCCTGGAGTGAGTGCATTGCTCTCATAACACAACAAGCTCCAATGGGAAATCCAAATCTCCCTGGGCTCTTGGAATTCATCACAAATTGCCTGAACGTGACACATTTGGACTGTTCTTGGAAGAGGAAGAAGAGGAGCTGACTTTTGGCATCAGGCACCTGACTGTGAAGAAGGGCCTGTCAGCTGCTGGCTCCCTCTCTCTCTCCCTCTCTCTTGCCCTCAGCTTTCGGGGAGGACGGTCACAGCTGCTGCTTGGGGAAGGGAATTCACTACCAATTCTGTTCTGTTTAGGGTTCAGGCAGCACGCTTGGTGGCTTTTGCTTAGTTGTACATACTAGTAAAGAACCGTTATTCTATTCTCATATCTTTGCCTATGAGCTCCTTAATTTAAAAATTATAATAACTCAGAGGCAAGGGGTTTACATTTTCCAATGCCAGGGAGGCTCCTGCCTTCCTTCGCAGAGCCCTGTCTTTCCAAACGAAACACCCCCATCCCTCTGTGCCACTGTTTGGGCAGGAGGGAGAGAATTGCTGATAAAGTCAAGCCCTGAAAGGAGAGAACAATGTGGAGAAGGTATAGTTTTAGATTTTGGCAGTCTATTCATTCCCTTGCTATGATTTGTTTGATAGTAAATTCTATTAATTTCCCCAGGCCTGTTATTTCCATGAGGGGTGAGAGATCTCTGGCTGCCCTTACTGAGACCCCCGAGCCTTTCCTGCTGTGTTCTGTTGCCTGCCCGGGGGCAGCAGGAAAAGCAGGAAAATGGCCCCGGGCACCTGGACTGGCCCAGCCTAGCGAGAATTCACTGTTGAGAGCCCCACAACCGGATTCCCCGGGGCTGCGCCTCTTCAGTAGCTCCAACAGAGTGCGGCCCTTTTTCTTAGCACTTAGCCCTTTTTCTTTTTTCGGGACACGAACCTCGGTGTCCCCGCGGCGCGCTACTCGCTTTGCCGCCCCGCTCGCTGCTCCCCCCGCTGCTCGGCAGCGGTGCCGCACGCTGATGAGCCAAACCCCTCCCACAGGGACAGCCCCGAGCTGCGGCGGCACCACCGGAGTGCCCGCGGAGTCTGATCGGAGAGCGGCACCACCGGAGTGCCCGCGGAGTCTGATCGGAGAGCGGCACCACCGGAGTGCCCGCGGAGTCTGATCGGAGAGCGGCACCGCCCGAGTGCCCGCGGAGTCTGATCGGAGAGCGGCACCAGCCCGAGTGCCCGCGGAGTCTGATCGGAGAGCGGCACCAGCCCGAGTGCCCGCGAAAGGGCCGGGATGGGAGCGGCTTCGGGCGGCGCGTTCGGGTCATTTCGTACAAGCGGCGGCGGCAGCCGGAGCCCGGCGAGGCGGCGGCGGAGCTCGGAGGCAGCTCCAGCCCAGGTGCGACCCGCGGTCGGTGCTGCCCTAGCTCGGGGCTCGCTGCGGGCGGAGGGGGCCGCAGTGAGGGGCGGGGGGCTCTGGCGAGTTCTTTGCGCTGGCTTCCCCCATGTCCCCCCTGCGCTGAGATCGCGGAGGGAGCGGTTCCCGCGGTCTCCTCGTGCCCGGATCGTTGGGGACGAGCCGGTGCCGCGGCACAATGGCTCATCCCGGCTCCTCTCGGTAGGACGGAGGCGGCTGCTCCGTGCCCGGGACAGTTCCCGGCCGTGCGGCACCGGGCTCGGGGCCGCTGCTCGGGCGGGAGGTGTCCGTGCCACACGTGTCTGGTGCTGGCACGGGATGAACTTGAGCGTGCTTCAGAGCCCGAAGCACTGCAGGCGCCGAGTGCGGGCAGAAAGCGCCGCATCCTGCCTGCTCCGGGGCCGAGGCTTCTCGGCGCTGCCCCGTGTGCCAGGAGCCGCTCCGTGTTCACGGGCAGGGAGCCACAGCGGCCGTGCCGGCGCTCGGTGTCGCCGGGCTCCGAGGCGCCGGGGTAGGGAATGCGGGGCACAGTGGTGAGCAGCCCGGCGCTGCTGGTTCTTGTCCCTCGGCAGGCGGACTCCGAGCCGCAGCTGCCCAGAGCCCAAGTATCCCTGCCATAATTTACTGCTGAGAGCCCCAGAAGCAGCTTTCCCAGGGCTAATATTCCCGACCAACGCCAACAGCACGGACCGCTTTTCCTTAGCGAGGTTTTTGCAGGACAGGAGTGACCTGACTGTTCTCCTTGCGTGGCTCCTGCTTCTGAATATGCCCCTGACTCTGGCTCCCAGTGCGGCACCGGGAGTCACTTCGGTGCAGGAAAACAAAACCCTTCGGGTAATTTGCTTGATTCATCCGGCCCTGCCGTGCCGTTTCCTCCCCCGCTCGCAGTTCCGCCGTTCCCCCTCTCGTCACCGCCCCTCGCTGCTTCCCCGCACGCTGATTTGTCAAATCGGCCAAAAGCCGCTCCCACAGGGGCTCTGTGCTGCGGCACCAGATGCAGTGCCCGCGGAGTGCGATTGCGGTGCTGGCGACACCAGCCCGAGTGCCCGCGGAGAGGCCGGGATGGGAGCGGTTTCAGGCGGCGTGTTCGGGTCATTTCGCAGCGGCGGCGGCACCCGGAGCCCGGCGAGGCGGCGGAGGAGCTTGGAGGCGGCTCCAGCCCAGGTGCGACCCGCGGTCGGTGCTGCCCCAGCTCGGGGTTCCCTGCGGGTGGAAGCGGCCGCGGTGAGGGGCGTAGGGTTCTGGGGTGTTCTTTGTGCCGGCTTCCCCGTGTCCCCCCTGAGCTGAGATCGCCGAGGGAGCGGCTGCCCGCGGTCTCCTCGTGCCCGGATCGTTGGGGACGAGCCGGTGCCGCGGCAACGATGGCTCATCCCGGATGCTGTCGGTAGGACGGAGGCGGCTGCACCGTGCCCGGGACAGTTCCCGGCCGTGCGGCACCGGGCTGGGGGCCGCTGCCCGGGCGGGAGGTGTCCGTGCCACCCGTGTCTGGGCTGCCACGGGATGAACTTGAATGTGCCTCAGAGCCCAAAGCGCTGCAGGCACCGAGTGCGGGCAGAAAGCGCCGCATCCTGCCTGCTCCGGGGCCGAGGCTTCTCCGTGTTCAGGAGCCGCTCCGTGTTCACGGGCAGGGAGCCACAGCGGCCGTGCCGGTGCTCGGTGTCGCCGGGCTCCGAGGCGCCGGGGCAGGGAATGCGGGGCACAGTGGTGAGCAGCCCGGCGCTGCTGGTTCTTGTCCCTCGGCAGGCGGACTCCGAGCCGCAGCTGCCCCGGGCCAGCAGCACCCGGCCGGGCCGGGAAAAAAGGAGAGGCACAGAGCGGTTTTGGTGGCAGCGGGCACTTGGCCCAGTCCAAGAATCCCTGCCGTAATTCACTGCTGAGAGCCCCAGAAGCAGCTTTCCCGGGGCTGCCGGTTCTCGACCAGCTTCAACAGCATGGGGCCCTTTTCCTTAGCGAGGTTTTTGCAGGACAGGAGTGACCTGACTGTTCTCCTTGCGTGGCTCCTGCTTCTGAATATGCCCCTGACTTTGGCGCCCAGTGCGGCACCGGGAGTTACTTCGGTGCAAGAAAACAAAACCCTTCGAGTAATTTGCTTGATTCATCCGGCCCTGCCGTGCCGTTTCCTCCCCCGCTCGCAGTTCCGCCGTTCCCCCTCTCGTCACCGCCCCTCTCGTCACCGCCCCTCGCTGCTTCCCCGCACGCTGATTTGTCAAATCGGCCAAAAGCCGCTCCCACACGGGCTCTGTGCTGCGGCACCAGCTGCAGTGCCCGCGGAGTGCGATTGCGGTGCTGGCGGCACCAGCCCGAGTGCCCGCGGAGGGGCCGGGATGGGAGCGGTTTCAGGCGGCGTGTTCGGGTCATTCCGCAGCGGCAGCGGAGTTCGGAGGCGGCTCCAGCCCGGGTCCGACCCGCGGTCGGTGCTGCCCCAGCTCGGGGCTCGCTGCGGGCGGAGGGGGCCGCGGTGAGGGGCGGGGGGCTCTGGCGAGTTCCTTGTGCCGGCTTCCCCCGTGTCCCCCCTGCGCTCAGATCGCGCAAGGAGCCGCTGCCCTGGGCCCTCTCCTTGCCCGGACCCACGGGGACGAGCCAGTGCCGCGGTAGCGATGGCTCATCCCGGCTGCTCTCGGTAGGACGGAGGCGGCTGCTCCGTGCCCGGGACAGTTCCCGGCCGTGCGGCACCGGGCTCGGGGCCGCTGCTCGGGCGGGAGGTGTCCGTGCCCGGGTCGGGGCTGGGCTGCAGCGGCTGGAGAGCCACAGGGGCCGGGGCTGCGGGCACCGCAGAGCTCCCGGAGGCTGCGCTTGTCTCCGTAGCTGCCGCCGCACCTCTGGGTAGCGGGGACAGCGCAGCCAGAGCTGGAACTGCCCGCCTGAGCCGCGGGGTCCCGCAGGGCCGGCACCAGCAGTGACCGCTCATCGTGTCCCTTTCAGGGTGCCATCAGCGCGGGAGTAAAGCTTTTCCAGAGGCCGAGCTCTGAAGGATCTGCCAGCACTCCTGATGTCTACGAAGCAAGGTGCTGATTGTTCCAGGCAGAGAGATGCCAGCTGTGAGCTGGAAGAGAGTGAATTCTGTTCCATTTGTGGAGTTGCGAATGAGCCCCAGCATCCCCAGGAGGGACGAGCACCCAGGGCTCCACACTTGCCTGGGCTACCAAAAGCCACTTAGCATCAGCAGGGGGATGCCACTTGTGAGCGTGCAGTGAGTGCAGATGTGGAGAATGGATTCTGCACCAGGGATGGGAGTGTGAGGGAGCCCCTGGGTCCCCAGGGCAAATCAGCAACCAACAATGAACACAAAACGAACCTAAGAAGATTGCTGGGTTGAGTGCGGGGCCACCCCTGTGGCTTCTAGGGAGAGGCCAGTGTCCCCCCCCAAGGACAGGGCCGGCAGGTGTGTGGCTGTTTCCCGATGTCTGGAAGAGGCCTCATGCTCTGCTGGGCCCCATCAGGGGCTGGAAGCAAGAGCCCCAGCTGCCCCCAAGGCTGTGCAGTTCTCCTGCTGCAGCCTGTCCCCACAGCTGTGTCCCTGGCTGTGTCCAGGCTCTTGGCTCTCTGGCTGCCAGCTGAGTGAGGGCCACACTGGCTGAGGGCTCCCTGCTCTGCTCCCTGGCCATGGGCTGAGCAGATTGCAGGGCTGGCTCTGCTCCTGGCAGCCAGCAGCTCTTTCCTGCTCCAGGTGAATGGTTCAGGTGCCATCCCGTGGGCACGGCGGTGCTGATTCTGCTGCTCCTGGTGCTGGTGCTGGCTTTGGGGGTGGCCTTGGCTGTGCAGTCAGGTAAGGGAGGGGCAGCAGCCTGGGCCCAGCCCCTCGGGGCAGAGCGGGCTCCCTGCACAGGGGAATCCTCAGACCTTCTCCTCTTCCTCCAGCACAAGTTCCAATTCCACCTGCGACTCCACCGTCACTTCTGGGCTGTCCCCATGGCTGGGTTGGCTACAATGAGGTCTGCTACTACTTCTCACGGGCTTACAGCACCTGGGAGCAGGGTCAGGAACGGTGCTCCGAGCTTAAGGCCTCCCTGGCCATTCCCACAGATGAGGCCATGGTGAGTGAGGGGCTGCGGGCGGTGTGGGGTGGCTGAGGGCAGCCTGGGGGTGCTCCTGGGCCGGGCTCGGTGCTCCTGGGCCGGGGCTGCAGCCCTGGGCCGGGGCCTTGCAGGGAAGGAGCCCCGGCGTGCGGGGGCAGCCCCGGGCACGTGTCCCCCCGAGGGGCCGGGGCAGCTCCCACTCCTCTCTCCTGGCCAGGATTTGCTCTCCCGACTCTGCGGGAACGTCCCTTACTGGCTCGGGCTGCGCAGACGGGGCGAGCGCCTGCAGTGGGAGGACGGCAGCAGCTACAGCTCCCAGTGAGTGCCGGGGAGCCGGGCAGGGCCTGGGGGCACAGGGGCACAAGGTGTTCCCCTGGCAACCAGCGCTGGCTCTGCTTCTCCCTGCAGGGCTCCTGTCCCCAGCAATTCCGAGTGTGTGTTCCTGGCTGACAAGAGATTGAGGAATGACAACTGCTCAAATCGGCGGCCGTATGTCTGCAGCAAGGCCCAAGCTCCCCTGTAGCAGGGGCTGCAGAAAGGACCTTCTCCACACCGAGCAGTGCCAGCTTCACCTCTGAGCCCAGCACAGGGCTGTCCTTCCTCAGCTGCACCCTGTGCCTTGCACTTCCTCTCAGGGTCACCTCAGTGCCTCTTCATCCCCCGTGCCAGCGCTGGGCTGGAGCTGCAAAGGAAAAGTCTCTGCAATCCATCCTGCCACCGATGCTGCCTGGAGTGAGTGCATCACTTCATGACTGTTACAAATGAATTGACTCCACAGCCCAATTAAAAAAATTTGACAAAGATTTAAAAAATTACAAATTGAAAAAAAAAATGGCCGGGAGAATCGGTGTTCATGGCCCGGGAGGCTCCTTTCACAAGCTAAAGACTTGATGTTTATCTTCAGCATGTTCTGGGAACTGCTTGAATAGAAATAAGATTCTGCTCCCGGCTGGAGTGGTCAAGGACATGTGGTGGACCAATGTAATATTTTATATATATATATATATTTCCTAACAGCATGAATTAATCACTCATATATAACAATGACCCAACAAGCTCCAATGGGAAATCGAAATTGGCCTGGGCTCTTGGAAATCATCACAAACTGGCCAGAACGTGACACTTTTGAACTCTCTTTGGAAGAGGAAGGACCGCTGGCACCTGCTGAGGAGGAATCCCACTTTTGGCACCAGGCACCTGGCAGTGAAGAGGGGTCTGCTGTTTGTCTCTCTATCTGCCTGCCTGCTGCAAAAGATCTGACTGTTCTCCTGTGGGAGGAATCCCAGCCTGGAGCAGGACAAGGATTTTCCTCCCTGAGGCAGAAGCAGTCAAGTGATGTGACTGTAACCCCCATCCCTCTGTGCCACAGTGTGGGGAGGAGGGAGGGAGGTAATTGGGGAGAAAGTGAAGCCCGGGAAAGAGAGAACAGTGTGGAGAAGGTGCATTTTTAGGATTTGGTTGTTGTTATTATATTGTAAAGGTTCCATACTGCTAGAGTTTTGTAGCTCCGTGATGTTTCTCTTAGGCAGCTCCTCTAACCAGTCACTGTTCCTTCTCGCAGTAGCAGGATGACTCCATTTCCACCTCAATAAACGAATCAACTCATTTATAACACTTTTCTTCTTCTTATACACTATAGCTGAGGCCTGTTAAAGTCAGGCCTGTTCCTAATCTCAAATAATTAGCTCAGCTGCAACTCCTTGGGGTTAAGATTGCTTTCTATACTAGCTTTAATTTCTTATATTGTATTCCCCTACATTGGGTATACATCTCATTCTCCTCCCCTGATTTGCTTGATAGTAAATTCAATTAAAATTAAATTCCCCAGTCCGGGCCCGTTATGCCCATGGTAGGTGAGAGATCTCTGGCTGCCCTTACTGAGACCCCCGAGCCTTTCCTGCTGTGTTCTGTTGCCTGCCCAGGGGCAGCAGGAAAAGCACAGAGCGCTTTTGCTGGCCCCGGGCAACTGGACTGGCCCAGCCCAGCCCAAGAATCCCTGCGAGAATCCACTATTGAGAGCCGCACAAGCGGATTCCCCGGGGCTGCGCCTCTTCACTAGCTCCAACAGAGTGCGGCCCTTTTTCTTAGCACTTAGCCCTTTTTCTTTTTTCGGGACACGAACCTCGGTGTGCCCGCGGCGCGCTACTCGCTTTGCCGCCCCGCTCGCTGCTCCCCCCGCTGCTCGGCAGCGGTGCCGCACGCTGATGAGCCAAACCCCTCCCACAGGGACAGCCCCGAGCTGCGGCGGCACCACCGGAGTGCCCGCGGAGTCTGATCGGAGAGCGGCACCAGCCCGAGTGCCCGCGGAGTCTGATCGGAGAGCGGCACCAGCCCGAGTGCCCGCGGAGTCTGATCGGAGAGCGGCACCAGCCCGAGTGCCCGCGGAGTCTGATCGGAGAGCGGCACCACCGGAGTGCCCGCGGAGTCTGATCGCAGAGCGGCACCGCCGGAGTGCCCGCGGAGTCTGATCGCAGAGCGGCACCGCCGGAGTGCCCGCGGAGTCTGATCGGAGAGCGGCACCAGCCCGAGTGCCCGCGGAGTGGCCGGGATGGGAGCGGCGGCGGCGGCACCCGGTGTCCCCGGGCAGTCCGAGGCGCCGGGGCAGGGAATGCGGGGCACAGGGGTGAGCAGCCCGGCGCTGCTGGTTCTTGTCCCTCTGCAGGCGGATTCCGAGCCGCAGCTGCTCCCGAGGCCGAACTCCCAAAGGCTTTGCCGGCGCTCCTGATGTATCGGCAGCAAGGTGCTGTTTGTTCCAGGCAGAGATGCCAGCTGTGAGCTGGATGAGAGTGGATCCTGCTCCATGCCTGGAGCTGTGAATGAGGCCCAGCATCCCCAGCCGCGGTTCCACACTAGCCTGGGATGCAGGAAACCACTTGGCGTCAGCAGGGGGATGCCACTTGTGAGTGTGCAGTGCGTGCAGATGTGGAGAATGGATTCTGCACCAGGGATGGGAGTGTGAGGGAGCCCCTGGGATCCCAAGGCAAATAAGCAAATCAGCAACAGCGCAAGTCTTGCCTCTTCAAGAGCACACCACGCAGTGCCCCTGGTGCTTTGCTGCTGGGCACACTGGGAGAGATCCTGGGAACACTGGGAGTGAACTGGGAGCACAGGGAATGCCAGGAGCAGTGGGAGTGACCAAGAAGGAGCACTGGGAGGGATATCAGGAGCCCTGGGAAGGAATAGTGCTCCCAGCTCCTGCCCAGTGCTCTCCCCATCCCTGCTGGGGCTTGCCAGGAAGAGGGATACTGGCAGGGAACTGGCAGGGAACTCCTCAGCACTCTGCAGGGTGCAGCAGCCCCAGGGGTGACCAGTGAGGAGGGAGAAGTGCTCCCAGTCCCTCCCCAGTGCCCCAAAAATGGGGGGTTGAGAGGAGAAAAGAAATTTAAATTTATGGGGGAAAGCTTTTCTGTCATTCTGTTTGAAGTTGGGAGGATCCCCATTGACCTGTGACTTGAAGGGTCTCAGTTAAAGGAAAACTCCTTTTTCATCATTTTGGGTGCCTCCCTCAGCAGGAAGTCACTGCTTTCCCTGATTTTCATGTTTAAATGGAAGGAGAAAAGCTTTAGGGTGCTGTTCCATGGGTCTGAATTGAGGGAAAGAGCCCCATTCTCATCATCTTCAGGTTCAAACTGAGAGAAAACACGGCTGTCCCTGCTTTTAAAGGGTTTCCCTTGAGAGGAGCCTCTTGATGTGCCATTTTAAGAGTTCCATCGAGGGCGACCCTCCATTTGAAGGGAATTCACAGGTGAAAAAGATGTCCAAAAGCTGCCAGAATGGTCCTTGTTGAGGGAAATTGAGGAGGAAACTGCATTTCCCTTCATTTTAGGATGCTAAATTGAGGAAAACCCCCCTTGATTCATGTTTTATTTGGTAAACTGAGGGGAGACCCTCCTTATGCATCATTTAGGGATCTCAATCGAAAGAGAACCTCCATTCTCCCCTTGATTCCAGGCTTTGAACTGGCGACAGGAGGGAGTTTGCCCTTGGTTCAATCCATGGAGCAATTGAAATAGAGCGGTGAGGATGGGCTGGCGCTGCCGGCTGGGCTCAGTTTCTCCCTGGGGATGGCAAACGCCGCCGGGCACCGAGCAATGCCGCCGCACGCCCGGCACTGCCTGTGCCGCGCCCGCCGGGCCCAGCGGGGCTGGAAGCTCCACGGAGCAGCTCAGCGCCCGCTCCGCGCTCGGCCCTCCGAGCCCGGCACGGAGCGGGGGCTCTGGACACATCCCCACGCTGGGGCACAGCCGCTGCTCGGGCCCGGGGATCCTTTATCCCCCTGTGCAGCTGCCAGGGGCCGAGGGAACAGTCCTGGTTCCGAGCCTGAAATCCTGCTGCTTTACCTCTCGTTCTCTTGCAATGGTTTGTGTGACAATAAATTCAAATAATTTTCCCCAGTCGTGTCTCTTATTCCGGCGACCGGTGAGTGATCTCTTCCTGGCCTTTTCCTGATCCTCGAGCCTTCCCTGCTGTGTTCTGTTGTCTGCCCAGGGGCAGCCGAGAGGCACAGAGCGCTTTTGCTGGCCCTGGGCAGCTGGCCAAGCCCAGTCCAGTCCAAGAATCCCGGCGGCAATTCACTGCGGAAAGCCCCAGAAGCCCCTCCCCCTCCTAGGCCGCAGCTGTTCTTTTAAACCACCGGTTTTACGGGAAAGGGACCAGATCTGACCGGAGGTGACCTCTGCCTCCTCCCCGCCCCTCGCTGCTTGCCCCGCCCGCTGATTGATCAAAACAGCCAAAACCCCCCCACACCGACACCGGTATTTAAACGCGGGGGCACCTGCCCTGGCCGCCGTTTCTGCTGGAGAGCCCGGTCAGCCGTGGCGGAGCTCGGAGGCGGCTCCAGCCCAGGGGCGACCCGCGGTCGGTGCTGCCCCAGCTCGGGGCTCGCTGCGGGGGGAGGGGGCCGCGGTGAGGGGCGGGGGGCTCTGGCGAGTTCCTTGTGCCGGCTTCCCCCGTGTCCCCCCTGCGCTGAGATCGCCGAGGGATCCATTGTAAGAGTTCCATTGAGGAGGAGCCTCCTTTTGAAGGGACCTTCACAGATTAAAAAGATGCCCAAAAGCCCCCAGGATGGTCTTCATTGAGGGAAATTGAGAACGAAACTGCATCTCCACTCATTTTAGGAGGCTAATTTGAGGAAAATTCCCCCTTGATTTGTCACAATACAAACAGCCAGGACTCCGTTTCTTCATTCAGAAAAGGCTCATCTTTTCTGCACAGCTCATACTTTATAGGATTATCAGCTGGCACCGTGTTAGATATAACTGGCTAACAATACCCTGACAGTTCATTGGTCAGTAAATGGCATTTTGCATTTCCACTAAACCTCTCTGTTTTTGGTTAGTTTACATATATTCTTCACTGATTCTCATGGGACAGATTTCTTGGTTTTTCAGGTGTGAACCTGTTTTTCTTTACAACAGTTCTGCAGACTGATTCTCATTCCTCTGAATCTGTCTCATGGGAATTAACAGACAAACTGTGAGCTGCACCCAGCCCAATCAGCAGGCCTAAACCATGGTATTGTAAGGCCTTAGTTAATAGGATCTCTACCTATATGCAACAATTCCCCTTCTTTTGTTAAAAAAAAAAAAAAAAAAAAGCTTACATATGTTAAAACACTTTGCTCCTGTGAGATTACAATCTTTATAAGGTTATTACTGATTATCTATTAGGTACAGGATAAGACACATTAAAGACAGGTTACATTCAATCAATGCCCCAATTTTGTATTCTCAAGCACAATCATGTCGCTGACAGAGTCTTCAAGCATGGGAGAACACAAAGATAATGTCCAATGTCCCTTAGGGAATGGAAACAAATGACCATAGCTCTAAAGTCCCTGTGGCTGGAACTCAGGGGTCCTGCTGCCCAGGTAGGAGGAAGCCCAGCAGCTGGAGATGTTGACCTTGGCACCACTGAATGCCTTTCTGGAAGCCTGGAGCAGGGAATAGCCAAAGAGGGTTGGTAGAACACAATATCAGGGTGGGAAATACTGTAGGACAGAAGGCCTCTGTTGCCAATTTCCTCTCCCAGTCTCCAGGCACAGCCATGTGCTGGCAGTCCTGCCTCTGTCCCTGTCCTGGCCACCAAGGCTGAGTGGTGACAAGGTCACCTCTCCTCTCCCTGGGTCTCACTTTCTTGGAGGCCATTGATGTCTGATCAGGTGAGCAGGTGACCCCTTTAACCCTGCTGATGATAAAACACATGCACTCCTTCTCCCTCAGTCCATCATCCAGCCAGGCCTTGCCCTTGCACACTCAGCTGGAGATCCTCATATGTGGGACTTGGCCCAGCTGTGACTCAGACTCAGCAGGATTTTCCCCAAAAAGAGCCAGGCACTGGTTTCAAGCCCTGGGAATCATTTGTTTAATTCAGGGCCAGCCTGAGAGCTCCCCCATCAGCCTTTGGTGGTTTTATGTTAAGTTGCCCAAGTTCTGCTCCCCTAGTGCTTCCTTGTTTCCCCTCTCTGGTTATAGTTCTAGAATGTTCCACCCCTGAGTGTATATATTGTTGCTTCCCCTTTGTTTGGGGTTTCTGGATCCTGCCCCTTTTACTGTGCACGGCTCCTCCCCGTTTGCTGTTTCTCACCCTTTATTAAAGTTCTTTCTGGGCAGCTCCATCGAACCCGCTCCTTTTCATTTTCACCACCCTCGCCTGAAGTCAGGGAACCAGAGAGGTTTGTCACAGCCACCCTCACTGTGACACTGACAGAAAAGCTTTTAAAATACTTTTAGAATAAATATTGCATTATTCAGACATTCTTTAGGAGCCAGTTCCACTTTCTTTTTGTTTTAAAAATAACATGCATGTCTCTTGCTATGAACATGAAGGGAACATCAAAAGAATATATGCAGTGAAACAAGAAACTGACAGTAATCAAGAATAAGTCAGATAATGCATGTAATTAATAACAAATGTGATATTGGATGATTATCAGTGTGTTAAATACTGCACCATCACCCAGAGGCTGCAGCAGCTGCCAAACCTCATTTCAGTGAGGACCTGGAGAGCCATTCCCAGGAAAGGTGTCCAAGCTCACTTTAAAAATAGATCCAGCTGTCCTGTTGTTAGAGGGTCAAATTGCCAAGTCCAAGAGACTTGAATACAGTTCTGAGGCAGAAAACATCTGGGTTTGTTGGCAATTTTCCAACCAGGTAGAGCCAGGGCCTGGCCAGAGCCCAGACCCTCATTGGGAGGGTCTCCCTCACATTCCTTAACAACAAATCCCTCAATAACAGCAGCTGTGAGATGCCCTAAACACAGCAAACTGCTGGAGTGCTCCTGTGAGAATAACTGGGGCTGTGTCTGATTGCCACAGGGCAGAAGCTGTCTTGCCCTCAGCAGGGCACAGCCCTGGCCCATCAGGATGGGTCACAA
Source organism: Fringilla coelebs (assembly GCF_963513975.1). Lineage (NCBI taxonomy): Eukaryota > Metazoa > Chordata > Aves > Passeriformes > Fringillidae > Fringilla > Fringilla coelebs. The sequence continues at coordinate 3,306,939 of NC_140066.1, read as the reverse complement.
AAGGGTCAGCAAAGACCACAGGAGCTCAGCTCAGATGGGGCTTTTGACAGAGCCCAGACATCTTATCCTGGAGCTCTGAAAACACAGGAAAATGATGAGACAGCCCTGGGTCAAGGCACAGCAACCCTGCTGGAACAAGAGGAGGGCCCAAAGGCTGAGAAGGCAGTGCAGGGAAGGGCTGCAGGCAGCCTGGGCACAGAGATGCACCTGCAGCTGGGGAACAAACCAGAGAGATCCCAAAGTGACACCAGTCTGTAGACAGTCACACAAAGAGATGGCACAGCTCATGAAAAGCCAGCTATCAATAAGGTAATGATCCCTTATGAATAATGCCTGTTCTAAAAATGAGTGAATTGACATGATGGAACCAATAGATCAGCAGTGCCTGTCTCAGGAATTGCAGACAATATTCTTCCAGCATTCCTGTATCCATACCAGTGAAACACTGAACAGCTGACAATGGATAACAGCCATAATGTAGAACAACCCCCCACTCTGCTGTGTTATCTATGGAAGATAAACCAGAAGAGATCACAGTGAATGATCCTGTCAGGCAGTGCAGCACTGACACCTGTGCAACCTGTGAGATTTTGTTTTCTTTCTTTGGAAGTATGGGATTATTTTTCTCTCTTTTTCTGTTTAAACTTTTTATGGGATTACAGTTATTTTAATATTTATTTTAGTATGGAAGTTTTTGTTTGATATTAATTTGAATACATTCATTTTTTTATAGCTTCATGTCTTATAGGAAAAAAGGAGGGTTTTTTCTTCAAAGTTTATAAGAGGGTTTCAGTTTTAAAATTAGGTATTTTCCCCTATTTTTTGTTTGGGATTTAACTTCTTCTTTACAGATTTTGATGTTTGTGAGAAATGCATATTTTTTGATTGGCTTTTCACAAATATTCAAATTAATATTGTATGTGTTATGTTAGAAAGTGATGCTGTATTAATTTTCTTAATTCGTGTGCTAAATATAGTTTTAGGTTATAACATAATGTTAAAATAGAAACTATGCTATGGAAGATACTTTTTTTAAGAAAGAACTCGCAGCGAGATAGCAGCCACAGGACACCTCAGTCTTTCAGAGGAAGAGAATTTATTGCTCCATTATCGAGTTCTTCCTGCCTTGCTCATCCCTGAGGATGCCATCAGGACTCAGAGGAAGAAGCTGACATTGCTCAGCCAGAATCCTGTGTGTGAATGGAATTGATGCATCATGGATGAGCTGTATGAATGTGCAACAGGCTGCTGCTTTTAAGGGTCAATCCTCTGTTAACGTGGGGCCTTTTTCGGGCTTATTTTGCCCAGAAAGAGGCACCTGGACTGTCCATAACTCCTTGTTTCTATTGTCTCAAATCGTCCTGATTGAAATTGTCCAAAATTTTTATTACTCTAATTATATTGCTATTTTTATAGACATTTTATTCGTATTAAACTCTTAACATTTTAAAAACAAGTGACTGGCGTTTTTCACAATGTTTTTAAGTTGTTTTTTACATGCTTGTATCTTGGTTTTTGTTTTGTTTTTTTTTTACTCGCGGGAGGATTGAAGTGTTGAAGTTTTTTGGGAGAGTCTACGTGACGGGAAGATGCAGTTGGGACTGTTAAGACTGATTTCCTGCTTGGCCTATGTTTTTTCCTGTGGTTAATTTCCTCTGCAGGGTGCCTCTGTGTGGATGGTTAGGAGGGGATTTGATAAGATCTTCCCGGCCGCAGCCAGCCCTGCTCCTTTCTGGTCTCCACAGTCCCCTCCCGTTCCTGCCCGGTACCCGCCGGGCCCGGCCAGAACCGACCGGGGCCGGTGGGGGGAACGGGCACGGCCCGGGGGAAGGAGCCCGGCCCGGGGGCTGGGGCCGGGGCCCGCCACCTCCTCGCCGACTGGAAAAGAAAGAGCAGGTTCTTGGGTTTTTTCGTCTTTAACATGTTTGTTTCACAGAGCCGTGTCCAGCTTCTCAGCAGTTCAACAGAAATTTTTCTCCTATTCCAAACCACAACAACTACTGAAGCACACAAATACTAGGACTGCTACTACAAAGTGCAGAAATGACTGGAAATTCTACTGGCAGTAAGAGTAATCATGTCTAATGGTTTCTTTGTGTGCAGTCATATTTTCAAGATGAGTCACACAAACCAAACTGCTTGAGGCAGAGAGCATTGCAGTGCACTGTGAGATGCTTTTTCAGCGAGAGGAGGGAAAAGCAGAAGCTTCTGCCAACTCTCTGTCTTCTCACAGTAATGACCTTCTAGTAGTACTGACAGTATGCTACAAGAGCAGATTGAAAATTAGAGTGAGAAACGACCCTCTCTTTTAAAATTTTCAAAAGGTGTATTAAACCTTGACAAAAATAACAACAAAAGACCGAATAAGGGAAAACCACAGCGCTGGGAGCCCAGCCCTGCTCTCCTGTGGTTTGCAGCCTGTCAGCTCAGTGACAAAAGTGCTGCCCCCGGTGTGACACAGGTAACCCTGGCTCTCCCAAAGTCTGTCAGCAGCTGACAGAGGTGCTCGCTGTCCATCGGTGAAGATGCTTTTGTGTCCCTTGGCGGGAGGGCAGGCGGTGCCAGCCGAGCCTCTCAGCGCCCAGCCTGCCCTTCCCCCAGGGCCCCGACTGCTGGGGCTGCTGCAAGGGCAGGGGAAGGGGCAACGTGGGGTCATATTGTAATAACATCGCTATCTTAGTGATGTTATTCAGCTTAACATCCACATAACAGCTACCTCTTAATTCTGAGAGCCAACATGGTTCCTGCATAACACTGGCATTCACAGAGAAAGGGACAGGAAGGCAGGTAATGGTGAAAGGGACAGGAAGGCAGGTAATGGTAAAAGGGATGAGAAAAACAAAGCACACACAAAGAGAGTGCTTGACATTTTTGTTTCTTCTCCTTTTATCTCTGGGGACTTCCTACTTGCTCTCAGTCTTGTAAGTGTAATGACATACTCTGTAAACAGGGGCCACCTCCTTGACAAATTAACCACGGGCTTTCCTGTACAGAATGTCAAAACAACTGCTCACTTTGAAAATTTAAGAGATTTATTAACCTTAACAAAAATACAACAATGAACTACAGAAGGAAAAAACTGCAACACTGGAAACTGCCCCTCATGCACACCACGAGGCTCAGCCTTTTATACCCCTGGGGTTGCATCGGCCAGCCCTGGCCCCCCCAAAGTCTGTCACTGTCAGCCAGCTCTTCTTTCCCTTTTATCGGTGGGGACTGCTTTCCTGTAACTGCACTGGAGGTCAGGTGTTGCCATGCTCACCCCCTCAGCACCCCCTGAGCTTTTCCATTCCCCACTGCCCCATGCAAGGGACACATGTGCAGCCTTCTCTCTGCCTGTCCTAGACACCCCCGGGTGTCTGATGGCAACAATACAGTGGAAAAGGGAACTATGGGGAGGACAGAAGACATCTAAACTACAGTAACATAACTATACATCATTACAGCTTTTCTTAATATTCACACAATAGTTATCTTTTAACTGTGAGAGCCAGTCATCTCAATCATCTTTTTATCCATCTATTACAAGAAGAAGAAGACAAGACAAAAAAAACCCCAAAAAACCCCCCCAAAACCCGTAAAGGGAGAAAGAAAGAAGCAGCTTTGGCTTCTTCTCGGAGAACAGAAGCAAATGAACAGCTTGCACCCTTGGCACACCAGCCCAGCAGCAGCTGAGCTCCCTGCGGGCTCCCCCCGCCCGTGCGGCTCCAGGCCGGCACTGCAGAGATCTCCGCAGCCCCCGGGCGCTCCCGGGCCAGCCCTGCCGGGCGCCACTGCCCCGACACCTTCCAGCCGGGTTTTCTCTCGTCACAGCTCAAGTCTTGCCTCTTCAAGAGCACACCACGCAGTGCCCCCAGTGCTTTGCTGCTGGGAGCACTGGGAGAGATCCTGGAACACTGGGAGGGAACTGGGAGCACAAGGAATGCCAGGAGGGAGCTGGGAGGGAGAGTGGGAGCAGCGGGAGTGACCAAGAAGGAGCACTGGGAGGGATATCAGGAGCCCTGGGAAGGAATAGTGCTCCCAGCTCCTGCCCAGTGCTCTCCCCATCCCTGCCGGGGCTTGCCAGGAAGAGGGATACTGGCAGGGAATTGGCAGGGAACTCCTCAGCACTCTGCAGGGTGCAGCCAGGGGTGACCAGTGAGGATGGGGGAAGTGCCCTCAGTCCCTCCCCAGAGCCCCCCCCAAAAGGTGGGATTATGAGGAGAAAAGGGATGGAAATGGAGGGGGAAAGCTTTTCTGTAATTGTGTTTGAACTGGGGCGGATCCCCATTCATCTATGATTTGAAGGGTCTCAATTTAAGGAAAACGCAACATTTCCATTATTTTGGGTGTCTCCCTTGTCAGGCAATCAGTTTTCCCTGATTTTCATGTTTAAATGGAAGGAGAAAAGCTTTAGGGTGCTGTTTGACTTGAGGGAAAGAGCCCCATTTTCATCATCTTCAGGTTCAAACTGAGAGCAAACGTGGCTGTCCCTGGTTTTAAAGGGTTTCCCTTGAGAGGAGCCTCTTGATGTGCCATTGTAAGAGTTCCATTGAGGGGGAACCCTCCATTTGAAGGGACCTTCACAGGCGAAGAAGATGTGCAAAAGCCCCCAGAATGGTCTTTCTACAGGGGAAACTGTATTTCCCCTATTTTTAGGACACTAAATTGAGGAAAACCCCGATTCACTTTTTACTCGGGATTAAACTGAGGGGAGACCCTCCTTATGCATCATTTAGGGATCTCAATCGAAAGAGAACCTCCGTTCTCCCCTTGATTCCAGGCTTTGAACTGGCGACAGGAGGGAGTTTGCCCTTGGTTTAATCCATGGAGCAATTGAAATAGAGCGGTGAGGACGGGCTGGCGCTGCCGGCTGGGCTCAGTTTCTCCCTGGGGATGGCAAACGCCGCCGGGCACCGAGCAATGCCGCCGCACGCCCGGCACTGCCTGTGCCGCGCCCGCCGGGCCCAGCGGGGCTGGAAGCTCCACGGAGCAGCTCAGCGCCCGCTCCGCGCTCGGCCCTCCGAGCCCGGCACGGAGCGGGGGCTCTGGACACATCCCCACGCTGGGGCACAGCCGCTGCTCGGGCCCGGGGATCCTTTATCCCCCTGTGCAGCTGCCAGGGGCCGAGGGCACAGTCCTGGTTCCCAGGCTGGAACCCTGCTGCTTTGCCTCTTTACCTCTTTCAATTATTGGTTTGATAATAAATTCAAATAATTCCCCCCAGTCGTGTCTCTTATGGTGAGTGATTTCTCCCTGGCCTTTTCCTGATCCTCGACCCTTTCCTGCTGTGTTCTGTTGCGGACCCAGGAGGGAGAGGCACAGATCGCTTTTGGTGGCACCAGGCACGTGGCCCGGCCCAGCCCAAGAATCCCTGCGGTGATTCACTGTTGAGAGCCCCAGAAGCAGCTTCCTGGGGCTCTGGTTCTTCACCAGCTTCTCCTGCGTGGGCCCCTTTTCCTCAGCAAGGTTTTTGCAGGACAGGAGTTACCTGACTGCTCTCCTCGCCTACCTTCTGCTTCTGAATATGCTCCTGACTTTGGCTCTCAGCGTGACACGGAAAGAAAAGCGAAAGCGAAACGGCGCTGGTGATTTGCATGAAGCGTCCTGGCTGCCCTTCGCTCTCTCCTCCCGTCCCATCTCCGCCCTTCGCTGTTTTCCTCGAGGCTGATTGCCGATACGGGCAAAAGTCATATTGGGTCTGTGCTGCGGCAGCAGCCCGAGTCAGCTCCACTGCCGGGGAGTATGCTGCAGTACTAGATTCAATCAGCGCTATTGCCCGGAGTCTGTCCCGCGACACCAGCGGCAGTGCCCGCTGTGTCTGGCCGGGACCGGAGCAGCGGCGGCGTCACCCGGAGCCCGGCGAGGCGGCGACGGAGTTCGGCGGCGGCTCCAGCCCAGGTGCGACCCGCGGTCGGTGCTGCCCCAGCTCGGGGCTCGCTGCGGGTGGAGGGGGCCGCGGTGAGGGGTGGGGGGCTCTGGTGAGTTCCTTGTGCCGGCTCCCCCCGTGTCCCCTCTGCGCTGAGATCGCCGAGGGAGCGGCTGCCCGCGGTCTCCTCCTTACCCGGATCGCTGGGGACGAGCCGGTGCCGCGGCAGCGATGGCTCATCCCGGCTGCTCTTGGTAGGATGGAGGCGGCTGCACCGTGCCCGGGACAGTTCCCGGCCGTGCGGCACCGGGCTGGGGGCCGCTGCTCGGGCGGGAGGTGTCCGTGCCACCCGTGTCTGGGCTGGCACGGGATGAACTTGAACGTGCCTCAGAGCTCAAAGCGCTGCAGGCGGCGAGTGCGGGCAGAAAGCGCCGCATCCTGCCTGCTCCGGGGCCGAGGCTTCTCGGCGCTGCCCTGTGTGCCAGGAGCCGCTCCGTGTTCACGGGCAGGGAGCCACAGCGGCCGTGCCGGCGCTCGGTGTCGCCGGGCTCCGAGGTGCCGGGGCAGGGAATGCGGGGCACAGTGGTGAGCAGCCCGGCGCTGCTGGTTCTTGTCCCTCGGCAGGCGGACTCCGAGCCGCAGCTGCCCCGGGCCAGCAGCACCCGGCAGCTCGCAGGGCGGGAGAGGGGCCGGGGTGAGGAGGAGAGGCCCAGAGCGCTTTTGCTGGCCTCGGGCACCTGGCCCGACCCGGCCCAGCCCAGGAATCCTTGCCATCATTCCCTGCACCACTTCCCGGCCCCACGGCGGCTCCGGCTCCACGGGCAGGCGGCTCCAGGAGCTCAGAGTGGGCAAAATGGGAGCGAGGGAGACGAGGCAGCCGGTGCCAGTGGGTGAAAAGTCTTTGCTGGAGCTGGCAGGGAGAGGAGGAGGTGGGAGAAAGTGGAGCAAGGTAAAGCGGAGAGAAAGAGGGACAAGGCTGGAGCTGTGGAAGGCGGCAGAAATGGCCATGGGGCAGGCGGGCATTTTGCTTTCCAGGTCTGTGAGAGGAAACAAAATACGTGCTGATTACATTTACGAAAAGAGAGGAGAAATATCAGGTAGTGGAAATCGGTGACAATTGGGATTTATTTGATGTGCTTCAACCCAAAAGGCTCCGTGGGGGGAAGAACGGACGGCGGGGGCTGCCGTCCGGAAAAACCCGCGCGAAGGCAAAGGGCCCCAGGCCGGGGGGCCTGGAACAAAACGCTTAAATGGAATGTGCGCGGTGTCTGAGGGCGTTCGCCTCCCCCACGGTCGCTGCACACGGCCCTTCCCCCCCCCCACCCAATGCACACGGCCCTTCCCCCCCCCACCCAATGCACACGGCCCTTCCCCCCCCCCCCACCCAATGCACACGGCCCTTCCTTCCTCCACCCCCCGCCATGCACACGGCCCTTTCCTTCCCTCCCCCTCCCCCGCCATGCACTCGGCTCTTCTCTTCCACTGCACGCGGCCCTTCCAGTCTTCGCCCCCGCTGCACACGGCCCTCCCCTCGCTGCTTCCCCTCACGCTGCTGAGGGTGGAATCGGCCAAAACCCCTCCCACAGCGCCCTGGGCTCTGAGTTATGCCGGAATGGGCGGGCACAATGGTTCGTTTAGTTCCGGAGCTGCAGCGGCGCCAGTGAGGCGATGGCGGAGCTGGGAGGCGGCTCCAGCCTAGGGGCGACCCGCGGTCGGTGTTGCCCCAGCTCGGGGCTCGCTGCGGGTGGAGGGGGCCGCGGTGAGGGGCGGGGGGCTCTGGCGAGTTCCTTGTGCCGGCTTCCCCCGTGTCCCCGCTGCGCTCAGATCGCGCAGGGAGCCGCTGCCCGCGGTCTCCTCTGTGCCCGGATCGCCGGGGACGAGCCGGTGCCGCGGCTGCGATGGCTCATCCCGGCTGCTCTCGGTAGGACGGAGGCGGCTGCTCCGTGCCCGGGACAGTTCCCGGCCGTGCGGCACCGGGCTGGGGGCCGCTGCTCGGGCGGGAGGTGTCCGTGCCACCCGTGTCTGGGCTGCCACGGGATGAACTTGAACGTGCCTCAGAGCCCAAAGCGCTGCAGGCGGCGAGTGCGGGCAGAAAGCGCCGCATCCTGCCTGCTCCGGGGCCGAGGCTTCTCGGCGCTGCCCTGTGTGCCAGGAGCCGCTCCGTGTTCACGGGCAGGGAGCCACAGCGGCCGTGCCGGCTGCGTTAGAATTTAGTCCTAGCCTTTCCTTTCCTCCTCCATTTTCTTTTCTGTTCGAATGTGAAGAGGCCTCCACTGCCTCCCTATTTCCTTCCACTCTCGCTTTCCAGGTCCTGTTTCCCAGGCCTTGTTCTTTCCTTATAAAACCCTCGATAACCCGTTCCCCACTTAAGGCTTTGTTGGATTCTTGTTTTTCTACCTTCTGGCTGCTGTGGGTGCAGGTCTGGCTGTGAGGAGCACACCCTGCTCCCTCTGCTCCAGAAACCAGCCTTGCAGGTATCCCACTCTCCTGCTGCTGAGGGCTTCCTTAGGCTCTTGTTGAAATGAAAAATATCCAGGAAACTTTTTCTTTCTTGAGTTTAGAATGGTTTTGGTAATTCTTTGAGGGGTGAGCATGATGGTTAAAATCCCACTGTGCAAATGAAGGTTTTCCCCTTTTTCCCCCACTCCATGCTCCATCCTCTCCCTTACATTGTCATCTCAACAACTGCTAAGGAAACCTTTCTCATCTTGTCAATTGGCAATGCAACTGCTCTTTAATTCAGGTTTAAAACAGGTTTTAAAGTCAGGCTCTGCCCAGGCTATTGATTTGCATTTTGGATGAAGTTGTTGGTGCTTCCCAAGCTCGGTGCTGCTTTAAAGCCTTTCTGCAAGGCTCAAAGAATGACCCTAGCAGGGAGTGCAGGAGCCTTGTGCACTCCTTGCTTAGAAATGGAGTGCATTACACCAGGTTCCTTTGAATGCCATCTGGAGTCAGTGAAATTAAGGCCCTGGAATTCCTTTGGGAAATGCTCCATTTAGGACAGACCCACACTGCCAGAAGCTGTTTGTCTGATGGTCAGTTCGTGCTCTGGTCAGTGCAGGGCCAGCCCCTCAAGGAATGCATGAGCCAAAGCCAGCAAGGAGAGGAAAAGACTCGAGCTGAGCTCAGAGAGCTGGGCAGAGGAAATGCCACAGATGTGCCTGGAGCATGGCCCTCTCCAGCAGCTTTTCTTACAGTTCAATGGTCAAAAAGCCAAAGGAATTTGGGATCTGGCTTGTAATGGCAGAGGGGATGAGCTCCCTTACTGGAACTCAGGCACTGGAGTGCCACAAGCCTGCAGCCAGATTGCTTCTCCTTCAGCTTAAATTCAATGGGTGATTTTTTTGGTGTTTTTTTTTGTTGTTGTTGTTTGTTTGTTGGTTTTTGGTTTTGTTTTGTTTTTCTGATCTTTTTTTTTTTCTATTAAAGTATTCTTAGAGATGCTACAAGTGAAAGAACAGAACAGGAATAGGCTGGAGCACCACTGGCACAGTAATTGGTATTTTACTCTTCCTCTTTTCCCTTTGAAAATATATGTAGATAACATGAACTGTTAAACTCTGTGGTTTGGGACAAGCAGTCTTTTTTCCCTTACTTTGGAGGAGATACGCGAGTCCTGAGATGCTGGGCCAATGCTCCCTGCATTTTATTTATGTTTTCACAATTAAAGAAGGGGCAGATAAGATTGACAAGGAAGGTACAACTCAGGAGCTCACCAGGCAGCAGCCTCCAAACTCTTTGGCTGATGCAGAGAGCAGTAGGGTGTGAAGACTGCTTTCCAGTGTGAGATTAATCCATAATAACCTGCTCACTGACATGAAAGTCACTTCTTAGAAGCCACTTGTTATTTCCTGAGCTGCAAGAGCTGGAGTGTTTGACAGAGCCCGGGCAGAATGATGAAGAATATTCCTGTCAGATTTCTCCTTCTCTTCCTGTGCCAGCAAGAGAAACCCATCCTCGGTAAGGGTTTTGTTCCTGCGTGCCAGTGTGTAGTTTTCCCAGCCGGGTTTTCTCTCCTCACAGCTCAAGTCTTGCCTCTTCAAGAGCACACCACGCAGTGCCCCCGGTGCTTTGCTGCTGGGAGCACTGGGAGAGATCCTGGAACACTGGGAGGGAACTGGGAGCACAGGGAATGCCAGGAGCAGTGGGAGTGACCAAGAAGGAGCACTGGGAGGGGTATCAGGAGCCCTGGGAAGGAATAGTGCTCCCAGCTCCTGCCCAGTGCTCTCCCCATCCCTGCTGGGGCTTGCCAGGAAGAGGGATACTGGCAGGGAACTGGCAGGGAACTCCTCAGCACTCTGCAGGGTGCAGCAGCCCCAGGGGTGACCAGTGAGGAGGGGGAAGTGCCCCCAGTGCCCCCCAAATATGGGGGGTTGAGAGGAGAAAAGGGATTTAAATGGAGGGGGGAAAGCTTTTCTGTAATTGTGTTTGAACTGGGGAGGATCCCCACCGACCTGTGAATTGAAGTGTCTCGATTGAAGGACAACACACCTTTTTTGTCATTTTGGGTGCCTCCCTTGGTGGTGCCTCTCTTGGTGTCACCTCCATTTTCCATAATTTTCATGTTTAAATGGAAGAATACCTTTAGGGTGCTCTTTGAATTGAGGGAAAGAGCCCCATTTTCACCGTCTTCAGGTTCAAACTGAGAGCAAACACAGCTGTCCCTGGTCTGAAAGGGCTTCCCTTGAGAGGAACCTCTTGATGTGCCTCTGTTCCATCGAGGGGGACCCTCCATTTCAAGCGATCTTTAGAGACTAAAAAGATGTCCAAAAGCCCCCAAAATGGTCTTTCTTCAGGGAAGTGGAAGGGGAAACTGCATTTGCCCTCGTTTTAGGATGGTAAATTGAGGCAAATCCCCTTCTGTGAGAATAACTGGGGCTGTGTCTGATTCCCACAGAGCAGAAGCTGCCTTGCCCTCAGCAGGGCACAGCCCTGGCCCATCAGGATGGGTCACAAAAGGGTCAGCAAAGACCACAGGAGCTCAGCTCAGATGGGGCTTTTGACAGAGCCCAGAGATCTTATCCTGGAGCTCTGAAAACACAGGAAAATGATGAGACAGCCCTGGGTCAAGGCACAGCAACCCTGCTGGAACAAGAGGAGGGCCCAAAGGCTGAGAAGGCAGTGCAGGGAAGGGCTGCAGGCAGCCTGGGCACAGAGATGCACCTGCAGCTGGGGAACAAACCAGAGAGATCCCAAAGTGACACCAGTCTGCAGACAGTCACACAAAGAGATGGCACAGCTCATGAAAAGCCAGGTATCAATAAGGTAATGATCCCTTATGAATAATGCCTGTTCTAAAAATGAGTGAATTGACATGATGGAACCAATAGATCAGCAGTGACTGTCTCAGGAATTGCAGACAATATTCTTCCAGCATTCCTGTATCCATACCAGTGAAACACTGAACAGCTGACAGTGGATAACAGCCATAATGTAGAACAACCCCCCACTCTGCTGTGTTATCTATGGAAGATAAACCAGAAGAGATCACAGTGAATGATCCTGTCAGGCAGTGCAGCACTGACACCTGTGCAACCTGTGAGAGGATCAAGGGCCCAACAAACTGTATCTGCTTCTACCCAAAAGCAGGGGTTTATCAGTGCTTCATCACAGCTGTTTCAGTCGGATCTGTCTTATCTCTAGAACAAAATAAAAATAACCACATCTTGCAATGTAAACAAACATATTTAAACAAAATTTACTTAGGACTTAAAATCAATTCCAGTGTAATTCAATGTCTCCTCAGTAGAATTAGAGGTACATTTAAGAGAACTTAACGTTAAGATCTTTAATACTGAATAAAAACTGATCTTAATAAAACTGGAATAGAACATGAAATGGCTTAAAGTGAAGAAGACTGAAACTTGACCTTGTCCAAACTCAACAACGTCCAAACTTGACAGAAATCCACCTCAACATAAATGACTCTTATAAAGTTAACTCAGTAGAGTAATAAAACTTAACATTACTCAGGCCTAGCTTTGCTTAATCTTAGCAATGCTAAAATCGAATTCCAATAAAACATAACTAAACTAACAATATCCTTAAAAGTTCTGGGTACTACAAAATGTAACTTATTCTGGGTATTACAAAATGTAACTTATTCTGATGCTATTAATACCAAAAGGCATTGAAAATGTGAACCAAGTGTGGCTGAAATAGCAGCATGATGGATTTACTGGATGGATTAGAAAAGTGTGACAAATATGTTGGCCACATGTAATTTAAGACTGAGAAAAATTCATGGTAGCTGCAAATTTTAAGGAACCATAAGTTTACTAAGACCTTATTAAGTGCAATTGTACGGAAAGAAACAACAGTGCAGAATTTAGCAAACCGTCCAAACAACTTGGAGCTTCTCGAGGTTGTATTTAGCGTATGACCATATGGTCAATGTTATCAGCGTTTCTCTTAAAGAAATTAGATTGTGTTATGCTGTAAATTACAATGAGGCACTGCATTTACCGCTTTGAATCTCTCCAGTAACAATTCTCGGAGAAATCAGAGTTCACGAAAAACACAAGATGAACTTTAGAAAAGCATTCCAACACATTTTTACGGCATCCTAGCACACGGTGCGTGAGGCTTCAGTAATCAGGGGCACTCAGAGCCCTTCCGGCAGATGCCGGGGGTTCGCTCCGCCGGACGGGGGGAGCCACGGGGGGCAGTGAGGTCGCCCGGGGCCAAGCGGAGCCGCCGTGCCCGCCGGGCAAAGCCGAACCCCGGCAGTGGGGAAGCCCGGGCGGCAGCGAGGGGCTCGGCGGGGAAAGCCGAGCTGCGACCCCGCCCGGGGCTCGGGGTGAGGCGGGGCAGCCCCGCGCCTGCCGACACCGCCGGGGTTTGCATTGCGCTCGGCCGAGCCGAAGGCACTCGGGTTCTGATCCCCGGTGCGGGCCGGCAGCGCCGGGAGGCGGCAGAACGGCGAAGGAACCGATCCGGGAGAAGGCAGCGGGGAGCGCCGGGGAGAGGGGACGGGGTGAAAGATGGCCGCGGCACAGGTCCGAACTGCGCATGCGAGCAGCGCTGCCGAGCCGCGATTGGCTGTGCTTCCGAACGCTGATTGGTCCAAATCTGCCCAAAGCCTTGACGTACCACCTCACCGACGTCTAGCTTTGTGTGTCCGTGTCCTGTCGGTCAGGGCGGGAAGGCAGCTGTGGCGGCAATAGCAGTCTGAGGCCTCGGCCCGGCTGCGACCCTCTGTCGGTGCTGCCCCAGCTCGGGGCTCGCTGTGGGCGAGGGGGTCGCGGTGAGGCGCGAGGTTTCCGGCGAGTTCCTTGTGCCGGTTTCCCCCGTTCACAGACAGGGACCCAAAGCGCCTCTTGAGGTCCTCAGTGTCGCCGGGCTCCAAATCCCCGGGGCAGGGAACGTAGCAGCTCCTGGTCCAGGGGCGAAGCCGCCTTTATCCGAGCCGGGCCGACAATAGGGCCCTCTCGCGTCAGCGACGGGGGCGGGGACGGCACCGGGGCGGGGACGGCGTGTCGGGGGTGGGCTGGGAGCGAGGCCTGCCCGGGGGCAGCAGGGGAGGCCCAGAGCGCTTTTGCTGGCCCCGGCACCTGGCTCAGCCCAGCCCAAGAATCCCTGCCATCATTCCCTGCACCATCACCCGGCCACACGGCGGCTCCGGCTCCGCGGGCAGGCGGCTCCAGGAGCTCAGAGTGGGCAAAATGGGAGCGAGGGAGAGGAGGCAGCCGGTGCCAGCGGGTGAAATGGCTTTGCTGGAGCTGGCAGGGAGAGGAGGAGGGAGAAAGTGGTGCCAAGGAAAGGGGAGAGAAAGAGGGACAAGGCTGGAGTGATGGAATTTGCCAGGGATGGCTCTGGGGCAGACAGGCATTTTGCTTTCCAGCTCTGTGGGAGGAAAGGAAAAACTGTCAAATCCAACCGGGAAAAGAGGAGTGAAACAGTAGATGGTGGATACTGCGATTCATTTTCTCTGCCTGAGATACAAAGGCTCTGCTGGGGGGGGAGTGCCACAGTGGCTTCTGTCCTGACACACCAGTATTAAGAAAAAGGGACCCATGCCAGAGAACCTGGAGAAGAAGAGAAGAACCTCAGCTACCAGGGAAGCTTCTTCTCGAGGTCTCCTCTGTTGCAGGCCGTGACCATCCACTCTTCCCCCGTGGTACATGATTGGCCCCTTGCCGCTTTCTCGCACTGATTGTTCAAATTGGCCAAAAGCCGCCCCCACACCCACATCGGCTCTAAACTACAGCAGCAGTGGCCGTGCCCTCTGTGTCTGGCGGGGACTGGAGCAGCAGCGGCGGGTGGTGCCTTTGTGTCATTCTGCAGCGGCTTGTCTCCACAGCCAGAGCTGGCACCTCCGGCCTGAGCCTCGGGGTCCCGCGGGGCCGGCACCAGCAGTGACTGCTCATCGTGTCCCTTCCAGGGTGCCATCAGCGCCGGTGTCAAGCTGCTCCCAAGGCCGAACTCCCAAGGGCTTTGCCGGCACTCCCAATGTCTCCGGAGCAAGGTGCTGATTATTCCAGGCAGAGAGATGCCAGATGTGACCAGGAGGAGACTGAATCCTGCTCCATTCCTGGAGCTGCAAATGAGCCCCAGCATCGCCAGGAGGGACCAGCAGCCGGGGTTCCACAATTGCCTGGGGCGCAAAAAGCCTCTTGGCATAAGCAGGGGGATGCCACTTGTGAGCGTGCAGCGAGTGCAGATGTGGAGAATGGATTCTGCACCAGGGATGGGAGTGTGAGGGAGCCCCTGAGGTCCCAGGGCACATCAGCAACCAGCAATGAACACAAAAGGATCCTCAGAAAATTGCTGGGTGAGTGCAGGGCCGCCCCTGTGGCCTCTAGGGAATGGCCAGTGTCACCTCCCAAGGACAGGGCTGGCAGGTGTGTGGCTGTTTCCCAATGTCTGGAAGAGGCCTCGTGCTCTGCTGGGCCCCATCAGGGGCTGGAAGCAAGAGCCCCAGCTGCCCCCAAGGCTGTGCAGTTCTCCTGCTGCAGCCTGTCCCCACAGCTGTGTCCCTGGCTGTGTCCAGGCTCTTGGCTCTCTGGCTGCCAGCTGAGTGAGGGCCACACTGGCTCAGGGCTCCCTGCTCTGCTCCCTGGCCATGGGCTGAGCAGATTGCAGGGCTGGCTCTGCTCCTGGCAGCCAGCAGCTCTTTCCTGCTCCAGGTGAATGGTTCAGGTGCCATCCCGTGGTCACGGCGGTGCTGATTCTGCTGCTCCTGGTGCTGGTGGTGGCTTTGGGGGTGGCCTTGGCTGTGCAGTCAGGTAAGGGAGGGGCAGCAGCCTGGGCCCAGCCCCTCGGGGCAGAGCGGGCTCCCTGCTCCCTGCACAGGGGAATCCTCACACCTTCTCCTCTTCGCCCTGCAGCAGCACCACAGGTTCCAGTTACACCTGCGACTCCACTGTCACTTCTGGGCTGTCCCCATGGCTGGGTTGGCTACAATGGGGTCTGCTACTACTTCTCACGGGATTACGGCACCTGGGAGCAGGGTCAGGAACAGTGCTCCGAGCTCAGGGCCTCCCTGGCCATTCTCAAGGATGAGGAGGCCATAGTGAGTGAGGGGCTGCGGGCGGTGTGGGGTGGCTGAGGGCAGCCTGGGGGTGCTCCTGGGCCGGGCTCGGTGCTCGTAGGGCCGGGGCTGCAGCCCTGGGCCGGGGCCTTGCAGGGAAGGAGCCCCGGCGTGCGGGGGCAGCCCCGGGCACGTGTCCCCCCGAGGGGCCGGGGCAGCTCCCACTCCTCTCTCCTGGGCAGGATTTGCTCTTCCTCCTCTGCGGGAATGTCGATTTCTGGCTCGGGCTGCGCAGACGGGGCGAGCGCCTGCAGTGGGAGGACGGCAGCAGCTACAGCTCCCAGTGAGTGCCGGGGAGCCGGGCAGGGCCTGGGGGGACAGGGGCACAAGGTGTTCCCCTGGCAACCGGCGCTGGCTCTGCTCCTCCCTGCAGGGTTCCTGTCCTCAGCAATTCCCAGTGTGTGTTCCTGGCTGACAATAAATTCAGGAGTGACAACTGCTCCCATGAGCGGCCGTATGTCTGCAGCAAGGCCCAAGCTCCCCTGTAGCAGGGGCTGCAGAAAGGACCTTCTCCACGCTGGGCAGTGCCAGCTTCACCTCTGAGCCCAGCACAGGGCTGTCCTTCCTCAGCTGCACCCTGTGCCTTGCACTCCCTCCCAGGGTCACCTCAGTGCCTCTTCATCCTCAGTGCCAGCGCTGGGCTGGGCATGCAAAGGAAAAGTCTCTGCAATCCATCCTGCTACCAATGCTGCCTGGAGTGAGTGCATTGCCCTCATTACATGTCAGAAACATGACTCACTATTTACACTATTTATAAAAGTTTATTAAGCAATAAAATCTCTGGTATGGTTAGCTATTTGTATACAGTTAACTTAAACTATGTTCTCTATATACTGTTATATTTTAGCGCTACATGGATATTGATAAGACCTTATAGATACCCAAACATTCCTTTGATTTGACATGTTCTTTTGTTTTGTTTTAACCTTTGATTTGCATTCATGCTACCTTGTCATATAAACTAATAGATTTTATTTTTTCTTGTGGCTCTGTCTTGTATTTTCATTCCCTGATAATGACGGTGAGTAAATTCCTTTTTTTTGGTGTCCTGGTTTGTGTTTCCTGATCTTGTTTTTCTGATAAGAAAGTCCCTGAATGTGGGAAATCACTTAATAATTTTACACCATTTTCTGAGTTAGTTACATGAAACAATCATTGCAAGATATCACAGTCTCCATTATGCTATGGTCTAAGATAGTGTCTATTACACCTCTGTTTATAAAAGCTATACAGTGCATACATAAACCGACAGGTTATTCTATATCAAAAACAGTAATTACAAATTTGTACTGGATCAGGATTTTTGTGATCAATAATAACTTGCAAAAGAAAAGTTAATACATAAATGCAGAAACCAATACCTATATTTGTTATTTATAATATTCTACAAGAAGCTCAGTTGGGAAATCCAAATTGCCCTGGGCTTTGGAAATCATCACAAAGTGGCCTGAAGGTGAGAATTTTGGACTGTCCTTGGAACATGTGAGAAATCACCCTCACTTTTAAAATTTTGAAGGTTTGTTAAACCTTAACAAAAACATACAACAATGGACTGAACAAGGAAAAATTACAGCAGTGGGGGTCTCTGGGACTGTCAGCCCTGTGCTCGTTTACACAATGGGTGCTCTGCCTTTTATACCCTCAGCCCCTCCCAAAGTTTTGTCACTCAGCTCCTTCTCTGCCCTCCACTGCTGGAGATCACTTCCTCACACCGTGACTGGAGCTCAGGTGTTGTCCTGTGGCCCCTCCTGGTAACGAGCCAGCCCTCCCCAAATGCCCTGACAGTTTGCCAGTCCCTGTTCCCTGTTTGGCTGCAGACTGGGAGCACAAATGCTGGGATGAGCATCTCACCTCCCCGGGCATCCAGACCCCGTGGAGTCCCTGCACCCAAACCAGCCCAAAGCCTCTCTCACCTTCGGCTGCTGTCAGGAGAGAAAAGCAGAGCAGGCAGAAGCATCCCCAGCCTGCCTGCGGATCCATGGTGGGCTCCGGGAGCCGGGCAGGAGCAGGGAAGGGAGGGGGCGGGAGAGAGGGACCGCGCAGCAAAAGCGCCGAGCTCGGCAGTGCCGGGCGCTGGGGCCCGACCTTCCCCCTGTCCCCGCCTTACCCAAGGAAAGGGAAATTCTTAAACCTTTGTGCCAGCCCCCCGCAGCCGCGGAGGGTTTGGAAATCAGCTGAGCTTCGCCAAAGGCCGGCGGGAGGGGAGGAAAGCTGGAAGGAAAAGAGCAGCCAGAAGCACCGAGGGGAGGAGAAATTGCCACTTTGTCCTGATACGGGAGAGGGATGCTCAGAAAGCTGCTCTGTCTTTTGGAGATCTCGCTCTTCCCATCATGGGATGGAAGACAGCTGCTTTCAAAAGCAAAGACCCAGAAGGGGGAAGGGGGGAAACAGCTTTTCCATCCTTTTAGCTGGAGACTGGGATCTGCAGCCAGGGCTGGGGCTGAAAGTGATGAAAGGGCCCGTCTGGAGGGGATGGGGAGCACTTTCTCTCTCTTTCTTAAAACCACTCAAACCTACTCCAAACTGGGACCTGGAAAACAGCAAAAGTTTGCACCTTATAGCCTGCAGCAGCTATTCCCAATGCCAAAAAGAACGATAACCACTCCCAAGAAAAATTTTCTAAATTTGTCATCTTTTTCAAAACAATAAAAACAATTGTCATCCAATACTATTCATTTTATGTGCTAAAAAGTGCTTTACCTATTAAATAAACAAATTCTTTCCACTTCTCTCCAAAAAATGCCTCCCAATCCAATTTAAAAAAAAAAAAGTTTACTTTCTAAAAAAGCCCCCTGTAGAATTTCTCCCAAATTTGCCCCAAACCAAAACATTAACTTAGCCTGATGCTAGTAATACCAAAAGGCACTGAAAATGTGAAAAAAGTGTGATTGAAATAACGGCCTGATGGATTTACTGGGGGGATTAGGGAAATGTGACAAATATTTGACCCTGTGTAATTTAACATTGAGAAAGACTCATGGTGGCCACAAATTTTAAGGAACCATAAATTTACTCAGACCTTTTAAAGTGCAATTGTACCAAAAGAAACAACAATGCAGAATTTGGCAAAGTGTTCAACACACCGGGAGCTTTTGGAGACTGCATTTAGTGTAATACTATATGGTAAATGTTAATCAGCATTTCTGTTAAAGAAATTAGATTGTGTTGTGCTGCACATGATAACAATAATGAGGCACTGCATTTACCGCTTTGAATCTCTCCAGTAACAATTCGTAGAGTAATCAGAGTTCATGAAAAACACAAGATGAACTTTAAAGAACCATTTCAGCACATATTTGAGGCATTCTAACACACGGTGCGTGAGGCTTCAGTAATCAGGGGCAATCAGAGCCCTTCCGGCAGATGCCGGGGGTTCGCCCCGCCGGACGCGGGGGGAGCCACGGGGGTGTGAGGTCGCCCGGGGCCAAGCGGAGCCGCCGTGCCCGCCGGGCAAAGCCGAGCCCCGGCAGTGGGGAAGCCCCGGCGGCAGCGAGGGGCTCGGCGGGGAAAGCCGAGCTGCGACCCCGCCCGGGGCTCGGGGTGAGGCGGGGCAGCCCCGCGCCTGCCGACACCGCCGGGGTTTGCATTGCGCTCGGCCGAGCCGAAGGCACTCGGGTTCTGATCCCCGGTGCGGGCCGGCAGCGCCGGGAGGCGGCAGAACGGTGAAGGAACCGATCCGGGAGAAGGCAGCAGGGAGCGCCGGGGTGAGCGGACGGGGCCGGGATGGGGAGGCGGTACAGAAGTCAACAAGATGGGCGGGCCTCCGAACTGCGAATGCGAGTAGCGCTGGGCTGCGTTTCCGCACGCTCAGAGGAGAAAAACCGCCCGTGCACTCTGTGCAGGCGCATATTGGCGAACTGAGAAAAGAGCTCCGCAGCCCGGGGACACCGGAGCTTGGTGGCGGCGGAACTCGGCGGGGACTCCAGCACAGGTGGGAGTCGCGTTCGGTTCTGCCGTTGCTCGGGGCCCGCTGCGGGCGGAGGGGGCCGGGGAGCTCTGGCGAGTTTCTTGTCCCTTTAACAGGCAGGGAGTCAAAGCGGCAGTGCTAGTTCTCGGTGTCCCCGAGCTCCAAGGCGTCGGGGCAGGGAATGCGGGGCACAGTGGTGAGCAGCCCGGCGCTGCTGGTTCTTGTCCCTCGGCAGGCGGACTCCGAGCCGCAGCTGCCCCGGGCCAGCAGCGCCCGGCAGCTCGCAGGCCGGGTGAGGGGCCGGGGTGAGGAGGAGAGGCACAGAGCACTTTTGCTGGCCCCGGGCACCTGGCCTGGCCCAGCCCAGGAATCCCTGCCATCATTCCCTGCACCATCACCCGGCCCCACGGCGGCTCCGGCTCCGCGGGCAGGCGGCTCCAGGAGCTCAGAGTGGGCAAAATGGGAGCGAGGGAGAGGAGGCAGCCGGTGCCAGTGGGTGAAAAGTCCTTGCTGGAGCTGGCAGGGAGAGGAGGAGGAGGGAGGAAGTGGAGCAAAGTAAAGAGGAGAGAAAGAGGGACAAGGCTGGGGCGGCGGAAGGCGGCAGGGAGGGCCATGGGGCAGGCGGGCATTTTACTCTCCAGCTCTGTGGGAGGAAACAATGGAACTGCGAAGTCCATTTACGAAAAGAGGGGAGAAATTGCAGGAGATGGAAATCGGTGACAATTGGGATTCATTTGATCTCCTTGAACCGGAAAGGTTCCGCGGGAGGGTGGAGGGGGCTGCTCTTTGGAAGGACCGCATGGCGAGCGGGAGAGAGTTCTTGTAGATTTGCGGTGTCTGAGGGCGCTCGACTCCTCCCACTGCCGCTGCCCTTCCAGTCTCCGCCCCCGCTGAGCACGCCCCTCCCCTCATTGCCGCCCCTCCCCTCATTGCTGCTGCGGGAGGAGGGCCCAGTGGCTTTTGTCCTGAAACACCAGTATTAAGGAAAAGGGACCCAGGCCAGAGAACCTGGAGAAGAAGAGAAGAACCTCAGCTACCAGGGAAGCTTCTTCTCGGGGTCTCCTCTGTTGCGGGCCGTGACCCTCCACTCTTCCCCCGTGGTACATGACTGGCCCCTTGCTGCTTTCTCGCACTGATTGTTCAAAGCGGCCAAAAGCCGCCCCCACACCCACATCGGCTCTAAACTACAGCAGCAGCGGCCGTGCCCGCTGTGTCTGGCGGGGACTGGAGCAGCAGCGGCGGGTGGTGCCTTTGTGTCATTCTGCAGCGGCTTGTCTCCACAGCCAGAGCTGGCACCTCCGGCCTGAGCCTCGGGGTCCCGCGGGGCCGGCACCAGCAGTGACCTCTCATCGTGTCCCTTCCAGGGTGCCATCAGCGCCGGTGTCAAGCTGCTCCCAAGGCCGAACTCCCAAAGGCTTTGCCAGCACTCCTGATGTCTCAGGAGACAGGTGCCGTTTCTTCTAAGCAGAAGGATGCCAGCTGTGATACGGAGGAGAAGGAATTCTATTCCATGTTTGGGGTGTTGAAAGACACACTGAATAAGAGATCAGCAACAGGGAATAGACACAGAAGATTGCTGGGTGAGTGCAGGGCCATCCCTGTGGCCTCTAGGGAGGGGACAGTGTCCCCTCCCAAGGACAGGGCTGGCAGGTGTGTGGCTGTTTCCCAATGTCTGGAAGAGGCCTCGTGCTCTGCTGGGCCCCATCAGTGGCTGGAAGCAAGAGCCCCAGCTGCCCCCAAGGCTGTGCAGTTCTCCTGCTGCAGCCTGTCCCCACAGCTGTGTCCCTGGCTGTGTCCAGCCTCTTGGCTCTCTGGCTGCCAGCTGAGTGAGGGCCACACTGGCTCAGGGCTCCCTGCTCTGCTCCCTGGCCATGGGCTGAGCAGATTGCAGGGCCGGCTCTGCTCCTGGCAGCCAGCAGCTCTTTCCTGCTCCAGGTGAATGGTTCAGGTCCCATCCAGTGGGCACGGTGGTGCTGATTCTGCTGCCCCAGGTGCTGGTGCTGGCTTTGGGGGTGGCCTGGGCTGTGCAGTCAGGTAAGGGAGGGGCAGCAGCCTGGGCCCAGCCCCTCGGGGCAGAACGGGCTCCCTGCTCCCTGCACAGGGCAATCCTCAGACCTTCTCTTCTTCCCCCTGCAGCACCACAGGTTCCAGTTACACCTGCGACTCCACAGTGTGTTCTGGGCTGTCTCCCTGGCTGGGTTGGCTACAATGGGGTCTGCTACTACTTCTCACGGGATTACAGTACCTGGGAGCAGGGTCAGGAACAGTGCTCCCAGCTCGGGGCCTCCCTGGCCATTGCCAAGGATGAGGAGGCCATGGTGAGTGAGGGGCTGTGGGCGGTGTGGGGTGGCTGAGGGCAGCCTGGGGGTGCTCCTGGGCCGGGCTCGGTGCTCGTAGTGCCGGGGCTGCAGCCCTGGGCCGGGGCCTTGCAGGGAAGGAGCCCCGGCGTGCGGGGGCAGCCCCGGGCACGTGTCCCCCCGAGGGGCCGGGGCAGCTCCCACTCCTCTCTCCTGGGCAGGATTTGCTCTCCCGGATCTGCGGGAACGTCCCTTACTGGCTCGGGCTGCGCAGACGGGGCGAGCGCCTGCAGTGGGAGGACGGCAGCAGCTACAGCTCCCAGTGAGTGCCGGGGAGCCGGGCAGGGCCTGGGGGGACAGGGGCACAAGGTGTTCCCCTGGCAACCGGCGCTGGCTCTGCTCCTCCCTGCAGGGTTCCTGTCCTCGGCAATTCCCAATGTGTGTTCCTGGCTGACAAGAGATTGAGGAGTGAGAACTGTTCCCATGAGCAGCCGTATGTCTGCAGCAAGGCCCAAGCTCCCCTGTAGCAGGGGCTGCAGAAAGGACCTTCTCCACTCTGGGCAGTGCCAGCTTCACCTCTGAGCCCAGCACAGGGCTGTCCTTCCTCAGCTGCACCCTGTGCCTTGCACTCCCTCTCAGGGTCACCTCAGTGCCTCTTCATCCCCAGTGCCAGCGCTGGGCTGGGGCTGCAAAGGAAAAGTCTCTCCAATCCATCCTGCCACCGATGCTGCCTGGAGTGACTGCATTGCCCACATTACATGTGAGAAACATGGCTCACTATTTACACTTTTTATAAAAGTTTATTCAGGGTTAACATCCTGCCCTGGGATGTTTGGCTATTTGCACACGGTTAATTTAAATGCTATATACTGTTACATTTACCTTTTCTGGGTTCTCTATATACTGTTACATTTTAGGGCTACATGCATATTCATAAGGGTTTATAGATATTCACACGTTCCTTGTATTTAACATGTTCTTTTGTTTCATTTTGACCTTTGATTTGTGTTCATGCTATCTTGTTCTATAAACGAATATATTGTATTTTTTCTTATGATTCTATCTTTTTGTATTTTCACTCCCTAATAACGACAGTCAAGAAATCCTTTTTTTCGGTGTCCTGGTTTGTGTTTCCTGATCTTGTCTTTCTAATAATAAAGTCCCTAAGTGTGGCAAATCACTTATTAATTTTACACCATTTTCCGAGTTAGTTACATGAAACAATCTTGCCATCATTTCACAGTCTCCATTGTACCATGGTCTAAGATAGTGTCTATTACACCTCTGTTTATAAAAGCTATACTGTGTATACATAAACTGACAGGTTATACTATATCAAAAACAGTAATTACAAATTTCTACTATATCAGGATTTTTGTGATCAATAACTTGCAAAAGAAAAGTTAATACATAAATGCAGAAGCCAATACCTATATTTGTTATTTATAACATTCTATAAGAAGCTCCAATGGGAAATCCAAATTGCCCTGGGCTTTGGAAATCATCACAAACTGGCCTGAAGGTGAGAATTTTGGACTTGGAACATGTGAGAAATCACCCTCACTTTTAAAATTTTAAAGGTTTGTTAAACCTTAACAAAAACATACTACAATGGACTGAACAAGGAAAAATTACAGCACTGGGGGTCTCTGGGACTGTCAGCCCTGTGCTCGTTTACACAATGGGTGCTCTGCCTTTTATACCCTCAGCCCCTCCCAAAGTTTTGTCACTCAGCTCCTTCTCTGCCCTCCACTGCTGGAGATCACTTCCTCACACCGTGACTGGAGCTCAGGTGTTGTCCTGTGGCCCCTCCTGGTAACGAGCCAGCCCTCCCCAAATGCCCTGACAGTTTGCCAGTCCCTGTTCCCTGTTTGGCTGCAGACTGGGAGCACAAATGCTGGGATGAGCATCTTACCTCTTGGGCCATCCAGACCCCGTGGAGTCCCTGCACCCAAACCAGCCCAAAGCCTCTCTCACCTTCGGCTGCTCTCAGGAGGGAAAAGCAGAGCAGGCAGAAGCATCCCCAGCCTGCCTGCGGATCCATGGTGGGCTCCGGGAGCCGGGCAGGAGCAGGGAAGGGAGGGGGCGGGAGAGAGGGACCGCGCAGCAAAAGCGCCAAGCTGGGCAGTGCCGGGCGCTGGGGCCCGACCTTCCCCCTGTCCCCGCCTTACCCAAGGAAAGGGAAATTATTAAACCTTTGTGCCAGCCCCCAGCAGCCGCGGAGGGTTTGGAAATCAGCTGAGCTTCGCCAAAGGCCGGCGGGAGGGGAGGAAAGCTGGAAGGAAAAGAGCAGCCAGAAGCACCGAGGGGAGGAGAAATTGCCACTTTGTCCTGAAACGGGAGGGGGATGCTCAGAAAGCTGCTCTGTCTTTTGGAGATCTCGCTCTTCCCATCACGGGATGGAAGACAGCTGCTTTCAAAAGAAGAGACCCAGAAGGGGGAAGGGGGGAAACAGCTTTTCCGTCCTTTTAGCTGGAGACTGGGATTTGCAGCCTGGGGCTCAAGTTACTTAAAAGGCCAGGCTGGAGGGGATGGGGAGCGCGGCTTCCCCCAGAAAGAAACGGGAAAGGGCTTGGGAAGTCTATCTCTACATCCCTTGGCCCACTAACCATGCAGAATTTTTATTAGTGCATGAACCCTCTGATTGCTGAGTTTGGTTGTTTCCTAAAGACACCACAGGAAGGGGCGGTGATGCAGCTCAGGGTCCTGGGAAAGCTTTTTGCTAAAAAGAATGGGGGAGTGGGAGACGGGGACACTTCACGTGTCATTCTGGAAGTGATCTGCACATTACCGTGGGATCTTACAGTGGCACATCAAGTTCCTCTCAAGGGAAACCCTTGCAGATCAGGGACAGCGGTGTTTGCCCTCAATTTTAACCTTGAGATGATGAAAATGGGGCTCTTTCCCTCGACTCAAACCCATGGAACAGCACCACAAAGGTGCTGCTTCCATTTAAACATGAAAATAATGGAAAACTGTGATTCCCAGTCAAGTGAAACACTGAAAATCAAGAAGGTGTGTTTCCCTTCAACTGAGACCCTTCAAATCGTAGGTGAAGGGGGATCCTCCACAATTCAAACCCAGATGATTACGGACAAGTCGTTTCCCTCAATTTAATACCCTTTTGTCCTCGTAACTTCCCATTTTAGGGGCACTGGGGAGGGACTGGGGGCACTTCCCCCTTCTCACTGGTCACCCCTGGGGCTGCTGCACGTTGGAGGGTGGGGGGAAGCTCCATTTAGTGCTCAATTTAGGAGCAGATGAAGCTCCGGGGGGGCAAATTCCTTTGGGAAGACGGGGTTTGGGCTGGCTGCGGTGTCGGACCTCCGGAGGGCCTCGGGGAGGCGCCGGGGAGCTGGGGGAGCCCCCCACGGCCACGAGTGAGGAGCGCACCGGGGTGGGAGCGAAATGAAATGGATCAGGATGAAGTGCGATAGAAGAGCCGCGCCCAGGGAGGGTCTCCGTGTCACCGAAAGCGCCGCACCGAGAGACCGTCGTGGCGCTGAAAGAGCAGCACGAGAAAGGCTGGCGGTACACAGGGAATGGTGTAAAGTGTCACAAAGGTCCAGCATCGGCAGTGGCCGCCCCGTGTCGCTGGAAGGGCTGCCAGCTCTGCTGGACCCGGGGAGCACAGCACAGGCAGTGCCGGGCGTGTGGCGGCGTTTTGCCATCCTTTGGATAAACTGAGCCCAGCCCGGCAGCGACTTCCGCAGCAGCCCAGGGGGATGGGGGCTACAGTTTGATCTCTTAGAGACCAGGACCAGCATCTTGGTCTTTTATTCTTTACCATATTAGGGGGCTGATTTTTTTTTTTTTTCCCCTCTGCAATAGCTCTTTATCCTTTCCCCCGTGAGCAGCAGCCCCCTATGCCGGTTTTCCTTCTCCTGGAGGCAAATCCCCGCTGTCCCCAGCCCCTCGGTCCCCTCCCCGGGGTGAGTTCCCCCAGTCGTTGTCGTACTGTGGTGGGGGCAGGAAGCTCCGGCCCGGCCGCCAGCTCGCACCACAACGGGCCAGCGGCAGCGGGCAGAGGTGCTTTGGCTTCCTGTCCCCTCCCCCGTGTCCCCAAGGTAGTGCCACTACCCCCGTGTCCCCATCCTGTGTCCCCCGGGCTCTGCCGTCGCATGGAGGACGAGAACGGCTACGTGATCTTGGAGCGAGGGGACAAGCGGGGTTCTGCGGGGAGATGCCCACCCCGGCAGGGCGCAGGTACTGGGGGGTCCTGTCCGCTGGGCCCCCCCGATTTTTGGGGGAGAGGAACTGGAGGGGGGGCGGGTGCGGGCTGAAGGCACCCAGGAATCGCCAAGAGCTGCCCAGGGTGGGGAAACTGAGGCACAGCTCGAGGGAGGCGCGTCTGGGGGGCTTTTCTTGACGCTGTGGTTGTCTGCTGTCCTATCCCCCCGAGCTGTGGCCCCAAAAGATGGAGCAGAGGGGGTTTTTAGGGTCAGCCAACTCCTCGTTCCCCTGGGCAGGGGGGGTCTCACTGAGTTGCTTTGCCCTAGGATTTCCTGCCTTGGGCTCTGGAGGTTTGGGAAGGCGACGGGTGCTCTTGAGCCCGCTCTTTTTTCCATATCCCTTCCCCAGCAGCAGGATCTGGTTATCAAGGATCCCAGAGGGTCCCTGCAGCATCCCCCTGCTGTCCCCACCGCCTCCTCGTGGTCCTGACGGCCATCCTGGCTCTGTCCCTCCTGCTCTGCCGTGAGTCTGCGGGATGGCAGAGGGCTCCGGGCACCCCTTCCCACCCTACCCCACCCCCGATTTCCCTGACCGGGCTGGGCATCCCCCTCTCGCAGTGTCCTGGTGTGTGGCACAGCTGCGGCAGTCCAAGGGGACCGCAGGTTACGAGGACGCCTCGCTGGGAGCTGCCCGTTCGGGCTGGGACGGCATCCTCAGGGAGATGCGGAGGGTCCTGTGCCCGCCCCGAGGTAACGCAGCCCCCGGGGGGCTCCTTAGGGCCTCCCCCCGATAAAGAGAGGCCGGAGATGCCCTCCGGTCCTGCAGCGCTGCCTCAGCCGCCGGGACCCGCCCGTGTGCCCGCAGAGAGCGAGGGGTGCCGGCTGTGCGCCGTGGGCTGGAGGCTGCTGGGGGCCAAGTGCTACTGGATTTCCGACGGGATGAACCCTTGGAACAGGAGCCGGGAGGACTGCAGGGATCGGGGCTCCGCGCTGCTGATGCCCTGGGATCAGGATGAGCTGGTGAAGGGAGCGATGGCGCTGGGGATGTGGGATGGAGCTGCGCCCGGGGGGCTGCTGCTGCCGGAGGGGCTGGAGGCACCCATAGAAGGGTGAGGGGATTCCCAAAATCCTGAACTCATCCCCCCCCGGGTGCCTGTGGCAGAGTGAGAGGGACACGGGTGGGGCTCAGATCCGGGCTGAGGACAGAGCCAGTTTTGGGGTGACCAAAACAGCGCCATCACTTCTCCTTTCCCGGGCCAGGAATTCCTAAATGAAAGACTGCAGAATCCCACCCGGCACTTCTGGATCGGCCTCTTGGTGCCTGCGGCCGGGGCAGGCTGGATGTGGGAGAACGGCTCCGACCTCAACCAGGAGCGGTGAGCGCCGGGGCTCGGGAGGGCACCCCATTGTCCCCAGGGGCACCACATTGTCCCCCAGGGTCCCCCGGGATGACACGGGCTCCTTCCTGCCGCCCGCAGGATCCATCTGGAGCTCGGGAAGAGACCTGGATCCTGTGGAACGCTCAAGGGGAATGGGATCAGCCCTCAGGGCTGCGACACGAGGCTGCAGTGGATCTGCCAGAAAGAATCAATCCAGATCTGAGCCTCCGTTGCACCCCAAAACCAGCGTTAATGCAGGAAAATTCCCAATTCCCGCGGATCCAGCATCCCCCGGGGATGGGCAGAGCCGCAGCTCGTGAAAGTCTCCCCGAGGTGGGCGATGTAGGAGAGAAACCGACCTAAGAAACCCGAATAAAACCTAAAAATAACTTGGGGAATTGCGCTTTTGGGGCAAACATCGGGAAGAGGGAGGGAGAAACGAGGCATTTTAAGGGGTGTTTTGGCGCAGGGATGATCCGAGATTCAGCCGGAGGGGTGGAACTTGATGGTCCGCAGGGTCCCTGCCCGTGTTCCCTGTGTCCCCCCCCGTGTCCCTGTCGTGTCCCCCGTGTCGGGGGCATTTTAGAGACGGTCCCCAGCAGTCCAAGGCCAGCCACAGCCTCAGGTCCTGGCAGATTTTGTCTGGGAGAAAACCTCGGATATTCCCAATTTTAGGAGGCGTTATCCCCTCTTCGGCACCCGCAGCCTCTGAGCCCGTGCTGGCCTGTGCAGAGGAGCAAGGACGACGATTAATTAGCTTAATAAAGCCTCCTAATTAGCGGGGAGGCGAGGTGAGGCCCCAGGGCTTCTCTTTGAGGTAGCTCCATCCTCACCTTGGCACCCCACAACTCTCACTCGAAGATGCCAAACCCCACCCCAAAAATCCTTCCAAAACTCCAGAACCTGTCTGAAAATTAATTAAATGTTCTTTTCCAGACCCCTCTGGGGGGCCAAACCCGAGGATTTTCCCACCTGATTCCCTCCCTGGAGCCCAGTCCCGAGGGATGTTACATAGGACAACACTGCTGCTTTGCTTTCGGGGTCGGGATCCCCTGTTTGAGGATTTTTTGGGGGGTCCCACTTTTTTCCAGAGGGTTTTCCCACTCTTGTGGGTTTCCCCAACCTTTTGGAGAGGTTCCTACATAATTTCATGGATCAATTCCCGGCCTTTTATGCCTGTTTCAGCTGCAATTTATTGACTCTCATCCCCCAGAGATCAGGACGAGCACTCTGATCTGTTATTTTTTCCATTTTCGGGGGCTGATGGTTTATTTTTCCCCTCTCGCTGTAGCTCCCTGTCCTTTTCCCCCATGGGCAGCAGCCCTGCATGCCGGTTTGCCATGGTCTGGAGAGGAAACCAGACCAGAGGAGACAAACCCCGCTGTCCCCAGGCCCCCTCTGTCCCCTCCCCGGGGTGAGACCCCCGCTCGCCGCCGGGCTGTGGCGGGGGCAGGAAGCTCCGGTCGCACACCGGGCAGAGATGCTTTGGTTTCCTGTCGCCTCCCCCGTGTCCCCAAGGCAGTGCCACCACCCCCGTGTCCCCAAGGAGGGCCATGCGGTCCTAGAGCGAGGGGACAAGCGGGGATCTGCGGGCGCAGGGACTGGGGGGTCGTGTCCCCCCCGATATTTGGGGGTGCGGGCGTGGCCTGGGACTGGGTGGGGGTCGCAAAGTGGTCCTGGAAGAGTCCAGGGTGGCACTGGGGGGGGTTTGGGGGTCGCAGAAGGGTGTGGAGGGGGATGGGATGGGGACATGGCTGGGGACCCTGAGGGCAGGAAGCTGGGGGGGGTGTTTATTTATTTATTTATTTATTTATTTATTTATTATTATTATTATTATTATTATTATTATTATTATCATCATCATCATCATCATCATCATCATCATCATCATCATCATTATCACTATAAACAGGAGACTTATTATTACTATTACTGTTTTTTATATTTAATAATATCAATATTAACAGAACCCATTAATCAATATTTAATATTAATATAATTTAAAATAGAATATTAATATAGTAATATATTACAATATAGTAATATATTGTCAAGATGTTATTAATATATTGATGTTACTATAATTCATACTGAATAGTAATATTAATTCAATATTTAATAATGCAAATTATATACATATATCAATATCTATATCAATAGCAATAATAGCAATAACAGCAACAGCAACAACAACAATAATAGTAATAATAGTAATAATAATAACAATAATAATAACCGACTAGTAATAATAAGTGACTTATTATTACTATTACTATTATGATATTTAATAATATCAATATTAACATAAATCAATAATCGATATTTAATATTAATATAATTTAAAATATAATATTAATACAGTCATATATGAGGATATCGTAATATATTATCAAAATATTAATATTACAATAATTAATAATTATTACTAATATTTACTCAATAATTAATACTATTTATTTTATATATATATATATATATATATATATATAAAAAAATTCAATACCACCACCACCAATAATAATAATAATATCAACAACAACAACCACTTCCAGATGCCTTGAGAGGCTACGTGGAACAGCTGCTAGACAGAGTTAGAGAAGAAAGCAGGGATTTATTTAAAATCCTCAACGGTTGCACCTTGGACAGTGCAAGAACCCCAACATGGAAATGGTGAGGAGAAGCCAAGCCACTCTGGTGTTTTTAAAATCCATCTGAAGAGTGGGAAAGCCAGTTTCTACCCGGGCTGTGTGACAGAGCAGAATAAAATGGAAATTAGTTCAGGGCCAACCTGCACCCACTTGCTCTTGTGCCACCATTGTCCCCTCACTCAAATGTCTCCTCTCCCTCCCTGGTGTGGCTTTTCCTCTCCACCCAGATATTCTCAGCAAGATATTCCCTTAAAGGCCATATTAAACTCACCAAGCTCTTGGTTTCCTGGTGGTGTGTGAAGATCAGCAGTGGTGCCCCTGAAGAGACTCTTTTCTGGGCTGGAGGAACACGCAGGATTTCCCCTCACTCCCTCGAGGGCAAGGTGTCACTTAGAATGCATAAATGTGGGTTTTAAGGCTATTTTTCCATGAAGGCTGGGGTCACTAGAGTTTGAAGAACCCCAGCTCCTTTGGGGTTCTCCTGGGAAGATGATTTCTGTGAAAAACGCCAATCGCTTGTTTTTAAAGTTTTAAAGGTTTAATAGTAATAAAATGGTTGTAAAAGTAGCAATATAATTAGAGTGATAATAATTAGGATAATTTGGATTAAGACAATATGAGACAATAGAAACAAAGAGTTATGAACAGTCTGGGTACCTTTTCTGGGCAAAATAAGCCCAAAAAAGGACCCAGGTTAACAGAGGATTAACCCTTAAAGCAACAGCCTGTTGCACATTCCTACAGCTCATCCATGATGCATCAATTCCATTCACACACAGGGTTCTGTCTGGGCAGTGTCAGCTTCCTCTGAGTCCTGATGATGTCTTTGAGGCAGGAAGAAGTTCATTTCTTCTGATAACGGAGCAATAAATTCCCTTTCTCTGAAAGATTTGGGTGTCCTGTGGTTGCTCTCTCGCTGCGATTCCTTTCTTTAAAAAAACTATCTTCCATAGCATAGCTTCAATTTTAACATTTTTTATAACCTAAAACTGTATTTAACACACTACCTAAGAGAATGAACACAGCATAACTTTCTAACACAACACATATAATATTCATTTGAATATTTGCAAAAAGCCAATCAGAAAATACACATTTTTCACATTCCTGTCTTGGCAAGCACGTGGGAAGGAGACCAGCGTTGTGAGACTGGTATTGGGTCACTAACAGACCTCTTTGCTCCTTTTTTTCTGCTAAAAAGAGCATCTGATGTCTAGGCACAGCTCTAAAAGCCATCCCAGGAGGGCAGCGTGCTCGAGATAAAAGCGCTGTCTGCAGGTGTCCCCTTCTGAGAGGTGACAGCCGGGGTGGCACGGTGACAGCAGGCAAACAGCACCTGTAACACAGCAAACTCCAAATGCCACAGGAGCTGCTGCTGCTGCCGTGTCTGCTTCAAAGGAGTGTGGAGACAAAAGGTTAAGAGCAGAGGTTTGAAATGCTGCGCCTGAATCTGTCTAAAATGCTGCACAAATTCATAAATTCCAAAGCCAGGAGTAACAGGAGCTTCTTTGTGCCAGGTCTCATAAGCTCTTGGAGATCTATTTCTCACCCAAGATAGCTCAGCTACCTTTGGAGGCATAAAATCAGCAGGATGGCTTTTGTGGCGGTGATGGAAACAAAAAGGTTTTAATAAAAGGCAAAATAACAAACAGAAAAACCGAGCCAGGTGCAAGAGGTTCTTGCTCCTGGTAAAACACCTCACAAAAGCCATTAGTTTTTTTGTTCTCTTCTTTTTCTAGTAAATTGCCTAAGTGAGACTTTTTGGCTCCTGTCCAGCTGGCTATCCTTAAGTTTGAGGTGAAGTCCCCCAGGTCCTATGCGATGCCTTTTTCACCTCATCAAGGAGAGAAACTTCTGGGATCATTTCCTTTTTAAAGGGACAAAGGAGGAGAGTTTTGTCACTCTGCCAACCAGAAGCACATTGTTTTATATCCAGGATGTGTTCCGTAGGGATTGCCCAGGAATGGCTCAGCGTGGGCATTTGCTCCTGCTGCTATCTGCCGGGAGAGGGGCAGTTTGTCCAGCACTCCATTGTCACAGACATATTTTCTGAAAAATCCTTTTGCTAGGATCTTTTCTCCTGAGAAGCTGGATAGCAATTTAATTAGAATAATAATAATTTGGACAATTTGGATTAGGACAATATGAGACAATAGAAACAAAGAGTTACAGACAGTCCAGGTGCCTCTTTCTGGGCAAAATAAGCCCAAAAAAAGACCCCAGGTTAACAGAGGATTAACCCTTAAAAGCAGCAGCCTGTTGCACATTCATACAGCTCATCCATGATGCATCAATTCCATTCACACACAGGATTCTGGCTGGGCAGTGTCAGCTTCTTCCTCTGAGTCCTGACAGCATCTTCAGGGCTGAGCGAGGCAGGAAGAACTCGATAATGGAGCAATAAATTCCCTTTCTCTGAAAGATTTGGGTACCCTGTGGCTGCTACCTGGTGCAAGTCCTTTCTTTAAAAAACTATCTTCCATAGCATAGTTTCTATTTTAACATTATGTTATATCCCAAAACTATATTTACCACACTACTTAAGAGAATTAACACAGCACAACTTTCTAACATAACACATATAATTATTCCTTTGAATATTTGCGAACAGCCAATCAGAAAATACACATTTTTCACACTGTGCCAGGGCATCTCCACCCTCTCAGGGAAGGATTTCTTTCTTTTATCCCACATAACCATTCCCCCTTGTCCCAAATCCCTCTCCAGCTCGCCTGGAGCCTCTTCAGGCACTGCCAGGGGCTCTGAGCTCTCATCTCCCTGGGGACTTCTCCAGGTGGACACCCTGAGCTCTCCCAGGCCGCATCCAAAGCAGAGAGGCTCCAGCCCGATATAATTAATAACTAGGACGGATTTACAAACTGTTTGTTTTTGTTTGTTTGTGGGGTTTTATTTGTTGTTTTTTTGGTATTTTAACAACAATTTCTGCCTGTAAGGCTTTACCGCCTCTCTCCAGGTGAGGGCGCTGCTCCCCCGCTGCCTCGCCCTGTGGGGGCGTGGTTTGAACTCACGGGGCGTGGCCTCGTGCGATGTGGGCGTGATCTCCCCGCGTTGTGGGCGTGGCCAGCCGGGCCGGGCCGGGCCGGGACCCCGCGGGGAGCGGGAGGAGGAGGAGGAGGAGCGGGGAAGAAGAAAAGAAGGGCGGACGGAACGAAAGAGCTGGCGGCCGCAGGAGCGATGGTGAGCGGGGGCTGCGAGGCCGGCGCGGGCCGGGGAGCGCTATCCCGGCGCGGCCTGTGAGGCAGCCAGGCCCGGGCCTCGTCCGGCGGGGCTGGGTACGGGCTGAGGGGTCCCGGGCGCGCCTCAGGGGATGCGTGGCCCGGGGTTTGTGGTCGGCTCCTCTCTTTGGCCGCCATCTGAGGCCCATGCTCTTCCCCTGAGCGTAAATATATCCTTTTATTCGCACACTGCTTTCCTGGTTCCCCACAATTACCTGGTTTCGGGGCAGCGAGGATTAGGAGCGGTGTTTTTGCCTGTCTCTGGTTAATTTCCCTTGGGTGGGGCGCGGTGATGTTTTCCTCGTGATTTTGCTGAAGGTGCCGATCTGGCTGAGAGAAATCGTGTTCGCTGATTGATTGTTGTTTTTTTTTTAGAGACGCTGTTTGCTAATTGGCTGTTATTTTTTTAGCTAGGAGCAAACTTCGGGATTGCTTGGAGTATAGCCCGCACTGGCACGGCATGAATCCCGCAATTCCTCAAACCTGGAAGGGGACACTAGATTTCTTGGTTGTTTGGTTGGCTGTTTTTTCCCCCCCCTCCTTATCAGCGAAGGGAATTGAAATCACAGCTGCTGAGTGATAAATGAACCAGCATTATCTTTGTCCCACTCCTTTGTCCCGCTTGCTTATGGCATTCCCAAGCTCCCAAGTGTTCCTGTTTTGGCGTGGAGCAGCCGTGGGACAGCACCCAGAGCCAGCACAGCTTGAGTTGGGGTTGCTTCAGCTGCCGAAATTTGGCACTGGATAAATCCTTGGCTGCTTGTCCAGCCTGGCCTGGGGCTGCTGGGGCCCTGCTGTGCGCTCAGGCTGTTCTCACGCCAGTCCCTTCTGTGCCAAAGCTTTGCGGAGGAAATTGCTGCTTATTGCACCTGAAAGACCTGCTCAGGTCGGCTCTTTTATTCCCTAGATTGGGCAGTAGCTATTGCACGGCTTCTGGAAAGCTTAGGAAGTTGGCTTTGTACTCGGGGAAGGAGGAGAAACACTGACACACAACATTTTCCCTGAACTGTGGTTTCACTCTGGCATCCTTCCTGTGACCTTAGCAAAAGGCAGTGTGAAGCACTGGGAATTTTCTTACCTAGGCAGGGTGAAATCTTTCTGTGTTCTCCTCATGTCCAGCCTCTTTCTTTCTTACATAGACAGGGTAAAATCTTTTTTTTTCCATGTTCTGCTCATGTCCAGCCTGCTCAGAGTTTCCCACCCTCTTCTCACCCTGAGAGTTGTGTCTGAATGAGCAGGAGAGGGTTTGCTGAGTTGCTGCCTCACTCACTTCCTGCCTGGGGTTTCTCCAGCAGTGCTTGGTGGTGTGGAGATAACCCCAATCCCAGCGTTTATTGTGTGTGGTGTGCCTGGTGTGGCAGCAATCACAGCCTGGCTGTGACTCCTGTGCCCCTTTCTGAGAAGGGATTTTGGGGTTCTGCTCGTCTCTTTTTCCAAATACGCAACTTTGCCAATAAAAAGTTGTCTCCATCTGAGCTTCTCCTGCACCAGCTGCTTCCACCACAGAGCTGCTGAGGAGGACTTGGGGGTGCTGTGGGTGGCAGCTGGTCCTGAGCCCCAGCAGGGGATGGGAGGATTCTGCCCCTGCTCAGGTGAGACCCCTCCTGCAGAGCTGCCTCCAGCACAGGAGGGACCTGGAGCTGCTGGAGAGAGTCTGGAGGAGGCACCAGGGTGAGATGGGATTGTTCAGCCTGGAGAAGAGAGGCTTTGGGGTGACCAGACTGTGGCCTTGCAGTGCATGAAGGGCTGGGAAGATAGCTGGAGGGAGGCTATTTACAAGAGACAAGGGGGAATGGCTCCACACTGACAGAATGTTAGGTTTAGGTTTGATATGGGGAAATAATTCCTCCCTGTGAGGGTGGGCAGGCCCTGGCACAGGGAACCCACAGAAGCTGTGGCTGCCCCATTCCTGGAAGTGTCCCAGGCCAGGCTGGAGGGGCTTGGAGCCAGCTGGGATCATGGAAGGTGTCCCTGCCCCATGGCAGGGGGATGGAATGACGTGATCTTCAAGGTCTCTCCAAATGGGTCTGTGATTTTACGATTGTGTTGCTCTTATTGTTTGCATCCCAGGCAGTGAAA
Organism: Fringilla coelebs; assembly: GCF_963513975.1. Taxonomy (NCBI): domain Eukaryota; kingdom Metazoa; phylum Chordata; class Aves; order Passeriformes; family Fringillidae; genus Fringilla; species Fringilla coelebs. Next base: position 3,271,841 of record NC_140066.1, on the reverse strand, counting down.
GACATTCCCTTTCAAGTGCTAGCAGGATTCCACCTATTTAAGATTCTGCTGAGATTTAGGATTCCACCAACTGATGAAGCAGCAGGTGTCCTGGTCTGTTGGCTGTGATGATTGTGATACAGTTTTCTCTGTTAGGAAAAAAATTATATTTCCTAGAAATCTGCTTGTAGAAGTCACTCAGGATCCTTTGTGTTCTGTTTCCTTTGCCTCTCTTTGCTCATCAAGATTTATCCATGCCATATCAGGAATGGTGATGGATATTGCAGGGGTCGAAGGGCTCTCTGTGTGGGTGTTTGATAAGATAATTTTTGAGGATTCTGCCCTATGGTTGGACCTGCCCAAGAGCAGGGCCCTTAATGTAGAATAGCAGCATTCAGTTTGTGCTGATACTGGGGGCTTTGTCCCAGGCTTGCATAACCCTGCTGGGGAGCTGTGCCAGGGCTCCCTGCTGCCTTTGTTCATGGATGCCTGCTCCCAGAACAATTGCCATGCTGGGCTCTGCTTCCAGACAGCTCCTGCCAAGGCTTCGTGTCTCAGTGCTGTGGGCACCTCTTGGTGGCACCCAGGTGCTCAGTAAATATTTCCAAGAAATGCCCATTTTATTCTCTGCAAGGTATGCAAGGCGTGGAGGAATGAAATATGTCCAGATGAGCCCCAGCATGCAGAGAGCTGGGCACTTCTTTTACCCTAATTATCGTGGGTGTCAGCAGAGGATGTTTCCTTGCACATTCTTGGAGCTGAGATCCATGGTGAGCTCAGCATTGGGTGAATCCTGTCCCCTGTGAGGTCTGTGCTGCCTGGAGTGTGCCTGGATGTGTGCAGAAACTTTTATAAGTTGGTTTGCCTAAGAGAGCAATGTGAACATGACACCACGTGTGTATTTTGGGTTAAAATGAAATTCCGACTTGATTTTTGGAGTCATTTGGGCTCCTGTAAAATCGTAATTTTTTTGAGCCACCAGTCAGTCTTTTCCCATTTTGTTTTGAGTGTTTTACATTCCATCTCCGCAGTGGAAGCTAAAATGCTGCTGTACTTACTCTGACTTGCTGCCTTGTTTGTTTTTGTGCTGAAGCTATAATTAGCCATTGTTTAGCCACTCCCCTTGAGCTCTCAGGGCTGGTGGTACAGTATGTATACATTCATTTTGCAGACGCTATACGTGGCAAACCTCCCCCCCAGCTGCTGTCATTCTAGAAAAAGAAAAAGTTTCACTATGGCAGTGGTGGAAATAAGTGCCAGGCAGATGAAACTGGTGGTATTGGGGAGCTGTGGTAAGATGAGTGTGGCCTGAATGTGTTTTTAATTTCACTTCCTTCAGCCCATACACCCAAAAGTTCACCATTTATTGATTTCTGAGCGATCGCGCATCCGGTGTCGCTCTGTCTGCCCACATCCTTTGGTCCTGCTGGGCAGCACGTGGTCCAAACCTCGAGCTGTAATTAGGAGCTGACTAACAAAATATTCCCTGCCTGCTGCTTATGCAAAGAGATTTGTCAGGCTGGGGTTGGCAGGGAGGGCCGGAGGAGCAGAGCCATTACCGGGGTGCGAACCAAAACACCGCAGGCGCAGGCAGCAACCAGCAGCACTCTCTGAGGCTGGGCTGCTGTTGCTCAATCCCATTGCTGGCTCTCCACAGGAATTGGGCAGGCTGGTGGCTCCCAGTCCAGGCTGGTTACTCCGGTCAGATGTGCCTTTTGTGGCCAGCACGCGTGCAGGCAACGAGGTGTCAGCGAAGGCAGGGCTAATTGGAGTCTTCCTTCCACTTAGGAGCAGAATAAATAAGTGAGGCTGCCGTGTCCTTGCTGGCTTGGTGTGGTTTGTTTTCAGTCAGGAAGCTTCTCCTGGGAAGAACTCGTTGTGTTGGAGCAGAGACCTTAATTACAGTGGCAGTACCAATATTCTGCCTGTAATCGGAGCTGACCTGACTCGGGCCCTTGGAGTCATCTCCCTTGGCCTGGATTTACTGTGTGACAGCCACCTCCTGCCTCTCAGCTCTGGGGATATGAGGGAAGCTGGTGGCAGATGCAGATGTTCTGGTTGGGGTGTGTGGGGAAGTGGTCAGAGGGTCCCTAGTTTGGGAACACGTGTGGGTTCAGGTGAAAGCTGAGGACGTGGTATAAGCTGACAGAGAGAAGGTTTAGATTGGATATTAGGAAGAAATTCTTCCCTGAGAGGGTGGAGACACAGGGTGCCCAGAGAAGCTGTGGCTGCCCCAGGATCCCTGGAAGTGTCCCAGGCCAGGTTGGGTGGGGATTTGAGCCACCTGGGATAGTGGAAGGTGCTTCTGGATCCCTGCAAGTGTCCCAGGCCAGGTTGAGTGGGGATTGGAGCCACCTGGGATAGTGGAAGGTGTCCCTGGATCCCTGCAAGTGTCCTAGGCCAGGTTTGGGTAGGGATTGGAGCTGCCTGGGATAGTGGAAGGTGTCCCTGGATCCCTGCAAGTGTCCCAGGCCAGGTTGAGTGGGGATTGGAGCCAACTGGGATAATAGTGGAAGGTGTCCCTTCCAAGATCTGAACTGTCCCTTCCAGGAACTAAACTGTGTATCTAGGATCTATAGCAGTGATTTAGAAAGTTTAGATCATCTAACACTCCAAAAAATGGCTGGAATAATTTGATTTCTTTGAAAGGCAAAGAGAATGGATCCCTGGAAGTGTCCCAGGCCAGGCTGGGTGGGACTTGAAGCCACATGGGATAGTGGAAGGTGTCCCTGGATCTCTGGAAGTGTCCCAGGCCAGGCTGGGTGGGGCTTGGTGCCACTGGGGGCAGTGCAAGGGTTTGGAACAAGATGGTCTTTAAGGTCTTTTCTGGCCTAAGCCTTTCTGTGATTCTTTGATCTTAGCACTTCCTCCCTGGACAGTCAGCCTCATGGTACTGCATAACATAAGCTCGCCTTTAAAAGCTGCTTTTATTCTCTGGCCCCGTTTGAAACCCACTTTAAATGTTCTTTTGGAGGAGGGAATGTTCAGCTGGTAAAATCTTTCTTCCTGTTTTTCTCACAGGTAAACTCAGACAATGTTTCAATTTCCACAGAAGGCACTTGTAATGGAAGTCTGAGGTTCTGCAGTTTATTGCCATTCTGTTTCTCCTTTTTTTTTTTTTTTTTTTTTTTTAAAGCTTTTTTTGTGTCCTACAACTACTTGCAGCCAAGGAAATGCTGTTCTGGCAGAAATGCAAAATGTGCTCTCATTAGCTTTGGCATTCCTCCCCCCTCCCTTTTCCATCATCTGGGACAGAAGAGCATTACTGCAGTTAATTTGTGCTCTTTTGTAGTGGCATAAGTGCTATCCCTGGAACCAGCTCAGCTAGCTAATGACTTTTAGAAATAAAGTACTAAGGATGTATTCCTAATCTGTGCAGCTAAAAATTCAATATGTAAACTGCTTAGGTAGCTGAGTGCATTAATATCAGTACAAATGAGCGCTGCAAGTCCTAATGATAGCAATTAGTATTTTATCTGATACCTGGGTCTGTCTTACTGCTCTGAGAATTAAAATCAAATGCTCCAGTGAAGTTTTTTTTCTCCCTGCTCTTTAGTGTGCTCATAAGTCAGGTTTTTAAACTGCTGCTGAAATAATCTTGTGGCTTGTGAAGCTTTTGTGTGGGGAAGGTTCTCTTACAGAAATAAAAGCAGCTTATCTACTCCCTTCTAATGGGAAGGAAAACCTTTATTTTTTTGATGCCTTCACAAATAAGCAGTTTATTGTCTTACATGAAATTCTGTCCTGTAGACAGGTTTAAAATCAGGTCAGCCTGGTGTCTTTAGCCCAGCTAGGGAAGCAGGAAGAGTTTTTTTCACTCTGAGCAGCCCCTGCAGGGCAAGGGATTCTGATGGCTGGCCTACCCAGAGACTGATTATTCCCCCTGCCCCCTCCCTGTAAAATGAGGAAGTAATGGAGAATTCCACAATGGTTTGAGTTGGAAGGGACCTTAGAGATCATCCAGTGCCAGCCACTTTCTGCTCAGCCAGGTTGTTCTGAGCTCCATCCCACCTGGGCTTGGACACTTCCAGGGATCCAGGGGAAGCCCACAGGGAAGGATTCCTTCCTGACATCCATCCCTCTGCCAGTGGGAAGCCACACACCCTTGTCCTGTCATTCTGCTCCTGTAAAAAGTCACTCTGTTCTCTTTTTTATAAGCTCCCTTTTAACCCAGCCTGTTCCTGGGTGTAATAAAAATATTTGAGTGCATCCTTCTAAGTGCCCTCTGGTGGGATTAAGTGAATAATTCAGAATGTAAAGGTCTCTTGTGTCTTGCTGGATACTTTCAGGGAAAGGAGCATTAGGGAAAAACTGAGCCAGGCAGCTGAGAAATTGTAATTCACTGCTAAATCATCTTCTGTGCCAATTTTCACTGGGTTTTTAAATCCCAGTTTTTATTATCCTCCTAAATAGATCAACCTCATCCTTCAAACTCATCTAAGTGTGAAATGAGTGAAGAAGGAAAGTGAGAAATATAGAGGAAACTTTATCTGGTCAAGCTGTGACACTTGTGAATTGGTTTCAGATTGGGTTTTTTTAAAGCAAGAAAGTGGAAGAAATTCTTTGATGTCTTAGAATGAGCATAGTGAAAATCTTCTCTCATTTGTTCAAAATTTGGACGTACCATTGAGTTCCTGTATGTCATTTCTCAGGGGTTTCAGTGACAACAAAATGTGCAGACAGCTGGGATCTTCTGTCCCGAGCTTTCTCCAAGAGTGAGGTCAATCTCTTGCCAGATTTATTTATTTTGGCTCGGCCATTGACTAGGGTGACTTCTGTCAAGGAGGTCATGTTCCATTTTGACTCAGGGCTTACAGTGTCTTCCATCTTCAGGAAAAATACAGAAAGAGGCACAGCCCACTTTATATTTGATGCCACAGCATTTTCTTGCCGCGAGTTGAGAACAGCTATTGAGGCAGCAGCCCCATTAGTGGCTCCATTTCCATCCTTAAAGTGCAGCTCCAAACCAGAATGATATCCTGGCGTTTCATCCTAGGCAAAGAACCAATTGCTGCTGGTTAAACCCTCATTTCCAGGGCTCTGCCAGTGCAAACTCGCTGAAACTTAAGTAGCACCGCTGGTTAGCTGGAAAAGGTGGCTCTTGTGGAATTCTGGGGTTAAATCGGCTTTGTGGTGAGTGGCTTGGAGGACGGGGCGTTCATTAGCTGGGACATTGCCTAATTGCAGCGGTTCTTGTGGCCGCCTTGTTTTGGAGGCTGCAGAGGCTCTCATGTATTTTTGAATTGCCCTTTGCCAAGTGAATAGGTGCTGATTTGCCTTCTCAGAGCTCTGTGCTGCCTGCTTTCGCCCAATTCAGTCCCTGTCCCTTCAGCCTGTGCTGGGACATGGGTGAAAAACCCCCTCTGTTAAGAGTGATGCGTTAGTTCTGCTGGAATTTATGTTTGGGTTGCTTAAATACTTTCAAACTCTGCCATGTTATATGCATTTAACTTATTTTCCAATGTAGTGAGTATTCATTACTGTTGCTTTTTGGTAAGGAAACCTTTCTTTCTCCTTTGATTATTAGGAAAAACTTTTTTTTTTTAATACTGTTAGTAGCCTCTCCAGCTGTATTGGAATAGCACATTACCACCTAAAGAAAAAAAAGTTAATTAAATGATGCTTCCTGTTCTTGGCTTGACCCAGAAGTGAGACCTGTGAAGGGTCCTGAGAAGGGAAGTTTTTAATTTAGTGGTTGTTGAAAAAACTGCTCTATCCCCACCCAAAATCCAGTAGCACAGGAATCAAGGATTAATTCCTTCCAAGATTTAGTTACAAATCTTTTGAAAAGCCCCACGTACTTTCCCGTTGTTTGGAGGGTGAAGCTCTCAAGTGCTGGAGATCTCCCCAGTTAAACTGGGCTGGTCAAAAGGGAAGAGGGATTTGGAACTGGGCTCAGTTCTTGCTTCATCTTCTTATCTCTAGAATCCCTTTCCCAGAGAATTGCATGGAAGACCCTGTTAAGGGGGAAGTGTCCATTCTCTCCTGTGCACATCCAGTTTTTGTGATGCTCTTGATGAGCATCTGGTTTGAAGCTATTGATTAGGAGCTTGGGCCGTGTCCCGACAGTAATTCCTGCTTTGACACTGTAATTGTGCTTGCATCACAGTTTTCTGGGGGTTATTCTGGCGGCTGCAGTGTTTTTCTCTCCCATCCCCCCACGGTGTGTAACATGCTAATTAGATCTTTAAATTAAGGACTTGCTGAGTGCTTCCATCCTCATTGAAAATCCAGCCCGAGGTACTTCGTAGACCTGTTCTGGTGGTGCCTTCACTCACCACCTGAGAATTCCTTGGAAAAAAATTAACAGAGTTCCTCCTCTTGGTCAGTGGGAAGATCTGGGGGTGGTTCTTGGGACTGTGCAGAGAGCCTTGCGTTACTCAGCTGCTCTTGGTGCTTCTCTCTCAGTGTCTGAAGTCTCTGAAGGTGTGTGGTTTTATTTGTGACTCTTGAGTGGAAAGGAATAAAAACTATCTCCTACCTCTCCTTTTTATGTCACAGATCCTTCAGTGAGGTCCACAGCTGACTGTAGGCAGCTCAGATACCAAAATCCTGATTCCTCACAGAGTGGGACACTTGCCTCTTCCTCTTCATCTCAAATCTCACATGGGCAGACTGCTTGACTTGATATATCTGTTCCCTAAATTTGTACTACAGTGATCCAAAATACAACTTCCAAACAATGACACCCTCACTAATTCAACTTAAATTTTCAGTAATAAACAGCTAAAAGTTCTAATTGCTTTAAACTATTCTAGAAAGAACTAAACGGTGTATCTAGACTCCACAGCAGTGATTTAGAAAGCTTAGGTCATCTACCACTCCAAAAAATGGCTGGAATAATTTGATTTCTTTGAAAGGCAAATAGAATATTTCCTTACTTGAAGAAAAAGGAGAAGATGCCCAATTTAGTTGAAATGTATCTCTAGGACTTCTAGAACTCTAACTAATTTTTGTAGTATTTAAGGAAAGCATGGAGTCTGCATACCAGAAAGCCCCTTTTTCATCAACAGCCAGGCTTTTTGATGCCCTCCTTGTTTTCACTTGTGTTCTCCTCAACTTTGCACAGGATGCCATTACTCCCTACAAGGAAATCCTCCAGATGTACTGGGAGAAGGTGACAGGCTTTGTGAACGCCCGCTGTGATGGACTGGAGCCCTGGCAGCTCATCGGGTTGACTTTTTCTTCCACACTTGCAAGTGTGTGGCTGCATGGCTTCCTCTGCCAGCCTGAGAGTAAGTGTTGGACATGGGGGATTTTCTGACCTTTGCAGGGAGGGGAGTGGGCCTTGAGCTGTTGCTGGGCAGTGGAAGGAAAGAGGGTGGAACAAGGCCAAACTCTTGTTAAAACAGGCTGTGAAAAATGTGTGCTTTCTGATTGGCTTTTTCAAAATATTCAAGTGAATATTGTATGTGTTATGTTAGAAAGTGATGCTGTGTTAATTCTCTTAAGTAGTGTGGTAAATATAGTTTTAGGTTATAACATAATGTTAAAATAGAAGCTATGCTATGGAAGATACTTTTTTTAAAGAGAGGACTAACAGTGAGATAGGAGCCACAGGACACTTAAAACTTTCAGAGAGAATTTATTGCCCCATTATCAGGAGAAATGAACTCCTTCCTGCCTTGCTCAGCCCTGAAGATGCTGTCAGGACTCAGAGGAAGAAGCTGACACTGCCCAGCCAGAATCCTGTGTGAGAATGGAATTGATGCATCATGGATGAGCTGTATGAATGTGCAACAGGCTGCTGCTTTTAAGGGTTAATCCTCTGTTAATGTGGGGCCTTTTTGGGGCTTATTTTGCCCAGAAAGAGGCACCCAGACCGTCCATAACTTTGTTTCTATTGTCTCATATTGTCCTAATCCCACTTGTCCAAATTATTATCACTCTAATTATATTGCTATTTTTATAACCATTTTATTACTATTCAACTTTTAAAATTCTAAAAACAAGCGATTGGCGTTTTTCACAAGACTGTCTGCTGTCACCTAACATTTGCCAAATTCTTCTGAATTAAGGTCCAGGCCTGTCTGGTGAATGGAGCTCCCCCATTCTGTCAGAGGGTGCATGGAATGTGCTTCTGTCTCCTTCCCTCCCTTTTTCCTTTGGCTAAGCCATGTGCTTGTCACAGCACACTCTTCTTGCCCAAGCCCTGGGGAGATTTATGGAGAGCTGGGTTCCTGTGAACTTAGTCACTGCTGCAGAATGCCTGGGTAACTCCTGGTTGTTTCCCTTCCTGCTGGGGGAGGAGATGTGGTTGATTCCATGCTGGGGGCACATTTCATCCTCCAAATGTTCAAGATATAACTGCATGTGATAGTGTGAGGAAATTTCCTTCTTGTTATTTTTTTAAAAAAATGTGTTTCCGGAGTATCTTCCTGTTTTGAGTAGTTTCTGATACTGGCAGCTCTTCAGTGGAGCTGAGTTCTGCAGAACCTGCAGTTTTCTCTGGTTGTGTGATGGCCTGAGGGCACTGCCATGCCCTCCGAGGTGCATTTCAGTTCCCACAGGCCTTGGTGTTGCACTCTGGTGGCAGCTTGTTAAAAACAGCCAAGTTTTTAACTTGCTGTCTCCTTCTGTGGCTGTTTCTGAAGCAGCCCTTTCTCTTTCTGAAGCAGCTGAACAGTGGGAATGTCTGTAAGGAGCAAATTGCTGTGAAACTTCTGTTCAGGACAGTTATCTTCCTAGCTAATATTTGCACAATGTATTTTGTTTAAGTATGGGCTGGCTCTTAGGAGATCTGATCAGACTGTCAGAATTTTTCAGGGCTTTGCAGTCTTTTTCTTACTGTGAAAATTATTGATGGAACAGTGTGCACACTGAGATGTGCAGTAGAAATGTTATTACCAGGGCACTAAAAAGTATTTACTACAAATTAGTGTCCTTGGTTTATCTACACCTCATATACATTTAACTTCAAATTGTATATATGAAGTGTGTATGAAGTGTAGATAAAATTGCAATGTCTTAAAATGGTTGATTTTTAAACTTCATTTAGTTATTTTTTGGTTTGTCCTGTAAGTGCTGGTGTGCAGGTAGGACTGGGAAGGCATTTTTGGTGGCTGTAAAGCATCTCTGTCATTCAGATTTCATTCCTCCCTTTGGGGCTTTCCAGTTTTCCAGTGCTTGTCATCAGTGGCTTCTCTCACTTGAGTCTCTGTGCTGTGGTGGAATTTCTGCTCTTCCCTCTGTCCATCCCCTTTCCCTGAGTCATCTTCCAGTGCATCAAACGGGGCAAATCCATTGTCACAAATGTCCCTGTTCCCTCCTCTGGTCTGGGAGCCTGTTCACACTGCTCAGTGGTTTTGTTTTTAAGGAACTATTCTGCTTTGAAGAGGCAGGAAATGTTAATAATTCCTTACCTTTAGCAAACTCTGAAATCCCTCCTTTTCCTGTAAAATTCCATATGTGGGTGTGAATTCCCGTGCAAGTAAGAAACAAATAACTGATTCCTGCAGTCCACATGTTTCCATGGCATGATCTATCCATGAAAACCTTGCTCATCTGTCCACCATGTCCTCTCTGTTATTTCAGCTTGGATCAGGAATGCTGAGCCTGGATCATGAGCTGCATCAGAAGTTTCTATTTTGGTTGGGTTGGTTTTTTTTTTTGGTCCTTAGGTTCCTTTCTGCCTTTTGTCTTTCAGGTTTGACATCCCGAACTAAAAAACAGTTCTTTAAACTGCTGAGAAGAATGCCATTTGTTGGGGCTATAGTAAGTATTTGAACAAGTATTATAGGACTGTCCTAGGTCCTTTTTTCAGCTCTTTTGGAGAATATACAGTCCAGTAAATCTTTGTTGTCATGTCACTGTGATCCTGATGACCCAGGACATACATCTGGAATGTCTTCTGCTGCCTCCTGGTTTAATGTAATTTCTACCCAATCTTTGTGTCATAGCATCACTCCCATAACAAGGGGGTTCCACCTCTTTTTAACTTTTGAGCTATTTCTATTAACCAAGAATGAGTGAATTCTCCAGTTTTTAAATTTCCTTGTTTTTAAATTTTAAGGAAAATATTTTAATCCTGGAAGAAGGGATAGGATTGAACTGGAATTATTCTTCTGAAGCAGTGTGGAGTGTCAGACAGCAATTGTCACACTGACAGCAATTCCACATTGTTGTGCAATGTGTGTTTATTTTAATCAAGCAGCTGGCCATGATTTGTTCAAGGCTCAGCAAAAGTTAGCAGAAGGATATCAGCACTTTGTGTAATCATTAAATGACCCAGGAGCTGTGGTGTTTGGGGTTGGTTTGTGTTTTTGCTTTGTTTTGGTGGTTTTTTTTTTGATTTTCTGGGGTATTTAGTTTTTGGTTTTTTTTATTGGGGGGGGGGGGGGTTGGTGGTTTGTTTTTTTTTTTAAATTTTTTATTTTGTTTTTTTGTTTTGTTTTCTTTTTTTTTCCATAAAAACTGGAAACCACAACTGTCAGCATGTTTTAGCAGGTTAAGGACTGGGGCTGAAGAAATGCACAGCTGGGTTTATTTCACCTCGTAAACCATGGTATCACACTCGATTGCACTTCCTGCTGCTTGCTGTGCTGGTGTATTTACACCTTGATTCCAGGGGTCACATCTCTTCCAGGCCATTTTATCCAAAGAGCAGCACAGAGGAATTGTATTTGTGGGGTTCCCAGGGGAAGGGGAGGCATGATGAATCTGACTCCATGCTCTCAGAAGGCTAATTTATTATTTTATGATATTATGTTAAAGAATGCTAAACTAAATTATACTAAAGAACACAGGAGACTTACAGAAGGCTGAAAAGATAATAATGAAAACTCCTGACTCCTTCCAGAGTCCTGACACAGCTGGGCCCTGACTGGTCAGTAAATCAAAACAATTCACATGAAACCAGTGAAACAATCTCCAAACACATTCCACATGTGAGCACAGCACAGGAGGAGCAAATGAGATAAGAATTAGTTTTCCTTTTTCTCTGAGGCTTCTCAGCTTCCCAGGAGAAAATCCTGGGCCAGGAGATTTTTCAGAGAATGTGACTGTGACACAGAGGAATTTTTTTTCCTTTTGCTGTGGAGACAGGAGGAGTTCTCCAGTTTCTCTCTGGAAGGGACTAAATCCCCTCCTGGCCTGTTAAATGCCCCAGCTTTCACCTCCTACCCTCAGTAGCCTTTGATCAAGCAAATTCTCTTCTGCTTGTGTTTCTTGCCTGCCTGTCAGAAAAGGACACTTGATACAATCCCTGTTGTGTCCAGACTTCCCTTCCCAGGGCTCACCCTGCTCCCCTGTGCCAGAGCACTCCTGCTGTGTCCTGTCTGTGTCCTCTTCCTGCTCTTTGCTAGGTTGATACCTGATAACTTATCAGGTGCTCACAAGAGGCCTTGACTTTGAGGCATTCCAGTGTCCAAAAGTCAATATCCCAACCCCTGTGTTGCCTGGAAGAGGAATCCTTACTTTGGAATGTGTTGAGAGGAGAAGTCTGGGGTTTCCTGAGTGCAGGGTGTGGGTGGGAAGAAAGAAAATCTCCTGTTCTGGAGATTTCTTGTGTCTCTGTGAGTTTCTAAGCTGTGTGTGTGTTGGGGTAGAGGAGGCAAAATACAAACCAATGCTCCTGAAGACCTCTACAAATAAAAAATGTGACTTGAAAAGGTTTGCTGGATAAAAATGCAGGTTTTTTTCCTTGAGTTTTATTTTCTTAAGCACTAAGGAAAGGGGTCAAAGCTCCCAGTGGAGCAGTTCCTGTCTGCTCCATCAGCACCACAGACACAGGCAGCAGGTCCTGTCCTGCACACATTCAACAATTATTTAGAATTTGACCAGTGCCATAGTTTGATAGGCTTTTTTTCTTTCTTTTTAGATTCAAAAGAAGATTGATGAAGCCTTGAATGATGTCACTTCCAGTTTGTCCTTCCTGAAAGATGAAAGGGAATATATCAAAGCACTGCCAGAACAGGGCATGAGCCAGCCTGAAGTGCTGCAGAAGATGAAAGAGTACAGCTCAAAAGGTGGGTCTGTACTGCAGCAGACAGCACACAATGACACTTCCTCTCTTAAATGAGTCCCAGTGACTCCTGCTCGTGGTTTCAGCTTAAATATTTTGTCCCCTTGCGAGTTTTTGTCTGTTTTTCTTCTGGATGTGACTGAGATTCATGAGTTTTAATGCTGTGTTCAGGTATTTACACTGAAATTCTGTTCCTTCCACAAGAATTCTAGGCTGATGGGGAGATGGGAGAGCTGAGGACAGGAGAAATATGGAGGAAGTTCTCTTTTTGGGTTGCATTTCTGAGCAGTTGCCTTGATGTTTGACTTTTACCACAAATGTGAAGCCCCAGAAAATACTCACAATCAAAAAAAGCAATTTCCAAGTAGGATTGTTAGGGAATTTCCAAGACTGTGACCTCAGTTGAGAGACAATGGTTTGTGCCTCAAAAAAGCCTTTTAAGGAAGAGTGATGATGATGTTCTCCTGGCTTGAGTCCACACAAGCAGTGTCTGACACTCCATCTGAGTTCCCTCTCTCATGTAAACATGTTGCCTCTTGATTTGTGTGCCTCTCACTCCTAATGAGCAAATCTGGGTGACTTCCTGTCCAGGGCAGAAGATACAACTGCCCTGCTCCTATCCCAAATTTGAGAAATGCCTTGCATTTTCTGCTAGAACAGCGCATCTGCTCCAAATTCAGAAACACACAATTTCATGATCCAGTATCCTGGAACAATATCCTTCTTTTCTGCTGCTGTGTATTGCTCCTGTGTTTTCTCTTAAATTTTTGTTTCCTTCCTTCACTGGGTTCTTTTTTATTTTCTAAAGTCCCTCCTATTTTCAGCCCCCACCCCTTTGGAAGTTGCCTGGAAGTCCCAGTTTAGGTGAAATTTAATTGAGGTGCCAGCACTGTGGATTTTAGCAGTACAAACTTGGCTTTGCTATCTCTTCCCAGCTTCCTCTGGTGGTGGGTGCTCTTTGAAAGTGGCTTTAATTTAGTGTGCAGTTGGTTGAACAGCAGTTTGGGGAGACTGCTGGGGATTAAGTGGATTATTTATTAATATAACTGCTTGCTCCAGCTACATGTTGGTTATGTGCTGACTCTTTAGTCATCATTTACTGGTTGCTAAGTTCACACAGTGCCAGGGGCTCAGCTTCACGCACAGCTGTCCCTGGGCCACAAAACTCGGGGAAATCTCAAAAGCTGAGTCCTCCTCTGTGGAACTGAGGGGATTTTCCATGTGCTTTCCCACCCTGGCTGGGAATGGCTGTGTTTGTGAGCAGTGTGCCCTTCCCTCTCTCGCAGGAGATGTACGCTGGCAGGATGGGAAAGTCTCAGGGACTGTGTACAGCGGGGAAGAGAAACTCACCCACCTGCTGGTCAAGGTAAGGTGCAAGCAGGCCAACTTTGCATCTTCAGGGTGACCAGAAACCCCTCAGAGCTGTTCCAGCATCCCAGAGTAAATAGGGAAAGGTCTAAGTCTGGGAAGGGGAATTAGTGGCAGTTTGGGCAGTGTGACTCTGGCCAGGTAAGTGTCCCTGTGAAAGCACCCAGAGATAACTGGGATCTAACCAGATGAGGTGCTGCTTTGAGTGAGGTAGTAATTATTAATTACAGGTGAACTGGAGACTGGTACTGGAACAGCTTTCACTGGGCAAAGCTAAGCTGCTCCTGGTTTGAGCAAAAGGGAAGGTTTGGGAAATGCTTTTTGGCACTGTGGTCCAAATCTTAGACAATGGAGCACTGGCAGGCTTCACTGGTGTTCCTGTGAGGGCTGGTTACCTGCTCAGGAACTCCTCCTTTTGAGAAGGCTGCAAAATAACCTAAACAGACTAAATGTTTGTTTTCAAGTACATCTCCTTCCAGAGCTGTTTTGTCAGAAAGGGAAGTCTGGCCCTCTTGTTCCTGGGAACAGTTTTTGTAGCAGGCTCTGTTTGGTGGTTCCTATTGCTCTTTTCTTCCTCATGTTGACATTTTCTGTACCCCTTCTGGAGAAACAAAGCTCAGAGCAGCCTTTCTGGAAGGGCCTTGGCTGGGATCACTTTATGGAAACATTGCCTTTGTTTGTGCTGATTATTCACTGGTTTGTTTTGCTGTATTTTATTTAACATCCCTGCAGTTGCTTTTTGATCTGGACTGCAGGAGGTTGGGGCTGGCTGTTCCAGCCTTGTATCCTTTGAGTCCACAGCTGTGGAATGAGCAGAAATACTGGTTTCCACAGCCACTTTCCCTGTGGTGTGGGTGGGCATTTGTGCTTTACTGCCTGCTTCAGAACCCCTCTTAACAGTAAGAGAACAGTGAGTAAACTTGAGAACAAGTTCTGCTAAGTCACTTTTTTGTCCTGATTTGTGCAAAGCAAAGGCAGGGTGTATCTTGTGTTCTTTAAAAAGAGAGAAATTACTAGATCTGTCCTTGCAACCAGCAGTATTGCTGTGCTGTAGAATCCACTGCAAAGATCTGAATGCCTTAGAAAAACATTTATTTTTTTCTTTATTTTATTCCTCTGCTTCCCAGCTTGTGGCATTTACTTGCAGGAGCAGTTAAGTCCTGTAATATTCTTTGGGTAAAATGCAGCTAATTTGCTTCTAGAGTGCACATGGGGAGTTCTTAAAGCCCCATCTGCAAGTCTAACTTTCTCTCTTTGTTTTCTGAAGGTGTATGAAGAGTTTGCCTGGAGTAATCCTCTCCATCCAGATATATTCCCTGGTCTGAGGAAGATGGAAGCAGAAGTGGTGAGGATTGCCTGCACGCTCTTCCACGGGGGTCCCAAATCTTGTGGTGCTGTAAGTAGCCTGTCTTTGCCTCCTGAACATTTTGGATATTTTTGACTTTGATAAGTGCAAATGCACCTTGTGCTCTCCAGGTGAGCTCATTCTGGTGTATTCCATGCCAGCTGTGTGGAGGTTGCTTAATTCCTCTTCCTGAGAGAGGCAATTTCACTCAGAGAAACAGTTCTCTAAACAAGACCGTTTACTTCAGCTTTTTTTTCCCCCCACTCTTAAGTGGCACAGGCTTGATGGCAGTTGGAAAGGAGAACTGGTGTAATGCAGCCTGGCTGGATGTCAGTGGAGAACTGTGAACAGAGAAGTGTCACTCTGAGGAGCTCCCCTGAGTTTTAGTCTCTGAGCTGGAGATCTGTGAGCCTGCCAGATTGCTGAGCTCGAGGGCAAGGCCAGCTGGCTGGCTGGCTACTCACCAACAAGCATGGATTGTCAGCTGTCCAGCTGGAAAGCTGCATTGCCAGCCTCATGTGGCCTTCCTGTGCAAACCAGTCTTGATAAAATTCCCAGCAAGAGTCCAAATGTGTGCTCTTAAGCTGATGGAAAGCAGTGTTGACACAAGAGCTTAGGAGCTGATCTGGCCTTGAGTGGGCTCTCCCTGTCAGCTGGAGGCTTGCTTGTGGTGAAGAGCTGAGTGCTGGAGTAGCTTTGTGGAAGGTGTAGTTGGGATCAGACTCCCAGTGGGGTTGAAGATGAGCTCAGCTGTGTGGGAGTGCAAGACGTGATTGCATTTGAGAGGAGGAGGAGGTGACATCCTCTGACCTGACTTTTCTTCTCAGGAGTGTATTCCTTGTACCACCTTCAGCTTGTGAAAAACGCCAGTCAGTTGGTTTTAAAATTTTAGAAAGTTGAATAGTAATAAAATGGTTGTAGAAATAGTAATATAATTAGACTAATAATAATTTGGACAATTTGGATTAGGACAATATGAGACAATAAGAACAAAGAGTTACAGACAGTCCAGGTACCTCTTTCTGGGTGAAATAACCCTGATAAAGGACCATGTTACCAGAGGATTAACCCTTAAAAGCAGCAGCCTGTTGCACATTCATACAGCTCATCCATGATGCATCAATTCCATTCACACACAGGATTCTGGCTGGGCAGTGTCAGCTTCTTCCTCTGAGTCCTGACAGCGTCTTCAGGGCTGAGTGAGGCAGGAAGAACTCGATAATGGAGCAATAAATTCTTCCTCTGAAAGATTTGGGTGTCCTGTGGCTGCTATTTGGTGCAAGTACCTCATTCCTTTCTTAAAAAAATATCCTGCATACATAGTTTCTATTTTAACATTGTGTTATAACCTAAAACTATATTTACCACACTACCTAAGAGAATTAATACAGCACAACTTTCTAACATAACACATACAATATTCACTTGAATATTTGTGAAAAGCCAATCATAAAATATGCATTTTTCACAAGGTTTAGAGGAGGAACATGCCTCTTTGCTTACAAAACCCATTTCACCTCACCTCAGCTGCTTCCTGGCTCGCAGAGCTGAGATTATCCCTGGAGTGGGGCAGGGGCTGGGCACGAAGCTGCTGGGACTGGTTTCTGTCAGCAGTTGGGACATCAGCTGGCACAGCAGGCAGAGAGCTGTGTGCCCCTGCTGGGTGCCTGGGGAACTCAGCTTGCTGAAGCCTGCACGGGGAACCTTGGGGTTTTGTTATGTAAAACACGATGTAAAGGTGCCAGCCTTGGCCTTGGGTGCTCTCCCACTGAAATGGAAAAGTGGGATTGCCTAAGAGGAGGTCAGAACGGGTAACACATACTTTGGGAAACCCTGCTTTTCCTTCTGTCCTCCTCTCACTTCTGAGGATGGTGCCACGCAGCAAAGGAAGGGCACAGCCCACTGTGGGGGTCTGTCCTAGCTGCTTGAACACAGCCCCATTGGCAGGGAGAAGGGGAGGGCTGGAAAGCTGATCAGCCAGAAACAGAAGATGAATTGCACCCCTGTAATTACCATGTCTGAGGGAGCGTTTCCAGTGCACTTCTTGTCTTCCTCCCTCTCTTCTTCCTGACTGTGAAGTGTCCAGAGTTGCTGATCACTGATGGAGAGATGTGGGTGGGCATATGGAGGTCACATGCTCTTTAAGTAGTTGGGCTCAAAGATTCCTCTTTTTTTCTCCCCAGAACTGAATTAACATTTCAGAGTCATTTCTGGAGGCTTGGACAGTTGCAAACTCAGTTAAAAAGAGGATTTTTTTCAAACTGATGATTTGCTTTCTGTCTTGGGAAGGCCCTGCTGCAGCTGGTGGCTCAGTGCTGCAGTTACACTTCCAGAACTGGTGAGACTGTAAAGCAGAGAGGTTTTAATGCTAAACCAGAGGAGGTGCAATCCTCTGAGTTACCTTTAATCTGTTCAAGAGGAGCTGCTGGCTCATTCTACTGAGAAGGCCTCTGGGTTTACTTGATTCAACTTTTGCAGTGTTGAAATTTAGAGCAACTGCTTTTTTCCCCTCCTCACTGCCACCTCTGAGAGGCAGAGTGTCACACTGCCAGTCCACTGGATTTACTAACCTGGTTTAAGCAGCAGGGACTGCTTGGCCAATTTGTTGGTGGTGGTCCCTGAAGGCAGATGGAACTCATTGGTATTTCTGGAGACGGTGTCTGCATCTGTGCTGCATGGAAATCACCAAAAAGTTCCTGTCTGGACTTCTCAGCGAGGCAGTTTCGCTTCCTTTGTGCTCTGATTTCCATAGCTCATTGCAGAACAGCACCTCGTGGCAGTGACACTGCTGCTCAGCCTGGGAGAAGCTGCCCAGTGACACATCCATGCTGTTCCCAAGGTTTTCAGCAGCCTGGGATCTCTGTGTGGTCCTGCCCTGTGCCATGTGGACACCTCCCTCAGCAGGATCTCTGGGGAGCTTCCTCTTTGAAAGTTTTTGGTGTGTTTCATAAAACACTGTCTTTTTTACACTTCTGAATGCTAAATCAGATGAGCAGCTTGTGTGGTTTACAGGAGTTGCTTTTAGCTGAGCCGTGTGGGCTGTAATTCTCCTTTTGTTGACATGGGTATAAAAGCTCTAACAGTGCCCTGGTGGTTGGGGAGGTTCAGACATGCCTTTGTCTTAAATTGCTCTGGGAGATGCTTCAAGTTTTTAAGCAGTTTTAAAAGTAATGCTTTTCAGCAGTGGATGGATGTTTCCTATTTCTCACTAATTACTGCTATTGTTCTTACTTTAATTGTGTTATGCAAGAGCAAAGAGACAGGAATCAGTGAGTTGGGGGTGCCTGGAAGATTCTGATCACATTCTTGCAGTGATTTGGAGGGACTAATTAAGCTCAGCACATAGAAGGGGAACAGGGGAGTTTGTTCTTGTCTGATGTGTTCATGTTCACAAGTGGCTTTGTTTTGCAGTGTTGGCTGTGTGGATTTCCCCTGTAATTTGAGGAGAAGTCAGCACTTTTATGCAAGCTGCAGTATTTTTGGTTTTTAGTAGCTTTTTGAACTTTAAAAAGAAAAGGGCAGCTTTGAAGTGTAGGGAAAAATTCTGTGTGCGTGTGAGACATTGTGAGCATTTGATGTGGATCTCTCTGTGAACTCTTCTTCCACCTATTCTACACCTCAGGACAGGAGAGAGAAAGCAAAATCACCAGATGCAAGCCTAAGCTTCCTGTAGAAACCCATTTTGTCTCTTCTCCCCAAATTCTGTGGCTTACAAGCTTTGGCTGCACATTTGAAGTAGGGAGACGTGAGTGATATGTCTTGAGGGGGGCTTAAACTGTGCAGATCTGTCAGATTTTATCTGTACTGATGAGCAGGTCACCTTGAGAGACACAAGTTGTGCAATTTACAACCTGCAGGTTTCCAGGGGTTTTATGGGAGGCTGCCACAACATTATGACCATCCAGTGGATTGTGGTGTGTTTTTTTTTTTTTACTGTGTTACCCTAGAAGTAAATTGTTGTTTGCTTTTTTTTTTTTGTCTAAATTCATGGTGTGGTTCAGCTCAGTGAAACTTCTGGTTAGCTTTGTCTCCAGGGTCTGAATGGACATGTTTATAGGTGAAAATGGAAGGAAAACTTCAGAGACTGTGAACCAAAGTGGTTCTTTAATATCTGACAGTGACATGGCCAAAGGAATCCTGGAATAGGGACCATATCTCCTATTGCTGTTGTAATGTTGAGGTTCCAGAGCACTGGGAATTGGAGGGAGGGAGCAATGGAAGTGATTCACTGAGTTTGGAAAGCAGGAGGGATATTTATTCCCTGTGCTCTCTCCTCTCCCCTCCCATTCGCAAAAACAACAAATAAATCAAGAACACAAAATGTCTGTTTACTTTCCTTTTTCCCCCACACTTTGCCTGGCCTTTGAAGATAGTGCAGGGCTGCAGAGCTGCTTAAACAATGCCTGTTTCCAGCCCTTTTCCCATGGCATGGAAAAGCCTGTGGACTTCATTGAGGGGAGAAAAGAATGTGTGTGAGCCCTGGGCGGGTGCTGAATCACCCAGCCTTGGCCGGGCGCCTCAGGCACGGGGGAAGTTGGATCCTGTGACAGTGATTCAGGCTCTGGCTGCAGCAGGACGAGTTTGCTGCCACTGGCTGAGCTGGCAATGCCTCCTGTCAAGGAGCAGCCTCCTTGCACAGGTATCATCCACGTGGACCAAGAGGATTTTGGTGTTGGAGCTGTGCTGGGCTCAAGGTGCTGTTGCACCTTCTCCGTGATGGAGACTCACACTGTGCTGACTGTGGGCCAGTTTAGGAAGCTGAGCTGGCTGGAGTTCAGCTTTTTGGGTGGATTTTCAGCTGTCTGAACAAGCTTTCTGTGTGGTCTTCTGCCAGTCTGGATGCCTGGGAGAAGATTCATCCTGGATGCTCTTCCTCACCCTGCACGTGACTGGCTGCTGACAAGTGTTGGCTGTGACCTGCCAAAAACTGTGTGGCTCAGCATTCCCATGGTAGAGCCAGACTTTGAGGAAAGGCTTGTTCCATATGAAGGCAAGATGTTGTTTTGGTGTTAGGATTGAAATGGGAATAAGACTGTACAGAGGCTGCTTTTTCAAGAGCAGATTGATTATCTAGGTGAGCATAGGGAATGCTGCCCAACAAGGAGCAGGCCTGGGTCCTTCCTAGCAAAGCTTTCACAATCATTATCCTAAGCAGTGTTGCAAGGACAGGTACAGGTATGCAATAATCCCATTCCTCTTCTCCTACCCAGTAGGAAGGCAGTTTTTCTCTAGCTGTTTTTTTTTTTTTTTTCTCCCAAAAGCAATCACAACCTGACAGATCTTTATTCGTAAAGGGTGTTGAGAAGTGAGTGGTACAGCCCATAAAAGCCTTCAAACATTGTGTTCCTGCTGCCATCCATTTGCTCCACAATTAATGCAGAGATGTCTTTATCCAGTGAGAAGCTCTGTTAGCTTTTATCTCTGACAGCTGTTGCTTTTAAACTTCCTCCAAAAAGCAGGAATTGTCTGTGGTGTGACAGTTGCTTCCACACTGCCTGTGGCAGCAGCTGCTGCTGGCTTGGATTATGTTAGGAACAAATCCTGGCAGGCTGTGAACTTTGTTCCTTATCTCAGTATTCATGTTTAGTCATTGTCACACAGTCACACTTCTTGGCATTTTCAGGGTTTGCAGCCATGTCAGCAGGGAAAAACCTAAGGAAAACCCAAATGTCATAAGGCATACAAATGTGATTAGCTCCTTTTTATGTTTGTTTTTGAGGGGGAAGAGGTTAAAAGGGGAAGTTGCAGTTGGTTCAGCAGGTCTGAGGAGCAAAATTAGTCCCCCATAAGCAGTATAAGTAAGTTTTGATTCCTTAGATTTGTGAACCTCTGTATAACTGTCCTAGTTACTCCATATCCTCAGGTTTTGGCTCACCCAAAAAGTAAGTCCTGCAGGCTGCTTAAAAACCCAACCTCACATTTCCCAGTTAAAATTTTACTGGGGAAGGTTGTACCCAGCGTCCCTTGCGTGCCAGAACTCATGGGAGCTGACCTACAAGAGACCTTCCCCTTGAGGAGTTCCTTCCTGTAAAGAGTTTAATTTGTGTATTTGCACCAGCTCTTGAGTTTCAAGTATGCAACAGCAAACCTGTGTGTGTGCTTCCCTCTCTTCCAGCTCCTCATGCAAACCCTGTGGTCAGGGTGAAGAGGGCTGGCACAGCAGCCTTAGTGTGGGTGGTGTGGGTGCTGACTGCCCTGGCTGGGGAGAGGGATGCACAAATTCCTCCTGGTGTAAAATTCCTCGTGTCCCTGAGGGCTCTTAGAAGCTCTGGTATTGAGCAGAGCTGGGCTGGTCTCAGCGGAGAGGAGGTGGGAGCGTTCCAAGTCCTGCAGCATTCCAGGTTCTGGGAAGGTTGTGTAGCTGAGGAGTGGTGCCAGCCCTGAGCAGGCTCTGTGCCTCAGTGTGGCACTGCTCCAGACCTAATAAACCCTGCTGGACTGCAGCTGACTTAACACAGAGTCAGCTTTGTTGTTTCTGTATACGTGGCATAATTAATCTGTAATGCAGATAAACAATCCCCAGGTAATCAAGAGCTTAAGTGCCAGTAGTTCTGTGAGGTGAGGTGACTGTGTAATGTGGCCCCCTCCTGCTGGGCTCTGGAATTCTGTACTTTTTGTTTGTTTTCTCTTTCCTCCACCCCATTTAAAGAGAGGATTCAGCATTTAAATGTGCATTTTCAAGCTGAGTGTCAGAAAGCTGCCTCGTGCCCTTCAGTGGCTTCTGCTGCCCTTTAAACCCTGAGCTGTCCTTTGCACTCTGAAGCAGAGGCAAGAGATGCTGAACCTGCATCCCCTTTTTGCTTTTGCCTCCTGTAACTCCCATTGTTATTTTTCCTTGTTTGCTTCTTTTCTGGTGACAGATGACATCTGGCGGCACGGAGAGCATCCTGATGGCCTGCAAGGCATACAGAGACCTGGCTTATGAGAGAGGCATCAAGCAGCCAGAAATGTGAGTGGTGCCACCACAGCTTTTTTCCTTTGGGGGCTTGTGGGATTTACTGTCCCCTGGAGCTGAGATGGTGCTGGACCTCGATAATCCTTCATTTCATAGCTCATTGCCACCTCTTCCTGGTCCATCTTTGTCTGGAGGAGAGAAACCTGTGTGGAAAGAAGAGTTCAAAAGCACAGGAAGTTCTAAAGCAAGCAGCCTAGGGGGCACAGATGTTGCTGGGGCAGCTGTATTTTGGCAGTACCTGTCTGCTGCTCCAGACAGCCTGCTTGGATCAGCTCTGCACTTGAGCCAGAGATTGCCAGGCTCTTTGAAGTATCCAAGGGATTTGATTTATTCACATCAAAGAAGGCTTAGCCTGAAAACTCTGAGGCTGGAGTTGGGCTGGTTGGAGCTCAAATGAGGAATTGTGCTAATCATTACAGTGCTAATAGAGGGTTTGCTGCCTCTAATGTGCTGCCTCTTTTCTAGATGGTGCATGGGAAATATTTCTCTGGTTAATTGCTTTGAGGGGAAAATGTTAAAGGAAACCAAACACTGGTGGTTCTTTTCTCCCCTCTCTAGCATTTAAGGCTCTGATGATGATGTGAGGCCTCAGAAAACAGGGTTAATTGAGGCTGTTCAGCCACTGCCACTGGAGATGGGAATCAGCAAATGTTGCTCTCATTTGATCTGTTCCTTTTCCAGGTTGGTCCCCGTGAGTGCCCACGCTGCCTTTGACAAGGCAGCACACTACTTTGGGATGAAGCTGATCCAAATACCTCTGACCAAGGCCATGGAAGTGGATGTTCAGGTATCACTTTAGTCTCTCTCTCTGTGAGGAAATGAGCATTGCACAGCAACTGGGCGAGAAATCTGCCTGTCCAGGTAGCGAGTCAGTGATAAAGAGGGAGGAATGCTTTGTGGAAACAATGAAAACCAGCATGAGCAAGTATCATTGCAGATGAAGTTATATTTGAAATAGCTGGATGTTATCCCTTTGTCCCATGGGATTCATTTAGACTCAGGTAATTTATGTATTTCTTCAATAGCCCCAGATTTCAGAGGAGGGTGAACAAAAATATTATTTTATTTCCCAGTGGATGAGTGGTTGTAGCTCGTTGTTTCCCTCTCTGTACTCTTTCATGCCTTGGTTTTTAAGACCAGACCCTGCATGTTCTCACCCTTTATCTTTTTTGGCAGGATGGCACTTGGTAAATGGAATGTGAGCATCTTCTCTGTTTAAATCTTCAGGCAATGAGGAGAGCCATCTCGAGGAACACAGCCATGCTGGTCTGTTCTGCTCCCCAGTTCCCACATGGAATTATGGACCCCATTGAAGAGGTGGCAGAGGTAGGGTACCCCTACCTGTGGGAACCTGTGTGTTGTAGCAGTAAAATCAGCACAAGAAGGAAGGGTTGGAGGGGTTTCAGGATGCTGAGCAGTGAATTTGGTGGGAGGGATCCCGCTGGCTGGAAGGGCATTACTGTTCTCAAAGGAGCTGTTTGCCAACAGCAGGGTATGTAGGATGCAGTTTGGGACTGAGGGGGGAATGTGTGACTGTGAGACCGAGCAGAAGTGCTCATGATTTACTGCCTGAAAGGAAAGAACACCTGAATGGCTCACCTGGTGAACAGGCTTTGATTTAGGGCCTGCTGGTTGTAGCAAAATTGGTGTGGAAGTCTGAAAAATGTGTGGAGAGAGTAGGAGTCAAAGGGCTGGGATCTTATTTTCTGAACTTACCTCTTGATTTCTTTCCTCTCTGTGCTCCAGTTATTTATTTTGTATGTGATCAGCCAGGGCTTCTGACCTTCTGTTCATTTGGCTCTCACACCCTTATATTTTATTGTGGGCACTCCTTTCAGACAATGTTGTCACATTCCTTTGTCAAACACAGCAAACTACCAAAATGCCACACTGTTTTTCCTGTGTGTGGAAGGCAGGAAAAGGCATCCCACAGCCAGCCAGCCCTCCCACATCTCCTGTCCTCCACAACTTGAGAGTGCTGTGATGTTCTCAAAGGGTTCAGTGAACATTTAACTGTGAAATGCCAAATACCTTTTGGTGACTGGAGTTTGGGTGTCCCAGCCACATAATTTTGCTTTCTTGTTCACACACAGCTTGCAGTGAAGTACAAGATCCCCTTCCACGTGGATGCCTGCCTGGGTGGATTCCTTATTGCTTTCATGGACAAGGCAGGGTTCCCCCTGAAGCGTCCCTTTGACTTCCGTGTGGAAGGCGTGACCAGCATTTCTGCTGACACCCACAAGGTGAGGAGAAGGATCTTCCAGGGCTTTCATTTTTGGGCTGTGATTCCTGTTGCCATCCTGGCCTTCAGGCATTTCTTCCCTACTGTGTGGAGGAGCACTGAGGTGCAGGGGTAGGGGCTGATCTGTTCATGTGCTTTGTGCAACGTGAACCCCTCAGGCTGGGAAAGATCTCCAGGATTGAGTCCAACCTGTGAGCAGTCCCCACCTTATCAAGCAGAGCACTGAGTGCCCCATCCAGTCATTCCATGAACACCTCCAGGCATGGAGACTCTACCACCTTCCTGGGCAGCCCCTTCAACTCTGACAGCCTGTTTTTCCCCTTCCACAAAGAAATTTATCCTGATTTCCAACCTTAACCTCTCCTGGCACAACTTGAAGCTGTTTCCTCTTGTCCTGTCACTTGTTTTCTCTGAGCAGAGCCTGATCCCCCTTGGCTGTCCCCTCCTGTCAGGGAGTTGTGCAGAGCCAGAACGTCCCCCCCTGAGCCTCCTTTGCTCCAGGCTGAACCCCTTTCCCAGCTCCCTCAGCTCCTCCTGGGGGCTCCTTTCCAGCTTTCCAGCCTGGAGCTGCAGGGTTTTGCTGTGACCCAAGGGCAGGACCTTGCACTTCACCTTGCTGAACCTCTGCCCATGGATCCAGCCTGTCCCAAGCCCTCTGCAGAGCCTTTTGCTCTCCAGCAGATCCCCAGATGGGATCTTGGTGAGGACCTGGATGCGTTCCCGTGCCCTCTTGCTGCTTTCTAACCCTTTCTGTGCCCCTTGCAGTACGGCTACGCTCCCAAGGGCTCCTCGGTGGTGCTCTACAGTGACAAGGAGTACAGGAAGTACCAGTTCTTCATAGCCCCTGACTGGCAAGGGGGAATTTATGCCTCCCCCTCCGTGGCAGGCTCCAGGCCTGGTGGGATCATAGCTGCATGTTGGGCAACCCTGCTGCACATCGGAGAGTCGGGCTACGTTGAGGCCACGAAGAGGATCATTAAAACAGCTCGTTTCCTGGAGTCAGAGTACGTGGGTGCCTCGGGGTTTGGATCTTGCTGGAACCCTCCTCCCAAACTGCTTTTGGTTTGTTTTTCCCTTTTACCTGCTGGGCAGTTCTGGGAGAACATTTGTTTCTGCCCAGACAGCTGAGGGACGCAGGCACCTTCATTCAGCTTGGCTTTGAGAATTCCTTCTGCCTCAGCGGTGGCTGAGGGGGAATCTGGAGGAAGGGTTGTACTCTTCCTTGTTGGGATGCTTGGGTGGCTGTGGAAGAGAAGCTGATTTTCTGTCTTCCCTTGCTTTTCTGTCTTCCCTCTTTTCCATTTCTTCCTGAGTTTACTTGACTTTAGGGTGTGCAATGACCCAGGTGCTCTGGCAAGTCCCAATGGCCCGGACTGGGTGCATGATTTTTGGGTGGGAATGTGCTGCCATCTGTTCCCTCCTGTAGCTTTTCCTTTAAGGCTTCAGCTGGCTGGACAGAATGTCTGAACCCTGCAACATTGATCAGTCATTTCTTTTCTCCTCCTCCTTTTCAAGGTTGAGAAAAATCGACAGCATCTTCATTTTTGGGAAGCCAGAGGTGTCTGTCCTCTCCATTGGCTCGGACACTTTTGACATCTATCGATTATCTAATTTTTTAGCTGCAAAAGGATGGAACTTGAATGTCCTGCAGTTCCCACCAAGGTGAGTGTGTGGAGACCAGGGAGTGATGTATTTAGCAAGATGCTCAACTTCAGGCCACGTAGCTCTCATGATTTGCTGAGTACTGTTGTCCCTAGCTGATAAATTGTATGTAGAATTTTCCTCTGCAGAGCAGGAGTCACTTTCGTAATTGCCATTATACAGCAGTGAGGATAAAGTAATAGTAATTTTAATGAGCCTGGCAGAGGACTTTCTATTTACCTCTGTCTAATACAAGCAGAAGAATATCAGTAAGCAAGGCTCTATCTCATGTTTGGTTAACTGAGGGTTTGTAGATTGATTTATTTATTTTTACTGTCTTCCTCCTGCCCGCTGAAGATGAAGGAAATTAAAACAACAGTGAATGGCTGATCATTTTCAATGTAAAATTAATCTATATCAGAGACTTTGTTTAAGTGGGAAATGGGGCTTTTGTGGGCAGAAGGGGTCAATGCTCCCAGATGCAACTGCACTGCACTGAAAAAAAAATTGTGAGTGTCCGTGGGAAGTGAAGTCCAGGGAGCCTGAGGTGACAGCTCAGAGATCGGGGCTTTCTTCTGGTGATGGCTTAGAAGCTGCAGAGGAAAGAGAGGGAAGTGATGGCAGGGGGCCCCATGCTTGCAGGCAGCTGCATTTTTCTCACCAGAGGTACCTGGAATGAGGTGGGAAACTTTAATCTGACTGTGAAGTTAGGAAGGAAGGAAGAAGGAGCTGGTTCTAGCAAGCATTTTGCAGGGATTACCCTTAGTGGGAATGCTGTTTCAAGGAGACACACAGTTATCACTGGCCACAGAAGGGCCTAGCAGCTGTTGGGGGCTCAGAAAAGATGGAGCTGTGTGTTCTGGAGGTGGTTTAATGTCTGCCCTCTGCCCTGCCTGCCCAGCATCCATCTCTGCATCACGCAGCTGCACACCAAGCCCGGCGTGGCCGAGCGGTTCCTGCAGGATGTCAGGGACAGCATCCAGGACATCATGAAGGACCTCAACGCCAAGACCACGGGCATGGTGAGGAGGCCAGCACACAGTGAGGGGCTGTTTGGGCTGCTGAGGGTGTTTCTCCTGTGTAACAGCCTCTCTCTCCTCTGCTTAGGGAGCCATCTATGGGATGGCGCAGTCCGTCCCAGACAGGAGCCTGGTGGCAGAGATTTCCCAGGCCTACCTGGATGGCCTCTACAGCACGGATGTTCTCAGCACTGAAAAGCACATGAATGGCTCTCCCAGCCACCACTGACTGTAGTGCAACACTCTGTGCCTTGCCAGCCAGCACTGGGGTGGTTCCAAAGGTTTCCTAGGGAAAGAGATTGCAGTTCCTTTGTTCCTACAATTGCAGGTCCGAGGGTGGCTTGATCTGGAAGAATTCCTTCCCTGTCTTAGTCTGTTCTGAAATCTGCATTGTTTTCATGCCCAATTTCAGTTTTAGGGCTTTTCCTCCCTCCCCCCTGCCTGTTTTCATCATGGCTGTTGGTGGTGAATTCACTGTCCATTCCCCAGCTCCGAATTCCTCAGGTATTCTGCATGTCCCCTTCATTCCATGTTGTTTCTCCTCCTCAGACCTGGTATTCAGCCAGTGTCCAGCCAAGTGTCAAATTTGAGTTCTCACATTGTGTTCCACGGCTCCAGTCTTCCTGGAAGTTAATGGCAGACAGTAAATTGGAAATTTTGTTTTACAGTATTGCTGTAAGCTGCTGCATTTCACAGCCTGTTCTGGGAGCCTGTAATGCAGAGCTGATAAATTGGCAGAGGGGAGGTAGTCACGGCCTCCCTTTGAAATCTGAGTGAGACTGCAATCAATATCTGCTGAGGGGGAGGAAAAAAACAACACAAACTCCTTTTCTGGAATCTCTTGAACAACAGCAGAAATAGAAACCAAGCAGGTGGCGTAGGGAGAGGAACTGGAAGGTACTGAAAACCCCGGGTATGTGGTGGCCGTTCTGCTCCCCTGCCTCTTGTAGAAGACACGCATTGACCACCCAGGAGTGCTGCTTTCCCTTGCACAAGTCTGGAGGGAGGTGCAAAGCTCATTTCACTGTTCAGAACTTGAAGGTTTTACACTGTCCCCTCACGATGCTGTAGCAGAGCCAGCCAGGCCCTGGCCCGTGTCACAGCCAGGGACGTCGTGCGCAGACTTTTTATTTACCACGGTCTTTTAGTATCAAAAAGGTGACTTTTGTAATAGCGGTAATCTCAGCTCTTTGCACTGATTCTTTTAAGGCACATTCTCAAAAGGGCATTCACCATTGTGCCTTGATGCTTCTCTGGCTTTTTTTTTTTTGTGGCAGGCCAGGGAGGGTTGGAGGGTTCAGCTGTTTGACCACGACCTTGGTTGTGGTCGTTTCTTGATGGTACTAATTCTGAAAACAAACCTCAAAGGCAGGCTGGCCTCAGAGGAAGCACCCTTGCCTGTTAGGTAGGATAGTAGTTGTAATGAGCCAAGTCCCTTCACAGTATTACAAAGATGCTGAGAGAAGCAGAGGAAAGGATGCAGCAAGTCGCAGCTGTTCCAGTCTTGGGCACGTGGCTCAGCCTTCCTATTTTTCCCCGCTGTTTTTAGGGTGAGAGAGTTTTCCCAGCAGCCTTGTGGCCTCAAGGACAAGCCAGAATCTCTCAAGTAGCCTTGGAGTTACTCCTGCAGGGCTTTCCCATGTTTCCTCTCAGCTTTTTGCATGGAGCAGAGTTTCCCAGGCAGAATCCCACACGTGGGTGTGAAGACTTCATGCTCATCTGCACAGTCCTGTGCAGGGCATCTGAAGGCATCTCTCTGCTCCAGCCTGTTAGCCTGAAGCTGGCCCTGGCTTGATGCACAGGAATTTTAAGGAATGAGGAGGTCACTGACCAGCTCCTGCACAAACCAGCCCATCCACTGTGGGAAGGATCCTGGCTTTCCAACAGCTTTGTTCCCTGTGCTAGGAGACACATTTGGTATTTTGGCCATCTGCCCTGAGCTTGATGACTTCATGCAAGTCTCTGAGCCCTTTTGAAATCACTGAATTGCCTGAGAGTCTCTTGATGGTGATATCAGCTCTGGCAGTTTGTACTGGACCTATTTATTCTCTCAAGGTCTTGCCAGTGTGACCATTACTGTATCTCTGAGTTTGGAGACAGTCTTCAGTGTCTGGCTACTGTGATGGTTCTCTTTGGAACCGAGATTTAACAAAACAAAACAAAAAAAGGGAGGTACTCTTTTTGTTTCTGCTTTAAAAGAATGAAGGGGTGGATTGGGGTGGGCTGAAGGAGAGCAAAACCCTTCTCTTCCTTCCCTGGTTGCATTTTCCTCCCAGGAGGTAGGTGGATCTAACAGATCAGTGCTCCATTTCGCACTTTTGGATGTATTTGAAGATGTTATTTGTAAGTCAATGTATTCTATTTTGGCCTTTGCTTATTAATAATATTTGTGGGTTTAATTGTTCCATGTGTATTTGTCCTATACTATGTAAATGTAATCCTGTGGTCAGGAGTAGGCCACTGTAATTCCCTGGTGTGTAGTTTTTATTCATCCTTGTCACCTAACATGTAATCTGCATCCACTTCATCATGCCAAATGGTCCTGGAAAAACAGATTTACCGGCTGTGTGATTGTTTTAAAGACAAAAAAAGAGAAGAATTTGATGAACTGGATTATGATCTGAAACTGGACGGTACTTTTAGACCTGGAGGGATCCTTGCCACTGTTAATTCCTGCGGGATTTCCCGGTTTTTCAAGCGGGACACTCAATTTGTTGCTTGTACAAAGCACTTCCCAAGGGATTCACCTGTTCTTAGGTACTAGAATGAAGAATATCCATTGGGATGGACCAAGAAGAGATGTGTGTCTTCATGCCATGGATTTCACCTGCACTTTTCTGATGACTTGGGGGAGAGGGGAGCGGAAGGGTTGCGTACAACACAATAATACCTTGCCCAATAAATCCATGAGGACTTTTTAATGGACAAACGTGATGAGTTGATCTGATGGCAGCTTTCTGCTTTGCTCTGATTTGCCACTGGTTAAACTGGAGGCTGAAATAGCTGGAGGGATGGTGAAAATGGGCCTGGTTTGTATTAAAATGGTGCATTTAGCTATCTAGGCTCACTGAGCTCTTATTTTTCTGCTTCAGTGGTTGTTTGAATGAATGTGGGCCTGTTGTTCCTGGAATCTGCTCATGCACAGCCTGGTTTGTGGCAGGGAGGATGGTGTATGAATCTTACTACCTCTGCCTGAGGGCTGCTCTGTCCTTCTGTCAAAATGAAGGTGGTGTCCTTGTCTGCATCTTGTGTGTGATGTTCAAAGATGCTGGAAGTTAAAAGTGCTATGGCTTTTCTATTAATACTTTGTAGAACTTTAAAGGGTTAAAAAGAGAGAAGAAAAAAAACCCAACTTGAACTGGATGTTTGTAGTGTTTTTCCCCAGACTGTGGTGCTGAAATCAAATGCTGTTGGTTTGTATCAGTGAAGATCCTGCACCACCAAATCCACCCACAACCTCATTTTGGGAAGTATTCCACCCTGCCCTGGTGCCATGCTGCCGTTGTACCTTTTGGTTGGCCTTTCCCTGTGTTTGTGCCTTGGCTGTGGCACAGCTGTGATTTCACACAAGCAGTTTTTACCTGCCCTGGCTTTGATCCTCTCAGTCTTTCAGACCCCAGTCACTCTGAGGTGAAGGCACCTGCAGTTTCTGTGTGAAGTTTTTTTGTGGCATCAGCACCTTCTTGAGAGCAGTCAGGGCAGTACCTGCCTTTGGGGAAACCTCATTTGGTCAGTGAGGCCTCTTTGCAAAGAGCCATCAGGGGTTCAATGAGATGTTTATTGTAAACATTTTCCATTGGTATCCTAGGAAAGGCAGGCTCCAGTCGGGGTGAGACCATGTGCCTGGTGTAATACTGCTGGAGAGGGGTCACAGCAATGACAGACAGCACAGCACCGTGCTCCTTGGCTACAGACAAGCCAAAGGGGTCACAAAACACGTTCTGGGCAGAAAGCACATTCCAGGAGGTCAGGAGCAACAACAGGGGCAGGATAGGGGCAGGCTCTGGACAGATTTACTGGTGCAGTGGTGTAACGTGGCTATGGAAGGACATCGACCTGTTGGAGCGAGTCCAGGGGAGGTACCAAGATGATCAGAGGGATGGAGCACCTCTGCTGTGAGGAAAGGCTGAGAGAATTGGGATTGCTCAGAGAGAAGCTTTGGGGTGACCTCACTGCAGCCTCCCAGTGCCTCAAGGAACCGATGAGAAACACGGAGAAGGGCTTCCTACAAGAGCATGTAGTAACAGGATGGGGGGAAATGGATTCACACAGAATAGGTTTAGATGGGATATTGGAAAGAAATTCTTCCCTGTCAGAGTGGTGAGGTCCTAGCACAGGGTGCCCAGAGAAGCTGTGGCTGCCCCTGATCCCTGGAAGTGTCCAAGGCCAGGTTGGATGGAGCTTGGAGCAGTCTGGGATAGGGGAAGGTGTCCCTGCCATGGCTGTAACGAGGTGATCTTTAAGGTGCCCTCCAACCCAAACCATCCCATGACTCTGTGATATGACTGACTCCTGGTAAGAGGCTCAGCAGCTGGGGCTGTGGGATCACATGGCTAAGGAAAGGTTTAAGGATGGAACCTGCAAGATCAGAGATGGATACATGCCCCCTGAGCCGTGCCTCCATCCATCTGAGCTGCACTGGAGGGGCTGGCAGGGTGTCAGGCTGTCTGGATCCGGGATCTATCTTGGAAGAGGGAAGAGGCTCTGGGTGCAGCCATGGAGGCAGGACACAGTGGCACAGTGGGGTTCTGGCTCCGTGGATCCCTGGTCAGGAGAGGGAAGCTGCCACCTGCTCGATGAAGCTGGCCAGGTTGATGTCCCGCTCCGACAAACCGCCGCAGTCGTGGGTGCTCAGGGTGATGTGAACCTAAGGCAGACAGACAGGCCCAGAGTTGTTGACAGAAACAGCAGGGCTGCTCTCATCTGATGAAGCAGTAGCTCCAAACTTGTTAGCAAAATTCCCTGGGCTGGCAGAGGCGCTCTGGCCCTTCGCCTGCTTTTTTTCCTTCCTACAGCTCATGCTGGCCACAAGCTGTCACTGCCACCCCTGCCTTGGTCACAGCAGCCACCTGTGCTCATTTTCAACTCACTCTTTTCCTCAGAGGCTTTTCCTGTGGCTGCTGCTCGATACAGATTTTAAAAAGCAACGCTGGTGCCAGCCTTTGGCAGCTACAGCTCAGCTGGACGGGATAAAAGGAGGAGGGAAGGATCTGTGGTAGCTGTAGGCTGGCTGTGATACGGGAATAGCATCTGAGGGAAGAGGTCCTGCTGATGAGAACAGCACTTGCTGCTCCTGGTTTATTGCTCAGAAAAGGGAGCTGCTCCCTGAAGTGCTGTGCTCTGTCCCCACCATGGTGTTCCTTACCTTGTTGTACACATTGAACCACTCGGGATGGTGATCCAGTTTTTCTGCCTGTAGAGCCACTCTGGTCATGAAGCCAAAGGCCTGCAGGGTAAGAAGGAAAGTAAACTCTGAACCATTTACCCTGCAACATAATGGTTTTCACCCCCATCACTATGAATTTTACCCTGCCTATGTCTACATAACCCAACCAAATGCAAGGCTGGGAGTTTTCTATGGGTTTTCCTCAGAAGCGTTTCCCAGACAAACTCTGTGCTGGGTTGAGCCCTTTGGTGTCTTGGGGAGGTTATTTTGTCCAGCCATTCAATTTCAGAAGAGACAGAGAGCTTTCTTAGGCTGAGTTTGCAGAGGGGACTCCCAGTGTGCAGAATTGCGTGCCCCAGGTCCTCATACCCGGTTGAAGTCCTTGAAGTGGAACTCTTTGAAGATGGCATCTCTGCCTTCCACCTCGTTCCACCCCACGGCTCTGAGGTTTGGCAGCAGCTGCTCCCTCTCCTCCGTGCTCAGCCTGTGGGCTTTGCCTGCCTGGAGAGGGAAGAGGAGCAGGTCAGTGTGGCAGAAGTGGGATGAAGCAGATGTTGAGAGCAATGAGGATCCCATGGGCTGGGGGGTTGCAGCTGTGGAGTGGCTGGGAGGGTTGGTCCCCTCTGTCCTCTCACCTGCAACACCTCCCACAGTGCCTGAGGTGCTAAGAAACGACACCTGTGTGAAGTTAAACTCTAAAATACATTTTCTTTTCCATATAATCTTCTGGGAGGGAAAAAAAAAAAAGAAAAACAATCAACAATTTAAAAAGCAGAAGCTCTTGTGATCCTTTCTAGATCTGGGAGTTGCTTTAGGGTTCCTGAAGCAGCAGGGCTTATTTATTTATTTATTTATTTATTTATGTATTTATTTATTTATTGGGGGCCTGCTTTTGAGGAGAAAGAAGTGGTGTGGATCAGAGATGAGTCACACTAAGCTGCAGTTCAGCTCCTTTCCCCCCCCCCTCTCCTTTATATTACAATGGATTTTAAGAGGCTGTTTCTGCCTGTGAGGAACAAAGGGCAGAGGGGAGGGATTGTGGTTGAGCTCTGCCTTGGGCAGAGCTGCTGGTACTGAGTTTTTAAGGGCTGGTAGTGGGGAAGCAGCAGTTCTTGGCTTTGAGGAGTGTTTATAGGCAGAGATGAAACTAAAATGAAGCTCTTGGGAATGGGGGCTGCCTGAGCCATCTCTGCTCTGGATCAGCAGGGAAGGCAGGAGCGAGTGCAAAGGGGCACTGCTCTCTGAAATGTCATGTTCTGGCAATTAAAATTCTTTCACAGAATCACAGATTGTTCAGAGTTGGAAGGGACCCACAAGGATCATCAAACTCCAGCTCCTGGTCCTGCACAGGACAGCCCCAAGAAACTCACCGTGTGCCTGAGAGCATTGTCCAAAAACTCCTTGAGCTCTGGCAGGTTTGGGTGAGTTGATCTTTCCAGCTGGTGATGATAAAGAGCTCTTTTCCATTTATTTTCCTTTATGTGCTGTAGAGCCAAGTGTGGCAAGTTGGATGTGAGTCCTGACAAACCTGGCCCAATTTTTTGGTGGGTATTTGACCAGCAGCCCCTTGAGATGCTTTGCTTGGGCATCAATGCTCAGAAATGGCATTGGGCAACTGAGGCAAATCATCCTCTCCTGTGCCTTCCCTGCTCACAGGCTGCACAAAACCAAAGAGCCAGCTGTGAAACCGATGGTTTTGTGGGTGGGTCTTGGATGTTTTGGGGAGGACTGGGAAGGTGACACCCCATCCCCGTGGCTGTGGGGGTGCCTACCTGTGTATCCCTGCACGGAACAGAGAGTGTGGGATGCTTCCTGTCCCCTGGCATTGCAGCTGCAGGATTTTTGGGGAGGGTGTTCCTTGCCTCTGCATATTTTGGATGGCCCCCTGGCAGCCCTGGCTCTGTCACCCCCCTCCTGTCAACGCTGTGCTGGCAGGGAAGGCAGTGAGCAAACATGAGCAAGCTCAATAAACCCGGAGCCGTTGCCCTTCCCTGCTGATGGTGCGATAAGCCGGGCACAGGTATCTTAGCAACTGGATAAGGTTGGGGACAGAGGATGGCTCTGCTGGCAGGGAGCCACCTGTGGGGGCTCTGGTGGCAGCAGGGCAGGGGCTGCACCAGGATTTGGGACCGGGGGCTGAAACCTCTCCATGCTAAAAAGAGGAGAGGTGAAAGCTGGAGTTGTAGCTTGGAGCAGAGGGGTATGGAGGCAGGGTTCCAAACCAGCCTTCCCCGGGCAGAGCAACAAAGGGACGTGGTGCAATTGTTCTTTTTCTCCGTTGTGACTCCGTGGGAGGATGGCCCCCGGGGCTTTTTCCAGCCCAGCTCCTCCCAGCACCAGCAGGAGGCATGGGCAGGCTGAGGTTTGGCACCCAGAGCCAGCTCCTCTGGCTGTGTCAGAGAGCAAACCCTCTGCCTGGAGCACCCCCTGCCCTCCCCATCCTGCTCCAATCCATCCTCCTCCACCCCAGGACATCGGCCAGCCTGCTGGTTTTGTCAGGATGGCATGTTAATGCTTTCATGTGCTCTCACTCCTTAGAAACACATTCTTCTCGTTAGGGAAATGAAATTAATTTGTTTTCTTCTGCTGGCTCTCAACTGCCAAAAAAGTTGGGATTTTAATTTTTGGGGTTTTTGTTTTGCCAGCAGGAAACCAAATAGATGCATTGTGCAACAGAGGGAAAGGAACCAGCAAGGGAAATTGGGAGAATCTGAACCCTCTTTGCTCTAAAATCTTCCCTTTTAAAGAATTATGGAATGGTTTGGGTGGGAAGGGAGCTTAAAAATCGTCCGGTTCATAGGCAGGGATACCTTCCACTATCCCAGGTGGCACCAAACCCTGTCCAACCTGGTCTTGGATCCTCTTTGCTCTAAAATCTTCCCTTTTAAAGAATCATGGAATGGTTTGGGTTGGAAGAGACCTTAAAGCCCATCCAGTGCCACCTCCTGCCATGGGCTGGGACAGCTTCCACTATCCCAGGGTGCTCCAAACCTTGTCCAGCCTGGCCTTGGGCACTTCCAGGGATCCAGGGGCAGCCACAGCTGCTCTGGGCACCCTGTGCCAGGGCCTGCCCACCCTGCCAGGGAACAATTTTTCCCTAATGCAAGGCAGAATTTCCAGCTAGGAGAAGGCACAGGGGGCAGCCCTGGAATGTTGTATTCCACAAGGCTCACAAGGCTCTTTTGCTGCGGTGGAAAAGCCGATTTCCAGCCGGCCCGGGCGCCTTGCGGGGCTGTGCCGATGGAGCACACGCGGGGGTCGTCCTTGCCCTACAGAACGTCTGCAGAATGTGGGGAGGGGTCGTTGCTGGCCGATCCTTTCCCTCCCCCTCGCAGAGGAAGCAGCCTGCGGAGGGAAATGCAGCAGCAGCAGCCGGCGGAGCCGCCGCGTTACTGATTAACCACAGCGCTCCGTCCTTTCCCCTTCCTCCTACCTCTCCTCGCAGCCTGCAGCATTTCTGCCTCGGGAAAAGCACGGCAGACAGCCGGCTTGCCCGGCAGCCACTTACCATGGTGCTCGGTGCCCGCCGGGGATGCTCCGCGCCCGCCCGGGATGGATGCTCCGCGCCGCGCCGGGTCCCACCGGGGCCGCGGCTCCTCCGGACCGGCGGAGGCGTGGCGAGGGCACCGGGTCCACCCCCGGCCAGCCCAGCCTTCCCAGCCCTGTGGGGCCTCAGGGGAACCGGGACAGGGTCTCTCGGAAGCGCTGCGCTACAAAGTCGTGATGGGTTTTGCCCCCGAGCCGCGCACTCCTCTCCTGCGGGTCGCTCCCTTAATGTGCAAATGCGGATTTTATGATTGGTTTATCACAAATGTTCAAATGAATGTTATATGTGTTGTGTCAGAAAGTTGTGCTGTGTTAATTTTTTTAAAGTAGTGTGTTAAATATAGTTTTAGGATATAACATAAGGCTAAAATAGAAACTATGTATGTGGGATATTTTTTTCAAGAAAGGAATGAGGTACTCGCACAGGACACCTGAGTCTTTCAAAGGAAGAGAATTTATTGCTCCATTATCAGGAGAAATGAACTTCTTCCTGCCTCGTTCAGCCCTGAAAATGCCCTCAGGACTCAGAGGAAGAAGCTGACACTGCCCAGCCAGAATCCTGTGTGTGAATGGAATTGATGCATCATGGATGAGCTGTATGAATGTGCAACAGGCTGCTGCTTTTAAGGGTTAATCCTCTGTTAACGTGGGGCCTTTTTGGGCTTATTTTGCCCAGAAAGAGGCACCTGGACTGTCTGTAACTCTTTGTTTTTATTGTCTCATATTGTCCTAGTCCAAATTGTCCAAATTATTATCCCTCTAATTCTATTCCTATTTTTATAACCATTTTATTACTGTTAAACTTTTAACAATTTAAAAACAAGTGATTGCTGTTTTTCACACTTAACTTGGGGCACAAGGAGAAGGCAGAGCAGGATGGAGGGGGAATGTGGGTGGTGGGTAATGTGATGGTTGACTCTGACAATTAAAAGGCAAATATCGTGTATATATGCTAGGAGAAGTTTTATAGACTTACAGTTATGTTTTACCCCCTTGTGTTGTTTTCAGGGGGTGGCCTGGGTTTGGACATTTGGGAGGACATTTGGGTTGTCACTCTGGCAGCAGCTGACCTCCAGTCAAGGTTTAGGGAAGTAAAACTCCATCACTGGGCAGCAAGGAAGGAGTCCATGGACAGAACTTTGGGAGGGTTAAAAGGTGAAACCTCCATTGTGTGGATGAGCACATGGTGGGAAAATAAATCCTCTGCTCCCAGCACTGTAACATTTTCTCTATTCAGTCTTCTGTTGCATTTTTGATAAGGTTTTAATAAACCTTTAAGATTTGTAAAAGTGAGTATCATTTCTCACAGGGCAGTGATAGCTGGCACTGCTGGATGCTGCTGGCAGCACCTGTGAGGAGGGTGATGGTGCTCAGATAATCACTGATAATCTCCAATAATCAGCAATAATCACCAATAATTATCAATAATCACCGGGTTATATGACTGAGAGCCCTGCAAATGGGGCTGAAGAAGGAGAAATGCCCCACACAACATTTCCCAGCATTGGGAATGGTGTGTTCATGGATGCTGAGTGCTGTTCCCTGGCATTTTCCCTCTCCAGGCCAGATGGATTTGTGCCCACGTCCTGCAGCTCGTCGTCTGCTCAGCCCGCTCACATGATGGGCAGTTTTCCAGTGCTGACCATTTTTTATTGTGCTGGTGCATGTGGCAGACAGAAATTCAGCCCCCTGCTATTCCCTCATGGCTTTCTTCACCTCTGAAGCAACTAATTCCAGATTTATTTTTTTTTTTTTTAGTACAGCATGATATACATCCTTTGTATATATACTCTTGTGCACATTTTGTTTTCTACTGTAAGGGATTGTGGATACTGCAGAGATGATTTGTTTTTCCAGCAGGCAAGTTAGAGGGAAACAATTACTTCTATTATTATTTTTTTTTTAAATTTTAAAATTTTTTCCCTCTGTAGGTTTGTCTGCCAGGATAATGAAAAGGAAAAATGACCATCTTTTGTGTCCTGGGAGATCCTGATCTCTGTTCAGGGAGAAAATACTTGGAGAGCAATGAAGCACCTCAGAAAAAAATGATTGTGTGCAGATTTAGGGCCTTAAGTGCCAAGTTCATGGGAAGGACTCTTGCATCAGGGCAATTGAGGTTTTCCTCCCTCTGCAGTGTGGAATTGTGTCCAGGGGCATCCTTTGGCTGATTCCACCTCCTGAACCTCTGAGTTCCCCTTGTGCACAGTTTTAATTTCCCCTTCTGAAATGGGACCCGTTAGGTTCGTGTTTAATGATTAATTGAGGGGTGTTGGGCAAGGTGTTTGCTCAGAGCAGTTTGCACCCTGTGCAAGGGGTGAACCTCCTCACTGGGAGCAGGTTTTTGCTCTTTTCCCCCTCTCCTTTTTGTCTGTTTTACAGGACTCTGTATTTTTGGAGGGAGGTCTCATATCACTCAATACTGAAATTCTTATTTTGTCAATAACTTTAAAAAAAAACATACCCTGAAAGCTGCTTTGCTTGGGAGCAGTGTTGTGTCTCCCATCTCAAAATTTGCTTTAGCAGGGGTTGATGGGATATTGGGAATAAATTCTTCCCTGTGAGCACAGGGAGGGCCTGGCACAGGGTGCCCAGAGAAGCTGTGACCCAAAGGGTGTTTTAAAATGGGCCAAACTCTTTCATCATCTGCAATCTGAAACATTGCTCTCACGGCAAAATAGATTTAATTAAAAGGGTTTGTTTAGCACTGGAGGGGATTTATGGCAGGTGTGACAAGTTTAAGTTGGCAAAAGGGCCCAATAAACAGAAATGAATCATTAATTAATTGTGTGCAAGATTTCCTCTTGTAGCAGTGTTTTATCAAAATCATTGAGGCTCTCAGAGCAATGATCAAAATAAATTGGAGGCTGGCAGAAACTGGGGCTTTGTTCTGCTCACGCTGTGTGTCTTTTGTCTCAGACAGAGTGGAAAATAAGATGGAAAAAACAGCAATAAAATGGCATAACCCCTTCTAATATGTTGAACACACAAGTCTCAAAGTGGGAGGTGAGGTGCTTTTTGATATTCCTGCTTTCAGAGTATAAGAGCATATAGGAGTGAGCAGAGTTTCATTGAAGGGAGGTCTTGGTTGGATATTAGGAATAAGTTTGTTACAGAAAGGGTGATAAAGTTCTGGAATGTTCTGCCCAGGGAGGTGGTGGAGTCACCATCCCTGGGTGTGTTTAAAACAGACTGGATGTGGCACTGGGTGCCAGGGTTTAGTTGAGGTGTTGGGGCTGGGTTGGACTCAATGATCTTGGAGGTCTCTTGGAACCCAACCCAGAGATTCTGTAAATTCTGTGACAAATCTGAGTTTTGCCACAGTTTACAAGTGGCTTTGGATAAATTGCTTAACCATCCTCAGCTCCCACTCCTTGTGCTAGCTGGGATATTCATGCCCAGTTTACTGGGATGTCTCATGAATTGTCTGGTATTTGGGAAGCTCTTAAATCCACGTAACTCACATGTTACAATGAAATGTGATCCTGCTTTTACATCAGAACAACAATAATTGAGAGCTGAGCAGGTTTTGTTTTGGTTTTCCTAAGACTGTATGAATTCACAGAGACAAGAGACAAAGAAATATGATTCATCATATTCATGGCTGTCTCTGAGGTTTCCCAGAGGGGGATGATGATGATGCAAACCTGACTCCAAGGTATCCAAAAGTGCTTTGCCATGGATCCTGAGAGGAATGGCAGATTTGTCTTTCCAAACAGGCTGTGGGTCTGCTGGTAGATAAAACCAGCACTGGGAGATAAAAGAAACAGTGGGAAGGATTCCACTGATTGATGAATGGAAAAAGAGATTTGCTTTTACAAATAAACTTTAGGTTTGCTGAGAAATGAAATTAGACATTGAAAGATGAAAGAAACAACGGGGAAGAAAAACCCCTAAGTTCCATAAGAATTAAAATTTAAAAGGGAGGGTTATACATTAGAGGGGAATCTTTGGTATCAGGTGTTTTGGGAAGTCTGAACCTCTCAGGTACCTCAGCCAACGGGGAAAGAGAGAAGGGAAATGTGGCTGGGAAATTGGGATAAAAAGGAGGCTGTGTCATCCAAAAATTGGGGAGATCCCAGGGGAATACCCCATGGCCTCTCCCTGTATTCAAATAAAGTAAAAGGACTCCTCTGTCTCCTTTTTGGACAGAAACCTCTGCTGTTTGTGGATCAATTTTCCTAACAATCCCTTTTCATATGTCAGACTGGTGCTAGAAGTCACCTCCCATTCCAAGCCAATTCTGGTTTAGAATAGGAAACTCAGAGTTGGGACAGAACAATCCTGTTTGCATTCTGTGTTTGCCCTGGAAGCCAAACACAAGGGCTCTGGGAGCTGATGTACCCCTGTGTCACAGATTTTTCTGCTCCCCAGCAGTTTGCCCCATGGTGTGCAGCAGACAGTGGTGAGATCAGAGAGTTTGTGGCCTTGCCAAGGTCACCCAGGTCCTGCAGCAGGATGTGTTTGTCCCAGGGGAAGGCAATCCATCCAAACTGCCTTGTTTGGCCTGGTTTGCTGATGGATTAGTGCTGGATCTCTGTGCTTCCCTGGGCACAGCTGAGCCTGGCTCAAGGGAAGAAGTTCCTTGTATCCATTCAGCTTGT
This sequence comes from Fringilla coelebs, assembly GCF_963513975.1. Classification (NCBI taxonomy): domain Eukaryota; kingdom Metazoa; phylum Chordata; class Aves; order Passeriformes; family Fringillidae; genus Fringilla; species Fringilla coelebs. The sequence goes on along the minus strand of NC_140066.1, from coordinate 3,231,797 downwards.
TTCCTCACTTTCAGCCCAAATTTCCTTGTTGAACACGCTGGATTTTCTGGCAAATTTGCGGGGGTGGCAGAGGGTGAGTGAGTGTGAAAATCGCCAATCACTTGTTTTTAGAATTTTAAAAGTTTAACGATAATAAAATGGTTATAAAAATAGCAATATAATTAGAGTGATAATAATTTGGATAATTTGGATTAGGACAATATGAGACAATAAAAACAAAAGAGTTAGGGACAGTCCAGGTGCCTCTTTCTGGGCAAAATAACCCTAATAAAGGACCATGTTAACAGAGGATTAACCCTTAAAAGCAGCAGCCTGTTGCACATTCATACAGCTCATCCATGATGCATCAATTCCATTCAAACACAGGATTCTGGCTGGGCATTGTCAGCTTCTTCCTCTGAGTCCTGACTGAGTCTTCAGGGCTGAACGAGGTGGGAAGAACTCGATAATGGAGCAATAAATTCTCTTTCTCTGCCAGATTTGGGTGTCCTGTGGCTGCTATTTGGTGCAAGTACCTCATTCCTTTCTTGAAAATAATATCCCACATAGCACAGTTTCTATTTCAACATTATGTTATATCCTAAGACTATATTTACCACTCTACTTAAGGCAATTAATACAGCATAACTTTCTAACATAACACATCTAACATTCATTTGAATATTTGAGAACAGCCAATCATAAAATACACATTTTTCACAGTGAGTACTTTGACAGGTCTGGAAAGCGTTTTCCCATGTTGAGGAGTTTTGTTCCTTGTTTATTCAGGGAGGGTTTGGCCCTGCGTGTTAAGCAGCTGCTGTACAGCCACGTCCCGTCACTAGGGGTCAGGAAAATGCTGGAAAACCGGAGATCTTCCTGAAACGGCACAGGGTGAGTGAGGGCTCTCAGCATCCCACCTGCTCCCAAAAACCAGGAGTGGTTCCTGGCCCTGGCAGCCCTGTGAAAGCGTGGAGTGCTCTGCAGAGCAGCTCTTCGGCTGCACCTTCGGGGTCATTTCCCACGAGAAGCATTTCCAGAGCCTTTGGGGTGTCCCAAAGCCTCAGTGGTGTTGCTGGGACATGCTTGCATTGAGGGTGTCTCTGTGGATCATGGAATGGTTTGGGTTGGAGGGGACCTTAAAGCCCATCCAGTGCCACCCCTGCCATGTGCAGGGATACCTTCCACTGTCCCAGGCTGCTCCAAGCCCTGTCCAGCCTGGCCTTGGGCACTGCAGGGATGGATCAGCCCCAGCTGCTCTATTCCAGTCCCTGTCTGCCCTCACACAGAAAAATTTCTTCCCAATATCCCCTCGAAATCTCTCCTCTTTCCATTTAAAACTGTGAAAAACGCCAACCACTTGTGTTTAGAAATTTAAAAGTTGAATAGTAATAAAATGGTTATAAAAATAGGAATATAATTAGAAAAATAATAATTTGGACAATTTGGATTAGGACAATATGAGACAACAAAAACAAAGAGTTACAGACAGTCCAGGTGCCTCTTTCTGGGCAAAATAAGCCCAAAAAAGGCCCCACGTTAACAGAGGATTAACCCTTAAAAGCAGCAGCCTGTTGCACATTCATACAGCTCATCCATGATGCATCAATTCCATTCACACACAGGATTCTGGCTGGGCAGTGTCAGCTTCTTCCTCTGAGTCCTGACTGAGTCTTCAGGGCTGAGTGAGGCAGGAAGAACTCGATAATGGAGCAATAAATTCTCTTTCTCTGAAAGATTTGGGTGTCCTGTGGCTGCTATCATGCTGTTAGTCCTTTCTTTAAAAAAATATCTTCCATAGCATAGTTTCTATTTTAACATTTTGTTATAACCTAAAACTATATTTAACACACTACCTAAGAGAATTAATACAGCACAACTTTCTTACATAACACACATAATACTCATTTTAATATTTGCAAAAAGCCAATCATAAAATACTCATTTTTTCACAAAACCATTCCCCTTTGTCCTGCCACTCCAGTTCCTGATGAAGGGACCCTGTTCAGCTTGTAGGTCCCTGTCTGCTGAAAGCTTGCCCCCAGATCATTTGGCTGCCATTTCTGTTTTCAAATCCTGCAAGTCCTGTGGTTTTATTCCCAACTTTGCAATTGCAGGACAAAAGCAGTCAGGGGACAGGAGAGGGGCTCTGGGTGTGGATGTCAAGGTGAAGTCTGTCTCTACAAATGTTTTATGGGGTAGTAATAGAGAAGGTAGGGAAGCTTTTGGCCAAGCAAGCCCTGATCATGCTGAGACCAGAGATGTCAGGCTGCAATGCCAGGTGAGAGGAGCTGCTCAGAGACTAGTGAGGTATTTAACACCTGGGGGTGGTTTGGAAGGAAGGAATGACTGTATCACACAGGAGAAGGTGAGAGCAGAAAAGATTTGCTAAGGCAGCATTTCCTTGCAGACACAGAGGCAGTTCATGATGGGGCTAGAGGGGACAGGGGCCAACTCCAGGAGCTTTGCTATATGGTAGAACTGTGGATTTTATTTCCTAAATCTGCCTTTGGCTGGTTTTTGTAGCAGTTTTTTTTTTCCCTCTGATCAGGGCTGAGAGAGCAGACAGAGTGAGGTTTTTTTGGTGATAAGTGGTGTGCCTGTCTCTCACAGATTGCCTGTGGGAGTGTGCTGGGGCGCTCACTTTCATCTGTAGTCACCCCAGGAGGGTGGTGGGTGAGCAGGGGAGCTGTGGAAGCACACTGCTGGAAGTATCCAGGCATGGAGTGTGGTGCACGTGGAGCTGCTGGAGACACACTGTCAAATTTTGCATTTTTCTTAACTCAGAACCTGCTGCTGGAAGCTCATGGTATTCATGTCAGGTGCAGCACTGATTTTTTTTTTCTTTGTTAGCATTAAACATACTCTTTTGATGAGGTTACTCTCTTATTTACATTACCACCTCTCTTCCTCCCCAGCCTAATGAGCTTTGTGCTGCTTCTCACAGACTGAATTTGTTCTTGCTATTAGTGGCAAGGACCACTGGACCATGCTGTCTGCACTCTTTGTTCAAAGCAGGATCAAAATTAATGGGAAAACTGTGTAGTGGCAATCCTGAGGACCCAAAAAGCCACCCTGCCTCACCTGCTGGGGGTAGCAAATTAGATAACAGAGCAGCTCACTTCAAAATCTGGGCATAAAAAATTCCTGAGGCAGGCATGGTGAGGAGGGAGAGATGAAATACCACAAAGTGTCATTGATTCACAGCCAGGGCCAGGCAAAATGGAGCTGGCTGTGAGTCCAGCCAGCCCTGCTGTTCCCTGTGACAGCTGTGTCCTGCTTGGAAGGGTTTTGGGATCAAAAGGGGGCACCTGTCACTCGGGGTGGCTTGTTCCAGCTCTTGGGTTTCTGCTGTGCCATCCCTGGAAGTGCTCAAGGCCAGGCTGGATGAGGCTTGGGACAGTGGAAGGTGTCCCTGCCCATGGCTTAAAGGGCTTGAAAGTCCTTTCCAACCCAAACCATGCTGGGGTTCTGTGCCTTGTAGGATTTCTCTCAGCCCTGAGCCCCTCAGAAGGTGCTTGGAGAGGTTGGTCCCACCAAGGGAAGGAGAGGAGGGGGAGTGTGTCCCACAGGGGCAGACAGTGCTTGTTCATGGGATGGGAGGGTTTCCCCTGGGAGGGCATAGCAGGGAATCCACCTCTAATGTATCATCAGTGCCGTTGGACAAACTGCCTGCAAAGCAAAGAAGGAACAGACCCAGTGGCCAAGGGTGGAAGAAGAGGGAGAACAAAAAACAGGAACTTTTCTCCGCAGACTCCTGCTCCTGTTGTGACAACAAAAAGGATGAACGGCTCCAGGGCAAGTGGGAGATGTGATATTGACCACCACGGCAGCAAGGACTAAAGCCAGCAGGATCCAAAAGCATCCTCTGGGCAGTAGCAGCAGCATCACTCAGCAAAGGGAGGGTTTTTCTCCAGGTATTGATCAGCAGTTTGCAACAAATGCCCAGCATGGAAATAAATACAGGTTCTGTGGTGGTGCTGCAGAGCCTGAGGCCTCGGGGAGCTCTGCAGTAACTCAGCTGTCTCTTCTGATCCACTCCAGCCTGGTGTCTGCAGCTGCTCTGCCTTCTTAAGCAGGTAACTGAGGGTTTATGTGACTGATCCGTGACACTGGAGAGTGTCTCACCCCAAGAGCTGCTTGGAAATTCAGCCTGGCTTTTGTGGGCAAATCCAGCTGAGGGCAGGAGGGAGGATGGTGATATTGGAAAGCCCTGGAAGTTTTGGGCACCCTCCTGGTGCCGCTGGAGTTCTCCTGGGCACAGGTGGGGATCACAGGGAGGGAAGGAGTAAAAGCCCACCTCAGCAGCACAGGGAAATTTGGGATCTCAATTGTTGTGTCTGGAGCTCAGATGTGGACTGCAGCAGCAGGGTCCTGCTTTGATTAGTGGTGCATAGCTTTTATTAATTAATGCTGTAAAATACCTGCTACAAACCTGCTGCTTTCTGGGCTGCGAACCAGAAAAATGTGACTGTGGGTGCTGTGGTTCTGGGTGGTCATTGCCAGAAGGAGGGAGGAGTTGGGGAGAAGGTTTTTTGCCATCTTTGTGGCACCATCTTCTGATAAAATTTGAGGGACAGCCTGAGATACACTCCAGGTTTATTTAAGAGATTGGCTTTTATTTCACTTGCTTCCATTGACACTGCTGGGAGATTTAGCTGTGCTTTAGTGCGTGGAGTTGTGGTTTTTGCTTACAGACCTTCAGAAAGGGTATTTTAGAGCTTGTGGGAAACCAGCAAAGTGGAGAACAGGCCAGGCTCTTTCCCCTCCTTGCCCTGTGCCTCTGTGTTTGCTGGCAGTAAGCATGATGCAAAACCCACCTGTCTTACCTTCCTCTGTAGCAAGTCTGCCATGTCAACAAAAACCATGAAGAGCTCTGCTTTCTGCTGAGGCAGAAAGATAATTTGTGGCTCAGGCATGACTGAGATGTTTGGTGCCAAAATTATGACCACTCTGTCAGAATGGCTGGATAATTTTTACTCCCAAGCCTTCCACCAAGATGACTTTCAGTGCTTAGAAATTAGTCTTACTCTGCAGAGCTGTCAGTGTCTCCCAGCTGTGTCAGTGTGTGCTCTAACAAATGTGTGTACATGTGATAGAGCTATTTCCTCATCATTCCCTGCACTCCTCCAGACACCTGGGAAGCTTCTCTTAAGTGCAGCTCTCCTTTCCCAGGGGTCACTTTTGTAAATTTGTTTTTTGGTTTGTTTTCCAGCAGCGTAGAAAACTTCTATAACAGGCTGCTTTTTGTGTGGGGCTTTTTTTCCTAGGCTGTTTAGCCACACAGGGAAAAAGATTTCATGTTTTGAGTAGATTATGCTTGAAATTGATGTGGGGGAGGTTTCTTTGTAGAGGTAGGGAGCTGAAGCAAGGGGAAATTGAGACCTCAGAGTGTTTAAGACGCAGTTCTGAGTAAAACTTTACAACTACCTACCTTGTGAGGATACAAAGAGACCTGTGCTGAGGTCTCTTGTCAGGTCTGCAAGGGGTGTAGATCCCCTGGCAGAAAAGGAGCAGCAGATCCTTTGGGAAAGAAGCATCCCTTCCCTGACTTCAGTCTTGGTTTGGAAAGCCAGGTGTCTGCTAAGGAAGGCAGGAGCCTCCCCTGAAATGGAAAATGTAAATCCCCTCCCTCTGAATTGCTATAAATTTTAAATTAAGGGGCTCTCAGGAAAAGATATGGGAGCAGGAGTAACAGTTCTTTACTAGGGAAGAAAATAAAAAGATAAAATAAACAATGCAGTGAGCCAAATCAACACTGACAGAGTCAGAACACAGCCTGACCGCCTGTGGGTCAGGGTGTTGGCAGCAGTGCCATTGGAATTGTGGCTGCAGCCCTCCTGCAGTGCCAGGGGTGGTCCTGCTGGAGCAGGGATCTTGGAGAAAAGGGTGTAGTCTTCCTCTGAAGATCCAGTGCAGAAGCTGTGCTGGTGTGTCACAATCTCCAGATTATATCCGGGTAGGAATGCTTGGCTCCTCCCTCTGGGCAGAGCTGGGCTAGTGTGTCACAATCTCCAGATTATATCCGGGTAGGAATGCCTGGCTCCTCCCTCTGGGCAGAGCTGGGCTGGTGTGTCACAATCTCTAGATTATATCCAGGTAGGAATGCTTGGCTCCTCCCTCTGGGCAGAGCTGTGCTGGTGTGTCACAATCTCCAGATTATATCTGGGTGGGAATGCTTGGCTCCTCCCTCTGGGCTCGCATCTCCCAATGGGATGCTGTAGTTCTTATCAGCCATGCAGGGACATTCCATAGCCTGTTATCAGCACGTGTCCCCCCAGTTGTGGAAGAGATAAGGAAAACTGCCCCCTGAACAGAAGCCAGCTGCCATACAGCTGGCAGCAGAACCCAATTTGCTTGACCATCCAGGACAAGCTCCCACAGCCACAGTCATGGATCAGTCACCTCCACCTCCCTGGGGACGCCTGGCCCTGTAACAACACATCTCCTCCTAGCAGGAGGTGGGTGATGCACAAAAGGCATCTGGAAGGGTTTTTGCCTTTGTTTCTCGTGGTGAAGGTGAGCTGTGAGCCTACAGTTGCCTCATCCTTCCCGGCTGATTTGGGTTCTATACTTAGCAGCTGATGTGCTGCTGGAGTCACTCTCCCGCTAACTCTGCTAATTAATCAATGTGCCCCGTGACAGCCCTTGACCATTAAATAATATTCATTAGTATCCAGACCCCACTGGTATGGATGAACCCATCTATCTTCATTAGCTCTTGGATTTCAACATCAGGAGCAGGAGCCAAAAGGGACAGCGAGAGGGCACTTTTCTTCCTCATCCCACTGAAAACTGACCTTGATGATATTTTTCTTTCTTCTCCTCCCTGCCCCTTGTGCGGTGGTTAAAGGAGAAGATGGGCAGATCTTCAGCTTCTCTTCTTATCCAGGGATATCCTCTCCTTAGTCAGGGGTTCAAAACTGTACCTGTAAACACTTGAATTCAAAGGTATGGTCAAAAATTTAATGGTTTGAAGTCAGCTCAGAGAGCCAAGTTCTTCAGCTTAGCAGAGGAAAGAGAACTTGAAAGTAGCATAGGTAGGAAATGTAAAGCTGAAGTCTAATGAACTTCATTTTTGGAAGAAATGGGAGTTAAAATCAATGAGACAAGGTTGTGATATTTTTGTTTCTTCCCCTCCCTGCCCCTTATGTGGTGGTTAAAGGAGAAGATGGGCAGGAGCTTCAGCTCCTCTCCTCATCCCAAGTGACCATCCTTGGGGGAAAAAGGAGACAGGATGCTCTTTAAAGGTGGTAAATAATGTATGATCATTTGTAAGGAATCCCAGAGAGTCTCTGGGGCCACGAAGGAGGGAAAATGAAGATGAATATTTATCCATGTCCCAGTTACCTTCCTCCCCATAACAACTAACTTGGGCAGTGGTGGAGCCCCATCTGCACACAGGTGCCCCTAAATTGTCCAAAGCTGTCTGCACAACCCCAACACCAGGAAGGAGGAGTTATCCTTTTGGAAGTGTTTCCTGACCCAGGCAAACATCTGTTGTTCTCCTGGGAAGCCGCGGCTGCGTGCTCACCCCTGCTCCCCAAAACCAGAGGGAATTGCTGTCCTTGCTCATCCCTGAGGTTATTTCCTGAATGTTCCTGCAACACAGCACATCCTTGGCCGTGTTGGGAAGTTGTGTCATTTCCTTCCTGCCAGGTGAATCAGCCCTGAAGCAATCCCTCTTTTTGTCAGATTAAAATTATTCAGATTGAAGAGCCAAAAGGACTCAGTGAGGCCTCCTGAGATGCTGAATTTGTCTCCTGCCCTTGGGTTATCCTGTGTGATCCTCCAGCCCCCCCATGAATGTCCTGGTAACAATCCCATGGGTCACCCAGGGAGGCATTGTGCAGTGCAGAATTTCCCTGTGTCTCTCAGACCTTTTGGGCCTTGCTCCCTGTGGCACTCTGGCTGCTGGAGATGAACAACAAATGATATTTTTGCTCCTTGCAGGCTGCTGTGCTCAGCCTTGCTCTCTGGTTTTCCAGTAGCATTCCTGGAATTATTATTATTATTTTTTTTCCCATCCTCCCGTAGATCTTGATTTGAATCCACCTCTGTTGCTGTGGGTCTGCTGAGAAGATGAAAATCAGTGGTTTTCCTGGAGCCACCACTGTAAGTTATTCATACAGTGATTAGTTAAAGCTTCAGATATTTAATGCAACCTTTAAATCACGTATCCACCCACAGCAATTGGTCACATAAAACTTCATTGAGTGGTATCTATCACTTACTGTTTTTCTCAATATGTGCATATATTTAATTTTCCACAGACCTCTTGCTGATATTTTCTGCTGAGGAGCCAGTAAATCGAGGGGCTTCATAAAGTGTTTTGTTGCATGGCTCTGAGTGAATTACTTGTAAAGGGAGCATGGAATATAAAAATTCATCTTGCAAGGAAGTTGCCCTGTTGGATGAATCCCATCTCTATGTTAAAAGAGGCTCAAACCTTAAAATGAAATGTATTTTCACAAGGTGAGTAGTTAGTAAGGGCTCTTCTACCCAGCCAGCTTTGAATATTCAACCTGGTTGGTTTTGCTTCTGAATTTTTCCTCTTCTGCCTGAGCTTGTGGGAGAACAGTTGCTTTGTGCCAGGGGTTCAAAACTGTACCTGTAAACACTTGAATTCAAAGGTACAGTCAGAAATTTAATGGTTTAAAGTCAGCTCAGAGAGCCAAGTCCTGAAGCTTAGCAGAGGAAGTGGAACTTGAAAGTAGGAAATGCAAAGCTGAAGTCTAATGAACTTCACTTTTGGAAGAAATGGGAGTTAAAATCAATGAGACAAGGCTGTGCCTGCATCGAGTAGCAAGAGAATATTGCAGCTGGGGGAGCTGGGCTGAGCCCAAACCAGCACAGACCCTTGAAGTGAAGCGTTTGGGCTGTGCTGAGCTGCTCCACCAGGGTCTGTCCATGACCTCAGCTGCACCTGACAGTGCCTGGCACTGGGTATGTCTGGTGCCACAACCTACAGACTCAACTTGCTTCTGTGTGTCCCTCATCTTGGACTCAGATTTGGCATTTCTCTCATCCTGGAAGCAAATTTACCACTCATTTCTGTGGCAAATGTACTTCAGGCAGGGTTAGCTGCTGCTGTAGCTACAGCAAAGGCCTCTGTCGTAGCCTGTGCTGTAATTAGGTCATTGATTAAATGCTCTCTAAATATGTCCTCCTCCCCTTTTTTGAAGCAAGGATGGAGCCAAGGTCCCTTTGGCTGTGCTTGGTGGGCTGGGGAATAATGAGAGCGTGGCAGGTAAAGGTGATGAGGGGTCCTTCCTGTGCCTTCCCACACAGCTGTGAGCACTTCGCTGCAAATCTCATTACAAACAGGGGCTTGACCTCTTCTTAACTGCAGCTAAGAGCTGTGTAGCCCCTTCCCAGCATTGCTGTGGCACGAGGAAAGAGGGAAAAAATGCCCACAGACTTCAGAGGACCTTTTCCAGGTGTGAGTGAGCCCCTGCTGAATGTGAAGTTCAGAGCCAAAGACTATCTCAATACATCGTATTTAACTCTGCCCAATTCCCTTCCCGTTCTCTGCAGTGATAAAACCCCTATTTCTCTTTCATCTCTCCCCTTTTCCTCCCAAGTAGGTTCTGTGAAAGCTGTGTTTGGGGGCAGTAAATCACAAAATGGAAGCCTCCCTTCATAAAATGCTTTATGCCTCCCTCCATCAATATTTCAACGTGCAACACAGACACCGACATTTCATTTTAATTACGCTGCAAATTCCCCGGCTGAGGGAGAAAGCTGAACTCTGCAAGGCAGCCCAAAACCCAGCCCCATCCCCTCCTTGCTGTGGGAACCCTGCAACATCCAAACTGTGGGTTTTGTTCACCTGGGCCACGGGGCTGTGTGCACGCCTGGTGCACAGGAGGAAGAATTCCAGCTGGGCTGAGCCTGGCCTGGCTCCTTCTTTCCTTGCTCTGGGGTGAGAGGAGCTCTGTGAGAGCTGGTGCCTTGCCTGGAGCCCTCCAGCGGGCAGGGAGGGCCACCCAGCACAGACAGAATGGGAAGATGGGCTCTGACAGGGATCAGAGGCAAGGGAAGGCTTCCCTGCCACTGCAAGCATCCCATTTCTAAATTGTCCCTCCTCGGGTTGCTTCATTTGCAGGGGTATTGTATTTGCAGGGTGTCTGATGAAGGCAGGAATGATGGATCTGACTCCATGTTCTCAGAGGGATAGTTTATTATTTTATGATGCTATATTGTATTAAGGAGTGCTATACTAAACTATGTTAAAGAATACAGAAAGGATACTTACAGAAGGCTGAAAAGACAATAATGAAAACTCCTGACTCTCTCAAGAGTCCCAACACAGCTTGGCCCTGATTGGCCAATGAGTGAAAATAATTCACATGAAACCAATGAAACAATCTCCAAACACAGGAGCAAAACACAGGAGAATCAAATCAGATAATTATTGTTTTCCTTTTTCTCTGAGGTTTCTCAGCTTCCCAGGAGAAAAATTCTGGGCGAAGGGATTTTTCCAGAAAATGTGAATGTGATACAAGGACTCTTCTGCTCCTCTTCTGCTGTGAAATGCTTGATCCTGCCCAATATCCCATCTAAACCTCCCTCTGTCAGTTTAAAACCGTTGCCCCTCGTCCTGTCACCATCAGCCCATGTAAAAAGTCACTCTCCCTCCTTTTTAGACACCCACATTAAGGCACAGGAAGGGGCTCTCAGGTCTCCCTGCAGCCTTCTCCAGGCTGAACAGCCCCAGGTCTCCGTGGCAGAGGTGCTCCAGCCCTCAGACCATCCTCATGGCTGATGCTGCCATGTCCCTCCCAAAAAACCACAGCAGGTATTCTCAACGTACAACATCCCCAGGTATGAGAGGCAGGATGAAAATCCAGGTGACAAAACACAGAAGGAATGGAGGGGGCCCCTAATGCAAAGGAAACCTGTCCCTGGTGGTGGTGCTGTTCCATCATTGTCAATTAGCAGGAGAGTGAAATCCCTGGCAGCTGGTGTGGGGCATGGCAGGAAAGAGGGCACCGAACTGGGGGGGTTTATCGGGGTGATTCCGTGTGACAATTCCTGTGCTCCTGTCCTGAAGACAGTGGGGAAGGTGGGCAGAGGGAGCAGTGCCTGTGACACACACACAAATGCTAACTGGAAGGGAGGAGGGAGGCATTCATTCCTTGTTAGCACACACAGACGTGAATAATGCACTGATTTATGTAACTTCCCAAAGCCTGGCTGCTGCTGCTGCTGCCTGCAGAACCCTTCTCAAAACACACATCCAAATTAAGGTGCCACGCAGCAGACAAATTGCTCCACGTGGAAACTTTATTTGCAAAGTCAACGTTTTGGCAACAGCTTATTTAAAGCCCTAAAAAAACCCCAAAATAAGCTGTGTGGAGAAACAAATATCTCTGTGTTGCTGGTATCAAGGCCCAGGACGTGGTTTTGAGGCAAACAGAATGTCACTGGGACAAGGGTTGGCATCTTTGGATATGGATTCACTAAAATTCATTCAAGTCCAGGCAGCACCAAAGAAATGATTTAACAAATTGATCACCTGCCCGAGCGCAGCAATTTGGGATTTTGGAACAGGGGGCTACACATTTTGAGCTGAGAGGGGGAGTGTGGGATGTGTTATCGTTCACCCAACACCTCGATGCAGCATTTCCTCTGTGAAGGAAAGTGTGAAAAGCGAAGTTAAAGCTGTGATCCCTGTTTTTTTCTTCTCCCTCTCCCCAGGGCTGCAGCAGACTGGCAGAGGAGCTCTCAGGTGGTGTCATCCACAGGGTAATGGGAATTTTCCTTCTCTCTGTGTGTGTACAATGCTCAAGCCGTGTTAGGGCAAAGATGGAGTTGTTTTGGAGAACCTTTCCTAGGATCTCCTCGAATTTCCTCTGAAGGAGTTTTCCAGGAATCCTGCTCCTAGAAAAATTAACCTGGTTGTAATGATAGAAGATGGGGAGGCAAGGGCAAGGCAGAGGGCCCTGAGAGAAGGCTGATGGAGAGAAAAACTGTCATAGCTCAAAAGGCAAGTCTTCATCTGCAAGCCTGGAGAGGGTCACGAGGGCTGGGAGCTGTTTGAAGGATCAGAGGCAGGGATAGCACCAAAAAGCATTGCTGAAGAGGTGGGAATGGCAGTCCCAGTTGTTAGCAAGGAATATTTCCTTGCTGGTCCTGAGATGACACAGACCATCCTAACAACCAGTGGTCCTGAACAGGAGAGTATGAAAGGAGCTGAAATTTGTCTGCCCTCACGGGAAATGAGGTTTGGGTTGATCTGGAGGGGAAAAGAAGTGTCTAGATGGGCAGAGTTGTTTGCCAGGTGGATTTGCCCCCCTGTGTGGTGCAGCAGTCACTGTAAATCATTCTTAAAGAACCTGTGGCTGATGAACGTGGCCTGTACCTGTGCAGTCAGCAAGGATTTTTGGGGTGAGACCTTTTGGTCTGGACCCTAAACAACAGGACTGTTAGAGAGGAGAAAGGGAAAATGGCAGGTTTGCCGAATGCCTGCTCCCTAAACACTCTCAGGCACCTCCTGGTGCAGCCCAGAAATTAACAGAAGGGATCTGCTTAGGGGAGGTTATGGGCATGCTATCCTTGGATCCTGTTTGAATACACTCTGTCCAAGAGTTGTTTTGCATTTCACCAGGGAGTCTTTTGTCTAAAGGGCATCGCTGCTGCAGCGCAGTGGAGCTGTGCCTGCCCCTGCTCTCTCCAGTGGATATCACATTTCATTACCCTGATGAGCCTGAGCCAGCTCTCCCAGTCGTGTTAATTTGCCCACAAGCCAGCCTGTGTCACGTCCCCAAGAAGCCTGTGACATTTTCCAGCCTCCCCCATCCCTCCCAGTTCTGAAACCTCAAATAATAATAATAATAATGGCAGCCTTGTCCCTGTTTCTGCTTCTTGCTTCTGAAAGGGAGGGGCAGAGACACCCCCTTTGCTCAGCAGTCAGCCCTGGGCTGGGGGAGTGGGGCAGGCATCCCCCTCCCAGGGCTCTGTGCTCCTGTCCTGGAGGGCTTGGCACAGCCTCAGGTTTTGAAGTGTGGAACTCACCAGGGGAACAGAGTGGGGTGGATGGTTTGGCATCGTCCTGACCTTTGGGCTGGTGTGTGTGGAGGAGTAGAGTGCTCCTATGCACTTAAAGCCTCCAGGCCTTTTCTCCACTCCCCCAGGCACAGGTGCATCCCTAAGGAAACATCTCATTGGATGGTTTGGAAGGACAGGTGTCTGCTAAGGAAGGCAGGAGCCTCCCCTGGAATGGAAAATGTAAAACCCCTCCCTCCGAACTGTTATAAATTTGAAATTAAGGGGCTCTCAGGCAAAGATATGGGAGTAGGAATAACAGTTCTTTACTAGGAAACTAAAAATACAAATGCAATAGTACAAACAAAAACCCCAAAAAACCAGAAGACAACCCTGCCAGAGTCAGAGCATGCCCTGTCCCCCTGTGTGTCAGGTTGGTGGCACAGTCCCATCCCATGGTGGTGGCACAGTCCCATCCCAGGGGGTGGCACAGTCCCATCCCAGGGTGGTGGCACAGTCCCATCCCAGGGGGGTGGCACAGTCCCATCCCAGGGGGGTGGCACAGTCCCATCCCAGGGGGTGGCACAGCCCCATCCCAGGGTGGTGGCACAGCCCCATCCCAGGGTGGGGGCACAGCCCCATCCCAGGGTGGGGGCACAGTCACATCCCATGGTGGTGTCACACTCCCATGGTGGTGGCACAGCCCCATCCCAGGGTGGTGGCACAGTCCCATCCCATGGGGGTGGCACAGTCCCATCCCATAGTGGCACAGCCCCATCCCAGGGTGGTGGCACAGCCCCATCCCAGGGGGTGGCACAGTCCCATGGTGGTGTCACACTCCCAGGGTGGTGTCACAGTCCCATCCCAGGGTGGTGTCACAGTCCCATCCCAGGGGGTGTCACAGTCCCATCCCAGGGGTGTCACAGCCCCATCCCAGGGTGGCACAGTCCCATCCCAGGGGGTGTCACAGTCCCAGGGTGGTGCCATAGTCCCATCCCAGGGGTGGCACAGTCCCATCCCATGGTGGTGGCACAGCCCCATCCCATCCCAGGGGTGGCACAGTCCCAGGTTGGTGGCACAGTCCCATCCCAGGGGTGGCACAGTCCCAGGGGTGGCACAGCCCCATCCCATGGTGGTTCAGCCCTCCTGCAGTGCCAGCTGTGGCTCTGCTGCAGCAGGATCCTGCACAAGGGGGGAGTTTTCCTCTGCAGCTCCAGGGCTGCTGGAGATGGGGCTGCTCTCCCTCTGGGAATGCAGGGCAGGAGAAAGCTGCTCCTCTGGGAATGCAGGGGGCAAAGGCTGCTGGGGTGTCCCAACCCTCAGATTGTATCCAGGTAGGAATGCTTGGCTCCTCCCCTGGGCGGAGCATCTCCCCAGGGGATGATGGAATTTGATCAGCCATGCAGGGACACTCACTGGACATGGACAGAAGATAATTAATAATTAATGGCTATGAACAGCAGAGATCTCCTGGAGGGAGGATGGGCTGTGGGAGAGATAAAGCAAACTGCCCCAAGAACAGCAGAGAACTGCCCCAGCTCTGACAGAGGGTGACAGAACACACACCCCCAGCCACACCTTCCAACCTGAGACAGCAGTAAATGTTTTAAACCCAGGATCTGGATGCTGCCATTCCCTCCACACCTTGTCTGTGAGGTACTTGCAAGGATTTAAATTCAGCTGCATGAGGACAGGTGAGAAGTAAGCTATGTGTGTTTCTGTGGTGCTGCTCCTTTGCCACAGCTCCAGTTTGATCTGTATTTTGGATTATGTTGACAGTACAGAAGAGTTCAGGCTGTTCTGCAAAATGTTTGTGTCCAGAACTGAGGTGGTCAGAGACTGAATAGGCTGCCCAGGGAATGGTCACAGCCCCAAACCTGCCAGAGTTCAAGGAGCATTTGGGCAATGCTCTCAGGCACAGGGTGGGATTTTTGGGGTGTCTGTGCAGGGCCAGGAGCTGGGCTTGATAATCCTTGTGGGCCCCTTCTAGCTCTGAATATTTTATGATTCTATCAGATATGCTTCTGCATTTATCACAGAGAATATTAATGCATGTTTTTTTTCCTTTCAATAATGAAACTTCTGCTTTACCTAATGACAGGTGATGATAATTTTGCTGTTCTGCAAGGCTGAAGTTGAGCCATTGAAAAATCATCGGTGCTTGTATCATCCTAACCTTAAGGACAGGTATTAATTTCTGAAGAAATCTAACAAGCTGTAACAGGACAGAGAAAATTAGTTCCTGATTATTGGTAATTTTGAGAGAGATGAAGGAGCACTCTTTCAAAATACTTCTGTGCTTGTTTCCCTCACCCAAGAAGGCAGTTCAACACCCTGCAAGGCTGCAGCTGTTCCTCCTGCTCTCCACTGGTTATTAGGCCTTTGGGATAACCTTGGCTCTCCATATTCAGGTTTTTTAGAGGAAAGGTTAATGCACATTGGTCCATAAACCCCACTCTGGAGGCTCTGAGAGGCTTTGTGAGGAGCACATGAGAGCCTGGAGCATGTGTGGACAAGAGCACTTCCACGAGGAGAGCTGATTGAAAGAGAGCTTCAGGATGAATGTGTGAAGGGGCCTTTGAATGGGTTTGGCTGTAACACAAAGCTGCTCCTGGAGGGCTCTTTGGCACAAGGGAAGAGGCTCTCACAAAGAATTGGCTGTGTGTTGCCTCAAAAGATGAGGGGTCAGGGATTGGGGTAAGTGGATCTTACTGTAAATGGATCAAAGAGATCTGGATGCAGAGACTGGGGCGGAAGATAATGACAGGGAGGAGTCAGCACTGATGAAACGTGAGGCTCAAAGCATTTGAATGTGGTGGAGAAGGTCCAGGAGCTACCCTCAGCCCTAAAAAGTCAGGATAGTGAGGTGGCAGCAGCACAATGGTGCCTGGGGTACATCCACCCAGGTGGAACTGGTGAGGAAGGAGAGGCCAGTGCAGGTGGGAGCTTGCAGAGGATGCCCGGAGACTCCTGGAGAAAAAGCTGGAATCTGCACAGTGTGGGCACAGGTGGTGGGAGATGGCTGAATTACAAGGGACAGGTCCTAAACAGGCTGTGAAATGTTACAGGGACTGAAACAGAGAAAGAGACAGGCTTTCCACCATCAATGGATCCCACTGACATCTTGGGTGCTGCTGACCCACCAAAACAGGGCTCCAGTTTGGACAGAAAACCATGCTGAGAAGGGCCAGTGTCCACAAAGGAGACAGAGGAGCCCTGCAACCTAATTTGAATAAGGGGAGAGAGTCCACTGGGGCACGTCCCTGTGAGGTCTCTCTCAGTTTTACAGGACCCAGCCCCTTATCCTAAACTCCTGGCAGCATCTTGCCCTCTTCTTTTCCCCTTTGGCCGAGGCAGGAGGAAGGTGCAGCCTCCCCAAACTGCCCATCACATGTTCCCTCCCTTGAACATGTTATTTTCCCTCAAAATTAGAAGTTCAGGCTGTCTGGGCTCTGCAATTGGCTTGTGCAGGCCCAATTCTCCTATTTCCCTAAATTTCAGGAGTCAGACTGGGTTCTGTAACAAACCAGATACTGACATAAAACCCATTTTGAAGACATTAGCATCCATTTCTCCTAAATACTCTCACCCACTGGGTTGTTTGTAGGGACATCAGCACCCACCTTTCAAATTCAACCTCCAACCTCCAGACCAGCACCGCGTGTGATGCTTGAAAGACTTGAGAAGTCCTCGAGCAAAGCCAACCAGGAAGGAGTAGTAACTGAGGAGGATTTTTAGGGTATCCTGAGCTCAGCCACCCTCTGAGGTGTTTGCTTCTCCCTCCAGGAGCCTGCAATCCCAACCTCAACCCCTCACCAGCTGCTGAACCTCTGGGGACATCAGCATTCCTTCCTGGGGCAGCCTAGGACCCACCTCACCCAGAGCAGAGACAGATGATCTCCAAGTGCTCCAAGCCTGGCCAGCAGCTGCTGTGGGGAGTGATTTCTAATCCAGAGAGATTTTGTTTTTTCCTCCCAGCATCCCTCAGAGAGGTTTTCCTTTGCCCCAAAAGGCTTCCTGCTGTGTTGAGTCATGCTTGGCGCCGTGCTCGTTAAATAAGTGCCGCCGAGCTCCACTTTAAACAAATGAAGTTGATTTAGCAGGGCTGTAGGATGGCCAGGTATCTAAGGTGTTATTTAAGAGTATTGGCACTTGGAAGGCCAAGTGCTAAAAGCACTTGGTTTTTATTTCAGCTCTTAATTGAAAATCAGCTGGTTTGTCTTGTTCTCCTCCCCTGCTCCCATCCCCACGACGGGATAAAGGTTGTTAACGTGACACAACGTGTTTGTCAAAAAGTGGCACGGGCCCAGGCTTTCACTTGTGGTTTATTAGTTTAATTACCCAGGGTCCTGCAAAGACTCCTCAGTGAGGCAGAAATGAGAGAGTGTAATGTTTCTGGGGCTGGATCCTTACATCATGTGAAGCCACCTGGCGAAGGCAGCGAGGTAAAAACGTGGCTCCTGTGATTAACCTTGACTGGATTCAATAATACCTCGGAGCCACATTATTGCTGACCTTGTGCTTTGCTACCTTCTCATCTTTCTAATTTGTCTTTTCTTCCTGCCTTTGCAAGAACAGGCAGAAGTGTTAAAAAAATAAACCTCTCCTGGCTGCCTTGTGGGAGAGAGCTCCTCTACTCGCAATGATTTTTAAATTTTCTTTTTTTTTTTTTTACTTTCGGTATATTTCTTGCTATTTGTGTTTTTCTGGCATTTGTGCACACAAACACTTTGCATGAGAATAGCTACTCAAGAGCTGTTTGGAGGTGGCCTTGTGATTTTTTTTTTTGAGAAATGAATTTGTGTGATGACGTGCTGAATACTGCCAGTCATCGAGATAATTCAGCATTTCTTCACGCTGCAAGATGTTCTTCCAATATGCCATTTTAGGAGGTGGTCCTGACATCTTTTGTAAGAAAGGCAAGGTTGGAGCTGGGATGTCCCCCAAAAAGTCCAGATGCTTCCTGAGCTTCTTTCCAGTGGTTTGCTATTCTTTGTGGGTGTTTTGGTTTTTTTTGGTTTTTTTGGTTGGGTTGTTTGGTTTTCTTTGGTCAACCAGCCCAGAGCACCGAGTGACACAAGCTGTTTGTTGAACACCTCCACCACCTCGCTGAGCAGCCTCTTCCATTGTTTAACAACCTTTTCTGTCAAGAAATTCTCCCTGATGTCCAGCCTGAACCTCCCTGTGAAATACAAAGCTGTGTTTCGTGTCTGGCACAGAAAGGAAATGTGTGTATTTGTGATTGTGATATGTGTGGACACCAACCATGGGACGACTGCAAATTCTAATAATAACTGAGGAAAGTAAAGCATGGATGAAGGCTCTTGAACCCAGCCTGTGTTTGCAATTAACCTGGATTGATTTAGGAGCATTTGAATTACAGCATTCAGGATGTTGCTCTTTGCTTGTAGTCAGGCCTTAAAGAGTGCTGCAATAATAACCTTTTTAGGTATAATTTTGGAATATTGTTTGTATCCTTGCTTTGGAATATATAGAAAGGAAATATGCTTATCTCACTCCTTAACAAAACTGAGAAAAACAGCTTGAGAAAGGAAGATGGACATCCTCTCAAGGATTTACAACTCCACCAAGGGAAGCTGGACATCAGTGATAGTCCTTGTAATAACAAGGGGGACCCACATATGGGGAGCTGGACTTCACCAGATGGGATTCCTCATTGTTCTTGTGGAAACTGGACCAACATCTCGGAGGCTGCCACCACCATCTGGGGATCCTCCTTTTTGGGACACATCCTGAGAAAAACTAAATCACAATAGTGTATAGAATTGTGATGTAAACAAGTAGAAATAGAAACTGCTGAGAGAGCTTCTGAGTACCCCTATAAATACCTGTAAGCCCAAATATCGGTGTGTAGTTGGAGGGAAAACTGCCTCCACTGTACCCAGCGCTGTTTTGCTCATACTTTACCATAATTAATTAATAAATTGCTTGTTGCTTGAATATTGGCCTAGTCAAGCTTCTTATTTATAACAAGACTTTGACCCAGAAACACCAGGAAGTGTAAAATTTGGTAAACACATCCTTCTGGCTATTTTTTGGGGTTTGTTTTGTTTATTCTGCAGCATTTTGTACTGCCAGCTGTCCTGTTTAGTCCATGGGGTGATTTAAGATGCTGGTTGGAGGTGCAGCATCCTTAGGGGAGAGTTGCTGGCTGCCCAAAACATTTTATCTTGGTGGGATTTGTAGTTTGGTGGATTTAGTGAGGATTTTCTCCTCCAGAAGGAGAATTAATCGCTCAGCTAACACTCAGCTGACCTGGGTGGTGCATCACAGGTTCCATTTCTCTGGGACTTTAGGAAAAAGGTGGCATGTTTATTTTTCATTAGGAGTGGGTTTACCCAAGAATGTATCAATACAGAATTTTCTCCATGCAGGTCAAGAGGAAATCTACATGTACTTTTAGAAGCACAGACAGCGAAACCATTAAATTAATTTGTATTTGCTTTAATAAAAGTGCTTCTTTCCTTTAGAGAATGATAATGGCACTAGATTAGTGCATCCAGGAGTGCCTCTATGAGTGGCAGCTGGAGAATGAGAGCTTGATGGGATCTAAAATGAAAGAAGAATGTTTGCAATCACTTTTGTGCTTCGTTCTCCTCTTACCCCGGCTACCTGAGATGTTCAACACATAATTCTACAATTATGTGGTGTATTTTTCTTTTTTTTTTTTAAGGCAAGGTATTGTAAGTCTTCTGTAAGAAACTCTCAAGATGCTATTTTCATGCAAATAGCTTTGTGTGCTAAATCGAGGAACTCAAGAAGCACAGAAAATACAGGAAATGTGGGAAGAATGCATTCGAAATGTAAAAGTTTCCTGGGAGCTGTCAACAGCTCTTTAAGAAGTCTACTGCCTGCACCTTTCAGCAGCTTTTCTTTGTGACTGCTGGGTGAAAAAACACCCCAACAATTACAGAAGTGAAAAGATGGTGAGTAGCTCGTTGCACTGAGGAACAGCCCCGGAGAGCGATAAAGGAACGTTCTGCACTTGGCTTTTGTGGTTTCAGCAAAAACCAGGTGACAACAAAGCCCTTTCTTTCCCTGCTTCCCACATTCAGAGTGAGAGGATGGCCGGGTTTCTCATGGCTTTTCCTCAAGGTTCTAGGAGGTGTCCTCTCCTGCAGCAGCGAGGGTAGCGAAAGAAATCCGAATTTCCTGGTGGAAGGACCTTTCACGGCTGGCCCAGGAGATGAGCGCACAAGCCGGGATTGCCCAGGACCAAAAGCATCTCTGGGAATGGAGAGGGGCAGGAATAAAGCGTGGGGCTTCTTCACCCCCCCTCGCAAAGATGAGCGCTTTCTACTGCGCTGCTGCGGGTGATTCAGGGAAACAGTTGCGCTCTGACAACAGGCATTGACATCTCCAAATGAAAAAGGAGTGGAGAACGGATTCTGGGAGTCTCATCGTTGATGAGAATGGATTTCCCTGGATGGCAGGGAATATTTTATATATATATATAAAATTTTTATTTTTATTTGTATGTGTGTGTATATATATATATAAAAAAATTATATATATAATTATATATAAAACGATATATAAAATGATATATTTTATATATAAATATATATTTTAATATAAAATATATACATATTTATATATATTTATATTTTTATATATATAATAGAATATATATAGAATGGACTTATATATATAATATATTCTATAGATAGAATATATTATATATTCTAGATTATACATATAGATTATGATATATATAATTTTACATATATATAATTTTATAGAAAAAATAAATATAACAATAATAATAAATTATATTATATGCTATATAATGTATAGTAGATATATTATTATATATAATATATTGTATATATAATATGATCACATACAATATAAATATCTAACTATATTGTAGATATAATTTAATATATAATTATATAAAATATAGAAAACTATATTATGTTTAATATAATTATATTATATCTTAGATAGAACATATGTTATATAAAATATATGATATACATACTATATACACACTATATAATATATACATTATAGAATCTATATTACACACATATAATATATAATATATAATATATAAGATAGAAAACAATTTACTTAGTACTATGAAAGAATATATTAAAAATGTATAATATATATAATATATATAATATATTATATATATAATATATTATATATATTATATATATAATATATATAAAATATATATAATATAGAATATATAAAATTTTATATAAAATATTATATATAAAATATTAATATATATATATAAATTATTATTTTAAATGCTGCCTAGAACAGGCAATCCCATCAGAGGAGTTCAGGGGTAATCTATGAGCCCACTGAAAGGCAAACTAGGAAAAGGCCTGAGTGAGTGAGGACAAAAGAGGGGTTGGGCAGCAGGGTTAATGCTGATAAATGAATATTTGACATTCAAGTTCAACTTCCATTTGCTTGCAAATGAAAACAATTCTGTCAACACTGCAGGAGATGGGCCGTGCAGTTTTTTTTTATTTAGCTTTCCCACACCAAAGGTTAATTCTTCTTTGATTTAGAAGGTAAAAAGAAAGGGAGAAGTGTTGATAGGCAAACACAGGGGCTGGCTGCATAGCCTCAGCACAGCCCTGCTCCAGCATCTGGAGGTGCCTGGGATACCTGGGCAGGGAGGGAAGAGCCTGCCAGACAGGTTTCCTAGAGGAATTTTTTGCTCCTTGTGATGCCCACTTCCAGCCCCAAGGTTAAAACCAGGATGTTTACAGCCACATCTTTTTATTGGCAGCATGTGATAGGTAATTTTATGTGAAAAATCTATTTAGTCCTCTGATGGAAGAAGTAAACTTAGGTGGGACTCGTTCTCCTGTGAATTCTTGCCATGCTTATAAAAAAAAACCCCGTTGCAGCTCTCCAAAATATTAGCTGTAAAACTTGTTCCTTGTTAAAGTTACAATCAGAAGGTGTAATAAAGGGATTATTCAGGCATGCATTGCCACGGAATGTTCATCTCCAGGCGCCCGGGTTCTCGCTCTGCAGCAGCACCGTGCTTTGCCTGGTAAATCTCCTGTTGGCTGCTGGGCTAGAAAACACAAACCCTCCTTTAAATAATGCATCCCTACCCTGCTGTGCCTCTCCTCTGGTTCAAAGGCAGCCCCCCCTTTAATGTTTAATCTGTGGTTTTATCGTTGCTCGCAGGCAAAAGTGATCCCAAAAAAAAAAAAACCCAAAAAAACAAAACAACCCAGGAAAACTGGGATGGAAAAGTGGAACACTGGATGGAACTGCACCTTCTCCTCTGCTCCTGCTGGTTTTAATTGATCCTTCATGGTGGTGTGTGCTTATTTGGGAGGGGTGGCCCTGGGGGGGTGACAGGAGGGCAGACCCCACCTCTGCCCAGCGCTGCCACAGGAGAACCCAGCTCTGGGTGAAGCTGGAGCAGAGCAGGGAATGGGGAGTTCCCTTTGGATGTTTGGTTGGATTTCTTTCCCCAGGTGGCTCTCTCAGCGCTGTTTCTGTGCTTGCAAAAGGCCCTTTGGCTTCTGTCTGTGTTATCTGTGACCTCCTGGAGCACCAAGGGGTGTGGGAGAGCGCAGCAATTCAAGGTGGGTCTGTTAGAGAAGGTGCTGAGAGACCTGAGCTGGTGCTTTCTCAAAATGCCATCAGTGTTGCTGTTTTCTGTAGCCATGATATTTTCTGAAAAAATCCTTTCCTTAGGATTTTTCCTCCGGAGAAGCTGAGAGGCCTCAGGAACAAAATGTGAACAGTGATTGTCTGCTGCTGTGGGATGCAACAGGTGGATCTGGGATTGGTCTCATGTGGTTGTTTCCAATTAATGGCTAATCACAGCCCAGCTGTCTCAGTCTGTTTCGGTCAGTCTGAACCTTTGTTTTTCATTCCTTTTCTATTCTTAGCCAGCCTTCTGATGAAATCCTTCCTTCTATTCTTTTAGTATAGTTTTTAACATAATAGATATAATAAAATAATAAATCAAGCTTTCTGAAACATGGAGTCAACATTCTCATCTCTTCCCTCATCCTGGGAGCCCTGTGATCACTGTCACAGTTTTCCAGAGCAGAGTTCCAGCACAATGGGAGAGATCCCTGCTGGTGGAAAGCATTGGGAAATCATGGGCTTAGGGAATGCTTTGGGTTGGGAGGGACTTTAGAGCCTATTCCATCCCATCCCATCCCACCCCACCCCACCCCCTGCCATGGGTAAGGACCCCTTCCACTAGACCAGAGCTCCCAGGTGGGAAGGAATGAAACAGAAGCTGCTGGAATCTACTCTTGGATCCCTGCTGGTGCTGCCTGTTGGCTTTTCAATGGAGGTGTCTGTTTAGCAGGAATGCTTTGGCACAGGTTTGTGGGGGAAATTTAAGCCATTTTATCGTCCATGGGTGTTGTTTAGTCTAGATCCTGCTCGGCCTTTTGTGCTGAGACTGCATTAATCCTGGCTTAGGGGGGCACTTCATTATTTCAGTGGGACAATATCAATCTGTTGGTGTTCAGTTTGCCCCTGTGTGTTAATGTTATATTTGCTATGTTTGCTATATTTGTTATATTGTTTGTTATATTCGTTATATTATTTATTATATTTGTTATATTATTTGTGATATTTGTTATATTGTTTGTTATATTTGTTATATTATTTATTTGTTATAATAGTTATTATATTTGTTATATTATTTGTTCATTATATTGTTTATTCTATTTGCTATATTATTTATTATATTTGTTATTTTCTCATATTTCTCATATTTCTCATAGCTACCATCTCTTTCTCTCCAAAACCCCTGCAAAGCCAGTCTGGGGAAAAAGGCTCGTTTCAAACTCTGAATCACCAGTATTCTCTGGAGTCTCCTACAAGCCTCAATTTGGCTTTTAAAGCTGGTAAAAACGATCCAGTTTAGGATGCTGTTGGTTTTGCTGAGCGTGTGCTACCCCCCAAAACATTTTTCTTTGTCAGTCCAGCTGCCACTTTAGATCTCCAAGTCCATATTGTGCTGCTTTTCTGCTTGAAGAGAGATGCAAGAAAAGCAGCCTGTACTGTGAGCCATTTCCAGCCTTTGAATAAGTTGTACAGGATTTTTTTTTTTCTTTTTTTCTTTTACTTTTTTTTTTTCCCCCACCATGATTGCTGTCTGCTTAGGTGAAGCCCAGCAGAAGAAATGCTGATAATTCAGCTAAAATGAATATATAATACAGCTGTTGGAATACAGACCAGCATTTAGGTCCTGTGTTCTTAACTGTGGGGAGGAAAGGAGGCATTGGGCACAGCTTTGCCATGGATTGATAGAGGGAGGAGAAAAATTAAAGGTTTTCTTGGAAGCTTGGTGCAGGATTTTTATGCATGGCTTCCTGGCTGTCTGCACAGGTATTTTGTATAAACAGGAGATTGCCATCCTTGCAGAAGTGTGCTCTCATCTCAGGGTCACAGTTTG
This sequence comes from Fringilla coelebs, assembly GCF_963513975.1. Classification (NCBI taxonomy): domain Eukaryota; kingdom Metazoa; phylum Chordata; class Aves; order Passeriformes; family Fringillidae; genus Fringilla; species Fringilla coelebs. The sequence goes on along the minus strand of NC_140066.1, from coordinate 3,207,394 downwards.
CCTTGTTCCCTGGGTGAGGCTCTCCCTGTGCCTTGCTCAGGGACTGGGGATCCATGCTGGGAGCTCTCCTGTCTCTCACCCTTCTTTTCCTGCAGGGATTCCTCCTGTGAGGAATGCTCATGCATTTCCTGCCTGTGACTGCTGCTGTCTAGATAGCATTGAAATACCTTTCTTTTAAAAGTTAAAATTTTTTAAATTAAAAAAAAAATTCTAAAATTTTGCAGATTTTTAAAATCGTGCTGATTTGAAGGTTTGGGATGTGTTTTCCCCTGGAATAGAGTAAATTTGGGTTTTTTTTTCTGGAGGTGTGAAAGTACTCAAGGCCTTTTTTGTACCTCTCAGTGGTGTTCCCCTTTTTTTAGGGGCTGGACTCAGCCTAGGAGCTCTTTCCAACCCTAATGATTCACAGAATGGGTTACTTGAGAAACCAGCTGGATTTCTACTTCTTTTAGCCTGAGCTTGATGCCCAAATCATCACAGAGACTTAATTGACCTCCCAAACCCTCTAATTAAAGGGGTGAATAATTTTGCAAGCACATGCCAATTGTGAATCCCCAATCTAGAGGAGTTATTTTGCCTTTTTTTAAAATGCAATTTGTATCATGCACATTCCCTTCTGCCAGCTGATATTTCATTTTGCCATTGTCCTTTAATAATCCAAGTAAAATCCAAGTCCAGCACATGTTCCTCCTGGAAACTTGAGCTGTGTGGGGAGGTGGAACACAGGGAGAGCATGGGCTGGAGCAGGGAATTCTTGGGGGTTTCTGGGAAGCTGCATCCAGCTTTTGCCTGTGGGATTATGCCAAGAAACCCAACCCTCTTGACTTCCCAATGGTATTTTTGTGCAACCCTTCCCTGCTTCTCCCCCCTGCAGCCTGTTCCTCCCCACTAACCTCAGCCTCCCCCACTTCCCAGAGCTTCCCACCTTTCCCATCACACCTTCAAGGCTTTCTCACCCGCGGAAATTCCTGCAGGTGGAGCTGGAATGCCATCCTGCTGCTGGGATGAGCGCTGAGGCACGGCTGGCTCTGCTTCCCGGAGCTTCTTGGTCCTCTCCTTGCTCTCCTGAGCTTGGGCCACCTCTGGATCAGGAGACTGCCATGGCCAGGGGTGTTGTGCAGCACCCAGGTTCATTTTCTCCTAACACTCCTCCTGATTTTATTCTGACAGGAGGGAATCTCATTCCATTTCTTGTGATGAGAGGCACAGTCTTGGAGCAGAAAACAATTTGTTCCTGGCTTCAGCTGTTTGATATTAACCATGATGAGGTTGTCCTTTGCTCTAGATTTATCTGGAAAGGCCTCTGGGCATTCCCAGGTGCTGGGCAGCCAGGGGGGGAGAATAAGAAATAGAATAGAGAATAAAAAATTCCATGCTGTTGGTGCCTGATTTTCCTGCTGGCTATTTTCAGTTTCCTTTAAGCCTCAAGCTGGGATTGTGGACCCCTGGTCTGGCTCCCACTGCACCTCCACTGTGCTGTTCAATCCCACCAGCAGAGTGTCTCCCAGGATGAGAAATAGCTGCTAAAGCACAGGAGAGCTCTCAAAGGTTGGGAACGTGCCCAAAACATCAACAAACTGATCTGCACGGGGTTCCTGCTGTGAGCACCGGTTTAGAAAAACCAGGATGGGAGGAACGAGACAGGCTGGTTTTGCATGAGATGACAGAAGTGGATTGCAAGGGGCAGCTTGGGGAATTTTCACTGCTGGTGTGTGCAGCCTGGGAAGGCTGGCTGGAAGGCGAAGAACAGTGGGGATGGGACGTTCCACGTGGGCTCTGTGCCTGTCCCATCCACCTGGGGCTCCCAGAATGGAATCCCAAAGTGGTTTGGGTTGGAAGGGACTTTAAACTCGCCTTGTCCCGCTGTTCCAGGTGCTCCAAGCCCTTTCCATTCTGTCCTTGAGCGCTGCCAGGGATGGGCATTGCTCTGGGTGGGTGGGTACAGCTCTCCCCCTTTATGGGCTGCTCTTCCTGGGGCTGTGCCAGCAGCCTGACAGCCCTGCTGAAATGTGGCCCTCAGCCCCTTTACCTGCAGTGCCTGTGCTGAGCTCTTGAGAAAGGATCTGCACCCACATCTTGCTCCCTCCCTCCCATTTTTGCACCTTCAGGCTGGAAGTTAATCTGTAACTTCATGTTTATTAGTCCTTGATGGACTTTTGCCAGATTGCTCAAGCCTTCTGTGTTCTGTGTGCCCTGCTGCAAAGGGTTCGTGCTGCTGTGACAGAGCTGGAGGCTGTTCCAGTCATGCTTCAAAGTCTTTGTTTTTCCTGGTACATTGAATTTTTGCTGTTATTTCTCAGGCCTCTGGCATCCCCTGACCTTTCTCTGGCAGGAGGAGCATCTTGCAGCCCTGCTTCTGGTACCTTTTTTGCCTCTCTCTGAAGATCTTTTGAGAATGTGGTCTGCTGCCATGCAGCCACCAGGCTGGGGCTGGGGGTGCTGCTGGACAGCCTGTTGAGTTTGGGCTTTGGTGCAAGTCCTCCAAACTCTGCTTTAAAAAAAAATTAAAAAATGTGTTCTCAGCTCTGCCCAAAAAAACACAGAGCCAACCTTTGTGCCTCCCCTTTCTTTCCTGCTCTGCTTTCCCTGTTAATATCTGCTGGAAGGGCTCATGTCTCATCTCAGCATCCACCTGGCCACATCCAAGTCCCTGATGTTCCCACACTTCCCTCTCCTCTGGGTGTTTTTCTCTTTCTTAATATTTCATTTTTGTTTCTTGCTGCGGGTTATTTTAGCCTAGTAAACAATTTTTTTTCTTTTTGACAGTAAGTGACATGAATAAATCCTTTTCCTGTCCTGCCCCCAGTTTATTATTTAAGGGGAGAAGATGATTAAATCCAGCAGGGCTGATTTGAATTCTGTGTTGGCAGGAAGGGGGTGGCTGATGGGGGTCTGTCAAGCCACACAGTTTGCCTTCATCAGCATCTTGGGAGAAACAGCCATGCCAGCTGCTTACAACATCTGGTTTGGGTTGTTCCCTCCACTCCCCATCCCTGCTGCTCTTTCTTTTCCTTTTCTTCTGGAGAGCTCAGCCTTGCTGACTCTGAATGTTGGATCCAGAGGGGTGGCAGCTTGGTTTCTGCTGTTCCACTCCAGCAGCAGAGCCTGGTGAGGCTGCTGGCTTGGAGTCCAAGCCAGGGCCAGCCAGAGCAGTAAAAATCCACCACCATCTGCTCCCAGCTTTCTGCAGGAGGAGCTCTCAGAGGTTTGGGGCTCTGTGGTGCCGGCAGGAGCAGGGAGGGCCCCTCTGTGCAAGGGGAGAAGGTGTTTTCCTTACCTTGGTGGCATGGAAACGGGAGCAGAGGGAGCCAGAGGAGCCCCAGCAGGGTTAATTAAGTGCTGCATTTAAGAGGTGGAATCGGATGGAAGGGCTTTGCAGCTCTTGGAGTTGGTTTTTCCTGCTCTCAGGGCTCGGGGAGGGCTGAGTGCCTGCGCAGTGGGCAGCAGTGCATCGGTGGGGATTGGGCTGAGAGGTTGAGAGAGGAGGTTTGAGCCCTCTGGGCAGTGGATTTGCTCACCAGCAAGCCCTGAGCCTGCCTGATGGAGGCAGGGTGCTGTAAGTGCTGCCAGGAGGATGCAGGGGTGAGGATCCCCTCCTTTCTCTCCCCTTTCTCTTGACCAGAGGACGTGTCCACAAACCCAGCACCTTCTGGAGCCTGACTGACTGACATCTGTGCTGTCTGTCCCATGCTCAGGTCTTGCTGTGCTGTCTCCCATAGAGCTCAGCCTGGCTAATTGAGCAGGGCCTAAATCCCAGAATTATTTAGGTTGCAAGAGCCCTCCAAGGTGACAGAGTCCAACTGTGCCCCAATGCCCAGCCCAGAGCGCTGAGTGCCCTGTCCAGTCATTCCCTGGACACTTTCAGGGATGGGGACTCCACCACCTCCCTGGGCAGCCCATTCCAAAGTCTGACACCCCTTTCCATGCAGAAATTCCTGCTGCTGTCCAAGCTGAGCCTCCCCTGGCCCAGCTGGAGCCCCTTTCCCCTTGTCCTGTCCCTGTCCCTGGCAGCACAGCCCGACCCCCCCTGGCTGTCCCCTCCTGGCAGGAGCTGTGCAGAGCCACAAGATTCCCCCTGAGCCTCCTTTGCTCCAGGCTGAGCCCCTTCCCAGCTCCCTCAGCCCCTCCTGGCTCTGTTCCCTTCTCTGAACCTGCTCCAGCCCCTCAATATCTTTCTTGTGATGATCCCAGACCCGGGCACAGCATTTAAGGGTGAATATCAAACCCATAAACAACCCAAACGTAGCCCAGGCAGCGCTGATGGGGTGGCTCAGCTCAGCACTGAGTTCAGACACCCCCTCCAGGCTGAGCTGGGGTTAGGAACCCTCCACTGGGAACAACCAGCAACATTTCCCGTGCTCTGGATGCCACAGAGTCTGGAAAACTCCAGCTGATCCTGTTTGGTGTCTGCCCGCGCCTTGCTGGAGGGGAGTCCTGTCCTGCTGAGCGCTGTGCTGTGCCAAAAGGAGCAGGTTCCCTTGTGAGAGGCAGGGCCAGCTCCTCCTCTCAGCATGGAAAAGGAGCTCCTGGGCTCCCCTGGCCTCGCCCTCTCTGCCAGGATTTCAGTGGGATGGGATGGGATGGGATGGGATGGGATGGGATGGGATGGGATGGGATGGGATGGGATGGGATGGGATGGGATGGGATGGGATGGGATGGGATGGGTGATCTCCTGCTGTTTTGGCCACAGAGGATGACTTGCAGTATTTCAGGTTTTCCTTTCACCTGCCTGTCTTCTCCCTTCATCCCCCTGTGCTTCTGATGCCTGACTCGATCATCTTTGCTGTTTCTAACCCTTTTTTTTTTGGCTCCCTGTCGGAGCCTGACTTCTGCTGGCGGGGAGATGGAAAAGGTCAGGCTCTCACTGATTTAATTTGTTTGCTGCATCTGTGGACAAGCTTGCATGCATGTTGCAAGTGTGAGCTGCCAGGGGCCTCCTGGGCACATGGGCCCCGTGGTTGTTTATTTATTTACCTCTCCTCTGTTGTTCTTTTCTCCCACCTGATCCAGTATTCCCAGTTTTGCCTCCCCTGTAAGACAAAACAGCTTAGTGGACTGCAAACAGTAAATAGAGCTGACATTTGCAGCAGTCAGACTGATACAGGAGGATGGGGGATGCAGCAGCACTTTTTTTGGGGGCTTGTTTCCACTCCTTATTTAAAATCTCTTTTAATCAGGAGCTAATGACAAGTTTTGGTCACGAGAGCTGATGCACAGGGAAAAAAAAATAATATATATATATACCCACCAGTTTGCATTCAAAATAATGCAAACCATTATAAATAGGGAGATCTGGAAGGATATAATCAAGCTAAATTGCTCATTGTTGCTCTCACCAGAGATGATTTCTTGCCTCTGTCTGGGCTGGGCTGTCGTCTGGCTTTAGGGAGGATGCGTTCTCTCTTTATTCCAGCTATAAACCTTTGCAGCAGCAGCAGCAGCTGGTGGCTGTAAGAGTGAGTTTTTTTCCTCTGGGTTTTGTGCAGATTAAGCAAATATTCCTGGTGGCTGGGATGTTCAGGACATTTGTCCTGCAGGTTCTCCTGCAGCTGAGCTGAGCCCTTCAGGTGGAGCTGTCCCCTCCAGGCAGGCGAGGAGGAGTCCTGCAACAGGTCACAGCCTGCCAGGAGAGCAGCTCTGGCAGAGAGCAGAGGGCTGTGGCTGCCTGCAGATGGTGTGCAATAAGCTCTGGATTTTAGCGACTCCCTGCAATTTATCCCATTGAAAGAGGCTGAGCCTGGAGAGAATCAGGATGCTGAAGTCTCCCAACAAATCACGGTGCATTTAGGACTTGGGTGGTTTTTGGTCTCCTCATTTTCTTCAGCTGTGCTGTAGATGAATGCAATGCAAGGGCTGTGCACTTTTCTGTGCTTTAACTGAAATAATGGGTCGGGAACGTGGAATGGGTTGGGTTGGAAAGGACATTAAAGCTCAGCCAGTCCCACCCCCTGCCATGGGCAGGGACACTTCCACTGTCCCAGCTTGTTCCCAGTCTGGCTTTGGATACTCTCAGGGATCCAGGGGCAGCCACAGCTTCTCTGGGTTCCCTCTGCCAGGGCCTCCCCACCCTCAGAGGGAAGAATTTTTTTTCCCAATATCCCATCTACACCTTCCCTCCTTCTGCTTTTCCCCTCGTTCTATCACTTTTGGGAAAAGTCTCTCTACTTTGTGTAATCATGGAGACAGCAAATAAAGCTGGGCAGCAGTATTCTGGTCTGCTGATTTTCCTACTAAATTATTTTAAAAAAATTATTTAGCAATAATTTGCTTGGTTGTTTCTTCACTGGGCAGCTCTCTGAGAAGTGTAGGTGGCTTCAGTCAGTGCTTGGCAGTGAAGCTTGTCGTGGAAATGCCACAGCCTGAAAAACTTCATGGTTGAGAAAGGCAAATGTGGCTTTATGATATCACTCCTGTCCCAAAAATACAGCTTTTGGCTCAATTATTCTGCCTGTGTTTCTCTTAAAGCTTTTTCCCCCTTTGCTCCACTGAGTATGGAGCAACTTTTGCTGAGGAATGGGAACGTCCTGAGGGTTAAGTGACCTAATTTCATCTGCGCTGCTTTTGTCTTTCTAACCTCAGAAGGCAGAGACCCTGGACTGAAAAGCATATAAAAAGATTCTAATTAGTGCAGGACAAAAAAAAAAAAAAAAAAAGGCTTGCCTTGAAAAAGGGGACTGATTTCAATCTTTTAAATTAGCAAAAGGGGTGGAGTTACGAGCAGCAAGTGTGGCACCTGCTTGTCACCGCTCTGGTCAGGACCCTCTCAGGGCCCTCTGGAATTCATCACATCATCTGTGCTAAAATGTGAAAGAGGAAGGTGAGATACCAAATTCCAAGCCCACAAGGAAGAGCTCTGAGCCACCTGAGCTGTAAGCATTCCCATCTCCTGAAAGGTGCACGGACAGGACAAGGCACCAGTGAGAAATGCGTGATCAGCGGCGGCAGAATCCAGCAATAAATCTGTAATATAAACAATAAATGGCTTCTCCTCAATCATATTGGTCCAGGAGCCCTGGATTTCCCACATCTCAACCCCCTTCTCATCAGCAGCTGGCTCAGGAGGTGCCACCAGGAGCAGAGAAGGCAGGCAGCCCAGGAAAGATGATTTTTGGGGTGGCTCTTGGAGAAAAGCCCGGTGTGTTTGGGATTAGGCACTAGGACACCCCAGCTTGCAGCCTTTTTGGCCAGACCCCTGTTGAGCCTGGTATTTTTTTTGCCAGGTGGAGATGAAACTTTTTTGCTGGATGCTCAGAGAGCTCTGCTCTCCACCTGTAATTTTTTTTTTTGGTCAGAACTTTCATTCCTCTTTATCGCTGTTTTTCTAATTTTTCTCCAGGCTTCTAATGGCAGTGATTATGCCAAAATGCAGCACATTTCATGTGCTGTGGAAATGACTTTCAGGCCCAACTCTCAGGGCTTGAAGGACCATTAAAAACCCTGCTTTTCAGAACCAAGCTTTGGTGTTCTCCCCACTCTATTTCCAGCCCCGTGTTAAGCTGTAAAGCAGTAAAATTGCTGACTTGATTATGTTGCATTAATTAATTATCTCTATAGCAACATGCACTGATGTCATAAATATGGGAATTCAGCAGTGCAGCTGGATGGAAGAGGAGCTAATGGATAAATGGGGAGAAAGCTTTTTTTTTAAAAAAAACACTCTGCAGTAGTTAAGTAAACAGATTACTAATAAAATAATATTTTGCACAGTTTCTCTTCCGCTGCCCCATTTCCCCTTTTGATGGAACCTTCTGCATGGCACAGGTCCTGTGGGCTCCTCCCAGGGAAGTTTCCCAAGCTGCAGGTCCCACTCTCAGCCTGCTCAAAGCCCTGGGTTTATCCCCTGCTCTCTTTCATACCGACCTGGAAATGTGGAAATTGAGGCAGCAGAGCTTCTCCTCGCAGGAGGAATCCCCCTGCCTCCAGCAAAGCCGCCCTGCTGGGGATGGTTCTCCTTGGGAGAAGGAAATACAGATAATTTTGAAAAGGAAATACAGATAATTTTGAGAAGAAAATACAGATAATTTTGAGAAGGAAATGCAGATAATTTTGAGAAAGAAATACAGATAATTTTGAGAAGGAAATACAGATAATTTTGGCACAGTGGGGTGGAAGGGGAGACACACAGTGTGAGAGTCCATAATTGCACTCGCAGAGGTTGAGACCTGGCGCTCTTCTCGCTCATTTTTGTTGTCAGTCTATCCCCTGGATAATTTTGTTTTGCTGTTTGCTTGGAGCTGATCGGGTCCTTACCAGGTCCAGCCCACCAGGCTGGAGCAGCAAAGGCACTCTGGGGTGAATAATTTATTCAGTTCATCTATTTTGATTCCTGTCATTTGACAGAGAGTCCCAGGCAGGGTCTGTGTGGAGGAGGCTCGGAACGCAGTGCTGCTATTTATACAGCGCCCTGGCTCTGGGAAGAGCTGCAGGGATCTGCTTGCTGGGGTGAGGAGCTTGTGATCTCAGAGCACTCCAGCATGTCAGACACTCCGGAGTTTTCAGCAGGAAAAGACTTGGCACTGTGGAAAGCAGGGAAAATTCACGGGGAGGAAGTGATGGGTGCTGCTGGGTGAGCTCTGGGACAGTCCCTGGGGAGGTGCTGGGGGTTCAAAGCTTCCTGTGGGGCAGCCCAGACCGTGAGCAGTCAGATCAGGGCTTTTTCTGACTCTCATGGGGCAACTGGGGGGGCGTTTTAAAAACTTTTACTCCGTTTTCGGTCTCATGTGTGGGGTGAGACGATGCAGATGTTACAATTCACACCGTCACAATCAGAAGCCCAACCATTTCCTAATCACATTTTAAGTGTTTCTTGGCCTATCAGCTTTCACTGTGCATCTGCTGGGAGCAGAGAGCCCCAAATATCGCTGGCCTGCTCCTTGTTTAATTAGCAAGTCGGGGAAGGTTTAACTCAGAGTGCCACAAACATCAGGTTCTAAACCACCCTCTCTGCCTTTCTGCCTGTGTGCAGGAAGGGTTAAGCTGTAAAACAAGCTGCCCTTTTCCACGTAAATTAAAAAGCTCGTTAGCGCGGTAATATTCTGATTTCCGCCGCAAAGTGTTTATTTTGGTAGCCTGCACAAAACTTCAGCTATTCTAAAGCCCTGAGATTTCACAGGCAAGCTTTCATGTTCCCAGCAGAGAGGGAGGTGAGATACTCAAAGAATCTCTGTTCTTATTTCAGCGCCGCACTTGCCAGCCAAATTTTCCGAAGGAGCCCAGTTTGCTGACACAAACGGGGTTGCTGATGTGCCCAAGGAGAAGGAAGGGCTGGAGAACATATTCCTGCCTGGGCCCAAGTCTCCCCCATCTTATCTTCCCCTTCCATATGTTTCCTCTGTAATGAGAGGAATTATTTATCATTAAAGTGATATATAATTTAAAAATTAAAGTTAATGAATGCTTAAATTAATTTACTGACAAAAACAAATGTCTGTCCTTCAGCTCCTATAATTTTAATTGGAGTGGGCTACGGCTTAATTAACATGTATTGATTGTAGTCCTGAGTGCATCTATAGGTGGGTGGACTGTGTTGGGAGAAATCCTCCTCAGAGATGAAGATTTGCTGATAACATTCTGAATAATTGTCTTGTGAAGAGACACAAGTCTTTGCTGTTTTCTCTGCAGAAAGCTTTAAACAAAAGGCATTGTTTATAATTAAGGCAAAAAATTTGGCACGGCCGCTTTATAGATGGGAAGAGAATTCTGCTGCAAAAATATTAATGAATTGAGTCATTAATTAGAAGAAGACAGAAAACTGGAGGAGAGTTGGAGCAAATAAAGAAGCGGATGCAACTGGGAACTTTTTGGGGGATAAAAAGGTAGGCTTCAGTTTTGTGTTTACTCCCTGCAGTCTTTCCCCTGGGCAGGTGGGGACCAGGAGTGTGTGACAGCAGGGAGTGGCTTTTCCAGGGGTGTGAGGACCACCTGCTTTGGGCCAGGGGCAGGAGAAGACATCCCAAATCCCCTCCAGCCCCAGGTGATGTTCTGGGAGCCTGCAGAGCTGGGGACAGGCCCTGCAAGCAGGAGCCCAGGGTGTGAGGAGAAAGAGAGGCAGTTCTCCCTGCCTGGCACAAAACCTGATGCTGAAAAACCTTCCCCCTGCCCTGCCCCGTGTGGCAAAGGACCCGAATCCATCTCCTTAAAGAGAGCTCTGCGTTTTCTGATATTTTATGTTTTATGAATGACCAGGATGAAAGATGTGCCACACCTTCCATCTCCTCATCTTTTGTCTCCTGGCAGCTTCTGCCCACAAACTGCATGAGCTCCTCTCAAGGATTCAAGGGGGTGGCACCCCCAGGAGCCTCCTGGCCCTTTGGGGCAGGTTTGGGGTCTGCAAGGGGGAAAAGCCCGAGAATGCTGGTTTTCCCTGGGCAGGACAAGAGGAAACAGCCTCAGGCAGGTTCAGGTTGGACATCAGGGAGGATTTCTTCACAGAAAGGTTGGAAAAGGCTGCCCAGGGAGGTGCTGGAGTTGCCACCCCTGGAATTATTCAGGATGTGGCATTCAGTGCTCTGCTCTGGTGGTGAGGTGGTGATCAGTCAGAGGTTGGAGTGGGTGGTCTTGGAGGCCTTTTCTGACCTAAATGGTTCTGTGATTCCGTAATTCTGTGCTTCTCTCAGCCTTGGGTTTGAGAGGTTTTTTCCTTCCCTAGCACAAGCTCCTCCCTCTTCAAAAATACATTTTAAAAACTGAATTGTAGAGGTGCTGAGAAAACAACCAGCCCTCTAGACTTGACTCACAGCAAAATGTTTATAAAGAATTTTTTCCTAACATCCAACCTAGACACCCCTTGGTGCACCTTGGGGCCGTTTCCTCTACCCTGTCCCTTTTTTCCTGGGAGAAGAGCCTGACCCTCACCTGGCTACAACATTATTAAAGTTTTCCTTTCGGCCTCCTTGCCCTAGAGGAGGAGGATTTTGATTCATCCAGTGGGGCTGTGTAAATGGAAACTCCTCTTCCAGCTTGTCAAGCCCATCCCTTGCTCTGTCCCTTTTTATTAATGCCATGCACAGGCAATGCCTTCCTGGAGACCTTTTCCTCCCCCTCCAATCTATTGAATAAATTTTACATCAGGAAGGAAAGTAACTTGCAATAATGACCCATCAGTGGGTATTTAAGATTGCTTTAATGGGTCACATTGATGTAATCTCCACTTTTTCCTGGGAAGATCATACTGGGCCATAACCTCGATTCATATTTATGTCAGAAGGAACTATATGGTGGAAATGGCTCAGAAAGAGATTTTCCCTGCTAAGCAGTCGGATACAAATGCACAGATCTGTCAGAAATGTGTTGGGGTTTGAAGGCAGGCAGGGAAATATCAGGTGTTTAGGGCATTTCTCTCTTGCCTGGAAGAATTCCTGAAAAACTGGATGTGACCCAAGAGGGTGTGTGCTCATGGGGCCAGAAATGTGCAAGGTTGAGCAACTTCAGGATTGCTCTTAGGAGCACTTCTATCATCCTTTTCATGTGGGCATGAGAGCTGTCTGTAGTTTGCCTGGCTAGAAAAAAAAAAAATCAGGAGGGAAAGAGAAATATAAATAAAAGCAATGGAGGTGTATGTATATCAATATATATCCATAATATAAATAAATTTACATATAATATCCGTAATGTTTGACCTTCCAGTCATGTCCTTCTGCCTGTTATTCCTTATTGCTCAGACCCTTCTGAAGGCCAAAAGCCAGCCCGGCCTGGGGCTATCAGGGACATTTGGCTTGTCTATAAAATAAAATAAAGGATGAAAATTGCATGTAAGGCCATTCCTCTTGGCCAGAAGCAGCAGCTCTGTCTTGCTACAGCGCTGCAGGAGGATGAGATAAAGTTGCAAGTTCACTTGGCCAGGATGGATGAGGGTGCAGGGGAAGGCAATGAAAATCACACAAATTCCCCGAGCTGTCTCGGCCAGGAAGGGACAAACATGACTAATGCTGCCTGAATGATTTGCACAAAAGGGTTTCTTGGACAAACTTTGCCTTTCTGGAGGTAAGCTGTCAGAGGGCACAGCTCGAGTTTTCTGATGTGTTCATGAGTCAGAATTATTTAATGAGGGAATGGAGCAGCCTCCCCCAGGCCTTGGAGCCGGGTGACCCAAGGGAGCAGTGCCAGCTCCCAGCAAAGAGCTCTTGCTCTTGAGGTCACCCCAAGCTCTACCAGATAGAATCCCTCCTTAGTTTGTGTTTTTGGGATCATGGGGAGCGCATTTGCAGCTCTGTGAGGCAGGAAACCTGATTGCAAAGAGGGTTTTAGTGATGCAAGCATCCCAGTGCTGACGCTGGTGCTCAGTTTCTAGAAATGCTTCCAGTGGTTCCCCTCTAAAAAAAAAAATAAAATAAAAAGTGTGGCTGCACTTTGTATTTTCATTTTCTTTTTCTTCTTTTTTTTTTGGGTACACCATCTAATGTTATTGTTCTTTCTGTCAACCCTTTTGACACACTTGTGAGAAGAATAATTTATTCAGCCATTTTGTCAGTGCCATTATCTCCAGCAGAAAGCCCAAACCTAAAAATTAGTGGTGTAGCACACACACACACGCAGAGGCTAAAGAAAGTGACTTTCTTCCTTTCCTTCCTTCTCTTTTCTTTTTCTTTTAAAGCATTCATTTGTTGAAAAATAGCATTTCAGGTCAGCGGAAATTATTTGTGTTGAACTCAACAAAAAAGATGACAGCAGAAAGCAGCAATTTGAAAAAAAATCAAACCACTTTTTTGTGCATTTTTGAAATTAGATGCTTTTACTTCTGTTTTTTGAAGCCACATTTGGAGCCAAAATGAAACTAATGTTAACTTTAAAAAGATGCTTTGGGGAGCTTCCCCGTTGAATCCTCCCCCCAACCCCCAAATTTTCTCCTTGCTTTAAATGTTGTTTAGGAAGAAATAGTTTGTCTTGAGCTGGCTCAGGATGAGCCTGACCTAAAGAAGTAAATCCACATGGTTATTAACTGGTTGAAGCCAGGGAAAAAAACCTGGAATAACTCCTGTAGCACAGCAGAGCCTGGAAGTGTCTTGGATCATTTGGGACATCCAAGGGATAACAAAAACTGAAATAAATCCTGTGGTGTAACAGAGCCTGGATCCTTTAGGGCATCCAAGAGACACCAAAAACTGAAATAAATTCTGTGGTATAACAGAGCCTGGATCCTTTTGGGCATCCAAGGGATGCCAAAAAACTGGAATCACTCCTCTACCACACACACAGCAGAGCCTGGAGGTGTCTTGGATCCTTTTGGGGCATCCAAGGGACACCAAAAAACTGAAATAAATTCTGTAGCACAGCAGAGCCTGGATCCTTTGGGGCATCCAAGGGACACCAAAATCTGGAATAACTCCTATAGTTTAGCAGAGCCTGGATCCTTTAAGGGCATCCAAGGGACACCAAAATCTGGAATAACTCCTGTAGTGCAACAGAGCCTGGAGGTGTCTTGGATCCTTTAGGGCATCCAAGGGACTTTTGAAAACTGGAATAACTCCTGTAATGTAGCAGAGCCTGGAGGTGTCTTGGATCCTTTGGGGCATCCAAGGGACACAAAAAAAGCCCTGGAATAACTCCTGTACCACACACAGCAGAGCCTGGAGGTGTCTTGGATCCTTTAGGGCATCCTAGGGACACCAAAAACTGGAATAACTCCTGTAGCACAGCAGGGCCTGGAAGTGTCTTGGATCCTTTGGGGCATCCAAGGGACACCAAAAACCTGAAATAAATCCTGTGGTGTAACAGAGCCTGGATCCTTCTGGGCATCCAAGGGACACCAAAAACTGGATGCTGCTGGAGGAGCAGCATCTGGAGGGGCAGTGACACCTGGCCTGAGCTGCAGGATGGGGTCCCAGCAGCATCCTGGGTTTTGCTGTGCTCCTGCTGGGAGCCCCCTCCCTGCTCTCTGCACAGCAATATCTCCCTTTAGCACGTCCCAGGAGCAGCAAAATGGCCCAGGCTTGTGTGGAAAAGGGAGAATGAAGTGAGGGTTCCTTTTTCCTTGCTCTCCCAAGCAGGAAATTCATGATTGAGTGAATTTAAGGGAACTTGCAGTCTTCTCACCATTCTGGTGGGTGGATGGATGCTGTGGCTTGGAGAACGTTCGAGGCTTTAATTAAATCAGGGCTGCACTCCCTGCCACAGTTCCCTGCTGCTTTGGGGAACCATTCCCAGCCTCTTCAGACCTTGTGTGGTGGTGGGATGACCCTGGCTGGATGCCACGGGCCCAGCAAAGCTGCTCCTTCACTCACCTCCTTGGCTGGACAGGGCAGAGAAGATTTAATGGAAGGCTCCAAACCAGGACAGGGAAGGATCACTCAGGAATTACTATCATGGCCAAGAGGTCTCATCCCCTTCCTCCACAGGGTCCCTGCTCCATCCTGGACTTCCAGGGACTGCAGGGAACACTCTGCCTCCCCATGGGCTGCCCCAGCTCTGCTGGAGCCGGGAGAAACTTCTGGCACTTCACAGGAGCCCCTCCTGCAGCCCCCCACTGCCAAATCCTGGCCATGTCAGCCCAAGGCACCCTTGAGTCATTACTTGGGGTTAATTTTTCAGCCTAGAACAAGCTCTGGAGACCTGTTGTTTTAGAGATTAAAGTTCTAGCACAAACAAACTCGTGCGCGCGTTGGTTTTGCACGGGAGATGTTTTTAGCATCGTGTTTAATGTTCCAAACAAAGCCACTGCTTGTGGTGTTTTGCAGCCTGGATGCCTTTGAAAGGGTAGATACGGACCTTGTTTGATGTTGAGCTATTTGGGGCTTTTTATTTGCATTTTGTGTCTCTTATCTTGTAGGCAGAGACTCCTTTCTGTGTCTGTAGATCAGGATGTCAGCCACAAAGCTCTGTGGAAATGGGAGGTGGCTCCAGAGGTGCAAGGCACAAGTTCAGGGGTAAATGGAAAAGAGGGATATAGAACATTTTCACTTTGAGGTTTGGCTCATCCTAGCAGAGACTGAAGGTAACTTGTGTTTTTTCCATGCACCTTTGATTTTTATTTTATTTTATTTTTTTTTTTAAGCCATCCCAGACTGGCAGAGGGGGGTGGGAGGTGAATTTCCTGGAAAATTGCAATGCCTCCCCAAAATTCAATAGCTGCCCCTGGGTGCTTGGCTTCTGGGCATGGCCACAGTGCCAGGGAGACAAAAACCACCTGCAGAACTTCAGCTCTTCATCAGAGGGAGAGGAAGAAGAGGAAGGGAGCAGAGCAGAGGCGCTGTTTCCTGAGTGATGGGCGATGAGCATCCATCCCTTTGAGGGTGCTGCTGCTCCAGCCTTGTGCCACCACAGTGCCCTGGGCAGCCCTGGGTGGCCCCTGGAGCACCAAAACCCCTTCCCAAAGCCATCCCAGCAGGGCTCAGGGCAGCATCTCACAGGGGAGGGCGCAGGGAGGGCTCAGGCAGGCACTGCTGCTGCCGTGTGTGTGAGCAAGATGCTCTAATGCACTCACCTGTTGTTTCTGTGAAGGTTATAAAAGTGAATAACCTTGCACTAGCACAGTGTCCTTGCAGGCCCCTCCATGGATAGCTCTTCCTAAGGACTTGTGGTGATTAATATTCCACAGAGGGAAGTTATTTTTTGTTAAAAAAGGGAGCAGAGAAGTAAAGCTCGAAGATGCTTGATCCCTTCATACCCCCCGTGCTTCAGGCCAGTTATCTTCTGTTGAAATGTGCTCCCCCCTGCCCTGCAGCGTTGATCCCCGGCACTGTGAGGATTAGCAAGCGGCCAAAAGCATCAGGAGAGGACTTTGCTCTGCCACAAGACCCCTCCTCACAGGCCTGGGCTGCGCAGGGGAGGCTGGCAGCACCCTGGGGACCAGGTGAGCAACACCTCCAGGTGTGCTGGAGAGGGGGTGTGAACTGGGCAGGAGAGGCTGGAGTGTCTCAGCCCTCCCTTCCCGGCACTTGTGCTGTGCTGAGCTCACACTGATGCCGGCCCTGTCTCTGTAATGGGTTTTTTAGCACTCTCCAGAGACCTGGGAGAGCCCTGGGAAGCGGGTTGGCACTGCCCAAGGTTTGCCTGAACAGGGTGGCAGGGTACCAGGCACACAAAGCCCGGGTTTGCACCTGTGTGAAACACTGAGATGAATGAGAACTGTCCCTTTCCCCCTGAATATTCTCAGTATTGCACTCTCTCCATGCTTGAGCTGTCCTGCCTAGGATTACAGTCCTGCATTCCTCATTTTCCAGAAATGCTTTGTCTCTGTGGAGCACAAAAGCCATCCAGCTCTGTGTGCTCCCCTTCTCCAAAACTTTCCCCTTACTGCTCAAACCTCTTTTGACCTTTGAAAGCTTTGGCTTGGGAGAGAAATTCTTCCACTCCAGGAGGGGATGCTGCAAAATAAATCCCACCACGGGCAAGGGAGAGGCATCTAATCTTCCTGCTCCCTAGATTTAGCTGTGCCATTAGCCTGGACCCTGCACACAAAGCTAATTTTATAATTTGTAAACGTTGCTGAGTGGGTTTTTATAGAGGAATGTCGGGAAGTGATGAAATACCTTCAATAGATTTATAAAGAAGTTTAATGCAAAAAGCTCTCTGCCCGCCCCCCCCTCCTTCTGTCTTGGAGCTGCACACAACAGAAAACATGGCCATGGGAAGGGCTTTGTGGCCAGCACTCAAGCCTTTAATTTTGCTTTCACAAGACAGTTTTATAACATCAAGAAGAATGGAAGAGCTGCAAGGCATGCACGCTCGAGACGCTGTGCTCCTGGAAAGTTCTGGATGGGCTCCAGGCAATGTTTGGTGGCAAAGAAAGATGAAGGGCTTGGAAAGAGAAGGAAACAATCAGCCAAGCCCTCACCCTGCCATATTCCTGTTTTCTGGGAGCTGGGAATGCCACTGGAGCATGGGAAGGACAGAAAAGATCTGCCACGTCACGCGTCTGAGGGTGAGTTCTGATTGCATCAATGACAGCTGCTTCTGCTCCACCCCACTGAATTTTCCTGACCTAATGAAAATGAGCCTTCCCATGATCTGCAGGGCTCAAAAACCTGCTTTGTACCACTGCTTGGGCTCTGTGTGCTTCCTCCTGGTAGGAATTCCTCTGAATCAGTCAAAAGTTTCCTGCTTTCACTGGGGAGGAAAGCACTCGAGGTGCCCAGCGGGTGCCACTGTGAATCTCCTCTGGGTTTGCTGGTTTTGGATGGAGTAAAAATGGACTTGACAGGTTTGGAGCTGATTAGTGGAGGACAAATGGATGTCGTGACTGTGTGTTCCCTGTTTTCCTCAGGAAACCAGGCCTGCAAGGGGGATGTGGCACCAAACCTCCAAAACACGAGAGCCTGCCTCAAACAGCCCCACCACAGAGGGGTTTTTGGCAGGGTTTTGGACCCAGAGATCTGAATTAGCAGGGTGACTGATAATCAGCATGCTAATGAGACAGAGTAGAAATTATCATGCCCTGTGCTCCCCCTCTTTATCACCCAGGGGCTGAGCATCCTGCCATGGGTCTCTCCTGGGGATGATCAGAAGATCTGGAGGAGAAGGCTCCTCCCTGCCCAGTTTGCCCAGCTCTGGCTCAGCAGCTTTGCAGATTCATCTCTGCCTCAAGACCTTACACAGGCTGAGAAGTGTTGGAGGGAGGAAGGATCACCAGGATGTGTTTTTCCACTCCATCTCTTTGGTTTTTATGTTCCTAGTTGTGTTTTCTTTTAACGATTCGCAGCTTGGACTCTTTCCTGATTTTTCTTCTCTTTTTTATTGGTATCTTTTTTTTTTTTTCCCCCCTCTCTCTCTATTGAACGCTGATGGAAAAGGAGAGTGCTTTCCTCCTGCCTACTTAAATCTTTGGCTGAGTTGCACAGAAAAACAGTCACACTTACTGCAGCTCCCAAAGCCTTCAAATCATCAGGGGAGAGGGGAGGGGGGAGCTGCAGAGGGAAGAAAATCATTTGTACGGGCGTAGAGTGAAGAATCACCTTCCTTTAAACTCGTGATCTGTCGCTGTTCCTACAGATTGCTGTCTCTGATCTTTTTTTTTTCCTCTGCCCAATATCTCCTTTCTATTATCTCCCCTCTGCCTTTGCTGTGATGTGTCTGTGGTGTGTCCCTTTTTGCCGGGATGTCTTGCTCCCTGGAAAGTTTGAATAAGAATGCTGGGGACTTGAAGATCCAGGTTATTGACAAGAAATCATTACTGAAACCTTTTAATGCCTCTTCTGTAATTGATACAGGGATGGGCAAGGGGGGATTTTCCTGTAGACACAGGGCTTTTTTTTTTCCCCCTCCAAATGTCTTTAAAAGCCCTGAGTGTGGTGTCCTCCAGCCATTTCCTAATGGGTTAAAGCATCCTGGTGCCAGATGCTTTGGGGTCTGTAAATATTGCCCTGCTTGCAGATGGATACACTTGCAGGGAAGCAGATGGAGCCTGAAATACTGAGCAGCAGAAGACCCCAGAGTGCTTGCTCCCAGCTGAGCATCATCCCACACGTAGTTTTGGGGTCCCCCCTTTAAGCTACCAAGATGTTTGGTTGCCCTTGCAGGGCTCTTGTGGCCCTGGTGGCCCAAGTTAAGCTGGGGAGAGGGAACAAGAGGGGCTGAAAACACCCAAACCTCCTACCCTGGCCACTGGGGGCAAAACCAGCCTGGCTGGCATGAGAGCCCTGGTGTGGGAGGGATGAAGGTCCAGCAGGGTGAGACTTGGCAAAGCCCCCGTTTCCTCTACCAACACTATCTCCTGACCATCTCCCTTGGTTGTTTTTCTTCTTTTCCTCTTTTTGCTGGCATCTGTTGCTAGGAGATAGAAAGCACGGTGCTTTTTGAAGCATCTTCTGCTTGCCTTCTACCTTCCTGGAGAGCTTCAGCTTTGTTCAGTGTCCCTTTCCTTCCCTTGGACTCATCCTTTTCATCTTTCTCCCCTCACCTCCCCACAGAGGGGTCAGGAAGGATTTGCCACGTCCCTGCTCGTTTCAAACACTGCTGCGAGCCTGCTCCCCAAATCCTCTTGTTTTAACCAGCTCAGAATTCAGCATCAAACACCTGCCTGTGAGCTGAACTCCTGTTCCAGATGTTCGTCCCCAGGGATGGAGGAGGCAGGACTAAGGGAAAGGAGCCCCTCTGGGATGTGTGCCACTCCTTCTGCATGCAGATATCCCTCCATCTCCCGGATCAGAGCTTTGCCCTTGGGATGTGCAACAGCTTCTCACCCTTCTGCAGGCATTTCTCTGCTCTGGGGGCTTCAGCTTCCCGTGGAAACTTGCTGGTTTAGGGGTTTCCCTTACACAGTTGAAATAAAAAGGGGGGGTGAAGGATGCTGCAGAGGCCCAGGTAAGAACAGGGACGAGAAGTGAGTCGGGGCATCGACCCCAGTTTTGGGCTCTAAATCACTCTGTGTGTGCCTTTAAAAAAAAAAAAGAAAAAAAGAAAAAAAGAAACCAAAATCAAACAAAATGCGTGAAGAAAGAGGAGCCTGTTCTTATTCTTCCAGCTTATTCCCAGAACTGCAGACACGAAGCAGGTGGGCACTGAGGGCAGCAAAATGTTTAGTGATTGCTGAGTGAGGAAGTGACATTTTCCAGCTTGCCTAAGGATGCAGGAAAAATGCATCTGTGTCTGCAGCAGCCCCACGAGCTGGTGCTGACCTATTTACGTGCCCAATTATGCACACAGGCAGATGCCCTCTTCCCACCTCAGAGCAAGGGGCTGAGCCAGGACAAAAAATTGCCGGAGTGGAGTTTTTCCTGAGAACCAAGCCCCCCCCCCCAGATCCTGGGATGTCAGCAGAGGGCTCAGCAGCAGCTCAGGGCGTTGCAGTGATGTGTTTAGATGAGATCTTGTTTATTTTCCTTCGGAGTGAGGGATGCAGCTGGTTTGGAGGGAGCAGTGAAAAATCCAGGCGGTTTTTCCCTCTCTGCATCCATTAATGCTCACTGAGCCAGGGGCTCCCCCACCACGGTGCCTCTGGTAGCCCTCCAGTGCTCTCTCCTCCTCCCCCTTCCCACCCTGATTTACCATTTCCCATATTTCATTTCTGTTCTGGCCAGTGGCAGTGATTGCTTCACACATCCATCACGCTGTGGGTGTAACAGTGTCATGGTTGGTGCCTTTGTTCGGGTTCCAAAAACCTTAAACCACCTTAAACCACCAAGCCCCAGCCCATTGTTAACCTGCCTTTGAAACTGAGACTGCAGGAGAATTTTCCATGGGAAGTGGGGAAGTTTTTAGCGATTTGTTCCCCGTCCCCTTTGCAGCCTCACCGTAAGGTTTGATTTCAACATTACGGGCGTCGAGTTGGGAGTGATAACAACGTGGAAATGAGAACCAAGGATCGATCTCAAGAGCTAAACTGAGCCTTGTGAGCCAGAAAGAAACTTTTCTGGGAACTCTTTCACTTGGGTCAGGCTGTGCAAGCATTGACTCAGGAGGGTTGGAGGCATCATCATCAAGAAGTCCTTTTCCTCTCTCACACCTGGGCAGCAGCAGCTGTTTGAGCCTTAATTCCACCTGTGGAAAGGGGACAGCTCGCCGGAGGAGGGACAACAATAAAAATCAATTTGTTCTGGAAGGAAGGGCTCATCCCACCTGGCTCCCCAGCTGTGGTGCAACACATAACCCTTGCCAAAAACGCCTGCTGTCATTAATTGCTCACACTGAGCTGGAGCAGGACAACCCCCACACCCAGGGATGCTGCCAGCTTTCCACCCCACTTTCCTGCTCTGGATAACGAGGGAAATCAGTCATGCTGCCCTGGGGCGGGCCATCCATCTCCTTCCTCAGCAGTGGCCAGGGGAAGCCTGGCCAGCCCTCTCCCCTGTGAGGTCCTTGCAGGAGAAGGGCACAGGTTATGGGAATTGCCACGCTGCAATTAAAAGTTAATTTTTCCACAGTGCTGGGTGCTTTGCAGTTGCTGTTTTGGTATTAATAATCTCAAAACACCTGGCTCTAAATCTGCCTGTTTCTACCTGAGAGAGCCTGTTGCAAGACCTCCTTGAGTCCTCTGCAGTGGGCACTCCTCTCTTTGAGCAGAAACTGCTGGCTCAGAAAATCCCCAGCAGCCCGGAGGTGTAAAATCACAAACGAAGTGAGTTTGCCATTTGCCTAATTTTTCTCACCCAGTTTCTGCAAATCCCCTGTGGAGGTGCTTGAAAAGGATGTATTTCTCCTTCTCTTCCCTTGCTAGTTCTGTCATTCTGACGAACGGGTGATGAGTTGGTTGAGTTTCTAACACTGCTGGAAGTGGTCGTGGCTTTCATGTTTTCCAGGCAGCACCGTGATTTCCACAAAGAAATGAGAGTGAGAGGCTGTGCCTGGCTGTTCCTCTGGCTCTATTGCACCCCTCCCCAATTTGCTTTCCTGCCTATTTTACATCTCCACAGCAGCTTTCCTTGTTTATTGAAAAGCTGGGGATTCTTGGAGGATATCTCCATTTTTCTCCTCTATTTCTGGTGGTTGTGCTACAGCAAGCTGGTCTCCAGCTGCACCTTTTCTCCTCAGTTTGGGCTGGAGGGAGCCTGTCTGGCTTGCTGGGGGATCAAAAATTATCCCAGGAAACGGTCTGCAAGGAGCAGTTTGGGGATGCAGTGTGGAAACAGCTCATCGTGGATGTGGTGGCACAAGGGGACAATCCCCTGTTCCTCTGCTCTGCCACGTGGAGCCCTGGCATATCTCCTGTTTAAGGGCCATGGGAACAGTGTTGTACCCCTTCACCTCTGCTTTGGGTGGTGCCAGGGACAGCTTTTGCTGGTTGGTGTCTCATTTCTTTGTGGAAGTCACGGTGCTGGCTGGGAAACACCAAAGCCACGACCATTTCCAGCAGCGTTAGAAACTCAACCAACTCATCAGCAATTGTCAGAATGACAAAACCAGCAAGGAAAGAGAAGGGGGAAATCTGTCCTTTTCAAGCACCTCCACGGGGTGGAGGGGACTGACATGGGGGGTGAGATGTTTGGGATTCTGTGTGGAGTTGTTGAGAGCTGGTCTGGGTCGCTGGTGAGAAGGGGGCAGAAGGTTCTTACACAGTTTTTGCTGGGCTAACAAGCATCATCAGAGCTGCTCTTCAGCAGAGTCCTGTTGAGCTGTCAGCCTTTACCAGCTGCAAAGACAGCGTTCTGAGTTTCTGACAGGATTCTGAGTCTCTATGCCTCTGCTTTTCTTAAGGTGTCATACCCAGACACAAACTCTCTCCTGGAAAGAGGATGGCAATTCCCTCACAGGATCCCAGAACCACCAAGGTTGGAAAGGACCTCAGAAACCATCAAGTCCTCAGGCTGTGTTTATTAATCTGTCCCCTTTTCACTCGTGTTGAAGGAAATGCCATCTTCTAGGTAGAAAATGAGAAGAAAGGGGCATGAAAGATCTGATGTTATTGACGTTGCTTGATGTACAGATAAACAAAAAAAATAGAATTGTATAATATAAGGGGTTCACAAGGATTAGCAATGTCCAGCTTCTCACCCCTTGTTGCCACGTCTTGCTACTTTTTAGTGGTCTTCAGTTGTCAGGAAGTTCATGGGTTAGACTTTTTCCCCAGTGCTCAGTCAAGCAGCAATATTTACATCCCGTGGAGTTCTCTTTTCCCGGGAAAAGCAGGAGTGGAAACTCCCGTTGCCATCCCCTCTGCTGGCCACAGCTTCCTCCTTTTGCAATATGAGCTGCTGTCTAGCCCCAAATAGGATCATATTTAATCCCAGGGACGTGGCGTGGTTTCCCTAAGCGCTGTAGCATAATTGGAAAAAGAAGAACGAGCGCTGGATCGCAGCGAGACGACTCGGCCGAAATGTGAGACGAACACATTGCAAACACCCCGGGACCTGCTCATGCTCCACTGCACTATTTGTGATCCTTAACTGGTCCAGAAGAGCCGACAGGATAAAAAGAGGTGCCTGTTTCTGTTCCTTTGCAATGAGGCACTGGGCTCCCAAGCATCTGTTTTCAGGGGAGATCACTGCTGGTGAATGTGTGCCTTGTGTTTTTTTTCTGAGGGATGCTGGAGCCAGCCTGGAGAGCAGGGCTGGGAAAGGGCTGCTGGAACAATAAAAGAAATGAAGCTGGTGCCTTTGGAGGGGAGACAAGGAAAGCCTGGCTTAATTAAATTAGCAGAATGAAAGCTGAGGAAGATAGCTGCCTATAAATACACTGGTGGAAGATGGGGAGGGCAGAGCAGCACTGGAGGAGAACTATTTATGCCCGAGGATAGTGTTGGCACGAGAACAAATGCACGTAAACTGGCCCAGAATAAATTCAGCCTGGAAACTGGAAGATTGCTTCTGACAATTAGAGAGCAGTCGGACTACGGAGCAGCCTTCCTGTGGGAATAGAGGGGGATAAAACCCTTCCTGCTCTTTGTAGGAGGGCTGTATCCGATGACCCAGGGACACCATGCAGCCCAACACTCCTTCTCCTTTCCTTATTTTCCTGTCATCTCTGCCCCAGCCTCCTATTTATGCCAATTCTCGTCACGTCCCACCCTCCTTTCCGTCGCCTGATACGGATCTCGGTGGCTGGCTTTGCTCCCTCCTGATGCAGGTGGCTTTCTTCTAACAGTAATAAATTCCCCACATGGTCAGGAGCCTGCAGCATTCTCAGTGCTTTTCAGTTCCCTTTTCTTTTTTTAAATCTCTGCCCAATCCTTCTTTGTGTCCATTTGTCCTTCTCACGTGGAGGGGTCCAGACGGGGGACAGCTGGTGTCTTCCAACCCAGGTGTCTCTGCCAAGCCCCACACAGGTAAGAGACTCCCTGGAGGGGGCTCTGATATGTCCTCTTTAGGTTAAATAGGCACAGAATGGTAATCAGAGCCTATTTCCAGCCCTTGCATCACATGGTGCTGAAAATAACTTGTCCCAGTGATGGAGAATTTTTGGGAAACTCCAGCATTGGGAGCCATGGATGCTGACAGCAGTAGTTTGCAGCCTAAGCCCTGGGAGCTGTCCCATTTGCACAGCTCTTTCTGGGAGATTTCCCATTTGGACAGCTCTTTCTAGGACTGGGAAATGGCAGGATGACTTCAGAATAATTTTGTTGGCTTTTTGAGTGCCTTTTCTCAGGTTTCCCTCAAGCTGCCACGGAGGGGATGGTGGCTGAGCTCTCCTTGTCTGCAGGGGTGCTTCCAGGAGGGCATCAGTGATGCTCTTGGCTCGTGAAATTGGATGTTTATGTTTGGTTTAGGTGCAGCAGTAGTTAAATATTTAGGTTGACTTTTTGCTAAAAATATGGGCAGTGGAGGGATGAGAGCAAGATGGGTGTGAGGAAGAAAAGGGATTTTTCTGCTTGCAGGTTGTACCTGTTCCCCAAAGCTGGAGCTTTTCTTCATTTATTACCATAATGAAGCCCTGTGAAACTTCCCAAAAGGCTGGAGGCCTTGCTAAGAGAAGCATAAGACCAAATTTCCTCCTTCTACCGAATCATAATGTTGAATCCCAAGTGTGAGGGAGAAAAAAGGGAAAAATTAGAAGTCTTTGTCAGGTATTATGTCAGCTTTCTGGATTATCAAAGGAAATCTTTTCAGCGAGGCAGTCGAAATACTGGGGTTTTCAGGGGAATTAAATGCCAGCCTGTGTGTTTTGGGTGCCTAATTCTTCTAAGGCCTTTAAAAACTCCTGTCTCCATTCACATTCTCTGAGTGTCACAGCTTAACTCGAGCTCCATCCCATATCCAGGCAACTCCTCCTGATGAGGGAGCAGGGTTGGTGCTCCTGCTGCCTTCTGCACGCACACAGCCCTGCCAAAGGACTGCAAAGTGCATCTGTTTGAACTTTGCTCTGCCTGCAGTTAATTGCAATTATAAATTTAGTTATCAGGATCAATAGGGAAGTTGGGGAGGGAGGGAGGGAGGGATGTGGGAACTGAACCCCCTTTGCTTGATGCTTCACCTCGTTTCCCATTTCTTCACTTGTGTTTCTAACCCCCTTAATGCCCATTTTTTTGCTAAACCCTGTCTTTATTGAGGGTTTGAGATTCATTCTTATCAGTCCTTTTTTTTTCGTAGAGCAAAGTGGAACAGATTTCAGATCAGAATGCATTAAAATAATAACCCTAAACAATGCAACCAACCAGACTAATTTAGTAAAGCAACAGTTTGCATGCATCAAGGTTTTTTACTCCCTTCACTCTGTGTAATTGGGCTGCAGGTAAAGCTGAACAAATCATCTATGGATGGGTAAAAATGGGGAATTTCTCAGCAGAGTGTGCTCAAACCTCACGGAGGGGTTGCTGAGGAAGGACTGTGGGGGTCCCCATCGGGAGGAGCCAGCCCTGCAGAAGGCTCTGTTTGGATCCCAGCTGCCCTGACAGCATCAGGGAGGGATTTGGGCCATGTGGGACAAATCCCAGCAGTGAGGTGAGGGATGCTGTGGGCACAGCACTGGGTGGGACTGTTCAATCTTCTCTTTGATGCTGCAAGACCTTAAAGGGGGTGAGTTGGGAAGAACTGAATTTGCAAAATTCTGCCTGCTCCTCCCAACCCCTCGCCACCCCCACGGACCCACAGGATATGGCCCCAAGGCAGCTTTGTCATTGTCACAATTTTATTTATTCTGATCCCAGCCAGGTCAAACCTTATGAGCCAAGTACCAGGCAGTTGGCTGTGCCTTGTTTCCCCCCCAGATTAAGCCCTTTGCATCACACAGCTGCAGAATGACTTCAAAGCACTGCATATCCCATTTTCTTCCTCAGCTCCTGCCTTTGTTGGTTTGGGTCCTAAAGCAGCCAAAGGAATATTGAAATTCTCATGCCTTCTCCTTATTTATTCAGCATTACCATGGCTCTGCTTGGTTGGGGTGCCTCCACATTAAGATTTTACCAGCCCAGCTCTGCTGTGCCGGACGTGGGAGCCTTTTCCCTGGGTGCAGGTAGAGAGTAAATCCATAATTCTGTGGAAACTCAAACCCAGGGGCAATGCTGTGCTCGGCTCCAGCCGCTCTTCTCCTCTTCCCACTGCCCTCATCCTGCTGCATTGCTTCTGGGACGCTGTCCTGGACACTGTTTTGGGGGAAAATATGTTAGATGGAATGGAAAACCTGTCTGAGCTCCTTGCTGGAGCTGCACCCCTTCGTGCCTCTCTGGTGTATCTATCCGGTAGCATAAAGGAAAAGGTCATTAGCTTTCAGCCTAATCCCTGCTGAAGCATTGGGCTCCTTCTCCTGATGGCCAGCAGCAGTCCAGAGAGATGCCAAGACACCTGAGGCGTTGGCCAGGGCTGTGGGAAGGGGTGATCCCATCTGGCAGGTTCAATTTGCCTTGCAGGTGCTGCAAAGCAGCTGCCAGGTCACCCCAGGACGTGACCCATGGGGCTTTTCCCTGTAGTCTTTAGCCCATTGCAGGGAAAATTCCCTCTCTCCCTCCTCAGCACTAATTATGGACCCTGTGTTTTGGAAGAAGGGGTGTCTCTGTGCCAGCACTGCCAGCCCAGCATCCCCTCTGGGATACGTGAGTGTTGGGAAGGATGAAAGTTGGACAAGAAAGTCTCACAGATATGTGTGCTTGGCAGAAAGATTTTTGAATGCAGAGTCTGATGAAGGAATAGAAATGAAAGCAAGTTTTGATATAGAAGAAAAGAATTGCTGAGCCAACTTACTGGCTAACCAAGGAGGCAAAGGGTGTGTTAGTTAGGAGGGGTTTTTATGACTCAGAGCAAAGGATAAACCCACCCCAAACAAGAAGATGTTTTTACCAAGCAGAAAGAGAGCACAGGCAAACAAGGCAGCAAATGTGGCAAGTAGAAAAAAGGTCTCAGAATTTTCCACTGCAAGAAAACTGAAAAACAACTTCTGGCTTAAACTGTAATGTACTGACTGTTAGTGATTGGAGAATAGCAGCATGAATATGGTAATGACAGCAGTTATGATGGGCTATAGATAAAAGTTAAGGCATAGATTGGTTCTTCTGCATGAAGATGCTCAGCAAAGAGAAGTATATAATGCATTGTAACCAAAACCAAAGGGTCTCCAGGCCTGCCTGCAGCTGGAGCTGACAGCTGTAGGCACAGCTCTGTCACCCACAACCCTGGGCTGCTGTGACACCTTGGATGGAATAAACTGCATTTTGCAGAGCTGCCTGGAGTCCCACATCTCTCATTTCAGCTCTTACACTTGAGGATAAAGCTGGCAGAAGGGAGACCCCAGTGCTGCCCAGCTGAGAGGAAAAAGAGAGGATGAGGATGGAGGGATGGCAGCTGGAGCTTGCCCTCCGTTTGCTGGCCCCTTGATCAGCAGCTCCTCCAAACCTGGGCTGGCATCCACTGCTGCTGGCACTGTCCTGGCAGAGGGGCTGTGCTTGTCCCTCCTGCAGTCACCCCTGCGACCTGCCACCGTGGCGTGCTTCCAGGAGAGTCATCAGCTGCTAAAAATAACTGGGGAATAGCTGATGGTGTGGCTTCTCTCTGTGTGCTAGTGGAATTAGCCAGGAGGCTGATCCAGCCAGGGCTGCTCCCCTGTCCTGCCGCTCTCCCCAGCAGGACGGGGAGGTCACGGCGCCTTGGCCGCGCTCCACGGCCTCACTGCTGCACTGGCTGGGCTGTCACAGCCGGTTTTCTCCTCTGCTCTGAGCCCAGGCACTGACAGGGAAGTCAGCTCATCCAGCAGTGCTTGTGGTCCTTGCCTCTTGCAGTGTCAAATCTCTGGCACGGCTTTGCAGGGTGAGTAGAGGTTACGGGGGTAACTTCACAGCAGAGGGAACAAACTCTTCCAGCTCTGTCTCAGCCTTGAGTGGGAGAGAGGAGCTGGTGTTCAGTGTCTTCAGTCCAAAGCACAGCCCTCTGATGCTGGATGCCAACAGCCTTAACTTTCTCCTATGGGAACAAAACCAGAATTCTGCAGTGGGAAATCCAAGAGATTTCTGTGTGTGCTGCAAAGGTTCTGTGTCCATCTCGTGGTCAGAGAGACCTGGGCTTGCAAATTGCTTTGCTGCCCTTCTCCCTGCCCAGGTCTTTGTTGCTTGTTATCATTCAGGCCCTTGCTCTCCTCAGTGGCCCTTCCTGCAGGATGGTGCACAGCCAAGTGACACAGGTCTCCAAGGAGGAGATGCTGATTCAGCTGGGCTTGTCTGGAGGGGAGGTGGGGAGGCCACAGCTGCCCCTGGGTCATAACCACCTGAAACAAAGCCTGGCGTGCTCAGGGCACCCCCTGGCAGGGACAAAAGGAGGTCTGGGCACCCTTTTTTGTGTTAAACAGCTGTTTTATTCTGGCCTCTGGCTGGAGGGACCTGTGCTCTGTGACCTTGTGTGTGGGTTGCAAATAGAGATGCCCTCCCTGGCACAGCACATCCAGCTCTTTAATCAGGGACCTCAGTGTCCATAACCTTGCTTGTAACAGCTCTCTGCAGTCACTGCTAAACATACTCAGCCCTGGGAGCAAATGCTGGAGGAAGCATCTCCATCCCTGCTTGTGGGAAAGGGCTTTTTCCTGGGTCCCACTGGCTGTGTGCTTGGGGTTGCTCTGCTAGCCAGGGCCTCCTCATCCTCATACTCATCCTCATGGATGTGTGAATTCCTCTGGCTGGGAATGCTGAGTGCCCTTGATGCCTCAGGTTTGAGCTTTTCTATTTTTCACATTCTGTGCTGCTTTAGTGTGTGGGTCTGGGCTTCATATCAAGGGAGGGTGAGCTCTCTGCACTGAGCAGGGAGACAAAACAATTCCTGCTCCAACTGGGGACCAGGGATAAATGATCCAAATCTCAGCCCCAAGAGCACAAACAATGTGGGCTGGAGAGAGAAAAACAAGCAGGGTGGGACTGCAGGGGCTAAAGCTGGGATGGGACAATGAACTGCAAGATGCAAATGGAGCAGAGCTGATAAATGTGAGAGACCCCGTGACTGGTTGTGCATTTTGGGACCATTTTGGTTCATCTTGGGTGCAGCCCTGGCTGGGCTCCAAGGTGGATCCATGGAGGAGATCCTTTTAATAAATCCCTGCTTTATTTTTAACTCTGTCCAGCCTCTGTTCTAGCTCAGCCTTCACAGGGCATCACCCTGGCAGAGCAAACCAGGCTCAAGGGCTGATCAAATGCTACAAACCTGCCCGTGCTGAAGCTCTGCTCTTCTGCTCTGGACTTCTCCCTGCTTTTCATTCTGCTGTTGTATTTGTGCCTCTCATTATAGGTGCTATGTTTCTCAGCTTTCCTTTCTGGGAAATGTCTCTGCTGTGTGCCAGGAGCCGTGCCTCCCCTGCGTCGCCCTCGACAGGAAGCGGGGTGTCATCCCTTCCATCCCTTCCATCCCTTCCATCCCTTCCATGCCTTCCATCCCTTCCATGCCTTCCATCCCTTCCCTCTCCTCCATCCCCTCCATCCCTTCCATCTCCTCCATGCCTTCCATCCCCTCCATCCCCTCCATCCCCTCCATTCCTTCCATCCCCTCCATCCCTTCCATCCCCTCCATCCCCACGCCTCTCCCCTCCTCTGGCAGCTGCAGCAAAGCGTGGAGTTCACCGAGGGGACAGCAACCAGGATTCCAGGAGAGATTGGTGTCTGCTCCCTCTCTAACTGCAGTTGCCTCTTTTCTTATTTATAAGTGCAAGCAAACAGGTGCTAAAAGCTTTTCCCCCCACCCTTCTTGCGTGGCACAGTCAGACTCTCTCCTGAGACCTCTCCTTGCAATGTGCTCTCTCCCCCCAAAGCTGCTTCTGCAATTCTTGGCATCTCTGCAAGGACTTGATTTATCTGTTTATCTTCCCCTCTCCCCTTCTTCATTACAGCTTGGGGCTTGGCAGGAATGAGTGGAGTCATCCCTGAGCTCTCTGCAGGTGAGCTGGGGGCTGGAGATCCCTGCACTCTGTTTTTTTTTCCATGGGGTGCTGTATCCAGAGTCCTCTTTTGCATTTGTTAAAGCCCAATTCTTCCCAAAGTTAGTAGCTGTGAGCCTGTGCTTCAGTGGTCTTAGTTCATGCCCTCATTCCCCTTGTGTGTGTGGACCCTACAGGTATTGATCCATTGCTTTAGAAAGAGGTTTGTGTGGTTCCTTAACCTTTCTGCTCTGGAATAACCCAGGAAGCTTCATACACCCCCTAATTCTGGCTGTTCCTGGTGCATTTTTAAGCAGGCAGCTTGTGGATGTGCTCTCTGGGAAAGTCTACTTTGTGGTGAAGCAAAACCTCATCACTGGTGCTGTCACTGGAGAAAAATGTATTCATTACAATTATTCTTACTATTATTTTTAGGAAAGATGTGATCTCACCTCATGCATAAAATTAGTTTAATGGAACAGCAGGAATGGGAGGGAATATTGGCTTTCCTGGGCTTGTCTGGGGAGTGAGTGAACAATTTCTTTGCTCCCTCTCAGGCCCTGGATGAATGATATGTCATTGGAACCACAGTTTTAGCTGAGGTGTGTCCATGAAGGCAGCAGGGAACCAAAAAAACAGGCTTTAAAAATTATTTAAATGTAGAAAAAGGAACTTGTGCGCTTCTAAACACTGTCCTGAGAGCTGAGAGCTGAGACTGACTGAGGGAGGGAGAAATAGGGGCAGCAAATGCATTTGTGTCTGGTAAATCCTCAGGAAAAGGGGTTACATCCCATCTGGAGTGCAGGGGAAAAGGGGCACCGTGTCACTAGGGTTGGGACACCAGGTCTTGCACGTCCCCACGCCTCTCCTGAGGCTGCTCCTCCTGCTTTCAGCTGCCCCGAGGAGCACAGCCAGCAGCACTGTCAAAGTGCACTTGTGCTTGCCTGCCCCTCAAAAAGTGCCTTTTTCACTTCCCTCCCCGGGAATTGGAAAGGAGAGACGAGGATAGGAGTGATAATGTCATCTCAGGTGACGGCAGCGTGTGCAGGAGCTCTCATCCCCTCCAGCAGTCCCACACAGCCTTGTCCCTCGGTTTATTTCCCCTCAGAACTCCAGGTTATCTCGGGGAGAGCTTTTTTTTTTCCACTGGAAAGTGAACTCCAGTGAATTTCTCCCTCTCTTGCGGAAGCAGGAAATTTGTCAAAATTTCGAACCAGAAACTCTTCCTTCGCCGGCAGCTGGAGGATCTTCCCTCTTTGTTCGGAGGAATGTCCTGGGCAAAAAGCTGCTGGAAACGGGGCTTGTCACAGCTTCTGGCCCTGGGGTTTAGGTGGGACCAAGCCCTTCACTCAGAGATGAGAAAAGGAGCTCTCCCCTCCTTTCCCGGAGGGAGAGATCCCTTGCTGCTGATCCCCCGTGTCTCCTCGAGCTTTGACAAAATGTGTCCACAAGAATTAGGGGTTCTTTGAGTGAGAGGGATCAAAGGATGAGTTGGGAGGGGAAAAAAAAAAGTGTGGGAAGGAGGCAGTTTCAGGCAAACTCGTCTAATTTCCATCAATAGGTGTGAGTCAAGCCTGAGGTTCTGCCTGCCTCCCTACTCCCTCCTTCCCTTGCAGTGTGTTTGCACTTTTCCCTCCTCCACCACTCTTCCCTCTTGGGCTGCAGGAGATAGACACTTTTTAAAATGCAAGGTGAGGGTTTTTTTGGGGTTTTTTTTTTTTCAGCTCATCAAATGCTCTCTGGTGGCACCAGGGCTCTGAGGAAGCCTGAAAGACTTGGAGGCTGCGTGCAGTCTCATTCCCTTCGGGTGCCAACCCCCGGCATCCCTCCTCCAACAACTTCGCTTCGTTGTGATGGCTTTCCAACATCTCCTCGCCCTCGGGCTCCTGCAGCTCCCTCAGCACCACTCACTGCTTCTGACTCCATTCCCTGTCCTCCTTCCAAGTTGTCTTTGGGCCACCTCCACATCTCCTTCGCATTGCAGGGGACAAAATCTCCCCGCTGCCTGGAAGGAAGTGGAAACACCGCCGTGAAGGAGCCTTCCTGTGCTCTGTGGGTGAAAATATCTCCCCTGCTACAGGAAAAAAATTAGATATGAAATTGCTTTTTAACCTGCTTGTCTTCCTTCTCCCCTCGGTCTTTGCTGAGATGATGGAAGCATTGATCTGACCCTGGCTGCGCCGCGCCGTCAGCGTTCGGGTTGTCTCCAGAGCTCCTCTAAGCCAGGATCACAGGCCAGATTAAACTGGTAGAAAACCTTACAGCTTGTGGGGGGACGTTCTCAGAGAGTGCAGGGACTTATTAGTGACAGGGGATCTTGAGGAGAGCAGGCTTTGCTGGGAGATTTTTATCTGTTTTTATAGCTGGCGCAGGTGGATTTTTCTGTGATAAAAGCTGTAAACACCACAAAAGTCAGAATGCTCCTTCCTGGCTTGCAATAATCAGCTTCTAGCTCTGAACCACCGCGGCAACAGGACCCTGTCCCAAAGTAATAGGACTTGGCAGAGGTCAGGCTCTGCTCGTAGGTGATAAGAGAGTTTAGCCTTGAACCAATTCCTGGGCAAAAAGAAGGTGCTGGTGGTGCCCCTCAGGGGAGGAATTTGGAGTTAACCAGCCCCTTAATGCACATCAGAGAATCCACCTCCTCCAATCTCTCATTTTTTTGGAGACAGTTTTCCTTGCTCCTGCAAAGAAAGAGGACATTGCTTTTAATACCTTTCAGTGTTATCTGCCTAGTGTGGTTTTACTTGGCAGGAGCATGGTTTTTTCGGGTTTTTTTTGTTGGGTTTTTTTTTTTTTTTTTTGTTACCCAGCCTTTTAAACTGTTTTTGAGCAGGAAAACACTTCCCCCAAAGGTTACTTAAAGAGTTCCTGTCCAAATAGTGACAACGATGGCACTTGGGGGTTGTGCATCGATCCCAGAAGGCAAACAAACTGCACCAACTATAAACCTTACGTTTTTTAATTGGGAAATTGATTTTAAATCCAAGCCTCTTGAAAAATCTAATTATTTCCCTTTAAAAAAAAAAACCAAAAAAACAAAATGAAAATAGGGAGAGTCTTTCTCTCTGTCATGCTCCACCAGGCAAAAGAAAGCGAGGAGGAAATAATTCGTGGCTGCATCTCTGCAGGGTGCCCTGGTGATAACCTGGATAATACAATCTGATTTTGGCCTTGAGTCTGTTCCCTTGGATTATCACATTTCTTCAAGGACCAAAAGCTGTGCCGGTGATTCAGACCCGGAGGAGAATGTCTTTTTAGTGGTAAGCTTTCAGGTTTGGTTTGTTTTTTTTCTTTTCCCCAGCCATCAAAGGCCAGAGAGGAGGCTTTTATCATGTGGCTGCTTTACAGAGAGCACATTGTGGGCATCCTGATCAGAGCCCAGCTCCCCTTCCTTGCTTCCTTCCTTCCTTCCTTCCTTCCTTCCTTCCTTCCTTCCTTCCTTCCTTCCTTCCTTGCTTCCTTCCTTCCTTCCTGGAGTCCTTTCTTCCTGGAGTCCTTCCTGGAGTCCTTCCTTCCTGGAATCCTTCCTTCCTTCCTGGAATCCTTCCTTCCTTCCTGGAATCCTTCCTGGAATCCTTCCTGGAGTCCTTCCTGGAGTCCTTCCTGGAGTCCTTCCTGGAATCCTTCCTTCCTTCCTTCCTGGAGTCCTTCCTTCCTTCCTGGAGTCCTTCCTGGAGTCCTTCCTTCCTTCCTGGAGTCCTTCCTGGAGTCCTTCCTTCCTGGAGTCCTTCCTGGAGTCCTTCCTGGAGTCCTTCCGGGAGTCCTTCCTGGAGTCCTTCCTTCCTTCT
Organism: Fringilla coelebs; assembly: GCF_963513975.1. Taxonomy (NCBI): domain Eukaryota; kingdom Metazoa; phylum Chordata; class Aves; order Passeriformes; family Fringillidae; genus Fringilla; species Fringilla coelebs. Next base: position 3,173,981 of record NC_140066.1, on the reverse strand, counting down.
TGGAGTCCTTCCTGGAGTCCTTCCTTCCTGGAGTCCTTCCTGGAGTCCTTCCTGGAGTCCTTCCTGGAATCCTTCCTTCCTTCCTGGAATCCTTCCTTCCTTCCTGGAATCCTTCCTGGAGTCCTTCCTGGAGTCCTTCCTGGAGTCCTTCCTTCCTGGAGTCCTTCCTGGAGTCCTTCCTTCCTGGAGTCCTTCCTGGAGTCCTTCCTGGAGTCCTTCCTTCCTGGAGTCCTTCTTGGAGTCCTTCCTGGAGTCCTTCCTTCCTGGAGTCCTTCCTTCCTTCCTTCCTTTCAAAAGGCAAAGAAAAGCAAGGGAAAAGAGGGGAAGGAAAAGGCCACCTTTGAAGACAATGGAAGGAAAGGTGGATTTGGAGAGGAGGATGTGTGTGGGTGGAGAATCCAAGCCATGCCACACTGGGTGGATCCATCAGGATCCCTGCTGGATGTGAAGCCTGGATGTGCAGCCGCTTCCCACACTTCCATTTAAGCAGGGATTTCTTTGTGAGGCCTTTGTCCAACAGGAGGGCTGAAATCCCAGCTCTGGTGCACCCAGGTCCTTTGTGTTCTAATCTTTAAGATTAGGGTCTGTGGTTCTCACTGTGCTCAGGAGCCTTCCCTTGGGAGGTGAAGCCTTTTTTCTTGGCTCTTTTCTCCTTGCTTTGGCAGAACTGCGGCTGGTTCTCCTCCAGGGAAGGGAGGGAGGTGTGCTGCCTTGCCTCTGCATCCACTTCAGGATGCAGGACTCCACATCCCACATCTCTCCTCCTGCAGAGGGGTTTCTCCCCCTCCCTGGTCCAGGTTGAGAGGAATGGCAGATTTGTCTTTCCAAACAGGCTGTGGGTCTGCTGGTAGATAAAACCAGCACTGGGAGATAAAAGAAACAGTGGGAAGGGTTCCACTGATTGATGAATGGATAAAGAGATTTGCTTTTACAAATGAACTTTAGGTTTGCTGAGAAATGAAATTAGACATTGAAAGATGAAGGAAACAACGGGGAAGAAAAACCCCTAAATTCCGTAAGAATTAAAAATGAAAAGGGAGGGTTATGCATTAGAGGGAAATCTTTGGTATCAGGTGTTTTGGGAAGTCTGCACCTCTCAGGTACCTCAGCCAACAGGGAAAGAGAGAAGCGAAATTGGGATAAAAAGGAGGCTGTGTCCTCCAAAAATCTTAGAGATCCCAGGGAATGCCCCATGGCCTCTCCCTTTATTGGAATAAAGTAAAAGGACTCCTCTGTCTCCTTTTTGGACAGAAACCTCTGCTGTTTGTGGATTAATTTTCCTAACAAGGTGAGGGCTTTCTCTGGGGAGCCTGGGTGCTGAGGGATGCTGGGGCAGAGGGATGCCAGCTGGGCTGCTTCCAGCAGCCTCCCTCCCTCCTTCCCTCCCTCCCACAGCCACCTCGGAGCAGGGTTTGTTTATAGAAACACTGTCAACCAAAAAAAATCTTCCAATAGCTCCGAGGAGAGGGACATTTCCAGCTACTCAGTCACCCTCAAACTGTGAAGACGCCACGTATCAGCTGCATAAAATTAATTTATTTAGTTAGGGGAGGCGTTAATTAAGAGATCTCATTTATTGTGTTTCTGCAGACAGCTCTCGAGGGCCTTTTGAGTTGTCAGCTCTGGTGACAGCAGGAGCTAATGGTGTCACAAATCCATGGTGGCAGGATTCCTGCCAGGGGAGGGAAGTGGGAGGTGGTGGAAGGGGTTGGGAAAGGGGCGTTGGAGACGTGGCAGAGGCTTGGGCACACACAGCTGGGGGCTGATGAGAGCTCTGCCCTTCCTTAGACTGGCCCCACAGTGAATTCTGGCAAAGGTGGCTGCAGGAAAAGCCCAGGGTTTGGCAGAGCAACTCAGCAAAGCCGTGGGTGCCAGGACATGTGCGGCCAAAAAAGTATTTGGGGTCGACTTAAAATAACCGACTGTCCGTGTGAGCTGAAGTGGGAAAGAATCTTTGATTTGTTGGAAATAATCAGCTTTTTCTGCACTCAGAGAGGTTAATTCTCCTTGGTTAATCAGGATGTGTCAATCTGACAACCAAGTGCAGGCCTAACACCGAACTTGTGGGTTTTAAATTTAAAGTGGCTAAGAAAATAACGAATACATTTTATCTGAAAGAATTACATGCTCCAGTACAGCTGTTTATAGGCATCTCCTTCAGGAAAAGCTGCACCAACACTTTTCCCCCCACTTTTTTTATCTTCTTATCATCTTCATCAAGTTGCTTTTGGAGGGAATTGAAATTCTCTTGATGCAGAAAATAAGCCAAAAGGGGGAAAAAAAAAAAAAATCATACAAAATAGTGGAGTGCTGAACTCGGTGAGGAAGTGGTGCTGCCATCTCCCAGGCAAAGATGTTTTGTGTTTTGAGCTTTTTGCTTGTTAAACAAAGGAGGCATTGCCTGTGCTTAGGAAATCAGCCCTGGCTCTTCTTTAACAAATACATATTATCACTTCCTCCTTCTTTAATCAATTTTCACTCATTTAAACCCAGGGTGTTCATCAGCCTCATGTAGGCTACCACTACTTTAACTTTGATTTATTTATTTATTTATTTATTTATTTATTTATTTATTTATTTATTTTTTAACGTGGTTTTAAATGTGTGTGGGATGGCAGTGCAGCTTGGATGTGCCCCTAGCCCTGCCTCTCTCTCTGGGTGATCCTTGCGCCCCTGTCCGGGGAAAATGAGGTTTCAGGGGGATTTTCTGCTGTTGAGGGCTCAGGGTTGGATTTTGTAGCCGCTCAGCTGCTCCAGGAGTGGTTTGAAAAAGAGGAAAGGCATTTTTCCAAGCAGACCCTGGGGGGTTTTCAGTCCAAAAGAATCACTGGGAGCTCGCCCTGTGCCAAGAGCCTGTGTCCCCAGGGACCTGCTGCATTTTGCTGCCCACATCTCAGAGGAGACAGAAACCTCATCCTGCCTTTGGCCCCCATCAGAAAAGCTTTGTGATCCTCAGGCAGAGCTGGGCAGGGGTGGAAAGTGGTGAGAGATGGAGCTTTTAGTTTCTGATTCCACCCTGGAGCAGCAGCAGGGCTTTCCTGTGGTGGGAGCTGCAGGGAGGAGAGGTTTTTTTTCCCTATAGGAGCTGCAGATTTTTGTCTTGGCTCTGTCTCCTCCGAAGCCACACCGGATCTGAGCAAGGCTTTTCCTGCAGCGTGGATTTCCCTCTGCTTTACTGCTGTGCCTGTATCCCCAGCTCGAAACCGGATCATAAAATCCAAACAGAACCATGAAACGCTTTGGAAGGGAATGTCTGATTGCAGCACCCACTCTGTGAGCAGGGACCAGGTTCCTCAGAGCCCCATCCAGCCTGGCCCTGAGCAGGGCCAGGGATGGGCATGGCACAGTCCCCACAGTTTTTGGGAGAGGAGCAGCAGGGCGCTGTCCCAGCTGGGGCACAGGGTGGGGTGTTGGTGGGCTGGGAGGCAGGCACACAAAATCCACGGCGTGGATGTGTTCCACAGCTGCCTGGGGAGGATTCTCACTCTCTCTGCTCATGGAGTGGCCGTGCTGGAGGACAGGGTGCTGTGGGAGGGGGCCCAGCAGAAGATGAGCCCACGGGGGATTTGTTCAGAGCGCGGCGTCGGAGCCCATAAATCCGCGGGGTTTTGCATATTTCCATATTTATATATGAAAATTTCCCGGGGTGGCTCAAAGGCAACTGAAATAAAAACAAGGCTGTCAGAGCTTGAAAACCACCAGCAAATCCCTAACAGACCATTTAATAAAAATGTATGGGCTTGGAGAACCTCTGGGCTGGTCCCTCGGGGCGCTGCAGCTCTGCTGGCCGGGAGGCTGCCGAGTGGAGGGACCTTTCAGCCTGGCTCATGTCCCATGGCAGGGGGACATTGGGCTGCTGGCACTTCCCTTGGGTGCTGTCTTGCTGTCTTGTGCGTGCTCTGACGGTTTGGGAGTGGGCAGGGAGTTGATCTTTGGGGCTGCTTGCTTGTGGTGCCCCAAAGCTGTGAGGGACGCTGGTGGCAGGGCTGGAATGGGGCTGAGGAGTGTTTTACACCCTGCAGGGGCTGTGCTTTTGTTCAGCCTTCCTGGTGGAGACCGACTCCTCCTCCTGTGTGCTTTTCCTTCCTGATCTTCAGTTATCATCCAGAACAAGAATTCTCCAAACCACTGGTCTGCATCACCCTGGCTGACCTTCTGCCGCTTCATGAGTCCCTTCCCGTGGATTAATTCAAAGGAGCATCTCAGAGATTTATGCTCCATGCCCAAGCTGGTGGAGGGGCCCTCCAGGATGGAAAACAAACTCCTTTTAGATTGCCATGCATATCTTCATGCTGGTTTTTGAGTAAACTCTAGGTGTTGTCCCCTTTCTGGTCTCCCTGAGCAGCCCCAGAGCTGAGTGTAGCGCTCTGTAACTCTTGGGTCTGGCCTGAAGATTTTGCAGAACCATGAAATAGTTTGGGTTGTAAGCAACCTTTAAAGTCCAACCCCCAGACCCAACAGGGTTGCTCAAAGCCTCATCCAGCCTAGTCCTGAATATTCCCAGGGATGGAGCATCCGCTGCCTCTCTGGGAGAACTCCGATTTCACCACCTTCGTGGGGAAAATCGTGCGCCAAATGTTTCTGGAGGGAAACTCCTCCTTTCCTGATGCAAGCTCAGAGCCCTCAGTCATTTTTCCCCCTCTTCAGCCCCAAGGCAGGAGTTGGAGGCCATGGACACCTTGTTTCAGCGGCAGTCTCCAAATCAAAAGGAAATAATTAGTGAAGGACGAGAAAGCTGGGACAAAAACAAGCTGTCAAGAAGAAGAAGAAGAAGCGCTAATGTGTCTGTCATCCCTCTTCCCTCCTGGCCAGCCCCTGATGGAGAGGAGGGAGGGTGTCAGTGCTTGCCTGCCAGCTTTGGCTGTCTCCAGACACCAGCTCTCCTCTCAGACATCACCAGACTCCTCTTGCTCCCAGGCCACTTCCTTCTGCTGTCCCCCGAATCCCCGGCAGGGATCTGCTCCACGCGGACGGCTTGACGGCCGCGACTTCCCTGCACAAGAGCTTCCAGCTCAGGTTTGATCCCCTGCCGTGGATTTGTGCCCTAGCAGAGCCCATTTCTCTTCATTACCCACAGGCAGGTGTGTGGGATGAGCAGCTCACATGTTGGTGTCTGCAGTTATTAAGTTAAGCAAGATGAATCCTGGTGTCAGCGTTTTCCCCCTTGGCTTCGCTCAGGGCTTTGCTCCTTCCCCTGCAGGGCTCCTGCTGGTGACTTTGGCACAGGGGGACATTCTTGGCACTCTTGAAAGGTGCTGGGTGTTTTTCTGCCTGAGAAAATAGCTTCCCAGGTCATTGCTGTCACCTATTTCCAGGCTGGGGGAAGAAGCAAGGCAAAAATCCAGGGGTATGAACACCTGGGGAGCTTTGCTTGAATTTCTCCCCAAAGCTGTGTTCTCACAGGTGGAGCTGTCACCCTCCATCCACGTTCTCCTGCCTGGTGCCACCAGTGATGGCATTGCTGGAGGCTGGTTTTAAGGCTGGCAGTTAATATTTAGGGGGTTTTTGGAGGCTGGGAATTGCTAGCTTTTAACCAAACTCTTAACCAAACTTTCAACCAAACTTTCAACCAAACTCTTACACTCCTCAGGCTCGGCGTTCCTGCTGCTGGGAAGCCTTGGCTTACACAGAGGAGAGTTTGCCTGGCCAAGTTTCTGACAGCTGGGATAGAGGGAGCACCCACCCCAGCCTTCAACAAGACTTTTACCCATCATTTCTGCGCAGGGCTAACGATTTCTGAGGAAAAAGGGGAATCCCTGCCAGTCACAGTGGTCTAAAATACCCCTTGAGGCTGCGTGGTGTGGTCAGCAGCGTTTGCTCCAGGAAAGCAGTTCAGTCCCTGCTCTGCTCTGGTGCTCCCTGAGGTTTAGGGCAGCATTTCTCACCTCTCTGTGGGGTTTGTTCCCAAGTCCTGCTGCCCTGCAGCACCCATCCCTTTTTCCCTCTGCCTGGCATTAGAGGGCAGTCAAAGGAAACCTTCCTGGCCCTCCTGCTCCCCCGGCTCGGCACGGGGCTGACCTCCAGGCAGGACCCTTTGCCTTGCCCTCACCCTCTTGTTTTGGCTTCCTGCCCGCCTTTCACGGGTGGAAACCTCTGGTGGATTCGTGCCTGGCGTTTGGGGCAGAGCATGATGAATCCCGGGCGCGGCGCCTCCCCTGCCTCGCCCTCCGTCCCCCCCTAATTGACATCCCCGAATCTTGTCTCCGTTTGACAAATCAGGCTACTTACTCTAAGTGATGACATGGATAAATATTGCAGGCACTGCTTTTACGTCTGGATACCCTGATAATAAAAGCTATCAGAATCTCTCCCCCCCTGCCCCTGCATAGCAATTACTACCCAAGGGTTCCCTCCTCCATCACCGGAGCAGGATGTGCAATTGTGGCTGTGACAGCAAGATTTCCCACTTGCACTGCTGGTTTTGGGCCATAAAACTGCCTTTTTTAATTTTTTTTTTTTGTCATTTTGCAGACATTTCAGCAGCAGTGTGGTGAGACTGTGCAAGCTGTGGGTTCGGAGTGGGGGATCTCATGGGAGCCTTTTTGCTCATGAAATTCCAGGCACCTGCGCCCACTTGGATGGACCTGGAGTGGCCACTGTGGGTTGAGGGTGTGGTTTTGATTCACAGACGCTGTCCTTGTGCCTCTCCTCGAGCCAGACTCCGCTCCTCAATTCCACTGGCACGTTGGTGGCTCTCCTGGGCTGAGGCTGTCAAACTGCAGGGTATTATTTTTAGCCTGGTTTCCCGAGGAAAAGCAGCTTATGTGATTGTACTGTCTGTCAGTGCCTTTCCTCCCACCAGCCTCCCCTGAACAAGTTCTGAACCCCCCTGTCACATTTTCCTGGAGGGATGGAGAGCTCCAAGACAGTGACATTCCTGCGTGTTTCCATGCAGATCAGCAGCTGGGGCCACCTTCCTCGGGAGGGGACGAGGCCGGGTGGAGGTGCGAGGTGAGAGGCTGGGAACGGTCTCCTCTGAAGGTTTAATATCTCAAACACGGATATTAAGCCTTAATTAAAGTTAATTTCTGGGAGAGGCGTTTCATTACAAAAGGTTTCTCCAGCTCAGGCGTGTCCACACCATCTGCTCGGAGCCAGCAAAGCCCTCGACCCCGCCGGCTGCGAGGACCGGCCCTTCCTGGGAAAAGGGAGCTCCAAAGCCTCTCTTTTCTCCCTCCCTGCCATCACTGACAGGAATTTGTTAATTTTTTTAAGAGCCAAGCGCTGCTGCTGGCGGGGGAAGGCAGAGTTTTGTCTCCTATGGTTTTCCTCAGTGCGGGTTCTCTGGTGAAATTGGGGTTGGTTCTTCTCCTTTCTCCAGCAATTTTATTTATTTTTTTTTTTCCCCCCTTAAGCTCTCCTCAAGAATTTGGGATTTCTATCCTTTGTGCAAACAGGGTGAAAGTTGTGAAGCGGTGGCTGGGCTGAGATGGTCACACACACACACACACACCCAGGAGCTCCTGCTCCTCCCCAGGGAGCTGCTCTTAATGAGAGACAGCTCCCATTAATGCTTGCTTACTTTTTAGTCCAGGCCTTCGCTGGGAATGGAATTTTTATGGGAAGTCTTGAACCAAACAATGATGCTAATAAGCTGTAATCAAAACCAGGGAGGGAAGGGACCTGCTTCTTTCCCATGCCACAGTCCTCCCTGAGGTTTCAGAAGGAGGGCTTTTCCTACAGCAAGATAAAACCAAGATACTTTTGGGTTTCTTTTTCTTTCTTTTTTTTTTTTTTAAACCAGAAGGTGAGAGTGAAACTCCCAGGATTGGTTTATGGCTCGGGCCTCACTGGGAATGTTGGAGAGAGAGAGGTACAAATCCCTGCTTTGAAGGGCTTGAATCTGAGCCATCTGAATCCCTGGCCAGTGCCCAACATACCAGGTTATTTGTGCTCTGTGAAGCTTTATGTCTCTTATTTTCTTTCTTTTTTCTTTCTTTTATTTAATTATTTTTTTTTAAACCACTGAAAACTCCGTGATGACGCAGAAAAATCTCTGGCCTGGGTAAATAAATGTGTCATTTGAAATGGCTTTTTCTTTTTTTTCCTCCCCTCTGTGTGAGATCTTGGGTTTGGCAAGTTGACATCCTCTGACTAAAACCCATTTTGTCTCAATTTCTGGCCATTCTTGCTCACAGTGAGTGGGTTTTGCCCATAAAGGCAGAAGTTGCTGGGTAAAGCTGAGTAATTATCTGTTTAGAGGCCTTTGCTGCCGTCTTCTCTCCTCTCAAGCAGCCACCTGAAGAGGATTATTGTCACGTATTTTGATGTAGAACCTGAATCTGTCTCCTAGTTTACTCAGGAGAAATCCAAATGCGCTTGCAACAAGCCCAGGATTCCTCGTGAAATGTTCACCTGCTTAAAGAAGGCTTTAAAAGGAAAAAACCCCTTTATTAAGAAAAAAAATAGAAGGAAAAGCCATTTTTCTCACTTTATGAGATGATGGATATTTATTTTTTTCTGCCTGCAATATTTAGATAAAAGGGGCTGAACTTCTAATTACATTACCTAAGGAGGCTTAATAATGTTTGCCCAAAGTATCTGGTCGTGAAAATTCACCAGAGCCAATTCAGTTTAATTTCTGTTGAAATCCCTTTGCTTCATCCCTTCCTGCTTCCCAAGGGCTGTCTGAAGGTGGGTTTGGGTCCCAGCAGAGACAATCTTGTGTTTGAAGAGGGCTGGAGAGGACCTGGGTTTGGTGATACTGTGCTGGGGGACCTCCTGTGCTGGCCAGGAACACCAATTTATATCCCAGCTGTTCCTCAGCCTTTTGGGTTTCTGAGGTAGCACTTAATAGGTTTTTTTCCCTTCTCTCTCCTGGAAATATTTTGAGTTGCAGATGCCTTTTTGCCATCAGGACCCCCTGATCTGTTGTAGGACAAGCTCAGCCACACAGGTGGAGCTTCTCCACTGACTCTGGCACCCTTGCCCCACTGATCTTCTAAACCTGGCCTGGGATTTTTGTCCCCTTGAATGTCATTCCACATCCGCCAGTCTGCTTCTCAAAGGCATCATTTCCTTCCAAGTGATGCCAAAACTCCTCGTTTTGCCTTGTTTTGCCTCCAAAACAAGTTTGATGAGTGTTGATCCCCCGTTGTTAAGGAAGTGTTGAACGTGAGTGGTGACTGAACAGCCTGCTCAGCAAAATCTCTCCAGGCTGCCTCCTTTTTTGGTATTATCTATCATAATATATTTTTTTTTTTCTTCTTTTTAGGCAAAGCATTTCTTTGATTCATAATTCTCATCCTAATGTTCCCCTCCTACAGTTTAACTAATCGTTTGCCCGTGTGGCACAATATCAGATGCTTTTCTGAAGTCCAGATGGTCAAGCTCTCTCACAAAAGACAAAGATTGGCTTTTGTCTTGAAAAAAAAAAAAAAAAAAAGCTGTTATCTCCCAGAAAAATATATTTACCAGGCTCGCCTGACTGAATCCATCTGCATGAAATCTGGCTGGTTTTACCCATTTTCTTAGATTTTTGCTTTGGGGTTGCTTCTCGAGCTCAGAGCAACCTGTGGCTGCCCAAACCTCACCCTCCCACCCCTTAAATTTTAAATATTCCCCTCACCTTTAGTCCTGCACCCTCCTTCCCTCCTGCTCCCCCTTGTTAGATTAGCTTAAAATAATCTGTGGAGAAAGGAGTCTCTGGGCAGGCAGGCAGAGGCACTGAAGCGATTATTTCCACCACAGCAAAAGGTTGAAAACTGGTTACAATTATCACTCCCGGTTTTACATGCTAACAGGATTTGCCTTTGGGGGATTAAGTTAACTATTCTGTCACGCAGGTGAGTGTTTTGTTTTGCTCCTCTGAACCAGCCTTTCTCAGGCTGTCAGGGAGAGGAAGATAAAGGATGAGCCCCGCTTTACAAAGCCCCGACCGCGGCTCAAGGCTCGCCTCGGAGAGATTAATTTAGGCTGGTTCCAAGGTCATCTCAGGTGCATCTTAGTGTTGCACTGCTGGAGAAGTGTGGATGCTTTTAAAATTCTCCCAGGTTGTGGATCAAGGGGAAGTGGTGGGGGGAACAAGCTCTGATGTTTCAAGAAAACATAAATAAAGAGACTCTCCAGACTCTCTGTGTGGCGAAGCTTTCAGGCTGTCACTGCATGGATTCCCAAGCTGAGGGCAAAGAGTTGCTCTAGCCAGAATTTCCACTTAGTTTTTCATTTTGACAGAAAATATCAGGGTGACTGACCTTTTTTTTATTTTTTTTTTTTATTTTGGACCCATTCCAGGGAGTTCTTGCGACTCCCTGTGGATGTCAGCTCCTGAGCTTTGGGTGGCAGCTGGGTTCCACTGGGCAGAGACTGCCCAAACTGGGACCAGACCAGGGCTTTGCAGGAAAAGTGGCACCAGGGAGAGGTTCAGATTGGAAAGGTTTCTTCACACAAAGGGTGGTCAGGCATTGGAACACGCTGTCCAGGGAAGTGGTGGAGTCACCAATGTGTGTGATGGCACTTGAGGACAAGGTGGTGCTGCTGGTTTGATGGCCGTACTGGATCAAGGTCTTAGAGGCCTTACCCAGTCTTGGTGATTCTCTGGAAGAGAGAAACTTCAGGCTGTTATAAATGAGAAGCTTGACTAGGCCAATATTCAAGCAACAATCAATTTATTAATTAATTATGGTAAAGTATGAGCAAAACAGCGCTGGGTACAGTGGAGGCAGTTTTCCCTCCAACTGCACACCGATATTTGGGCTTACAGGTATTTATAGGGGTACTCAGAAGCTTTCTCAGCAGTTTCCATTTCTCCTTGTTTACATCACAATTCTATACACTATTGTGATTTAGTTTTTCTCAGGATGTGTCCCAAAAAGGAAGATCCCCAGATGGTGGTGGCAGTCTCCGAGATGTTGGTCCAGTTTCTGCAAGAACAATGACGAATCCCCTCTGGTGAAGTCCAGCTCCCCAGATGTGGGTCCCCCTTGTTATTACAAGGACTATCAGTGATGTCCAGCTTCCCTTGGTGGAGTTGTAAATCCTTGAGAGGATGTCTATCTTCCTTTCTCAAGCTGTTTTTCTCAGTTCTGTTAAGGAGTGAGATAAGCATATTTCCTTTCTATATATTCCAAAGCGATATAGTTTCAAGGATACAAACAATATTTTAAAATTGTACCTAAAAAGGTTACCATTGCAGCAGTCTTTAAGGCCTGACTACAAGCTAAGAGCAACATCCTTAATGCTGTAATTCAAATGCTCCTAAATCAACCCAGGTTAATTGCAAACACAGGCTAGGTTCAGAGGCCTTCTTCCATGCTTTACTTTCCTCAGTTATTATTAGAATTTGCAGCCGTCCCATGGTTGGTGTCCACACATATTGCAACCACAAATACACACATTGCATTTCTGTACCAGACACCAAACACAGCTTTGTATTTCACAAGGCTGGTTGTGATTTTGGGGAGGAATGGCCATTTTTGCTATAGCAAAGCTTTCAGCAGTGATGGGAGATCAAGCAGATACAGCCAGTGAGCAGCACAACAAATGGCAATGAGAGATTTTTTTTCCCTCCACTGATAAACTCAGGTCTATTTCCATGCCTGAACTATGCAAAGTTTTGCATTGCTCCAGTGTTTTTTGAGAAGATAAAGACCTTGCAATTCCCAAGGAGTTGTGTTCATTCCTCCCTGAGTCAGGATTCCCTTAAACACCCCTGGGTAACCATCCCTCCTTACCCCTTTAACAGAAACTGCTTTTCTGTTGGCTTTATGGGGAAGCTGCGGCTTTAGGAGATGATCAGAATGAAACAAATCCCTGGTGAATTAATTGAAAGGGTCAATGTCTGCAGTTAATCAGTTAAAACTGCCTGTGGTTACCCAGCTGTGTCTTTCATGTCAGCAAGATCTCCACCTAAGATGGATTTGTTTGGTGTGTTTTTTGGGGGGACACATGGACAATTATGCTTTGGCATTTATCTCAGGCTTTGAGATCAGCTTTGCCTCTCTTCCTCCTTGCTGGATTTTTTTTTTCCCCTCCTCCTTGTCAGGTGTAGGTTGGAATAACTTGACTTAATGACACTTTTTCAGCCCTGATTTTGGTGGTGACAGTTATTAACAGTTCCACGATAAGAAACAGGTGTTTCAGCATGGTCCATCAGGCAGAAGAAGAACAATGCCTCCCCAATGTCATTGTTCATGATGTATTCAGTGACTGCTGGCTTTTTTTTTTTCTTTTAATGAAGATTTTATTCAACCTCATAGGTAGCGTTTACTATTTAGTATGCAGGCTTTGGGCAAGCTAGTGGAGTGGAAAAGCTTTTAATTTCTTTTTAATGCAAACATGGATCTTGCAAGACCTTGTCAAGTGATTGGAATGGGCTCGGGCTCCTGCTTATGTTCTCTCAGCATCACTTGGTGGTCCCCTGCAAGAAAATCCTGAGTGTTTCTCATGGGATTTGTGGTTCAAGGGACAGGTCCAAGCCTGAAGGGATCAGGGAGACTCTCCTGGCTACTCCAGTTTTGTAACAAGGAGCCACACCTGGGATGGTTTGGGCAGAAAACATCATTAGTATAATAGGGGCATTGCAGCAGCTCCTGGGCTCTGCTGCCACTTCCCAGGCTTTCCCATGGATGGGTGGGTGAGGAGCAAAGTCTTGGAGAACAAAGCTGTCAAATATCCCAGGCAGTTTTTGTTCTGATGAGGTGTGAGCATGGATCACTGCCCTTGCTGGGATTGCTGGTCATCTGCTCTGGGCAGTGAGGGGAGGGCAGCTCTCCCTACAGCTGCACCCCAGGGCGTGCTGGGCAGCTCTCACCTTCCCCTCTGTGCTCCTGGGGCTCACAGGGAAGGAGTGAACACGGGGCACAACAACCACGCCAGCCTTTCCCCATCCTGGGCCAGAGTTACTCCCAGAAGGAGCTGGCATCTCTGTGGGTCTGTGCATCTCTGTGGTCCAGCATCTCCTCTTCCTCCTCATCCTCCAGGGATGCTGTGGTCCAGCACCTTCTCTTCCTCCTCATCCTCCAGGGATGCTGTGGTCCAGCACCTTCTCTTCCTCCTCATCCTCCAGGGATGCTGTGGTCCAGCATCTCCTCTTCCTCCTCATCCTCCAGGAATGGTGTGGTCTGGCATCTCCTCTTCCTCCTCATCCTCCAGGGATGCTGTGGTCCAGCATCTCCTCTTCCTCTGCATCCTCCAGGGATGCTGTGGTCCAGCACCTCCTCTTCTTCCTCCTCATCCTCCAGGAATGGTGTGGTCTGGCATCTCCTCTTCCTCCTCATCCTCCAGGGATGCTGTGATCCAGCATCTCCTCTTCCTCTTCATCCTCCAGGGATGCTGTGGTCCAGCACCTCCTCTTCTTCCTCATCCTCCAGGGATGCTGTGGTTCGGCATCTCCTCTTCCTCTGCATCCTCCAGGGATGCTGTGGTCCGGCACCTTCTCTTCCTCCTCATCCTCCAGGGATGCTGTGGTCCAGCATCTCCTCTTCCTCCTCATCCTCCAGGGATGCTATGGTCCAGCTTTCCCTGGATTGCAGGGCCTTGCCTTGCTGGAGCAGCTCGTGAGAACAGGGCTGGGACACCCATAGCCTCTCACAGCTTTATTTTGTACCACAACCTATGGATTTGTCCTCTATCTGTTTACTCCCCATTGATTTTTGATATCACAAAGGGGTGGATCAGTGCAAGGCCCATCAAAGGTGCTCGACAGGTCCCCTTGGCCTCCTGTGTGACCCAGTCCTGCTGCTTGGGTGAAAAAGGAGAAAGAGGGATTAATTTGTGATAAATAATGCATTTGTTCCCACTTAAGTGTTGTTTGATCTCCACAGTCTTCATTCCTCTGGTGACAGGCAGCTCTGTGTTACCCATCATAGGGCTTTAACAGCCCCCACAGAGCCTTGCTCAGCTAATACATCCCTGCCACAGGCAGGGCTCCCCATTATTACCTTCTTTCCAAAAATAATAATAATCATAAAAAAAAAAATATCCGCTCTCCCGTGGTGGCTTTTCACAGTAATTTCTCCAAATGAAACGATTAATGAACATTAAATGTCCTTTTTCTGGGAAGGCAGCAATCAGGAGAGAAGATGGAGTATCCCTTTAAAATCTCCCTGTACATAGGAACGAGCACACGGAGCCCTTTCAAGGCTGAGAAGAATTGGAAGTGATGGTTACCAGTATAATATTTAAATGAGTGTTAATTACCATAAACCGTTTGGATTTTAATGTCTCCTTCTGTACAGTATGTAAATCAGGGCTGGAATGGGCTTGTGTGCATGCAGAGGGTGCTGTGGGTGAAAGGAATGTTCTCCAGGACTGGGCTCTGGCCTCCTGGGTCTGGCCACCATCCCAGCTCACAGGAGCACTGGGGATGGACGCTGGCCACTCTGGGGAGGGTTTCCCCTCTCCTCTTCCCTGCCCTGAGGATGAATTTTTCTGTCTCACCCGCTCCCTGCCCTGAGGCTTCCCCAGGAGGATGCTGAGATGCCTGAACGATGACTCAGGTTTGGATCTGCAGGGAGGGATGTCTCTGACAGGGTGATACAGCCCTTTTTATTGGGCACTGAGGGGTTTTCATGGGGTTTTCAGCATCCAAGCCACGAGCAAGCTGATTCTGTGGTTTGCTGTAGCCACATCCCCACCCTTCACTTCCCATCCTGCCTCCCTCCAGCCTGAGCAGAGGGGAAAGGGATTTTGCACGAAGCTTCTGGAGACCAGAAGAACTCCAGGCACCTCAACATCTGCCCAGCCCCCCTTTTGTCCTTCCTCTTTGCCCCCCTCTCCCTCTGTGGGGGCCTTGTTTGCCTTGCAGAGTGCTCTCATTATAAATGCATCAGCCTCTGCCGGTCTCACACGCGCAGCCTTCATTTAGCCCTCCAAGCTCAATTACATCTCAGGATGTCTTGGGCTAATTAAGTAATATTAGAACGTTTTCTTTTCTATTTTTTTTTTTTATCCCCTCTTCCCTAATGCGGCTTTCAAAGCGCAAGCCTCGGCTCTCACCCGCTGGAGCCCACTTCTCTGAGCCTCTGAGCTCTCCCTAATGCAGCTCTCCACCAAAGCAGGCTAATTACATTTCTGAAGGATGTCATTAGTGTCCCGTTCCCGCTGGGTTGGAGGGCTGGGAACGCTCCCTTAGGGGTCTTTCAGCTTCACCATGCTCAGTGCCACCAGTGAGGGCGGCTGGGCCGGGAGGGGAGCTCAGCCAGCAAAGCTGCCTTGCTCTGGGCTTTGTTGGGAGCAATCCTTCTGATGCCTTGTGAAGGCTGGCCCAGAACAGAGGCCTGACAGAGCTAAAGAATAAGGGATTATTAAAAGGAGGTTTTCATAGATCTAGCTTGGGCAGCACAAGGGCTGCACCCAAGATGGACCAAAATGGGCACAAAATGCACACCCAGTCATGGGATCTGTCACTGGGATCAGTTCTGCTCCATTTGCATCTTGGAGTTCATTGACCCATTCCAGCTTTAGGTTATGAAGCCCCATCCTGCTTGTTTTTCTCTCTGCAGCCCATGTTGTTTGTGCTCTTGGATCCAAGATCTGGATCATTTGTCCTTGGTTCCCAGCTGGAGCAGGAATTGTTTTGTCTCCCTGCTCTGTGCAGAGAGCTCACCATCCCTTCATGTGAAGCCCCGACCCACACACTAAAGCAGCACAAAATCTCAAAAATATAAAAGCTCAAACCCGAGGCATCACTTCTCCTTGGATGTGTTGCATCCTTCAGCTCATCCTGGTTTACGAGTATGAACTGATTAAACCTCTCAGAGCTCCTGTGAGATAAGTAATTGCTCCTCTAATGGTTGGCTTTATATCCACTCTCATCTCCAAGCCTTGGACAGGGCAAAAGGAACAAGGAGGAAAACCCTGAGCATGGACAAAAGATCAGTGATGCTTTTGGTTTACCTGACCATCTCACCTGCTGGCTGGTGCCCAGAAATCTGGAGCTGCCTGTCAGAACCCTGACTACTAGAGTTTCAGACTTTCTGTGCAGACAGGCACTGACCTAGGCCATAGAAAAAGCTTCCAAAATGGAACTATAGAACTAAAATCAAAAGTGTGTCATTTAAATAAAAGTGAGTAATATCACATAATAGAAAACTTAGAGTTTTGAGTTTTAGAATATAAAACAAAATGAAAGTTTTAGAGCAGAGACCAATCATCCTTCTTTTTCTTCATAAGAAGAGCTGCCCTAACAGGCACCTCTGGCTCGTGGAGCCCACACACCTCCCTCTGTAATCTGTGCAAATCCCAATGAGCTCTGCTGGCTTCAGTGGAGGCTCCTCAGAGACTTCCCCAGAGGGAAGAGCAACCAAAATTCGTCTGTTGGGGGAGCCCATTGTTTGCATCAGGGATGGGATGCTGGTTCCCAAGGAAACAAAAAGGAAATGATGGCCACACCACATTATCTTTCCTTATCCCCCTAGGTGGTTACATGGACAATGTTCCACTTTTAGGCCACCACAGCTCTCCTGGCTGGCCCAGGGCAAGGTGGCCATGGGCCTGCCACAGGTGGGTGCTGCTTTCAGGGGGTGTTAGAGGCTCATAAAAAAGGAGTCACCTGGAATTCACAGTAAAAATTGCCATGGGAATTCCTGCTGGTGTTGTGCTCAGTTGCATTCTGTTGTCCTGGAGAGATGCAGTAGCTCTGTTAGTCAGGCTGGAGCTCCCTGCCTCTGGAAAAGATGGATTATCCCAGGTAGCCCCTACCCCTGAGGCCCCCCTCTACCTGCCTGGCTTTTTGGGGCACTTCCATGAGTTTTAGGGATGAGGATACTGCTGCCATGACCCTGGCTCGCTGCTCATCCAAGTGGGATGGTAAGGTAGGCTCTTTGAATACCTCTTTGAATCTTGGTGGAAGGAAGGGTACATTTCAGTCCAGGATATCTCACACATTTTTTTTTGGTGTTGATTTATTTTTTCCCCCCCTTGCAAGTGGATTTTTGGTTGGGTTTTTTTTTTTTTTTTTTTTTTTCATTTGACCCAAACAATAAGGCAGGCCCCAAAAGTAAAAACTTTAAATCACGTAAAGATGGATTGCCAAGCTTTTGTAAAGATCCATGTTGGGGAAAAAGAAAAGCCAGCTCAAGGATGGGTCAGGCACAAGCTGATGCAGCTAATTCAGGTCAGCCTGGGCTTGGTGGCACTCTCTGATTGTGCCTATCTGGTGGCACCTGCTTTGGAAACACCACACTGGAGACAAATTTCCTGGAGTTGTCTTTATCCTTGAGCTGGGTGAGGTGAGGGAACCCCAGGTTTCCCACTGCTCTGGCCAAGCTGCCAGCTTGCTGTTGTCTGGAAAGAGAAATGGGCATTAATTGAGAGGTTCTGTTTAATTTTGGGGGCAAAAGTAGGATCTGGGCTGTGAGACACCTGCGAGGGGGAGCTGCTGCATGCAGGGGTGGACTGGGGCAGCTGCCTGGAGGTGGGGGACCAGTCTGTGCCCCAAAAATCAGAGAGAAACTGGAGAGAAACACAGCCAGGAGATTTGTCCTGGTCCTAGTCCTAGTCACCTTTTTCCAGGTGAAAGAAGTGACTCACAGAGAATTTGGGGAGGGGACAGACCTGTCTGGAAGGTAGGAGAGTCCTAAACCAGTTAATTTCTGTACACTAGGATGCTCTCAGGAACCTGTTCTGGCTCTGACCAGCCCCATCTGTGATGAGCTGGCAGGGTTTTTATGAAGGTCCAAACTGACACTAAATCCTCTATTTTGTGCTTGCTGGTAGCTGTGAGGTTCAGAAGCTTTCCTGCCGGAGGCAGAGCCCAGCAGCAAAAAAAAGGGACAGGAGGCAGGAACTGGAAGCCTGCAGCTGATCCAGCCATTCCTGGTGTAATGGTGCTTATCCAAAGGAGTGCTGGGGCTCTGAGCACCGCGTTTTGGCCGTGTCAGGGACAGCCAAACATTTTAAAGGCTCCTGTAGCCTTTAATCAGCAGCAGGCCAGGGCTGTGTGCGTTCCCACGTGTGTCCCATGTCAGGAAGAACAGCCTGTGGGTCCTGGGGATATGGGGAGGCTTCCCAGCAGGAGAAGCAGCACATCACCTAGCGCCGAGGCAGGAAAAGTTCGAGGATAAACCAGAAACTTCTCTGATCCTGTTTGGACCGCTGGAGGTTGCCCACGCTGCGATGACACGTTCTGCAGATTGCAGAACCCAGCAATTACAGCTAATAAGTCCAAGATGTGTAATTACCCTGAAGCACTTACAGCTAGAAGGCAGAGTTAAGCACGGCTGTTGCACGCTCGCTAGGTGATCCATGGCTTTCCCTGAAATCCAGGAGCAGCAGGAAGTGTAGCTGCTCTTTTCCCCACCCTCCTCAGTGCTGGGTGGAGGGGAAAAGCCAGCTCTTTTTCCTGCTTCCATTCCCCAGCTCTGAAATCCCATTCCTTTTCTCTAAGAGAGACAATTCCTGCTTGGGTTTTCAGTTCTGGAGTGGGAGGCTCTCGAGTGGAGGTTGTGTTTGTTTTCTCTTCTCACCGCTTTGCTTCCCTTCCTAATTAAAGCAGCTCTTTTGTCAGCCCCTGAGTTCCTTCCCACCCTCCAGTGTTCCCAGAGAGGCCTCTTTACAATTTCTGCCTCTAATCAATACACAATTTATATGCAATAACTTTGCCCAGAGAATAGGGAAGCAGCGATCAGCGTTTCTCCTGCAAATCCTGCCTGCTGGAGCTGCTGACTGAAGGTCAATGCAGGCTTGACTGTGACTGATTTTTACTGTCTTTGGGCAACCCAGCAGCAAAATGCAAGCTTTGGAAAACCTCAGCTCCATGCAGGCCGTAATGGATAGCGCTGTGCAACCGGCCAAGCAGGCTGTGGAGCTGGATCCCTTGGAAAAGCTCCCTCTTAATGCTCCTGCAGCCCTTTCTGATGGAAGAAGGGCACCCCATCCCTCCCTGGGACATGATGAGTGTGCTGAGAGGTGCTGTTTTCCCCAGGTATAGAGATACTGGGTGCTGTGATGGCAGGTGAGCTGGAGCCTGCTCAGGGGGCAGGGACAGAGCTCCATCAGGGGTGCTGGGGATGGCAAGACAATCCCAGAGAGAGAACCTGGTGCTGAGGGAGCAGCACCTCATTTAGCCTTCCTCCCAGCTGGGCTGGTGCTCCTCTGTCTCCTGTCATTTGAAATCCTGCTGCCACCTCTTCACATCCCTCTGGCAGCACCATTCCTTCTGGAATCCCACCAGGATGCACAGAGAGCTGGAAGGGCAGGAGGAAATATGAGCGAGGACCCAAGAAGAAGTCCCAGTCTGTCACCACAGGACGTGAAACAAAATGACACGCACGCTGGAACTTCTAAGGTGAAAAAGAAGGGAAGTTAATTTATTTTTTTTTTATTTTGGTGTTTATAGGATTGGAAAAGTGACCTTGGATTGGAGGATGAAATTGAGTCTTCTCCGATGACACTGGTCAAGTTAACAGTTCATCAGATTTCTCCTCCTCCAGAAAGGAATGCAAAACAATCATTATTTACGTAAAAGTGCATGAGAACTCCGTTGCAAAAAATGTAAACATCAGGAGGCTTAGAAGAACTTAGAAGAACAGGGCGACATCAGTCCTCCAGGAAACTTCAGGGGATGGATGTCACCCTCTGTGGCCGTTCACACCCTAACCCTCCCGAGGGCATGGCCAGGGAAGAGAGGATCTATCCAATGGGAATGGCCAATTTTGGGTGTCTCACTCAGTCAGGGTTGCTCCAGCTGACACGCTTAACAAGCAGGGAGGTGCAGCCTGGCAGTCATTTGGTGTCTTATTAATCACATTTAATGTGTAGTTTGCTTTAGCATTGATCATTTAAAAATTCCCTGTCGGAAAGGTTACCTGGATAATTACAGGTATAAATCTCAGGGACGTTCTTGCCAAAACAAACGGAGCGTCTCTGCTCAGGCCAGGGAGAGAGCCAAAGAGGCCATGAAAAGGGTGTGGAGTGATGGGCCAGGAAATCTCCACCAAGCTGAGAAGAGGCAAGTGGCTCTGGAGACAAATGAGGCATTTGGGTGGGTGGGAAGAGTTCCTGCAGTCGTCCTTTCTTTTAGGAAAGCAGGAGCTGATGGTGGGGGTGTTGCCCAACGATGTCTTGAGCATCATCGGGCCCAGATTTGGGAGAGCTCCACACAGTGTGTGAAGGATCCCAGGAACAGGGATGGACTGGGCTGAAAGATGAGGTGCCTCTTCCTGAAGGGCCTCAGGTGTGCCTGAGGAAGTTGCAGGTGACCTGTTTATGAAGCAGAAGTGCTGATGAAAATCCTTGGTTAGCAGCAGAAAGCTTCACTCCTTGTAGCCACTGGCTGGAAAATCCATGTTATTTGGTTCTGTCAGTGAAGGAAAGGGAGTTGGACCTGCCTGATTGTGTTGGGGTTTTTTATATTTGAAGTGAAAAGCTATCAGAGCATCATTAAGTTCACATGTACCCCTAGAAACCAGGGCATGGCCTCTCCTCTGCAGCTCAACATGGTAAAGCCAACCTCACACCCTTCCTCCTCTTCAAACTGTGGCTGTCTCCTGATCACAGCAGGTCTCAGATGGAGACATTCACCCTTTTTCACATCCTCTGTCCCCTGAAGGCCGTGTTTACCCACCCTTTCTGGAGAGGATGAGGTGAGCACTTGGAAAGAGAGGCGCTGATTTGGGTTTCTGGTCTCAACTCTCAGAAGGATTAGTCATGGTTCACACTGCTGTAATAATTTAAGGCGCAATGACAGCCGTGTTTTGGAAGTCAAATATTCTGTATTAGAAGTATTAGTGTTAGAAATATTAAAGTCTTCAGTGTTTTGGATTGCTTGTAACAGCGGGATGTGTTAATTTCAAAGCAAGGAACACAGGCTGGGACAGGGGCCCCAGTGCCCACAGCTTACATTATGAATAGCAAGAACAGCACACGGGACATCATCTTGATGGAACCAAGGCAAACAGCTAAAAACACTTAAAATGCTCATCTGAAACCACCCCCATGTCTCTGTGGTATCCCAGCCCTCCCTAAAAGCACTGCCTGGCTTTTGTCTTTTACACTCACGTTAGCCGCTTCCAACTTTCTCATCAGCCTCATCTATAAATTCAGACTGTTCTTAAATAAGACTGGTGCCACACAAAACCACTTCTCCCATCCCTGTGTGCTGTCTAACGATTATTCCCTTATCCCTTTATATAACTGAATCAAGCCTGACACTTAAAGCACTCCCTTCGGGAAGTTATTGGATTTAACAGGGCTGAAACCAACAGGGTTCTAGAGAAATGCTCTAAAAACCTGAGCAAGATAATATCCTCCCCGTAAGTTTCTGAACCACCCGGTAAAATTCTAAGGCGAGAATGAACTTCCACAAGATTTTTTTTTCTTTTTTTTTGCCCAGAAAAGCTAATTATGAGTAAACAGACCTCGGTGCTGTTATTGCTGACCCCCAGAAATGCAGTGGATGCTCCTATCCCGCTTCTTCTTTCCCAGGCAGAAGGATGTTTTGGCTCTACTCCTCGGCAATTCGTCCTCATTTCGATCCCACATGGAATTTTGTCTGTTCCAGATCTGTGGTACAAAGCTCTGCCATGGATTGCTCCTCGGCTGGCTTCTCCCTGTGAGCCCCCTGCTTTTCCATGGCTCCAACAGCTCTGGCTGCTTGGCCATATCTTCTTCCCCCCCTCCTTTTTTTTTATTTTTGGACTTCTGAAGGAAGCTGTGATTATTTGTTCCAGCTTGAGGGAGAGAGAGTGGATGGGAGAGGAGAGGCAGAGGGACTATAAGGCACTGTGACAGAGAAACGGGGCAAAGATAATTCTCCAAACTTTTCCAATCCTTCTCTAGTCTTCCCAAAACCCCCAGCATCCCAGCTTAGCCCCTCAGCTCTCAGGAAAAGATGTTTTCTGCTGGACAAGCAGGATTATGGAGTACCCAAAGTGTGGATGCTATGAGGGATTTTGTATTACCTTGGCTGAGAATTCTCCCAGGAGCCTGTGCAAATATTCTCATGAATGAAAACTCCTTCTCTGGTATTTGCAATTCCTTTTATTCACGCTGACTTTTCCTTGCTGAGGCTGCTCCCACAAAGGGCGAATAAATATTCAAAGTGCTCATGCCTGAAACGCTCCTGCCAATGTTGGGAAACGTTCTTTTTATTCTTTTTCTCGCTGCATTCAAACAATTTCAATTGATGAACCTTAAAAGAAGCTCCTGGGTGGAAGGGGAGGGTGACTCAGGAAGGGAAAAGAAGGATCACATGGTGGTATTAATGTCATTACCTACTCACCAAAGGGAAAGAAACCCTGGTGGTGGCTGGGGACATCTGGATATTAATTGAGAAGCTGAAATGAGTTAATTTAACACTCCTTGCACAGACAATAAATGTTTCATCCCATTGACTTGTTTGCATGCAGGTTTTGTTTTGCCCTCTTTAATGAATGGGGGGAAAGCAGCCACCAAAATACTCTCTGTAAATCATTCCACTGGCTGTCTTCCCTGCTTTGGGGCAGAGGATGTTTGGAGTTGGGCTTCAGGCTGTGCCTCCCTCTCTCTGAGGTGTGCTTTAAATTATGATGTGATCAGAGGTGACATCCTGTTCTTCTTGGGACAGGGTAGGAAAAAAGCTGGAAAGGAGCTGTGAAATCCTGGCCTGGCACAGCTGAAGGACCCGTGCATCAGCTGCACTAAAACATCTCCAGTTTAGTCCCCAGCTTCCTCTCCCAGTACCTTGAACTGGGAAGAGCAGAAGTGGCTGAGGAGACCCAGGAGTTGTCTCAAAACAGCAACATCAGTCTTCATCCTTTTTGTCCTGGTGGGGCTGCCCAAAAGCTGCTGCCCAGCCCATGTCACTGTTTCTTGGCATCCCCCCAGGCACAGCTGCCTCAAACAGCCCAGCACGAGAGCCAAGGGAATATTCCCTGCATGGAAAAAATTAAGGCTTTTTCTTCTTGAAGTCATAGACAGAAAGTCAGTTCCACTTGTTGCTGATTTTAAAATTGCTCTTACTCAAAGTGTCCTTGCCTGGTGGATCCTGGACTGTAAGAGGGGACAGACGTGTCTTGGTGTGTGAAGTTGTTGGGCTTTGTGATCAACTCCCTGTCTTGGGTTGGAAATGGGGGCATTCTGTCACCCTCTGTCAGAGCTGGGGCAGTTCTCTGCTGTTCTTTGGGCAGTTTGCTTTATCTCTCCCACAGCCCATCCTCCCTCCAGGAGATCTCTGCTGTTCATGGCCATTAATTATTAATTATCTGCTGTCCATGGCCAGTGAGTGTCCCTGCAGGGCTGATCAAATTCCATCATCCCATGGGGAGGAGCCAAGCATTTCCACCTGGATACAATCTGAGGGTTGGGACACCCCAGCAGCCTTTGCCCCCTGCATTCCCAGAGGAGCAGCTTTCTCCTGCCCTGCATTCCCAGAGGGAGAGCAGGCCCATCTCCAGCAGCCCTGGAGCTGCAGAGGAAAACTCCCCCCTTGTGCAGGATCCTGCTGCAGCAGAGCCACAGCTGGCACTGCAGGAGGGCTGAGCCCCCGTGGGATGGGACTGGGACACCCCTGGGATGGGACTGTGCCACCCTGGGATGGGACTGTGCCACCCCCATGGGATGGGACTGTGCCACCACCCTGGGATGGGACTATGCCACCACCCTGGGATGGGACTGTGCCACCACCCTGGGACTGTGCCGCCCCATGGGATGGGGCTGTGCCACCACCATGGGATGGGACTGTGCCACCACCATGGGATGGGGCTGTGCCACCCCCATGGGATGGGACTGTGCCACCACCATGGGATGGGACTGTGACACCCCCTGGGATGGGACTGTGCCACCACCCTGGGATGGGACTGTGCCACCCCTGGGATGGGACTGTGCCACCCCCATGGGATGGAGCTGTGCCACCACCATGGGATGGGACTGTGCCACCCCTGGGATGGGACTGTGCCACCCCCTGGGATGGGGCTGTGCCACCCCTGGGATGGGACTGTGCCACCCCTGGGATGGGACTGTGCCACCACATGGGATGGGACTGTGCCACCACCATGGGATGGGACTGTGCCACCCCCCTGGGACTGTGCCACCACCCTGGGATGGGATTGTGACACCAACCTGGGATGGGACTGTGCCACCACCCTGGGATGGGGCTGTGCCACCCCCTGGGATGGCACTGTGCCACCCCCTAGGATGGGACTGTGACACCCCCCTGGGATGAGACTGTGCCACCCCCCTGGGATGGGACTGTGCCACCCCCTAGGATGGGACTGTGCCACCCCCCTGGGATGGGACTGTGCCACCCCCTAGGATGGGACTGTGCCACCACCCTGGAATGGGACTGTGCCACCACCATGGGATGGGACTGTGCCACCACCATGGGACTGTGCCACCACCTGGGATGGGACTGTGCCACCACCATGGGATGGGACTGTGCCACCACCATGGGACTGTGCCACCACCCTGGGACTGTGCCACCCCCTGGGACCGTGCCACCCCCTGGGATGGGACTGTGCCACCACCCTGGGATGGGCCTGTGCCACCACCATGGGGTGGGACTGTGCCACCACCCTGACACACAGGGGGACAGGGCATGCTCTGACTCTGGCAGTGGTTTGTTTTCTTTGTTTGTACTATTGCTTTTGTATTTTTAAAATTTTCCTAGTTATTCCTATTCCCATATCTTTGCCTGAGGGCCTTTTAATTTCAAAATTATGATAATTTGAAGGGAGGAGGTTTACAATTTCCATTTCAGGGGAGGCTCCTGCCTTCCTTAGCAGGTCTTTTCAAACCAAAGCACTCCCATTCTCTGGGGCACTCAAATCTCCCTCTCCAGGCTGCAGCTGGGTGATGGGAGACGTGACCTGCACCAAGGCTGGACCATCCACCAAGTGAACAGAAAACAGGGATGGAAAGGAGGATCCAACACCTCAACTACAGCCAGATCCTGGCTCTGCTCCTCAGAGACCACCTGAATGCCCTGTGAATCTCCACCCAGAGGCAGCAGGTGGGTGTTCTGGGGTTGGGGAGCAGGCATGGGACAGCTGGTGGCAGGCAGCACACAGCCCTCGGCTGGGGTGTCCTTTCTGCCCCTCGTCACTCCTGGCTCCATAAAACTGCTGGGACAGGAGAAATGGCAGCCTGGAAAGTGCTGAAGAGAACATCTGAGTGACCTGGGGTGATGTTCCCAGGTCTGGCCAGGCCGTTTGCTCGTTACTGCCTACCCAGAACTCCAAAGTCCAACCTCAACCATCAGTATTTTGTGTTTCCAAGGCAACCCCAGCTTTAACAGCCTTCATAATGACATCATTTGGTTGAAATGAGCATGCATGATCTTTTGATTACCACTGGAAATATAAATTAGGTTACTCTCCCCATCCCCAGCCACTTGAAAAATAAATGCATTGGAGGGAGGGGGAGGGAAAAAAAAAAACCTCAGAAGAGGGTAAATGGAAAAATCAATTTTTACATTAATGGAGTCCTCGTTCAGCATTTCTTCTCTTTATAGATTTAGATAACAGTGATATCTTAGTTTCACAGAGCAAAGAAATTAATTACTTACTAATGGTGCAATTCAGAAATTAATTTATGTTGTCCATTTAAATGTGTCATTATTAATCAATTTAAAGGAAAGGCCTGTGAGGCAGCACCATCTGAACTGACTTATGTTGCCAGAGGAATCTCCCTGCCCCTTCCTTTCTAGAAAACACATCATTCCTGCCACCTGTGAGTTGAACCTTGAGCTGCTCTGGCATCCCTGATAGAACACAAAAAAAGGAATTCCTCAGGCCTGACAGACAGGCCTATCCTTGATGTGTTTCCCTAGGTATGGGGCACTGACAGGGTGCTGCAAAAAATTTAAGGCTGGTTTTTGAATTTTTTTTTTTTGGGGGGGGATGTATTTATTTGGATTCCTGGCCTGGAATTCAAATTCCACACTAAAGAGGCAACACACAGAAAGAGGATGCCGTCTCCAGAGGGTGTTTTGGTCCTGACTTCCTAGCAAGTCTTGGCCAGTTCCTGGGGTTTAGCACACCATGGGCACCCCAAATGGGTCAGGGTGGGGCAGCTGTCTCAGGAGGGTGATAATTAAATTGTCACAGACCTGATTATCTTCTTTTTACTGCTTTATTTCAGTGGGAAGAGGTAATAAATTGCACAGGTCTCTTCTTTTTTTTTGAGTAAGGCTTGTCCTAGGCTGGAAAGGGGAGGTCCTGGACCAGGCAGTAATTAATGAATAAACTAAAAAGCACTCCTTGAAACACTGAGGATTTCAGAAGGGCACCTCTTCCCATGTCCAGGCTTTCCCCTGGCAGGCAGGATCCTGATGGAATGGTTTCCACTGTGCTCCTGTCTCCAGAAATGCTGCACACTCCCCTCGGTGCTCCCTGGAGCAAATGGCAAGGCTGGGCACTTGGGAGGACAATCTGCTGAGGGATCAAATCCTCTTTGGGCTGCTAGGATAAGGCTGGGATAGCCATTCCTTTCCTGTATTCACGGGATCACAGAAGGACAGGGAAGGAAGGGACCTTAAAGCTCACCTTGTGTCACCCCCTGCCATGGGCAGGAACACCTTCCACCACCCCCAGCCCCATCCAGCCTGCCCTTGGACACTGCCAGGGAGCAGCCACAGCTTCTCTGGCACCCTGTGCCAGGGCCTCCCCATCCCCAGAGTGAAAAATCTTCTCCTAGTATCCCATCTAACACTGCCCTCTTCCCGCTGGAAATCGTTCCCCTTTTTCCTGTCACTTGCAAACAGGCTCCCTCCATCTCTCTTGTGATTTCATTGCCATTTTGATGGTACCCCAGTGTAAAAGAGAGGGATGTGAAGGTCTGGAATTGCAGAGCCTACTCTGTATCTGTATTTGTAGGCATTTCTTTCCTCTTTGCCCCCTCCCCTGGAAGCAAGGCTCACGTTTAGCATCTGCTGCAGCAATAACCCTTCTTTATTAGGCTTGGAAAAGTTTAGACATGTGCCCATGATAGAGCAAAGCCTTTATCTGGCTTAAAGGGTTTCAGATTAGTTTCATGTTCTTCCTCACTGTTTTGTTTTTCAAGCCAATTACTGCCCTGCTGCCCACACCAGCCACATTCCAGCCTGGAAGTTCTCTGTCGAGCTAAAATCCTTTCCCAGTGAAACACCAAACAGAGAGTGAGCAGCAGGCTGCAGAATTAATCAAGGGACCGTTTAGCACCTGCAAATAAATACTTGTATCTGAAGATTTTTAGTTGGTTGTTTGTTTTTTTCTTTTCCTACATCCCTGGTTGCTGAGCAGAAGGGCTGGGGAGAAGCTGCCGAGGTTGAACAATGGGATTTGACTTCAGCAGATGTGGGAGTGTTCTCCCCCTCCCTGGCTGGGGCTCACCAAATCCTGATGGAAGGAGGTCACCCAGGCTGGGAGGTGGTGGCAGCATCCCTCTGCCCAGCCTTTATCAGCACTCCTGTGCCCAGGGGTGATAACAGGAGTTCAGGTCATCCTGGCTGGCGCCTTTCTGGAGCCAGAAAGAGCCAGAAGATACCAAAACCTCCAGCTGGTCCCTGGAAGTTCCTGCACTCAGAAATCAGTGAGGTTGTGTGATTTCTACCACAGCCCATTTCTTTCAGACTCCATCAGCCAGGAGATAACCTTGGCTGGGCTCTGGAGGCTTTGATGTGGGAGTCAAACCTTCATTCTGTGCTAAGCAAAAGGGAAAACAAGAAGCTATAAAAAATGTTTGTATATATAGCATCCAAAAGCTTTTTGCTTTCTCCAGTGTGGGAATCGAGAAGGAAACATAAAGCCAAGTTAAAAACCTTGACTTGTTTAATGCTGGTTATCTCCACCCAATTTTCAGAATCCTTGTGCTTTTTAGGATGAGAAGAAGGCAGTCTGGGGCACTGGCAGCCTGATTTTTATTACTTTCCCTCCTCCTTCCTTCTATGCTCGTTCAATAACCTCAGAATCCATCTTCTGTGGGGTTTTTTTGGTGCCCTGGACTTGCATGGAGTCATGCCACGAGTTTTTATTCATCTGCTGACAGCAGCCCCTTAAAAGTGAGCTCTAGGTCCTTGATTTCCTTTAGTGCTACGAGCTGTTGAATTTTGGATGGCCCTCACTCTGGAGTTTCTGCAGAGCTGGATTTAGTGCCATCCCTGGCAGGGGAACACGGGCCCTTTATAACCCAAAAACCTTGGGTTCTTGTGACTCTGCAGATTCTTTTGTAAAACAGCCCTGAAAGGGTGAGTTAGGGATGGAGCAGGGTTTTTCCCTTGCCCTCATTTCTCTTGGTCCCTGTTGTTTTCCTTTTCCTGGTCTGGAGGATCTCATCCCAATTTCCCTCACTTTTGTGGGGTCTGTGGATTGGAAGCTGAATCCCTCCCTCCTCTAGAAGAGATCCAGAGACCCCTTGAGCCTTCTGTGTCATGCTGGCACCCCTTTGTCCAAATTATAGAGTCTCAAGAGCCTCATGCACCCCCAGCCTTGGCAGCTGCCCCTCATTTTGCTGTTTTTTTTTTAATTCTATTTTTTTTTCCTACTGCAAATCTTATTCCCACATTTTAATAGCCTGAATTAAGGGTCTCAGCTCTAATTTTCAAAGTACAGCCCTGGGCAGTCACGTTGATAACACCTGCTGGGTTAAATATTGCACCTGCTCCATCCCTGCCTCCGTGACGTGGAGGTCAGTCATGATGCTACATGGAAAATGGAAGTATTCCCAAAATTGTGGTACCAGCTCCAGGCCCCTGGAGAGAAAGGGGGCTGCTGCTGTTCCAGGCTTCCAGCAGAAATCTCTCCAGGGGTGGGGGATGTATGAAGAGGTAAACCTTGGCTAAAGGAGCTTTGCAAAGTGGGTTTATATGCATTGATTGTTACAGTGACAATGTTAGTGAATGAACAAGGCCATCAAAGGAGATTTCCCATTCAGGAAAGAGGGGGAAATGGGGGAAATGTATTTATAGAAAATTCTCAAAACCTGACGGAAGGTTTACATAGTGTATGCAAACTTTGAGATAAGAAATGCTGACTTAGAAATGCCACGGAGCGGGACAGACATCGTGGAGGGAAAAATGGAACCAGAAACAAGTTTCAAAGGATGGCCTTTCAAAAAAGACTGGATACTTTGGAGAAATAGAGCTATGAAAGATGCATTGTAGTGGGAGCCAGGAGGGGTAATTTTAGATGTTGCCTTTAAGATATTAAGCATGGTGTGGCAAAAGCTGATAGGCCAAGAAACACTTATAATGTACTTAGGAAATAGTCGGCTTCTGACTGTGATGGTGTGAATTATAACATCTGTATTGTCTCACCCTTCACATGAGACTGAAAATGGAATAAAAGCTTTTAAAACACCTCTCAGTGTCCCCATCTCTGGGTCAAAAAAGGGCACAGTCCAGCAAGAGAGGAAGCAGGAAACAAACCCCAGCAAGCCCAGCCTGGGAAGTGCCTTGCAGGGGAATTGAGCCTGGATCAGCAGGAGCTGCACCTCTTGACTCAGCAGCTCTTCTGTGCCTGGCTTTATGGTGCAGGTGGGTTTATGGTCCTTGCTGCCCATCTGTCTCTGTGGTTCTGTTAAACCGAGCGAGGGATGCAGCCCTGCCCAGCCAGGAGGTTTTGGGATTGCTGCAAGGAGCAGCTCTCCACAGATCCTGTCTCCCCCTCATCCCATGCCAAGCCCTGGTTACAGCTCACGGGTGCAGAGCAGAGCCCCGTGGCAGGAGGGCTCAGGGCAATTTGCTCCCTCCGTGAAGCTAGTCCCTAAAGATGGTAACTGGTTTAAGACCTGAAAATAGGATTTTTTAAATGCATTCCAAGCCATTTCTTTCCCTCCTTCTCCTTGTAACAATCCACGGGTAATTAGTTATTAGGTTAAAAATAAAAATAATTTAAGTATCATTTCTTAATTAAATAATTTAACCTGAAAAAACCTTATAACAAAAAAAATAGTTTACTGGCTGTGGTAACTATTGCTCATAACTCCTCATAGCTCTTGCCACAAACCAGTTTTCCCACTCCCCAGGTGCAATATTTAACCCAGCAGGTGTTATCAACGGGACTGCCTGGGGCCATACCCTGAAAATAAGAGCTGAGACCCTTAATTCAGGCTATTAAAATGTGGGAATAAGATGTGCAGTATGACCAAAAGAAAAAAAAATAAATCTCAGCCTGAAAATGGGTTGACACATGGAAAAGGAGGAGTCCATTGTGAATGTCCATTAGGACAGGGCTGTCCCCTCCCTCATCTTCAGGATGGGTGAGTGTGAGACACCACAAAGCCTCACACACAGTAATAAACTGGGGAGCAGGAGGCAGGTGGGGGAGGCTAGAGAGGATGTCTGGGGAGCACATCCCTAATTCCCTTCCTCAGACAGCTCAGGTCCTTGAAGGCTGTCTATGTTTGGAAAGACAGGTGCCTGCTAAAGGAGACAGGACCCTCCCCTGAGAGGGAGAATGCAAACCCTCCCCACCCCTCCGAATTGCTGTGAATTTTAAATTAAGGGGCTCTCAGGCAAAAAATATGGGAGCAGGAAATAACAGTTCTTTAATAGGGAAGGAAAAAATAAAATGATAAAATTAAACAATGCAATACACTAGAACAACATTGTCAGAGTCAGAACTCAACCTGACACCCTGTGGGTCAGGGTGTTGGCAGCAGTCCAGTTGGAAAAGGGCTGCAGTCCTCCTGGAGTGTCAGGCATGGTTCTGTTGGAGCAGGGCAGTCCTGTAGGAAAGGGGTGCATTCTTCCTCCACAGATCCGTGGAAGTAGCAGCAGCTGCTGTTCCTCTGGGGAGTCCAGTGGAGAAGAGCCATGCTGGTGTGTCAGAATCTCCAGATTATATCTGGGTAGGAATGCTTGGCTCCTCCCTCTGGGCGGAGCATCTCACAATGGGATGTTATAGTTCTTATCAGTCATGTGCTGATAAGAGGCATTCAATAGCCCCTTATCAGCAGATGTCCCCCTATTGATCATGATCACTCAGGAAGAGAGATAAGGAGAATTGCCCACTTGACACCAGACAACTGCCACACAGATGGCAATAGAATACATCTTGCCTTGCAATCTGGAACAATGGCTCTTCCATTCCAGTGCTGCTCTGGGATTTCCATGGGCTGCTCCTGCTCTCAAGCCAGTCTTTCCCCAGACCTGCTGAGTGCTCAGCTCTCAGCACGACCAGTAAAACCATCAAACCATCTTCCCTGGCTGCTGCTGCTGCTTTTTCTGAGCACAGGGTGTTGGCCAAGCCACCCACTTTATCCCTTCCAGGCTGCTTCCAAGGCAAGGTCCCACTGCAGCAGGGCAGCAGCACGTGGGCTTCCCCTGCTCAGAGGCACCAGCCCCTCTGGCACTGTTTTGGCCCAGCTGCTGATCCTGAACAAAATGAGCATCCTTGGAGCACAGTGGGCGGCTCAGCAGCCAAGAAATGAGGGGTTGGTACAGCAGCTGCCAGGAGCATCAGGCTGATTTGCAGGCCCACAAGTCTGTTGGTGAAGCTCATCTTCCTGGGAGGGCAGAGGATGGCTGGGAGAGGGAGAAATCTGGGAGATGGTTCAGTGGGAAGCCAGCGCCCTTGGAGTGACAGTGATTAATGGGGCATGCTTTGCCACTAAGCAGGCTGAACATGTGGTGGGTGTCTACCAGCGCTTCCTCTGAAGGCACTTATCTCATAAAAATGAGTTCTCCCGTGTGTTTGACAAATCTTGATTGATTTTCACTCCTGCCTTCCTTTCTGGTGGCTGCCTCTCACAAAAATCACCGTGTACGTGGGAGCTGCCTCCAAGACAAAACTGACTCTGAAGCAGGGAGAGGGAGAGCTGGGGACAGCTCCTTTGACATGGAGCTTTTCCTCCTGGCAGCCATCCTGCTCTACCTCCAATGCTAAAGTCCTCCCCTTGCCTTTAGTGCTCTCCAGCTCTACCTGTCAGCCAATTAAGCTGCATCCTTGGGAAAGTTTTAGCACAAGCTCACTGCAGTGCAGCTCTTCTCAATGCCAGCACAGCGGAGAAGGGACTTGCAAAGGGATGGAATTACAGAGGGACACAGCAGAACCTGCAGGAACACCACTCAGTGTCTATGAATGATGAAAAAACCCTTTTTTATTAAGCACAGGTAGTCTGAAGTTCAGAGGCTGGGAAGGGAGAAGTCGGAGAGATGGGATCACCTTCCACAGGCAAGGTGTGAATGTGCATCCAGGGAGATGTTCCCATCTGAGGTCAGAGCATTCACAAGCAGCCTATAACCAGGAAAAAATAAAATCACAGAATCCCAGTGTCACTGTCATATATTCTGGAAAAATCCCTTCGCCAGGATTTCTTTTGGGAAGCTGAGAGGCCTCAGAGAAGAATGAAAACAATAATTATGTGATTTGCTTCTCCTGTGTTTTGCTGCTTTGGAATGTGGTTTGGAGACTGTTTATCCAACAGGTGAATTGTTTTTACTCAATGACCAATCACCATCAGTTGTGTCGGGATTCTGGAAGCAGTCACGAGTTTTTCATTAGTGTCTCTTAACCCTTCTGTCTGTATCCTTTCTCTATTCTTTAGCAGAGTTTAGTTTAGTATTCTTTAAAAGAATATAATACCATAAATTAATAAATTAGCCTTCTAAGAACACGGAGTCCGATTCATCAATTCCTCCTTCGTCCTGGGGACCCAACAAATACCCCACCCCAGAACAGACTGGGTTGGAAAATGTCATCTTGTCCTATCCCCCTGCCATGGGCAGGGCACCTTCCTCTATCCCAGGGTGCTCCCAGCCCTGTCCAGCCTGGCTTTGGACACTGCCAGGGATGGGGCAGCCACAGCTTCTGTGGGCAACCCGTGCCAGGGCCTCACCACCCTCACAGGGAGATTTTTTCCTGATATTTATCCTAAATCCTGTCCCTCCAGGCAATGCTTATTGATGGCAGTGTTTTATGTAAGTATATAAACCACCTCACAGTTTATCCCAGGGAAGAGCCTTGTGATGCAGTAACAACCCAGATTATCAATATTGAGGTTGTTGAGGTTGGGACTGATGTTATTTTGTGCTTAGGTTTAAATGCTCATTTTTTTAAAATCTATGTTAGAGTTTTCTAGGCAGTGAGTCTTGTAGTATTTCATTAATAAGGTATGAAATGGTTAACTATTTTTAATAAGGTTTTTTCAGGTTAAATTATCTAATTCAGAAATGATACTTAAATTATTTTTATTTTTAACGTAATAACTAATTACTCCAAGTCTGCAATGAGGACTTTCGCGTTTAATTATAAAACACTACTTAAATTTATGAAGAAGAAGGACTAGTTTTTGTTTTAAACTTTCATTTAAAAAATATTACTATATTCTAAAACTCTTAAGTTTTTTATTTTGTGATACTACACACTTCTAATTAAACTACAACTCGTAACTTTAGTGTTATTAATTAATTCTGGAAGGCTTTTTAATGGTTTTAGGTTAAATGTAGTGGGTTTTTTTGGAGGGTTAGAGCTTGTTAGGGTAGGAAGTTTAAGTTTCTCAGTATCTAGAACTTTAATTTGCTTTGTCTGTCTCTTTCCACCTCACCTGAAGCTCATCTACCTCTGTGTTATCAGGCTGCCCCCATGAACAGAGAGCTCCTTTTCAAACCCCAGCCCTCCCAGATGAGTTTCAGGCCCTCCAAGTCCTGAGATAGGGGCAGCAAAATGCAGCATTTGCAAAGCATTCTTCAAGTGATAAGCAATTCAGAGGTGGAGTACCCTCTCTAGGAAGATGTAGCCAGGGAAATTCCACCTCCAGCAATGGAGAGATACACCTGGATCCACTTAAATGAAAGGCTCTCATTAGGCAGGCTTAATTGGGCTGCCTTGCTTAGCCCACCTGTGAGCAGTTTTGTGGCTGCAGGAGCTTTTAAAAGCAGGAGCGAGGCACGCCTGAAGTTTTTTGTTGATTTCTTTTTCTTCTTCGTCTTCTTTTTTGTCTTCCTTGTCTTCTTCTTCCTCTTCTTCTTCATCGTCTTTATCTTCTTCATCGTCTTTATCTTCTTCTTTGTCTTCTTCTTCTTTGTCTTCTTTTTCCTTTGTCTTCTTCTTCTTCCCTGTTTTCTTTTTCTTCTTCTTCCTCGTCGTCTTCCTCGTCGTCTTCCTCGTCGTCTTCCTCGTCGTCTTCCTCGTCGTCTTCTTCGTCGTCTTCCTCCCCTTCTTCCTCCCCTTCCTCTTCCTCTTCCTCTTCTTCTTCTTCTTCCTCCTCTTCCTCCTCTTCCTCCTCTTCCTCCTCTTCCTCCCTTTCCTCCCCTTCCTCCCCTTCCTCCCCTTCCTCCCCTTCCTCCCCTTCCTCCCCTTCCTCCCCTTCCTCCCCTTCCTCCCCTTCCTCCCCTTCCTCCCCTTCTTCCCCTTCTTCCCCTTCTTCCCCTTCTTCCCCTTCTTCCCCTTCTTCCCCTTCTTCCCCTTCTTCCCCTTCTTCCTCTTCTTCCTCTTCTTCCTCTTCCTGACGTTTTTCCTGCTTTATTCTGGAAGCTGAAGTGGGAGGAAGCTTGAAAACTTGGGATGGGAGGTCGGCAATGTTTGGAGCCTATGGATGCAGTTGGAATTTCTCAGAGGGGGCTGCTGCTCTTAAGGAATTCTTCTGTTTTGACTCGAGGTACACGAGCAAGCGAAGAGGCTGAGCCAGCTGCAATGTTTTTTGGAGCTCTCCAGGGCTAGGAGCTGGCAGTCTTTCCTCTCACAAACAAATGCTTTTGGGAATGAGCTTGGATCTGGGGTGCTCTGTTGCAGGATGCAGATGAAACAGCGCTCATTCCTGTATTTCTAGAAGGGATTAAATGAAACACGGACTGAGAGACACTTATCTGAAGAGATAAGGCTCCCCAGTAGCACAAAACTTCTTTAAAGAAAGCACTTTGTGGGTGAGCAGGGCTTTTTCTGGGCTGTGGGGGTGACTTTGGGCTGCTGAGTGTTGGCTGGGGGGGAAAACTCCACAGATGGAGACCGGAATGAGAACAGTCCACTGGTGTTTGGTGGTCCTGTGAAGTTGTGAAAAAAGCTTGAAATGCCAGGTTGGACAGGGCTTGGAGCAGCCTGGTCTAGTGGAAGGTGTCCCTGCCCATGGCAGGGGGTCAATGAGATGGGTTTTAAGTTCCATTACTGCCCAAACCCTTCTGTGTTCTTTGATTAATTTTTAAAATGGCTCTAAAAAGTATTAGGGCTGGAAGTATCCCTAAATATCTGTTTTGGTGCTAGGGGCTGCCTCCTTGGGGAGCAGAGTGTGGACAGCTGCCTCAGGTGCTTCTGTGCTCTCCCAAATCTGGTGATGGCCTCGGTTCAGTTTCAGCCCCAAGTGCAAGGTTAGACCCAAGCTGTGGCTGTCACTGCTTTCCTAGGGTTTGGTGATGTGATGCTGATGCTGGCTCAGGTTCCTGGCCTATCCTTCCCCCTGTATCTTCCTCCAGAACTGCAGTAAAAACACTACATGTGCTGTAGAAAGGCTGCTGGGATGTTTTCCAGGCAAATGGCTGCAAGGAAGAGCAGCTCTCTCTTTCCTTTTTAACTCTGCTTCTCCTGAACTGTGTCACAAAATCCATTAGATAAGCTAAATTTCTTCATGCTGTGGATCGTGGTATTCTGCTTCCCTGTGGAACTGTGGGTCTGACAAATGAGTGGTAATTTCTGCCCATCCCCTGCACGGGGACCAGCAAATTATGACTCTGTGGCCACCACTGAGGGATGGGTTTGGGGGAAATGAATGTGGATGCTGCTGAATTTTACTTGTTTAGGTGTGGGAGCTTTTACAATGTTGGACACAGCTGGGGGTTTTCACCTGTCTGGGGTTCGAGGCAGAGCCTTGCATCTTTTCATTGCTGGTTTCCTGGCTGCTTGTCCTTGTTAAACTCATTTTGTGGAGCCTCCCATCCCTGCTCCAGACGCCACTGCAGATAATGGGGTCGCCTGTGTTTGCTGAGGTTATCACAGCCCTGCAGTGACCAGGCCAGACTGTTTGCAGCTGCATGTGGCTTTTTTTAATAAAAAAAAAGGACCCCTCTTGTGCAGCATCAAGCTACCAATGCAAAACCCGTCTCGCTG
This sequence comes from Fringilla coelebs, assembly GCF_963513975.1. Classification (NCBI taxonomy): domain Eukaryota; kingdom Metazoa; phylum Chordata; class Aves; order Passeriformes; family Fringillidae; genus Fringilla; species Fringilla coelebs. The sequence continues at coordinate 3,138,108 of NC_140066.1, read as the reverse complement.
CCGGTGACAGACTAATAAATTGAATTTTCCTACAGGAGCGGGCTACCTTCTCAACCATGAATACCCATGTGATCCCAGCCATGAAAAGGGGCATTCAGAATCAAAGGTGGAGAAATCTTTTCATTAAAGAAAGGAACCTCCAGTTGGACTGGCTGTTGCTGTCTCTTCCCTGCTGCCCCCAGAGAGCTCTCTGCGAATTCCCCTCGGAGCAGCTCTGTCAGTCTGCGGTACTCGGGGCGGCGCTCGGGATCATTTATCTCCAGTTATTTCATTTCTGCTGGTTTCTGAGCTAATAACAAGAGATGAGGGCTCATCTCCTGCTCTGGGCACCTTCCCATCACTTAACTAACAATTAATAAGCCAGATAATGGAGTGTTTCTCCCACACAGGAATAAACACTGACTCTATTAAACTGCGGCAGCGCAGCATCTCCAATCTGTTCAGAAACTGCAGCCAGTGCACAATCCCGTGCCCTGCTTAGAAGGAGCTGTTTTCCCCAGCCTGCCAGATGAAAACTAGGCTCAATTTATTGTTTTCCAGGCTGGATGGGTGAAAAGTTTCTTGGATTGAGGGACCCTGCTCCAGCAGCGTTGTCACCCACAGTGTTGCCCCGGGAGAACTGGGGCCATCCCACCTCTCAGGGATGCTATGGAGAAAGGGACAGTGGGAGCCCATCCCTGGGAGCTGGTGGCTGGGTTTGTTTGCAGTGCACTTCTTTAATTGCTGGAGCATAGGAAGTGCCTGTTTATTACAGTGTGTGTGCACCAAAGTAAATACATTAACTCCACATAAACATTTCCTTGCTGAAAAGCCCCTAATTAAGAGTTCTCGCCAGCAGGCAGCCAATTACTTATCTCAGCAGCTTCTTGTGTCCCCTGGCCTTCACCCACGGCCTGGAGGTCCTGAGGGAAGGCTGGGACCTGCAGTGTGTCCCAGAGGAGGAGGAGGAGGATGGGGATGAGGGTTTCCCTGTGCTGCTGGGATGGCCAAGGACAAGACCTGTGTTCCTGTGGCCAGCCCCGTGTCCTTCCCTCATCCTGTAAACCCCATATGTGAGCCACAGGATGTTGTGTGAGATGGGGAAAGCCCTTGCAATGTGGATTCACCACACTGGAGTGGCCAGCACTCCCCTGAGGTCCCCCTGTGCCACCAACCCTGCAAAAACCAGGCCACAAGGTCCCTCAGCCTGTGGCTGTCCTCCAAAGTAGCCTTTTCACCTCCCTCCTCCTCCTCCTGCCCCTGACTCTTGGAATTGTTTCACCTCCATCTGTCCTTTCAGAGACCAACCCCTGCAGAATATTGCTGGTGGCAGTGCAGATTTTTGGCATCCAGAAGTGTGCCAGACCACTGGGCTGCCTTTTGGAGAGATCAAATTATTCCTGTGGCTGTAGAATCATGACACTAGCCTTGGGGGCTGGAGGGAGTGGGTAGTCATGAGCTGGAAGCTGCCCCTTGTGTGAAGTTTGGGATTTCTGGAGATGTTATCTTTTATATCTATCACCAGCCAGGTTGCTTTTCGTTTTGTTGGAGTGTTTTTCTTGTCTAGATTCTTAGAGAGCAGGACCTCACTTCAAGGCAGGAGGGATGATGAGAAAGATAGATGAGCCCAGACACTTGTGCATTACAGATCTCTTTGAAATGGAGGAGTTCCAATTTTTCAGAGCCAACGCCCTGTGCATTTGTACGCAACAATTCTCTCCGGGCTGGGTAGAAATTGGGAGTTCCCTGATCCGTGGGGGAAAAATCTCTGCTGGGTCTGGTTTGAATTGTGCCAGAGCTGAGCCTGGCTTTAAGTCCAGAGGTGTTTTTCCAAAGCTGTGGAGTGGATAGGCATCAAAAGCCATGCCCTTTGTTAAAGGGCTGTGTTGCTGTCCCCATTTAGTGGGGACAATCCCTGTGGCAGCAGCGGGGTGAGAGATGCTGGCCTCGAACAGGAAACCCCTCTGTGCACACCCATTCCCAGGATGGGTGGAAAAGCAATAAAATTACCCAAAGCAAAATCACTTAAGCTGACTAAATGCACTCTGTGCTTTCCCACCTGGGGGTGTCTCATCCCTCAGGCACCCCTTCCACTGAAATTCCTGGGACTGACTGACATGACATGCCAGGTACAGGTTAGGCAGGAAGGGCCTTTCTCCTCCTTAGAAGCAAAGAAAAGTGAAATCTGCCTGTCACTTCTGTGCTTTTAGCACTTCTGTTGAGAATTAAGCAACAAACAACCCAGGCACAAGAATTGTCCAGCGTATTTTGGTCTTGGCCATGGTTCCAACATCCCTGTCTTGTTCTGGTGTCCAGCTACTGAGGGACCTGCTCTCATTTTCACCTTTTATCCCGTTAGGGCACTTTTAAAGGAGTGATTATTTATGTTCTCATGGCTAGCATCTGATCCAGGGGGAGAGGAGCTGCTCTCTGCATTCTGTGGCATCCGCTGGGTCATCACTGTGGGAATGCAGCCTCACATCAGCCAGTGCCAAGGGGCTAAAAATCCTCACTTGAAGGTGCTGAGCCTCCTCCTGCTCCTCAGAATCTTTGCCTGAGCAAGAAGTGCTCCTGCATGGACACCACAGCAAAGCAATAGGCTCTGCCTGTGCAGACCCGGGCTTAAAAATGGGCTTTAGCCAAAAAGGGACTGGTTAAAATAAATCTTTCCTTGCTGGCTGTGACCTGGATGCTCTGTCTGATGAGACCCCAGTGGTCTTTGCTAGTGGAGCAGCAGCTCTGGCAGGTGAGCAGGCAGAAAAAAGCTGTGCTGAGACTCTCTCATCGTCCTCCCACATACATCAATGTCTCGTGCCTGTGAGGAACTCTTGGACAAAAAAAAAAAAAAAAAATTAAAAAAAAAAAATTCCCCTTGCACACAGAGCACTGACAGATCTGGATTGTCTGGAGAAGATGAAATAATTTATAAGCTTTGGTTTAATGTTCCTGTTTCCTCTTTTTTTTTTTTTTTTTCCTACAGCTGCCACCTCCCCACCTTCTGTCACTGTCGTCTAAATGAATTTACAAGGAAAAGAAAATACTTCTTGTTAATGTTCTCACACAAACGAAACATTAGCCAGGGTGACAAAAAAGAAAATAATTGATTGTGAAAGCAAACCTCCTCTGAGACAGTCTGAGCATTATCAGGAGCAGCCTGGGAGAGGGACTGGGGGGAAAGGGACAGGGGAGGAGGAGAACAGAGCAGGCTGGAACAGCAAATGTAGCATTTATGATAATTATCCACGTTTTAATCCTCGTTTCCAACCAAGCATTCACTTCCTTTAATTAGTTCTCGATTAGAAAGAGATTATCTAATAAATTGTACAAATAAAGAGCAGGTTATCTTTGCAGTATTCCTGCACACCGAGTTCTGCAAGGATGGGGACACGGGGATGGGGCTTGAGAGGGACATGAGCATGGAAAACCTTGTTTTCTTTTTTTCTCATTTCTTCGGCTGCAAATATTGGCTGTTTCTGGCATTAGCAATGCAGCCAGTGAAGTAAATCCATAATTAAACTGAATTAGCATGTACTTGGAAGTTGTACATGCACAGACACAAAGAAGGTGCCTGCTTGGAGCATTTCCAATATGATTTGCAGGGGAGGTGGTGGTGGTGGTGATGGGGGGGAGAGCAAATAAAACCGTGCAGTTTAGTTAAAAAGCACTTTTGCTGAAATTCACTCTCAATTTTTGTGCTAAGAGAATGCAACGTGGGGCTTCCTGGGTGGCTGGATGAACAGGGCCCCCTCAGTTTACCAGGAAATCTTTGGAAGTCACCTCTCAGCTGGCCTCTGTGTGTGTCACCTGGGTGATGCACACTGGAAGCTGTGAGAGGTGGGTGTTGGAAGGTAAACCAGCATTTCTGCCCTTCAAAGGACAAGCCCTTAACCTTACACCTTGCCCAAAATCTCAGGTTGAGGCAGCAGGTTCATCTGCAGCCCCCTGTTAGCTCCTCAGCTCTGGTAATAAACTCCTCAGACAAATGTTGTAATTAAAGCCTTTCCTAAATTAAATTTCCCCAGAATACGTCTACCAAAGTTTGGCTTCTCTCCTTTAAAGTCAGACATAATCTTGAAAAATGAGGTCACTGATTTTTTTTTTCCCTGACTGAACATTTGAGAATCAAGCTTCCATTGCCCTGGAATTCCATACCACCAGTCAAGTCCTTTCCCCCACCTCTCCAATACCTTACACTTCATCTTGCTGCACAATGAAATCAGACTGTACCTGACATTTCCCACCACATTCTGTGTCTGATATTTTAACTCTCAATTTGGATTAAAATTTAGCTTAATTGTGCCAAATCATCCACTGTGTGCTGTTTTGCCAGGTTCTCAGAGTCGGTGGGAGCCACATTTTCCTGGGATTTGTCTCGTGCTGTCTTGACAAGGGAGGAGAGATTTTGGAGATCCCAAGTTGGTGACAGATAAATCAGCCTGGGCACTCCATTGTGTCACCTCTGGAGGTCAGGCCCATGGTTGGGTGGTGTCCTCCAAGGTGGTGTTGGATGGAATAAAGGTGTTAGCTTCTCTCTTCAGTTCTAGTAATGAATTACCTGCACTGTTTTGGCAGGTGCTCAGAGTTGGTGGGACCCATATTCTGATGGGATTTGTCTCGTGGTGTCTTGACAAGAGAGGAGAGATTTTAGAGATCCCAAGTTGGTGCCAGATAAATCAGCCTGGGCACTCCCATCGTGTCGCTGGGTGGTGTCCTCCAAGGTGGTGTTGGATGGAATAAAGGTGTTAGCTTCTCTCTTCAGTTCTAGTAATGAGTTACCTGCACTGTTTTGGCAGGTGCTCAGAGTTGGTGGGACCCACATTCTGATGGGATTTGTCTCGTGGTGTCTTGACAAGGGAGGAGAGATTTTTGGAGATCCCAAGTTGGTGCCAGATAAATCAGCCTGGGCACTCCCATCGTGTCACCTCTGGGGGTCAGGCCCATGGTTGGGTGGTGTCCTCCAAGGTGGTGCTGAGGGGCTGGAGGAGCCCAGGATGGTGGTGTTGGAAGGAATAAAGGTGGGGCTTGGCAGAAGCAGGAGTGAGAGGCTGGGAATTGCCTCCCTGGGTCTGTCAGGGAGCCGCAGACAAGGACGTGTGCCCAAAGTGACCTCCCCATCGATCCAGACGGTCAATAGGCAGCTACTTAAGAGCAAAGTTCCGTTTTCTTTCCTTATTTCCATTTCTTCTTCTTCTTCACTTTAATTATCCAGGATAGATAAGCAGCTGCGGGCCAATTAGAAAACAATTACCCGCTGTAATCAATGCTGGTGTGGAAAAAGGGTGGGCATGAGCGTAAAAGCTCAAGAAATGCCTTAAAACACAGCTCTGAGGTAACACTACCCACGACTCCCCATCCTTGAAAGCCCTTTGCCTTAACTTCCCCAAGGTAAAGAGCCAGAAATGTGAGGAGTTTCAGCCAGGGGAAAAAAAAAAGCCAAGCTCAGTGAAAAAACTATGGAAATGTTCGGACCCTTCCAAAAGGATTTCAGGGTAAGGATGGGGACAACAGCTGTGTGATTTTTGAGCAGGTTTTTCTGTTTTTCTGTTCTGCTTTCACCTGGGAGAAAACAATCCTAAATTTTATACAAGCTGTTGTTACGGGCTCTGCACTGGCTGTTACCATCCACCAATGAGATCTGGTGGTCATAATGGATGGCTGGATGAAAATATCAACTCTGCTCTCAGTGCCAATCAGAGGCAGTGTCTAAAATGATAGGAATTACTAGGAAAACAAGGAACAAACCAGTAAACTGTGTCTTGCTGTGACAGAGGCTACATGTGTGCCATGAGTGGCCTGCCACTGACTCTGGCAGGGGAGGGAAGGGTGGGGAAAGGTTTGGGGAGAGGCAAGAAGGATGATGAAGGTGTGGAAGTGGTTCTTGCATGGGACAGCTTAAAAGGGTAGGTTTTTGGAGCTCCCTGCCCTGTGTGCTAAAATCCTTCTGAGATCCATAGGAATGACCCAGCCCAGGGGCTCCTTGTTCATCCCAGGATGAAAATGTCTCCCAGGAACACTTCCCACAGAACTTTCTGCTCTCTTTTTCCCAAGCTGGGAGGGGGCCTGAAAGGGGTTATTTCCACAGGGCTGCCACCAGGAAAATGCACCCTAAGAGCCTTCCCAGACATGGGGAACCTGGGTAGCTCTCTGATGTCATGCAAACCAAAGCTGGTGATTTCTTAACTGTGTTTGGGATAGGAGGCAGCACAGCTGGAAAAAAATGGGATATTTCTGAGCTAGGAGCTCAATGTTCTGGTCCTCCTGGCCGTGGCAAGCACTTGTGCTGTGTTGTGTGACCCACAAAACGAGGAGTTTATGTTCACAGCATTGGGCACCTGGTTTTACCTGGGTGCTGAGAGCCTCCAGGGGAGCCTGAAACCTCTGAGCTGTGGGTGGATATCTGGGAGAGCCTGCTCCAGACTCTGCTGGGGGTTCTGGAGCTGCTCCTGCAGACCCTGTCCCGGTGTGCTCCGTGGGACTGGGCTGGAGAGGAGCCACCCTGGCATCCATTCCTTCATCCCAGCACTGCTGAGGCCAGGCTGGTGAGGGGAAAGGAAAGGGAAGCAACTAGCTGAGATGGGGTAGAGCCCCTGCAGACTTTCAGGGCTAGTTTGGTTACCCTGAAGGAGGATGGGGTTGGCTCAGCCAGGCTGAATTGTCTCCTTGTGACAAAAAGCAGAACCCCTGCTTGGAAGTGTGGGAGGAATGAGCTCTTCTCCCATTTCCCTGGCAGGTGAGAAGCTCTCAGGGTGGCTTTCTCCTCTCTCCCTGGTTTTGTGCCAGCCCTGCCAGTGCAGTGGCAGGTAAGTGGCAACGCAGGTGCCAAAATATCTCTGTGTGAGCAGCAGGTGGATGAGCAAAACTGAACTGTCTGCAGTCCTGGAGGGCCTGGATGTAGAGAGATTTCCAGCAGTCATCAGCAAAAGAAGAGCAAAAGGTGAATTTTCTCCATGGCTGCCAGCTCAGTCTCTCAGTTTCTCCTCTCCTCACGGTGTGTTTCTCCAAGGAATGCAATCCTGGCCGGCTCTGAAACCAGAGAGAGGGATGCTCGGCCTGGCGCTGCACTTGGCAGAGCTGCTGGGGAATTAGAAATAGCAGCATTTCCCTTCCACATTTAATCTCTCCCTGATTTCCTCTGATGGCCACCAATATTTCTGCTTCATTATATATGACATGCAATAACAAAAGTGGGGCTTTTTCTGTGAAATATTAGCTGCATGCCGGCGGTTCGCTCGTAATGAACTGTCTGCGTGGAGATCGCTAACTACGGCGTAATTATCGGTGAATAATTCATGGTGAATAATTGAACCGTTTTAGCCCTTTCTGCCCCAATCAGACAGTGACTCATGATTTCTGGGAATTATTCTGGGAGCACTTTAATGGTGCCTATTTCACACGCTGAGGTCAATCAGGAATGTTTGAGGACGGGCTGCGGCGGGAGGATCCGTTCCCGGGCCAGACAGGAACAGGCTTTTGTTGCAGGAACTTGAAAGAGGGGAGATAAAAAAACCCATTCTCTTTTGTTCCAACTTGCTGCTCCGAGCTCTGCTGCCCCCTGAGCAGCTTTGCCTGTGGAATTGGGGAGCTGGAATGTTTGTGGTGAGGGGGATGCATGGGAGCAGAGAGCAGCACATTCCAGCAGCTGCCTTCTCAGCTCTCTCGTCGTCCCAAGCCCACAAACCACTGGCTTTAAACTCATCCCCTTTGTGGATCTGCAAGCACCCCACGGATCCAGGGAATACAGGGGTGAGGAGTTTCCTCCTCCTGTGGATCAGAATGGCACCAGTTTTGAGGGGGGAAGAAAAAGGCTGGTGTAAATGCGCCTCCCAAGCCTTCTGCTCAGAGAATTTTGATCTATTCCCCAATTGCCTTTCGTTGTTCCTGCCTTCGCTCCCCAAAAACATACATGATCTGTCACAATTTATAACCTCCAGTTTAAGGAGAACGGGGCAGACAAATTAATCTCTATAAAAGCTCCTTTTTTTATTGCACTTAATGCGCACCTTTTGCCTTGTGTAATGGAGCTTGCATTCTGGAAAAAAAAAAACTTTGACATCTTCCTATTTTATCTCTTCTTTGGCTGCATGGAGCGTCCTGCCACCTCCATGTGAGCCAGGGCAACTTCCCTTTCTCTCCATCTCCCTTTCAGTGCCTGTTTTGCCCAGACCTGCCCTGTGGCATGTTTAGGTATTGTCCAGCTGCACAGATTTCTGGGATGTTGGTGCTGAGAGGTGGATGGGGCAGCTCCTGTGCATCTGATGTGAAGAATTCCTGTCTGGCACGGCCCCTGCAGCCTCCCCGTGCTTTTCTGCATCCCCCTCCCACCCTGGTGCTCCTGAAGGGGCTGCAGAGCCTCCCCCTGGGGAGCAGAGTCTCCTTTGACTTTGGAGTGTTAGCCTGTAAGAGAGCTGACCTCACCAGGGATCAGGCTTGACCCCAAACTGTTAAGGAAAAAATGCAGACAATCCCACAGCCCCATCCTCTTCCCCTCTGTGCCCTCTCTCCTCCTCTGCAGGACCTGGGAACGTTCAGCCCCGCTCACCCATGGGGGCTTTGAAGATTTGCTGCACAAAAAAAAAAAAATAAAATTGGGGGATGAGGACTTTGAGGACTTTGAGAGGCAGAGGATGATTTTTTAGGGCTTTCTAGGAAAGGAGCACTGCCACTGCAATTACAGGAAGCTTCCTTTCCAAAGCATTTTTGCTATTTTGCTCTCAAAAAGGACCTGAGAATTAGACCCCCTGAGTCCAGGAGAGCTTCACCCAACTTTTGTCAGGGAAATACAAAACACTGTGGGGTTATGGATTTACACTGGGAATAGGGTGGTCTTCAGGGCAGAGGAGGGCTGGAAGCAGAGGGAATCAGGTTCTGTTTTCCTTTGGGAATCTCTGGCTTAAAAAATACCCAGGCAGCAAATGAACTGCCATGAACTGCTTCCTCACTTTGAAGCTGAGGATGTGACTTGCACAGTGCCTGTTTGAGAGCTCAGCTGGAGCTTCCATAATCCAGATCTGGAGAAGAAAAGGGGGGGAAAAACTCCACTAAAACATGAGTTTTATCCTTTTGTATTACTTGATGTGGAAGAAAACTGGTCTGTCAGCACCTCCTGAGGTCCCCACAGTGCTGCTGAAACATGAGATCTGCTTTGAAACCAACTGGATGGAGCTGGAAAAAAGGGCTGTGAGCAGCATTGGGAAATGTCTGTGGCATCCTGCAGCCACTCGGGGGTTAAAGCAATGTTTTCCTCTTTTCCCTGTTCAAAAAAATCCCCAAAATGATGAAAAATGGGAATGTTTGCCCCTATGTTCTGGTCCCTGCCAGTGCAGAATCTCTGGGGAGAGTGAGGAATCAGGTTCCCTGACCCATTGTGGGGTGCAGCACTGCTGGAACATGCAGCCATCCTCCTTGGGAGCTCCACTCCAGGGAAAACCCTTCCCCAGGGAAAATGAAGGCTGGACTCGGTGGGGAGAAGTCCCACCAGGATCTGGGCATGAGGAAGAACAAGTTGGGGGCATTTTTGTCTGGAAGGAGCAAGCTGAAAACCATGGTGATGAAACAGATGGGAAATCCTATGGAAAAGTGAGAAACTTGACAGCAGTTCCAGTGTCTTTTCTCTTTCCACAGCATTTTTTGCCTGCTTGGTGATCCTCTCCAAAGTGATGCAATCCCAGCCCCTCCTTCCAGTGTTGATCAAATGTATCCCAATATTCACGTTCCCAAAATCAAGTTATATCTCCTGGGTGCCTCCTGAGTATTACAGGGACTTTTATTCTCCAAATCAAGGGGAAGAGGGCGCCCAAATGATTTCCCAGGAGGTGAGGGTTCTGTGGATGCTGCATTAGACACTAAAATTACCCACTGGATATTACACAGAGCATGGTGACATGAAAAAAAATTGGCTATTTTCTCTTTCTGAGTAGAAAGAAATTGGCTGTGTGCACTCAGACATGCTCCAGATTTGGATACTGCATCATTGTGAAAGGGATGTGAGGTGGAGAGTATCTGGGGTATTGGTATGTAAATGAACACTTTAATTATTGCAGTCTGGTTGCTGATTTCTCATGTCTGGTGCAGCCAGAGCACCTGGATCCTGTAGGGATGTGGAGGTTTTTTTTTGGATCAGGTGAGCAGCTGGGGACTGGCACATCTGGGCAATGTGTGGAGAATAGCCGAGAAGGAAAAGCAAAATGGGATTTTGGTGCTGTGCCATGAGGCTTTTGATGCCCACTCCTAAAAACTGGAGCTGAGGCAGAGCAGGGGTGCCAAGTGCTCCAGGCAGTCTCTGTGCCTCAGGCAGAGCCTTTCCAGGCCCAATATTGACTGGAGCGTGGCACAGATATCCCTCACAGCCTCCTCCCCGTCCCTGTCCCTCTGCCCTGCTGGGAGGGGGGAAGCCCCCAGCCATGCCAGGGCTTTGCCTCCTCATTATCTCATGGATCCCCCCTGTCTGTGCCCTGGGCTTTAGGCAGACCCCCCCATTATTTCCAATCCCCTTCACTTGTCAAAAGTAATTTGGCCGCTTATTATCGGTCAGATAGAACAGCTCTGGGCTCTGCCAGCCCCGACTGGGGGCTGCTTCCAGACCTTTCTCCCCTCCTGCCCCTCTCCCTGGGCTGAGCTGCTGAGGGGAGCATTCAGCAGGCAGATCCCAGCCCCAATTAGCAGCCCAGGAATTTTAATTAGTCGAGCAGTCAATTATATCAGTGGACACCCTTTGCCCTCTCGCCTCGCTCCCCTCTCTCCCGCTGTCCATGGGCAAAGCTCCCAGCCCTGCTCCGAGCTGCCAGAGGGGCCCAGCTGTCCCAGATCCTGCTGCTGGCCCCTGGGTTTGTCCCCTCTGGGGCACAGCCTCACCCCTGACCTCCCCTTGAACTGGGGCTTTGTGCCAGGGGCAGTCTGAGCGAGAGGGATGCAGGACAGGGAAAAGCTTTGGGCTTGGGCTCCATTCTCCTGCTTGGGTGTTGGGGAGAGGGATGGGATGGGGAGGCTTGGAGAGAGGAGCCTTCCCTTCCCTTCTTATGTGCTTTTGAGGCTGATCTACCTGTCAGCTCTCCTCTGAGGCTGGCTCACAAGCTGGGGCACCAGGGGAGCTGCCAGCTTGTTGATGCTGTCACTTGCCTATCAATGAGAATCCCTTTGGATCTGCTCTGCTATTTCTGTTTTATTTGCTTCCTAAAATTGCCTCCTCTCCCACTCCTGCACTCAGGGCTCTGCTGCATCTCCAAGGTAGCACTCCTGCCCACCACTGCCTTCCTCACCTTGCTGGGGCATCAAAAGCCTGTCCTAAACTGGCTGGCCCTTGCCACTGATTAAAGTCCTTCCTAATTTTGGTGTTTCTTATAGTGTTGTGTTAAGTGTTGCTCTTTTTGCTGTAAGATCAGGCTGCAGTGAGTCTCAAATCCTCACCAAATCATGTCCTCAAGGTGCTGCACCTGCTTTACAACGTGACAGAGCTGGTGACAGGACCCTGCACAGGAATTCCCAAATTCTGGTCATGGTATTAAGGGTCTTGTCCCAGTTCTTTTCTGAACAGCAAATGCCTATTTCTGGGCTGTGAAGCAGCTCGGTCATTCCCTCCTCCATCCCCTCCTCCATCCCCTCCTCCATCCCTTCCTCCATCCTTTCTCCATCCCTTTCTCCATCCCTCCCTCCATCCCTCCCTCCATCCTTTCCTCCATCCTTTCCTCCATCCTTTCCTCCATCCCCTCCTCCATCCCTTTCTCCATCCCTCCCTCCATCCTTTCCTCCATCCTTTCCTCCATCCCTTCCTCCATCCTTTCCTCCATCCCCTCCTCCATCCCTTCCTCCACCCTTTCCTCCATCCCTCCCTCCATCCTTCCCTCCATCCTTTCCTCCATCCTTCCCTCCATCCTTTCCTTCATCCCTTCCTCCATCTTTTCCTCCATCCATCCCTCCATCCCTTCCTCTATCTTTCTCCATCCTTTCCTCCATCCCTTTCCTCCATCCCCTCCTCCATCCCCTCCTCCATCCCTTCCTCCATCCTTTCCTCCATCCCTCCCTCCATCCCTTCCTCCATCCCTCCCTCCATCCCTTCCTCCATCCCTCCCTCCATCCCTCCCTCCATCCCTCCCTCCATCCTTCCTCCATCCCTCCATCATTCCACCTTTACCCCGCGCAGGATCCAACTCTGTTAAAGCCCGGCTTTGTAAAGCCGAGCCGGTGGCCTTTGGGCGCGGTGGCAATTGAGCTGTAGCGACCCGGGCTTATCTCCCGCGGTAATTACCGGGTGTTTGACGGCATTTCGGAGGGGGAACTCCTCTCCCACCGGGAATTGCGGGCTCTGAAAGCAGGGGGGTGTGCACAGATGTGTGGGAACGTGCAGACAATTACCCCGAGCAGCTCGGGAGCTGACTACACCCGGTGGGGAAGGGGTGTTGGAACCATCTGGCTGCACCGAGTGCGATATGGGGAACATCTGCTAGGCACGTGTAAAAATAGGATTATCAGGGGGGAAAAAAAAATAAATGCGACTGTGGAAAGGATGTTTTACCATTCTGCCTTAATCCTCCTCCTCTTCTTCCTCACTGTAACATCAGGGGTTCTCAGGTTGCACTCAGAGTGGTTTTCTCTGTGCATCCAACACGGTTTAATAGCTGTGGGTTTTAATGTGCCTCGAGCACAGGGAAAAGAATAACGGGGTCTGACCTCAATGAAAAGGGGAGGGAAAAGGTTTGGAGGAGAAGGAAACAGTGCTTTGCTGTTGGTCCTTCTCTGTCATGGGTAAAGAGAAAGGGATGACTCCCACACCATGAAGACTCTTCCTCCCCTGCAAGGTGCTTGGCAAGGGACTGAGAGAACCCCCCCAGCTTCAAACCAGCTGGAATGTTAAATTAAAATACCTTGCAGAACCTCAGGTTATTAATACTTTGCAGAACCTCAGGTTAACCTCAGAGATTTCCCAGCAGGGAAACACCAGAAGGATGAAGCGAATCAAGCAGAGAGGAGAAGACCATAGTTAGACAAGGAGAAAAACAGCTGATCCCACGCTTCCCTGACAAGTTTCTCTGTTGCTTTGATTGATCTCTTTGAGGAACAAAGCTCTGCCAGGCTGCCAAGTGTCTTGTGTACCCTGTCAGGCTGGTTTGAGTGCCTCTGTCTATTGTGAAATGCAAGATCTGAGAGGAATGCATCTTGCTTGAGATTTAACTGTGTTCCTTCTGTTTCCATCCTTCCCCGCTGTAAATATTCCAGGATTAGAGGAAAACTGGCTGTTTTGTAACTCCTGGGTGATGCAGAGCAGGACAGGCTTTGCTGGTCACAGTGAGCTGTCAGTTTTCTCACGAAATTAAATAGATGTGATTCACAGGGATGTGGTACAGGCAGCACATTAACCCCCTCCTTAGAAGGATGGACACTGTTCAAACCACAAAAAGACACCCTCCTTCACCCTGTGCCCTGCCTTTTATCCCATGCTGCTGGGAGCAGACCTTTGGATGCCATGAAATACTTTGATTTCCCCTTTGAAAAAGTGAAGCGAGGGAGGGCAGGCACATTCAGCTGCTGGGACTGGTGTTTGCTGCTTTCTGACAAAGAACAGAGAATCTGCTCCACCTGTGGGGGGAAAGAAAAGCTCAGGAGCTCCTAAGTGTGGGCAAAGTGGCTCATTTTGTGCCTGGAGAAGGAGGATGGAGGGCATGTGTCTTCTCTGTCCTCATTCCTCCCTCCTTCAGGGCAGAGATTCCTCTAAACACCCCTGATATGAGATGAGGATCAGCTTTTTTTTTCACAGCAGTTCAGCCTTCACTTAGAACCCTAAATAACAGCCAGGTTCTTTGGGAAAGGCACCACATCCAGCAGCTCTTAATATTGTTGGACTCACTTGAAACTCCTGGCTGTAATGGCTACAATTATGAATTAATGGCCTTAAATTCACCATCAGACCTAATGCCTGCTTCTCCTGCCTGCTTCTTGTTTCCATTCTGCCTTCTCATTGCCGTTCCCCAATTATTTGTCATTAGTCATTAATCTTGAAAGCATCAGCTTTATTTTCTCTTATTTTCCTCCAAGAAACTCTTGCCTGCTCCCAGGTTTTTATTGTTCACTGTTTTCCATCACTCTTTCCCCTGCCTCAATCTAACCAGTTTTGTACTGCTCTAAAAAGTGTTTTTTCCCTTCCACTGGGGGAATAAAGCACCGCAGTGAACGTGCCCAAGAGATGTGTGTGACACAGCTGATGCTGCCAGCACCTGGGGGGTGTTTATGCCCTGCTTACAGCTCAGCCCTCTGGGGAGGGGGCAGCATCAGAGCATTTTTCCATAGAGCTCTACCAATCCCGTCTGTTTTTCCTGATTTTTTTTCCTGTCCCACACTCGGCTGCAGCAGGGGAACCTCCACGGGGTCTTTCTCCAGGACTCTGGCTGGTGTGGAGCTGCTTCTCCCTGCAGAGCCCACATCTCATTAAAAGGCTGGCACAGGTGTTTCTGAGCTGAGATCTTGCAGGAAAAGGATGAAATGATCCAAGGGGGACAAATCTCAGACCTTTGACCAGCGCCTGAAGTGAGAACAAAGAATCAGGTCGCGTCTCAAAGGCTGTAGAAGAGCTCAAAACCACATGAGGGTGTTTAAATTAACACTTCTCTCATTCTGTCACGCCAGATGCAGGTCAGGATGGTCCTCACTGGGGCAGGATGCTGAGAGATGCTGTCCTTGGAGCTGAATGAAGCCTCTGCTACCAGAGCATCCAAATATCTCCCAGCTCTGCATCCCTGTGGGATGCCCTGTGGGAGAGGAGAGCTGTTAGTGAGGAGGGACCCCTCGGGTGGGTCACATCTCCTTCAGTCATCCTTGATCCCACAGTGGGGAGATGTTCCTAGAGATGTTGGAAATCTGGTTCCTGAGAATTTCAGACTTTCTCTGCTGACCCCCAAGAGAACGCTGCTCTTGATCTGAGGCCGTGGAGAAGCTTCCAGAACGGAATGACAGAACTGGGATTGTGGCTGTGGGGTTTGAATAGCAGTGTGCGATATCACATGCTGAAATACTTAGAGTTTAAGGTTTTTGGAGAAGGTTTTAGAGAGTTTTTAAGATTGCTTCCTCCTCCAAGATCTCCATTTGCTTCCTTCACTCTCTTTGAGGCTGACTCCAACGGGTTTTTTTGCCACTCCTGATGTTCTTGTCTTCTTGCTGCTGCCAGGTCTCCTTTCTTCTTCCATCTTTCTCCCCTTGGATCCTGAGTCTTTCCAAGGAAATGGCAGGGGTGTTGATGCTTCAGCTGCTGCTGGCCCCTCTGGTGCCTTCCAGATGGAGAGACTCAGCACTGGTCCAGGTTTTGCTTCTCCCCTGCACACACAGACTGTAGGATGGGGAGGGACTGAGCCAGCAAAGGATGCTCAGGGCAAGAAGTGAGACACTGTGCATCCATCCCATCAGCGTGGAGAAAGTGGAGACAAAGCAGGGGCCAAAAGAAGCCAGTTAAACCAGGCACCTGTCCAACCCCTGTGGGAGATTTTGGCAAAGGTGGCCAACAGTGGCAAAAAAATATTAACTCTGATAGCTGAGCATTCTGTGGCTTTAATTACAGAATTCACCAGGGCTCTGGCAGTACATCCCTGGGAAATAGAGGCTGGGAGAAGAAGGTAAAAAAGAAGATCTGGGCAGCAAAAAATCCCTATTTTATTTTTTAAAATATTTTTTCCCTCAGGGTGGATTTTCCCCCCTGCCTGTACCCCTACTCAATGAGACCAAAGGCACATGGAAAATTTGTTTCAGGGTGGGAGAAAATTGGACATTTTGGAGAGAAGTGAGACAAAAAATTATCTCTCAGGAAGACAATAGGCAATAACAGGAGAGAGTTGCAGGAAGCAGAGAAATGGTGACATTTAGGGAATAGCCTGAAATTCAGCTGGACATGTGACCAACAGGGAAAACAATACCTTTGTGACATTTGGGGACCGACTCCATTACAAACAGTGCTGCTGAAATGTGCCAAACCTTCACGTGTGGCCCCCTTCTCCACTGCTAAATGTGGGGAAAGGGTGGCTGGGAGGGAGAGGGGAGAAAAGGGTTATTTTTGTTTAAATATGTTGGGACTAGAAGGGATCAAAAGCTGCGCCGAGTCTTCCCTGAAGCACTAAACATTTTTTCTGCCAACCAAGTGCCCAGAACTTGGCAAGGCTTCACTGACTTGATCTCTCTCCAGTAGTCAAATGCTGCTATGGAAATCTTCCAAGGAGCTGATGACTGATCATTAGTGTTGTTCAAAAACACGTCCGGCTTCTCAGGCTGGGCAGAGCCGCGTCAGGAACGTGGAGGTGCTTCCAAAACTGAGCTTAGTGCTTCCCAAGGCAGCCTAACTCCCTCAGCCCTGCATCTGCTGTTGCTGTAAGCAGGGAAGGGGAGGGCTGGGCTGTGCTTTTGGCTCAGCACCGAGCCCCCTTGGTGGCAGAGCTTTGGCTGCTCTCACTCCGTGTCCCTGCTCGTCGTCCCCAGGGATCTGAGCCCGTGGTGGTTGTGTCCCCCCCAGTCTGGTTTTGCTTTTGTGGGGAATTCTAGACCTGATGTATACCTAACAGAGAGGGTCTGTGGGGGTGACAGGCATCCAGCAGTGTTTGCTCCTGCCTCTGTGTGTGCCCAAGGGAGTGAAGCTCTGGGAAGGATGGGTGCCTTTGGCTCAGCAGTTTCCCACCCAGTCACAGCTGAATGGAGAAGGGGATGTTGCGACACATTTTGGACTCTGTTTCCCATTGGGAGAAGCCCACAGGGATTTTCCTTGGTGGGTGAGTGTTCCAGATTGCAAGGCCAGATGTATTCTATTGCCATCTGTGTGGCAGTTTTCTGGTGTCAAGTGGGCAATGCTCCTTATCTCTCTTCCTGAGTGATCATAATCAATAGGGGGACACCTGCTGATAAGGGGCTATTGAATGTCAGCACATGGCTGATAAGAACTATAACATCCCATTGTGAGATGCTCCGCCCAGAGGGAGGAGCCAAGCATTCCTACCCAGATATAATCTGGAGATTTTGACACACCAGCACAGCTCTTCTCCACTGGACTCCCCAGAGGAACAGCAGCTGCTGCTACTTCCATGATCTGTGGAGGAAGAATACACCCCTTTCCTACAGGACTCCCCTGCTCCAACAGAACCACCCCTGACACTCCAGGAGGGCTGCAGCCCCTTTTCCAACTGGACTGCTACCAACACCCTGACCCACAGGGTGTCAGGTTGAGTTCTGACTCTGTCAGTGTTGTTCTGTGTATTGCATTATTTTATTTTATCATTTTATTTTTTTCCCTTCCCTATTAAAGAACTGTTATTTCCTGCTCCCATATTTTTTGCCTGAGAGCCCCTTATTTAAAATTCATTGCAATTGGGAGAGGTGGGGAGGGTTTGCATTCTCCATTTCAGGGGAGGCTCCTGTCTCCTTTAGCAGGCACCTGTCTTTCCAACCCTAGACAGTGAGGGGTCCTGGATCTGTCTGCCTGCTCCCTTCCTGATCCTCTCCAGCTACTGGCAGTGGAGAGCTATGGGCTGGCTGTGGCAGGAGCAGATGGGAAGCTCTCCATCCAATGAACTCTCCATGTTGTCCCTCTGTTTGTCATGGATGTGTTGCCTCTTCTTAGCCCCAAGGCCAGGCACCACGTCCTGCTGCCACGGGATCCTGGTGTCCCTCCTGGTTGGTCACACAGCAGGAGCAGGGTGGCTTTGGGGGGAAGCAAAAGCTGCCCCTTTGTGCCAAGAAGGGGGAGAGAAAAACCTGGATGTCTCTGGAAATCCTTCTTCCTTTCCCAGCCCTGGCTCCATTGGAGCATCCCTCCAGGACAGTTGGTTTTGAAGCTTGTGGAAGGGGGGAGCTGTGTTTGACATATGGCTTAAAAAATGCTCATGTGTTCACAGCCCTAGAATTACCCAAACAATGTAGCAGGGCTAAGGGGGAAGAGATCAGCCAAACACTCTATTTTTCCACCTAAAACTAGCTAAGATGGATTTGGGGGGGGGGAGACTGTGAGGGGAAAAACACAGGCAAAGTGGCCCTATTAAAGCAAAGTAGCACAGGCAAGTCATAATTTCAGAACACAGTGCCTGCCCTTTCTTGCTGCCTAGCAGAAATCAAAACAAAAATAAGCTGAGAAACCTTTTTCAGCCTCATTTTCAAAGCCATCTCTGACCAGGAAATGGCCCTGAAATGAGTGTGAGAAGTTAAGAGCCACACAGGGAGACTTAGGAAAGGAGCTGGTGGAGTGCTAGGAAGGTTTGTTTGTGTGCAAAATGTATTATTACCTATCCTGGAAAACACGGGATATTATATTGCTTTACATTTGGGGTATTTCTGCTGCAAGGCTCCAGAGTGATTTGTGGTGGTGGGGCCGAGGGAAGATAACAAATGGGAGATGATGAAGAATGGAATTTCTTCCCCCCCCCCTCCACTTCAGTTATAGTATTAAATAGCTGCTTGTATCACAGCAATTTCTCCCCCTCTCCCCCTTTTTCTTTTTGTGCTGTGCTGAGATTAAAAAAAAAAAATCAAAAAACCTTTATTTGCTAATGCCACTTATTTAATTTAATCAGGCTGAAGTACACCTTTAATAAATTTACCTCCGAAATGAAAAATTACAAAGATGTGGCAGAAGAATATTTTAATGAAAACTGATGATGTAGCAAGTTGGAGCAGAATTATGTCCTCTCCCTGCCCTTTCCTAGCACGGAGCAGCAGAAGAGAGCAGCCAAATATCCCTCAGAAAAATCACAGGCTGTGCCACAGAACTCTTTTTCGTTTTCCTGTCCCGAGATCTGCTCTCTTGAGGGGTTGTTTGCTGATTTCTAGACAACCTGCCAAGAAATCCAGGAGTAGCAGCACTGAAATAAGGCAAGGCAGCAGGATCAGTCTGCAGGATGTGTGGTGCCAGGCTGGACTGTCCAGGTGTTGGGATATTCATGGAAGAGGTTGTTCAAGGGCAGGGGATGCACGACAAGGAGAGCTATTCTGGGATGGATCCTCAACCAGTCCCAAATCCAGCCTGCTTTCCTCCTGGCACTCAGTGGTGCCAGCAAATATTTACCTGGCCCCAAGGCTGCTTCTCGTGCTGGGAGAGCAGCAATGCAAGGATGCAAAAAAATCAACATTTCCAAGTGGCTGTAAGGAGGAAGATCTACAGGAATTCAGCAAGGCTGACTGCACCCTCTTCAAATATCTGGGTCCCTGCCCCCAGAAATGCTGGGGTTTCATTTTTTTTGAGCATTTCCCTTTATTCTGTGCAGGTATGTTAAGGGAAAAGGCCACAGGGTTATCACCAGGATAAAGTGCAGCACCACAGTGACCTCAGAGGAGGCCTTCCCTACTCACAGCCCTGTTTGCCTCCAAAATCTCTCTTTACTGATGAAACTGCTCATTATGAAGCTGTCATGTGAAGGAATGGAAGTTCTTGGAAACAAAATAAACCCAGGAGGTCAGCAAACTTTCAGAATCAGGAGACACACACCTGCTCTTAGAAGCAAGGTGTCCAAACCCACCCCGTTTGGCTAGGTCACACTCTGGCAACAAAGAGAAAAGATAAATCTAGACTGCAAAGTGTGAATCCTTCCCTGTTTTGGGCATTTTTGGTGTGAATCACTGGCATTTGTTAGAGGGAAGGTCCTTTGCTTAGCCCTGGATCTCTCCCTCGTGGTGCTCGGTCTGTCAGTGATGTCATGGTGATGACAAATTTATGACATCAGAACGTGAGTCCCTGGGGGCCATGGTAACAGATGAAGCCCTGCCGATCCCCTGCAAGCAAAAGGAAAACTCAGCAGAAGGAAACTCAGATGAGATTTATGAGTCTTCTCCAGGAACCGACGTCACTCCTGGCCCGGGGCCACCACAGCCTACAGCATTTGTGCTGTGCCCCAGGCCATGCTCTTGGAGATCAGGGTGAGATTAACCCAGCCAAAACCAACACTGGGGTGCCACAGGGGCAGTTGCTGGGCAGAGCTGGAGGGAGGCACCAGCCAGAAGGGGAAGTGCCCCAGGAGAAGTCAAAAGCATGAGAAGCTCTACCCCATGGTCCGTTTTTAACAAAGCCAGTTACATCCCTGTAGGACACAAAGCTGAGTTTTTTGTTTCTTGTCTAACCCACTGGATGGACCCACTGGTTCTTGAGGCTCCTCCACCAGCCATGAGGAGCAAGGCCATGACTTCATTCTCTGATGATGAAGGTTCAGCAATGAACTTGAACAGTTGGCACGCCATGTGAAGGACCTCTCTCCCACTTCTCCCTAATCCAGGCTGAATTTCAGCCAGCGGTCTCTGGATCCCACAGCTCTTTTCTTGGGTTGGGCAGACCTTTTATGACCTCCCCTCTCTCAAGCTCCATCAGCTGTAGAACAGAGGCAGCAACCGAAGCTGGCCATAAAATACCCTCTTCCCCAAAGGGTGAGCCGCGTTTTTCCAGGTTTGCTTTTCCTAGTTTCCATGAAAACAAATCGCAGTTTTCATAAACACAAACTACCATCTGGCCCTGGAACGCTGGTGGGTGTTTTTGTCTGCCTTCCATGGGATTTGCAAACTGTTGGGAAAATCCTAGTGAGGTGAAGAGGAGAAGCTTTGGCACAGCTCCACGGAGCTGCCGCTCCAACCCCCGTCGCTCACGTGCTCCGAGGCCGTGTTTGCTGCCGCGGGTTCAGTTGCCTTGCCTTGGCTGAGAGCTCCAGGGCATCGTCCCAGGGAGGCTTTTCCTCATCCCTTCACCTGAAAAGAACCACCCAACAGCTCTTCCTTTAGCGCTGCTCTGGTGCAAGCTGCGTTCGGCGGTGACTCAGTGCCAGGCGCGAGCCGGGCACCGTCTGCCTGTAGCCGTGGTGTTCCCACCCAGGAGAACAGCACCAGGACAAACCAGCACAGGACTGGGCTCTACACCAGCACAAAGCCAGCTCAGCCATCCTCACCTAAGGAGAAGCTCCTCCCCTGTCCCCAGCTTCACTTACAAAGCCATTATCACTGCCATGAGATATTCAGCTTGGTGTGTTGTCCTACCTGTGAGCCGGGAAGGGCAAAGGCAGGAGCAGATGGGACAGGGATGATTCAGAGCCTGGTGTTACATCCCAGAGCTCGAGCCAGGGAGCTGCTTAAATCAAATCAGGCTCAGTAATGAGAAAGTGCGTAATTAGATGCTTTAGCAACCATGGCTGCCCTGCGTGAGGTTTTGCACCATCTCCATGGGTTGTTTTTTCAGAGCGAGGCGGGATTTGGATGAATTGCCTGGAAGGGTTTCGGTGCTGGGTCTGGGCTGTAGGAGTGGAGGGGGCATCTCCAGGATGATGGGAATCTAATGAACAGGTTTGTGCTCGTGGCAGAGAAGTGTAAAGGGGAGACCTTGCCAAAAAATGGGAATTTAGGCAAAGGCATGCCAGCTTTTTGGGCGCTGGAGAATAGAGGTGGCAAGGGGTCGGCAGAAGTATGGTTGCCTTCAGTTTCTGCCATTCATCAAAAGAATGGTTTGGGAAAGCCTTTGAATTCCCAGGGGGCTCCAGCAAGAGGATTTGGACAGGTCTTTTATCTGTGCTGAGGCTTCAGTCTGTCACTGGCATTCCAAGATGACCAGGAAGGAAGGAAGGAAGGAAGGAGAGACGGACTTGGCCAAACACATTTTATGGAGCTTGTTCAGGTACGAAATGCTTCCTCCAAGGTGTCCATCCAGGATAGAGCAGATCATGCTCAAAACCTCTGCTGGAGAGAGAGAGCTGGCATTAATTAAATATGCACAGGGCCAGAGAGGGAATCAGCAGAGCAAACATGAAAATCCTTCATCTTCTCAGGGAATGTTCGTAACCCACGTATTGCATTTCTTAGCCCGGCGTATGCTCCCTCTCCCTCTCAAAAGAATCAAACATTAAATTAAAAGTTCTTGGAAGAGAAATCCCCAGATTTCTCAATTCACACAATTCTTGTTTCCTGGTTAGTTCTCGTTCCCAGAGCAGGATATTGACATACTCAGATAAGGGTAACTCTGGGATCCTTTAGGTCTTTCTTGGACTCTGGACTTGTTTGGACATTCCAGAAATGGGAAGTGATGCATTTCTTCATGCTCCTAATTTTTTCCATCATTCCTGTGTTCTTTCATGCGTGTTCTCCCTGTCAGCCACTGTCCTCCTGTGTGAACTACAGAGATTTATAAAACGCTCTTCTTCACCACACCCAGCCTTGGCTGGTCTCTGTGCCCCCCATGCCTGCAGGGATTAGGAGCCAGCACATCTAAATTCCTGCACAATTCCCATGGGAAGCACCTTCAGCCCAAGGAAGAGACCCTTCCATCAGTCACTGGGGTCCCCTTGATCTGAAGTGTGTTGAACAAACACAAGGCAAGCATAAAGAACCGATCTGGTGCTTGCCAAAAATGATTTTTATGCAAAAGCCATCACAAACTTCTGCAGATGAGAGGAAAAAGGAAAGTATCCATATGAGCACCTCCTTGGACACTGCTGCTCTGAGCTGCTGTTTCCTTTCCAGTTCTTTCCCTGCATCTCTGAGACAAACCAGGAGCACTCTTGTATTTAATAACAGGGGAAATTCAAGTGATTTCGATCAATCAGCCTTACCCAGGGTCTCTGGAGGACTGCAGCTCCTGCTCTCCTCCCCTTCCCTGCTACACTCCAAAACTACTCAAGGAGATCACATTTGTAGACTGGCAATTAATAAAGCAATCCCATCATTCAGAAAAAAAAAAAAAAAAAAGGGAAATTGTGTTAAAGTCAGATTGTGGGCTCAACTGCTTAACAGCAAGAAATGAGTGCCAGGCTGGATTTTAGCCTGCTTGGCATTTTTTAAACAAAGAATTGTCCATCTACTGCGACTCGAAGGGCTCGAAAGAGAGAAATAAACGTTTTCCTGGGGCCAGCCTAAAAAAGCTCTTCATCTTGGCTCTGAAAAGGAAGAGCTGAGGATCTGATTGTGCCTAAATGGATCAATTTTTCCCTCCCCTGCGAAGTCTATCAAGCTGCCATCTATTGAAATCTCTTTAAGCAGCCTCCTCATCTCTGGTGGCCTCTTTGTGGTGGTACCCCCGGGTATTGGGGAAGAAGGAGTGAGATGCACCAGGGAGCTGGTGCAGGGGGGTTAAAGAATAGAGGAAATGAGAACACAGAATCTCTTCCACACTTTGCTCAACATGCAAGGAAAAAAAAAAATCACCTCTTCCCTTTAGTGAAAGCCATTAAAGAGAAAGAGGGAAGGAGAAAAGGAAGGAAGAGGAGAGTCATTACAAGGCTTTGAATCTGGAGGCCTTTTCAATCTGTAACACTGAATGTAGGTTGTCAGCAGAGAAGAAAAGCAGCTGCTCTGCTGATAAGGCAGGTACCTGTAAAACCTGCTGTGCTCCTAATGAATCCTGACTAAGCACTTTGGGAAGGGAGGGAAGGGAAAAACCACCGGCTTGTTGGAGTTTGCCCTGTGGTGTGGGCAAGGAGGGACCCAGCAGTTTGTGCTGGGCTCACAGGAGTGTCCCTGGGGAAAAGGGACAGTCCCTGATAAGCTTCAGGGGCACTTTGGCATGGGATGACCCCAGGAGGCAGCTCCTTTCTTCTTGCTCCTGATTTAACTCCAGCTGGAGGGGCACTAGGAGGAGGTGGCCCTGCTCCTGCATGGGTTTATGTGGGAATTGGAAAAACAGAAACTTCCACAGACACTGAAGGGTTTGATTTGCAGCCTTGGGAGAAGCTCGGATTGATGTAAAGATAAAATGCGCAGATATTGAGCAGAAAAATCATAAACTTGTGTTTATGTAGTTGTAAGTAAGAATGTGCCTTAAGTAAGTAAGAAACTGCATGGGCAGTTGGAGTTTAGAAGTTATAACAGGTTGGGAGTTTAGAAGTTATAACAGAGGCAGATGTGTGCATGTGAGACAGAAGCCATTGGACAAAAGTACCTGCAGTACAGCAAAAGTAAGTAAAGGTGATAGGCTAGAAAAGCAAAATGCACTTTGTGGAAACTGTCTGTTGGAGTAGAAAGTTCTGTAAGTCCTGTAGCAAAGAACTTGTGACTACTTTGTGCTTTGGCCAGCTTCCTGCTCCTTTAAAATCTCACAGCCCCTGAGACTGGTGTAGCCATGATATTTTCTGAAAAATCCTTTCCTTAGGGTTTTTCCTCCTGAGAAGCTGAGAGGCCTCAGGAACAAGATGTGAGCAATGATTATCTGCTGCTGTGGAATGCAACAGGTGGATCTGGGATTGGTTTTGTGTGGTTGTTTCTAATTAATGGCCAATCGCAGCCCAGCTGTCCAGACTGTCTCAGAGACAAACCTTTCTCATTCATTCCTTTTCTATTCTTAGCCAGCCTTCTGATGAAATCCTTCCTTCTATTCTTTTGGTATAATTTTTAATATAATATATATCATAAAATAATAGATCAAGCCTTCTGAAACATGGAGTCAACATTCTCATCTCTTCCCTCATCCTGGGAGCCGTGTGAACTCCATCACAGACTGATATCTATTTATCTATCTATTTATCTGAGCAATAAATGGTTCTTAGCTTGATGGTGGTCCCATCCCTTCATCTCTAGTGGTGGCAGTGATGGGTTTAGAAGGAGCCTCCTGAACTCCCAGAGCAGGTCTATTGAGATTTCAGTGTTCCCAGGGGCTTTCCATAGAGCCTTTCCAAACTCAGCCTCCATGGGGTGCATGGGTTGCTGGTTCAGGGCCAAGTGAAGATGCTGTCATAGGCTTATCCCTAAAGCTCCAGGCTCGGGATCTCTTCCCACAATTTCACCTCTCCTTGGAGACCAAGGGGTGAGCTCATTGTGGCAAAGAATTTCCAGCTCCATGCGGGCTCTTCCACCACCAGCCCGTGCCGTGGAGGGAGGAGCAGCGTGTTCCTCCCCGGCTGCCTCCCTTCCAGCTGGGAGCAGAGGTGTGTCCCCCATGCTGGAGCCTGTCCCCCTGCAGCCAGCTGGGACAGCAAATGTGCAGCAGGGCCCAGCTGCTTCTACCAACGCTGCCTTCAGCAAAGGCAACTTTTCCTTTTGTGGAGAGAGGGAAGAAAGGGTGGAGATGGAGGAGCGGGGATGACAACAGTGGGAATTAGCAGTCCACACAGCCCAGAGATGTGTGTAGTAACCTCTTTTATGTCTTATTCTCGCCCAGGGATACCTTTATCTTCTGCAGCAAGGAAGGATTTTTAATCTTCTTCACAAAGACAATCTTTGCAGGAGGAGGAAACAATCAGCTTTTATGGGGCTGTTTCACTCCTTTATTTATTTGCAAATTCTCGGCAACAGTCAAACTTCAGCAAAGGATAAAAAGGGAAGCAAAACAAAAAAAGAAAAGAAACAATCCAGAAAAGGTGAACAGAAAGATGGGTATTTTTCTTCTTACTGTATCCCACAGAATGAGAAATGGGTGTCTTACATGTCTATAAATAATAGCCATCTATAAGTTACCAGCATTGAGATGTAAATGAGGTAACAGCGGGAATTTCATCTCGTTCAGCATGAAAAATGAGTCTCCTGTTCCAGAGAGTTTCAGGACATGCCTTTGAAGCTGGAGACAGACCCACTGCTGGAGCAGGGAGCAGAAAGGCAGGCAGGTGACCTCCAGCTGATCCCCCTCTGCCACCTGAGCATCCCCTCCTGCCGAGCCTCCAGCGTGGCCGGGCTTCCAAAAAATGGAGTGGGAAGAGGAAGGGGCTGTGTGCTGCTGCAAAAGGGACAACTGTGCTTCTGCTTGAAGCCTGGGAAGAGGTCAGTCTGGATCTCCTTCCCCCTGGATTGTCCATGTGGCAGATGTGCAGAGAGGCAAGGGACTCTGGGCTCTCCGAGCACCGAGATGTTCTCCCTCTTGATGCGACGAGCGTCTGAGAGCACTTTGAATCCATCCTTGTCTCCAATTTTCCATCAGAAAGTTAGCATACAAAGGGCTCTTGATGCATCTCCTCATTCTCCATGAGTGTTTCCAGCCCTGGCATACCAATTTCTCAAGCTCCTTATTAACAATTCCGAGGGAGATCCTATTAAACTGCTGCTGTCAAGTTGGGTAGGACCAGCCTCTCTTCATCTGTCAAGGAGTCTCCTCTTGATTCCAACTGCCTTAAAAACACAATGAGACAGAAAAAATAAAAAAAAAAGGGGGGCAAACTACACCTCAAATTCACAGCATTTGTTGGGAAAACCTAGGTTTTGATCATTGTTACCTAATCTTATGGAAGCTGCTGCTCAGGCAAGGTTAAACCACGTAGTTCAGAATTAGGAAATCAGGATCACAGAGGTGAAGATTGATCACAGTTTGGCTCCCTCTGAGAGCTCTTGTCAGGAGATGAAGGAAAAACCTACAGGAAATGAGATTCCCCCAGTGCTGCCACATCCCTCCTTTCTGCAAGAGGTTTTTGTTCACAACAGTATGACTGGAAACATCTTCTTTTTGGAAAAAATCATCTCACACTATTGGAAAGATGCTGCTCCTGAAAGGCTTTGTGGTCTCCACTCCTGATTTCTTATATACATATAAATGACCTCTCACAGATTCTTGGAATGATTTGGATTGGAAGGGACCCTAAAGATCATCTTGTTCCAACCCCCTGCCAGGGGCAGGGCCATCTTCTTTCCCTTATTAAAACACAGAAAAGCAATTAGATCTTACAGCTCAGACTGTGATTAATCATCCCACAAACAGCATATGGACACAGAGAAAAGGAATAGTTCCTGAATCACGTGGGATGTGTTCAAGTAGGGAACAAACTGGGATAATCTGGGAAAACATCTGCTGGATTCTGCAGGCTCCCCTGGAGCTGCTGTTTAGGGCATTCTTAGCCTTAAAACCTGGCCTTGCCCATAAACCACAGGTCTGTGGATAGAGAAATGCTCCAGTCGTGGGGCTTTGTGAATGTGGGGCGTGGAGATCCATCCCTCTGCTCCTCAGCAGTGGAAGAGGGAATAACAGCATTCCTGTCCCATTGCTGCTGACCTTTCCTTGGAGAAGTCCTTCTCTGATGCACGTGGCTTGCTCACCATCCAGGCTACTGACTTTTTCCTTTCCCTGCCCAACACCCGAGTAGTAAATGGTCATTACGAAGCTATAAATAGTTCACAGCACTCCAATTAGGGAGCTGCACTTAATTGCATGGGGGGGAAAAAAAGGCAGAGGAAAAAATTAGCTGCTGCTGCAGACCTTGATGAGGAGACCCTTGATGAGGAGACCCTTGAACTCAGCAGAAGGCATCCTCAGGGCACTCCAGGGGCTGGAGAGAGTGGGATTAGATGGGGGGAGATATTCCCACTGGGTCAAGGGGGTGAGGAGAGAGGGAGGGACCTTTTGGGAGTAGAAATAGGTGGTGCTGTTGGGAGAGTGGGAACAGAGTGGGGGGCTTCTGGAGCTCTGACAGCCAAGCCTGACGCCAGAGGTGCCATTTGTGCTGTGGGTGAGCAGCTTCACCCCTTTCTCCTCGCTGCTGGCATCGCTCTGAGTGAATGCAGCACAGCCCATGGCTTACCTTTCCCTCCACACTTGGGTGAAATGTCACACCTTCACAGTGCTCTGCAGCTTCCAGGGGGTCTGGGGAGAAACCAAGGGGGAGGAAATGATGGCTCTGCTTGCCCCCAGATCTTTGCTGAAATCACTGATGGGACCTGCTAAAGAACGCAGGAATCCATCTGGGATTCCAGCCCAGCAACCTCGGGGGCTTTATCTGCCAACTTCTGCTGGAGTGTCCCAAAAAGCAGAGTACAAAAATTGCACTGGGAGTTGGGAAGAGAACTTGAGAGTGTCCTTTTCACATTGCACACTGGCCTTCCTTTCCAACGCCTTTGGAGCAATTTGCATGGCATTACCCACAATGCCTGCAGCTGTAATGCTATTACAGCTTGGCAGCCTCTCTAACCTAATGATGACAAACACTGCAGCAATCCTTATCTGCTCTTTGCCAAAAAAAAAAAAAAAAGCAACCCAATAATTATTTGGGGGAGGGAAAAAAAAAAAAGTTATTTGTCTTCTATTTTTTTCCTCTTTTTTCCCTCTTTTTTCCATGCTTTTTTTCTTACTTTAAAAAGGCTCAGGAGGAAGGAACTGGGAGAATGGGAAGTTTAGGAAGGGGCTGGCCTTGATGCCAGTTACAAGGTAGAGACCACATTGGTAAAGCACAGCCCATGTCCTGCCAGCCCTTCTCCTGCTCCTCCTGCCTTTTTCCCTGATTAATTTATTCCCAACTCTATTTCCTTTCATCCACTTTCATCTCAGCATCAGGGCAGGGACCTGTGTTTGGCAGAAATGCTTCTGGGTGACGGTTTCTTCCAAGTCTGTGTTTATCTCCAGGCTTCCATGCTCATCTTTTGATAGGAAACACATATCTGAGTGATAAAATGGGATGTTCTGTGCCTCAAGATAATTTATGTTTTCCTGGCAATGCTAAGTCGGTGTTTGAATCTAAGATTTTGCCCACCTGGAAAAAATCCTGTCAGAGGGTATTTGCAGGCCTGAGTTTTGCAGTGCTGTGTTTGGTGGGCGCCTGCCTCCAGCAGAACCGCAGGATTTGGTCCCAAAGGGGAGGCCCCAAAGGACAAACTTTGGCAAACCAGGGAGACAGCACTTTGGCAGGGTGGCAGTGTGGCATTTTGTCACCTGGCACAAACTCAGCTTTTCATTATCTCCTGAAAGCAAACAGAGCTGGGACAATAATTCCGGTTTGCTCACGGAGCAGAGTTGGCTCCCGGCGCGCAGCCGCTGCTGCTGCAGCCCAGGTGAGCCCAGGTGAGCCCAGGTGAGCCCAGGGGACAGGGATGTCCCAGGGGTGGGGCTGGCTGTCCCAGGAGGGTGAGTGAAGGGCTTCCTGACAGGCCTGGCATGTGGCTTTGCCAGCCTGGGAAGCTTTCTCCCAGGGAAGCAGGGGTTGGCGTGGGCAGCATGCCGAGCTGGCCCGGCGGCTGCATCGCTCCAGACAGAAAAAATGGGAAGAGCAAAGCTCATAAAACACCCCTAATAGCTCTGGCTTTGGCTCCTGCAGAAAGCCCTGCCACCTTCCCCTCTGCAGCTCAGACATCCCACAGGCTCCTGGGGGACAGCAGGGAGCACAGCCTGGGATGGGCTTTGGAGCGGCCAAGCATCCCCACCCCAATCCTGTATTTTGGGCAGAGCAAGAGTTTAGAAGCCATCCTGAAAATAAAGTCACAGCAGCAGGCTGGGAGCTGGCTGAGGTGTAGGAGAGGTATCCAGGTTCCCTTGTGAAGCTGCCCCTCCCTCCTCCTCCTCCTCCCACTCTCTGGCTTATTAATTAACCTCGGTTAATTAAGGCTCGGCTCTCATTGCTAGAAGGTATCGGTGTGTTCAGAGCTTAGCAGGATTAAATATTATTAGATGTTCTTGGATAATGGGAATGCCTCTGTGCTTGGAGCTTTGATTTTTGGGGGCTGGCCTGTAAAGTGGAGCTAGAAAAGCGAGAGGAAGTTTTTTTGTGGGTAGTCATGCCCAAAGTAATGAGTTTGGAGAGAGGGGAAAAAAAAAAAATCTTTTTTCAGCAGCAGAACTCTCCTTAACCTCACCGTGAGCAGCCTCTGGCAAACAGGGAGCAGCCAGGTGACGCAGGAGATGTCCCAAACCAAATGTAGGCGCTTTGTTTGGCTGAGATCAGCTGAAGTTTGCCTGGTTTGTGACCCCTTTGCCACGTGTGCTCAGCGCTGAGCCCTGCCTGGAGCGTGAGCAGGGCGTTCTCATCCCTCTGCCCCTTCGTGTGAGGATCCTACAGCAATCCTACAGAGCAGCAGGAGCTTATAAAGTGAGCAAACATAATATTTACATCAGTAAGAGCGCCCGTGTTTGAGCAGAAGCTAAACAATTTAAAAGGGGAGATTGATTTGTTACGTTAAAGGGTAAAGCGGGTCAGGGTTATGAAAAGAAGCTTTAAATCCCATTCACAAAAGCAACATCCCAAATCCCTGCACTGCTCTTTCAGAGCTGGAAATGTCACAAAGAGATAATTCAGGAGGTGGCACATCAAAGTGGCTGGGATGATGGCCACTTCATCCACTTCAATACAGCAGGACTGGGAGCTGGGGTTGGAATATTCAGGCTGTTTCCAGGTTGTTGGTTGATTTATTATTTATTTTAACTCAGGGGCACAAAGCTGAGAATTTCCCATAAAATAAGAAGTGGGATTCAGAGAGGCAGCTTGTTTAGATAACAATGCTGCAACCTAAAATTGTTACAAAGAGCTTATAAAAGTAAACAAAGCGAGCGTGAGAGAAATTCAAATGGTTCCCTTCCCCCACCCCAGTCAAACTTTTAATTGCCAGGAATTCAAAGCAGCTGCATTTTTCTGCTGGAAAAGTGCTCAGTTGCATTTTTATGGCAGCTCCTTTTAATGGAGGAGCCTCAGGAGCAGGATGGGGCCTGGCTCCGTGGGTCAGACGGGCTGTGTGTGGAGCAGGGGATTTTGGGGAGGTGTGTGGGGGGAGCCAGAAAGGCTCTGGCTGCCTATTAGGCAGCTCATAATATTTCATGGCAGGAAAAAAATGAGGGTTATTTGGCCCTGAGTCATGCAATGAATGGCCTTCAGCATGTTTCACCCATTTTCCCATGAGCAGGCTGTGACTTTTTCCTCCCCAAATGAACCATGACAAGCCCCTATCCAAACAGTAATAATAGTAGTAATAACAGTAATTATCCCAGCAGCAATATTAATCATAAAACCCTCTTTTTTTTTCTTTTTTTTTTTTCCTTTTTAATTCACTGCTCTGGAGAGCGCTGAGATCACACAGCGCTCCTGGGCTGCTGTGCAGGGATCCTGCTGCTCCAGAACCTTCCTGGCCAGGAGCTTGATGACCCAGAGCTTGTCTGGGGTGCACTGAGACCCGTGAGGCAGCGTTTAGGCATTCCAAGCTGGTGGAGCTCCGTGTGCTTGGTCCCTTTTGCTTCCAGGGGTGCCCCCTCCCACTCAGCAAATCCCAGCAGCCTTGCCAAGAGGGAATTAAATCATCCTCTGGTACCACTGAAGTCATGCCTAGCCCCAGGTGCTGCTCTGAGGAGCTGCCCTGTGCGTCCCCAAAGCTCTCTGGGTGCAGGGACAGGGTGAGACACTCATGGAAGGGACAAGGAAGCTCATCCCACGGGAAAGGGCAGCTGGGAGAGCAGCATCCTGCATGGATGCTCTGCTGCTTGGGGGCTTTTCCTCTCTATTCTCTTTTCCCCTCAATTTTATTTTCCCCTCTGTTCTCTTTTTCCCTCAATTCTCTTTCCCCCTCTATTCTCTTTTCCCCCTCAATTCCTTTTCCCCCTCTATTCTCTTTTCCCCTCTATTCTCTTTCCCCCTCTGTTCTCTTTTCCCCTCTGTACTCTTTCCCCTTCTATTCTCTTTTTCCCTGTATTCTCTTTTCCCTCAATTCTCTTTTCCCCCTCTGTTCTCTTTTCCCCTCTATTCTTTTTTCCCCCTCTATTCCCTTTTCCCCTCTATTCTCTTTTCCCCTATATTCACTTTTCCCCTCTATTCTCTTTTCCCCTTCAGTTCTCTTTTCCCCTTCAGTTCTCTTTTCCCCTTCAGTTCTCTTTTCCCCTCTATTCTCTTTCCACCTCTATTCTCTTTTTCCCTATATTCACTTTTCCCCTCTATTCTCTTTTCCCCTTCAGTTCTCTTTTCCCCTTCAGTTCTCTTTTCCCCTTCAGTTCTCTTTTCCCCTCTATTCTCTTTCCCCCTCTATTCTCTTTTTCCCGGTATTCTCTTTTCCCTCAATTCTCTTTTCCTCCTCAATTCTCTTTTCCCTCTATTCTTTTTCCCTTTATTCTCTTTTCCCCCCTATTCCCTCTTCCCCTCTGTTCCCTCTTCTGCTCTATTCCCTCTTCCCCTCTATTCTCTTTTCCCCCCTATTCCCTTTCCCCCTCTGTTCCCTCTTCTGCTCTATTCCCTCTTCCCCTCTATTCTCTTTTCCCCTCTATTCCCTTTCCCCCTCTATTCTCCTTTCCCCTCTATTCTCCTTTCCCCTCTATTTCCTTTCCCCTCTGTTCTCTTTTCCCTCTATTCTCCTTTCCCCCTCTATTCTCTTTCCCCCTCTATTCTCTTTTCCCCTCTTCTCTCTTTTCCCTCTATTCTCTTTCCTTCTCTGTTCTCTTTCTCCCTCTGTTCTCTTTTTCCCTCTATTCTTTTCCCCCTCTATCCCCTTTTTCCCTCTATCCCCTTTTTCCCTCTATTCTCTTTTTCCCCTCTATTCTCTTTTTCCCCTCTATTCTTTTTCCCTCTATTCTCTTTCCCCCTCTATTCTCTTTCCCCCTCTATTCTCTTTCCCCCTCAATTATCTTTTTCCCCCTTGCTCTCCCCAGAGCAGCCTCTCTGTAACCAGCCCCCAGAGCCCTAAATGCCAGCAGATTTGGGGAGCTGTGTCAGGGCTGCAGCAGGAGGTGATGCTGGTCCATGGAAGAGTTCCTAACCAAGCCAAGGGAATGCAGCCCCCACCCCAATCATCCCAATGCTCTTCTGGGTGCTCGACACCGCAGCAATCCATCACTTTGTAAATATCTTCTGGTTTATTACATAAGCAATAAGCACTTTGTCGGAAATTGCATAACTTATAATCCAATTAAACAATAATTACGTTGTAATGGCTTTGTAACTATGGCATTAATTAACTTTTATTGCCCTGTAAATTAAGCATGGTATTGATACGGAATTGGGAGCAGACAGCTGGCTCTGGTGGTGGCAGGAGAGGGACAGGGAGCCCCAAAAGCTGTTGGGGCCATCATCGAGGTGTGAAGTCACAGGGCTGGCCTTAGCAAGGGGAAGCTTTGTCCAAGCTGCGAGCACCCTGCTCCTCCTGGGGAGGTCTCTTTCCCCATGGAAGAGAGGGGTCCTGGTGGCCAGGGGTGTCTGGGGACCAGGTTTATGGCATTGACAAGGAGCTGGTGACTCGTGGAGGAGCGGGAAGCTGGTCCCACACACCCACACATGGATGTTCATCCCCACCGAGCGCCCCATTCCCCCACGGCTGCCGGGTGCTCAGGAGGTGCTCTGATCCCTGTCTTCCCTTCTCAGGATGGCACCACTGGGAAATCCTCCTCCTGGAGAGGGCTCCTCAGCTGAGGGTGGTGCTTCAGGTGGAGCAGGAGGCAAATCCTGCCTGTGCTCCTCACCCCCAGTTACAGCCAGGGAGTTGGTGAGTGGATGTGTCCATTCTGGGACAGGCAGCCGTGCCTTACACGGCACCAGTGGCTTTCCCTGAGTCCAGCAGGTTGAATCCTGGTGACACTGGCAGCCAAACTGAGGTGCCAAGCTCTGACCAAGTACAGCTGCTTCATCTCTGGGGGGATTCTGTGCACCTGCATTGATGCTCCTTGATACCTCGGAGGTGGCAAGGGAAATATTTGCAGCCTAAACTTTCCAGATTTTGGGAGCTAAATCTCCAGGTCTCACGGGGTTTGCTTCTCCAGCAGGCAGGTCTGATGAAAGGTTGGAATTTATTGCTGAGGCTTTAGAATCGTGTTCCTTACACCAGGCTTGCTTGGAGACTCGAGAGTCAGCCCGGCCTCTCTGCTGCTGGCAGAACCGGTGGAGTGATGCAGATAGGGAAATGTAACAAAAATAATTATCCTTTTGATCTGGCCTAATCTCTAAATCTCCTCCCCACCTTCTGAACCTTGTTGAACAACCTCTCTGCTCCCTCCTGGGTTTCTGCCTCGCCGGCATCCTCCTGCTTTGCCACGTGTCTGCTCTGAACTCTGCAATCACCCAGCCAGGATTTGACTGTGCCTCGTCCTAGATTTTTTTGTGCTGCTTTTCGATAATTTATACAGCTGTATTCATTTCATTAAAAAAAATTAAAAAATTAAAAAAAAAATCACAGTTTACATGTGCAAAAGGACCATCTTATTCACGGAGAACAACTCGCTGGGGCTCAGCTCCCCTCCGGGCAGAGCGGCTGCTGCCGGTGGGCTTCCGAGCAGGATGAAACAATTATGGAGATCTGCCACCTTGTGGGAGCTGGGAGACGCGGCAGGACCCCCCCTCCAGCCCCTCACCCTCTGAGCAGGCTGGCTTCAGGGGCATCTTCAGGCTGGATTTTGGGATGTGCACCTCCACGGAGGGCAGTGCTGTGTTTGGCCTTGATTTGGACTGGGTCCTTCTGGATGATTCTGTACCCAAAAAGGGACAGAATAGCTTGAGACACCAAAAAAAAGAGAAAAGCTTAAACCCACCCTCCCTGAGAAAAATAAAGGATGAGGAGGAAGAGCTAAGTGAAGAGAGATGGTAGGAGGTGAGCTGTGGGGATGGGTGATGGGAGGGCCATCCATCATGTTCCCTTTCTCCCGATGGGAATTTCCACTCTCCCTCTCCAGCCAGCGTTCTGGCTCTGTGGCTGCCTCAGTGAGAGCCTCCCCAGTGCCCCATCCCCAGGTCCTGGGTCAGTGGTCCATCTTCTTTTGCTCTGCCCTGCTCCAGAGGGCTGTCAGGGGGAAGGTGGACTAAAAATTGGTGTTTGTGGCAGCTTGGTTTTTCTCCTAGAGAGTTTGTGATCCTGGAAGAGAGGTGGACGTGGTGCGGAGTGGAAAGCACTCCCCAGCATTGCTCAGAGGCTGCCCTACTTCTGCTCCCCTCTCCTTTAGTGAATTTCCATTTTCTTTTTAACTGGGGAAGTTGGTTTTTCTCTCACCTGGGCGTCCATCCTGCCCTGCCCAGCCAGCTGGTGCTCCCACAGCATCCCAGTTTCCTGCAGTGATGGGACAGGATGTTACAGGCACCTCTGACTCCAGGTGGGCACCAGGCAGCAGAAGGATCATTTTCCTCTGGCAGAGTGTGAGCAGCTCCAGTGACTGAGTGGGGTGGGCAAAGAAGGGAAAAAAGGAGAGGCAGGAAAAAAATAGAATGAATTAAGTGATTTCCATAAATAGCTCTGAGCTGTTAAATGAAACACTTTTCATGGCTGGTCGTGAAACATCTGCAGGGTTTGTTTAATGCCTGGGTTTTTCCATCTGTCCAGCTCTGCTGGCAGATGTATCTCATTGGTTTGGTCCCCCAACTCATCCTGGCAGATGTATCCCGTTGGTTTGGTCCCTCCATCTCATCCTGGCAGATGTATCCCGTTGATTTGGTCCCCCCAACTCATCCTGGCAGATGTATCCTGTGGGTTTGGTCCCTCCATCTCTTCTTTGCAGGTGTATCCCATGGGTTTGGTCCCCCCAACTCATCCTGGCAGATCTATCCTGTGGGTTTGGTTCCCCCAACTCATCCTGGCAGGTGTATCCCGTGGGTTTGGTCCCTCCATCTCATCCTGGCAGTTGTATCCCATGGGTTTGGTCCCTCCATCTCATCCTGGCAGATCTATCCCGTTGGTTTGGTCCCCCCAACTCATCCTGGCAGGTGTATCCCGTTGGTTTGGTCCCTCCATCTCATCTTTGCAGATGTATCCCATTGGTTTGGTCCCCCCAACTGCTCCTGGCAGATGTATCCCGTGGGTTTGGTCCCTCCATCTCATCCTGGCAGGTGTATCCCGTGGGTTTGGTCCCTCCATCTCATCCTGGCAGGTGTATCCCGTTGGTTTGGTCCCTCCAACTCATCCTGGCAGATGTATCCCGTGGGTTTGGTCCCTCCATCTCATCCTGGCAGGTGTATCCCGTGGGTTTGGTCCCTCCATCTCATCCTAGTGGCCAAAGGCTGTGCCTGTGGCAGTCTGGGCACAGGGGAAGGTGTTTATTGTCCAGCAGAGCTGTGCCTGCAGGGCTGCATTCCTGCCTGGATGCCAGGGCGGGAGGAAAGTGGCAGCCTGAGGGTGCTTCCCCCAAAGCAAGATTTTGGTGCCAGGAGCAGCCTGAGAGCTGCTCCTAAAAGGAAATGTGTGATTTCCCAAATGGCTGCAGGAGGAAAACTCCAGGCTGGGTCAGGCAGGACCCAGCCATGGGCACTGGGTGTCCCAGTGTCCCTGTGGAAGTGCTGCCCACCTGGAAGGACCCAGGGAATGTGGTTATTACCATTTATTTAAACTTTTTCACCTGGCCAGCCAGAACTTGGACCTCATCCCAGTGAAAACCCGAGTCACACGGATCTGCTGGTTGACTGGGAGTTCATCTGGCATCGAATCCCTGAAGTTTTTTGAGGTTTTCTTGGATTAGATTGCTGACACCTCCCAGCTTCCCTGAGGCTGAGCAGGCACTTCCAGCAAACCCCAGCATCCAGATCCCCCCTCCCCGTGCCAGCTAAAACATTCTGGGATGCCCTGGGTCATACCAAAACACTCTCCTGAGCTGTGGCACTCGTGCTTGTACTTTTGACAGGGAGGGGGAGGCAGGAGGAATAATTAATCACCGAAGATACTTGGCTGGTTTGTTTTAACAACTGGAGCTCAGCTTGAATTATTTATGCTGAAGCTTCATAATGCACTAGGAAATGCACTGCAACACATGTCACCCAAGGAATGAAGCCTGGGAAATGTGAAACCACGCTCTAGCCCTATTAAACCTGAGTTTAAGTGGGAAGAGGAGGACCTTTTATTTTTCCCTTTTTTTTCTCTCCTTTTCTTCTTTCCAGCAAATTAATAATGTGTGCTGATTAGCACAAAAGAGATTAGTGAGGTTCCTCTCCGTGTGCTTTGTTTCGTCAACAGAAAGTTAATTAACAGCCCTCTGCCTTCTGATACCCAGCTATAAGGCAACACTCTGGACCTTAATCTTAGATTATGAGTTTTTAGTTTTCTTTAATTTTAGATATGAGCTGGACAGGAGGTGTTTTCAAAGTTTGGATTTACTCACGCTCTCCATACTTCAGGGTGATGCTGCATGAGGTAGAGCATTTGGGCTCTCTCTTCCAGCATGGAATTATGTCCTGTTTCATCCCCAAAACGTTATTAAAATGGTATGTGGAAAATTTGGGACACGGCACAGATAAGCAGGAGTGATAAAGACCAAAAATGCAGCATGGCTTGTGAGACAGAGAGGCTCTAAAGCATTTTTAATAGCAGGATAAAGCTTTGTAAAATAAGAATTTCGCCCTGCTACAGCCTCATGGACCCAAAGAGAAACAATGACAGAGACTCCAGCTCCGAGGTGCAAATCCCTGGAGTGAGGTAAGGATTTTCTGAGCTCGGGGTGAGGAAATGCCCAGTCCTATAGCACTGTGGTGCTAGATCCAAATTAAAAATTAAACGAAGGCTAAATGTCTTGAAAGCTTTGGCACCCCTGAATATGTTCTGCCCACCCAGACAGACACAGAGTGCTTGAAAAAAATGACATTTCTCCCACCTTCAGCTAAGGCCTCCCATTCCCAAATCCCTCAGTGGTTTGTTTTCCCACATTTGACTTGACTTTCCCATAATTAGCTCTCTCTCTCTCTCTCCATTAAAGCCCTGGCAGAGCTGCAGGCTCCTTCCACATCAAACCAGGTCCTGTCCCCCTCCCCAGGGGAGTGTCTGCACCATCAGGTTTCACACCAAACCTACCCAAGGTGCCCACATGCCTGTTGGAACCCAGGACATCCCTCTGGCTGCCCTGGAGGACTCCAGACCCTGGTAGGGGGCTCAGAGACCTTGGCATGGAGTCAAAGACACCTGTGCCTTCCATTTTAGCCCATGGAAACAATTCCCAACTCTGTGTGAGGAGTTACAAGCCACAAGGGTTTGGGTGGAATGACAGTGAATTTGTCACAGGGTGAAAAAGTAGAATTTTGGGGTTTTAGAATGGGGGTTCAAGAGGCAAGGTGGAGGAATCTGGGTGTGTCCTGTCCTTTTTGTCCTCCATCTTCTGCTGGGATGGTGACACTTCTGGATTGGTTTAGGGTAGAGACAGGCTGTCTAACACAGGTGATGGGTATTGGAAAATCATTGTAAATAAAGTACAGGTAGTTTTTAGTATAAAAAGTTAACAGCACCCCAAGGGCAGGGACTGTGCCACAACCCAACCTGCTGGACAGATCTCAGCAGGTCAGAGAAAGAATTGAATAGATAAGAGAAAATAAACAACCTTGAGAACCAGAGCTGAGGAATCCTGACTTCTTTGGTCGTGGGGCTGGGAAAAAAGACTCTTTAATACCCCGGAAGCCATTCCAGCAACACAAACCCCGAGACGCCCGGTGCCACCCAAATCCCTCCTCACTCTTCCCTGAAGGAGAGGAGCCAAAGTCCTTCTCCCAGTTCCCCCTCCTGGGTTTCAGCCCTCCCTTTCCATCCCAGCCACCCTCCATGGAGAAACCACAACGAGGAGAGCAGAGGCTTTGCCCAAAGACGCTGCCCAAATTAAGGACGAGCCGGGCGCTCCCGGCCTTTGATCTGGTGTGCGGGGAAAATAACTCCTGTGGCTGACAGCAGCTTGGCCCTCCCCTCTCTTAATTAAAGGGAACAAAGGAAAAGTTGCTAATTAAAAGGAACAAGGGAAGGAGGGGGGAGAGCACGAGGGAGGGAGGGGAGGGGCGGCAGGGCAGTGTTGGCAGTGCCGGGACATTGGGATGGGGAAGGAGCCAAAAAGCAAAGCTCTGCTGCCCTGTCCCTGTGCTGCTGGATCTGGGAAAGCACCACTTCAGCAGCACCCCAGATCCCCAGGGAATCAAACCCAGGGGCACAGGAGCTGTCAGAGGGCTGGCATGGCAGGAGCTGCTGTGTCGTGGTGCTATTTAACCACAAAGCTGCCTTCTCCCCACCCTCCTGCTGCTCTCGCCAGGATGCAGGAGAAGGTGGCCCATGATTCTGGCTGGGTGACTTTGCAGCCTCTGCCTTCCCCAGGGAAGAGTGACATGCACCAGCAAGGATTCCCAGGCATGGCTCACCTGCAGGACAGCCATTCCTGCAAAGCTCCAGGTTACAGGCTTATCCCTGCTGCCCTGCTGGCTCTGCCGTGGAAGCTGTGCAGATTTGGGCAGCAGAAAGGAGCCCCTCACGTGGGGATGTGCCTCCAGCCAAGGGCAAGGCAGGATGCTCAGGGAGAAGGGGGGAAACCAAGGATGGGTTCAGATCTGCTCATGGTTCAGATCTGCTCATCCATAACCTGCCAGCAGCTCTCAGTCCCCAGGAGAGGTCCATGTGCATCCCTCCATCCCATCCTGCTCCATGTGTTCCCATGAAGAGCTGGGCTCAGCAATCCTTGTGTGTCCCTTCCAAGGCAGGATATTCACAGTTCTGTGTTCCTCTTCCAGCTGACGCTGGAGGGGCCTTTCAGAAGCACAAATCAAAGCTGTCTCCATCTTTACCTCCAAGCTGTCCCTGGTTTTGTGCATAATTCATGTCTTCAGGCAGATGTGCCCTGCCCCTCCACAGATAATGCTCAGCTCCCACTGAAGTTGTTCCTATCTCTACTGCCATGTGTCTGAATCCTACCACCCTGCAGGCCAGGGGCATTTTTGGAGGGAGACCCTTGAGCAAGTCTGCATCCTCTCTGGGAAATTCTCAACTCTTCTGGGAGATTTTCGTGGTTTTGTCACGATGGTGATGATTTTACTCCTTGTTGTCTTCCCTGTGAGTCGTCCTTCATCTGCTGGCAGCCTGATGCTGTGCTGACAGACAATCTGACCTGACATCAGCAGGGTCAAAAAAGTGTTAAAAAAAAAACCCCAAAAGAACCAAAGCCAGAGTTTAACAAAGGAAAAAACCAGCCAGGGCTGGCAGAAGGAGAGGAGAGAGTCAGAAGGGTTGCTCAGGGAGCTGAGCAGCTGCCAGCAAGCAGTGGGGTGAAAAAGTGACGCAGGATGGTGAGAGGGCAAAAATCCTGTGAAAGCCAAGGAGAAGAGGAGGACACAGGGAGATGTAGGGAAGCAGGAAGAGTTTGTGAGGGTGTCAAGGCAGATTTCCTCTGCCTAGCTCCGTCTAAGTGTGCCAGGAGTGCAGGGGTCCTGCTGCAGCTCAGCACTACCCAAACCACCCTGGGCTCTGGGGAGAGCACCACTCACACCCATTGCTTGGAAAAACGCACCCTGTTCCACCTGTCCTGCCATTCCAAACAGAGGAGCCAGAGGGGATGAGGGAAACATCAACTTGGGGACAGCCCATCTCCCTGCCTCCTTATCTGTCATTAACCCGGGTGCTAATGAAGCGCAGCCAGACAGCTTCCTTCACCTGGTGGGAAGCTCACGAGGAGCACGGCTGGCTAATGAGGACATTAGAGGCTGATCTCTCCCTTGTCATCCTCCCATCGCTCTAATATCAGGCTAATTTCGCCCTAATGTGGATTAATTGGCACCTTTCTGCCTGCAAATTCCTCCGACGGCCAAAAATGTGTTTTGTTTTTCTGGAATTGTGTTTCCCACCCAAAATCCAAGTTTCCTTGGACTTGGAAGAGAGGTGGAGAAAAGGGGAGCACTTCTGCTGCAAACCAGAAACAAGACCCAGACAGAGGCTGAGCAGGAGGAGAAAAACCACATTTCATTATTCAGTGAGCAAATTCGTCTCGTCCATTCCCTCTTTGCTCAGTGTGATGGCAAGGCAGGATGAAAGGGAGCTAAATATGGCAAATAATGTGAGGAAAAAGCAGGGGCACTGAGTGTCTGGCCCTGCAGACTAAGGGAGCCAAAAAGCCCTTCTCTTTGTATCAAGGTCTCTGCTCGTTTTCCTCCTGGGGTGAATTTGGCAATGCCTTTGTTTCCGTGTGGTGAGCAGGCACAGTCCAAGCCTTGCTGTCCCACCATTGTGCTGCAAGGCTGGGAAAGGGAAGGGCAATTGCACAGATCCAGCTGTGCCCAGCTGAGGCCAAAGCTGTGATGGCATGGAAAGGAGCTGTGAGGGAAACCTGCATGAGGTTGTTAGAGAAAGGCTGGGTGGAAAATCCAGCCCAGGAAACCAGCACAGCCTCCTGAAAGCTGTCTAGGAGCGGGACAGCAAATCTGGCACGGTGGTTGATCCATCACTGCTGCGAGGCAGGAAGGGTGATTCAGAAAGGGAAACAACACCGGGGGAGTTTTGCAGATATCCCTCAGATTTTGTGGACCAGGCTTCTGGGGAATCCAGCTGGGATCGTGTGGAGCGTGGGAGGAACAGTCCAAGGCAAAGCTGTTCTGGTGGTGCATCCACGTGTCCAGAGACGTGTAGGTGGGGGAAGGAAGCGCTGCCTTGAGGAGCAAGGACTGGCTTGGCCCTGGATCTCATCCTGCAGGACACCCCTGACCTCTGCCAGGGGCTGAACTCGGGTGCAGCTGGTGACAGCCGTGACGGCTCGGGCAGGACTTTGGGATCAATGATTTTGTGCTGTGAGAAATATTTTTCCACTCCCCAGCATGCAATTCTGAGGTAACGCTTCCCATTAATAAGGGGGAAAAGCAGGATTCTGCAACCTTGGATGTTCTTCGTGTTTCTCATTACTGGTGCCCTAATCGTGTCCCCAGAAAGAAAAAGCAGGATTCTTTTACACCTGACTAATTCTGCCGCTGTTGCTCGGCGCTGCTTTCACACC
The DNA here is from genome assembly GCF_963513975.1 of Fringilla coelebs. NCBI lineage: Eukaryota > Metazoa > Chordata > Aves > Passeriformes > Fringillidae > Fringilla > Fringilla coelebs. Next base: position 3,096,881 of record NC_140066.1, on the reverse strand, counting down.
ACTTCCCAAGCCTGCCAAGACACCCTTGAACCTGTTTGGAAAAGGTTAGGATGCTAATTAAGAAAAGCTATTCCCCCCACCCCAAACCTGAGGGAGAGATGTAAAAAAAAGCCTGTGAGCTGGGGTTGGATCTATTATTACCCTTTCTCCTCTTTTCCTGTGTTACAAGACGTGTGTCCCACTTTTTTCCTGGGGGAATCCGCTGCTCCCGCCGGCCTGGTGTGCCAGAGCGGATACGGGACAAGAGGTTAATTTGTAGCCCTGTGATGCTCCAGCTTTCCCTTTGCACAAATATTGATCCAAGGCTGTTCAAATATCCATCCTGGCTGGAACAGCAGCGGTGTGATGCCGCTGCTGGAGATGCACAAGGACATCGGAGGGGACGGGAACGGGGAAAGAAAGGAGAGCTGGGCAGACCTGCGGGTTGGGCATGCTCCATCTCGCCTTCTCCCCTCCCTTCCTGACTTAAATTTCCTTTTTATTGACATTTGTCTCACTGGGCCGAGCAATCTTTCGAAGGAGAGGGAAGCAGCAGCGTTGTTCCACCCTGGGCATTCGTTAGGGGATATCGTTTCAGCACTTGAGCTGTCTGAGATGCCCGGGCAGCGTTCAGGAGAAGGTTAAATAGAGCTGTTGAGTTCTGGGCAAACAAATCTCCCTTTGCCAGCTTGAAACAGGTGAGAACTTCTGCTCTCCTGCCTCTTGCCCAGAAGAAGAGCAGTCAGAGCAGCTCCTTTGCTCAAGGAGCACGAGCAGGGCTGGTTCTGTCCCTCTGCAGCACAAAACCAGCCGGGCTGATGAGATGCTGAGGTTTTTAACCCACCCCGGTGGGGTTCGAGCATGCCCTGCTTTGCTCCCTCTGCCCAGTGGGCTCCACCAGAATTCCTTCTCCGTGAATAACAATGAGAAACCTTTGTAAATTAGCTGATTAGTCAGCTCCCCTAATTAGCTAATTACCCCCGCTCTGCTTTCACTGGCGCTCTCCCGTTGTTTCCCCAAGCTCAGGTTGAAGGAAGGAGCGCGCACGTGGCCGCGCCGAGATCTTATCCTGCTTTGAAGCCTTTAAACTCGCATGATTCAGCCGTGCAGGGCTGACACGTGGCCGACCTCACACAACTTCTCTCCTCACACAACTTCTCTCCTCCAAACCCTTTTGTGCTGATGTACCTGCCTCCTGTGCCAGCCACCGGGAGTCTCCAGCGCTGCCTTACGCAACCCTTCCCTCCTCCGTCCCCGCTGCCAGCAGCTATTCCAGTTCAGCTCCCATCCGTCTTGCCATTGCCTAGGAAAAAAACCTGCCTTGCAGGTGTCCCCCAAAGCTGGAGGAGAGGGGATGTGTTGTCTGGAGCTAGCCAGGTGTGAAGGCACGACAGCAGTGCTGCAGGATCCCCCAAGCACGAGATCCTGATTCCGGCACTGGCGCGTCCCTGGAAACCCGTGTGAGTACAGGGCCGCCAGCAGTGGGGATTCTCTGGAATGTTTCCCCAACCCCCCTGGGGAAATATTGCAGAGTTTGTATGGAAATATTGCTGAAATATTCCCTGGTTTGCAGGTCAGGGACCTGCTCACCCACACGCGACGTGTTTGTAGGTAGCAGCTTCCGCGCACGGGCTCTCAGCTAGAAAAGTCCGGATTTTTTTTTTATGAGCTCTTCCGAGCTCCAGGCAGGCACAGTTCCTCTGCTGAGGAGTCCCATGGCATAGAGACAGGCTGGGTACAAAAATAGCTCGTTTCGTTTGTTCTGAGCTGGTGAGTTTCCTCCGATGCCCCCAGCCCTTGCTCCAGGAGAGATGGAAACAGCTTTTCTTGTGGCTCTCAGATCTCTGTTGTATCCCTTTCTGAAGCTGAGGAGCCCATGCCCAGCTAACATTCCTTGTTCCTTTGATCATCTCGTTGCCAGCCTCTGAAGCTGCTGCTCCCCGAATCTGTGATAGTTACCCTATAACCTCTGGATGGGGAGGAGTGGGACACAACTTCATGGAGGACTCAAGGCTGGGACGCTGCTTGTCTTTTGCTCTTGCCCCTCTGCCAGTCTGATCCTCTGTGGAAATTTAGAAAGCTGAGAGGGTCAAGGAGAGGAGGCTGTCTTGGTCAGGGGGGCCCAGGAAAGGAGACTGCAGGGGGGAAAGTTAATGGATTGTGAAAGGGAGAGAGAAGCCTTAATGGGAGAGAGGAAAAAAAAAATACAAGGGAAGTGCCAGGAAAAAAACCCTCTGATAATCTTCAGGTGGACATTTTTATGTGGCTTTGGCTGTCATCCACGTGCTCCATCTTCTGTCCCTTCTGCAGGGAAGGTGTGGGAGATGAGCAGGCACTGCAGGTCACGGCACAGCAGAGACCTTTCCCTCACCAGGAGGTGCACAGAGGGAGCTGGTTTTATTCCAGCAGCATCTCAGACCCTCTTCTGAGCTGTTTCGGGGTGGCTACAAGTGTAGGTGACACACAGAGGTTGTTAAGCAAGGACCTTCCTCACCCCACACTTGGTGCTGGCTTTGAGGGCGCTGCTAAGTTGACTTTACTCTTTTGCTGCTGTCACATCACGCTCGTGCTGAGGGCTCAGTGATGATCCCATCTGCAATCAGGGGCAGGATTCCCCCCCTCCTGCTCCTGCCCTGCCTTTCCCATTTACAGATAGAAATGAAGTCTGTGGTACGGACCCTTAAGCTGGTTAGACACTTGAGACTTGGAAGTCCTTAAGCACATTAGCAGCTGGAGGTCCATTATTATTCATTGAATCTCTCCGGGCTGGTTGGAATCCTCCTTTTAATTGTGTGCATTTCCCTCTGTCCTTTTATCACTGGGAAGAAAGAAAGAAAAAGGGCGAGAGACACAGCAATCGTGTTATCTCATTACCCATCCCGGCCCTGGAATGGGACACAGGCTGGAGTCTGCTCTTGCCCTCCAGCAAAAGGAGGGAGAGGCACCCATTTTACATATTAATGGCAAAATGTCATCATCCCCCCCTCGCCTCTATCTCCCTTAGCACGCCGCAGTTAATAATTCACATTTCATTAACACGTCTGCTCGCGGTGTTTCCCTCCTGTCAATGAAGAGATATTGGGGAGGCTTAGAGGAGCGGGAATTGGGGCAGGAGCAGCCGAGGCAGCTGCTTCAGGCTGGACTGGAAGCAGGTGAGCTTTCAGAGCAGGGGAGTTTTGGGCTCTCTTCTGAGTGTTCATGTTTCAGATGTACTGCGGTCACAGCTCCTCGCCAAAAGCGCTTCCAGCCCAGGAATATCCTGTTGGTCAAGCGGGAATAGGGGAGGAGAAGTGGAAAGAACCTTTTTATTGAACAGGCACAGCACCCCCAGCACACAAAATGAACAATACTGGGTGACAGCACTCTGTCACCGCTCTGAGAAAGATGACAAATTCACAAAGCCTCTCCCAAACTCTCAGTGTTCCCAGGTCCCAGTCTGGAGCAGGCTCGAGTGGTTCCAAGAAAGAGAAAGAAAAACAGTCCAGGGGAAAATTCAGACTGCTTGGCTAAACCAACTAACGAGCAGAAGCAAAAAGCAAGAGCAGCACTATGTACTGCCCCATCTGTGTGTCCTGCCAGCTATGGGGGAGCAGGCAGATGACAAAACAAAACTTCCACTCTTCAGAGCCAGTCTTGAAGGCACAGAACATAATATCCAGCACAAACAGCACACACAAACGGGGATACAAGCATCACAACGTCACCCTAGGACACAGGGCCACCCCCTGACCTGACCACACTCTCAGAGCACCAAGCCACTGGAGAGGTTTTGAAGGGGGTTGAACAAAACACACCCTGGGAGAAGTTGGCCATACGAGTCCTGCTGCCAGCTTGAAGAATTTTACATGAGGAAACTTGTCTCTTGAGCTTGGTTTTCCACACGCTGAAACATTAATCAACTTTTGAACCATGTACCGTATGAAATATTCATCTTTTTCAAGATGAAAAAAACCAAACCATAAACCCCAGCTATCTTCAGAGCTGTCTCATGGCGTTCCATGCTCTGATCCTTTAGGAACTGCTGTGTCATTTTCCCCTAAGTTTATTCTGTGATTGCTCAAGAGCGAGAGAGCTAAAAATCACTTCAAGAGGGACTTAACTGGCGTGTCTGGGTGTGAGAAAAAAGTGGGCTTTGGCTTGGAATTTTGTTAGCCAGACCCAGGCTGGTTTTGTTTCCCTGAAGGAGAAGAAAGGCGTTTAATGCCATTTTCAAACCTTATTTCATGGGGAAGCCAACTCACGCTGTGATCCACCGGCAGGTGAATTCTTGATTAAAATGTTGGAAGAGAAAGCAGCTTAGATCAGCCACCCTTGAAAGGGGAAAATTCTGTCCTGCTGGTCCTTAAAACTGGTGGAAAACCCTTCCCCAGCAGGCATTGATGTCTTTCAGGAAAGGGAAGAGCCACGAGCCTTCACAGGGATGGGTAAATACATCCTCAGCAAGGCTGCTCCTCTCGAACTCACCAAACTACGTGTGCTTGGAAAGGAGCCCTCCTAAATGAGTGTAAAACGAAAGAAAATAAAAACCCAGATATGAAATGTCCCTTCCATTAGCAGATCTTAAGGCACTTTTAGAAACATTGGATGAATGGAGTCTCTCCCTTGCCCTGTCTGGGGTAAACAAATCCATCCTGTCCTTCAGCTCGATCTTGCAGTAATGTCATAATCCCACCTTTATTGCATCACTGTTGTCATGGAAATAACTGTGATTTCATAAAGTCTCCGTAATGACTTTACCACAAGATCCATTAGGATGGGAAGATGGATTGTGAAGGCCAGAAAAATGCTTTCTTTAAGCAAATGCATACTGGATAATTAGCAAATGCGGCAAAGGGAAGGAATGGAAATTGGACGGGGAAGAAGTAAATGGGTCCATCTTTAACACGGGCTATTTATGAACATTTTCTTTGATTTGGTTTCAAATGGCACAAAGGCCCTATTATAATATTCCAAACCAGCCTAGAAGTCCCATACTTCAGGGCATAGTCAGCACACGTTGAACAAAAAGCCGAGCCCTGCCCTAACCATTTCCCTCTGAGATCCCTCAGGCTTTGAAAGAAAGGTTTTGGGCTTTCCCTGGTGTCCCAAGAGCTTCCTGCTTTACCTTCACCTGCCTGAATGGAGGAGCAGGTTGGATGTGCTGAGGAGGAAGATTCTGGGGGCTGTCCTGGCCAGGAAGCCTTTTGTGCCTCCAAGGTCTTTGGATTTGCCTGAAGTGGGGAGTCTGGAGTGGGACAGCGATCACAGGGGTCCCAGGATGAGGGAAGAGATGAGAAAGTTGACTCCATGTTCAGAAGGCTGATTTATTATTTTATGATAGATATTATATTACAGACTATGCTAAAAGAATAGAAGAAAGGATTTCATCAGAAGGCTGGCTAAGAATAGAAAAGGAATGATAATAAAAGCTTGTGTCTTGGACAGAGAGTCCGACACAGCTGGACTGTGATTGGCCATTAATTAGAAACAACCACATGAGACCCATCAAAGATGCACCTCTTGCATTCCACAGCAGCAGATAATCATTGTTTACATCTTGTTCCTGAGGCCTCTCAGCTTCCCAGGAGGAAAAATCCTAAGGAAAGGACTTTTCATAGAATATCATGGGAACCCCTCCAAAGCCAGAGAGGTGCCGGGACCCTGGACATCTGCAGGAGGCAGATGGTGGGATTAAGCCTTGGATGAGGGGGAGCTGGGCTGCAAAGTGGCAAAGAAACTGCTTTGGTCTCTTTAAAGGCGCTGGAGGAAGGCTGTGTGAGCTCCCTGTGAGCGCCCAGAGGCATGGGACTGGATGCAATTCCTGCCTGGAATGCCTGCCTGTGCCCCTTGCACTTCACCCTCAAAATATGAGTGGGGGGCTGCTGCCCATTGGCCTGAAAGGAGGCACAGGCAGGGGGTTAAAGGTTTGATGGAACATCAGAGCTTCCTGGACGAGAGTCCTGCATCCCTCAGCACCCCACACATCCGTGCATTAACTGTTCCTTAATGCACGGAGGGATCCCCGCTCTGCCTTCTTCTCTCCAAGAACCTGCTGATGCAGGTGGCTTTTCCCTTACTTCTGCTTCCCTTAGGAGCATCTCAGTTCCTTTTGAGACGTGGTTCTTTTTAATTTCTGGAGATCTGTGATGCTGAGGCACGCCTTGCTCAATGAACAGGCCCGCGGGGAGGGAGGAGGCTGCCAAGTGCTGGCAGTGGATTCCTGCTCTGACCTGTGCAATCTCTTCCCTCCTGTCCCAGTGCCCTTGTGGCACAGCTGTGCAGCCAGCTCCCTGGGGACCCTGGAGCACCTGGGTTCAGGGAGGAGGTGTGGGAACATGCTGCTTGGGAAATGCTCCACTGGGGGCTGCTGGTTCAGTGCTGAAACACCTCTGGGTGAGCAGAGGTGTGTGCAGCCTATGCTGCCCTTGCCTTCAGAGTTCAGCATCTCTCCAGCTCCTCTTTGCCAGCTCTGCCTGGCGTGGGAGCAGAGATGCAGAAGAGCACTCGTGAGCTAATTGAAGCGGTCACATCCTCGCCAGCAGCATTTCCCACATTAGCCAAATTCGATCTAAAACTAATCTCCCAGTCAAGACAAATCTCTTCTCTGCAATCCTCTTATCATATTTACATATTGGAACCCAGGGATGGCTGCTGAACTGGGCCAGGGTGACACTTGTGGGGATGGCTCCTGAAGTCCCTGGCACTGCTGGCTGGAGCAGGTCCAAGGCACTTGTGGACTCCTGCATTCCCCAAGTCCCTGTCTGCCCTGGAGGGCTCTGAGGAGTGGAGCAACTGCAGCCCAGCTCAACTGCTTAAAGTAGTCTTGAGCTGATGATCCCTGCTCCTCCTGGTAGGTGAAAAAACACCAGCTGAGGGAAAAAAAGTCCTGTGGTTGGGCTCCACACAGATAGAGGATGATCAGTGAGCATTATCTGGTTAATCAGATCTTGCCCAACTTTAATTGCCAGAGCTGTTACTGACTGCTGCCCAACCTGTGATGGGGACTTGGCCCTGAGAAGTAACAACTTTTGGTGATTAATCCTTGCTGCTGGCCATGTGCAGCTGTTAATGATCCCCTGGGATGTCTGGCTGCAACAGGAGGAGATGGTAGGAGCCCCTCGTCCTGGCTGGGCTCCAGCTTTGGCTGTGCAGCTCAGCCAGACAAAATTCCTCCTGCGCCGTCAGCCATCCATTGAGGGATGCTAAGGTGAGAGCAGCCAGCCTCAGGTTGTGCCAGGAGAGGTTTAGGTTGGAAAAATGTCTTCATGGAGAGGGTTGTCAAGCCCTGGAACAGGCTGTTCAGGTAGAGTCAGCATCCCTGGAGGGATTTAAAAGCAGGGCAGACGTGGCATTTGGGGACACGGTCAGCAGTGGGCTTGGCAGTGCTGGGGGAATGGTTGTGCTTGATGATGTGAGAGGGCATTCCCAAACTAAACAACTCCATGCTCCTCCCTTCTTTCAGGGCAGGGAAATGTGTGCCCTGAAACACCTGCTGCAGTTCATAGAACCAGTGTGTTAAGGGGAGGAAATGATTCCTGCCTGCCCAAGTGCAGCGAGGCAGGATGCTGACGGGGCAGGGAAGAGATTGGCACAGCCCAAAGGGGAATCACCTCAGCCCTTCCCACAGGAATACCTCAGCTCCACCTGCAAACCAGCTCTTGGACACCTCCCAAGCTGCCTTCAGGTGCTTTGCTGGAAAGCAGCAATATCCCAGTGCTGACTCACAGGCTGGGCATTGGGAATGCCACATCCTGGCTCTCAAAACTCCAGCCCTGCTGTCCCTTTTTCCAAGTAGCAAATACACTGTTATTCTCCAGAAATTAATTTTATTCCTTCTGACATCCCTTTGGGGCTCACCATGCTGGGCCTTGGAGCTTTAGCACAGAAAGGTGGTCAAGAGGGTTTTTTTCCCCAAGCTTTGAGTTTGGAAATTGGGCACCAGGGAAGGAAGAAAACAGTGTTTTCATTTGTTCTGTTAAAAAATGTTATTAAAAAAAAAAACAACCATGTAAATTAAGTGAAATCAGAACCAAGCCTCCTAAAATGAAGCATTTTTGATTCACCTTGAAATTAATTTGTTGACTTCCAGAGCGATGGTTTTGGGGTGTGATTTTTTTTTGCACTGTAACGATTTTTTTCCCTGTGCTAATGAGGTCCTGAGGTCTGAAGAACTGGCACTGTACTGACACCTCACTCCCTTTTTCTGTCTGAAGTCAGTGGAAAAGAGTGCCTTTAGCAGGGGTGCACCCAAGCCTCCAATCTGTGCTTTGCTGGGGCCTGGCTGAAGGATGTGGGGATCCTTTGGGGTGCATTATGAACAGAGTTCACCTTCTTCCTCCCCTCAAGTCCCTTCCTGGGCAGCTCTCAAACAACACTGATTTTATTCAGATGGGCTGCAAGTTCTGCCTGTTTATTTCCAGGATGTTTTCCTCTTTAAAGGTGCTCTGCCTTTGGGGAGGTCTGTAATGCTCCTTTGCTAGGGTGGTGGTCTCACAGAGTAGCCAAGGAGCAGCAGGACAGGAATTATCCTGTCTCCTTGGCTGCCTGTGCCATCCAGGAGAAGAAATCCTGGATGTCCCCGCGCCATCAGGCACGTGGGCTGCTTGTTTATGCACTCACTTATCTTATCAGCAGTAAGGTTTGCCCTTTTGGCAAATCCCCAGAGACTGAAGAACTGTTCTTTGCCAGGGCTGAAAAATGCTTTAAACCAAGTCCTGATCTTGAACTTACCCTGCTGCACTCACTTTGGAGCAGCTTGTGAGGCAAACACCTTGTTTACCCCCCTCAGATGAGTTGCAGAGGTTGCCCTCTGGATTAGGCACATCCTGGCTTTCTCCCCATCATTAAATCGACTTGGGATGTGCAATTTTGCAGAAAACCCCTTAGAATTTTTTTTTTTTCCCCTGACTAAAAGCATCCAGGTTCTGCCATGATTTTGCCATCAGGGCCTCTGTTCTAGGCAAGGGAATTAACCAATGCCCCCTGCAACTCCCTTCCCTCTCCCTAAGCTGTGGCTGTCCCATCCCTGGAGGTGTTCAAGGCCAGGCTGCGTGTTCTGTCTTTCTCCTTCTTCTTCTCTGCCTCCATCTTCTGCTGTGATGTTGGCACTTTTAGATTGGTTTAGAGCAGAAGCTCACTGTCTAACACAGGTGATAGGGATTGGGAAGTAATTGCAAATATTGTACACGTAGTTTTTAGTACAAAAAAATAACACCACCCAAAAGCAACCAGAGTGCCTCTGTCTTGCTGAAAAACCCTCAGCTAGACAAGAGAAAAAATTTTATAAATAAGATACAATAAACAACCTTGACACCAAAACCTGAGAGGCTCTGACTCCTTCTTCAAGCACCAAACTGAAAAAAAGAGACTTTCTAACTTATCTCAGAGTCACTCTGGCCAGCTGAAGACCCTGAGAGCTGCATTTGCAGCAATCCCCCCACATCCCCCCGTGAGGTGCCTGCAGATGGAAGGAGGGCACCACAGACACCCAGGAGGGCATCCTCAGGGATCTGAGCTGAACCCACGGCAGCCCCGAGCAGTGCAATCCCTTCCTCCTTCCCTTTTCTGTTCTCATTCCATCACCGTGCTCAGGACCGAGTGGCAACGAGCAAGTCCCCAAATAACCTGGTTCCCAGCAGCAGCCTCGCTTTTCCACTGTGAGCAAAACCTGTTTCTGGCATGGCTTGTCCTCATGTGTGTCCTGCACGGCCCCACAGGAGCCGTGGGCTCTTTGCAGGGGCCTGGGACAGAACCCAGAGCAAAGCAAACCTGTCTGAGTTCACCCCATGGGGTTCCCAGCCCCACAAACCAAAAGGTTGAAAAATCCCTGTCTGGGGAGTCCTGAGTGCAGCAAAAAGCCTTGGGGATAGGCAGCCAGTGATTTGTGTGAGGATTTGGCTGAGCAGTAAGGATTCAGACAAACTTGCAGAAGGGGAAGAGCAGCTTAACGGCAGAGCTGGGTTCATTTGTCAAGCCCCTTTCCTTGCTTATGTGCTTGGGAGAGTGAAACAATAATTGGGAGCAAAGCTTAGGTTAATCTACACTGAGAACATGATATTCAGTAGCTTTATTAAAAGAGGTGGGGAGGGGGCAGGCACGGGGCTGCTTTGGCTCATTTTAATTTTCAGCTTCGTCTTCGGAGTGTTGGAAAATAACCCCGTGCTCCACCGGCTGTGTGAGGAGGGAATCTCAGCTGGAGAGGATGGAGCAGTTGCTCCCTTTCAGAGCAGCCTGCTGATTGTGAAAGTGCCATTAGACAGCTTGTGGAAGAAGGCTCCTAGGTGTGAAAACTGCTTTTTCCCCGGCGCTGGCTGAAAAGGCCAGCGTGGCATTTGCAAAGCCCTGGTGAGCGTCACGGGTGTGAAACTTCCCTCTGTCCCCTCTCCAAATCCAACTCCCTGCCAAGCTGTCCCTGAGCAGCAGCATCATCACTTTCCTCCCTGCTGCAAGCCAGGAGAAACCTGGCTTCTCCCTCTGGCTTGCTCTCACAGCTGGCTGCTTGTTCCAGCATGGATCCTCCCTGAACCCCGCGCTGTCTTTCCCGTGGGTTTGATCCACATGCTCCAGGAGGCTTTGCAGGGCCAGTGTTCACCCAGGAGGAGGAATACATGCCAGGGCAGGTTGTTTTATTGAAATAGGAGTGGAAGGGAATGTATGAGAAGGGTGAGGGAGGCAGCAGGAAGGGAAGGACATCGACATCGACATCTCCATCATCTCCATTTCCATCCCCATCCCCTCCACCCACGTCTGGTCAGGCTGCCCTTGCACCAAGCTGATAAAAGTCTTCTCAGCTGTTGGGTTGTCCTTGTTGGGAATCCCTCAGAGGAATTATAGGACCATAATTCACAGCTGCTCTGCTGGGCATCTCCATACACAGGAGCACCTGTCAGGCATTTATCCCTTATGTGTTTTTACAGCAGCTTTTACAATAGGCAGAGAAAAGCTCCAGCTGGCTCGAGTGACCTTTTAATCACCAAGGGATGCCTTCAGCTAAAAGCCCTGCACCTGAGGGGACAAACACCCAGCCTGTTGCTTGGAGCCACTTGGCTTGATGGGAGCTGCAGGACTCCTTCTGTCTCCTGTGGAAGGAGAACACAGCTCTGCATCCTCTGTGCCAGGAAAGGAGTTCTGGAAGATAACAAGTGTGGCAATGCCTTTCCTAAGTAAGGAAAGTCGTGGCATGGAGTTATTTTTCATCTGAAGGCCCTCAGGTGGGTGCTATTGTATTATATTAAAAGAATGCTGTACTAAACTATACTAAAGGATAGAGAAAGGATACAGACAGAAGGCTACAAAGAATGATGATGAAAACTTGTGACTGCTTCCAGAGTCCTGACACAGCTGGGCAGCGATTGGTCATTAATTTAAAACAATTCACCTCTTGGATAAACAGCCTCCAACCACATTCCAAAGCAGCAAAACACAGGAGAAGCAAATGAGATAACTGTTGTTTTCATTTTTCTCTGAGGCTGCTCAGCTTCCCAGGAGAAGAAATCCTGGACAAAGAGGATTTTTCAGAAGATGCGACGGCGACACTGCTGCGCACCTGGAGAGAATCCTTTTGGAAGTGTCAGCACCCAAGGAAGGGACAAGGGCAGCTCACTGAGGATGAGGATGGAGGTGTTCCAGCAGGGCTGGATGGTGGGAAGGGATAAAGTTCTCTGCAGGCTCCCAGAGGAGCCCTCACAGGTCTCCAAACCCAAGTTCTGCTGCAGGGGCTCAGCTCTGCCTCCCCAAATAAAGCTGGTACCAGTCAAAACAAGAGACTTACAGCAGCTTGCTCCAGATAAGTGCCTTAAGAGCCTCAGCTTTTGTTCCAGGGAAATGCAGGTCTCCTCACCAGGTTGCCTGGAAGTGTGGAGAACAGAAGTAGGAAGGAGATAAGCAAAGAGCTCGGTGCTCCAAAGGCCAAATAACCATCTCAGAGTCCCAGCAAGTGGAACTTGATGGATGTGCATGCAGGGAGATAAGGGCCTGGGAGGTCCTGAGATGGCCTCAAGCTGTTTAAAGGAGAAAACAAAACAAAACAAAACAGAACTGTTGGCTGGAGTCCCACGTACGCTGTTGGAAAACACGCTCAGGTTTTTGGGAGCTCTCTTCCCACTTCCTGACGGAGGACAAGGGCTTCGTGTAACCAAGTGAAGTCACCTCAGCACAGGCCCCCTCCTCGCCCCAGAGGGGCTTCCCACGTGGATTTTACTCCCTGTTTTAACTGGAAATTGAGAAAAAATGGGGTTAAATTGTCATTCACCATCAAGGCTGTTCCTCACCAAAAAAAAATCCCTGAACTATAAGTTCCCCCCCCCCTTTTTCTTTAAACCTGTTTAAACCTAAACTAAACACCCAGAAAAACACCAACAACTCACCCCTATAACCCACCAAACCAAACCTAAGCCACAACATTTCCAACACCAAAAAAAACTAATAATAAATAGACTAAATAAACTGAATAATAAATAAACTAAACTACTACCCAAAGCGGAGACTTTCTAAGTTTATCATCTATTTAAAGCAACAAAATAATTTCTTATTTAATATTACTTAAATTTTGTTATTTGATAAACAAAATGTTTCCATTTTTCTCCCAAACCAATTAAAAAAAAAAAACCAAAATAATTAAATCTACTTTCCAAAAAAAAAAAAACCCAAACCAAAAAAACCCCTTAGAAAATTCTCCCCCAGATTTACCCTAAACCAAAGCAAATACACTTTGCACACCTGGTGACAGTGTCACCACCATGCTGACAGCACAGAGGGGTCCTGCACTGACCCTTTTCCACAACACCCCCAGGAAATCCAGGCATTTTGTCTTGTAAAGCCTCCTCCAGGTTTTTGTTCCTCCACCAGACACAGCCACAGCTCCTGGGAGCTTCCTGCTCAGCTAAGAGCTGGGTTAAATTCAGTGTTCCCTGGAAATGTCTCTTGATATATTTTACAGTTTAATGTTTGTCCTCTGTGAAGCATCTTCCTTTCATGCTAAAAGTGCACCTATTATATGCATGGCTTGCTCTCAAATTCCTGGAGGATGCTGGAGGCTCGGGCTGTCTGCAGGAAGGCTCCCAACTCCATAGAACTCTCAGCCCTTTTTTAGGGCTGCCCAAAATTTTAGGGGATAAATTCACCACAGTAGCCAGGGTTATATTTTCTGGCTTAAAAAAAAAACCAAAACCAAAAAAACCCCAAACAAACAAAAAACAACCCAAGACCAACCAACCAACCAAAAAAACCCCAAAAAACCCCAAAACAACAACAAAAAAACCCAAACCCAAACCAAACAAAAAACAACATTAAAAAACCCCAAAACAAAACAAAACAAAAAAAAACATAAATCACAAAAAAACCCCCAAAACCCCCTAAAGTTTTACTTTGCTGATAGGAGTTTGGGGTGGATTTAGGGTTGTTTGGGTCGTAGATGCCCCATGCTTGGAAATGTTCACCTCCAGGTTGGATGGAGCCTTGAGCAGCTTGACCTAATGAGTGGGATGAACTGGGTGATCCTTAAGGTCCCTTCCAGTGATAGGTTGGAATAAACCCTGTGATTTTACTCCAAAATCATCCCCCCCAGTGCTCCTGAATTTCAGTGCAAGCTGTATTCTCACCTCCTTGGCAAACACCAACACCCTGTTTCCATGCTCCCACTTTTCTCTTGAGGGGAATCAATCTCTTCTGGACAGCCCAAGAGGAAATTCCCAGAGAAATAACAGGTACAAAGCCACGCTGGGAAGCTCTTCCTGCCCTGGGCTGCTCCAGGGTGGAGGTCAGGGCATGGCTTGGTCCCACCAGCAGCATTCCCAGTCCAAACCAGTTCCCACCACGAAGGACTCATGGGGGAGGTCCCTTTCCTTTTGCTGCTCACTCGGGGCTTGCAAGACAAATGTCAGATTTGAATGACTACACTGTGGGCAGCCAGTGCAGAAAATCAATTAAAATACCAAGCAGCTTAGAAACAGGAGCTTTAATTACTCACTCTTTAAAGGGGGATGAAACCACCAGCCCAGAGTAAGGCCTCCTCTGCCCTTATTCCAGAGGATGTCTCCATGGAGCTTTCCCTGAGCATCCAGAGCTGGATCTGTGTGCTGCTTGTTTGGTGATGCTTGGGCTCTGTCACCCCTAGATGTGAGTGGGGATGGGGCTCCCTGCAGGTCCAGGTGTTGGCAGCTGGGTTTGCAGCACGGGGTGTGTGGCTGGGATTTAGGCTTCCCAGCCCCTCTGAAGGCAGCTCAGCCAGCACTTTTGTCTAACAAAACTCAGGCTTGCTGACCAAGTGCTGGGCATTAGAGGGGAAAACCACAGCAGAAATAATCCCGCTCTTCTCAGGGAACTCCGGGCTGCAGAGCCTGTTCATCCTGTCTATTTGCTTTCTGCTGACTTACTGCAGCACATCCAGCGAGGAGGGCAGGAGCCAGAGTCCCCAAATTCTGGTGGCTCTTTGGTGGCCCAGCTCCTCCTGCCCCTTCCAAGCAGCCCAGTGCCGTTTGTGGGGCTCTTGCACAACCCGAGCAGGCGCGGCACCAACACCCCAAGCGTGGAAAGCAGAGCTCAGAACAAGCCCTGATGGAACTCAGGCAAGCTCTCCAGATGCCTGCACACACCAGTGTCCTGCTGGGGAGCACGCAGAGGGAAATCAGGCTGGGTGGGAGCCTGCCAGGGAACGGGCTGAGCCTTCTCCTCTCCTCTCCCAGCCCGCTGGAAGGGGTCTCAGGATGCAAGGTTGCTCGGCAGGATGTGCTGCTGGCTGCCAAAAGGAGGAGGAGGGAGCCTGGGTTTGTTTTTGTGTAACTCGGGGAAGGAAAGGCAGGACAGGCTTTGCTTTGTGCCCTGAATCAGAAGTTTGGACGCAGGCAAAGTTTCGGCTCTTCTTCCTGGCTGCCTGCCACCAGCAACCCTGAGCCTTCCATTGCCCCCACCCTAAAAGGAGACAGGATGATTTAAACTTCTCATCTAGAGGAAAAATAACAACAACAACAACAACAACAATAATAATAATAATAATAATAATAATAATAATAATAATAATAATAATAATAATAATAATGATGATGGAATCGGCCTGGGAAGAACAGCGGAGTCTTCTGCCTGCCTGCAGGGAGGAAGACATTTAAAAATATTCCCTGTTGACAGAGAGATGAGTTATTGCAATCCCTGAGCAGCCAGGGTGGGGCAGAGTTAAGGAGCTGTGCTGGGCTCTGCAAAAGGGGTTCCCACCAGTGACTGCTGCTTTTTTTTGGGGGGGCTCCTGGCCTGGATGGCAGCAAAGCTCGTTGTGGGGAGCTCAGTGTGTTTGCACCCTGTTCTGTGGCTTCCAGGGAGTGGTGGAGCCGGGCTGGGGGAGCTGGAAGGGATGCACACCGTGCCACTGTGCTGCTCCTGAGGGTGATTCAGAGCCCTCTCCTGCTCTGCAATGTGCTTTTCCTTTCTAGAGAAACCCTCCAGCAGTGGGGGGAAGGACTGAGTGTGCCTCAGGGAGCACCGAGGTGGGGCTGGAGCTGCTCTGGGGGAAATGGGGTGGGAGTGCTGCAGAGGAGAGGGCCATGAAGGTGGTTAGAGGGATGGAGCCTCTCACGAGGAGAGGTCAGGAAGGAATTGGGACTGTCCAGCCTGGAGAAGAGAAAGCTCCAGGGGGACCTAATTGTGGCCTTTCAGAGTGTTTTAGTACTTCAAGGGGCTACAGAAGGGCTGGAGAGGGACTTTGGACAAGGGGGAATGGCTTCACACAGACAGAGGGCAGGGTTAGATGGGATATTGGGAAGAAATTGTTCCCTCTGAGGGTGGGGATGTGCTGGCACAGGGTGCCCAGAGAAGCTGTGGATCCCTGGAAGTGTCCAAGACCAGGCTGGACAGGGCTTGGCGCCAGCTGGGCTAGTGGAAGGTGTCCCTGCCCATGGGACACCTCCACTCCATGGGACACTCCAGGAGGAGTGGAACTGGGTGACCTTTAAGGTCTTTCCAACCCAAACCACTCCGTGGTGGTTTTATCCC
The DNA here is from genome assembly GCF_963513975.1 of Fringilla coelebs. Lineage (NCBI taxonomy): Eukaryota > Metazoa > Chordata > Aves > Passeriformes > Fringillidae > Fringilla > Fringilla coelebs. The sequence goes on along the minus strand of NC_140066.1, from coordinate 3,080,945 downwards.
AGGATTCCCTCTGGAGTCTCTCCCGTGTCCCCATCAGGCACTTGGGATGTGCAATCCCTGCCATAACCCCCCCATCCCTGCCAGCTGCTGTGCCCAGCTGTGCTGCAGCTCAGACCTCTGGAGGGGCTGTTGGACAAGGAAGCTCCCCACGTGCTGGAGCCAAGAGATGACATTGCAGGGACAGCCTAGGTCAAAATAAATTGCTTTCTGGCACTCTGAGATTATCTGAACCCTTCTTTCTCCCAGGATGGAAGGGAACAAAGGCTCCTGCCTGCTCAGGAAAGAGCCTGGAATGCCGTTTTCCCTCAGCCACCAGAGCTTATTAGGAGTGAGGGTAAACAAAGAGATTTGGGGTTCATTTACTCAGGATGGGGAGGAGGGAAGCAGAAGCTGCTCGGTTTTGAGGGCTGCCACTCTGGTGCTGCTGGTGTGGCTGTCAGGGGCTGCAGTGCCTTTCCAGGCTATGGGCTGGCAGCCCTGGGTGTTCTCTAATTTGGGGCATTTTTGGGGTCCCTAGACAGAGGAGGAAAGAATGAGTCCGACTCCATGTTTATAGAAGGCTAATTTATTATTCTATTCTATTATAAATTTATTATTTTATCATGTTATACCATATTATATATTTATTATGATATTATATTATGTTATAAATATATTATACTATATTATATTATGTTATAAATGTATTATTCTATTCTATTCTCTTTTCTCTTTTCTCTTTTCTCTTTTCTATTCTATTCTATTCTATTCTATTCTATTCTATTCTATTCTATTCTATTCTATTCTATTCTCTATTCTGTTCTATTCTATTCTATTCTATTCTATTCTATTCTCTTCTCTATTCTGTTCTATTCTATCCTATATTATATTAGAATGTTATGCTAAAACTATACTAAAGAATAGAGAAAGCATACAAGCAGAAGGTTTAACAAGATATTAATGAAAAACTCTTGACTCTCCAGAGTCCTGACACAGCTGGAGTGTGATTGGTCATGAAGTCAAAACAATTTACATGAAACTAACCAAACAACTAGGTGTTGGATAAACAATCTCCAAACCCCGTTCTGAAGCAGCAAAACACAAGAAAAGCAAATGAGATTATGTTGGTTTCCTTTTTCTCAAAGGCTTTTTAGTTTCCCAGAAAGTTTTAAAAATGAATAATTTAATATTAAATAATTTTATTAATTTTTTTAATGAAATAATTTAAAAAAATAAATAATTTAAAATTTTTAAGGGAGTGACTCCTCTGGGACAAGTCTTTTCCAGAGCAGTGTGCTGAGCTTCCAACAGGTGGGGGTTTTCTCTGAGGTTTCATAAAATCCTAATTTTTTTCATGGAGTCACTTAGTTTCCTTTCATTTCATGGAATGGTTTGGGTTGGGAAGGGACCCTAAGGACCATCTCATCCCACGTGCAGGGGTTCATCACTCTGGCTGCTGAAGCCAGGTGACAGAGAAGATTGCCAGGCCTTGGTGTGGCACAGAGAAGTTTGCCCTGCTGGGTTTGGGAACTGGAGGGAGATGTGGAGGAAAAACCAGAATTTAAAAAAAATCCTTAAGGGTTTGGAATGCTGACAATTAGCCATAATGGAAGCCTTTTTTATTTTATTTTTTTTTTTTTTTTCCTGAGTTCACTTCTGCAAGTGCTTTTCCCCTCCTTGGGAATTGAAGGAGGAGGGGCTGGTAGCTCAAAGACAAATCTTTTGGTCCCCACAATTCCTGCTGAAGGGTGTTTGTATCCACTGGAGCAGGGCTGACCTGCCTTTCCCCCTTGGAAGGAAACCTTTGACGTCCAGAGGAAATTTGCTGCAAAATTGAGGGCACTTGGATTTATCTGTGGAAATACCTTGTTTTAGCCAAGAAAAAAACAAACAAACAAAAAACACTCTTTTATTTTCTACCCTCTACCCTCAGTTTGAAAGGATGCCTCAGGGTTTAGGTTTTATATATTTCAGATTCTGTGCTGCTTTAGTGGGTGGGCTTCATATTAGGGGATGGTGAGCTCTCTGCACAGAGCAGGGAGACAAAAAAATTCCTGCTCCAGCTGGGCACCAAGGACAAATGATCCAAATCTCAGCCCAGGAGCACAAACCCCGTGGGCTGGAGAGAGAAAAACAAGGATGGGACTGCAGGGGCTGGAGCTGGAATGGGACAGTGAACTGCAAGATGCAAATGGAGCAGAACTGATCCCAGTGACAGACCCCGTGACTGGGTGTGCATTTTGGGACCATTTTGGTCCATCTTGGGTTCATTTTGTGCCCATTTTGGTTCATCCTGGGTGCAGCCCTGGCTGGATTCTTGTGCTGCCCAAGGTGGATCCACTGAGGAGATCCTTTTAATAAATCCCTGCTTTATTCTTTAACTCTGTCCAGCCTCTGTTCTAGCTCAGCCTTCACAGGGCATCAGTGACAGCCCAGCAGCTTTGCCTGCTGCTCCAGCTTCTCCCAGCCGCCTGTGGGATTCCTGAGGAGCAGAGGCCACCCTTCCCACCTCTTGTGTGGAGCTGGGAACACCTGTGTGTGCTGGTCCAGCCCCAAACATCTGCAGTGCATCCCGTGTGACAGGAGCAGGAGGATGGATGGGCTGCCTGGTCCCTTGCCAGGTGAGTTGGCAGCAACCTGCACATCACTCCTTGAAATCCTCCACGGGCTTTGATGGATGCTCAGGCTCAGAAGGTTTTGGGTCTGTTTAACTGGCAGGTTTTGATGAGAGGCTCTCACCCATCCCCAGGGAATTCCCAGGGCTGGCAGAAGCCGTGGGGGAGCAATCCCTCGGGTTCTTTTGTTTCTGAGTTTTGCATTTGGAGCAAACATTTCTTTGTGGGCTGAATTTTAAAAGGGTCTTTTACCACCTGGTTATGCTCAGGCAATGGTAAAAGTTAAAACTTGGCTTTTCCCACCTCCACCTCGGGGCAGATGAAGCTGTGTTAGAAATGACCCCTAAATTCCATCCCTCAGCGTGTGAAGACAAAAACCTGCTGGGGGACTGAAGCTGAAAGTCACCTTTTTGGGTGGACTCAGAGAGAATCCCAGCTCTCATCCAAAACTAATAGAGAGAAAATTTCCCCAGGAAATAGCGACATGGACCTGAGAGCATTAAACTGGAACTTTACACCAATTAATAGCCAGATAATTACAACCCATCCCCTCCTTCTTGCTGCTGACTTCCCCATGTAATTTTCTTTTAATTTTTGCTTAATAGGCACGCAGGAAAGATGAGTTACTCAGTGTGCTGCTTGCATTTGATATGTGGTAGGCTCAGCAGAAGGGAAGACTGATGCCCTCCATCCATCCTGGACCAACCTCTGAGTGTGTTGGGGGGGGCTGATGGTGCTTCTCAGCTTGTCCCTGGATCCCTGGAAGTGTCCCAGGACAGGCTGGATGGGGCTTGGAGCAGCCTGGGACAGTGGAAGGTGGTGGAGCAGGGTGGTCTTTAAAAGTCCCTTCCCACCCAAAGCATTCTGTTATTCTGTGCTTCCACGAAAGGCAGAGGCACCTCCAGCAGCCAGGCTCTGCCACGCCAATCCCAAGGAGGGGAAGAAGGAAAGGAAGAAAGCAGAATTGCAGACAATTTCACGAGCATTAAATTAAAGCAGTGCACAGGCTCTGTTTTGGTTCCCAGGCACAAACACAAAGTCTCAACTCTCCCCCTGCCTGCTCTCTGATAACAGTGCTACCCAGAGGCTAAGCTCAGCCTGGGGGTGAGATGCAAAAAAGAGGGAAAGAAATAAAAAAGCGCCAGCCTTGTGTAGCCTGGTAAGTGTAATTTCACGTGTCTTGGCCTCTCTGGTTACTCCTGCTCCCTGGCTTCCAGGAAATTGATTCTGCAGAAGGAAAACCCCAAATGCCTGAGTCCATTACCCTGGAAGTGGTGGGAGCTGGGAGCAGGCTCAGCTGTGCTGGACAGCGGCTCCTGCCCAAAGAACAGGGATTTCAGGGAGCCATGGACTGGTCTGGCTGGAATCTTTAGAGCTCATGGTGTTCCACACCTCCTGCCAGGGGCAGGGGCACCTCCCAGGCTGCCCTGTCCAGCCTGGACACTTCCAGGGATGAAGCAGCCACAGCTGCTCTGGACAAGCTGTGCCAGGGCTCCCCACCTCCCAGGGAACAATTCCTTCCCAGTATCCCAGCCAACCCTGCCCTCTGGCAGTGGGAAGCCATTCCCTGTGTCCTATCACTCCACACCCTTGTCCAAAGCCCCTCTCAACATCTCTTGGAGCCCTTCAGGCACTGGAAGGGGCTCTGAGTTCTCCCTGAAGCTCCTCTTCTCCAGGATCCCACTTCTCTCAGCCTTTTCCTATGGGATACGAGTTCCTTCCCTCTAATCACCTTCACGGCTCGCCCCTGGACTCGCTCCAAAATCCTGTCCTGCCCCTGAGCCCAGGGCAGCTCCTGTTCCTGCTGCTCCACGGGCTCTGATGCCTCTCCCTGCTGCACTTGTTAAGGTAATGAGATAACTGCTGCCAAGACACTCGTTCATTTAATCAGTATGCTAATTGGTATTGACCAACCTGTGGCAGGCACTTTGTCACGTGCCAATTAGCAGGGCCTGGGAGCTGCTCCAGAGCCTGGTGGTCACATCTTCAGGTGGTTCCCATTGCAACACCATGAGTCTTCTCCCGTGCTGAATATTCTAATTCTCGCTAACCAATCTAGCACAATGCACAAATCCTATAGCATTTACATACAGCTCATAAGAATCATTACGTTACCTTGCTGTGTTACATTCTGAACCCTAAAAACTCCTCTCTGGGCCCCTCCTGCCAAGCTAGCAGGGTCTGCTCTGCCCCTTGGAGCTGCCTGCAAGCAGAGGGTATTGTTTTATCAAAAGGAGATTACTTTCAGCCAGCCATACCATTATTTTCCAGTTGTTCAGTAACTAAAGTATCTCAAAGCTTGCTTTCATTTCAATCTCACTTACAGTTTCCATATGCTCAAAATCTTTTGCCAGGCCATCATATTTATAAAGCTTTCTTGTTTCACCTTCCCCAACACAGAGCCTGGTGGTGAGACCTCCAGGTGGGAATCCAAGGAAATTGGGGTGGGGTGAGCGCAGGGCACCTGAGATTGCACAGCCCTGGAATCATTCAGGGCTGCCTCGAGGTGGATCCAGGTGATCAGTATCGACCACGGTGTTTTTACTTCTGCCACCAGGGGAGTGGGAGGTGGGATCAAACAGCGGGATGGAGCAGGGCAGGCCAGACAGGATGATGGTTGGGGAGGAGTATAGCTGCAGCTGGGGCGCAGAGCTCATGCTGAGCACAGGAAAGGGACAAACCCTCAGCCACAGCTGCTGTTGTCCCCCTGGGGTGCTCTGTGCTGGCCCATCCTCCTCCTGCAGCCCCATTTCACCCAAAAAAAGTGAGTGCTAGCCCTTCCCCAGAAACGTTCTGCAAAACGTTCTCCTTCCCCTCCCTTCCCCTCTGCCGCGCCGGGACGCTCTCGTTTGTCTGGGGTGGTTAATTTATTGCCACCATTAATTAATTTCCCTTGGCTAGGAAGGACACATCCTCTGGGACTGTCTGTGTGCTGGAGACCATGACTGCATCGGTGTCACTGAAGTCCCTGGCTGCTCCTGGCCCGGCACAATCAATCAAGTGGCGCCGCTCAGCCCCGTGGCTAACGAGGCTGGCCCCGGGATCTCTTCCCAAAAAGGAGCCCAGGCATTGCATGGAAAAGGCCACTCACTTCTCCAGGTGGTGCTCTGGGCTTCCCACCTCCCTCCCACCCCAAAATGGGAGCTCCTGCCTTCAGCTGAAAGGCCAAAGCAGAAGTTTGTGCTGGTCCCTCTTGGCTTGGCCCAAATTCAGCCTTTTTTTTGCAAGAGAACAGCCCTCGCCTTCTCCAGGCTGTGCCTCTGCCTTGGCACACATAGCTGGTCCTGGAGCAGCACAGGAAGCGTGAAGGAGCAGGAGCTGGTTGGCTTTATGAGCTATCAGGAGCCCATTTCTCAGAAATACACTGACCTGATCTCACTCCTATTGATTTTGAGCTATATTTGTGCACACACATGGGGACAGACGAGCGCTGCCGAAAATACAAAATCCTGTACTCCTGGAAGGGCAAAAATTGTTTCCTCCAGCTTTGTTTTCAAGCCTAAGGAAGCAAAGGAGCAGGCAGAGAGCCTGACCCAGTTTCTGGTGGGTCTGTGAGATGAGTCCCCATTCCCAGCCCAGGAGTATGGTCCGGGTTGGATTTTAAGGAGGTGCTCCTTCCCAATCCCCAAGGCATCCAGCTGCCCAACAGCATCACTTCCTGCTGTTACTGCCTCCCTCGCTGGAATATGCAAAGTGGGAAGAGAAAAAGGCCCAGAAAATGAGGCAGAGCAGTTTATCTGACAGGCCAGAGCTCTCCCAGATAAAGGAACAAACAGCGTTTGTCTCCTGGTCAGGGTGACACTTTGCCACAAAAGAGGAGCAGGGAGAAGTTAATTAAACCCTGAAGAAGCCATTTATTAGGAAAGGGAAGTAAGACATGGCTTTTCTTCAGTACTGCAGGAAGGTTCATTACAGAGGAAAGGCATCCTTTAGCAGTTAATAAACTATTTTCTCCCACCTGGCTTTGAGGGATGGCTAACAGAGGGCCCATGGCTCATTTTAATGGGCACTTCTCCAAGGTGTCCATGGCCCATTGGCCAAAAGGGTTTGGAAAACAGCTGTTTCTGAAAGCCAGGGAGCCAGAGAGCTTGGCAGGGCTGTAAACACGGGCAGAGCCTTTCCTGGAGCATTTTCCATTTGCTGTTTCCATTTCCAGTGCTTCCATGCTCTGTTCTGTCACTGGGAAGAAAGGGTTTTCCTCTGCTCATCCCTCCAGTGAGACCACAGGAGCCTTCATCAGGGACAGCCTTTTCCTGCTGAGGCATGGCACTTCAAAGAATCCATTGCCACTGGATAGAGATTTCAAAACAAACAAAAAAACCTCACCCAAACCTGAGATCACCCATTTTCACAGAGCTGCTGGAAAACACTGCAGTTGGAATTCCAGAGGAGAATTTACAAAGAATTTGGAAAGACTACTGGTGTCACTGTCATATTTTCTGAAAAATCCCTTCACCAGGATTTCTTCTCCCAGGAAGCTGAGAAGCCTCAGAGAAAAAGGAAAGCAATAATGATCTGATTTGCTTCTCCTGTGTTTTGCTGCTTTGGAATGTGGTTTGGAGATTGTTTATCCAACAGGTGAGTTGCTTTCACTTAATGACAAATCACTGTCCAGCTGTGTCACAACTCTGGAAGCAGCCACGAGTTTTTAATTAGGATCTTGTTAAGCCTTCTGATGTATCCTTTCTGTATTCCTTAGTAGAGTTCAGTATAGCATTCTTTAATATAATATAATAAAATAAAATAAAATAATAAATTAGCCTTCTGAGAACACAGAGTCAGATTCTCAATTCCTCCTTGGTCCTGGGGACCCTGAAAATAGCACAACAACTTGTTTTAGAGAGTCTTTTTCTCATTTCAGCTGGTGTTAGCTATGCTAAAATTCAGCAACCTTGTTGTCTGTAAAACCACTGTGCCTGGTGGTGGATGTGACTTTGTCACCCGAATCCTCTGCCCTGTGGAGCCTTGAGAAGATGCTTTTGCACTTAGTGACAATTTAATAATAATTTAATATTAATATTTTTCTTGTGCATCGCTCCCCTGAATTTGGGGAGTCCAGGTGAGCCTGGGAGAAAATAAAAATAGAAGTAAGAACACGTGATGGCAATGCTTAGTTAATACCAAAAAGATGAAAACACAGCCAACCTCCAAGAGTGGGAAGAGGACCTTGTGGTATTTAGTGAGCAGATAATAAAACAGCAGATGAAATTCAAGGCTGCTAAATGAAAAACAGTGCACAGGGGGGAAATCACTGGGCTCTGAACTGGCTGTTACTGCTTGGGAAGGAGATCTGAGAGTTATGCTGGAAATATCTGTCAAAATGACACTGCTGGTCCATGGCAGCCCAAAAAAACCAGGGAGGAAAGAGAGGCCAAAATGGGGAATGTTATTGTGCTGCTTAATGAATGTCTGGTACCTCCTGCCTTGAGCAATTTGTGAGCAGCCCACAAAAATGGATGGGAAGAAGCCTAGAAAATTATCCACAGAAGGCAAGGATTGATAAAGGGAAGGCCAGGCATGAAATTGTGTGAGTTGTAAAGCTGAAGAATTAATCAGCAGTGATGGCTCAGCTCAAGAAACACCCGGAATCGGGAGAACCACTGAATCCCAGGATGGTTTGGGATGGAAGGGATCTCAGGAATTATCCAGTTCCAGCCCCCTGCCATGGGCAGAGACACCTTCCACTGTCTCAGGTTGCTCCAAGCCCTGTCCAGCCTGGCCTGGGACACTTCACTTGTTGAAGTCCATGAGGTTCACACAGTGCCAGCTCCCCACCTGTCCCTCTGGGTGCCATCCCTTTTGTTCTGGATACAGGGAAGAGCTCGAGAAGCTTCAAGAAACGAAGGCAAACTCTTCACCTAGTAACCTGTTAAAAAGTAGGACTCATTACCCTAATTTCCTAAAAGGAAATTTTAGGTATTGGAGGCTTTACATAAACTTGGAAAGTGGCTAGATATTTTCACATGGGGACAAAAAATAAAAAGGGGGCGAAGTGGTTGTTTCTCCCCATCCCGTTGCACAGCAGTTGGTGTGAGAAGACAGAGGCTCACTAGGACCTGCCTTGTCTTGGACTCCCTGCCTTTTCCACCTCCATCCAGACCTGCTGAGCTGCTTCCTGGTGATTCTGAGAGGGCAGAAACAGCTTCTGCAACAGCTCTGTTAGCCAAGCATGGAATTCTACTCATTCTTTTTCCTGTGAGTATTTAAACCATGTGCTGAAGGTGCTCGGGGTGTTTTCCCTCTTGCAAATCCATTGGGAACATCCCCTCATCCCGCTTGGCATCCTCTCCCCAGAGGATCTGTGGGACCTGCTTCCCCAGGCAGGGATTTGCAGGCACAGCATCCTGGGAGCCTGGAGGTGATGCTCCATTCCTCAGCAGAGCCTGGCTGCTGGATATCATCTGCCCAATGGTCCCCTTTACGGCCGGGCAGACAGGCTGAAATTCACAGCCAGCACTTACCAAAGAATAATGAAACATTTCCTGAGGTGGCAGTAAATATCCCCTGCCATGACAGCACTCGCCAGAGCCTCTTCGATCCAGGGAAATGCTTTAAAACTCAGCAAAGCAGGATTTTTTTTTTAAATTTTTATTTTAATGCCTCTCTACTTGCTGATTTCCACACGGCCAGCTTGGCTCCTTTGCCCCAGGACACTTTTCCAGCAGAGGGGGTGCTCAGCCTGGCCTCTTGGTTGTTGGGATGATGCAGATTGCAAAGAAAAGCCATTAAAATTTTTTTTTTTTTTTTTTAGAGGACAAAAATCCTATCTGAGGGTCTCTGGGCCCCATCAAATGTGGTCAAGTCCTCTTTAGGCAGCAGCAGGTCTGACTGTACTGGATGCAAACCATTTTGTGCTGGTTTCCCCAGAGGGCTGGGCTTCCCTCACTCCACAAATAAACCAGAATTGTCACAACCAGGAGAGTGCCAGGGACTCATCCTGCCTCTCCTGCCCTGAGGAAAACCAGCCTGGAGCCCAGGCATGGGGGCTGGACCCAATGCAGGGGCTGAATCCAGGAGGAGATGGGGATGAGGCAGCACCAGGAGGAGATGGGGATGAGGCAGCACCAGTCTGGGGGGGCTTGCTGCCTCTGATCTGGGTGAGAGCCTGGGGACAGGCACCCCAGGAAAAAATGCTCCTAGCAGCCCTGGCCACAGAGGGAAGAGGAGGTGTTTGGTGGCAGAAGAAAAGCTGGTGGTGGGGAAGCAATGGATTTTTCAAACCCAGCCCCTGAATCGGCCTCCTGGTTGTGGTGAGTTGAGAATGGATCAGCAGAAATAAATAAAGTGGGTTGAGGTCTGCAGGGGGAACAGGCAGCACGGACGAAGGGGAGGCAGGAGACATCAGATGGCAGCAACCAGCAGAGGAGATTGACTTAATGGGATCAGCCCTCATTTTGTTCTTATTATCAGCACCTTGGGAGTGCAGCTCCTCTTAATTAATTCCTTTGGTCTCTCAGACATGCAGCTGAGGCCTGTGTCCCATCCTGCGGGCCAGGACAGGCAGGGAAACACCGAGGGCCCTGTGCAGTCAGTCAGTGCCAGAATCCCAAAATTTGGGTTTGGGTTGGAAGGGACCTTGCAGCTCACCTCATCCCAACCCCCTGCCATGGCCAGGGACACCTCCCACTGGACCAGGTTGTTCAGAAGAGATCTTCTTAATCCTGGCTGGGAAAGAGGGGCTTTTCCCCACAAGACACTTGTGGAAGATCCCAAAATCAGCATCTGTTTCAAATGCTGATTACAAATTCAGTTGTAATGTAGAATTCTCCGGCTGGCAGCACAACTGGGCTGAAACACAGCCAGACCTGGCTCTCCCTTCTCCTGCCATGGTGTGGCCACCAATTCAGTGGCTGGTGGGGGAAAGTGCTTCCCTCAGTCTCCCTTCAATGGTTCACCAGGTTTTTAATGTGGAGCAGGAAAAAAGAAAGAAAGAAAGAGCTCAATTTATGCTCTTGGTATCACTCAGCATTTTCTACGCCCGTGGTTAAGTTGTGATTGCTATCAAGGCAGTGGAAATCTCCAGAGGCTGAAAATCAAGGTGAAAGCTTGCTTTCATGGATTATTTCCAGTCACTTTTCTTCTGGCTCTGCTAAAAATAACTCAGGAATAGCTTTCTTCGAGCATTCCTATTCCCTCCTGGCTGGAACAGAGAAGGTCAGGAGGATGAAAGTGAGCAGCAGTGGGGGGAAGGCGCCACAGCACATTCCTTGCTTCTATGGGTTTGGATGAGATTTGTTTGCTGGTTTGTTTGGGTTTCTCACTTTGATCTCAACCTGATTAACTTTCTCTCTGCATTTCTTCCCCTCAGCCCATAGCTGGGTGTTTTGGTCCTACTGAAGCAAAAGAACTCGCTGTTTTTACCCATTTCTGTTTAAAAATCCGTGAGAAACATCCCCAAATCTAGATGGGGATGACAATATTTCAAGATCTTTATCCAAGAGCTCGAGATGATGTTGTGCTGTGTCTCTTGTGTCAGGATAGCTTTCCCTTGCAATGGTTATGGATTTTCTTAATTGCTGGTTGGGTCCCTGAATTTGCTGCAGGTTTTTAGCCTGGATTGGTTCATGGGATCCAACAGGAGATAATGGCACCCCAGGAGACAGACAAGGAGTTTTCTTGGGGTGGTATCCTGGATTGTAAGGTGAATGTGCATTCTATTCCCTTCTGTCAGAGCTGGGGCAGTTCTCTGCTGTTCTTGGGGCAGTATTCCTTATCTCTCCCACAGCCCATCCTCCCTCCGGGAGATCTCTGCTGTTCATGGCCATTAATTATTAATTATCTTCTGTCCATGGCCACTGAGTGTCCCTGCATGGCTGATCAAATTCCATCCTGCCACGGGGAGATGCTCCACCCAGGGGAGGAGCCAAGCATTCCTGCCTGGATACAATCTGAGGGTTGGGACACCCCAGCAGCCTTTGCCCACTGCATTCCCGCGGAGCAGCTTTCTCCTGCCCTGCATTCCCAGAGGGAGAGCAGGCCCATCTCCAGCAGCCCTGGAGCTGCAGAGGAAAACTCCCCCCTTGTGCAGGATCCTGCTGCAGCAGAGCCACAGCTGGCACTGCAGGAGGGCTGAGCCCCCGTGGGATGGGGCTGTGCCACCCCCATGGGATGGGGCTGTGCCACCACCATGGGATGGGACTGTGCCACCCCGCTGGGATGGGACTGTGCCACCACCCTGGGATGGGACTGTGCCACCACCCTGGGATGGGACTGTGCCACCCCATGGGATGGGACTGTGCCACCACCCTGGGATGGGACTGTGCCACCCCATGTGATGGGACTGTGCCACCCCCTGGGATGGGACTGTGCCACCACCCTGGGATGGGACTGTGCCACCCCATGGGATGGGAATGTGCCACCCCCTGGGATGGGACTGTGCCACCCCCTGGGATGGGACTGTGCCACCCCCTGGGATGGGACTGTGCCACCACCCTGGGATGGGACTGTGCCACCACCATGGGATGGGACTGTGCCACCCCTGGGATGGGACTATGCCACCACCCTGGGATGGGGCTGTGCCACCCCTGGGACTGTGCCACCACCCTGGGATGGGACTGTGCCCCCACCATGGGATGGGACTGTGCCACACCATGGGATGGGACTGTGCCACCCCTGGGATGGGACTGTGCCACCACCCTGGGATGGGGCTGTGCCACCCCTGGGATGGGACTGTGCCACCACCCTGGGATGGGACTGTGCCACCACCCCGGGATGGGACTGTGCCACCACCCTGGGATGGGACTGTGCCACCACCCTGGGATGGGACTGTGCCACCCCATGGGATGGGACTGTGCCACCATCCTGACACACAGAAAGCAGACAAGCAAGCATTGTGTGAAGCAGGTGTACATGTGCTTTTAGTAATTGGCTAGAACAATTGTCTGTGAGCTTTAGCTATTATTAGCTATTGGCTAGAAAGTTTTTAAAATGCTCTGTAACAAAGAAATCTTTGGCTGCTGCTGGCTGTACATGAGCTTTTGCCATCTTTCTATTGTCTCAGCCATGTAATGAGGGTGATGCTGCAATAAAAGCTCAAGGACTGTACCCCAGCAGTCCTGTCCTGTTTGTGGAAACAAACTCCAAACACAAGTGAGCACTGGGCCAGCAGCAGCCCCTGGATCACCTGGAGTGGTCACTCCAGCTGTTTGTTGTACCTGTTGGAGCCTGTGACTGATCACTGGCATTACCCACTCTGGCTTCTACACTCTGATTAGATTCCTGCAGTTTTGGGAGAAGTGGGATAGTAAACAACAAATAACAGTGAATTACAAGTACCAAGGGGTCCTTCTTTGCATGCCAAAACAAGGAGTTATCTGCTCTTGCTCTCCTCTCTTTTTGTTGGTGTGATGGCTTTGGGGGTGTCGTCCCTCTGGAGATGTTTGGATTTCATTAGCCAGGAGAGCTGGCAGCATTTTGGACAGAGAGGTTGTGGGGGACCCATCCTGGAAATGTTCAAAGATGGAGCCTCCAGCAGTAGAAGGTGGAACAAAATGATCTTTAAAGTCCCTTCCAACCCAAACCATTCCAGGACTCATCCAGCTCAGAATCCACTGCGGAGCCTTCAGGCAAAGGAAAACAATATACAATAAATCCTGGAGGAGGGGAGGAACCTGACCCTAAAACTTTTTGTTCTACCAGTTAAATAAAGAACCAAATATGATCAGCCAGGTAGCAAAATGAAATTAAGATCAGGGTTTGCTGGGGTTTTTTTGGCAGGGCTTTTCTCCCCGTGCACACAGAATGCCACTGCTGACATAGCTCTGGCCGTGTCAGCAAAGGCTGGGAGGGTGCTGGGTTGTTTTTTCCTCTGCCTGCTGCTTTCAGCTGCTGGGATGGAGTCACCTCCTGCGTCACCCCTGCTCTGATGTCCTTTGGAACAGTGTCACCTTTTCAAAAGCGAGTGCAAAGCTGGAACTCTTCTACAGCTTTGCTGAAATGCTGGGGGAAAGGTGCAGGAAGGATATGGGAGATAAATTGTCTTTTCCTGCCCATCAAAAAAAAAAAGGAAAAAAAGAGAAAAAATCTGGTCCCCACGATGCCAGCTGGCTGTGTCAGGGATGTGATGCCACGCTGGAGTTTTGGGGTGGCTGCAACCAGGTTTGCCTTTTCTTTTTAAGGCTGTTCTGCATTTGCAAGGGCAGTGCTGGAGGTACCAGTGATGCTTGTGAGGCAGCCCAAACCCCTCCCAGCCTCTTCCCTACCAGAAAGGAGTTACAAGCCCATGCAAACCCCAGTGTGCCACCGTCACATTTTCTGAAAAATCCTCTTTGCCCAGGATTCTTCTCTCCTGGGAAGCTGAGAAGCCTCAGAGAAAAAGGAAAACAATAATTATCTCATTTGCTTCTCCTGTGTTTTGCTGCTTTGGAATGTGGTTGGACAATGTTTATCCAACCTGTCAATTGTTTTAACTTAATGACCAGTCACTGTCAAGCTGTGTCAGGACTCTGGAAGAGAGAGTCACAAGTTTTTAATTAGTATCTTGTTTAGCCTTCTGTCTGTATCCTTTCTCTATCCTTTAGTATAGTTTAGTACAGCATTCTTTAATATAATTTAGTATCATAAAATAATAAATTAGCCTTCTAAGAGCATGGAGTCAGATTCTCAATTCCTCCTCCATCTGGGGAACCCAGAAAATACCACACCAGTGTCTTGCTCTGTGCATGGTAACAGCATTGCCAGCTCCTTCTCCCTCCTATTTGATTCCTATTTGATTCCTCCCCCCCACTTTCTTATTTTCCCTAAGGACTTCTGAAATATTCTGTTGATTTTTTTTTTTGATCCCCCCTACTTTAGAAAAGGCCACCAGGAAGGTCTTGTCAGCAATTTAATGGGGAGATGAAAGAAGATGGGAAAGGGGGATTGTGAGCAGAGGGAGAGCGCCTGACATCTGGACGGGGCTAATGTGTGATAAGACAGGAGGGCTGGAGGAAATCTGCTCTGCTTGATCTCTGGCCAAGGCAGGGCTTGGACCTGATGGCTTTAAAGCCAGGTCCATGTGGATGGAGCCTGGCTTGCCCAAATCCCTGCCAGTGCCTGGGGATCAGCTAGGTGGAGGCCCGGGGTCCCGCTCGCTGGAGTTAAAAGTCTTTTCTGGCTGACTTCAAAGGGCTGTAAACCCAGATTATCTGCGCTGCCCGCCTTGACTGGGGGAGATAAAGGATGAAATAAATAAAAAGGGAGCTGCTGCTTCCAACCTGAGTGCCCAGAAGATGGAAAATGCTTGTAGGACCAGCCAGGGGCTCCAGAGAGCCCCGTGATCCACCCAAACACAAACATGGAGCAGGAACGAGGAAGAGCAGTTTTAGGTTTTGAGCTTGTTAATGATTTGGCTTGTCTCAGTGTTTTAACATTCCTCCAAGGACTTGGGGCTGGGGCAGCTGGTTTTCAGTAAGAACCAGGCAAGCAAACAGGGATGTGCTTGGATGTTGCTTTGGGGCTTCAGACACCCTTTGGCTCCTGTGGAATTGAGTGCTCCAATTTATGGGGTTTGTAGCAGGTCCCTCACCTCGTCCCCAGCCCAGCACGGATCTGGGGGACAGCTCCAAATCCAGGCTCAGTTTTGTCACTTATGCCCCACTTTGGGTCTCCTGCAAAGTTTTGCTCTGTGCCAGAGAAAACCCCGATGACAAAAGCTCAGCTTTTGGGAAAGGAGTTTTCTCAGGAGTGCAGAAGTTCGTGCGCAAGGAGAGCAAAGAAGTTGTCATCAAATGCACAAAATCCCCCTTTTTTTTGGTCCAAGACAGCATTTTTAAATTTTTTAAATTTTTATTTTAAGGACAAAGAAGGCAATGATTAGGCAGAGGAATAATTTGGGTTGCTGCCTGTGTTGGAGGCAACTCTCCATGAGAGATGCTGGCTCAGATGTTTCTTTCTCTCTATCCACAGGTGAGAATAACTTCAAAACTTAAATCCCACACAGAAAGGCAGAAAGGGAAAGGTTTAATTGTCCCGACTCTGCTGCAGGCTGATAAGCTCCCATTGATTTTCTGTAGCCAAGTCTCCAGAGTGAACGTGGGTGATGTTCCTGCAGGTGAGTGCATGAAAGTTTCTCGCTCCTTGGGGATTCCTAATTCTCTATTTCCTGTTTCTCATGGAGAGAGCTTGATGCTTCCTCCAGTTAATGACCCTTTGCAGCACTAATTTTTTAGGGTTTGGGGTTATTTTTTACACCTCCTTTTCACCTTTTCTATTGGCTTCCTATGAACTTTCCTCAAATGTCCCTTCCCCAAGGTGTATCCCTCAGCCTGCAGCAGCTTCATTTTCACCCTCTCCTTTAAAACCATCTGTTCCAGTGGTCTAAATCCCTGCCTGTTTCTGCCCTGCAAACTCAGACAGAGGGAATAACACAAACAAAGGCAGTACCCAGCCAGGGATTTCCCAATAACTTGAACTATTTCGTCCTGGAGAACACAAAAATATCCAGTTGAACTCTTTATCTATTTATTTTGAGGGTTTCTTGGAAAGAAAAAAATAAATGAACACAGGAAGAAGGGATAGTCCAGCAAGTTTTTGTGCGCTTCAGAAACCTACAAGCTCCAAAAATTTTGGATGTCTGGCTGGAACCTGTCTGCTTATCTCACCTGAGCCTCCAAACCCACTGAGCCTCTTTTTTTTTAAATTTCATCAGTGCTAATGATAAAAGATGAGTTTGTAGTGATGGAGAAATGTCCAAAGGAGCCAAAAAGGAGCCAAGCAGCCATTCAGATGGGGGGGGGGGAATAGGAAGAAGAGAAAGCCCCAACCTCCCTGGAGATGTAATAGGCTTAGTGGTCCTGCTTGACACATGTCGGATAAAATAAAAAAAAAACCCACAACAATGTTTATAAGAAGATTAGCTTGAACATGGTGTAATTTCTCCAGGGACTGGCCATGTTTGAAGCTCAAACCACCAAGCCCCTGAGCCTTATCAGAGCAATGAATTTCCACCACTTTGGGCCATTAAAAACCCTCACAGCAGCCCTTTTCCCCCACCTGGAACATCTCGGATTTGGGGCACATCTGTGGGGCTGGGTGGATTTGTGCTGTCCCCTCTTGCTGGGCAGGAGGGGCAGCCTTGGGAGTTAACTTGCTGGAAATAACTGGATGTGACTGTCTAATTTGTGGCTGCCATCCCTGCAGGGAAAAATCCCTGTCTCTGGGCAGCAGATTATCCTCAGGCTCATTACAGCATTGTTCCCAAACAAATCCCCCAGGCTTCTGCCTGTAATCACTTTTGCATACGTGTGGGCAAATATCCCTCCAGGTGGGGATGGAGAAGGAGCCATGTGAGAAATGGGAGCAGGGATGTGGCCACAACCCCAAATGGAAACCACCAGCGCTGACCACTGGCCAAATTTCAACCAAAACCGGGTTGGAATCAGGTTTGGTTTCCCTGAAAACCGGCGGGCATTGGGCTTGTTGGCCTTTTTCTTGGTTTGCTGAGTTTGGTTTGTTGTTTTGTTTTTTTTAAGAAAAGCTGGTTAGCTTTTTAAAATTCAGCTGAAATTCTCAGCAGGTTACAGGTTAGGCTGTACTTCCTGTGGAGCTGTTGCAGTGGAGCTGCTCCAGTGCTTGGTCCCTGCAAGCTTTGCCTGGGGCTATGTTCCTTCAGCCCACTTTTTCCAGGAGTGGTAAAATCCATCATTCTCGTGGTTTTAACCCATATATTTTGTATTTTGGTGTATCAGAACCAAGAGGAAACAGCCAAGTGGCTTCTTTGATATCTGCTTGTTACCACTGGGGGTGTGCTGGAGGTGGTGCCAACCCCAAGAGCAGGATGGTCACTTGTAGCCAGTCCTTGGAGCCTGTTTGGAGACCTCTTTGGTGACATTTTGGGGACAGCCTCTGGGACAACATATCAGGGGACTGGTGGGGTTGAAGGATTTGGAAGATGCTTAGTGATGGTGGTGATTTTTGTGGGCTTTGGGGTGGAGTGGTCAGTGAGATTGGGGATGTTTGTGGGGTATGGGGGGGCAGGCTCATGGTGCTTGGGGGATTTGGATGGGATTTGTGAAGTTTTGGAAGGTCTGAAGGGGCTTGTGGCATTTTGATCCACACTGGAGCAGCTGGTGGGGGAAGATCCTTGTGCCCATCCCTGGCATGGGACTTTTATGATCCTCCTCCTGTCACTCCTCTGCTCCACACAGCGAGGAAATTATTTATTTAGCAAGGGAGGGGCTGTTCAGAGAGATGGATTATGCATCTGTGGTTTAAACACAGGGAAAAGGGAGAAAACACTCTTCTTCCTTCTTCCCCCTCCTCCTCCATCTCCCTCGGTGGGCTTGGGCCTGCATCCCCTATTTTTCATCCAAATGGAAGGGTTTATTTTTATCTCTCTAGGAAAATAAGCCTTAAGAGTTCCAAGATGGATCACCCACGTGCAGCTCCTCCAGGGCTGCAGGGGAAGGAGGCTGGGGGGAATTCTGTGGCCAAGAGGAACAGGAAGGAATAAGTCAGGAATATGTGTGGAGCTGAAAGGTGCCTGGACCATTCATTCCCATTAGGCAGAGGTGCAGCACCATTAATAATCATTTTACCAGGAGCTGGCCTGAGCCAGCAGGGCCAGGCTGCATTTCTGGAGAGGGAATTTGGGTTTAATAAAAGAAATAACGCCGTGCATGCAAATGAGAAGGGGTGGCAGGGCTCTCTTCTCCTCCCTGATATTTATTATTGCTCCACCTGCCCTGAAACAGGAACATTTATTTGGTTAACAGGCATTCAGGGGGCTGTGCCTGCTCTATTTCATTTCCTACCCCAGGATCCTTGGGCTTGAAGCTCCAGAGATGCTGGATTCTGAGCAGCTGTAACCCTTCAAGGAGGACAGGACCATCTCACCTGGCTGAAAGCACCCAGCCAGCAGAAATCCCATTTTTTCAGGGGGTTTGACACATCTCAGGAGCCTGCACAGTGAGGCTGGAGTTGGCCAAAACTTGTCTTTTTTTTAGAAGCTCCTTTTTTTCTGTTTTTTTTTTTTTTTCTTTCTTCTTTTTATTGCTCTCCTGGCACCTGATTCCCTGGATCTTCTCAAAGACAGACCCCCAGCTCCACCAAGCAGCTTGGATTTGGGTACAGCTTGCCTGGTGCTGCTGGCACTTTGATTCCAAAGGGAATTTAACCAGTTTGTCCTCAGGAGACTGTGGGCTTTTAATTAACACAGAGGAAAAAATAGAAAAAAATGAGAGTGAGAACACAGCATCAGCTGGGCTCCTGCTATGTCTGACACCTTCATCCTCCCCTCCTGGGGAAGCTCTTGTCTGGGGAATGTGTTTGATGTTTCCTTCTCTGGATGGGCAGGGACAAGGGGTGATGAGCACAGGGAACCACCCCTGAGGTGTGGGACAAACCCCCTCTTCCAGGTGAAAACTGGATCCAAGGAGATATCTTCTCATTTAGCTGAGCCACTTCCATCTTCTTTCCAGGAATTCCTCTTCCAATCCTGCCCTCTGGACCTCTTTTTGTTTTGCAGGGACACTCACAGGAGCAGCCCCTCACAGCCTTTGCCCCCAAATTCAGAGGATCAGAACCATGGAATAGTTTGGCTTGGAGGGGACATGGAAAATCATCTTGTTCCACAAGAAATCCTCTTGTTCTACAAGAAATCCTCTTGTTCCATAAGAAATCCTCTTGTTCCAACCCCCTGAAAGGACAGGGACACCCCCAGGTTGCTCAGGGCTCCATCCAGCCTGGCCTCCAGCATTTCCAGGGATGAGGCATCCACACTTTCTCTGCAATTCCTGAGATTTAGGTTTCCTCTCTGGTGATCCACAGCCTGCTGCCTCACCCAGCATCCCCAGCTCTTATCTCTTATCTCTCATCTCATACCTGCTCTTTCCATCTCCCAGAGTTTGGGAATTGGGCTCCATCTGGTTCTTGCTGATGCAGAGATAGTGTATCACGGGCAAGGCAGGCAGGGCTCCCTAATTAATGGTAATTAATCCCTTAATCCCGGGGAGGTGGGAGGGACTGAGCTGCCCACTGAGAGCACAGAGGTGTCAGACCAGAGCAGGGAAACTGCCCACCCAACACAGCACCAGAGAGGTTCTCTCCCCTCTGATTAGCTATATTTCTAATTTCTATTCTTCACTAATTAATTCTTAGCACAAGATTTTTTTTCCCCCACAGCTGATTGTCATAATCTGGCAGAACCACTTTTGCCACTGGAAAAAAAAGGGAATTTTTAATTTTTTAAAATTTTTTTTTTAAAAATTTATTTTTCAGTTTTAAGGGGAATTAGAGGTGAAGTTTGCTAGGACAGCTTTGCTTCCCTTCTGCCTCTCCTCCTGGCATCAACATTCTGATTTAGAGGTGCCAAAAAGCGCCGTCTCACTTGGACAATTTACCACGTTTAATGTGGAACATTCCTCTGTGCTTTCATCCAGTCAATCAAAACTGTTCATCTCTCAGCTTGGCAACATAAAAATACCCCTAAAGTAAAAAAAGTGTGTGTCAGTTCTTCAGCACCACCAACGAGCAAGAGCAGAAAACATCCAGACTGTGTAGTTCCCTTGGAAAACTGCATTTGAATGGAGAAAAATTTCTCCTTAGAATGTTAGTTTTAATTTAAAAATTTAAAGATACGTGTATTTATATTTATATATTTGTCTATATATAAAAATATGTAAATATATATTAATGTATTTGACTTACTGCATATAAATATATAAATATATAAAATATACAATAAATAGATTTAATAGATAAAATATGTATAATATATTTATAGAATTATATTTATATTTTTATATACTTACATAACATATAATGTATTAATATTATTTTTCTATATATAAATATATATAAATTATATAAATACAAAAATATGCATAAAATTATATAATATTATAATATAGAATAAAATATGTATTTATATATTACATGTTTGTATATTTATCTTATTTTATATATGTCTTATATGGATATAATTTTTATATATCTTATTTAGATATATACAAACAAGATATGTATCTTATTTATATTTATTTTTAGATATATATTGTATTATATATTATATATTATACATTATATATTATATATTATATATTATATATTATATATTATATATTATACATTATACATTATACATTATACATTATACATTATATATTATATATTATATATTATACATATTATGCATATTATATTATATTATATTATATTATATTATATTATATTATATTATATTATATTGTATTGTATTGTATTGTATTGTATTGTATTGTATTGTATTGCATTGCATTGCATTGCATTGCATTGTATTATATTGTATTATATATGTTTATGCTTCTGTTTATGTGCATCTTATATATATAAGATAATTATATTTCTCTTACAGATATTAGATATAATTTTAACCATTTGTTTATGTATTTTTATATATGCATAAATTTTATATATATCTATAAAGTGCAAGCCAGGAGGCACAATTGGCCAGTCGGATTAAGGCCACGGTGACACATCCTCCATCCTCTACCTCTCCTCCTTCCCCCTGGCACCCTTGGAGCTCTCAAAGCCGCTCTCAGGCCCAGCAGCAAACAGCAGGGCCCTGTTCTGGTGGCCTGAATTTCTCCTGAGCCCCCTTAGCAGCGCCTTTCTCCTCTTTAATTGGCTCTGGGTTTGTGGAGTTCCCTGTTTCTGTGTGTCTCCCGTCGTCCCTCAGATGTGTGCTGAGCACCGAGGAGTTGGTGGGGTCTGGAACAGGGTGGGGGTGGGATTGTGCCCAGCTGGGATTTAAAAGGCTGGGAGGTTCCTCTGGGAAAAGGTCGAGTCAGGCAGAGCATGGAAAGGAGGGGCATGTTCTGCTAAACTGTGTTACCAACAACAGATTTGGAATTTGTTGAAATTCCTGTTGCCCGTTCCTGCGTCTCCCGTTGTGCCTCAGCCTTGGGTGAGGATTGAGGAGTTTGTTGGGTCTGGCATGGGGATGGGACGGGATGGGATAATGGGATGGGATGGGATGGGATGGGATGGGATGGGATGGGATGGGATGGGATGGGTTGGGATGGGATGGGATCAATGGGATGGGATGGGTGGACGGGGTGGGATGGATGGGATAATGGGGTGGGATGGGATGGGATGGGATGGGATGGGATGAGATGGATGAGGTTGGATGGGATGGGATCAATGGGATGGGATGGGTGGATGGCATGGGATGTATGGGATGGGATGTATGGGATGATGGGATGGGATGGGATCAATGGGATGGGATTAATGGGGTGGGATGGGATGGGATGGGATGGGATGGGATGGGATGGGATGGGATGGGATGGGATGGGTTGGGATGGGATGGGATGGGATGGGATGGGATGGGATGGATGGGATGGGATTGTGCTGACCTGGGATTTAAAAGGCTGGGAGAGCTCTGTGGGATGGGATGGGATGAGGTCAGGCAAGGCAGAGCATGAAAAGGAGGGGGATGTTTTTGCTAAACTTTGTTACCACTGACACAAATTTGTTGAAATTTGTGATGTGATGTGGAGCTCCTGGGAGTGGCTCACAGCCTCTCCAGGGGTTCTTGAGGGACCTTCTCCACCAGGGTGGTCTGTGCCCTGTGCCAGCATTCCCTGCCCCTCCCTGTGCTCCTCAGCCGAGGAGGAGCTCTGCATTCTGTTTCTTTCTTTGTTTTTTTTTTTTTTTTTTTTTTTTGTGTTATTAATTCTTTTTTATGTTACAGTCGCACAAACTGTGAGTTCTGCAGTACTTCGTTTTAATAAGGAGAAAATGAATCTGCATCTCTCTTTTTATAAGGTTTTTTAAGGATAAATAGTCTCATCAAGAAATTATATTTAAGTTATTTTTGTTTTGAACTCAATAACTACTTGTGACTCGCAGTGTGGATTTCATTATTTAATTACACAATATTACTTAAACTCATGAAAAGAAGGTAAAAAAGGAATAGTTTCTATCTTAAAACTTCTAAATACAGGTTTATATATACATTTGTTCTGTAGAATAGTACATTGATAATATATTTGTATAATAGGAATTATGTGTATACATAATATAGATGTATATAATCAAATATGTACATAATATATATATAAAAACAAATATGTACATAATATATGTATATAAACAAATATTATGGGCTTTTTACTAGAATAAAACATTAGTAATATATTTCTGTAATAGAACTAAAAAGGGATGGGATGGGATGGGATGGGATGGGATGGGATGGGATGGGATGGGATGGGATGGGATGGGATGGGGAAGTAGAGCTCATCTTCTCATCAGTTGTTCAGAGAGTTAAAAGCACCAGCTTTTCCTTCTCCGTGGTGCCTGAATTCCCCTATCTCGTGGCACTTGGAGCAGCCTTTGGGTTTTTTGGTTTGTTTGGTTGGTTTTGGGATTTTTTTGTTTTGTTTTGTTTTTTTTTGTTTTTAATTTGGTGAAAGCTGCACGTGAGAATGGCTGGGAAGCCATGAAAAGAGCCTGATGGGAAGCCAGGAACGATGCCTGCTGAAAAGCATCTTGGAACACCAGCAACTCTTGAAATGGGAAGGAAAAAATAGCCCTGGTGCTGTGCTGTGTGTGTGCAATGTGGATGAAACCCCAGCTGTGTTTAGCTTCGGTTTTATGTTGCTTTGGATGGCTGAACCGGAAAAGGAAAGAAATGAAAAAAGAGCTGTACATGCATAAAAAAATAGAGCTGGGTAAGACCTAGGTCATCTCCTCAATACTTTTCCTGCCACCAGATGATTGTTCCTGGACTCAAATCTCTGCTCTGAGTTGTGGCTGGGAATACATTAACCTTTAAAACAACAGTATTAGATTTTTATATATTTTCTTTAACCACAAGGCTGGAAACCTGGTAAATGTGAAGGGCAGGTCACGTTGAGCGAGTGGTCCCCAGGAAATTGGATTTTGGGGGGTTTATTCATGAAGGAGCACTCAGCATGTTGGAATTCCCTTGGAGGTGGTGCTGACCTGGGGCCCAACTGGCCAGGCTGACCTGGGGGACTGGGCTCTGTCCTTCCAGGAGTTTGTGGCCACCAGGGAAGCCCAGGCCAAGCCAGTGGGGTCCCTGTGACAGCAGTGCTGTTCTTGCATGGCTCTGCTGCCTGGTGTGTCCCTGGGAATCCCAGCTGGAGCTGTGGGAGCCCCTCATGGCAGTACAGGGAGTGGAGAAAGTGTTGCCTCGAGGCACCTGGTGGTTCCTTAACTTCTCATGTAGAGTAATTAAAGGGCTCCTGTGGGATTTCCACTCCTGTTTCTGTAGCTGTTTCCTGGGATTGGATGGCAGGGAAATCATGGGATGGTTTGGGTTGGAAGGGACCTGGAAGGGGACTAATTCCACACCCCTGCCATGTTCCCAGCCCCAGTGTCCAGCCTGGCCTTGGGCACTGCCAGGGATCCAGGGGCAGCCCCAGCTGCTCTGGGCACCCTGTGCCAGGGCCTGCCCACCCTGCCAGGGAGGAATTCCTAATTCCCAATATCCCATCCAGCCCTGCCCTCTGGCAGTGGGAGCCATTCCCTGGGTCCTGCCCCTCCATCCCTTATCACCAAGTCCCTCTCCAGCTCTCCTGGAGCCCCTTCAGGCCCTGGAAAGGGCTCCAGGTTCTCCCCCAGATCCTTCTCTTCTCCAGGTGAGCACCCCCAGCTCTCCCAGCCCTTGGACCATCTCCATGGCCTCCTCTGGACTCACTCCAGCAGCTCCAGGTCCTTTCTTCCTGCAGCATGGAATGTGTCTCCCTGAGCTTGTGGCTTTCAAAGTGGTGCCCTTAAATTTCCATCTTTGCATTCCCATTTTTTTTTTGGCCTGTGTTTCACAGACAAGACAAGCAGGACACCAGATCAGAGGAGCTCTGTCTGGTGCCTCATCCTCTGAGCATTTCTTCCCACCCTGAGCCTCTGCTGCCGAATTCTTGTGTGCTGAGGTGGTGCTGCAGCTCTAAGTGGCTGGAAACTTTTTCCAAAGGAAGAGCAGGTCCAGTTTGGAAACAACATCTTTTTTAATCTTCTCCCTTGACTGTTGTCTGCTGCTTTTCTGAGTTATTCAGCAAGTTGCAACACAAAGACACAAAGAGAGATGTACCGTTATTATTGGTGGTTGTTGTTCCTAAGTCTTTATTGATTTTCATGAAAGAAATAATAACAATGTGCATGAGGTATCCAGCTAACAAAAGAAGTCCTGCAGTACTCATCTCGAATTAAGTACAGAGAAGCAGAATCCAACTGGGATATTGACAGGAAAATACAAAGCTTTGTGTTTCAGGGTAGGGCTGGAGTGAAAGCAGGACTCTGCCTCGCTCTTCCCACCTTGACGAGGAGACAGCCAGCATTGTTCTTCCCTGCAGCTGCCCAGCAAACTCCTCCTGAGGCCAGCAAGGAGGATGTGCTCCAGGCAAGGGAGCTGCTCTCCAGGCTGGGCTTTGCCTGGGGGAAACTGGGGTGTCCCCAGGGCAGCAGGAGGGGGGTGTGAGCCCATCCCTGCCAGGCAGGGGGGTCAGAGCGCCGAGCTCCAGCTCACAGATGCCTTTCTGCAGGGTTTTCTGCTTCCTCTGGATTTCTGGTGCATCCAAGGCAGGCTTGGAGAAACCTGGGGGAGCAGGAGGTGATCTTAAAGCTCCTTTCCAACCCAAGCCGTTCCGTGGCTCCCTGATGAGCTCAGGGCCTCCTCCCAGCAAGGAGAAGGTGGTGAGGAGGGAAAGCAAAGAGGAAATCTGTCCCTCGTGGTTGGTCTGACCTCCCTCCTGCTGGATCAGCCAGTTCTGACTCAAGGGCTGGCGCATCCCGGGTAGGGAAGGGTGGGAGGGACCAGCTCTGGCTCTGCTGCTGCTGCTCTGAGCTTTTTATCCAGCCCCAAGAGAGGCCTTGGAAAAGCTCTCCCTCCTCCTCTTCTCTCCTTCCCTTCCTGCTGCATGTCCTCACATGTGTCAGGACATCGCTTACACGAGAGAGGCGGCGTTGGTGCCGTACTCCACCTGAGAACAAGAGCTACCAGGCACCACATAAAAAAGTGTCACCGTCTTTGTGGCTGGGTTCCCCCTCCAAAAATTCTCTGATAAGCTCAACAAGGCTCAGGTAATGTCAGGATTTGTCTCCCCCTTGACTTTACAAGGAATTCCTGAGCACGATATTGAATCACAACCGTACTGAATCACAGCCCTACCTCTGCTCTTAAATCATTTCCTCCAGCAAAACATCACCCCACAGAGGAAGTCCTTTCAGCCAAGACAAAAATGAAAGTGTTTATTGGTTTGAAAAGATCCCTCTGCGTGCCAGAATGGGTGAGAGAGAGGATGGGAGTGTGAGTGCCTCTGGCAATGCCTTCTCAGGGCACTTTGTCATCCAGGCACGAGAAGGAGCTGAGCAAACACAAATATCCAACTAAACTAATATTTTTGGCACCGGGTGAATTTTGATTGTCAGCTTGAGGTGCCTGAGGCAGCAAACAGGAATGAGATGCAGCATCCTTAAGCTTTGTATTCATGGCTGAATTGATGCTCCTTTTCTATTTATTTACAAGTGTGTGGCTCTGGGTATTGCTATTTATCTGTTGTGTGAGGGAGAGATGCTAATGAGGACCTGGCTGTAGTAAAACAGCAAAACAAACGGGGTTTGGTCCTCAGGATACCTAAATCCACCCCAAACTGATGGTGTGGCAGCTTTCTGTGCTCATATTTCCACATTTTCCTTCGTCCTACCGAGATGTGGGGCAAAACAAAAGAAGGAGGGCTGAGGACTGGTAGATCACCAGAAGGTCAAGGCTAATTCTGAGGCATTTGCACAGCTGTGGGATGGAAACCTGTCCCCTTCCTCCAGCTGTGCCCCAAATTGGTGCTGCCAGGCTCGACCTGGAGGAGCTGGGCTGGTGGTTTTTGGTTGGTTTGTGTTTTTTGGTTGGTTTGTGTTTTTTGGTTGGTTTGTGTTTTTATTCTTGGATAGACACTGAGGAAAACAAACAAGGTTGTCAGCCCTGGAAAGGGTCGTGTTCCACATGACTGGAACAG
The DNA here is from genome assembly GCF_963513975.1 of Fringilla coelebs. NCBI lineage: Eukaryota > Metazoa > Chordata > Aves > Passeriformes > Fringillidae > Fringilla > Fringilla coelebs. Next base: position 3,054,424 of record NC_140066.1, on the reverse strand, counting down.
GCTCCACATTTTCCAGGTCTCTGTGCTTCAGGGTCAGAATCCTTCATCCTACCAAGATGAGGGGCCAAAAAAAAAAGGGAAAGCACTGGTAGATCACCAGATGGTCAAGGCTAATTCTGAGGCTTTTGCACAGCTGTGGGATGGAAACCTGTCCCCTTCCTCCAGCTGTGCCCCAAATTGGTGCTGCCAGGCTCGACCAGGAGGAGCTGGGCTGGTGGATTTTGGTTGGTTTGTGTTTTTATTCTTGGCTAGACACTGAAGAAAACAAAGAAGGTTGTCAGCCCATGACCCTTCTGAAAGGACAGGGCCACCTTTGGAGCTCCAAATGGTCCTGCTGCCGGTTGAGAGGCACTCTGTGGGGGCTGCACCAATTACGTGGGATTTTTCAGAGTCTGGGAGCTGTTATTTTCTGGAGTGAGCAAGGAAGAGGCTGAGAGGTGACAGACAGCTTTGCAAGGGAGCTGCAGTTAACCCAGAGTCAAACTGAACTCCCTGGGAGCACCACAGGCTCTGTGTGCCGAGCACTTCCCAGCTCACTGCAGGCGGCTTCACAGGGGGAGCTCGTCCAGCACCAGGTTTGTTCATCTCCCAGGTTGTCCTCATGGGAAAATGCAAGAACCAAGCTCCTTCTTATAAAAAGAAAATTCCCCTCTTGTGCTCCTTACTCACAGCTGGGTAAAAAAAAAGAAAAAAAAGAGCTGAGAGACGGAGAGGAAAAGGACAAGAGGTTGTCTCTCTGTTTCTCTTCTCAGCTATCTTTGAGGGTGATTCACCCTCCCCAAATTCCTGGCAATTTCTCTCGGTGACCAGCAGCTCTATCTTGTGTTTCTGACTCATAAACTGCTGGAAGCTTCTTTGGCTGAGTGCAGACTAGCAAAAAATGTAAGCGCTGGGTTTGATCCTGCATGAAGTTGTCCTGTAGAGGGTGAGGGGCAAACCAAGAGGGGAAAAGCAGAAGATGTAGTGAGCAAGAGGCAAAGATGAAGGAACAAGAGGTAAAACCCGAAACAAGAGGTAAAACCCCAAAAAGGAACCCTGCATGTGGATTTTGAGTGATGGAGGGGAAAAAAAAAAAAATCACCTGTTCCGAGGGCAAAAAAATGAACAAAATGATGAAGGATGCAAAACTCTGAGCTGTGGTTGATTTCCAGTTGTGGCAGTGAAATTAGTGATAAAATCAATACCAATATTAACTGGGCCTAATAACTACACAGATCAGATTGGATTAGATGGATATTACTTCTCCTGATAACCTGCTTTTGTTGCCATCGCACTCCAGGCAGGCAGAGGCGTCTTGTCTTTTAATTAAAGCACTTTGATTCACTTGTAGCCAGAACTGGAAACGGCTGGTCCATGCCCCAGCAGTCCTGAAGGCTCTAATAAATGAAAATAAAGGCAGATTCCATGGAGAATCCTTTGCCTGGCAGCCTCAGAGCTGTGCGTGGCACGTGGAGCAAGGCATGGAGGACCAAGGTAGCTAAAACCAGGCTTGGCCTGGGCTTTGGACCACTAAAACCCTCCCAAAATGGGCTTTGCAATGATTTTTGGAAGTTCTGGCGTCAGCTGCCAGGGGTCCATTTGATGTCAGAGCAGCAAAGCCCTCTGGAGGTTTGTTGGCAAATAAAACCCTCCCAAAATGGGCTTTGCAGTGCATTTTGGAGAGTCTGACTTTTTTCTTTTTCATTATTCTCTTTTTAGCAGTCAGTGAGTATCCTTTCTGTATTCTTTAGCATAGTATAGTATTCTTTAATATAATATAGTAAAATAAAGTAATAAATTTGTCTTCTGAGAACATGGAGCCAGGTGCATCATTCCTGCCTTCACTGGGGCATTCCCTGCAAATACAACAACTGGGATCTCAGGGAAGCACTGGCCAGAGTGGCAGATGGAGGGCACAGCACACCCCAAGCCCAAAGCTCTGGCTGTGCTGGTGCTCTCCTTTCAATTCCAGCTGGGCCATTAACCAGCTCTGCCTTTCCCCTGGCTCCTAATTCCTCTCTCCTCTCCTCACCATCAGGCAGCTTTACCTGCTCCAGAAGGCAGCATGGCACTCCCTCAATCTGTCCCAGTGGCAGCCCTGAGCCAGCAGCCAGACATGCTCACCCTTTCCTTGGGTGACCCAAGATCCACCTCTGGCAGCCAGCATTCCCTGCAGGAGCGTGGCTGTCCCTGAGGGCCTGGAACTGGAGCAGGTTTACAGCAAATTCCTCCATCCCTGCTCAGCAAGGGGATCTCTGCTTCCTCTCCACCTCTTGCCAACCTGCTCTCCGGCCTCCAGTTTTTCTCCAAGCACTCTAGCCCAAATTGTGAAAAATGCCAATCCCTTGTTTTTAAAATGTTAAAAGTGGAATAGTAATAAAATGGTTATAAAAATAGCAATAGAATTAGAGTGATAATAATTTGGACAATTTGGATTAGGACAATATGAGACAATAAAAACAAGGAGTTACAGACAGTCCAGGTACCTTTTCTGGGCAAAATAAGCCCAAAAAAGGCCCCATGTTAACAGAGGATTAACCCTTAAAAGCAGCAGCCTGTTGCACATTGATACAGCTCATCCATGATGCATCAATTCCATTCACACACAGGATTCTGGCTGGGCAGTGTCAGCTTCTTCCTCTGAGTCCTGACTGAGTCTTCAGGGCTGAGTGAGGTGGGAAGGAGTTCATTTCTTCTGATAATGGAGCAATAAATTCTCTTTCTCTGAAAGATTTGGGTGTCCTGTGGCTGCTTGCTCACTGCAAGTCCTTTCTTTAGATAAAAAGTACCTTACGCAGCACAGTTTCTATTTTAACATTTTGTTATAACCTAAAACTATATTTAACACACTACCTAAGAGAATTAACACAGCACAACTTTCTAACACAACCCATATAATATTCATTTGAATATTTGCGAAAAGCCAATCATAAACCACACATTTTTCACACAAATCTTTGCTCACTGCCAGGGCAAAATCTTCCAGAAAACCCAGCTGGACGGGCACTCTTCCCTGCTTGCCTCTGCATGGAAGCATCTCCTCAAACAGCACAGGAACAGGGACTGGAATGACTGAAAACTGACTCCTTTTTTGCTGGGTGCTTGGTTGGCTTTCTCTGGAGCTGGGGGAAATTTTTAATAGCGCTGACTATTGATGATCTGTCGCTGGGAATTTGCTCAGCGCTCCGCGGCCAGGTCCTGCTCCCCAGAGTGCCTGGAAACATCCAGGGAAAGCAAATCTGGGGAAGTGGAGGGATGAGGAGCTCCAAGGGCACAGCCAGCTGGGAAGGCTGCTGGGGACAGGACCAAGCAGGGCTCATGGGGGACTTGGAGGGGAAAAGGGGGAGAAACGTGGGGCTGGGGGAGGCTCACCGGAGGAGCACCACGGTTTGGGGGCCACCACGGGACCTTGAGACACATAATTTGCTTTTCCCTGCTCCCTGAAGATAGGGAGACAGGGCTCTGGGAGATCCATGGGTAGAACCACATAGTTATCAGGAGGAAGGCTACAGGAAGATACAGGAAAGAAGAACCCCAGACAGGAGATGGAGAAGGGCAAGCACAGCTCTGCGACCTGTTTGTATCAGAAGGCAAGGACAGAAATAGCCTTTAAAACAACCTTGCTGCAAACTCAAAGTGCATTTAACTCTGCTTTAGTGTCACTTTTACTCCTGATGACCTCTGATCCAGCAGCCAAGCCTTCATTTTCTCCTCTGGCTGGGCTGGGCTCCCGGGTTTGTTTTCCCCCCTTCCCGTGTTGCTCCCTGATAATGTCACGCTGAGCTGCTGAAGCCAGCTGCAGTTTTGACAGATGATGTACCAGCTCCCTCTGCTTCAGATTTGACATTTCCACGAGCACTGAACACACATGCTTACAAATTTTGAAGGGGAAAAGGAGCCCCACCACCGCTCTCCCCTGGTTTGGTTCGTGTGAGCGTGTCACTTTGGAGCTGTTGAAAAAACGCTGCAAGAACGGATCTGGAAGTTGAAACCCTGGTGGCAGTGCCATCCTTGGCACCTTCATGCCATGGCTTTCCCCCTATCATTACTCCCTGGTGATGGATTTAGCTCTCAAAGCTCTGGATATTCCAGGGCTGTGCTGTGAGACACAGCAGTTCCTTCCTCCTTGTGGAACACAATGGTTTGGGAAAGATGATCCTCTGGAAGATGGGAGGGAGGGCTAACCCCAGAGGGGAGCCTGTGCCTGAAACTTGGTCTCCTGGCAGAGAAAGAGCAGGGCAAAAAGGTGGGAAGAGCTTTAAAACCATCAGCTGGTATTCTCTGAGCTTTCAGCAGAAGAAGCCGAGGGGAATTTTTCCTTCCGTGTGGAGGAAAAGCAGGATCAGGCTATTTATCTTTGATGAAATGCCAAGAAATGGTTGATTGTGTTTAGAAGCAGCAAAAAGATGTAATAAATAGTGCTTCCTGCTCTGAGAAATGAGTGAGGAGCCCAGATCTGATAACTGCCTGCACACATCCTCTCCTTTGGGCAGTGAGTGATGGGGCTCCAGCGCCCACAGGGGCTCTTGGGTGGCAGAACACACCGAGGTCTGACACTTCTGCCACCTCAAGAGCTGACTAAACCTGCCTTGGGATGTCCCAAAAGGGGGGCTGGGAGTTGTAGAGATGTCCCATTTCCACAGGGCAGCTCTGGGCAGTGCAGAGGAGGAGTGAACACCACCTGAACGATTTGCTTTGAAAATTGGAAGCGCCACGCCGATCCAAAACCCCATTATTGGCTTTATTACAGAAAAGAGGAACAAAAATTTGATCTTTGCCCCAGCAGTGGCATTCACCTCCACATCCTGGACTTCTGGCAGCTGGGCATCACCTCCCTGTCTCTTTCCTTGCCTGTGTTCCAACATCAGCCCTGGGGATGCCAGGGAAAGCAGAGGGACAGGGAGGTGCCAGCTGCTCAGGTGACACCTCAATGCACCGTGTGATACAACCACAAAAATCACTGTTATGCTTTCAGGAGGGGAACAGAGGGGAGAAAAACTGCAGGCAGCAGAGATAAACCCAGGCAGAGCTATGGGAAGGCAATATTTAATTTCCAAGGTGTGTTACCCCTGGAGTATCAATCAAGTATTGATCCTTTTTTTGGGGGGTTTGTTTAAAAAAATAAAAAGGCACAAACCCAAGCATCTCCCACCCCCAAAAATTTCTCTCTCTCACACCTGAATGAGTGCATCCCCTCCCTTTTTAGGCTGCCTGGGTCAGTTCTTGTTTGGCAGCCCCTTCCCAATGGCTCTGCCCAGGCTTTGCTGACTCCACTGCTTCCTGGGGCTGTGCTCGGAGCCCAGCAATTGGGAAACTGGGAATTTTTTTCTGGGATGGTTGTGTTTTACCATTCACACCTGAATTTTTTACTGGCACAACTGCAAATCTAGAGAAAGTCATGCAACTGAGGGAGGGTGGGGAGGGGCAGGAGGTCAAGGGCAGTTCTGGAAGGTTCTTGTGGCAACTTCACCTCTAAAAGCTGTAACGGGGCCTTTTGACGCTGCATTAATGCCACAAATAAAAATAATCATCCCTGGGTGGCCCAGCTCTTTTCAGGAGGTATCTGCTTGGATAATTTTTAAATTTGTCTAAGGCAGCTTGGAATTACCTCCAAAGTGCTCCTTATAAAGCCAGATTGTGCTGCATTTAAAACATGTGCTTTTAGCCCTTTCTTCCCTGATTTTTTTTTTTTTTGGACTTTGATTGATGTTTCTGTGGAGGACTTTATTTTTTATTCTCTTTTTAAGTGCCTGTGCTGGCTCACAAGTGACTCAGTACTTGATCAATACTGCTGGTGGCTGTTGGTGCAGCCACTGACAGGAAGCTGGAGGAGAATTTTTCCAGTGAAAGCCTCGGGAAAAATCAGTCAGGGAAAGCTGGTGAATTTGCTTGGCTTAAATCTTCAGTGTTTTTAGAAATGGGGAGGGGAAACAGCCAGCAAACAGCTTTTGGAGAAGGCCAGAGGTACCTAAACACTCAGTGAAGGGAGTTTATAGTGACAAATCACATTACCAGCCACCCCCTAAAAAGCAGATTCCCAGTGCCTGTGCACTTGGCAGCAGGGAAGAGCCTGTCAGGAGACAAGAAAGGCTTTTCTGGTTCAGCTGAAAGGTTTTTCTGGTTCTGTGCTCACCACAAAGGCTGTCCTGACCTCCAACTGTTTTCCTCTCCAGGGAATCCCGGAGTCTGATGTGATTTCTCTGCCTAGTAACACCCAGCAGATTTTTCCTGCCTGCATCCCTCTGTGAGCCCACACAAATCCCTTCTTCCCCAAGATGTGAAATGGGCAGAGCAACGCTGTTGAAATTTGTCTGGGGGAAGGGAGTCAAAACCTCCTCCAAGGGTCAAATTTCCTTGTACAGAATCAGACTGGCTTGGGTTGGAAAGGACCTTAAAGAGTATCTGGCTCCATCCTGCTGGGATATTCACCTTCCACTATCCCAGGTTGCCCCAAGCCCTGTCCAGCCTGGCCTTGGGTGCCACCATGACATTTTCTGAAAAATCCTCTTTGCCCAGGATTTCCTCCTGGGAAGCTGAGAAGCCTCAGAGAGAAATGAAAACCATAATTATCTGATTGCTGCTCCTGTGTTTGCTGCTTTGGAAGGTGGCTTGGACATTGTTTGCCAACAGGTGAACGTTTGATTGGTTTCATGTGAATTGTTTTTAATTAATGGCCAATCAAAGCCAGCTGTGAGTGACTCTCAGCGGAGTCATGGGTTTTTATTATTAATTATTTTCTAGCCTTCTGTCTGTATCCTTTCTCTATTCTTTAGTATAGTTTAGTATAGCATTCTCTAATATATTAGAGTATCATAGAATAATAAATTAGCCTTCTGAGAACATGGAGTCAGATCCATCAATTCCTCCTTTGTCCAGCAAATACCACACTCTCACACTACTGCTGAGCACACTCTAGCAAACCATATCTACAAACAGTGGTTACAGAAAGAGAGATAATAATAATTTGAATTCTTTTCCTCTAAGTTTCCCACAGCGTCACTGTCATCTTTTCTGAAAAATCCCTTTGCCCAGGATTTTTCTCCTGGAAAGCTGAGAAGCCTCAGAGAAAAGGGAAAACAGTTCTTATCTCATTTGCTTCTCCTGTGTTGTGCTCATATGGAATGTGTTTGGAGATTGTTTATCCACAGGTGATTGTTTGATTGGTTTCATGTGAATTGTTTTCACTCTTTGGCCAATCAGTGCCAAGCTGTGTTGGGATACTGGAAAAAGTCAGGAGTTTTCATTATTATCTTTTTAGCCTTCTGTAAGTATCCTTTCTGTATTCTATAGTATAGTATTCTTTAATATAATACATATCATAAAGTAATTAATTAGCCTTCTAAAAACATAAAGTCAGATTCATCATTCCCTCCCTTTGTCCTTGGGACCCTGAAAACGCTACAAGCAGGGGTTCTTTGCTAAATGGAAACTGTTTTAGTGGGAAAACAGCAGCCTGTGCCCCTCAGTGGGCACTTACAGGTGATGTTTGTGCATTGAAGGGGGGAGGAAAAGGTGTGGGGCCGAATTTTGGGGAGGCCCTGGCTGAAGCCTTGCAGGGCACGTGGCTGCAGTGACCTGTGAGGATGTGCCAGCCCTGAGAGAGCTGCCAGCCCAGGTGAAACCAGCCAGAAGTGACTTCTCCCGTCCTCCTCAGAGGGAAGATAAATGTCATCAGTCATCAGCTGTCACAGCTTGTGCAAGGCACATTTTTCTCTCCCTGGTGCTGAGCTGGAAGGGCTCAGCAGGGAGAAGGGGAAGCAGGGGGAGGGTGAAGGGGAGCTGAGAATCCTGAACTCCTCCTGTCCCTTGGGTGGCTCTGTCAGTGCTGGTAGAAAAATGTGAGCAAAGCTGGGGGAAACGAGGCGTGGGACCACCCCAGGCAGCCAAAGCAGGGAGATGAATGGGTGCAAAATAAAATAAAATTTAAAAAAAACTCTCCAAAAGTTATCCCAGCTGCTGCCAAGCAAGGTGGGGAGGAAGGAGAGTGCTGGAAAGGGTCAGGGCAAGGGGAGGGGATGTGGAGCTGCTTCTCAGCCAGCTCCCAGGTGGATTAAAGCTAATGGTGAGGAACAATTCCTGCAAATCAGTTAATTCCAGTCCCCAAAGGCAAGGAAATCATTTCAGTGCCGGGCTGGGCAGGGGCAGGCAGGGATGGGGATGTTCATCCCAAGGGACAGGTGTGTGTCCTGGGAGCCCAATTCTGATTTGAGTGAGCCTCCCTTGCCCTGATGGGAGATAAAATTATGGGTCTCCTCTTCCCTGACACCCTGGTTCTTGCTGCTCTGCGTGCCTTGGCAGGGCGAGGGAAGGTGATTCTCTGCTCAGCTCATTCAGGCATTTCCTTGGGGGTACCTGGCACCAAAACCTTTTCTGTGTATTTAACAGCCTTGCCCACGACCTTGTCCAGTCTCTCCTGGAGTCCAGGCCACCTCTTGGCATCCTGCAGGAAGGGATTTCTCACTCCAGACTCCTCTGTGCCATGGGAAGGGATGGAGTCACCATCCCTGGAAGAATTTAAAAGCTGAATGGATGTGGCTCTCAGAGAGACAGGTCGGTGCTGGATTGGGCAGTGGTGGGGAATGGTTGGACTTGATCTTGGAGGGCTTTTCCAACCTCAGCTACTCTGTGAAGAACCATTTATCCCTTTCCAACAGCATTCCCAAGCCATGATCTCTGCCAAAACACCCCCTGGGCAAGGCCTGTCCTGGTATTTCTGCTCTCCCCTCACCCCAGGGAGCAAAGCACAAATCCTGCTGAATCCAGGAGGGCTTTGGGTCATGCAGGTAAAACTCCACCACCAAACCCTGCTGGGAACACATGATTCCATGCAAATCACTTGCTAAGTGAGCTGAGCTCCCCTCACCTCTGGAAAAGAGCTCCTCAACTTGCTGTGACCCACGATGTCCTGGGGCAAACCAGATTTTGGGAATCCTTCCCTGTCTCAGAGCTCGTTCTGCTCAATAGCTGAACTGTGCAGTGTCAGTCACACTTTCTGGAAAAAATCCCTTCACCCAGGATTCTTTCCTGGGAAGCTAAAAAGCCTCAGAGAAAAAGGAAAACAACAATTACCTGATTTGCTTCTCCTGTGTTTTGCTGCTTTGGAATGTGGTTGGAGATTGTTTACCCACAGGGGGTTGTTTCATTGGTTTCATGAGAATTGTTTTGACTTAATGACCAATTTGTGTCAAGACTCTGGAGAGAGTCACGAGTTTTCATTATTATCTTTTTAGCCTTCTGTAAGTATCTTTTCTGTATTCCTTAGTATAGTTTAGTATAGCATTCTTTAATATACTATAGTATCATAAAATAATAAATCAGCCTTCTGAGAGCATGGAGTCAGATTCATCATTCCTTCCTGCCATGGGGCACACCACAAATACAATATCTGGGCTTGACCAAACCTGGGCATCTTCCACTGTCCCAGGTTGCTCCAAGCCCTGTCCAGCCCAGCCTTGGTCACTTCCAGGGATCCAGGAACAGCCACAGCTTCTCTGGGCAGCCCACCATCATCCCCCTTGTTCATTTTTCCAATGCCTCGAGCAGAGAACAGGATTTCAGTCAGAATTTGTTGGTACAGCTCTGCATGAGCAGTTGGTAACACCCTGCATGAGCAGGGGGGTTTATTTAAGGAAAGAAAACAAGTGCAAAGGTATGAAATTACCTGAGGATTTGGTCTGAGCGTGACGGGATGGGGCTCTGGTGGCACTGAAGAAAACAGATAACAAGAGAAAACTTTGACTCTTCAGAGATTAATCTTTGCAGAGATTAAATTGAAGCCTTCAGCTCCGAGCCATCGATCGCATTTCGCTCCCCTGACAGTTTTGTGGAAGTACAAATTGCAGAGCTTGTGGACAGTACATTTTTTTTTTTTTTTAGCCATCCAGCAATTGGTTCATTTATGGGCGAGGATCTCCCTAGGGCCAGGCAGAAGGCTTGGATCTGTTGGGATGCCAATGGAACTGGAGGTTCCTTAGGGTTCCTTCCATCCCAACCATGTGGTGATCCTATGAATTCCAGGCAAGGGAAAGGCCAGCAGTGGCACCTACCCCACCCTTTCCCCCTCCAGGGGACAGGTTTGGGTGCCTGAGCACTCTTCCTCTCACAGGAGCCTGCTGGTGTTATTCCCATTGTATCAGCAGCAATGATCCTTTTCACCCTTCCCTGGGGGCAGGAGACAATATCAAATGGGATCAACTCAGATTTAATAAACAAACAAACAAAAAAAATTTTTTAACAGCTTAAAGCACCCGTTAGGCACAATCCACCCACTTCTGCCTGTTCCCTGGAGGCCAAAAATTGGTACAGGGCAGTGGGGAAGCATGAGCTGTGCAAGAAGCTCTGTAGCTGGTGGTACCCAAGCTGAAGGAACATTTGGGAGGAGCAGGCTGGAAGGGATGTCTCTCCCTGGCTCAGGCCCAGGGGGAGGGGGTTTCAGAGATCAGCTTTCTTTTTTCATTTCCATCATATTTGTCCAGAAGGGCTGGGCAGGCCGAGGAGATGGACAAGATAAGGGAGCATTCAGTTAATTCCACTTTAAACCCAATTCCATTTCCTTTCTAATTAGGGCAGCAGGCATGTTTTAAAAGCTGATTATCTCTCCTGGGCAGTTGTGTGTATTCTTCTTGGCTACTTTCTCAGTTTTTCCAAGCAAAGCCCTGCTGTGATTGTAATGTAAATAAAAGGGGAGCAAGGCAGAGCACCAGCACTTTGGAGAATGCTCTGCCAAGAATCAGGAGCAAGGTTTCCTTCTTCATTCCTAAGGGTGAAACATGGGAAACCATAGGAAAACATAAACCCTTGGAAGCAGAGAGACCTCAGCAAATTGTTATTACTAAGGACAATCTGTAAAAAAACCCAAACAACCTCTCTGTGACAGACACTCAACCCTCACAGACATTCCAGAATGGCTGGATCTCCAACCTATGCATCCCACAGGGCCCAGAAGAGGCTCTGAGCTCCAGCAGCCCCCACCAGCCTCCTCTGGAGCTGAGAGCAGGACACAGGTGAAGGAATCCCAGCCCTGGTGTGGCTGAAGCCTCTGCAGGTGAATGGAGCATCACAGGATCCTCTGGGAAGACTCTCCTGCTTCCCAGAGTCTCACTACAAGTCATGATTTTTTTTTTCCAAAGCCTTTCATTGTACTATTATTATTATTATTACTACTACTACTATTACTATTACTAATATTACTATTATTATTATTATTAACTTGTTTGGGAAAAAAAACCCCAGTGCAGAGCTGAGTTTCCCTCAGCTCTGGAATCCCCTCCCCATCCTTGGGCTGCCTCCACCACCAGCAATAGGCTGGGAAGCCCCAAAGTCCCTTTTTCCACCCTTCTTCCATGCTGGCAGCCAATTCCCAGATGTGAGACTGAGCTGGTTTTCCCTTTTCCATGACCTCACCCTCGTTTCTCTTGGCACTGCCTCTCCCCCTGCCCAAGGGCACACCCCCAGGGGGTGTATTTTTTAAGGAAAAGGATTTTTGGAAAAAAAATTTAAAAAGGGGGATGTGCCTATGTTGCAGACACTTCACGTTGGCAGGGTGGCACTTAAAATATTCCCATCCTCTTCATCATGTCACAGTCACTTTAAATATTCCCATCCTCTTCTTCATGTTACAGTCACTGATTCCAGGTGAAATTCTGGGATACCCATCCCACAATAAACACCAGGTCACGTGGAGGGAAGAGCAGGAATACCAAAAGCAGTGTAAACGCCAGCACTCCTGACACATTTTTTTTTTTTTATATTTTGACTCCCTGAAGTCCTGGGCTGGTGCTTAAATTTCCTGTGCCCCATAAAAGCTCATTAAACAGTTTCAGGGGTCATCTGGATGGCATTTTCCTGGCTCCAAATGGGATGAGACAGCTCAGAGTTAATAAGTCCGAAAGGACCGCTTATAAAATAAGATGTTGTCACAAGGTGTTGTTAAAATAGCAGGTGAGCTGGCCCGTTTGGAGAGCTTAATGGCCCCAGGTTTTAAAAATATCTGTGCTCCATTTCCCCCGACAGATCATAAGTCTGAGGCAGGTATGGATTTTCCTGCGCCGAGTTCCAGCTCTGACTTTTCCTCCCTGTCTGCTCAAAGGCCTCCCACCGCCCTTTGCTGCTGTGGTTTTGGGGATGGGACTTCAGGGATGGGCTGGAATCATCCCCATCCCCATCTGCTGGAATAAATCAGCCAAGGTTCCATTTTCCTCATGCAGGAATTCTTTATTCACGAGGCTCGTGCTTGTGGGAAATATCAGAAGGCGCTGTGTTAAACCTAACTGGTCAGCAATGCAGTGAGACTCAGTTCATTCATTTTGTCCATGGCCATCAAATTTTCTCTCTCTAGAAATGTTTACATCTTTTTCCTTTTTGAGTTCTCATGGGACAAACTTCATTGGTTACGCAGGTATGTTTGTTTTCCACCCCCACAACAGATTGTTGTGTTAAACGAACTTCTCGTTCTCAGAACAGCTTCACATGGGAACCTGCAAATTGAAGAAATAGAAGAAATGACAGGCCAGCTCGGGCAATTTCAGCAGAGCAAGGCCTGATTTCATAAGGCCTTTCTTTTATAAAATTCTTTTATAAAATTCTTCCTCCTGAAGTGCTGCCCTGCTCCTTTTTTCCAAGCCACTCTTCCTTCCCAAGGCTCAAACTCCTGGTGGGGGGGGGGGGGGATAGCAAAGCTGCTCCCACCCAGGTCAATATCCTATTTCTTTTTACCTCGTGCTATTTGCAAGAACTTCACGCCCAGCGCGGAATTTTCCGACTGCCAAGTGAAATTAAGTCAGCAGAGCTTCCGTTATTCCCAATTTATTCCTCCACCAGAGAGTTGTGCAGGATGAGGGGCTGGAGAAAGGAAAACACGGCCCAGCAGCAGCCAGCAAGCCAAACCCAAGCAGAATTATGATCCACAATTCATCGACCATTACGTGCAGGGTATTTCAAGTGTATTTATTGCGATCTGACTGCGAGCAGCTCAGAAATCAATTTGGTAAATGCGGAGGGAAGGGGTGGAGTGATGGTTTTTGTTATCCTTTCCCTGGTGAATAACCACAAACCCTCAGCTTCTGAAGGGTTTGCCATCAGGGATAGCATCCAGCCCAGGGTGGATAAAACAATGGGATGAACAAGAGGGGAGGGATGCACAGAGGAGGAAGGAAAAGCCTTGGGATGGGCACGGGGACACGAGGGTGGGACTTGTTGAGGTGGGGATGGATGGCTGGGAACGAAGCAGAGAGTATGTGTGGACACAGCCATGAAAGTGGAGGGGTTTGAGTTGAAGGATGTGGCAGAAAGTCTCCATAAATCCCAGCTCCAAACTGATGCCTCACACTGCTGAGCCACCTCAAACCCTCAGGAAGGACCCTGAGGGGCTGGAGCATATCCAGACAAGGGAATTGATTTGGGGAAGGGTCTGGAGCTCCAGGAACAGCTGAGGGGGCTCAACCTGGAGAAAAGGAGGCTCAGGTGGGACCTTCTTGCTCTCCACAACTCCCTGACAGGAGGGTGCAGCCAGGTGAGAAGCTCTGCTCTTTCCCAACCTAAACAATTCCAGAATTCCACGACCCTAAGCGAGTGGATAAAGGAAAATGTGGTGAGCATGGCCCCCAGCACACTGGACCAAATCTGAACTGCTTCAACACCTGAGTGGCTTTAATCCTACCTTAGTCCCTGTCTGGGGCTGACTTGGAAAAAGCTTGGCTTTCTCCAGCCTGCCCAAGAGCAGCTCAGTGCCAGACTGTGGGGGTCCCAGCTGTGGGTTTCTCTGGGTCTGGGCTGAAGGCACTGGAGACAGCAGTTCATGTTCGGACTCAGGTGTTTGTTATTTCTTATCAAACAGTCTCACTGCTGTGAGTTGGGCAGCTTTTCATTAGAAGGCACAAAATGGCCAAAAACCTCTGTTAAAAGGTCTTGTAAAGCTAAACTCTCCAATTAAGAGCTGACACCTGGATTATTTCCCTTTTAACCCAATAACTGATCCCCAAAAGCCCACAGTGGGGACTTTTCCACCCAATTATAAAATGCCACCCAAACCCATGGAGAAGGAAGAAGAAGAAGCAGGATGACACTCTGTGCCCTCCACCTTGCTTTCATCCACAACATCCTAAAAATCCCAAACCCTCAATTTCTCACCAAGGGATACACCCACACTGCTCTCTATAATCTATTGCACACTTTTGTGAGTTCCAGTCTATCTTGAAGTCCAGGAAACTTTCTCCATGGATGAGGGTCAGAGTCAGTGCTCCCCTGGGGCTCAGGGCACCCCAGAGCAGACAGGGAAATATTCCCAGTGCCCTGGGTTTGCACACCAGACTGCTGGGTGGGAAGGGGGAAAATTCCATTTATATCCAGGGAAGGGATGGGTGGAGACATCCTCCCCAGTCCTCACTCCTCACTTCCAGCTTTGGGAGCCCAACTTTGCCAGGAAAGCTCTCCAGGGACACAGGAGAGGTGGTGGCTGCCATGCCTGTGTGGAAAATCAGGGCATCTGCTCCCAAAGGTTGGATGATGCCAGCTTTTCCATTTTGGTGATATGCAACCATCTGGTGCACTTCAAGAGACAGGGTTTCTTCTCCTCCAATTTAAGAAAAAGCAGAGGGGTGTTTTGCATCTCTTTAATAATGACCTTTTTCCATTTTTTTTTCCCTGTTGCAATGGGAAGAAAACTTCTATTTTAAAAGAGAAACTGGGTTTCTCATATGTTCCCATGATTCCTGATGCTGGCACTTTCAATTAATCACTGCAAAGAAGCCACCATGAAAATAGCGATACCAGAACTGAATATCCTCTGGGCAAATGCTGCAAATGCTGCCTGATGAGTTTAAAAAATGATAAATAAAATCCTTCTTTTCCTTGGCACCTCTCCTCTGGCTCATCTTATGCAAATCACCTGAGTGAGGAGAATTTCCCAGGCTGTGGCTGAGGTTGGTCAGTGGGGCAGATCGAAGCAGCAAACTCCCAGGTAATTATTTATGTGTGAACTCAGTACCAGGAGATTAAATCTGAGCCACGTTCTCTGCCTGGGTCCCTTCTCCCACAGAGCCACAAAGTTTAATCTTGGATTTGTTGGGAATGTCCTGATGAAGGCAGGAATGATGAATTTGACTCTGTTTTTTTAGAAGGTTAATTTCTTACTTAATAATACTATATTGTATTAAAAAATACTATACTAAAGAATACAGAAAGGATACTTACTTAATGCTAAAAAGATAAAAATGAAAAACTCTTTCCAGAGCCTCGACACAGCTTGGCCAAAGCGTTCAAACAATTCACACTAGAATCTAATAAAACAGTCACTTGTGAATAAACAATTTTTAAACACATTCTACATGAGCAAAATAAAAGAATTGTGGTGGTTTTCTTCTGAAGCTTCTCAGCTTCCCAGGGAAAAAAAAATCCTGGGCAAAGGGATTTTTTCAGAAAATATGACTGCCACACTGTGGGAAATTTAGAGGAAAATAATTCAAACAATAATTATCTTTCTTTCTGTAACCATTGTTTGTAGATATGGTTTGCTAGAGTGTGCTCAGCAATACTGTGAGAGTGTGGTATTTGCTGGATGAAGGAGGAATTGATGGATCTGACCCCATGTTCTCAGAAGGCTTCTATTCTATTCTATTCTATTCTATTCTATTCTATTCTATTCTATTCTATTCTATTCTATTCTATTCTATTCTATTCTATTCTATTCTATTCTATTGTTATGCTAAAACTATACTAAAGAATAGAGAAAGGATACAGACAGAAGGTTTAACAGGATACTAATTAAAAACTCCTGACTCCTTCCTGACCCTGATTGGCCAACGAGTCAAAACAATTCACCTGAAACCAATCAAACAATCACCTGTGGGTAAACAATCTGCAAACACATTCCAAAGCAGCAAAACACAGGAGAAGCAAATGAGATAATGATTGTTTTCCTTCTTCTCTGTGGCTTCTCAGCTTCCCAGGAGAAGAAATCCTGGGCAAAGGGATTTTTCAGAAAATGTGACGGCGACGCCCAGACGTGGCCCAGCCCGTGGATGCAGCGTTGTGAAAGGAAATCCCATCCTCCAGGAGGCTTCTCTGCCCTCTCCAAGCTGCTCAGCTGCCAGGAGCCCACCTGCAGCAGCTGGGGGTGGCTGATCTGCAGCATTTTGTGGGTTTTTAACTCGTTTCTGGGTATTTTAGTCCCGTGCAATCGGCTCTCAGGCGTCGCTTCCCCTTTCTGACCATTTGCTGTGCTGATTATTTGCCATGAAAATTTGGGCCTGTGCCAGGGAGGGAGGCAGTCTGTGAGCCAGCTGGTACCTGGAGCTGGGCAGAGCCCTGGGCTGATGCACAGATTATTTTGGGATGACTTGTTTTGATCCAGAGCCATGAAGAGGTAAAGGCTGGCCTTTACCAGACTCCCCTTAAAAAAAAAAAAAACCCACAACATCAAATCCACAAACTCCACCAGAAAAACCAAGCTCTGCCACTGACTCAAATGTTTGGCTCCTTCTTCAGGTCCTGTTCATGCTGAAAAAGTAGGGAATAACTGTTCAGGATGAGTTGAGGCTTTATAGTGGATGGTGGGGTCCACGAGGATTTTGGCAGGACATCAGGACAGGAGGAAGCATCACTGACAACTCCTGCTTTCATGACCTGACTGCTGCCAGCTCAGAAAACACTTGTGGTGTCAAAGAAAACTTGCTCTCAGAAAAATTGGGAGGCAAAAAAAAAAAAAAAAAAAAACAAACCAAAAACCAACGGGGATGAAAAAGGGATGATGGGAATGGGGAGCAGCTTTTGGGTCTCAGGGTGCTCCTGCCTCCCCCAGGTGCAGCTCTGGCAGGGGGATGAGCTTCCCCCATGACTCCCAGGTATTTGGGGTGCCCCTC
The DNA here is from genome assembly GCF_963513975.1 of Fringilla coelebs. Lineage (NCBI taxonomy): Eukaryota > Metazoa > Chordata > Aves > Passeriformes > Fringillidae > Fringilla > Fringilla coelebs. The sequence continues at coordinate 3,037,589 of NC_140066.1, read as the reverse complement.
TGGGAACTTGGACAGCTCAGGAGTCTCTGTGTGCAGGACATGGCACAGAGTCAGCCTGAGATCACTGCTGGCTTAGAAAGAAGTAATAATTCATGTCTCTGTTCCTGGGTCACACTTGAAATTAATGAATGGCTTTGCAAAAATTGGCCACTTTTCCTTTGATTAATATGGTTTGGACTCTTTCTTTGCCCACAGGTGTCTGAGCACAATCAGGTCATGCTTTCAAGCTCTCTCCCAGCCTGGAAAAGACAAGGTTTTATTTTGTAATGAGGTGTTCTGCTCATCCCATGGCTTCTGAAGCAGGGGGAGAAAGCAAATGCAGTGAGCAACCTGTGATGAGACTGGTGTGAGTGGGACATGGATCTCTATCTCTAAGAGGCATGAGACTCCCCACCAGCATCCACAGGGGTGTAGTGAAGTCATCCCAAAGCCTTTGCTGCCTGATGCAGGTCTTAAAGGGCCAGGAAGTGGGAGGCTGTCCCAGGGAGGCTGAAGCAAGGCCCTGATGGGGAGGCAGAGAGTGAAACTGGCTCAGAACCCTGAGTTTTGTGTTGCAGGTGGATGAGAGGAGCAGGGGAAGTGGCATTTCTGTGAGACCCCACTGAAGAGGAGTGTTTGGCAGGCACTGGATCAGGGAGGATTTCTTTGTGGGCAGAGGAATGTTAAGGGCAGTTTGGGGCTTTTCCTTCCTTAGGGGACCTTGAGGGATGTAAAAAGGAAAAGCCCCTCAAAAGCTGCTGGGGCTGGAGCATCACAACCTTCTTGCCACCCTTCAGAAACCTCAGGCCACTCTTCCCTCTCCAGCATCACCCAAATCTCAGTTTGGGATAGGTGCCTCTCCCTTGGCTGGAATTCATAGGATCACCAAACAGTTTGGGATGGAAGGAACCCTAAAGATCCTCCAGTTCCATTAGGATTCCAACAGATCCCAGCCTTCTGCCTGGCTCTGAGGAGATCCTTGCCCATAAATGAGCCAATTGCTGAATGGCCAAAAAAAATCTGGGGGGATTTGGATGCTGTGCTGACCCCCCTGCTCCTTCACCCGTGGGGGCTGCATGCCTGGGTGATGGTGACAGCAAAACAAGAGGGGAAAAAAAAAACCCACCTGCACAGGAGGGGAAAATAATCAAGCCAAGGGGAAGGAAAAAAAACGACCCAACTTGTCCTCTTATAGCACCAAAGCCCTCCTCCCCTGGAAAGGAATAAAAGCCAGTCTGAAATGAAGGTAAATGCCAGAGGTTTAAGTACTGAGTGTGTTTTAAAGGTTACCTTTCAGGGGGTTGGAGAGAGAGCAACAGAAGGGGAAGGAGCTGGAGCACTTCCCATTGCGAGGGCCACTCCAGCTCTTAATGGATTTTTATATCCCTGTCTGGTTTTGTGACATTATTAAAATTGCTTATTTTTCTTTTTTTTTTTTTCCCTCCCCTTTCTTCATCTGGGGGAAGGGGTCAGGGAGGGGAGCAGGAGGACAAACTCTGTTGCCATGGCAGTATCCAGCTGCACATCTGCATGGCTGATTTGGAGCAAAACCAAAGTTTTGGGCAGTTTTTGAAGAGGAGAGAGAGTTACTGTGTCTAGGTGTGTGTGCATGCTGGGAACAAAAGGCACAGGGTTTAATTACAGGCGTGGGGAGGTGACATTTCCAGGGCTTACCTGGTGAGGACAGAGAAATGAGGAGCCTGGAGGAAGGTAAACACCTGTGTATAATGGGAATGCTGTATGGCAGAGCCCCTCTTTGAGGCCCACCTGGTAAATATCATCCCATTTCCTACTCAAAAACAAGCCAGAGCTCCTCTGGAAGAGCAATTCCAAGGACAGCAGTGGAGAAAGCAAAGTTCTGCTCTGCTTTCTTGGGAGCAGGATTCCTCCCATCCCAAATCAAGGAAGGGGGAAACCCCATACACTGAAGGAGGCTGCTGTGCTTGGGAATCCTGCTTCCTCCTTCCAGTTCCTCAGCCCTTGGGCTGGGATTGCTGCCTTCAATTCCATTTCCCTGCCAGAAGCCCTGTGCCCAGTGGTGTTGGGAATCCCTGGTGGCCACATGAGCTCCTGATCTCTCAGAAGGAGATCTCTGCCCCTAAAGTCCTGTTTTCCCCTCCTGTGCAGCCCTTGGGGAGAATCCTGTATCAACAAAGCTTTGTTATCTGCCTGGGTGAGCTCCTTCCCTCATCCTCATCATCAGCTGAGATGGGAAAGGGTCTTGGGGTGAGGGAGATGTCCCCATCCACTGCCACCATCCTGGAGCTCATGGAGAGGAGGCAGGAGGCCAGGGCTGATCTGCTGGGGGGGCCTTTGATGTGGCATTCACATTCTCTGAAAAACCCCTTCGCCCAGGATTCTTCTCCTGGGAAGCTGAGAGGCCTCAGAGAAAAAGGAAAACAACTCTTACCTCATTTGCTTCTCCTGTGTTGTGCTCATGTGGAATGTGTTTGGAGATTGTTCACCCACAGTGATTGTTCCATGGGATTCTGCTGTGAGTTGTTTAGATTCATTCTCTGGAAAGAGTCATGAGTTTTCATTATTTTTTTAGCCTTCTGTAAGTATCCTTTCTGTTTTCTTCATTATAGTGTAGTATTCTTTACTGTAATATAGTATAATAAAGTAATAAATTAGCATTCTGAGAGCATGGAGTCAGATGAAACAATCCAATGAAACAATCACCTGTGGGTAAACCATTTCCAAACCCATTCCAAAGCAGCAAAATGCAGGAGAAGCAAATGAGGTAAGCATTATTTTCCTTTTTCTCTGAGGCCTCTCAGCTTCCCAGGAAAAGAATCCTGGGCCAAGGGATTTTTCAGAAAATGTGGATGCCACAGCTCTCCTCAATTTTAGCTGCCCTCACAGCTCCTGCAGTGAGGGGTTTGTGTGAATCACAGCTGCAGACAGAGAGAGGGGAGGGAATCCCTTGTGTGGGGTGCCCAGGCAGAGCTGGGTCCCTCCCAGTGGGACATGGGGGTGCAGAAGCCCCTCTCCCACCTGGCCGCCACTCCCTCCATGGAAAAGGCTTCAGCAGCAACCTCTCAGCTCTAATAAAAATATCTAAATCTTTAATCCAAAGTAGGGGTGTGTTCTGTGGTTTCTGGTTGGTTTCTTTTTTTCTTTTTTTTTTTTTTTTTTTTGGTGGGTTTTTTTGGGTTTTATCTCCAGGGTCTAAGTGATTTTTTAAAATTACTTATTGCCTTGTTTCCTTTGCTCTGTTTTAATCAGAAATCCCACCTTAAAAATACACTGGAAACACCAGGGGAAAGGCAGCAAGACAAGCAGTTCTTGAAAATATATGGGGCTGAAGTCATGGAGCTACTGAGCAGTCACAGGACTGGAAAGGTATCAGTCTTTTTTTTTGGTTTTTTGTTTTCTTTTTTTTTTTTTCCTGTCTTTTTGGGTTTTAGTTTGGTTTTTGGGGTTTTTTTTTTCTTTTGCAAGAGCAGGGTTTGCCATCCTCCTTTAAGGAAAGCACCAGCACCTTTTTGGGGTAGTTCATGGGGTGATGGCAAAGGAGAAAGGATGGGCTCTCAAAAAGGGGAGAAAATCTCTGGTTACCCCCTCCTGAGATGATTTGATGTGTGCCAGAGTATATATTTAGGCTGGGATTAATTTCCCATGCCTCCCAGCAGCCCAGAGAGCCCTGCAGGGTCCCCAGTGACAGCCCAGTGTGGCCAGAGTCCATCAGGAGCCTGCTCACTGCTCTGGGTGACAATGCCACCACAGTGGGAGGGGGGCAAAGCCACAGGAGCAAGGCAGAGATGGAGATTTAATTGGGTAATTCTCACTGAAGCAGCTCCTGGTTAACCAGCCAGAACCCCACCTGCCTCTTCCCTTTATTTTGCATGTTAACAAGGTCTGCATCCCAGGAAGGGGCTGGAGGGTGATTAAACCTGATTAAACCACTTCCACTTGTTCTCCAGGGGACTCAAGGATGGAGCTGGGGGTCACTGCTGCGCCCCTGCAGCCCTTGGGGAGCTGGGCTCTTCCTCAGCATGCTCACACATATTTTTGGAGCAGAATGCAGCTGCTGAGGAGCTCGGTGTTCCTCAGGAGCAGAAAACATCCAGCAGCAGGGAGAGGAATGATGGAACTGCCATCACAGTGAATAAAAGGAGTTTATTTTTCCCTTTTCCCTGCATTTGACCAATGCCAGCACAAAGCAGGGTAGTGGGAGCAGAATCAAAGAATCATTGAGGTTGGAAAAAAGGTCCTTTAAGACCCTCAAGTCCAACCATTCCCCCCAGCACTGCCAAGCCCACCACTAAACCTTGTCCCCAGGTGTGGTAGTGGGTCTCTAGCTGGGTAATAATTAGTATTGAGTCCATGATCTAGAAGGCATGAAAAGACACTTTGTTATTAGAAATCTACAGTTCTTAGAGGAACGGGGGTGGATCTAAGACTTGACTGGTCTCAAAGTAAAAACCTCTGACACACTGTTGGTGTTTATCAATAACACACTCTAGAGAACCCTATCTGTCAACAAGGGTTACAGAAAGAGAGATCATAATTGTTTGAATTCTTTTCTTCTGAGTTTTTCACAGCTTTTACACAGCTTCCCAGGATTTTTTCTGGGAAAGTCTCTGTGGCCAGAGAGCTGCTGCCACACCCAGGTGACTTTCACATCACTGGATGGGCAGTCCAGCTCTCCTCTGGCAGCCTGTGCTGGTACTTGGTGACCCTTTCCATGAAGAATTTTTTCCTGATATCCAATCTAAACCTCCCCTGGCACAGCTTGAGGCCGTTTCCTCTTGTTGTTTTGTACCTGGCAGCAGAGCCTGACCCCCCTGTGGCTGCCCCTTCCCATCAGAGAGTTGTGCAGAGCCCCCTGAGTCTCTTTTTCTCCAGGCTGAGCCCCTTTCCCAGCTCCCTCAACCATTCCTGGTTCTCCAGCCCCTTCCCAGATCTGTTCCCTTCCCTGGACATGCTCCAGCCCCTCCATGTCTGTCTTGAAATGAGGAACAACTGAAAATGTCTGGAGCTGTTGATTTTGCTCTTCTATCCACCCAAACCAGCCTGAATGGATGGGTTTCCTTCTCCCAGGGCCAGGCTGGGCACAGACATCAAGCTGAGTGGGAAAGATTTGCACAAGACAGTCACAGGAACAGGCTTAAAAATCTAAAAATAAAAAAAAATAAAAAAATCAATCACTGGAAATTTCTGGAGCATTTCCCAACCCAGACAACCTGACCTTCAACTGGCTGAACTCCCTCCCTCAGTTTTAGCAGCTGTCAGTGCAAACACACGGTGGCTGTTCCTGGAAACACTGAGCCATCCCCCCAAGCCTTGAGAGAAATTCATGCTGCCCTTGTCTTCATTCCAAGAGCTTGATTTCTCTCAGGAGCATCACAGTGCTCTCTGGGAGCTTGCCCTCTGCTTTCACCCTCAGGAAACACATCCTGAAAGATGTCACTGGGTGGGGGAGCAGGAGTGGGTTTGTCTGGAAAGCTGCAGAATGAAGCTGAGGAACTGAGCCCCAGGAAGGTGCAGGAAGATTCCCCACAGTCCCAAAAGCAGTGGGGAGCCATGGAGAAAGCTGCTGTAGGACCCATTTCTGCCACAGGACCCCTCAAGATGGATATTTTCCACATTGGAGGGGGAAAATCTGAATAAGAAGGGGCTGATGCCCAATTCTCACAATTAGTGTGGGTAGTTAATTAGCAGCAGCGAGTGGAAGGAGGTGACTCAAGGTGACTCAGAGGGAGTCACAGGGAGCATCCCTGTCCTGGAGCCTGGCCACAGCATGGCTTGGAGCAGCCTCTCACAGGTGTCCTTTCACCAGAGGGGACCTCTCTGAATGCCATCAGGTTTGCCCACTTCGGTGCTGAGCCCTGCTCTAAAGATAATTAAAATTAATTAGCCTGGCTCCATCCAGGGTTCAGGTTCCACAGGAGAAGTGGCTGCTCCAGGAGTTGAGGCTGAGAAGGAGCTTTTGGAATCCCAGAGATGCCCAGGGCAGATGCAGGTTTCAGCCAAGGAGCAGGGGTGGTGATGGGCTATCGTATCCACTGGGAATGTCCCGACAAAGGCAGGAATGGTGCATCTGACTCTATGCTCTCAGAAGGTTAATTTATGACTTTATTTTACTATTTTGTATTAAAGAATACTGTACTAAAGAATACAGAAAGGAAACAGACAGAATGCTAAAAAGATAATAATGAAAACTCGTTACTCTTTTCAGAGAATGAGTTAAAACAACTCACAGCAGAATCCCATCAAACAATCACCTGTAGCTGAACAATCTCCAAACGCATTCCACATGAGCACAACACAGGAGAAGCAACTGAGATAATTGTTTTCCTTTTCTCTGAGGCTTCTCAGCTTCCCAGGAGAAGAATCCTGAGCAAAGGGATTTTTTCAGAGGATGTGAATGCCACAATAGGCACTAGAGACCCCTCAGCAACACCCACCTGCCCCACAGTCCCAGCCTCCATTCCAAACCAGGCACCTCCAGCCCCCACAGGGATGTCAGGACCTCCAAAACTCCTCAGTGGCTCGTTTTCATCACCTGATCTGAATTCCAGCAGCTGCCACCCTCCTAGGCTTCTCCCCTGTACCCATCATGGGGCTGTGGGTGCAAACAGAGACCTCGAGCCCCATTTCAGCGTGTGAGGAGGGAAATAAAAGCACTAAAGAGAGCTGGAGAGGCTCTTTGGACAGGGAAATGGCTGGAGAGGCTCTTTGGACAAGGAGAGGGCTGGAGAGGCTCTTTGGACAAAGAAATGGCTGGAGAGGCTCTTTGGACAGGGAAATGGAGGGATAAGATGAGGGGGGATGATTCACATGGACAGAGGGCAGGGTTAGCTGGGGTGTTTGGAGGAAACTCTTCCCTGTGAGGAACTGGAATGGAACTCCCAGAGAATCCCCGTCCTTGGAAGCGCTCAAGGCCAGGCTGAATGGAACTTGGAGCAACCTGGGATGGTGGAAGGTGTCCCTGCCACGGGAACAAGCTCATCTTCAGCAAGTTCATCCTTCCAACCCAAGCCAGGCTGTGATTCCATAGCCAGGAAGAAGACCAGGAAACGCAACTGCAGGCTCACCACGAGCAGGAACGCACTGGGATGTGTGGCTGGAGACCTCCACCTGTGACCTTCCCAAAGCCAGCCTGCCTGCTGGGTCCTCCTGCAGAGCCCTGGGGCTGCTGGCAGGTCAGATGGAGCCAGGCTGTGCCTTGGGGAGCAGCACGTGTCACTCACCAAAGGATGTTCCCAGAGCTGGGCAGTGACACACATTGTTAGCAGGGCCAGGCTGAATCAAGAAAAACAAGTGAGATGACACTCAGAGATCAGTAATTCCTCCCCCTCACTCATAACTCTGTCAGCCCTTTCAGCTGCATTGTCAAAATACGTTTGTCACAGAACAATTCCTACTCTCCTTTTATTTTCTGTGATTATTATTTTTTCCTTTCTTTCTGACGCTGGCTGAACTCATCCTTTTGGAACAAAACCCAATATTCATTTCCTCTCTGGGCAGTTGATTTTATTATTGGCTCACCTGCTCCAGCAGTTGAAAAGCTATAAGACTGGCTGGGTCTTCAAAATTAAATTCTGCTGGCTTTTTTTTTTTCTTTTTTTTTTTCTTTTCCCCAGCCTCACGTATTCCATGACTGCAGGTTACTGGCAGGGAATTGAAGATGAACTTGGCAAAGGTACTTTCTGTCTGGGACAGGGATGAACAAAACAGGAAGCCTGTTTCTCTCTAAATCAGCAATTTTCCAAAGGCTCAGCCTGTACCACACCTTGCTTGTGCCTTGCCCATCTTTTCCTGGGGATGAAGTGGGGCTGTGGGCAGCCACTGATGGTGTTCTGTTGGGAAAATGAAGTTAAAAGAGGAAAATGTGGGATACTCTGAGGGGTTTTTGAGGGGAGGAAAGCTCCAGCTCACCTTCATCTCAGCAGCTGGTGATGCCTCAGGGTTTAGCTTTTATATTTTTATTTTATGTGAATAATATTTATATTTTTCAGATTCTGTGCTGCTTTAGTGGGTGGGCTTCATATTAGGGGATGGTGAGCTCTCTGCACAGAACAGGGAGACAAAACAATTCCTGCTCCAGCTGGGCACCAAGGACAAATGACCCAGATCTCAGGCCCAGGAGCACAAACAACATAGGCTGGAGAGAGAAAAAGAAGGATGGGACTGCATGGGCTGGAGCTGTAATTGGACAGTGAACTGCAAGGTGCAAATGGAGCAGAACTGATAAATGTGAGAGACCCTGTGACTGGGTGTGCATTTTGTGACCATTTTGGTCCATCTTGGGTTCATTTTGTGACCATTTTGGTCCATCTTGGGTTCATTTTGTGACCATTTTGGTTCATCTTGGGTTCATTTTGTGCCCATTTTGGTTCATCTTGGGTGCAGCCCTGGCTCGGCTCTTGTGCTGCCCAAGGTGGATCCATGGAGGAGATCCTTTTAATAAATCCCTGCTTTATTCTTTAACTCTGTCCAGCCTCTGGTCTAGCTCAGCCTTCTCAAGGCATCACTGGGAGCTCTGCCAGGCCAGGAAGGACTTGGGATGATTCTTGGTCTTGGGTTTCTTCCCAGGTTCCCCAATTCCTGCCAGGGCAGGATGAATTTTGCTGCTTCAGGGATGGTGTTGAGGAGGCCAGGAGAAGTTCCACTGCATTCCACTGCCAGCTTTGCTTATTTTAGCAAAGAGAAGAGAAAGATTTTGGGGTAGGGAGGGAGAAATCCACGTGTCCTGTTGCATTGCTAGGACAGGCTCTCCCCAACTGTGGGAAATGGATTTGTAGAAAATTTTAAAAACTTGATAGAAGGTTCACAGAGTATCTATTTGTATGTAAACTTGGAGATAAGAAATGCTGACTTAGAAATGGTATAGAAAAGGACAGACATTGTTGAGGGAGAATTGGAAAAATAGAAATAAGTTTTAAAGGATGGCTTTATAAAAAAGGCTAGATATTTTGGGGAAATAGAGCTATGAAAGATGCATTGTATTAGGACTTAGGAAGAGTAATTTTAGATGATTGGCTTTAAAGTATTTGTAGTATGGTGTGGTAAAAGTTGATAGGTTAAGAAATGTTTCTAGTAGGAAATAGCCGACTTTTGATTGTGATGGTGTGAATTATAACATCTGTATTGTCTCACCCTTCACATGAGACTGAAAATGGAATAAAAGGTTTTAAAATGCCCCCTCCCCCCCACAAAATTATCAAATTAAGCCCTTTTCTACCTCAAAAATAAAACAACTAAAAAACATTTTTAAAACTTTTATTCCATTATCAGTCTCACTTGAAGGCTGAATTTTCTACAAATCCATTTCCCACACCCATTCAGCCCCAAAATGGATTGTCCTCATTTTGGGGTGGGACAGAGAGAACAGTCCCTTTTTGGGGGATTGTCCAAATTTTGGGGAGGGACACAGGGGAACAGTCCCTTTTTTGTGGGATTGTCCCCATTTTGGGGTGGGACAGAGAGAACAGTCCCTTTTTGGGGGATTGTCCCCATTTTGGGGTGGGACAGAGAGAACAGTCCCTTTTTGAGGGAATTATCCCCATTTTGGGATGGCACAGAGAGAACAGTCCCTTTTTGGGGGGACTGTCCCCATTTTGAGGAGGGACACAGAGAGAACAGTCCCTTTTTGAGGGAATTGTCCCCATTTTGGGGTGGGACACAGAGAGAACAGTCCCTTTTTGGGGGGATTGTCCCCATTTTGGGGTGGGACACAGAGAGAACAGTCCCTTTTGGGGGGATTGTCTCCATTTTGGGGTGTTTACCTGCTGACTGCATCTTTCACCTCCCTGGCAGTATTCTCTGCCCCTTTTCCACTCCTGTTTTTTCCCTGGGAGTCCTGGCAGAGACTTTTGCTCCCTGCCTGCAGCTGCTGAACAAGTGGTAGATTAATTTTTTTTCTGACCTAAAGATGGGGCAACTGAAAGGTGTGTTAAAAATTTTTATTCTATTTTTAGTCTTGTGTGAAGGCTGGGACAATACAGATGGTATAATTCCTGCCATCACAATCAGAAGCTAAGAATTTTTAAATTAACTATTAAAATTACCACATAATAAAATAATAAAATAGTGATATTACTATACAATTTAATTATTTTTAATTACAATACATTATAAGTATTTCTTAACTTATTAACTTTTGTTACATTATATTATAAATATTTTTAAACTAATCCTTTAAAATCACTTCTCATAAATCTTGCTGCAATGTATTTTTCATAATCCTATTTCTCTAAAATATCTAATCTTATTTATAAGGTTATTTTTTAAAACTTATTTCTAGTTCTATTCCTCTCTTAACAATACTTATCTCAATCAGTAATATTTCTAAGTCAATATTTCTTATTTTAAAATTTACATACAAATATTTACTTTATGTATACATATGCATGAATGTGTATGTATGTTTACACGTATATATAAACATAAATTAATATATATACATTTTATATAATATATAAAAGATATATGGTATAATATATAATATATAATATATAATATATAATATATAATATATACATAAATTAATATATAGTATATATTGTATATATAATTTTATATCATGATATCTATTTTATATCTAAAATACTATTTATATATATGTTTATATATAAATATATAAACATATATAGATATATAAAATCTATATAAATATACATATAAATATTTGTTTATATATCTATAAAAGTATATAGATAATATACACTTTATATATATAGTGTGTGTGTATATAGATATATATACTTTAGATAGACATACAAATATATACTAAATATAAATTTTCTATGAAATTAAAAATTTCTGTTAAGTTTTTTACAAATCCATTTCCCCACAAACAAGGGGCCAAGAGCTGACCTCATTGTTTCCCAGCAGGAAATGAGTTTTGCCCACAACTGGAATTTTTCAGTGCCCTCCTGCCATGGAATCTGCATCCTGTCCTACCTGGAAGTGCCAGCCACAAAGCAGAGCTGGGGTTTTTACTGGAAGGAATATTTTTAGCCTGGCAAGGTTGAAAAAAAGAAATAAAAAAGAAGTTTATTCCATCAGACAGTCGTGCCTTGGTCTGTCACAGAGAGCACAGGGATGGCACCAGCACCATCCCAGATGGATCCTGACCTGGGTCAAGGCTGGACACGTGTTGGGACAGGAAAATCAATCACAGCTGAAAATGAGAGGAAGGGGAGGTGTGAAAAAACCTGGTGGGTGTCAGATGAGCCCCCTGAACCTACCCTGAGAGATCTCCCAAATTCCAGGGAGGGTGCACCCCTGGAGTGCTGCTCTGGGAAATGCTGAAGGGGGGCAAGCTGGGGGTGCTGGGTGATGCTGCCACTGCTCCCCAGATTCCTCCCTGGGTTGGGGTAGGCTGTAAGAGCCGAAATGAGGGATGTGGGACTCCAGGCAGCTCTGCAAAATGCAGTTTATTCCATCCAACATGTCACAGCAGCCCAGGGTCATGGGTGACAGAGCTGTGCCCACAGCTGTCAGCTCCAGCTGCAGGCAGGCCTGGAGACCCTTTGGTTTTGGTTCCATTGCATTATATACTTTTCTTTGCTGAGCCTCTTAATACAGTAGAACCAATCCATACATTAACTTTTACCTATAGCCCATCATAACTGCTATCATTACCATATTCATGCTGCTATTCTCCAATCACTAACAGTCAGTACATTACAGCTTAAACCAGAAGTTGTTTTTCAGTTTTCTTGCAGTGGAAAATTCTGAGACCTTTTTTATACTTGCCACATTTGCTGCCTTGTTTGCCTGTGCTGTCTTTCTGCTTGGTAAAAACATCTTCTTGTTTAGGGTGGGTTTATCCTTTGCTCTAAGTCATAAAAACCCCTCCTAACTAACACACCTTTTGCCTCCTTGGTTATCCAGTAAGACTGGCTCAGCAATTCTTTTCTTCTATACCAAAACTTGCTTCCATTTCTATTCCTTCTTCAGACTCTACATTCAAAAATCTTTCTGCCAAGCACACATATCTGTGAGACTTTCTTGTCCAACTTTCATCCTTCCCAACAGCAGGCACAGGTAAGGAGAGCCATGCACCCACCCTTCCTCCAGGCTGGCATTTCCCCAGTGACCCTCCTGATAAGCCAGGGGCAGGAGGATGAGGAGCAATATCAGCTGTTATCTGAAAGTCAGCAGACACACAGAGGGAGTGCTGCCTTTGTGCTGCTCTGTTATCAACCCCCCTGCTAAATAAAGACCTCCAGCCTCCCAAAATCAGCACTCCCAGCCTCCCAAAATCATCTCTCCCAGCCTCCCAACCACCCTGCAGAGACCTTGGCTGTGCCACCCAAGGCAGAAGCAGCCAGGACAGGGAGTGGAGATGGGGTGGAGGACGGATCTGGGGCCCAGAGAGCGCCAGAGCAGGTGATTATTTAAATATTTTGGGAGCAGGAGGAAGGAATTGCCGTGTGGCACTGCCTGGCTTTACCTGAAGGGTGATTATTTTATTCTTTTGGAGGAAACAATTGCCATGTGGCACTTCCTGGCTTTACCTGGAGGGTGCTGCTGATGAATAGGAGTGTTTCTCTTGCCTCAGGCTGAGCCACAGAAAGCTCAGGAGAGTTTTTTTTCCTGAGCTGCTCCATTAACACAAACAGACAGCAACGGGAGCCGCTGACACCGGGGTTAATTAAATCCATCTCTCCATCAATTCTTATTCAGCTATTATCGATGGTCATTAGATCAGCGACAAAGTGACAAGCAAACAGTAATAGACTCATCTTAACCCTTGTGCTGCTGGAGGAGGGGAAGTGCTGCAGGTGAGGGGGGAGGTGGCTTCTCTGCTCAGATTCTGTCTGCTCTCCCTTAGAGCATCCCAGCTGTATTTGAGTCCTCTCAGCGGCCAGGTCACCTTCTTCCAGCAAGGAGGAAGAAGGGACACATTCTTCCTGTGTCCCTCTCTGTCCTTCTCCCTCAGCTTCATGGCCCAAGGTCACACAACCCCAGAAGGGTTTGGGTTGGAAGGGACTTTAGGAATCATCTTGTTTTCCATCTCCCTGCCATGGGCAGGGACACCTTCCCCTATTCCAGGCTGCTCCCAGCCTGGCCTTGGACACTTCCAAGGATCCAGGGGCAGCCACGGCTTCTCTGGGGACCCTGTGCCAGGTCCCCACAGGGGCTGCCCTGTTCCTCAGTGGATGTGACGTGGTGACATGAAGGCTGAAAGCAGCAAGGTCCCACTGCCATGGCACAGAGAGAGAGCACCGTGCTCTGGTGCACCTGCACCTTAATGTTGGTTCCCTTGGCTTACAAAATCCCCCTGGTCACAAAGCTGCCCCAAACTGCCAGGAGAAGGAGAAGGAGAAGGAGAAGGAGAAGGAGAAGGAGAAGGAGAAGGAGAAGGAGAAGGAGAAGGAGAAGGAGAAGGAGAAGGAGAAGGAGAAGGAGAAGGAGAAGGAGAAGGAGAAGGAGAAGGGAATATTCAGCTCCCAGAGCTGTTCCTTCTTGCAGAAGGCAGAGCTGCTCCCCCCTGCCCCACACCCATGTCCTGCAGGCCCTTCCAGTGCCACTCACACTTTTGCAGTCAGCCTGGTGGGGAAAAGCTGTGGCTGCTGCTGCTCTGCTCCCTTTCCCCCTCTGATTAACAGCTGAAATGAGAACTGAAGGCTGCCCAAGGGCTGCAATACATTTTCACGCTCCCGCCGCCGCAGCCAACAAGGCAATGTCCAGCTCCCTTCAAGGTCACCCACAACCTTCAAGTGACTTTCCAGTGCTTGTGTCCTGTGGTTTTAGCTCCTGGAGGGAAGAGATGGGAGTGCTGGGGCTTGGTGCTGGGTTGGGAAATGTCAGCAGTAAAATAAACACGTAATTTTGTGCAGGTAAACAACTCAAATAGGTTTGGTGTTTTTGGGTGTTTTTGTCTGCTTGTAAATCACAGAATCACTGAATGGTTTGGATTGGAAGGGACCTTAAAGATCATCTGATTCCCACACCCTCCCATGGGCAGGGACACCTTCCACTATCCCAGGGTACTGCAAGCCCCATCCAACCTTGGACACTTCCAGGTGATGCCTTGTGAAGGCTGAACTAGAACAGAGGCTGGACAGAGTTAAAGAACAAAGCAAGGATTTATTAAAAGGATCTCCTCAGTGGATCCACCTTGGGCAGCACAAGAGCCCAGCCAGGGCTGCACCCAAGATGGACCAAAATGATCCCAAAATGCACACCCAGTCACAGGGTCTGTCACTGTGATCAGTTCTGCTCCATTTGCATATTGGAGTTAATTGTCCAGTTCCAGCTTTAGCCCCTGCAGTCCCACCCTGCTTGTTTTTCTCTCTCCAGCCCACAGTGTTTGTGCTCCTGGGCCTGAGATTTGGATCATTTGTCCTTGGTCCCCAGCTGGAGCAGGAATTGTTTTGTCTCTCTACTCTGTGCAGAGAGCTCACCATCCCCTAATATGAAGCCCACCCACTAAAGCAGCACAGAATCTGAAAAATAGAAAAGCTCAAACCATCACAGGGATGGGTCATCTTCCACTCCTCTGTGCCTGTATTTTATCACCCTCACTGTAAAGATCTTAACTGTGTGTAAGGTGACAGCCTTACCTACAATAAATGCATTTAAAAATACATTTTTTACCACTTTTCTCCCTCTCACAATCCTCCTCGTTCTTATGCTGTTGGAATTGGTGTGGCCGTGGCAGTAGGGATGTGATTTTCTGGAGAAGATGCCTAAAATCCCTCCTTCCAACCTTTGATGCAAGGACAAGGTTTCTGAGTGCTGGCACTGATGCCTTAAGTTTGAGCTTTTATGTATTTCAGATTCTGTGCTGTTTTAGTGTGTGGGTCTGGGCTTCATATTATGGGATGGTCAGCTCTCTGCACAGAGCAGGGAGACAATTCCTTCTCTAGCTGGGGACCAAGGAAAAACAATCCAGATTTCAGGCCCAAGAGCAGAAACAACAGCAGAATGAAGAGAGAAAAACAAGAGGGATGGGACTGCAAAACCTAAAGCTGGAATTGGACAATGAACTCCAATATGCAAATGGAGCAGAACTGATCAAAGTGAGAGACCCGTGAGCATTTTTGTGCCCATTTTGGTCCATCTTGGGTGCAGCCCTGGTTGGGCTCTTGTGCTGCCCAAGGTGGATCCACTGAGGAGATCCTTTTAATAACTCCTTGCTTTATTCTTTAACTCTGTCCAGCCTCTGTTCTAGCTCAGCACAAGTGCCCCACCTGCACTGGCAGGGGAAGTGTGTGCTCCTGCAGGATTTCCTGGGATTCCTGGACACAGTTAATGGTTCAGTGCTGGTTCATGGCTCTTCAGGACATGCTGCTGCATCCTCTCTGTTTTTGCATGGCTCAGAGAGCTCAGCGTGCTCTGCAAATAACTTCCTTTGTGTCAGTCTTCACAGCAACTTTTAACACCTGCAGAAGATGCAATGTGCTCGAGAGCTGGTGCAGGAGCAATTTCTGAGCTGGTGGAGAAATAGTTTCTGAGCTGGTGGAGCCTTCTTTTCCAGAGTGGGCAGGCACAGAGGGAATACCCAGGGGAAAAAGGAGGCAGGCTGTTGCAAGGTGAATGTGTGACACACTTGTCTCCAAACACAGCCCTGCTGCTGAAGGACCTCCTGGATGCCATCCCAGCACACAGCAGGGATGAAGGAATAGGTGATTTTTAATGTCCCTTCCAGTCCAAACCAGCCTGGGATTCAATATGTCTCTAATAGTTGGATTAAGCTTCTTTTCTGACCCAGAGATGGGGCAACTGAGAGGTGTTTTAAAAACTTTTATTCTATTTTAATAGAATTTATTCTATAAAATATCTATTACTTATAATAGATATTTTGATAGATATTTTTAATAGATATTTATAATTTATTCTATTTTTATCTCATGAGAAGGGTGAGACAATACAGATGTTATAATTCATGCTGTTATAATAGAAAGCTATCAATTTCTTCTATCAAACTTTAAGAATTCTCTACAAATTCATTTCCCACATCTAATCATCCCATAGCCAAGGTGGTATGAAGGTGTGAAGGGATACAGGGTGAGCACAGTAGGGAATGTCCTTAATTCCAGAGGCAGGGGGAAAACTGCACAGGGGATGAAAGTTGATTCCAGCTCAAGGGCTGATCTGAAAGGGAGAGTAAAGCCCCCCTCAGCACAGCCCCTGATCCAGGAAAGTGCCTGTGTGCGGTGGGGATCCAGCTGGGAAAGGGAAGATGTGGCTGGCTGTGAGCAGGGGACAAAAACTGAGCAAAGCCAGAGCTTGTCCCTGCTCTGGGAAGGCACCAGGGCTCTGCTCAGCAGCTCAAACCTCACCCACACCCCTCCCTCCCCAAAAGGGGAATAATTGCCATATTCATTTGTGGAGGGAAATAATTACTTCATTCATGACACAAAGTCAATTTTTGTCCTGAACCAGAGGGAGCCCTGAACTGACAGAGGGAATTTGAAAGAGAGCAAGAATCAGCCTGGCATTTGTATCCTCAATTAAAGGCAAGAAGGAGCCAGCAGTGAGCTGGGGGGGACTTTTCCCCTCTCCCTCTGTTTTTTTGCACATCAAATTAGATAACAGCTAAAATGTTCTGGCTTCTCCAGTTCAGGCTGGGGGGAGAGGAAAGGTCTCCTTTGACTTTCTTAGCTGTACTGAAATCAAAAGCTGGCTGAGGCAGGAGCTCTTTCCCTCCCTCATTTTGTGGCAACTGATGAGCGGATGGGGGCAACCTGTTGGTCCTTCAGTGGGGCCAGGAGAGGCAGAGGCAAGTGCTTCACCCAGGTAAAACTGTTTATAGGGATGTAAAGGGAAAAGATTTTTAAAGAAGCACCTGGGGCCAGCGTGCTGTGGGAGATGGTGTCTGGTGTGGGCCCAGGAATGGAGGAAAATGGGAGTTCTGGGTGAGGGGGAAAGGGCAGCTGGCATCCTGCAGTGGGAGCATGGGTGCTCTTGCAGGTAAATTATAAATGGGAGCCTTTGGAATGGCTGATGAGCTCTGGAATATAGCTCCAGATCCTCCATCTGCACCACCACGATTGAAAGGACAATCTGCGACAGAAAATTGTCAAAACGTTGATGAATATTTCAGGAGGAGCCACATACATTGCACAGGGCTTTTCTTCAATCCTTAACCAAATCTTAAATCTTTGAGAGGGCTGTTTAGGAGTTTATTCAGCAGCAGTGGAAGCAGGGACCCCAAGGGGGTCTGGGCTGTGATATCCTTGTGTGAGACTCAGCACTTCCCTTGGGATGGGGCTGTCCAGCTCAGCCAGTACCACAGGGAATGCCATGGAATCCTGGAATGGGTTTGGAATCCTGTGATGGGTTTGGAATCCTATCATGGGTTCATATAATGGCTCAGGAGGGCCCTCACAGACCATCTATTCCAACCCAAATATCCTTAAGGCCCTCCATATGGCAAGCTTTCCCTGCCTCCAAAATCAAGTGCAGAATGTGAAGATCAGCCTGGGCTCCATCTTCCTCCCTGCATCCCTCAGAGCATTCCCAGCCTGTGTTTCTCCTGGGCTCTGGCTAAATGCCCTTCCTGAGCCTCACAGCCCTCTCAGAAGGATGGAGAACAGGTTTGCAAAGCTGTTTTTTCTCCTCCACCTTGACTTTACAGCATCAGCACCTGGCTTCAGCAGGGAGCTTGTCCTTGTTGGAGGGATCTGAACTGGAGGTTTGGGGCCAGGCTGGGAATAGCCAGCCCAATCCATGAGCATTTGCACCACGGGGGAAGCAGGGAGCAGCTCTCAGCCTGATGAGTGGAAAAGTCCTGCTGGCTGGTAGCTATTTTGAGGGAAGGCATTAATTGAGGACCAGGGGGAAAACAATAAAGCCATCCCCGAAATAGAAGCTGTCAAAACGTCGTTGCTAGGAGTGAAGCTGAGCCCAATTTATGGTATTTTCTTCCTGTTGCAGAGCTTCAAAGTAGCTGTAAGGGGGCCCAGGTTTGGGGGTTTCTTTGCTCCCACCAAAGCCAAACTTGCCAAAGATGTCCCCTGTGCCCGGGGCCGGCGCCGGGCAGGCAGCGCCAGCCGGGCACGCGTCAGGGCTGATGCTTTTCCCTGACATTTAGAAGATGCCTTCAGGGCCCTTTGCGTTTGCTGCTCCAAAGATCTGCTTGTTTATTTTGGAAATTAGCAGCCTTCGAGCTTTTTGATTGAGAAAGCCTCTAAGAAAAAGGTTTTTTTTTCAAATGGAGGGAAGATCGCCTGCAGGACGGTTTTGCTTCCAGGATAGGGAGAGAGAAGAGGGATTTTTAAGGAGTAGTTTTGATGTTTCATGTACAAAATGAGTGGGTGTGTGGTTCTGGGAGCAGGACCTCCTGCTGCATCAATCCTGGAAGGCCAGTCTGGGGCTGGGACTTGGGAGGATCAGCATCCCAACAGGACTGACTTCTCCCAGCAGCCCCAAGTGGGAGCAGCGTGGTTTATGCTTCTCCCACCCCACCTTGGGGTGGACCTGGGGAGGATCAGCATCCCAACAGGACTGACTTCTCCCAGCAGACCCAAGTGGGAGCAGCGTGGTTTATGCTTCTCCCACCCCACCTTGCCTCTCCATAAACAGTGTTTCAGCTGAAGGAGAAGGATGAACACCAGTGAGGGGAGGAAGGGAGGAAAAAGCCTGCTCTGCTTCCTGGGCTGGGCACATGTTGTGGTCTGTGAGGACTGTTGGTGTCAGAGCCCTTCCTGCAGAATCCTTTTGGGCTGTCCCCATGCCACAATTTCCAAGGACCCCTCAGGAAAAGCATTCTCCTTCCACCAATATTATCTCACAGCACTTGCCATCTTTTTTTTTCTCCCCCATGCAGAAAGCTGCAAATCGAGACCCCGAGGCGCCCGTGCAGCGCCAAGACAACTCTGGAATCTCTCTTTTAAAGCTATATGTTCCATTTTGCAGTGTTCAAACACCATCTGCTGTTTTGCACGGTGGTGCTTTCACAGGAGGGGAGCGCTTTTAGGTGTAAATTGTTCTTTAAAGTACATATGGACAGTCCTGGAGGCTGGAGAGGCTGGGAAAATCCTACAGAAAGCACCACAGCTCTGGGCTGTAATGGCCACTCTCACTGTGGGGGGACTTCGTGGTTAGATGGGATATTGGGAAGGGATGGTTTTCTGTGAGGTGCCCACAGGAGCTGTGGCTGCCCCTGGCTCCCTGGAAGTGGCCAAGGTTGAGTTGGACAGAGCTTGGAGCAGCCTGGGATAGTGGAAGGTGTCCCTGCCCATGGATAGGGGGGTTGGAATGACTCCTTAAGGTCCCTTGCAACATCAACCTTGTAGGATTCTATGAATCAAGGCCAGCATCGCCCCAAAAAGACCCCTTGGGTTTATCATAACGAACTGACAATGCTGCCTGTGATGTGTAACTTTTGGGGGACCGGGGTTATTCACAGCAACAAGGCTTCGTTTCAGAGGGATGCTCCTGACAAAAACCAGGATAATGAGACCACCCCTCAGCTGCTAATCCTCTGTCTCTCTTTCAAGGCAAGTAAAGCAACAGCAAATAACTGGTGGAGAAACTTAGTCCCTGATCTGTAGCACTTCAACCAAACACAATTCCAATAATTGCAGCAGCCGGGTGGCTGCTCTGCCATCCCCTGCTCCAGTGTCCCTGGGATGGAATGACTGCAGCCCTGCACTATCCCAGCACTAATTGGCTGTCTCAATGCCAGCTATCACCTTATTTATTTTAGGAGCTGTAATTTATGGCGGGCCAAGTGGCCCAATTACACCAAGGTCAGGGAGTGGCTCCTGTGGGAAGCGTGAGAGCCGGAGCCCGACGGTGCAGCAGCCTCTGGCCAGCCTCTCCAGGAGGATGCTCCCAAATCCCTCCTGCATGGCCCAGGCTCAGGCACGCTCCCCAGCCAAGCACAGGGAAGCAAACTTCGATTTTCACACGGGATCTTTATTTTTTTTATTTCATCTTCTCTCTTCTTTTTTTTTTTTTTTTTTTTCCCTCCTGCCGTTCCAGGTTCTTGCTGGCAACAACAGCAGTTGTGTTTTGACGAGTTAATAAACATCTCCCCCAGGAGCGAGGGAGCTCCAGCATGCTCTGCTTCACCCGTGTTTTACGTCTTGACTAACAGAGCTTGCCGAGCAAGAGGTGTTTTTCTAATCTGAGAACTCACGTTTCCCACCTCTCCCCGGAGCTGCTGTGCTTCCCTGCTGCTGCTGTGATGCTTCTGTTATCTCCTGGAGGGCATCCCGTGGCTGCAGCCCCCCCTCTCCTTTCTGCCATCCCCAATCCCATGTTATCACTTGGATCCCGTGCCTCGGAGCCATTTATCAGCCTCGGGAGTTGAGATAGCAGGGTTCGTCTTGCTCTGGGACCTGTGTGTGCTCCCATGGCACTGGATTCCTCTGCTGACAGGCTTGCCTTCATCACCAAAACCTCCATGAGCTGCTGCTGAGTGCCAGGGCTCTGCAGGGCTGGCACATCTTGTCCTGCTCCTCCTAAGCACCTGCATCACTGCTCCACCAACACAGAGCCCCACAGCCTGTGGATTTTGGCAGCCTTGCGGACCAAAATCCAAGATTTCTTCATCATTTTCAGACCTGCATGTGAGGAAGGCCTCAGAAACCTGAAGATGGACACTGCTCCAGAACTGGGATGGCCCTCAGGGCTGCATCCAGCTGGAGGTGGCTGCTGCCTTCGTGCCTTTTGGCACGAGAATCAAGTCCTTGGACGTGGCATGAGGCAGCCCTGGGAAGGTGGAGCTTGGTCCATGGAGCCAAATTGCCAGTTCTGACTTGTAGAACATTATTGCTCCTGAATTATGGATGGTTATTGCACCTCCTGGACAATAAATTATTGATCTGACATGCTGGATGGAGAGCGAGGAGCAGGGGCCCTGTGGTGTCTTCACGGGGAGTGGGGGATGTTTTTTTCCCCTTTCCTTCCTGAGCAAGAGGAAGCTGTCTCTACAGCTTAGCCCTGCTCACCCTGTCTCACCCAGCCAACTGTGAGGGCAGCCCCAGCCAAAAATCCCAGGTGAGGGATCCTGGACATCCCTGTACTGGGACATGGACAGAAACTCCAGGGTCCCCTGTCTGCCTATCCTGCAGCATCATCACGGGCACTTGTGAGCTCAGTATAACCTCTCCTTGCCCTCAGGGGGATGTGGGGCACGGTTTATTTAGCTGATTAGGTGCTATTTATCTCCCAGGCTGTGCTGGTCCAGCAATCCCGGCAAGGTCTGCTGAGCCCTTGTCCGACACGTGCTGCCGGCAGCCTTGGGCTTTAGGGACTCCCTGAGGTGGCTGTTCCATCATGTTTAACAGACCTTGACAGAGCCGTGTGCCCTGTGAGTTTGCCTAAATGCTTTCTGGGGGCCACTTAGGCTGCAGGTCTCCATAGCACCCTGTGGCAATGAGTTCCATAATTTAATCGTGGGTGGCGTGGAAAAAGCGCCGTCTTTTGTTTGTCCTAAATCTGCTGCCTGATAACTCGATTTGGACACTTCTAGTTCCTCTCTTGGAAGAAATGGGGAATTATCACTGCCTCTGCACCTGCTCCACAGCACCGCTGCTTTTATACTGTCCTGCTGCGGCTTTTCTTTCCCTCTCCCTTATTCATCCCTCCTGGCAATTCCCAAGTCTCCTGCCAGCTCTGCTTCACACGGAGGATGGAGATGGGAAGGTCCCTGCTCTGCTTTGTGCCTGTGCTGATCTCCCTCTTCTCTTCCAGATGCTTGGGAGGCACCACTGACCCCAGTCCAGGTGCTGACATCTCCCTCTGGAGCAAACCCTGGTCTCAGTGAACACCCCCAAGGCATGTCCTGGTGGTTTGGGGTGCTCACTCCTTCCCCTTGGTTCCCTGTGGACATGTGGAGCTGTTCCCAGTCACCCTGTTGGTTCCCTGTGTGGACATGTGGAGCTGTTCCCAGCCACCCAGCCCATAGGAAAGGTTCCTAACGTGGATTATGACCTTGGGAATCACCATCTCCTAACCAGCCTTTCCTGGCCCCAGGGGAACAGCTTTTACCTCCACCCTCCTGCGGGACACAGATGCTGTGAAGCACCATCAAGGTGGAGGAGAGAGGTGACACGAGGGTCCAAGAGGACCACAGTGGGGTTGGAGAGGGAGGGTTTGTGTCTGCCCCTCCCCATGCCCAGCAGGATTTCCATCTCATCTCAAGCTGAAGCCAAGGAGACTCCGGAGTAGGGAGAAAGTGAAGCGCTTTCCCTAATCGAATCACACGCCAGCATCACTTGTAAAGCTCTGCAAAGCAGAAAGGACTTGGGAGCCACTGAACCACAAACTCCTGCTCCCTCCCCAGTGCCTCGTGGAGATCCTGCCTCTCTTCTCCATCTCTCTCAGTCTGGGAGGGAGCCAGGACTCAGAGACCCCACCTCGTTATCCACACCAGGTATCCCATGGGCTGGAGGATTTGGGGATATGTAAATGGTGTCTTCATCATCTTGGGGTGTTCTGCCCTCTCTGGTCATATCCCTGACAGGGGATGCATGATGTCCTGCTGATCAAGGGGGTCTCCTCCATCCTCAGCATCCATGAAACTGAGCCTTGCTCAGCTCCCTCAGGAGCCCCCAAGGATGGAATGTGCCTCCCTGCTTAGAGGTGAGGGGCAGGGAAGTCCCTTGCCTTCACCTTCCTGCCCTGAGCTTAACCTGGGGAGCCCCAGCGTGGGGTGGGGGAGCCCATGGAGAGGGGGCAGGAAGGGAGGGTGCTGGCTGTTTCACCCTCAGGGAGCACGGGAGGAATTCAGCAGGGAATCATAGAATCATGGGATGGTTTGGGTTGGAAGGGACTCTAAGGATCACCTTGTTCTAAATGAGCAGGGACACCTTCCACTGGACCAGGTGGCTTCAAGCCCTGTCTAAGTGGGCCTTGGACGCTCCCAGGAATGAGGCACAGCTTCTCTGTGCCACCCTCACAGGGAAGAATTTCTATCTTACATCTCCCCTCTTTCAATTTCAAGCACTGCCTGCCCAGGGAAGCTGGCCCATGGCAAACTGAGGGGACATGCCCAGGTGATCCAGGCATCCCCCAGCAACAACCTACCCGTCAAAATAAACTGCTCCACATGTTTTGCAGGAAAATCTGCTCTGTCCTCCTCCCACCCTTTTTCTGCCCTGTGTAGAGAAGTAAATTCCTTGTCCTTTTCAGGCAGCATCCAGGACTTCTCCGTGGCAGGAACAGCATCCTTGCAGCAGGTCTGTCAGCAGGAATTTCTGCAGCCTCCTCTGGTGCTCCCAGAGCTCTCAGGTGAGGAAATCATCACAAGTAGGGGAAAAAAATGAAATGAACCACGGCTAACTCAGTGTTTACTTCATGCCTGGTAACAACAAGCTCCCTGTTAAAATTCCCTCTTTACAAAAAGCGGAGGGATTTCAGCCTGGCTGCATTACTGGAGGAGGGAAGAGGATTTTTGTGGGGCAAGAGGAGATGTGGCAGGGTGAGCTGGTGGGGAGGCAGTGCCAGAGCATCTGGGCAGCAGCATCCCAGGGAAATCAGAGCTCTCTGCAAGGCTTTTCCATGCTGGGGAAGCCCTTCCCAGTGCCTCGACCCCATGCTATCAGTAGCTTTGCTGTGTATCCTCTCTTTTTTCCCTGTGTCCTGTCTTCAGGCACTCTCTCCTTCCTAATGCCTGATTAGGTTGGCAGGACTGTTTGTCCCGATAGCACAGCTATGGATAATGCCATGCAAATTGCCTCCAAGACCTCTGAACCCCCAAATAAAATAGCACCTCTGGCTACCCCTGGCTGCAGCCTTTCCAGCTGACCACAGCTGCAAATAATGTCTGAGGTCTTGAAAGAACGAGCTTTTTAAAAAAATAAATAAAACTGTCCTTCTTCCCACTGATTGAAATTTTCTTTGTACCGTAAAGATGTCTGGATAAGTTGGTGCCAGCAAGCCCAGCCTTATCCCAGATCACTGAGATATTCAGTGAGGAGCAAGGTCTGAAAGGAATCCACAGAGGATGTTTCAGCCCACCTCAGGTCTGCTCTGCCTCCGAAGGAAGCTTGGGTGGGAAAAGAAACCCACCCCTCCCATGATGGTGCGGTCAGAGCCGAAGGGCGCCGTGACCTTGAATCCCAAACAAGTGAGTCTTTGTCTCACCTCCTGATGAAGCTTTGGGAGTTCCCTCTGTTTATTATTCATCTGATTGCCATCTTTTTTAACGCTTTCATGCACTCCCTTCCTCCCGGCCGTGCCTGAGACCCCAGTGTCCAGCCAGGTGAGCTCCCGTCCCACCAGTGGGATGTGCTGGTCCTGCTGCCCCTCTGAGCTGGGGGCAGTCCCCCCCTTTGCCTGGTGCAGAATGCCAGGAACCCTTTCCCATGTGCCATCCCCTTCCCCTTGGCTGCACTCAGCCCCTCTGGGGCTGATGGCAAGGGCTGGAGCCTGCCCGGTGCAACTCCTCGCACCTCGGGTGGGCTGCTAGGAGCGGTCCTGCCGCGCCGGGAATTTGATTGACACGTTCACGCCTGGCCATTAGAGGGAAAACGAGGGCTAGTACGTAAACACCTGGGAGGAAAAACAGCCCTTTGCCTTAATGATAGTTTGTCATGTCATATTTTTCTCAAATGGCGCAACGGGGGTAAGTGAACCCTTCATTTGCATGGCTTTAATTCGTATTTTGAATACCAGACCGCCTTAAACGCTGCCCGGTTTAACCCACCCGCTCTCGCTCGTTTTCCACACTCTGCTTCCCGAAGCAGGCACTTTGAAATTGCACTCATCTGGCCTGATCCAGCTGGAAAACACCTTTTTGTCCTGTTTTATTTTCCCAGAGCTCCTACCCTGGGTTTGCATCAGGTGCATCCCTTCTCCAGGCTCTTCCCTTACAGCTTCACTCCCTCGACAGCAACTGGAAATGAGATTTTTGATTTTTTTTCCCCTGCTCTTCAGCCTTTTCCGGCACATCCCACTGCTCTGTAAATACTGGCTGAAGTGCAGCCGAGTGTGGGATGCTCGAGGTAGCACTCAAGGCAGCTGCACAACCACTGATGTGCAGGTGGCCTGAGTTCTTCGTGGTTTTTGGGGGTGCCTCTGGCTGAGGGAGAGGGTGGGAGAAGCAGCCTGGGCAGCAGCAGGTCTGATTTTAAAATATACTCTGAAAGGGAATAACATCCTTAACTAGAGATTGATCTTTCCTCGTGTAATCGAATTTGACACAATAGGTCATGTACATAGAGCCAAGGATCTCTAATTCTTGAGGTTCAGAAGGTGCCTTGGGAAGGTGAGGAACCCACTGTTCCCATGCATCCACCAGAATCCAAAGATTATTTGGGGATGATCCCATAAATGTGCCTGGCATAGCTTTTTGAGTATCTTTTGGGGTTGGCCAAACATCCACTGGCACACCAACCAAAACAGGTGGAAAATGGTTTCTCGGGGGTCGTGTTGGACAAACAAACATAAGACATCCAAACCTGAAGCATTAGCTAAAGTCACCCAAACATTCTTTTAGGTTAGCTAACTGGCAAGAGCTCATGACAGCTCCAGAAGGTTCTCCAAGGTGGATTTTCATTCTTTTGGGTGACAACTTGCACGCAACACCCCAACTGAAGAGCCTCTGCATCCTGCCAGGGTTTGCACTGCAAGGTGGATTTTCATTTCTGGTGGGCAGCTTGCACGCAACACCCCGATGGAACAACCTCCGCATCCTGCCAGGGTTTACCCTCGCTCTGAAGGCTCGGAGCAGGCTGAGCCCTGGGAGCAAGCCCGTGGCTGGAGCAGCTCGCCGAGCCCCGAGAGCTGCGGCGCCAAACCCACGGCCCCGGCTGCACCGGGCTGGCAGCGAGGCACAGGCTGTAATTACTGCCAGGGCGCCTTCCCCCCACTGCCCTAGCCCGAGGAGCTGAGCAGCTGCCAGCAATTAAAACTAGTTAGCAGTTCCCAGGGTGTTTTAACCATTTCTAGGCGGCCGTGGCAGCCCCTCCTTCCTCAGCGGAAAAGAGCGGCTCTTCTTGGCACTCTGATGGCGCAGACACTGCAGCAGCGTGTGGCTTTGCTGAGTTTGGGGGTCTCTCTTCCCCCCAAAAAAACATTGCCGAGTCCTTTTGGCCTCCCCCACTTCCTCCACTGAGCCAGGGTGGGGTTTAAACACATTCTGAGGAGGGACTCAGTGGCTGGAAAATCACAGCCCCGCCAAAGCTTGCAAAGCTGTGAAGTTGTTTACAATTCTTTACAAGGACAGAGATATGGGCATATCATGGAACAGTTTGGGTTGGAAGGGACCTTAAAAATCATTTAGTTGCAACCCCCTGCCATGGGCAGGAACAGCTTCCACTATCCCAGGCTGCTCCAAGCCTTGTCCAGCCTGGCCTTGGGCACTTGCAGGGATCCAGGGGCAGCCACAGCTCCTCTGGGCACCCTGTGCCAGGGCATGCCCACTCTCACAGGGAACAATTCCTTCTAACATCTCCTCTAAATCTCTCCTCTTTCAGCTGAACACCATTCCCCCATCCTTGTACTATCAGCCCCAGTAAAAAGTCGCTCTCCATCCTTTTTATTAGCCCCCCTTAAGCCCAAAAGGCCACATATCAAGAAGCAGTTGCAGGATACCTCCCTCAGTGTGTGAATTTTATCTTTTATTACTCATGTGCGTCTGCATCTGTTATTTTTATGCTCCTGCAGGTACATCCTGCAGCCTGGATTTTAACGGCCCTTTTTGGGGGAGGAGGTGAGAGGAGGGGTACAAGAAAGGTGGAGAGGGACTTTTTAAGAGAGGGTGTAGTAATAGGACAAAGGGGAATGGCTTCAAACCGAAACAGGGCAGGGTTAGATGGGGATATTACAAAGGAATTGTTCCATGTGAGGGAGGTGAGGCCCTGGCACAGGTTACCCAGGAAGCTGCGGCTGCCCCATCCCTGGAAGTGTCCAAGGCCAGGTTGGACGGGGCTTGGAGGAAGGAGATGATCTCGCAGTCTCTTCCAACGGAGCCCGTTCCCGGCGCTGTGACAGGAGCGCGGCAGGACGCTGCTTTCTCGCCTTACAGAATTTCCGCGGAGGACTCCGGCGGGGGGGTCCCGGCTCCGCTGGCGTTGCGCGGCTCCCCCTGGTGCCCGCCGGCCCCGCTGCACAGCGGCTCCCATCCATCCACCCATCCATCCATCCTCCCACCTATCCATCCATCCCCCGGGATGCCTGCACTGGCCCCGCGCATCCCGGGCTGGGCCGGGCGGGGCGCGGCTGAGCCCGGGCGCAGCTGCTGGCAGAGCCCGCCCCGGCCCGCCCCGGGCCCGCCCCGGCCCGCCCCGCCCGGCGCCGGGCAGCCCGGCAGTGTGGCGAGGCGGGCGGGCAGCGCTCCGCTCCCGGTGCCGCTGCCGATCCCGCTGCCGCCGCCATGCCGCCGCCCGGCCCCCGCCGCCTCTCCCTCCTCTTCCTCCTCTCCTTCTTCCTCCCCGCGCTGCTGCTCCGCCGGGCGCTGGCCGCCGCAGGTAAGGGGGGAACAACTTTGGGGGGCTGTGGGGTGAGCGTCATCCCCCCAAAAAAGTTCACTGCGGTTGAGGTGCCCCGCCTTGGGACGCCGAGTTGGTGTTTTTATTTCTTTTTTCTTTAATATAAAGGTGGAGGTGTTAGCGGGGGGGCGGAAGCCGGGCGCCCTCCGCGCCGTGGCGAGGGGATGCTCCCCGGGAGGATGATGCTGGCAGCGCCCTCCGGTCCGGGGGGGATGATGTTCTGGGTGGGTGCGGGCTGGCAGCGCTCCCCGCTCCGCGGGGGATGCTCCGCGGGGGATGCTCCGCGGAGATACGGGCTGGCAGCGCTCCCCGCTCCGATGCTCCGCGGGGATACGGGCTGGCAGCGCTCCCCGCTCCGGGGGGGATGCTCCGGGGGATGCGAGCTGCCAGCGCCGCTCCCTGCCCGCCTCGCCGTGCCGCTTCCTTATATTTCTCTCTCTGTGTATGTGTATATATATATTTATTTTTCTTGGCAAAAGCAAAACAAACCCAGCCCTGTTTGTAGTAGCGCCGGCTGTGATTCCCCGGCAGGTCAAATAAGTAACTATTCAGCCTGGATTTTTTAATATATATATTTTATTTTTTTTTACTGATTATTATTAAATCCGCATTTTTATAAGCTGAGCGATTGATGGCCGGGCAGCCGAGTGGTCTTTTCCTATGGCTGTTCAAAGTTTCCTGTACGCAGCCCAATCTTGTGATTGAGATGCACTTAAATCCAGCCCTTCCGTTAGCAATCCCTGCCACAGACAAGAAACAGAGGCACGTCTCTCCTGCTGCCCTCTCTCGTTAGGACTCCTGCGATCAAACTCAGCCTTTCCTCCGTATATTCCCCCCCACACGCACTCCACAACTCCTGGACATCCTCAGCACTTTGTCCTTTGTCATCCTCCGGCGGTGGCAGAGCACGGCCGCCCGCGTTTATTCTCCGCGTGTAAAAAGATGTGCTCGAGTGTAGAGCTCAGAAGGGCAGCCCTGTAAAGTTTGATGGTTTTTCGGAGGCTGGCAGAGACCGTGAGCGTGTTGGGCAAGGTCGTTATCCCGGCGGCAATTCGGGATCTGTCGCTCCCCGCAGCTCCCGGCGAGGGTTTGAGGACGCGTCGCGAAGCACAGATCGCTCTTGTTAAGGAGTTGAAAGCGTCTCCTGACGAGCTGATTTTCTAGGAAAATGAACCAAGCCTTCTTTTCTGAAGCGTAATTAAGGTGACGAGGAATTTTAGGGAGGGAGTCTAATTAGATTAATATTTTTTCCGCCTCCGCCGCACAAAGATCCAGTGTATTTCGGCAAATGGGGAACAGGAATGGCACTATTGACTTACCCAGGGGCCCGGACCTTGCTGCAGCAGCGTCCTCCAGCCAGAAGGAACTCTCTCCCTCGGTGGGAAGGGAGAGGTTTGAGAGCTGGCAACTCCTGCTTGGCTGGGAGCGGTGCCGTGGGGATGGGCAGCGAGGGGCCCGGGGGCTCTGCACAGCGCCGGGGCTTTGGGAAGGCTGGATTAGCCAGGCTGGATTAGCCAGGCTGGATTAGCCAGGCTGCTGTTGGTCAGGGTTTAGCCAAGCTTTCCGTGGATGCTGAGGGGAGTTGGGGGGATACCGCTGTGTTCCTGCCTGGCTCTGTCCTCTTGTTTTTGTGTGAGCCAAGTTCATGCAAGGGTTGAAATAAAACTGGGCGGGAAGGAGGGAGGGAGGGAATGAAGATGAAAAAAAAAACAAGTTAAACCTGACCCACCTGGCTCAGTTTGAGTCTGGGGAGCTCTCTCAAGGCACTGTGCTGCTAATCTGGCATATGTACGTGTGTGTATAATAAAGTTTTTAGCTGGAGAGCTATAATTAGTGTTTCTCCAGGAGAGTTGTGTAGTGGTGGCATGTGATGATGCAGAGGAGGGAGCTGAGATGGGTGCTCAGCCCGGGTGATCATCCACTCCCTTCCCCATCCTTGCCTGGTTTTTAGGGAGAGGCAGAATTGTTTTCACCCAGAATTGTTTTCACCCAGAAAACAATTTTCTCTTTCAATAACAAAGAATGCACATGTTGTTTGTGTCGGGTTTTGCAGTGTGGGGGTAGAAGTGTGGTTTTGGATGGGGGTTCGAAACCCAGAAAGCATCTGCTCCACTCATCCATCCCCAGGAGCACTGCTGGGGGAACTCAGCTTCCAACGTGTCCCTCAGCCTGGGGCTTTATCTGCCAGGCTGCTCCCCAGGCTTCATCCTGCTCCTCTGGGTAGGGAAACAATTTGGGGTGAGGATTTGGAGCTTGCTTGAGGGTCTTTCCCCACGGGGCTGCACAGAGGGTTTAGGAGGGTGACACTGGAGGTGGGACTCAGCTGACAAAGGTGGTTTTGGACAGCTGTCATCCTGCTGAAGGAACATCCTTCCACCCTTCTGCCCTGCCAGCAGCAGGAAAGCACCCAGGGACAGGGGGATGGAGGGGGGCACGGGGACATGGGTGGCAGGAGGCTGCCTGCCTGCTGCTGCCAGCGTCAGCAGATGGCTGGGGAAAAAATGCTCCAGGACCTGTTGCCTATCAAATCCTGCCCTTTGGAGGTGGAGGCTTGAGGACAGGGGTGTGTGGAAGGATCTGCTTGGGGTTTTTTATCTCCTTCAGCTGCTTTGTTGTGGAGCTTCTCTCTCTCTCTCTCTCTCTCTCAGAAGCCGGTGCTCTCTGTGCGTGGTAGCAGCAGAGGGTAATACTGGAACAACAACAAAAAAAGGAGAGAAATGGAAAAAGACTGCTTTAGAGGGGGCAGAATCACTTGGAAATGGTAGTTGTGGGGGGCAGGGAGGAAATCCAGCTTGCATTTACTCTGCTCAGAAAGCAAAAGCTGACCCTGTAAGGAGCTTGGAGGGTTCAGCTGTGTCCTTCATCTCTGTACGGTCCCCTGGGTCCCTTCCCATCCCTGTCCTAGTCCAACAGGAATTATATATATATATATATGAATATATAAAAACCAGATCTGTATTTTGGGTCAGTTAAGTGAGCCAAGATGCTGCAAGGGGCTCTGCTTCCATTTCCAGCAGTGGCACCCCCACGGCTTTCTCCCACCCATTGGGATAATCCTGGCAGCCCTGTGGCATTTTGGGAGAGTCCTGAGCTGGGCTTTGCTGGGCAAAGCCAGGCTGGCAGGCCAGTGCCAGGCCAGGAATGCTGTGAGGAGACGACAGAGGGGCTGTGTGGAGTCTGAGGAGTTCATTACAGCAGATGTTGGTGCCATAAAGCCACAGGTTCCTGCTGTTTCCTATTCATTTATATCTTCCCAGCTTTAGCGATGCTAATGTGAGTGAAAACATTTCCTGGAGGGGCTGGGGGGGGAGATAAATCAACAGCCCATTCCCTCTGCCCCCTTCCTGCCATCCCACCCGTGGGAAGGGGGAATTAACAGGCGTGCAAGGGATGCCTGAGCCGCTCGGTGGCTGCCATCAGCTCCTCTGTGGCAGTTGGAGGCCCACTGGCTCCAATTTTGGTTTTCCATAATCTGCAAAGCTGTAATTTGCTGTAATCAGTTGTATTGTGCAAGCCACCCCTGCCTGTGAGTCAGAGCACGGTGGCACCGAGCTGACACAGCCCTGGCCCTTGGGATGCTGAGCTCTGTGCAGGGGATCTGGGTCTGCTGAAAACACTTCCAGGAGCCTTAACCCTCCTGGAAGTGCTCAGGGCCAGCTTGGATTGGTTTCTGGTCCAGTGCAAGGCGTCCCTGTCTGTGGCAGTGGGGCTGGAACGAGATGAACTCTGACGTCCCTCCAACCCAAACCAGTCTGTGACTCCCTTCTGTTCACCTTGGGCTGAAGGGAGCCAGGGCGATCCTTCCCTGGCTCTGCCAGAGCTTAAGGAAAAATTGTGTGAGCTGTATCTCCAAAAAACAGAGCCTTAGTGGTGAACCAGAATCAGTGAACCAGCAGCTTCTGAGTGATGTCTCCCCTCACAGTAGGCCAGAGCAAATCCTGTGTGACCTGCAGTGAGGCTGGGAATTCACCTTGGGCTGAAGGGAGCCTGGGTGATCCTTCCCTGGCTCTGCCAGAGCTTAAGGAAAAATTATGTGAGCTCTATCTCCAAAAAATGGAGCCTAATTTATGGTGAACCAGCAGCTTCTGAGTGGTCTCACCTCACAGTAGGCCGGAGCAAATCCTGTGTGACCTGCAGTGGGGCTGGGAATTCACCTTGGGCTGAAAGGAACCTGGGCAATCCTTCCCTGGCTCTGCCAGAGCTCAGGACCTGAAGGAAATGTTGTTTGAGCTGTGTCTCCAAAAAGCAGAGCCTTTGTGGTGAACCAGGATCAGTGAACCAGCCGCTTCCCAGTGATGTCTCCCCTCACAGTAGGCCGGAGCAAATCCTGTGTGACCTGCAGTGGAGCTGGGAATTCACCTTGGGGTGAGAGGAACCTGGGCAATCCTTCCCTGGTTCTGCCAGAGCTTAAGGAAAAATTGTGTGAGCTGTATCTCCAAAAATCAGAGCCTTTGTGGTGAACCAGCAGCTCCTGAGGGGGAGTCTCCCCTCATGCTAGGCCGGAGCAAATCCTGTGTGACCTGCAGTGGGGCTGGGAATTCACCTTGGGCTGAAGGGAGCCTGGGTGATCCTTCCCTAGCTCTGCCAGAGCTCAGGACCTTAAGGAAATGTTGTTTGAGCTGTGTCTCCAAAAAGCAGAGCCTTAGTGGTGAACCAGAATCAGTGAACCAGCCGCTTCCCAGTGATGTCTCCCCTCACACGAGGCCGGAGCAAATCCTGTGTGACCTGCAGTGGAGCTGGGAATTCACCTTGGGGTGAAAGGAACCTCTGGCTGTGCCAGAGCTCAGGACCTTAAGGAAATGTTGTTTGAGCTGTATCTCCAAAAAGCAGAGCCTTTGTGGTGAACCAGAATCAGTGAACCAGCAGCTTCTGAGTGATGTCTCACCTCACAGTAGGCCGGAGCAAATCCTATGTGACCTACAGTGGAGCTGGGAATTCACCGTGGGCTGAAAGGAACCTGGGCAATCCTTCCCTGCTTCTGCCAGAGCTTAAGGAAAAATTGTGTGAGCTGCATCTCCAAAAAATGGAGCCTAATTTATGGTGAACCAGCAGCTTCTGAGTGGTCTCACCTCACAGTAGGCCGGAGCAAATCCTGTGTGACCTGCAGTGGGGCTGGGATTTCACTTTGGGCTGAAAGGAGCCTGGCTGATCCTTCCCTGGCTCTGCCAGAGCTCAGGACCTGAAGGAAATGTTGTTTGAGCTGTGTCTCCAAAAATCAGAGCCTTTATGGTGAACCAGAATCAGTGAACCAGCAGCTTCTGAGTGGTCTCACCTCACAGTAGGCCGGAGCAAATCCTGTGTGTGTGACCTGGGGCTGGGAATTGAGCAGCTTTGGCTTGGGAGAGGCAGAGAAAACCCAGAGAAAAATCCGGAAAGCTTCTCTGATGTCTGGTTTCACACCAGACATTCATTAAACAAGCGAGAATTTGGCCATCAATCCCAGCAGAGAGGGGCTGCAACACAAGGAGAGAAGACACCGAGGCCTCCATGGATGCTCCAGGCAGGCAGGCAAGGGAAGGGGCCTGGCACAGCCCATGGGAAGGTGGAAGCAGAGCTCACACACCAGACAAACACATTTTTTGCATCTCAGGCTGTAGGACACCCTGCCTGTGCTGAGCATGGTGGTGAGGTCCCTCCCTGGGACCTGTCTCGGGGGCAGCCCGGAGGCCCCTGGCTGGCTGAGCCCCCTCAGGAACCCTCCATGAATCCTCCCTCTCCATCCCTGGCTGCATTTTCATTCTCAGTAAAAATCTCAGTTCAGGAGCGTGGCCTCGCTGTGTTCTTCTCCCTGCACGAGGGGTGATGCTGCTCCTCAGGGTCCCAGCTGGGGTAAAACATTAAAACATTTCTGCCCTCGGATGGGGCAGCCCGCAGAGAGAGCGAGGCATCCCAAAGGCTGCTGCACCGGGAATTATTTTTGAAGCCTCCTGGTTTTTCGGAGGCCTGACTCACGGCACAGGAATGTGCTGGGCTGGCAGCCCCAGACCTGCTCCTCAGCCAGGGGAAGAGCTGCTGCTGCTGCTGCCGTCTCCTCCTCCTCCTCCTCCTCTGGAGCCTGTTCCCCATCCCAAACCGCTGGGCTGGGCTGGGCTGGTAGCAGCCACGTGTTTGCTGAGCTTGGCTTTTTAGGGGATTTTTTTTTCCATCCCTCTCCTATTTTTTTTTTTTTTAAAGGGGCTTAACCCCTGTTTTTTGGGGTTTTTTTAAAATTTTTATTGGGCTCAGCACCTCTGCTGAGGGAAAGGCAAAGATCAAACGCCAGCCAGGCTGGGAAAAGCTGGGTGAAGCCACGCTGGAAAACGAGGAAAGGGAAGGGAAGCAGGAATTATTTAGCACGGGGCTTGCTCCAGCGTGTCCTGTACTCTGCCTTTAATCTCCTGCGAGTCCCTCCCTGCCTCAGCCTGGGTCTCCTCTGCTCCTTCCTGCCTGGGGTGGCTTCTCCCACTCTTAGGGAGGCTGATCCCAGTTCCAGAGGGCTCCCCCAGACCCACACAGGTGTGGTGTAGCTGGGTCAGGCTTGTAGGGAAACACCTGGGCAGGTGGGGAATACCTGGGCTTCCTCCCTGACTGGTGTAACTGGGGGTGTTGGGGCTGAAAGCTTTAAAACCCAACTCCTGATGCCTGGGGGCTGTGTCCTGGTCAAGGGACAGTGGTGACAAGTGTGTGTTTCTGCAGGTAGCCCACTCTTCCTCTGTGGGGAAAGGGAGGAAGCATGGAAGCAAAGCAAGCCTCATGTCACCACCCTGCTCAGCACAGGCAGGGTGTCCTACAGCCTGAGATGCATAAAATGTGTTCGGTCTGTGAGCTCTGCTTCCCACCTTTCCATGGGCTGTGCCAGGTCCCTTCCCTTGCCTGCCTGGCTGGAGCATTTGTGGAGGCCTCATGTCTTCTCTCCTTGTGTTTCAGCCCCTTTCTGCTGGGGATTGATGGCCAAATTCTCATTTGTTTAGTGAAACATCCCCCTTTCAGCTAATTCCTTGCTGCAACGAGGAGGAATTACCAGGTCTTGGGAATGGCTGTGAAGCCACATGAGGTACAAGCATGGGGACAGCAGTGGCACTAGAGGCCCAAAACTGGCCTGTGACCGTGGCACTTGGGTTTATCCACGCGAAATATAAATCAGGAGCTGCATCCCACTGCTTGATCTGGGTGGATGTGGCTGACAGAGTCCCCCAGCATTTAAAAATCAAACGGTTTTGAGCTATTTTTTTTCCCTTTGGCTTTGGTTGCTGTGTAAGTTCGAGGCAGTGCTGGTGTGTTGTGTTGTTTGTTGTCGTTTTTTACACCCTGGGAGGTGAAGGGTGTGAGTTGAGGCACTCACTACTTATATTATTACTGAAGTGTATTAGGAGTAATAGTGTAAGTGTAATAGGAGTGAACAGAGCTTTTCTGTCCTGGAATTCAAGGTCTGGGCTGTCCCTTTCTCCAGAGAAGCAAGTCCTTCAGGAAATCAAGACCTTATGGATTTGGGGAGCGTTTTGTGTAATACCTGCGTACACACACTCACACACAGCACAGCTGCCCTCTCTTCTCTCCCCAGTTTATTCCCACATCTTTTGGGAATAACAAAGGAGGAGGAAAAGGGCTGGTTTGTACCACGAGTGATCCCTTCCCAGCTGGAATCCCCAGGGCTGTGAGCACAGGCTGTCAGCCCGGTTGTGGTAGAGCCAGACACAAAAGTCACATCCCAGCATCTCTCCTGCTTCCGGGGGGTCCTGCCAGTGTGGCTTCCTTCAAGACCCCATGAATAACCTTTGCTCCCCTCCTTCACAAGCCTGCACCCAGTGTGAGAGCTGAGGGATTGTTTCCCTTTGAAAGAGCGTGGAAAATCTCATTTTGAGACGTTTAATGCCTATTAGATCCATCTGCCTCCCTCTCGAGTGGGGGGAGAGCCCGGGACATCCAAGATGGGTGGGCTTGGGGGCTCTGTGGGAATGATGCTGGGGGCATCAGCCGAGGATCCCTGCAGGTACAGGATGGTACAGAATGCTAGGAAGAGGTGTGGGGAGCGGAAAAAAGCTTCTGTGGAGGTGGGGAAACGCTCTTGGAGGTGATGTTGCTGCATGTGACATCATTTTTGGGTGCTTTGTCTTGTGCTAGGGATGAGGTGCAGCACACCTTGGTGTGTTGAGCCAAAGGCTGTGCAGGTAAGACGTGGGTGAGAGGGATTGAGTGCAGGGTGGGAGATGGGGAGTGCTCCTCCCCACCAGGCATCCCTCCCTGTTGGAGCTGTATGGAGACACACATGGTGGCTGTTCAGTGATGGGAGGTGAGGCCACACCTGAGGTGAGAGCAAGGCTCTCTGTACCCAGACTTTGTCCTGCTGTTGCTTTGTGAGTCTTTCCTTTCGTGGGGCTCCTCTCCTCCCCGGGAGCTGCCACTGGCATGGAAGGGACCCCTGTTTGCCCCCTTTGCCACATCAACAGCATTTAAACACCTCTACAGGTCCCATTTTGCCACTAAAACGGGGCATTTTGGGCTGGGTGTACTCCTGGGTGTACCTGCCCCTCCTGGGGCAGTGGCAGGATGGAGGGATGGGACATTTCCAGCCAAATCCAGGCTTCCCTGCCGGGTGGCTTGCAGGGGCAGGAGGCTGTTAAAAGTGTTGTGTTGCACTGTGCAGCGTGGGAGTTCTCCTTAGGCAGGAGGTTGCAGAGCCCAGGAATTCCTCAGGACAGATTCCTGGGAGGAGGGACACGCCTGGGATGCAGCGGTGCTGTCAGCAGTGTCCTCAGAGCTTTCCAGGCTGTGAGGTTTGGGATGCACATGAGGGCATCCACAGCAGTGGCTGAAGGCATGAGGTGCCACTGACCCTCCAGTGGACTCCCATAGTGTCTGGGAAGCTGTAATTCCTCCTGACTGCTCGCTGGAGGGCTGGAGCAATTGGGATAGAGAACAATCCCACGGCTGACAAGGTGGTGTTCAGTCAAAGGTTGGACTCGGTATTCCTGGAGGTGGTTTTTAACTTCCATGATTCCTACCAGGGCTTTTGAGGGTTTCATGGAGATGGATGGAGCGCAGTTCTTCCACTGGGTTGATGGGCTGTGCCTCCCTGCCATCTTCAGGGGGTCTGGTGGCCCCTCTTGGGGTCTGTGAGCAGGGGCTGCTCTCCCCCATGGGCCGTCACCATCCCACGCCGTCACCCGGCTGTGTTATTGGCTCCATCTGTTTGGGTTGGCTTGGAGAACAGAAGGGAGGGTGTTTTCCAGCAGCCAGAACGTGGTTGCTATTTAAAACAACCAAAAAAAAAAAAAAGAGAAAAGAAAAAAAATGCGGTCTGCTGCCTGCTTTTCGTCCATGGAGCAGAACAAGCATCCCCACCCTCACCTGGAGGGGCATCTCTGAGGGCTTTGCAGGGCCCTGCAAGCCAGGGCAGTAATTAGTGCTGGTCGTCAGGGAGGATCCTGCAATGTGGCCGTGCTGTCTGCCCTGGGGCCGCTGCTGCCTTTGGGATGGCCGCTGCCCAGGTGTGGGATCCCAGCACCTCCCTCCACCCCTGTTTATCCCAAACAAGGGGTGCAGCCTCTGCCTCCCCGCTGCCTCGGCTGGTTTGGCAGTTGCTGGAGGGTGCTAAGGTGTTCCTGCACTGGGATATTACTTCTGAAGGTTTTTCTTTACCCCCTTTGACAGATGTGAAATGTAGAGACAGGCTTAAAATGAAAGCATGGCTCCCAGAGTCCAATTACACAGCAATTAAAAGTAATCAGTGGTCTGGGTCGCTGAGCTGGAGAAGGGGTTCACAGAAGGGTTTTCTCTGCCAGCTTATCTTGGAAAAGCTTAAATGTCCTGTCTCTTCTGCTGTCTGGGCCCTGGCTGGGGGGCATCTTCACAGAGTGGGTCGAGCATTGCTGGAAATCTGAATTAGGCTGGGATTAAGCTGTTCCTAGAGCTCCCAGCTCCTTGCTGGGGCTGTGGTATCCCTACCTTGCTCCGTGGGCTCTCCCCTGAGTCCCATCAGTCTGTGTTTTGGGGTATTTGTGACGTGGTGTCACTGCTGGGTGCACATTGTCATTCTGGGCTGGAAAGAGGAAGAGGAGCTGGCACTTGGGGCTCCCCTGCCAGCTCCATCCAAGCACGTCCCCCAGGCCTGCAGTTCCTGCCATCCTCCCCAGTCTTTGGGAGGAGATGCTGACTCAGTTGGGGAAGCAGGTTTTCCTGCAGGATGTCTGATTCCCCTGCACATCATTTTGGCTGCTTTTCTGCAGCCAGAACCTTGCAAGCGCCTCCTTCCGCGCTCCGGCGTCGGCGCTAACGGGATTTGTTACAGGAGAGGGGATTTGGCTGGGGAGCTGCTTGGGTGACTGGGATCCTGAGTGTGATGAAGTGGGGTGTGGGCTGCCAAGGGCTATAAAACTGTTTTCCTCCCCCTTTTCATTCCCTCTTTTCTTTTTTTTTATTTTTTTTTCCATGTGTGTCTCTGCTTAATGGTTTGCTACTGGTGAATGACTCGGTTTGGATTTAAGGACTTAGAGCCTCGTGGCTAATCCCTATCCTGGCTTGTGGATCCTTTGGATACCTCGATATACATAAAATACATATGATATATATGTGTGTGTATATATAAAACAAGGCATCAAGGCACTTACTTCTAAAATTTATACACCAAGATAAAAAATGCTGGCTGTGCCCAAAGCTGGAAAAGCAAGATCCAAAAGCCGGGAAGAGGGTTGGGTTTTGCTCGGGCTGAGCAGTGACTAACCAGAGCTGAGCTTTTAAAACAAATGCTTGGGATAAACTGGTTATGCAAACTGGGGCAAATTGGGCAGGTTCCTTTGTAGTTTATAGCAAAACCCCGGGAGTCTGGGGCGTGTTGGGGCCGGTCCTGCCGGGGATGGAAAAACCCACACGCCGGCTTTGCAGATGGGGTCGCAGCCGATGGGGAGGGATCCTCAGGCACAAGGAGCAGGGGAAGCCACAGGTTCAGCTCTGCTCAGCTAAAACCTTGAGTAACACCGATCCTAAACACAGAGCAGGTCAAAAATAGATGACTTTTCTTCCTTTTTGAAGTGTGGTTTCTAATACCTGCTCAGAGGAATCCGTGCTGTGCTCGGCTCCAAGGAGCTGCCGGCCTTGCTGGTCCTGTGCTGCTGAAATTCACCAATTGAGAGGATTTGGGGTTGTTTTGCCTCGGACACACAGGCGTGCCAGCAATGCTCTGCATGCCTTGGGAAGGCTGTCAGGCTCACAGACCACAAGGCTTCTGGTTTCCATCACAGCCACCGCTGTTTTGGCCAGGGGCATCCATCCATCCATCCGTCCGTCCGTCCCACAGCCCTCCCAGGGCTCCTCTCCAGCGCGGTGCTTTGAGGACACTGGGAGCAAGAAGGGGCTCTGAGGGCCCTTTGGGTGGATTTTTAACTCCACCCAGCCCTGTGGGATGGGAGAAGGTGATGCCTGGCTTTTTGGAGAGGCAGGGTAATGCTCCGTAAGAATCCCACTTGCTGCTTCCTGCTGGATCAGGCTTCTGGCTCAGAAAAGACCAACTTAGGCTGTCGTAGTCATTTTCAGGGAGAAAAGCCTGGCTGCTGGATGGAGCAGAAAATTAGATGAAAACTGCCTAACAGGACAATAAAAGAGGATTTTTGCACGCAGGGAGGGGAAAAGAAGAGGTGACGTTGCATCCTCTGAGCACTGCTGGACCCATTCACCATTCCTGCACCCTAAAGGATGCTTCTTTCTGGCTTGTGCAGAGGGATGAGGTTGGATGTAGGGCCCTGTCAGAAATGGATTTGTAAAGAATTTTTTAAATTTGATAGAAAGCTTACACAGTCTTGTACAGTTGTATGTAAGCATTGAGATATAGTGTGTTGACTTAGGAATGTTATGGAATAGAGATGATATTGTTGAACAAGAGATTGAATTGGAAAGAAGTTTTAAGAAGTTTTAAAATATAGCTTTGTAAAAATATTAAGCTAAATACTAAATACTAAGCTAAAATATTAAACTGAATACTAAACCAGGACAATTAGATATTTTAGAGAATTAAAACTGTGAAAACTGTGTTGAAATAGGATGATGTGGGGTAAAAATATAGGTGATTGGTGTTAGAAGTAATAGTAGTGTGGCAAACTAAAATCTTCAATAAAATCTTTTAAAACACCTCTCAGTCGCCCCATCTCTGTAAAAGTTGGGAAAACCAACAGGACCTCAGTGGTCCTGGGCTGGCTGGGGAAGGAAATTCTTCCCTTGTAGAGCAAGTTCTTACTATGCTGCTCCCCCCTGCCTTTCCATCTCCACTGGCTGCATTTTCCTCAGTATTTATGGCCTGGCTGGGAGGAAGGGGACGCTCCAGCCGGGTCGTTAATGACCCCTGCACGGAACAGCAAAGCCCACTTAGCAGCCTCTCTCCTTCCCTCGGAGAGGGATGCATGGGAAGGGCTGCCCGCACCGTTCCCTGCTCACAGAGAACAAGGGCTGGGGCTTGTGTGCCACGGGGAGGCGGGGGAAGGAGCCTGTGGAAAGTTTAAGGGGGAGAATTCAAACCATATGTTCCGCCCAGGGTCGAGTTGCAGAGCTAAAACCAGCAGGGAAGCCAAAGGAGCCGGAATCCTGCAGCTTGGCTGGGCTTTGCATCCCTGTAGGTGTGGGGGCAGGATCCAGCGTGGCCTGCTCAAGGACGGTTTTATAAAATAAACCCTCCCTAAAAGATGATTGGGGTCCTGTGCCTAAACCCTCCCTAAAAGATGATTGGGGTCCTGTGCCTAAACCCTCCCTAAAAGGTGATTTGGGTCCTGTGCCTAAACCCTCCCTAAAAGATGATTGGGGTCCTGTGCCTAAACCCTCCCTAAAAGATGATTGGGGTCCTGTGCCTAAACCCTCCTTAAAAGATGATTGGGGTCCTGTGCCTAAACCCTCCCTAAAAGATGATTGGGGTCCTGTGCCTAAACCCTTCCTAAAAGGTGATTGGGGTCCTTTGCCTAAACCCTCCCTTAAAGATGATTTGGGTCCTGTGTGTTTAGAACTGGGGTCTCCAGGGCTGTTTCCAAGCCTTGGTGTTCCTCTTAATAATGCTGGGAAGAAGCTTGTCTGGGTTGTCCTGAGTTCATGGTGGTGCAAGTTTGGTGGGAGGTTGAAAGAAGAAATTTCTGCCAGAAAGGGAGTGCCTGCAGCTCGCTGGAAAAGTAGGGGTGATGTGCCCTGCACCAAGGCTGTCCTTGTGGTCTCTTTCCAGCTACAGAGAGTAGAGTCAAAGTGGAAAAAGTTATGTGCAGACAGCTTGTGTAGTCGTACAGGCAGCAGACCTGAGCAATCTGAGTGCTTTGAAAAGGAAAACCCAAAAGCAGGAGAAGCACTGAGGTCTCCCAGTAAACTTTTTGAGCTGGGAGATCTCTTTTGTTCCCCAGACTAAAGGCATGGAGACACTATCTGATTCCCCAGCTGGCTCCACGGAGCTGTTTGCAACCTGTCAGCTTGGAAACCATCTGCTCACAGCCTGTGGGGACTGTGCTGTATGTGGGACACAGGGGGAGGGAGGCTCTGCCGTGACCCCCGTGGGATCCAGCCCCTCTGCACCACCTTGTCGCCTGCCCCAAGAGGAGCTCCTGTGCCTAAAACACCAAAAATCCCCATGGATTTATCTTTGGGCTTGCTGGATTATTTTTTGTTGCTTGTTTGTTTGGGAAAGGGGGGGAGGGTTTCTTTTTTTAGCTTCATTTCCTAAAAAAAAAAAAATCCAGACTTTTTTTTTTTCCTTAGCTGCCGTGCTGTTTGTACGTCTGCATCCCTCTCCCTCTGACTCAGAAGAAGATGTCTCGTAATTAAGCGCCTGTCTGATTAGGAAATTAGCAATAAAGTTTTTATCTAGGTTGGTCGGCCAGTGAGAGTGATCTATTAATATCCCACTTAAAAAAACCCAAAAAAACCAAAAAACAAAACAACCCCAAAACATCAACAGCATAACACTTGCCACCTACTATTGGGGAACACAAATGCCACGTGGGAGGGAATATTTGGTGCAGCAGATCCATGGGAAAACAGGCTTTGCTCTGACCATGGTGTATGAGCAGAGATGGGGCACCTGGAAATTAATGAAGGAGTGAGGAAAATGCTGGGAAAACCTTAGGCAAGGTGAGGGAAGGGCTGAAGGCCACTCTCAGGGCACGGCAAAAGGAACTTGTTGGCAGGTGACCTTAATTTGAAGGAAATGATCCTTTGCTAATGATGTTTGAGATGGAAGGGGAAGCAGGAGAGGAGCGTCCCACGCCTGGGTCAGCAGGGAGAGGTGGGGAGGCTTCCTTCCAGCTCTGCAAGAAATCAGTTGGCACTTTGGATGTGGGGCACTGATGGCAACCACGGGGCCCAAAGGTTGGAGGAGTTTGGGTTGTCAGAGACTTCTGGGCCAGGATTATCCTGCCCCTTTGGCTTCCCATGGTTTTGGGGAGCAGCACTTCCTGGCCCCTCCAAAAATGGAGCAGCAGGGGGAAGGATGGTGGGGGGAGGAGCATCCTCCACTGAGATGGTTTCAGCTGCTTCTGCAGGTCCTCAGGATGTCCCCAGGGTTTGATCTGGCTGCTGTTTGTCCCTTGGGCAGTGCCACAATAAACCTGGCTCTTGCCTCACTGGGTTTGGGACACTCCAGCTGCTCAGGAGGTGCTGTAATCCAAGAGGAGCTGAACCTGAGGGAGGATTGGGTGATGAAAGGAGTCCTTGTCCTATTGCAGGCAATATTGCAGAGTCCCCTGGGTTTTAAAGCATGTTCTCTGCAGAGACAGGCTCTTAATGCAGTGCAGGAGAAGGCTTGGAAAACCAGGAGGAGGTTCTTAAGGAGCTGGTGGAAATGAGAACCTGGAGCTACTAAAGCTGAAGTGTGCTTTCTTCCAGCACCAGGATGTTTATTGCAGATAATTCAGAGAGATGGCATCTCTTTTGATTTAAAAAAAAAAAAAGAAAAACAACCTCTATTTTGAGACTGCTGAGAAAGTGACTGCCCCTTGTGATTTTTCACAGCTGAGATCATTTCTGGCTGAGTGAATCCACTCTGGAGGTTTTAGGCTCGATGTGTGTTCTGGGTGAGCTCAGAATCTGAATTTTTATGGGGTGTGGGGTGGGGGTAAATCTCAGTCACTTTGGACCAAAAGATGCATCAGTGAAGAGGAGACTTTCATCCACTTTTGGGGTGAACTGTGATCTGGAGCTGCTGTGCTCTGAGGGAAAACAAGAAACGAGTGCTTGCTGAGGGCACATTAGCAAAAGCTGGAAGGAATTACTCCCCTTTTCAGAAATAGGTAATGCACATCATTTTGGGAGACAATGAATTTCACAAGTGCTTATTCAGGCCCAGATTCAGTCTGTTCCCTGGACTGCAGACTTTGGGAGAAGAAATTAAGTCCGAGGCAAAGCAGGCTGCCTGTGGGAGGGACTGAGGCTCAGAGCAGGGCTTTAATTTCAGCGGTGCAGCAGTGTAATAGTGTTGTTTATAAGCTTCTCTTGCCACATGAAAGCAACGTGGCATTATCCTGGTTGGCCCTAAAAGCAGG
Source organism: Fringilla coelebs (assembly GCF_963513975.1). Lineage (NCBI taxonomy): Eukaryota > Metazoa > Chordata > Aves > Passeriformes > Fringillidae > Fringilla > Fringilla coelebs. The sequence continues at coordinate 2,994,778 of NC_140066.1, read as the reverse complement.
GAAGCAGCCAGAAGAGGCCTGATTACAGAGCAGCAGTTCTTTCTTCCCATCACTACAAAAGAATAGACAATAGAAACCAGGATCCAGTTTTAGCTGCAGTAATGCAATGCCCTCCTTCTGGTGGTCATGTCACATGGTGCCTGAGTAACTCCCATCCTTGTTTTGCCTGGAAAACCAGCCTTGGAGGGAGGGAGGGAGGGAGGGAGGGAGGGAGGGAGGGAGGGAGGGAAGGAGGGAGGAAGCAATGGCTTGGGCTGGGTGATGGTAGGATCAAGTGCCCAGCTGTGGGTGGACCTTGTCTCTGGCCACCTTTGGGACCTTCAACATCCGTGGAGACAGCAGTGGAGCTGGTGGGCTGTTGGTTTTTGGATCACCAGCTCTAGGAATGAGGGGTGGTTTGGCTGGAGCCTGAGGCACTGGAATAGGAACCCACAAAATCAGCTTTGTGCTTGTTCCTTGCTCTTGCCATGAGCTTCCCATCCATGGATGAGGGGGGATAAGGCATCAAAAAACATTGATTTAATTTTTTTTTCCCTCAAGGATAACTAACTTGATGGTTTTAAGGCAGTTTGGAAGCAGGATGGGGGATGTTCCCAGCTTATTTTGTGTTGCTTGGCTTCCCCAGGTTGGGTGATTTGTGTGGGATTTAAGAGGTGAGTGGGTGGTTGCTAAGGAGAAAGAGGAGCCCTCTGAGGCCCTCTTGTCATCCCCGTCATTGCAGAAGGTGCGGAGAAAATTCCAGTGGAGCTAATTTTTTTAAAGTAGCCACAGGTCACAGCTGCCTTGCTTTGTGCTCTGGCATTCCCAAAAAAGCTGGATGGGAAAGCAGTGCAGGGAAAAACCCACAGCAGAAACCTGACAGCTCTTTGTGCCCGGGACAAAGGGCTGGTTTGGAGTTACAGGGAAGAAAAGGAGCTGTGTTTGTGGAGGGAAAGGTGTTGTAAGATGGGTATTGAGACTTCGAGGAGCCAGATGAGGCCAGGATGAGAAAATACATTGTTGAGGATGATTGAGGATGCTGGCCCTGGGGAAATCTTTCACCAGCCTCCTGGTGCTGTGGATGCTGATTTTCCCACTTCTCTGCAGCTTCAAGCATGCAGGAGACAAACTGTGCCTGGACACCGGAGTGGCAGGAGGGGGGTGCCCACTGTCAGCTTCACAAGTGTGTGCTGGGGATGCCACCAAGCCCCAGAGCTGGGGCTGCTCCCAGACTTTGGGGGGTTTTTACCCCATTTCCCCCTCCTCACTCAGTCTGCAGTAAGGGGCACCTTTGATTACACCTTTTTTATGCCCAAGACTAATGGTTCAGGCTGAATATGTTATCAGAGCAGTGTCTGATCAGTTTTCTGCCTCGAAGCCCTGGGGAAGTGCTTGTTCAGGGCCACTGCAATAGATTTTCCTCCTCTTTCCCAGCTGCATAAAAACGGTGTGATTTTTTTAACTTACTCCTTAGCTGAGCATTATTACTTTAATCAGTGGGAAGAAAGATGCAGGGCCCAGCCAGTGTTGTCCACAAAAGCTTGCAATGCCTCTTTGTGCTTTCATAAACCCAGAAATGGTTGGCAGGACGTGCTGATAGGAAAGAATGAATCCCTGATTGCTCAGATGGGCTCGGACCATGGCAGGGAGGTGACAAGGGTGAAGCTGGTGGCTCGATCTTGGCTGTGGAGGTGATTGAGGGTGGTGGTGAAGAGGGTTTGATGTGGATGTGGAGCAGTGGGGGCACCAGGACACGTTGGAGGGGGATGCAGAGGCCCCAGGTGAAGTGTGGAAGACAGGAGGAGGTCCCACATGGAGTGGGATGCTGAGCATCCATGGAAGCAGCCTCATGTGCATTAATCCAGGAGCTGCCTGCAGCTCCCCTTTCAAGCTGTAATAGCCAGAGCTGGGAGAGTCAATCCATATCTATTTAAAGCACTTCAATAAATAAAGATACTAAATAAAATCACAGTGGCCCTGCACTCTCTCTGTGCTTCTAGGATTTCCCTTTCCCCTCCCCACGTTTGCTTCTGGATGCATCTGGAGGTGAGGGAAAGGAAGGGATGGGAAATGTCGGGAGTCTTGGCTTGTGTGGGTGACCTGCACCTCTCAGCTGTGGGTCTGGAGCCAGACACCAGCCTGGACAAATCAGGGAGATTGTGCCACCCAAATGAGGGACCATCACCCCAAATCAGGACCCAAATGAGGACAGGAGAGGTGGCACGTACATTTCCTCAGGGATGTTTGATTAAAGGCAGTTTTCCGTGTCCCGGTGGTCGCTGTTTTCTGTGGCAGGGAGGTGACAAGTGGGGAGCTGTCTTTGCAAGTCCTCTGTAATGGTAATGGAAGCGCAGGTTGGGTTTTTGTTGTTGTTGTTTGGGGTTTTTTTATTTCTCCCCCCCCACCTCCCGCTCCTCCCTTGCCGAGGACTAACCAGGGAACACTTGTTGGAGGATAAAATTAAAAAGCCCGTGGTGGTTTATTTTGAGGGCAGTGTGTTTGCTTTCACTTCATGCTGGAGGGAATTGCTCTGCTGCTGTCAGCAAATAAATAAAATAAGAGCTTTGTTTTAAATTAGACTTTCTTCTGGTAGCTAATTAGGCGAGCTGATACCTGCAGTTGCATTACCTAGGCACCGACTGTACCCAGCATATTTGAGGCATATGGCTGCTGTCGGCAGCTTCTAAACTTCATTAGCCCCTCATTATGATTTTTTAAAATATCCCCTTAATTAGCTGCGAATTCCCTGGGGCTCTGATGGCATCAGGAGTCCTTACAGGGATGAAGCTGGGGGGATGCTGTCCGGCACGGGGTACACGCTGCGATGCTTCCCAGCCACCGAGGGCAAACCTCTGGGTCCCTAATTGTGAAAACGAGCGCTGCGAGCTCTTTTTGGGTGTTTTAAGAGAATGCAGCCCTCATGCCGGGGGGGGAGCTGCGGGAGCGCCAGGCTGGAGCCGCGGCTCCTGTCCCACCTGGAGGGAGCTTGGCTGTGTCTCGCCTCCTCTCCTCGCCGCTGCTGTGGGCTGGCTGGAAGTTCCTGTCGGTCCTGTTGGTGATGGGGATGAGCCCCGGGCAGCTCCAGAGCCGGGGGCTGAGCAGAGCTCGCCGCCCTCCTCCTCCTCCTCTCCAGGGATGAAGGCTCTGAGGTCCCGTCCTACCGGAGGGACTGCGGGGGTCCCCAGGCTGAGCCCGGAGGGTTTGGGCTGGTTTGGGGACGGCTCACAGCTCTCACCCGGCACCTTTTGGGGCGAGTCCTTCCCTGAGAGGCTGCCCTGGCAGGGATGGAGCTGGGGGATGCTGTCCGTGCAACCACGGTGCGATGTTTCCCAGCCACCGAGGGCAAACTTCGGGGTCCCTCATTGTGAGAACGAGCGCTGCGAGCTCTTTTCGGCTGGAAGAGGACGGGGCTGTCCTTGCCCCGGCTCACGCCTGGGGCATTCCTAGCCGGGCTTTGCCTCTCTGGGGGAAATGAAGCAGAGTCATTACCCCCGGGGATAATTACCGGCCCTTACAGAGCCCTCCGAGCCCCGCGCACCCCTCGGGCTCCCCCCGGCCCTCCCCAGCTCCTGCTCGCTGTCGGCAGGGGCCAGGGGAGGGGGGTTCTTCCTCCCCCTCCTCCTCCTCCTGCCCCCATGCCGCATTCCTGCTCGGGAGGAGATAAGGATCCAGTCTGGCGCCGGGGTTTCAATGCGCTCCCTGATTATCGGCAGGCGCCGGGCAGAGCCCCCGGCAGCGATAAGTGGGGAAGGGGAGCTGGGAGGGGGCTGCCCTGCTCTGGGCACTCAAGCCCACTTAAAAGGTTTTCCCTTTATTTTCCTTTTTTTCCTTTCTTTTCTTTTTTACCTGTGCACCCAGGGCTGCTGGGGCCTCACAGGCTGGGCTTGTGTGAGGATGGAGGGGGATGAGGGAAAGCTGTCCCAAGCTCGGCAGCTGGGTTCACAGAATCACTGAAGGGTTTGGGTCAGAAGGGAACTTAAAGCTTAAAGACCATGAGCAGGGACACCTTCCCCTATCACAGCTGGCTCCAAGCCCCATCCAACCTGCTCTTGGGCACTTCCAGGGATCCAGGGGGAGCCACAGCTTCTCTGGGCACCCTGCCCACCCTACAGGGAAGCATTTCTCCCTAATACCCAATCTAACCCAGCTCTCTGGCAGTGGGAAGACACTTCCCGTTGTCCTGTTCCTCCAGACCCTTGTCCAAAATCTCTCTCCAGCTCTCCTGGAGCCCCTTTAGACGCTGGAAGAGACTCTGAGCTCTCCTGGAGCCCCTTTAGACACTGGAAGGAGCTCTGAGCACTCCCAAAGCCCCTTTAGACACTGGAAGGGGCTCTGAGCTCTCCTGGAGCCCCTTTAGACACTGGAAGGAGCTCTGAGCTCTCCCTGGAACCCCTTTAGACACTGGAAGGAGCTCTGAGCACTCCCAAAGCCCCTTTAGACACTGGAAGGAGCTCTGAGCACTCCCAAAGCCCCTTTAGACACTGGAAGGGGCTCTGAGCTCTCCTGGAGCCCCTTTAGACACTGGCAGAGGCTCTGAGCTCTCCCTGGAGCCTTCTCCTCTCCAGGTGACCCCCCAGCTCTCCCAGCCTGGCTCCTTGCAGAGGCTCTCCAGCCCTTGGAGCACCTCCTTGGCCTCCTCTGGACCGGCTCCAGCAGCTCCAGATCCTCCTTGTGCTGGAGGCTCCAGAGCTGGACACAGCTCTGCAGCTTGGGAAAGCCATCAGAGGTGATGGAGCCCCAGCATTTGGGCACAGAGATGTCACCACCAAGCACATGGGGGTGCTTCTTTCCTCCCTGGGAGGGGGGACATGCATGTCCAAAGTCACCTGCAGCAGGCACTGTGTCCATGGGACGCTGTCCCTTCCCCTTCCAGATGTTGCATTGCACATCTGGGCCTCCCACCTTCCCCACCAGACCCTTGCAGCTCTTCAGCCAAGGTCCCTTCTGGGTTTTAGGGGCTCAGGGCAGGGTCTTTATCAGCTGGGTGAGCCCAGGGACACAAGCTCTTATCATGTGGGTGTCAGGGCTGTGGCATCTCTGTCTGTGTGCAATTAAACCCCATGTGTCTCCTCTCTGCCAAGGAATCTGGAGGCAAGGAAGAGCCTTATCTTCCTGCTGGTGGCTGGAATGCTCTTGCAGCCCAAAGGCATTTCTCTGCTGTGCTAATGCTGGGGATAAAAAAAAAAAAAACAAAACACCAAAAACCCCCCACAAACCCAGGGAGTTTTGCCCTCTCTGTTCACTCTTCAGCTTATAAATAACAGTGCAGCATCCCGGGGAAGGGTGGTGGGGTTTGGGTTTTTTTTTTTCCTAAAGTTTTTTTTTTCCTTAAGTTTTTTTCCTCCTCTAAGTGTAACTCTGGGCTGATATCCCAGGAATGTGATCCCTGGTGCTTGTAAAAACCCAGCTTCTGGCCTCCTCCTTCCTTCCCAGGCATTAAAGAGCCAGGCCTTGGGGGGATGAACTGGTGGGATCTCACATCCACTGGGATACTCCACAACACATGGGGCCTCTGGTTTCCGGTGTGAGCTCTCTGAACCTTCCTGCATTAATATTTGATGCTTTTCCTCGGGGTGAACATTAACAAGAAGTGAGCACCACTGAAAAAAAAAGTGCCTTTTTTTTTGTTTTAGTGGAGGGGAGAGAGAAAGAAGGAGGGGAGAAAAAGCTGAAATGCAATCGTTTTTTATGGCTTTCCGGAAGGGCTTGGATGTGGCTTGGACAGCATCGGGTCAGGAGCAGAAGGAGCAGATAGGCCCAGATCCTCCCTGCCTACTTGCATCTTTCCCTTTCAGGTCGTAAATATAAAACCACTACTTGAAAAACAAAAAGCTCGTTAAGCTGTCAGCGGGCTCCCTCTTGGAGGGTCGTAAATGTGTCTCTGAGCAGTGGCTTTTGTTCCTGTCATGGCTGGGCTCAGGGGCTGGGGCTGCTGGTGGTGACTCTGACCCCACAACATCCCACTGCCACGGATTTGGGGCTCCCCATCCTTTCTTGGTCTTCCTTGTGGACCTCGAGGTATGTAGGTGCTCCAGTGGAGCAGGATTGTGTGAAAAACGCCAATCACTTGTTTTTAGAATTTTAAAAGTTTAACAGTAATAAAATGGTTATAAAAATAGGAATGGAATTAGAGTGATAATAATTTGGACAATTTGGATTAAGACAATATGAGACAACAAAAACAAAGAGTTACAGACAGTCCAGGTGCCTCTTTCTGGGCAAAATAAGCCCAAAAAAGACCCCAGGTTAACAGAGGATTAACCCTTAAAAGCAGCAGCCTGTTGCACATTCCTACAGCTCATCCATGATGCATCAATTCCATTCACACACAGGATTCTGTCTGGGCAGTGTCAGCTTCTTCCTCTGAATCCTGGCAGCATCTTCAGGGCTGAGTGAGGCAGGAAGAACTCAATAATGGAGCAATAAATTCTCTTTCTCTGAAAGATTTGGGTGTCCTGTGGCTGCTATCACGCTGTTAGTCCTTTCTTTAAAAAAAATATCTTCCATAGCAGTTTCCATTTTAACATTATGTTATAACCTAAAACTATTTAGCACACTACCTAAGAGAATTAACACAGCATAACTTTCTAATACAACACATATAATATTCCTTTGAATATTTGCAAAAAGCCAATCATAAAATACACATTTTTCACAATTGGAAAGATGGGTGCTGATGTCTCTCCAAACACCTCGATGGGTGAGGGTCTTTAGGAGAAATGGGTGCTGATGTCTGCAAAATGGGGTTTATGTTTGTGCCTTACAGAACTCAGTTTGAACTCCTGAACTGTAGGGTGATAGGCAAATGGGTCTGCAAAGGCTCTTGCAGAAGGCAGACAGCCTGAACTTCAGAACTTTGGGGGAAAATGACATGTTGGAGGGGGAAAACGTGTGGTGGGACCTTCCTTGTACCTCAGCCAGCAGGGAAAGGAAGATGCAGCATGGGGCTGGGAGAAATCTCTGAGCACTGTTGGGTGGTGGAGTCCCCATCCCTGCCGGTGTCCAAGGACACGGCTGCTCTGGGTGACACGGTGAGGACATGTCACAGGTCAGACTCAATGGTTTTGGAGGTCTTTTCTGGCTGAAATGATTCTGTGAGTCTGCTCAGGGTTGTGCTGGCAGTGACAGCTGTCCCCTGGCAGGGGCAGGGGCTTGGAATTCTGCCTCTGTGTCACCTCAGTGATTTCAGCACAGACAGCTCAGCTCAGGCCACAAACAGCAGGAGGAGGTGATGGGGAGAGCATCCCGTTGCCTTCCCTGGGAGGTGCTCTGCAAAGGGGACTTGGTTGCTATTAGGACTGAACTAAACTCAGGTTATTTTGCTGTCTGCTGTGCTGGTGGGGTTTTCCCTTTGTCCCTGGATAGGCAAAACAACTTTGGGGATCCTTGCCATGCACTGGATGTGGGGACAGAGAGGGAGGAGATGCAGAGCTGGCACCGATGTGACCCACGAGTGCCAGGAGGCTGCCGGTGGGTGCAGGAGCCATCCATACATCCATCCATACTGTGAAAAGGATACCAGCATTCTGGGGCCTGTTGTGCTTCCAGAGGGAGGTTTTCCATGCTGAGAATAAGGACCCTCAGCCCTGTGATCTGGTTGTCATTTAGGGCCCCGATGTTTCTCCTACATTAACATCTAATTAGCAGCAGCTAAAAAACCCCCGCGCCTGAACTGCCTGAACCGGGAGGAGAAAAAAAAGGGTGAGGAATTAAAGATGCAAAAGACCTGTTAGATCATCTGGTCCTTCCTTTGGGATTGTTCCGGCGGTGTTTTGTCCAGTCTTGTTCAAAAAGTCTCCAGGGCCATTAGTGCTTCCCTCGGAGGGCTGTTTCATTGTGTACCGAGAGAAACCTTCATAAATGTAAAAGCTTTATACAATTGAGGTAAAAGAAACAGATTGAGTCATTGTATTGTTCTTTGTAATCAGCTTTGCTGTTCATTAATTTCCTCCCCAAAGCCTTATTTAGGCTGGGAATCTGAGAGAAAAAGCACGTGTGAGGGATGGTGGGAACAGGCTGCCTGGCTCCGGTGGGTTCCTGTGCACATCACCCTGCTCTCCCTGACAGCCTGGATGTGTTCAGACACTTCCAGGAGCCCTAGCTGCCCCTGGGCTGGGCCAAATTCAGCTGCAAAGATGGGGATAGCTTCATCCTGCAGTGGGGTCTGGCTCTTCTGGGCAGCTCCTGATGCTGGAGCTTTCTCGTGTAGCTGGTTTGCAGTGACAGCACAAAAAAAAAAAATAGGTTACAGGTGGGCATCAGCTGGTGCAGAAACGAGCAGAAAAGAGGAGGCACAACGCTCACCCTTGTGCTGCAGTGGCTCAGGGGTTTGGGAGCTGTGCCCTTGGCTGCAGGCTGTGCAGTGACACGGGATGGGACACGCAGCATGCCTCTCTGTCCCTGACACATCAGATGCTTTTTGCTGGTGGCGTGTTCTGGGTGAGGCTTCTTTAATTAGGTCTCCCTATCCTTCCGTGTCCCAGTGTGTGTGTTTGCTTTTTTAACCTTGCCAGCCTGCTGGATAATTTTTTCCTTTAATGTGCCTTGCTTGTTTCCCTTTCCAAACAGTGTCCTTCCTCCTCTGGTATTCCAGTGGAAGGTGTCCCTGCCCTTGGCAGGGGGGTGGAATGAGGTGATCTTTAAGGTCCCTTCCAAGCCAAACTGTTCTGTGATTATTTTCTTTCCTCCCTGTTTTTCTCCCATCCTCATCCCTAACGCTTCCCCAAATCCCCTGCATCGTGTCTGGGCTCTTCCAAGGGGAGATGCTCCACGCTCAGGCCAGCTGCCAGTGTGGCCCAAACAACGTGTCCTTGTCCTTCCTGTCCTTGTGGGACACCTCAGCAGTCCCACGTGCAATAAATGAGCAGCAGTGCCAGATGTTGTGCAGCCAGCTGCTGCTCCCTCTCCAGCGTGGTCCAGCCTTGGACCAGCTTTAATCCTCCCCACTGGAATACCCCAAGTGCTAATCCTGTGTTCTGCCAGAGGGAATGTTCTAGGGAGAGCTGAGGGTGCTTTGGGGTTCTCTGGTGAGCTGGTGGGATCCCAGCCTGTCTGAGGAGCTGAGGGATGCTGGAGTTTGGTGCAGCAGGGAAGGATCAGTGGCATTGCTCCAGGTGTCTGAGTGTGGCTGTTTGCATTTCCTGGCTGGAAATGCAGCTGGAATTGCACGGGGGAGACAGAAGTGATTCCTGCTGTCATCCACACCGCTCCTGAGCATCACTTGTCTTTCCATTACACCTTCCCTTGCTGCCTGAGGGCTCTGTGGGGTCTCTTGCAGCCCCCTTTCCGTGCTCCCAGAGCACCCTGCTGGCCGTGGGCGGGTGCAGAGGGAAGCTGTGGGGAATTCCCAGTGAGGAGTGCCGGGGGTTATCCTGCCAAGCCAGCTCTCCTCCCTCACAGCCCTGCAGGAGCCTTCCCAAGCATCAGGCCCTGCAACCTCCCCAGGCTCCCCAGCTCTGTGCATGGGGCAGTGCTGGGAGGCTCTTCCACAGGGCTTTTGGAGGGGGAAGAGCAGGAGATGAGAACCAGGAGGAAGAAAATACCTCCAGCCTCTCTGACTGCTCGGCAGCACCTCCTCTGTCCTGGGGAGGAGGATGTGGGGCATCTCCAGGGCTGGGAAAAGAGTGCCCTGGTGCCTGCTGGCCAGTCTGCCTTCCTCCTGCAGTGCTCAGAGCCCTGGAATAGAGTCCTAAAATTCTCAGGGCATCCTTTATTGCCCAGAACCTTTCTCAGGGCTGACCCGTGGTGCTCAGAGCCCTGGACCAGGGTGTCCTGCACTGCTCAGGGCACCCTTTATGCTCAAAGCCCTATTCAAGCCCTATTGAAATACCATTTCTGACTCCTTTTTTAACCTGATTCAAGTACAAACACATTTATTTCAAATGTTTTCACTTTCTTTTTTCTTTCTCAGGTGGCCTACACAGCTGTTTCACTCTCTGCATTTGCTTAGCCCTTAACCCTATTCAGGGGATGTTCTGCAATGCTGAGAGGGTGTCCTGAGATGCTCAGAGCCCTTTTTTGGGAGGGAGCCCTGCAATATTCAGAGCCCTAGATCAGGGATCAATATTGATCAGCCCTGGATCAATATTCCTGGCACTGTTTAGGGCATCTTTAATGCTCAGAGCCTTTCTCAGAGGTTCCTGTGGTGTTCAGGGCATGCTCAGAGCCCTGGACCAGAGAGTCCTGAAATCCTCAGGGCACCCTTTATGCTCAAAGCCCAATTCAGGGCATGTTCTGCAATGCTGAGAGGGTGTCCTGAGATGCTCAGAGCCCTTTTTTGGGAGGGAGCCCTGCAATATTCAGAGCCCTAGATCAGGGATCAATATTAATCAGCCCTGGGTCAATATTCCTTGCACTGTTTAGGGCATCCTTAATGCTCCTGTGGTATTCAGGGCATGCTCAGAGCCCTGGACCAGAGAGTCCTGAAATCCTCAGGGCACCCTTTATGCTCAAAGCCCTATTCAGGGCATGTTCTGCAATGCTGAGAGGGTGTCCTGAGATGCTCAGAGCCCTTTTTGGGAGCGAGCCCTGCAATATTCAGAGCCCTAGATCAGGGATCAATATTGATCAGCCCTGGATCAATATTCCTGGCACTGTTTAGGGCATCCTTAATGCTCCTGTGGTGCTCAGGGCATGCTCAGAGCCCTGGACCAGAGAGTCCTGAAATCCTCAGGGCATCCTTTATTGCCCAGAACCTTTCTCAGGTCTGACCTGTGATGCTCAGAGCCCTGGACCAGAGAGTCCTGAAATCCTCAGGGCACCCTTTATGCTCAAAGGCTTTTTCAGGGGATGTTCTACAATGCTGAGAGGGTGTCCTGAGATGCTCAGAGCCATTTTTAGGAGGGAGCCCTGCAATATTCAGAGCTCTGGATCATCTTGCGCTGTTCAGGGCACCCTTAATGCTCCGAGCTGTTCTCAGAGGTTCCTGTGGTGCTCAGGGGACACCCAGAGCCCTGTGCCAGGGTGTCCTGTGCTGCTTGGGGTGTCCATTTTCCCCTTTTGGAGCAGAGGTTGTGGGGCCCTGCCCTGGCTGGGAGCTGTGGGAGCAGGTACCCGGAGCTGTGCCGGCGGCCAGGCTCGCGGCGCAGCCGGGGCCAGATGTTTCCCAGATGTTACTCACTTCCTGTCTGGCCTCTCCACATTTAGCTTTTTATGTACTTGTTTGTTTTGGACTACAAACAAAATAAAAAGGGTTTTTATAACCCTGTTCCCGTGGGGCTGTGAGTTCAGGATATAATCTGGAGTCTATTCACTATTGTCTCGGTCCCCCCTTGCCCTCGGTGCCGTCCCTGGGCTCACACAGCCTCACGCTCTGCTTTTGTTAAAATCCTTTTTTTCCCACATGACAGCTTCCCTCCACAGACCATTTTTCTTTATTTTTTAATTTATTTTTTTAAATTTGTTTCCTTTTTTTTTTTTTTTTTAAATTTTTTTCCTTTCTTTTTTTCCCATTCCCCTTCCAGCTCCCAGGGGAGCTCTGGGAATATCGTTGGGCAGTTTGGCACGGAGGCTGGAGGAGGGAACACCACTTTTCTCAGCCCCTGTCACTGTGTTGTTAGGAGGGCTCTGTAGAATACCTGTGATGACACCCAGCATCCTGCTGGATTGCCTTTGTGAGGAATTTTAACCACTTTGCCTGGCTGAGGATGTTTGGAGAGTGAAACAGCCGTGTAGACCACCTGAAAAAGGAAAAAAGAAAGTGAAAACACATGAAATAAATGGGTTTATACTTGAATCAGGTTAAAAAAGGAGTCAGGAATGGTATTACAAAAGGGAATGCTGTCAGCTATGGGGTAGGGGAGGATGAAAAAATTATCTAAAAGTATTGTTTTGGCATGCCAGGAAGTTCTGGTAATCACTATAACGAAGCCATGGAGTTTTTCTCTCTGGAAAAGATGCGGATCAGAATCTGTCCTGCTCTGTGGGGTTGTTTGGTGGATGCTCCTCTCCTTGTCCCCCTGGATCTGGGGGCATCCACTGTAACACCAGCCTGACTCAAACAAAATGAACCTGGCAGCTTCCCTTCAAAATGTGTCTGTTCAGCTCTTTTTGCTCTCCTCACACTTCATTTATATTTTTTTTCTGCCTGTTGGGGTTAAGGCCCCTTTTCCTCTTTTCTTTCTCCTTCGCTCTTAATTGCCTGTTAAATAATTTAAATATTTAGGACTAAAGGGCTTCAATTATCCATTAATTTACATTAGTAATTTATATATCAGGCTGAATGGACACACTGTTAGTGTAATGGGTCCCTGTGGACTGGCAGGATGGGGGCTGCAGTGCATTTTCCTGGAAGCATGGATGTTTCCTTACACCTCCCAGCCTGGACATCAAGAGTGTGAGAGGGACCTCTGCTGTGGGGTCTGGGGTCCCATCTCCTTGGGATGGAGGTGTTTGAGTTTCAAAGGAGCATTTTTGGGTTTTTTCTTTCAGTTTTAACTGTGCCTGCAGGGGGTTGGATGGGAAGCAGATCCAGGCATGGGCTTAGCCTTGGAGCCCAGTGTCCCTGGCCAGTGACAGCTGGCTCTTCCCCCAGGACTGGGATGGGGCAGCACCTTTTTTTCTGAATTCAGAAAATGTCTGGGGCAGGATTTGGGGGTTTCCAAGTGCTTGTACACGTTTGGTTTGAACCCAAGCCAGCCAAGGGCTAGCTGGCAGTCCTGCTGACAAGTCGTTGCCAGTGGCATTGCCAGTCTGAGCAGGAATCCTGAGGATCCATCCCTGCGGGGGCTCAGGAATCAGGGGCAGTGTGAGAAACACCAATCACTCGTTTTTAAAAATTTAAAAGTTTGATAGTAATAAAATGGTTATAAAAATAGCAATATAATTAGGGTGATAATAATTTGGACAATTTGGATTAGGACAATATGAGACAACAAAAACAAAGAGTTACAGACAGTCCAGGTGCCTTTTCTGGGCAAAATAAGCCCAAAAAAGGACCCAGGTTAATAGAGGAATAATCCTTAAAAACAACAGCCTGTTGCACATTCATACAGCTCATCCATGATGCATCAATTCCATTCACACACAGGATTCTGGCTGGGCAGTGTCAGCTTCTTCCTCTGAACCCTGACGGCATCTTCAGGGCTGAGCAAGGCAGGAAGAACTCGATAATGGAGCAATAAATTCTCTTTCTCTGAAAGATTTGGGTGTCCTGTGGCTGCTATCTTGGTGCAAGTCCTTTCATTTAAGAAAAATACCTTCCATAGCATAGTTTCTATTTTAACATTATGTTATAACCTAAAACTATATTTAACACACTACTTAAGAAAATGAATGCAGCACAACTTTCTAACATAACACATACAACATTCCTTTGAATATTTGCGAAAAGCCAATCAGCAAACACGCGTTTTTCACAGGCTGCAGGGCAGGGCAGTGAGGCCATTCACGGATGGGGCTCCGGGGAGGAGGCAATGGGAGCCGAGCTGCCTGCCCGGGTCTGCCGGGCTGCGGCCCCGCCCGGGGCTCCCGGGCTCGCCCGGAGCAGAGGTCGCTCCATGACTCCCATTACCCGTGGTTACAGCAATTAGTGCCAATCGTTTATGGAAATGCAGCCGCTGCGGGACAGCCAGGGGGAAAGTACCAGGCTGGTGGGCACCGGGATTTTCCCTGTTTTTTCCATGACGTTCAGTGTGGGTGACCCTTTGCCCTTGCTCCCTTGAGAGCTTGTGGATCACCTGGAAGCCCTGGATGCTGCAGAGGGATGCCCAGGATGCTGGGGTGGGATGCCCAGGATTCTGTGGTGGGATGCTCAGGATTCTATGGTGGGATGCCCAGGATTCTGTGGAGGGATGCCCAGGATGCTGTGAGGGATGCCCAGGATGCTGCAGAGGGATGCTCAGGATGCTGCAGAGGGATGCCCAGGATGCTGTGGTGGGATGCTCAGGATGCTGTAGTGGGATGCCCAGGATGCTGCACAGGGATGGCCAGGATGCTGCAGAGGGATGCTCAGGATGCTGTAGTGGGATGCCCAGGATGCTGTACAGGGATGCCCAGGATTCTATGGTGGGATGCCCAGGATGCTGTGGTGGGATGCCCAGTGTCTCTGCCCTCAGAGGTGCCTCTGAGCCCTGCAGGAGCCATTCCACTGCTGTGCCAGGAGTGTCCTGCACCCACCAGAGCAATGCTCACCTTTTGGAGATGCTCAGCGTGTTTGTCACTGAATTCAACGTGCCAAACTTCATTTTACTTGTCAGCATTGTGTATTTTGAAGGTCGATTTTTATCAATCCCTCGGGGTCTTGTAGCAGCAGCAGAGGGAGAGGATGGTGTGGGAGGAAGTGTTGGCTTGTTGCAGCATCAGCATGGATGCTTCCAGGTGGAGTTCCACCTATACAGGGAGGCACAGACCCCCAAAATTGGGGCATTTCCAGCCTGGGCACCTCCAGCAGCAAGGGGTACCCATGCTGAGACAAAAAAGGTGCTTGTGGGAGTTTGGGCCACCTAGGAGTTTAGTTTGGTGCTGCACACCAGCAGGGGTGTGTGTGCCAGAGGACAAAAGGAGGAAAGAGAAGCTTGGTGGTGTGGGAGCACGGGCTCTGTCCAGAGAAGAAAAGGTGGAAATTCCCACTGGTGAGAAAGGAAGAAACCTGTGGTGACACAGGGTGCAGTGGGATTGAAATGCCAGAGAGGGGAGGAGGGTGCCAAACAACACTAGGAAGCTCCTGAAGGCTCCCCACCTCCCTGGAGTGGAGCCTGAGGGGAAAAGGCTTTGTTTTTTGGGGGGGTTTCCTTCCGTGCTCCCCAGAAAAACCCCCAAAGCTCATGGTTTTTGTCAAACCACGGCTTTTTTTCTCTGTGGTAAAGCAGGTGTGAGGTGCTGGGAGCCCAGCTGGCTGCAGGGTTTAGAGGGAAAGGAATCAAACTAATCAAAGTAATTGCTAAAATCCTTTTGCCACTGGCTGGGCACCTCTCTTTGTGCCAGGCTTGAGGTACCTGCCCCCATCCCACCTGCTCCTGGCTTCAGGGATCAAATCCTAGCCCAGAAAAGGGGATGGGGAAGCCTTGTCATCTAAGCTAGTCTCACTGGTGCTTTGGGGGCTTATTCTTTAATAAGGATATTGCTGAAAGAGGGGGGAGAGAGAGAAAAATCTTAATATTTGACATTCAGCATCAGCAGGGATTAATTTTTTTTTTCCTTAAATCTTTTTCTATCCCTGTTTCTCCCCCTCCCCCCATTTTTTTCCTTCTGTTTTCCTCCGCAGTAAAACGAGAAGGGAAGAAAAGGGCAGAGAAAGGACAACAAAAAGCAAAATATTTCCAGCCTCCATTTGTGGTGGCTATTGTGTTGTTGTTGGGTTGTTTTTTTTTTTATCATAGCAACAAATCTGAAAGATTAAGGGCAACTTTAAAGACTGTTTAATAAAGGGACCTTAATCAGCCTCTCCTGTGATGTTCCTCCCCCAGCTGAATTAATGGGGAATGTGAGGCACGGAGTGGACCTTTTCTCTGGTTGTTCTTTTTTAATGATTAAATAATAATAATAATAACAATAACAACAACAGGATGATTAAAGTGATTTCAAAGCAGGGCAGCGTTGCTGGCAGCGCCTCCCTGGGCTGAGCTGGAGGGCGGGAGGTGATGCTGGGGTGGCGCCGGTGGCACAGGGAGCCTCGGGAGCTGCGGGAGAGGGATGCTGCTCCCAGCCCACGCCTGCCACCGAGCGAGCTGCGGGAGAAGAGTGGGAAAAGCGTCGGGAAAAGTAGGGCAGCAGCTGGCGAGGGGCTGCGGAGAGAGAGAGAGGCTGGCTGGAGGCGGCGGGGAGCGTCCTTCCAGCCAGCCTTGGCTTCCCGGGAGGAGAGAGTGGGTGAGAGAAAGACAAAAAGGACGGGTGGAAAAAAAAAAAAACCCTCCCAAAACCAAACACAACCCTCCCCCCCAACTTTCTGTTCCTTTTGTACTGCTGTTCCCTTCTTTGCTGCCTCAACTTTTTTGCTTTACCTTGCCAGCACCTCAGCTTCCTTGGGGCGGGACGTGCTCAGCCGCCTCCTCTGGATTTTGGGATTGAAGCGCCACCACCCAGGGGTACCAAACCTTGTGAGCCACTTTTAGAAGGCCTGGCTGGGCTGTCCCTGGCTGGGCTGTCCCTGGCTGGGCTGTCCCCACCTCGATGGGGTGCTCAGAGGGTGAAAGCTGCTCCTTCCAGCCCGTGGTCCTGTAGGATGTGCATGCCCAAGGAGGGATGCCCGGTAGGCAGCAGAGCATCCCTCTCTTCCCGAGGAGCACGGGGAGGTTCACAGCCCTCACAGCTCACTGCTGCTGCTGCTTTAAAGTCACTTTTCGTGCCCAAAGTCGCCTCCAGCTTTGCACGTTCAGGGGAAAAAAGCGAACCCACCCATTGCAAAACAGCCTCCTGAAAGTTGCACTCTCAAGGGGAAGGCTGGGGAATTTACATTTTGAAATATGTATGTAATTTGGGTGAAGGGGAAATCTCTCTCTGTCTGCAAAACCCTGGACTTTCTTTCTCCCAGAGTTAGCATTTTCCAAACTGCAGCGTTCAGTTGAACAGGAGACCCTTTTAAATTTTATTTTATTTTATTTATTTTATTTGTGTTTTCCAAGGAGAGCTCGCAGCTTCCAGCTGGAGTTTGCTGCAGTTTGAAGGATAATTAATAATTCTTTGGACTTTCTGGCGTTAACCAGGGCAACAAGTCCCTGTTTGTTCCTTGTTTTCTTCTCCCTTCTCTCTTTTCTTGTTGAAATGATTATTCTTTTCACAACAGGAGCCCAGCACACGCCGTACATGTGAATAAACAGTGCGTTACCGCCTTCTCCGCTGCTGGGGCTTTCCTTTCATGGGCCAAAGCAAATAAATAAAAAGTTCATATAATTATTATATCCATTAAAAGCGACGTTGTAGCTCAGTAAACAGAACAAACTCGACAAGAGGACCGTGACAATGGAATTAAAATAGCACAAAGGGAAGTGTCTGTGCCCGTAACAAGAACCAGCGCTAGATGGAATTTGGAGATAGTTTTCCAACAAAACTGCTTCCCTGAAGGGAATGTATAAAACAGCACAAAAGAAGCCAGCACAATAGAGTGGAACAGGGATTTGCTGCATAATTCCTCCTCCTTTTTTTTCCTCCTTTCTTTCTTTCTTTTTTTTTTTTTTTTGATTTGAATTCACTCTGTTTTCCGTGGGTATTTACGGGGATCCGCGCAGCTCGCGGCGCCGCTAAAAGCAGAAATCAGGAACAATTTACTCCAATCTGCCTGTGTCGTGTTGTAAATCCATTTAATGAAAAATGAAGAGATTTTTACCATAAGGGATCTCAGCTGTTTACACTTCTCAGGAGGCTTCGCCTTTGATTATCATAATCATAAAGATAAACAAAAGAGTAGTGGCTCCATAAATACTCCAGTGTAATGCATAACCAACAAGATAAATCTCTCTCTTTCCTGCTCCCACGATGGGAGGTGCTGCCAGAGCCTGAGTGTTTCTCCCCTGGGGGCTGGGGATGCTTGGAATTTGGGTTGGACTCTTAGCTGAGGCTGGCAGGGGCACAGGGATGCAGTGGTGGGATGTGTAGGGATGCTGTGGTGGGATGCCCAGGATGCTGCAGTGGGATGTGTAGGGATGCAGTGGTGGGATGTGTAGGGATGCAGTGGTGGGATGTGTAGGGATGCAGTAGTGGGATGTGTAGGGATGCAGTAGTGGGATGTGTAGGGATGCTGTGGTGGGATGCCCAGGATGCTGCAGTGGGATGTGTAGGGATGCAGTGGTGGGATGTGTAGGGATGCAGTAGTGGGATGTGTAGGAATGCAGTGGTGGGATGTGTAGGGATGCTGTGGTGGGATGTGTAGGGATGCAGTGGTGGGATGCCCAGGATGCTGCAGTGGGATGTGTAGGGATGCAGTGGTGGGATGTGTAGGGATGCAGTGGTGGGATGCCCAGGATGCTGCAGTGGGATGTGTAGGGATGCAGTGGTGGGATGTGTAGGGATTCAGTGGTGGGATGTGTAGGGATGCTGCAGTGGGATGTGTAGGGATGCTGCAGTGGGATGTGTAGGGATGCAGTGGTGGGATGTGTAGGGATGCTGTGGTGGGATGTGTAGGGATGCAGTGGTGGGATGTGTAGGGATGCTGCAGTGGGATGTGTAGGGATGCAGTGGTGGGATGTGTAGGGATGCTGCGGTGGGATGTGTAGGGATGCAGTGGTGGGATGTGTAGGGATGCAGTGGTGGGATGCCCAGGATGCTGCAGTGGGATGTGTAGGGATGCAGTGGTGGGATGTGTAGGGATGCAGTGGTGGGATGTGTAGGGATGCTGCGGTGGGATGTGTAGGGATGCAGTGGTGGGATGTGTAGGGATGCAGTGGTGGGATGTGTAGGGATGCAGTGGTGGGATGTGTAGGGATGCTGCGGTGGGATGTGTAGGGATGCAGTGGTGGGATGTGTAGGGATGCTGTGGTGGGATGTGTAGGGATGCAGTGGTGGGATGTGTAGGGATGCTGTGGTGGGATGTGTAGGGATGCTGCAGTGGGATGTGTAGGGATGCAGTGGTGGGATGTGTAGGGATGCTGCAGTGGGATGTGTAGGCATGCAGTGGTGGGATGTGTAGGCATGCAGTGGTGGGATGTGTAGGGATGCAGTGGTGGGATGCCCAGGATGCTGAGGTTGGATGCCCAGGATGCTGAGATTGGATCCCCAGGATGCTGCAGTGGGATGTGTAGGGATGCTGAGGTTGGATGCCCAGGATGCTGCAGTGGGATGTGTAGGGATGCTGCAGTAGGATGCCCAGGATGCTGAGGTTGGATGCCCCATGTGAGGTCATCCTGCCTTAGTTTACCTCTCAGGCTGCTTTGCAAAAACCTGACCTGAGGATTTAGCTAAAAAGCCGATTTGTTTCTATATTTATTGATATAAGTGAGGTGGGTTTTGATCAACGAGGCTGTTGCATGCAGAAATATCTGTGGGGCTGCCCAGCTCCTCCTTCCCACCCTTTTCTCAGCACAGACTTTGCTTTCTTTATTCCTTTCCCTGTCCCCATCCAGTCCTGGTTTAATAAAGGTATGCAGCCAGGGAGGCCAGCTGCAGGCTCTTCCTTTAGCTGGGAGAGGAGGAATCTGCTTTTTTTTTTATTTTTTTCCCTCCAAGGGTGTAATTAGGGCTGGCTGGGTGCACCCCCTCATTACCCAGGCTGGGGAGGAATGCTCTCTAATTATAAAGTTTGCCTGTCGCCGGGCAGGAGGGACAGGAGGGACTTGTAACCCGCTGGGAAATGCCTGTCTGTCCTGGGAAATGCCTGTCTGTCCCTCCCTTTCAGGCTGGGTGGGCTCTGGGAGGAGCTGGAGGCCCTGGGATGGAGGGATGGGGCTGGATGGTGCCAGGTTTGGCAGGAAGGGACTGTGAAGCTGCTGGAAGAGGGCAGCCAGTGTAGGAAAAGGAGCAAATTGTCAGGCAGAGATGCTTGGGGGAAAGGTTAAGTGGTTCTTTCCAGGTTTAATAAGAGTTAAACATTAATAACAGTGGTGAGAATGGAGAGGCCAGACAGCAGATTCCAGCTGCTTTTCCTGGCTGGTGGGAGCAGGAGGGGGTGGGCTCCAGTTTTTGGGGGGGGCAGAGAGGTAGAACAACACCTTCTGCACACCCCTGGACACAGCAGCACCCTGGGGGCTGGGATTCTGTGCAGCCTGGGGGTGGTCACCCCACAAGCACAGCATCTCCCCATGGGTTTTTCAGCTCAAAATCCAGGCTGGAGGTGGGGTAGGCTCATGGAATGTGTTGGGTGTGAAGGGACCTTGAGAGATTGTGTGCTTCCAACCCCCACAGTGGGCAGGGACACCTTCCACCAGAGCAGGGGGCTCCAAGCTCCATCCAGCCTGGCCTGGCACTTCCAGGGATGGGGCAGCCACGGCTTCTGCAGGCAGCCTCACCTCCCTCACAAGGAAGAACAACTTCCAGAAATTTCCCCTCTCCCTTTGAACCCGAATGAACCCGGCTGCTGGGTACCACTGGTTTTCCTGAAGGTTCCACCCTCAGCTTTGTGGCTTCTGCTGGCAGCTTGGGGCTGTCCCCTCCCGGGAGGGAGAGGTTAATGAGCCACACTGAGTTAATGAGGCTGGGGGTTACATCAGCCAGCTGCAGCCCTGGGGACCTGTTCCATTCCCTGCATCTCACACTCCCAGTCAGCGCTTCCCAGCCTGTGTCTGAGCAATCCCAGGCTGCTGGAGGCACAGGGGTTCCTGGGCTCTGTGTCAAGAGGCAGCAGGGCTGGATGTGGGTGCCTTCAGATCTCCCAAACCCATGCTCAGTTCCAGCCTGCATCTTGGGTTGTCCTCTCTCAGAACTCAGGACATCCCTCTGGCTGTCCTGGACTGCCAGGGGGCTCAGAGACCCTGGCACAGAGCCCACAATGTCTGTGGTTTTGATTTTGACCCATGGAGCAAGTCACCAACCTTAGATGGAGATCTGCAAGGCACAACAGTTTAAGTAGAATGATGGCAAAATTATCACGGGGTGAAAAATAGATTTTGGGGGTTTTTAGAATGGGGGTTCAGATGGAGGGATCTGGGTGTGTCCAGCCTTTCTCCTTCTTCTTCTTGGCCTCCACCTTCTGCTGTGATGTTGGCACTTTTAGAGCAGAAGCTCACTGTCTAACATAGGTGATGGTATGGGGAAGTAATTGTAAATAATGTACACGTCGTTTTTAGTATAAAAATTAACACCACCCTGGGGGCAGGCAGAGTGCCTCTCACTGTCTTGCTGAGCAGACCTCAGCAGGCCAGAGAAAGAATTTTATAGATAAGATACAATAAACAACCTTGAGAATGAGAACTGAAGGGCTCTGACTCCTCTTTCGAGTGCTGGGCTGGGAAAAAGAGACTTTCTAAAATATCTCGGGGTCACTCTGATGCTCAGGGTGCTTTTAGGAGGGGAAGTTTGGGGGTGTGTTCCCACTGGACACAAAGTTGTCCCAATGGCAGCCTGGGATGGGAAGCCCATGGGAATAGGACAGGACTGGACTGGTGATGGCAGTTCCCCCTGAGCTCAGGGATGGGCTGGAATGGGCTGGAATGTGTCCCTGCAGGGCTGGCAGCAGGGATGCCCTCAGCCAGGCAGGGATTCTGGAATGGCAGGGAGCCATGCCATGGCTCCAGTGTCAAAATTTGCTGGAGTTGTAATGGCAACAGCACTAATCTCTAAATGAGCCTGTTCACACATTCTCCCTGGAGGCGAGGGAGGGGGGATCTGGGAAGGGGGGACAGCCCCAGCCCAGCCTTCCAGACACCTCCTGGAGCCCAGCTGGTAGCTGGAGCATCCCCTCCATCTCTGTCTCTGGAGCCAGAGCCATTCCCATTCCCATCCCTGCTGGAGGATTGGGAAGGAAGGCACATGACTCCTCCTGTGGTGCTGCAGATAAGCTGTCATGTATTTTTTCATTTCTCCAGGAGGATTTTAACCCACCTGGCAGGTTTAACTCTTCCCTGCCAGGCCTTCCCAGGAGCCAGCACCTGCCCTGAGGCAGGCAGGGACGTGGGGAGGTGGAGGCAGAAGGGGTTAAGTGTCCACAGCCACCGAGATTTAGCCGGAGAAACCCAGGCATCCCAGCCTAATCCCTGCATCCTTCCATCCCATCCCTGCCTGCCTGGGACCGGCAGCGGGGAGGGCTGGATGTGGGTGATGGGCAGCCACTAATGCTCCTGTAATCTTCCAAATATTTGGAGGGATAACAATTGCAGGAGAGAGGATTTTAACGCTTGCCTGAGGAGGTTTGCTTGGCCATTGCTGCAGGGGGAGTTGCTTCCCGGGCTTGCCATCCTCAGTGCAGCGTGTGTGGGGTGATGGAGGGGGGTTAAGGCTGGATCCCACCCCGGTGCTGCTCCATTTGGGGGGTCCGGTGGGTTTGGGGTCGTGGGTCTTGACGGGCCAACATCTGTAAATCACCCCGCAGGGAACAGATGCTGCAGATAATCCAGCTCAGACCCAGCAGATTAAAATGTGTGATGAGGGATGGGGAGAGGAAAAGAAGTGCCTGTTCCCCTCCTCCCTTTTCCTCTCGTTGCTCCTGCTACACTCATCCCCGAGGCTTCAGGATTTGGTCCCGTGGGTTGAAGCTGGGAGCTGCCCCCTCTTTTTTTTTTGTCTCTCCCTGCCCACAAAGAGCTCCAGACACCCCGGAACACCGTGCCCCAAGTCGTGTGAGATTGTGGGATGGTGACAGCCTGGGATTTCCAAAAAAAAAACCCAAAACAAACCCCAGAAGAGATCTGGGAAGCAGGCACCCACCTCCAGCAGGAAGGAGGGAAGCCAGCAGATGGGAACCCCCTGCAGACGTCTGCCGGGGAGATGATTACAGGCAGCGCAGCGCGCTCTCAAATATTTATTAGTTTGTCACTGCTGGGAGTTTCATTGCTGCTGTGATGGCAGGACTGGAAATCCCGGCTGTGCAGGGCTCCTTTCCTGCTTTCCCATGCTAAAGCATCTCCCCTGCCTGCTGCTCCTGTGGGTCACTGGGCCACAGTGTCACCTGCGGTGGCACCGCAGCCGCGGTGGCCTCTGCGGAGTCACACCCCTGGGAATTAGAATTGCCTTTTTTGGGGGGCTGTTCTGCAGTTGTGCACTCAGGGCAACAGCACAAGCAGCGTGTTCCTCCCCCCAGTGGCTGCGTGTGGATTTTTTTGGGGGGCCCCCCGTGAGTGTCGGCAGAGCGAGAGGTTTCCCATGCGGCGGGTGGCAGCGGGGATGAAAGGCTGGCTTGATGGCTTGTGATAAATGTGCCCAGCGTGGTTCTCCTCCCTTTTCTCATCCAAAGTCCCCCTTGTTCCTGTGCCTTAATTCCTCCCCAGTGTGTTTAAATAGCAGTGAGGGTTTCATGCTGGAGGAAAACGCCCTGCCCAGCTGCAAATGCTTTTTTTCCCAGCTAATTTCTGAATGGAAAAATTACCCTCCCCCTTGAATTGCTCTCATCCATGAGTCTGGGGAATCTGTGGGGTTGGGGCTCCGTGGCATGGCCCCAGTTGTTAGTCTGCCATGTAGAACCCATCATCCTTTTCCCCTGTCTCCTGTTAGAGCTGCTTTTTTGGCCCCAGATCTTTCTTGGAGAGAAACAAAAATCTCTCAGCTGTCGTGAGTTTGCAGGATTTTAACCTTCCCAACATGCTCCTGGCTTAAAAGTTTCAGGTGTTTTGGGTTCAGACCTTAAACCCAGTGGCTTTTGTAGCCACCAAAAGCAGATGTTGGATCTGGCTGGTGACACCATCCTATTCCCCTGCCTTCATCCCCAAAGTCACTGTGCCCATGTGGAGAAGAACCTTGAATTCTTATTTGGGCAGAGCCCTTCTTGCAGCAGGGTCTGGATGGGATTTTGGGTGCCACCAGGGGTGTCTCAGCCCCAAACATTGTCCTGGGGGCCCAAGTGGCTGCGCTGCAGCCTTCACCCTTCCCGTGCAGATGATGCTGGTGAGTCACAAATCCGGATTTTCATCCCCATCCGGCCGTGACTCATCCCCTCCCAGCTCCTCTTGGATGACCTAAAGTCTTGTTCAGCATCACCAAAGTGGTGATGAGGTGGGAGAAAACATATCCTCGGTTTTGGCTCTTGGAGAAGGATCTCTCCTTCTTGCCTGTGGTTTTGGAGCAGGACCACGAGCACTTTGGGGTGTCAACTCCACAGGGGAAGATCCTTCCAAAAACTGGCTCTGGGGGATACCTGTGCCCATTCCCAGCTGCCAAGCCCAGGTCTGACTTTGCCACGGGGAGCATCATATCAGGGAGGTTTGCACACAAGCCCATGAGTGAAGTTTTGTTGGCTGCCTCTGCTGCCAGTTCGATTATCTCCTGCCAGCCCCCTTTGCCAGGGAATTTAGAGCCGTGGTTTTTGAAATTAACAAAAAAAACCAGCAGAAAACCGACAGAACGACAACCCAGTGGATGAAAAATTGATTAGCAGGTTAAAAAAAGGGATATTTGCTGCTGTGACAGGTGAAAGGCTGCTCAGCAGGAGAGGGGAGCAGGAGCAGCAGCCTGAGGTGGTCACAGGGAGCAGTGTGGGATTTTGTTTCCTAAATCTTGGAAACAAAAAGGGTGGGGGTCACACACCTTGGCATTCCCTGTCTCCCTGCCTGCTACGAGGCCTGGGAAAATTGCAGGTCTGCAAATGAGGTGGGGAAGGAAATAAGCAGCAGCAGAGAGGTGGGGAAGAGCCAACCAGAGAGAAAGAGAGAAATTAGCCCAGAGTTTAATTCATTGTTTCCAAAAGAGCAGTTAATGGATTATGACAAATGTCCTACTGCTCTCCCTTAGTGCTGTGTTAAATGGAAATGGAAAGTCAATTTTCCTAAATGGATTTTAAACGACTGACCTCGTGCTTTTTTTTTTTTTTTTTTTTTTTTTTCCCTCACTGATTTTTGCTCAGGAGGAAGCCTGGTCATCTTGTTTTCTTGGTGCATCTGATTATATTTTTTTTTTCCTCTTCTTCCTCCTCCTCACAGCTTGGGATTCTGATTCTTTCCCTGCAGTGCTGCTCCTTGCCAAGGGTGATGAGGGGAGTGGGCTCTGGAGATGTTATCGTGGGGCTGGGGATATTTACTTGTTTTTTTTACTGGTATTTCCTGCACGCTGCAGTGCCTGGAGTTGAGAATCACAGCTCTGGCTGGGAGAAGAGAGGAGGAGGAAAAGCTCATAACTCCTTTGAGTGTAAAGAAAAGCCTGGAGATGTGACCTGACTGCTAGTGAGATTCCCAGGAACAACAGGTTAAGCAGCAGCATCCCTGTGCACCTGTGTGGGGGTTTTTATTACTCCTGTGATATTTGGGGTTGATTTTAATGGGATGGAAACGGGTGTCCTGCAGATGATGCTCAGCTTCAGTCAGAGCATCTTCCCAAGCTGCTGCTGGGAGTGAGGCATCCTAGGGCTCCCATTCCTAAGGGAGCACTGACCTGCTCATCCCTTTCCAAGATTTTTCTTGGCCTGGCCTGAACAGACACGACCTCCAGTTGGTTTTGCATTTAGATGGCTTTTGAAAGCAAACAAGCAGGAATATGGAGCTCCCCAGGGCAAAGCCCCCTGTTTCCTGGGATAGTGGGAATCCTGGTGGCACCTTTGGGTGATGTTCTCTGGAGGTGCCTGGGCTGGAAGCCATTGCTCACCTGTGGCATGATGCTGAAATCCAAGTGCTGGCGGGGGGTCAGATCCCAAATGCAGCTCCACTGAAGGTGTGGATGGCTGAGATTTGTCCCAGGAATATGGTCAGCATTCCCAGGACAAGCCCTGCCAGCATTTTGCTCGGAGCATGCCCATGCATTCCTCAGAGGAGGAGGTGTGGGGTGGGGGACACCACCCCCTCTGCAGCCTCTCTGTGTCCCCATCACTACCCATAGACCTGGATTTGTTTTCCTTTCCCTTGCAGTCTCCTCTGGTGGGATCACCTAGGCTTTGGGCTTGGGCTATAGGGGGACCTATAGTTGGGGACCTAGCAATCAGGTGACACAGGATTGATCCCACAGCTCTGTAGGATCAATTGCACAGAATCAAAGGGTTGGGTTGGAGGAGACCTCCAAGACCATCGAGTCCAACCCAGCCCCAACACCTCAACTCAACCTTGGCACCGAGCGCCACATCCAGGCTTTGTTAAACACACCCAGGGATGGTGACTCCACCACCTCCCTGGGCAGAACATTCCAGAACTTTATCACCCTTTCTGTAAAAAACTTATTCCTAATATCCAACCTATATTTCCTGAGATTGTGTCCTCTGGTTCTGTCAGAGCTGCTTTGCTGTTTTGCCTTTCCCACCCACCCTCACCTGCCGCTGCCGCCCGTGTGTGCAGGGCAGGGAGGGAGCAGCGGGCAGGGGGCCATGGGGCAGCTGCTGAGGCTCTGTTTGTGTGCCAGCAGGGCTGGAGTACAGCGACGTGCTGCCCGAGTCGTTCCCGTCGGCGCCGGCCGAGACGCTGCCGCACTTCCTGCGCGAGCCGCAGGACGCCTACATCGTCAAGAACAAGCCCGTGGAGCTGGTGTGCCGCGCCAACCCCGCCACGCAGATCTACTTCAAGTGCAACGGGGAGTGGGTCAACCAGAACGACCACGTCACCAAGGAGAGCCTGGACGAGGTCACTGGTGAGCAAAGCCCTCCTTGTCTCGCTGCTCTCCAAGCCCTT
Organism: Fringilla coelebs; assembly: GCF_963513975.1. Taxonomy (NCBI): domain Eukaryota; kingdom Metazoa; phylum Chordata; class Aves; order Passeriformes; family Fringillidae; genus Fringilla; species Fringilla coelebs. The sequence continues at coordinate 2,968,700 of NC_140066.1, read as the reverse complement.
TGCCCTCTTGCCGCGTCTGCGCTTGTTGGGTTTGCCGGCAAGAGAAGGAATGAGGGAATCTGACTCCCATGTTCTCAGAAGGCTAATTTACTATTTTGAAATATTATAATATAGAAAAGAATACCATGCTAAAGAATGCAGAAAGGATACAGACAGAAGGCTACAAAGATAATAATGAAAACTCGTGACTCTCTCTTCCAGAGTCCCGACTCAGCTGGCTTTGTTTGGTCATTAACTAAAAACAATTCGCATGAAACCAATCAAACAACCACCTGTTGGTAAACAATCTCCAAACCACATTCCAAAGCAGCAAAACACAGGAGAAGCAAATCAGATAATTATTGTTTTCATTCTTCTCTGAGGCTTCTCAGCTTCCCAGGAGGAGAAATCCTGGTGAAGGGACTTTTCCAGAAAATATGACAGTGCCACACACTGTTGGTGGTTCTCCTCCAGGCAGCCATTGTGGCAGCAGGGAGCAGGCACAGACTTTCCCAGAAAAATCCTGGGAAGCTGGGTAGAAGCTGAGGGAAACTTAGAAGAAGAGAATTCAAACAATTATTATTTCTCTTTCTGTAACCATTGTTTGCTAGAGTGTGCTCCTGATAGCTCACCAACAGTGTGAGAGTGTGGTATTTGCAGGTAACCCCAATGAGAGGAGGAATTGATGAATCTGATTCTCAGAAGGCTAATTTATTATTTTATGATACTATATTATATAAAAGAATACTGTACTAAAACTCTGCTAAAGAATAGAGAAAGGATACAGGCAGAAGGTTTAACAAGATGCTAATTAAAAACTCGTGACCCTTCCAGAGTCCTGACACAGCTGGCCGTGATTTGTCATTAAGTAAAAACAATTCCCATGTTGGATAAACAATCTCCAAGCCACATTCCAAAGCAGCAAAGCACAGGAGAAGCAAATGACATAATATTATTTTCATTTTTCTCTGAGGCTGCTCAGTGTCCCAGGAGAAGAAATCCTGGCAAAGGGATTTTTCAGAAAATACAGCTGTGACATGAGAGGTTTTGACTTTAGGACCAATCAGGTCTTAGATCCACCACTGTTCCTATAAGAACTGTAGATTTCTAATAATAAGGTGTCTTTTCATCCCCTCTGGATAATAAAGTCAGTACGAATCATGACCAGACTGGGAACTTCCTACACACACCATGTTGGTGCTGTGGTCACCACTCCCCCCCCAGAAGCTTGGGGAAGTCACCCTGCCTGATTTCACTCCTACCCTTGTGCAGGACTTGGGGTTCTTACAAGGGATTTTGAAGGCAGCATGTTTAAATCTGATTAAAAAGAAAAAAAAAAAAGAAAAGGGGCTGCTTTTCTACAAAAATGCTTAATCAACATGTAGGAGTCATTGCCAGGAGGGGTGGCAAAGGCTGGCAGCTTATGCAGAGGGATTAAGTGTTTAATGGGTAATGAGAGCAATTGCAGGTAGGATTTGAAATGCCTGTTGATGGCAAATGAGCTCTTTTCTGCCTCAGAGGATAAATCAGCCTCTGGCTGCCTGGAACGGGGTGAGAAGGTGGGTTAGGTATTTTAGGGGGGGGTTACTCCGTGAGATTGGGCTCTGCAGAGCTGCTCAGTCCATGCCTTGAAACATCCTGGCGTGACAACAAGATTTGTGGGGTTGGATGTATCATGTAAAGAAGAATATTTGCTAAAATTGGGAGGCTTTAGCTCGGCACCCACCTTTTCTGCACTGGTTTTGGTACCTGGGGCTGATCAGGAGTGGAGGAAAAAAGTCACATTTCCCCTGTAACATCTGTCCTCTGCTAATCCCTGCAAGTGTGGCGTCCTGAGGGATTTAAATCAAGGCAGCCTTTTGAACTGCAGTGGTGCTGGCCTTGGAAGGCAGGCTGGGCTTAGAGGAGAGACTTCACCAGCCTGGAGGAGCCACCAGTATTTTGACAGAATCTCCTCTTGTCCCTGTGATTTTTCCCACCCTTGCCCTTCCCTGGTGTCTCCTGCTCTCCACCCTGTAGTAGCCATGAGCCAGTCTGTGCTCAGGTGCATCCCTGAGCCTGCTCTGGAAAGGGAAGATCCTTTCTTTCCTCTGCAGCTTTTTGAGCCTTTCCTCCTAAAGCTGCTTTAGCCATTCATGGGGTGTTTTTCCTCTAGAGGAAAAATAGAGATGCCCAGGCAGGCTGTCCCTTTGCTTTTTTGGAGGCTGACAGGAGCAGGGGGCACTCTGTTTTTCTCTCTTTCAGGGTGCATCTCCACCTCCCAGCTCTTGCAGAGGCCAGATCTGAAACCCTCCCCACTGTGGGGCAGAGTCAGTGCTGGTCAGTGACCCAGCAGCCTCTGCCAAGGGGTTTTTAGTTTATTTATAACATCTGGCCACGCTGGGCTGAGCCAAAGGTCTGTGTGCCCCACTCGTGGCACTGGAGGATGCTTGGGGGAAGATCATGGAACCAGGACAAGGAGGGAGCAATGGAGCTGCCCTGTCACCCTCCCAGCTTTCCACCACTCCCCACCTGGCACTGCCAGCTCTGGTGGCAACATCTGAGCAGCGTGGTCCCGCCCTGGGTGGAATTCCCCCCCCCCCACCTTGTTAATTTGTCTAATTGCTGTTAGGACTCACTTCTCTGGAGCATCCTGCGGGATGCCTTAGTGATGTGCAGTGTGGGAAGAAACACTTTATTTCATAGACTCATGGTATGGTTTAGGTTGCAAGAGACCTTAAAGATGATTAGTCCAACCCCCTGCCATGGGCAAGGACACTCTCCACTAGCCCAGGTCATTCCAAGCCCTTTCCAGCCTGCCCTGGAGCACTCCCAGGGATGAGGCATCCATCTGTTGCTGTGGGAACTCGCTTGCTTTGGTCCAGCATCTCCCTCTCAGATTCCAGCCCTGCTGTGTGCCTGCAGTTTGGGGAGGAAGCAGCACACACCTCCTTCATCCAGGCTTCAAAGATGGCATTGCTGCTGTCAGGGAATGAACCAACAGTGCCTGCAGGTGATGTGGTGCATACTAAAAGCTGCTGGTGTGGGCATCTTTGCCTGGCAGCCTCCCCAAGGAAAAGGGAGCTGGAACCAAAGTGGTAAAAAAAATCTGCATTTGCAGCTCCTGGTGTTGTTGGGGAAAGCTGCAGGAAAGGGCACATGGGAGAGCTGGGCACAAAGGCATGGGTTAACATGGTTAGTTTTTAAGTGTCCTTGCTTAAAAGCTTGGAAAAAGGGACCTTTAGGAAGAAGAAGGGGAAAAAAAAAATGAAAAGGAACTTTTAAGATGACGTGTCTTGAATGAGCCTGGCTCAGTAATGCTCTGACTGCGTCTGATCCCAAACATTTCATGCGGAAGAAAGCAAAAATAGGCCAAGTCAGAGAGGATAATTCAGCTGGCTGAGGAGAGCTGGGCGGGCAGGGCGGCTCTGTTTGGGTGCCTGAAAGCCCTTAGGAAGTGACTCCTGTGTGCCACGAGCTCTGTCTTCAGTTCTGGGGACAGAGGTTGGGCATTTGCAGGGTGCTTCCCACCTTTCCAGGGTGCTCATCCCACCAGAGCGTCCCAAGACGGATTGGAGCCATATCTGCATTCTGACTCCTTCTAAACTCCCAAAAGTGCTTGATACCTTTGCTTTTGGAGTTTTCTTGTTGTGGCTCTTTCTTTTTTTTGTTCCCCCCTGAATAGTGACAAAATAAATTGTATTTCCTTGTCAGCTCTTCTGCAGGAAGGTGGCAGGGAGACAGTAATTGCTCCTCACAGCACTGGGAGTGAGCTGTAACAAAATTACAGCTGGGGAGCGTGTGGCTCTCAATCACTGTGAAATTGAGGCCTTTTTAAAATAGAAACTGAAAAAAAAAAGTAAAAAATGGGCAGGTATTGCTTAAAATAAGGAAAAGTAAGGCCCAAGTCCCTCCTGCCCTTGGTGGGGATCATTGGTGCTCCTGCAGTCCAGGGACCGTGTCCTGGTCGTGGTGGTGTCACCTTTGTCATTGCCCCCCCTGCCATGGCCAGGCTGATTTCTTTAAGGTTTTATTTGTCTTGTTATAGTTGTATTTGGCACAGATAGGGGTGGTTTCTCCCCACAACAAAGCATCCTTCCTGGTGGGTGGGAAGGGCTGCTTGGATGTAGGGATATTGGGAAGATGAGGGCGAGAGCTGGTGGAGGAGGGCGCTGCCTTGAGAAATGCTGAAGAGATTCTGCTCCTGCACAGCTGGGCTGGGGGGAAAAAAGAGGCACTTCCACATGATCCATAGCCCTGGCTTCACCCCCAAACCAGAGGGAGCAGTCTCCCTGATTCTGCCAAGCCCAGAGGAGAAGCCTCCAAGCCTCCGTCCTCCAGCTTTGCCCGTGATGGAGACGCGATGCGCCACTGGATCCTAGAGAAAATGTGTGAATCCAGCAACCAGTACATTTAATTTTGGGTCAATCAACAGTGGGTGTTAGGCACACACTTCAGAAATTAAAAGGGCCTGATGTAAAAAACAGAGGAAAATTAGTAGGTGAGGCATGGAGAGTATATAGCAATAGAGAGGAAGCATATAAGCAGGATATGAAGAAATTTATGGCAGTAGAAAGGAGGAGGAAGGAAAAGTTGGTGAAGCCAGGGAGGTCCATCCTGGCTGGGCAAAGATCAATGTGCATGGTGTAGAGAGTTTGGGCACTGGAAAAATGAATGTCTCAAAGGGAGGAGGGACAAGGGAAGAAGGATGGTTGCTGGTGTCAAAGGGGATTGAAGGGGACTGGGAGATCCTACCCCAGAGAATCCCCTGGTTATAACAGTGAGGCTGGGGGAAGAAGGAGAGAGGGTAAAACTTTTAGTTGATACAGGATCAACATTCTCAGTACTGAATAAAACCCCGGTGCCCGTGGGAAAAGGATTATATTATGGTACAGGGAGCAACTGGCCAATCTGAAAAGGCTTCTTTTTGTAAACCCCTAAGGTACAAATTAGGGAAACAACGGGGCACTCACACATTTTTTCACCTGCCCAGTTCTCCACCAGCTCTCTCGGGAAGAGATTTATTAGAACAATTACAAGTGACGATTATCTTTAAGGACAGAGAGGTCGCTCTGGGGTGCTGCCTCAGTTTCCCCACTCCTGGCTGCTCACCCATGGATGCTGTGCCTCTGTCCCCCTGCAGGGCTGCTGGTGAGGGAGGTGCAGATCGAGGTGTCCCGGCAGCAGGTGGAGGAGCTCTTTGGCCTGGAGGATTACTGGTGCCAGTGCGTGGCCTGGAGCTCGGCGGGCACCACCAAGAGCCGCCGCGCCTACGTCCGCATCGCCTGTGAGTGCTGGGCTGTGTCTGCTCCAGGGTCTGGGCTGCTGCAGTGCCTGCCTCTGGGCTTCACATCAAGGGATGCTGAGCTCTCTGCACAGAGCAGGGGGACAGAACAGTTCCTGCTCCGGCTGGGGACCAGGGACAAATGATCCAAATCTCAGCCCGAGAGCGTAAACGAGGTGGGCTGGAGAGAGAAAAACAAGGATGGGACTTGATAACCAAAGGCTGTAATTGGGCAATTAATTGCAATGTGGTAATAATGGGCCAAAACTTGTAAAAGTGACCCCATGACCGGTTTTCCATTTTTTGCCCATTTTGGTTCATCTTGGGTGCAGCCCTGGCTGGGCTCTTGTGCTGCTCGAGGTGGATCCACTGAGGAGATCCTTCTAATACATCCCTGTTTATTCTGTAACTCCATCCAGTCTCTGTCCTAGGCCAGCCTTACAAGGCATCACTCCCATCTCCAAATGTCCTTCTCCACTTTGTGATGGGTTTGGGATGACCCATCCCTGCTGGATGACCCTGGTGTTCTCTCCCCACCCCAGCTGTAGCTTTGTTTCTGAGGGGTGGTGGCACTAGCAGGGTTAAGGCCACAGTGCCCAGCAGCGTGCTCAGCGCTTCCCAGGGTTTTATTATCCTTAATAACCCAACATTTATTATCCTTAATAACCCAACGGATGGCACCTTGCACGCTCAGCGACTCTGCATCCTCCCAGTCCCTGCTGTCACATGTCACTGCCCTGAGCTGCCCTTGGGGGTGTCAGCCTGATCAAAGGAGAGTTAGTCAGGCTGGGCACGCCTGAATTTGCTCAATTAGCAGAGCTACAGGGGGACAGCCAGGCTTGCCCAGTCCCAAATGGATTTGGCTGTTAGAGGGGTAATAATCCAACATGTTATCCAAAACAGAGTGGTGAATCAGCTGTGCTGCTGAAGGGGGATGCTGGGAGAACCAAAGACTCAGAGAACCACAGAAAGTTTGGGGTTGGAAGGGACCTTAAAACTGACCTCATTCCAGCCCCATGCCATGGGGAGTGACGCCCTCCTCTAGACCAGCTTGCTCCAAACCCCCTCGAGCCTGGCCTTGAGCACTTCCGTGGTGTTTTTTTGGTGCAGAGGGTTCAGGAGCCACATGGAGAGGCCTGGGAGCTGTAGCAGAGGATTGCAGCACCATCTAGTGATGCTCCTGCTCCTTTCCCAGGCTCTGGAGCAGGACACTGCTGTGTCCCCCACATCCTGAGGGGCTCTGCTGGGAGGGATGAAGAAACAATAGATAAGCTGAGTTTAGCCCTTCCTCCCAGGGCACATTTTGTCCTGGCTGTCTATGCCAGAGGGACTTCCTGACCTGAGGGTGCTTGGTGCTGGTGTGCTCACCAGTTTTGGAGGCTGCCCTGTTCCTGCTGCAGGCTGCTAACCCCTGGCTTCTCCTTCCCCTCCCAGATCTACGGAAGAACTTTGATCAGGAGCCACTGGGCAAGGAGGTCCCACTGGAGCAGGAGGTGCTGCTGCAGTGCCGCCCGCCCGAGGGGGTCCCACAGGCTGAGGTGAGTGCCTCCTGAAGGGATGCATGGTGGGTGTGCCATCCCATCCCATCCATCCCATCCATCCCATCCATCCCATCCATCCCATCCCATCCCATCCCATCCCGTCCATCCCATCCCATCTCCCATCCCATCCCATCCCATCCCAGTCTCCTGTCAGCTCTTATTCAGCAGAATGGTTTATTTTGGGCAGCACCCTCTCAGCACACTTCTCCCACACTTCCTGAGGTGCCTCAGAGGGAGGATCTGACAAGGAGGCACCCAGGGGGTTGTCTGGATGGGAGCAGTCACCGGAGGGCTGGGAAGTTCATTTTGGGTTGGTTTTCCTACCGTGGTATTGGAGCTTTCCTTGCCCCCAGCTCTGTCAGCTGCTGGGAGCTGTGTGATGGAGGGAGCCACAGTGTCTCATCCTCGGCCAAAACACCAGTAACATGCCCCAGTCAGGCCTGCTTTGGCCCAGTTTCCAGGAGAAATAAATCCAGTCAGAAGCAAGCTTGTCAAAGCGCCGAGGACATCTTTGGTCTCGGTGACGGCTCAACCCCCATCCCTTCCTTTCCTGCCAGGTGGAGTGGCTGAGGAACGAGGACGTCATCGATCCCAGCCAGGACACCAATTTCCTGATCACCATTGATCACAACCTCATCATCAAGCAGGCCCGGCTGCTGGACACTGCCAACTACACCTGCATGGCCAAGAACATCGTGGCCAAGCGCCGCAGCACCACGGCCGCCGTCATCGTCTACGGTACCGGCCCACGCAGGGCACCTTTGGTGCTGCCTGTGCCCCCCAACCAAGGGGGGGATCATGGGCACTCCCTGGGAGTGGTAGGAGTCAGTTAGTGCCTGGTGTCAGGTGATAACCAGTATCTGCAGAGCAGGAGCCTCTGATGGCTTCCACAGGCAGTAAGGAGTTTGAGGTGGGGGGTGGAGGTGTTTTCTCGGCTGGGTAGGAGGGTGGATGGAGATGGTCCAGATGCTCTGACTCTCAAAGCAGCTGGAAAGCTGTGTTTGGCTGAACTTTGCTATGAAATCAAAGATCTCCCCGGGGCCAGACACAAAAATTTTTTTCCAAGTAGAAAAAGGACCAAAGCAGGCTTGAGCATCTCAGGCACGGGGTGGTGACACGAGAGGGAGTTTTGTGGTTTGCTGCTCATGAGGCTGAGCTGCAACAGGGGGTCACAGAAGGGGTAAGAACCCGAGGCTTAGCTCCAGCCCAAGGCTTAGCTGATGGATTTGGCTCCATCTCCTCTGCAGTGAATGGTGGCTGGTCCACCTGGTCCGAGTGGTCTCCGTGCAACAACCGCTGTGGCCGGGGCTGGCAGAAGCGCACCCGGACCTGCACCAACCCCGCGCCCCTCAACGGCGGCTCCTTCTGCGACGGGCAGCCCTTCCAGAAAATCACCTGCACCACCCTCTGCCCAGGTAAGGAGGGCTCAGAAACTGCCATGCCCACGCTGCCCATACCCCAGGCTGTGGTTGGGATTGCTGGGATTGTTCAGCCTGGAGCAGAGAAGGCTCTGAGGTGTCCCAATTGCAGCACCTCAAGGGAGCCTACAAGGAACATGGGGAGAGATTATTTACAAGGGCCTGGAGTGGCAGCAGAACAGAGACAGACAGCATTCAGAATGGCTTCACAGGGCAGGATTAGATGGGATATTCGGAAGAAATTGTTCCCTGTGAGGGTGGGCAGGCCCTGGCATGGGTTGCCCAGAGAAGCTGTGGCTGCCTCTGGATCCCTGGCAGTGCCCAAGGCCAGGTGGAATGGGGCTTGGAGCTGGGATAGTAGAAGGTGTCCCTGCCCATGGCAGGGGGTTGGAACAAGCTGGTCTCTAGGAGCACTGGGATAACCTTCCCCAAAGTGGGAAGGTTTTGCTGACCCTGCCGTGTCTGTGCCTGCAGTGGACGGTGCGTGGACAGAGTGGAGCAAGTGGTCAGGGGTTGAACGGGGCTTGGAGTACCATGGGATAGTGGAAGGTGTCCCTGCCCAAGGCAGGGGGCTGGAACAAGCTGCTCTTTAGGAGCACTGGGATAACCTTCCCCAAAGTGGGAAGGTTTTTCTGATCCTGCCATGTCCGTGCCCACAGTGGACGGCGCCTGGACGGAGTGGAGCAAGTGGTCAGCGTGCAGCACCGAGTGCACCCACTGGCGCAGCCGCGAGTGCGCGGCCCCCGCGCCCCGCAACGGCGGCAAGGACTGCAGCGGGGTGCTGCTGGACTCCAAGAACTGCACTGATGGCCTCTGCCTGCACAGTGAGTACCCAGCAGGGTGGCCACGGGCATGGGGACGGGCCACAGGAGATGCCACTCCGGCTGTGGCGCTCCAGAATTTGGCCATGCGTTGTTGACTCTGCCTCCAAGCTGATGGAGCGGCCGCTGCCGCCCGGGTTTTAAGTGGTGTCTTTAAAAAGGTGTTCTCGAGCAGATTCGCCCCTTCCAGAGTTATTTCTTACCTGGAGGAAGAGCTGTTGGGGATTTTGGGGGATCTGAATGTGCTGCTGGCACTGAGGCCCCTGTCCCGCCCCTGTAGGTTTGGGGTCTCTGCTGGAATAAAGCTGGCTGTGGGTAGGCAGGGCAGCAGGAGGGGTTTCTCAGCCACACCGTGAAAACACCTCTCCTGAGTCCTGGAAGGTGTTTTTTGGGGGAAATAAGTCCATAATGATGGTAGTAGTGATGCTACCTGTGAGTGGGCATGCTGAAGGCAGCCAATGCTGCCACCTGCTGCTGTGTGACACCACTGTCCCCTTTACTGCCTGGGCACGGGGATGTCCTTGCCACCATGCTTTTACCTGGGTTTTGGAAATGCCCCAGGGAATGATGTTGATCTCCCACATCCCCCACCCTGGGCTGGCTTACCTCCCACTTTCTGTTTCATCTCATCCCCATCATCACCTTCACCTTTTTCTTTTCTAACTTTGTTTTTCCTAACAGATAAAAGAATTCTAAACGAGCCCAAAAGCCACCGTAAGTGCTCATTTCATGGCCATTTGTTTTTTTTGTTTTGTTTGTTCCTGTGGTTCTGTTCTGTTGAATCCATGGCAGGGATCCTGGCAGCTGGGCGAGGAAAGGGTGGGAAGATAAAACAACTAAAGACCACTCCAAAAGTCCTGTGGGCTCCTCAGGGTTGCCTCTGTTAGGATCTGAGGGTTGCTCACAGCTTCATGAACCTGAGCTGCACAAACCTAATGTTTCTGGGACCCTTGGTGCTCAGGTGAAGTTTGCACAAGCTGTGGCCAGGTGTCCTCCAAAGATCTGAGGGCTTCACGTCCATCTCACTCTCTGGCATTGCTCTTGACTTCCTACTCTTGAAAAACACTTTCCATCCTCTTGCCAGCCTTTCCAGCAGGCCCAGGGCACGTCCTTCCACCCATGCCTGAGTCAGTGGTGGGACTGGGGAGCGATGGTGGGTCTTGATGTGCTTTTCTGCTGCCCCTTTTTTCACCTCCCTCTCTTTGATCCCTCTCAGTGCTGGAGGCCACGGGCGATGTGGCCCTGTACGCCGGGCTGGTGGTGGCCATTTTTGTCTTCATTGTGATCCTCATGGCCGTGGGGGTGGTGGTGTACCGGAGGAGACGCCGGGATTTCGACACGGACATCACGGACTCCTCGGCCGCTCTGACCGGAGGCTTCCACCCCGTCAACTTCAAGACATCCCGGCATGGTAAGAGCCATGGAGGTCCTCACCAGCCTCAGGGCCAGCAGCAACAAAGTCACAGGACAGGGTGGATCCTCATTGGGCTCCCAGTCCCATTTTCCCAAGGGAATATACTGATTTTTGAAGGCTGAAGTGGAAGTGGTCAGGTGTTGATGGCGGGAATCAGGACGGCAGCTTGGTCTGGTGCCCCATGGCAGGGGTTTGGAATGAGATGAGAAGGTCCCATCCAACCCAAACCATTCTGGGATGTCTCCCACTCAAGCAGTGTATTTCCATGCCTTTCTTTCCACTGCTGTCCTCATCCCACCCATGTTTGCTCTCCTGCAGACAACCCCCAGCTGCTGCACCCGTCCATGCAGCCGGACCTGACGGCCAGCGCGGGCGTGTACCGCGGCCCCATGTACGCCCTGCAGGACTCCTCTGACAAGATCCCCATGACCAACTCCCCCCTGCTGGACCCCCTGCCCAGCCTCAAGATCAAGGTCTACAACTCCTCCACCGCCTCCTCCTCCTCGCCGGGGCTGCACGATGGCACAGACCTGCTGGGGGGTGTCCCCGCCGCCGGCACCTACCCGGGGGACACGGCCAGGGACGGCCACTTTGCCAGCGTGAGGAGCAAAGGCCTGGGCTCCCAGCACCTCCTCAGCCTGCCCCGGGAGCATGGCTACAGTGCCAGTGGCACATTTGGCTACCTGGGGGGAAGGCTCACCGTGCCAGGCACAGGTAAGCTGCTGGCTGGGGTCGTGTGGCTGCTGGAGCATCGTCTTGTCCTGCCTGAGCTGCTCTTTGCTGTCCCAAACGTGGCTCAGGGAAGGAAGGCAGAAAGCCATTCCCAAGTGAGACATCTCAGGGTGGAGGTTACAGCCTCCTTGGGCTTGGCTTGGTCTTTCCCTGCCATTGATCCAGGGCCAGCACTTTGCAAAAAAACCCCAAAGATTAGGATTTCCCTTCCTAAGGAAGAAAAAGCATTGGCCTGGCTCATCCTGGCAAGCAGTGCAGCCATGGGACAGCCTGGAGAAGCTGTGGCTGCCCCTGGATCCCCAGAAGTGGGAAAGGCCAAGATGGACAAGGCTTGGAACAGCCTGGCATAGTGGAAGGTGTCCATGCCCAAGGCAGGGAGGCTGGAGCTGGGAGATCTTTAAGTTCCCTTCCAACCCAAAGCATTCCACGTTTCTGCGACCTGTGGGTGTTCCTCTCCGTGCTGCCCTGGCTCCCTGCTCTCCCTGTGCTCTCTGGCTGGGCTGGAGGGTGGTTTTTCCTTCATTCCCTGTGACTGACCCCGTGACTGTGCCATTCCAGGGGTGAGCCTGCTGGTGCCCCACGGGGCCATCCCCCAGGGGAAGTTCTACGAGATGTACCTGGTGCTCAACAAGGCTGAGACCGCCCTGTAAGTCACCCCGCTGGCCACCCACCCTCCTCGCTGGCCACCAGGGAGTTCCCTGTCCAACCTGTGTCCCCTGTCCCTCCCCAGGCTGCCCTCTGAGGGCACACAGACAGTGCTGAGCCCTGCAGTCAGCTGTGGGCCCACGGGCCTGCTGTTGTGCCGCCCTGTGGTCCTGACCATTCCCCACTGCGCCGACGTCGGCTCCTCCGACTGGATCTACCAGCTGAAAACACAGTCCCACCAGGGAAACTGGGAGGTAAGGGGGCAAGGCAGGCCCTGCAGCCAGCAGAGACCCTGGGGGGCAGGCACAGCCCCTTGGATGATGGGCTGACATCTCTCAGCATCTCTCACAGAGACCCTGGGGGGCAGGCACAGCCCCTTGGATGATGGGCTGACATCTCTCAACATCTCTCAACATCTCTCGATCTCGATGTCTCTCTGTAGGAGGTTGTCACCCTGGATGAGGAGACCCTCAACACTCCCTGCTACTGCCAGCTGGAAGCCAAGTCCTGCCACATTTTGCTGGACCAGCTTGGCACCTATGTCTTTGTGGGGGAGTCCTACTCCAGGTCTGCCATCAAGAGGCTCCAGCTGGCCATCTTTGCTCCCACTGTCTGCACCTCCCTGGAGTACAGCCTCAAGGTCTACTGCTTGGAGGACACGCCAGATGCTCTGAAGGTAAATATCCCCTTCCCAAAGCTGTTTGTGCTGGCAGCAGGATGCTGCCTGGTGCCTCTCAGGGTGGCCTGGCCCTGGGGAGCAGAACAGCCTGATGCAACTGCCTGCAAAGTGACCACAGTGAAATAATGAGGTGTTTACTGCTTTGCCTGTCCTTCCTTGTCCTCTGCCAAGGAAACAGGGAGGGTGATGTGTAGCTCCTCTGCTGGGGTTCCTCCTGCAGGTGTTACATGAGAGGTTTGGCTGCTGATGGGGCAGTTTTTTTATGGATCCTGCATGGATCCATGTCTGTCCCTGCCCTGGAAGGGTTTTGTGGCATAGATAACATCGAGTGCATCACGGGAAGCTGGAGTTTGGATGCTCTGGCTGCCTGGACCCACAGTGCTGTGGCTCTTTGGTTCCCTGTGACTTGTGCAGTGCATCCTGTTGGGATTGATGTGGTGCCTCTAGGTGGGGATGTAGGCAGGGCTCTGGCTCCTGTCTTTTTCTCCTAAAAGCTGCTGGTGTGGTGAAGTGATGGTGTTAAAAGCAGATGGAGTGGCAGGAGTCAGGTCAGGAGTGCCTGACCCTTGCGTTGGATCTTTGTGTTCTCCAAGGAGTTCAGAGGCATTTATGGATGCTCACATTAGGAAATGCAAGTTTTAGGTGGGGCTGGTGTGTCAGATGAGCTGGCAAGTTCTGTGACAAAAGCTGTTCCCCATGCTGGCTCTTCTTGGCAACCCCTCTCCCGCCTCCATCCTGGCTTTGGGCGTGGAGCTGGGCAGAGGAGCAGCCCCTGCCCTTCTCCTGGGTCTCACCCTGCCTGTCCTGCTGCCCACAGGAGGTGCTGGAGCTGGAGAGGACGCTGGGAGGGTACCTGCTGGAGGAGCCCAAGCCCCTGCCCTTCAAGGACAGCTACCACAACCTGCGCCTCTCCATCCATGACATCCCCCACGCGCTGTGGAGGAGCAAACTGCTGGCCAAGTACCAGGTGAGGGGCTGGCCTGGGGCAGCTGGCTTTCCAGACTGGGAGCTCCATCTCAGCCAGGCACCACAGGGCCGTGGGGCTGAGCTGTCTCCCAAAAGGACAGAGGAGGAAGGGGATCAGTTTTCTGGTATTTTGGTGGGATGCTCTCTGTGGGGTCTGTCGCTGGCTGGGGTCTCTGTACAAATCACCAACAGGACAGGACTGCTGGGAACGTGCCTTGAGCTGTTTGATTTTCCAGCATCATTCTCATTCCATGGTTATGGCAATGGGAAGATGCCAGCAGCTCACATCCCAAGCAGCAGACAAAGAACTTAATGTTACAACTTTCTTTATAAGTTTTTTGACCAATCACACAAAGCAGAAGCACACTGACAGTAATTCCATCCAACCACTATAAGCACACGTACCTTTGGTTAAAACAATTCTTGCTTATTTCAGATACAAGACCTGCTTGTGAGCCTTATACCACAATGCACAACAGAGCTCCATTATTAAGCTTAGAACTTCCTAATATCTCTCTAGATAAACTTTTCTGCAGCTTAGGCAGTTATTCTAGCCAAGCACTAATACACAGACCATTGTTCTATTTGTCCTTGCTTTTCTACTTCTTACATAATTTTTCTGCTGACCCATCTCATGGCTACTGCTCAGCTCCAATCACAGTTCTTCTGTCTGAGACCTGCCTTTTGCAGCTTCCCCAAACCCCTCTGCTTTTATGGGTTCCCACAAAGTCCTGCTGTCCCACCTCATCCCACATGGGGTGGCTGGAGGAGGTGGGAGCTGCTGGAGCCTTGGCTGAGCCCGTGTTTTGTTGGCCCACAGGAAATCCCCTTCTACCACATCTGGAGTGGCAGCCAGCGAGCTCTGCACTGCACCTTCACCCTGGAGAGGTACAGCCAGGCCTCCACCGAGCTCACCTGCAAGATCTGCGTCCGCCAGGTGGAAGGGGAAGGGCAGATCTTCCAGCTCCACGTCACGCTGGGAGAGGTGAGCAGAGGGGAGCTGGGGGGGACAGCTGGGGACACGCTGGGACGTTTCATCAAGGTCTCACCCTGTCCTTCCTCTTCCAGCACGGCAGCTCCTCCGACACCCTCCGCTCCCACCACAGCGGTGCCACCACCACCTCCACCACCTCCACCACCCAGGTGGGACCCTACGCCTTCAAAATCCCCCTCTCCATCCGGCAGAAGATCTGCAACAGCCTGGATGCTCCCAACTCCAGGGGGAACGACTGGAGACTTCTCGCCCAGAAGCTTTCCATGGACCGGTGGGTCTCCCCAGGCTTTGCTTTCTCTTCCTGTGCCCCCTGCCAGCTGTAGACATCCAGTGGGGTTCTGTCCAGCTGTATGGGTCCATCCATAAATGGGGACACAGCTCTGCAAAGTTATATCCATCTCTATCCTTGGATATTATTTTAAATTTTAAAAGAGGAGGGGTTTGGACGAGATATTGGGAAGAAATTCTTCCCCTGGGGGTGGTGAGGCCCTGGCACAGGGTGCCCAGGGAAGCTGTGGCTGCCCTACCCCTGGAAGTGTTCAAATCCAGGTTGAACAGGGCTTGGAGAACCCTGGGATAATGGAAGGTGTCCCTGCCCATGGCAGGGGGTTTGGAACTAGATGATCTTGAAGGTGTTTTCCAACCCAAACAATTCTGGCATCCATGTGTGCCACAGTCCTGCGTCTCCTGTCACTATGAATGGCCCTTGCTTACCTGGGACCATGGCTGTGCCATTCCCACCTGGTTTCACCCCAGGAGCAAAGGGAGAAAGGGTCATTTTGGCAAAGCAAAGCTTACATTGCTTTTGCATGGATACCCGCTCTGTCTAAAATCTGCCCACGGTCTCTCGGGGGCTTCGGCATCCGAGTTCACGTTCCAAACAGGTCCAGCATCCTCCCCCCTGCCATCTCCAAAGGGCCCCACAGCCCAACCCTCTCCTCTGCTTCTCCCTTTCAGGTACCTGAACTACTTTGCCACCAAAGCCAGCCCCACCGGGGTGCTCCTGGACTTGTGGGAAGCCGAGCACCAGGACGACGGCGACCTCAACACCCTGGCCAGTGCCTTAGAGGAGATGGGCAAGAGCGAGATGCTGGTGGTCATGGCCACAGAGGGGGACTGCTGATGGTGCTCCCCACGCCTGGGGGGCCAGGAGGACCAAACAGGGGGTGAGGAAGGGTCCTCCCCCCGTGGCAGGGGGAGGCACATCCGTCCTGAGCGGGCAGGGCGCTCCTCCCGCACCGCTGTCAGCCTTAGAGACCCATCCTCGGCGTTTACAAGCAATCCAAGTGTTACACAGCATTCCTCCTCCTCCTCCTCCTCCTCGTGGCACGGGGAGGAATTAGGGCTTCTCGAGTCGGGATGGGGGCTTTCCTTTTCCTTCCTCTTTTTGGGTTCCCTTCCTCCTCCTTTAAGAGCATTTCTGCGTTGAAGAGATGAATACAACCCGGGCTTAACTTCTGTCAAAGGCTTCAGGCAGCTTCAAGAGGCAAATAGGAAAGAAAAAAAAAGGAAAAAAAAAAGAAAAAAAAAAAGTTTCTTAGGAAACGCAAATAATTTATTATCCAGATCTTTGGATGTGTCCTTTTTAAAAAAAAAAAAATAGGAAGAAAAAAAAAGACAGATTTATAAATTTTTTTTTTTTTTTTTTTTGGTGTGTGAGAGCAAGAGCGTCGCTGTGGTCAGGGTGGCAGAGAGAGAGATTTCAATGGACACACTTTAGTAGGGAAAAGGGTGTGATCCAAGTTGAGGAAAACATGTTTACATGTCCTGGGACCCCCAGGGAGTCCAGAGGTTGAAGTGCCTCCCCATCCTTCTGCTTCAGGGCCAGCTCAGACCCTTCCCAAGGCTTTTGTCCTTGCAAACTCCCTTTTCCCTGGCAGTGGGAATGACAGGTGCCACTCCACCTGCAAGGAGGGATGCTGCCCTGGATTTAGTGTCCAGGCTGGGGAGAGTGCATCCAGATCTGGGTATTTTTAATGAACTCTTCCCTGGCGTGGTTTGGGGGAGCTTTTTAGGATGACTACGCCTTCATTTACACACAACTTCAGCACAAACCAAAGATTTCAGTCCTGCACCAACCTCCAGGCTCAAGGCTAAAGGAGGGGATGTTGTAAAGCCA
Source organism: Fringilla coelebs (assembly GCF_963513975.1). NCBI lineage: Eukaryota > Metazoa > Chordata > Aves > Passeriformes > Fringillidae > Fringilla > Fringilla coelebs. The sequence goes on along the minus strand of NC_140066.1, from coordinate 2,952,129 downwards.
GCAGGATTTTGCAGTGAGCACCCCAAACCTGGCTGTGGAGGGGTCAGGGGAGAGCAGGGGCTGGGATGTGGCCACTTCAAACTGCCTCCACTTCAGCTCCCTGCGCTCCTGCCTGGATTTTGATGCAGTATTTCAGCACAGATTCAGGGAGGGATGCTCTGGTGTTCCCAGGCTGAGTGTTTTCACAGGAGGGACAGCATCGTGAGCAGTGCTCAGGTTTCCTTCCCTCACTGCAGCTCCTGTTTTTTTCCCTGGAACAGCCTTTTTATAATGCTGGAGAAGCTGTGGGGTGAGTGGAAAATAACCAAGTGGTAGGCAAGGAATGAAGTTCCTCACACAAACATGGTGTCTTGATGAAGGTAAAAAATTTAGGTTGCCTGCAGGTAGAAATAGTTACTCACTGAGTGCTGTGTCTTAGAAATGTATCTGTTTAAAAAAATGAAAATAAAAATAGGAAGGGGGTGGTAAGCTCAGGATTAGGCATCAGTGGAAGTATTAGGAGCATGCCTGTGCCATCCCACAAAGTGCTGGGCACAGGAGCACACCCAGGGAGCCTGGAGAGCATCACCTGCACAGGGCAGCTCGGGAGGAGCTTTCAGGATCGCTGGGACACAGCAGGATTCCTGTGGATTCCAGGATTCCAGCAGCTCCTGAGGCACTGCTGGAAAGCACTCAGCTGCTCCCTGCTTCTCTGGGGGTCCCTGGGCTTCACTTCTTGCTGGGTTTTCAATCTTTTCCCCTTGTGCTGGATGGGAAAGCTGCTCCTGTGTGGCGTGGGAAGGGATTTATCCGTCCTTCGGGTTGCGTTTGACCATTTCTGAGACCCTCTGAGCTGAGGAAGGAGAAAGCAGATTTGGAGAGCAATAAACACTGGGTGGATCAGTCCAGCTGCCCGTGGGCTCGAGGGCTCCTTTCTCAGCTCCACGGGGCTCTCTCTGAGGGGTGAGAAGCTCTTTCAGGTCGCCTCGGAATCTCTCTCGCTCCCATCCTCTGCTTTATGGATCACTGTGCTGGGATGTCTGTCTGTCTGTCCGTCCATCCTGCCTCTCTCCATCTCTGTTCCCCTTCCTTTGGGCAGGCAGCAGCCGCCTGGCTTGGCTGAAGTGCATCTTTTGGGGAAATTCTCCCCGTTTTTCTGACCAGGGTGCCTGCAGCAGGAGCAGGGCAGGGCAGGGGGAGAGGCAGGGTTTGCCTCCATCTCCCAGGAGCCCTCCACACCTCCCAGGTGTGGCATTTTGGCCAAGGCAGCGTCCATCTCCTGCCCCAAAATGTGTTTCCATATTTATATGTTCAGGGGACGGGCCTGGTCGCATCCTCTAAACCCTCGTCTGTTTATTCTGTAAACTAAAGAAGTGTAAATAAAGTTTAGCATTCCTATTGTAACAAATTAATTTTTATGCAATAAATTATATTTCCTAGTCTAATAAAAAAAAAGGAAAAAAAAAGGAAACAATCTGTTCAATCTGCTTGCCACTCTGCTGTTCATCACTCACCTCTGTTTGGCCTCTGCAGGGATTGGGGATCCCTGTGAGATCCCTCTCTTGTCTTTCCAGGGTTCCCAGGTGAAGGAAGGAATGATGAATCTGACTCCATGCTCTCAGAAGGCCAAATTATTATTTTATGATCTATATTATATTAAAGAATGCCATCCTAAACTATACTAAAGGATAGAGAAAGGATACAGACAGAAAGTTTAATAAGAATGACAACGAAAACTCGTGACTCCTTTTCAGAGTCTGACACAGCTGGAGCATGGTTGGTCATGAAGTCACAACAATTCACATCTTTGGATAAACGATCTCCAACCACATTCCAGAATAGCAAACTCAGGAGAAGCTGAGGCTTCTCAGCTTCCCAGGAGAAAATCCTGGGCAAGAGGATTCTTCCAGAAAATATAACAGTGACAGGGACATAGCTGGTCAAAACCTTGCCTGTTGGAGGTTGCAAGAAGTAAAAATTAGTCCATGATATGTTCACAGATTGCATATTTCACATTAATGGAACAAAAAACAAAGCCAGAAGGGTTTGCAGGGAGGTTTCAGGAGCCCACTGTCCCTGCCTGGGCCACTCACCTCATCCGGCTCACCGGGACCAGCTGCCACCAGGAGATGGCAACATTGCCCGTGCTCCGGGCAGGAGTGGGAATTCTGCAAGCAGGGAGGAACAATGGGGATAAAATTGCTGCCCTGGCAGCGCAGTGAGCCACGGGGACATGCCCAACCTTCCCAGCTGGGCTGGACAGGATGCTGAGGCAGGTGTCTGTAACTCCACCTCCCACGCTGCTTTCTCTGGGCACTTTTTGCACCAAACCATCTTTCCAAGGGCCCACATCCATGGAAAACTTTCACCAGCTGGTGCCCAATGCCACCTTCTGTTCTCCTGTTGAAACTCCCAGTTTGCTAACTCCCAATTCAACCACCCCAAAGCCCTGCAGTGGCACATTGAAATCGGGCCACTGTGAAAAATGTGTATTTTCTGATTGGCTTTTGGCAAATATTCAAATGAATATTATATGTGTTGTGTTAGAAAGTGATGCTGTATTCATTCTTTAAGTAGTGTGTTAAATATAGTTTTAGGTTATAACAAAATGTTAAAATGGAAACTATGCAATGGAAGATAGTTTATTTAAAGAAAGCAGTGAGATAGTAGCCACAGGACACCCAAATCTTTCAGAGAAAGAGAATTTATTGCTCCATTATCGAGTTCTTCCCGCCTTGCTCAGCCCTGAAGATGCTGTCAGGATTCAGAGGAAGAAGCTGGCACTGCCCAGCCAGAATCCTGTGTGTGAATGGAATTGATGCATCATGGATGAGCTGTATGAATGTGCAACAGGCTGCTGCTCTTAAGGGTTAATCCTCTGTTAACGTGGGGCCTTTTTTGGGCTTATTTTACCCAGAAAAGGTACACGGGCTATCTGTAACTCTTTGTTTCTATTGTCTCATATTGTCCTAAACCAAATTGTCCAAATTATTATCACTCTAATTATATCAGTATTTTTATAACCATTTAATTACTGGTATTTGGGACGGAGGGGCGTGGCCGAAGGGGGCGTGGCCAGCCCGAGCCTCCCGCCTTTTCCTCGCGGGGCGTGGCTAACCCGGGCGGGGGGCGTGGCGATGCTCTATGTGGGCGTGGCCTTCCCTTCATAGGCGGGGCGGGGCGGGGCCAGAGCCCTGAGGCGACGGTGGCGGCCGGGCCGGGCAGGACCCCCGTGAGTGCCGCGGTGTTGGGGCGAGCGGGGCCGGGCTGGAGCGGGGACGCGTGGGTACAGCGGGAGGCTGCTGGGAGGGAGGGAAGAGAAGGAAGGAGCGGCGCTCCCCGCTGCCGAAATTCCCCGTTTGTTGGCAAAATCCGCCGGTTCCGGCATTTCCGCCTCCCCCGCGCTCCGCCCGGCCCAGGGTGGGCTGTGAGGCGCCCGGATGGGTGCCGGAGTCCCGGGCGGGCTCCCGCGGCGTTTTCGGGTGGTTTTCCTGCGCCTGGTGATGATGCCGTGTCTCTGCGAGTCATTTGTCACTGCCGGCTGACGTTGTGCTGGGCTGGGAGCCGCCGAGCCCGCCTGGTGCTGGAGTAGTTTACGAGTGGTTTCCGAAAGCCCGGCGGTGTTACTACGAGTTTGCGCCTTGCTCTGCAGGGCCCGACGGCGCTGCGGGTTTGGCGGCTGCTGTTGGGTGTTTTCTGGAGCGTGGCATGAGCTAAGCGAGATTTCTTACTCCTGCAAGTCCAAGGGGGTGGGTTAATTATTAAATATAGGCGGAAATACGGGTGGGATCTGCTGAGGCTGGGTTTCTTTACCCATGCCTTCCCATCCCTGGCTCACTCCTCCAGTGTTTGGCTGCTGAGGCCCTGGCACAGGGTGCCCACAGAAGCTGTGGCTGCCCCTGGCTCCCTGGAAGTGCCCAAGGTTGGGTTGGACAGGGCTTGGAGCAGCCTGGGACAGTGGAAGGTGTCCCTGTCTGTGGACATGGGGGTTGGAATGACTCCTTAAGTGTCCCTGGAAAGGACTTTGAGCCACCCAGGCTATTCACCCTGCCCATGGCAGGGGGGCTGCAGTGAGATGTCCCTTCCAGCCCAAGCCCCACTCCGTGGTTGCACGATTTACTGGGGTCAGCGGGGGATGGAGGCACAGCTGTGAGAAGCCCTGGTGTGACAGTGTCCTTGTTGTTTTTCCCAGCGGGCCAGCACGATGCTCCCGGCAGCCGGCAGCTCTCCCCCGGACCAGGAGCCCCTGCTGGAGGATGGCGTGGGGAGCGGGTACGGCCTGCAGAAGCCCAGGGACCGCTGGCACGGGGCCTACCTGATATTTTTCCTCCTGGGCATCGGGTCCCTCCTGCCCTGGAATTTCTTCATCACGGCCAAACACTACTGGAGGTACAAGCTGCAGAACTGCTCGGATGAGCCCGGCCCCGCGGGGCAGGCAGCCTCAGACCTGAGGGTGAGTGCTGCTTTGGAGGCAGAAATAAATCACCTGTTCTCCTTCCTAATGTGCTCGTTTTCCCCCTCTGCTTCCCCAGCAGGTAGGTGAACGTCCTCTAGGGTCTCCCCTGCTGCAAACCAGAGGGGAAAGTTTATTTGGTATTTATTTACAAATAGCTGTGGGGAAGATGTTTCAAATAATTTTCTGGTCTGCCTTTTACCTGTATTTGGACTGCTGAGTGTTAAGGTGAACCTAAAAAAAGTAGGGCTTAACCTTTCACAGGGTGACTTCTACAGTGCAAGGTGTCTTTGTCCTTCATGATCTGGCAGGTGTGCCATGTCTCCTTGCAGTGATCAACATCTGGCTTTGGCATATGGAGCAAGGAGCTTGTCATGGGCTGATGGATGAGGCAGCCTTGGGGGTGGCAGGTTAATGGCCTCTTTCTGTCCCCAGAAAGGCTGCTTTCTCTTGCTTCTCCTGCCACAGCAGCATTATTTCCCTGTGCCTCCCTGACTAAGCTGTGGGTTTGTTTCTTTGTGGCTTTGTGGAAAAAGTGTTGGAGCAATGAGACTGCGTCACATCCTCCTCTCGTGGCAGAGCTTGTTCAGGTGGTTTGGGCACTTTTTGTTTTTATATAAACACAGGGCCACGTGTGATGCCCGAGTTTCACCTCCAGTTTCTCACTCCCATACACCTACAGCTCTTTTAATTTTCATAGCTGTTAAGTGTCAGCTGCTTTTTAGACGGGGAGGAAGGGAAGTGCTTGTACCAGGATGCTTCAGCTGTGCTGCTGTAAAGCAAGAAACTGAATTAAACTGAGGTGCCCAAGCTCCTGCACTGCCTGAAGACCAAAACTATCTGTGTCTGTGCCTGTGAGGGCCCTCAGAGAGGGGTGAAAGGTACTTTGCCACCACATGGCACGGTGTTCTCTCATATTCCCCGCATCCCACATGTTCCTCACTGCCTCTACATCATGCTGATCCTCTTGAGAAAAACTGGGTTTAAGTAAAGTGTGTTAAAGTAGGTGTTTGCTTGCACAGCTGTTCTCCTGGCTGGACCAGCCATTTCTCTGCTGAAAAGGTGTTTCTGCTCTTCCTGTGTGGCTGTGGAGTGATGCCTTTCCTCTCTCCAGGGAAAAGTTGTTCTGTGGCAGTCGAGTGTGATCAGCATCAAACCAGCCAGCCCAGTTTGTGCCCTGCTGCTGCAGCAGGAGGGGTTACCTGCACACAGAGCTGGACTCTGGAAGGATGCACCTCTGACTGACAGCCACCTCCTGGCTCCAGCCTTTCCACTGCTCCTAATTTCATGCCCTGTGCTCAGTAACACTCCAGCACCTTCACAGACCGGGATTCCTTTTCCAGCCTGGCAGGAGCAGAATGGAAACTCCTTTGCAAAAGCATCTTGAGTTGAGTTTGCCACCATGATGGGTTTGGGGCTTTCTAAGGCATCCTGGCAGTGTGTTTGAAGTTCATGTGGGGCTAAACACTTCCACAATGACACTTTTCCCCAGCAGACCTGGATGTGGGAGGAAGATGTCAGGTTTGCTTTGGGGTTTATTTTAAGGGCTCAGCAGAAAGGGAGAAGAGCTAGGTATGTCCTGCAGTGCCAGAAATGAAAGCATATCTCTGAAGGGTGGGAAAACCCAAGGAAGTTTTCAATCCATTGGAGATGGATTGAAACCTAGCAAGCAGGAGAGAGGAGTATGGAACCTGATCTTTTCCACTGGTCCAGGCATGGATTAAATTTGCCACCCACCATTCTGCTGCTGCAGTAAAAATGTGGTGCAGGGGCTCTTAAGTACTTGCCCAAGTCTCTCCTCACTGCTGGTGTGAGCCCATTTGCTGGGAATAAATGAATATTTCCCTGGGATGTACTTTGAGTACACTTCTGCTTGGTGCAAAGCATTAGAAAGTCATTTTTCCTCCCCAGAAGCAGAAGCAAATTAACTTTTTAAGCAAGTTTACTGAGTATCCCCAGGATGGTTTGGAGGTTTGTTTTAAGCAGGTGGGTAAATAAGCTGCAGTTTCAGCAGCCAGCTTTGTGTTTTGCTTTGTCTTTTCTCCTGCTTCATCATGTGGCCACAGAGCTTTGAGCCTCCTGCTTGGCTGAGCTGATGCCATAAGCACAGACATTTAAGTCTCTGCCTATCTGAACCCTCTAGGAGTGATTATTAGATTTCCTGTTGCTTCCAGTGAAGTTCCTGATAGGGAAGAGGAGATGAATGTGCTTGTAAACTGATTAAAAATGATGCAAAGCTGTAAAAAATAATGAACTGTGCAGAGGAAACCTGCCAAGTGCCTTCTCCTGGCAGGATGTGATGAGACCCATTTCTGTAGCTGGAGAAGTGCAGAAAATGAAATAGGGGTGGACATGTAGGTCATCCTCCTCTTTGTGTGCATCAGCCTACCTGCTGGCTGAGATCCCTGCAGCAAAAAAAATGGGATTAAGCCCCTTGAGGGGAGGGGAGAGGGAGCAGCCACACTTTGATGGTGCACAGCACATTTCTTTCACTGTTTATTTTTTTTCCTTCTGTATTTATGTCCCTGATTTCCTGAAACAGCCCAGAACTATGGGAGGGCAAATCCCAGAATTCCCACTGCCCTGAGCATTTTGCAATGTGGGCTACAACACAACAAGGTGGACACCTACACCGCAACTCCCTGTTGTGTCATATTCAAGACCTGAAATTCGTGTGTTGTTCCCCCCCTGCAATGTTTTTTACTTTATTTGGGTTTGTTTTTTCCCCCTGGCAGGACTATTTTGAGAGTTACATCTCCATTGCTTCCACCATACCCTCAGTGCTGTGCCTGATTGGAAACTTCTTGCTTGTCAACAAGTAAGTGGTGCTCTGTTCCCAAGTGCCAGAGCCACATTTCTCCCTGGCTTTGCTCCTGTCTTCCTTCCAGCTTCCCAGCTCAGGGGGAGACCACGGGGCATCCTGAGCTCAGCCTCCCTGTGCAGCCAAAATTCCCCTCCTTGCCTCTGCCTGATTTGCAGCCAACTGAGCTGAAGTGGGAGAAGCACCTTGCTCCACAAGTGCCTGCAGTTGGCTTGAGTAAATAAACTCCTAATGAATTCCTTAGTTAATTGCTTGGAAACAGTCTTGCCTTTTAAAAATACCTTTATTGTCATCAGGGGGCCGGTTGACAAAAGCTGGAACCTCTCTTTATTTTCTTTACCCTTTCTGCCAGCACAGGAGCTGCCCTCCCGTGTCAAACCTTCACGTTGTGGTTTGAAGCACAGCAGTGACTTCTTCCCCTTGTGCCCAGGGTTGCTGCCAGCGTGAGGATCCTGTCGTCCCTCTTTGTCATGCTGGCTGTGTTCCTGGTGATCACGGTGCTAGTGAAGGTGGACACCTCCACCTGGACCACACCTTTCTTCACCCTCACTGTGGGCTGCGTGGCCGTGGTCAGCAGTGCCTCCACCGTCTTCTGCAGCAGCATCTTTGGCCTCAGCAGCTGCTTCCCCATGAGGAACCTGCAGGCTCTGCTCTCAGGTTTGGCTGATCCCACTGGGATCGTGCTCTTGGACTTTCCCTGCTCGGCTCTGTGGTTTTCTCTCTGGGGGTTTTGTCATGTGGGGTTTGTTTTAGAAGTTTAACTTTGCCCTGATGATAAAGGGAAGTTGCTGAAGGAGAAACTTGCTCGGTCACATGTGCTTTGGTTTCTGTAAACAGCCATAAACTGACCCTGGAGCGTTGCTGGGTGCAGGGAGGAAGGAGGGAAGGAGATGACATCCCCCTGCCCTGCCATTTCCAGCAGCAGGATCTGCAGCTTTGCCTTGTCTGCTCCTTTCTGATCAGCGTTTCCATGAGTGATGAGGGGCAGCTTGGGAGCCATGAGTGATGAGCTCCCTGGAGCCTTGATAACATTATAAATGTGCTGTGCAATGCTTGACAAACCAAGAGGAGAAAGGGGGGGAAATCAGGATGCTGAAATTTTTCCTGGGGCCAAGACAGGAGTGTTTTTAATGAGTTTATCTCAGAAAAGGAAAGCACCACATCCCTGAGATGGCATTCCTGCCGCTGGTGCCTCGAATCCCCATCTGGGGGAGTGCAGAAGGGAGGTTGATTATATGTGTGCTGGTAGAAAGCCAGGTTTAGGCTTTGGGAAGGGTTTGGCCTTTTTCTGAAGGACTGGGGACCTGCAAGCCCTGACTCTTGCGTGTGCTGTGTTGGAAGGGGGTGCAGGACGGCACCTGGGCTGTGCTGCAGCCCCACAAGGACCTGAGCTGTGGAGATGGAGAGGAGGCTGTTTGTGCAGCCGGGTGTGGGGCAGCGTTCCCTGGGGACCTGTGCGTGTCAGAAGAGGAGCTTCTGGGTTGCCCCTCTTGTTTTGTGTCCCTCACTGTGCCCACCTCTGTTGTCACACTCAGGCCAGGCCATGGGTGGCACCATCAGCGCCGTGGCCTCTGTGATAGACCTGGCAGCGGCGGCCGACGTCACCGACAGCGCCCTGGCCTATTTCCTCACCGCCGACATCTTCATCGTGCTCTGCATCGTGGTGTACCTGCTCCTGCCCAGGCTGGAGTACTCCAGGTGTGTGCCAGCCTGCCAGGGGCATCCCTCAGAGGGCTCATAGTGGGATTGCTCGGGGATCCATGGGACACCGGGCCTGCTGGTCCCTGCCCTGTCCCTGCCGCCAGCCGTGCTTCCCCTTTCACCGAAACCACAGGCTGAAACTGAGTTTCAGCCAAGTGCTGAGTTTCTGCCAAGCTTTCCCAGGTCCCCCAGTGCTGGCTCTCCTGAAATGTGTGGAGTCAGCAGAGAGCCCTAACCCGGAGGCAGCCAGCCAGGAGCGTCCCCATATCCTGTCTGCCACTTGGATGTGTGACCCATTGCTCTGGTTAGTGCCCCAAGGGCCTGCATGCAGTAGGGTCCCCCCTGTGAACACTGAGGGTGCAGAGAGATGGGGAGAAGGGATGGTGGGTGTGCAAGGGTCACCTCTCTGTACGAGCTGGGAGCTGCAGGTGTGGTGAGTGTGGTGTTTGTGAGGCTCCCCAGGATGAGGTGAGAGATGAGCAATTGGGCTCCATGTTCTCAGAAGGCTGATTTATTATTTTATGTACTTATATTATATTAAAGAATACTACACTAAAACTATATTACAGAAAAAGATACAGACAGAAGGAAAAACTTGTGACTGGCTCCTGGGAGTCCAACACAGCTGATGGTGATTGGTCATTAAGTAAAAACAAATCACATGTTTGGATAAGCAATCTCCAGACCACACTCCAGAGCAGCAAACACAGGAGAAGCTGAGGTTTCTTATCTTCCCAGGAGAAGAAATACTGGTGAAGGGATTTTTCAGAAAATATGACAGTGATAGTGGAGTTGCTTGGTCCAGCAGGCATACCTGTGTCTCCAGCTTCTCTCCAAACATCAGTTGCATTCCCCCATGCTTCCCTCTGTCTCTCTCTCCAGGTATTACCTGAGCAGCCAGAAGGAGAGCCCCTCTCTGGTCACCGTGCCCCCTGACAGGTCCGTGGAGGACGAGGCAGAGCCAGGAGGCACTGTGAGCTCCTCCTTCCTCACCAGAAGTGCTGGCATCCCCCCACTCCGCCCCATCCTGCAGAAGACCGCCCTCCTCGGCTTCTGCCTCTTCTACGTCTTCTTCATCTCCATCATCATCTTCCCTTCCCTCTCCTCCAACATCGAGTCCGTCAGCAAATCCTCGGGAAGCCCGTGGAGCACCAAGTACTTCACACCACTCACCTGTTTCCTCCTGTACAACTTTGCTGACTGGTGTGGGAGGCAGGTCACTGCCTGGATCCAGGTGCCAGGCCCCAAGAGCAAACTGCTGCCTGTCCTTGTCCTCCTCAGAACCATCTTCCTCCCTCTCTTCATCTTCAGCAACTACCAGCCCCGGGCTCACATCCACACCGTGCTGTTCAACAGGGACATCTACCCCGTGGTGTTCACAGCCCTGCTGGGGCTCAGCAATGGCTACCTGGGCACGCTGGTCATGGTCTACGGCCCCAAAATCGTGCCCAAAGAGCTGGCTGAGGCAGCAGGGGTGGTGATGTCCTTCTACCTCGGGCTGGGGCTGGCTCTGGGCTCTGCCTGTGCTGTTTTCGTGGTGCACCTCGTCTAGAGGGGGCAGCTGAGGAGGAGGAGGATGGACTCGGTTTGTTTTAGGGTTTGGGGTTTTTTTTCCCCAAAAAAGTCAGGTAGCCTGTGGTTTTGAGGCAGCCTTGCCTGCCTGTCTTGGCAGGGGGTAGCTGCATCCAGGGGGGATGCAGAGTGGAAGTCTCCCTTCTGGGAAGGGGCATCTCCTGTGCTTGGGAAGGTTCTGTCAGATGTTGTTGCTCCCCAGTTTAATGGAGCAGGGACCAAAGCAGCCTCATCCTCCCCAGGGAGCTCAGGGAAGCACCAGGGACATGGGGACACCATCCCTTACCTGTGTGCCAGTGGTTTTAAACTGAGCCCAGGGCTTTTGGGGGCACCCTGGGTTTTGCTGCTGCACTGTTCAGCCCTTCAGGGCTTGGGTGGTCTTAGGGGCGGGTTCACCCCTCACTGAGCTGTGATAGTGGTGTTGAACTAAAAGGGATTTGAGCCCTGGAGCACCTTCTCACAAGTTAGGGAACAAGTAGCAGCTGCCCCTGGGATTGGGGCACAGTTTTGCACAGATTTCATACAATCATTGCACAAAACAAAATAAATTTTTATATATATAAGGGAAAATGCTCCACTTGGGATTTTGCTTACTTTAATATTTTTTCCATGTGAAATTGAACTGAGGGATCATCTACCTCCTAGCATGGTGCCATTAGTGTTGGGGACTATTCCCTGACCAAGCTGAGAGGAGCATTTTTAAACTTTTCCTGCTGTGGCTGTGGTGTGACCCCCAAGGAAAGTGAAATGCTGAGTGAGCCTGACCTGAGGTTTTTAGGGTGTCTTTAGTCTGTGTTCAGAGATATCTCTGTGAAAGCCAGGGAGAGGTATGAGAGAGACCCTGGTGTGAGGTTCACAGCAGAAATCTGGTTAATTCATGTAGACAGGCACCATATGGCCTCCAGATGTTTTCAGAGGGGTGAGCTACTGTGACACCCAAAAATATGGCCCACCCAAAGACAACTGGCTTTTAAAGTCATTTAAACTCCCATATGCCAGCACAGTCTGGACTCAATCCAATTATTGTATTTATTTTCTCAAACTGGCTGGATTTATGCTCTAGAAGAGGTGAAGTGATAGTGAGGGTATAAAGGCAGAGCTTGGCAGTGCAGTGATGCCTCAGAGATGTCATCTGTGGAAATGGATTCCTTTAAAGCCGGGTTAGGAGCAGATGCTCCATTCCTGGATGCTCTCTCAGCATCTCCTGCTTCCCCACGGAGGGGTGGAGCTGCTGGATGTGGGAGAGCAGCAGGATCCATGCTGGTTACTGCCCCGGGGTGCCACATGGTGTGCTGGACACTGGGTTTTTACCTCAATCCTTCCCTAAAGCAGGGTTTACTTTGGGCCCCTTGGCAGTGCACACACAGAGAGTTTTGCTCGATGGCTGATTTTTATTTCAACCTGAAATCCACACACAAATGGAAAATGTGTGGGGTGTGCAGTAGTGAGGAGCAGCTTTGTGGAATGTGTGGCTGCTGGGGGCCCCTCCTGGGGGCCAGTGCTCCCATCCCCTCCCTGGTGCTGGAATATTGCAGCAGTTGGTCAAAAAGCCCAACCTGGTGCTGGCAACCAAAAATTCCCTTTGTGGCCTTCAGTGGGTCTGTCCTCAACCTGTGCATTTTTCCCCCTCATCCAAGGAATGATGAGATTTGGCTTGGTTTTTTACTGCTTTGCATCTCTGCTCCTCCTCTCCTTGTTACAGACCAAATTGCTCTGGAGGGAGAGCTTAATTATCTGGTACTGTTGCTAATAAAGAGAATTCCTGATCCTGTGCAACTGCTGGTGTCTGGAATGATTTCTCTTGGAGGTGCACTGATGCATGCAGTTTCAGCTTGCATTTTTCCTTCTGGCCATCCCTCTCTCCCCAGCCTGGATTGTAAACTCAGAGAAATCCCTGGCAAGGGCTGGCTGAAGGAGCCCTGAGGTCACTGCTTGGAGAACTTTTCCAGTGGTGTGGAGAGCATTCCTGTGGCAGAGGGGAGTGAGCAAAAAGGGGATTTATGCTTTGGTTTTGGTGGCATGCAGCTGAGGAAGGTTAATAAATGAGGAGAAAAATCAATGCAGATGCAAATTGGGCAAGAACCAGGTCTGGGCATGAAGCAGGGAATGCTGGTAGGAATGCCATGATGTGGGGGTGGATGCTGCCAGGCCTCTGAGCCATGAGCTGTGGGTGATCCCCTGCAAGAGGGGAGGGATAATTTACAGGGAATTGCAGAGAACAGCAGGGAAGTGATCACAGTGCCTGGGAGAAGCCACATCTGCTGCTCGGCGTGGGCCATGCCAAGGAGCTCAAGGTAAGGCAGTGTGGGATGAGGAGGGAATGGTGCTGGAGGGGTGGAATGAGGCTGCTGGATCTGGGATAAAATAAAAGTGCAGCTGCATCTTGTGCCTGGGTGGGTTGAGTTGGTGTCCCTGCCCATGGCAGCAGGGGTTTGGAGCTGGGTGATCATCGCATTCCAACCCAAACTTGCTCCATGATCCTGGGATAAATGCATCTTTGACAACAAAAGCAGCCACGGAGCCCAGTTCCAAGGCTTGGAATGGTGCTCTAGCCAGGAGGAACACTGAGGGATCCACATCTGTGGTGGTGTTTGAGGGTCTCCAGGATGAGGGAAGAGATGAGAATCTTGCTCCATGTTTCAGGAGGCTGATTTAATATTTTATGATATATAGTATATTGAAAGAAAATGATACATGAAAACTATACTAAAGAATAGAAGAAAGGGTTTCATCAGAAGGCTAGAAAAGAATGAATAATAAAAACCTGTGACTGACCAGAGAGTCTGACACAGCTGGACTGGGATTGTTCCTCAAGTAGAAACAATTCACATGGAATCAGAGATGCACCTGTTGGTGAGCAACCTCCAAAGCCCATTCCAAGCACTCAGATCATTGTTGTTTACATTTCTTTTCTGAGGCGTCCCAGGAGAAAGATCCTAGTGAAAGGATTTTCATAAAATATAAGATTTTCATAAAATATCACAGTGACACAAAAACTGCCTTCCAGTTCTCCAGGAGCTTTAGGAGAGGCAGTAACTCCTCAGAGCTGAGTTTCAGAGAGAGACCCTGGCTGTGGGCTGGGCTGGAGCTGAGCTGGGTCCGTGTGTCTCCCTCACCTGCCTAAAAATGCACTCCCAGATTTTGTTTCTGTGATCACCACCATCCCCTCAGCTATAGGACACAAAATGAAACGACACGGACGCTGGAAGTGTTGAGGTAAAAAGAAGGGAAGTTTAATTTTTGATTTCAACATTTATAGATTATCAAAAATGACAGTAGATTGGAGGATAACAGCGCTAACACCAGACAAACCAACAGTTCATCAAATTTTTCTTCTTCCAAAAAAGAATGTAAACCAATAATTATTTACAAAAAAAGTGCGTGAGAAAATTCGTTACAAGAATGTAAACATCAGAAAACTTAAAAAAAAAACAACTTAACAAAGCAACACTCAGCCAGCAGAGCTGTTTTTCCATCTCCCAGCCCAGGATCTGCCTGGCCTGGAAGAACCTTGTGCTTTCCATAGGGAAGCAGCTCCCTCTCCTCTGAGGGTGTGGAACAAATCCCTGGCACCATGATCCAGGGTTTGGAGAGCCCCAGTCCTGGCAGCCCAGCACAGAGGAGATGCTGTGCCTGCCCCACAATGCCTTTTCCAGCAGCCTTTGGAGCTCAATCCAACTGGCCAAGGGGAAAAGGGAGCTGGGAGCTGGCAGAGCAGCGCAGCAAAGGCAGCAGGGTGCAAGGGAGGAGGAAAGGATGAAAGGGCACAAAGGGGAGGAGGAGATGCATCTGCTGCAGCTTCTGCTCAAAGGAGACCAACTGAGCCTATGCCTGACCTGGTTTTGTCCCCTGTCAGCTCTGGGGTGCCAGCTCCCCCTCCCTGCTGCAGGGCTGGACCAGGTTAAGTGTTGGTGGCTTTGAAGCCAAAAACTGTGCTGCAGGAGGAAAGGGAGTTTTTGTTAGGCAGCTATAGGTTTTTATTATGTGAGTTGTGAGTGGTTTTCTCCAAAGCCTTGCCTGGGCTGTCCTCCCTCAGTGGAGGGTGGGAATACTGTCCCTGTCCATCTGTGGCAGCAGCCTTTGCTGGCAGAGCCTTTGGTGCAGTGCTGTGACCCCTGGGAGGTGGGGAGCACCCCTGAAACCACCTCAGCAGCACCTTGGTGGTGGCCAAAGAGCAGCAGGAACATGCTGGTGTTCCATCTTCAAGGCCCCTTCCAACCCCAACCATTCTGGGATTCCCTGAAACGCAGGTGGCCACTGGGGGCTTGGGGGTGAGCTGATCCTGCCCCTCCACGGGTGCCCCAGAGGAAAAACACAAACCCTGGCTTTGAAAGCTTGCCAGCCAGCTGCAGGCTTGCCCGGCTGCTGTTCTCCTTTGCCGTGTTTTATGGAGTAATTTGTACTATATTTACACAGCAGTGATAAACAGTTTTTAAAATGGAAGCAAAGAAAAACGCTGCTGGATGAATTGTTACAAAAAAGCCCTGTTTGCCATTCCAGCAGGGGGAAAAAAAAAGGGATAAAAATCACCATCCTAGGGACATGCTGTTCATCAGATCTGGGTATTTTTTCCCTTGATTTGTGTGCCTAATGTGAGCAGAAGAAGTCGCAGATGCATGCTGAATTCTGCAGGGAACATATGCATGCATTTAAATCATTTACAGCATTTACTGGTGCAATTGTAAAGCACATTATTTTTCTGCATTTGTAATTAGGCTCCAAACAGATGGTGAAGGACTGTACCTCCTGATTAGACAGCCTTGTGCTCTGTTGGACGGCGCTGCGAGAACAAACTGAGATGAGAAACTTTTCCTCCTCATTTATCACGCCGGGGCGGGGGAGTGCAGGAGCTGGGGCTGCCTGGGCGTGAATTCCTGGAGCATTCCTGGGCAGAGCTGTGCCAGCCATCCCTCTGCCATCCCCCAGACCCCCTTTCCCGGCTGCTCTTCCATTCCGGATTTTGTGACCCCGCCTGGCTGCACTGCTCGGGACACCCGGCAGGGCGGGATGGAGCTGCTGTGTCAGATGTGGGGAATGAGGCGGGAGCTGGGAGCTGAGAAGGGTTTTTAAAGCAGGAGTGATCCCACCTGCCCGGCCTGGGAGAGAACTTTCCTCCTCTCCTGGGGGCAATCTTGAGCCTTCAACAGCGCCATGGGCTCTGCACTGGTTCCTCCTGATGCCTCAGGGTTTAGGTTCTATCTTTTTATTGCATATAAATAATATTTATATTTTTCAGATTCTGTGCTGCTTTAGTGTGTGGGTCTGCCTTGCACGAAGGGATGGTGAGCTCTCTGCACAGAGCAGGGAGACAAAACAATTCCTGCTCCAGCTGGGCACCAGGGACAAATGATCCAAATCTCAGCCCAGGAGCACAAACAACGTGGGCTGGAGAGAGAAAAACAAGGATGGGACAATGAACTGCAAGGTGCAAATGGAGCAGAACTGATCAAAGTGACAGACCCCGTGACTGGGTGTGCATTTTGGGACCATTTAGGTCCATCTTGGGTTCATTTTGTGACCATTTTGGTTCATCCTGGCTTCATTTTGGGACCATTTTGGTCCATCCTGGCTTCATTTCTGTGACCATTTTGGTCCATCTTGGGTGCAGCCCTGGCTGGGTTCTTGTGCTGCCCAAGGTGGATCCACTGAGGAGATCCTTTTAATAAATCCCTGCTTTATTCTTTAACTCTGCCTGGCCTCTGTTCTAGCTCAGCCTTCTCAAGGCATCACCAGCACTCACCCTCCTTCCAGCAGTCCAGCAGTCTCTTGCTATTGTCACCCCTGTCCCCCACTCACACAGGGGACAATCTATCCCATGTTATTTGCCCTTCTTCCTGCAGCTTCCTGTTTTCCTGGCTTGCCTCCTGAAACCACAAAGGTCAAAATGGGTTAAATGAAAATCACCTTATAAAAACGGGTTAAAACAAGGGGCAACTGAAGAGCAGAGTGAGGCAGAGGAGGAGCAGGGTGTCAGTGTGAGACCCTGGGTGAGCAGCACCAGGATTCCCTTGCCCAAAGTTCCTTTGTGTCCCCTCTGCTGGTCCTGCCCAGGCTGTGGAGAGGGGTGGTCACCTTCCCTTGGGTTTTATCTTGAATTTCACTGTGCTGGTAGCGAGGTTAAACACAGGTTTAAGGCCAGGGCTGGCAGCAGGGAGCTCATCTTCCACCTGGCACAGCCCCCTGGTGTTCCCTGACCCCAAACAGGGACCCAGCAGCTCGGAGGGCACTGCAGGGAAGGTGGCTGTGAAAAACGCCAATCACTTGGTTTTTAAAAGTTTAAAAGTTGAATAGTCATAAAATGGTTATAAAAAATAGCAATAGAATTAGAGGGATAATAATTTGGATTAGGGCAATATGAGACAATAGAAACAAAGAGTTACAGACAGTCCAGGTGCCTCTTTCTGGGCAAAATAAGCCCCAAAAAGGCCCCACGTTAACAGAGGATTAACCCTTAAAAGCAGCAGCCTGTTGCACATTCATACAGCTCATCCATGATGCATCAATTCCATTCACACACAGGATTCTGGCTGGGCAGTGTCAGCTTCTTCCTCTGAACCCTGACAGCATCTTCAGGGCTGAGTGAGGTGGAAAGAACTCGATAATGGAGCAATAAATTCTCTTTCTCTGAAAGACTGAGGTGTCCTGTGGCTGCTACCTCATTCCTTTCTTAAAAAAATATCCCACATACACAGTTTCTATTTTAACATTATGTTATAACCTAAAACTATATTTAACACACTACTTAGGAAAATGAATACAGCATGACTTTCTGACACAACCCATATGATGTTCCCGTGAATATTTGCCAAAAGCCAATCAGAAAATACACATTTTTCACAGCGGCCCCGCCGAGGGAATGGTGGCAGGGGACAGGGGACAAGGCTGTGCTGTGGGTTCTCTGTGCCTGTAGATGGCACCTTTTCCTCTGCTGAGGAAGAAAGAATAAACCTAAAGAGGGGAGGGGAAAATCCCGAGCAGGGCTCAGAGCTCGGAGGGGAAAGGTGCTTCAGGTGTGTGGCACCAAGCGACTCAGCGTGGTCCCACAGGTGTCCCCTCCCTGTGGCTGTTGATCCTGCTCACCTGGATCACCCCTGAACCCTCTCCAAGCTCATAGGAAACCACAGGGGCTGAGTGAAAAGTGCTTCCAGCCGCACAGGGAGTTGCTCCAAAAGGGGTTTTTTTTTACCCTCATTAACCCATTGTGGCCCTAACCAGCCCAGCCTGGGGCTGCAGGGTGCTCCCCTAAGAGGGGACGGGTCCTTCTGGCCACACAGGGGGACAATTCTCCAAGCAGGCTGCTTTGGGCTCTCCAGCCAGGTCCTGCAAGGCTTTTTGGGGCTCACCAAAATCACCTCGATCCTTCTTGCCATGTGGTATCACCACAGGGATGCTTGGCCCAGGGGTAGCTCAGCTGGAAGATCCCTGAGGAATCCCCCCAGAATTAGGGCTGTGCTGAAAAGGTGAGCCCAGTTTCTGTGGGCTGTCTCCATAAGATCACCTTACAAACATGCAATTTGAAACTCAGTATTTCTGTAATTCTAAAGGAAAAAAAAAGAAGAACAAACCCAGCTGCTCTTTCAGTGCTTTTCTTCTTCAGAGAGAGAGAATTCCTGCCATCCCTTAACTTTGCTCAGCTTTCTCACCAGCCTCCTTCACTCAGAAATTCCTAAAAAAAAAAAAAAAACAGCATGATACTAATATTGGCCCTAAAATTCTGTGTGAAATGGACCTGGAAATTAATTTCACACCGGAAAAGCCAGCTCACTGTCAGCCACAGCACAGGTGGAGGAAAAGAAAACTCCAAGATGGCTTTAGAAATTAATTCTGTGACTTGGATGAGAGGCTAGCTGCCACCATCCCAACCCACACTGTTTGGAGCCAAATGGTGATCCCAGCTCTCACAGGCAGAGGAGTGAGGCACCGTGGGGAGAGGTGGATGAGGGAATGTTCCGTGCCTGGGTGGGAAATGAGAGGGGGAGAAGCCCTGCAGTACAATTTCAAGGTTGAGTGAGTGGTGCCAGGAGGCTGTGAAAGGCTCTGCTGAGCTGCTCTGTGCTCACAGGCAGGATGGAGAAGGGAGGTCACGGGATCTACCTCCAAAAAAAAAAAAAAAAAAAATCAGGTTTCTCTGTGATGAGTGAGTGGAGAAAGGCTGGGATAGCAGGGAGGTTATCCCAGCCCTGCAGCTCCCTGCCTTGGGCTTGGTGCTGATTGTGATCCCAGGAGCATCCCCCTGCTCACAAAGCATCACTGCCTTCTGCTGCCCTTTTTCCCCAGCTCTGAGCCTGTGGAAAGGCACCTCTCCCAGGGGCTGGCTCTTGGAGCACCATGGATTCCTCCAGCCAGGAGCTGGGGAACACCAGCTCAGGGAGCTGCTCTGAGCTCCAGCCTGCACACAGCTCTTGCTGTCCCTGCCTGATTGAAACCAACCTTGACAGGGAGGTGCAGAACACTAGATACTGAATTTCTGTGTGTTTTGTGAGCCTGGGCACTGAAATCCCCCCAGCCCTCCCTCTCCCCCTCGATGGGAAAGACTGCAGCCTGAACTCCATCAGAAATGGCACTGGGAGCCCAGGCCAGGAGGAACTCCCTGAAAAACATCCTCAAACCAGTCAGGATCTGAGCAGAAATCCATGGTGTGAAGCCAAGGCACGGGGAGCTGGCAGAGGAGAGGGGTGCCCCTGTAGAAATAAAAAAATCCTGACCTGAATTTATCAGGAGAGGCCTTAAGTGAGACATCACCTGTGCAAAGTCACAGCAGCTGCAGGCACCCGGGCCTGAGACACATCTGCACCTCTGGTTTTGCTTTGGTTCCTCCCCTTTTTTGGCATTTTTTTCCCCTCCTTAACTCCCTGACTTTGTGGGGTGCTGCAGGAGATGAGTGGAGGGGAAGGATCCTCGCATCCCTGGAAGTGCTTGAAGCCCCCTGGTCCTGTGGAAGGTGTCCCAGGCCATGGCAGGGGGGTGGAATGAGGTGATTTTTTGATGTCCCATCCAACCCAAACCGTGCTGGGATTCTGTGACCCCTGGGTGAGCTTTAACAGCACAAATTGTGCTTATTTAGCATTTTAACCCAAACTGGTTGTGATGGGGTGGTAAAGCTCCCCCGGACCCAAAGCCCTGCCCCTTCCTGGGATCCAGGAATGGAGGGGTCACCCCCTGGGTGTGAGGGTCGGTGTCACTGCAGGTGACACACAAAATGCCTTTTTGTGGCTTTGTCGCCTTCAAGGTGGCGGGAAATGGGGTGGAACAGTGGCATTTGGCCATTTTCCCTAAAGCTGCTCGTGGGGAGGTCTCGGACCGGGGGCAGGTACAGCCCCGTGTCCAACGAGGCTCCGGCGGAGCAGCTGGGCAGGAACCTCCGTCCGTCCGTCCGTCCGTCCGTCCCTCCGCGCCGCTCTCCTGGCAGCCGTGCCCGGATCGCTTTCCCCCCGCTCATCTATGATTTATTTCCGTGCTCCGAGCCCTGCCAGCTGCTCCCGCGCACAGGTCAGAGAAACAACGATATTAGCAACAACAAAACCCTAAAAAAAAGGGGAAAAAAAAAAAAGAGAGAATTAAAGAATTAAGCGCACCGAGGCGGAGTTAAACTTTCCCTACCCGGCGCTCGCTCGGGCTGAAGTTGGGTTTGAGCAGGCGGGGGCAGCCCGGGATTTGGGGGGCGAGCCGGGGGTTTTGGGGGGCTGGGAGCCCCCAGGGAGGGGTCGGGAGGAGGGGAGGGGAGGGGAGGAGGAGCCGGCGCTGAAATCCCGGTACCCAAATCCCGGTACCCAAATCCCGGTACCTGGGCGAGGGGCGCTGCGCCGCCCGCGTCAGCGCCTCCCGCGCTCCCTCCCTCCCCTTCCTCCTCCTCCTCCTCCTCCTCCTCCTCCCGCGGCTCACGCAGGGCGCAGGGGGGGCATGGGGGGTCGCCGCTGACACCGGGCTCCGAGACATCCACCGCAGGTAATGCCCCGCCGCTTCTCCTCGCTCCCTGCGGGTTATTCCCCCGGGTGGGATGCAGGATGCGGGATGCGGGATGCGGGCATCACCCCCTGCCCTGCCCTGCCCGGGGGGCTGCTTGCCGGGGGTCCCCCTTCCCAAACCTTCCCGCTTTGCTTTAAACCAAATCCATCTTTTTCTGGGGTCCAGCCCCGCTCCTCTTGCTGTTCTTTCGGGCGGTGGGAGGAGAAGGGGAGCCCAACCTTTTTCCCAAAACCACCGCTGTGAATGAGCGGGGCTGCCCGCTGTCCTGCCCCCATCCCCGGCTCCCATCTGGAGTTCGGGCCGCTGGGAAGCTGCAAAGTTTCTGGGATGAGCGGGGTTGGAACTTCGTCCCGGCCGCGGGGGCTGAGCCGCAGTGCCAGCGGTGGGATTTTTAAATCCCCTCCCAAAGCCTTTCCCAACGCCGAACTTGCCCTGAGCCTTTTGAGGAAACACTTTATTTTATTTTTTCCCCTCTCTGATTCTTTACTTGCTGCCACCCCTCAAAACCTGCAGTCCTTCTTTTCTTTACGTTTCACCTCTCCTTTCCCAAAATCGCCTCTCCCACCCAGCAGCTGGAGGAGAGGGATGCTGGAACGGGACGTTCCCTATGAGATGTGCGTTTTCTTTGTTGTTGGCTTGGGGTTTTTTCCTTGTTTTTTCCCTTCCCTTTTCCCTTTTTTTTCCCCTTGGCAGGAGGGTTGGCAGCGCTGGCTGCTCGCCCCGAGCCCGGCTCCTTCCCGGGATCTCCCCGGAGCATCCTGCGGGAGCCTCCGTGCATGTGGGATAGAGCTGCTGCTGCATTGAGACGTTTTAAATGTTAATATTTTTTTTTTTTGGTGTTGTTTTGTGCGGGGTGGGAGCCGGGGATAAAGCATTCCCATGGGATTTGTGAAAATCCAGCTGGTTGTTTCGGCAGAGTGAGTTTTACCTTTGTCTCTCCTTCCCTCCTGTCCTGGGGAAGGAGGGGAGGAGAAAATCGCTGAGCAGTTCCATTTTCCTTCACCACCCCGTTCCCTCCCTCCCTCCATCCCCAGCACAAAGCTTTCTTGTTTCTGAAGGAGTCGTGAAAAATACAATGTTTAAAGAGCGAGTTGTAAAACGTTATCTTTGTGGGAAACTGTAAAAATTGATGCTGTCCCTTCTTTTTATTTTATTTTTTAAAAATTTATTTATGTATACTTTTTTTTTTTTTGGTGATAAGTGGGAGTTTGGAAGAGGTGGGAGCTGTGGAGCTTGGCTGGCTGAGCCCTGTCCCTTTTCTCAGGAGCATCCCCTGGATGCAGCACCACAACCATTCCCACTGCAATCATCTCCAGAGGGATGCCCAGGGCATGGCAGCTCCTCTGTGCAAGGAAAAAAGGACAATCCTGCCATCCTGCCATCCTGCCATCCTGCCATCCTGCCATCCTGCCATCCTGCCCTGAGCAGCTGGGGCTGAAAGCACCTCCCAAAAAGGGATTCTCTTGATGAAGTTTCTTAAGGTGCTCCGTGCAGATGGTCTGGAGCACGGATTATTCTTGAATTTAAGAAGCTTTAGGATATGGGATTGGCTTGGTGAGGGGGCAGGCCTGTGACCTCTTGTTAGGGTGTGAAGCATCCCAGCTGCTCACAGCCAGGCTGAGTTCCATGTGCAGCCTAAAACTTCCCTGGTTTCCCCCACCACACTCTCCTGCTCCCTCCAGTCAGACCTTTAATAATGTTGCAGGAGAAATCGGGTTATTTTGGGGTCGGACCTACAAAATTCCTGCCTTTGTGCTGGTGGTGTGATCTGACTCCATTTCAGGGTGCAGATTGTGGGTCTGAAATGGGGAAAACCTGGGAATTCTAGTGGTTAGCACCCAAATCTTGCAGAAGCCCTGGATTTTGCCAGGGCTTTGGTGCAGACCAGGGGCTGGGGGTAGCATTTATCCGTGGGCTTGATGTTTCAGTGTGGGCAGGAGATATTTGCTCCTGGTGAGGCTCAGTCCGTGCAGGTGAGGATTAGATGGGATGTTGGGAATGAGGAGGGTGCCCAGAGCAGCTGTGGCTGCCCCTGTGGATCCCTGGCAGTGCCCAAGGGTGGGCTGGGACCCCCCTGGGACAGTGGAAGGTGTCCCTGCCATGTCCCTTTGGAGCAGAGGGGCACTGCTGGCACGCAGTGACACTTCTGCTGCATCCTTTTGGAACCTTGTCCTGGGGCCATCCTGGCTTGGGATGGGAATTGCTCAGGCTGTGGGAGGGCTGGGCTGTCCCTTGGGAGCCTCTGGCAGAGCTGGGATTGCTCTGCCCTGCTCTGTGTTTGATAAAACACCTGGAGGAGAGAGAGAGGGATCCTGCTTGGAAGGCACCGGGAGCAAATTCCTGATGGAAATGAGGATGTGCCAGAGCCTGGGCGTGCTGCACCTTTGGGAAGGGCATGGAGGAGAGGGGCTGGACAGCCTCAAGGGCCCTCAGCCACACCTGGGGTCTCAGGAGGGCTCTCATGGACAAGCCCTGGTGATGAACTGCTGTCATTAATCCCCAATAACTCCATTAACCCAACAGCTCCATCCCTGCTGCGCCTCTTTGCCTTCCCATTCCATCCCTGCTCCCAGGGGCTGCTCCTGGGCACTGAGGGGGTTTCTCCTGAGTGCCCCCACCCTCCTTTCCCTGGGCTGCCTGTGTTTTTTCCCTGCTCCTACAATCCCCAGCGTGCCCACAGTGCTGCTGCCTCTCCCAGCTGGAGCAGCCTTGGAGAGGTCTGGAGCAGCAAAGTGCCCCTTGCTGGAAGTTAAGTGAGCTTTGTGTGGGAGCAGCAAGGGCTGCTTGATTTGGATGAGGCAAGAAATGGCCTGAGAGCCTTTGCAGCTCTGGTTCATCAGTGTGAAGCTTTTTTTTTTTTTTTTTGGTAGATTTTCCTACAGTAGTTGTGTTTTTTTTTTTCACCCTTCTGCTGAAGCATCCATTTCTGCCCTCTGTTTTTAAGATCTAAAATTCCAGTTACCATAGGCCTGAACAAAATGGCCCAGCTGCTTTTTTTGGTTTTTTTTTTAGTGTTGTAAACTGCCAGCCTGGAGCTCAGGGGCAGCTGGAGGCAGGGAGATGGGATAAAATCCCAGGTGCTCCCACAGCCAGGGCCCTGGGCTTGGAGCAGGGTCTGCTGAGCATTTTCCAAGGGACATGGACCTCAGTAACTCACCCATCTCCTTTGGCAGGGCTTTAAAATGCAGCTTGGTGACTGATTGGGAAGAGATGGTGGTCCTGCCTTGCTCTTGAGGCTGGAGCTGACTCCTTTATTGCTGTTGTGGGGGGACACCCTGGGGCAGAGCCTCCCTCTGCTGCAAAAAGGAAATCCTTGCCTTGAAAGGAGGGGGATGCTGAGGCAGCCCCTTCCAGCAGCACACACCTTTTTTTTCCCCCTTTCATCCCACTCCACACACATTCTTGTCCTCTTCTTTCCCTCCAAGCCCCCCCTGAACCAAGCAGATGTGGAGCCCCCAGGATGCGTGGGCAGGGGCTGGGTGGCAGCAGCACAGGGATGCTGTGAGGGATGTTGGACACTTTGGAATTCCAGCCAGGCTGCTGTCTCCTCCCAGGCAGGGCACAAGAAGAAAGTGTCTGGCCTCCCCTGCCTGAGCAGCCTTGCAGCCAGGCCCTCAGCACCTGCCATTTGCCACTTTCTCCATTCCTGTGCGTTTGCTGGGAGCCTGGAGAGCGGCTCCTGCCTTGTGACACCAGACTGTGCCTGTCACTTCACTGCATCCAGCCTTCCACTTCCTCCTGGAGCAAGAATTCCCACCCTTCCCCCCTCTTTTCCTCCCTCTTTTCCCCCTCCAAGCCAAGCTCTGTTGCTGTTGGCTGCTTCTCCACCTTTTCATCCCACGTTAGCATCATCTGCTCCTCAGCTTTGCTGTGTGGATTCCCTGTGTTGGAGCAGCCCAGGAGCCTCTTGGCTTGGTCTCCATGCCCCATCCCAGCCTTCCTCCCAGCTCAGGAGCTGCTGCTCCAGCTGAAGAGAGGTTTTGTGATGGGAAATGGTTGCTATGATGCCTATGGTGACTAGCAACCGGTGCTGCCCCACTTAAAAAGGAAGAAATTGGGAGTTCCTACTTCTCTCTCCCCAAAAATGAAGCTTCTCTCACCATGGGAAGGTGGGTGGCAGTGGCTGATGCAGCAGGGAGTGGGAGCTCTCCTCCCAAAGCTCCCAGGGTGTTGTTTTAGCATCCCATGGATGCAGGAGTTGAGTTGGATGCATTATTTGGCTTTTTCTTGGAGATGCCACAGTTGTGGTGAAACGTTTGAGTGTTGCTTATGCAGAGCTGGGGGGTTATTGGGATTGTCTTGTTCCAGGAGCTTGGAAAACCCCTGTCATTCCCAAACCCATGTCATTCCCAAACCCCTGTCATTCCCAAACCCCTGTCATTCCCAAACCCATGTCATTCCCTGTTTCATGAGAAATCCCATGTCATTCATTCCCAAACCCATGGGAATGAATTCCATTCAATTCCATTCCCAAATCCATGGCATTCCCATGACATTTCCCAACCCATGTCATTCCCCTTGTCATTCCCAAACCCATGTCAATTCTCCATGTCATTCCCAAATCTATGGCATTCCCATGGCATTTTCCGAGCCCATGTCATTCCCCAACCCATGTCAATTCCCCATGTCAATTCCCCATGTCATTCCCAAATCCATGGCATTCCCATGTCATTTTCCAAGCCCATGTCATTCCCCAACCTATGTCAATTCCCCATATCAATTCCCCATGTCAATTCTCCATGTCATTCCAAAATCCATGGCATTCCCATGGCATTCCCCAAGCCCATGGCATTCCCAAACCCCTGTCATTCTCATGTCATTCCCCAACTCACGTCATTCTCCATGTCATTCCCAAAGCCCTGTCATTTCCAAACCCGTCATTCCCAAACCCATGTCATTCCCCATTTCATGGGAAAACCCACGTCATTCATTCCCAAACCCACGTCATTCCCAAACCCACGTCATTTCCATGTCATTCCCCAACCCATGTCAATCCCCGTGTCATTCCCATGTCATTTTCCATGCCTATGTCATCCCCCAACCCCCATCAATCTCCATGTCATTCCCAAGCCCATGTCATTTCCCATGGCATTTTCCAAACCTCTGTCATTCCCCATGTCATTTCCAAGCACATTTCATTCCCAAACCCATGTCATTCCCCCTGTCATGGGAAAACCCATGGCATTTCCAAAACTCATCTCATTTCCCATGACATTTCCCAAACCCATGACATTTCCCAAACCCATGGCATTCCCCATATCATGCCCAAGCCCATGGCATTTCCCAGACCCATGTCATTCCCCCTGTCATGGGAAAACCCATGTCATTTCCCATCTCATTCCCAAACCCGTGTCATTCCCCATTGCATTCCCAAACCCCTGTCATTCCCCATGTCATTTCCAAGCACATTTCATTCCCAAACCCATGGCATTCCCCATGTCATGGGAAAACCCATTTCCCAAACCCATGACATTTCCCAAACCCATGGCATTCCCCATATCATTCCCAAGCCCATGGCATTTCCCAAACTCATCTGATTTCACATGGCACTTCCCAAACCTATGGCATTTCCCATATCATGCCCAAGCCCATGGCATTTCCCAAACCCATGGCACTCCCCATGTCATGGGAAAACCCATGTCATTTCCCATCTCATTCCCCATGGCACTCCCAAACCCGTCTCATTCCCAAACCCGTGTCATTCCCCATTGCATTCCCAAACCCCTGTCATTCCCCATGTCATTTCCAAGCACATTTCATTCCCAAACCCATGGCATTCCCCATGTCATTTCCAAGCACATTTAATTCCCAAACCCCTGTCATTCCCCATGTCATTTCCAAGCACATTTCATTCCCAAACCCATGTCATTCCCCATGTCATGGGAAAACCCATGGCATTCCCAAACCCATCTCATTTCCCCTGACATTCCCCAAACCCATCTCATTCCCCAACCCATCTCATTTCCCACAGCATTTCCCAAACCCATGGCATTCCCAAACCCATGACATTTCCCAACCCATGGCATTCCCCACATTATTCCCAAGCCCATGGCATTCCCCAAACCCATCTCATTTCCCATGGCATTCCCCAAACCCATGTCATTCCCCAACCCATCTCATTCCCAAACCCATCTCATTTCCCACAGCATTTCCCAAACCCATGGCATTCCCCAAACCATGGCATTCCCAACCCAGCCTTCCTGCAAGGACTGGGAAGTTCCAAGGTGACATTTCCTCCTGGGCCTGGGTTTTTTGGTGAAGTGATGGCTCGGTGTCATTCTGCAGCTCATCTTTGTTCCCTGCGGGGAAGGAAATGTCTGGAAGCACCAAGCAAAGTGCTTCCACTCTTGTGCTTGGTTTAAAATGGAAATAAACTGCTGGAAGTGAGGGAAACTTTTTGGGTGTTAAGTGAGGAGCAGCTCCAGCTTTTTCCCTGGAGGAAGAAAGGTTTGAGTGCCCCAGCTGGGGAGGCAGAGCTTTGTGGGGAGAAAACACCCCCGTCTCCAGCCTCAGGTTTGGTTTTGGGGTGGAGGAAGGAGAGAGAGGATTTCCCATGCTCTTTTCTCCTGCAAACACCCTCTCATGTGTGTGGTGACAGGTGCCAGCAGCTGTGTGCCCCTTATTCCCCGTGGGAATCCATATTCCCCCTCCCCTGTGCATGCCAATATCCTGGCCTGCATTTATTTAACAGGGAAATTTTATTTCCTTTCGCTGCAGGGAATGGAAAGGAAAAAAAAATTTAAAAAAGAAAAAAAAAGGGGGGGGGGGCAAATTTTTTTTCACTGGGAACAAATCTCATTTTCAAGAGTCCTGACAAAATGAGCCATAAAATTACAATATTTCAAAGTGCTTTGTAATTCTGGCGCGGATGGCTCTTCATCATGGAATCTGAAAGCTCAGAAAATATAAAACTCATTAGATTAAAATAAACCACCTACCGCACGGGAGAAAAGCTTATTTATCAATATCAATTTACTTCTGATTACCCTGTTCTGCAATTTGTCATTTTTTGGGAATTATGATTTGGGTATGGCTCACGCCAACATGGGGGTGGGAATAAAAAATAAAAAATAAAAATCAGGGTTACCTTGTAATTTTATTTTTTTTTTATTTTGAATTGTACTCATTGTAAAGCCCTGGCCAAGAGGCAATAATGAGGAGAAAAGGTGCATTTCTAGCAGTGCTGTTTTTAAGGAGCAGAGGGGAAGCTGGGGAAGCAGGAGAGGCTGGTTTTGTTGGTGTGAGGGGTGGTGTTAAGCCGTGTGCTTGGCCCAAGGGGATCCCAGGGCTGGTTTTTTGGGACGTGGGGTTGGTGGTGATCCTTGTTGGGCCAGCTCCTGGCTGCTCTTCCAAGGTGGTGGAGGAAGCCTGGGAGAGAGAGGGGTCCTCCAGCATCCGTGTCACGGATATCTTTTATGAAAAAATCTTTTTGCTCGGATTTTTTTCTCCTGAGGAAGCTGAGAACCCTCAGAAGAAAAAAAAAAATCCTAGCAAAAAGATTTTTAATTTTTAAATAAACCAGTCCAGGTGCAGAGCCTGGCAGTGCTGTTGAGGCAGCCCCGAGGTGCCAGGAGGCTCCTGGAGCACGGCTGGAATGCAGCAGGTGGGATTAGGGATGCAGCAGCGCTTTGAGGCAGGGCAAAAGCCACCTCCCAGGCTTGGGAAGGAGGAGGCATTTGGAGCAAGCAGGCTGAAAGAGCTCTGCTTGAGCTGATTCCTGAGATTTGAAGCCCTAGATTTTTGTTTGCCCTGTGGTGTTTCCTCAGCTTCCCATTTCTGGAGGCTCTGTCTGCAGCTCCTTGGGAGCAGCTGCCAGCAGAGGAGGAAACCTCTGGTTTAACATCAGAGCCTTGGCAGGCAGGAGGAGACAGCACCTGAGCTCCCAGGGACATTGCCATGCTGGGAACTGCGCAGAGTGCTTCCCTCCAAAGAGCCTCTTTCAGGCACAAGGTGCAATTTAATCTGCTCTTAGTCACAATTTTTTAAGTTCTCCCCAGAGAACTCCTGCATCCCGTTCCTTAAATGTGCAATATTCGAGTGAGCCATCTCGAAGAACCAGTGAAGAGCTGCAATATTAATGAAGACAGAGAAAATCAAAATGACATTTCAGGCAATTACTGACATAATGAAGTGACTGACTTGGAATATCCAATATTTAGATTTATCATGGCACTCGAAAGGGGATGCTGTCAGCTGCCTTTACTCCTACATCACATAAATTGTTTCTCCACTGCCCTGGTGCTTTTTAAACACGGGCTGTGAAGCTGGGAAATAATGTTCACGCTCGCTTGGGCTGATAGTGGTGCTGTTTGAGAAGAAAGTTAGTGTTTTCCTCTGGCATTCTGGCGCTGCAGAAGGCAGAGGAGCTCGTTTCCATCTCATCCTCTCTGGCTGCAGCACCAAGAGCTTGGGCTCTGCCTTCCCTGCTGGCTGCAGGGGTCTGGAACAACGATGCTGAGGTTCCCTCCTCCCCCAAAACCTATTAAAGCAGGGGGAAAATTGAGATGTTTGCTGGTTTTTCTTAATCACAAGAATCCATTCTGCTTTGGTTGGCCAAATGTGAGGGATTTAAAGGGCTTTTGGATGCCTGGCTCTGGGGAAAGTGGCCATTTTTTTTGTTTAGAAACAAAAACAATATTTGGCTTTTGGATGCTCTGCTGACACTGAGCAGAAGAGTCAGAAGCTTGCTCTGCCCTGACTGTGCTCAACCCTTCTGCCCTGACTGTGTTTTCTGAGGTGATGGGCATGATTACACCCAAATGTTTTCTCAGGCCTGCACTGAAATACCTGAAGATGCACAAAACACACCACAGCACCGTTTTTCTTGTCTAGGCACAAGACCTCTCCATCCCAGAGAGACTCTCCGTAGCAAAATAGCAGGAGAAATTAGAATTTCAGGCCCTTTCTGCAGTGACAGAATTGTTAGGAGCTGTCTTCTGTGACACATCCATCAGTAAAAAATAAAATAGGTGTAGCTGTGGCTTTGGAGCTCCTTCAGGAGCCTCCAGGAGGGTTCCCATGTCTGGTATTTTTGGGGTCCATGTGCGGTATTTTTGGGGTCCCCAGGGCGAGGGAGGGATTGAGAATTTGACTCTATGTGCTTAGAAGGCTAATTTATTATTTGTATTTATTATTATTGATTTTATTGATTATATGTACTTATATTAAAGGATGTTGCACTAAAACTCTACTAAAGGATATGCACAGAAGACTTAACAAGAATGAAAGCGAAAAGTTGTGATTTTTTTTTCAGTCTTGACACAGCTGACTGGAATTGGTTATTAAGTAAAAAACAATTCACCTGTTGGACAAACAATTTTTAAATTACATTCCAAAGCAGCAAACACAGGTGAAACAAATGAGATGATATTGTGGGGTGTTTTAAAACCCACCTGCGCTGATTTCCTTGCAGAGGGGCACCTGGCTGAGGTTTTGTGGGGTTGGTTTGGGAAAAGCTTTGGCTCTGGTGCTCTGAACACCAGCAGGTGAGGGTGTGCTGTTTTATTCTGTGTCCTTAGTGTGTGCATCTGACCCCATGCTCTCAGAAGGCCAATTTGTTATTTTATGATACTATATTATATTAAAGAATGCTATACTAAACTACACTGAAGAATACAGAAAGGGTACAGACAGAAGGCTAAAAAGATAATAATGAA
Source organism: Fringilla coelebs (assembly GCF_963513975.1). Classification (NCBI taxonomy): domain Eukaryota; kingdom Metazoa; phylum Chordata; class Aves; order Passeriformes; family Fringillidae; genus Fringilla; species Fringilla coelebs. The sequence continues at coordinate 2,921,981 of NC_140066.1, read as the reverse complement.
AACTCCTGACTCTCTCCAGAGTCCTGACACAGCTTGGCCCCGACTGGCCAAAGAGTGAAAGCAACTCACTAAAATCCAATGGAACAATCTCCAAACACATTCCACATGAGCACAACACAGGAGAAGCAAATGAGACAAGAGTTGTTTTCCTTTTCTCTGAGGCTTCTCAGCTTCCCAGGAGAAGAATCCTGGGCCAAGGGATTTTTCCAAAAAACGTGAATGCGACACTTGGGGAAGCAGAAAGGAGAAAACGGAGCCCCTCTGGCAGGTGCCCCCTGGTTTCCATGGCCAAAAGGATGTTGGGAGCAGAGCATGGATGCCCTGAGCCTGATTTAGGGAGACCAGGTCTTGACAGTGCCTCTCTTGTTTGACAGGAACCATGAAGCACCCCGTGGCTGCTGCTGCCAACCTCCTGCCCGTCCTCCTGCTCCTGGAGCTGGTCTCTCCAGGTAGGTCTGTCCCTGCTCTCTCCCTGCTTGGGACTGGGTTTGCAGGGTGCAAAGGTGGCAATTGCTGTCTTTGTGGTGTGAAAAACGCCGGTCACTTTTAAAGGTTTGAAAGTTTAATGATAATAAAGTGGTTATAAAAATAGGAATATAATTAGAGGGATAATAATTTGGATAATTTGGATTTAGGACAATATGAGACAATAGAAACAAAGAGTTACAGACAGTCCAGGTGCCTCTTTCTGGGCAAAATAAGCCCCAAAAAGGCCCCACGTTAACAGAGGATTAACCCTTAAAAGCAGCAGCCTGTTGCACATTCCTACAGCTCATCCATGATGCATCAATTCCATTCACACACAGGATTCTGGCTGGGCAGTGTCAGCTTCTTCCTCTGAACCCTGACAGGCTGAGCAAGGCAGGAAGAAGTTCATTTCTCCTGATAATGGAGAAATAAATTCCCTTTCTCTGAAAGATTTGGGTGTCCTGTGGCTGCTACCTCATTCCTTTCTTAAAAAAAATCTCACATACATAGTTTCTATTTTAACATTTTGTTATAACTTAAAACTGTATTTAACACACTACTTAAGAGAATTAACACAGCATCACTTTCTGACACAACACATATAATATTAATTTGAATATTTGCCAAAAGCCAATCATAAAATACACATTTTTCACAGTGAATATGCAGAGCTGCACTGGTGGGGTGCAGGGCTGAGCAAACCTCCTGCCTCCATCAGACCTTTCATGTCTCCATCCCAGGAAATCGTGGGGACCTTCACATCATGCTCCCTATTTTCTTGCAGCCCTCACTGGCTGCACACCTGGCCCCTCTTGGGAGAGGCTTGGTGGGACTGGAAAAAGCCTTGGAGAAGGGTGGATGTGCTGGTGAGCCCAGCAGGGCTGGAAACTTCCAGGTGTGGATTGGCCAAGGCAGAGCTGGTGCTGGACCTGGCATGAGGTCAATGTGCACCAAAAAATCCTCAAGAAAACTGGAGGGAGAGAGGGAAGGAGCACAGGCAGGGGATGTAAGAGCCTTGGAGAAGGGTGGATGTGCTGGTGATCCCAGCAGGGCTGGATGCTCCTGGGGTATCTCAATGAAAAGTTGCTCTTGGAAACTTCCAGATGTGGATTGGCCAAGGCAGAGCTGGTGCTGGACCTGGCCTGAGGTCAATGTGCACCAAAAAAACCTCAAGAAAACTGGAGGGAGAGAGGGAGGGATCACAGGCAGGGCTGTAAAGCAGAAGCTTGTTGGCTGTGTAGCAGCAGAATATTGCAGGCAAGTCTCTCCCTCTGCTTTCAGCTGCAAAATGATGACCTGAACTGTGCTTAAATATGTGCTGTGGGGGGAGAAATAATTCCTGTCCAAGCTGCAAAACCTCTCTTCTAATTCCAGCTGGGGGAAAGGCAGGGCTGTGGGCCAGAAGAGCCTCCACAGGAAGCTCTTCCCACTGATGCTCTGGGTCTTTCCTGGCACAGAGAGGGAGCTGGTGGGACAATGGCCTTTTGGTGTAGAAAATGTGCCTTTTGGGGCAGGTTTTGGCACATCACAGGGCGCACAGGAGCTGTAGATGTGCAGCAAAGCCCCGTGAAAATCGGGATTGTTACATGACTGCCCTATCCCCCCTGGGTGCCGGTTTGGGAGCAGGGTGCCTGCGTGGCTCTTGCTGATAAACAATAGCCAGCCTGTGTCCCTCTGATAGCACCGTGCCCTTTGGAATGCAGGCTTTTTCCCCCCTTTTTTCCCCTCCTGAAGGCTGGAGATGGCTGGCCCAGATTGGCAGGCTGATTAGGCAGTCAGTGGATGACATTAGCCGTGAGTGACAGGCGCAGTCAATCTCCCTCCGGTGTCGAGTTGGATCAAGGAGAGCCTCGCTGGAGCTGGAGCTCCTCTGGAAAGGGAGCAAATAAGGGGAAAAAGCAAGTCCTTTACCTCCCTGAGAGGTCACTTGCCACTCTGTCCCGTTGGAAGTGGGGTCTGCCAGCCCAGCTCCCTCCGTGCAGTGACAAACAGCAAAGCCCTGGACAGACGGCACACGGAGCCGGGGATCTGGAGGCTCTGCAGCTCAGCAGAATTCCAGCCCTTCTCTCCCAAAACATGCCCAGGGGCTTGGGTTGCCATCTCTGTGATAAGCAAGTGCTGGCACAGCTGCTGGGCCTGGGATAGGGATAAGGGATAAGGGATGGATGCCCTGCCGTGCACCCTGGGTGTTGCAGGTGATGGAGCGGCTCCTCTGTGGAATTTGCAGGCAACCCCAACAAGGGAAGAGATGGGGCTCTTGACTCCATGTTTCAGAAGACTGATTGATTATTTCATGATAGATATTATATTAAAAATGCTCTACTAAAACTATACTAAAGAGCAGAGGAAAGGATTCCATCAGAAGGCTAGCAAGGAAGGGGAAGGAATGATAACAAAACCTTGTGGCTGCTCACAGCCTCAACACAGCTGGCTGTCATTGGTCATCAAGTAAAAACAATTTCATGTGCTGGGTAAACAATTCCCCAGGTCACATTCCAAAGCAGCAAAACGTGGAGAAGCTGAAGCTTCTCTGGAGAAAAGATCCTAGTGAAAGGATTTTTCAGAAGACATGACTGTGACACTCTTGCCAGAAGCTCCTGGTGAAGCCACCAGCTGGGATGTGATGGGCAGGGGGAGCCTGGGTGGGTCTGGAGCGTTTGCAGGAGGATGGTTCAGCTCTGGGGTGGTGTGGAGTCCCCCTGCTCCTGCCTGGCCAAGGCTGCAGGAGATGGGCAGAGACCTCCACCAGCCCAGGTGTCCCTGGAGCCTGCTCTTCTCCAGTTTTCCCAGCACAGAGGAGCCCCAGCTCCCTCAGATCTTCATGCCACCCCCTCTGGGGTCTCTCCAGCAGCTCCATGTCCTTCCTGTGCTGGGGGTCTTGTGCTGAGGGTCCCAGGGGTGGCATGTCCCAGGCTGGACCTGGCTGCCTGTGGCAGTCTGAGAGGGAAATTCCAGCTTTGTCCTGGGATCTGCAGCCCAAAGCAGTGCCCCGCTCCCAGGGGCAGGTCTCCCTCCTCCAGACACACAGACCCTGCTGCAGCTGGGATTGGGAAGTGCTCCTTATTTTTAGCCTGCTGGTGATATTAAGGGGTGTGTTTTGAAACAGAAAGGTTCTGCAGGAGAGAATCCTGTGTGCCAAGGGCTGCTGGGGGTGTTGTAGCCTCATTTGCCCCTCCCAGAGCCTGCTGGCCCCGGTGGCAGGCAGTGACAAGTGCGCTGCCAAGCCCCTGGAGATGCCCTCAGCTCTCCAATAACCCATTTTGTCAGGCTCCTTTTTATTTCCTTTCCAGGTGCTTGACTCCAGAGGCTGGGATTTAAATGTGCCTTTGCAACCGTGCTGCCTCCAGTGCTCTCCCATTTCTCAGGGTGTTTAACCAACCCGGTGCCTCAGGAAAGAGGGCAGCGCTGAGAAATCCCTGCCTTGTTATGGAGAGAGCCCGGGGGGAGCTGGGGCTGCTCCCGCATCCCATGATCACATCCCCAGGAGCTGGTTTGGTGGGATGCACACCTGGGACCCGTGTTTGCAAGGTCTCAGGAGCATCTCCTTCCTTTGGCAGCTCGGCAGGCGACGAGGCTGCTGAGGTTTGGTCTGTCCTGCTCCCCGGAGGCGGGATGCTGAGCACGCCCCACCAAACCTTCCTGGGGAAATCACCGCGTGCCTCTCCCTCCACCTCTCTCCTTCCTGGCCGACTCTTTCCCCGGCTCAGGCTGCCTTTGTCACCATCCTACGTGCTCTGCACTTGGCTCTGTCCCCTAATGAGGCTGCGGGCCAGGGGCAGGCTCGGCGCTCCCCGAGAGGGAGTGGAGAGGAGCGAGCCCGGTGATTAGAGGTGAAAGGAGGCAATTAGAGGGAAAGGCAGCCCGGTGATGGCAGAGGGAAGGCTTTGCTGGTCTGCCTGACAAGGCAAAAGGCTCTCAGCTGTGGGAGCAAGGCAAAGGTATCCACCGTGGGCTGAAGCAGTAATTGATGCTCCCGGCGCCCGCGCTGTCGGCTTTCCCCCTCCCCTCTGCCTTCTGGAAAACACCAAATCCAGAAAGGCTGGTGGAGGGAAGTGGCTCCTGTGAGCATTCCCCAGCCCTTCCCAGCCTTGGGAAGTAACTCCTTGTTTCTGTCCTCTCTTTCCAGGTCAGGGCAATCGCCTGCCATACTTCATCAACTACTTCTTCGACACCTACCTGCTGATCAACGAGGACACGCCTGTGGGTAAGTGGGACGGGCACAGGCTGCCACCACCCCGTGGAAAAAGCATGGAAGAGGAATGTTTTCCTTTTGATTGACAGATGGAGCTTTTCTTGCTTTCTTTAGCTGGGGATTGGTTTTTAGTAAATGCAGAAATCGACCCGGTCGCTCTCGGCGCCTTCCCAGGCTCTCAGCCCATTAAACTCTTGGTCTTCAATCAGGGCTCCTGACTGCCCTTTAATGGGGGAGGAATCGATTGGGAGCCTGGGATGGAGCCTCTGGAGGTCCCTTCTCCCACCTCCAGCCCCAGCAGACCTTCCTGAGGGAAGGGCTCTGACTGCACCCAGGCTCTGGAGAGATCTCCAGGGGCTGCTCAGCCGAGCCTTCCGCCCCTTCCAGGGTGCCCTTGGTCAGGAATGGCACTCCCTGTGGGATTTGGGGTGGTGTCTGAGCAGTCAGGCAGGATGTGGAGCCTTGCTTTGGGTGGATGGTGGAGCGTGGTGGCTGAGCTCAGCCTCAGGAGAGGCCCTGTAGCTGGCTGGGAACAGCTCCATGGAAATGCTTCCTCACAGAGCACCTTGCTCTCCAAGTACTCGAGCCTGAAATACCTCATGGGAATTGGACTGAACTCCTATTTTGTCAGAAAATAGGGAGATTTCCTCCAGCCTGCTTTGCAGTGAGACATTACGCCAGTCAAGCCATTCTTGGAATTACTTTGGCAGTTGAATTTATTTATTTTTTTAACTTTGTATTGCACTGTGTGTATGCATATAATTGACTCTTAAGAATATTGGCACCTTGAGATTTTGTTTCCAGATGCACCGGAGGGAAATGTCAGCCTGGGAAGTGTTGACACACGCAGTTGTTTCTGTGTTTCCTGCTGTTGGTAGGTGTTTTCTGAGTGAAGGTTTATTAACTTCAAAAAAAAAAAAAGGTAGCATCTGGAAACACCTTCCTGATATCCTGTGTGTGAGGAGCAGAACTGTGTGTGGTGCCTGTTTCCTGGGAAAAAAAAAAAAATAAAATAGGAGTGTATTTTTTTGAGGTCTGTTTGCGCGCCCATCCCTCCCTCCAAAGCCAGCAGCTCCCTGCCTGCTGCCTGCCGTGCCAAAAGGGATCTTAAGCAACAATTAAGAGATCATTCCCCCTCTAATCACTTACAAGAGTAAATTAGTCTTGTCAGGAGCTATTAAGACAGAGAGCTCGGAATTCATTAGGCGAGATTGGGCCAGGGGAGCTGCTGGCGCTGCCGCCGGTCCAGGCTGATTAATTTCTCCCAAAACATCATCAATGCCCATCTGTTTCATTTAGGTCTGGGGAGAGCAATTTTCAGGTGGACTGACCCTGTAGTCAGTTATTTCACCCAGAAGTAATGGGTGAGATAACACACACACACACATGTGAAGAGGGAGCTGGAGGTGGGAGCTCTGGGAGGGAATTGTAGGGGAAGGAGGGAGATGAGGAGGAGGGATGGGGATTGGTTGGGTTGCAAGACATGGAGAGCCCATGCCAGCTGCCAGCAGCTCTATCACCCTGTGTTTTACTTGGATAAACTGTGTTTTATTGGCTGGATGAACCCCCTTGGGAGGGGAGTGTGCAGGAGAGGGACTGTCCATCTCCATCCTGCTGCTGTTTGCCTCAAGCAAAATCATCCCAAGGGCCATCTTGCTTAATCCCAGAGCTGGATTTACTGCAGCCCTGGATTTGCCAGCAGTTGGGTGTGGGCATTCACATTCTCTGAACACGATTCCTTTGCCCAGGGTTTTTCTCCTGGGAAGTTGAAAGGCAGCGAGAAGCCTCAGAGAAAAAGGAAAACAATTCTTAGCTCAGTTGCTTCTCCTGTGTTGTGCTCGTGTGGAATGTGTTTGGAGATTGTTTACCCACAGGTGATTGCCTGATTGGACTCTGGTGTGAGTTGTTTTAACTCCTTGGCCAATCAGTGCTGGGATTCTGGAAAGAGTCACGACTTTTCATTATTATCTTTTTAGTATCCTTTCTGTATGCTTTAGGATAGGATAGTATTCTTTAATATAGTATAATAAAGTGATAAATTAGCCTTCTGAGAACATGGAGCCAGATGCATCATTCCTGCCCTCTCTGTGTCACTGTGATATTTTATGAAAATCCTTTCGCTAGGATTTTCTCCTGAGAAGCCTCAGAAAAGAAATGCAAACAACAACTATCTGGTGGCTGTGGAATGTGGTCTGGAGATGGTTTACCAAGGTGCATCTTTGACTGATCTCATGTGAGTTGTTTCTACTTGATGACCAATTCTGGTCCAGCTGTGTCGGACTCTCGGCGTCGGTCAGGAGATTTTATTATTCATTCTTTGCTAGCCTTTCTCTTTCTTTAGTATATCCTTTTCTTTTAATGTAATATATATCATCAAATAATCAATCAGCCTTCTGAGAACACGGGGTCAAGATTCCCATCTCCTCCCTCGTCCTGAGGACCCTCAAACCCCAGCACAGCCCTGCATTTACAGTAGCTGGGAATGGGCAGGCAGCACTCCAGGCTCCTCCTGCTCAGGGTCCCTGCCGCTGCCAGAGGAGCATCTTCTTAGCATAATGTAATGACTGCAGTCTAATTGCCCAGCAAATGGATTTGCTGTGAGCAGGACAGGAGTGGGGAAATGAAGATGATCCATCATGTCAGCTCTGTGAGTAGCCTTATAACCACCCAGCCCGGATTCAGCCAGGTTGCTCTGAAAGCTTTCATGCCTCGACGCCTCGCAAAATGCGTGACAAAAGAGGCCGTTCAGACGAGTGCAATTCCACTTCCCTCCATCCTAGCGAGAACATTTTGGAATAATGTTGTCTTAGAAGGGTGGGAAACGCTTCACCCACTGCTCTGGAGGTGATAACATGTGCTTGGCCTTGCCCTCGGGGCGGGTCATGTCAGGGGCACGGTCACCCAGGTGGGGACAAGGTGTCCTGTTGGGTTTGTGAGGTCCCCAGGACAACGTGAGAGATGAGAATCAGACTCCATGCTCTCAGAGGGCTGATTTATTATTTTATGTGCTTATATGATATTAAAGAATGGTATACCATAACTATATACCAAAATGACATACATAACTATATACCATAACTATACACTATAACTAAACTATATATACCATAACTATATAAAAACTATACTAAAATTATACTAAAGAATACAGAAAGGATACAGACAGAAGGCTTAACAAGAATGATAATGAAAAACTCCTGGCTGACCCCCCTCAGACTCCGACACAGCTGATGGTGATTGGTCATTAAGTAAAAACAATTCACATGGAACCAATCAAACATGCAGCTGTTGGATAAACAATGTCCAAACCCCATTGCAAAGCAGCAAAACAGGGAGAAGCAAATGAGATAATATTGGGTTTTTTTCTCTGAGGCTTCTCATCTTCCCAGGAGAATAAATCCTGGAGAGAGAAGGGGTTTTTCAGGAAATATGGTAGTGACAGCGTCCCCTCCTGCCTGTCAGGCCTTGGTAACTCGTGCCTTGCTTAAAACCAGCAGAGGGGCTTAGTCTGGATCTTAGCTCAGCCTGCATGGGGCTGTGAGCACCTGGAAATGGCAGGGGGTTGTACCAAGGTGATCTTTAAGCTTCTCTTCTCTTCTCTTCTCTTCTCTTCTCTTCTCTTCTCTTCTCTTCTCTTCTCTTCTCTTCTCTTCTCTTCTCTTCTCTTCTCTTCTCTTCTCTTCTCTTCTCTTCTCTTCCCTTCCCCTTCCCCTTCCCCTTCCCCTTCCCCTTCCCCTTCCCCTTCCCCTTCCCCTTCCCCTTCCCCTTCCCCTTCCCCTTCCCCTTCCCCTTCCCCTTCCCCTTCCCCTTCCCCTTCCCCTTTCCTCTTTTTACTTTATTTTCTTTTTTGTTAGGATTGGGATTGCAAGGGTTTAAGATGGCATTTTGTGTTTAGATTTCAACATTTATTAGGTTTTTGTCTATATCACAGTCTCACAAGCTGTGAGTTTACAGTATTTATACTGACAAGCTACAAAACGGTTCCTTATCTATCTTTACAAGGTTTTTTAAGGAGAAACCATTTATTTAAGAAATGACACTTAAATTCTTAAATTATTTTTATTTTTAACCTAATAACTAATCTTTCACATCTCGTAATGCGGATTTTTCTGTCTAATTACAAAATACTACTCAAAAAATTGCTACTCAAACTCATGAAGAAGGTGAAGAAGGACTAGCTATCACCTTAAAATCTCAATCATAGCTTTAAATATATTACTATATCCTAAAACTTGAAATTTTAAGTTTTCTACCACGCTTCTATTCAAAACCACACACCTATAATTTCAGTTCTGTCAGTTTTGGAAGCTTTCTCTACAGCCTCAGGTCAAGTGCAGTGTTCTCTTGGGGGTTCTTGAGCACAGAAAATCTGAAATTCTCAGCATCCAGGCTTCCAACAGCTGCCTCAGCACCACAAATTACCCTGGGATGGCGGAGAAGCCCCAAGTCAGCAAGTCCCAGGTCAGGAGCAGGGAGCAGGGCCAGCCCCAGCAGGGCCATGCCCAGTGACCTGGGCTGTGCCTGCTGCTCAGAGCCCCCTTTTCCTCTGGCTCTCCCAGGAGCCCTGGGCTGTGCCCTCCATCCCGGGGTGCACCATGCTCAGAGAGCAAGGCAGATGGAGGGAGGGATGGATGGATGATGGTTGGATGGTGATGGATGGGTGATAGATGATGGATGAAGGGATGGATGGAGGATGGATGGATGGACAGATGATGGGAGATGGATGGATGGGTGATGGGATGGATGGATGGATGGATGGATGGATGGATGGATGGATGGATGGATGGATGAAGGGATGGATGATGGATGGATGGGTGATGGATGGGTGATAGATGATGGATGAAGGGATGGATGGATGGATGGAGGATGGATAGATGGACACATGATGGATGGATGGATCCATGGATAGATGATGGATGGATGGATGATGGGTGATGGATGGATGGATGGATGATGGATGGGTGATAGATGATGGATGAAGGGATGGATGGAGGATGGATGGATGGATGGATGGATGGATGGATGGATGGACGGACAATGGGTGATGGATGGATGGATGGATGAAGGGATGGATGATGGCTGGCGGGGTGGATGGATCCGTGGATGGATGATGGGTGATGGATGGAGGATGGATGGATGATGGGTAATGGGTGATGGATGGAGGGATGGATGGATCCATGGATGGAGGATGAAGTGATGGATGGAAGGATGGATAGATGATGGCTGGATGGGTGATAGATGGGCGATAGATGATGGATGAAGGGATGGATGGAGGATGGATGGATGGATGGATGGATGGATGGATGGATGGATGGATGGATGGACAGATGATGGAGGATGGGTGATGTGATGGAGGGATGTGATGGATGGATGGAGGGATGGATGATGGATGGATCCATGGATAGATGATGGATGGATGGATGATGGGTGATGGATGATGGATGGAGGGATGGATGGATCCATGGATGGAGGATGGATGATGGGTGATGGATGGAGGGATGGATGGATGATGGGTGGTGGATGGATCCATGGATGGATCCATGGATGGAGGATGAAGGGATGGATGGATGAAGGGTGATGGATGGATCCATGGATGGATCCATAGATGGATGGATGAAGGGATGGCTGGATGGGTGATGGATGGATGATGGGTGATGGATGGATGATGGATGGCTGACTGGCTGACAGGGAATTTTCACGATTGCTCTGCCTTCCTTTTGCTCTGTGCAGCTTCTGCTGAGCTGGCAAACACTGTGGGATATTTCTGCACTAAATTTGAACGGGCAGAGCCGAACCTTGCTCTTTGTAAGACCCACTTCAGAATGGGCTGGAGCAGGGGCTGCCTGTGGGCTTGTGGCTCTCCCTGTGCCCCTGCAGCCCAAGAGGAGCCAGGGGTAGTGGAGTGCCCCTGAGGAGTGGCTGTACTTTGCTGGCCAGTGGCCACTAAAGGGTCTAGGATGGCGTGTGACACCTCCTGCCTGCTGGGACACAATTATTTCACAATGATTTCACAAGGAAACCAAAGAGGAGCGTGGTGTTTTGCAGGCAGGGTGACTCCTCACGTAGATCTGAGGCAGCACATCCCTGTGATATTTGTGGATGATTTAATTCTCTGTCCCAGGCAAGGACTGGCCCAGAAGGCTTTTCATCTCCAGGCTTCCATCCTCCACACTCTGTCTGTCCTTTCCAAGGCAATCATCCCTTCCAACACTGCCTTTTGCACAGGGAGATGCTTTGGCACCCAGGACCGGTCCCTGGGGGTGCTGGGCCACTCAAGCTGCTGCTGGAGATAATGGTTATCAGTGTGGGACTGAGCAGGGGCTCAGCCTATTTGGTCCCACAGCTGTGCCCAGGCTCCTCCAGATGCATCACTGGAAGGAAAAAAAGACAAAAAAAGATGCTGGCTCTCTGATCCTTGCCTGCTTCTGGGCTGATTAAATCATTTCAGAGCTCAGAGATCCATGGCAGAAAATATGAATTATTTGTTTTTAGAATTTTAAAAGTTTAATAGTAATTAAATGGTTATAAAAATAGTAACATAATTAGGGTAATAAAAAATTGGACAATTAGAATTTAGGACAATACGAGACAATAAAAACAAAGAGTTACAGATAGTTTGGGTACCTCTTTCTGGGCAAAACAAGCCAGAAAAAGGCCCCACGTTAACAGAGGATTAACCCTTAAAAGCAGCAGCCTGTTGCACATTCATACAGCTCATCCATGATGCATCAATTCCATTCACACACAGGATTCTGGCTGGGCAGTGTCAGCTTCTTCCTCTGAATCGTGACTGAGTCTTCAGGGCTGAGCGAGGCAGGAAGAACTCGATAATGGAGCAATAAATTCCCTTTCTCTGAAAGATTTGGTTTGGCCTCTTAGGAAGGGCAATTCCAGAAGAATGTGCCAGGCTGTGAGGGAGATTGCCTGGTTTTCAACCTCCCTCGTGGCCATTGCTGAGATTCTCCTTCACTGAGGGAGGCTGTGGCCACCTGGCCTTCCTCTTCGGTGTTTATCTATCACCCAATGGCTGTTTGCTGCCTGAAACTGAATTTTCAGGGTTCTGGAGAGCTCTCCAGAGGAGCAGCCTCGTTCCTAAATGTGCTGAGGCCCCTAATGAACAGCAATATTGGAGGAGAGCTCAGGGAGGGGATCTCAGCTCTCCCAACTCGAGCCCTTTATCTGTCATCTGAAGGCCCATCGATGAAATTACTTGTTGAGCTGCAGAAAGTACAGCATCTTTAATGAGAACTTAAGGCTAGGAAATTAGTTATTCCCAACATCAGGAAACTTAAAGGTTTAAAAAAAAAAAAATAAAAGCCCCACTCCCACCCAAACCCTTAACCCTGCATCATTAAATTAATCACTTCATCAATCACTTAAACTTTCATATCTGCTTTGCTAATAGGCAGTAACGTTAATGCTCGTGTTTAAGAAGGGGAAGAGGGAGAAGGAAGAAAGTATATTTGCAATATGGACTCATTAACATGCCAGGGTAACCTTGCTCCTCATCAAACCACCCAGAGGTTTGATCTCACCACCTTTTGAGCCCTGGCACGGGGGCCAAGCCCTTTCCAGGGAGAGGGAGAAAGATGTGGGAGTTGGGTAATGAGGGCTGGGGGGATTTTTTTTTATGTCTGGGATGGCTTTAGCAGCATTAATTATCTGTACTGGGCTGGCTTCTCTCTGGCTGTGCCCTGCTCCTTGTCACTCTGGAGTGCCTGGGCTTGGATGTCAGCACTGCCCCAGCTCAGGAAAATTGGGGCCTTCCAGGCTGATTGGAGGCATTAACATGGGTGGCAAAGATGATAAAGAGCAGTGAGTCAGGCTTAACAAAGGGAAAAAAAACCCACAGGAGGGGGGAAAAGCACATGTGTATATATTCAAGTTAGGAGACAAATACATATATATATGTATGTGTGCCTTTGTGGAGGTATTCATGTTTTAGGGGAATATTATTAGCCAAGGGTTGTTCCCTGTGCTGGAGGGAAACACTTGCATTTGTAGGCACTCATAATTTTATTTTTGCAGGGGAAGGTGAGCTGTGATTTCACTATCAGGGGAAAAAAAAAAGCCCTGGTTGCAAACGGTGATGAACATGATTGTGTGCTGCCAGACTGGAAATTTGATGTATTTGGGTGGTGTGAGTTTAAAAAAAAAAGGGATAAAACCCTAACCCTAACTCCTTTACCCTCTGCTTCTGGTGTTGGCACATCTGAGATCTCTGCAGCCTGGATCTGCCCCTGGATCCCTAGCAGTGCCCAAGGCCAGGCTGGATGGGCTTGGAGCAGCCTGGGATGGTGGAAGGTGTTCCTGCCCATGGCAGGGGGTGGAACAAGACAGTCTTGGAGCTCCCTTTCTACCCAAGCCATTCCATGACTCTTTTTATAGAATTTTCAGGCTAGTGAAGAACTCTTTCAGGGTCAGCTTCTTCCTCTTAACCCTGACAGCGTCTTCAGGGCTGAGCAAGGCAGGAAGAAGTTGATTTCTTCTGATAAATGAGCAATAAATTCTCTTTCTTTGACAGATTTGGGTGTCCTGTGGCTGCTATCTTATTCCTCTCTTTAAAAAAAGCTATCTTACATAGCATAGTTTCTATTTTAACATTTTGTTATATCCTAAAACTGTATTTAACACACTAGTTAATAAAATGAATATAGTATCACTTTCTAACATTACACATACAATATTCATTTAAATATTTGCAAGAAGCCAATCAGATAACACACATTTTTCACAGGTGCAGTGATGGCTTTTGAATTAACTGCAGCCACTCAGGAGGTGGGGGCAAAGGAAGCCTTGTTGGACAAATCTGAAAACACCTGCTCCCTTTGCAGTGCTGGTCAGGGCAGTGAAAAAAGCTCTGTGAGCTCCCTCTCTTAAAGATTTATTAATATTGCAGGGTACACGAGGGGGAAAGATTTCAACCACTTGACATTTAATGGTTAGTAACTCAATTTTATTCCATTCATCTGCATGGCTTTGTCAGGTGCCTGCTCTGGTATTGTATCACCACGGAGGCTGTCTCACTGCCTGTGAGCAATTAGGAGGGTGATTTGGTACCTGAATCTGGAGAAACCTTTTTATTTTTCCTTTCTAATTGATTATTAGCTTAGAGGTGAGAGCTGGCGTGGTGGAACGTAATGTCCTTTCATAAACAGCGATGTGGTGGCTTTACTTGCTCTGCTATTTTGGTTTCAAGCAGTTAATTTGAAAAGGAGAGGGGGAGGGAAAAAGATTCTGAAGTACAGAAAGTCCAAGGGAGATGAACAATTTGGGGTAGGGAGAGAAACGAGGAGCATCCTCCCAGGCAGAGATTAATGGTTGTTACTAATGATTTTGGGAAATAGAGGGGAAGGAATAAGATGTGGCAGAAGACTGTAAAATAAGTATACCAGCAGTGACTTTGGAAATGCACTTTTTCCCACATGACAGCAGCATCAAATTAAACACATCCTGCTGGATAAAGCAGCATTTCCCTGCTGTGTGGTGGGCTGGGGAGGCAAGAAGTGAGGGGACCACACAGAAAGCACCATCCTGCCTCCACACCTCTGCCAGAAGATTTCCTAGGGGCATGAAGGGTTGGGAAGAAAAGAAAGATTTCCCAGGATTTGCAAGTTGTTCTTTGCCTTGGAAAAACTGTGCTCCCATCAGGAGCAGAGTGAGGACTGAGGGCTTGCAGAGAGCATCAGCCAGAAGTTGTTGCCCACCTCCTCTCCTTGAAAAAGTCAGAAATTGAGGAAAAAAGAGTTCCAAGCTGGTTTCAGCACACTGCAACAGGGTGATCTGGTGGAGCCATGAAAATTGGCAGCACCCTGGAGGTTCACAGAGCAGTGGCAGGAGAATGCGTTTCATTGGGGCTGGGATGCTCCACAGGCAGTTTCTGGCAGACATAGGTGGGAAAATGTCTCCTAGGAGAGAGGGGAGGCCTCCATGGATTTTAAACCAGGAGCTTGATTCTGCATTCCAAGTTGTAAGCTGGGGGTGTAAATTTTTATTTAAATTTTTTATTTTGCTGGTCAGTTCGTCTCAAAAGCCAAAATCGCTGCGCCTGGTGTAGGCACAATTCCACTGTAAAATCAGCTGGAATCTGTTGGAATCCAGCTGGAATCAGCTGGAATCTGGAATCCAGGGGTGGTAATCCCCCCCAGAAGTGGAAGCTCACCCCAGGACCAGCAAATTCTGCAGGAGGTCTGAGTTTGCTCTCGGTGTACCCTGCACCCAGTGCTGCTCCCAGGAGTGGAGAATGCTCCTTAAAAGGAGCTTTCCTGCCCTGGATCTGCACACAGCCTCTTTTGAACAAGGTGCAGGGTCAGTACTTGGGGTGCCCTGGCTGGAGGGGGTGACAGGGCAGCAGCTTTGGCAGGCAGGGGTTCATCCCTGCCTTCCCTGCAACCGTGCAAGTGGCCCCAGGTGGTTGGATAATGGCATCCTTAATTGTGCTCTGAAGGAGATTAACTTCTTATCTGGCAGCCTGACATCTTTATTGTTATTAATGTGTGAATAATGTGCTGTGCTGGGGGTTTTTGCGCATAACTCTGGTAGCAAATGTTTTCCTTTTGTTTCCTGGTGTCTGGTGCTTTGCCACCGTGGGATTCCCCGAGGGTGGGGAATCCCAGAGGTCAAGGAATGCTGCTCCTATTCCTTTTCTTATTAAATGGGCACTGCCTTTCCACTGCAGCTCTTCCTCTTTATTTCTTCTGTGAGTAGGGCTGGTGGGGAGCAATTCCTCTGCTGGGTCTGGAGTTTGTTGGGGCATGAAGGACCAGGGACCATCAGTCAGATGGGGCTTGGGATTTTGGGGTGCAGACAGGGATGGGGAAGCTTGGGATGCTGCCGAGACATAAACTTGAAGGAATTTAGAGGTTTTGAGGTTTTAGACGAGCTGAGGTTTTAGTTAGAGATAAGCTTTATTAGAGTTAATCAAAATAAATGGGTAGGCCTGGATGAAGTTAAGAGTTAATAATTGATTGCTTGTCAACACAATGTTTGGTCAGCTGGGTTTCTAATGAAGAATATAGAAACTGATAAACAGCTCTTAGGAGCATAAGACAATTGTGGCCTCCTCTGTTCTGAAACCAACTGAGGACAGGGAATGGGAGTTCTACCAAGGGTTCATTTGTCATATTTGCATTGAAAAGGTAGAAAGGTCAGAATGAGGAAGACTTCATTTACTTCCTCATTTTGGGACCCCTTCCCATGAAAGGGACCACCCACCCATTTCGGGGAACAAACTATGCATGCTTAATGGGGGTGGGAACTAATTACCATTGGAATGGGACGTACCTAAGGTATGGATATGTATTTGTATTGTGGGTATTCAGTACTTGTATGGATAAAAGGGCTCTGTGATCACCTGTAAATGGCAGTGTGGGTTTGGGAGCTATCCCACAATAAACACACACTTTCTAGCTTTAAACTGTCAGAGAGTTTTTGGATATTGGTACTAGATCAATATCCATATTGGGAATGGGACGTACCAAAGGTATGGATATGCATTTGTATTGTGGGTATACTCAATACCTGTATAGATAAAAGGGCTCTGTGATCACCTGTAAATGGCAGTGTGTGTTTGGGAGCTATCCCACAATAAACACACACTTTCTAGCTTTAAACTGTCAGAGAGTTTTTGGATATTGGTACTAGATCAATATCCATATTGGGAATGGGACGTACCTAAGGTATGGATATGCATTTGTATTGTGGGTATTCAGTACTTGTATGGATAAAAGGGCTCTGTGATCACCTGTAAATGGCAGTGTGGGTTTGGGAGCTATCCCACAATAAACACACACTTTCTAGCTTTAAACTGTCAGAGAGTTTTTGGATATTGGTACTAGATCAATATCCATATTGGGAATGGGATGTACCAAAGTTATGAATATGCATTTGTATTTTGGGTACTCAATGCTTGCATAGATGAAAGGACTCTGGAATCACCTGTAAATTGGGTTTGTATTTGGGAGGTATCCCACAATAAACACACACTTTCTAACTTTGAACTGTTTTGTCTGTCACAGTTGGATATCACTACCAGATCAATATCCATCATTTTAATAAATCCCTGCCAGGCATGGGTGCAGGTGCCCATGGGGCTGAGGCTGCTCTGGCAGGGGCTGGATGTGTCCCGTGGTGCTGGCAGGGAAGGGGAAGGGAGCTGTGGAGGGTGGCAGGCAGCTGCAATCTGTCGGCTCCACGAGAAGCAGTTTCAGCGCTGTAGCTTGCTATTGAACAGGATAACAAGGTCAATAATGCCTTTGCCTGGGAGAGCTTCAGCCAACACTTCTATCAAAACCAATATTAATTTTCACTAATTAGGAGCTGCAGCTAATGAGTGTCACAGCTAATTTACCTCATCCACAACGAGGCAGAGGAGGGGGTCGGGCGCCTGGGATCAGAGCCTGCAGATCTGCCTCCTCTCTGCTCCCCCTTTCCTCCTGGCCCAACATGTGTTTGTCACCTGGGTGGCTTCTGCCTGCAGGGACACGGCAATGCGTGTGTGTGCTCCTCTGCTGCCTGCCCAGGAGCACGGGAATGCTTTGGGAAGGCAGGGAAGGAGCTGGATGGGGAGGCGCACTGTGCAGCAGGTGTTGAGGGGAGGGAAAAAGAGCTTGGAAGGATGTGCAAGGGAAGTCTTGGGAGAGAAAAGGATGGATGTGCAAGGGAAGTCTTGGGAGAGAAAAGGATGCGTGTTGTCCTGGAGGGGAAGTTGGAGCGGAGTGTTTGCTCTTGAAACTTTAATTTCAGAATTTATTGTGTGTTTTATTATCCCCGTTCTCTTCCATGCGTTTTACCCGCTCAAATCAGCCTGGAAGGCACCAACCAGTGCAGCAGTGAGTCTGTCACCATCCATGGTCTTGTGACTCAGACTTTCTCTTGTCTTTGATCCTGGGACAAGCTGGACAAGCATTGCAAATGTTTGTGGGGGGTGAATTTTTGTGTGCCGGTATCTTTGGTCATCTTCCTGCCCAGGTCACAGGCAGGAGCTTTCTGTGGGTGTTGCCAAGAGTGCCAAGAGAAAGGAAATTCCTGGTTTGGAATTATCCCTGTCTGGCTTGTAAACTTGGCCTGATGGCTCAGACAGGGGGGAGGAAGGGCACAGTGAACACGTGGAACATCTCTGGAACATCTTTATAGTCTGCGCTTTCCAAACAAGCCGGAGTCTCAGAATTATCCGCAGGGATTTTTGCCTTAAATAAGAATACACCAGAGGAATCTGTGGGCTGCTGTCAGACAGCTCGTGGTTAGGGATGGCTGGAATTGACTGAATAAATGATTCACTGGTTTCATCGGTGTTGCCCTGAGTGTAAACCCCAGGAGCCTTCCCTGTCGGAATTGATCTGTTCTGCCAGCGGCACGTGCGCCGCCAGCCCCTCCTGATGTGCTGCAGGAGAGCTCTTGCCTCATCCAGGGGATCTTCCCTACCAGACACCCTCGTTTTTGGGGTGTCTGGGGCCTTGAGAAAGGGGCTTGGCAGAGGAGAGCCTCTCCTGGAAAGCAGCAGGTCCCAGAGCATCCTTTTGGGGCATCCCAAGGTTTGGGGTGCAGGTGGGAGCTGCTCGTGGTCCTGGCTCTCACCCCTGCCCATGGTGGGCTGTGCCTCCAGGTTTGTTCTCCAGCTGCCCAGCTAATCCTGCTTTGGGCAGGTTTATTTGATTTTTTTTTCCTTTAGCTGTCAGCCTGGAGTTGCCATCCAGCCCCTGGCAGCTCCTGGAAGGTGTTTTCCCTCTGCCTGCTCCAAGACTCACTGCACCCTTAAATGTCAGGACTTGCTATTCCTCAGCAGCTCCTCCTGTGTCTGTCATCAGCCTCAGTGGGGAGGGGACAATATATAAAGATTAACAATTATTAATAATAAATATTTATTCTATAATAGATATGATCATATAATAAATATATATTATATACTACATTCTTATACTGTATATAATAAATATAATATCATATAATGCATTATTATACAATATAGAAAGAAATATTTATAAACATTTAATATAATAGACACATTTTACATAAGAGATGTAAAAATATATTATGTATATTTATATTTATATATAAAATAGATATAAATATAAGTAGATATTATATAACATGTTTATCTAGTATATAATATGAATATATATTATATACTATATAATATATAGTATATGTATTTTAGATATCTATATAGTATGACTATACAATTATATATATATAATCTGACTATATATTATATACTATATAATATATATATTTTATATATATTTATAATATGACTGTATAATTTTATATATATATAATCTGACTATATATTATATATTCTATTATAGACATAATTAAATATGCAATTAAATACATAATATACAGGACAATTTTTGCCCTGAGGCTGCTCACATTATCTGGTGGCCATCCCCATCCCCTGCTTTCCCTTTGGTGGGGGCCAGGGTGGCTGAGAAAGTTTCTTGGAGCTCAGTGCCCAGGGAAAAGCGACCTTCAGGCAGAGTTCTTGGGGGGAAAAGCTCCCCCAGGCGTGACAGATTTGGCTGTAAATCTCCAGATGGATGCCCAGGTTCCCAAGGTCTGTCATCCTGTGAGCTGCTCAGAAACAGCCTGCAGGCTCATCAGTCATTTGGGAGCCTGTGGCCATGCCTGGGAGGGGACACCAGGGACAGATGGGACAACAAACTCATCACACAGCCATCCCAAAACCTGAGGAGCCTGGGATTTATGTCTCAGGTGGAGGTGGAGCTGAAAGAGAAGCAGGGTTTTTGCAGGAGAAATACCTGGGGTGATGGAGAACACCCCAGGGTCTCTCTTTTCTTCTCTTTTTTTTTTTTTTTTTATGGGCAGAGTCAAACTGGTTTTAAAGTGGATTCTTCATGAGTGTCTCTTATTGGTACAGGCATTAAGTTGGTTATGAATTTCTTGCACTTTCACTCCTAGGAAAATCCTTCCCTTATTCCCTTTGCGTTCGCTCTTGATTGATAAGGTTTATTATCACTCTTTAATAACCACAGATACAATCTCAGCCCAAATTTGAGGAATTTATGGGAGTTACTAGGCCAGGGTATCTGCATCCTGCCAAGGACAAGGGCTAGAATAAAGGACAACCTTTAAAAAAGGGTTTTTTTAAAAAAGAAAGAAGAAGAATGGCTCTCTTTTAATGGGAAGGAGGAAAAGAGGTGCATTTCTTGCTGATGGCAGCTCACGAAGCAGCCCTGCATGGAAGTGCCTGTGGTGGGGTTGGATTGGTGGACTGAATTTATTTTGGGGTTTTCTTTGAGGTTTTTAGCTGTGTGTTCTCATGCCACGGGGATTGGCAGCCTCTGGGACAGTGGGGTCTCTCTTCTCTCAGCTGTGATGCACCAGGACTCATCTGGGGAGATCCAGAAGGTCCTTCAATTTTGGGTGGAAAGAGCAGGGAGGGTTTTCTTCATCCATCCAAGAAATGGTTCAACAGCACAGGAAAGGTTCAGCTCTACAAGAGGCTGGGTTTGCACAGGAGTTGGAGTTGCTGCTCCAAAGGGGCTGGAAAAAAATGGATGTGTGTGTGACATCTGTGGGGTGACAGGAGTCTCTGGCGTGTCCCTGGAGCAGGGAGATGCTGGATTTGGTGGTCAATGCCCATTTCTCCCTCAGTCAGGGCTTCAGGGGAAAGAGAAGCTCTGAAAGTCTTCACTCTGAGCAACTGAAAGAAAAAAAAAGCCTAAAACTGGGACTTACTGGATCGCTTTTCTCTTCATAAATTTCCACTTTTAGAACAGTCTGTGAAACCTCAGTGATTGCTTTCTTTTTGCTTTCAAACAAGCCAGCAGCTGGGATTTAGCATGGAGTTTTGTGTTCAGTTTGGGTTTTTAAATGTGATTTGCTTTTACATGTGACTGAGGGAGGGTTTGGGTTTTTTTTGAGCACTGGCTGATGTGGACCCCGGGTGAGGAGGGGTGTGCAGGCTCAGCCACCCCTTGCAGCTCTGACCCAGCCTGCAGGAAGAGCAGCCAGGCTCTCACAGGTCACCTTGGCCAGGGGAATCATGGAATCCTCAAATGGTTTGGCTCAGGACATCTCATTCCAACCAGGAATCCCCTGCCCCAGGCTGCTCCAAGCCCTGTCCAGCCTGGCCTTGGGCACTTCCAGGGATCCACAGCTTCTCTGAGCAACTGTGCCAGGGCTTCCCCACCCTCCCAGGGAGCAATTCCTTCCCAATATCCCATCTAGCCCTGCCCTCTGGCAATTTAGAGTCATTTCCCCTGGTCCTGCCTGGCAGAAGGCAGGAGCTGCTCCTGTGGGAGGATTTGTGGTTTCAGACACGTCACAGGCACTGCAGAACCCACCATTTGTAGTACCCTGTCCAGGAGGAGTCTGGGCTGGTTGCACACCCAAGGGATTGCATCAGTCCTGGAAATAACCCTTCACTGCCTCCCTGTCACCCTGCTCTCTCCTGCTGCTGGGGTCAAACTCTGCAGGAAATGTTTCCTGGAGCTCTGAAACAGAGGGCAGGGAGCATCCTGCATCAGGAGCCCGTGGGTTCTTGCAAAGTGCTGTGCAAGTGACTGAGAGAGATGCTCTTGGGGGTGTTCTGCCTGAAGTAAATTAATCCTAGCGTTCAACTCTGCTCTTGTTCTCTTTGTGACAGTTTTTGGACTGGTACATATATGTAAAACCTTAGAAAAGCCTTATAAAATCAGAACTGGCCGTTTCAGCTAAGCTAGAAACTAGCCTGAGAATTACCTGTGAGAAAAGAATCATAAGAACAAAAATCAATCTATTCTTGTGAGAAAACAGTTTGCACCTGTATTAATAAATAGTCAATCCAGTGAGAAATAATGGGGGGAAAAAAAGTAAACCTATCAAGAAAGAAAAAAATTAATAAACACGTACACTCACCATTACCAACCAATAAACTGAGTGTCAGTAATTTGCTGACCTATTAAACCCAAACACAGTCCCTTTTAATACCATATAAAAATAAACTGCGTGCAATAAACATTCAGCTATTCTACACCAAGAAACAAGCCTCTGTCCATCTCTCTCCCAGCACTGGACCAGCTGTTGAAAGCCTTTTTTTGGGCAGCTGAGGCAGGCTGGATGCTGTGTGTTTGTGTGAGGATGTGTTTCCGTGCAGGTGCCTCCACAACCCCTCGGAAAGCTCTTTCCAGAGGCGGATTGCATTCCATCAAAATGCAAAGGCATTCCCACCTGAGCACGGTGACCGTTTCCGCGGGGTGAGCTGCCAGTCGCCAGCCCTCAGAGCGACAGTTGTAGGAGCAATTAGTGAGAAATCCTGGGCCTGAAATATGTTTTTAATAAACCATTCACTGGATATATTCAAATAACAAACAGATCCCTGCAAAGCCGAGTCTATTTGCAGACAACTCGCAAATGAGAAAGGCTAAATTAATTGAATGCTCCAGCCACTGGGGATAATGGTCCAGCTGTAACAGAGCTCTCCAGATGTTTGTTTGCAGAAGAGTGTGCTTTCATAGGAAAAGAAAAAAACACTCGTGGGTGTATTAACTCAGAAACAAGTTTACAGCTGTGTGCTCGCACGCTCTGCCTCGCTCTCCCGCCAGCCACTGTGGAGCTCTGTTCCAAGGCTTCCTCTTGCAATAAACAGCCTCTTTATTTCTCACTCATTGTCCTCTTGGCCACGTTTAGACATCTGTGACGTGCAGAGTGAGGCAATGGCCCTGTGAAAGCCTCCTGGGCTTCAGCAGAGATCGGCCCTGCCGTGCTCCAGGGCGTGCCGCGCGTTCGCAAGCGCAGCTGGAGTGCTGCTGCTCACGGCTCAGGCTGCTGGGCTTTGCCTTTTCCCTGGTTTTGGGGTGGGTGTGCTGCATGGGACCAGAGACTGGGGCTGGTGGGAGCTCACAGGGGTGAGTGGGAGAGCCCTGCTCGCTGGGTGAGGTTTAATTCCATCCAAAGACTGGAGCTTTGCCCGATTTCTCCCGGAGGAGCTCGGGAGATGAACCCCATCCTTGCCTGGGTTTGGTTCCTGCTGCTGAACAGGCCAAGCTGGCAGAGAAGCCCTGTAGCTGAGGTGGCCCATTAGTCACAGGGAGGGGACGAGGGGACGTGGGGCTGCTCTGCAATGTCTCTGCACGTCGGGGTCATTAATAACCCGCGGCTCCTAAATAGCCTCATTCATCAACAAGCAATTTACTGCGTGCCCTGGCGGGGCTGCAGATAAGCTCCTGCCTCACACACCCAGGCACCACCTGCCAAGTGTCCCCCCCAGCTCCTTTTTGGCATTTCAGAGGGACAAAGAGGGAGGCACGGGAGGAAATTCTCTCTCTGAGTTGCTGCCAGCCCCAGGAGCTGGGTTGATGGGCTGCATGTGTTCATCACCTCTGAGGAGAGACTTCCAACACCCCTGGTTGTTTATCTTGGCTCCCTCAAAGGTTTTGTTGCTTTCATTGTGGCTGCCCCATCCCTGGAAGTGTCTGAGGCAAGGCTGGACAGGGCTTGGGATAGTTGAACAAAGTGGTCTCTAAGGTCCCTTGCAGCTCAAATCCTGCCACAACTCTGTGATGCGAGGAGGAAGACGTAGGGGGATGGAATATAAGAAAATAAAGATAGTGTAGAAAGGAATCTCACCCCTAAGGAGTTGCAGCTGGGCCAATGATCAAATGTTAGGAGCAGGCCTGACTTTAACAGGCTACAGCTGTACCCAGTGCAAAGAAAAGTGCTATAAATGAGTGGGGTGGCTGGTTGAGAAGAGGAAGGAGTCAGTGCTCTGAGGAGCTGCCCATGAGAAACACCAAGAAGGCATGAAGCTTTTATGATGAGGAGACAGCAGCATGGAACCCCTGCAATGAGATGCCAAGAGGAAGAGGAGCAGGCGATGTAACCTTTCCAAAACTGGCTGCCTTGTCTTTCTGATTCCTGCCCTGCTTTTACTGCAGCCGTATCTTGGAGATCAGGAGGTGCTAGCTCAGCTCGGGAGGGATAAATCAGCAGGGGATTTCACTGCATCTCCATTATAACGAGGCAGAATCCATCACCCAGTGCATGTTTGGAAACCTCGGAGAGTTACGGTGACAGCCCAAGGCCGGTTCACTCTGGAGCTGAGCTCTGCAGACAAAACCTGACCGCTGGCACCATTTCCTTGTGGATGTTAGGAAATTAATCCACAAACAGCAGAGGTTTCTGTCCAAAAAGGAGACAGAGGAGTCCTTTTCCTTTATTTGAACAGAGGGAGAGGCCGTGGGGTATTCCCCTGGGCTCCCTCCAATTTTTGGAGGACACAGCCTCCTTTTTATCCCAATTTCCCAGCCACATTTCCCTTCTCTCTTTCCCCATGGCTGAGGTACCTGAGAGGTTCAGACTTCCCAAAACAACTGATACCAAAGATTCCCCTCTAATGCATAACCCTCCCTTTTAACTTTTAATTCTTATGGAATTTAGGAGGTTTTTCCTCCCCATTGTTCCTTTCGTCTCTCAATGCCTAGGTTTGCCAATGAACAAAACTAAAGTTTATTTGTAAAAGCAAATCTCTCTTTTTTTTTTTTTCCATTCATCAACCAGTGGAATCCTTCCCACGGTTTCTTTTGTCTACCAGCTTGTTTGGAAAGGCAAACCTGCCATTCCTCCCAGGAGCTTGGATGCTGGTACCCAGTCCTGCTCGGGAGCAAACCCCCTGTGCTGTTTGGGCTGAGCGTGGCTGGATTTTTGCTCCCCTGAGCCACTCAGGGAGCAGAGCAGCTGGGCAGAAGCTGCAGCACGAGGAGGCTTTGTATTCCCTGCGAGAGGCTGAGAGCTTTGGGGATGGCTCAGCTTTTGTGAGGCACAGATGAGATTTCAAACCAGACGTGAATGAATCCCCTTCCCTCGCACCAGTGGAATTTGCTGACGTGTTTGTTTTCTGGTTGGCTTTGCTTTTTCCCCCTTCTCTCCCCCATTCATACTGATCAGATTGACAGGGCTGCTGGTGGAGGAAGCAGCTCAGCAGAGGGGCTTTCAGCCTGTTGCACTGGGAAAAGGGGTAATGGCTTCAAGCTGGAAGAGAGTTGATTTAAATCAAGTGTAAACAAGGATTTTTTTTGACAGTGAGTGTGGCAGGGCATCTTGTTTTAGTGCTTCCTCCCTAGGCCAGGTTGGACAAGGCTCTGAGGAACCTGCTCTGGTGGAAGATGTCCCTTGGCAGGAGGTTTGGGCTGGAAAATCTTTAGAAGTCCCTGGGAGCCCACAGCATCCTGTGAGTCCTCCATTAGCATTGCTGATGCGCCTGCCTTACAGTTCTGGGGGTGTCAGACACCCCAGAGGTGTCCAGCAGTCCAGGCAGACCTTCCCCTTGGGCACTGCAACCTAATGAGCTTTATCTCCCACCTCATATTAATTGCAGAACAGCTTCTCTTCTCTAATTAACGCGGGGCTGCGTTACCTCGCCCGGCTAAAATGCAAAGCACCGCACGTGTCACCTTACTCATAAATCATTTATTTACACCAAGGAGCAAAGCACCTCGTTAAATCCATTTCTGGGGTTCTGCTCTTCTGCTGTTTGCCCTGGTGCTTTTTCTAGAAAGTGAGGTAAGGCCAAAGAGAAGCGCTGAGCTCAAGGGCTGCATCTTCTGGTCTCTGCCCTGGTGCTTTCTGTACCCAGGGGGAGCTGGCAGTGGGTGTGTGCCCCTGTTTTCCCAAGCTGAGACCTGTGACAGGGTTTCCTTTGGTCTAAATTAGTTTAAAAAAATGAATATTTTTTGAGGGAGTTGGGGGAAAAGGCAGGAAGGAACAAAGGAAACACTCCTCGTTCTTTCTGGGCTGTTCACGGTTTCAGAAGTTAATTAGAAGAGGATCTTGTATGGATTGAGGGTTTCAGCTTTGTGTCAGGTGGGTTAATCAAGGCTGCATCAGCCTGGAGGAGTCAGTGTGGGTACTGCTGGAGAGCTCAGTCTGATTTCCAGTTGGCAGTGCTCAGGAAGGAAATACATTTTCCTGCTTGAATTGGAAATGGTCCTGCCTCCTTTGGACCATCCTGGCCGTGCTCCTAAGGATTGCCCTGTCTTCAGGAAAATTCAGGATTTGTAAGGTGCTAGACCTGAGCTGATGGGACATCTTGTGCATTTACAGCTCTGCCATAAAAAATTAAATTTATCCCATGGGATTTCCCCCTTTATGACCCCATGATGTTCACTGCTAATGCTTCCCTCCCTCCCACCTTTTGTATTTATTCTCCAAACTTACCAAACATGGACTTTCTACTCTGGGAAGTGTAAATACTTTAATTTCCCAATTCCCTGCTGCTCTTCTTGTTCTCTGACCCTTCACAGACAAAGGTGTGAGTGAACCACCAGTTAATTTCCTTTGAAATTAATGCCTTGAATGGTTGGTTCACCTGGTGGGAGCAGGATCCCATCCAGGCTGGAGCCAGCTCCTCTCCTTCCCCCTCCTGTTGTGGGCATGGGGACAGAAGGACAGATATCAATAAAAGTGAATGAGACTTTCTGACAGAGCAGCTTCTGCAAGGGAACTTTTTAATTTTTTTTTAAAAAAATAAGGGTGCAAACAATGGATGGAGGAGAATTTGCATAAAACTCATTAGGAAAAAAAGTACAAGTTTCATAAATCTTGTGATAAATTAATGCTATATGGTTCCGAACATGATGTATTAATTTTAGGATCAAATGAATGGCTCTGTGATCATTCTTGGTAATTATGAGGCACCCAGGCAGTTTGGAGAGGAAATTATTTTTAAGGGTTTTTTTTTTTTAAGTGCTGGAACCCTTTTTTTCACCAGAAATATCTTAACAGACCCAAACCCCTCCTTTTACACCTGCTCCTTTTCTTATCTCCTGGGTGTTTTGGTGTCTCATTTGATTTTATTTAATTCCCAGACCAAAGGAGACAAAAACCCTTTCAGTTTTCAAAAATTCTCCATGTTCTCCATGGTCCCAGGGGCTTGTAGTGAGGGGAAGGCAGGAATTGCTGGATCCCAGCTGGAGCAGGCAGGGAGAAGTTACCTTGGCTGCTGCTGGTCAGGGAGGAGCATTTTGGGATTCCCTTTTTTCCAGATAGGTTTGGAGATCCCACAGGGTCACCCTGGTATTTCTTTAAAGTGTTTCTAAGCCTTCTGATGTTTACATTCTTGTAACAAACTTTCTCACACACTTTCTGTAAATAACTTATTTATTTGCATTCTTTTATGGAAGAAATCTGATGGACTGTTGGTTTGTCCAGTGTCATTGGAGAGGTGGCACTGTCACCCTCCAATCCACTGCCACTTTTGGAAATCTATAAATGTTAAGAGTCAGAAAATAAAAATTCCCTTTTCTCCTTAAAAAAATCAACTAGTCCACGTTGTGCTGTTTCATGTCCTATAGTGACACCCCAGCCATGCTGAGGAGCATCTGTGATTTTGGCAGCAACAGCCCAGCCTGCCTGGAGGGTTTTGGTTCAGAAACCCCCTGTCTCCAGCCCCAGGAGGTGCCAGCCATGTCATTCTAGGGATGGCATCTCCATCCATGGAATCCTGGTTTGGGTTGGAAGGGACCTTAAAGATCACCAAGTTCCACCTCCTGCAATGGGCAGGGACAACTTAGACTATCTCAGTTTGCTCCCAGCCCCATCCAACCTGGCCTGGGATCCAGGGGCAGCCACAGCTGCTCTGTGCCAGGGCCTGCCCACCCTCAATATCCCACCTGAATCCCCCTCTGGCAGTGGGAAGCCATTCCCCCCTGCCCTGTGCCTCCATGCCCTTGTCCAAAGCCCTTCTCTCCCTGAAGCTTCTCTTCTCCATCAGCTTTTCCATATCCTGCAGAGGCACAGCACCAGCATGAAGCCTCGTGTTTAAAAGTGGGTTTGGGGAGCTTGTGTGGTACCTGTGCTGCTCTGAGACCTGCTAAAGGTGGGTTTGGGGAGCCTGTGTGATACCTGTGACCTGCCAAACATGGGTTTGGAGAGCAGGTGTGATACCTGTGACCTGTTAAAGTGGGTTTGGGGAGCTTGTGTGGTACCTGTGCTGCTTTGAAACCTGCTAAAGGTGGTTTTGAGAGCTTGTGTGACTTCTGTGCTGCTTTTAGACCTGCTAAAGGTGGGTTTGGGGAGATTGTGTGGTACCTCTGACCTGTTAAAGATGGGTTTTAAGAGCTGGTGTGATACCTGTGCTGCTCTAAGGACTGCTAAAGGTGGGTTTGGAGAGCTTGTGTGATTTCTGTGCTGCTTTAAAACCTGCTAAAGGTGGGTTTGGGGAGCTGGTGTGGTACCTGTGACCTGCTAAAGGTGGGTTTGCAGAGCCTGTGTGGTACCTGTGACCTGTTAAAGGTGGGTTTGGGGAGCCTTGTGATACCTGTGACCTGCCAAAGGTGGGTTTGGAGAGCTTGTGTGATACCTGTGCTGCTTTAACACCTCCTAAAGGTGGGTTTGCAGAGCTGGTGGGATACCTGTGACCTGTTAAAGGTGGGTTTGGAGAGCTGGTGTGATACCTGTGACCTGCTAAAGTGGGTTTGGGGAGCCTGTGTGGTACCTGTGACCTGCTAAAGGTGGGTTTGCAGAGCCTGTGTGATTTCTGTGCTGTTTTAACACCTGCTAAAGGTGGGTTTGGGGAGCCTGTGTGGTACCTGTGCTGCTTTAACACCTGCTAAAGATGGGTTTGGAGAGCCTGTGTGGTACCTGTGCTGCTTTGAGTCCTGCTAAAGGCTGATGGAGGGCACTCACCCTGTCTTACCCCCGTCAGTGCAGATGTTGACTTTGTTGGGGAGGATGCCAGCACCAGGGGCTGCGTGCACAGCATCTGCCAGGAGAGCCTCAGGAGTTCTGTTTATTTTAATGATAACATGGAGAAATTTCAACATGCCATTGATATTTTTGTGGCTTTTCTCCTCTCATTTGTGCTGTAGAGTTAACCAAAGTGATCAGTTCTGAGCAAACCAGAGGAGCCCTCTGTAAGTGGGAATGCTCAGCTCTTCTTTGCTGCTGCTCTGCCTGTCTTGAACAGCTTTAAAAGCTCTTTTAAACAGCTTTGAACACCCTTCTGCACACCTCTGAGAGCTGGGGGCAGGGCAGGCAGTGCCTCTCTCCGGGGTTTACCCACTGGCTGTCAGCTCTGCTTATGGATTCTGCCTCCACACCGAGTCCCCACTTAAATAACCAAACACAGCAGAGAAATTACAGGCTCTGTCTCAGAGCATCTGAGGAGCCAGGAGAAACTCTTCTGCTGCGCTTTTCTCTTCCCAGCTTGACAAACTCCCTCAGAAATGGTTTTGACTGCACAGATTTGTTTTCCCTCTTTCCTGTCACCTCTTGTGTTTGGCTCCTTTCCCTGCCATACATGACAGCAGCTCGTGGTTCCTGGACCAGCTGGTCCGAGGCTTTTTCCTCACACCCTTGGTGAAAAATATAAATCTTTTTTTCATTTATTTACTGTTAAAGCCTTTTTTAAGAGGTGCTGGTGCCTGGCTGGCTCTGCAGTGCAGGAGTTGGAGTGGAGGAGCTGGTGCTCCCCATCAGCAGCTGGAAAGAGAAACTTGTAAGGCTGAGCTCAAGTTGAATTTTAGGAGTGGAAACTTCCCTGGCCAAGTCCTTCTGGAAAGTTTTGGCTCAAGTGGTGGAGCCCATTGTGAGAAGGAGGTCAGGGAGGATCTGTTGAGGTTGTGATTATGGAATGAGCTACCAGACACCTGCTCTGGGAGAGAGGCTTGGGATCAGGGGATTTGCTGTTCTGGTTCACCCAGGGAGTGCAGGAATGGAGGTGGAGAGACCCTGGTGAGAAATGATCCTCCCTTCCAAAAAATTTCAAAGGTTTATTAAAACCTTATCAAAATCCCAACAGAAGACTGAATAGAAAAAATGTTACAGAGCTGGGAGCAGAGGATTTATTTTCCCACCATGTGCTCATCCACACAATGGAGGTTTCACCTTTTAACCCTCCCAAAGTTCTGTCCATGGACTCCTTCCTTGCTGCCCAGTGATGGAGTTTTACTTCCCTAAACCTTGACTGGAGGTCAGCTGCTGCCAGAGTGACAACCCAAATGTCCTCCCAAATGTCCCAAACCCAGGCCACCCCCTGAAAACACCACAAGGGAGTAAAAAATAACTACAAGTTTATAAAACTTAGCATAAATACACGATATTTACCTTTTAATTGTGGGAGTCAGCCATGGCATTGCTCATCCATCACACCCTGGAGCCTGCAGGAAATGTCCTGAGCCCTCCTGGGCTTTGGTGGCCCTCCCACACTGACATTGTCCCCTCCACATCAGGGGTTTTCTGTGCACACTCAGCTCTGGGTTCGTGCCCTGCAGGAAACTGAGGAAGCCTCATTCCAGCTCCCACTTCCTCTGACCTCCTGCCTGAAACAAGATTTTAGATTTTACTTTACTTCCTCGGCCAGGGAGTCAGCACCCTTTTCTTTCCCTCTCACTGCTCAGAGATTGCTGAGCAGCACAGAAACATTGGCATTTCATCTTTTCTCTTCAAAATCTTGGGGAAAGTACCTCCAGAAGAGCTTTCTATTCCTCCTTTTTTTTTTTTAATTCATTTTTTTTATTTTCTGAGAGGTGAAAGAGAAAATGAATTGGAGGCAAAGAAAAAGGAGCAGGTGACAAAAGAGAAGAACAGGGCTGGAATTTCAAGATCAAATCTATCAGATCTACTGTGAGGGGCCAGTCTGCTGTGATGAACTGGGCTGGCTGTGCTGGGGTGGCTGGGGCAGGAAAGCAGAGCTGCTGGGAGAAGGTAATGAGGCTGGGCTGACCCATCTCCCCCACAGGGAAAAAAGGAGCCAAGGAAATGGATTGTATTTGCAGGGCATCCCCAACAAAGGAAGGAATGATGCATCTGACTCCATGTTCTCAGAAGGTTAATTTATTACTTTATTATAATATATTATACTGTATGTATTATTACTTTATCATACTATGCTATTATTATATCTATCTATATAATATAGATATTATATTATACTATTATGCAATACTAAAAAATAAAGAATATGATATTATACTATCCTAAAGAATACAGAAAAGATACTGACTGAATGCTAAAAAGATAATAATGAAAACTCCTGACTCTTTCCAGAGTCCTGACACAGCTTGGCCCTGACTGGCCAAAGAGTGAAAACAACTCACTAAAATCCAATGGAACAATCTCCAAATACATTCCACATGAGCACAACACAGGAGAAGCAAATGAGACAAGAATTGTTTTCCTTTTCCTCTGAGGCTTCTCAGCTTCCCAGGAGAAGAATCCTGAGCAAAGGGGTTTTTCCAGAAAATGCGAATGCCACAGAAACGTGGTGGGAGTTTTACTTTTGGAAGTTAAGTGTGGTGGTGGCCTTTGTGTAAGGTACTGGCATGATTTTTAACTGATTTTGTGCTGGGTTAAGGAGCTGAGGAATGGCTGAGGGGTTGGTTCCCTGTGCCAGGTTGTGGCCTTGGTGGAGAAGCCAAAATGTGGTGGCTGTGCCCACACAAATGACCCAGAGCTTATTGGAGAAACTGGCTGTTAAAAGCAAGATTCAATGTTAAAATCAGGATGAAATGTTAAAATGGGGATTAAAATGCTTTTCATATTAAAGCAGAGCTGATGCCTCAAGTCTTGAGCCCGAAAGCCATTGCAGAAATTCCGATTAACTCCACATGGGTATGAATCAGGCCTCTTAAAAGAGAAGCTCATTAGGCAATTAATTAGAACCCTGCTCCTTCTGTGCCCTCCAGCCCAGCCCAGCCCCTTCCTGCTGGCCTGGGTCAGCAGCTGGATCTTTCCCTGACCCTGGGAACCTTCCAGGAGCTCTAAGATCCTCACAGAGACTGAGTTTGTTATTTCTCCCTTTTCATCCTCCTCTGCAGAGCAGAACCAGTGGGGATGGATTGGTGGGGTGCAGCCCCTTTTCCCACTTTCCTCCTTGGAAAAGTGGAAGGGCAAAGAAAATGAAAAGGAAAATGCAGATGTTTGCAGCTGCAAGCGGGGTGCTGAGGCCAGGGTTCCTCAATGGGATGCAAAAGTGCCCCCTCCCTAAAACAGCCAAACCTAAAATATATATATAATAAAATCTGATCAGGAAGAAAATAGCAGCAAAAAGGGAGAAAAAGCAGCTCCTGAGGTCAATCAAAGTTCAACACTTGGAGAAAGAAGAAAATCTGTGTATGTGTGAGAACACAGAGGGAGAAGTGGCTGTGATTGAGAGAAAGGAGAGACAAGATAAATTCTGATTATCTGGCGGAATCAAGACACTTAACTGCCCTGTCTGATTCCTGAGAGGAAACAAATGGAGCCTATAAGTTTGTACTGCAGGAAGATCATTTGTCCCTGTTCCCTCAGCCCTTGCTGGGGCTGGAGGAGGCTCGAGCAGCATCTCCAGCACCACCCTGGGGAGAGATGGAAGGTGCTCTCCTCTGGCTCTGCATGCCCTGTCCAGCCTTCCTGATGATGGGGGGAAAAATAGGAGAAAATCGATGAGTGCAATAAATTGGTGCTGAAGAAATCGATGGAAGGTAACCTGAACAAACTTTTGTCGCTGTGGTGAAAGTGGTGAAGCTTTAATACCTAAACTTAGAGGGGGAAACTTGGGAAAAAAACTTGGAGCAAAGCAATTGTGAAGTCTCACTTCTCATTTCAGGCCTGTGTTTCTTCTTTGCTTCTGTTTCTTTGTTATTTTTGTATTTTATACACATGTAATACTTCTTTTTTTTCCTTTCCTGAACGAGGTGCTCTGAAAATAGGATGGTGATTACTGCCTGGCTGGGAGATAAGGGGAAATGCAGTGCAGAGAGAGAAGAGTTCAATATTAAATACTTGTTGATTTAGTTATTTATTTATTTATTGCTACGACTGGCTTTGCAGACCACCAATGTTATTAAAACTAGCTGGCAGGAGGTTTTCCTATTCAGCAGGAATTTTGAGATCCTTTCTCTTCCAAGGATGTGCAACCAAGACCTTTTGAAGTACTTGCTATTCTGGAGGGAAATGATGACCTGGTGATGTGTGGCTCTTGAATGGGATGCCAAGGGTGGAAGCCTGTTCTCCTATTTAAAAAAACCTGAGCAGAATAGAGAGACATGATCCTGGATTTATTTTCTCCTAGCTACTGGCTCTCCCAGCCATGGAGTCTGCTTTTTTCTTTGGGGCAAAGAAACCTTTGCTAAGGATGGCTTTGAACATCCTCCAGCATAAAATCGAGCTGCTGCCTTGTTTTATATCAGGGTTACAAGGTTTGAGACAGTGAAGGGGCTTGGTATCCTCGGGGTTGGCTGCACTGGAGAGGGGAGAACGTGGCAGATGAGCACTCTGATCACAGGCTGGGATAAAGCCACTTGTTCCTGTCTTCATCCCAAATGCCTTTGGTTGTGACCCATCACTCACTCGCACCTGTTGGTGGAAGGAATGTTTTTTTTTCCCCAGTTATAATTCTAGCTGCTCCCTTTAAAACAAAACTGCTATTCCTCCTCCAAACAGGAGTTTTGTCTGGGTTTGGGCACTGAGTCTTGCTCATTGCTCAGTATCACATTTTGTCCTCGCCGTGGATGTGCCTGAGTCATCTGACTCTTCTTAGTCATAGATGAGGCAGTTTGAGCTTTTAAAGCCTTTTTTATTTTAAAGGAAAAGCATTTCTGCTAGCTCTTGAAATTTTGTGGCTTCCTCTTGCACCCAGTCCTGAAGCCAGGCCAGCAGCTTGTGGCTCTGCAGCCTTGGCAAAAGCAGCTTTTGAGCCTAAAAGCCACTCCTGACTTCCCCAAGAGCCCTGTGGCTCTGCAGGCAGGCTGTGGAACCTCTCCTTGCATGCTTGGAATTAATAAACTTTTCCCAAAAGAGTTCAAATTTCCAAGGGCTTCACCTGGTTGCTGGGTCCCCCCTGTTATATGTCACCTGAGCTTGTACCAACAGCAATTTTACAGCCCACTGGGATGTCCCCAGTGAGGTTGGTGGCCTTGGGACCTCAAAATGTTCTCCACCCATGTCCTAGGGCACTCAATTTTTAATCACAAAGTCACTCAGGGCGAAGGCAAATGCTCACAGAAATCTATTATTTCTTCTTTATCTGCCAAAGTTGTACTCTCATCAAAGAATAAAATCAGGTTTGTTTGACAAGCTCTATTTTCCATAAAATGGTGTTGACTGGCGTTAATTATGTTCCTATCATTTAATTCTTTATTAATGGAATCTCATATTGGCTTTTTCCATTATTCCAGCAGTGATTGATGTCTCACCAATCGACTGGGAATTGCCCAGCTCTCTCTGCTCTCCAAACCGTGCTGCTGCTTGTGCCCTCTGCTCTGCTGGAGGGATGAAATTTGGGCATCTCTTCTCCTTGGCCAGGAGATCTGGGGGCACGGTGGCTCACACAGACTGTGACCCCCATCCTCAAATCCACGTGGCCAAGGAGAAATCTTACCCTTATCCCCCCCATCCTCAAGGCCCAGGCAGCCTGGGGAATGTCCCATCCTTATCTCCATCCAGCAGCTTTTTATCCTCCTGTTTTCTCCCCATCCTGCTGGGCGAGGCACGAAGAGCAGCTGGCTGGGAAAACAGGCAGGCAGCTGTGGCAGAGCTGTCTGAGGGGCCCAGAATGGTCCAAGGAGGTCCTTGTGGGGCTGCACTGAGGCTGCAGGGCTGGTGGCTGTCCCCCACTTCTGGTGCTGTACCTGCTGGGGGTGCCCCATGGCAGGAGGAGCGTGGGGGAGGCTGGCCAGCCCTTACCCAGGGGAGGTGTTCAGCCAGGGCTGAACCAGGCTGGCTTTTTCCTTCTGGTAAAAGCAAGGAAGGGGAGGATCTGTGGTTCAGCCCACCTGTGCAGACAGAGCAGTCAGCCCATGCTCAGCCTGGCTCCCCTTGAGGTGCTGGAGCACCACGGGCGTGATCCCAAGTCTTCCACAGACCCGCTCTCTGACCGGCTGCATGTTTCCAGCATTTCTTCCTCCTCTCTGCCTGGTTTTGCTCAGGGTTTCTTTCCTGTCTGTGTCTCCCAGGTTCCTCAGTGACTCAGCTGCTGGCCAGGGACCTGGACAATGACCCTCTGGTCTTCGGGGTGGTCGGGGAGGAAGCCAGTCGCTTCTTTGCCGTGGAGAGCGAAACCGGCGTGGTGTGGCTCAGGCAGCCCCTGGACAGAGAGGTAAAGCTGGGGGGAAAAACTTCTCTGCTCAGAGAAGTGGTGGCTCTCCATCCCCTGTGAGAGCTGAGGTGGGTGTTGCTCCCTGCTGGAGGTGGGAATCTGGGTGTTGTCCACCTTCACGTGGGCAGCGAACAGCCTGCTCTGGTTTCATCTGGCCTGTTGGTTTTTCCTGGGTGCTAGAATAACACCTGTGGGTCTGGGAGTAAAGGGATTCATAGGTGGAGGTGATCTACCAAGGAGCCAGGCTGCTCTCACAGTCAGGGAAATGTGCAGGCTTCCTCTTTAAATCTCTATGCCAATTAAATCCTTTACTATTTAGAACAGCGTGTCAAGAGATGTGAGGTATCCCTGCTTATTCAATCTCATCAAGACTTTTCATCCTCTTGTGGATTCAGGCTGCTGGATGCTAAATTTGGCAAGATCCTTGCCTCAAAGCTATTTCACCACCCCTATTTGCGATGGCAGCTTTGGTGTGCGAGGCTGGAATCCCATCCAGGTGCCTGCTTTGCTAAAACCTTGGCTCTTTCTGCATTCCTGGAGCAAGGAGGGAAGCGATAGCGGGAAGACTGGGAAAAGATGATGTGATTTGGGCAACGTGCTTAATTTCCCCTGTGTTTAGTGCTGCCTTGGCCAGCAGCAGCCTTGGGAAGATCAAACCCATTAACACACCTCTGGTGTTCCCAGGCATTGGCATGCAGAGGAGCAGGGTGCTGGATGCTCTCAGGCTGGGGCTGGGGGGAAGGCCAAACCCAATTTCACAGTGTTAGGAGCGAGACTTTGGGAAAATAAAGTGCTTTTCTTCACCCCTCTCCCCTCCGCCTCCCCGTGCCAACAGCTGCTGGCCTGAGTCATAAATCTTCCCTCATCCAAATGCCTCCTGCTTCCCCATATTTCCCATGCCAGCCTGAAGCCCAGGAGGGTGATCAGTAGATTTGAGGTGTCTGGTGGGGTGGAGGGAAGGAGCTGGGCAGAGCTTGGGTGGGCTCAAAGTACGTGGGAGACAGCGAGGGCAGGATGGATGTGAGGAAGGTGTAAAGGATGTGAAGGACAATTTATGGTGGAGGAAGCAGTCAGAGGGAAGGGATGGAGATGTGCACAAAGCTGGGAGAAGAGGACACTGGATGCATGTGTTCAAAAAGTCAGGGGTGGTGGGGGGAAAGCCACTCAGGAGAAGGGGTGGGAAGGGAAAAGGGAGAGGTGAATTCTTGTACTGTGGAGCAGAAAGAAGGGGGAAGGAGTCATAGCAAGGTAAATGATGCAGGAAAAGATGAACTAGAGAAAAAGAGGAAAGAGCAAATGTATAGAGGCAAAATGAATTTTAAAAGATTTTTTTTTTTGTACTCCTATGAAGATTAGAAGGAAAACGGATTTCTAGAAAAACGGCAGACCCTGAGGCTAGAGAATTGTGTTAAAATAATTTTAGAGACAGCGGTTGGTACGTGGAAGCTTCCTCCGATTATTTTATTGAGTTTTTAAAATTTAAATGCTCAACAGGTTGTTTCTTATCTCCTGCTTTTCCTTTCTTCCCTATTGCGTTGTCCCTGGCGGATGAGGAGGGGGAAGAGAGTGCTGAAAGGCAGGGATGCAGCAGGCTGGGGTGGCAGCTGAGCATCTCCTCTCCCTGGGGATTTCAGCTCCTCCTTCTGCCTCCCAGCAGTGCCAGGAGTTAGACAGGGCTTTCCCTGGCTGTGTGGATGGAAATGTGGGAGCAGGAGGGGGCACACACCGTGGGGAGATGTTCCCCAATCCCTTCTCCGAGACAAACTCCGACCCTGGCGCAAGCAGAGCTCCTGCTGGCTGCTGCCTGTCCCTGAGCCCATCTCGTTAGGAATAAATCAGCCAGAGCTGCAGCATGGAGAGCCATTTCAAGCTGCCTTTTCCAGCCTGATGCTGTGGAAACATCGAGGAGCTGTGCTCCAGCAGCTCAGAGCTGGGGAGGGACTGCCAGGACTGGAGGGGAACAAAAAACACCAGCTGGTGGGCAGCTACCAGGTGGAGGTGGTGGCCCAAGCTTTACATGATTCTTTGGTAAAATAGGAGCAAAATGAAGAAAAGGATCAGGAAGAGAAGGTCTGCCTCTACTAGCAATATCCCCCTGCCCTGATCCCCCAAAAATTCATTCTTTCCCACTTGTTGCTCACCCCAGCACCAGTGACTTGAGTAGATCCCTACTGCAGGGCGTTAATTTAGCTAAAGCAATAAGGAGCAGAGGGAATGGTGTGGGAATTTCGTGGCATTTCAGCCAGTTCTCCCTGCACAGGCTTGTCTCAGGATTCCCAGCTGTGTGACAGGGAAGCTGGGAAAGCAGCAGCAGGATTTAGAGGTCCTCCCTGAGACTGCACTGCATTGCCACGAGTCCTAAATCGTGTTTTAAGTGCCCAGCTGCCAGTCAGGGAGCTGATTCCTTAGCCCTGGGGCAGGGCATCTTCCTGTGCCTGTGGAATTCAGATTCCCCAGCATTTTCTGCCCAGTGCAGGCAATGGCACTCCAGCACCTCTCCTCCTCCACGGAAGGTCCTGGAAGCATTTTGCGTGTAATAACATTGGCTGAAAGTCCCCAGCCTGCCACCTGCAGATAAACACTACAGTATCTTTAATTATAGTTTTTTTTTTTCTCCTTCTTCTCTTTGCCTTTCAGACCAAGTCAGAATTCACAGTTGAATTTTCTGTCAGTGACAGCCAAGGGGTGAGTGTGACTTCTCATTTCATGGTCTGCGGCTCGGGCGGAGGGGAGCAGGGGCTGTGGGTCACCCCTGCCCCAGGGGAGAGGGCTCCCCCCTTGGCCCAAAACCACAAGCTGCTTTTTAGGCTTCTAAGCCCACACCCAAAGCTGACAGCCTGCTGCTCTCCTTGGGCCCACAGGTGATCAAAGGGACAGTCAACATCCAGGTGGGAGACGTGAACGACAACGCGCCGCAGTTCCACAACCAGCCCTACAGCGTCCGCATCCCAGAGGTAGGAACGTCTCTGCCTGGCCTCTGCCTCTCCCCTCGGGGGCCACTCAGGCTCTGGTGGCCACCAGGGAGCTGGCCACCAATGCACAGGGCTGTC
The DNA here is from genome assembly GCF_963513975.1 of Fringilla coelebs. NCBI lineage: Eukaryota > Metazoa > Chordata > Aves > Passeriformes > Fringillidae > Fringilla > Fringilla coelebs. The sequence continues at coordinate 2,884,255 of NC_140066.1, read as the reverse complement.
CTCTTGCCCTGGAGCCTCGTGAGGTTGCGGGAAGATGAAACTTCTGGAAGTGTGAGGTGGCGGGAGGATGAAATTTTGGAAAGTGCTGCCTGAAAACGGGCAGGAGCAACGTGTTTGGGGTGACATCTTTCCCATGACAAAATGGGAAGTTTGCAAATGGGTGTCAGTGAGGATCTGTGTCTTGTTCTCTTCCTTGGAGCTGAGGGCATGCACAGCTCTCGTCACAGAGGTGACCTGAGGCAGGACAGAGTATTTCTCCAAATGCCTGAATTCTGGCAGAGTGCTGCCCAAAGGCTGCTTCCCTGGCTGGTGATTTCTTTCAACAGCTCCATAGTAGGACTTGTCCCACGTTGTCCTTGGGATAAAACAGGTGGGAAGGGTCCACAGGAGATCATTCAGCCCAAGCTCCCGCTGATCCAGTGAGAATTTTTGTGTTTGGTTGGGTTGTTCAGGGCTTTATCCAGCCAAGTGTTGCAATATCCCCTAGAACAGAGTTTCCTCCACCTTCTGCTGCTCTCTGTGCTGGCCACCACAAGGGAGGTGACGTCTGCTCGTCCATCAGGGACAGCTTCTGCACCTGTGGCTTGGTCAGGAATTTACAGGTCTGATGAGAGTTTAGGCTTTAAGCTGTGGCTTCTGGTGCCAGGAGGAGAAGGTGAGGATATTCCATTTGAAACAGGGCTTAGTGGAGTGCTTGACATCCTCCAGTAGAGGAAACCTCTCTTTGCACCACAGTGGCAGCGCAGTGGTGTGGGTGAGGTCCCACGTGCATTGTGTGTGCGTGAAATGGAGCAGCTCTGGTAACTGAGAGGTGCAAAAGATTGTGTTACCAGGGTGTATTTAATATTGCTGCTGCTGCTGCCCTGCCGTGCTGGGCTGTGATCCCTCCCCATCCCTCTGCTGTGAGGATGAGGTTTCTTCATTAGAGCTGCTCGTGATGTATGAGCCGGGGGCTGGAGTCTCATCTTTGCACCAGGTCACCTGAAACCTCCCCGTGAGAGTGACACTGGGTCAGAGGCATTTCTGCTGCTCTTCAGAGCACCAGGGCTGGAGAAATGTCTTGGCAAAACCCACACCAGGTGCCCCCTGGTGTATTTTCAGGAGGGAAGGAAACGATCAATCTGCCTCCCTGATCTCAGAAGGCGAATTTATTATATTAAGGAATACTATACTAAACTATACTAAAGAATACAGAAAGGATACAGACAGAAGGCTAGAAAGATACTCATGGAAACTCGTGGCTCTTTCCAGAGTGACTCTTCCAGTTTGACTCATTGCCCAAAGAGTCAAAACAATTCACATGAAACCAATCCAACAACGCCATGTTGGTAAACAATCTCCAAACCGCATTCCAAAGCAGCAGAACACAGGAGAAGCAAATCAGATAATTATTGTTTTCATTTTTCTCTGAGGTTTCTCAGCCTCCCAGGAGAAAATTCTGGGCAAAGAGATTTTTCCAGAAAATGTGGCGGTGCCATGCGCCCTGCTCCTGCCCATGCTGGGGGCTCTGGAGCTCTCGTGCCTTGCTGCTGCTCCTCTGGGTCATGCTCTGCCTGCAGAGGTCTGCAAAGCAAAAGGAATGGCAGTGGGATGGGAGGAGAAAAGGCTCCTCTCCCCTGCCCTCAGGCTGACCTCTGGTTTTGCTGCTGGCTGCTCTGTGAAGAGATGGAAATGGGTTTCTGTGACTCCCCTGGGAATCAGGGCTGTGTTAAGCACCAGCTTTTTATATACCTGGAGTATCTGTGCCACATCTCTTCTTGCTGATGGCTTCTGTCCTTGATGCCTCAGGTTTGAGCTTTTATGTATTTCAGATTCTGTGCTGCTTTAGTGTGTGGATCTGGGCTTCATATTAGGGGATGGTGAGCTCTCTGCACAGAGCAGGGAGACAAAACAATTCCTGTTCCAGCTGGGGACTAGGGACAAATGATCCAAATCTCAGGCCCAGGAGCATAAACAAGGGTGAATTGAAAAGAGGAAAACAAGCAGGATGGGACTTCATGGGGCTGGAACTGTAACTGGACAATTAACTCCAATATGCAAATGGAGCAGAACTGATAAAAGTGAGAGATTTTGTGACTGGGTGTCTCCATTTTTGTGATCATTTTGGGTTCACCTGGGGTGCAGCTCTGGCTGGGCTCTTGTGCTGCCCAAGGTGGATCCACTGAAGCCATCTGATAAACCCCTGCTTTATTCTTTAGCTCTGTCTAGTCTCTGTTCTAGGCCAGCCTTCTCAAGGCATCATCCTAAGAGCCAATATTGCAAAGCTTGAGTTTTCCCCACTTCCAAAATTAACCCGTGCCTGGCCTGGGGAGCAGGGAGGACGGAATCATGGAATCTTAGAGCCACAGGATGGTTTGGATTTTAAGGGACCTTAAAGCTCCTCTAGCTCAGCTCCTGCCATGGGCAGGGACACCTCCCACTGGCTGCTGGCCTTGCACACTCCCAGGGATCCAGGGGCAGCCACAGCTTCTCTGGGCACCCTGTGCCTCCCCACCCTCACAGGGAAGAATTTCTTCCCAGTATCTAATTTAAACCTCCCCTCTTGCAGCTGAAGGCCATTCCCCCGTGTCCTATCACTCCATGCCCTCATACATAGAAAATCAGGGCTGGCTGAGGAAAGGGAACTGCAGGCAGGTGATGTGGACAAAAAAATGATATAAAAGGAGAAGAGGCTGAACTTTGGAGCTGTATCACCTGCTGTGCAGGTGAGCTGTGGGTGTGCTGTGAAGGATTTCCAGCCCTGCCAGGCTGTTTGGGGTACAGCAAGCCTGGTGTTCCCCCCTTGCAGCCACCCAGCACTTGGCCTGGGGAGCTGTGCTCTTCTGGAGGTTGGCCTAATCTAATTACAACGCAGAGTGTGCCAGCTCCCACTTTCTGCCCGTGATCTTTAACCAAGGGCACCGAGCAGAGGTAATGAGCCACGAATGCCTCGCTCCGCCAGCATCCCGGAGGCACTCCTGTTCTATGGCCAGGGAGAGAGAGCCTTGCCTTGCCAGGCTCTCTGAGAGCAGGGCATGGGGTCTCACCACCTGTAGAGGCCCCTCCAAGGGCTGCAGGCCACGGGAGGGGTCAGCAAGAAACTTTTTCTGAGTGTGGTGGTGCAGCTCTCAAGGAGGAGATGCGCACTTGGCCGCGAGACCTGCGCCGAGCCACGGGTTTTCCTTGCTGCTTGCTGGAGCAAGCTGGAGGTGATGTGGCATGGAAAGGTGGTGGGGGACACAGCCATGGTGAGGGATGACAGGTCACCCCATGCTCCAGACAGCTTGAGGGCGAGCAGCGAGGGCACAGGTACCAAAATCCACCTCAGAGCACAAATCAAAAGGTCTGTGGGTAATGAATGAAGAGAGCTGGAGCTTGGAGACAGAGGAGAGGCTGGTGTGGTTTTCTATGGACTGGCTCTGTGCAGATTTGGCAGCTAATGAGGGTTTTTCTCTTTTTAATTTTGAGATAAATGGATGTATCGATTTGCAGTTGTCGTAGCTAATGGAGCAGCGACCGCAGGGCTATTTAAACCTCGCTGCTATTGTGTGGCACTTGGAAAGTCAAAGGAAGAGCGTGCATAAATAAATGGAACATGAAGTAAACTGACCTTTAAAAACAATACTGCCTCTAAATACCCATCCTGGTGCTTTAGGTGCTCCGCTCAGTGTGCGGACGGGGATTTACTGGGGCACGGGCGGCGGGCAGGGATGGAGAGGAGGATGCACCACAGCAGCTCGACTGCTGGAGTGACACCGCTCCTCTGTGCTTGCCGTGTGCTGATCTCATCCCTGAAATAGCTGCCAGGGGCCAGGAGAGGGATATTGGGATTTTGCTCCAGCCTAATCGTCCGTCCCGTCTGCCGGTCCCAGGGCAGCCGGGCGGGGCAGCGCTCTCACGGCTGCGGGGAGAGAGAAGGGGGAATCCTGCTACAACCGGCGGCTTAATTCACCAAGCTGGCCCCGACAGAGCTCATTAAGTTCCCGTGTATTCATTTCAGGCTAATGGCTGTCATGCTGGCTGCTGTTTGATTTGCTGTAATGGACTTTTATGGCTTTCCAGTTCGCCAGGACGTGCGTGCCCGTGGCTGTGCCCCGTGGCGCTGCCGGAGTACATCAGTCAGCTGTGCTCCTGTGCTTGCTACTCTGACCTTCAGGGTTTGTTCTCCTCTTGGATGCATCCCTTGCACTCCATCTCCTGCTCATGGCCTCCTTTCCACCCACCCCCAAGGTGCCACGTTCCTGGGAGTCGCAGGGTTTTGGCTTTTAAACAAGGAGAGATCTATCGCCAAGCCTGTGGCAGGTTGTTGTGGCCGTGCCTCAGTCTCTGGCAAGCCCAATCTGTTTTATCTAATCTTTTTTGTTTCCATTTGGCTGCATCTGTAGGGAACACAGAGTTCTTGGGCTGTCATGGCTCAATGCTTTTAGGTGAAGCAAGCAAGTGGAGTGGAGCCAAGCCTGCTGTGATGGGGACATCGAGGTGGACTGCTCCCCCCTGGGTGCCCGCTGGGCTTCTTGTCCCAACCCCAAGCAGGAAAACTCCTGGGGCTTCCACCCAATTTTGCCTTTGACTCCTGAGGCAGTGGTGGAGTCACCATGCCTGGAGAGGATGTGGCACCTGGGGACATTGGGTTGGTGGTGGCCTTGGCAGTGCTGGGGGAATGGTTGGGCTCAATCCTAGAGGGCTTTTCCAGCCTAAATGAGGTAAACTGACTTCAAGCTCCTTGGGAAAAGCTGTCTTTTCTCCTGTAAACCCCCGAAATCCTGAGCTTGTCCATCAAGTTCAAGGCCTTCTCTTGGCCTTGGAGCCTCAGCAGCTGTGACATGCTGGCAGAAAGGTCATTTAATTGCTGGTTTCTTGGCTAAATGCTCCCTCAGGAGGTTTCCATGGGAGTTTTCTCTCCTTCTGTGCCCTCCCCCACCTCATTCCTTGTGTTATATTTATAACACACTGAGTGATTTATGAACTGATGTGTGTTACATCTTGAGGTCACTCACCCCCATCCCTGGAAGTGTTCAGGGACAGGGTTGGATGGGGCTCTGAGCAACCTGGTCCAGTGGAAGCTGTCTGTGGCAGGGGGTTGGAGCTAGATGGTCTTTAATGTACCCTCCAACCCAAACCATTCCCTGATCCTATGATCTTCCAGCAAAAAGCTTGGCCCTGGGCCAGGGATTGCAATTCAGCACCTCAGTCATTCATGAAACCACAGCTGCACCACGAGAGAAGTGCCTGCAACTTCACAAGGACGCGGGAATTGTGCTTTCAGATTTGCAACCACAGCCCCCTGCCTTGGGACTGCGCTCGTCTCCTCCTGAACTCAAGCAGGAAAAGGGAAAGGATTGTGGGAAAGGAGTTTAAAGATGGAAAGGAAAGTTTCTGGTCTGCACACAGCAGTGTGGAGGCAGCCACAGTGCAGCTTGCAGGTGTCTTCTCTCCTGGGCTCAGCCCTGATTTGCCAATTTATTTTAATTGGGAGGCAGGCGGGCACTCGCCATCAGCAGCAGTCCCTTCTGCTCGGGGAGCAGCCTTTGGGACTGAGCCTTCACAAGCTGCTGGCCACCATTTCCCTCCCTAATATGGGGGTGTAGCTGAAATCGTGGCTTTTTTGATGTCTTTTTCTTAATTGTGCAGAAAAGCACTTGGCGGGGAAGGAGGAGAGGAAGGAGGGGAGCGTCAGTGCCCCGTCCCATCACGCAGCCTGGAGCCAGACCCTGCTCCACAGTGAGCAGGGCCAGGCAGGAGCAGAGGAAGGCCCAAAAGCCCTTGCTGTAATTAAAATTATTATTTTGCTTTAAGGGTAATAATGTCAGTAATTACATCAGTTTCCCTGCCATCCTGCCCGAGTCTTCGGGGGCTCGTACAGTTCTATTGCCATGGCTCAGGGCCTGGTGCTGTGCATGCAAACCAGCTGCCACGGGCTGAGCTCCCCCTCAGCTGCATCAGCCAGACCCCTGCACGCTCCCAGACACCTTCTGGGGCTCGCTTTCCTCCCCTCCTTTGAATAAAGAGCCTTTATAGTGGAGGTGATGATGACAGAGCTGATAAGGGAGATAAAGCGCATTGCAAAAATGGTCTGTAATCATTGCTGGTTGCTTTCCTTCCTCCTTTCTTTTATTTTTCCTTCATTCACTCTTTGTTTTCCTCCTCTCCTTATCCTTGTGTTTCCATGTGGAGTTTAGAACTGAACAAATAATTTACAGTGAATAACTCTTCCCCCATATCCAGTCATCCCTTCCTTCCGCTACCTTTGAACGTGCAAAATTTCCAAGTGTCTCGAACTTCTCCTCAGCAAATTGGATTCAGTTTTTAAAATTTATTTATTTGTTTTTTGGGTTTTGTTTTTGTTTTGTTTTGGTTTTTTTTTTTTTGGTTTGCTTTTAAAACTTCCTGGAAAGGCAGCAAGCAATTTAGTGAGGTGTTGAAGCTGTGTTCATTAAGCACTGTTGGAGAGAGAAGCTGGTTCTCCTTCCTGGGCACATCAAGCACTTCCATCTCCTTTCCATCCTGGCATCCCATTGGCACGCCCAGTGCTGGTGATCTCTCACCTCCAGAGCCTCTTGGACAAATAGGAAGTGGGGATTTGAGGGGTGTTTGCTGTAGCAAGAGGATCTCTGTTGCACAGGTGATAATCTGCAGCGCTTCCCAAACTTCCCAGACATCTCAGTTTTAATTGTCTTTATTGTTGCTGTCCACGTGCAAGCGAAACATAAATGGGCTGGGAAGTGCAAGCCCTGCCTTGGGCTTTCCTTCTGGCTTTGGGATGCTGGCAGTGTCTTCAGGCAAGAGCTTGGAAGCACAGCAGGCACCAGCTGTCATCTTCTCCCTGCTTTTTTTCCACCAGGACTGGAGAAAAGAATTTAAATGAGACAGACTGCAGTGCATTGAGTAAAACACGGGGTTGGGGCTGAAGGGGTTTGCACAGCTGATGCTGTGGAAGTCAGAATCCTAAAATGCTTTGGGTTGGAAGGGATATTTAAAGGTCATTTACTCCATCACGGGCAAGGGCAATTTCCAATATCCCAGATTGCTCCAAGCCTTGTCCATCCTGGCCTTGAACATTTCCAGGGGCAGCCACAGCTTCTCTGGGCACCCTATGCCTCCCCAGCCTCATTTTAAAGAACTTTCTCCCCTGAAGCTGTGCCCAGGTGGGTGCTCAGACCTGGAGCATCCTTCACTCTGAAGGTCACCTGCCTGCACCTTTTTGTTGTCACTGCTGCGACACCAGGAGGTCTTGAGTGACGTCCTAGGGAGAGAGAAAGTGTCCCCTGTCCCTTGTCTGGATTCACCAGTGAGCAGCAGACCCTGGTCCTTTAATCCCACGTGACCAAGGAGTGAAATGAGAGATGCAACAGAAACTACTGGGGCGGAAAACCCCAAATGGCGTGGAAGTAATGTGTAAAGTGTCCTGGAGATAACAGTCATTTCCACCAGGCACAACTTGGGCTCTTTCTGGAAGGGGACTGCAGCAGAGAGGGGGGGGCAGCCTGAAAATTAGAAATAGTCATGTGGTTCTGGCCACTGGAGGGCTGGGCAGGGTGAAGGGGATGGGGGGAAAAAGCAGGTTTTGGCCAGAAAGGGAAGCCAGTGTGGGGCAGCAGGTAATTTGGTGTCTCCATGGAGGAGCTGTCATGATGGGAAATTAGGAAATTATCTTGAGGGAGAGGAAGGGAAGGTGGACAGCAGCATCCTCTGAGTGAGGAGAGCACGGGCAAAGAGGGGTGAGGTAGCTTGGGTAAATCAGTTCTCATTCCTCATGGGAGAAATGGGGGAAAGGAAAAACATCCTCACTCCCCAAGCTCCTTCCTGTGGGTGCTGAGGGCAGGTATCTGCTGATTTCAGAGCTCTGCTGGCTCTGCCCCAGCGTCACCCTTGGGGCCAGGACAGTGTCTGAGCTTAGGGTGGCCGATGCCAGGTGATGGTGGCTCCTCAGCATCATGCTGGCAGCATGTTCCTCAGGCCAGGCACCTTCCTCAGGAGCACAAACAGTGGCTTGGGGTGCAGGAGCAGCTCAGGCCTGGCCTGGAAGGTCCCTTTTTTTTCCAGGGGACATTCCAGCTCAGCCCTTCCAGTGTCATCACACTCACACATCTGGGCAGCAGATGGCCTCGAGGTCTCTTCCCTGTCTCCGTGCTGCTGGGAGCAGGGGGGTGAGGAGGGAGTGAATGTGACCTGCTGCCAACTAGTTCTGTTTCATCTCCCTTTCCTCTGCTTGCCTTCTCCTCCCAGAAGGCTGGGATGGAACTTATCTCACGCCAGCCAGCCAAAGATGCATCCTCTCCCCTCACATCCCTGTCTTGTTTACCTCCCTCTCCATGCTTCACCTTTGGACTCACCAGCAGGACCATGGCTGGATGTAGGAATGGTTTTTTAGGATTCATTTTTAGGATTCATTTTTAGGATTCATTTTTAGGATTCATTTTTAGGAATGGTTTTTAGGAGTGGTTTTTAATTTGTTCAGGTGGTGAGTGGCAGCTCCTCCACGCCAGGAAGCAAAAAAGCCCCATCGCTGAAAATGTATTTAACATTTTTTTCACTCACATAATCATGCACTTTGTTGGTTTATAGTAATTTTTTTAGTCACAGCACCTAAATTAAGGGATGTTTAAGGTCTTGCTGAAAGGTGCTGTGCGAGAGAATGGAATTTTAGGGTCCAGGGTCTCCCCTCACATCCCTGTCTTGTTTACCTCCCTCTCCATGCCTCACCTTTGGACTCACCAGCAGGACCATGGCTGGATCTAGGAATGATTTTTAGGAATGGTTTTTAGGATTCATTTTTAGGAATGGTTTTTAGGAGTGGTTTTTGACTTTTTCATGTGGTGAGTGGCAGCTCCTCCATGCCAGGAGGCAAAAAAGCCCCATCGCTGAAAGCGTATTTAACGTTTTTTCACTCACATAATCATGCACTTTGTTGGTTTATAGTCATTTTTTAGTCACAGCACCTAAATTAAGGGATAATTAAGGTCTTGCTGTGTAAGGGGCTCTGGAATTTTAGGGTCCAGGCCCTTTTCCACCTGCAGTAACCGAGATCAGCAGCAGATCCATGAGGTGGGCACACATTAGCATCCTCACTCCGTGCAGCACGGGAATGTGAAGCTGCAGCTGGCACAAGAGGCTTTTTTTTTTTTTTTTTTTTTTTTGATAAAAACACCATTTTTAATTAAGATGGAAATATTTAGGGAAAATGGTGCCATTTTGACAGCAAAGCTGGGGAGAAATAGCATTTCAAAAGAACCATAAAAATCGCTCTTGCAATAGATTCATTCCAATTTCTTCTTGAGAATTGCATTTTGTGTTTTATTAGTTTGTAATGTGTCAGTGACAGTCATGTATAATAAGCTTTCTACTGCTGGTCAAACTTTGTGGTAAAATAATAGACTAAATCAGCCTCTCTATAAGTTTTTTAAATATTTATGTGTGAACTGAACTGTTTGTATCGGTTTCGAACTCTTTTCATTACAAATGGAGGGAATTTGATCTAAGTAGAAGTTTCAATCAAAATTAGGGGCCATTACTTAATTTCAAACATTAATTGCTGTGGGAACTTAAAATGTGAGTGATTTATTTTGTTAGTGCAAATAATGGAGAGAGGAGGGAAAGTGAATAGAGGGTTCAAGGCAATTTTGGTTCAAGGAGGAAGAAAAAAAATGGGGAGTTTTTAGTTTTGGAGATTTGCTTTATGGGAGATGTGTGAAACATACTTATTTGCTTTTCTGAGGCAGGATGCAAACCCAGTGGGTGAAAAAGGAGAGGTGGTCACAGCTGTCACTTTGTGCAGGATGATGGTTGCTGGGCCCTCTTTTTCCAGGAAATTGAGCTCATTCTGTGTGGTCAAGGGGGTTTTGCTGGGCTGCCAGGGAGGTGTGCTTGGCTGCAGCTCCGAGCTCAGGGGATGGTTATACCAACAACCCCCTGGTTTTCCAGACCCTGCCTTGGCTTTCATCGTGGTGCTGTTACATCCTTAGGCTTGTCCTGCAAATTGTAAATCAAACTGGAAAGGCTGGTGGGAAGGAGGGGAGGGAGAAGAGGAGGTGTGAGGGAAGGCAGCCACCTCCTGCCCAGCCTGGGTGTGATTAACCTCAGTCACTCCCATGTGCTTGGAGGCACCTCCTGACCTGGAGTCCGGCTGCTCGTGCCAGGATGGGCACCAGCACTGCCTTCAAACTGGTGTTTGAGGAGGACAAAAAGGAGCTTGTACTGACAGGCTGCATGCTGGTACCCAAGGGATGCTTTTTTAGCACTTCTCTGTTCATTACCATCAGTGGAAGATGATCTCTCCCTAATTAGTAAATCTTTATTTAAAGGTAAGTTGAGAGCACGGTTTTCCGAGCCGTGGAAAAAGAGGGATCTACCCGTGCTCCATCCCATTTCATCCTGGATGAAAACCCTGGAAGGGGAGCAATTTTTACTGCCTGTGCAATTTAGATGACCCCAAATTGAAATGCTCAATCTCCCTGAATCTGTTTTGGAAAAACACTTTATTAAATGTGCCACCAGATGTGTGTTTGCAGATCCCTCAGCCCCACAAGGAGCAAACTCCCTGGGATGTGCTGCCCATGCCTGGCCTGTGAGGGGGCTGAGAGGGAGCTGGCAGGACAGGTGGATGATTTGTTCTCCTGTGTGTGGCTCATGCCTGTGGGGAAGGAATTTTGCAGAGGCTGTGCCTGCTGGTGTGAGGATGGTGGCACTGCAAGGCACAGGGGTTTGAAAAGATGAAAAAGCAGGGAAAATTCACTCCAGTCCTTGCAGTCAGCAGGGAAATGGGTGCAGGGGAGAAAGGCCAGGAGCTGTGCAGGTGGGGACACCTCTGCCCTGTGGGACACAGCCTCTGAGCACACCTGGAAGGTCCTGCTGGGGCCGGGGAGCGCTGGGAGAAGCCCGGATCCTCCTCCAGTGACGGGGATCCCCACCAGCCTGGTGTCACAGAGCTTCCCTGCAAGGCTGTCCCTTGGCCACCTCCTTCCTGAGGGCCTGGAGCACCAGACCTGCCCTGTGTGGAGGGCAGCATTTTCAGCAAGTCTGCACCTCCATCATCTGTCCCTGGTCACCAGCTCGCGACCGCTCGCGTGTCACCGCTGGTGTCACCACCCAGGCGGTGTCAGGAGGAGGTCAGCCCTCCTCTGGCAGGCACAGACCTCCTTGTCACCTGGCTGTGGGAAGCAGTGAGAGGCTCACCACCTCCTTCTCTTACGCTAGCACCTCTGAAACAGTGTCTGCACTGCGCTGGCCCCGTGTCTGCGGGGTGCACGGGGCGCAGACCTAACAGCGAGGAGCCTGATCCTCACATACCTGGTGTTTTGGGGTTGGGGGAGGCAAGCAGAGGCTGGAGGAAGAGCACAGAGGAGAAGGCAAACTCAGGGAGATGTTTGGGAAAGGCAGGACACGGGGAGAGGAGAGCAGAGCCTCACCTCCATTCTGCACGTCCGAGCTTGAGGCCGGGCTGCGTCAGGCAGGCTTTGTTTGGGGGGGGGGGATCTGCTTAAAAAGCCTCACTGGAGCGTTATGGAATGGGAATGTGAAGGGTAATTGAGCTGAAAGCCATTCTCCTCCTGCAGCCCGCGTGGCGGGACCCGCTCCAGCACCCCCAGCGCCAGCCCGGAATCCTGCTGGAAGAGCAGGAGCTGGGGCTGGGTCACCAGCACCCCACTGAAGCAGAGCTACAGGGGAGCAGCTACTCTGGGTCTCGGGGTCTCTGTGGTTGAGATGACCCCAAGGTGTTAGAAAGTCTCTTTTTCCCAGCCCCGAGATGGAAGGAGTCAGGATTCTCTGGCTCTGCTTCTCAAGGTTGTCTATTCTCTGTTATCTCCCACATTCTTTCTCTGCCCTGCTGAGATCTGTCCAGCAGGTCGGGTTGTGGCACAGTCCCTGCCCTTGGGGTGGTGTTAGTTTTTTATACTACAAACTATCTGTTCATTATTTACAATAATTTTCCAATACCCATCACCTATGTTAGGCAGCCTGTCTCCAAACCAACCCAAAAGTGTCACCATCACCCAGAAGATGGAGGCGAAGAAGAAGGAAGAAGAAGGGCAAGGCACGCCCAAATTCCTCCATCTTGGCTTGTGAACCCCCCACTCTAAAAATCTTAAAATTCTATTTTTCACCCTGTGACAAACTATCATTCTACTTAAATGCTCGTGGCTTGTAAATCTTCACACAAAGTTGGTAATTGTTTCCATGGGTTAAAATCAAAGGCAGAGGGGTCTTGGCCTTCATGCCAAAGTCTCTGAGCCATCCAGGGCACCCAGAGGGATGTCCTGAGTTCCAACAACCAGGGAGAGATGCAGAGGAAGGTTTTCTTTTTTATAGAGAGGTGAAGAGGTTCCTGAGCTGCAAATCCCCTTTCTTGCAGGCATTGGTCTGCTCTCCAATTCGTCCCTGCAGCTCAGGTGCCATCACCCAGTGTCCCTTGGCTGTCCCCTTTCCCCACCAAGCACTCCCATGCTTTCTCCTCGTGGTGCCCATTAAGAGAATGTCACCCACACCCACAGAGATGCTCCAGAGCACCTGGCTTGGCCCCATGGCTCATTCCAAATGGTAATTTGGAACAATCTGAAGGAGCAGACGAATAAAAACCTCAACAAAAAGAGGAGAGCGTCTCGTCAGAGTGGATGCAGTCATCAAACACAGAATTGAGGTTTTAGTCACTGTCCCTTGTCTCTCTAGTCCTGGGACTTTGTGGAAGGGGGCAGGGGCTTGGAGAGCTGCTGGTGCAGCCCCAGGGAGGGGATTAGAGAGAAGACCCCCCCAGTTTGGACCCCAGCACATCAATGGTGGGAGATGCTCAGCCCAGTTGTGCGCCCTGTCCCCCGTTATTGATTGCTGAACAGGCACAGTTAAGTGCCTCTCATTAATATTTGTTTTGGTCTTTTCCCCTGAATCCTGATGAGTGGAGGAGATGCTGCTTATCTCTCTCCTGCAGGTTTTCTTTCTAGAGGATTCCTCTGGCTGGTGACAAAGCTGGGCTCTGCAGCCCTCAGCATGAGGGATGAGTTGGTGGCTGCCACGAAATCTTGGGAACTCTGCGGAAAGCAAGCAAGGAGGCAAAATTAACACAAAATTAAGATGCAAAAGCGCTCTGCTCACGTTGTCCAGATGAAATATGGAGTTCCAGGCTCAGCAATGTTTGTAAATGTCTTGCAAGGGACTCTCTGGGCAAGTAGGTTGTGCTGGCTGAACTGTGAAATGGATGAGCAGGGAGGAATGTTGGGATGGGGAGCAGGCATGCAGGGCCTGCTGCTCATCACTGCTCTGGTTTTGAGGCTTCAGATTGAGAGCAGAGGCTGGGGGAGTGCAGAACCCAAACAGGTTCATCTTTTGGGTTGGAAGGGACCTTGCAGATCATCTTGTTCCGCTCCCCTGCCGTGGCAGGGACACCTCCCACTCTCCCAGGTGTCCATCCAACCTGGCCTTGGACACTTCCAGGGACCCAGGGGCAGCCACAGCTGCTCTGGGCAGGCTGTTCCCCTGCCTCTGCCTTTTAGGGTGGTCTGTGTTCTTATTTCTCTTCCCTGTCCCTAATCCTGCTGTGGGTGGGTGACTCTCCTTTACTTTCCATCCCCTTTTCCCAGGCAGCACACCATGAGCTGCTGGGCTCTGACCAGTTTCTCTCATCGACTCAGACATGAGAGAGATTTCTGAGACTTGCTTAAATAGGGCAAAGCACTTTTCCTTTCTGCCTTGTGTAATGATGCCTTGTTTGTTAGGCTTGACTTGGCTGTGACTGGCCCACCCAAAGCTGCTGAAATGGTTCTGAGCAGCAGTTTCTGCCTGCTCAGGTTGTGCTCCCAGGCACTTTGGGTGCAGCTCCTGAAATGAAAGATTTCTGGTGTGCCCAAAGGCAGTGAAGAGAGCTGTTTTAATGTGGTTGCTCCTCCAGCTTTTCAGTGGAGAATTGGGTTCAGGCTCTGCTCTGAAGTGATATTAGAGTCCACGAAGCATGAGAAACTGCATTTGTTTGTGGGTTACAAATGAAGACCTGTCAAAAACCTTTTTAGGCAGTGACAGAAGTTTTCTTTTTCATGATACATTTAACTTTTGAAGGCTTTGCCTCCCAAGGAGGCTTAGCTCTTCTCTCTCTCCCTTTCTATGAGTTTGGAAAAAGATGGTTGGCCAAAGCTGCTCTTCTCTTTTTTTTTTTTTTGGTTCTGCTTCCCCATCAGTTTGGTGGAGTGTTGGATCCTCTGGGGTGCTCTTGCTTCTGGAAAATGGCGTGGCCAGGAACGAAGGGGGTGGCAGAGGGCACAGGTTATTCCCATCAATTTGCTGTCAAGAGATGTTCAGCAAAGGATAAACGTGTTTATAGGATTTCTGTCCCTTTGTTGTGGACACAGGAGGCTGCTGAAGGAGTGTCACATCAGCTCTTCATCACTTGTTTGGTGTTGCAGCCCCGTTCTGAGGTGCAGGTGGTGTGTGAAACACGCTGCAGCTCAGCCTCTCATTCAGTTCAGGCTCTTGGCAGGCACTGGGAAGCTGATTTCAGACACCATCCCTGGTTTTGTGTGCTCCCAGATACTTCCATCTGAGCATCTGCAGCATCTGCCTGGCAGTGGGTTTGGAAATGTGATATGAGTGGACACGTAGAGAACAAAAAAAGGGCTGTCAGAGCTGATGGCATCGTGGGGTTTTCTGCCTCCCTCCAGGCCCAGCTCAAAGTTGTCTTAAAGCATTTGTAGGGAAGGTAAGCACTTGTCACAAGCAGTGTTTTTGTGTGAGCTCAGGAATGTGATTGTCGTGGTGCTGGATTCATAGGATGAGGTGAGAGATGAGAACCTGAGCTTTCAGAAGGCTGATTTATTATTTTATGATTATTCTATTCTATTCTATTCTATTCTGAAAATTTTCTACTAAATCTATACTAAACTCTGGAGAAGGGATACAGACAGAAGGCTGGACAAGAATGAATAATAAAAACCTGTCAGACCAGAGAGTCTGACACAGCTGGACAGGGATTGGTCTCAAAGTAAAAACAATTCACATGCTGGGATGAACAATTCTCCAAATCACATCCCAAAGATGCAGAACAGGGAGAAGCTGAACCTCCCCAGGAGAAAAAATCCTGGCAAAGGGATTTTTCATAAAATATCACGGTGACATGTGAGCTCTGCCCTGTCCATCCAGGAGGATGGAGGGTGTCAGGAAATGGGCTGGCAGGTGTCAGAGGTGTCTCCTCTGCTTCAGATCCTTCTGCAGCAGCGTTTTGGGGAGGATTCACAAGGATTTCCCTCCTATTTGTAGGCACAGGTGGTGTCTTGGCCTTCTAGTGGTTGGTGTCAGAAACCCAGGGAGGGTTTCTGTCTGTTTCTCAGGGGCTGAGGAGGAGGAGGAGCAGGAAGGAGAGGAGCAAACAGAAGGAGCTGCATGGCTTCTGTGAAGATAAATCTGCTTGCAAGGACCAAAGGACCTCCCTTACAGGGAAGGAGGAGGAACCTGCTCCTGAGTGTTTGGGGGATTTTTCCAGCAATCCAGTGGGTTTTTCCTTGGAGAAGAAGTGCTAGTGCTGACACATGGTGGTTGCCTGCAGCTCCCAGACAGTCTGGGACAAGGAGGTTTTAATTAACTCATTCTTCTCACATCTAAAGTTCATTTGTTTCAGTTTACTTGGACATCTGCTCTTCCCCCTGCTTTTCCCTTGGGCAGGGGGTGGGTGCCTCAGAGCCTGTTCCTTGGAGGTCATGTCACGTTCTCTGCCCTAATGGGGAGTGAAAGACACCCAATATTTCCCCTCCATTCTTCCCTGCTGTGTTTTTCCAGCTGGGATTTCTCTCACCAGGCTCGCTGTGCTCCCAGATCCATCCATCCAGAGTTGGCACGCTGAAAGTGCTTTCATTTAATACTTCTTTTATCAGGCTTGATTTTCTATTGCTTTTTCCCTTTGGGTGTGCTTGGGGGAATTTATTCTTTTTAACAGGTTTATTCCAGTGTCAGGTATTGGTTCTAAAAGGCTGGGGGGAGTTGGGGAGGGGGGGGCTTTGATTTGTTGCATGGAAAATGCATTTGGCTTCTGTTCCCTTCCTTGAACTGGGAGGGATGGAAAAGAGGAGGAAGCTGAAACTTCTGCCTGTTTAGCAGCAGCTTTCTCATCCTGTGTGTCCTGCTCTGTCACCAGAGGCTGGGTCCTGCAGGAACCTGATGCAGAGAAGGTGCCAGACTTCTCCTTGAGTGTTTTAAGTGGCACATCCCTGATCCTTGCAGGTAGCCAGCAGTTTTCCACCTGCAGAGGGCTGATGTTGCTATTCCTGGTGGAGCTGTGCTGGTGCAGTACCTGTAGGAATAAGCACTTCTTTTTGTTGTGAAGGTGTGAAGACAGTGATTTTATTCACAAAAAATGCATGAGCTGGTTGAAGTCCCCCCCGTTGAGAATTAGGGGAATGGGCACATGGAGACAGGATGATTTTATTATTTTATTGTATTTCTTTTCAGTGCTATTTTCCCTTTATTTTTCCATTATGTTGCACAAGTCTCAAGTTTCTCATAAGCAGAACTAGAAGCAGGGTTTTGGGTTGGTGATTTGGTTAAATCTCTGGGAGGGATTAAATTGAGAAATACCCCCATACATCTCCCTTGCAGCTGAGGGCAAATTTAACCACTGATTCCAAAGCTTCCGAAAATGGCTTTGTCTGAAAATGAATTTTGGCCTCTCAAAGTTCAAACATTTATCCTGAGCCAGAAATATACACAGATTTGCTCTCTAATTTAATAAAGCCATCCAAATAATATGATTTCTCCCATAACCATCGTTTATGTTTCACAGCAAAAACGATAATGAGAAAGTCATTAGAAGTAATAAACAAAACAAAACCCACACAGCAAATCCTTCACCGAGCCTGACGGATGGGAGGAAGAGCAGCATCTGAGTCTTGGGCCACGGAATGTGCTTTGAAGGAGATGTGTTCCTAAAACATCCTTTTTGCACCTTGCATTTTAATTTTTGCCGTGCTTGGGGCGGGTGCTGCACCCCTGCCAGGCTGGCATTGCTGCTCTCACCCCTCGGGGCTGGTTGCAAGGGGTGATGAACAGGCACCTTTCTTCCCTCCCCTCCAAAAAAAATCCTCCTCCTTCTCACAGCTTTGACAAGGTGCTTTTGTTTAAATTTCCTGGTTAAGTCTTGAACCGAGCACAGGGAATGTGTTGAGAGCAAGAACTCCATCCAGGTACCAAAAGTGCTCTTTTTTAGCTTTTATTTATAGCTGGCTGTGCACTTTGGGCTGCAGCCTTAGCACTCACTTCTGGGTTATCCTCAGCCAGGTGAATTTTTCTTTGACTTCAGTGTTTTGCTCCACTGGGCGTCTAGATTGGATATTAGGGGAAAAAACCTTCACTGAAAAGGCTGTCAGCTGGTGGAATAGGCTGGAGTCACCATGGCAGGAGGGATTCACTCTGGTATTGCTGGCTGGGGTCTGGGTACAAATCACCAACAGGACAGGACTGCTGGGAACGTGCCTTGAGCTGTTTGATTTTCCAGCATCATTCTCATTCCATGGATATGACAAGGGGAAGATGCCAGCAGCTCACATCCCTGACAGCAGACAAAGAACTCAATGTTACAACTCACTTTATAAGTTTTTTGACCAATCACACAAAGCAGAAGCACACTGACAGTGGTTCCATCCACTTGGCAGTGCCCACAATATCCCACATTTGTTGCTGCTGGATGTTTATCCATTGCTTCTGATCCAGGCCTTGGGGAAGGGTCAGGATTTTGGTAACAGCTCTTACCTGGTGGTTTATTTGGGCTTCCTTACAGGTCTCATTAATTGTTTTCTCAATTAGAGGACTCCTTTTGTTGATTTTTGTTCTTGAAGAATCACAGCAAAGGTGTGTGGACCCAACACACACCTTCCCATCACAGACAGGGGTGGGATGCTGGAGGAGGTGAGATTTAATAGTGCAAAAAGCTCTGTAAGGTGACAGGAGCAGAGAGGAAGGAGCTTACCTCCATTTCTCAGCCCCTTCTGTCCTCTACCCCTCATCCCTGGGCTTCCCCATCCTTCCAGATCCCAGCTCCAAGGGCTGCCTCTGGCACTGCTGCTGCCATGCACCCTGAGTTTTTGACCCTGCTTTCCCTGGCCCAAGCCGAGTGCTAGCAAATGACTCCTCCAATTAAGCAAAAAAAAAAAAAGCTTTTCATTCTTCTGACACTGAACAGAAAATAAAAATCAATAGAAGAAATTCTGCTGGATGAAGGTTTTAGAGAGCATGTCTTGCTCTTTTCCTGCTGCAAACCCAGGCATGTAGTACCTTTTTTAACTTCCTTTGAAAAACAAATGGTACATCTGAGCTGTCCTTGGGCAAACTCTTGCCTGCTGACATTTCAAAAATTGCTCTTTAAGGTTCCTCCTCACTCCCTCCTTCCTTGTTCTTCTTTCTCCTCCTAAAAGAAAATACTGTTTATGTTTTGGAAAAAAAAATAGAAGGTTTAAATAAATAAATAACTGTGCACAGGCTGGAGCTGCATGGGGGGCAGAGAGGAGAGAGCTCTTCTGCTTTTCCCTCCTTTTCCTTTCCAGATATGCTGCGAGCAATTGGTTCTCCCCTGGGAAAATGAGACTCCCCGGCCTCCTGGCTGCTCTCATCCAGGAGGAACTTTTGTATTTAAACATGCTTAGCACTAAGCTGAACACGAATTTCCCCCAAGCCACCAGAAGCAGCTTCCAAGCTGCTTTTTCAGCAGAGCTGCTGGGCGTGTGAAACCAGGGGGAAAGCCGGAATGCCCAGAGGCATCCTTGTTTGAAACGAGCTCCCTGTTTGTCCAGAGGGCAAATCTTCACCTGGAGGGGCCTGAGTTTGTTTTTTTCCAAGAGGCTGAGCCTGAGGATGGTTACATCATATCTTCATACAGAAGAACCAATCTATACCTCAACTCTTACCTATAGCCTATCATACTATCTTTACCATTACTATGCTGCAGTTTAAGCTGAAAGCTGTTTTTCACTTTTCTTGCAGCGGAAAATTCTTAGACCCTTTTTCTATTTGTTTGCCTTTGGTACCTTTCTGTTTTTTTCTATTTCTGCTTGGTTAAAACATCTTTTTTGTTTGTGGTCAACACATCCTTTGCTCTAGTCATAAAACCTCCTTACAACTTAACCTTGGCTTTCTTAGTTGTCCACTAAGACTGCCTCAGCAATCCTCAATTTATACACCTATTATTCTCCCATTGCTTCTATCTCTATTTTGCTCTCAGGTCCTACATTCAGACAGCTTTCTGCCAAGAGAAGCTTTTCAAGATGACTGTGAAACTTTCTTGTCGAACTTCCATCCTTCCCAACACCATGGCTTTGTGGAGGGGTGTCAAACAGATTCACTCACCATTTTGGGGGGATGTTGGACGTGCCTTGTGCGTGCCTGCAGTTGAGCAAAGCGTGGAAATTGGGGTTTAAAAAGTGCTGGTGGAGCCCAGCTGCAGGGATCTGACAGATGTGGTGTGTTAGTGGCTGCAGAGGTGCTTTGGGTAAGAAGAATTGCAACCCCACATTTTTTTTTTCCTGCAGCCTCTTTTTGCTGCCTTTCTGAAGGAAATAAATTTTATTGAAAATTATTGAACTTGATAGAAGGTTCACATAGTACATATTTGTATAAACATTGAGAAATGTTGACTTGGAAATGTTATAGAACAAGACAGACGTTGTTGAGAGAGAAATACAAGCAAAAACAAGTTTCAAAGGATGGCCTTGTCAATAAGGCTAGACACTTTGGAGAAATAGAACCGTGCAAGGCGCATTGTAGGAAGACACATTTTGCAGAGGCCAAAATGCCTTCTTTCCCTAAAATCCCCATCAGGATGTTACCTGGCACCTCCCAGGGGAAGAGGAGAGCTCCCTTTTGCAAGAGGAGGGCCTCAGGAAGCTGGGGGATGCTGGCACAGCCGTGTTTTGCCGCCAGACTCCCCCATCCCTGCCCGAGCATCCCCAGGCTGAAGGCACACCCTTCCCGAGGCAATTCTCATTCAGCCAGCAGTGCTTTGGAAATAGTCACTCCTCAGGCACTTATGGATCTTTCAAGCACCTTTCTCTCCCTAATGATCCCACCTCTTGGGAGGTATTGATTCTCCTCTGCTGGCTGCCCAGATTGCTATTCCACAGTCCGTGTGAGCCCGTGGAAAGCGCTGTGCTGTCGTTCTCACGCAGCAATCACCTGCTCCTGACTCCTTCCATCCCCAGCCCCTTCCACAAGATCTGTGGTTTTTGGGGGTGTTTTTTGGATATCCAACACAAGAGGGGATGCTGTGGCTTCCCAGCCTGCAAATGTGACTCTGTGCCTGGCTTTTTTTGCTTGTGCCAATAAAATAGGGAATTCTTCACCTGGCTCCTGGGCAAAGGATCAGCCTGGAGAGATGAGGGCAGATGCTTCCCAAGTCATCCTCAATCCTCTGCTGGGGAATGGGCTCCTTCCAGTAGCTGGAGGGGCTTTTGACAGGGGGAAGAGGGAATGGCTTCACTGCCATAGGGCAGGGCTAGATTGGGATAGGATATTGGGGAAAAAATTGTTCCCTGTGAGGGTGGACAGGCCCAGAGAAGCTGTGGCTGCCCCTGGATCCCTGGAGGTGTCCAAAGGGGCTTGGAGCAGCCTGGTCTAGTGGAAGGGTCCCTACCCTTGGAATGAGATGGCCTTTAAGGTCCTTTCCAAGCCAAACCCTCCTGGCACTCCTCTCACCCTCCATCCTTTGATTTGGGGTTACAGTTCACCCCTCTGAGGAGGGGCAGATTTGGGAATTCGCTTTGATCCCATTTTAGGGATCAAAGTGATTTTTTATTTTTTCTTTTCTTTCTGGGTGGACACAGGCTGAAGGACAGGATGACTTGCAGCAGTGGGGTTTCCTCCAGCCCTATCTGCTGTGCCACAGGAGCTGCATCCCCCCAGGAGCGGCGCCGAGCCGCACCCCCAAACTCGAGGGCGTTTTGTTATTAAAGCAGCACACCCGGGCAGCGAGGGCTCTCACCTGAACAGAATCCCCACTCTAGCAGAGAATAAATTAAAAAGCCAACTGGCCATGGCTGCCTGAGGAGCGCCAGGACCAGAGATAGGGCCAGAAGTCAGATAACAAACAGTGTCCAAAATTGCAGCGCCTGGTGCATGGCGTGAAATTAAAACCTTCCCTGCCTCCTCCTGCACGCTGGAACAAAACAGCTCCTGACACAATCTGCCAGCACCAGGAGTGAAGGGGAGAATAATTAAATACCTGGGAGTTTTTGCATCTGAGGGAAGGGAAGGGAGGAGGCTTTTGCGCCGTGGATGTGGCAGGGGTTTGGTCCTGCAGCTGGCCGAGACAATCACACCTCAGGGAAACTCTCCCCAAAGTTTTTGTTGTCTGAGCCTTCTTCCCACACCCTGACCCCATCTTTCTTCCTGGGGGGTTTGTCCATGCAGAGCTCAGATCTCAGGGAAGGGGCTGGGGATGGAAGAAGTCAGGAGCAGCTGCGTGAGAATGACAGCACAGCGATTTCCATGGGCTCACACGGACTGTGGAGCACCAATCTGGACTGCCCTGCTCCCTACATGAGCAGAAATCTGCCTTTTTTCCCTCTGTTTTGTTGGCTTTTCCTCTGAGTTCGGTGCCTCCTCTTTCCCTGCCAGGCTCAGCCCTGGAATGTGCCTGTGTGGAGCTGGCTGTTCTCTTTCCATCCCTCAGGAAGGACATTTCTCTGGAGTTACCACCCAGGAGTGATGAAGAGGGGCAGCACTTTTTAATCAAAGTTACATTAGGTGAAGCTGATATTATTCACTCTGCTTTATTGCAGCTATTTTTACACAGGGGTTAGAAGTTAATACTACCCAGAGAGCCTGGTTTTGCTGGATTCTGGCAAGCCCCAAAATCCATCAGCACATCCAGGCAGGGCAGGAAAGAGCCCAAGCAAAAATAAACTCACTAGATGAACTGAGAGGGGAAAAAAAAAGAAAAACAAGCAAAAAACAGTTAAAACCACAAAGCTTTTATAAAAACCAGACCCTTGATAATTGAGGGTCTGGTCTGGAAGGGCAAAACCCAGGCAGGACCATCAGCTGCAATCAGCAGAAGGATGAGCTGCTCCAATCAGCACGGGAAGGGGAGCAGGAGCCTGGCAGGAGGGATGGGAGGGAGGGATGCAGGGTGAGATTTTCCCTGCCCTGGCAAATGATCCTGACCCTCCTCCTGCTCCCCATCCACACCAGGGTCTGCTCCTGGTGGGGAATGTCAGCACTCAGGAGAAGGCTGGGACTGGGGACAGTGCCTCAAAGGGAATGGTTTCAGCAAGGAAGGTTTTGCCAGGGTTCTGTGGGTTTGGGTCTGTCTGGGTTTGGGGTTTTTTCCTCCCCCCTTCCCACTCAGGTAATTCCTGGGACCTGGCAGAGCTGGGATCTCCTCTGCTGCTTGCAAGAAGAAAGCTGATTCAAAGTGTGTGAAGGATGGAGTCACCGCTCTGTTTCTAGAAAAGGACAGAAGTGCAGGTTCTTTCTTTCTCCTTTGCTTTTTCTCTCCTTCCCCTTTCCCACATTGTTCCTGCTCTTTAACCCAGGTGTCCCATGCTGGAATGTGCTTTTCCTGCTCTATTATCCCTGCAGGAGATGTTGTGGTGAGCTTTCAGGACCCCATTGGATCTTGTGATGTCCCCAGTTAAAACAAACCCCAACACACCAGCCAAGCTCCTAAAACACCAGCTCTTTTAAAAACCACTTCAGGTATTTTTAAAATCTGCTTGGCATCACCAGCAGATTGCTTTGACTCTGATGTGACTTCCCAGTGTGCTTGGCCAGTTCTTTGGGCTGGATTGTGAAGGCTGGATCCTCTGGCAACACGAGGAGAAATCAGAGGGAAAGATTGCTTGCCTCAGCACAGAGGTTATGATGGGACTTCAGGCAGACACATGCCATTGCAGGGAAAAAAAAGGTTTTTAGAAGTTTGTGCTGCCATCCTTCCCCAAACCATGGTTTGAAGGAGAGGTTTTCAGAAAGGTTATCAAGCTGGTGTTGAGGACTGGCTCCACGCTGACAGAGTGCAGGGTTGGGTTAAAAATCAGGAAGAAATTCTTCCCTGTGCTTCTCAATCCCCAAGAAACAGCCTGAGCAGGAGGGGAGGAGACTTTTCAAGCTGCCAGGCAGTGGGGACAGGGGGAGGTGGAGAGGGCAGGGCCCAGCTCAGCCAGGGACAGACCCAGGGCTGCTCCTCCCATCAGGGGTTAAATCCCAGCACCAACACCTGATTCCCAGACCCACAAAATAAATCAGGTTGGACGTGGCTTAGACACATCACCAAATTAAAAACAACTTTTCCCTTTTCTCTCTTATTTCCTGAATGTCTCACTCCCCAGAAACACCAGGAATCTTCTCATGGTTTGGGTGGGAAGGGACCTTAAAGCTCATCTAATTCCAACCCCCTGCCAGGGGCAGGGACACCTTCCACTATTCCAGGCTGCTCCAATCTCCATCCAGCCTGGCTTTGGACACTTCCAGATCCAGGAGTAGCCACAGCTCCTCTGGGCACCACCTCCCTCTGAGTAAAAAAATCTAACCTAAATCTCTCCTCTTTCAGTTTAAAGGTGATATTTTTTTTGAAAGATGATACTTTTTAAAGATCATGCTTTTTACCCCCATTTGGGGAAAAACCCTCCTTAGGATTGCTGGCTTTCCTGTCTTTATTAAGTGTCTGATTTGCTCAGCCTAGCTCCTGCCTGGGTTTTCCTGCAGGTCAAGGCTGAATCAGCCTCCATATATTGTATTTTAAAAGGCTGTTCCCTCTGTGAAAAACGCCAATCACTTGCTTTTAAAATTTTCAAAGTTGAATAGTAATAAAATGGTTATAAAAATAGCAATAGAATTAGAGGGATAATAATTTGGACAGTTTGGATTAGGACAATATGAGACAATAGAAACAAAGAGTTACAGACAGTCCAGGTGCCTCTTTCTGGGTGAAATAAGCCCAAAAAAGGCCCCAGGTTAACAGAGGATTAACCCTTAAAAGCAGCAGCCTGTTGCACATTCATACAGCTCATCCATGATGCATCAATTCCATTCACACACAGGATTCTGGCTGGGCAGTGTCAGCTTCTTCCTCTGAGTCCTGACAGCGTCTTCAGGGCTGAGCGAGGCAGGAAGGACTCGATAATGGAGCAATAAATTCTCTTTCTCTGAAAGATTGAGGTGCCCTGTGGCTGCTGTCTCGCTGTTAGTCCTTTCTTTAAAAAAATATCTTCCATAGCATAGTTTTTATTTTAACATTTTGTTATAACCTAAGACTGTATTTAACACACCACTCAAGAAAATTATTACAGCATCACTTTCTAACATAACACATACAATATTCACTTGAATATTTTAATCATAAAATATGCATTTTTCACACCTGCACACCCCACTGTCCCAGGCTGTCCCTGCCCAGGGGCAGTGGGAGGCAGGGAAGTGGTGCCTGGGCTGTGGCAGGAGCTCTTGCTGCTGGAGTTTGCTGCCTCAGCACAGCACAGCCCGATGAGGAGACCCCAGCTGAACCCATATTGATCCCTCCTCTGCTAATGAAGCCATCCACGGCAAGACAGGGCAGTATTTTTATTTTTTTTATTTTTTGAATCAGCACAGCTGTATGGATTTTGTGTTTCACTGGTGTTGAGGGTGCTGCAGAGTTTTCTTTTTGATGGATCTTTGGGATTTACAAATCCCACACTTCAAAGGGAGCGAGTTGTGGGGTTTTTTCCTTTGTTTTCTGAGGACAGGTTACTCGCTCCTCCCATGGTCAGAGGTGGGCTGCTCTGTGCTGGCAAAAGGTGCTTTTAGCTTCTCTGCCAGAACAGCAGATGAATGAGCAGTAAAATAAATGAATAAGGTAGAAAAGCAGGCCTGGCTAAAATGGGAGATGGGGCAAGGAAAGGTGATCCTCTTCCCAGGATTACACGTGCTCCATCAGAGGGTCTTTGAGGATTCCAGAGAAGGCAGTGAAGTGACAAAGCAAGTCCCCAGTTCTTCCTGGCCAGCTTGGTGGCCCTCCAAGGTGGCTCAGGACAGCTTGGGAGCCAGGGAGGAGGCGTGGAGAGGGACATGTGGCTAGATAAGCATCTGTAGATTTCATGTATATATTTCCAGTGTGTTGTAGAAATGGAGACAATACCTAATGACTCGTGGCTATTATTTGAAGTGTCCCACTGTTACAGATTTATTTGTCATTTCTTGTAGAAACACCGATGATAATGAATTCATTTGTATTAATGGGGGTGTCGTGGACTTCAGTTGATATCCTGCATTAATTAATGTACCATTAAAAGGAAGTGGCACCCAATTAATATCAAGTGGGAGCGGTGTCCTGTCATTAGGGTTTCATTTGTAATGCATTGTTTGAATGCTCTGCCTTAATGGAAGTCATTTGCCATCCAGAGCATCACCCAGTGGGCTGCCACAGGGTGCCAGACAGTGAAAGTTAGTGGCAACAGCAAGAAAAAAAAAAAATAAAAAAAAAAAGATATTAAAAAAGCCAAAATCTGTCGGGTTTATGGCATAGCCCTCGAGCAGGGATTGGAAAAAGGATTCCTTGTCTCACCCCACACTGAATGCTGGCTGGTAGTAGTGGTAAATCACTCTGGTGGCTTGACTTTGCTACTGAATTTTGATCTGGAGGGGAGGGACGGTGGAAAATCCTCCTGGATTCTGTAATCCCCCTGCTGCCTTTGCTTCCCTAACCCAAAGCAGCCACTGCAGGAGTGCAGACCTTGACTGTGGCCACCTGGACCCACCTGCTCCATGCCCAGGAAGATGAGAGCCAAAGGGGTGCCGGGCCATCTGCCGTGGCTGCCCTTGCAGAGAGTTTGGAGATTGCTCCAAACGCCCTTTTCCAGCAGGAAAATCACACCAGCAGGAGGAATGTGATGCTGCAGAAGCCAGGGGCTCTCTGACTGACAGGTTTTCGCGTTCTTGGCGCTGGTGTCTGACTTTCAAATGTCTCGTTAGACCATCTTGGCTTCCCATCTGCTGTCTCCAAAACCGGGGCTGACCTACCAGCAGCCAAGGAGGGAAGCACAGACTGCCTCCCAGCCCTTGCCTTGGCCCTGCACTGCTCCTTGAAGGCTGGAGATGCAGAATGGAAGAGAAATGTGGCTTTTGTGATGAAATTTGGCCGTGGATGCCCAGTTAGTGAAGTGATGGTTGCATCACCACCCTTCATTCTGCCCCCTCCCACAGCGGTGGGAAGCTGCTGGCTTTTGGGACTTGGAGCTGGGTGACCTTTAAGCTCCTTCCCTACCCAACTCCCAAACCCTTTTAGGATCCCACAATTCCTCTCCTGATCTTTCCCCTCCAGACCTGTGCTGCAGAAGCCACTGGTGCCACCAGGATCCCCCAGCTCCTGTGGGTGCTGTGCCATGGATCAGCCACGGCCTTGGCAAGGGCAAGGTTGTATTTGGTGGGCAACGGGGGCTGGAAAAAGGGAGCAGGTTTATCCCACGGGATACCAGAGCATCTTCTGCTCAGGGTGGCTGTTTGTCCTCTGCCTGCTGAGTGCCATGGTCCTGCCAGCATGGCCAAGTGGTTGTGATGTTCCTTCCTTGGGTTGGGCTGCCGTGGAGGAGCGCTCTCGGCTCCGAGTGTGGTTATCCAGCAGCTAATTCCTCTCCAGCTCCTGTAAGGCATCCATCCCTTCCAGCTGTGTTTATGGTGTTTTCAAAAGCCCCTCAATTGAATTATAGCTCTGCGGTGGCTGTTTGCCAGTGTCACCCGATAATGAGGGAGGTCACTTAATAGAGAGAGCAACAAGAGGTACATATTAATGAGAGCTGATTGAAAGGTGGGGTGGGATTTCCACCGAAAAGAAGAGGAAAAAAAATAAATTCTACAAAGGGAAATTATCAGGTTTTAAAATCAAACTTAGAAATTGGAAATTGCCTGGCTCGGACGAGCAGTAATGCAATTAATAAATGTAATTAAAAGTGCAATTAAGAACACAGGAATCGGGAGTCTGCTCGCGTCCCTGTGAGCGCTCTGAGCCGGCACGCCAGCCAGGGACCCAGCCTGGCAAGCCGGGATGGAGCCCGGGGACAGAACCCACACCACGGGGCTGGGCTGGCTTTTTCCTCTCGGCAGGGGCTGGAAGAGGGGCTGGCACTCGTTGCGGCTCTGCTTCTGCGGCTATTCCCCGCAGCAAGCCGCACCTGGGCAGGGATAGGCGACTTACATCAGCCCAGGATGAGCCAGACGGGGTCCCAGGTGTATCAGGAGCATTCTTGGAACCCGATCCCCTCTGCCCGGAGCGCAGGGATGTGCGAGCCGGCTTTTAGCAGAGCGCAAAGCTCCTTCCACCCGCCCCACTGCGCCGGGAGAGGCGGGGAGGGAGAGGGAAAAGAGCCGCCAGGAGCGGCAGCAGGGAATTATTTAAGAGTAATAGGTTGAGCTGAGCTGGGAGAGGAGCGCGGAGCAGCGGAGCATCTCCTGATGGCAGCGGTCAGCTCCTGCCTGCTGCAGGGCAGGGGCACAGGAGAGGGGCTGGGGGGGGTCTCGGGTTTCTGTGTCTGAGATGACCCCCGAGGTATTAAAAAGTCCTTTTTTCCCGGCTCCGCGACCAAAGAAGAAGTCGAGATTCCTCGGCTCTGGTTCTCAAGGTTGTTTATTTTCTCTTATCTGTTACTTTCTTTCTCAGACCTGCTGAGATCTGTCCAGCAGGTCAGGTTGTGGCACACTGACCGCCCTTGGGGTGCTGTTGGCTTTTTATACTACAAACTACCTGTACTTTATTTACAATGATTTCCCAATACCCATCACCTATGTTAGCCAGCCTGTCTCTACCCTAAACCAATCCAGAAGTGTCACCATCCCAGCAGAAGATGGAGGACAAAAAGGACAGGACACACCCAGATTCCTCCACCTTGCCTCTTGAACCCCCATTCTAAACCCCCAAAATTCTACTGTTTCACCCTGTGACAAATTAACTGTTATTCCACTCAAACCCTTGTGGCTTGTAACTCCTCACACAGAGTTGGGAATTGTTTCCATGGGCTAAAATGGAAGGCACAGGTGTTTTTGACTCTGTGCCAAGGTCTCTGAGCCACCTGCCAGGGTCTGGAGTCCTCCAGGGCAGCCAGAGGGATGTCCTGGGTCCTGGCAGCGAGGCTGTGCCGGGGAGGAATCAGAGCTGGCTGCTGCTGGAGCCGCCGCGTGTGCCCCCCGGCCCGTTTGCGTCGCCTCATCTCACCGACCTTCCGCCAGCTGCTCGGCCAGATTGCTGCCTCTTCTCCACATTTATTTGCATGGCTGAAGCATGCATCAGCATCCTAATCATCCCCACCAGCCTCTGCTGGGTGACTTTGCCCTGGGAGGTCAGATGGAGGTCCTCTGCAGAATCGCAGAATCACCGGGTTGGAAGAGACCTCCAAGATCATCGAGTCCAACCCAGCCCCAACACCTCAACTCAACCCTGGCACCCAGTGCCACATCCAGGCTTTGTTAAACACACCCAGGGATGGGGACTCCACCACCTCCCAGGGCAGAACATTCCAGAACTTTATCACCCTTTCTGTAAAAAACTTATTCCTAATATCCAACCTATATTTCCCTTGGTGCGGCTTGAGATTGTGTCCTCTTGTTCTGTCAGTGCTGCCTGGAGAAAGAGCCCAACCCCACCTGAGCACAGCCACCTTTCAGGAGCTGTACAGAGTGATAAGGGCACCCCTGAGTCTCCTTTTCTCCAGGCTGAGCACCCCCAGCTCCCTCAGGGGTTCCTCACAGGGTTTGTGTTCCCAGCCCCTCTCCAGCCCCGTTGCCTCCTCTGGACGCGCTCCAGCCTCTCAATGTCTTTCCCAAAGTACTGGAGAGGGGCAGCTGGCGTGGTGGAGGAGCCCCAAAAGCACCAAAACAGGCATTTCTGGTGCCCAGCCTCCTCCTCAGAAGGTTCTTGTGGTTTAAGCCCAGCCAGCAGCTCAAAGCCACGCGGCGGCTCGCTCCGGGTGTTGGAAAAGTGGCTGCCTTGAAGGGAGTGTCTGGAGAATGAACTCCTCTGCTCCATCACCCACCTGTGCTTCTCTCCCACTCAGCCCTCTGCCCATGGGGCTCCTGGGCAAGACTGATGGGTCCAAGCCATGAAATGGTTTTGCTGTGGTGGGAAACTCTCCAAGACACTACACAAACCTGCTCCAGAGGGGCTTAATGCCGTGGGAGCAGGTGCTGTGGGCTTCAGGAAAGAGAATGGAAGCTGGGTGTTCTGCAAACAGCCTTTTTGTTTTGTTAGCCCTGTGGGAAAGGAGAGCCCTTTCACAGGAATCACCTGAGCTGGAAAGAACCTCTAAGGTCATGGACTTGAGGCACTAACCCAGCAGTGCCAGGTTACACAGCCGTGTCCCCAGGTGCCACAGACACACATCCTTTAAATCCCTCCAGGAGCAGTGACTCCACCACCTCCTTGGGCAGCCTGGACCAGTGCTGGACAATCCTTTTGTGTTGGGCTTGCAGGTCCTGGTTTTTGGAAGAAGAGCTAACCCAAACTCCCTTACCCTGGCTCCCTGTGCTGTCAGTGGGAGGGAGGAATTGGGGAAAGAAAGGGTTTTCTTAGGACTGCTTTTACTTCTCATTATCCTCCTCTGATTTTGGTAGTGATAAATTAACTTTCTACTTCTGAGTTGAGCCTTTTTTGCCCCTGGAGTGTTTTCTCCCAGTCTTTAACTCATGAACCCTTTGTTTAAATTTTCCTGCTGTGGCAGGGGAGGGTGAGTGAGCAGCTTTCATGGGTACCTGCTGTTTGACCAGTGTCAAACCACACCATCAAAAAAAAATCTCCTGCTATTCAATCTAAACCTCCCCTGGCACAACTGGAGAGGAGCAATTAGTGGCAGAGAAGAGGAGGTGGTGCCCTGACTTTTTCCAGGTGTCCCTCACGTTCAGCTGTGGCCACATAACCTGCCTGGCTGGACACATCATGGAATGGTCTGGGTTGGAAGGGACCTTAAAGCCCCCCTAGTTCCAACCCCCTGCTATGGGTAGGGACACTCTCCACTATCCCAGGTTGTTCACATTGTGGCCCCAGAGAGGGAATCTCCTGCCACATTGTGGTGGAGCAGCATCCGCCCAAAATTTCATTACTGATGCATATTATAGCAGGCTTCATAATAAGATAATTAAAAACGACCGGTGTGGCCAGAGAGTGAGGTGTAAATATTTTTAAAAGTCCCTTTTTGCTAAACTCTTCATCAGCCTTATTTGCCCTTCTGCAGAGGATGTTGCATAAGGCTGTGGTGTCCCAGCTGTGGGGGTCACCAGGGCACATCTGTGTCTGGTAACTCCTGCTGGGGTCACACAGGAGGTGACAGCCCAGGGCAGCTGTTTGTTCTGGTGCTTGGGCCATCCCATGGCAGCTCTGGGATGGAAACACAACTTCCTGGGAGGATGGAGCCACATTTCTCTCCAGAGAGAAAAAGCAAGGCACAATTCTTCCCATGAATATTTCTGGGATTTCACATTCTCTGAACATCAGAGAAAGTGAAAACACAGTTCTTATCATTTGTTTGTGCCAAAGTAGAATGCAACATGAAGATTGTTTAACCAAAGGGATGGTGTTTTGTTTCCTTGGCCTGTCAGGACCAAGAGGGTGTGTGTGGACTGTGGGCTGACAGTCACAAGATTCTGTGCAGGGTTGAGTGCTTGGCAGATTCAGTTTTAGATGTATAGATGTATAAAATAAAGTGATTAATTAGCCTTCTGATGTCCATGGAGTCAGATGCATCATTCTCTCCCCTCCTTGGGGCCATCACAGCAATGGGACAGGAGGCACCAGGCAAAAACTGATCCACAGGAGGATCCACCTAAACTTGGGGAAGAACTGTCCTGGGCAGTTCAGGATTGTCCAGAGGGGGTGTGGAGTGTCCCTCTCTGGACACAATCCTGTGCTCCTGCTAGAGCAGGAAGGTGGGAGCAGAACACTGGGGTCAGACTCACTCTGTGATCCTGTGTTTCTTTGTGGTTTCTCACCTCTGCACTGCTCAGAGAGAGGCAAGGTCTTGGTGTCTCCTCTGCCTCCCCCTCTGCAGCAACAACCTTCCATGTCTGAACAGGGATTTTGGGGTTTAGTTCCTTATTTTGACACAGACCTGTCCTTGCTGCTGGGGATCCCCTGGAACAGAGCAGTCTCCTTATGTTCATTACTGTTCAGTATTTCTTTTTGGACTCCCCCCAAACTTCTTCCAGTACTTTTTTTTTTCCTGAACTTTTCTTACTCCTTTATTGCAAAATAAAGAAGCCACAAAGGGCATCCCCACTTAGCACCCTTTAATTCCTGGAGCTGGGTGCTGGAGCTGCTCCTGCTGAGCTGCCAGGTGAAGGAAGGGGTGCTGGAGACAGGTTAGGAGCAGGTCCCACTCCCATTTGCCCTCCTCCTCCTCCTCCCCCCCAACAGGCTGCATCTGTCTGCATGTTTATTTTTAATCTCACATCTGCTGGCGTCGTAACAAAGATTTAATGACATGACACAGTTTTGTCACCAGTTCTTTTTTTCTGTAGTGAATGAAGCTTCCAATGCAGGCTGCTGCAGAGAGCTGAAAGCTTTAAAAAATGACAGAATTTGGCAACCCATGTAGAAAGCTCACCTGTTTGCCACCAGCACCTGTAGGCTGTTGTCTGCCTGGACAAAAAAAAAAAAAAAAAAAAAGATAGATTTTGTTATTTTTGCCTGTTGGTGAGATAAGCATAACCACAATTAGTCTTTGTTAATGAAGAAAAACCGTGAAGGATATGCAGAATGCTGAAAAAGCAGAAATATGGTCCAGCACAGGGCTTTCCAAAGGCATCTCCCTGGCTGGTGTCCTCTGCTCAGTATTTACCATCAAACATAAGCCCCAGGCTCTTCTGTTTATCCAGATGTTTTGCTTCATTGTTTAGATGATGGGCCACAGCTTCTGAGAAATAAAGATGCCAGCTTCCTGCTGAGGAATATCTCGAGCCTGTTTGACCCAGAAATGGCAAGAGGATTTTAAAGACATACTTGTTATGCTTTTTAAGGCAGATGGCCTGAAATTCCTCTGAGTCCTGACTGCCTGCCTGGGCATGACCACTGATGGGACCTTTCTCCCTGCAGGACTGTTGACATGGGATGTCTGCACCCTACACCTGGTTTTGCTGGTTTGGGGAAAATTTTATTTCTTTTTTTTTGTTTGTTTGAACTTGAGCTGTGGGGGGAAAAAAAAATGCATTACCCAGAGCACTCCTTATGGGTCTGCATTCTCTCCCCTGCGTGCTGCTGGGAATAAGTGCATGTGTTTGGTAGGGAAATATTCTCACTGACCTGTGCATTTTGGGCAGAATTGGTGATTTCCCTCTCTGCTTCCTGGAACACCCCTCCTACTGCCTGGAAGCCCTTCTAAATTCACTGGGGCTCCCCTCCTAAATTCCCTAGGGCTGTGCTTTGCTCGCTATCCCGCCCTGGGGTCTCTCTCAGCCCCTCAGATGCTTTGCTGTTGGCATCCATGACCGATTGCCAGGGCCAGATCTCTGTCCAGAGCTGATCCCCTGCTTGCCCAGCTCCTGCTGTGCTGGCCCAGGAAGGGAGAAGCTGTAAAACGAGGATAAAGCCGTGGAAGTCACCCGGCGGTGTCTGCAGGGTTTGGAGCTGACAGCACCAAAGCTGGTGACCTCCGTGTCCCCTCCAGGCAGCTTCTCCTCTGCAAGGACGAGGAGATGAACTCCCTTCAAAGCCTGCTTTGGGGCTATTGTACGGAGCACAATGCCGGGGAAATCAAGCTCTCCTCTCTCCCAGCCAGCCCGGAGCAGCCCCCGGTAATCACGGGTGACCAGAGAGGATTTGCATGTTAAAAGCAGTGGCTAGGGGCACTTAAAAAGGAGGGGAAACACATTCATCAAGGCCAGCTTTATCCTTATGAATATTATTATTCCCAGGGCAATATGGCCCGGACCCTCCAGTGCAAGGCTGCGTGGGCTCTTGCTCTGCCTCTCCCTGTGAATGGTTAATTTGTGGTGACATTGGTACCCCGGTGAAAGCAGCAGCAGCAGCAGGAGGGCTGTGGGATGCTCTGGAGCTGCTCCTGTTGGTGATGGCTTGGGGGAGGCAGGGAGGCTGGGGAGATGCTCTGGTCTTGTCTGAGAAGGTGTTTTAGGAGCGCTCCGAAAGCAAACACCCACCACAGCCACCCATGAAGGGCTTCTTTGTCACCCCCAGCCGACAAAATCCTGCTTCCTGAGCAGTTTAAAGGCCCAAGCCAGGATTAAGGGGCTGAGTGTGTGGCACAAAGTCAAGGGTTCACTCAGCAGCAGGGCAGGGCTGGGTTAAGCTTCCATAAAATGAACAGTTGTAAGGCAAGGGGCAACAAAATTCCAGGGCAGATGGGCTGGGGAGGATGTGGTGTCCCCATTGCTAGGAGGCTTTCAGGTTGGGAATGATTTAGGTGGAGCACAGGAGACAGGTTTCTCTTCTGAGGTCCCTTCCAGCTATATCTTTTATGCTTTTGTGACTGCTGATCACCAAAAAACTTGAAGGCGCTTTAAAAAATAATCCTCGGGCCGTGCCCTGCGAGGCTTTCTAGAGCAGCTTGATTTAGAGGAGGGGAAAAAAAAAAGGAAAGGAAATGGAAAACCTAAGTGGGAGCTGCAACCCCTCACACCTTGGCAGAAGTGGCACTGACACAAGCAAGTGGAATTTTGCTGGAATCCGAGGGGAGCTTGGCTCCCTGCAATGCCAGGCGCCCGGATACAAGGGCAGGGGAACAGGGGATGTGGATGGGATCGGTGTCCTGAGCCTGGATTCATCAGGGGGAGCTGCACAGTGTGCCCTGCGTTCCTGCTTTGTTACACCAAATCCTGCCACCTGCCTTGAGGGCAAATTTCTGCTGGTCTGAGCCTTAACTGGGAAAATGCGGATTCTTTGGTTCTTTGCTGGTGCCATCACGCAGTATTAAGCTGGTTAAATGAGATTCCCAAATGTGGAGCCCTGTTTTCCAATATTTTCTAGTAGAAGTGCTGACTGGGACAGCCTTTGGTTTGCTGCAAGCCCTGTGGTTCCCCAAAAAACCTGAAAATGGCTCAGTTTGTTTCTCAGCTTTGGCCAAGGATTTTCTTGGAAGCAGGGCCCCATCTTTTTAAACTCTGCCTCTCCTCAAGCCTCCTTTCCATCCTCTCAGCACTTCAGGATATTTCTCTGTAAGCTGAGGGCGAATAACTCAATACAAAAGGCGTTAAGAATAAAACACAGAGACTTGGGAGGAGGTTTTCAGGAATAATCCGTATTATCCCAGCTGGCCCTGGTCTCACTTGTGACCTTTGCTGTGTCCTCTTTTGAGGTTTAACTCCTTGTCAACGCTTTTGGTGGTGTCACAGGCAGGGGGACAAGTGCCCAAGGTGTCGTGATGCGTACCTGGAGCCCCAGCAGAGCCTTTTAGCTGGCACTCTGCGCTCATGCCTTTAGGGAGAGACAAGAATATGCATTTTAAGATTTGCATAGGAACATGCAGCTGTTCCACCAAAAATGGATAATTGTTCTCCCCGCTGTGAAGTTAAACAATAAGAAGTGCCAAACTGCACTTGCCATTGCTGATTTTGTGCACTCAGCTGCATATTTTATGCATGTAGATTAGTTCCAGATTTATGACGATGGAACTGTTCATGCCTGCGTTAATCGGGCCAGGTTGTAGTTGCTGTGGAAACTACAACTGACTTTTATGTGAAGTTCTGTGTTGCATTTAATGCTTTTTGTGTTTTGGTTTTTGTTTTTTTTTTTTAAATTTTCCCTTATTTTTTTAAAGCTCTCCCACCTTTCATACTTTGTGGTGAAAACAGTGAGGGAGTCAGCGTCAAAAATAAAAGCGCCTTTGGGCAAAAAACAAGTTTCAGCAAAGAGAGCAATTTTTCTGGAAAGTTGGGATGTCTGGGAAAAATAAGGGTTTGTGACAGAGTGCCACCTTAACCACAGCTTTATAACTATTATTATAAGTGTGTAACAACTATTATGGGCCCTGCAATACTGTAATAAAGAATCCAGCTATGTAACTTATAAATGTCCTGGAAATGCAGGGCTGGGGTTGCTGGGTCTCTGGATATCGCTCCTGGTGGGAAAAGGAAATTGCTGGTGTGTGTTTGATGCGAAAATGGTGCACAGTGTTGCGGCAGGCACAGGGCCTGGTGGTCAGTTCTCTAAGACAGGAAATGCCTGGTCATGATGAGCGGACCAAAAAAAGCCCCTCTCCCACCTTTGGACCCTTGTTATGTCTCTGTAAGACTGTAGGTCACTTTTGCCTCTGTTGCAGTGTTTCTCAAACCCCACATACCCTATAAAAACCCCTATTTCTGCCCACTTTGGCAGAAGAGCTGTCACTTTGCAGAAGACTCCAACAAGGGCATCTCTGTGGAACCTCACACAGCCTTCTCCTCTCTCTCCCTGCGTCTGCCAAAGGCACTTAGCAAGCAAAGAGCTGAAATCACAAATGAGCTGTTGCTGGCAGCTTCAGTTTTGGAGAAATCCAGCAAAGTTTGCTGGATTTTGGAGAAATCCAGCAAAGTTTGCGAGCGGCCGCAAAGGGAGACCGTTCTCCATGGGGAAAAAGAAGTCATTTCCCCAGGGTCTGGGTATCATATGAGAGGTGGCCTTTGGTGCTCTAAGGACTTGCAGGGTCCTCCTTGGTGGTAGCATTGGAGAAATCCAGCAAAGTTTGCAAATTTTCAGGGTGGTACCCCAGTGTCGGCCAGTGCGTGCAGCCGGCAATTGAGACCATTTTCCGTGGAAAAGAGAAATGATTCTCATTTCCCCAGGGTCTGAGTGTCAGGTTAGGGGTGGCTTTCAGGGCTCTAGAGCCCTAAAAGAGCTGATCTCACGTAAGTTCTGAGCTTGCTAAAACTCCCTGAGGCTCTGGAGCCTGCCTGAGGGGCCCAGACAGGTCGTTCTTAACTGGGCTTTGCTGTCTGGGACACCCATGGCAGCTGTTTTTGGGGGACACCCCAAAAAACCCAGATCCACATTACTGAAAAGGAAATTTCAGCTGGGAAATTGCCCAGCTAGCTCAGTCAGTAGAGCATGAAACTCCTAATCTCAGGGATTGTAGGTTTGAGCCCCACGTTGGGCACCACTAGGTGTATTTGTTTCAGTTTGGGGTAAATTTTGAAGAGGAATTTTTTTTTAGGAAAGTAGGTTTAATTGGTTTTTTTTAATTGGTTTGAGAGAAAATATTTTTTTGGAGAAAAGTGGAAAAAATGTTTTTTTAAATAATAAAATTGAATAATATGAAATAATACAATCTTTTGTTGGTTTAAAAGAGATGATAAATTGAGAAAGTTTTTTGGTTTTGGTTGTAGTTTAGTTTCTTTAGTTTTTTATTAGGGTTTTTTTGGTGTTCTGGTTTAGGTTTGGTGTGGTGGGTTATAGGCGTGAGTTGCTGGTGGCTTCTTGGGTGTTCAGTTTAGAGTAGGTTTAAAGAAAAGGGAAAAAAAATTACAGTGTTGCCGATATTTATTTTTTTTCTCCAGAACACCCCCGTGGGCACTCCAATTTTCATCGTGAACGCCACGGACCCGGACCAGGGGGCAGGAGGCAGCGTGCTTTACTCCTTCCAGCCCCCCTCCAGCTTCTTCGCCATCGACAGCGGCCGTGGCATCGTGACAGTGATCCGGGAGCTGGACTACGAAGTCACTCAGGCCTACCAGCTCCAGGTCAACGCCACGGTGAGCCTGACCCTGACAGCTGCAGGCCCGGAGGGGTTGGTTGTATCTGCTGGGAATGCCTGGAGGGGGTTATTTTATCTGCTGGGAATGCCTTGACGAAGGCAGGAATGATGAATCTGACTCCATGTTCTCAGAAGGCTGATTTATTACTTTGTTATACTATATTACGTTAAAGAATGCTATACTGAAGAATACAGAAAGGATACAGACAGAATGCTAAAAAGATAATAATGAAAACTCGTGACTCTCTCCAGTATCCCAACACAGCTTGGCTCTGATTGGCCAGAGAGTGAAAACAACTCACAGCAGAATCCCATCAAACAATCCCCTGTGGGTGAACAATCTCCAAACACATTCCACACGAGCACAACACAGGAGAAGCAACTGAGAGAAGAGTTGTTTTCCTTTTTCTCTGAGGCTTCTCAGCTTCCCCAGAGAAAAATCCAGGGCGAAGGGATTTTTTTAGAGAATGTGAAGGCCACAGTGGTTGTCTGAGGTTTATGTTGTTGGGTTTATCTGCTTTTGGGCACATCCAGTGTTTTTCTGCTTAGCAAGGTGTTGCAGCAGTGCAGTCTCTGGGTGGTTTCAAGTCACTCTAGGGAGCAGCTGCACCTCTCCCAACAGCATCTCACACGCACCAGGGGCTTCTGCAGGAAGGGAAGCAGCTGCTGGGTGATGAAACCCAGTACAGGGCACACAGACCATTCACAGAATCACAGAATGGTTTGGGTCAGGCACCTTAAAGACCATCCCATTCCAACCCCCTGCCATGGGCAGGAGCACCTTCTGCTAGACCAGGTTGCTCCAAGCCCCATCCAGCCAGTCCTGGAACACTTCCAGGCATGGAACTACACCCACAACTTCCCTGGACAAGCTGTGCCAGTGTCTCACCCCATTGTGAGTGAAGAATGGTATATTGAATCCTCCAGGTTCATTCCTTGTACACTGATTTATTACAAGTAGATTCACCTGTATAAAACTCAGACATCAAGAGTTAAAATTCTGGTGGGCAGAGGAGAAAGCGGGGTCTTAATTGCAGTCGATGCCATCCCACTGGGAGGGGACCCTTGGGATGGGCAGTGGTGAATCCCTGCCCCGTGTGGGTGGGTGTTCAGTCCCTGGTGTTCAGCCTGGAGAGAGCTGCAGAATGTCAAGGAGCACACAGGCTGGAGCTCTGGCTGCTGGCTCCCTCCCCACCTCGCACGCAACAGAGGAAGGTGAGATTCAGCCCTACAGCGCATCTGCCCAACCCCACGCTCAGGAGAGGGGGGGAAAACCCTCTCTGCCCCCTCCAGGCAGCTGGCTAGAGCTCTTGGAGCATGTGATTTAATCAAGATCATTGTCTTGATGCAGAACTACAAATGTCAGGAGGGCACAGAGGGATGTGCTTCTCTCTTCACAGCAGCGAGCCTGGACACTCATACACTGCAGGGCAAACATCACAGCCTCCCAGACCAAGCCCTGCATGTGGAATTTGCTCCAAAAACTTGGGTTTTGTTGTTTGTTTTTTTTTTTTTTTTTTTGTTTTCTTATTTTGAAGCATACCTCTTTTATTTTAATACTCCAGTGCGAAGAGGGCCTCTCTGTTTTTGGCTTCCCTGCCAGTGTCACTGACACACCTTCCTGGGATGTGTTACTGAGCTGTCTAGCAGGTTGGAAAATGTGGGGCCAAGCAGAGTGCCTGATGGAAATGCAACTTTCTTTCAGGATTCTGATTTCCTTTAGGACGCAACGGTGCCAGCTTGGCCCATCCAGCTCTGCCTGGCCCTGTATCCCCCCAAAGATAAAATGGGGACATAACTGATCCTTCATAAATCCCAAAATGGTTTGGGTTGGAAGGGGTTGTAAAGCCCAGTTCATCCCAACCCCCTGCCAGGAGCATGGACCCCTTCCACTATCCCAGGTTGCTCCAAGCCCTGTCCAGCCTGGCCTTGAACACTTCCAGGGATGAAGCAGCCCTGGGAGCTTTTCTGGACAACCTGTTACCTGCTCAATACACTCCTGGCATCCAGTGATTTCCAGCTTGGGGAATCCAAGGACTTAAATGTTTTCTCTGGACTGGGCTGGGTGGCAGCTGTGGCAATATCCCCTCGCCTTGGTCAGTCTTATCCCTCTTCTTCTAGTAATTCCTAGAAGAAGAGGGATAAGAAACCCCAGGGCAGAGCTGTGCCGGGAAAGAAATGTGAGAGTTGCACCAGTGTAGCAGGAGCTGGAAGAGCAAATGCAGATTTTTGTCTGCCTGATGAACAGTTTGCATGGCCCAGAGTGGGAAATGGGGTGATGGTGGCTTCAGGGTGGCTGCAGGGATTGCTGAGGAGCACGGGTGCAGGGCAGGAGTTGTTCCATCCCAGGGATGAAGGCAGCAAGCTTCAAGGGGCTGGAAAGGACAGCAGGAGAGACTGGAAGCATGCTCGTTTTTTCAGTGCTGTCTGTGATGCCTGAAACAAAATTTAAGAGGCGAAGGGGAGGGGAAGGAACATTATCTGAAGAAACAAAGGACTTGAACCTGATGGCACTAACAGCAGAGTCAGAATAAGCATCCACCCAGGCCACAGACACTGAGCCCTGCAGGTTAAGAGGATAATGTACAAGCTGAGCTGTTGAATAGAGTTTAAATTAACATTAATCTTCTGGCAATCAGTCTTTGCCCTGGCTCAGAGCTGCTTTGGAGGAGTGTGTGGTAACCTCTGATGGTCACCTTCCAGCACAGTGCCTGATTGGGGCTAAGGAGAGACACTGATTCCCTTCCCTCCGCCTGCTCTCTCTGCTCCTGCCCTGAGCAAAGGGCTGGGGGCTTTGGGGTCACTTGTGAGCACCTGGTGGCAGTGCCTGCTGCTGTGGCACTGGCTGCTGGAGGAGGGTCATGCTTGGGAAAGAGCCCGAGGTTCTGTCCTGCTGGGATGTGATGGCAGGGAAAGGGGGGTGATCATGGAATGATGGAAAGGTTCAGGTGGGAAGGGACGTTTAAAGCCACTTCCCCTTGTCCTGTCCTTCCATCCCTTGTCCCAAGTCCCTCTCCAGGTCCCTTGGAGCCCCTCTAGGCGCTGGAAGGGGCTCTGAGGTCTCCCAGAGCCTCCTCTTCAGCTGTGTAAAGGCATCAGCACTGTGGGTATGGGAGAGGCTGCTGGCACCCAGCCCTGGGTCTGACCACGCTGAGGCACTTTAGGCTGTGTCTGCATTAGGAAGGAATTTACATTTTGAAGTAGATGTTGAACAGCATTGCCGCATTTTCACTCAAAATGTGATGAAAACTAAATTGGTGTTTGCTTCATTTGAAAGGGCTGATGCTGCAATGAAATGCATATTGTATTTCAGCTTAGAGGGAGGTGCAGTGGACAATAATTCCAGCAGGTAGCTTGAAAAAGAGATGATTACCTCCACTATTCAGAAATCCTGTCCCAGCTACAACCACGAGAGACTTAATGCTGCTGAATAATTCTGTTTTTCTGATGGAAATCCTTTCTCTCCCCTCCCTGCCCTTTCTCTTTTCAAGGACCAAGATAAAAACAAGCCTCTTTCTACTCTGGCCAACCTGGCAGTCATCATCACAGACGTGCAGGACATGGACCCCATCTTCATCAACCTGCCCTACAGCACCAACATCTACGAGAACTCGCCTCCGGTAAGGGCTGTGCCCCGTGGGGTTTCCTTCTGAAACACCACAATTCCAGCCAGATCCAAAACATTCACCTCCTTTTTAAAACAGGCAGCAAGGGTTCAGGAAGCCTGGACCCCAAATGAATTGTTTTCTTGAGGGTTTTTTTCTTAAATTCTGCAAAGGCTTTGTGTTGTTGGGAGCAGA
This sequence comes from Fringilla coelebs, assembly GCF_963513975.1. NCBI lineage: Eukaryota > Metazoa > Chordata > Aves > Passeriformes > Fringillidae > Fringilla > Fringilla coelebs. The sequence goes on along the minus strand of NC_140066.1, from coordinate 2,843,886 downwards.
CAGCCGCCCCGTCTCCTCCCCACGGTCTATCTGCATGCCATTTCCAATAGAGGGACTTGAAGGAAAAATCTAAACGTTCCTGAAATGAGGCAGTTTTGAAAATGCCAGAATCATCAGCCATTTCAGCACTTTGAGTCTTTTCCCCCAGGTTTTGCCAAATTGGTCCAATCATTTTAGTTCTTCTGAAACTCGGTTTGTCAGCAAACTCGCTGTTTGTGGAAAAACGTCTCCCAGCCCCTGAACACAGCAGGGATGAGGGGGTTTTTTCCCCCCCCACAGATGTCAGGGAGCGTGGAGGGCAGCTTGAGCTTTGGGAGCTGTTTCTAGAGGGAATCTCATCTAGGACTTTCAATGAGAAATGTGTCTCTTTTATTTTTGGTACTTTCCAGTCGGGATTAAAAGCACGCCCTGAAATGCAGCAGAGCCCTTGCAACCCACCCAGGGAATGGAGACCACTTTGGAGACCCACCAGATGGGCTTTAATCCAAGCACCAGCCCTTCTCTTTTTATTCAATTTGGGGCAAAAGTGGACATGGAGAGTGCTGGATCGATAGGGCTGAGTTGGGCTGTCCCAAATCCTGTGGTGACACAGCACACCACCTGTCTGCTGGCCCAGAGGTGGCCAAAAAACCAGCTTGTTCATGAATTACTCACAAAGTAAAAGTTTTGTTGATATTAAGGAGTATCTCTGGGATGGACAGAGTGAGCTGCAGGGAAATAAAACCCCACAAATTAGATCACACTTAACTAGGAGGGAAAAAGCTTTAAATGGATTTAGAGGAAGTATTAAAAATCATAGACTGCATCACCTCCGTGGAGTGATCTGGTATCCAGGAATGTCTTCCAAATAATGATACATATTAGGGCTGAAGGATCCCTTTGTGTCAATACACCAGCATGCCCCACAGTTATTCCTGGAACACTCACTGTTTGCAGTCAGGAAAGCAGCAAATTGCCACTGTGCAACGTGCTGCAGGAAAAGGAGGAAGGAATTCCCACCAGGTTTAGAGATTTTAATTTCTCTTGGCCACGTGCATCGTCCCCAAAGGCACTGAGGTGTCTGAGATGGATAGGTGCCTCCAGAGGATTGGTGAAGAGGAAGATTGCTGGAGGTGGGGACTGCTTTGAGTGGTGTCACCCTCTGGTTTGGACCCAAATTCCCAGCTTTCCTGGGAGAAATTCCACTGCTGAAATAAAGGTGTGATTTGCTTTGGCAAGCCTGGCATATAACACTGAGTCATTTGGTTGGAAAAGACCTCAAAGTTCATCAAGTCCAGCCATTAATTATGTGCCTTTTTTGTCTCCCAGTGTAAATCTTCTCATCAGCTCTGCCCTGCCCCCTGAGTGGAGCCAGGTGTAGAGGGAATGTCTTGGTTATTAAAATGATCACCACCAATTTGGGTGGGGAGTGTGGGCTTGGCCAGCTCCCACCCAGAACCAGGCTTGCAGGTCCAACCAAGAGGCTGGGATGCATTTTTGGGTGATGTTTACCCCGACATGTGACTCAGCAGGTCAAAATATGCTCCAGGCATCTCATCCCAGCCCTAAACCCACGGAGCCGCTGCTCCCCGTGTCTCTTCCCTCTTTTTATCTGCGGTGCACAGCATGTCTGTGTTCCCCTATCAATGTATCAGGCAAGAATACCTCATCTAAAGTGTATACATTACCTAATAAAATCCTTCTTATTTGGGATTATTGCATCAAATTTTAATTTCCTCACTCGAGTAACAGCATGTCAGCCAGCCCGTCAGCGGAGAGCCGATAGAAGGTGAAAAGAGTGGATAAACTGCAGCAAATTACCACAAACAGATCCCTATCAGCCCTTTGACTGGAATTGACTGGAATTAAGAAGTGAGAAATGGGATTTTTTTTGCCGTGGCAGCTTTCTGAAGCGTTCACCCCCCCTCCTCCTCCTCCGGCTGCAACGCTGGGCTGCGCTTTGCCTTTCAAGTCCCTAATCCTGTAAGAGAAGAAGAAAAAAAGGGGTGGAGGGGCATGAGAGGGGAGAGGAGTGCAGTTGTAGTTCTTATTTCTCTCAGGCCAGGATCTGGGAGCATAATTGAGAAGCGTTTTGGGCAGGTGCTGATTGTGACACTGAGAAGAAAGCAATTTCTTATCGGGCAGAGGAAGAGGACGCAGCAGGGAGAGGCTCTGCTGTCCCTGGAGGTGTTGTATCTTCTTTCTTGATGTTGTTTATCATCCCAGCACGGCTCAGGCATCTCTCCTAGGGCACCCAAGTGTGCCTGCAGCTGTGGCAAGGCTCTGAGGCGTGATTTCCATCCTCAAGAGGGTTTTTGGGTGTCTGTGCTGGCAGCAGCTGGGTGGCGTGGTCGATGAATGTCCCGGCAAGGAAGGGTTGGGCAGCATTGCCACAGGCTGCCAGGGGAGTAGTGGAATCACCATCCCTGCAGGGATTTAAAAGGCATGTGGATGTGGCACTTGGGGACACGAGTTGGTTGTGGCCTTGGCAGTGCTGGGGGAATGGCTGGACTGGATGATCTCTGATGGCTTTTCCAACCTGAATGGTTCTGGGATTCTGTGTCCTCCAGACAGGCTGGTAGGGGCTGGAGGATTGGCTGGACTGGATGATCTCAGAAGGCTTTTCCAATCTAAATAGTCCTGGGATTCTGTGTCCTCCAAACATGCTGGTAGGGGCTGGAGGAATGGCTGGACTGGATGATCTCAGAAGGCTTTTCCAATCTAAATAGTCCTGGGATTCTGTGTCCCCCAGACAGGCTGGTAGGGGCTGGAGGAATGGCTGGACTGGATGAGCTCAGAAGGCTTTGCCAACCTGAATGGTTCTGGGATTCCACATCCTCCAGACAGGGTGGTACAGCCTGGAGGAATGGCTGGACTGGATGATCTCTGGAGGCTTTTCCAATCTAAATAGTCCTGGGATTCTGTGTCCTCCAAACATGCTGACAGGGGCTGGACGAATGGCTGGACTGGATGATCTCAGAAGGCTTTTCCAACCTGAATGGTTCTGGGATTCCACATCCTCCAGACAGGGTGGTACAGCCTGGAGGAATGGCTGGACTGGATGATCTCAGAAGGCTTTTCCAATCTAAATAGTCCTGGGATTCCACGTTCCCCAGACAGGTTGGTAGGGGCTGGAGGAGAGGGGCCATTTCCCCTCGCAGAGCTGCTGTGGTTCTGATGAGCCCCTGCTTTTCTGCACTTCAGCTGGTGCACGGTTCTGCCCCAGCTTCTGCACCTCAGTGCTTCATTTTGTGGGTGCAAGGGGAGGATTGCACTCTCCAGGAGACAAGCTGAGGGCTGTGAATGTCTGCTTCATCCCACAGGCAGCCACGTGAGGCCAAGAGTGGGGCCAAACCCCACTGGCCCCAGGAATGGTACAGATAACATGTCAAACATCATTAAAACAGTTTTAATTCGTCAGCACCATCCCCCTCCTCCTCAGAAACTCCTTGAGTTGAAGAAATAATGTAGAATCAGTGCTGGTTTTGCCCTAGAGTCACTATAGCTCCGAGTTAATTCTTTCTTACAATATTTCCAGCCCATCAGTGTGAACACTATATTAAAAGCTCAGGGTTTTATTAAAAAAGGATTGATTTACCCCTGCCCCTCTTCAAAAAACCCTCAGATTTTGTTTGGATAATGTGCCGTTCTTTATTTTCTTTGCCTTTTTTTTTAAGCATAGGCTTTCCCAGATTATTACTTTTCTAAGCCTTCTTCCTCCTCTCCCAGAGGGGAAGAGTTATTCTGTTCTCTCTGTACCCACCAGCCACTGCTGTCTGCAGCGGGTGGGCGAGGTGTGACTTGTTTTAAAAGGAAAGTCAGGGATATTTGGGAGTTTCTAAGAGCTCCAGGGCCCTGCCCTGTGTCACTTTTCCAGCCCCTTTCCTGGGAGCTTCAAGGCTGCTCCCAGACGCTGTGGTCGCTCAAGAAGGGATTGTCCCTCCCCAAGAGGTGGCGTTTCCCAGACTTGTGGGCACCTGGAGGGAAACCAGGTGGGATGTGAAGGATCTTGCTGTGGTTCCAGGAGTGGCATCCATGGGTGGCAGGGAAGCCAGCACCACTCCAACATGTGTTTCTTGGATGCTGGTGAAACGTGGCTCAACCCCAGCAGGTGCTTGTGGAGCAGGAGGCTGCAAGGAGAATGGGGGGGAGCCCCAATACCAAAACCCAGCAGCAGTATATCACCACCATCATCATCATCATCATCATCATCATGGGCCTGCTGAGGGTGAACCTCAGCATGGTCCCTCACAGCCCTCACTCCTGTGATCAAACCTCTGGATCATTTCTTTCCCGTGGGCATCTCTATGGCTGAGATATCCGAACGGATTCCCCCTGCACCCCTCCCAAACTTCCCCCGCCGCCACATCCCAGCTCATCCTTTTCTCCCTCCCTCCAGCCCTTCCCCTTGGCCCCTCCAGGAGGGCTCGTTGCCATTCCCCAGCCATCGCAGGGCCCTGCCTTCCCTCGGCAGGAGGCAATTCCCATTCCGTGCCGCTCCCGAGCCGTGCGACAGGCGACAAGAGAGCTGTCACACAGCCCCGGTGCCTGCGCCCGGGCAGCTCCCGCTGCGCCCGGCAGGGGAGGGGCTCTCACCTGCCCCGTGGGGGTGGGAGATTAAAGATTGCATCGAGATCGATTCTGCTGAGCGTGAGGGGAATGTAGCATACCATACAGAATATATAATAACGCATAAAATACAATATATAGTATTGTATACTATTTATATACACATATAGAGAGAGAGATATATATAAAAATATATAGCTATATAGTGTGTATATATATATATAGTACAGTACAGTATATATACAGTATATATACACAGTATAATACTATATATTATATAAATAGTAATATATATATTTTATATATATATTATATATATATAATACTAAGTATTGTACTATATAATACTATTATATGTTATAGAGTATAATACTATTATACTGTATAATATATAATTATATATTTTATATAATTATACTGTATAATAAAATAATACTATTTATATACATATATAAAGAGATATATAAATATATAGATATATAGAGAGTGTGTATATATATAGTACAATACAGTATATTTACAGTATAATAGTATTTTACTATATAGTATAATTATATATAGTATATAATATAGAGAGTATATAGAGTATAATAGTATTATACTCTATAATATATAATTATACTATATAGTATAATACCATTATACTGTATAATATATAATTATATTATTATATACAATTATACTGTATAATAAAGTACTATTTATATACATATATAGAGAGAGAGCATATAGATATAGAGTGTATATATATATTTACACACTCTATATCTATCTATATATATCTGTATATGTCTATATATATTTGTATATATATACATGTATATATACATATAGACTATACATATATATATGTATTTATATGTCTATATATATCTGTATATATCTATATATATATCTCTGTGTGTGTATATATATATATATATACACTCTATACTATATAGAGAGAGTATAGTATAAAGTATAACACATTGTAATTTTACATTATCATTTTGCATTGTGATTTTACATTATAATTGAAGCAAAACTCTGCTGGGACAGGGCACACTGAAATCCATCACCCTTTTTTTTTCCCCCCTCCGCTTTGCCCTGCCCTCCTTCCCGCCTCCCCTGTTCTGCTTTCCCACCTGCCCCTTCCCCACTTTGGCAGTGGTTTTCCTCTCTCTGTGCTCTTGGGAAAGCACAGTTATTGTCAGTAATTTAGAGGCTCTCTGGGTGGCTGCTGAGCCTCAGCAGCCGAGTGCTGCTCAGAGGCCAGTGACCTGGGATTTATGGCTAATGCTCTCGGTTAATAACATGGATTTACTTAAGGAGTCTGTTGGAATGCCCTCGGAGATCAGGGAACAGGCAGACTGCCTGGCCCTGGGAGCCTTCTTTATGGCCAGCAGCGGTGTCCAGCCCCCAGGGACAGGGATCTGGAAGTCCTGTGAGTCCCTTCTTTCCACCAGTGATGTTTCAAGCTTTCCCTCTGGCCTTCAGATGATGGATTGCGGGGCAAGCACGAGGCTGCCGACCCGCTCCGCTCCCTCGTTAGATATGCAAACGCCTCTGCTGACATTTCCTTTGAGGGGAAAGAAAAAAAAAAATAATAAAAAAATTGCTGCTTTCCCCACTTTTAATAAGCCAATGAAAACAAGAACAGCTGAGTTGTAAATTTTTTCACACTACATTAATTACGGGCATGTGCATGTGTTGGTATTCACAGGGGCTCACTGCACTGCGGCGGGGGAAGTTGACTTATGGAGCAGGATATTTTTATTTCAAGAGCTAAACAAGAATTTTGGGTCCCTCTTATGTTGCTCTTGTCAGTTTTGGGGGACTCTTGGATCTTTCTGCTGGGCTACAGGAACAGCGCAGGATGGAGGATGAGGTGGGTGAGCTGGCAGCTTCAGAAGCTCCTGCCTGTGGGTTCTCAGCATCTGCCCAGCCCTCCTCCTCCTCCTCAAGGGTTTCAATTAAAATCTCTTCAGCTCACTCAGTTGTGCAGCTGGCTGCCAATGGTCAGTGTGAGCAGCCCTTATTGCCTGGGGTGCCTCATCTGAGGAGCACAGTGGGAGAAGAGGCCAGGTTGAAATTGGGAAGCCAATGGCAGATCAGACTGAAGGTGGTGGTGAAAGGGAATTGTTTCCTGGCCATGATGGCCTCAGCATTCCCAGCTACACCCTGGGCTGGGTTAGCAGAGTGGATTAACACTCGCACCAGAATGATGAGGACTGAGCCTGAAGCACTTCAAGGGCAGGCAGTGGGGCTTTTCCACCACCTGCCATGTGCTAGGACAGGTTGTCCCCCTGCAGCTGGGCCAGGGTGAGAGGTGCAGGTGGTTGTGGCAGCCCCAGCAGTGCTGTGACACCTGTCCCCTGTCCCTCCCCAGGGCACCACTGTGAGGATGATCACGGCTGTCGACCAGGACAAGGGACGTCCCCGGGGCATCGGCTACACCATCGTGTCTGGTGAGTCCTGGGGGCATGGAGGGGAGCCCAGCAGGGATGGAGGGATGGATAATGGATGGATGGATGGATGGATGGATGGATGGATGGATGGATGGATGGATGATGGATGGATGGATAATGGATGGATGGATGGATGGATGGATGGATGGATGGATGGATGGATGGATGGATAATGGATGGATGGATGGATGGACGGACGGATGGATGGATGATGGATGGATGGGTGATGGGTGGATGAAGAGATGGATGAATGATGGATGGATGGATGGATGGAAGGATGGATGGATGATGAATGGATGGATGGATGGATGGATGGATAATGGATGGATGGATGGATGGATGGACAGGATAACCCTGCAATAAGTCTTTGTGCATCCTGTCCCTGGGAAATCATGGAGTAGAGTAGATAAAATTATTTAGGATGGAAGGGACCTTAAAGATGATTGTTCCACCCCCCTGCCATGGGTAGGGACACCATCCACTTGTCCAGGTAGCTGCAAGCAAATTTTTCACGTTGAAGTGATGAGCCACAAACAGCTCAGCTTCACATAACCCAGAGGGAATGTTCTGTTCCAGGAGGGAATGGGACTGAGTATGGACTGAACGGGTCCTGGTGGTTTCTGTGGTGTTTCCCAAAAGTTTCAGAAGATGTGATGCGAGGACTGGGCCTATGAGGGTGCAGAGCTAGAGAAGGAAGCTTAATTTAGTGGTGGTGGCTTTCTGCCTTCTGACAGGATTGAGCCTGCCTTTGCAGTCTGGCTCTGAAGCCTGGGAACCCTTCCTGGTGTGGATGAGTGGATCATTGCTGGGCAATGCTATGGCTCCATAGCCTGAGCATCCTTTCTGATGGCAGCAGGGGCAGGGCAGGCTGGGAAGGTGTTTCCAGATAAAACCCAGCTGCCTTATGGGAAGGCCACTTTTGGGAAGGCTGGGCCTGCTTCATTTAAGATGCCTTGAGCTCAGCAATCTCTGCCATGGCCCAGCTGATTTTGATGCTCCCAGGGCTGCACTCAGATGCTGCTTTGGTGAGGACAGACAGACTGCTCGGGGTGACCCAGGGGTGAGGCACCAGCTTGGTGGGTGTGGGTTGTAACCCTCTTGCTGGCATCACTTTTTGGGTTTTTTTCCCCAGCAAGAAACAGCAGCAGTGCTTCGCCTCCCCACCACATGTTTCAAGTGCTGCCCCCACACGCAGGAATAATTTCCCAGTTTCTTTTCCTTAAAGCCCAGCCATTTCAAACCCTCTTTTAATCAGCCTCAAGGGTCAAGGTGATTTCACCCTGACTTTCAAGTCCACTGATCCTGACTGCAAGTACCCAGCCTTTGAAGATGCGAGGATTATTTATTCCTCTAATTCCTTCTGCAATTTATTTGAGAGATTCTCCCAGATTGTGAGTATCAGCTGGCCAAGGTGCAGCAGGGACTGTCTTCTGGCTGGTACAGGTTCTTTTTCACTGTAGACTGGATTGAAACATCAATCTAATTTTGCAGAGGTTGCTGAATTACGGAGAGGATGGTAAAATAGCTGTCAGCCTGGCCGCTCTGGATGGGCAGTGGGATGGTGGAGGGGGAATCAGGGTGCTCTGGGACCCAGGTGGAACATGGAGAGACCTGCAGGCAGATCACTGCACACAGCCTTGCATCTGCTTGTGTATGCCAAGAGCTTAACCCTTGCACGCAGTCCTGCCTGGTGAGGGCAGCTCTCCTACCAGAGGATCCAGCTGAACAGATCAAAAGAGTGATTAAACTACTTTGCACTATTTTTTTTTTCCCCAGACATGAGAATTGCAAAGTATTTTCCTAATTGGCCAGGAATCTTTCTCCTGTCGTCACCAGGGTCTCATGGAGAAGGGGTTGGATGGGAATGATCAGATTCTGTGGACAGAGCTGATGTTGCTTTCTGATGTGTGAGAGTCCAGACACAGGACTGGCATCTAATGCGCTTCCAAAATCCTGCTCAGCCAAGGCAAGCCATTTTCTTTTTGGCAGGCAGGTAAAGCCTAATTAATTTCTCATTATCCTCAATCATGATGGTAAAGGTCAGCGAGCAGATTTTTGCGCCCGAGCTGGAAAATTTTTATGGCAATTTTGCAAAAAAAAAAAAAAAAAAAAAAAGCAGAAGAAAGAAAAAAAAAAAGCCTAACATATGGGAACGAGGAAGCAAATTAAATTAGAAACCGACCGTAAGCAAAAGTGAAAGTGGCTGGTGGAAGTAGTAATTAAACCTGGCTCTTCAGCTCCCTTCCAGGAGGGGAGCTGGCAGTGATGCTGCTCCCATTCCCCTGCAGGGATGCATGATGCCCTTTCCCAGCTCTCAGAGTTTTTTGGGCACAGGGTTAGCATGTGGCTGGTCTGCTTTTGCCTTTTGGGCTGGTATATCCAGCAGTAGAGAGCTGAGGAGCCACCTGGCCGTTCATCATACCTTTGGTGTTAGTGCCTAAAGCATTGGTGTCATTTGGAGGTGGGGTTTAAAAATTAATTTGGAATTGCTGCTGTCCCGTTCGGCTCCATCCCTCGGGCAGCCACGTCTGGGGATGTACTGCAGCAGCTCTTATTTATACAGCTATCTCCAGCACAAGGTCCTCCCGTGACAGGAACACAATAAAACTAAAAGATTAACCATAACCACATAAAATAAGACTCGAGATCTAGCTTTATGCCGCCAGCTTACAAAGCTGTTAAGGCTGAGATGATGGAGGAGCGCCGGTGTAGCTGTGCCACGGCTTTGGCTGCTTGTCCTGCCTGCTTTGGGATTCATTTCCATATCTAATAGGGAGAGGCCATTCAGTTGTTTCTGCCCCTTCCTTCCCATCAGAGTGCTTTAACTCCAGGAAAATGTACTTTTTCACTTCACACTTCACCAGGAGCGGGCTCACTGCCCAATAGAAAAAGAAACCCAAATTGAGACCTCACAATTCAAGCCCCTCGTGCCAGCAGGCTGGTCAGTGCCAGGGCTCCCATTGCTCCAGAGGGTGTTCCTGCTGCTTTTCCTGTGGCCAGAGCCCCGTGTTAGCCCTCCCTCCCCGCCTGCAGTGACAGGTTGGAGATGCTCAGCCACTGAGGTCAGGACTCTGTTTGAAGGACAGATAATTAATCCAGCAAAGTAATCCACAGCTCCTTTTTGGCAGATTTATGGAGATAGCCTCTGTGCCGGGGACTCTGCCTCATCATCTTTCATTTCCCAGGCAAAGCCAGTGACTTGTTGTATAACACGACCTGTTCTAGATAAGGCTTTTCATTTAGGGGAGCTCTCCGGGCTAACAGAGATTGATTTTCCCGGCGGGAATCGGGAAGGCCCTGGCAGTTTTGGGCAGGATCAGCCCTGCAGACGGCAGTGTGTTTTCACATTTGCTTCCTCTGCACACTGCCTGGGGCACTGGGAATCCTCTGGCTCTTTAAGGGAAGGATTTTCAGCATGAGTTAAACAGCGATTTAATTAATAGGCGGGAGGAGACTTCAGCCCCGCCAGCTCTTCTTGGGAAAACGTATTGACTCACGTGTTGCTTGCTAGCAGTAAACTTTGGGCTTCATTTATTTCCAGGAGAGCCAGGAGACTTGGAGTGTCTCTGGCAGGAGGGTGTGAAGGTGACCTGTGCTGCTTGGGCAGGCACTGAGGGGTTAACCCAGGGGAAAGGGTCCCACATGTCACTCTCTGCCTGCCCGACGCATTTCAGGTGCGATGATGGATGGGCAGTGGGAGATTGCACAAGGGCAATCTATACGTCCTTCCTGGGGCTTGGAAAGTCCTTCAGGAGAGAGGGGAGGGAGTTTCGGTCAGAGATGGTCCTTAGGGCTGTTCACAAACCCAAAGTGGATTGTTTTATGAGACTGGTGCAGTTTCTAGCAAAGCCTCTCTTCCTTAAGCTGGTGCACCCCGAGGGAAACATGAATTAAAAATCATTATTTGCACAATGCAACAGAAGTGTGAGTTACAGAAATGCGAGGGAAGCTGAAAATAATTGTTCTCCATCTTCCGGATTTCCTGCTAAGGAATAAAATGTCATAGATATATTTTTTATATACATAATTTGTATATATGAGTAATTAATCAGCGCTGTAGCACTCTCAGAACATATTTCCCGTGCTCTTAACAGAGCCCACTGCTTTCCTTATGAAAGTGCAGCATGAATCCTTCAGGAAAGGTCAAGTGGCCAAAGAGGTCTCCAAGCCCTCAGCTGCTGACATCCCCTCCATAGCTTGACCTGGCTTAATAAAGAAGGCAGAGCAAACCCCTTCCCCAAAACCCTTAAACCAGACATTGGGGAGCACCCTTGGAAGTGGGCACCTGCTCATTTGCCCATTCCCCACCTCCCTCCAGTTTTTCCCACATCCGCCTCGCTCGGCGAACTGCCGGGGTGTCGAAGCCCTCATAAATTCCAGCTGCTGGGAGGGCCCTTCCCGTGTGATTTAGAGGCAGCCATCACAGCAGAACATTTCTGTAGGAGGACACGCTGATGGGTGGAAAAGTGCCTGGCGCCGAGTGATCCATCAAAAGCTGTTTTTTCCCACCCTGCCAATGCAAGGGGATGAGACAGCACAAAGCAAAGATGGTGGCTGCAGTCACAGCCCCTCTTCCCTCGGCTCAGTTGCCCCCCATCTTCCTCCACGCTGTTTTTTGTCATGGTGTTGGCATCTGGCTTGGGCTCCCTGGCAATCCAGGAGTCATTGGAAAGAGATATGATTGGGATAATGGTTTGCGTGGCAGGTGGTCCCCCGGCAAACGGCCCGCTGTAATTAAAACGATACATTCCCTTTTATGTGGAAATAGGAAACAAAAGCATCTTTTCTGTTTAATTTCTGGGACTTCCTGTTTAGCTCCTTGGGATTTAGGGTGTGTTCAAGGCTGAGCAAGCTGGACTAGTGGAAGGTGTTTGGAATGAGATGATCTCTAAGATCCTTTCCAACCCAAGCTGGTCTGGGATTCAGTGTTGACCACCAGTGGAGAAAGACGAACCTGGACCTCCTCTGTTCATGTTGTGGCCAGCAAAAACAACTGGTTCTGAGGTGGTTTTTCATGGAGGAATTCTGGTTCTGAGATGGTTTTCCATGGAGGAATTTCAGAAAGCTGTGGATCCTGGAGATGTGGGGTTTATGTCAAAAAGCCCGTTTTAGATTCTGTGGGGTTGTGGTCTGAGACTCAGAATCCTTTCGTGTGAGGAATTACATTCAGAGCAGAAATTCTGAGGGTTCTGTTCTCCTCTCTGGTACTCAGCCACAGCTCCCAGGAAATCTGGGAGGGGGGTTGCACTTTGGGTGATAAATACCTCCTTTTATTTCCTTGTGCTGTACATTCCGTTCTAAAAAAGGGAACTGTGCGAGCGTTTGGTGCGAGCTCCTTTTGTGGCTCTGCAAGATCACAGGTCCTGCTGGTTGTGTTAGAATGGACAAATCCTTGGGGAAAGATACTAAAAAGGCCTGTTTGCAGAGCAGGCACGTGAGAAGGAGTGCTGGCACACAGCTCTGGGCTCAGATCTGTTATCCCAGAGAGCTTCATCTTCCCAGAAGAGCAGCAAAGCAAGAGGAGAAGGGGAGTCTGTTTTCATACAGCATTTGTGACGACAAGCTCAGACTGTAACAACCAGTTTTCCTTTGGAAATGACTTGTTGCCTTTGAATTTAAGCACGGGGAGGTCCCCGCCCTGGCAGTGCTTCCCTGCCGGCGGCCTGGGGGCAGAAACTCAAGGTGAAGAGCAGCGAGGTGCTCACGGCAGCTGATGGACTATTTATCTGCTAATAACTGTGTCTGTTGCTGACTCCATGAACCACATCCAACAGCATCTATTTCTGTGCCCGAGGAGCCCTGACGGAGCACATTTTGATTAATAAATTATCCGGAGCAAGGTGTGTGATGGGCTCCCCTTCCACACCTCCTGAAAGTCACCCGCTCCAAGTTCAGCCCTGGCTCCCAGCCTGAGCAGCCCTTCCTGCAGAGGGGCTGGGGGAAACATCCTGCCCTGGGAAAACAGCTTGCCCTGACTGACAGGTGGCTTTTCACTAGGGCAGGGCAGTCGCTGCATCTCTCTCTTGAAAGGTGCTCAAAAGGGCAGGGAGGAAGGAGGAGATATTGATGCTGTGGGTTTTTTCCCCTTTTTTTTCCCCTTTTTTTTTTCCTTTCTCTGGGTTTGAGCCAGTACTTTTAACAGCCTTTTTAAACGGAGAGCTTGGCTGAGGGCAATTAAACATTATGGCTCTCATCGATAAAACCCCTCGTTACAGCAGTGTTTCTCCAAAATGATGCCTATGCCACCATCCGTTCCTCAATGAGCTTGGAAAAACACTCTGAATGGGCTCCTGTGATCCATCCCAGTGCTCCCAACCCAGCACCCCCTCAGTGCCTGCCTTCCCAAGCCCCTGCCTGGCTGCAGTGTATGCAGGAGCTGCTGCTGCTGCTGCCCCTGTACCTGCACACAGACTGATGGATGAGAAACTTCTCCTTCTCCTTGAGCCATAACAAAAAGCTGGGTCTGTAGGTCCTGAGCAAGCCTGCTCTTTGCCAGGTGGGAGCAACAGGTCTGCCAGAAGTGGATTCATACTGTACTGCAGTCCCAAAGTTCTCAATTTTTTTTTCTTGTTGTCATTCTGCCCTTTCCCTCTGTCTTTGTGATATTTAAAATATTTCTCGCCTTGTTTTCCTTCTCTCTGCCCCCCATTTTGCTGCTCAGCCGTTCCTTTCCCATCCTTTAATTTCTGCCACATCCCTGCGTGTACCTCTGGTCCCTCCAGAGAAAGGGAAGACAAAATTGGCTCATTTCTCCCCGCCTTATTTTTTCCCCTGGTTCTCTGGAAAGTGAAGGCACATGAGGATGATCAGAGGGATTTTGGCAAGGAAAACATCTCGGGAAATGGGAGTGTGAGTGCTTCAGCTGGGATCACTGGTCAGAGCAGTGAAGCAGTGGTGCTTGGAGAGGTGTTGGGGACACCTCTTTCCCTAAATTTGCAAATTTGCAAAAAGCCAGGACGTCTCTGCTAGTGGAAAGGAAGCCCCAGTGGGCATAAGGGTGAGTATCTGATGGTCCTGGGGAGGCTGAGCTAGAGAACAGCCTCTGATGTGCAGCCTGGGGGGCCTTTGAGCCCCCAGTTTAGTTGCCCATCCTTCAAAAGGTGACCACGGTCAAATCTGAAATGCATAACCCTTTACAGGACATGGAACACAGCGCTGTGTTTAGTCAAATTCCTCCCCTATTGACCTAATTCCCCTGAATTCCAATTTTTCTGCATTTTATACATTTCATATTAGGGGGAGGTCACCCTGAGGCATAAACTTTACCATGGCAACCTGGTGTCCTGGAGCATTTAAATGCCTGGCAGCACAGTCCCATCCATCTCGTGGAGCGTCCTTCAAAGCTGGGATAGGAAGAAGCTTCCTAAGGAGTCAGCCATAAATTACAGCAGGAAAGTGGGAAGTCAGGATGGAAAGAGGGGAATTGTCCGAGGGAGGAGACTGGAGATCTTCTTGCACAGCAGCAAAAGATCAGGGAAAAAAAACCCACAAGGCCATTGCTAATATTTTAAGTAGCCTGATGAGCTCATTAAGCTGGCGAGCGGTCTGTGGGGCATTTGGGATGGAGAGAAGAGAGGAGCAAGGACAGGAATGGGAGGAAGTCTGTCCAGGAGGAAGACAGAATGGCTCAGTAATGGGGAGAAAGGTGTCAAGGCACTCAGGGCTCTGGGAGAGAGAGGAGAGGCCAGGTGGGAGGGAGGGGATGACCAGACCTGGAGGCTTTGGCCATCCCGAGGATGTAGCCCCACATTTCTCTTCACAGAGAAAAGCAAGGCACAATTCTTCCCAAGAATATTTCTGGGTTTCAAACTCTCAGAACCTCAGAGAAAGGAAAAAACAGTTCTTATCACTTGCTGTGCCTGTGTTGGTGCAAAAGTAGAATGCAACATGGAGATGGTTTATCCAGAGTGACGGTGTTTTGTTTCCTTGTCCTGCCAGAGCCAAGTGTGTGTGTGTGTGTGTGTGTTGGGACTGTCAGCTCACACCCAGTGTGTGCAGGGTTGAGTGCTTGGCAAGTCCAGTTTTAGATGTATAGAATAAAATAGTATAACAAAGTAATTAATTAGCCTTCTGATATCCATGGAGTCCTCCTCATCATTCCTCCTTCATCAGGGCCCTGGCAGCATTGCTACATGAGGAAGGTGCAGCTGTGATCCAACAGAGGTTGGAAGGGAGCAAGGTGGATGCTGAGTGATGGGAAACAACTTTCTGTGGCAGCAGATCTGTCTTGCAGCTCCCTTCCAGGGAAATGACAAATGCTGTGTGTGTTTCATTCGTGCTGAGATGTATTGAGAAGACAGGATTTATTTTTTACTTCCTTTTGACTGGGATGACTGGAATTTACCTGCAGGGTTTCCTGGCTCCTGTCTGCGTCTGGTTCAGGGGTTTCTGCGTGCCTCAGGATGCTGAGGGGAGCTGTGTGGGTGACCATATGCCTGGATACATAACCTCCTTGGTCATCACTAATTCAGCAGCCTGCTCTGCTTTTGTGTCAGGCTGGTGTCAGGTGTCCCAGGCTCCACACACCAACTGCTTGCTTTTGTCTGGCTCACAGGGAGAGCACCTGGAGCTGCCACAGGCACGTTCCCAAGCAAGACATTGTCCTTTTGGTGTCTGCTGGCCATGACACTCAAGCATTATCGTTGTTTGGGGTCTCTGTACAAATCACCAACAGGACAGGACTGCTGGGAACGTGCCTTGAGCTGTTTGATTTTCCAGCATCACTCTCATTCCATGGTCATGGCAAGGGGAAGATGCCAGCAGCTCACATCCCAGGCAGCAGACAAAGAACTCAATGTTACAACTTTCTTTATAAGTTTTTTGACCAATCACACAAAGCAGAAGCACACTGACAGTAATTCTATCTAATTACTATAAGCACACGCACCATTGGTTAAACAATTCTTGCTTATTTCAAATACAACACCTGCTTGTGAGCCTTCAAACACAATGCACAGAGCTCCATTATTAAGCTTAGAACTTCTTAATATCTTGCTAGATAAACTTTTCTGCAGCTTAGGGAGTTATTCTAGCCAAGCACTAATACACAGACCATTGTTCTATTTGTCCTTGCTTTTCTACTTCTACATCATTTTTCTGCTGCCCAATCTCATGGCTACTGCTCAGCTCCAGTCACAGTTCTGCTGTCTGAGACCTGCCTTTTGCAGCTTCCCCAAACCCCTCTGCTTTTATGGATTCCCCCAGAGCATCTTGATCCCCTCTGGGGTCCGATTCCAGAGGAGGATTCAAGCTGGGGATGGCATGGGATGGATGGGATGGGATGGGATGGGATGGGATGGGATGGGATGGGATGGGATGGGATGGGATGGGATGGGATGGGATGGGATGCTCTGTGGAGGCAGTTCTCAGTGGCATCCTGGCTGCTTGCCTGCATGCAGGGACAGGCACAGGGGCCAAATTTGACTCCAGCAGAGGAAAAGCAGGCAGCTGCACAGGGTCAGCACATATGGCAAGAGCATAAAAGCAGGGCAAGTGCCTACACTATTTTGCTGATACTTTCACTGGCTTCTAATACATCCAGCTAAGAAATTCCTGAGCTGTGTGAGGCTTCTCTATTACTTGATAGATTTTTTTTCATTCTTTAAGCTCTGCAACCTCTCCTTGAGTACATGTGGGCTTGTATCCCCCTCAGCCCCCTCTGGCTGAGAGGCCCCACAGCTGAACCACTGCCTGTTGTGTGGAGAATTCCTCATGAGCTTGGTCCATCTGTGATTTTCCTGGGCTGGTGTCCCTTAACCCCTGGATTTTAGGAGAGAGGCCATGCCCACCCCGGGAACACAGCACCCTGCAAATGCAGGCGGTCACTCAGAGGGGAGCAGCTGGATTTGGTCCTGCTTTCAGCTTTGCTGTTGCAGATTTTAATAACTAAAACCCTTTGAAATTCTTCAGCTGCCTCCAGCATTGGCAGCTTTTGGCTGTGGAAGGAGATCCCCATTTTGAGCCCTGAGCTGGGGCAGGTGGGAGGAGGAGAGGAGTGTGACAGCCACGACATTTCAAAGCAGGTTGGAACAGCTTGCCAGGTTCCTAGAGCTCTCTGCTTGGGGTTTGTGTCCTCTTGCTCCCCTCCCTCTTGCCTCCAGCCCTTTTTTGTGCCAGCTGCTTGTGCTCACATTCCTGCTATTTTTCTCAGGTAACACCAACAGCATCTTTGCACTGGACTACATCAGTGGAGCCTTGACCCTGAACGGGCCCCTGGACAGGGAAAATCCCTTGTACAGCGCTGGATTCATCCTCACAGTGAAGGTGAGACTGCTCCAGCTGGGAAGCACATTGACAGAGCAGGATGGGGAGGACAACACCTTCCAGCTAATGCTGCAAACTTGGGCTGTGCTGTTATCCTGGGCACCCAGAGCCAGGATGTGCTGCCCAAGTGAGATGTTAAACACAGTCTGTCACTGCAGGACACGAAATGACACGGCGCACACACAACTGCTGCTGCTCTCAAGGTGGAAAAGGGAAGTTTTATGTTCTGACTCCAGCATTTACAGATTTCCAAAAGTGACAGTGGATGGGAGGGGGAAAGTGCCACCTCTCCAATGACACTGGACAAACCAACAAAATTCTCCTCCTCCATAAAGGAATGCGAAACAATGAAACTTTATTTACAGAAAGTGTGTGAGAAAGTTTGTTACAAGAATGTAAACATCAGAAGGCTTAGAAAAACTTAAAAAATCAGAGCAACAACAGCCCCCTTGTCTGGTGGCCCAAAACATGATGTGTGAGGCCATTCTTGCCATCCTGCCTGTGGCTATACCTGCAGGCAGCATGCAAATACCCCAGGCTTGCATATAGCACCAGGCACACACTCAGGCACCTAAATTGTGCCTACTTTTGCCTGTTTTCCCTCTTTCTCCCCACCAAAGCCCTAGGTAAACACGACATTTTGTCTTGTCAGCAGGCAGTGGTGTAACAGGGCATCATCTGTGCTTTCCTGGCACGGGGAGGGAGGGATGCTGGAAGTTGCTTTGTCAAGAAAAGGCACTGGAGCGTGGCTTTCCAGCCCCACCAGCCCCACCTGAGAGTGACTCCCTGGCTCTGCTCACAGGCCTGTAATTAAAATCAATACCAAGCTGGGCAGCTGGTTGGAAACACATTTAGAAGTATGGATTCTGCTGGGCCAGGGTGGGGAAAAATCAGCAGCGTAGGAAGGGTCATTGATTGGGAGGGAGGCAGCCAGCACCTGGCCTTCTTGTTTTGGCAGGTGTGATGCTTCCTTGGAGGGGGGCAGAGGCACAGGAAATCACCCCTCTAGGTCCCAGACACACTTCACACCGTGAGGCTTTGTGTGTGAGGAGGAGATCCTCACCCACCCGGGTATCATTTCATTCAGGCTCTCATAGTTTCAAAAATCAAGAGAGGGAGGATTGTCTGGTTTTAATAGGGACAAAAATATCTGTTTAGTCTTGGAAAGGTTTGTGAGCCTGAAAACTTGCCCATTTTCCTCCCTGCATGACAATGGAGTTCCAGCCACGTTCCGTTGCTCTGACAGATTTCCATCTCCTCTCCCCACAAACTTCGCATCCTCCCGCAAATGCCAGCTCTGTGCATCCCGCATCCCCAGGACCCAAAATGTTCCCTGCTGCTCTCATCCTGGAGCACACAGTGAAAATACAGCTGGATTGCTCCTCGCTGGGATCAGCCTGTTCTGCTGCTGTGTGCAGAAGCAGTGAATAGCAATGAGCCGTGTGGGTCGTGAGAGCGTTGCTTTTCCATGCCCACAGCAAAGCAAGATTATCCAGAGGACAAGAGGAGGGACTCGGCTTGAAAGGGCTGTTTTATGAGTCTTGCTTCTCTGGCATTAAAATCTGCACTCTCTCCTTTTGGGAAGGCAGAATTAAAGTCCTTCTTGAGACAGAGGTGTGATGTGGACTCATGACTCAGCTCCGTATTTAGACACGTGTTGCCAAACCTATTTTAAGGTCTAAGTCTTCCTCTGGTGCCCTAGTTTTCCATCCCTGTGTTTTTCAGCATACTGAGTGGTTCACTGTCAGCTCCCAGTCCCACATCAGGGGTGGCAGAGGAGAGAGCAGGAGTGCTCTTTGCCCCGTTGAGCCTTCCCTTATTTTGTGGATTGTCCCCTACATCTCACAAGGATGTGAGATTTTTTTTTTGGTTTAAACACTTGTGGCAGGGAAATCTCCTACTTGTTCTTGTGTGACCTGCCAGCCTGTTGCATGACAGAGGCCAGGAAGGCCACAGCCATCCTAAGGGAAATGTTAAACCCCTGGGAAGGTTTTTGTCAGACTAAAGCACGAGTGATAGGAGAGCTGGGCCAACATCACTACGTGTTAATGGAGCAACGGCAGAGCCAATTGGGAATCCTTCCATGGCAAAGTGGAGGAAGGGAAAGCTGCAAGAGTCTCTCACCACACCGTGCACGCTTTCTTTACATTTATTCCTCCTGGAGAACAAAGGCTGCCCTGTTTTCTGTCCTTGCAGGGGACAGAGCTGAACGACGACCGCACGCCCTCCAACGCCAGCGTCACCACCACCTTCAACATCCTGGTCATCGACGTCAACGACAACGCCCCCGAGTTCAACAGCTCCGAGTACAGCGTGGCCATCCCTGAGCTGGCCCAGGTGGGCTTTGCCCTTCCCCTCTTCATCCAGGTGCAGGACAAGGATGAGGTGAGGTTTCCTCTCCTTCCTTTGCGGGGTAGCACTGGCCGGGTTTGGGGGTGGGCAGGGGAGAATTCCCTGCGCGGTTCTGTCCCAGCACCTCCTTTTCCAGCTCTCACTGCTCTGTTTGCTGGGCACCCCCAGCCCAGTTTCCCTGCCCAGGGAGGCACTAATGCAGTCAGGATTGCACGGCCCCTGAGAGCCAGAAAATAGGATTGTCTGGGAGGCTGATCCCTGCCAGTCTGGTTTAGCAAAGGAGGAATTTTCCTTCTGGGCTCCCAGGGGGGACCTGCCAGGGACAGGGAAGACAGGAGCCCCAAGCTAAGTCAGGGAGGAGGTAGGAGATGCCCTTCAGAGTGGGAAGGACTGGGATACCAGTTCATCACTGCAGACAAGGCAGGAGCTTCGGAGGCTTGTTTGGAGGCTTGTTCCTCCAAAGGGGAGCTCCTGTTTGTCACGCGCCCATCCGTGCCCTGTTTGGGATTGCAGCCTCTGCTCCAGCCTTGGGCTCCCAGCCTTCAATTACTCTGATTATTTGACTTGTGCAGTTCACGTCTGGCTGCTCCTGTGCGCTGGTTCCGCCGGGTGCCTGCTCCAAAGCAGTGCTGACACCTCATGGTGAGCTGTCCAAAACCGCTGGGAAAGGCTCTGCCCGCAGGCTCCTGCTGCTCCCGTTCCTCTTGGGGCTGGGCAGGAGATGAGGGGAGAGGGTTTGTCAGAATAAATGCCATCACAGAATGGGTTGGGTTGGAAGGGACCTGAAAGATCAGCTCGTGCCAACCCCCCTTCCACTGAGCTCCATCCAGCAGAGTGGCAAAGCATCACCAGGATGTTTTCCTGATGCTTCAGGTAATGGGAAACAAAACATCCCCCCCAATCCCCCAAATCCTGGTAGGTCAGTTAAAATGTGCACCTTTTCTGGCAGAGAAGATGGATTTGCTATTCCCCAGCCCTGGGTGGAGTTCACCCCGCCTCATCAAGCCACCCAGAAGTCCCATTTTTTTCCATCTGAAGTGATTATGACACAGAACTAATAACTTACTGGTGACATGATGTCACCGTCCAGGAGTTATGAGTTCAGCCTGAAGAGGTGCAGATGAGCTATTAAGCAGATAAAGAGACTGTTTTTTCTTGAAAATGTCAATTGCTAATAAAGAAGATATGGATATGACAGATGCTTAGGATAGAGCTCTGAATAGAGCTGCTGTCGTACTTGCTGAGAGATGTCAGCAGATCCATTCTTGAAGGGCATTGTAACACTTCTGTTTGTGCCACCAGGATGAAGGATCTGTCATTATTTCTGGTTAAAAGCTCATTTTACTGGAGTGACTCCCATTCAAGAATTCACTTTTCAGCCTTGCTAATTTTAAAATGGGAGAATAAAAAATAGCCTTGCCTTCCCCATCGCACCAGCAAAAAATACACGCTGTTCTTTTGATGTATTTCTTTAACTTCCTGAGATTTCCCCAAAAGAATTAGCTGAGATTTTTAAAACTGCTGAGAGAGGATCTCTTGTGCTAAGGGAGTCTGAAGGAGTTTTACTGTACATGTCTTCAGAGACCATCATATTAACACAGATTGCTTTGACCATGGCATTATTTTCACTGATAAGAAGCAGAGGAGAGCTGATTCTTGGAATATCTGGAGGGAGGAAAGTTATAAGCAGTTGGTTACTTTTTTTCCTGCGTTATCCTGTGATGGATCTCCCTTATTTCCTCTCATGGATGCTTGCAACTGGGTTAACTGTCAAGGTAGCACTTTGTGGGGGGGGAAAAAAGGGAAAAGATGCCCAGCTTATGAAAAAGATGTGCATGAGATAGAAGTAGGAGTGCACCTGCAGGCAGCACTGCTTCCCAGAGAAGTGTTTGTGGAGCCCTGAAGACCCACCAAGTTTCAGTGCAAAAACCTACAGAAAGGTTAGAGAGTTGCCTGGCAGCGATGTTTCGGATGCTCAAGCGCCCCGTGAGAGCTGTGAGGGTTTCACAAACCATCTGGATTCAAGGTAGCTGAGGTGGCACCAGGCTCTCTCTTCTCTCTGTGGGTGCAGGGGTGGAGGGATGTGTTGGCAAGGACCGAGGTCTTCAGGCAGGGATGTGACTGAGGACGTGGCTGACAGAAGCTGTTCTGGCAGCGCTGGCTTCATGCTGGAGATGACACGACTCATTTGTGTAAGGGGCAGGGGGAAACCAGAGGAGAGTTATACACATCTCCAGGGAAGGCAGGGAGAGGAATAAATGAGAGCAGATGGGTTGAGACACGGGAAATCAAAACCGGAGTCTTTGGAAGATGGCTTTGCTCGAGTTTGTCTCCTGCCTCCCAACTTGTGTCACAAAGTCCTGGGAGATTCCCTTGGCAGATTGGTTTATTTCCCGAGCCCCTGAGGGTCTGGCCCCTCTGGAAAATTCAGGCACTGCTCCTTTAGCCCTCCAGCTGGTTGAGGGAGCTGTTTGGACTCTGCCCCGTGCAGGGGTGCCGTGGGTCTGGGTGGTTTTGGGGAGCCTTGCTGTCATTGTGCCTTTGTAGAGCTGGGGAAAGGGCTGTCACATGGGTCTGGCCTTTAACACACACCCTGTGGGCTGCCAAGGCTGTTAAACACGGCTTTTCAAAGCCAGGCCCACACAGCCTTTTTTAACCATGGGGTTTTTGGCCTTTCTTTCTTCTGGTGTGTTTTGCACAAACTGAAATGATGGGCTTTGGAAGGAGTCAGATTAAACGATTCAGCAAAGCACTTAAAAATGCATTTCTGAGGCACACAAGACCACACTTGAAAGCCTATGCTTGGCTTTCCCTCTGTGCTCTAAGTGCCTTTCTGCAGCTCAGCTGGCATTAACCTCTCAGACAAGGTTCCCAAGCGAGTGTCTCCAAGGAGAAGCCCTTCCCCAGAGTCCAGCCCCTCCAAACTCCCAGATTTCACCCCCCAAACCTAGCCATGGTCTCGCTGCAGGAGGAGCTGAGCTCTGAGGTGGGATGGGGAGCTCCTCAAGAGGGAGGCAACCGAGGTGGCCCCACACATGGATTTGGGGTGCAGCCAAGAGGTGTTCAGCTTTTCCTTTCTGCATTCTCTAGGACTTGCTGGAAGAGAAATGAGCACACAGGGGTTTGCACAGGGTTTTTGATTCAGCCTTCTTGAGCAACCTGTCTTGGGGAAGGTGTCCCTGCCCATGGGTTGGAATGAGCTGAGCTTATGATCCCTTCCAACCTCAACCATTCCGGGATTGTATGAGCCAAGGAAAAAAGAATTAACTGCTGTGCAGCTGAGTTTCTCTCCCTGCCAGATAGAGAGCAGACCCTTGAACAGCTTTCCCAAGACATTCAAGAGCTCCTTAGAAAAAATCCATTGAGGTTTCCCAGCGCTCAGGCTGAGCCTGCACTCAACTGGACACCCCCAGGCTGTGGTTGGGTTCTCCTCATTTATTCAGCAGGGGGGAGTAAATCCTGTGTGTGAGGCAGAAGATTAAAGCACTTGTCTGCTTTCACAGCAAGGTTGGTTTCCAGGTTGAGAACAAGAGCCCTGAGCTGAGGTTGGTGTTAATTCAGAGGGCTCATCTGCTGCTGGGCTGGAATTTGGGAGAGATGGATGCTGATTTGGGAGACAGGGGGTGTCCTTTTTGATAAGCTGGTGTTCCATCCCTGGCATCTTGATGTAGTGTCACAGGGAGAAGGCAAGGATTTGGCCATCCAGGAAAAGGAGCAGGGCATCCTTTGGGGCATCCCCCATTTCCTAATGGCTCTGAGATCCATGGATTCCTCTTAAGGGAAGCAGCAGCCTGCTCTGCCCAGGCATGCCAGGGAACCAGCTCTGCATGGTTGAGTGAAGAGGAAGAAAAGGGCAGAAGCTGTCTGAAGTACCACCATGATGGCCTGACATTTTATAATCATTTTGAAGCAATTCTCTAAAATAAGCATATCGAGGAAGGTAAATGGGGAATTTCAAATAAGGAAAATCTGGGCCGTGGGAAAACGCTCTCTTCGCTGCACAGAGCTCCACCAGAGACCCCCACCAGGATATCCTGTGTGCCCATGAGTGTGCAGGTGGCAATATATGATTCATCCAGAGCATATATATGCATATGACAGGCACAAGCACTATAAATATGATCTACATGGCAAGGAACTGTAAAGGGGAATTGACGGCACACGAGCATTCTCTCCCAAAAGTGCCAGCTGCCAGTCGGGCTGAATTAGATTTCACAGGGGTTTTTGCAATACATGGAATTCACCAGCAAATTACCCTTAAAGAGGGAAAATCAATCATTTGGAGCAGAGATAAGCTGAAGGCGAGGCAGCCTCGGATTGATCCCCGTCTGTGCAGGCGTGTGTGGAATTCAGCAGATAACCTGGGGAGAACAGGGAAGGAGAAAACTCCTCCAGGAGGGAGGGAGCGGGCAAGGGCTGACACTTAGGAGGGACAAAAAGATGGGAGAATAGGGCTGCTGGCGTGGGGAGGAGGATCAGAAGGGTTGGGGAGCATTTTGCTCCCAGCATCCTGCGTTGCCTGCCAGCCCAGTGAGTTCCTTAGGGATGCAGGGGACAAGTGCCAGTGCCCAGTGAGCTCTCAAAAGGGTTATTGGCACCAGGTGGGAGAGGGGTGGTGGGATGCCAAGCTGGCTGGGCAGTGGGAGGGAGGCAGGCAACACCCAGAGAGGCTGTTCTGAGTGAAATGCTTTGAAATGGGTGCAGGGAATAACCCCCTCCATGCCTTGTGTTTTCAGAGGAGGGATTAAGCACCGTTTGTGTCTGACTCACTAGAGCCAAGCCTAAGTTATCCAAGCCCTACAAAAAGGCTCTAATGGCTTTCAAAAGAACCCCAACTTCTTCTTTCCCCTTCCTTCACCTCCACTCCCAAACTCTCATCTCTTTCCATTCTTTGGATTAGAATACAAACAGAATTTGAATGAATTCCGAATGAAGGATATTAAATCCTCCGTAGCTTGTTGCAGGTAATAGCCCAGAAAGTGCCTAGAAAGCGACTGGGAGGAAAGCTGGAGTTGCACTGGATTTTGTGCCTCAGGAAGGCAGGCCTCTCCATTTTGGAAAAGCAAATTGCACAGAGGGACCCAAAGGCAAATCTGTACTGAGGCAGCGTGAAAAGGACAAAACCGAGGATTCCCAGGCTGCTTTTCCCAAGTCTAGTTCACTTTGTGCTGAAAATAATTGCAGGAAATCAACCGACCCGTGCACCTCAGGGAATGGTGCTGTTGAGGAAGGGTTGTCTACTTGTCTAGGGATTTGCCTTATTTTAGTTTTTACTTTGTTTTCTTGCGTAGCTGTTGGTAAGTGATGCTAAATATTTGCTGTGACTGCTGGAAGGTGGAATAATTCCTGAAGCATTTCTGGGTGTGCTACCACGAGGAAGGGGTTGAGTGGGAGCATTAGTGATGGATGAAGCCAGGAAGGGATAGTGGGTGGAAAAGCAGCAATAAAAACAACGATCCACCCTCAGTCCCAGCTGAAACAGCTGATGTGGCTGCCCCAGCCTCCTGCTGGGAGCAGGGGTTTCCTGCTTCGTGGTGATCTCTGCCATGTGAGTGTGGATTGCAAGCTGGGAGAGCAGATTTTTGTCCATGAATCACAGCAGGTGCATGAGCAGGTCCCACCTGAAGCTTCAGACCTGTGGGGTGACGGCTGGACCCACCTGCTGGCATCTCACACCTGAGCTCCCAGGGCTCCTGCCTGTGCCCTGGCTTCTCCCCCTGGAATTTCAGAGGGGATTTCAGGCTGGCAACCAGGCCTGTCACAAATTGTCCAAAAATGCTGTGTGATCAGCCAGGGGTGGCTGTTTTGGAAGCAGGGTTGGGGTGGGAGGTCGCCGTGGCAGCTCCGGTTACGCGCTCCGCGGAGAACAAAGCCGTAATTACACCCGACTGCAGCTCCAGTTGCCTTTGAGCTGAATCAACACAAAATTTCACTCAGTTGTGGTGCTGCCTGAGAGATTTGATTGCCAGGAAGGAGGCAGAGGGCAGCAGCCTTGAGCCATGGCGAGGGCAAGCCCCGAGTGCTGGCATGGGATGAAGGAGCTGGAAAATGTGCGGCCGCATCCCGGCGCTGGGTGATAGCAAACTTCCTTCCCTCCTTCCAAAACCTGCTTTTTATGGGTCCATTTGTTTCAGAGGGAGACAGGTTTATTGTGGTAGGGTGGCTGAGCTTTGGCAGGCTGCTCCTTAATTTGTGGCTCTAAAGGAAGGCAAGGGGCTCGGTTTGTTTTACAGTGGTGGGGAAAAACTTGAGCCGTGCGGGAGCTGGAAGGTCAGAGGATGGAGAGGGGAATGAGCACACAAAGCAGGTCACTGATAACATCCTCATCCTTGGCACTGCAAGGAGATGATGGTGCTGGGCTGTGATCACTGCACACCAGGACCTTTGAGAGCCTGGGGATGCAGCGCTTGTTTTTCCTCTTCCCAACCACGTTTCAAATCCGTTGTTTGCTCTGGGTGGCAGGAGCAGGTAGGAAGGGGTGAGGGAAATGTAAGCAGCTCCCTGTGGCTTCCTCTGGAGTGGGGGGTCCTTGCTGTGAGCCTGGCTTAGCCAGGCCCTTCTGCTGGGCAGCTGATAACAATTTGAATATTCAGATGTGCTTTCAGGCATCCGCAGGGGGCTCGCAAGCTCTGGGAACCAGGAGCAAGGAAAGCAGCATGGGGGCCCAGGGAAAAAAATAAATAGCTGAATAAATATATAAATGGCAACTCGCAGCAGCCCTCCCCAGAGGCAGCTGCATCCCCCTTCTCCAGACCTCACGTGGGGAGACTGAGGCACTGGAGGGGCTGCTAATTAGGGATAGTGGGTATCTGGAGCTGATCTCCTTCCCCAGCTAGAGGGGAGTTAATCCACCTGGCTCTCTTCCTGCAAACACTTGGATTTCTTTTGATGTTTCAACTTTTATCTCGTGCCTCCAACAAACTCACTCTTCTCTGGCTCCCAAGAAAATCCCTCTCATCTCGGTGCCACAAAAGGTGCTCTCGTGTACTGCAGGGAGGGTGCAGGCCCTGGGAGGGATCCTGAGGGCTCCTCAGCAGAGATGGGCAGAAATTCCTCAATGGAGTTGCTTTTTGTCACTGGTGGGAAGTGAGAAATGGCCATTTGTGCAAACCAACATCCTGCGGGTAGGGCACAAAACAGCCTGGGAAGTAATGCTTCCTTCTGCCATTCTCTGTATCTTCTGCTCCCTCCTGCCCAGGGGTGTGTCTGGGGTGCTGGGAGCATCCCTCCCTTCCGTGTTCAGCACTAAAACAGCTCATGGAAGGCGCCAGTCCACCCTGAGATGCTCCCACTGTCCTCCAGCAGGGCTCCCAAGGCTCTGGGTGCCCTTGTGTGGTTCTGTGGGTGTCCTCAGGGCTTGCTCCTGCTATGGGGATCCACTGGGAGATGCTCAGCGTGCCCTCAGCTCCACGGATTGCACGGAGGTGTGCAAGGAGCGGGGCAAGGCAGAGATTCTGCTCATGTCACCCGCTCTCAGCGGTCACACTTAGGCAGCTTTTGCCATTAGTGCCCCTTCGTGCATTTAATTGGCCACTTTTTCTGATAGGAGGGAGGTCATTCAGGGAAAATTGGAAATTCATCTCTGGCAGCTTCTGAGCTTGCTTTTCACGTGCTCTGCTGGGCTGTGCTCTGGGAAGGGGGCCATGCTCAGAGCAAGGCTCTGAAAGCATCAGTATGTCGGCGACCTCGCTGCTTTGCTGGCCAGACCTTGGGAGAGGAGGAGTTTTCCCAGTTCCCAGTTTGAGCTGCCTTACTGGGAAAAGCCCTTCTGCATGGGAGAGGCACCACCCAGGCTGTGCCCCCAGCCTGAGGTAGTGAAATCCCTGTGTGCTGTGGGCACCTTCAGCCAGCAAAAGGGATTTCCTCTCTGTGCGCTGCGCGGGGTCATCCCAAGGGTGCATTCCCACTCCCGTCAGGTGCACGTGGGTTTTGTAAATAAAACACCAACCCTGCTCTTTCCCTTCCCAGGGACCCAACAGCGTTTTTGAGGTTTATCTGGTGGGCAACAACTCCAACCACTTCATCATCTCGCCCACCTCCATCCAGGGGAAGGCGGACATCCGCGTGCGCGTGGCCGTGCCGCTGGACTTCGAGACCATTCCCCGCTATGAATTTTCGGTAAGGCTGCACCCCTGGGCTCTGTGGGACCGCCACAGTTTTCAGCATGACCTAAAAATGACCATTAAAGAGGGTCATTTTTGAAGAGGGTCTAGGAGAAAGATGGAGCAAACGTTTCAGCAGGGACTGCTGCCATAAGGACAAGGGGGGATGGCTTTTGATGGTTGATTTAAATTAAGTGTAAGGAAGGTTTTCTTCCATGAGGATGGTGAAACACTGGAAGGGGATACCAGAAAAGGTGGATGCCCCATTGCTGGAAATTAAGGGTCAAGTTGGATGTGGCTCTGAGCAACCCTGTCTAGTGGAAGATATTCCTGCCCATGGCAGGAGGTTGGGCTAGGTGGCCTTTAAAGGTTCCTCCCAGCCCCAACCATTCCATCACAATCCCCACTATGAAACAGTGGAGCACTACAAAAGAGCCAAAAAAATCGGAAATTATAATAAAGAAGGAGGTGGGGAAGAGATTTGCTCTGCACTTTCTCTTTCCAACATCCAAAGGCTCAGCTGCAAGAGCTTAAGCAGAGCAGGGCCATAAAAGCTTTATAGAGCATAAAACTTTGTTTTAAGAGCACCTATAGGTGCCAAAACCCTCGCCGTCCTCCTGGTCCAGCTCTGTTGCTGGTTTGCCTTGAGCTGGCTCAGCTGGTGAGGGAACTGAGCCTTGTTTACTCCACCAAAAAAGGATGAGTAACCCTCCCAAGCTTCCCAGCATCTCCAACCCCACCCTCCCGTTTTGCCCAGCTCTTCGCAAACGAGAGCGTCCCGGACCACGTCGGCTTCGCGCGGGTGAAAATCAACCTGATCAACGAGAACGACAACCGGCCCGTGTTCAGCAAGGCCCTCTACAACGTCAGCCTCTTGGAGAACACCACTGTGGGCACCACCGTCCTCCAGGTCCACGTGAGTAGGAGCGTCCCAGCTCCCTTCGCCCAGCCCCTGGCGCGTGTGTTGGCGTTACGGTGTCCCCGACCAAGGGCTAGCCTGGGAAGGGAGCTTTAGGAGATGCTGGTGGTGGGGTATACCTGGTGGGCAAGCCAAAGTCCTCCTGAAAAGCTCTGATAACCAAAATCATTAAAGCCCAAACAAACTCGTTTTTAACACAGCAATGAGTTTGATTTGCCTTGGGGTGTCTGGAGAAAAATGGTTCTCCATGGAAGCGTGGAAAGTAATCCTAGCTCTGTGATCCCTCCTCTCTGCTTTATTTGCCCTGGAAGCTGGAAGGTTGGCAGGGCGTTGACTTCCCATGGGCTTTTGGAGCAGATGTCCTGACCTTTCCTGCTCTCTGGAAGATGTGTGTGTGTTTCCTGCCACAGCAGGAATTCAAAGAGAGAAATGCACTGCATTTCACCTGCAGACACCCACCCCAGTGGTCACGGTGCCCCTGGTGTGGCTTTTCTCACTGGCCTCTTTGGAAGCATCATCTTCCTCAACCCAAGTGAGGTTGGTCACACCATTGAAAGGGTGGAGGATGGAAAAGGAGGGGAATGTCTCTGTTTAGCAGACCGTGGTACTACACGGCTGGCAGCAGCACAGAGGCAGGCAGAGGTGTGGTGATAGCAGGGAGCGTTTCCATAGGGCTCTTTTCCTCTTCTGTGAGTGGGTTGGAATCCTTATGGAGAAGACACATTTCCTGGTGCAAGAACCACAACAAAACCCTGTGCTGAAACACCACTGGGAAAGGCACCAAAGCTCCTGTGGGATGGGGAATACCACAGCAGGGAGCACCAAGCCCCCTGCTACACTTTGGGTGTGCTGCTGCCACTGCCATTAGTCAGGAATGAGTTTGCCTGGCTCTCTCTCCAGTGCATTTGCTCCAGCTGCCCTCCTGCCCCTTCCTTGTCCCCCTGCCCTCCCCAGGCACAGCCCCTGGTCTCCCATCCATGCAGGAATGCCCATTCAGAGGACAAAAGCCCGGACAAAAGAGTGGGGTGCATGTGCCTGTGTGTAAGTGTGTTTACTTTACAAACAGATGGTGTGAAACTGTATAGAGCCCCCGAGCTGTTCCCATCTGACAGTTATTAATATTTCAAGCAGATGTTTAGCTAGTCAGGCCGTCAGACACTAAACAATGAGATTGTTACTGCGTCTCCTCTTTCCCCAGCTAACTTCCAGCTATGCCAGCATTTCAGAGCGAACACAAAATGCCAGGAGTTGAGTCTTCTATGGTAAATCAGAATGGATGCAATTAGCACTGAAATCCAAATTGCCCTCCCAGCTGATCCCAAACTTTTAACAGCCCTCATAAAGTATCAGCTCTTCCTGCTGCGGCCGCTTGCCTTTGAGCTGCAGCCCTCTGGTCGCTGCCGTGTCTCTCCACCTGTCCCACGTGCTGCAGACAAAACACCTGCTTTCCTTGCTGATAAATTCCTCCTCTCCTTTTCTTCCTTCTTTTCCCCTTGCTCAGGAATATTCATGCATAGGGGTTAGAGATGGGGTTTTGGAGAAAGCCTGGCCAGCCACGTGGCATGCTCACATCCTTGGTGGCTGCTGGATGGCATCCTCATGAAAGGGGGCTTCTGTTGGCTCCTCTCTTTTTGGGCTCCTCTGTGCAAGAAATGCAGGTTTGGAGAGACAGTGGGGCTCAGGGTGCTAAAAAATCAGCTGGCTTTTGGGGTCAAGGGAATTGATGAGCAGGGATGAAGAGGGCAGTGCGTGGGCTGGGTGAGTGGTTGCTGAAGGGTGGCAGGAGGCTTGGTGCCAGCTGCTGCTGGAGATGGCCAGGCACAGCTGGCAGGACAGAGCAGTGCCTGCAGCACCTTTCTGGCAGGGAGACAAGCAGCTAAAACCACGGGAGCTGAGGCAAGGGGAGGTCGCTGATCTTCTGCCCAGCCCAGCATCCTGGCTATCCCAGCAGCCCAAAAACCCCTGGGCTGTTTGCCCATCCTCCAGTGAGTGCATCCTGGCTATCCCAGCTCAGCTGTGGCTGATGGTCTGTGTGGAGGAAAGGAGGGGAAAGGCTCTCCTCAGTGCCACCCTCTCCAGGCTGCCCTCAGCCAGCTGAAAGGGAAAGGCAGAAGGAAAGAGCTAGTAGACTTCATTTGCTGTGACAAATGGCCGTTTGTTTCTACAGCTCTTCAGCTCCTCACGCCAGTGACAGCAGAGAAACATTGCCTGTTACACGTATAAATCAACTGTAAAACAACCCCAAGTGCAGGCAGCCAGCAGGGACACAGAGCTGCTGCCTGCTCTCTGCTCCCTGCCTCCTTCCCTGTGCCCAGGGAAGAGTGGGCTCAGATCCTGCAATTCCTGGTCAAAGGGAATTGAAGGATTCCCTAGCACGGCACAGCCTTGTCCACCCTCTAAGAATTTGTTTGCTCCCTGCTTAGCATTCCCTCCACCTCCCTGTCCATCCATCCATCTGTTTCATTCTGTGCCTGAAAGGCATTTATTGTTTAGGCTCAGGTGGTCGTTTGCTGGCACGAGAATATCTGGAGAGGCCAGGCTCCATGGGAACAGCTCCTGCCCTGCACAGGGGGCTCACAGTGTGCCCAAAAGCTGCTTTATCCCCTGCTTTCATCCTCTTGGGGCTGGGAAAGGGGCTCACCCTGGAGAAAAGGAGGCTCAGGGGGGCCCTTCTGGCTCTCCACAATTCCCTGACAGGAGGTGGTGTCGAGCTCTCTTCCCAGTTAACCAGCGGCAGGACAAGAGGAAACAGCCTCAAGCTGTGCCAGGGGAGGTTTACATTGGCTATTAGGAGTTTCTTCAGTGAAAAGGGTGGTCAGGCGTTGGAGCAGGCTGCCCAGGGAAGTGGTGGAGTCACCATCCTTGGAGATGTCCAAAGAGCACATAAATATTGGTGCTGGGTGTGGGATGAGCTCGGCAGGGCTGGGTTTGTGGATGATCTCAGAGGCCATGTCCAACCTTACTGACTCCACAACTCTTTGCAAGTGTGATAAGCCCCTTAGGCCACAGATCCCTGGATTTTTTGCAGTGTGGAGGGTTCCTTAGTCCAGCCAAAGCTCCCAGGCCACATAAATCACGGCTGTTTGGAGCTCCCTGTCCATTGCATGTCTGTGATGACTGAAGGACAAGGCTCTGCAGTTGTTAGAGGCCTCTCTCAATGTAAACTTCCTTTTTTCCCTGCCCTGCTGTGCCAGGAAGGCAGGCTGGAAAGGCTTGGAGGTCCCACACAGCAGCAAACACTTTCTGTGAAGCAGGAGCAAAGCAGGGAGGTGAGCAGAGCTCATCCTGAAGAGATGGACCAGTTCTGCCCCAGTACCAGCAGATATTGAAATACTTTTTTTTTTTTTTCTGAAACAACTGGCCATGAAGCCTTTTAATAACATAACAGAAAAGGTCAGGGAAAGAATTTCACACTTCTTGAGCAAGGAGGCAGCCAGTATAACTTCATGCCTTCCAGGAACGAGGCAGAGAGAACATACCCTGCACCCTGAATTAACTGGGGCTCTGACAGTCCCACCAGGTGCTGGTGGCCAGTGGCTTGGAGGGGTGCTGGCTTTCCTGACAGGAGCAAGCTGGAAGGATGGAGCCTGGAGAGGTGTGGTGAGCTGTGGTGCCTGCTCTGGCTCGGGGCAGAGGGTGTGTGGGGCTCTGGGATGGGAAGCTCTGGGGAAGAATCAAGCTGGGGGGATGAACGTGCCCAGATGGAGCCATGAGCAGAATCACAGAATGCTTCAGGTTGGCAGGGACCTTTAAAGCTCATTTAATTCCCGCTCCACTGCTGTGGGCAGGGACACCTTCTGCTAATCCTTGAGTCCAGAGGCAGGAGAAGGCATGCTGCTCCAGGCTGCCTCATTGCCAGCAGCTGGGAGCTGTGCTTCCCAAGCCCTCCTTTAGCTGGGACAGGAGAAGAAAGGGAAGGCTGAGAGCTCAGAGGCTGTGAGGGGGAATGATGCTGGTCTGGCATCAGACATAGCTGCCCAGGTCTCTGCTCCTTCCTCTCCCAGGCACGGAGAGCTTGGAAGCAGGGGAGGGTTTGGAAACAGTGGAGGGTTGGAAGCAGTGGAGGGTTTGGAAACAGTGGAGGGTTGGGAAGCAGTGGAGGGTTTGGAAGCAGCTCATCCTGGTGGAGCTCCCCTGAAGAGCTCTCCTGCAACCTGGCCAGGGGGACAGCAGGAGGGAGCTTTCAGCTGGCAAGTTTTTTTTTTGGCTGGAAGCAGCTCCATAAACATGGCCTTGCTTCTGAGGTCACCAACACCCAGCCCAGCTTGCAGGGAGCTCCCTCCACCAGGGAGAGGAGGGGGCAGCTCAGCCCAGCATCCCCTCCTGTCCCTGGGCTGGTGTTTGGCTCAGGGAAGGTGCTGAGCCTGTGACATCTCAGGGTCCTGCCTGGCTGCCAAGCTGCAGAGCAGAGAGCACAGTGCTCCTCCACACCTGCCTTTGGGCACTGCTGCTTGGCCAGCAGCTGCCAGGGGCCTCCCAGAGCTGTGCTCCAGTTGCTGATGGATTTGCTAGACCTGGGGAATGGGGAAGGGGGCTAAGACGACCCAGCAGGAGGCAGGAATTAAGGGGCGGGAGATCTCCTTAAGCTCCTCGCACTCCACAGATCTGCACAGCAAAGTCCTCCTGAAAAGCTCTGATAACCAAAATCATTAAAGCCCAAACAAACCAAGAGTAACTTGTTTTGAACACAACAATGCATTTGATTTGCCTTGAAGTGTCTGGAGAAAAATGGTTCTCCAGGGAAGTGTGGAAAGTAATCCTAGCCCCGTGATCCCTCCTCTCTGCTTTATTTGCCCCGGTCTGGCTTGGCTGCACAGGCTGGGATCAGCGGCTGTGGGCTCCATCAGCTGGCTGCCAAGCAGCAGAGGGCTGGGGGCATGCTGCTGACCCCTTCCTGCTCTCCTGCTGGAGCCCTGGGTGCTGAGAATTTCAGAGTTTCTCTGCTGACAGGCACTGACCCCCAGGAGAACACTGCGCGTGATCTGAGGCCATGGAGAAGCTTCCAGAATGGAATGACAGAACTGGGATTGTGGCTGTGGGGTTTGAACAGAAGTGTGGGATATCACACAGTTTTAGACTATAGTAATACACATAAAGGAAGCTGGAGGTTTTAGGGCAGGGGCTGGTCCTTCTTCTTCACCTTCTTCTCCATGGGTTCGGGTGGTTTTGTGGAATTGGACACGGAGGCATGGAGGGGCTTGCAGGGAATTAATTGCCCACTTTCCCTCCTTCAAGCCCCACACAAGCATCTCCCAGCAGGCATTAGCCCCTGCTGCTGCTCCTGATCCTCTCCTGCTGGCTCTTCCTGGCTCCAGCCAGGTCAGGCATGGGGCAGATAGATGAGCCATGCTTTGGAGACCACATCAGCACCTCTCTGGGATGGTTTGTGTAGCTATTTGTCCCAAATCCTTGCAAAGTTCATGATTTCCTTCTCTGTGGGTTATCCTCCTCCCAAACCCCTGTGAGGTTATGTGCTCTGCCTTGCCTTGGCGTCCTCCTTGCCCTGAAACACCTCTGGCCTGGGTTGGGGCTGGGTTTCTCCTGATGACAGCCACCCTCAGGAAGTCTGAAATGGATGTGGAGACTTCCCAGAGCTTTAAATACACACAAACACACACACAGAATACTTTTGGGCAAGCTGCTGGTGGGCTTTCCACAGTTATCTTTTGGAAACCCTCAGAAACAGTGTGAGCATCTCCAGCAGACCTCAGGTTATAAACTGGGGTGCCCAATTCAACCAGCAGGCATCGATTTTGGCACAGGAATGAGCCTCTGTATCTTGTGATATGTGGCAAGGCAGGTAAAATAGGCACCGTGTTCCCTTGGGGCTTGATAACCTGGATCTCCAAGGCAGTCTTGTGTGTATATATATATATATATATATACACACACAAACACACATATGGGTTCACATTCCTGAGCAGTCCCTTTCTCCTACCCTCCATGGGTTGTCCCTCCCTGAACATCATCCCCATTCACCTGCATTCTCATCCTCCCCCTCCCTGCCACTGCACTTCCTCGGGAGAAGCCTTGTTAGTAGGAGCCTAATGAAGTAAATGTGCTAATTAACCTTCCATTACTCTCCTCATTAAATCAACCTTTAATTTGGTTGGCAAAGTTCCTCTCCTTTACCACCCAGCTGTCAGTTTTCTTCTGCTGTCTCCATCTCTCTTTGGCCTCCTGTTGGGGATGGGAAAATCAATCCCGGCCTGATTTTCTTCCCCCTTCTTTCCAGCCAGCTGTAAACGCCAGTCAACAAGAAAGCAATAATGTACTTTTCCCACCCTGGCAAGGAGAGTTGCAGACATCAATAAACAGCTATTTAGGATGCAAATCACTTTCCCCATCAGCCATCAGCCTGTGAGTTTGGGTGCCATGGTCTGTGGGCTCCAGCATCCCCCCACGGCGTTCCCACGTACCACAACGCTGCTTTGCAGCCATCCCAGAGCCACTGTGGGATGCATCCCTCTGGGTTTGTCCCACCCCGAGGCCTGATGTGGGTGGAAGGAGGCTTGGAGAGCCTTTGGGGTTCTTCTGGTTCCCTTCAGGAGTCACCCTGCCCTGCATCCCTCCATCCATCCATCCCTGTGGCCAAGGCCATATAAAGGAAGGTGGAGGTTTTGGGGCAGAGGCTGCTCCTTCTTCTTCACCTTCTTCTCCGTGGGTTTGGGTGGTTCTGTGGAATTGGACAGAAAAGTCCAATTTCTGCCATCCCTGTGGCCGAGGGCACTCTCTCTGTTCCCCAACACCTGCAGAATTGCTGCTGTCTGTTGCTTCTTGGTGATCTCCAAAGCTTCTCTTTCCCCTTCTTCTTGAAGAATAAATAAATGCAGGGGGGCAGAACCAGCTGGGGATCCAAGGCAGCAGTGGAGGCTGCAGCTCTGAGGTGCTGGTGGGTGAGGGGCTCACCCTGAGCTCTGCTTCTCTCTCACACAGCTATGGTGACTTGTGGACCAGCCTCAAGTCAAAAACCTACACTGCTCCTAATTTTGGGAAGGTTGCATGGAATCAGGACACAGCCATTGAAGCGAGGTGGGGAAACACCTTGGAAATCAGTGGATGGACAAAAAGGCACCCAGGGATCTTCCATGGGGAATCAGCATGGGATAACCCATCCCCTGCACCCAGGCATCTTCCATGGGGAATCAGTGTGGGATAACCCATCCCCTGCACCCAGGCATCTTCCATGGGGAATCAGTGTGGGATAACCCATCCCCTGCACCCAGGCATCTCCCATGGGGAATCAGTGTGGGATAACCCATCCCCTGCACCCAGGCATCTCCCATGGGGAATCAGTGTGGGATAACCCATCCCCTGCACCCAGGGATCTCCCATGGGGAATCAGCGTGGGATAACCCATCGCCTGCCCCTTTGGTGGCACCTCCCAGCGTCAGGACCAGAGGTGGTGCCACCACGAGGGCAGCACAGGGCTTCTCCACCTTTTTCAGCGGACTGACCCTCCACATCTTGCTCAGGGGGTTGAGTTTGTGTCCTGCTCTGCAGGGAGTCACCTGCCCCACCGACCTTAGGAGCACCTTGCACCTCTTCCACCTTCTCACATGGAAGTACAGGGTGGGGAAACACTGGGGGGACTCCCAGCCCTTTCCTTCTGCTTTATGTGGAGGGAAAATGTCCTTGCTGCAGAGGAGGAATGGACAGGGTGGGGATAACTGGGGACTGCCAGCCAAATGTCCAGGGCAAGCTGGGTGGTGCAGAGGCTCAGAGGTGTGGAGAGGATCTAAGAAAGCAGGAGGGCATCCAGAGGGCACTGGTGGGAATATGAAAGCATGGCTCAGCAGCAGCTTGTGGGGTTGGAGGACTCTCAGCTGGACGTTTCTGATGCCCTCCAAGCCTGGGCTTTGTCCTTTCTTCCAGCCCTTCTCCCCACCTGTGGCCCACACAGCTCTCCCTCCCTGTCAGCATCTTAATTGATCTTGTTGTTCTCAATCCCCCCTCCCCAGTGCTCCATCTCCAGCTGTGCTTAAACAGAACAAAATCTCTTCCAATTTCCCTGCCGCTTAAAAGAAAATTGAATCCTTTATCTGCAAGAGGAGAGGAAAACTGCAAACACAAGAAACAGTAAAGAGTTAAATAATCAAAGCAGATGATTCCAAATTGCCTGGAAAGTTAAACATGAATGGCTTGGCTTCTTCCTGCGTGCTCCTTGGGTTTTTACAAGTATAAAAATATGCTTGCACTCCTTGTTCCCATTAAATATTCTTATCAAGCCAGCTCTGTAAATAAAGGGAAGGGGAGGAGGGAGTTACCAGGAATGATTGACAGATCTGAAGTCCTCGTCTTTCTGTCAGGGCCCAGTGCTCTTTGGCTGTGTTTATCTCTTTAATCTAAATATCAATCCGTGAGACCGAAATGGGGTGGAATAGGAATCATGACAGCCCAAGAGCTGAGGAGAAAGAGAGAGAGACGCTTATTGTAGCTTGTGCAGCCTCTCCCTGTCCTGATGGAGCTGTCAGGAAAAATGCACAGCTAGAGCAGAGGTGGGAAAACAAAACAAAATCACAGCCTGGCCCCTTCCCCCTGCCCAGCTGAAAAAAAAAAAGGAAAAACCCAACAATTCAGCCCATGAGAGGGGAAAGAAAATCAGGAGAAAAATTCAGCCCTGCTCCTGTCCAAATTGCACAAGCAGGCAGCAGGATTCCCCCCCATGCCTCCCACTAGGAGATGGGGCTGGGTGGTTTTCCTCTGCTGCTGGCTTTGCCTGGTGATTTGGGATGTGGCTGAGAGTTTGAGGGAGAAGCTTTCCCAAGGTGATGCTCTCTGCCACGTGAACACCCTGGCCTCACACCTCCTTCTCAGCAGTCCCTCTGGGGCCATTGCCTTGATACATCCTCTCCCAGACTCCTCGTGCTTCTACACCCACAAAGTTCCTATGGAGCCAACACTCCTGGGATTTTAATCTGATTTCAAAGCTGCCCTCAGTCACTCCCAAAGCATCCAGGGCAGTGTTTCATCCAACAAAAGGCTCCCATGGGCATCAGCACCCAGGGGCTGCTGTTGGCTGAGTGACACTGTGACACAGGCAGTGTCACCCCTGGACAGATGACCTTGAGGTGCCCCTGGTGCTGCTGCCACGCTGAGGTTGGTGTGTGAAGAGGAGGGTAATTGGCCTGACCTGGGTGTTTGGGAACCACTGGATATGCAAACCACTTGGGTTTCGCAGTTCCCTTTCTCCAGGCTGGGATGCAACATGTTCATGTCCCATCTCATGGCAAGGACCTGTTCAGCCCATCCCTCCTCCTTTGCTTTTATCCCCCCTGTGCCTGCTGGGCCTCTCACCTGGGCAAGGTGCAGTTGCAGATGGTGGGCGGCGCAATCGGCTTCCCAGAGCTCTCGCAAACACTTTAGTGATCATTGAGAATTTATATTTCTTCCACTAGGCTTTGACCTTAATTTCTTCCATTTTGCTGGGCTGTAAAATTCATTAGAGACCCAACAGCGAGGTGATTGAGATGTCAGGCCAGGCAGTTGTGGGGTTATTTAATCGCTGAGATGTGCCACTTGCCATTTAGGTGGACAACAGCGGAATATGAAATCAATGCGGTTCATTAGCAGAGGACTTGCACCCAGCTCCAGTAAAAACATTTAAATGGTCTTGGGTGTCACCAGTGCAAAGCCATGCTGGAAGAGCCTGTTTATCTCACTTTTGGGCCATCTTCTGTCGCCTGGTGTTTTAAAGCCCAGTCTCCAGCCATTCCAGCAGCCCGGCTGCAGTAAATCACTGCCCGCTAAATCACGGCTGCCCAGGCAAGTGTTAACCTCGCCTGTGTGGAGCTGATGTTGCAGGGGCTGCTGTTATAAAACACAATCAGGAAGGCTCTTGTTTTCCCTGGTGGCTGGCAGAAGAGGTGGGGGAAAGCTCTGCCATTCCCAGGGGGGTTGATTGACTATTTTTCCCCCCTATGCGGGTTCAGCGCAGCCCTCCAGGGTCATTAGCGCCGATTGAGCTGCTGGCCCTGGGCAGGCCTTGGAGCTGCTGGGGAAGCAGTGGCAGCCTGGCATTGCCTTGATTCCCCACTCCCTCCTTCCCAGCTAATCACTGGAGCCACTGGGCTCCAGAGCCAGCCAGCCACCAGCTCTGATTGCCACCTCCCACCGGGCAGTCCCTCCATAAAAGCCTGGGAGAGAGCGCGGCCAGGCCAGGCAATGCTGACAAAAGAGCTGTTTTCCCACTGAAGTCATTCCATAATGACTTTAAGTAGGTTTTCCATTGGTTTTCCATTCAGCTCTCGCAGCCCGGTGATTGCATCTCACGAAAGCCCTCGGCCCTGCGCATTTGTCTCCTCCGAATCACAAATCAAATCCCAATCCCAGTGGCTACCAGCAGGTAGCTGTTATTCCCCTGGGAACTGAGGTTGCCTTGAGGAAGGGATGTTTGGATGGCTGCCTGCTTTATACATGCAGGTTTTGGTGGCTCCAAAAATCAGTCGGATGCCAGGGCATGGCTTCCCACCCTGGAATTCCTGTACCACAGTCTGAGCAGCCTGTGGCTGCCCAGTCAGCCCCACACAGCAACTACATCTTTCCTAGAAAACAAATCAAAAAAAAAAAAACAAACTAGGAAGCAGATGGGAATCCTCCTTCTGTTTGCTTTCCCAAGCCACAGGCATCTTGCTGGAGCGGGCTCTGCCCGGTCACTCCAGCAGCCTGACAGCTTTTTGACGTCCTGTAATTGCTTTCCTGCCACAACTCTTTTAAGCAGAGAGCTCCTGGCCAAAGCAATTTGTTCCCCATCAATTTTTATTTCCTGCTTTGTGCACGTGAGGCAGGGAAAACAAAGAGGGTGAAGGAGAACAAACAGAGCTGGGACCTGGGAGAGGTGGGAAGGGTTTGGCTCTTCAGCCACGGCAGCCCTGATCGTCATTCCAACGCGCTCCTGCGACCAACTTCCAGCTGCTCATCCCTGTCTGAGAGTTTTGGGATGAGGACTGCCATCCCAGGGGCTCGGTGGGGGATCTGAGCCACCTCGAAGGCTCTTCTTGGTTCTCTGAGCCCGTGCTGACTCCTCCTGCTGCCAGCGGAGTTAATCTCCGGCAGTTTAAGGAGTCGTCGAGTGGGTCTGGCGGATGATGAATGTCTAAACCATTACCGGGTGAAGCTCCGTGGAGCTGCTTAAAACTGAATTCTACCCATGTAAATTTCTGCTCCATCAATCCTGATGACATGTCAAACATTGCTATTGTTTCCTGAACAAATTGGACGACATGCCCTTTCCTGCAGATTTGCCCACAAGAGCAGAACCTCCTCGCTTTTGTCTCCTGCTCCGCTGGGTGGGGAAGGGTGGATGTGATGGCCCTCGCTGGGACAAAAGGAGACATCCCAAATATTTGTGCTTGGGGGATGCAGACGGACAGAGAGCCATGCCATGGGTATTTTTTGTGTGATTTGTGTGCCGGGTGCCCGCACCGTGCTGCAGCTCAGTAAATTAATCCTTTGGGTTATCCAGGCTTCCTCTTCTTGCCACTCTCCCAGAGTTTAGCTGCACAAATGTGGGTTTTTTTAGAAATGGTCTGTGCTGGTGACAGCTCATAAAAGTACAGATGTGGACCTGCGTTTTCCTCCTGCCCTTTTGCAGGCTCCAGTGGGCAAATCCCGCTTTAATATTCCAGGCAGGAGAGGAGAGCCATAAAAGCCATTTGATTGCTTCTCCAGGTGGAACCCCGAGAAACTTCCAGCCAGATGCCTTCCCTCCCCGGGCTGTGGGGATGGATGCTTGCATGCTGGGGGGGAAAACGAGTCAGTGATTGGGAAAAGCCACGGGAAAACAGCTGGCACCCTGGGATTGCTGACAGCTCGGTGGGATTTGGGGTGTTCTGCAGGCGTGTGCTCCCTCAAAGGGAGTGTGTGTTTCCTCCCCGGGGGCTTGAGCAGCTGAGCATCCTTTTTTACCCTTAGAGGGGAAAAAAGCTTGGTAATGCAGAAACAGGTGAAGATCCCAAATTAAATATGCTGAGCGTGCGTGGTTTGGCTTTTTTTTTTAGCATGTTCCCTGTCACGCTCAACTAACCTGCTCCATTGCCCAGCATTATTTCCACGATGTTCAGTTGCCAGGAAAGCCATCCAGCCAGCCTCAGCTTCCACCTCCCCGGTGTAAATCAGGGACATCAATTAGCCTGGCTGGTGAGGTGGTGCATGGGGCAGAGTCAGGCTGCCCATCCTCCTGGCTCCTCAGCAGAGGGGCTTTTTGCCTCACTGGCACTTTTGATGTCATCACAGCTTGTGGTCCAGCCACCCTCCTGGCTCCCCTCTCCCCAGGGCTCCCATTCCCTCCTCACTAACCTTCTTTTAACCTTCCTCCTTCCCTACCTTTTCTTTATTTTTTTTTTCCCCTCGTCAGAAGAAAATTACACTTTCCCAGTGTTGTCTGTCACTGCAATAAGCACTTAGGAGTGCAATTGTACGGGGCCAAATGAAGGGAATTCGTTTTGCCCGTGCTTTCTGGTACTGTCAGACCCCCTGTAAATCATTATCTCATCACCAGCCCATCCAGGGGCATGGAAAATGCTTTTCTGGGCTCTGCTCTCACACCAGCCACTTAGGGATGAATGGAACTAAGGGATTCACAGCAATTGTGGGCACAGAAGTAACGGATAGGAAAAAAATCCTGGCTGGAGGTTGAGGGTGCTTGAAGCACCCAAGGATTTTGGGGAGAGAGGACCCAAAAAAGGGGGCTGGTGGCAGGTGTTAGGATGGGGGATTCACCCCAGAATGAGTTGGCTGAAGGATGCTGGTGTGGGCAGATGGAGGGGTGACCCCCAGGTGTTTCCATGTGGAAGAGTTGCCACTGTCTGCCTGGGATGGAGCACCTCCATGGATGTCCTCTGGGAGGGAAGGTGGACCCCAGAGGAGCTTGACCCCCAGGAGTGGGTGCTGCTCGCTCTCTGAGCATCTCTCCAGGCAGATTTCCACAGATTTGTTCCATTTCACCCCACGCAATTCCAACACCCACGGAAAGGAAATCGCATGGCAGCAGTGGAGAGGGGAATCAGCAAAACCAGTAGGTCTGGATCCTCCAGAGCACCCTTCAGCAGGAGTTCACTTCTCAGCCTGGGAAAGTGTTTGGGGAGGAAAACTTAAATAATCCTGCCTGGCTTTCCTGCCTTTTGCTCTCTGCCAGCCCGTGGTGTGGCAGGGGAGCAGCAGGTGGGGGTAAAGCTGTGCTCAAGCTCCTACTCTGCTGTCAAGGGTAAGCAAGGCCATTGATAAATCAAGAAGGTTTCAGGAACAGGCTGTATTCCATGCCACTCCTAAAATACAGCCTTTTCCTGGTATCTGGACATAAAATGTGTCTTTGACCCTGCTTCCTCGCAGACCTGTTGGTCTCCAAGTAATCCAGACGGGACTCAATTTAGAAAATATACTGGGGGAGAAAAAGGATATTTTGGGGATTGCATTCCGCTTTCCTCACCTAAAAATAAAATTTTCTGCTCCTTTTTCCCGCTGCCACTCATGCATATTTTATATATTCATTAGAGCAAAGACTTTGAAACACAAATAAATCTTGTTTTGCTCATCCAGAGCTGACACAGTGAGTTGTGAACACCTTCCCCAGAAGGTGCTGGTCATTTAGCCGTGACCAGCCTGCTCCAGCTCCAGCAGCTGCCGTGGGGTGGGTGCATCCCACAGCATCCCAAGCCACTCCATCTGTGGGAATGCAGCAGATTGTACCCCCAGAAGGTCTGTCCTTGTGGAAAGCAAGACCAAAATCACTATTCCTTGCTTTTGCAGGCCTGTATTTTTACCTGGGGGGCCATTCTAAAGTGCAATAGGTTTTTATTCCTCTACTCTTGTAATGGTTTGACACTGGCAGTCACAAAAGCCACTCACTTACCTTCCCCTGCCACAGCTGGGCAGAGAAGAGAAAAATAAAATCAACAAAGGGTTCATGAGTTAAGGACTGGGAGAAAACACTCCGAGGGCAGGTACAAAGTCAGTTTATTATTAAGAAAATCACAGGAGGATAATGAGAGGTAAAATAAGCCCTTAAAAAACACCTTTTCTTCCCTCCTTCCCACTGACAGTGCAGGAACAGGGTGGGGGGGTTGGGTCAGTTCATCACTGGAGGTTTTCTTCTTCTTGGCTCAGGGAGAGGAGTGCTCTGGAATGCACAGGGAAGGATGTGAGCTGTGGCTGCAAAGTCCCAGCAGGAACAGGAAAGGTGGCCCTCAGGAATTATCCATGGGGACCTTTATTTCAGGTGTGCTTCCCAGGTCAGCTTGGCGTGTCAGGAAAAGTAAGAAGGCGTAATGTTTCCCACTGCCAAAGGTTTTGGGAGAGGTGCTGAGGAATGCTGATGGAGGGCTGTTAGCTAGAGCAGGCTGGGAGTCAGGGTTGAGCAGGGGACTGCAAACAGCCCCTGCCCTGCGGCTCTGGAGGGGCAAATGGCAGCACACCAGGTCTGCAGAGGTGTGTCCAATGCCACATTTCCATAAACACTTCATTTATTGATTAAACTTTCTGTTTTCCAGGCAACCGACAACGACGTGGGCACATTTGGGAAAGTCAGTTATTTCTTCAGCGATGACCCTGACCGGTGAGTGGGGCTGACTAGCAGGAGTTTGACCCCCCAAAATCCTCTTCTAACCCCACTGGGCAGTCACAGGGCAATTAAAGGCACTGGTTATGTCCTACCTGTGAGATGCCCCATGACCCCCAGTCTGTGCTGTCTCCCAGGGGTGTGAGCTGAGCACATGGCTGATGCTCAGCATGTTCGATTGCTTTGCCAAGGTGGGACCTGCAGGCACCACCAGCGCTGCTGGAGACCAGTCAATGGTTTCACAGCAAATTGTCACACCTGTGGTGGAAAGTTGGGGAGCATGCATGGGCTGCCCAGCAGAACAGATCTGGGGGGCTCTGCACCCATTTTCTCTGCCTGTGGAGC
Organism: Fringilla coelebs; assembly: GCF_963513975.1. NCBI lineage: Eukaryota > Metazoa > Chordata > Aves > Passeriformes > Fringillidae > Fringilla > Fringilla coelebs. Next base: position 2,800,356 of record NC_140066.1, on the reverse strand, counting down.
AGCACTGAGGGTTGCTCACTGCTCAGCTGTGCGCAGCTCTTGGAGGTGCTCCGGCCCCTAACATCCCGCAGGAAAAAGCCATGAACTTCACGCTGTCAGGCTGGCTGCCTCCTCATCTCCAGTGTGTGGCCACTGAGGCTTTTTCCCCTTCCTTTGCTGTCCCCTCAGCTTCTCCCTGGACAAGGACACGGGTGTGATCATCCTGACAGCTCGGCTGGACTTCGAGACCACGCAGCGCTACACCCTGACCGTCATCGCCCGCGACGGCGGCGGGGAGGAGACCACGGGGCGCGTCAGGATCAACGTCCTGGACGTCAATGACAACGTCCCCACCTTCCAGAAGGAGGCCTACCTGGGGGCCCTGCGGGAGAACGAGCCCTCCGTCACCCAGGTGGTCCGGCTCCGGGTGAGGGACGGCCGTGGCTCCTCCGCTTGGGGCGGGCAGGAGGGAGACGGGAGTGGGTTGGAATCACAGGATGGTTTGGGTTGCAAGGCAGCTTGGAGCTCAGACAGTTCCACCCCCCTGCCATGGGCAGGAACACCTTCCACTGGACCAGGTTGCTCCAAACCCCATTCAGCCTGGCCTTGAACACTTACAGGGATGGCGCAGCCACAGCTTCTGTGGGCAACCTGTGCCAGGGCCTCACCACCCTCACAGGGGGGAATTTTTACCTGATATCTAATCTAAACCTCCCTCTGTCAGTTTAAAATGATCAGTGCCTGTGACAGGTTTAACAGACGCCTTCCAAAGCAGGTCCCAACAACCAGTTTCCTTCTTGCATGAGAGAAGCAGCTGAGAGGAGGCTGGTTTACAGATCCCCTCAGGATCCCCACAGCTCCCTCCATCACTTTTCCATCTCCTTGGGCTCAGCCTGCACCTCCCATCCCCTCAGCTCTCCCTGGCACAGCTCCCATGCCCATGTCTTCCCTCTGCTCACATCCTAGGCATCTGATGAGGACTCCCCTCCAAACAACCAGATCTCCTACAGCATCGTGCACGCGTCTGCCTTCCGCGAGTACTTCGACATCCGGGTGTCAGAAGGGTACGGAGGTAGGTGCCGGTCCCTGGGGCACCCCCTGCCTGCCACATCCCGCTGCCCTGACCCCCCCACTGTGCATCCTTCCAGTGATCAGCGTGAACCACCCCCTGGACTACGAGCAGCTGGCCAACGGGGTCATCTACCTGACGGTGATGGCCAAGGACGCCGGCAACCCGCCGCTCAACAGCACCGTCCCCGTCACCATCGAGGTGTTTGTAAGTACAGCGCCGGGCGTTCCCCTCGTGCTCTCCCTGCAACTGCTCCGTAGCAGGGCTATCAAGCCATCAATTAACTCAACAAGACCGCCCCGCCCCGTGGAGGATGCGTGGGTTCCTGTGACACGGGGGTGAGGAGTGGTGTGGAAATCCCTCTGGAGGAGGGGAGACTGAAAGCACCGTAGCGTTCCCCGGGAAGATCAGATCAGTGCGTGGCTTTGAGGCGCATTGTGGTTTGAGGGTGTCTGCAGGGAGGTGTCAGCCACGGAGACAGTTTGGCTGATAACGTGTCAGTCTCGCAGCTGTGGGATCTCTGCCAGGCTGGCAGCAGCGTCACTCTGGGGAGGTGAAGGAGATAAAGCCAGCGATGCTGTAAGATGGGAATGAAGTCCCATGAGAATCTCTCCTTCAGATCCCTCACCGTGCTCGAGAGAGGGGGAACGAGGCAGTGCCCAGGGAGTTAGCGATGGTTAAATACATCCTTCCCACACTGGGCTTTCGACAGCATAAACAGCTCATTTTCAAGACCACACTTCAGTGGGTCATCTCCCCGGGTGGGGTCTGTACGCCGGCAGGGTTTAAGTAGCTGTCACTTTTCCTGCTCTCCACCAAAGGGGATTTCTCTCAGCTGGAAAAAGAAAAGAAATAAAAGCCAAAAACTAGGAAGAAAATGAGGGGGAAGCGTTTTGTGACGGCACTTGAGGAACAAGAGCTGCGAGAAGGCAGAACCAGAGCGAGTGGGGAGGGAGGCGATTTTTTTTTTTCCATCCTTTGGTTGTTGGTTTTTAATAAAGAAGTCAAACTCGCCTTGTAGATTTCCCATTAGGGGACAATACGCTTTTGTAGAGGAGCCGCCGAGTCAGAACTAATAGCGCGCGCGGCGCCAGGATCCCAGGAAATAGCACTGCTAATAAGTTTCTGCCTCACTCCCTGCCACTGATGCCCCGCTCAGGGCCACGAGCTGGCAGCTCACAGCGTGCCTGTGCCTGCAGGAGAGGGGTTGAGTGCCTGGCGTGAGCATCAGCCACTCTCAGCATCCTTGGAGATGGCCTGGAGGGATAGGACAAGGGGGATCAGCTTCAGACTGGAGGAGAGGAGAGGTTTAGGTTGGATATTGGGAGGAAATTCTTCCCTGTGAGAGTGGGGAGGCGCTGGCACAGAGGAGCTGTGGCTGCCCCTGGGTCCCTGGCAGTGCTCAAGGCCAGGTTGGGATGGGGCTGGGAGTGACCCGGGACAGTGGAAGGTGTCCCTGCCCGTGGCAGGGGGTGGGAACTGTCTCAGCTTTGGTGTCCCAACCCATTCTCAGATTCTATGGTGCAGTGGCTGTCTGAGAGTGAGGTAGTAGGGAGGAAGGCTCAGGAGAACATAGGAAGCTGGTTTGGGCTGCTCAGGTGGATACTGTCCTCTGTGGGAGTGGAAGAGTGCCGGGTTCTGTCTGGTGTCGCTGCAGGTGCCTTGGGGAGCTTTGCAGCTCCTGTGGCTGATGTGGGAAATGCCCTTCTCAGGCAGAAGGCAGGTGCAGGCCAGCTCAGGCCAGATGGAGAGCCAGCCAGAAGCAAACCCTGCCTCCTTGGGACTCGGCTTGGTGGGCCATGGCCTGGCTGAGCATGGCCTGACGATCTCAGGAACATTAATGACACCACACAGCATCTGCTCTGGCTCGTGTCCACCCAGCTGGAGCCCCAGCTCAGCCCCATCCAGCTGCCCAGACCTCCTGGATGAGCTCCACGGACCCCTGGAAGGAGGAGGAGGAGGGATGGGGAGGACATCACCAGGACAGGCAGCAAGTTCCTCTTTACCCTCAGAGGAGGCACCAGCTGAGTGACTCAAAGGCTGATTAAAGACCACCTGCTTATAGAAACTAAAGCAGGGGCCGGCAATTTAATTGCAGCACGATGGGCATCGTTGGCACGTGAAGCTGCTTCAAATCTCAGGTTGGGTGGCAGCAGGAGCAGCTGAGCCTGCAGGTCCATCCATGGTCTCCAGGTAGAAAGCATCTCCAGGGCAGCCCCAGGGAAATTGAGAGGTCCATAATGGTGTTTAAATGTCCTGGCAGCTCCTTCCTCCCCTCCATAGGCAGTTGGGTTTGGTTCATTTCAGGCAGATTCTTAACCATGTTTAACCAGCATTTTAAGCCCCCCTGAGGGAGCTCTAAACCAGTCCAAAATCTGTTTTGAGGTATGTTGCAAGCAACTTCTCCTGCCTGGTTTCTCCAGGATGGCTGTAGTCCCTGGCAAGCACAGACTCGGAGGGAGCACATCGGGATGCACACCAGCTTCCCCCCCAAAAAATGCTATGGCTGCCCTCTGTGCAAGCACCCACAACATTCCTCCTCTGGAAGGAAGGCATCCAAAGCTCAGCAGCTCCCCTGGCCAGTCCAGTTTGCCTCATGACCTTGTGGCCGGGACGACCTGGAACACTGAGCCAGCCCTGTGCTGCTCAGGGATGTGCACGATGCTTCATGTGGTGCTTCGTGTGGTGCCTGAGGCTTCCCAGGCTTGTGGAAGAGTCAGGAGCAGCTCAGAAGATGCTCCTCTCTCAGTGGTGGTGGTTCCTCAGCCCTGTGCTGGCTGATGAGGTGATGGGGTGGTCAGTACCATCCCCACTGCAGGGTCAGCAGAGTCACTCACCTCAGCAATCATCTCACCTCAGCCTCCACAGTGAAACCCTGTGCTCTGCCCCCCATCCCCTCCTGGCATCCTAAACTGGTCACACCTTGAGATGCAGCCACCCAGGAGCATCCCCATGCCAGACTCTGGCAGCTGCTTGACCATTTTGCCTTTTTCCCAACCAGCCTCTCAACCTTCTCTTTGCTTCAGGATGAAAACGACAATCCCCCCACGTTCAGCAAGCCCTCCTACGTGATAACTGTCATGGAGGACATTATGGCAGGTACAGGGCACACCCCTGCTGCTTCTCTGGGCTCCCAGGAATGGGGTGGGGGATCCCTTTCGGGGAGGTAAAGTCTCATAGCTGTGGGGTCTGGGGGTTTGGCCGCTTTGTGCATGTGCAGGAGAAGGGACCCCTTGTCCGGGTGACCTGCAGGAGCAGGGTGGGGGCAGTTCTGGCTCATGCCAGTCCTCCTTTCTGCCTCCCCCAAGGAGCTACAGTGCTGTTTCTGAATGCCACGGACCTGGACCGGTCCAGGGAGTACGGGCAGGAGTCAATCATCTACTCCCTGGAGGGCTCCTCACATTTTCGGATCAACGCTCGCTCAGGTGAGCCTGTGGTTCTGCCCTTTCCCTTCCAGTTCCCTCTTTCATCCCCTCCCTTCCCTCCTCTCCCCCAGTCAGCCTGCTCAGGAGTCCCACAGTTTGAGGGATTCACCAGATTTCAGGCACCACCACTTGCTCAGGAACATTCAGGAACACATAATCTTGAGAATGATTATATACAGGTGCTTTTATTGAAGAGCTCTGGGTGTCAGGGGTACAAACCCAAATCTGACTCTGACCATACAGTCGAGATGAACATGTTTTTATATTCTATCATTTTATATAACTTTCATGTTAATTATTAAACTTTTATTGTTCTATTGTATACATAGATTTCAGCTAAGCAAAGCCCCCCTTAAATTTCCAGCATGGTTTCTCATGATTCTTCTTATGGTTATATAATAATTATATTTAATTACTAAACAATCATCGCATCTAACAATTATATCATTTATCACACTGCTTACACAGGTGCAGTTGATCTGGGAAAACACAGAGCCTAACATTTTTAGATTCTATCTTTAACATTTTCCAGGGCTCCCCTATCACAGTCAGCCTGAGAGCTTCCGCAGAGGCATCCGTGGAAACTCAGCTCCTCAGCCTAGGAAGGGCTTGGCTGTGAAGCCTCCTGCTACTTCAGGAGCTGCCAAGTTCCATCTGTTTGGATCCAAAAACAGGGCCCATTCGTGGACTGTCCTGACCTTGGTTTTAACTGTTTCTTGTCAGGAGAAATCACCACAACATCTTTGCTGGACCGGGAGGCCAAATCCGAGTACATCCTCATTGTCCGGGCAGTGGATGGAGGCGTGGGGCACCACCAGAAGACAGGCATTGCTATGGTGAGTGGGGGAAGAATTCCCACCTCCTTGAGCCACTGGTGCCCACCTGGGGCTGTGGAGAGCTGCAGTGGTTTATTTTTGCTGTCTGAAGAGCACACAATGGTTCCTGCCCTCTGCACCACCCAAAATGACTGTCCAAGTGGTGCAGACCTTGAAATCAGCTTGCTTTCCTGGAAAACCACTCACACAGGAGGCACTTGACTTCCCAGAGCCTGTGGATGTGGTAATGAGTCCAATTTCACCTGCAGAACGCTCCCTTTGTTCGGCTCCCTTTGTTCCTCTCTGAGAAGGGGCTTGCTCGGAGAGCCTGCAGGTACACGTGATTATTCCTCAGTCTGTTCTCATGGGTCAAGGGTTTCCAGCCACTCTGGAATGCCTGTGCTGCTGGGAAGGTTCTGGTGGAGCTGCCTTGTGCTTTGCCTTGCCCCTCTCAGGCCTCAGGGAACCCCATTGTGGGCAAAGCCAACAAGAAATGCCAGGAGATCAAAAGCCAAGGATCCATCCTTGATGGCCTTGATGATCTTAAAGGTCTTTTCCAACCTTAGCTATTCCATGGTTCTCTCTCTCACTGCTCATGGCATCGCATTTCTTTGGATGCTCCTGCCCCTGGGATGCTCGGTTGGGTTGCAGGAGAAATGCCCCACACAACGCAGGGCGAGGCAGAAAAATTTGTGGTTGTGCTGAGGAACAGCCCTAAAAGAATTGTCCATCAGGAGGTCTGTGGTAGCAGGCTGGAAGCTCCCCTGTGGAACCTTCCAGAGACATGTGATGGCCTTGGCTGGGCACCAGCACGGACTGTGGAGGGCTGAGATCTCCTCTGGGGCTCCAGATGGGATTGTGTTCTCCTAATAGCCCTGTTGAAAGGCAAAACAAGGGGGGAAAAGGTGATCCCTAAAAAGTTAAAGAATATTAAAACTCAGTGAGACTAGGGCAGAAGAGTAAGTTTGTCTGCTGGGGTATACACCTGGCACTCAAAATAATAATTTCTGATCAGGAATAAAGGTCCATTCAGGATCCTTGCAATATCCCCAGGTGATGTAAAGCACATGAGCTGCTCAGAGTAGGAGTGGCTCAGCAACCTTCCCCGTGGTGCCTTGGCTTGTCCCTGGAGGCTGTGGTGTCCAGAGTGGCCTCTTCTACCACGGGGTGGCACCAGCAGCTCAGCCTGGTGTGACAGTGGGACACGGAGGATCCCAGGAAAAGCTCCACCAGGACCTGCCGGGGGCTGCCCTGGAGCTGCAGCCCTTTCCCTCAGACACCTGGGGAGAAATGGGTGCTGTGGGGAGGGGACAGGCTCCCGGGCAGCGAGATGCATCCCACAGGCTGGCTGCTGTCACTGGGATGCCGTTTGACACAAGGAAAACGAAGGCAGGCAGCACTTCAGGGCAGCATCCTCGCCCCTGCTCTTGTCTTTGTACCGTACCCCCGCCTGATTTCCCATTTATTCTTGGGTTTTTTCCGTTGCTTTTTACCAGCCACTGGCATTTTTCCTTCCTTTCCTGCCACTGCATCCTCTCCCCCACTGATTTTCATCCCCTTTCCAGGGAAGGAGCTGTTTGAAGACACACCTTGTGCCCTGTGGTTGTTCTTAACCAACACAAACAAATCCCAGTTCAGCTATGCCCGAGGAGCCTTGGCTGCAAAGTTGCAGGATGTTGATTTTTCTGCAGGTTTTCCCTCCAGAGGGTGAACACAGCATCACAAAACCATAGAATAACTGAGGTTGAAAAAGGTCTCTAAGAGGATCGGGTCCAGTGCTGCACCAATGTCCCCAAGTGTTAAATCCCCTGAGGGATGGTGACTCTGCCACAGCCCGAAACACATGTTGGGGACATCCAGGGGACATGCCAGGCCTCAGGAACCCGTGCCTCCTGCAGCAGCTCTGCTTCCCTGCTCTCCCACAGGTGAACATCACGCTGCTGGACATCAATGACAACTACCCCACCTGGAAGGACGAGCCATACTTCATCAACCTGGTGGAAATGACCCCCCCCAACTCGGATGTCACCACGGTAGGTGTGGGGCAGGCTGGAGCAGGGGGTCACCTCCAAACGGGTGTCACCTGTGTCACCTTCAGTCCAGTGCCATCCTGCAGAATTCCATTTAAATCTGAGCCTCCCTGCTGCTGGCCATCCCCTGTGTTTCCTTCTCTTTCCCTGGGATATTTTTTTTTTTTCCCCCTCTCCAAATTGTGTGGATTTTGGCCAAATCCTCCTTTTCTTAGCCTCGCCTGCGACCTCCTTCAAGGACCTCTCTGAGAGACTTTGATTTACAGCCTTTCAAGTCCCTCTGGTGAAATAAAAGAGGAGAAGAGGGGGAGGCTTCTATTCCATCACGCCGAGAGAAAAATGACGGGAACAAAATGGAAAATAAATGAGGGAAAAGTGAAGAGAATCCACAAAATCATATCAGGAGGAAGGCTGCAAAAAGGGAAAAAAAAAAAAAAAAACCAAAAAAAAGAAAAGGATTTTTTTTTTGAAGGGGGAGAAGGGTCTGGCAGTGCTGCCCGAGCCAGAGCACAGTGGTTTTCTCTCCTTCAGCCCTGCTGCTCAGCGCCAGCTTGAAGTCATCTTGCCTTTGACAACCCAATTAGTTGCTGGGAAAATAATTATTTTGTCACCGATCCGATGTAAATTCAGCTGCGGGACGAGCAGCGGGAGCTGGGGAAGTTATGAGGGCAGTGAAATTGGGGTGTTTTTTAATGTAAATGTCCCCTGTAATTAAAAAGGTCACAGGGAGAGCAATAAAGCACAGAAAATCTGGCGTGGTGGAGAACTCCACCAAGGAATTATTCCCAGCATTCCTGATGTGGCAGCACTAGTTCCTCAGCGTGCCTCTTTGTCCCATTTATTTTATTTTTCCAAATGGTCCTCGGTTTTTTTAGCTGGTTTTATTCCAAAGGAGGAAAAATCCAGTTTGATTGCTGCACGTTTGTGTCTTGTCACGCCATTACCTCCTGCGCTCACAGGCCAATTTTGGGGAGATTTAACACCACAGCAGAGGTCTCGAGGGTGCAAAATCCCTGCAAATGTCACGAAAACACAGAGCTGGATGGAGGAAGAGCTCCTTTGTGCTGCTGGAGCAGGGAGGCCAAGCTCGACAGCAGCAAATCCCCACAGGGGCTCCCCAGGGCAGTGAATTCCCGGCGCTCCCCTGTAATTCTGTGCTGCTCCCCCACGGCAGGTGGTGGCTGTGGACCCGGACCTGGGGGAGAATGGCACGGTGGTGTACAGCATCAGGCCCCCCAACAAGTTCTACAGCATCAACAGCACCACGGGCAAGATCCGCACCTCGGGCGTGCTGCTGGACCGCGAGAACCCCAACGCCCAGGAGGCCCAGCTCATGCGCAGGATCGTGGTGTCTGTCACTGACTGTAAGCCCCCATCCCACCCTGGTTGTTTTCACTGCACCTTCCCCAGCATGATTTTGCCTTTGTGGCAAAGTGCCTTCTGTTTTCTTGTCTCCTGTTTCGAGCGGGAGTGTTTCCGAGGTGAGGAAAAAATGGGAGCGGCTTTAAACCTGCTGCTAAAACAAGCTGGGAATGTGAGGGCAGTCATTCATGTAGCAGCCCTGAGAGCGAGCCTGAGAGGCAGGAAATCTCCCTCCCCCTCAGCCCTGCTCCACTGGCATCCCAGAAAATCAATTGAGCAGGTGAGGGAAACAGAGCTGATGGGTTTTTCTCCGGAAATATTGCCGTAGGGAAACTTTCCGTAGGAAAAAATATAGATATACAAAGATAATTCTTTCTTTTCAGGACAAAGGGGAATGGTTTTAAACCAAAAGAGGAGAGGTGGAGATTAGATGTTGGGAGGAAATTCTTTACTAAGAAGGTGGTGGAACAGGTTGCCCAGAGAAGCTGTGTCTGCTCTAACCCTGAAAGTGTCCCAGGAAAGATTGGAAGGGGCTTGGAGCAACCTGGGATAGTGGAAGGTGTCCCTGCCCGTGGCAGAGGGCTGGAATTCGATTATCTGTAAGGTCCCTTCCAACCCAAACCATTCTATAACTCTAATTGTCCATTGGTGGCAGATCACCCACGACAAATCAGGGCCATCCCCCCTTCCTGCCCTGCTGTCTGCAGAGCGGGTGAGGGCTCCTTTTTAGGGGAAAGGGGTGGAAGCAGCTCAAGCATTAACCTTGAGACCCCATTCCTGGCCTCTGCAGGTGGGAGGCCACCCCTGAGAGCCACCAGCAGTGCCACAGTTTTTGTCAACCTGCTGGACCTGAACGACAATGATCCCACCTTCCAAAACCTGCCCTCTGTTGCTGAGATCGCCGAGGGGCTCCCCGCGGGCTCCTCTGTCTTCCAGGTGAGCGTGTCCCCCTGCTGCCATTCCTCACACTGGGAGCTGCTCCCATGGCTTCTGCAAAGCGAGATAGCAATGCATCCTCTCCCTCCTCTGCATCTTCCCCATCCTCTCCATCTCCTTCTCTTTGCCATCTTCTAGCAGTGGAACAGGGGGGATGCAGAAGGGGTTGTGCGTCTTTAGTCCATGGGCTCCCTCCGGGTAGGGAGGATCCTCCAAGGCCATTTCATCCCTGCATCCCCAGGGCCAAAGGCACTCGGGATTTCTGTACCATGGCTTCCATGGCCAGGAGATGATGATCAGGGTGCTCTCCTGTAGGAATGTGCCCCCTGTGGATGGAGTGACAAAAGGAAATAAGCCCAGAAGTTTCTCTCCTCGATTAGGTAAAAAGACACCTCATAGGACCTGGGGGACTTCACCTCAAACTTAAGGATAGCCAGCTGGACAGGAGCCAAAAAGTCCCACCTAAGCAATTTACTAGAAAAAGAAGAGAACAAAGAAACTAATGGCTTTTGTGAGGTGTTTTACCAAGGGCAAGAAGGCCTCTTGCACCTAAATCGGTTTTTCTCTGTAAGGAGTTCGTTATTTTGCCTTTTATTAAAACCTTTTTGTTTCCAACACCGCCACGAAAGCCTGATTTGATTTTATTCCTTCTAAGGCAGCTGAGCCACCATAAGACCTCCAAGAGCTTATGAGACCTGGCTCAAACAAGCTCCTGTTTCCCTCTCCCCACCAGGTGGTGGCCATTGACCTGGACGAGGGCCCCAACGGGCAGGTGTCGTACCGCATGCAGGTGGGCATGCCCCGCATGGATTTCCTCATCAACAGCACCAGCGGGCTGGTCACCTCCACAGCCGTGCTGGACAGGGAGAGGATCCCCGAGTACCTCCTCAGGGTGGTGGCCAGCGACGCCGGCGCGCCCGCCAAGAGCTCCACCAGCACCCTCACTGTCAAAGGTGGGTGCAGCGAGACCCCGCAGCGGTGACAAACCTCCCTGGAGGAAATGCAGGTTCTGTAGGAGACTCAGAGCCCAGGTGTCTTGGTTTGGAGAGACAGGTGCCTGATAAAGGAGACAGGAGCCTCCCCTGAGATGGAGAATGCAAACCCTCCCCACCCCTCCCAATTGCAATGAATTTTAAATAAGGGGCTCTCAGGCAAAAATATGGGAGCAGGAAATAACAGTTCTTTAATAGGGAAGGGAAAAAAAATAAAAGGATAAAATACACCAGAACAACACTGTCAGAGTCAGAACTCAACCTGACACCCTGTGGGTCAGGGTGTTGGCAGCAGTCCAGTTGGAAAAGGGGCTGCAGTCCTCCTGCAGTGTCAGGGGTGGTTCTGTTGGAGCAGGGCATTCCTGTAGGAAAGGGGTGAATTCTTCCTCCGCAGATCATGGAAGTAGCAGCAGCTGCTGTTCCTCTGGGGAGTCCAGTGGAGATGAGCTGTGCTGGTGTGTCAGAATCTCCAGACTATATCTGGGTAGGAATGCTTGGCTCCTCCCTCTGGGCGGAGCATCTCACAATGGGATGTTATAGCTCTTATCAGCCGTGTGGTGACATTCAATAGCCCCTTATCAGATGTTCCCTGCTGAGGGACCTTGATCATGATCACTCAGGAAGAGAGATAAGGAGCATTGCCCACTTGACACCAGACAACTGCCACACAGATGGCAATAGAGCACATCTTGCCTTGCAATCTGGAACACCATGGTGGTGACAAACCTCACTGGAGGAAATGCAGGTTCAGTAGGAGACTCACTGAGGCCTGTGTGAAACACGCCAATCACTTGGGTTTGTTGGGGTTTTTTTTAATTCTAAAAGTTTAATGATAATATAAAATGGTTATAAAAATAGCAATATAATTGGAGTAATAATAATAAGGACAATTAGGATTAGGACAATATAAGACAATAGAAAAAAAGAGTTACAGACAGTCCAGGTACTTTTTCCTCCTGAAAAAGGCCCCACGTTAACAGAGGATTAACCCTTAAAAACAATAGCCCGTTGAATATTCATACATCTCATCCATGATGCATAAATTCCATTCACACACAGGATTCTGTCTGGTCAGTGTCAGCTTCTTCCTCTGAATCCTGACAGCATCTTCAGGGCTGAGCGAGGTGGGAACAAGTTCGTTTCTTCTGATAAGGGAGCAGTAAATTCTCTTTCTCTGACAGATTTAGGCACCCTGTGGCTGCTGTCTGGTGCAAGTACCTCATTCCTTTCTTAAAAAAAAATATCCCACGCACATAGTTCCTATTTTAACTACAAAAGTTACCTCTTAACTACAAAACTGCATTTACCATACTAATGAAATGTTAATACAGCACTACTAATCGATACAACAAAATACAAAAAGTAAATATCTGTGCAGAGCCATAAAATGTGCACTTCTCACAGCCTGGAAACAGGGTCAGGTCTGGCTTTGTGCATAGGGATGGCTCCATCCCCACAGGCTCCATATCTGCTATCAACACACTGCAGAGATGGGAAAAACATGGTGGTTTTGGCAGGGCACCCAAAATTATCCTTTTTTTCCTCCATTCCCCCATCCCCAGTGTTGCTTTTTTCTTTTGCTTCAGCATGTGATTCCCATCAGCTGCGTGCCTGGACATCCCTCTCAATCCCAGCTCAGAGCTGGAGCCTTCTTGCAAGGCCTGCCTTTAATTTAATGCCTTGCTGTTTACTGGCTTCGTGCAAGTCTAGTGCAGAAAAAGGATAAGCATCATCTGGAAATAAACTGATTCTGGATTGTCCTCAGGCCTGAGTTTGGAAAAGTTCCTGGTCTCTGCCATGCCCCAGGAAATACTGAGCTTACATTTAAGCCCCAGATTTTCCTTTGAACGGGGATGGAACAGGCTCGGTGAAAATAGTAACTTGAATTTCAGTGATGCAATGTTTTTTTTGCCTGTGAGGAGGGTGATCTGTGTGCATCAGAGGAAACCAAGTACAGCCTACAGCCACTCTGCAGGCACCCCCCACTGCCCAAATGGCAGGGAGGGTCAGGCAGAGCATCCCCTGGGATGCTGAGAGCAGCAGGCAGGAGGTTTGGGAGCCCAGCCTGGCATCTGCAGGAGGGGCAGGCCTGGCAGCACACTCAGCTCTGCCCTCCCTTTTCAGTTCTGGACGTGAATGATGAGAACCCCACCTTCTTCCCCTCTGTCTACAACGTGTCCCTGCCCGAGGATGTGGCCCGGGATTTCAAAGTGGTGCGGCTCAACTGCACGGACGCCGACATCGGGCTGAACGCTGAGCTCAGCTACTTCATCACAGGTGGGAGCCCCATGCCAGGAGGGGAACTCGGGTGGCAGCGAGGCATGGGCTGCCCCAGACCTCAGCCAGAATGCTCTGCTCCTCAGCTCTGCCTTTCCCAGCCCCTCCAATCCTTGTCCGGCATCGCCCTCTGCTGAACAGCCCCGCTCAGCTCCCGGCCACGCTGACCACTCTGCTGACCCTGGAAAAACATGAGGATGGGCACAACACGGCTAGGGAGCAAGGGCTGGGGTGGCTTTCATCAGTGTTTATGGCTGGAAGGCATACATGGAATTTTGGGGTGTTTTTTGGGCAGGTGGGGTCGGGTGGGCAGCAACGCCGCCCAGGCAGTGCCTGGCTCGCCCCACGGCTGCAGCACCTGCAGCAGGAGGCTGGGGAATCCCCTGGCCACGGTTTGACTTGCAAACTGCACACCGAGCCCTCAGGAAGAGGGTAAAAACAGAAGTGTCACCAGAGAGCCACTTTTCCCACAGTGGCAGCCTGCTGTTCCATGTCCCGGCCCCTCCGGCCTCTCCGCAGGCGAATCGGGATGTGCCGTCCCACAGGTGCAAAGTTACCACGGGTTGCCTCAAAGCATTCAGGAAATGATCCAGCTTTTCCTACAGGATTTTTCCTGTGCTGTGAGACAGGGGGAAAGGTGCTCTGCCAGGGACAAGATACAAAACCATCCTTGCACAGCTGGGCTGACCCCGTGCCCAAGCCACAGAACCCAAGCAAACAGCCTCAAGTTGCACCAGGGAAGGCTCAGATTAGATACTGGGAGAAACTTCTTCACTGAAAGGGTAGCCAGGCCTTGGGACAGGCTGACCAGGGAAGTAGGGCATGCTTCTGGATCCCTGGAGGTGTTAAAGGTCAGGTTAGACAGGGCTTGGAGCAGCCTGGTCCCTGCCCATGGTGAGGTGTTGGGACAAGGTGACCTTTAAGTCCCTTCCAACCCAACCCAATCCAATCCAACCCAACCCAATCCAACCCAACCCAATCCAACCCAACCCAAACCAACCAAACCCAACCCAAACAACCCAACCCAACCCAAACAACCCAGCCCATTCCAAGTTTCTGTTCTGCTTGTCCTTTGCTGCAGGTGGGAACCAGGATGGCAAATTCAGCGTTGGCTTCAGGGACGGCGTGGTCAGGACGGTCGTGAGTCTGGACAGGGAGACTGTGGCATCCTACACACTGATCCTGGAGGCCATTGGTAAGGATTTCCCAGGGATCCCACTGCCACACAGCCACATGGGGTGGCCATGCATGTGTTGAGCTCCTTTGCAGGTGTGTCAGAGGGGCAGCAACCTCTGAGAGCCTGTGCCTGGTGCTCACATTACACAGCCCATGTGAATTAATATGTCCCACTTCCATCATGACTTTTGCAGAGGTCTCCTCTCCGGTTTGCCCAGCCTCAGGGCTCTCCCTTTCCCCCAGGGAAGGCAGGCCCCCAGTTCCTGAGAGGCTCCACACTGTCCAGGACAGCCCTCTACCCAAAAATGCCAACTCCACAGCGTCGTTCCCCTCCTGCCATGCCAGCCCTTGGCTCTGTGGCTGCTGATTAACCCTGAGTCACCTGGCACAGGCAGAGGGTCCCTGTGCCAAACTCAGCTTGGCTGTCATCCCCAGAGCTTTATAATGATGTGCCTGTTCACAGATGACTCGGGTGTCCCTTCTGAGAGGAGAAGTGAGTGGCCTGGACAGAGATGTTGGGGTCACGGCATTGCAGGTGCCATCGCAGGGGCTGCAGCAGGGATGCTGCACTGCCTGGCCACACAGGACTGGATCCTAAGGGGAAAAGGGTCTGTTGTGCCCCTCCCATGGGGATCACGCTGCCTGTGTTCTCCCAGATCCCACAGGCTCCCAGCTGGGTGGGTTTAGCACACCTGCAAATCAGGCATGTGGAAAAATCCAACCCCAATCCATGCTTCCCAGCACCTCATTCCCCCTGGCAAATCCAAGAGCTGTGCTGCCATGTCCTTGTCTACTGAACATCAACCCATCCTGGTGCTCCTTGACTGTGAGCTGAGCTGCAGCTATGGAAAATTCCCCAGGCTGCCTTCACCTCCCAAATCCCTGGCCTCCAGCAGTCCCTTCCCTTGGTGTATGGAAGTGCAAATCCTCTCTAATGATCAGTTGCATTTCTAGCCTCACTGGGCTCCATGGCAGAGCCTGGGGGTGGCTTGGCTTTTCCTTTTTCTTTCAGAATAGCATGGTGGTTCTTCAAAATAGAAAGGGGGGAAAAAAAACCCTAAAAAAACCCCATGGTTCAGTGTGGGATTTGAAAAGCTGCAAAAAGATGAAATGCTTTAGTTTAGAAATCTTGATCCTGTTATTTCAGCAGCCGTGGGCTGAGCACCTCCTGTGCAAAGAGGAGGTGACTGAACCTCCCTCCCTCCTCTTTCTGTCCCTCCAGACAACGGCCCCACCGGGAACCGGCGCACCGGGACCGCCACCGTCTACGTGACTGTGCTGGATGTCAATGACAACAGACCCATCTTCCTGCAGAGCAGCTATGAAGTCAGTGTCCCCGAGGACATCCCAGCAGCCAGCAGCATAGTGCAGGCACGTGGCTCTTCCCCTGGGACCCTGGGGTGGGAGGTGGGGGTCCCCCACTATCTGTGCCCTGACCGTGCGCTGCTGGAAGCCCAGGGAAGAGATTTTCCCTCTCTGTCTGTTCCTCCAGGTGAGGTGAGATGTGTTCTTGCTCATCCACCCCTCTGCTAGCCCAGGCTGGGAGTGCCAGGGAGAAGGCAGCAAAGAACAAAGGAAAATTAAGGGACTCACCCCATTTCTGCAGGGGGTGAGGGGAGAAGAGCCAAGCCCTTTGCTGGCGAGGCCACTTTGGCTACATCCCTGCTTTCTCCCTCCTCCTAAGCAGAGATCTCCATGGGGAGGGAGAAGAGTGCCTGCAAAGAGATGCTCAGAGAGGGGGGAAAACCCTCAGAGAGGGAGAAAAGCATTTGGACTTTGCTTTCATTTTTGTTCCCCTTTGAGGGAGCGGTGGGCAGAGCTGAATGGCTCAGTGAGCACGGGATGAATGCGGGCATTCACACAGGCTTCCAGCATCCCTTCAAACCCTGGGCTCTTCTGGAGCAGGCACCAAAGGCTCTTTGCAGAGGCCCTGGGAAGGCTCCTCCTGCCTTCAATACCTCTGCCGGCACAGGGAAAGGGACAGCTTTGTCCCTGGATGCGGCGGGCAGGATGAGTCACGGGCAGAGAAGAAAGGAGCCTTTTGCCTCCTGCAACAAAGGTTTGCTGGGAGCCCTGTGTCTGCCCAGGGCAGCCGGTCCCCGAGGGATCCTGCGGTTCCTCCTCACCTGGTGTGCCATGGCAAGGTGTAGCTGATGCTCTGGGATCAGTCTGCAATCCCAGGATGGAGGTGTGTCTCCTAAAATTGAGCCAGTTTGGCAAACTGGAGGAAGGGAGGGAACTCGAGTCTGACAGGCAGCAAAGTGCCTTTCCTTAGAACCCGCTTCCCAAAAGAGGGAAGCCCTTGGAAGTCCATGGCAAAAGAGAGGAAGTAACTGGGGGAAGTTGGTTTTCCACAGAACAGCATGGAAGAGAAACAGAAATGAGCCATCACCCAGTTTAATTTGCACCGTTAGCGTGAACCATTTGTACAGAAAATCTCTCCCTTCAATGCATCCCCACATCCTCAGGTCAGCAGGAGAGAGTTTCTGAATGTTTCCCCATCCCTTTCTCCCAAAACCAGGCAGAGCAGGAATGGGAATGCATTGACCACAGCAACCCACAGCTCTCCCCATGGAGGGGGGTGACAGGGACCAGGCAGCACATGGGGACACGAGCCTCCCTCCATCTGCTCCAGAGGATAACCTCCACTGAGGATTGCTTTCTGTGGAGCAGGTCTGCCCTGGGCTGCCTCTCTTCAGGTAGCCAGGTTGCCCCCACTCTCTTCCAGGCTGTTTGTTCAGGTGGAGCACAACTTGCACAGTGCTTTCCAAAAGAAATGAAGCAGCAGGGGTTTTTTTTTTGGACTGCCCGGTGGTAGCTGTGTGTGGGTGTAGTTTGGATGCCTCCACCTTTCCTGGCAGGAAGCAGTAACCTGGAAAGCATTTGGGAACCTAACATTGCAAAATCTCCTGTCACAGAGCCTGGAAATGAGCTGCTCAAAGGGTCCCTACTCAGGATACCAAGGGGTGCTTGAGAAGTGAGCCAAAAGGAGGAGCAGGACAAGATCACATTTTGGTGGACTCCATGATGCCCCAGTCCTGGCTGCTGGAGAAGCTCCTGGGACAGGCCAGGGGGCTCTGAGATGCCAGCTGGCTCCTCCTGAAGCTGCTGATGGAGCACCTCAGGGAGCCCAGACGCTTCCAGAGCCTCAGCTGGGGCTGGCTGGCATCCACGGGGTGGTGGGGCAGCCACTCCTGGGGACCGCAGAGGGACCGGCCCAGCGCCGCTGGCTGGCAGAGGGTGACCAAGGTCAGGAGGGTGGCCAGCACCAGGAAGATGCAGAGGAGCCCAACGATGATGGGCAGCCAGTCTGTCACCTCAGGGGAGGTGGCACTGGGTGGCACTGGCTCCAGAAGCCCAAGGAGAGGCGAGGTGGGAGAGGTCCCGTTGCCAGAGTCCTCTGCGCTCATCCTCCCTGCAAGGTGACACAGAGAAGTGGTGCAGGGGATTACCACATGGAAGCTGGACAGACAGCCACCTCCTGGTTAAACTGGTGGGTTCTTGTCATGCCTTGATGTCCAGGATTCTCCCAGCCATGTTTTTTTTCAGTGGCACAGGAGGACAGGAGGTCTCCATCTCCAAAGCACAGAGGTGGGGTTTACACTCGCAAAGTTCCACCCTAAACTGAAGTGCAAAACCACCTGGCAAAGAAATCTACCACTCTTTATGGCCTCTGGGAGGGCACTTTCAGGGAGAACACACACATTGCATGAAGGTTTTCTGGAAGAGATAAATATCCATGTACTAGAGAAAGTTCAAAATCATCCCCCCCAAGCTGCTGAGGTTTGGTTCTCCTCTGTTCCCCAGAAATGCAGGTTTGTTGAATTGGGGTTTTTGTGATTATTCTCCCAAAGGAATTGGACAGTTGGTTGAGCCTGTGCCCTGATAAGTCCCCATCAAGCTGTGGTATTGTACTAGTAATATGTACTATATATACTAGTATAATATATACTAGTAACACCCTCAGCCTCACTCATCCCAAAAACCCTCATACCAGGCATTTTGCTGACCTGCTTTCAGGCTCAGACATTTCACAGGTGATTCAAACCAGCTTCCCCAAGTGATAGCAGTGACAGCTCTTGCCTAACACCTGGTGGAGACCGTCCTCTCCTTTCCCCAGCAGGTCAGATCCTCCCAAGGGCATTTTGCACCTTTTTTTTTGCTCACATGCCCACCCCCAGCCCCAGACAGGCTGGCATCTCTCCAGAGGGAGGTGAGGAGATGAGGGCTGGGGAAATCCTGTTTGTGCCAAGCCTCTGCAATGCCCTGACTGGGAAATCTCCTGGTAAACTGGGATTTGGACTGAGCCAATTCAAAACCAAGATCTTAGGAGGGGAAAGGCAGGGCTGCAGGGGCTGCCAGGCTCTCTGGGTCTGCTCTTGCAGAGTGACACAGGTGTGTGTGAGGCAGCAGCCAAGCACTCCCCATAAAACACTCCAAAAAGTGGAGAGAAGGCATCAGTGGCATGGTTTTGATGCACTCAGGGTGTATCAGCCTGCTCAGAGCTTGGGGATCTCTGGGGAGATGGGGCTGTTTCCCTGGGTCAGAGCCAGGTCTGTGCCTGGAAAATGGGAAATGCAATTCCCATTTGAGAGGGTGAATCCCTGTGTGTATTGCAGGCAGTCCCAGGGATGGAGCTCTGCTCACCTCCTCCACAGTGAGGTTTTCACCTCTCTTCACCCCAAATGTATTTTTTTATCCATAACCAGCTCTGTTCCTTCCCTTCAGCTTTGGGAGCAGAGCAGCAATCCCAAGGACCCCCTGCTCCAGGGACAGGCTCCTCTGTGCTGCCCAGGCCAGGAGAGGCAGCAGGCAGGGCTGCAGTGTGTCCCACACCACAGGCAGCCTGAATCAAGGTTTCCAGGGCTACCTTAAAGCTGGCATTTGCCAACTGCATGTGCTGACCTTCCATTGTTGCTTAAGAGCCAGCCAGGAGGCGTGCACAATTCCTTCAGGCTCTTTAATTCCTCCAGGCTGGTTTTGCTCCCTTGCTCATGGCTGCAGAGTTTGTCTTTTAAATTCACTTGACAGTGTTCCATAGAAAACCCATCAGGAGGGATCACACTGATGTTTTCCCAGGCTTTTTCAGCCATGCCCTGGTTCTCCTCACACCCAGCTCAGCTGGCAGAGCTTTCATGGCATTGCCCCTTCCCAGCATCACTGTCCCACCCAGGCTCCATATTCTTCACCCTGCTGGGTTAAAAGAGGGTTTACTGCCCTGGAAATCCCCCCCAGAGGTTCATCCCTGCCTGATCAGCTCCAAATCTGACACATCCCTATGAGCACTTGGGCTCCAGCACTGGCAGATGAGGATCAGAGGGGAAAAAAAAGAGAAATTGCAAAAGTTAAAATGCCCTCAAGAAAGGTGGAAAGGTAGAAAAAAAGAATGATTCTCATGCCTGAGCCACAGAGAGGGTTCTTCTGCTCCCTGGCCTGGCCCAGCTGCCTAGTTTGGCAATTTTTCCATCTGCTCTCCCTCCCTTTCCTCAAACTCCTGCAAAGAAAAGCCTGTTTTCAGGCACTGCCCGTGACACAGCTCCCATGAAAAGCAGCTCTCATTCCCCTCCCCAAGTGCTTAGCAACACTTTTCCTGGAGCTCCCCAACTTTTCCCAGTGCACTAAATCTTTCCACGGGCTTGCAGGAGGAGGTGATGCCGGGCAGGACCAAACCCTCGGCTGCCTGACCCTCCTGCTTGTGGGGCTGTGAGTGATGCTGCTCCCCATCAGCCTCACAGGACCTTCCCCCTCTCCCATCACTGGGAGAGACTCGGCTGGGAATGGAGGAGGGATGCCTGACCCCGTGCCCACCCCAAACTTTGCATCCCCACCCATTTTCATCTCTTTCCCCAGCGGGAGGGATGCCTGACCCCGTGCCCACCCCAAACTTTGCATCCCCACCCATTTTCAGCTCTTTCCCCAGCAGGAGGGATGCCTGACTCCGTGCCCACCCCAAACTTTGCATCCCCACCCATTTTCAGAGCTTTCCCCAGCAGGAGTGATGCCCGACCCCATGTCCACCCCAAACTTTGCATCCCCACGCATTTTCAGCTCTTTCCCCAGCAGGAGGGATGCCTGACCCCGTGCCCACCCCAAACTTTGCATCCCCACCCATTTTCATCTCTTTCCCCAGCGGGAGGGATGCCTGACCCCGTGCCCACCCCAAACTTTGCATCCCCACGCATTTTCAGCTCTTTTCCCAGCAGGAGGGATGCCTGACCCTGTGCCCACCCCAAACTTTGCATCCCCACCCATTTTCAGAGCTTTTCCAGGGCAGCAGCTCTGCAGCCGGGGGTCTGTCTCAGCCCTGGGGATGACCTAAGGAGCTGGCAGTGGCTTTGCCGAGGGCATTTGGGCTCCCTACCTCTCAGCAGCCGGCCGAGCCCGGGCTCTGCCTCCCGCACTGCCGGTGCCTTGCCGCCTCTCCCACCGCCTTCTGCCGGCTGCCAGCCCCCTCCTCCCTTTGGGGAGGGTGGGACGGAGGTGGCAGCAGGGTGGGGACAGCCTGAGCCAGCAAAGCCGGGGGCCCTGAGCCCCTTCCCGGCGCTGCAGTGCCCCGGAGCTGTCCTGCTGGAGCGGTGTTCCCTGCCGGGGTCGAGTCCCCTGGGATGCATTTCTTCAGGATTTGTCCCTGTAGGATGACTGAATGTACAGCCGTGGGCTGAGCCTCTCGTGGTGGGAGGGCTGGCACCTGCCCTGCACATGCCTGCTCCCACTTTTCCCAGAAAATCGACTTTTTTCCCATTCTTTTATTGCCCCTCATCATCCTTTTCTGTCACCTTTCCCCCCAGGGCTGTGACAAGCTGGCTGTGCCTGCAGCAGAGGGATAAAACAGGCTGGAGCTCAGCTTGGCTGCACCAGGTGCTTTCCACCTGCAGCAGAAAGAGCTTTCCTCTCACTGCTTGCCCTGCAGTGCCACTGTTTTCCCAAGTTTGGCACAGTTTTTCAAAGTACCACCTTTCCTTTGGGACACCTCAGCAGGTGAAACCAGCAGCAGCCAAGCTCTCCTTGCTTTAGTGCAAACTCCTGATTTTTAATAAAAAAACAAATTGCCTGGGCTGACCCATATCCCCTAGATTGTGTAGCAGAGCTCCAGGCTCGGGGTGAGCTGGCAAGAGGATGGCCCAAGGGCTGTTTGCAAGGTGCAGCTGGCTCATCCTGAAATGCACTCTCCTGGGCACAACAGGCAAGGAATGGCACAAAAAGCTGAAAAGTTTTGCCTTCCACCCCTTTGTTTGCCCTGCTCTGGCTACATGATAGCTTTTCCCTGTGCCATGCCGGGGCAGCTGGTCTGCCTGGACATGGCTTGCCTGCTGTTGTGGGGCCCATGCATCCCATCCCGTGGGATAAGAGACAGCCCAGCTCTGCCTCAGGGAGCCCAGCAGGTGAAGGAGCTGCTTAGGGAGGGAGAACTCCCCCCTGTGAAAGGAAGCTCTTGGTAGAACACGCCACAAGCAAGGGATAAACTGGTCTGGGACAGAGGGAAAGAGCGTGTGTGGGCACAGGGATGAGAAATCCAACTAGAGATCAGTAATTTCCAAGTTTTCTGCGGATGCAGGGGGAAGGGAGCAAGAGAAGTTCAAGGTACCTCAAAACCACATTTCAGAGGAGCACCTCTGACTCCTGCAAGCTGTGTGGGGCTGGGGGTGAAGGCCCTCACTGTTCCCACTGCATGTGCATCCTTTTCAGCAACCTTTTCTCTTCCCTGCATAAACCTGGGTGCAAACCTTCCCGGGAAAAAGAAACTGATGGGTAGGATTGTGGGAAGATGCCTTGCAGAGGGAAGCAGGGAGAGAATAAAGGCTCAGGCATTCCCTGCATCCTCCCCCTGGTGATTTGTGAGCTGTGGTCGAGCTGTGGGTGCTCTGTGGGGAGCGGGTTTTGCCAAGAAAAGATGCAGAGGCTCGGTGCCAGCTGGACTGGAAGCCCTGGCCCTGCTGGTCACTGCCAGGTCCCGCTTCCCAGCTGCTGAGTGCTGGCTGGGGTTTAGGGAAAGCACTGCAGTCTTGTTCAGTGACACCAGAGGGGAGCCGTGCCTTGGTTTTCCCGGGGCGGATGGCAGACCCGGTCCCTGCCGGGGCTGTGCAGCGCACCGGAGCCTGGGGCTGCTCCACCCCTGCTCAGGGGCTCGCAAGGACGCTCTGGGCTGGTTGCATTCACATTTCCTTCGGCAGTTTTTCCATGTGCTGCTGCTTGGGTGACTCACCGGGATGCCGTGGGCTGCGTGCCCACCAGGCACGGGAGCAGCTCATCCCGGCAAGGCAGCGCCGCTGGGACAAGCTTTGGAATGCAGGGCAGGATCGATGGAGGCACCTCCTCCAGCACACAGGGCCGTGGGATTTGTGGGGTGGTCCTGATGCTCTGCTCCCATCTCAATCCAGCAGCCAAGGGCTCCTGAGCCCGCAGTCCCTGCTGTGCAATGGCGAGGGGAGAGTAACTTAATTTTGCTCTGTATTTGGTAAGCTCCCCAGCTCAGGTGGAGGAGAAGAATGTCCAGCTTTGGCAGGGTAGGAGGACTCGTCCTTGTCTGGAATTCTCTGCCCTTGACCTCTACTCCTCTGCTTTTCTCATGCAGGTGAAAGCCACGGATGCAGACGAAGGCATTAACGGGAGAGTGTGGTACAGGATTGTCAAGGGTAAGTCCAGGTGCCCCTTTGTGCATCAGGGAGTTTGTCCCAGGCTCTACCCAGCCCCAGGAGGCTGAGCTCGCCATCCTTTTGCACTTTGGAGCCCACAGAACCATTTCTCCCAGCCCTAAGCAGGATTCAGCTTCAGGGCTCATTGCTGGGGAAGGATTTGTTGTGGATGGACAGCTAGATAGAATACTAAAATCACAGAATGGTTTGGGTGGAAAGGGACTTTAAAGTTCACCTCACTCCAACCCCCTGCCATGGGCAGGGACACCTTCCACTACCCCAGCATGCTCCATGGCCTTGGACATTCCCAGGGATGGAGCAGCCACAACTCCTCTGGGCAGCCAGGGCCTCACCACCCTCACAGGGAAGAATTTCATTCCAATATCCCACCTTTCCCTGCCCTCTTTCAGTCTAAAGCCGATCCCACTGGTCCTGTCACTCCAGCCCCTCGTCCCAGGTCCCTCTCCAGCCCTCTTGGGGAGACCTCTAAGGTCTCCCCAGAGCCTTCTCTCTTCTCCAGGCTGAGCAGCTCTCCCAGCCTGGATCCAGAGCAGAGCTGCTCCAGCCCTCAGAGCATCTTTGTGGCCTCCTGTGGGCTCACTCCAACACATCCAACACATTTTTCTTATTTGGTGTAGCTCCTCCTGGTCTGACCCAGGGCCGAGCGCTGATGTAGCTGAATCTGATGTAGCCAGAGGTGACGGGGCTGAAGTTTTGCTCAATAATCTCCCTCCAGAGGAGCCCCCTAGGGAGGGCTCAGCGTGTCACCAGGACGGGTGCGGAGGCAGCGGGCAACATCCCTCTCGCTTTTTTCCCCATTTCCAGGAAACGAGCACAACCACTTCCGCATCAACCCCAGCACGGGGCTGGTGATGCGGGGAGTGAGGCACCTGGACAGGGAGCAGAACTCCTCCCACGTGCTGGAGGTGGAGGCCTACAACACGGAGCAGGGGCCCATGAGGAGCTCCGTGCGGGTGAGGAGCTCCCGGCCGCTCGCGCAAAACGTTCGCCGCGCTTGGTCCTTCCCAGCGCCCGCACTTGGACAGGAAATCAGAAAGATCTGGCACGGGAGGTCTCTGGGGGCTGCTCGTGGACAGAGAAGAGCTTGTTGGCGGGGGGGTTGTTGAATTTTTCTTTTTTCCTGTGGTGTTTCGGTGCCGTTAGGCTGCTGAGGGGTGCGGCAGTCGCTCGGAAGGAGTCCTGCCCGCTCGGTGAGATGCAGCTGTGCTGCTGGGAAAAAAAGCTGAGCCTCAGCCTGTTGAAAACCCTCTGTCCTGGCCAGACAGTATTTAAATAATCCAGGACCCAGTGGTGACAGTGCTGCAGCACAGCAGCTTCCCACAGTTCCCACAAACCCAGCCCTCCAGTTGCATCTATTCTTAGACCCAGTGCTGGGATGGGCTCTGGCTGAGTGTGAAGTGCCCCCGGCACCAGCAGCAACCAGAAAACCAGGAGAAGGAAATGTGTTCCCTGGGGAAACAGCGCTGAACTTGGAACAAAAATTTCCCAGCGAGTCTCCAGCGTTTCTGTGTCACGAGGTCTCCAGGGGTTTGATCAGGGGGTCCCAGAGGATGGAGGAATTGATGTACCCTCCCCAGCAGGGAGAGACTGACTCAGTCCGACCCGCAAATCCCTATGTGTTCACTCTCCATCACGTGGTGTTTTTGTAGGAGAGGTGATCAGAGGATCATGGAATGTGTTGAGTTGGAAGGGACCTTAAATCTCCCCTAGTTCCAACCCCCCTGCCATTGTCAGGGATGCCTCCACTAGCCCAGGTTACTCCCAGCCCTGTCCAGCCTGGCTTTGAACAATGAAATGTTTCTCCATGAGCCCCACCAAGGGTTTTCTCCCCAAACCCACCCAGCTCACCCGTGATTTCTCCGGGGATTCCCAGGTGATTGTGTACGTGGAGGACGTCAACGACGAGGTGCCGGTGTTCACCCAGCGCCAGTACAACCGCCTGGGGCTGCGGGAGACGGCGGGCATCGGCACCTCGGTGGCAGTGGTCCGCGCCACCGACCGGGACACAGGTGGGAAGGGCGGGTGGGAAACACCCAGTGTGGGGCAGGGCGGTGAGGTTGGCCGCCGCGCGGATCCTGCCTCGGCTGGGCTGAAATCCCATAGGATGGGCTCTGCTGTGGGAGGCATCAGTGGTGCCTGCCTCCTCGGGGTGGTTGGTGCAGCCAGCGCCTCCAGTTCCCGCTCCCTCCCCAGGGAACGGGGGTCTGGTGAGCTACAAAATCGTGTCAGGCGCAGAAGGGAAGTTTGAGATCGACGAGAGCACGGGGCTCATCACCACCATAGACTACCTGGACTATGAGACAAAAACCAGCTACCTGATGAACGTCTCTGCCACGGACCAAGCGCCCCCCAACAACCAGGGCTTCTGCAGCGTGTATGTCAGCCTGCTGAACGAGCTGGACGAGGCCGTGCAGTTCTCCAACAGCAGCTACGAGGCCGTGATCATGGAGAACATCCCCCTGGGCTCCGAGGTGCTCCGCGTCCAGGCGCGCTCCATCGACAACCTCAACCAGATCACCTACAAGTTCGACCCCAACACCAACCCCCAGGCGCTCTCCCTCTTCAAAATCAATGGGATCA
Source organism: Fringilla coelebs (assembly GCF_963513975.1). Lineage (NCBI taxonomy): Eukaryota > Metazoa > Chordata > Aves > Passeriformes > Fringillidae > Fringilla > Fringilla coelebs. The sequence continues at coordinate 2,775,061 of NC_140066.1, read as the reverse complement.
CGGTAAGCATCCGCAGCACGGTCCCTCCTGGCTTTTTTGGGCAATGTGAGCTTTGGTTTCGGTGGCCAGCACGGCTGTTGCTCCTGCTTGGCAGGGAGTGATCACGGTCAAAGGCCAGGTGGACCGAGAGAAAGGGGATTTCTACACCTTGACAGTGGTGGCTGATGATGGGGGACCGAAGATTGACTCCACAGTGGTGAGTGGCTTCTCCCAGTTTCACCGCTGTCACCTCCCTCTCCCAGGACAGCCTGTCCTAGCAGAGCTTTCTGCTCCAGCTCCCAGAGTCCAGAAACCCTGTTTTGGGGGGAAACCTGCTAAAACAGTTTTGAAGGAGGTAAATTTAGGGGCCTTGAAATACTCCACGGTGGTTTGTGTTTCAGAGGGTTATATTTAGCAGTTTCACAGGCAGCCAGGCAGGGGGTGATTTGCATTTCTCTGCCGGGTGCAGGGCCAGCCCATGGGTGCTGATGGCTCTGCTCTCCACACAGCACCGTGCTCTTGTCCCAACCCCTCCCAGGGCGAGGGGCAGATATGCCAACCTCAGCTAGGAAAAAACAAAGGGATGCCCCAACACTGGAGCCTCCAAATTGCTGCAGAGGGGTACCCATGACCCCTGGCAGTGCTGTGGTAGGATTCAGGGTTAACCCACACTTCCTCATCCCTCGCTAACTCCTCATTCTTTGTGTTCTCTGTTTCTCCCTCTGCTTTCCTCCAACAGAAGGTAAGCCTGCTGGAGACCAGAATCCCTCCCAGGGTGCACAGTGAGCTGCAAGGAGGGACTGGGGTGGATGTCTCCAGCCCTGTCCCACCAGCACCAGCCTCCCTGCCACCCCTAGGACGTGGGGCAGCCCCGTGAGCCCCCCTGCTGCTGCTGCCGAGCAGAATCCTGATCTGGCTCCCTGATCCAGCGCTTGGGACAGCAGCTGCCGGATCTGCCACAGTGGCTGAATGAGCTCTCCCTGCTCCTGGCTCTCTGTTTTGAATCCAGCAGCAACAATGAGTGAATCACCCCAGGGCTCACAGCTCGCTCCCCAGCTTCCTCCCGGGATGTTGTCGCATTCAGCCTGGCCGCACCTGGGCGCTTGGGGCACCCATAAATAAATCCCCGGGAACAGAAAGGCTCTTCCTCTCTCATTTCTTGCAAACTCGATGAGAGCATTTCCTCTGCCTAACTGTGGCCAAGGTAGCCAGGTCCCCTTCGAGCATCTTGTGCTCATGTGCCTTATTCCAGGAGACAGCTCAGATCTCCTCCACACCCAGCTTGTCCTGGTCGAGTTACACGCACTCAGCTCTGCCTTCTTTGTGCCCGTTGAGCTTTTGAGCAAATCCTGCCTGACCCTGTTGCTGTGAGCATGGATGAAATCGCTGCTACTGAAAAGTTTAGCAGGAAAGGGTCACTCTGCAGCAGCCCAAGCTGCACCATGCCTGGCTATTCGAAGGATAAAAACCAGAGGATGTTCCACAAAAAAATACACTGCTTGGCAGATATACTGCAGCAGCGTTATGCTGTTTTTGCAGCCTCCAAGCATCCCTCCTCATCCTCCTCCTCCTCTTCTTCCTCCTCCTCCTCCTCCTTTGCAGGCAGGGATGTCACTTCAGCTCCTGGGCCCAAACAGCTGCATCATTGCCATGGGGGATGGATGATGCGCTGTTGGCACCTCAGAGGGCCGTGGTGTGTTGGTGGTGTGCCGGGATGCCAGCTGGGCAGGGGTCTGGCTCCTGTCCATGCTCTGAGCCCCATGCCCCCTCACAGGTGACCATCACAGTCCTGGATGAGAATGACAACAGCCCCCAGTTCGACATCACCTCTGACTCCTCTGTCAGCGTGGCCGAGGACATCGCCGTGGGCAAGAGGGTAGCCCTGGTGCTGGCCCGAGATCCAGATGCAGGCAGCAATGGCCAGGTAGGCAGGGAGACATTTGGATGATGCTCTCAGGCACATGGTGTGATTCCTGGGGTTTTCCTGCGCAGGGCCAGGAGTTGGACTCGATAATTCCTTCCAGCTTCAGTGAAGCTGTGTGTAGTGTTTCACTGGCACAGAAATCCCCCTGCCAGCATCCTCCCAACCCCTTCCCTCTGCATCCCTGTGAGAGCAAACTCTGGGCATTAATGCCAGGTTTTGGGGGCGTTGTGCAGTGAGTGCCAAGAGTCCTTAGGCAAGGCAGCAGGAGAGGTAAAGCATTGTCCTTGGGCTGTCTGGGGCAGAGAGCTCTGTGGGACGAGTGTCAAAAGGAGCCCTGCAATCTGAAAACCAGCTGTGACCTCTCCGGCCGTGGGGGCCAGCAGCAAAGTCCTTGGCAGGCTGAGCAGGAAGCTCTCTGACATTTGTTATTTTCATTACCCTGCAGATGAGCATTAATGAGGTCCCATCACCCTTAATAACAGAAATTGCTGGCAGCATGGGAGCTGCCAGCGGGGGTTGGCCCCGTTTGCTTTGGGGTGGCTGCAATGAGCCAGCACACCTGTGGACCTTTTCAAAAGTTGGAGGGGATGCTGGATTTATTTTTGTAGGGCCTCCTTTCCCTTCTCCCTCCTCAGCATCACTCTGCCTGCCCTGGTTTTCTTTCCCTGTGATGATCCCAGGTGACTTTCTCGCTGACATCGGGGAATATCGGCCGGGCGTTCGAGATCCGTACCACCAACGGCACCTACGGCGAGGTGTTTGTGGCACGGCCGCTGGACCGGGAGCTGCTGGATCACTACACCCTACGGGTCAGCACCAAACCCCCCCCTCACCCTTCTGCTTTGAGCACCCAGGCTGTTTTGCTTGGAGCTGTGAGCTTCAAAATAGCGCTTTTCCCCTGGGAAATCCACCCCTGACTGCAGATCCAAGCGTCAGATGGCGGCGTTCCCCCCCGGAGGAAGGAGCACATTCTGCGGGTGACCATCCTGGATGTCAATGACAACCCCCCTGTCATCGACAGCCCCTTCGGCTACAACGTCAGCGTGAGCGAGGTGAGCACCCAGCTCCTCTCCCTCCATCCTCCCAGGGTCAGGTCTGACCACAAGGCAGGTGGGGACAGTGCAGTGTCCCTTGCAAGCATCACCTTGGGTCATTTAAGCATTGGTGACCCCGTGCAAACCTCATCTTTGGCCGTCTGATGGTTGGTGTCCCCTTGCAAACCTCACCTTGGCTCGTGTAAGGATTGGTGACTCCTTGCCATCCTCACCTCGGGTGGTGTAAGGCTTGGTGACCCCTTGAAAGCCCTTGCTGGTGATGTACTCCTCGTTTTGGGCTGGGAAAAAGCTCTACGAGCAACTTAAATCCCTGAGGCTGCAGGGACCAGCCGGAAGGAGAAGTGGCTACACACCCATGGAAATGCCACCAAAGTGACACAGGAGACGGTGCGGTACAGAATAAGAATGGCTTTCAGGAAGCAGCTTAGCAAGGGCCAGATAATTAAGCAATAAAACACAATCAGGCATGAGAAAAGACAACTTATTTCCTGACAGTTTAATTCCTGGACTGAGGCAGGGGGGAAATCTCAATTTGGTGATGAAAAATGAAATATGAGTAATAGCCAGTGCCACTTAGCTGTGAGGAACTGCTGCTCGTGATTTATAGCTCAGCATTAAGGATATTGCCCTGTTAAGGTTTTCTTATCTATTTAATACATGTTCAGAGCAGGTTGAAGAACAGAATTTCTGTTTTGATTTTCTCCATAATGGGACTATCCAAAAATAATTAGCTGAGCTCTGGGTCCATTACACGGCCTTCACCTCTGCGCACGCTGCGGGTTTTATGCTCCTCCAGGCTGTGCCAGACTAGATAAGACCCAACGTGCAGCTTTCTGCTGAGCTGCTGCGAGTTGGGGCAGCAAGTTTGGAGCCTCAAGCACATCAGTGCCCTCTCCATATTAGAATTACTTTATTAATTAGTATTGGTATTTACCAATATAGCAGACGGGACGTGCTCCAGCTTGTCTGGCCCTTGGTGCTGAACCAAATAAAGGCACTGTGATGTTTCAGCCCAGAGAGACTTTTGGCCATGGATGTGTGGTGTTTCACCCCACAGACACTTTTGGCCATGGATGTGTGGTGTTTCACCCCACAGACACTTTTGGACATGGCTGTGTGGTGTTTCACCCCACAGACACTTTTGGCCATGGCACTGTGGTGTTTCACCCCACAGACACTTTTGGCCATGGCTGTGTGGTGTTTCACCCCACAGACACGTTTGGCTTGCTGGATGCTTGTGGAGACAAGTGCAGGCATGCAGGAGCTCTGGTGGTGCTGGGATGGAGCTTCCTCCCTTAAGAGGGGCTGCTCCTCAGGTTTCCCTCTGGGGAGAAGCTTTAAGGGGATGGTGAAGGAAAAAGGAGTCGGTTCTGATGGAGGGTTTGGATCCAGAGCTTTATTCTGGCCCACAGGCCTCTGAACCCAGCAACTCCTCCAACAGGAGTTCTTTAACTCCTTTTACCCGGGGGAGAGGGGCAGGGAAGGGGCAGGGAGCCACCACCAGGTACAGGAGGGGAGGTCTCAAGGGACAAAGGACACCTGGATGGCCCAGTGCCCCCAGGGGTAGAGGGCATCCTTTGAATCTGCCCTTCTGGAATTCCAGGACTGACAGACAGTGCTGGCAGGGGTCAGGGTGGGGAAAGGAGGGATGATCGACACACCTGGGAGGGAATCTTCAGGGGAGGCACCCGGGGTTCTGAGCTGAACCGTCACGTTCCATGCGTGACGAGGCCGGCGGGATTTACGCGGCGTGTCTCCGCAGAACGTCGGCGGCGGCACGGCGGTGGCCCAGGTGCGCGCCACCGACCGGGACATCGGCCTCAACAGCGTCCTCTCCTACTACATCACCCGCGGCAACGAGGACCTGACCTTCCGCATGGACCGCGTCACCGGCGAGATCGCCACCCGGCCCTCGCCGCCCGACCGCGAGCGCCAGAGCTTCTACAGCCTGGTGGTCACCGTGGAGGACGAGGGCAACCCCTCCCTGTCGGTGAGACACCAGCACGGGCCTTTGGGGCAGGATGGGGCTGGGCAGAGGTGTGGGAGCCAGCTTGGCACTGAGGGTGGGGTGTGAAAGGGGGGAAAAGGCACAGGGTGTGATGTTTCGGGGACTCGGGGTCCAAAGCTGCTGTGCACAGATTTGGTTTGGTCTCCTCCAATGCCTGGTCGTGCAGGAGCTTCCCTCACAGTCGTTCAGCAGGTCTCATCCCCCATCTCTAAATGCAAAAAATATGAGCGTCCCTACGGGGAGGTGTGCTGGTGGCTGCTGCCCTGCTCACGGGGTGCAGGGTCTGGAGGGGCTCCAGGCGTTGCTCGCCCGTCTCAGTGCTGGGAGGGGCTGAGCTGCAGCTCAACCACAGCTCCATTTACCACTGACGTGCGTGTCTGCTGCGGGCCTTGGGAATGAGAAGAGCTCTGGTGATTTGGACAAGGGCCTGGAGTGTCAGGACTAGGGGGGATGGCTTCAAACCGCGAGGGGGATGATTTGAGACCCCAGCCATCATCCCATGGTCTGGGGAAGGGACTGTCTCGCTTGGGTTGTTGTTTGTGCCTCTGAGGATGGCTCAAAAAGTCAAAAGGGCAAATACCACGTGGGGTATTTTCCAGCTCTGAGTCCCTTCTAATCCCACGTCCCTGTAGAGAGGTGAGTGAGCACAAATGGTGAGATGAGCTGACACCTTGTGTGACACTCTGCCATCCTTCCTGTCCCCCACCTCCACCTGCTATCTCTCACCATCTCTCTGCTCTCCCTACAGAGCTCTGCCTGCAAAGCCCTGCTCTACATGGTGATGAATCAGGTGGCAGCCAGCAGCGCAAACTGTGGCTGCGATTCTCACCTCAGGCTTTGCACTCTCAGCTCCTCCCTCCCAGTTGGTTCACCCTTCAGCTCCTGCTGACCATCTTTTCCATTAGCTGCACTGTCACTGAGGCTTAAACCTGGCTTAGCCACTTCCCCCAGAACAAGAGAGAGCTGTGCTGTGGCTGCAGCACATGATGCCACCAGCTCCTCCTTGTCCCTGTCACTGTGGATGTGGGACACCGATCCCGGTCTGCTGAGCTGGCAAATCCCATTGCCATGGCAATGGCTGCTTCCCTTCCCGATGCCAGCGGGGACAAGTGGCACAGCTCATCACCCCACGCTGCCCAGGCAGTGTCCCAGCAGCCCTGCCTGTCCCCACAGGCTCTGCTGTGTGCCCACCATGTCACAGCACACGTTTTGCCAGCAGCCACAATCCGAACACCAGGGACACAAAGTGCCCAGTGACCCAATTCCTGAGTGGGGAGAGGAGTTTTGGCCCCTCTCAGAGCTCAGGGACGCTCAGCTCTTGTCAAAGGCGTGTTGCTGGGTGCCTGCTGGCCTCATGCCTGCCTGGGGAAATGATGTCTGTCAGGGCCCTGCTGCCTGCCAAAAATTGGGGCTTTCACAAGGAGCTCCAGGCTGGTGCAACAATGCACAAAAGGGGGTGATTGTTTGTAATTTGCACATCCATCCGTGGGTTTCAAAGTTTGGCCTTCTCTGCGTGGGACAGGCAGAGGAGACGGAGCTGGGAGAGGACTGGGAAGTCCTCACTTGGAAGTGGTGATCTGGGATGCCCAGGACAGCAAGGGAGCAGGGAAGACTGGCCAAGAGGAATCTCTCGGGAGCTGGAAACGTGGGAACAAAAGGATAAAATGCTGCTGATAAAACAAGAATATTTTCATTTTAAAAAGCATTGCAGGAGAAAAAAAACCTTCACCAGCTGGAAGGTGTGTGGGAATTGCAGGAGTCACCTGAGCGCTGTCTGACCCTGGGGCAAGCCAGCAGCTGCACCTCCCCAAGGGCTCCAGAATGGTCAGGCTGCTTCCTGCAGGAAAATCTCTGCCCAAGGAAGTTGCAGCACCCCTGTGCACTGGGACAGGACCCTGTGGCACCCACAGCTCCGAGCACTGGTGGCTCCAGCAAGGCAGGGTGGATCCTCACTGCCCAGATGTTGTCTTGCAGCTGGGTCACCTTCACCACGAGCATCTGTGTCATCTTCTCCATGGAACTGGGATCCAAGGTGGGGAGCCAGCACCCCTGTGCCAGGACTCTTGCTCCAGAATGTGTGGGAGCCTGGAAAGCCGTTTCTTCTCTCTCCCAGAAGTATTTAGGGAGTATTTATTCCTTCTGGAGAGAAAACTGATGCCACCCAGTGCCCCAACATGCCCCACCAGAGCCCCTGGCAGACAGCTTAGCTCAGCCTGCAGCACCAGGTATCCCAACAAATGGGGTTCCTGCCACACAGAGCAAAACCTGTTTCCAGCAAAGCTTCATTCTGTCATCAGGCAGTTCATTCCTTAGGGAGCACAGCCACTTGGAGAGGCTTTCAAAGCCGTTAGGACCTGCAGGCAGGCAAAACCCCGGCATGCCTTTCCAGCTGGAGCTGCTGAGGCAGGGAAAAGGAAGTGCTGGAGGCACCAACCAGCTCTGGATTCCCCTGCAAAGCCAGGATGGGGCTGAGCTGTGGGTGGTAATGAGCTTCCACGCTCAGGAAGTTCCATCCATGGTACACAGGGGTGTGGGTGCTGGCTTCTCCTTCATCCCTGAACCACCCTGTGGGTACTGGCTTCTTCATCCCTGAACCACCCTGTGGATGCTGGCTTCTTCATCCCTGAACCATCCTGTGGGTGCTGGCTTCTCCTTCATCCCTGAACCACCCTGTGAGTGCTGGCTTCTCCCTCATCCCTGAACCCTCTTGTGGGTGCTGGCTTGTCCCTCATCCCTGAATCATCTTGTGGGTGCCTGCTTCTCCTTCATTCCTTATCCACCTTGAGGGTGCTGGCTTCTCCCTCATCCCTGAACCCTCTTGTGGGTGCTGGCTTGTCCCTCATCCCTGAATCATCTTGTGGGTGCTGACTTCTCCTTCATTCCTTATCCACCTTGAGGGTACTGGCTTCTCCTTCATCCCTGAATCCCCTTGTGGGTGCTGGCTTCTCCTGCATCACTGAACCCTCTTGTGGGTGCTGGCTTCTCCTGCATCCCTGAACCCTCTTGTGGGTGCTGGCTTCTCCCTCATCCCTGAACCACCTTGTGGGTGCTGGCTTCTCCCTCATTCCTGAACCATCTTGTGGGTGCTGGCTTCTCCTTCATTCCTGAACCACCTTGAGGGTACTGGCTTCTCCTGCATCCTTGAATCCCCTTGTGGGTGCTGGCTTCTCCTTCATCCCTGAATCCCCTTGTGGGTGCTGGCTTCTCCCTCATTCCTGAACCACCTTCAGGGTGCTGGTTTCTCCCTCATCCATGAACCACCCTGTGGCTTCTCCTTCATCCCTGAACCACCCTGTGGTTTCTCCCTCATCCCTGAATCACCCTGTGGGTGCTGGCTTCTCCTTCATTCCTTATCCACCTTCAGGGTGCTGGCTTCTCCTTCATCCCTGAACCATCCTGTGGGTGCTGGTTTCTCCTTCATTCCTTATCCACCTTGAGGGTGCTGGCTTCTCCTTCATCCCTGAATCCCCTTGTGGGTGCTGGCTTCTCCCTCATTCCTGAACCACCTTCAGGGTGCTGGCTTCTCCTGCATCCCTGAACCACCTTGTGGGTGCTGGCTTCTCCTTCATTCCTTATCCACCTTGAGGGTGCTGGCTTCTCCTTCATTCCTGAACCACCTTGTGGGTGCTGGCTTCTCCTTCATTCCTTATCCACTTTCAGGGTGCTGGCTTCTCCCTCATCCCTGAACCCTCTTGTGGGTGCTGGCTTGTCCCTCATCCCTGAATCATCTTGTGGGTTCCTGCTTCTCCTTCATTCCTTATCCACCTTGAGGGTACTGGCTTCTCCCTCATCCCTGAACCACCCTGTGGGTGCTCCTGCTGAAGCCAGTGCTGGATTAATCCAATCCTGCAGCTCCCCAGCCCGTTCCAGAGGCAAGCACAGTTTCTTCCAGCCCCATAGAGTGGAATTCTGCCTGGCTCTGCCTGGCCACACTGCCTGGTGCAGCTGTTGCTCAGGTCTGACTCTTGTTTTGCTATGACTGATGTTTATGTTTGTCTCGTGGCCTCTTTTTCACCCACCTTACAACAAAAAGAGAAACAAGAGGGGAAAAAACCAAACAAAAACAAACACACTCTGAGTAACAGTGTCTGCCACAAGGTTTGATATCATCACCAGGGCTGAGTCATGAAGTTTCTTTTGGATAAGCAGTGCCAGGTGCTGTTGTTCAGATGCATCACAGAGCCCTCTCACAGTGGCCCCAGCCCTGGCTGCTCTGGTCCCTGCCCAGGAGGGCAAGGGGAAGCCATCCACAGCGTTTCCCACTGTGCCCCCCATGCCTCCACCTCTCCACAGGAGCATCCTGTTGCATCCTGCAACACCCTCCAGATGAACTCCCTAACTGACAGAAAAAAAAAGAAAAAAAAAACAATTAAAACCATAAACATCCTTTTTTTTCCTTTTAATCAGCACTGATAATGAAACAAACAGAAAGATAAATTGCCCTGATCCCAAGCCAAGGATAAAACTGCAGCAGAAATAAGGCTCCTCCCAACATGTGTTCTGCTGAAAGGCAGCAGCAGCACAAGTCCATGGCCATTTCAAAAGGCTGGTAAGGGAAGAGGGCTCTGGTGGCAGCAGGGAGCCTCTCCCCTTCCTGTTTTGCACAGAAAAAGGTAGCACAAGGTTGGCTGGTGGTCCTGTTTTGTTCCATGCTGAATAAAGTATTTTACCATCCACTCCCAGAGAGGATGTTCAGTCAAGGATCCAGAAAAGCGTTGACGTTGCAGAGCTGAGACCCTGGCAATAAGTTAATCCTCAGGGAAGTCTGCAGGTGCAGGAACATCCTTCCATCCCCACATCCTCAATCTCCAGCTAGTCTGTAGAATGTGAGAAGTACAGAGCCACGCACTTCTCCATGGAAACAGGTAGCTAAAAACTGAAATCTGAGCAAGAGAGGTTCACTTCCAGTCCCAGAGCAGCGGCAGGATGGGAGGCAAGGGCAGGGATGCTGCACACAGCTCCATTTCTTAAGGCACTGCTGCCCCTGGCCCTGCCAAACTCCCGGGGCTGTTGTCCTGGTGAGCATGGCCTGCTCTGCAGGATGTGGTTTCCTCTGGGCTCCTCAGGCTTTCGAGGAATTTGGTGAGTCAGGAACAGGATCTGGAAAAGGCAGACCAGGGTATCAGTCCAGCTTACAGCTGAAGGGATGTCATTGCAGGAAGCGACCAAACTCTGCTTCTGCATGATAAACAGAGGGTTTAGGTCCTTCCCGTCTTCCAAGCCACCTTCTTGCTGTCGGCAACACCAAGTTTCCCGCTGATATTTAACCCTCCACATCCCCCCTTCCTTCCCACCCTCTCCAGAGGGGCTGAGCCTTGCCGGTCACTCACCCAGGGTGGGGAAGAAGCAGTCCCCGGGCCCGGGGGGGGACAGGGGGGTGCTGGGCTCCGAAAGCAGATGCCGGCCGGACTCGGAGGGCAGCCTGCCGGCCACGTAGCGCGGCTGGGGCCGGGGCCGGGGCTCCGCGCTGCCCGCCGGCCCCGCCTCGAACACCGGGTTCTCAATGCCCTGGGCGCTGCTGTGGGACACAGAGGCGTTTGCATCTTTATTTCAGCGCGGGGCTTGTATCCCCGGGGGTAAAAAACAAAAACAAAAAAAAAAAAAAACAAAAAAAAAAAAAAAAAAAAAAAAAAAAACAAAAAACCAACATTTTTTTGGCTGAGCATTGGGAACAGGCAAGCAGGGCAGGGAGCAGGTTCAGGCAGTGGCATCTCGGCTGGAAGCAAACAGGGAGCACAGCGCAGGGGGAAAGTGGTTTCAGGCAGTGGCATCTCAGCAGAGAGCAAAAGAGCAAATGGGGAGCCCAGTGCAGGGGGAAAGTTCAGCCCAAGTGGTTTCAGGCAGTGGGATCTTGGCTGAGAGCAAATAAGGAGCCCAGAGGAGGGGAAAGTTCAGCCCAAGTGGTTTCAGGCAGTGGGGTCTCAGCTGAGAGCAAATGAGGAGCCCAGTGCAGGGGGAAAGTGGTTTCAGGCAGTGGCATCTTGGCTGAGAGCAAATGGGGAGCCCAGTGCAGGGGGAAAGTTCAGCCCAAGTGGTTTCAGGCAGTGGGATCTCAGCTGAGAGCAAATGGGGAGCCCAGAGGAGGGGAAAAGTTCAGCCCAAGTGGTTTCAGGCAGTGGGATCTCAGCTGAGAGCAAATGGGGAGCCCAGTGCAGGGGGAAAAGTTCAGCCCAAGTGGTTTCATCTCTTCCCGGGGTGCAGGGAGAGGCAGGCCCTTGAAAAACGGAAGGAGGCACTTTCCACGTGGAGAGAGGGAAGAGAAACTGATTTCCCAGAAAGGGAAAGGACTCAGGGCGTGGGGGACGCCAGCAGCCCTTTCATTCTGCTGGGCTGGGGATACAGCCAGCTTCAAGGGGCAGGAGGGAAGGACCAGCCCTGGGCAGGGTCTGGGATGCAGTCTGTAGGGCATGTGAGGAGCTGGGAGCTCCTGGGCTTTCCTTACCTATCCATCCTGACAAGCTCGTGGGCACCTGCCAAAGACAAAATATTTGGGTGAGCGCTGGCAGAACAAGGCCCCCTCCCATTCCTCACCTGCTTCTTTAGCCCTCTGCTTGGCTCCCAAACCTCCTCCTCTACAACCCCACCCTCCCTAGATGGACACCACAGGCTCCAAAGAAGGGGAAGGGACACTTCTGCAGGCAGGGGGTGACGTGAGGTGCGGCTGCAGTCCGGCCCCACTCGTGCCCAGATGCATTCACCACCCCCCTGTGGCACCATCCTGGGGCTCTGCAAACACCCCCTGGCACTTGGCTGCCCCTGTTTGGCAGGGCAGCCCCAGGTTAGGCATTCCCTCACCCCCAGATCCCACAGCCCATGTTACTGGGCTCTGCTGGATGCTTCCCTGGCGGAGATGCTCAAGTTTTCACCCAAACCGTGCCAAAGGAAGGTGCTGGGTGGAAATAACCTGGCCCATGGCACCTGAGAGGCAAACCCCCCTGGATTTTGCCCGTCCTCAGGGGTGAAGCAGCATCCAGGTGATGCTTTGCAGATGGAGGTGGGAGCTGCAGCCCAGCCCCTGCTCAAGGGGTGCCTGAAGGGCACGGCTGTGGAAAGCACAGTTCCTATTCTCATTCTGGTGGCTGGCACTGTGCCCTCCTGCTGCTGCACAAACCACTTCTCCAAAGGGCTCCTCGGAGGCCCAGAGCTGCCCCCCGAGCTGGGAGAGGAAAACCACAGGGCCCCTCTTGCCCAAGGGCTGATGAAATGGCTCTGCCAGTTAAGGTGGTGTCCCTTTCCGCTTCATTACTGAAATCTCCGGGAGCCAGGCGCGGGCAGGAGCTGGCAGCCAGCCTGGGGCAGCAGAGGGGACACCTATCCAACAGCCACAGACGTGTCAGGGGTGTTTTTAAAGGGGAAGGTGAGAAAAAGTGCAAACAGAGCTTTTCAGTCACTTCGAGGGCAAAGCTTCTGTTTCGGGCGTGCAGTGGAGGGAGGGATGAGAAAATGAGATGGCTCTCAGAGTGGATGTGGAGGAAAGGGCTGAGCGGGGAGCATCCTCACAGCCTCAGAGCCTCCAGCACGCTGCTGGTGTCCCCTCCTATCCCACACTCCTCACCAGCAGCCTGCAGGTCCTTCCCAGGACAGCTCCAGGAGGCTCCTGGCAGGGACCTGTCTTTGTGCCACCCTACACCACACCCGTGGGATCTGGGGCAGCCGGAGCAGCTGATCCCAGTGGGGCCCATCCCACCCAGCCCAGGGGGTGAGATGGGGGGCTGGCACATACGTCTGCTGCTGGCAGCTTGTCTCTGCTTGTAGATGAGGAGCAGGATGAGGGGCAGGCAGAGGATGCCCACGATGCAGGCGCCCGTGGCCAGCGCGGCGGCCGTGATGTCTGCAACACAAGAGCAGAGATGAACCCTCCCATTCACCTTCCCTTCCCTTGGCCTCCCCAAAATCCCAGGAGATGGTTTAGGATGGAAGAGGCCTTAAGGGTGATGAAGTCCAGCTCAGGGCAGCCCTGTGTTGCCCCAGAGCTGAGGCAGTGTGTCTCCCACACACACAGGACCGCACCGGGATGTGTTGCCAAGCTCTGTTAGAACCCCAGCTAAAGTCCTTCATTGCTGCAGGACATCCCAAGGTTTTTGGTCTTCTAGGTGTGAGGAGAGAAGCCCTGATAAAAGCTCCCAGCAACTTTGGGGTGCTGACTCTGACCCACTGCCAGCCTCAAAGTGCTCGGGCATCCAAGGGCTTGTTACCCACAGCCCCTGCTAATTAATGTGCCCCTGGAGAATGTCACCCACGGGGACTTCCAGAAAGGCTGGCAGCCTGCAGGCCCATCTGTGGCCATCAAGGTCCCTGTGGGATGGCTTGTGGTGAGGCTGAGGGCTGCTTAAAGCAGGGGCAGGTTCAGCTCCTCTCCTGAGCTTCCATCTGAGGAAGCAGCTTCTTTCCCTGTGTGTCTGTGTTTTAGGGGGGGACATTTTTCTCTTTTTTCCTGACAGGGCAAGGTGTCCCAGCACTTGAGACTGAAGGTTAGGGACAGGAAAACACAGCTCATGGGGACCAGGAACTGCTTCCCTTGTCTGGGCATGCTGCAAAATAATTCTGCCCATTTAGGAGGCAGCAAAGGGGGACAGACAGAGCGACCCAGCAAGAACCCAGCTGCACAGCGATGTGTGGGTATCTCCATGTCTAGACACAGCTCTGGGGGAGCCCCACTTTGTCTGAGCACTCAAGCAAGATTTGGGTTTCCCCTGCTGAGGCAGAGGTGGCCCAGTCTCAGGGTGCAGCAAGAGGTTCCTGCAACTCTTTACCTTTCTGTCCCTTCCCGTTTGCTCGTGGCAGCAGCCACTAAATCCTTGTTGTGGGAGGGGGCTCAGGTGCTTTAGAACAGCAGGGTGAATGATCTCCACGGGCTTCAGGACAGTCATGTCCAGGGGATGGGCTGGAGAAGGCTCTCCTTAGCCTGGGGATGTGCCTGTTGTGCACACCCTGTTGGTACAGCACTGGAAACCACCCTCCCAACCCCTGGGTGTGAGGCTGGGTGTGGGCACTGGTGTGTTGGCAGTGATCCCTAGGGAATGCATGGGCCAGGATGGTGAGCAGCACCTTGGAGAGGGGGGTTTTGCCCTTTACCTTTGCCAGTGGCAGTGTGAAATGTGCAGTTTTGAAGGCCTCCTTTGCCTGCAGAAGAGAACAGAAAAGCTCAGCATTCACTCAGGTCCCACAGAACTCCCAACCTGCTGGCTGCCCTTGCCTTTTCTCCCTGGTATTGAGAACACCATCCCAGAGCAGCCCAAAGCAGGAGTTTAATCCTGACAAGTGTTCACTGAGATCCCTGCTGCAAGACCCCTGTTGTCCATGGCCGTGCAGCCAATTTCTTTTTTTCAGTCTAAAAGAAAAGCTCTCTGACACTGCAAATCAAGGCCAAAAGATGCCTTCCCCTCCCTCCTGCCTCTCCCACTGGGCTGCTGTCCCAAGGTTATCTGTGAGCCCTCAGCTGGGCTTGCCAGCCGAGCTCCTTTTAAGTCGAGCCTTGTTCTGCTCTCTGCCAGAAGGAAGTCGAAGAAGATCAGTGAAACTATGTACCATGGACTTTATTGCATTCCACCCTCTCAAGCTATTAAGATTTTGCAGGGTTTTTTTAATGTTTCACCGCTCTCAAGCTCTAATTCAAACCTTCAGCTTTGACTTCTGGAGCTGCACCCAGAAGCCCTTCCAACATCAGCACAGCTGCCTGCCATCCCCGGCGCTGCATCCCCAACCTGGCACTGTGCCCTGGTGTGGCTGCAGAGCTCTCAGGCCAGCCTCACCTCTCTGGATCTGCAGCTCCACGAAGCCATGAGCCACCTGCACGGTGTGGGGCTTGCCGTGCCCTTCCCTCCTGACCTCCACGGCGTAGCAGCAGTAATTCCCGCTGTCCTGCAGCGTCACGTTGGTCACCACAATGTGGAAGGCGCCGTGGTGGTCAAGGACAAACTCCACGCCGCGGTGGCCGCTCTGCCTCCCCGGGGAGGCTTTTTGGGAGGCGTTGGCGGGCGCCTCGTGGTGCCGGCCGGGGTCGTGGTGCAGCTCCTTGTCGGTGACGTTGCGGATGTGGCGCTTGTCGGAGCAGCTCTGGTCGCCCGTGCTGCTGAAGTACCAGGTTTTGTAGAGCAGGTCGTGCCGCTCGGCCAGGGCGCCGCTGACCCGGCAGCTCAGGGTCACGTTCTGGCCCTCGGGGCACACGCACAGCGAGTAAGGCGTGGTGATCAGGAAAGCTGCTGCTCCTCCTGCCAGGGAGAAGGTACCAAGTCAGAGGCTGGGCTTACCGCTGCTGAGCTCCATTTGTGTTGCTGGAATGGCTCCCGGGGTATTAAAGAGTCTTTTTGCCCAGCCCCACGACCAAAGAAGTCAGGATTCCTCAGCTCTGGTTCTCAAGGTTGTTTATTTTCTTTTATCTATCACATTCTTTCTCTGACCTGCTGAGGTCTGTCCACCAGGTCGAGTTGTGCTAACAGCACTCCTGCCCTTGGAGTGCTGTTAGCTTTTCATACTAAAAACTACCTGTACTTTATTTACAATAATTTCCCAATACCCATCACCTACGTTAGCCAGCCTGTCTCTACCCTAAACCAATCCAGAAGTGTCACCATCCCAGCAGAAGATGGAGGACATAAAGGACAGGACACACCCAGATTCCTCCACCTTGCCTTTTGAACCCCCATTCTAAATCCCCAAAATTCTACTTTTTCACCCTGTGACAAATTCACTGACATTCTATTCAAACCCTTGTGGCTTGTAACTCCTCACACAGAGTTGGTAATTGTTTCCATGGGCTAAAATGAAAGGCACAGGTGTCTTTGACTCCGTGCCAAGGTCTCTGAGCCCCCTGCCAAAATCTCAAGTCCTCCAGGGCAGCCAGAGGGATGTCCTGGGTTCCAACAGTAAAACATTTTTTTGTAGCAAAACTGGCTGAAAAAGCCCTACAAACCCACCACCGATGTTGGCAAATGGTGGGGAGGCCCTGGCAGGGGTTGCCCAGAAGAGCTGTGGCTGTCCCATCCCTAGAAGTGTCCAAGGCCAGGTTGGATGGTGCCCTGAACAACTTGGGATAGTGGAAGATGTTGAAACTACATGACCTTTAACTCCCTTCTAACCCAAACCTTCCAGTATTTTATAGTGGGAGCACAACTTCACCCTAGAAATCAACTCTGCAGGAGAGACGTCCTTTAAATGCAGTTTAGCACCTGCAGCAGGGAGGAAGAAGCTCCCTGGGGCCAGCAGAGGTGTGGGGCAGGGAGGCAGAGGAGGATGAGAGGAGAAGCAAGGCAGCAGGGTTACGGCTTGTGAAGGAGGAAACACAAGCACAGCTGGGCCAGCTGCAAAAAAAAAAAAAAATAAAAAAGGAGTGAAAACAAACAGAAAAGTTCTAGGAGGAGCAGTGCCCCCCCTTCTCCCCCAGATGAGGCGGGGAGCAGGTCCCACCCTCCTTGTTTTTCAGCCCCCAGGGAGGAAAAGGGAGAACTGGCTGATGCTGACAGCGAGGAGCTGCTGGAAAATGAAAACAATTTTCAGAAAGAAATTCTGGAACGTGGGCAGGAGGTGTGGCAGAAGCAGGAGCAGGAGGCACTGCTGGTCTTTCCCCAGCTCATGGGTGGGGGGTCGTGCTGGGTAAGGAGGGGAGGGAAAAGTGCAAAGCCGGGAGAGATTTTGATGCTCTGGCCCTGCCGCTCCTTCATGTTTGCAGAAGCGCTAGCATCGCTTTGAAAGCGGGAGAAAAAGCAGATTCTGGGTTTGTTTACTTCAAATTACTGTGGAAAAGAGATTTCTGGGGCTGGTTTGCAGCGGAGAAGACGCTACGAGGACAAGAAGTTTTTTGTTTTTTATTTTGGTAACATCCTGTTGTGCCATTAGCTCCGCCGCGTTTCGCTTTGAGGTTTCTCGCTTGCCATATCGAGAGGGCGTCAGTCACAGGCAGGGCGTGTTGAGCCTGCCTGCAAGCACCCACCAGGCCAGGGGCTCCCAGAGGGCATCTTCCTCCTGGGAGCACTGTGTCACCTGCCTGGCCCGGGGCTCTGCTGGAGAGAGTGACACCAAAAACGCGCCTCCCACCCCTGCTGGTTATCTCTGACTCTTGGGTGATGGTGCAGGAGCAGCCCGAGGGTGCTCTGCAGGGAGAGGGAGGCTTTGGGAAGGAGATCAGCCCCACTGCATGCCTGCTCTGGAGCCCACAGTGCCAAGGAGTCCCCAGAGGCAGGGCTGGTGTGACCTTTGCCTGACCACTCGGGCTAATTGCTTCCTGCTGCCCACAGCACGTGCAGAGCACGTCCTGGAGCCGCTCTGGGGCTGAGGTTTGTGTGGCCTGAGCTCAGCTCTGCCTCGCTCAGTCTCGTTTTCAGGCCCTGACTTCTCCTTCTCCTGGGGTGCTGCTGGGGCCAGCGTGCACAGCCAGGCTGGAGGGGCTCTGGCAGGCAGCAGAGCGGGTCCCCCAGCTCCTTGCCAAGGCACGGAGCACAAAGGGCACTTCAGATGTGCTCCTGACACCTGCTGCAAGGGGAAGTGCCCCATTCACATCGGGGCTCTCCTGGGAGCCAGGGGAAGGGAAGCCAGGGCTCTATTGGAGGAAGCCACACTTCCAAGCCCTTCCAAAAGTATCTGCAGGAGTCTTTTTGTTTTCCACACGCCCCCCTCAGATGGAGCAGGGCTCATCCCCGCCTGCTTTGCGAAGCTCTGCCTCGCTAAAGCATCCAGCCTCCACCTCCGGGGCTTGATGGGAACTGTCTGGATGGAAAAGCCAGCTCAGCCCACGCTTTGGGGAGGGGCAGAGGTTACCATGTGTGCAACCTTCAGCATTACAGGCTCCCCTTCCTTCTCCACAGCCAGGGAAGGCTCTCAAAAGCCTCGCAGCGGAGGGAAAAGCAGCTGGCAAGGCACGGTGCAGCCCAGAGCAGTGCCAGGGCAGTCGGTGTTCCCTCCTCAAGATGTTGCAAGGCTTCAAACACATGCTGGATGCCAGATGGAGCCCAGAGGAGACATCTTCTGGAGGTGTCTTTGTACCAAAGCCCATGGATCTTTAATCTCCTGGGCTTCTTCCATGGCCAGAGCCCAGGCTTGGCTCCTTCCACACCCCAGCCAAACCATTCCCTTTGAAGTCAGAGCTGCTGGCAAATGCCAAAATAAAGCCAGATGCCCATCTCTGTGCATCTCCAGCTGGTTGGACCAGCTGAGGGCTGAGCTGAGAGCTGTTGTCTTGTCACCATCTGGCAAAGGCAGAGGAGGTCTCAAGCAGGTGCCAAAAGTGCCCCTTTTCCCTTTAGCACCCCAGTAACTTTGTCTCCAGCCATTGGCGTTGTGCTGGCGCAGCGCAGAGCCCGGTGCAGTGTTGGTACATCCCAGTGCTGGCTGGCATCACTCTCCTGACACCCGGGAACTCTGCTTTCAGACAAAGCAGAAACACAAAAAAGCGCAGAAACCTGTGCTGCTTGGCTGACCAACAGCTCAAATAAATCAGGATTTCACACCAAATTCTGGGTCGGTGACCAAAAGCCTCTCCTGGCTGCTTCTCCTGTGTTTGGTCTCTGGCCCTGGCAAGCAGGTGTTTGATCTGCGCTCCTCTGCTTGGCAGAAGTGATTTCCACTCTTTCCACTGCAAGGAGATCTGCAGGGATCAGGGGATGGAGCCTTTGGAGGGGCTCACCTGCTGCAGAGGAGGGGCTGCTGGAGACAGAGGTGGGACAGGGAGCTCTGCTTGCTTCCTCTTCGGGGAGTTCTTGTAAGCAGGCTCACATCAAAGTGCCCCGATCCCATCGTCACTGTGCTGTGATTGTGCCTCAGAGTTGTCAGCCAGGTGAGATGTGCAGGGGCACCCATAGCTCTGCACAAGTACCTCGAGCACAAAAAAAAGAGGAGACAAAAAACTTGCTGGAGATGCCTGAGACATGCTAACAGCCCTCATCTCCTGCACCCCAGGGGCCAAATGGCATCCCAGCAGTGGGGTTCCCATCATCCAGGCAGTGGAGGGAGCAGCCTCAGGGAGTCCTGCCTTGCTCCTCTTCCAGCATGGCCCTGGCTCGGGGATGGCACTTGGGATGTGATTTTGGGAAGCCCAGCTCAGCTGCCACGCTTTAGGGGAAGAGGAGCCACTTCCCCATCCACCTTGCTGCCAGCATCCCCAAGCTGGATGTTTCCAAGTGCTACTTCTCCATCAATCCCTGCTAAAATTAGCCAGGGGCTCAGAAAGTTTTGGCAGGCGCGGGGTTGCGCAAAGCTCAGTTCCTCTGGCACCAGCCTCACGCTGAACATCAGCATCCGAGTTTGTTGCATTGCAGAAGGCCTGAAGTTCAGTCCCAGCGCCCCAGATGCGTAAATGAAATCATCCAAGTCCCTGTGGAGATGCTGGGAATTGCTCCCTGATGACTCGGATGAGAAGCAAAACGTGGTTCAATCCACACCAGCCTTGCTGTTCCAGAGAAGAAGAAAAGGCACCTCCGTCCCCACTGCAGCACTGGGGCACCTTTGGAGATCTTTTCTTCTCAGAGTTGCGCTGGCAGAAATCGCGGAGGCAGTCACTTTGTCCCGGGAGAGAGGGTGAAGCCGAGCCCGATGCTCATCCTCCGCCTGCGCAGGGCAGGGAGGGATCACGCTCCTTCCCAGCTTCCTTCTCTGAGTCGCCGTCCAGGGTGGAACCGCGGTTTTAATGCCACCGCCCCCGCTGCGCTGCCTGGCCCCGGAGCCCCGAACGGAAACGCTGCCTGCCGGGGCTGCTGCGGAGTCAGGCGTGCAGCAGCCCCCTCCCAAAGCATCCCGCCGATAAGCAGCCAGCGAGCTTCCAGCACCGGGAAGCGCCGACTCCGGGGAAAGGCAACTCGGCAGCCACTCCCGGTGGCCCTGGGTGGGCTGCTTGCCCACCCGGAGGAGCTGCCCGGCACATCCCGCCGCAGCGCAGCATCCTTAGAGAGGGCAGCCCAGCCCCGCTCGCACAAATCCCCTCTCTCCGCTGCCCCTGGGCTGTCGGAAGGGTCTTCTCACCGCGGCACAGTCGGGGACCCCCAGAGTGCCAAGGAAAAGTGCCGTGCGGGAACGGAGCAGCTTTTCCAGCCCGGGGTACCCAGCGGGAGGCTGGCGGGGACAGGGGGCTGCTTCCCTTCCACGCACGTTAGATCAAAGCAGAGGAAGAAAGAAAAAAACAGTCTCAGAGTTTTAGAACAGCAGCTCCCCTGCGGCCCCTTCACCCCAGCACAGCCAGCACCGCGTGA
This sequence comes from Fringilla coelebs, assembly GCF_963513975.1. Classification (NCBI taxonomy): domain Eukaryota; kingdom Metazoa; phylum Chordata; class Aves; order Passeriformes; family Fringillidae; genus Fringilla; species Fringilla coelebs. Next base: position 2,754,919 of record NC_140066.1, on the reverse strand, counting down.
AAGGCTGGCTCGATCCCCCCTCGCACCAAAATCACGGGGGAAGAGAGCCAATAACTCCCCAAACGCTCCGGATTCCTTGTGCCGGGCACAGCCCCGGGCCGGCGAGCACGGCGAGGAGAGTTTCTCCGGGCAGGGAGGAGAGCAAAGCCGGGCTTACCGTGTGAAGCGAGCAGGCAGAGCGCAGCCAGGAGCAGCCCGGGGCGGGGGGACGCTGTCCCCATGGCGGAGGGGTGGCCGGGGAGAGGTGGCCTCTGCGGAGCCACCGCACGCTCTGAGCAGCCCCGCAGCGACAGCCGGACTGGGACACACAGGAAATTTCATTGCGATTCGCAAGGCAGCGCTGCCGAGAACGGCGAGCACCCCCCGGAGGTGAGAGGCTGCAGGGAGCACCCGCGGGTGGGGATCGTTCCGCACCCCTCCTCCGCGGGTGCCTCTGCTGGGTTTCTTCCCTTACAGCCTCGCTTAGAGCCCGCTGCGTGGGTTTTTGGGGGGCTAAGGAGGGTGCTCGCCGTGCCAAGGGACTCGAGGGTGATGGTCTCCATCCCTTCGCCAGCAGGAGCTGATTCCTTGGGCCGGCTTGTAACTTTGCTCGCAGTTACTGTTTTTGCTTTGTTTGTGAGGATTTAGGAGGCAGAACCCGTCCTGGGATGAACGGGCAGCGGGTAGAGGGAAGGGTTACTCAGAGCAGTGCCAACTTGGAAAAGGAAATGGAGTTTTCCCAAAAAAAAAATTGGAGCAAAGCCCCATCTTCCCCCTCCTACAGCCCATTTGCACTTTGCCCCGAAACGGCAAACCAGCCCCGTGATCTGACACATAATTCCTCCTGGAGCTTCTCACCGAATTCCAAAGGCATCAACAAAATCTCTGGCTGCAGCTGAGAGCTGCCTCATTTCCAGTCAGCCTTCCCTGGAAAGTGGAGCCCAGAGGACGTGGAGTTTTGGAACCCACAGGAAACCTTGCTGCCCGCCTGCTCTGAATCCGGAGTGTGCAGGGAAATAGGAAAGTACCTAATTACGGTGTGGCATTGTGATTTTTACAGCAAAGGCGGCTGTGATGCTCCTGTCAAAAATGTAACCCTTGGCTGGCTGGAAGGAATTTGTTGCTGGGGGAAGGTGTGGGCATGAAGCCCAGAGACACCAAGAAAATGATTCACTGTTCCAAGCCCCCAGCTCTGTGCTGAGCCCTGAGGCAGAGTGGTGTGCCACTGTCACCTGCCCATCCCCAGGTGGGGTGACACCCCTGTGAGACAGCCAGGACATCCAGGTGCCCATGCAGAGCCAGGGAGGCTCTGATCCAGCTGTGCCTGACCAGCAGTGATGTTGTGGTCAGGTGGGACCATGAGAGGTCAGTCCAGTTGTCCCAGATGCTCGGTTTTGTTCCTCCCCGAGCCGTGGCAGCATTGTCTCCGGAATTTTCCATCCATATTGCCACACTTGTTAGAAACAATCAAGGTGTCCCCAATGGCGAGGCAAGGACTCACACACGCCTCCTCCAAAGGCAGGAAGGCACAATGGGGCTGGTTTTCCCTGTGCCATGGGCTGCTCCCTGGTGTTGGTAAACTGGGAAAAGGGGAGGGATCCCACAGAGACACGCTTTGCTTGGGAGCAAGAGTGTGATTTGATCTCTGATTAAACCTCTGATGTATCTCTGTACCCAGCTGTCACCTGCAAGTGCGTCTGACGCCACGGCTCATTTCATTTGGAGCCCTGCACACTGCTTGTGTCCCTTGGCAGTGTTGTGCCACTGACCTTGGCAGATCCAGCCTTTCCCAGCAAATGCCCCCACAGTGCTTAACACGCCGTCCCCTGTCCCGCAGGCCACCACCACGGTGTACGTCACCGTCCTGGATGAGAACGACAACGCTCCCGCCTTCCGGCAGCAGCTCTACGAGGTGACCCTCGACGAGGGTCCCTCCTCGCTCAACGCCACCCTGGTCACCGTGCAGGCCCTGGACCAGGACGAGGGACCCAACGGCACGGTGGCCTACGCCATCACCGAAGGCAACATCCTGGGGACCTTCCACATCGACAACGCCACGGTCAGTACGGCCGCCGGCCCCGCTCCGCGCGTGTCCCTGTCCCTCCGCCTTCACTCCCAGCTGCTCTCCCCTCTGCTTGCAGGGGGAGATCCGCACGGTGAAGGAGCTGGACTACGAGATCAGCCACGGGCGCTACACCTTGGTCGTCACCGCCACCGACCAGTGCCCCATCGTCTCGCGCCGGCTGACCTCGACGGCCACGGTGAGGAGCTGGCGCGGGGGTTGCGACACTGTGGCCTCTCTGGGGGCAAGGAGTTCCCACTTGGGTGAGCAGTTTCACATCTCCTTCCCAGTGGTCACCAGTTGCTTTTGCCAGCTGTGGCTGGTTTGCCCAGTTGCTGTCGCCTTGCCGCCTCAAGGGCGTTTCAAAACATGCACAAAGAGGGGATTCCGGGTTAATTAGCCTGGTGATTTGGTCCTGCAAAGACTTAGAGAAACTCCTCTGAAATTGCATTATGTTTTCTTGAGATGTCCTCTTGGTCCTTCCTGCTTGAAAGGACAGCAGGGAGTGAAGAATTGCTACAGCAATTTCAGCTTCATCTTTATCTTTTCTTGCTATTTATGTGCTTTGAAAATTCCCTTTTCCCTTGTAAGGAGGTTATTTAAAGCCTCGAGTCATTTTTATGTTGCTTTTCTATGTAGCTCTTTCTGTTTTCCCCGGGCCACGGTGACCTGAACTTTGGGCACCGCTCAAAGACTGGGGAGGGCGGGCGAGCAGCTCCAAAGCAAATATTTTGCAGGAATCGAGTACACCGATTATTTTTGTGACCAAAACCGAAATTTGACAAATTGTGCAGCACATCCAGATTGATTTGGTGAACTGCAGGTGGTAGGGATGTGTTAAACCTTCCATCTTGATTGCCATGGACCATTGTACCTCACCCTGACATGGAGCCACAGGTTTTGCAATTCCCCAAAAGGAGATAAGTTCTTGTGTGTGAAGGGGGAAAAAAAGGAAAAACTAAGGGGGAGGTACCGGTGTGGGAAATTTCTATGGATAAAATCTGTCCACACAAGCCTAGCAGTGGGTTTCCATGCTTGGACAAAGGGAAAGCCTTCAGTTTTGGGCATCTGATAGCACTGGGGGTGACTTCCTGGCCCAGGACAGAGCCAGGATTTAGCTGCAGGCAGCGAAGGCACAGCCTCCATGTACTGCAGGCAAGGGCAGATCTTCCCCTGCACTTGGCTCAAGCAGAGACATGAACTTGGAAACCCCTTCAGCAACAAGCACTGCAGCCAGGAAGGATGGAAACACCCTCCCTCCACTGCTCAAGGAGTTTGTGCCAGCAGTGTATGAAAACACAGCTTTTAGGAGGAGGTTTAGGGATTATTTGAGATCCCCAGTGATGGGAAGTCCATCACCCTGATAAGGCATGCCAGTGTTTGTTTTCTCCACTGCTAGGAAACGGAGCAGAAACTTGGATGTACTCTCTGTAAAGATTAGATTTAATCAGCAACAAATGCCCATCTGGTGGGTTTCACTGCTCTTCAGCCCAGGAGGTCAGAAAACTCCTCATTTCCAGTGCCTTTCTCATAACCACCTCTACCACCAGTGGTGGTGGTACAGGTGGTTTTGTTGGAACAAGGATGCAACCTGTCAATTTTTTAAAGTTTGCTCAGCATTAGGAATTAAGTATTTGCTGGAGGAAAAGCCAGTGTGCAGCTGGCTGCAGAGATCACGCCTCTCCAAACTCATCTCTGTGGTTTTGTCTGTCCTGCTTGGACGTGGATGTGGAGGACATGGGGCTTTTGGGTTGAGTTCCCCACCGTGGTGTGTGGCCCAGAGGTTTGGCAGTGTGCAGCTGGAGCCCTGTAGTGAGTGTGTAGGATGAGCACGATCAGGAATGACCAAGTTTGAATCTCTGAGCGGTCAGCTGGATGTCTGGCGAACCCAGAAAAGCTAGAAATACACGAGGTGTTCTGCCATCCACATCTCCCCATGCTCATGGCCAGCGGGGTGGCCTTCCCTTCCCCTGCCACAACCCTCTCCTCTCACAACCCTCACACTTCTCACCGTGGCCGCAGGTGCTGGTGAACCTCAATGACATCAATGACAACTGTCCCACCTTCCCGCGGCCCTACGAGGGTCCCTTCGACGTCACCGAGGGGCAGCCTGGCCCTCGAGTCTGGACTTTTCTGGCCCACGATGGGGACTCAGGGCCCAGTGGACAAGTGGAATACAGCATCATCGCCGGGGACCCCCTGGGTGAGTGGGGACACGGGGCGTCCCCTGTCCCGTGGGCTGCCCCATGGAAGAGCCTGGCTCGCAGGAGCGTGGGGAGGAAGCGCTTCAGAAAAGCCATCCTCCCTCCCAGCCCAGCCTGTCGACACCAGGAAATCCTGTTTTGAGCAACAGGAAACTTAACCTGTTCGTGCCTGGACAGGGGGTGGCTGGGGCTGGTGGAGGGGAGGGGGGAAGCTGCTTAACAATGAAGGCAAAAAGAAGTCAAAAAGGCGAAAAAACAAAGCGCAGGAAGAGAAACTGAGCCTCGTCCCGAGTCCCTGTGGGGTGTGCAGGGTGTTGGGGGGCTGAGTTGCTCTCCAGCACTCACAGCTCCACCAGCACCACGGTGCAGATGGCAGAGGAGCTGGGGGCATTCCTAACCACGGGGTCATCTGGATGTCCCTTGGGGAAGGAAGCAGTGACTGCAGTCCAGAGAATCTGGAAGGCAGCGCCCAGTCCCATCTCCCAGCTGACCCCGCTGCAAAGCTTTTCCAGAAACAGGCAGGACGAGACCCTTTTGGGGATGGGGGGGAAAGGTCTGTGCTGTGTAGCCCACCCTGCTCTGGCCATCCGAGGACACAGAGGGGCTGTTGGCATCTTCAGAAAGGCCAAAAAAACAGGGACAGGCACCCCATTCACCCCATCCCTTCTTCTGCTGCTACCTGGGAGTGTACCCAGCACAGCCCCCAGCTGTCAATCCTCCTGTATCTGCAGTAACGGGGCATGAGTTCATCCCCAAACCTGCCACGGTGCCCCAGCTCCCAGACAAGCCCCTCCCTGGGGGAGCCAAAGCATGGTGAGAGCCAGGGCCCCGCTGTCACCTGCAGGGGAATTTGTCATCTCCCCGGTGGAAGGAGAGCTGCGGGTGCGGAAGGACGCCGAGCTGGACCGCGAGAACATCCCCTTCTACAACCTCACCATCGCCGCCCGGGACCGGGGCGTGCCTCCCCTCAGCTCCACTGTGAGTCCCCCAGGCTGCCACGGGGGGCTGTAAGCTGTCCCCCATGCTTAGCTCCTTCCCTTTTGGTCCCTGGCTTCATTCTCCTCTCCTCCACCTCCTTCTCCTTGTCCCTCGGCCTTTCCATCCTGGGCTGAGTTGGGGAAGTGCCAGAAAAGGATGGGAGGCCTGGAAACACATGCCACATCCTGCCCTGCTCCTCTCCCTGGCAGATCCTGGTGGGTGTCCGCGTGCTGGACATCAACGACAACGACCCCGTGCTCCTGAACCTGCCGATGAACCTCACCCTGAGCGAGAGTGCCGCCGTCTCCAGCTTCGTCACCCGCGTCCTCGCCCACGACGCGGACCAGGGCCCCAACGCCCTGCTGACCTTCGATATAACAGCAGGGAACACGGAGAATGCCTTCTACATCAACAGCACCGTACGGCCGGGCCTGGGAGGGGGGTGGGATGCTGGGATGAGGGGGGTGGGAACCCAGCTGTGCCATCTGGCATCCTTGTCCTGGCAGGAAATGCCCTAGGGGAAGCATTCCTCGCATCCCGCGTGGTGTTTCCCCCCTTGTTTTCCCCAGCAGAGTGGCACTGTGGTGTTTTCCCCCTTGTTTTCCCCAGCAGAGTGGCACTGTGGTGTTTTCCCCCTTGTTTTTCCCCTAGAGCGGCACTGTGGTGTATTCCCCCTCGTTTATCCCAGCAGAGTGGCACTGTGGTGTTTTCCCCCTTGTTTTTCCCAGCAGAGTGGCACTGTGGTGTTTTCTCCCTCGTTTATCCCAGCAGAGTGGCACTGTGGTGTTTTCCCCCTCGTTTATCCCAGCAGAGTGGCACTGTGGTGTTTTCCCCCTTGTTTATCCCAGCAGAGCGGCACTGTGGTGTTTTCCCCCTCGTTTATCCCAGCAGAGTGGCACTGTGGTGTTTTCCCCCTTGTTTTCCTCAGCAGAGTGGCACTGTGGTGTTTTCCCCCTCGTTTATCCCAGCAGAGTGGCACTGTGGTGTTTTCTCCCTTGTTTATCCCAGCAGAGTGGCACTGAGGTGTTTTCCCCCTCGTTTATCCCAGCAGAGTGGCACTGTGGTGTTTTCCCCCTCGTTTTTTCCCCTAGAGTGGCACTGAGGTGTTTTCCCCCTTGTTTTTCCCCTGCAGAGTAGCACTGAGGTGTTTTCCCCCTTGTTTTTCCCCTAGAGTGGCGTTGTGTACGTGAACCGCCCGCTGGACAGGGAGCGGGTGGCCGAGTACAGGCTGACGGTGACGGTGAAGGACAACCCCGAGAACATCCGCAATGCCAGGCGGGTAATTACGGACACTGCCGGGGCCTCCAGCGGGGCAGACGGGAGGGCAGGTGGGGAAAAAGGCCAAAAACAAGCAGTGCCTTTGCCCATGGTTTTTCTGATGGCAGCCCCATCCCCAGCAAGCACCTGGGGATCACGGGGACGGGGCTACAGCCCCATTCCCAGCAGGGAACAGGAGCAGTAGGATCTAGGGCGAGTCTGAAGTCATTTGTTAACTCCATGCCACAGCAGTAGATGTCATGGAAGGTGGGACAATGTTGGGCTGGAGAGTTGGACAACCACAATGATAGTGGAGTGCCCCAGAGGGGGAAGGTGAGCTCAAGGAAAGGACATTATGGTCATCGCCCTCTTGTCCCAATTTTCCTTTAGGATTTTGACCTGCTGGTCATTTCCATAGCGGATGAGAATGACAACCGCCCTCTCTTCACCCAGAGCTCCTACCAGGCTGAGGTGATGGAGAACTCGCCCCCTGGTAGGTCTCTCTTCACTTATTTATTATGGATCCTGGAGATTCCCTTCAGGGCTGGATGAGGGCTGGTGTCTCCTTGCCGTGGTGGAGGAGACAGGATGGTGGGCAGGGCAGAGCTGCAGCTCGCTGGGACAGGGATGCTGAGTTTGACGAGCTTGATGAGCCTTGAGGAGACCATAGCCTTGGTCCATGCTGCTTGTGGAAACCCTTCCTGGCACAGGTCACAAATGGGCACCATTTGGGATTTGCAGCAGGTGGCTGTGGGCTAAGCAGAGCCCTGGGGGCAGCCTTGAGGGCACCCATCTGCCCAACGCCTTGAAGAGGATGGGCTGCCATTTCTCCATCACCTGGAACTGCCTGGCTCCAGGGGTTAGAGATTTTTTAAAGAGTCCAGCCTGCCCAGATAGACATTTCCCAGACAAAGAGCTAGAAACACTATCCTTATTATTTTGTTTTGCCTTCCTGCCATTTAAATTGCTCCCTGCTCCAAGACCTCAGGTATCCTGTCCTGCCATCGAGCAACATCTCAAGCAAAGGGTTTGGGTGCCTCCAGGTTACACCCTTGGTGGCAGGGTGCTGCTGCCACCCCTCTGATGGATGTGTCTGTCTGTTTGCTTTTAGCTGGATGTCCCACCACCTCTCCTGGGCCTCGCGAGTCGGTCTGCAAGGCTGCAGCAGCCACCCCCCAGTGCCTCACACCCCATGAGGCCCGGCTCTGTCACCTCCTCCATCCATTCATTGCTGTCCCTCATGTGTCACCGGGGTGGGAGGGGGACAGGGGGGCCCTGTGGGGGGACTGCCACCCTCCTTAAAGCTTTTGTTGTCTCGTCCAGGGACTCCAGTCACAATGCTCAATGGCCCTATCCTCGCTCTGGATGCTGACCAGGGCAGCAATGCCGTGGTGACCTACGAGCTCCTGAAGACATCCCCGGACCTCTTTGTTATCAACAACAAGACAGGTGGGGCGGCTCAGCTGGTCTGTCCCCAGTCCAGGGCCACCAGGTCCCCGTGTGGTCTGCCACCAGGCTTCTCCCCTTCTCCAGGTGTGGTTTCGGTGAAGCCCGGTGCTGTGATAGACCGAGAGGCTTTGCTGGACCCTCACCTGGAATTCACGCTGGTGGCTCGTGACGTGGGGGGGCTGAACAGCACGGCCAGCCTGGCAGTGACCATCCTGGATGACAATGACAACCGCCCTGTCTTCCAGCCGGCATTCATCACGGCGCGGCTCTTGGAGAACAGCCCTCCAGGTCAGGACTGGATGTGAGGGTGGGAAATATCTGGGAATTGAGGCTGCCCTTGTCGATGGTCTTTGCCTCGGGACCAAGGGCTTGTTGCTGCTGCTCCCCAACCCTCTCTTGAGAGGGCTATGTCCCACCTTTCCAGGCTTCTCCGTCCTCCAGGTGACAGCCACGGACGCCGACAGCGGCCTCAACCAACAGCTGGACTACCGTATCGAGGGTGGTGGCCAGGACAGGTTCCTGATTGATGCCTCCACGGGGGTGATCCACGTGGCCAACATCACCATCGACCGGGAGGAGCGCGACGCCTACCGGCTGACGGTGGTGGCCGTGGACCAGGGCACGCCGGCGCTGTCGGGCACCGCCACCGTCAGCATCGTCATCGACGACATCAACGACTGCCGGCCCGAGTTCATCAACCCCATCCAGACCGTCAGCATCCCCGAGTCGGCTCCCCCTGGCACCGTGGTGGCCGAGGTGACCGCCATCGACAGGGACCTGCACCCCCGCCTGGAGTACTACCTGCTGGGGATCGTGGCCCGCGATGACACGGACGCGCTGGTGCCCGACCAGCAGGGAGCGTTCACGGTGGATTTTAGGACAGGTAGGAGAGCGGGAAGGGTAGAGTGGGCAGTGTGGACCCCTCTCCTCGTTTCTGCTTCTACTTCTTCTTCTCTGCCTGGAGGTAGGTGTCTGGTGCTCCTCTCCTGCCTCCCCGCTGTCCTCCTCCAGCTGCACTGTCTCACCCTGCCCTGTCTTCTCTTTTCTGTCTGACTTAACTTTGCTTTCTTTCCTGGCTCTCAGCCTGCCAGGTTTGTCTCTGTGTCCGTGCTCATTTCTGTCTCCGTGCCACCCGTGGCCTCCCTCCATCTCACCCATCTCCACCGGCAGAGATGGCCTCTGTTGTGGGCCGGGGGCTGCTCAGCCTTGGCAGACTGCACCCAAGGACCCTCCCTGGGGGAGCAAGGGGGCACCCCAGGGCAGGTGGTGGGCTCCTTTGGGCAAGGAGGGCCAGAGCTTCTCACATCTCTTTTGGAAGCACAAAGCTGGTCCAGGACAGAAAGATGCCCTTGTTGGAAAAGATACAGGACAAGGTTCTTAAAGATGCTGAGCTCAGGTGGATGGGGTTGTGCAGGGGAGCAGCAACAGATGCTCCCAAACCACTTTTGGATGCAGGCTGGAAGCACCTGAGGCCATGTGGAGCAGGCCGGTAGGAAGGACATGGAGGGCAGGGGAAGAGCAGTTGTCTCTGCCTGTTGTGCTCAAGAGTTTTCCTCATTCACCCTTTGGAGAGGCAGGAGAACAAACGTGGTGCAGGATGCGGCAGTGGGCTGGTACTCACCTCCCTGCCCCGGCAGGGGCACAGGCACAGCCTGTGATTCCTGTGATTTTGGGATTCCCAGGAGCTGTGAAGATCAAAACTCCCCTCAACCGTGAACTAGTGGCCACCTACGAGGTCACCATCTCTGTGCATGACAACGCCAGCGAAGTCATCGACCGCTCGGTCAGCGTGCCCAACGGTAAGGGTGGGCTCTGCCCGGGCAGCGTGGGGACAGGGACTGGCACAGACCTTGCCAGGCACCAGTGCAGCTTCTGGGTAATCAGCAGCTCTCCCGTCTTCCTCTCCATCCTGACCAGCAACATTTCCAGTGGGACCAGGCCTGGACAAGCTCCCATCAGGTTCAGGTTCTCCCCTGAGGACTCCTTTAGGGAATATCCCAGGGCTCCAGTGGGTGTGGAAAGGACCGTGTGCCCATAACCTTACCATGGGAGACACTCATCTCTTCGTTACCATTCCTATCATATCTTGCCACCCCACTTTGGGTAAATTCAGGCTCATGTGTGAGGAGACCCACAAAGATCAGGAGCAGGTATCCCACTGCAGCATAGGAACATAGCATGCTCAGGGCATAGTGGATTTGGGGCATATTAAAATTTTTCTTGATGATCCAGCGCCTGCTGGCTCTCCTGGACTTTCACATTTGTGCCTTTACAACCCTCCTTCCTCCCAACCTTCCTTCCCTTCTCTTTCTCACTTGTTCTTCTCATCTCTCCCCCTGTGGTCTCCACCATGCCCACAGCCAAGCTGACAGTCAACGTCTTGGACGTCAACGACAACACGCCCCGCTTCCGCCCATTTGGGGTCACCTACTTCACCGAGCGGATCCTGGAGGGAGCCACGCAGGGCACCACGCTCATCTCCATCTCAGCAGTGGACCCAGACAAAGGTGCCAATGGGCAGATCACCTACGAGCTGCTGAACCTCTCTCCGGAAGGTTACGCCTGTCTGGAGGACCATTCGGCAGGTTGGTGACCTGGGGAGGTGGGACACTGGGGCAGCTCGGTGACCTGGGTCAGGTTTCTCATTTCAGGGTCTGCCATCCTCTAGGGAAGGTTGTGGCCAACAGGACGGTGGACTATGAGGAGGTGCAGTGGCTGAACTTCACCATCCGTGCCTCCGACAACGGCTCTCCCCGCAGATCCGCTGAGATCCCCGTGTACCTCCAGATCGTGGACATCAATGACAACAACCCCGTTTTCAGCCAACCGTCCTACCAGGTGAGCCCCCCTGTCAAACTGTGTGTGGGGCTGGGCCCTGCCTGCCCCCTGAGGACAGGCACAGAGCTGGGGGCCCTCCAGGGATGCCTTCTTTTCCCTCTGCCTGTGCTTGAGCCCTTTGGAGAAGGTGGCCAACCCCAGCACGCGCTTCGCGCTTTGTGCCAGCCCCTTGTTGGGTGTCTGGCTGTGCCCAGTGCTGGGTGCCAGCTGTGCCAGCTGTGCCCTCGGTCACTGCCCGCTGAGACAGCCCAGGCTGAGCCAGTCCTGCCTGCTGCCTCTGTTGCAGAAAGCTGTCTTTGAGGACGTGCCCTTGGGTACGGTCATCCTGAGCGTCACGGCCACCGATGCGGATTCCGGGCAGTTCGCTCTCATCCAGTACAGCCTGAGCGATGGAGAGGGCAAGTTTGGGATAAATCCCAACACGGTAAGGAGCCAGCTGAGGCTGGAACAGAGCAGGGGAAGGGAGGGGAGGCTGAAGTGGTCCCAGCTTGTGCCTTGCTCCCACACCTCACCTTCTGCCCCTTCTTGAGTACCAGCTCTGCCAGACGAGGTCCACCTGAAGGTCTCTGTGTGCTGCAGGGTGACATCTACATCCTGTCAGCCCTGGACCGGGAAAAGAAGGATCACTACACGCTGACGGCCGTGGCCAGGGACAACCCTGGGGATGTCTCCAGTAACCGCAGGGAGAACTCTGTGCAGGTAGGGCTCTCCTCCTCCCATCACCCCTTGGGTGCTGTCACCAGCAAGAAGGTGTTAAAGCTCCACCTTTCCTCCCCAGGGGCTGGGCTGGGGGGAATTAGGCAGAAGGAAGAGCGTGTGACGCCAGGAGCTGCGGGGTGGATGGCGCAGGGCACTTTGTGCTGCGGGGACAGCATGTCAGCAGGAGGGGCAGGGGAGGGTGACACCATTGTCTGCAAGTGCTGTGGCATGAATGGCTGCCCCAGCCACGGCAGCCCCCATTGTTGGAGGCAGGAATTCAGCTGGTGGAGTGAAACAAATAGCAGGAAGGGCACCTCTCTCCAGCAGCAGAGCTGCAGGTCACAGCAGGGGTACGGCCCCAGGGGCTGCCCAGCCCTCCCCAGCCTCGCATCACCCAGCTGGCTGTGCTTTGCCAAAGGTGCTGATCACAGTGCTGGACATCAACGATGTCAGGCCCCAGTTCAGCAAGAGCCAGTTCAGCACCAGCGTCTACGAGAACGAGCCGGCGGGGACGTCGGTGATCACCATGAGTGCCACCGACCTGGACGAAGGGGACAACGGCGTGGTGACCTACAGCATCGAGGGTCCTGGAGCGGGTGCGTGCTGGGGCAGGGGGCTCTTCCCCAGGGAGGAGGGTTGGGAGGAGGAAGGAGTCATAGGCACCAAGTCTAACCCCATCTCCTGTGGCTGCTTTGGACTCCTGGGAGCGATACTGAAAGCGGGAGCTTTCTCCATTTCTCTGCAGTTTCCAGTTCCTCGTGGTGTGGGATGTTAGGGTTTTGCATGCCTTCGTCCTGCAGCCCAGCCTTGGCTTATGCTCTTGACTTCCCCACCCCAGCAGGACTTTCTGTTGCACCCAGTGTGTTACACCCAGCGAGTTTTGGAGCAGACTCACTGCCTGCTTCAGGTGAAGGCTTTGAAGGGCAAAGAGATGTGGGTGGATAGTGATAGTGCCTGAAATCCAAGATATCTGCACGCTGAGAAATTGCAGAAATCAGGCAAAAGCTCTACTGTCCCAGCCTGAGAAGGAGTGAAGCACAGACAGGGCTGACCAGGGAGGAGGTCCCAGAGACAAGGATGTGGCAATGGGCTGGCATGCTCCGAAAGCCCTGAGACCACCCACACCCCGGCCTGCTGGTTATACTCATTTCTAGTCATAATTTATCTGGTGCAAAGCACCCTGAGGCAGAGATGTGGGGTTTTTCTCTGTCCCCAGAGGCTTTCAACATCAATAAAGACTCCGGGCTGGTCACATCCCGGCGGCGCCTGCAGTCCTACGAGAGGTTCAACCTGACTGTGGTGGCCACGGACAAGGGGCAGCCCCCTCTGTGGGGGACCACCCTGCTCCACATCGAGGTCATCGACATCAACGACAACCGCCCCGTCTTCGTGCGCCCGCCCAACGGCACCATCCTGCACATCAAGGAGGTAAATCCCGCCGGAGGGAGCAGGGTGGTGGCGTGTTGGGAGCGTGTTCAGGGGCACTCCTGTCTCTAACAGCAATATCCCAGCTCCATCTGCACTGGGGATGCAACCAGGCCTTGATTTAGCGAGGGTTTGGGTCGTGGGGGTGGACGTTCCAAAACAGCCTCTCTCCATACGTGTGAGCAGGGGGATGGGGCAGATTTGGGGAAGAGAAACCCCAGCAGCGCTCAGAATTGGTAAACAGTCGGTGCGTGCGGACCCCGTTTATAAACATGGGCTGGAAATGCTGACGCTTGAGATGCTTCTCCTTTCTGGGAAGCCAGGCTTGACTCAGCCAGTCCCCAGTGCGTGTCTCAGCCAGTCCCCAGCCACCCAGACACTGCCTCAGCCAGTCCAGAGGGGATCATGGCTCCATGTTGCCAGCCCCCTGTTGTGTTTCGGGTGGTGGGAACTTGCTGATGTCCAGACCAAGGGATTTTGCACCAAGGAGGTCTGGAGGGGCAGGGGGAGCAGGGGGTTTGCATGCAGTGCCAAGGCTGAAGGGCTGTTGTGGTGTTGTGGGGTCCCCAGGATGAGGTGAGAGATGAGAATTTGAGTCCATGTTCTCAGAAGGCTGATTTATTATTTTATTATATTATATTAAAAGAATGCTATACTAAAACTGTACTAAAGAAAGAGAAAGGATACATCAGAAGGCTTTATAAGAATGATAATGAAAGCTTGTGACTGACTCCTCAGAGTCCGACACAGCTGATGGTGATTGGTCATTAATAAAAAGCAATTCACATGGTACCAACCAAAGGTGCACCTGTTGGTAAACGATCTCCAGACCACATTCCCAAGCAATAATTATTGTTCTCACTCTTGTCTGAGGCCTCTCAGCTTCCCAGGAGAAAACCCTGGGCAAAGAGGACTTTTCAGAAAATGCCACGGTGACAGGCTGTGTGTGTGCAAGCAGGAGATCCCCCTGCGATCCAACGTCTACGAGGTCTATGCCACGGACAAAGACGAGGGTCTCAACGGCGTGGTGCTCTACAACCTGCTGAAGACAGGGGCAGGCAACAAGGACTGGGAGTATTTCAGCATCGACTCGGTCAGCGGGCTGATCCAGACGGCCATGCGGCTGGACCGTGAGAAGCAGGCAGTGTACAACGTGAGCCAGCCAGGCTTGGGGCTGTGGGTGCGCCCCGGGGCCGGTGGGATGCGCGTGGTGTGGTGGGGATGGCATCAGCTGACACGGTTGTGGATGTATCCCACCTTAGCAGGAACTGGATGGTTATCAGGCGCCTTAGAGGGCTTGCATCTTGGTGGGCCAGCACCCAATTCCCTGTTAAATGCCCCCAAAATTCTCCAGCATCCAGCTGTCCTCTCTGTCCCTGCCTCAGTGATGTCTCCCAGCCCGTGTGGTTTTGCCCAGGACAGCCCTTTTGCCTCTCTCCCCAGCTGATCATCGTGGCCTCAGACCAGGGCCAGCCACCCTACGAGACCATGCAGCCCCTCCAAGTAGCACTTGATGACATCGATGACAATGAACCCATCTTCCTCAGGCCGCCTGTAAGGCACCAGGGTGAAAGGGTGGGATGCAGGGGATGCAGGGGATGCAGGGGATGCCAGCGAGCACGTGTGATGGTGTGCACACCTGGGCGTCACCATGGTGGGGAGCACCCTGGGATTTGTTCACTTTTGTTTAAAGCAACCCCAGTGCTCATGATGTTCCTTTCCCTGGGGTCTCTGGCAGAAGGATAGTCCCCAGTACCAGGCACTCTCTGTCCCCGAGCACTCACGGCCAGGCACCGTGGTGGGCAACGTCACCGGTGCGGTGGACGCGGATGAGGGCTCCAACGCCATCGTCTACTACTTCATAGCAGGTGGGTGTGGCAGCTCTGTGTCCCCCACACACCCCTCACCCAGGATTTCCATCCTCTCCTTGCTGCCTCCCTGCCCTGCTCAACGGGCAAGGTGGCATTTTGGAAGTGCCAAGCCCAAAGAGGACTGACTGGGGATGCCTCCCTGCACCCAGCTGGGAACCAGGAGAGCAACTTCCAGCTGAGCCGAGAAGGGAAGCTGAAGGTCCTGCGAGACCTGGACCGGGAGAAGGAGCCATACCACTCCATCATCGTCAAAGCATCCAGCCAGAGGAACTGGGCTCCTCCCCAGGGCCAGCAGGCAGCCAGAGCCCAGCTCTGGGACCTCAGCGAGGACCTGACCCTGCAGGAGGTGCGGATCTTCCTGGATGACATCAATGACCAGTCCCCCCAGTTCACCAAGTCGGAGTACACGGCGGGTAAGAGGTGCCAGGGGCTGGGGGGCCACCTGGAGCCAGAGATACTGCCAGGAAAATCCAGCAGGGTAAAGGGGCAGCGAGAGCCAGCCTGGCCCCAGGTCCCTTTCCCATCTCTCCCTCAAAGGGGTTGCCACCGATGCCAAGGTGGGGTCGGAGCTGATCAGAGTGCTCGCGGTGGACGCCGACGTGGGCAATAACAGCCTGGTCCTGTACAACATCCTGGGCATCCGCTACATCAAGCAGCACTCCAATGACTCCGAGGAGGTGGCCAACATCTTCAGCATTGGTGGGTGCCCAGCCTGCTGCAGGAGCATGGGCCCTTGGGCAGAGACATCCCTGTGGCCAAAGATGTCCCCATGGCTGGGGTCACTGATCCCGGGCTTGTCACCATCCATTCCGCAGGAACTCTTGATGGCATCCTGCGAACCTTTGACCTCTTCACGGCCTACAACCCCGGCTACTTTGTGGTGGACATCATGGCCTCTGACCTGGTGGGGCACAACGACACGGCCATTGTGGGGATTTACATCCTGCGGGACGACCAGCGGGTCAAGATCATCATCAATGAGATCCCTGACAAGGTCAGGCAGTTCGAGGAGGAGTTCATCAGCCTGCTCTCCAACATCACGGGCGCCATCGTCAACACGGACGACGTGCAGGTAACCACCCACCTTGGAGCTTGCTTTGGGGGGTAGATGACCTTCCACACGCTGTTTGGGAGGTCTCCTTTGAGGGAGTCTTGCCTGGATAGTCACAAACACCCCTGGGCTCTGAAGGTGACGGATACACTCCAGGTTGGGGTGTACTGAAGGGGTCCAGACTGATGCTTGAGGGTCTCCTGCCATGCGAGCACGTCTCGAGGCGTGCTCAGGAGGAGACTCCTGCCCCACCCTGCAGACCTTTCTGTCTCTCCCCAGTTCCACGTTGACAAGAAAGGCCGGGTGAACTTTGCCCAGACGGAGCTGCTGATCCACGTGGTGAACAGAGAGACCAACCGCATCCTGGACGTGGAGCGGTACATCCCCCGGCCCCCCACCCAGCCCGCTCCCCGGGCACCCTGATTAATGTCAAGGTGCCCAAGCAACCCTTCTCTTCCCAGGGTTATTCAGATGATAGATGAGAACAAGGAGCAGCTGAGGAATCTCTTCAGGAACTACAACGTGCTGGATGTGCAGCCTGCCATCACTGCCCGGGCACCGGATGACCTCTCGGCTCTGCAGGTGAGGGTCCAGCTGGGGCTGGAGGAGCTGCTCACAGCCCTCTGGGGGTGGTGTCCCTTCCCATGGGGACTGCTCAGTGCTGGAGAGATGTTACACCCCTATAACCTGGGGCCACCAGCAGGTGCTGGCTGCATGCTGGAGGTTCCCCCCATGCCTCTGTCTCTCCTAGATGGCAATCATCGTGCTGGCCGTGCTGCTCTTCCTGGCTGCCATGCTCTTCATCCTCATGAACTGGTACTACCGGACAGTGTGAGTAACTTCTGGGCTCTGCCCAGCCCCTGCAGTGTCCCCTTAGACCTGGGGGACCAGCGTGGCTTCTCCTGGCCCTGGAAATGCCAGCAAGCAAAGGAGAGCATCAGCTTCCTCCAAAATGCATGGTTTTAATACTGATGGTATTAGTACATCTCCCCTCAAAGCTCCCCAGCCTTATTTAATATTTATTATTTAATGGACCCCCTGTATGAAGGGTTATTGCAAATCTATGTGTCCTTCTCCTTTCCGGCATCTTCCTTATTTTCTTCCCCAACTGGCTGTGTTTCTTTTGCAGGCACAAAAGGAAACTGAAAGCCATCGTGGCTGGCTCCACTGGTGAGCAGTGCTTGGGATGTCCCAGCTGCATGGGAGGGTGGGGTGCATGGAGGGGGTCACAGGGAGACATGGGGGGTATCCTGGGGTGTGTATATCAGAGGTGATCCTGCCCAGCAAGGTGTGATGGCAGGAGGGTTTTCTCAGCATCAAGCTCTGTGTCACCTGCCCCACCCCACCATGTCTCTCACTGCCTTTTTGGTTGCTCTTTATCCCTCCCTGATAAAGAAGTGCCACCCCGTGGTTTGCTGCCCTGTAACTCTCATCCCTGCCTTTTGCAGGGAACAGAGGTTTCATGGACATCATGGACATGCCAAACACCAACAAGTACTCCTTTGATGGGTGAGTGCCACCTCCTGGGGCTGGAGGCTGCTCCCAAGAGAGGGATGCCTGTGTTTCGGAGCCAGGAGGTGGAGACGTGATGTGCATTACTAATCCTGGGACACATGCTCGCTCTGAAGGCTTTCTGAGCTAAAAATTAGTATTCTTTCTTCTGTGACTCCATCTCTGCCAATCCTGGCCAGGTTTGGGGGAAGCAGAGATATTGGGCAGGGTGTGACACGCATCTGGATCCGGAGCAGCCAAATTCATACCCGCACAGGGCAGGAGGAGGAAGTGCGGCCTCAGCGTCAGGCTCTGGATGGGGTTAGGGATAATGCCGCTCTCTGCCTGCCCTGATGGCCGTTCCTCCCCCCGGGCAGGGCCAACCCGGTGTGGCTGGACCCCTTCTGCAGGAACATGGAGCTGGCGGCGCAGGCGGAGCACGAGGACGACCTGCCGGAGAACCTGAGCGAGATCACCGACCTCTGGAACAGCCCTGCCCGCACCCACGTGAGACACGGCCCCGCCGGGACACTTCTGTCCCCGCCGCTGCCACCCCCGGCAGCTCCTGAGCCGCCGTCTCCTCCCGCAGGGCACCTTCGGCAGGGAGCCCTCCGCCGCCAAGCCCGAGGATGACCGCTACCTGCGGGCGGCCATCCAGGAGTACGACAACATTGCCAAGCTGGGGCAGATCATGCGGGAGGGACCCATCAAGGTGAGTGCTGAGCTGAGGGCAGGCGTGCTGCGCCGAGGAGTCTCCTGTCACCTTCCAGCTTCGCAGCGCCGGAGGGTGGTGTCGCTCCAAAAAAGCGCTGGGATGAGGCCAGCCTCCCTCCGAGCAAGCCGCCTCCCCCGGATAACCCCCGGTCTCTCCCCCTCCGCCCAGGGCACTCTCCTGAAGGTGGTGCTGGATGATTACATGCGCCTGAAAAAGCTCTTTGCCCAGCGGATGGTGCATAAGGCCACCGCCAGTCAGGGGGACCGCTCCTCGGTCTCGGAGGTAGAGGGGTGTGCTCGGCTCTGGGGACGTGCTTGCCGTGCCCTCTGGGATGCAGTGTGTCTCCCTGGCTGTGGCCACTCCCTGTGGCCATGGTCCCTGTCAGCCAGTGGTGCCCTCACTCTCTGCTTGGTCAAAGCAAGCCAGATATTGGATTTCCACTGGTTTTCCAGGCTGCTGGTTCCCCACCGTGACTCCTTGTGTTTCCTCTGATCAGCACACAGCACCTTCTGCCGTGGTCTCTCTTGACCCCGGGAGAGGACGCCCCTCTTTGCAGATTGGGCTCTGTGCATCAGCTCCCATTCCTGCCAAGGCTGGCCAAAGCTGTGGGGGATCATCTTCCCTTCCTTCTGCTTCTCTGGTTTTTGCCTCAAAAACAAAAAGGTTTTTCAGGCAAAACTGTTGGGGTGGAGAGTGTTGGTGCAGAAGGGCTGGTAGAGGGGGAAGGAAATCTTCCTGTGGCCTCCTACCCTTCATGGGGGTGCAAACGAAGGGCAAAGAGAGCACAGGACAGCAGTGGGATGTGAGATGCCTTTCAGCCCTTCTGCCCTCCATCTATCCATGCCCTTATTCCCCTTCAGCCCCATCCAGCCTTCCTTCATCTTCTTTCCCTGTCTGCCTCCTGCCCCTCCACCCTCATACAACCCCAAATTCCAAGCTGGCTCCAAACTCCTCCTTGGCCACTCTGGGGACAGCTGCAGGACACACCACCCAGCTGGCAGTGGGTGCCTGAGCTGGGGCATCTGCCCAAGGATGGAGGGATCCATCTGGAAGTCATCTCCTGGTGATCCTCATCTCCACGCTCTTGAGGGTGCTTCAGAAGAGGAGGGCCCTTCCCTCTGGCTGGACTCCAGCCCTGCAGGAGTCAGGGAAGCCAGGAGCTGCTGTGGTGATTCCCTGCCTCCTCCACGGCTCTCTTGCAGCTGATCCAGAAGGAGCTGGAGGACGAGGAGGAGGAGCGCAGCCCCAGCCAGGGCAGCCTGCGCTTCCGGCACAAGCAGCCGGTGGAGCTGAAGGGTCCGGACGGCATCCACGTGGTGCACGGCAGCACGGGCACCCTGCTCGCCTCCGACCTCAACAGCCTGCCCGAGGACGACCAGAAGGTGCTGGGTCGCTCGCTGGAGACTCTGACCGCCGACTGCGGGGGCTACAGCGACCACAACGCCCGCACCGAGTCGGCCAAGTCGACGCCCCTGCACAAGATGCGGGAGGTGATCATGGAGAGCCCTCTGGAGATCACCGAGTTATGACGAGCGGGGCTGCCGCTGCTGCTGCTGCTCCTCTAGGCAAGCCGGGGATGAAGCACAGAGCAGGGGGGCCGTGGTGGGGGCCGGGGGCAGCCCGAGCCCGGTGCTTGGCCCCCTCTTCCCCTGCAGGAGTCCGGGCTAGCCGGTGCAGATCGCTCCGGCAGCCTTGGAGAGCTTGGCCCCGGCAGAGGGCTCTCAGGACCGGAATGCTTTTACTCGCCTGTCATTTATCCATGAAACCATTAAATTTTTTTTATTTTTCTTATTAAAAAAAAAAAAAAGGTTTTTTTTCTAAAAAAAAAAAAAAAAAAAAGGGAAATGAATCTGATGAGTCCAGACTGGACGGGGGGGAAAGGTGCAGTGAGGATGCAGATGATGTGCTGCCACAGCATCCCCGGGCACAGGCTGGGGACAGGCAGCTGTCACACCTCGACCACGAGCATGGGGAGGGCCAGGGAAGCGTGGGGAGAGACCAAATCCTTTTGGCATTGTCACCTTTCCAGTAAGGAAAGACCCAAAAAATTTAAAAAGAAAAAAAAAAACCCAACCCAAAGACATTCCTCCATTTTGCTGGCTTTACCAAAACTTGTTGCAATGTCAAAAAAAGAGAGAGGCTAACTGGGGCTTCTGGATGTCGAGTGCTCGTGCGTGTCTTTTGTTGCCCTTTTCTTTCCCCTTCTCTCTTGCATTTGGGTTTGTTTGTTTCGGGGGCTTGTTTCCAGTCGTAACCTTGTGGAGAGTTTCGGGCACGGTCTGTTACGGGGCTCAGAAATACACTGTCTATGGCTTTGGGTAACCTGTCTGTCGTCCTTCCTGCCCACATCCCTCAGGCCCAAACCCCCTTTGGAAGAGAAGACCCTCCTTTAACTCACCCCTCCATCCATCATCTTCACGAGATCCCACCCTGGGTGTTGCTGCACCTTGGATTTTGGGGCAAGCATTAAATGCTTGCTCACAGTCCCATTGCAGCCCCCAGCACGAGGAGGAAGGACACGACCAGCCAGGCTCACGGGAAGAGTTTATTTGTGGTGGGATGCTCCCACGCACGCCCAGGAGCAGGCACTGCAGGCATCCCCCCGACACGGTGGGGAGGGATGAGCCAGCCCCCCACTGCCTCACCCTGGGGCAGCACGGGGCCCCCAGCAGGGATGGGGGTGTCAGAGGAAATCCTGGCGCCCAAACTCATTCATTTCGTGTTCAGGTGAGGCTGCCGCCAGCCGGCAGTGGGGGGAGCCAGCGTTTGGGCAGCAGAACCCAGCCCGGCCCACGGGGGCAGATCCACATTGCAGGATCCGGGCCGTACGAGGGGTTCAGGGTGGGATGGAGAGGTGGAGAAGGGATCGGGGACGGAGATAGAGGTGGGAATAGAGGTTAGGGATTTTGCAGTCACCCTGAGAGACGTCAAGGCTGAATCCCTAGTGCTGAAAATATCAACGAGTCCCTTAACCTGATTCGGAAATCCAAGCCCCAGGAGTGGGAGAGGAAGCGGCCGGGGCCGCCGGGGTTCCCCGCAGCCCCGCCGGCGCGGCGAGGCGGGTTGGCTCCTGCCCTTGCCGTCTGTGAGTGCGGGCACGTCCCGGGGAAGGGAGCCAGGATCCCCAGCCGAACGGCAGAGCAAGTCCAGCCAGCCGGGGAGATGGCTCCTAGTTCCACACGTGGCGCCGGCAGTGTGTGACGGCCTGCGGGAGGGACGGGCATGGCGCTGGCACGCAGGCACCGCCGGCACCCGGCCAGCCCCGGCGAGGGGACACAGCTGTCACTTACGCTGCACTCCACCGCCGTGGCCATGTTCTTGCACCAGTACTGCGGGCCCCAGGCGCAGGGGGCCGAGCCCAGGAGATCCTCCTTGCCCGAGTCACAGGCTCTGATTTTCTGCATCGCGAAGGAAAAGGGTGGGAGGGAGAGCAAGAAAACCACCACGAGGAGCCTCTGACCCTCTCCCAGCCCGCAGGCTGGAACAAAGGAGGCCCATCTTGGCCACCTCAGAGGTGAGGACACTCACAGTGCAGACGAAGGTGGGGTCCATCATCTGCACGAAGAGCCGCACGGCCGCCGGCTCGTACTGCAGCACCAGCGCCTGGCACTGGGAGGGAGAGAGGGCTGAGCCCGGCACAGGGGTCAGGGGTGGCTTTGCCGGCTCGGTGCTGCCCCCTCAGCTCACCTTGCTGGTCAGCGGCATGGGCAGCATGGCACAGCCCTTCTCCAGCACCTCGCCCAGCTCCTCCAGCGTCTCGTTCTTGAGCAGCTCGTTGTCCAGGTAGGTGATGACGATCTGGCAGACGTTGCAGAAGGCGCCGGCGCTCACCGCCAGCTGCTCCAGGGATTCGGCCCCTGGAGGACACGGCGGTCAGCGCCCGGCGGAGGGCACGCCCCGCCGCCCGGGCTCGGGGTGCCAGCTCACCGGGCCGGGGGTCCCCGCGGCGGGGGCAGCAGCGCATCAGCGCGCACACGGCCGCGGGGTCGGTGGCCTGCAGCAGCATGATCACCACGGCCTTGCCGTAGGAGTTGACGAAGTCCTTGCACTGCCCGATGACGCCGTGGGGCAGCATGTAGCACACCTTCTCGAGGTCGTTCACCAGCTGCTCCTGCCGGCACAAGGCAGCAGAGGGGAACCGCGGCTCCTTGGTGCCCCTCGGCCCCCTGTGCCAGCCCCCCGGCCGCAGGGGCGGGGCTCACCTCTGTCTCGTTGTTCTCCAGCAGGCTCTCCACTGTCTTCACGGTGAACTGGCACACGTCACACAGCGGAGTGCTCCCCACCCTGTCCTGTGGGGACAAGAGGGGGGGATGCATGCCGAGCCCCCCCAGAGGCACCCTCATCCTGTCCCACCATCATCCCCCGCGTAAGGAATTCCCCATGTAAGGCATTCCCCAAGGAAGGCATTCCCTAAGAAAGGCATCCCTCAAGTAAGGCATTCCTCATGTAGGGCATTCCCCAAGGAAAGCATCCCCCAAGTAAGGCATTCCCCATGTAGGGCATTCCTCAAGGAAGGCATCCCCCAGGTAAGGCATTCCCTAATTAAGGCATCCCCCAAGTAAAGCATTCCCCAAGTAAGGCAAATCCTGAGTAAAGCATCCCTCACGTAAGGCATTCCCCAATTGAGGCATCCCCCAAGGAAAGCATCTCCCAAGTAAGGCATTCCCCAAGTAAGGCATTCCCCAATTAAGGCATCCCCCACGTAAGGCATTCCCCAACTAAGGCATTCCCCAACTAAGGCATTCCCCAACTAAGGCAAATCCCAAGTAAAGCATTCTCCAAGGAAAGCATCCCCCAAGTAAGGTATCCCCCAAGTAAGGCATTCCCCAATTAAGGCATCCCCCAAGTAAAGCATCCCCAAGTAAGGCATCCCCAAGTAAGGCATTCCCCAATTAAGGCATTCCCCACATAGGGCATCCCCCAAGTAAGGCATCCCCCAGGTAAGGCATCCCCCAAGGAAAGCATCTCCCAAGTAAGGCATCCCCCAATTAAGGCATCCCCCAAGTAAGGCATTCCCCAAGTAAGGCATTCCCCAATTAAGGCATCCCCCACGTAAGGCATTCCCCAAGTAAGGCATTCCCCAAGAAAGGCAAATCCCAAGTAAAGCATCCCTCACGTAAGGCATTCCCCAATTAAGGCATCCCCCAAGGAAAGCATCCCCCAAGTAAGGCATCCCCCAATTAAGGCATCCCCCAAGTAAGGCATTCCCCAATTAAGTCATCCCCCAAGGAAAGCATCCCCCAAGGAAAGCATTCCCCAATTAAGGCATCCCCCACATAAGGCATCCCCCACCACCTCGGATAAGCGGAGGTGCTTGAGGAAATAAAACACACATTGAGGATCTCCCTTTAGAGCGTTTGGATCTCAAGGAGCACAAGGCAGAATTGAGGGGGTCCCACTCACCCCCAGCATGCTCAGGACCTGCATCACCCTCTCCGTGAGCAGCGTGTGGAGCGGCAGCGCCGAGTTGGAGGCGCAGAGCCCCAGGTGGCCGCACAGCTCCGTGGGCTCCTGGGGGCAGACACATCCCACATGAGGCGGGCTTTGGCCCCTGGGAGGGGAATTTCAGCACATCGGGGCGTGGGTCTCACTTACCTCAGCCTGCTACCGGTGGAGGGGCCAGAAAATGGCAAGGAAAAAAAATGAAAACAAGATATAATTGCAGCAGTCGCAAGGCGCAGAGGAGCGGGGGGGAAAATAATTAATATTTTGTAGGAATATTAGGCAGGGAGTTTAACAACAAAAAAAAAGAGATGGTTTGGCGCTGATGGTCACTGGTACCTAGCGACCCCGGGCAGTGCGGGGAGCCCTCAGGCTCTTACCAGGTAGCGCAGCAGGCGGACAGCCGCGTCCGTGTACTCGGCCAGGGAGCGCTCGCACTGCGGGAGGGAGGCACAGCGTCAGCGCACGGCCCGGGGGGGACCGGGACAGCCGGCATCCCGGGGGACAGCGGGACACGCGGCATCCCGGGGGACAGCGGGACAGCCGGCATCCCGGGGGAAAGCGGGACAGCCGGCATCCCGGGGACAGCGGGACAGCCGGCATCCCGGGGAGAGCGGGACACCCGGCATCCCGGGGGAGAGGGCGGCCCATCCATCCCCGGAGTGTCCCAGGGAGCCTGGACAGGGCTAAGGTTAGGGCGGACGTGGCAGACACACGTGATCAGGGTGCAAGGAGAAAAAAGGGGTTTATTCTGCATGTTCTTCATATGTTCTTAATAAAGTGTATATATTCTTAATAAAGTTTATACATTCTATGTATATGTATATGTATATGTATATGTATATGTATATGTATATGTATATGTATATGTATATGTATTCTTATATATAAGAATATTATATATGTGTATATGTATTCTTATATATAAGAATATAATATATGTGTGTATGTATTCTTATATATAAGATTATTATATATGTGTGTATGTATTCTTATATATAAGATTATTATATATAGGAATATATATTCTTTATCTATTCATAATAAAGAATATATACTTTTATAAATTCTTAATTAAGTTTATATATATAACATATATAAACTTTATATATGTTATATATATTTCTACATTTTTATATATATTCTTATATATATTAGAATATTCTTATATATCTTAGAATATTCTTATATATATTAGAATATTATATATGTATAGGAATATATATTCTTTCTCTCTTCATAATAAAGAATATATATTTTTATAAAATTCTTAATTGTTTATATATAAAAATATATAAACTTCATATATTTTATATATATTTCTATATTTATATATCTTCTTATATATATAAGACTATTCTTATATATACTAGAATATTATATATATAGCAACATATATTCTTTGTATATTCTTAATAAATAAGATATATTTTTATATATTCTTAATAAATCATGGCTTTAAGTTATTAACTGCATTAACTATATATATAACTATATATATATATAACTATATATATATATAACATACAGAATAAAAACCTTTTTTTTCCAAGAAAAAAATCTTTTTTTCCCCGCTCACCTGCAGCGCCAGCTGGGCTGGCAGGGTCTCGCAGACCCTCTTGGCGTGGCCCAGCATTGCCCAGCTGAAGGCAGCGTTGGTCCCCAGCGCCTGCTGCACAGCCCTCACCAGCTGCAGGCAGTCCCCGCACGCCTCCTCCATCTCCTGTGGGGTGACAAGGGCAGGGACACCTTGGTACCCTGCAGGGATGTGCCACTCTGCTGACAGAGTGACTCAAGTGTCCTTTGTCCCCTCAAAAAGGAAATAAGCCCAGAAGTTTCTCTCCTCAATCAGGTGAAAAGACATCTCATAGGACCTGGGGGACTTCACCTCAAACTGAAGGATGGCCAGCCAAAAAGTCCCACCTGAGCAATTTACTAGCAAAAGAACAGAACTAAGAAACCAATGGCTTTTGTGAGGTGTTTTACCAGGAGCAAGAACCTCTTACACCTAAATCAGTATTTCTCTGTAAGGAGCTTGTTATTTTGCCTTTTATTAAAACCTTTTTGTTTCCATCACTCCCACAAAAGCCATCCTGCTGATTTTATGCCTCCAAAGGTAGCTGAGCTATCTTGGGTGTGAAATAGATCTCCAAGTGCTTATCAGACCTGGCTCCAGGAGGCAACTATTACTGTACCCCGTGAAATAAAACCAATCCCCCCACTCCCAGCCTGGATTTGCAGGGCTGGGATTTAAACATTGGCTGCACTCTGACCAGCATCTTTCATTTCCCTCCTTCATCCTGAAATATCCCCCCAAAACTGGCAGCACTGCCAGCCAGAAGTCATTTCAGCTCCGCAGAAATTTTAGGGGCTTTCTCTAATTGTTGTTGAGTAGGTGATACTTATAGGGGGATTCTCACCCCTGAGCAGCATCAAGATGCTGGCACAGGGAAGCTGTGGCTGCACCATTCCTGGAAGTGTCCAAGGCCAGCTTGGATGGGGCTTGGAGCAGCCTGGACACGTTCCCTGTCCCTTCCCACCCAAACCATTCCATGCTCCATGAGCAGCACCACGCGCCACGGTACCTGAGCCTCGCCGTGAGGCAGATCCTGGGGATGGAGCAGGAGGGGCACGTTGGCCATGAAGGGGGCAATGAGGTCAGCAAAGTCCTGGGTGGCAGCTGGTGGTGGCTGCTGGTACTTCAAGGTCCCCGTGGCTCTGTCCCGGGGCTGGCACAACCTGATGGTCCCACACACCACCTTGGGTTCTGACTGGGGGAGCACAGGGGTGGGGTGGGGGCTTGAGGCTGCACCTCCTCCAGCACACCCAGCCCACCCTGGGTCAGTTCCCTCTCCATCTTGTCCTTCAGATGGTTTGTCCCAGGCTCCAGGAGCATCCTTTGCTCTGCAAGCCCCCAGGACATCCCAAGCTGTGGAAAAACCCAAACCTGGGGCTCCCCCTGCCTCACCAGCACTTGCTTGCCCAGCTGGACAAGGACGAGGATGCCCGTGTCCACCATCCTCTTGCACTTGACAGACCAATCCTGGAAGGGCAGGTACTGGCATTTCTTATCCAAGAACAGCCTCAGCTTCTCCTGGGTGACAGAGAGAGAGCTCAGGCCCTCAGTGGGGTTGGTGGGGAGGAGCACCAGCCCCACTCCCCCTTCCCACTGAGACCCACCTCGGTGCGGTTGTCCTGCAGGATCTTGCCCACCACAGAGACTGCCACCTGGCACAGGTGACAGGGGATCCCCTTCTGCTGCGAGAGAAGGGACATGCTGGGATGCTGTCACAACACCCAGACCCTCCCCAGTTCCCAATCCTCCACCCCAAATCCACCCCAGGGCACCCACTGACTTCTGCCATTTGCTCTGCAGACACGTGTAGCCACATTTCTGTTCACAGGGTAAAGAAAGGCACAATTCCTCCCAAGAATATTTCTGGATTTCACATTCTCTGAACATCAGAGGAAGTGAAAACACAATTCTTATCATTTGCTGTGCCCGTGTTGGCGCAAAAGTAGAATGCAACATGGAGATTGTTTCCTTGGCATGTCAGGGCCAAGAGTGTGTGTTTCTGTTGGGACTGTCACAAGATTTACTGTCACGAGTGTGTGCAGGGTTGAGTGCTTGGCAGATTCAGATGTATAGAATAAAATAGTAAAATAAAGTGATTAATTAGCCTTCTGATATCCATGCAGTCAGATGCATCATTCCCTCCCCCGTCGGGGCCATCCCAGCCCTGCTACAGACTCGGATGCGGGATGCTGGGATGGGCAGCCGGGGATTCTCCCGCCATCTCCGTGCCTGGGGCAGATGGGCACCTCTCCCGCATCCCCCCCGCTCTCCCTGTCCCCCGCTCGGTTACCCCCAGCGCCCGGTCCCAGGCCGTGAGCCGGCAGAGCTCCAGCGCCCCGCACTTGGCCGCGGTGGCCGCGTCCCGGCACCAGTCCTCCGGCCGCTCGCTGCACTCGTGGAGGGGGCTGGCCCCGGCTGTGGGAGGGGAGAGGACACTGTCAGCCCTCGAGGCACCCCAAACGAGTGATGCTCATCACCCTCCTGCTCTGATTCCACCTCAATCCCAAAGTCGTGGAGGGGGTGTTTCATTTAGAAATGATTTTTTAAGGTCGGTTGTGCCAAGCTGACAGCTTTTCCAATGGGATGTCCGTCACAGGGTCAGAAGCAAAGGGAATTTGGGGCTCGTCCTCAGCCTCTCAGCACCCTCTGACGCGCTGCGGAGGCGGCTGCTGATAAAAGCAGCAATAAATCTTGCAAAACGGGCAAACCCGAGGCGCCGGCGCTCAGCCCCGCACGGCAGCCGGATAATCACGCCACGGCTCCCGGCGACGATTGAGCAACCCCACTTTTGGTGGGGTTTTTTTTGGTTTTATTTCCTCGCCACGACAGCATTTTCTGCTGGCTGTAAATGCCCGGCATGGCCCGCCCCGGCAGCGCGGTGGCGTGGCGCAAGAGCCGCGCTTTAATTGTCACCTTGGTGTGTCAGGACTCACCTCGGATGGGGCAAGTGTTTGTTTGCACCGGGAACTGTGCCCACCCAGGATGCGGCTGGGGAGGAGGCGGCGAGAAGGCACAAGCCAAGCCCTTCGCCGCCTTGCTTAGGCCGGGAGCTGCTCCGGGAATTTGGGGGCAGCACCCGAGCAGAGGGACAGACAGACAGACCGTGCTGCAGAGCTTTAGTCAAGAGGCGTTTCTGAGCAAAGCACCCTCCCCTCTCCGAGCATTTGCATCCAGCTTTTATCCCTGAACCCTGTCCGTGATTTCGCACAGCAGGAATAAAGTCAAAAGCAGAAACTGCTCCTTCCACCCAGCCCTGCCCTTATCGGGTTTCTCCCCAAAAGCCGCTTTCCCTGCGTGCTGGATTTTGGCATGAGGTGCCCAGGGCCACCCTGGAAAGTCCCTGGGGTTGGGGATTGCGGGGAGAGGGGTCCAAGCCCCCCTGCCCATTCCCTCCTGCCCCCAGAAGCGCTGGCGAGTGCCGGGTGCTGTTTCAGCCCCGGTTTCCCCATCGGGCTGCCAGCAGCGCTGGGGCAGGCGGGCCCGGGGGCAGGGCGAGTCCCCCCGGGTTCCCAGGCATCCCACACACCTTCCCAGCTGCGCCGTGCCGCGCTCGCCCCATCAGCGGAGAGGGATATATTTATGTTCCTCAAGCCTGGCCCCAGCATCAGGGCAAACAGGAATGGCAAGTCAGCGGAGGCATTAAGGGGCAGCACCAAAACCGAGGAGGCGGGAGACACAACAACCCCACGGGTTTTTTTCTGAGCTGGTCCCGCAGCATCTCTCACAGAGCTGCGTTGGAGCCCGGACGCCGTGGTGGGGTCGGGAGGGTCTAAAAGACACGGGTGGTTTGTCCTGCACTTTCCTGTCTCTCAGAGATCCTCAGCACTTACTCCTCAATCCTGCTCAAGCTGAAAATCAAGCAGCAAGTTCTGGGCCAGAAGGTAATTAGGACTAATCATAACACCCAGCAGCTGAGACAGGGGGAGCTTCCCCAGGTGGAAACCACTGCCACGGGGCACGCAACTGGGGCAACTGGTGTCCCGTGAGCTCTCCTACACGTCTCAAAGCCCTGCTGGAGCCACCTCAGGCACGCAGGGAGCAGGGTTATCAAATGATGCCGTTTTGGACAAAGGAGCAAGGCAGGGATGCTCCCGTGCCGCTGCGGTTCCAGGCCAGCCACAACTGCCCTATTGCTGTCTGCCAGCCCCAGGGGATGGGGTGGGCTTTGCTCAGGGGGGATCCAGCCCCGAGCTCCAGCTGTGGCAAGGGCTGTGCTGGCATTCCTCGGAGCCCCGCAGCGCCCCAGCCGAGCCGGCAGAGCCTGGCGAGCCGGTTGTGATGTAAACCCTGGGGGTGGCAGCGTGGGCCCCAGCGCCCCAATTCCCGGCCCGGTGCACACCCCTGTTACAGCAAGAACCATAAATACACTTTTCCCAGCTCCCAAACCTTTCTCTCCGAGGCTCGCAGGGTCGCCGGTGCCGCGGCAACCCCCGCGCCGTGCGGCCGAGCCCCGCCGGCTCCCGGGGCTGGCGGCACCGCAGGGCTCGGACGTGCCGAGCACAGGTGAACTTTCCTGCTCTGCCTGTTGCTGGCTGGAACACCCAGACACGTTCCCCCCCACCCCAGCCCGGGTCATGTGTGTGCACCCACAAAACCTGGACACGTCACAAGCCCCAAGCCTGGGGTAACTGGGGTGCACGGGGGGCTCTTAGCTCTAAAACACGGGGGGGATTGCTTGCCACAGCAGAGCTCATCTAATTCCGGGGGAGACTTCCCCAGGAAGCAGCAATCTGCCCTGGAGCAAGGAGCAGGGGCTGGGAGCAGGCCTTCCCCTGCTTGGTTCCTGGGGATGGGTGACCAAGGGAGAGCAGCAGATTCGCCTGCAGGAGGATTCGCTCACAGATAACCAAGCACTGACGCTGGGAGGGTTCCTGAGGTGAGTAGGGAATATCACCCCATCACCCCTCCCAGAGCTCAGCCAGCCACAGCAGAGCCAACTTCCTGCCTCCTGCATCTCCTAGGAGGACCCTCAGGACAAAGGCAGCTCCATGGTCACACTGCTGTGACAGCCAAGTGGCTTCTCCCAGCTCACACAGCAGCAGTCAGGCCCCAAACCAAGGGCAGGAGAGAGCAGCCCCTCTCCCCCACTCCATCACAGCTTCCCTCTTTCCACACCCCAGCACAGCACCAGCTGTGCCTGAATCCCAGAGAAGGGAGGGAACAAACCCCTTTTGCCCTGAGATCACCTTCAAAGGCAGAAGTTCCAACTCTCAACTCCAGGTGGGTAGCACAGACAGCAGTGCCACCTTCCCTATCTCTCCTGTGCCCAACTCCAACACCAGAGGAAGCACATTATGGAGCTTAGACACCAAAGCTGGGAACAGTTTTGGGATTCAGCAGGGTTTTCTGGGCTGTCCACATCCTACCTACCTCCAGGCCTGGCCTTACCTTGGTAGGAGCCCAGGCACACAGAAATGATCAGCACCAAGCCAGTCCATTTGTTCTCCATGCCGTTCCTAAGAGTCCTCAGTGGCTCGTTCCTCTCCTCTGCTGCTCCCAGACTAAGGAATCTTGGATGGGCTGGGAGAAGCAGTGAGAATCCACACCTACGCAGGGCAATTACCACACCCCTCACTTTATGCCTTGATTATAAAATCATCACCAGGGAGGGACCAGAGGCAGGCAGGTACTCCCAGGAGGTGAGAAGCAGCTGCTCAGTGCTAACCTGGCTGCAGAGGGTGGGCACACACAGGGAGAACTGCCCCAGAGCCACGTGACAGCACCTTTGAATGACACTTTTATATTGTTTCTCCACCTTTGAATGACATTTTTACATTTGATTTGGAAGCAGGCAGGGAATGAGGACACAGGGGAAGCCACATTCAGCGCGAGTCAGCAGGCAAGGCCGGTATCAAGGAGTCCCTCTGGCCTGCGCAAGGCGGCGATTGCGACACGGGGCTCTTGCCTCACACCAGGCGTTGTGTTTGTCCAGGGAACAGAGAGGCAGCAATCCCAGGCAAGCCTCTTCCACTCCAACAGAGGCTTGATGGGACACGCAGCACAATGGGAACCTGAATCCATTCAGTCCCAGATTCCCAGTGCCACCTTGGGATGTGCCTTCTCCTGGCCCTGCAGCCAAGGGGAACCTCAACAAGAACCTTTGCCACGGAGAAAAGTGAAACACTGGAACTCATCGGTTTACAGAAGTTTTTATTGTTCATTAAGGAAGCTTTTGTGCAAAAAAACCCAAAAAAAACCAAAAAAAAAAAAAAAGGAAAAAAATCAAGACAATGTTCTTTAGAAAGCAACTGCACAGTGTCCCCCCAGCATGACTCAAGCAGGTCGGGTGCCACAGTCCACAGGAAGGGAGAAAACTAAAAGGACTCCCAGCAGCAGCACAGGACTTCCCCTGGGTTCAGCTTGCCAGCATGAATCCTACTAAAAACCCCAGGAAAATAAATCCTTCCCACCAACCTGCCAGTACAGCCCCACCTTCCCCTAAGAAAGATCCACGCCATCCAGTTTAAAACACCAAACGCCACGCTCTGTGCCGTGGTGTCACACAACCTGTCCCTCCAGGGCAGGACAGAGCCCATCTCCTATCTGCTCCATCTGGGATACACCACCAGAACCACTGCACAAGCCTGCCAGGACAGAAAGCTGCAGGTATTTTTATGTCTTTAGGGGAAATTTTCCTTTTTTTACCTCTTGTTTAAAGCCATGAATGCAAGCAGGGGAGAACAACTCTGTTGCCACCTGCCAGCACTGCCCAGGCTTTTAGTACGCACACAGATCAACTAAAAACCTGCAGCCCAGTGGTTTTCCAATGAAAAATACTCAACTTGCTGCTACAGCATTGTTACTGGAGCTCCTATATGCCCCACACACCACAGGAACAGCAGGAGTTACCAGAATCTTTCTGAACAGGACTGGAATTTTCAAAGCTCCACATCTGCCCAGCTGCTCCTTCCCAAAGGGTCTCCTCAGAGGTACCTCCGTGCCCCTGCTTTGGGGATTCACCTTATCAGAAGTGCACAGCCATTGCAAGGTCTGTCCCAAGCAACAAAAGCAGGATTCTCACCCCAAAGACCCTTGTTCCCAGGGTAGCAAGCCTGCCTTGAAGGCTTTTTTTGGGGGGATTTTAGGCCATTTAAGTGGAATTTCAGAGAGGTGTGAAAGGCAGGCTGTCAAGTGTGCTAGCAGAGCTTTAAATAGCTACTTTAGCGCTCCTACCACCTGCCATCTCTGCTTGCTGCATTTGCCAGCAGAAATGAGAACTCTGGGTAACAATTTGTACCTCCAGTTACTCAGAAGGGCGTCAGGGAGAGTGGGTGGGCAGCAGTGGGTGGTGCCCCCAGGCCTCACAGCACCTCTCAAGTTTTAGATGACTGAAACATGCTGTGAGAGAAAAAGCAGAGCAGGGAACAAACAGGTTACGATAAAACCCGTTTTTCCACAAATTCCACCCCCTTTGACATATTCCCAGCTCCTGCTGACTTGATCCTCCTCCATCTTCCAGTGAGGAGGATCTCATGCTACCTCCTCAGCACCCAGCTGGCTGCTTGTGGGAAGCTGCAAGACCAAGCAGAATTGAGCAACTAGGATAAGGAAAAAGGGAGTGATTCCTCAGGGACACATCAGCATGCTTCAGGAAACTGACATCCCACGGGACTGGGCTTGGCAGCAGAACGCCTGAGCTGAGACTGAGCAGTCCAAGGAAATCAGAAGGATGTGATCAGAGGCTGAGGGAGGGTTTTCCTTAGCTATAACAACACCATGAGCCACAAGCGTGGTCGCTCAAATGCAAAAGGCTGATCACTCCAATGCATCTTTTTAATTACCAGTGACTTTGAAAGTTAGCTGGGCACACAAAGCCTGCTCCTCTGCATCTGCAGAGCTTTGAAAATTCCAGCCAAAAGGATTCCCAGATTCAACATTATCCCTTAGAGTTCCCATACACAGAAAATAAACATTCCAGCCAGATGTTAAAAATGCAAAGCATGTAAAATCTTCCCAATGCTGCCTACAGAAAGACATTTGAAAGTTTAGCTGCTATCTTGCTCTTTTTTTTTTTAAATTAAAAGATAAGAGCCTTGTCTCATTTCACCATCTCTGTCATTCTTCCCAGCACATAAACACTTCAGCCTACCAATTAAAAAAAAAATCTACAACACACTGACTATTTTTAGGAGCATAATGGGTTAAACTGTACAATCAGAAATATCTTTGTTAAGTCAACAATGAAAATCTGATCCTTCAACAGCAGCACTGCTACAGAAGAGTTACAACAAAGGAACTTGAAGGTCAAATTGTTAATGAGGCAGAGAGGAGGGACAGGTGAGATACAGCTCTCTGCCAACCTCGGCCCACATTTCCTAAGAGCCATGGCAAACTTTCAGAACTGGAAATTCTTCTTCTAGTTCCACACATGACGTTTGCAGTGATCAACAGCCTAAAGGGGAAGAAATAGCTGATATTAGTGGAAAAAAGCCAGTTTGCAAACAAGCAGTTCAACGCCTTATCCTGAGCCAAGATCTTGAGAGCAAGTCTGTTTTTCTTAAAGTAAGTGATTTCAAAGAGGACTAGAATAAATAGCATCCTGAGCCTCATCAGGCAGGAGCTTTAGGAAAGAAGGCTGATGACCCTTAGCCATTAAGGCCTGGCAGAAAAAGCAATAGTGGAAGCCAATTTTTAGAGCCTGCTGAGAGATTGTGACACGGTCTGCTGGCTGCAGGAACACTGACTAAATATAAAGCTGACACTGTACCTTACTATAGATTCTGAAATACTGGCAGACAGGTGTGGGACACAAAAAGGAGAGAAAAGTCAGCTTTGAGAAAGCCAAGAGCTTATGAAACACCCTCTAATCAAACTAGTACCCTTTTGCTTATTTTGAACTGGAGTTCATCCACTTTGAAGCGCAGTAGAAGCCAAAAATGGCTCAGAAGGAGCTGTCAAAGATCAGAAGGACACTGGAGGCAGAAGGCTGCTTTACTTACATTGCACTGAGCAGCAGTGTCCATGTTCTTACACCAGTAGCCTGGACCCCAGACACAGGCATCATTCCCCAGGAGAGGCTCTTTAGCTGACTCACACACTCCAAGTTTCTGGGAAAAGAGCAGCAGCAGAGTCAGCACCTTCCTAACTGCACCAAGAGATCTCAAGTGCAGCCTTATGTCTGAGCTTCCACCTGAGGGAGTGTGGAAGCTGCACTGAGGCAGCTGCAGGAGCTCTCACTGAGTCACACCTGCAGCTGAACCAGCAGCCCTGTAACCTGAGCCAGGGCAGAGGGAAGTTACTGGAATTCCTTCGTATCAAGTTCTGAAAAACAGATCTTCTAGAGAGGGACCTTTCTCAAGAAATGTCACTTTACCTCCCACCACACTGAGGGCACGTCACACACACCCTGTCACTGAACCTCAGCAGTGGATAACCCCTGGCAGTCTCTCCTGCTGCTGGGCTGGCAGGAACACAGCTGGCCATTCAGGAAGCCCCAGGCCTTGCACAAGGGGCTTGCTCCAAGCATTCAGCGTGCTGATTTTGATTCCAGCAGAGTTTCTGCTTGCTGGGCACTGAAAGGCACCCAGGACTGTATCAGAGCCTACCCTCAATAAAACCAAATCCAATACTCACAGTGCAAACAAAAGTGGGATCCATCACCTCTGCCAAGAGTTGCACAACCACGGGTTCATACTGTTCCACAAACTGCACACACTGTAACAAAAACACAGGGTGAGAGATTCTCCTGCTGGAGCCTCTGAAAGCAGAGGAATGTGTGGTCAGCACACTACCCCAACAACACACTCCACAAGGATAAAGCAGAGGCTTGAGCTCTGCACATGGCACAGGAGTCAGGCACTAATCACACACCTACATCATTGTTTCTGCCAGCTCATACCTGCCTGCAGCTACACTATGAGGAGAGAAGGGGTCACAAGGAAAAGAACCAAACAGGCTTTGGGAAAAGAACCAAGCAGAGGAAGCTTTGACTGCAAAGCTTCATCTCTGATCGTGGAGATCACGCCTGTCTCAAGAGGGAAGCACACACAACCAGCTGGAGACAAACTTCCTGAGCAGGACAGCAGCAAGGACTCCCAGGCACTTGTGCTCAAGTTATTCCCTCAGACAAGGCTGCAGCAGGAGCACTGCCTGCAAGAACAGCCTCTCTCCCTCTAGTGGAGAGACTGGCTCCAGAGCTGAGGAAGATGCTGCTGCTGCTCTCAGCAGAGACAAACAGCACCAATTAATAAACCAACCACAGCTATTAAACAGCCTCACAGCAGGAAGAGCTGCTCCACAGCAGCTTTAAGCCTCTATATTCTATCCCCAGTAAACTTACAAGCAGTTGCCACTTGCTGACACTCAGCAGCCACCTAATAAGATTTTCAGGTAAATCTTGATATCAGTGGTGTAACAGGTGTCCCACTGGAATTACACCAGCCTACCTTCAATTACTTCATTAATCCCCCAAGCAAGATCAGTGTTGAGGCAAAAAAACCAAAAAAAAACCTTCAAGTGTTCCCACCCACTGTTCTCAGAGGATTTCCAGGCAAACCTTTCCTGACTGCAAATTAGTGCAACAATCCAGCCAGTCAATTCAGAGCCTTAAAGCACATCTATTCAAGGACTTGCCAACTCCCAAGGATGGGAACTGAGCAAACCTAATCCCAAACTCCTTCCAGCCTTTAGTAGAGAATTCTGCTACAAAAACCAACATGAGAAGCTGCTCTCTAGTTTTCCCAAATACTTTGCAAGATATCCCTGCCTACAGCAGGGGGGTTGGAATCAGATAGTCTAAGGCTCCTTCCAAGCCAAACCATTCCAGGATTCTGTGTTTCATCCTTCTGTTCAGCTCCATCTGCCTTGCCCTGACTGGAAGGCAGGCTGCCACACAGCAAGGTCATTCAGCTGCCTCAGATCAAGCCTTTTCCTTTTTTTTTTTGTTTTCTCTACCGGACAGGAGAAGCTGCTGTGCTTTGATGCTAATTAGTACAGGGAAAAACCTGTGAAGGATCAGGTTGCTGGACACAAGCCAGTCCCAGCTGCACCTGTGGACAGTTTGTCTCCAGCCAGAGACAAGGCATTTGGCCAAACACAGAGACCTCTGTTAGGAGTACCTGGACATTTATAGCAGAAGCAGAGACACTTGAGAGACGGACCTAAAATTAGCATACAGACAAAATATCAGATAAAACACTCAAAAATGAGGTTGAGCATAACTGTTATGACCTATGCAAACACCAAGACCATGGCTTTTTAGTCTGCCTCCTGCACAAACACCTTACCTGCTCACTGACAGACTCTGGCAGGAAGTGACAGACTTTTTCCAGCAAAGCTTCAATTTCAGCTGTCGTGGCATTCTTCTCTAGCTCTTTGTCAGCATAAGCCACCACCATCTTGCAGATATCACAGAAGCCACCTGCAGGTTTCACCAAAACTGAGAAGGGAAATAAAAAAACAAACCAAACATCAGTGCTTGGGTAAAGAGAAAGAGAAGAAAGGAGGCAGTCCTCAAAAGACATCTCATCATGGGTGAACCAACTCATTTTGAACACCACAGACCCCTCATCACCCACCTGGCTGCTGGGGAAGCTTGCTGGCTGCACAACATTTCAGCATGGCACACACAGCTTCAGGATTTGTTGCCTCCAGGAGCATGTCAATCACAGCCTGGCCATAGACCTCGATGAAGTCCTTGCACTGGTCCTTGACACTCCCTGGGAACAGGCGGCAGACCACCTCCATCTCGTGCACAATCTCCTCCTGAAGCACAGGGCAGGGGGAGGAAATGAGGGAGAGAATTTTGACACAGTTTATAAGCACACCTTTTCTGTCCCACCCAGGATAGAGAGGTTGCTGTTGTGAAAACAGGCAATGAAATTGATTTTCCTACTCCCTTCAGTGCAGCCCCATTTCAGCCAAAGCTGGAAGGGGTACAGTGCCCACCACTCACACACCTCTGTCTTGTTGCTCTCCAAGAGGCCAGTCACTTCTTTCACCATGGTCTCACAGATTTCACACAAGGAAAAAGTCTTCTCTTGAACTGAGGCCTTCTGAGTACACAGAAGAAGAAATACACACACAATAAATCAGCACTGGACCACATCTGACAGGCACAATTCCTAACAGCATTTATCTAGCTGCTCACTTTGGGCTGTATTCAAAAGGTCACACAAAACCCAAAACCAACCTCAAAGGACTCAGTAAAAAGCCTGTCTGAATGAACAGGTATTTTTTATGACTAATTTTCATACTACAACCCCCAGGCAGTACAAGGAGTTGAATTTAGTAGACACAAAGAAATAGGCAATCCCACAGACACAGAGGTCAAGGGAAATATATAGTGGTTTTTAAAATACATTAATGGGGGACAACACTTCCTAGAATTGAGAGCATCCTCCTGTTTGCAAAAATACCCCTTGGAGAAGCCAAGGTCCTTCTTCAAACTCAGAGCTTCAGCATTCTGACTCTGATCCCTCACCTGCACATGCAGAGCGCTGCCCCATTTTTAAAAGAGATCAAAGTATTACTCTAACAAAGAGCAAAACTCAAACTGAGAATTTACATTTAAGGTGTCATTCAGAACTGCTGGAACAAGAGCTCCCTTTTCAATCCTGAAGCATTACCTTGTAGCTGTGGTTCAGTGTAGGCTCTGCTGTTCAAACAAATCAATCAGCTTTCCTAATTCACAAATCAGCATCAGAAACAAGAAAAGGCCAGGGATTTATATGCAGGGAGACTCAGATTATTCTGTGCATGAAAGCTCACCTTTTTCACCTGCTTTGTTACACTAAAGCAAAAAGGAGAGTGAAGTAGAAAAAGCCCATCTTACCTCCACAATTTCCACTTTCACCTCATGAACCACCTGAGCTGGCACCAGAGGCTGAAGGGGAACAGACTTCACAGAAGAACAGAACCCAACCATGGCACAAATATCCTTTGGTTGCTGCAAAGAGATGCATAAGCAATTTTTAAAAGTCTAGAAGTCCCTGCCCTTTCTACAGAGCCTGTGAGCAGGCACAGAGAGCAAAATTTTGAAAGGCTCCAACACAGAGTTTCATGACTACTTCTACTTCAAGTATTGCCAAAGCATTTGGTAAGGTTATAGGCAGGACAGCTACTGGATGGAATTTAGCAGTTCCTGTTAAAGAGGAAGAGGTTACAAACCCCATTTAAAAAACCACGTCCCCATGAGCCCACACTTTGCAAGCCCTTCAAAGGGAGTTGACTTAAGAGCTACCAACACCAGAACAAGCCACCAGCAGCATCACATCAGAGCTGCATCCACAAAGATGCTCCCCAGCTTTAAGTAATCACAGGAGAGGCCAATTATCCTGACTCCAGAGTTCACCCAAAAGCTGAGAGAAATGCCTAGAAGAACCTCTTTCCTCATCCACAAGCTACCTTCTGTAAAGCTGCCAGAAACATCACATTCTGCAAACAGAAACAGTTTCTCTCATTACTGAACACAGCCTACAAGAAACAAAAGTTGAGCTTGTTAAAACCCAAGCCTAACCATTTGTACTGCAACAATTGAACTTGCAGTGTTCTCACAGTAAGAGAAAACAGCAAACAGAAACCAAGTCTGTAAAAAGGCTTTCTGTCTCAAAGAAATACATTCTTCATGCATTTCTTTTTTGGAACATACATTACTAAATGCACAAGTAACTGCCAGACCTGAGGCAAACTGTTCTAAGGAGGACACCCAAAGTGAGAAAGGCTGTACAGAGTGAGATACACAAAACTTGCATTTTTTCACTTAAAGCTAGAAGAAAATCACCCTTGGTCCTACAGGTAATTAGAAGATCACATCTCAGCCTGTTCCAACCTTCCTACAGCAGAGGCTTATCCCAGAGTTAATATTAATACATCATGCCACGATCCCATGCACAGGCAAAAGCAGCACCTCAGAGACACTGTGCTGCTTCAGATTACTCCAGGCAGCACCTTTAAGTCAAGCCCTTTGGTTCATGCATTGTAAGAAGCAGTTCCAGGTATTAATGTTACAGCAACACCCACATACACACATGTTCCCTCACAGAGGGATGACAGACACAAGGTCCCACAGGACAGGTTCAATTAAAAGCCCAAATTGCCCTAGGAAGCCTTCATCGTTTCAGTTCACATACTTCAAACATCTATACCATTGTCCTAGATTTAAAGGTTAACCAAGGGGGAAGACCTGGGGACAGCTTTGCTCAAGCCCTTTTGAGCCCAGATTTTAAACCAGCAGCTGCCAGGAGCCACTGGCATGCTTTTTCCACATCTATCCTTCTTCTATAAGAGGGAGGATATTTTCTGCTCTACTGGCCAAAGCATAATCAAGTTGAAACCTTGGTAGCACAAGGTAGTATCTGGAGCTGGAAGTAGGACTGATGCACTGGAGGGAGCCTTTAGTCTTTCTCTGTTTTAATCACATAAATATCCCTTGTATCTGTCAGCACTGAGCACAGTCACACCAAGTGTACAGCTAAGAGAGCAAGAAGTGAACTACAAGCTCTTGAAGAGCAAAGGGTGAACTACAAGCAGGCTATCACCACAGGCAAGTTGCTCACCTACCTGATCCTTCTGTTGACAGGGGAGATTGGAGACAGAGGAAGAAAGGAGAAATTGAAGATAACAGTTAAGAGAAAAAAACACATCAAGCACTTGGAACTGCATATATTCTTTCCACAAAGATAATGGAATATGACACAGTCCCCACCCCAAAGATCCTCAGCTACAGCAACTCACATTTAATTGCACAGTGCTAACCAGCATTATTCATCTGCAGTTATTAAGGCATCCTGGGCAAGACTACCTCCAGAGAGTCTGGACAACACTCAGATGCACACAAGGTGAAGTCATATCCCAATTTCAGCTGTTAACAACACACTGCATTGCAATGCTGAGAATGAGAAACTAAGTGCTGCTGGAACAAACATTGATTTCCCCCCCTAAATGTTTCAGGAACAGCAGGAGCTTCTAAGTAGCCTATGGCAACTGGAAACAAGAAAAGGCCACTATGTTGCCAAATTCAGGCTCAAGCCAGCCACATTTTATTTTGGTTTTTTTGCTATGTCACCTCTGGCATCTACAGGCTGCACTAAGGAAATGCTTAGCCATGTTTTTTAAAGGCACTCAGCTCTCTGGATAAAGAGGTGCTGTGTGTGAGGTAAATGCATGCTGCTGCAGAAGGTACCACTCAGGAACCTTCAGACAGCAATTCCAGAAGGATGTGTAGCCTTGCTTCCAGGAGACACCTTATCTCTCACACTAATGAACTAATTTTGCAATACTGTGACAAAGCCAACTCTTATATCTCTAACACAGTATTTGGGGGAGGGGAAGTGGTGTAAGCACAGGACTGAGATAAAAGAATATAAAGGAACATGTGGAATGTATCTTCATATTTCAAAGGATTAGAGTGCCTTTTGCACTGCAGAAGTGGTTATTAAATGGAAGGAAATGTGCTAAAGAAAGCATCCTGAAACTGAAATTGCTATCCAAAAACCACCAAGTTCAAAGCATTAACACCAAGACTTAGGGAGCAAGGGCCCTCCCCAAAGTTTTACTGCAGTGCATGTTTCCTGTTTCCAAAGAAGTTAGCTACACAAGCCAGAAAAATGAACTGAGAGCAAATACTGCACTCTGCTGATCTTACCATGTGCATCATCATCTGGATGGCCAGG
Source organism: Fringilla coelebs (assembly GCF_963513975.1). Classification (NCBI taxonomy): domain Eukaryota; kingdom Metazoa; phylum Chordata; class Aves; order Passeriformes; family Fringillidae; genus Fringilla; species Fringilla coelebs. The sequence goes on along the minus strand of NC_140066.1, from coordinate 2,714,271 downwards.
TCAGAATACTCAGAGATGTAGCTCTTGCACTGCAGAAAGTGGGAAGAGAAAGTCTCATGACTACCAAACCACTTGTGCTGTAGAGTTCATCTAGAATTTTCTCATACATCTCAAGGTATTAATTTACCTGCTCTACTGCATAACAACAGGTCTTTCAGAGCTTGGCCCAAATACAAGATGGCATTGCAGGTTACAAAACTGCTGCACAGATAACTGCTTAACCTATTCTCTTCCTCTCAGGGCAAAGAGCCCCACCTCCCATTGATATAACCCCATTACCCACCCAGACCATGTTTGTGGAAAAAGCCTTTAAGGGCTAGAAGCAATCTGGAGTCCTTCTCTGCTCTTCAGTCCCACACATCCCACCCAATTTTCCTGACCACAAAGTTTACCTTTTCAGCGGTGTTATTGGTTACACTGTGTTAACACATGCAACAGTGTCTCCCTTTGTGATACTAAATAGAGAATATGACCAGGGGATTAAGGCACTGAACAAACTATTTCATGTTTGCTTACAGGAACAGAATTTTTCAATAAAAAAGGGCAGTTTACCATATCGGACATGCCAGGTCCCAAACGGTCACACTCCTCCTTGGCATGAGCAACCAAAGACTTCACAAAAGAGGAGTTTGTCTTCACAGCTTCCTGAACATCAGTGACCAGCTGAATGCAATCCTGGCACACATCCCCACTTGCCTGGACAAAGAGTGAAAGGAAACTCAAGTTGACATAACTTCACATGACATGTTTCAGAAGCTCCTGTTACTGCCAAGTTTTACAAGCCATTCTGAGCTAGGTGCAAACCTTAATAAATACTCTGGAGAATACTTTGAAGCCTCAGCTAGCAGGGAGACAGATGAGCTACTGCTGGTGTGTGCAGCAGCCACTAGATGGAGATTAGGTACTACTTGGCTCCAAAGGCAAGATAATAGTTAAGATACCCAATCTTCAAATCTTTTGGTTTTGTTACAGACCACAGTGGGGAGGTTTCTAAATGTGGCATAGATCTTACCTGCTCCACCCACAGCAGCTTGTTCTCAGCCCACTCACTGCTCAACTCCCACACCCTGGCTTGCTGTCAACACTCAGCCTCTGCACCCAAGTTCATTGCCTCATCTATTCCCCTTTGTCAACTATTTGTTCTTTTCCAATCCAGTCTGTCACCCTTACATTCAGAGACAAACACGTCCCCTGAGGGGCACAGCTAGCAGGTTGCTCAAAATATGGGAGGAGCTGTTCTTCCTCTGACCCTTTGAACCCAAGCTTTCTCTCAAAAGAAATTTGTTTCCAGCAAAATCTGCTTGATTATCACAGTCCTGGATGGCAACAGCACAAGACTTGCCTCTGCACACTGTAGAACTTAATCCAAGATTATACATAGGGTCCACACTAGAACAGCCCTTAGTCCTAGGCTCACCTTAGGCTTCTGCTTGGGCTTGTCCTGAGGATAAAGGAGAAGAGGCACATTAGCCATGAATGGGGATGCCAGCTCAGAGAAATCCAGCTCTGGGATCTTGTTGGTCTGGAGCTGTTTCTGGAGCTTCATTGCTGCAAGGTGCTTCTGAAGGGAGTGGCACAGAGCAAGGGCACTGCACACAACCTCAGGTTTATCCTGGGGGAGACAAGATACACACATGAAGCTCCAAACTGATGCCACTTTAAGAGTAGAGAGTCATTCAGCTGAAACATAGTAAGACAGGGAAAATGTTTCATAGCAAGGAAGGAGTCTTCAAACTAACAGTACCAGCAATCCACAAAGGATTCATATGCACAATCTGAGGCAGAAGAGAAATTCTGACATCCAGAGGAGCACAACCTTTAACATCAACAGCTGAAAATTGCTATCTACTTACAAGCTCTTCCTTGATCATATCCATGATAGCTGGTAGGTAGGAATCCACGATTTCTTTGCACTCAGAGACGAGGCCTGGGTCAGGAAGAAACTCGCAGGTCTTCTCCAAGTAAGAGCGGATCTCATCCTGTGAAAGATGAGGTGAGCAGAGATGGATTGTATCCCTCTCTCAAATGCTCCTTCCACTCCCAAAATGCACAATACAAAGTCTGAAACAAACTCCTCACACTCAGGCAGGTCCAGGTAGCAACAAGCAGAACTAGAATGAGGTTCTACACTACAGACACAGTTCTGGACCTTTGCTGAGATCCTGCCACAGCACAAACATGTCACTCTGCTTGTGTGGCCTGCCTTGCCAGAACAGAACACTTACAATTACAAGGAGAAAGTGAACTTCTGGGCTCATGGGACAGTGACTTGTTTAAACAAAGTACCCACAGGCTGACAAAAGAAAAAGGGAAGCAGTGCCCACAAACCAAAACAAAGGTCAGCTTGTGTAACCACCCACTCCTAGGGACTGCAGTACCCCACCTTTTAATACTGGTGCCCCATTGGCACAAGAACAACTTTTTTAAGCATCTACGGTCAATCAGGGAGGGAGGCTCTAGAATTTGCTAATTTCTAAACCAGTAGAAGCTGTTTAAAAGCCTTTCCCCATGCACTCCAGTCCCTTTCAACATCTGCTGCTTATGTTAGGAAAACACCAGACTACTCTTCCACCCCCTCACCACGAGACCTTGAAACCAAATAGTGTTTTGGGGTGAGGAGAAAAGGAGCTCTGCATACCTCAGTGCCATTATCCTTTAAAATTTTGCCAGCAACTGTCACAAGCTCCTTACACAAGTCACAGGGAATACTGCTCTGGAGAGAGAAGCAAAGAGTTACTTGGAGAAAGAATTAAGTGCCTGTAAGAGCAGAGTGTGAACAACAACACAAAGGGCAAACATTACACCTGGAATGAAGGAAGAAATACTGGTTGAGGCCAGGGTGGGAAGAGGTATTTTTAAACAGAGTGAGGCTATTTCAGGCATGTCCAGCTACAGTTTCGTCAGTAAATCAACGCTGGATGAAAGCTGGCATGCTACCACTTGCTCATTTCACCTCCTCCAGTCCCTTGAAATACAATGTTGATTGCCTCAAGACACCTTCTCCTTTTACCTTTTCCTTCAGAGTTCACACTTGCTAGAAACCTTAGAACATTTCAGGCTGCTTCAGCCACTGTAGCTGTGCTCTGACATTCCTCCCTTCCCCTACTTTTCCTGAAACTGAAGTATCTCTGCACAGATATAGCCAATGTAGACTGAATGCATCTGCAAGTAAAACACCTTTTTCTCCCCTAGAAAACTGTGGAACAATACCCAAACTACAGCTGCATCTAGAAAAGCAGCCCTTACATTTACTGCAAAATGCAACTTGAAAAGTCATGAGAAAATTATGTGTATATGTCCTGTATGATAGGTGGCAATGTAAGAACTTAATCAGACAGTGACCTGCAGATGGACATCCCATTCAATTTGAAGATGAAGAGGCCACATTAATCAAATCCATTATCTATTGGAAAAATGTACTCAGTTCAAATAATTTTCACATCTTCATACAGGTCATGTAGCTGCTGCCTCAGTAACAATCTAGCAGAGTGGGCTGCAGTGAATGAAATGTCTGATTTTAGGGATATCTTGCAGACAGCAGGGCCATGCATTACAAGATACAGGCCTGAACTGCTCCTAAGCACCTTGTACTTCCCACTACCACTGCACTGATTGTCTTGCCTGGGAAGCCTGCTGCATATTCCAAAGCTGCATTTCAGTCATCTGCAAGCTCCTGGTTGATATTTCCAAGCCTTTCTTTAAACTTGCAAAAGTTAAAGAATATGTATGGGGGATCAAGGGGGCTTACTAAATGTAAAATTTGTACTATTATTTTCTGTCATGCCTTCCATAATTTAGCATATGGTGACTCTTTCTGGGAATTTTAACCTTTGAGAAAGACCCAAACAAATACACAGCCTTTTCATAATAATTGCTCAAGTTCAGAAAAGACTCCTCTGAATTAGGAGTCAGTAATAATACAGAGGAACAAGTGAAATCCACTAGCTCCATTCCATACATTGCTGAGTGATTGTGCAACAGGTCACGGGAGAAGTCAGCAGACGAGTTGTGCAAGGCAGAGCAGTGAAAAGCAACCTCCATCCACCACCCAAATTAAGGCACGGCAACCTCAGCAGAGTCTAAGGCAGCACTTAACTCCCATCAGAGACTTGAGAAATCTCCCTCAGCGTGTGGGCAGCAGCCACCTGAGCCCCAGGTGGGCCTGGGGGCTCTCAGAGGCTGGCACTTACCACGGCAGGCTTGCTCCAGACGTTCTGCTGGCAGTGTTTGAGTGCCCCGCACTGCGACGCCGTGCGAATGCTCTGGCACCACACCTCGGGCCCCTTGGCGCACTCCTTCTGCCACAGCACAGGGCTGGCCACGGCTGCCAGAGAGAGCAAACTCCATCAGCCTTCCCACCTCTTTATCCATGATTTTAAGCACATTGCAATCCAGAAATTTCTGGCCTGTCCTAAACACAGGTTACAGAGTCAAAGAAAAAGTGTAAAGGTTGAACTTCCCGAGTCTCAGCACCTCAGCAGTGTGTTCCCCCATCTTCCACCTTTTGTAAAAAAAAAATTTAAAATCCCAAAATACAAACCCTCACTTTGTTTAGCACACAAGAACTACCAGACAATTTGAAACAGAAAAGCTGCTCATTACAGAAATTTACCCTACAGACAGCTGATTCCCAAAGCTACAAGCTCCCTGTTCTCCTGCCCTACTGGCACTTCAGCTCTGAGCCAGCTCGTGATTGCTGCCTGCATTCCTCCTCCCACATGAAGCATCCTGTTCTCACACAGCAAGTGAGAGAGTGAGGAGAGATTTTAGATTAGGAGCCACAACAATGTACACATTGCATGCAAGACTTAAGAGTAGGTACAGACCAAAACACTGACCATAAACAGAAAGCTTTAAAAATGTTCTTAAGGAATGTTCCATCATACTTTTTAAACCTCCTAAATCTATTTAGACTTCCTTTTTTTTTTTCTCTTGGTTAGGTCTTCAACTTTGTACAGAAAAATCTGTGGGTGTGAAAAAAATGTACCAGTCCTTTTTTGGACATTACCTCCCAACCCATGTGGGACCGCCATGCAACCTAAAGAGTTTTCAAGTAAGATACAGAATATCTTCTCTGGACAGTCCTGGTAAAGAAATGTAAAGCATCAGGACAAGCAATGTGCAATCAGCAGGACAAGTGAATCAAATGCATGTTTTCACTGACTTTCCAAGCTTTTTTTTTTTTAATTGTGCTGTCTGGACCTGGCACCCAACTTCTCCCAGTTTCTAAAACCATCCTATGTGTCAGTAAGCTCTGTTTCCTCAGGAGACAATGCCCTACATTGCACTAACCAACCAAGAAACAACAACTAAAATCCATACAGCAGGCAGGCCCCAAAGAAATCTACCACAGTCCAAGCCTACAAGGCACTGCTGCCAAAAATTTAAAAAATGCTAAACAAAACAAAACATAAACCCAACCTGTTCAAACCTATTAGCTGTACAGGTGTTCATTTTACATCAATGCTGTTTGCACTTCACAAAACTCTGTAAAATTACTCTGCCAACCACGAGGCAAGAGTTCAGCTGTTTCATTCCTATGAAACTTCTGGCAACGTTACAGCAGATGAACAATCACTTTCCCATTCCTCATGCCTTGTTGTAGGCAATGAGAGGATCGATTTAAAGCTGAATTACCAGTGCATCTACAAGGTACACAGCCACCACTCACCAAACAGCCAAATAAACACTGCTTTATAGGTGGCATTCTGCAGCCTTTTCAGCTGTTGATTTATAAAGCCTGTTTACACTGGGCTTCAGAGGAATGACCCATTTATTTTAAGAAAAACGTGCTTTGCACACCTGATTTTCTACACAAGAGCTTGAAGCTTGTCACCCTCTCTCACAGTAAAGAGCTTCATGGCATATTATCCTTGAGCACAACAGCCTGGGAGACTTCAGGAGTAAGACTTCAAAGCTTCTAATAATGTATGGTTAGCAAAATATTTACAGCCTATTCTCAACTCCAGCATTATTGATCTGGAAGCCTTAAGAATAGTTAATGTTCAAAGTCAGAGTTGCCAGCCAAAGAGCTGTCAGTTCTGGCAGGGTGACAATAAACAAGAATACACTTGGTTGAGGGAAAGTTATTCTTCCTTTCAGATATTGGCACTGAACAGTGGTAGGAAGGCTCTGGAAGGCAGAGTCAAGCTCTGAATGAAGTCAGTCAAGACCTGGACTTTAAAGAGTGGAATCAAGGATTCCCAACTATTTACAAGCACAGCTTTTAACCTAGGCCTTTATCAAAAGACAATTACTCCTCCTACAATGAAGCACACTGTACACTACAAAACTGAACTACACACCTCCAATAACTGTTATTCCAAACAGTCTCTCAAACTCTTGATTTAGGACAGTGTTTTAAAGCCAAATGGAGGCATTCATGCTGTAACTTGCATTGGTTTGATCAGGCCCTTAGTGAGCCTTCAGGTTTTGTTTGATCATTTTACTTTTCAGATCTGTACCAGCTTCAGCACAATGTCTTGCTCCTTCTTCCTCACAACCTTAACAATAGATCATTATTAAGTTTATGGCAAAGATACTATGCTTCAGAATTATTTTCAGTTATCAGCTTTGCTGGCTGTGTGTCAAGACAATTCTAAATTTGAATTTTTTCAGTACAGATCTTTCCAGTCAGGCAATGACTAAGCAATTTTGTTTGTTAAGGCCACACACGGCTGGCACATTTTAGAGCAGCTGCAGAACAAAGAGGACACACACTAATCACGGCTTCTTTTCTGACACCTTCCACAGTGACTTCAAACATAGTTAAATTCTTACAAGTTTGTTCTGTGCTACAGAGAAGTACTTTTGTTTGAAATATTGTATCTACTATGAAAGGATGCACCTTCATTGCAACAGTATCCACCCTCTCTTTCTGAACATCCTGGGAAAAACAGAAACAAAGCTAAAAAAAACTCTGCATTTATTCAGATCCTGCAGATTCAGAAAATAACAGCTGGAAATTCTCTGTTACCACTTCTTCCCTTTTAGCTTGCTCTCCTGTTTAACTGTGAAACAGAATTTTTCCCTCATATATTAACTTATACTACAACACAAGCAAATATGCCAGTGAAGCGTGTTAAGACCTTGTGCTGTCTCAGAATAAAGGGTTTTGAGTTTTAATTCTCCCCTCCAAATAGCCTTTGCTACAAAAGGAGCAACACCTTAACATGGTATTTCACATCCCCAGCACAGCACTAACCCAAGAGAAAGCAAATAAAGACAAACCCAAGGGAATTACTTTATTTGTGATCTCTGGCATCTCTGTATTTTATATATTGTTCTTTACCTAAGGCCATTCATTTTTTAACAGATTTCTCCTTTCTCTGTAGATCAGCTCTCAGCTGATGTCATGCCCACCAAGAGCTATCCCCCCCTGTTTCCTCAAGTTCTTGAGAGCCACTGTTTTTAGAGCATCAAACAAGTTTATCTGTGAAGGCCAAGGTGTTCCTTGACTCGTCCTCTTCACTGGTTTCTCCCTGCCTGAATCACTTCAGATGTGGCTTCTTCAATACAAGGAAAAAGAGCCTTTGCTTTACCAAGTTTATCCTAACTCACAGACACAAATTTGGGAAGTAGAGGAGATAGCCCCCCTCAGAAAATATCACCTTTTCCACTTGGCTTGTGTGAAAGCACAGCCCAGTTCTTCAGTCCTCTCCAGGAAACAGGAACCTAAGAGGAAGGAAGCTTATAATGGCTGGATTACCATTCTGCAAGGACAGCTACAGGAAAATTGCTAGGTAATTACCTTTCTTGGAAAACACCTTCCCTTCCCTCAAGCATTTGTCTCACTCTTCTTCCACAGAGAGCCAGTCTGAATTTTTTCCTCTAGATTCTCAGAAAAACATCCTAAGAAATCCCCTCCAAAGCTGCACTGAAGCTACAAATGAGACTTAAAATTTAACACCTTATATGAGAGTCAAAGAACAGGGATTCTGAAGGGCCGGATCAGATTCCCCAAAGAGCCAAAGGATGAACCAGAAAACTACCATCCAGAACACAGAGGAATTCAACCTGAAGACTCCAGCCTTCTCCAAACCTAACTGCTAGAATAACCCTTGCTGACAGACAAATTAACCTGAAAAAAAAACCAAACAAAAATAGAAGGAAAATGCTGAGCTGCTGTTCAACTCAATGGATTAAAGTAAAATGTGAAGATCATTTAGGCTGCTGTCAACTCTCATACTTTTTGTGTGTCCAACCTGCATAAGTGGATTAACCTATTCATTAGGAAGGATGTCATTCCCAGGCTGCCCTACTTGCAAGACTAAGAAAAATTAAAAATTCATTATCTCCCAGAGACACCACAGACCAAGGAAATGCATCAGCCTGTGCTATCTGTGCTTGCCAGTTACTGACTTTTCCCCATGTTCTTTGAGACTTGCAAAAGCAAAGTGTGTTTAAGTTAAAGAAGTCAAGAGGGACCAACTACTCTTCACCAAAGTTTACAAAGTATCAAGAAGTGAAGGAGTGACCCCAACCTGAAGTTATCTGAAGGGCTCAATACAGCCTCTCTGGTCAGTTAATGAGTAAAACTTCACAAGTTGTAACTGCATCACACACCAGTGACTCTTGCCAAAGGGCTCCTATGCCTCTGGATTAATGAGGCAGTAGAGAGACCAACATTTGAGGGATTACAGGCAATTTGAAGAAAAAGTGCAGGAAACGTGGCTACCTGTTACCAGCATTCCAGTTAAAAATGAGTCTTCCTGTCCAATACCTACCGAGGAAAAACCAAACTTGAAACATTCCTAACTAGCATGATGGGCAAGAAATTAGTTTGGAGCTAACACCAGGCTCTTCCTCAAAGCTGGGAACTCATTCTAATTTTGGCACACTGCCTCTGCCTCAGGTGCTCCCTTGCTTCCCTCACCAGAACACAAGTTGACAAGAGAAACTGTGTGTGTACAAGCAATCACAATAGAGAGCAGAGAACTGGATGAGCTGGGACACTAAAAGCACCTCTACTGGCCCAGAAAATTGTCCCAGGTAAATGCAAAGGTTGCAAAAGAATAATTTCCAAGTTGGCCAGGTGTTGCCTGCCTGAGATTTTCCTGTAGCAGATTCCAGAAGAGATAAGTGGATGTTCTAGGGCACCTGGTAGTCATCAGGAGTAAGTGGCTCCATACTGTATGCTAAGATATTCCCAAAAAGTTATGAGCAACATTTTTCCCTGCTGCAGATGCCTGTAGAAATACTCTAAAATGTTTGGGGCATACTTCTGGTCCATCTCCATTCTTTCTGGTTTTGTTCTGAGGGTTTTTTGGGGGGGATGCAGGGGACAGATTTCACATGAGTCTCTGCAGAAATCCTGTATTTATCATTCCTGTTTCACTAGACAAATACATCCACGGCACAAAGACTGGAAAAATCTGCTATCTGAAACCAAACATTGCCTCATGACCAAATACAGAGAAGCACTGCCCTAAAATACATACACACACTTCAATGTAGCCTTTTTAATTGCAACAGGAACTCTGATATTTTAGTAGCAGCAAACAAATCGCATTTAAAAGCTGCTCCCTTAAAAAAAAAAAAAACAAACAGAAAGTGAGTAAATCCCTTAAGAAAAAACAAAGTCTCTTTTTATGTCCTAGAGTTCTAAGGCATTGCTTTGAAGAATGAAATGTTCAGGAGATACTGAAAGGCAGGAACTGCTCCTGCCTCCCCCACAGATACAAAACCAAGATGTCCCTGCATTTTATACCAGAAAAGCCTTCCCTGAAATAGCACAGTCCAACGCGGCGGGGAGCCTCAGCTGACATCAGGTGACACATCCAGTTTTGCTGACAAGCTCTATCTCTCCTGCTCCACCCTCCCCATCCCCTCGGCGTCTGGAGGCTGCCGGAGCAGCTCCTTAGCGGCGCACCGACCGCACAGACCGGGGGCGCGGAAAGGCTGCCCGGGGGAGGGCAGAAGGGCCGGCTCAGCTCCTCCAGACACACCGACAGCAACCCTTTCTATTTATACCCGCCCGGCAAACAAGCAGGGGATTGTGCAAGGGCAGGTTTACACAGGGCACATGACTGCTGTGCTATCAAAGCACCGGCTGCGCTGTGTGACAGCCTGACCGTGCCTCAGCGCCAGTTACTGCCCCAAGAAAACACAGATTTTATTTGTATATAATCGCAGCAACATTTAAGTTGGAAAACACCTCCAAGATCATCGAGTTGTGACCAATCACCACCTTGTCATCCGGACCAGAGCGCTGAGTGCCAGCTCTGACACTTCCTGAACACCTCCAGGGGTGGTGACTCCACCGCCTCCCCGGGCAGCCCATTCCAGCACCTGGCAACCCTTTCTGAGAAGGAATTTCTCCTGATTTCCAACCTGGACTTACACTCCAGACCCTTCCCCAGCTCCTCCTTTCTCTGGACGTGCTCCAGCACCTCAGTGTCCTTCCTGTAGCAGACACAGGAGTCGAGGTGTGGCCTCAGCAGTGCACAGCACAGGGGGACAGTCACTGCCCTGGTCACACTGCTGCTGGCACAAGACACCTTCCCCTCTTCTCCTAATTTAATCTGCAGCACTGGGCTGCACCAACCTCTTTTGGTTTTTTTTTTGTTGTTGTTGTTAGAAATCACATTTGTGGCAGAACAAGCCTGCAAACTACAGAACAGTCCAGTTATGTGCTTCATCCATATCCTCAAGAAAATTCAAGCCAGGCTAATTCAGCTCACAAATTTCCTGTCCCCACATGTTCTGACCAGTGTTTGCTAGAGGAATTACACATTACCTTGAATCTGCCTTCCTTACAAAGTTTCAAGTCTACTATTTTAGGGAAGGAGGGATGTGAAAAATATCATATCCTCAAAGTTTTTACTTTCCGCTCCCAGCTCAACTTTTAATTTAGCAAAAAGGGCAGGGGAGGGGAAATACTCAGTTAAAAAGAAACTGAGTCCTGCTTTAACATCACACCCAGCCTTTCTCCTCCCTGCCTGGCCTCAAAGAAAAGGAATAATCAGAGTGCACATCAGTAGTCCAGAGATGCCAGGACCTGTACACCCTGCTTTAATTCTTCTGTCTCTCCCTTAAAGGGAAGATGCACAGAAGCCCTGTAAGTAGGTCAACCAAAAACCCTCACGGCCTGTAAGGCAGCCAAGTGACTCCATCAGGATCTGACAAGAGTGGCTGAATGTTTGCACAGCTAATTAGCCAGCTCGGCAGACAAACGGTGTTTCGGGCTGTCCCAGCAAAATCTTCAGGAAAATCTGCACGGGAGGTGAGGCAATGAGCACCCAGAACCCTGGTGAGAAAAGACAGCTGTTTATTTGTGTAAAAACAGTGACTTCTAAGGAAAAACAGGCCTGACTAGTCTCCTGCTGCCCTCAGCTGCATGACATGCCTTTAACAGGTAGGCCAAGCGAACCCTCATTGCTGAACTGGTTTCTCATTACAATTTCCCTGAACACACCAATGGGAAAGCTGGTGGATGCTTCAAGGTGAAGCCTTTTCACTTTCAGAGCCCGAGAAACTGCAATGATTTCAGCCATTTGGAAGCTGTGCCAGAAGGAGTGGCAAGTGATGGCAGCTAATTCAGTGCAGAGCAGACTCAAAGGACACTGTGAAAGCACATAAACACGCAGAGTGAAAGCTGATATTTGCTTTCTTGCTTCCTGCTTGAAAATTCTGAGGTAACCCATTAAACTGTCCACATATCAGCATATTAAATATTATCAGTATATCCAGGAGAAATTATCCCTGTCCTAGGCAGAGGGTTGGAACTAAATGACCTTTAAGGTCCCTTCCAAATCAGGTCATCCTATGATTTTATGACAGCAAAACTACAATAAAGTACAAGACTCACGTACAATCATGAAAAATTTCCCAGGATTATTTATTGTACTGCGCCAGCTGGTTACTCCTATGGCCTTTAAACAACCAGTTGGGCTTTTTTTTTTTTTTACTTTTGAAATGCTGCAGGTTAAACTTGCGAGCAAATAAGCTTTAATATTAAATAGTCTAATTTAGAAGAAAATTCTCCAAACAAATGTGCACGTCATCGTGTAAGTCCTTACATTTTGGGCTTTCTAGCTATTCCATCCCACAGCCTAAAGGTGTATTACCACTCGTCAGACTATGAATCATTTCTGTCCCTCTGTCAAGCTTCTGCAATGTACAAAACACAAGCACTGCACGCTCTAACCTCGAACCCTACAGCTAAAGGGAGACGATAATCCATTCCCCCCATCGTTTTCACCTCAGCAACAACAGGTAACGAGATGACAAGCAGCAAAATCAGTGGAATTTTCCATAGGGAGCAGGAGATCCTAATGCAGAAACACAACAGCAAAGGCAACCTCCCGCCATTCGCAAGAGGATTAGCAGCCATCTATCCCTGAAGTGGCGGAGATAAACAGCGCTGCTGGCAGGAAAAACACAACAGTCCCTCCTGATTGTCCCCGCCAGCCCGGGCTCTGAGCCGCCCCATCCGTGTGGGGCGAGGAAGCGCATCCAGCCCGCTTCCATCGGGAAAGCATTTCCCCACCCGCAGCGGGAACGGCCGGATCCTCACGGGGACTCCCCCCTTCTCCTTGCCCTGGCGCTATTTTTGGGCCGCTGTACCTCCCCCAAACACAGCTTTGCCACCATAGCCACCCCCAAGGCGCCTTAGAAACCCCTGGAAAGCGCAGTGCTCCCCTCGCTGCTCCCTCAGTTTGGGACCCGGGAGCGGGGGAATGCAAACAGCCTTAGGACCGGCCTTCGCCCCTCCGCGCTGCCCTCGTCCGGCGCACGCTGAGCGCTCTCCCCGAGCCCGCCGGGGCTCAGCTGGACGAGGAAGGGGCTCGGGAGGCGGAGGGCAGCGCTTACCGGCGGCCAGGAGCCCGAGGAGGCTGAGGAGCCCGAGGATCAGCGCCCGCGCCATCGCTGCCCCTCCGTGCCCGTCTGCAATGCGGCGCCGCCGGCACCGCCCGCGCCCGCCCTTATATAGCGGCGGGGAGCGCACGCGCGCGCTCCGCCCCGCCCCCCGCGCACGCGCAATGGCGAGACGGGGGAGGACGGGGGTGTGAGGGGCCGGAGCCTCTGAGGGGGGGGGGGCAAGATGGCGGCCGGGGTCGGCGGTGCGGCTCGCCAGTCCCCCCGCTGCAAACGGCGGTGTCTGGCCGAGAATAAATAAAGCCTTCAAGACGATTTTTGCCTCCGCGGGCGCTGCCCTGAGGCAGGGGGAGTCCCCCCACACAGACCAGCCAGGCTAGCAGCGTCTGATGGAGGCACGCGCCGACATGGAGGCGGTGTTAAGGGGTTGGAATGCGCCTTTTCCAATCCGCTACCGTGCGCTTCCCGCTAGACCAGGCTGTCTCCCACCTGGCTCCAGGATATTGTGTCCACAAACCTCCTTGTGCAGCGTGTGCCAGTGCCTCAACCCCCTCACAGCAATAGACGTTTCCTCTTAACATCCAACCCGAATTACCTTTCCTTCAATTTGTACGAGTGCTGGTGAAGAATCCCTCCCCAGGTTCGCTGTGGCCTCCTTCAGACGGCGGGATGTGCCGTGAGGTCTCTGCAGGCCCGAACATCACTTTGGGTATCAGCCATCACAGTTCTCCCCTCACAGCCTTCCCATCTGGCTTGGGACACAATGGCAATGCTGCTTTCTCCTTGTCCCCGGTGGCACAGGGCAGCCAGGTGCTCCAAAGGAGCAGCAATTAAAAGTAGGATTAAGAACAGCCTGCATTCACTTGCTGTCTCCCAGCCTCTTACTCCTGCCTTGCCCATTGCACTGATGCAGCTAACTGTTAAAACAAACTAACCCAGAGGGGAAAAAAACCCAAAAAAACAAGCAGTGTTCCCCTGACTGGATCAACAAACTGAACCAGCCCTGCTGAGGAACAGAGCAGATCCCTCGTGGGCGCCCCAGGACTGGGCAGAGCAGCCAGACCAGCTCCCCTCTCCATCCAAACCCACACTCCAGGCCTGCTGTAGCTGCAAGAAGGGCCTCGATGATGCTTCCCACGGCCTGGGGAGTTGGGCATCCCACACACTTATCCCATCTAAAGAGCTTGGTCTCTGCCCAGCTTACCCTGTTCCCTGTGGGGACCTTCCAGGTACTGCCCTTCATCTGAGGGCACACACATTTTTACCTTATTAAGGTCCTTACCTACATGTTCATTTTTCAAGGACCAGATTTGTTGATAACATTTAAGGTTTGCTTGCAGCATAGAGGTTAGGAGGAAGTGGATCTGTTCTGTTTCACTTTGCCCAGCTAACACACATTTCTCCTTTCCTTATAAGACCCTTTCAAAAGCCCAGCTAAGAAGCCCCAGTTCCTGTGATTTCCTTCACAAACCACATCAGGAGAACTTGATGCTTACACAGGGCCTTTGCCTCTCCACAAGCGTTTCATTTGAAGCCTCTGCTATCACCTCATCAGGAGCCAGGTTCTTAGGTAATTCCCAAACTGGAGCCAGGTGCACCCAGACTGATCAAGGAGGCAGAAAGCCACCCTCAATTTTGGTCAGACTAAACAAGCAACCTTTACTCTGGCTCTAAAGCCACCCTGCCTAGGCAGGGCTCAGCGTGCTGTCCTTATCTCATGAGTGCACGTAAAGTGTTGACGAGGCACCTCAACCTTCCAACCAGCAGCCAGCTACTAACCTGGGAAAACACACCAAAAAAAAGGAGCTTTGTGAAGGATATTTAAAAGGAGGTTAAGTAAGCCTGTCTGGAACAGGAGAGCTATTTCAGCAGGCAGGGTGTTTTTCTTCTGGGAGCTGAAGGACAGGAAGGAGTAGCTTGGAGCTAGCAGATTCTACCCCCAATCTGTTAGCATTTCAGGCTAGCCCAGGTTTTCCTGGAGTTTTGCCAATTCCCATTGATTTGGGACCTTTTTTTTTTCCTCTCTCAAGCACACAGCATATAATATTTGGCATTAACAAATTGTCTCCGTGACACAGCTCTCCTAGTCTTGCCATACTGCCTGCTAGTTTCCTCACTTAAAAATTGAATTAATAAAGTGGCATCAAGAGTTCAAGCACCAGCTGTCTGCTGTGAATATTTGGAAGAGTGGGAAGCTCCAAAGGATATCTCAGCCTGTTGGGATCACCTCCAGCTCACAGATGTGACATTGCACTGAGGGCATGAGCTGCAGCCACTGTCTGCCTACCAACTTCTGCTTTTGCTGAGATTTGGGGTTTTTCCTGCAGATCAATCTCCCAGATGAGGTTCCAGATGGGGCTTCTCAGGAAGAATCGTGGCTTGTCTGTACTGACATACAGCTGAGTCCCTTGGCTGCAGCTGAGGGAGAAGCAGGCCTTCCCCAGCCCAAACTTGGTTTTTAGCCCCATTTTCTGGGAGGCATGTGCTCTGAGTGGAGAAAGTGAGTAGGAAGAGCCTGGCAAGCTGCAGCCAAGTGAGGGACTTTCCTGCACACATGACTCACTTTGCAGCTGCCTGCCCTACCAGCCAGTTGGACTGGGCCAGCACCAGAGCCCAGCTGGTTTGGATGCTCAGTTTTGTCGTGCCTACAGCACACAAATTCCCTCCACGTCACCTCGCCCTCCTGGCGCCCGGTTCTGTGTTTTGCATAAGTGGGGCACGTGAGGAATCTCTGTTTGGCAATCCCTGGAGGCCAGCCAGAGGCCCCTGCAGGCTCTGGTTTTGCAGCCACGGCCAGCTCTGCAGGAGAAGCGTTCTCTTTGCAAAAGAAAAAAAAAACAAAACAAGTGAAATAAATAAAGAGAGACATTTTCCACAGCAGCCTGCCTTTCATGCTCTTTTGCATTCACTCAGACTGCAGCAGGAGGAGGAGAAGAAGCAAAGCCAGCCACAAATTACAGCCTGACAGTCTCGTGCAGAGCCTTGAACACATTTGAAGTTTATTCCAGCCCAAGAGCAGCCTCCCTGTGATTCACCAAATGGTTTGGCTTGCGGGTCCTGCTGGAGGGGGGACAGGCACCCCCACACACCCACCCTTCCTCACCACTAGGCTGCAGAGAAACAGCTCCTGCTCTGACATTCTTCCCAGAGCATGTTCCAAATGGGATGGCAGTGCTGCAGGGACTGCATCCAAGGGCAGAGCTGCAGCTCAGCAACACCTGCAGCAGCCAGGGCGTGCAGGACCTGTCCCACTCCTCCTGGCACACACACACACAAAAAAGAAACAACCAAAAAAAAAAACTCATCCCTGACCCACAGAAACAGATGGTTCTTGACTGCATCAGGGGCCTGAATCAGCCCAGGGTGCAGAGAGCAGCACATGATGAACCAGTTGGGCTGCAAAAGCAAGACTACAGCAGCTTCAACCTGAAAGAGAGTAGCTTTAGGTGAGATAGGAGGAAGAAATTCTTCCCTGTGAGGGAGGTGAGGCCCTGAGGTTGCCCAGTGAAGCTGTGGCCACCCCATCCCTGCAAGCTTTCAAGACTTGGAGCAACCCAGTCCAATGGAAGGTGTCCCCACCCATGGCAGAGGGTCGGAACAAAATGGCATTCGTGGTGCCTTCCAACTCAAACCATGCTGTGATTCTATGACCCTGCACATTTTCATCCTCTTGGTCCCAACATCAGCTCATACTGATCCCATACTGCAGAGCCCAGCCGCTGATCTGGCTCTAGGGGTGATTCCTTCCTCTCCACAGGCAGTTTTCTGGCAGGATCCAGTTCCTGTCTGAACTCCATGGGGTGGCAGCATGGAGGACCATTTCCCCTTGGCAGCCGTGCCACACAGAGCTCTCAGTTAACACTGGCATGGTCACAGGCTGCATTCCTTCCCACGTTCAGCTCAGCCACAACTTCATTATCAAAAGGGGTCACATCAAGTACACTGGATTTTCCAAGCAAAGCATAACATAAAACCTCCAATCACTGCAGCTAATTCTCATTTCAGTGTTTCCTTTGTCAGCTGTCACAAGTTGTGCTTTTTAGTTACAAGCTGTGTTTTGTTTCCAGGTTTCCTCAGCATTTTAGGGGCTACTTACTGGGATTAGACTCCTATTTCAAGGCAAACCATATCCCAAGGCAACTGGTACTCCAAACCAAGTAGATCAACACAAAGAGCATCAATAGCCATAAAGGCCTTGCCCTCGTGAATCAGGATTTCTGACCAGCTCTAGCAAGATCTGGAACAGCAACAGAGTTGCCAGAAAAGCAGATGATTCCTCCTAAATACAAGGGAATCAACAGTGCAGCACCAGCTCATCAATGTTTTAAAGGATATGCACCAAGATGCAGAATTCTGTTCCTGCTCCCATTGTGTCATCTTGTCAGGGTCATAAGCAGTAAGATTGCAGGCAGATAAATCTCTGTCACAACCTTTGAAGCAGAGTTTCTTTTCATAAATGTAAAGTAATATGTTTCTATAAGTACTATTTAACCCAACCCCCCAAAAAAATTCAAACTATACATCTAGGTTATCCAGGAAGAAAAAAACCCAAAAATGTATAATGGATTTTAAAATACATTTCAAAACAAATATATAAAACAAAAATATATAGAAAATAGAGGGCTGAGTTCCCTTCATTAGGTCCCTGCTTTGCAGCTTTTCAAGGATTACACTTAGAAGCTTTTTTTTTTTTTACACTTAGGGCTTTTTCAGCAGTGGAGGTCATTGCCATCCAGTGTTTTCCATCTGCTGTGACTCATTTGGGCTCACACAGAAGTGATTAGAAAATCATGGGACTCCAGGAGCTACGGCTTTAAGGAAAAGCACAAAGAGTTACAGCTTCTGCAGGAAAAATAAGAGTTGGCAGAGAACAGCTACAAAGGCTGCTGTAAGGAACTGGGCTGAGGAAACACACCCACCCTCCCAACTTTCTTCACACTGTTTCATTCTCTGTTGAAATACCTGCTTTCTCTTCCCTCATTATCCAAAGCAAAAAGGAAGGCACTAAATATTGAGGAAGTTACAAAACCAAAGAGTTTGGACTGGAAATAAAAGCCCAAGTAAGCTGTCCTCAAAATGGAAGTCCAAAACGTTGGATGAGCTAAGAGCTGATGTGTAGGAAAGAGAGAGAAGGAATAGAACAGGAAGATGATGTAGTTTAATATCTTCATAAACAGCCTGATAAGTCAGGCAGGGATTGCTCCTTTCCTGCTCACTGGATTCCGAGCTATTGCAAGGTCTACAGTTCTTTTTTTTAGGTCACAAAAAGCCTCAGGCAGCACCTCCTCACGTGTGATCTCACCTCAGCTGCATGCTCATGGCCCAGGACTTTTAAGCCAGGCTGTGGATTTCAGTGAATTTGCAGCAGCAGCCGCCAATCACTGTGGCCAAAAGTGGCACGGGTTGGGATTAATCAAAGTCACAAGGCCACAGGGGGGAAGTGGCAAGTGCAGCTACTGTGGCTTCCACCATGAGGTTTCTCTTCATCATACCAGTGAATACCACCCACACCCAGAGTCGTGGGCATCTGAATAGCTGCCCTCTGCCCTCTTGTACAAAAGGGTGAAAATAGAGCCAGAGATTCAAGCTCTTTCTTCCACTGTCCCAGCTAAGCCTGGGATTTTAACAGTTTGGAGCAAGTTGTCCAGTGTGGTGTTCATCACTTGCTTGCTCCAAGTCTGACAGGCATCCCACAGCAAACTTCCTGAGCCTCTTCTAGGGTTCCTTCGCCTTCCAGTTTCATAAAGCAAAAGCATCTTTCACTCCAGGGGAAAAAAACAGCAGGATTGTGGCACAAGGAGGGCAAACAGCTACGATTCAATGCCTTTGGATTTCACAAGAGGACTCCCTGGAACAACCTCCTTTCCTGTGTCCTTCCCACTGTTCATCCAACAGCAGCTGGGGAAACATTGGAGCACCTCCTCAAGACAGCAAACACAGTGAACAGAGATGCTTTATGAATTCCAGGGGCAGGTGCTGACTACTGAAGTATTGAGAGCCTGGTCTTCCATGGCAATCACAGTGGCAGCCAGCAGCCTGGTTTTCCATGGCAGTCACCGTTTCCATGATTATCCCCTCATATGTGTCTTTTCACCTGCTCTTCACAGAAAAAAAAAAAAATCAATACAAGTTTATTTTCACCCTCAGTTTGTTCATCTTGGCCCTAAGAAAGTCAGCATCAGGTACCCACACAAGCTCAGCTACTGCCAGGAAATAGCTGGACAAAAACTCACCATTCTGCTGAGCTGTGTTTGCCATGGTGAACGTCAAAGGAGAAACAAAACCCTCCTTATCCTTCCCCAGGGAAGGGCAGAGAGGCGTAGGAGTCAGCATCCAACCTTGGGCACTGCAACCCAGTCAGCTGCAGAATAAAAGCATGGCTGAGCCCATGGAAGAGAGAGAAGGAAAAAATGGCATAAAACCCCACTCCGTCTAGAGCAGCAAATGGTATTCCTGGCTTAACACACTGGGTCACACCCAGCACTTGTGGAAGGACAGAGAGAAAAACCAACCCAAGGCACCTACCCAACCCTGCTGGAAAATAACCATCCCCATATCCCCTCACTAGGCCACTGCAACTGCCTTTTAAAATTTATCCAACAGCTGCTTCCCCTCAGGTTGTAATTCTCTTGCTCAGCTGCAGCTGGTCTCTCTCTGTGCTCCTTTAGTGGGACAAGGTCCAGAACCATGTTCTGTCCTTGCTAGCCCATCTGTAAATGAGATTTAATTAACCCCAAGAGATTTGGAAACTGGTTTTTTTAATAAAAATAAGGATTATCAGGTTTGTGCTGCTCTTGTTTCACAGGGAAGCTTAGAAAGCAAACAGGTTTATACGACAGGAGCAGGAAGATACATGGAATTTGTAGTGATTTCTAGTAAAAGTGTCTGGGTTTCCCCAGCTTGTCCTGAGCAGCTGTTCCAGTGACAGCCTCCCTGCTGGCAGCAGTGCTTCCTCCTGCAGGTGTCCACACAAAGCAGGTGGTCCTGGTGGGCCTCATCCTGCCCTCTCCCTGGGAGCCATGGGTTCTGTAGCAGGAGGGTGCTGCCCTGTGTCATGCACTGTCTCTCATCCCACAACACCCCTTTCAAGTGAGACCTACCACAACCAGAGCACCAAGGTGGAGAAGCAAGTCCCATCCTTCCAGGCTGCCAGGATGCAGCAGTGCCATTTCCCAGAGGTGGATCTTGCAGAGGTCCAGCTGCAGGGCTTGGCTGACCCCATGGATGTCCCAGTGAACTCCCCATGTTTCTAGGCAGTTACTGGTTCTCTGTCCCTTATCTGCTCAGGTGCTTTTGTTTCAGATCCCTTTTTGGAAAGGCCCTTCTCTGTTTTGAGCAAGGCTTCAAAGGTCCTGGTGTCCTCATTGTGTGGAAAGCAGTGAGGATTTGCTTATCACCAAGCCAGAAAGGTCTCTGGGCAGAGATGCTATCTCCACAAGGCCAGAGGGTGACTTTAGGGACTGTCAGGAGCCACCCAGGTGGTGTGAGCACTGAGTGCTGTTCCCAGTGGAACTGTTGCATGGCTGAGCTGCTGCTGGAAGGGGCTTCCCTGCCACCCCTCACCCCCTGGCCATGTGCTCCTGCTGCTTCCCTGCCCAGGGACAGACTGAGTAGACCTGGTCATCTCCTGATCCAGCCACACCAGGAGGATCAGGGGGATCCCACTCTAAACTCCCTCTGCAAAGGAAAGGCAATAAAAGATAAGATTACAGGCTCACTTTACTGCAGGTCTCACAAAGGGACGGAGAGGGAACATGTGTCAGGGACAGAAAGAGAGCACAGATGATCATTCCCCTGCATTAGGTGGATTTAAGCACCCCATGGAATGGCAGGGCAACAAAAAGATGAGATACAAATAACCCATTAGGGCAAGGAAATAAGCTGCACCAATAAACCTCCCTGATGAAAGCATTCAGCATGAGGAACCTCTTCCAGCCTAGGGCTTCTTGGAGGTTTCATCAACATTTGAGAACACCTTGATAAAACCACACCATTTCATAAACATCTTGACACCAAGGGTTTGGCTCAGATATTAACAAGTGACTGTTGCTAGAATTTATTTCCATACTCTTAAGACTCGTGATGTTCTGGGTGAGGAGCAGAGGAGGACAGCCTGCAGCAGGGACCACACTTTGGTCTGTGCCTGTGGCCCTGTGTGGTGCTTCCCAAGTCAAACCCAGTGGGCACTCCAGCTGAAAAGCTCAGCACCCAAAAACCTGAGTCACTCCTCAGGTTTTTTGGGTGCTCAGAACTTCCCAGTACAAAGTGGTTCTCGCTTCCTTCTATTTGGAGGTCAGAGAATGAGACAAGGGACCATTTTGCAGACATTTCCTCTCCCACTGAGGTCCAGAGTGGGTAACTGCTGCCATTTAGCACAATCAGCTCCTTTTTGCTGGGGATTTCTCTTCCCACACGGGCTGGTCAGAAAGAAAAGGAGCACTTGGTTGATCCTAAATAGCATTCCCTTCCTTGAATGGTGTGTTGGGAAAGTGGGTTGGCCAGATGGGGAGTTTCCATGTGTGTAGAGAGCAGGGATGTCACCGTGACATTTTATGAAAAATCCCTTCACCAGGATTTCTTCTCCTGGGAAGATGAGAAGCCTCAGCTTCTCCATGTTTTGTTCCTCTGGAATGTGATTTGGAGAACTGTTTACCCAAGTGTGAATTGTTTTAACTTAATGACCAATCCCAGTCCAGGACTCTGGCCTGTCACAGGTTTTTATTAATCATTCTTGTCTAGTCTTCTCTTGGCTCCTTTCTCTTTCTTTAGTCTAGTTTTAGTATATAATTTCTTTTAATATAATATCATATCATAAAATAATAAATCGGAGTCAATTCTCATCTCTCACCTCGTCCTGGGGACCCTCCCACCACCACAACACAGGGAGACAGGGAATTTACCCAGCTGAGGATGCTGCTGACCTTGCTGAGATGCTGACAGCCACATGATGCCATTTTTTTCACTGCAGGGCTGCTCCAGAGCCAATGACACTGGTACAAATGCACTTGCAGCCTGCATGTGATCCCCCCTCCCTCCTCACTTGCCTTTTTTCCTCCGTGACAGAAGCTTCAAACACCAAATCAAAAAACACAAGGCTTCCTGCTCACCTGGGAGAGCAGCAGACTGGCCTTGCTGGGATAGGGGACATCAGAGGCTTTTTCTACTGGTGTCACTGCTTTAAGTTTTGCCAGCCTCTCTTCTCGACAGAAATCCCCCTGGCTCAGCTGCTCTCATCGTGTCAAAAGTGAATTTTTTGCGTTGCAGGTTTGGAAAGCATTTGCGATGATTAAAAATAAACCAACTTCTTTATTTCGCCCTCAGCAGTTTTAGAGAAGTGGAATTGAAAAAGGAACAGAAAATGAGGTGCAGGGTCATTTGAAGATTCTTCACACGTTTGTGAGGGGCTGAAGGAGGCAGTGAGGGTAGGGTGAGTGGAGTGTAGCTGAAAGCACATCATCTGTCAGCGCCTCAATTCCCACTGAGCTCCCACCCTCGTTATGAAGGCCTGTTTTAATTACGCCTGCTGTGAAAGTAGGGGAAGATCCACTGAAAGTCTCTCTGGAGAGCTCAGCTATGGGATGTGCTGGGGCTGCACAAACCAGACAGCCAGGAAAGCAGACATGAGAAATTAGCATCCACAGGTCCTGGATAAAAACTGGCCAAGTATTAGCTCTCCTTGGGTGCTGAGCAGACAGCAAATCCTGCTGCCTTAGGGACAGCTCTTTTCATGCTGTTTGCTGGCTGTCATCTTCCCCAGCCCCTGGGTCCCGTCAGCAGGGCCACTGTCTGGCCTTGCTGCCCTCTTGGTGTGCAGTTTGCTTTTTCTTCTTGATGCCAACACCCTCCCCATGACAGCTGATGCACCAGGGCTGTGCACCGTGGCAGAGTGGCTGAAACGGGAACAGGCACTGCTGGGGCGGACAAGGGTTAGGCAGGGAGCAGCCTGGAGCTTTTTTAGGTTACTCCGTGGAAGGGATGGGGAAGGAGGAACTGAAAAAGCAGATGTGGGGTCTGGCAGCGCTCGCTTCAACCCCCCCACAACCTGCAGGGAGGGGAGCTGTGCTCCCTGGGAGAGGAACCCTGCAAAGCCAAGGCTCCAGGAAGGGCTGCAGCCTCGGTACTGGGAGCAGCTGGCACAGGGGCCAGAGGGCGGTCGGCAGGTGGCAGCAGGAGCGCGGCGAGAGGAGCAGCTGCACCGCAGGGCTCTGAAAACGAGCTGAAAACACGGAGACTGCGAGCTTGGCTTTTTTACAGCCTCCTTTGACACGAAACCCATCAACGGCAGAGAGGGTGGAACACCCCGCTGATGGTTCCAAGGAGAGAGGTTTCCCAGTAGGAGGGAATAGAAGTGTTTAATTATTCGTTCAAACATAAGAACAAGCCAAAAAAACCCGAAAACTCAAGCAAGCAAGCAAACCCCAAAACCAAACAAACAAAACAACCAGAAAACAAACAAACAAAAAACCCCAAACAAACAAAAAAACCCTAGAAAAGTTCCAACTCTTAGTTCTGCATTCCACAGGAAAAGCAGGGCAGCCTTGGCACAGAGGATGGAAACTCCCTTGTGAGGTTTATGTGGGAAGGTTTAAGAGGAAAAGTCCAAGAGCAGGTGGATCAGTGATTAAAAATGGCATTCAGCCTTTGCAAGATAACAAGGATTTTAACACTGTCACCTTCCTGGTACCAGCCCATAGCCAGGGAGTCTTTGTTGAAAATGCTTTTCTTGGGAAGGCCTGGGGCAGGTTGTGGGAAACTGGAGCCCCTGGGATGAACACACACCCTGCTCCCAGCTCCAGGGTGATACACCCACACCCTTCAGAGGGTGGGGAAAATCGCTAGTAATTGTTTAATATCCTTTGGGAAAAGGAAAAGAGGAGGAATTGTAAAGTCTTCTGCCAATAATTTACATCCTTTGGGGTTTTCTATTCTCACACTCAGCATCCACATGGGGCAGCTTGTTTTAAACAAGCTTTGGAGACTCAAAAAGGTGCAGAAATAGCAATGCTTTATTATATCAAAAGAAAGTGCAAGTTAGCCTGTTCCCTGAAGATGGGGAGATTTGCTTTTAACTCTTAGCAGCTCAAGGGGCTTTAGATAATACAGTGGGAAAAATAGATTTCGTGGTTGGAACTAGGTGATCTTTTAGGTTTTTTCCAACCCAAACCAGTCTGCAACTTCCTGATATCTCCCTACATTTATTTTGCATGGTTTCCCACTTTCTGCTCCCAGCAGATGAAGCCTCTGGTGTTTAAAAAAGGTGGAAGTGGTTTGGGACATGGATCAGTCCTGCTGCTCATTGAGTGAGATGTTTTTCAGGCTGAAAAGATGATATTGTGCAATAATCTGTGATGAAGACTGAGTTCCCTAGAGATTAACTCACATTTAGCCCTCAAAAGTTCATTTTGTCCTCTACAGATCAGCTCAGATTTTACAATCAAAAGAACCCTCTGACTCTCCAAAATGTTCATTCTTTCCCCAACAGACTGCCTAAATTTTACCATTAAAAGGCCCCCTGCTGATTACCTCTAGAGTATTGCAAAAAATGTCATTCTGTCCCCTACAGATCATCTCAGATCTTACCCCCAAAATATTCGCTGTGCCTTACAGATCACCTAAAGTTTTCTAGACAATTTTTTTCCTACCTGTTGATTACCTCATTTTTACCTCAAATCATTCTCTTCCCTACAGACTAACTCAAATTTCCACACCATGTTGTCTCCTTTAAGTAGATTTTACCACCCAAAACCCAAGTGATTCCCTCTATTTAATACCCAAACTGTTGAAGCAGATCCTGCGAGATGGGACAGTGCTTTTTATCACCCCAGTGATAAAAATGAGATGCTGCCCTGCTGCTAACAGAGGAAAAAACAGTGGAGGGTTTTTTTTAAATTGTAGCCCGACCTGGTCACTGCCACATCATCAACTTGAACCGAGGGTGTAAAACCAGCAGCAGATGCTTGGTTTAACCAGCACCTGCTGGTTATTCCCCGAAAACCCAGAGCATCCTGGTTGCTATAGAGACACGTCGCCCTTTCCTTGCTCCTGATGTCATTGTGGGGACCGCTCCTTTTCCTCCACGCCCTTGTGCAACGCAGGGAGCGAGGAGCAGCGCCTCTGTTATCCCTGGGGAGGAGGAACGGGCGGCGGAGGGAATGCGATCCCGCAGGGAAGCGAAGGGCGGAGGAAACACAACTCCCTGCCTCTGCCGCCGCCTCTCTCGGCAGTGCGAGGGGTGCAGGAGCCACTTTGTTCCTCCCTCTTTGTGCCGGCTTCATTATTGATGAAGCAGGAAGGTGATCTCCTGGCAGGGAGCTCGGGGAGGTCCCTCCTCTGCTCCTGTCAGCCCGGAACTGCCGCTAAAGCATCTTCCAAAGACAGTGACACCCACTAGTATGGGTGTTCAGCTGCCCACCAGCTTCTCTGTGCCCTCACCTCAAAATTATTTATGTATCAGGGTTGTATTTTTGCCAAGATCTTTGCCCGCAAAGTCCGAGGCAGAATGCCCTTTTCCAAGTGAAATAACAAGTGAGGAGCTTAAAAATGTTTCACCACATCTTAAAACCCCACAAAACTCCTGTGGTGTGCAGCCAGCCAGACTTATCTGTTCTTTTCTGACATGATCAACCTGACAGCCTACACAGGCCCGATCCTGCCAGCCCTGGGTTTGCCTCATTTGGGCAGAGTTCCCTTCAGAGACACTGCCCTTCAACCCAGCTCCATCAGCAAGGCTGCAGAAACCAAGCCCTGGAGTTATCAGAGCTGTCCTGACTATCTGCAGCTGGATTGCAGAGCCACTGGCTGTGGGTGCCTGCTAAAACCAGGAAAAAAGAGAGGAAGGAAGGAAGGAAGGAAGGAAGGCCATGAACATCACACCCAGGCGTTCCTGCCTTGCTGTTTGCATACCAGCTGTGCCATCAGCTCTCCATGCAAACCCATCCCCATCACTTTGGCTCACAGGAAGCCACTGAGGAGCGCTGAACGACGTTGATAATCACCCTTCAATGCCAAGAAAACTTGCATTTTGTTGTCTATGCCACATGTGTAACAGAAAAACTATGCCAGGAATGTGAAAGAAGGCTGAAAGTTTTTATGGGGACTAGTTTTTTGGTTCTCTCTCTGCTTGCAGAGCCAGATGTCTTTCAGCTCCTCGGTGTCTAACATTACAGAGCTCTGAGGGAGCTGGGTGAATTTCTGCACTTCAGCCAAAACAGTCATTTCTGTAGGATTTAATGCTCCAGACCCTAAGCATGCCCCACAGGGACAGTGACAGCCGGTGTCCCCCAGTGCTCCTGGGCTGCTCCCAGTAGGATGCTCTCACTCCCTGCCCTCTTGGAGCACAGAGATGTGACCTCACCAGCACAGCACACTACGGTGGGACCACCCCCTCCACAGCTCCTGTACGGGGACAAAGTGGAGTTTGGGGAGAAAGGTGCTGACCTTGAAGCCAGTTTTGACTGAGGAGAACAAAGAGGAACCTTGCCACAAGGTAGTCACAGAGATGGAGCCAGGTTCCTCACATGATGGGATGGTGAGAGCCAGGGCAGGAGAGGTTTGGAGTGGATAGAAGAAGAAACAATTTCTCCAGTACGGCAATGAGCAAAGAGAGGTTGTACTAGCTCCATCCTTGGAGATTTGCCCTTACCACCCCAGTGTGACCCTGCTTTGGGCAGGAAGCCTGCAGCCCAAATCCCCCCGTGGTGCCCGGGAGGGGACTCACCTCGGACAGACGGGATAATTTCACGGGGTGTCTGTGGGCTCTCAGGACCCCACTTCCCCCCTTTCCCCAGCCGGGCGGCCCCTTCCAGCGATCCCCAGGCGGGGGCCGGCAGCTCCCGGGGTGGGGGCGGCGGGGGTTGGCCCGGGGACCCTGCCCGGCCCCGCCCCGGGACCCGCGTCCAGGCGCCGGGACCGCTCCCCCCGCCGCTGCCCCGGCAGGGAGGAAGGAAGGAAGGAAGGAAGGAGGGAGGGAAGAGGGGAGGGAGGGAATCAGGGAGGGAGGGAGGGAGGGAGGGAGGATGACAGCACCGTGAAGAAAAGCAGGGGACCCGCTGCTCTCTCTCCTCCCTCACGGCAGGACCGGGCTCGCTCGCCCCGCGGAGCGGCCGCCGCCGGGTAGGTGCAGCGGGGGTCGGGACCGACGGGGCCGGGGCCGGAGCGCAGCCGGGGGCCGGGACCGGCGCGATGGGCAGCGGGAGCCCCGGCGCTCGGGGGAGGATGGCGGCGGGGCTCGGGTCTTTCCCGGCGCGGCGGGGAGTTGCGGGAAGTTGGGCGTGCGACGAGGGGCCGCGGCCCCGAGCTCATCCCCCCCGCCCCGGGCAGGGGGAGCGGGGCCGGCGGGGAGCCCGGGGCTCGGTGGCCGCATCCCCCCGCGGGGCGGCCCCGGGCTCCGCCGGCTCCTTTGTGCGCCCTCCGGCCTCGGCCGCTCCTTTGTCTCGGTGCGGGGCCCCCCGCCGCCCGCTCCCGCAGCGGGGCAGCGCCGGCGGTGCCTCCCTTCCTCCCCTGCCTCCCTCCCCTCGGCGGACAGAGCCCGATCCCAGCACCCCGCTGCCGAAAGTCCTTCCAGCACATGACTGCTCAGCAGCTCTCCCCGTGCCTTTCTTTCGGGGAAAAAATAAAACGGGGAAAAAAAAAAAAAAAACAAAAAACCAATGGAATAGGATCGAGCTCTGCAGCGGCAGCGCCGAGCCTCTGTCCGGAGCGGAGCGCGTTTGGAGCGACAGAAGGAGACTTTGGAAAATGAGAGTTTCTCACAACCATCCCGGAGTTGCATCATCCGTCCTGTCAGCCCCTACCAGGGAGCACTGGAAAGTTGTTCGCACCCTTTCCCCTCCTGTCCCAGGGCCACCGGGGCACGCTGGCCCTCGGCCGGCTCCCGGCGCCCGGGAGCCAGGGACATTTCTGCCGGAGCTGGGACTCTGACACCCTCATGGCCCCAGACGGGCCCTGGATGGCATGGGGGTACCCTGGGGGGAAAAGGCCATCCCAGCAGAGTCCCCCTCCGTCAGTGCCTGCCGGGATTTCAGGGGCTGCTCCCCGCCACACTGGAGAGAGCTGCCCACGCCCCCATTCACTGCCTTTGCACCGAGCCTGGCTTTGGTGCCTGGAGAAAAGCCTCTCCTTTTCCACAGCCAACGATTTACAACGCTACACCAGGACAGGCATTTAACTCTGCAATTTTTCCACATCTGCCATGTTGCTTCAGCGTACGGCTCGATTTCACACCCCCAGCCTCCCTGTGCTGACTCGAGCACAGGTCACCGTCCCCTGGCCAAAACCTCTTGCCACCAGTCCCTTCTGCATCCCTGGAGCGCTACAGGCGCCTGCCTCGGGCTGAAAGGGGAGCAGAGGCGGGCGCAGGGAGCTCCGTCTCCCTGCTTTTGGGGTGGGTTCCGCCGAGGAGCTTCCAGGCGAGTGTGGAGCAGCGAGGGGAAGGAGTGTGGGGCGGTGGGAGGGACCGTGGGCTCTGCGCCCCAAAGAAAGGGCTCATTGAAGCAGGGTCGGGCATTTGCGGTTCCCAGCGTGGCCGGGGGCCGCCGGCACGCACAGCAGCCGGCATTGTGCCACCGGCGCCGAGCAAACGTCCTCTCACCCGTCTTGGTGGTCTGCTCTGCAGCCCCCCTCGCTGCCCAGCACTTGGGCGCCTTCAGTTGCTCACCTTTGCTGCAGGTGGTGCTGCAAACCGCACCCCAGCCGTGTCTGTGGTTGCTGGCGGGTTGGTTTCAAGGTCGAAGGTGTTTTAGCTGGGTCCGGGTCCAGATCCAACTCCAGAGGCTGGTCCCTGCCTGGCAGATGCACGTGTTTTATCCCCATGCCCAGCACTGATGTCTCTGAGCCCCATCGGGTTCACCAGGGGCAGGAGCAGCAGCTCTCCTCTCTGCTGGGTCAGGAGAAAACTCTTGGGGTCTCTTTGGACACCACCAAGGTGAGGGAGGGAAAAGACCAGTCTGTCCTGGCCATGAAGCCTGTGCTGGTCGTGTCACCAACATTACTGTGCCCTCACCAGCCTCCACACCCTTCTGCACAGGGGGACACAAGGAACAAGGACAGCTCGTCTGGGTCATCACAGAGAGCAGGTGGGACAGTAAAGAGTGGACAGGGGCAGCCTCATGCACCTGGAGTTAGAGAGCTCGTGCAATGAAAACGAAGTTGTTCCAGTGGTGCCTGTTTGCTCCTGCTGCTGCTCCTAGGTGTAACCTCTGAGACACAAGGACTTTCCATTCCCAACTTTCTCCTCCAATGGGCACTTTCCAGGCTTCAATTTGATGAGGATTGTGACTATTCTCAGCAACTTTATAAACACTGTAGGAGGTGACTTTTCTCCCCTCTTTTTTTTTTAGCTTGACTAGACATGTTTTTAAGCAAAAAATAACCTGCCTGGACAGGCTCCTTAACTGTGCTGCAGGGCAAACCGAAGCAGCACTGTGCTTGTGCCATGCCTTGGAGGACAGCCAGGACCAGGATGAAAATTGCTGGGAGATGAAAGCAAAGTGGGAAGCTCTGGTGGCACGTTTCCCAAGGCCAGCCTCGGGAGGAAGTTGGGAGCGGAAATATTTGAAAGAGTAAATACAGAGGGTTTTTTTTCCCCAGGTTGCAGACAAAGAGCAGCACGGAGAGCAGATAAGCCCGTGCTCCTTATCTCTTTGTTGTTCCGCCCCTGTGTTTTGCTGATCCCAGTGTCTGATGAAGTCTGATGAAGCAAAGGACCGGGGAGGGAATTACTCAGTGCAGCAGCAGCAGCGCCGGGGGCAGCGAGCTCAGCTGCAGGTCACCGTGGGCTTCCATGGAGGGATGCATGGAGAGGATGGGGCTGGATGGTCAGAAGGATCTCAGGAACTCTTGCCTGTGGGTGTTTCATTGCCTTTCTGTGTCCAGAGCTCAGTTGTTGCCTGTTGAGTCACCAGAGGAAAATGTGACTTCATCCAATCTCACCTCCAGCTGGCTGCCCCTGGCAGCCACAGGCATCTTACTTTCCTGGATCTCACCTGGTGGGGGCTCAGGGCAGCCAGAGTTGGGGAAGGAGAGCCCCAAGGCTTTGTGTAAAACCTTCCCTTTCCCAAAACAGAGCTCAAAACCCCTGCTCTGCTCTGCCAGTCGGACACTCCTGTGGAATGCCCTGCAGAAGGGTGACAGGAGCATCCCTTCCCTCCTTCCTCTCACAGGTCCTCTGCTGTTCTCACCCCATTTGCACCACCAGTGGGAACATCCATCCCACAAACCAAGTTGCTCCAGCAGACTGGATGATTTGGTGTCTCCTTTACTGTCCAAGTCCTTCCTTCTTGCTGTGGCAAGGTTAAGTTAACTTGCTGATAGTGGTGGATCCCACCTGGGCAGATTTGCATGGGAACAAAATCCCCAACATCGCCCAGAAAAAGCTCCTTTTCTGGCTTTAACTCATCTGGGAAATCCATAAATCTCTGCAATGGGAATTGCATCCATCCCTGCTGAATTGAAAAGCACTTCCAGCCTGAGGGATAGGAAAAAGCAGGGAGCAGCATCTGAGCTGTGGGTGCTGCCTTCTGCAGCATCTCAGTTTAGCATTCCTGGAAATTATTCCACTTTGCTTTGGGACGTGGAGAGCAAGACGACGCTGCCTGCAGTCTCCAGGAATGATGTCCATCCATCTGTCTGCTCACACAGGTGCACTCCCCAGGAGTGGACACTGGCAGGGCACCCTGGGGTGGCAGCAGCAGCATCCTGACAGTTCTCCTGATCCATCCCATCCCAGCACAGCCTGGAGGGGAGCGTGCAGGGACACAGAGCCCCTCTGTTCCCCTCACAAAGGGGCGCTTGTGGCTCGCACAGTGCCCCAGCCTGGGCTGCACCACGCAGGCCCCAGCGAGGAAGAGCTTTAGGCTGAGCTTTAGGCTGAGCTTTAGGCTGAGCCAGGCAGCCTCACCAGGTCACCCACATGTCCCCAGCCCCTCAGCTCAGCCCTGACAGGGCCTCCGTGCCGGTCGCTGCCGCCCCGCGGTTCCCAGGCGGGATTTGCAGCCGGTTGTTTATTTAATGAATGATGTCTGCCCCGGGCCTGTGAATGAGGGTTTTGCCAGCACTGCCGGACATGGTTCTCTGTGTCACCGCTGTGAATAATTCCTGGTCTGTGGCTCATTTGTGGTCAGGCAGCTGGGGGCATTAGAGGGGGAAAACCCGGGGCTGGCATTGCCCAGGGATTTGTCTGAGGAAGTGGTTGATGCCATCCCCTGTGCTTGGGGACTGCCCCCTGCCCCAGGCGAGGGCAGGGATGCAGATCACTGCCCCCTGGGATGCCGTGACTCTGAGACGCGGCCGCACACCGAGGACTTTGTATATTTGATTTCTTTTCTCTCGGTTGCTCAAATACTCCGACAAATCCTGTCATCGAGGGGGCACGACCGAGGAGGGGGGATATGAGGGGTGGCTGGTGAAAGGCACCTGCCCCAGCTCCTGGCCTGTCCCCGAGGAGCGGTGTGATGACAAACTAAACTAACAGGGCTGTTAAAAACACACACACACACGCACACACGTGTGCCGGGGATCTCGGTGCCGCTTGCTGAAAGGGGGGAGCTGGGGGACCACTGTGGGAGGGCTTTGGGGCTGCCAGGGCTCTCCAGAATCCTTGCATCCCACTAAATCCCGAGTTTCCTGGGTGCGTGGGTGTGGATGTCTCTTTTTAGAAGGTTTTGCTGGAAAGGAGATGGCTGGAAGCCAAGCCTCGGGAGCTGAGTGCTTTGCTCAAGCTGAGAAATTCCTGGTCCTCACACAGAGAGGACTGGGAACCTGACAGGCTGGGGCGCCTCTCTGGCCATAGGACACATCCCACCCCTCCTGCCCATGGTCCCTCCTTCCCAGCCAGAGGGGCATTCAGCGAGCAATGCTAAAAAATGCACATTTTGGCCTAAAACTGCACGTTTTGGCCGAGCACGATGTGAAAGAGGTTGCGACGTGACGCAATGCCTGGCAGGGCTTCCCCGCTCCACGCTCTGCCGGGGGCCGCAGATGCTGAGGCTGGGCCAGGGCATCTCCTCTCCAGCAAAGCCCAAGGCCCCCCAAAGGATGGGGCTCTGCCTGGCTCCCCTCCTTCACCCCAAAAGCAGGGCTGGGACGGGCTGCCGGGGTCGCAGCCAAGGCTAAATAGACTTTCCCTGAGTCACCGAAAGTCTGGCCAAGAAAGCAGGACAAGCAAACAGCGTCACCCAGGGCAGGTGGCAGGTGCCAACAAGGCTTAGGGGTGTAAATCTGCACACTGGGGACCTGCCCCAGAGCCCGAAACAGCAGCTCTGACCCCCAAAATCTCCAGCTGGGGTGTGGGTTTGGTGTGACTCAGAGCGGTTTCCAGCAACGCCCCGATTCGGGCGCTGAAGGAGAGGCGGGGAGGGGCGGCTCTTTTCTGTCAGGCGGGGATGCCAAGTCTCCTGGTTTTGCATCCCACACCAAGCAGCTGCACCATCATTTGGGTGTTTTTTTTTTTTTTTCTTCCCTTTTTTGGCAAAAACCTCCCCCGGAGCATTCTAGTCCCCGAGGGGGACTGGCAGCAGCAGTGTTTTCCGGCCCGCCGTTGTTCCTGAAAACTCTCTGGGTTTCATTTTCGAGGCTCAGCAGCTGCTGCTGCCATGCTGGGGGAAGGCGGAAGCTGCTCAGCCCCACACTGGGGCCCGACAGTGCAGCCTCCAAGCCTCCCCTTTCCAGAGGCTGGGAGCCACAATGTGCCGAAGATCCGGATGATCCAAGGCTCCCTCGCTGGCAGCAGCAGGTTTTTGCCAGCGGGAAGCAGGCAGCTGTCGGGTGGCCGGGATTGGGTTTCAGGGTGGGCAGGGGCGGCTGGTGGAAGTGTGGGAAGGGATCCTGTTGGGCAGATGTATTTTGGGAAGGAGGAGGAGCAGCCGATGGGGCATTCAGGCTGCTGCTCCTCGGGGGTGGGATGGAGCAGTAGGGAGGAGCTTCCACTTTTTTACTGCTCTTGTCCAGCCTTTGTCAGCCTCTGACCTTCGCCATGCTGAGCCTTCTTCTCCCTACAGGCAGGGCTGGCAAGGCCCTAGCCCGAGACACCAGTGTGCAGGAGGGACCCGTGCGTGCTCCCCATGGAGATCCGACGCGCTTTGCCCCAGGATATCCGCGAGCTGCTGCACTGCTTGAAGATGAAGAGCAAGTACGCCGTCCTGCTGGTCTTCGTCATCAGCCTCGTCATCATCGAGAAGGAGAACAACTTCATCTCCAGGTAGGCAGTGGGCATCTGAGCCACCCCAAGGTTTGCAGCCCGCTGACCCCCAATCCTGAGCTCCTATGCAGCAGGAGCCCCCCAAGTCCCCTGGCGGGATGCAGGGTGGTGCCGCTGTCCTCCAGGCTGGGCTGGGTCTCCCCGCAGGGTGTCGGACAAGCTGAAGCAGTCCCCGCAGGCACTGGCAGAGGCCAACAGCACGGAGGTCAGCCCAGCACCGGCCAAGAACGGCTCGCTGGCCTCGCTGCAGGAGCTGGACGCTGCCTTCTCCCAGCTGAGGTCCCACCTGTACAACATCACCCTGCAGCTGGCAGGCAGCGAGGATCCTGGGCCCCGGCGGCACGTCCTGCTGATGGCCACCACCCGCACTGGCTCCTCCTTTGTCGGGGAGTTCTTCAACCAGCAGGGCAGCATCTTCTACCTCTTTGAGCCCCTCTGGCACGTCGAGAAGACGGTGAACTTCCTGCCGGGGGGAGCCAGCGCGGTGGGCTCAGCCTTGGTTTACCGAGATGTGCTCAAGCAGCTCCTCCTCTGCGACCTCTACATCCTAGAGAACTTCATCTCCCCAGTTCCTGAGGATCACCTGACGCCCTTCTTGTTTCGGCGGGGCTCCAGCCACTCGCTGTGCGAGGAGCCCGTCTGCACGCCCAGCACCAAGAAGGTCTTTGAGAAGTATTACTGCAAGAACCGCCGCTGCGGCCCCCTCAACATCACGCTGGCGGCCGAGGCGTGCCGGCGCAAGCAGCACGTGGCCCTGAAGACGGTGCGCATCCGGCAGCTGGAGTTCCTGCAGCCGCTGGTGGAGGACCCCCGGCTGGACCTGCGCATCATCCAGCTGGTGCGGGACCCCCGCGCCGTGCTGGCCTCGCGCATGGTGGCCTTCTCGGGCAAGTACGAGACCTGGAAGAAGTGGGCGTCCGAAGGGGAGGCTCCGCTGCGGGAGGAGGAGGTGCAGCGCCTGCGGGGCAACTGCGAGAGCATCCGCGTGTCGGCGGAGCTGGGGCTGCGGCGGCCGGGCTGGCTGCGGGGCCGCTACATGCTGGTGCGCTACGAGGACGTGGCGCGGGCGCCGCTGCAGAAGGCGCGGGAGATGTTCCGCTTCGCCGGGCTGCCCCTCACCCGCCAGGTGGAGGAGTGGATCGGCAAAAACACGCAGGCTCCCCCCGACGGCAACGGCGTCTACTCCACGTGCAAGAACTCCTCGGAGCAGTTCGACAAGTGGCGGTTCAGCATGCCCTTCAAGCTGGCGCAGGTGGTGCAGGACGCCTGCGGCCCAGCCATGCGGCTCTTCGGCTACAAGCTGGCCAGCAGCCCCGCGGCGCTGGCCAACCGCTCCTTCAGCCTGCTGGAGGAGGCACAGCCCGCCTGGGTCACGTAGCGGCGCGGGGCCGCGGCGGCGGGGCGGAACGAGGGGCTGCGGCCGTGCTCCCGGCCGGTCGGAGGCGACCTGGGGGTCCCTGCTCCCAAAAATGCTCCTCGCTGCTGCCAGGTTGCGGCAGCCCCAGGAGCCGGAGCATCTTGGCAGAGCTGGCCCCAGGGTCCTGCAGAGCCTGAATGACACGGTTTCTCCGGGAATGGGGAAATGGTAAGGGTGAGGGGAGGTGGGGTCGGCAACAGGGCCACCTCTCCAGCTTGGGAGCTGCGCTGAGGAGGAGGAGGGTGATGGCAAGCAGAGGGGGACAGGACCAAGCACCTCTGCCTTGCCACCCCCCATGCCAGCTGGAACGGGGCAAGGACAATACCCCCGTGGTGCCAGCAAGCGCCCGGAGACCTTCTTGGTTTAGTGCCTTCATACACCAGCAGAGACTGGAAACTGCCCACAGAGCCCTGGACGGCGCTTGGGCTACAACAAAATGAGGTGACTATGGTTTGGTGCTCTTCAAACTTGGTTTTGGAGGTTTGGGTTTATTTCCTTTTTTCCCTGTGTATTTGCATACCAGGTGAATTTATTTATTTATTATGTGAAAAGGAGGGGGAGGCTGGTCAAGGAGCTAAGCCCAACAATCAGAGCAGCACAACATGCCACAAAGGGAGACACCCAGAACAGAGGTCGCATTTTATCTGGAGACCACCACGTGTCCTTCTGTATGATCTCGGGAGATCCCCCGGGGACTGACGGGCTTTAACCCACCCCCAGCCCCCGTGTGGCAGCGACTGCGAACTTCTTAGGAGGTGCTGAAAGACGGTCAGATTTATCTGATTAAAAACAAGCCACCAGCACAGAGCCCAAAGCATCTCCTGTCTCCTCAGTATTTGTGGGTGTCCCCTGCCCGGGGGAGCCCCTGAAATACATGCTAACAGCACTGATGGGTGGCCAAACCTGGCAGAGGCCCAGGGAGTTTCAAGGTGTTTGCCATTTGCAGATGTTGACCCAGTGCCAAGCTGCCCCCTCCAATTCACATTTCATTAATTAAAATGCCTATTTTTAGCCCTCTTTGTATCTCATTCTTTTTGTCCCCCAGATATTTTGGGTTATGGCAGCCACCTGAGGGAGAAGTCAAGCATTTTGGTGGAGAGTGGTTGTCTCCACCTCGGGCTTGCCAGCGAGCCCTGAGGGGTCCCAGCAGCCTCATGTCCCCTTCTCCCCAACTAGAGCTCTTGGCCAAAAGCAAAAATAAATAAATGAAACGAGGCGGCAGCCGGCCACAGCTGGGCTGAGCTTTGCCGGCCGGGAGGAACGTGCTGGGGCTCCGGAGCAGGGCTGCGGCTGGGCTGAGCTCACAAAAGCCGCGTTTTTGACCCAAGAGGGAGAACAGAGGCGGCATTGAGGAGCGCGGGGCCGGCCGGCGGGGAGCAGCAGCACCGGAGCCCCGGGCAGCCATCCGGCTGCGGAGGTTTTGCGAGCAGGGCAGGGCAGCATCAGGCTTCAAGGTGTGATTTCAGGGTGCTCGGTGCCAGCTGGATGGAGAAAGGACACAAAAGTGGAGATTTTTGGCATACCCTCATCGCTCACGGGCGATGGAGAGCGTCAGCCTCCACCCCGCCTCACAGGCAGCTCTGCGCATCACAAGCAGCCCCGGGGCTGCTGAGTGAATCGGGTTTTGTTTGGAGGCTTCCTGCTGGGAAAGCAGCAGGGTCACCGAGGTCAGATGGATATTCCGCAGCTGCGCGCTGGGAAAAGCCCACAGAGCTCAGCCAGCTTGAGGGGGAACACAGTCGGACGCAGCGTCCTGGTAAATGCCTTTGGAAAAGCACCATCGGGTTGGCTTTTGCAGAGAGAATAATTTTAGGGTAATTGTTTGTGAAATAACATGAGGGGTGGGTAGCTACTGAGCTGCCACAGCCGAAGAGGGGACATTGGAGAGTGGCCAGCATCCCCCTCCCATCCCAATGCGGGTGGAGGCGCTTCTGGGCTTGGAGAGAGGGTCCAGGGGACAAGGACAGGCAAATCCAGGAGCACAGCAAACAAGCGGTGAGAGAAACGGGAGCTGGGCTGAGCCAGGGCCAGAGAACAGAACAGATACAAACAGACTGGGTTGGAAGAGACCTCCAATCCAACCCAGCCCCAACACTTCAACTAAACCCTGGCACCCAGTGCCACATCCAGGCTTTGTTAAACACACCCAGGGATGGGGACTCCACCACCTCCCTGGGCAGAACATTCCAGAACTTTATCACCCTTTCTGCAAAAATCTTATTCCTAATATCCAGCCTATATTTCCCTTAGTGCACCTTAAGGGCCTGTGTTCCTCTGGTTCTGTCAGCGCTGCCTGGAGAAAGAGCCCAGCCCCAGCTGAGCACAGCCACCTTTCAGGAGCTGTACAGAGTGATAAGGGCACCCCTGAGTCTCCTTTTCTCCAGGCTGAGCACCCCCAGCTCCCTCAGTGCTTCCTCACAGGGTTTGTGTTCCCAGCCCCTCTCCAGCCCCGTTGCCTCCTCTGGACGCGCTCGAGTGTCGCAACGTCCTTCCCAACCTGAGGGGCCAGAGCTGGACACAGCACTCCAGGTGTGGCCTCACCAGTGCCAAGAAGAGGGGCAGAATGACCTCCCTGCTCCTGCTGGCCACACTATTCCACTGTGGGGACAGTGTGGCTGGGCAGTGCCCAGGCAGAAAGGGACCTGGGGGTGCTGGTGCACAGCCGGCTGAACATGAGCCAGCAGAGTGCCCAGGTGGGCAAGAAGGGCAATGGCTCCTGGTCTGGATCAGGAATGGTGTGGCCAGCAGGAGCAGGGAGGTCATCCTGCCCCTGTACCTGGCCCTGGTGAGGCCACACCTGGAGTGCTGTGTCCAGCACTGGCCCCTTAGGGTGGGAAGGATGTTGAGATGCTGGAGTGCATCCAGAGGAGGCAACAAGGCTGGAGAGGGGCTGGGAAACCCTGTGAGGAACCACTGAGGAAACTGGGAGTGTTTAGCCTGGAGAAGAGGAGGCTCAGAGGTGACTTTATTGCTCTCTACAACTCTCTGAAGGGAGGCTGTAGACATGTGGGGTCAGTCTCTGACAGAGGACAGTCTCAAGCTACATCAGGGAAGGGATAGGTTGGATATTAGGAAGAAACTTTTCACCAAAAGAATAAGAAAGTACTGGGATGCTCTTCCCAGGGAGGTGGTAGAATCACCATCTCTGGATGTGTTTAAAAAAACACTGGACATGGCACTTGGTGCTAGAGTCTGGTTGAGGTGTCAGGGCATGGGCTGGACTGGATGATCTTAGAGGTCTCTTCCAACCCCATTATTCTGTGACTCTGTGATTCTGTATTCCAGAGGGGACATCAACGACTGCCCGTTTTTACCTGCGCTGCCTCTGCCCCGGCTGCTCCAGCCCGGCACTGCTAGCCAAGCATAAGCAATTGTTCCTGGCCATCCTCCAGCTTCCTGTCAAAACTGTCACAGGACAGAGAGAAAACATGAAAACATGCCCCCAGCCCATGCAGATTTCTGCAGGGCTAATTGCTCCCATTAAACCCCCGGGCTCCAGGCGCATCGGGAAGCCACAGGGGACGCGGCTCCTTCGAGGCTGGAGCAGCTGAATTCCCCCTGAGCTGCTGGGGGAGCTTTGTGCCCCCACAAGAGGGGCCTCCTGCTCAGCCTGCTCTGGCTGCTGCCAGGCCTTGCCCAGCTCTTTCCATAGAGATGAAAGGCATGGATTTGGGAGAGAAAGCATGGATTGGGAAAGTCATAGTAAGAGACTGCCTTCGAGCAAGGACATGCCTGCATCCAGACAGACCATGCAGGAAGCCCACAACAGGAGCTGCAATGGATGCAGCCTCACCCTTAGTCATAGCCACCAATGAAAAAGAAAAAAATCAATCCTCTTTTCAAAAGATCTAAGCTTTCTGAAATAAAGCAGTACTAAAGCTTGGTTTAAAATAAGGAAATAAAACAACCCCAGCCTGCAGCTGTAGTGCCTCCAGGCTCACCTCCCAGCCTGCTGCAGCTGTGCTTTGGGGGGAATTCAGGAATGTTGGGGTGATGCTAATTATCACCAGAGAGACTTTTTCCAGAACAGCTCAGAACAGCGAGGGGATATGTGTCCCGTGGGACAGGGCCACCAGCCAAAACTGCTTCTCCTTAGGGTCATTGCAGGTGACACAAGATGATGTAGCACCAAGAAGAACTTTAACAAATGATGGATGTTCCCCTCAAAATGGAATCTTTCTGGGAAATTATTCTCTCTTGCCAGTCTAATCTGGAGTTGACTTTGGACAGTAGGTACATCCTGCTCCTTCTCTGCTTCCCTCTCAGAGCACTCAAAGCTGCCTGGGGCCATGCTGGCATGGCTGGGCTTGCCTTGGAGAGGCACTTCTTGAGGCAGAAGCTGCTGGTAAACCAAGTAAGGGAGTGGTCAAGGTGGGCAAGTCTCTGAAATGCCACCTTAGATGCCCTGCAGTTTAACACCCAGGTGGCCCTGCTGGGCCATGAAGCCAAGCCGCCAGGCATTGTCCATAGAAATCCATAAAAGGCCTTTTTCCAGCCTGGTATGAGATTTCTCCCAAGCAGCAGAAGTGGTGGCTGCTGTGCTGGCTGTGCTGACCTCCAATAGCCTTCTCCTCACTTGTTGCAGCTCCTTTTAATGGGATCGGATGAGCTAATCCCCCCTGTCTCCTCACAGCCCTATCAGAGGGGATTTCTGCACAGGGGCTGGAGGCAAGGAAATCCATCACACCAGCAATGCCCTCACCAACCCTCACAGGCTTCTGCTGGAGGCTGAATCAAGCCTTTCCTTCTCTCCATCATGGGGCTTGGTGTGGTCCTTGCAGGGAGCTGGTCCTTGCAGGGCTACAGCTGCACCATCCAAACATCCAAACACTGGGCCAATGGGGAGATCCATGGGCCAGCGAGGGACCACCACAAGGGCTGCAGCACATGTGGACATTTCAGCATTAAATGACAACCTTGTTTTCTGTTGTGTTTTTCTAAGAGACTGCATGCCTGACCAGACTGCATTTCTTGGTCTGCATCCCATATTTATCCTGTAATTACACCTTTGGACAAAGGCTGCCTGTCTGTGAGGCCCATTTTTTTCAGGACACAGTTTTATTCTATGCTCTGCTTTCACTGTAATGAAATCTGGGGGGCAAGGGGAAGAAAACTCCCCACATCAGGAGTGAAAGCTACTCTTTCTCAAAAGCTGCCCCAAGAGCAAAGGAGCTTGCACAAGCCCTCTCCTTTTTCCCAAAGAAACCCCAGCCACTGACATCCTTTATGCTTCTCTACCACCCCACAGGGATTAATGCCACAAACCATGTTATCCCATAAAAGAGACTTGCCACCACACTGTCAATATCTGGGCTCCACTCCTGGAGGAGCCAGAGAATTTCCAAGGAGATCCCTGCAATCCTTATAGCCAGGCAGCTGACATGAATAAAGCTGATAAAGTTTCTTGTTGGTACCTGCCTGGATCACGTCACAATAAGGGATGAATTCCCACAAAATGGCATTCCTGTAAAATTCCCAATGTCTGCTACATGCTCTGGAGGAGTAGGAAAGACCTGGCACAAAACCCAAAGGCAGTTGCAGGAGCTGTGTGAGCTGGAGTTTCCTCCAAGGGGAAGGACAGCCCTGCTTGGTCCCTGCTTACCCCATGCCAGGAGCTGACATGAGCCTGGCCACCCCCATTTCCCCAAAAGCTGCTTTGGTTTTAGTCCCAGTTTGAAGGTGGTGATGGCAGGTGAGGTGAAGCCTCTCACCACAGCACCCTGAGCCTGGCAAACACATCCTGCTGTATCGTGCAGGAAAAGAGGAGCTGGGCAGCACCTTGGCACAGAGCATGCTGTGATCCCAGGAAAAAGGAGAACAGCTTTGTGGTACAGCCCTGGGGGGGGATGGAGGGAGATCCCAGCTCCCCATGGCTCTTCTCATGGACACAAAGACCATTTCATTGCAGAGACCATTGCATTTTACCCTTGGGGTTTTCTCACCCTTTTCTGGCTGGGATCTGTGACCAATTTATGGGCTGGCATGTACAGAGATGCTGCCTATAAATATTGGGTGATTTTGGTTGTCCATGGGAAGCAGCTTGTCTTCTCAAGGCACTGAAAAACTGGGAATGAAAAATGAGGTTTGTCAGGGAGAGAATAAATGTAAGTGGAACCTTGTTGATTTCTGCTAAAAGTAGATTTTTATGTATAAGGAATAAAATAGCCATTGTTGATGTTTAAAAGCAGCCAGGAACTGTCTGAATTGGTTTTTCCAGGTGATTCTTTGCCCTGAACAAACACAATTCCACCTTGGCTGAAGCAGAGCTCCCTGAGGCACGGGGGGCAGCCAGCTCACCCAGGCAAAATGGGGAGCTGGGAGGCAAGGATGGACCAGGCACTTTGTTTAGAGCAATCCTTCATCCCTGGGAGACTCAAAATCCTCCTTTCCCTGAAGCAAAGTCTCCAGGGGCACAGCCAGGGAGCTGCAGCCACCCTGGTGCCACTGGGGCTGTCACAGGACGATGTGCAGGACATGTCTGTGGGCAGAGGGAATGTGGTGTGTGAGGCTGCTGATACAGGAGAGCATTTGGGGTTTTGCAGAGATGGCTGTGAGACAGAAAGAGTCTCCAGCAGCTCAGGCTTGGCAGGGGAGGATGTGGCCTTCAGCCTGGCCCAGGTGGGAGAGCTGCTCCCTTGAGGAGGGTGAAGGGAGGAATGTTATCCCTCTTCCAGCCTGTCTGGCTTATTGCAAAGTTAGGGAGTCCAAACTGCCCTGATGATCAGGGAGGGCAGGACAAAGATGCAGAGGCTTGCAGGGATTTGGTAGTGCAGTGCAGGGGCACTTGTGGCATCCCAAAGTCTCCCCATGCAGCACTGTTGTACCCACCCATGAATTAATCATCCTCTGAGTCTCAGCTCTGGATGATGTTGGATTACACCTGACAAGGAGAGGACTCACAGACAGGCACATCTACCCAGGCTGCCTGTCTCAGAGCGGCAAACTGGGACAAGACCATCTCACAGAGCCCCTTCCCTACACCTTTGCCCCCTGCCATCCTGCAGGGAGCATTTGGTCCGTGGGGCAGCTGGGAGGAAAAGTCCAGGGAGCCTGAAACAGGGCAGGGCAGGGCAATCACTGCCCCAGGCCTGCCCACCTGTCCCTGCCCCACCAAGAACCATCAGGAGAAAAAACCCTCTCTGAGGCTGATGAACTTTCAGCATCTCTGAGCACCCAGCTGGAGAAGTACCACCCAAACATCCCATTTACCAACCCTGAGCCCTGACCTGCACACTGAGTGCTCCCACTGGCCTCAGCTTTGGGTACTCCGAGTTTCTTCCTGCTTGCCTGGGGTTGGGAGTGAGGTTTTCACAAAGGCCCCTTTTACCCTCTCTCTGCTACAGGTACTCTTTTTGCCAGTGACCTTTTCTTGCTTGTTGGTGCATCTCCAGCTCACTGGCCCAGAAGATTTTTCCTTTTTTTGAAAGATTGCCCTGATCTTCTGATGTCCAACTGAGTTCACCTGAAGGCAGCCCCCATACATACTTTTTCTCCTGCCCCACCAACCACCAGCAGGAGAAAAAACCCTCTCTGAGGCTGATGAACTTTCAGCACCTCTGAGCACCCAGCTGGAGAAGCATCACCCAAACATCCCATTTACCAACCCTGAGCCCTGACCTGCACACTGAGTGCTCCCACTGGCCTCAGCTTTGGGTACTCCAAGTTTCTTCCTGCTTGTCTGGGGTTGGGAGTGAGGTTTTCACAAAGGCCCCTTTTACCCTCCCTCTTTGCTACAGGTACTCTTCTTTCCAGTGACCTTTTCTTGCTTGTTGGTGCATCTCCAGCTCACTGGCCTAGAAGATTTTTCCTTTTTTTTGAAAGATTGCCCTGATCTTCTGATGTCCAACTGAGTTCACCTGAAGGCAGCCCTCATGTATACTTGGAGGGGGAAAACATCAGGTGACAGGGGAAATTTACAGAGTACTGCTGGAGTAATGGATTGCTCCCAGCAGTGGGTATGTGCTGTAAAATACAGGAAAATGCCTGTCATGAAAAGCCCAAAACTGCCTCTGGAAAAGACAGAGCTGGGCACAAAGGTGCAGAGGAAGCGGGACAGGAAAGCGGCATTTGGGAAGTGGAAACTCATCCTCAGCATACTCATCTGCTAGGAATGGGACTTTGATCCAGCTTTGTTCCAGCAAGATGAAACACCAAGGAAGTGATACAGGTAAGGAGAGCCCTGCTCCAACTAGAATGGTTTCACACACAAGGGGTGTCAAGCAAGCCTGTCCACGTAATTTTACAGAAGAGCTTAAAGCAGATTTAAATCACAGAGTTCATCCCTTTAGAAATGGAGGTGGGTTTGCTTTTTCACAATTTTTGCACTGAATTGTGCAGGAACGTTTCCCACTCCTGCCGGCCCCTTGGTCACCCTCCTTCCCCAGTCCCCGAGCCCCTCCTGTGGCCGAGGCAAGGATGCGCTGGACTGGGACACAATGTCCCATGTCCCCACGGCCGAGCTGGCTGCACCCTCTGGCGGCAATCCTGAGTCCAGGTTCTGCTTTTCCCGGAAAATTCCTTCGTCGTCCGCCACCCCCAAGGCTGGAGGGTGTTTTGCTGGGAGGGGATTTTGGCACCGCTGAGGAGCAGGGCGGGGGCAGGGGAGTGTGAGAGCAGCCCTGCCAGCTCACAGCACACAGCAGTGTGTGCAGCAGCTATTTTTATCCATTTTTATCCACAGGGCCAGCAGCTATATTTATCCAGAATGCCACAGGAGCTGAAAGTCTTCGGGGCAACTTCCGTGCTGCGGAAGAACACGATCTGGATGTCCTTTATACTGCCCACCTCCTCCACCCCCTACTCCCCTTCTTCTGGGCCCTTTGCCACCTCCTCAGCCCTTGCCTCTTTATATCCCACTGTCTCCACCGTGCTGATGTCCCTGCCCATGGTGGGGAGGTTGGAACCAGATGGCCTCTAAGGTCTCGTCCTACCCAGACCTTTCTGAGATTTTGTGATCTTCTCTCTTGCACACCATCTCTGGGCTCCCTTTCCTGCTCCACTCAGAGCAGATGGATGTTTTCTGTGTTTAAGTTGAACACCAGGAGGAATTTCCTGGCAGAAAGGGTGATTAGACATTGGAATGGACTGCTCAGAGAAGTGGTGGATTCACCATTCCTGGAGGTGTTTAAGGAAAGACTGAGTGCCATGCTGCCGGTTTGCTCATAGGTTGGATTCGATGATCTCAGAGGTATTTTCCTAATTGCTTCTGTAATTATGTAATCTTAATTTCCCTCTTCAAAAGCTTGTTTCTTCGGGTGGAGCGGGCCATTCTCCAGCCTGCAGCCTTATGAAGTTCAGAGTAGAACCCTCAGTCAGTCTGTAAAACCCTCGCTCCCTTCTCGCAGGGGGGATGTAGGCGGGGGGGCTTAGGGCAGGTGAAGCGCTCTGCGCTCGGGACGCGCTGCTCCCCTGGCAAGAGCCGCGTCCTGCCCGCGGCTCTCCTGCGGGGCCCTGCAAGCCCCGGGTGCCGGGCTCAGAGCTCAGCCAGCCCCGGGTGCCGGGCACAGAGCTCTGCAGGCCCCGGGCGCCGGGCACAGAGCTCTGCAGGCTCCGGGTGCCGGGCACAGAGCTCAGCCAGCCCCGGGTGCCGGGCACAGAGCTCAGCCAGCCCCGGGTGCCGGGCTCAGAGCTCAGCCAGCCCCGGGTGCCGGGCTCAGAGCTCTGCAGGCCCCGGGTGCCGGGCTCAGAGCTCTGCAGGCCCCGGGTGCCCAGCTCTGCAAGCTCCGTCCTCAGGGCCCCGGCAGCCCCGGGCGACGGCCGCAGGGCTCCGCCAGCCCCGGAGCTCAAGGCTCCGCCAGCCCCGGGTGCCGGGCTCAGCGCCCCGGAGCCCGGCTCCGCCCGCGGCTCCGCCCGGGGAGGCCGAGCGCGCCCCGGCCCGGCCCCCGCGCCTCGCCCGCCGGAGCCGCGCTGGCCATGGGCTCCCGCCTGTCCCTGGACGAGTCCGTGCGGGTCGTGGTGGTCGGGGGCGGCTTCGGAGGGACGGCGGCCGCCAGCCTGCTCAAGTCCTGGGCCGTCCCTTTCGTGCTGGTGGACGTGAGAGATGCTTTCCATCACAACGTGGCCGCGCTCCGGGCCGCCGTGGAGAGCGGTAAGGGCTCGGGCAGCCCCCCTGTCCCGCCGGTACCTGCGGAGGGATGCGGGCAGCGGCAGGGAACGCGGGCTCACGCTGTCTTCTCCGCCCTGCGATGGTGAAAGACTTCATGTTTTCCATGGGGAAAACAAATACTTGGCAACGGGAGGACCCGCAGCCCGTCTGTGGTTAAGCTAATTGCACATCAGCTGGGAAAACTGAGTAAAAACGGCTCAGACTATCTCTCCTCTCCCACGCCCTTCCTTCTCTCCCCCCCCCCCCCCACCCCACCCCACCCCCACCCCTTATTTTATTTTTTATTTCAAAAGTTTAGAAGGTGACTAAGCTAAAAGCA
The DNA here is from genome assembly GCF_963513975.1 of Fringilla coelebs. Lineage (NCBI taxonomy): Eukaryota > Metazoa > Chordata > Aves > Passeriformes > Fringillidae > Fringilla > Fringilla coelebs. The sequence continues at coordinate 2,669,417 of NC_140066.1, read as the reverse complement.
AGAGCTGCTGGAAGGGGTGAGTCAATCACTTTCTGGCCCTTGAAATGTGGAGCAGTGAGGCCCTGGATGATAAAACCCTTCAGAGAGCTGCTCAGGCCTGTCTGGGCCAACCCCATTAATCCAGTCACTGGGGAATTTAGGGGTAAAATACCCCATTCGAGGCTGGGAACAAGCACCAAAAAGACAGCAAAAGTTTGATCTGAGAGGCAGATTGCATGAAAAAAGCCTCTGACGCCCAGCCAGAAACCGCCAGGACCACGGAAACACTAATTGGTAAACCAGTGCAGGAGATACAAAGAGCAGAGACAAAGCCATCTAGCCAAGAGTATCATCTGATCTGAGGCAGAGTCCTGAAGCTCCTTGCTGGGCAGAGATAACACCCAGCAAAAGCCCAGCCCACAGTCCCAGATGCTTGCCATACTTTTGTCTGAGCAAGGACAGCATAAGGGGTGAAGAGAAGAGGGGGTGGTTAGCCTCCAGAGAAGGAGAGCTCTCCCATTGTCTCCTCTTCCCACAGGATTTGCCAAGAAGACTTTCATCTCCTACTCGGTCACCTTTGGGGACAGCTTCCGACAAGGCAAGGTCGTGGCCATAGACCCTGAGAGGCAACAAGTGGTGCTCAGTGATGGTGAGGTGGGTGTTGCAATGACCTGGCTGCCTCATGGGATCACCTGCTAGTGCAGGCAGCCAGCCTTCAGCAGGGTGTGTTCCATCCTCCTGAAGAACTTGGCATCTTTTCCTGCACAGCCCCATCCCTTCCAGCCGAGCTAAGTGGCCTTCAGCTGTGCTGGGATGTGGGTGTGCAGTAAATACCCAACCCTTTCTCCTGCTCAGCTGAGCTTTTATTATTAGAGCTGGATTTAGAGCTCAACAATTAAACCTGGGGCTCAGATCCTTATTTAACTGCAGGAAGGGACAAGAGCAGCAGCATCAATCATTCTTTTCAGCCAGAGCGTCTCACCTCTGTTCAGGAGAGAAGTTAGTCTCTGGAACCAGTGAGTGTCTAGCATAAATATCAAGTTATTCCTGGTAAATTTAGGGTAATTTCTTTAAAGCTCTCAACTCACCTGAATGGTGCTTAGCTCAGACCTGGAGGAACAGTTACTTGCTGTGACCTGGCCTGGGTCTCTTCCTAAAGTAACTTCCTGACAGTGACAAGTACTTTCCCGGTTACCAGCAAGGGACAGAGATGAGGGAATGAGTGACCAATACCTAGGAGCTAACCACTGCATTCTAGGCTCTGCTTTTAAAAGGTCTAATGTCCCATTCTGCCTTCTGTCCTCCCAGGAGCTTCACTACTCCCATCTCATTCTTGCAACAGGCAGTGATGGGCCATTCCCTGGGAAGTTCAACCAAGTCATTGACATGGAAAGTGCCATCCAGACCTATGAAGACATGGTTAAAGAGGTGAGGAATCAACTCTTAGGAAATGCTGCCTGCCTTTGTTCAGCCTCCCTGTCCCAGATAACTCTGTGGCTATCTGGAGCCAGCTGTGTCTAAGAGGAAGGGACACAGGGAGCAGCCAGGACAAGGAGCTCACCATGGCTTCTCTAGCACAAGGGGAAACCTGAAATGCTCAACAGAATTACAGGGTAGGCAGGAAGACTGCACAGGGCACTCCTTTGTTGTTGCCTCTTAATGAGCTAAGAGGTTTATTGCTGTTGGGCCTGTGCTGTGTCCCAGAATGTTCATGGAGTGACTGAAGGGATCTGGCTTCCTGCCCTTTGCAGCTCTCTTCTAACACAAATCTTCTCTTGAAGATGGAGAAATCTCAGCGCATCCTGGTAGTGGGAGGTGGTGCTGCTGGAGTGGAGATGGCTGCCGAGATCAAAACGGAGTACCCAGACAAAGAGGTGGGAACATCTTCACCACAATTAACTCCATCCTGGTTCTGATACTGTTCCATGGTACCTGAGATGACTGCACACCTGGTTGCTGAGCCTGTAGCCAGCCACCAGCAAGGACTGTGGCACTAGGTGCCCCTTCCTGGCTTGTTCTTGCAGGAATTAATTAGGGTGGAGGGACACCGGCTGTAGCTGCTCCCATCTTGCACGCAGTGAGTCCTGTTCTGTTCCTGTGTCCCCATTTGGTGTTTTGTCCCCAACAGGTCACCCTCATTCACTCAAAAACTGCACTGGCTGACGTGGAGCTGCTGCCCAGTGTCCGTCAGGTGGTGAAAGAGATTCTCCTCAGGAAAGGAGTCCGGCTGCTGTTAAGTATGTCCTTAACAATGCCTCTGAACACCTACCAGCTACTCTTCCGTTAGCCAAAGCATCTCCTGATGTCCTCTTTCTGACTTTTTTTGGCTACACATGGCTCCCTTGAATTCCTGTTCCTCTGGGTTAGCTGGAAACCACAGCCTAGCAAAGGTTTGTGACCCAGGGCTCTCTGTTGCAACAGGTGAAAAGGTCAGCGACATAGAAAGGCTCAGGCCAAACCACTTCCAGAAGGACATGGTAGTGAGGACAAAGAAGGGCACTGAGGTGGTTGTTGACATGGTGGTGCTGTGCACAGGGATAAAGATTAACTCTTCTGCATATGCTGCTGCATTTGGTAAGTGAAAAAACCCAAACCATAGTGGGGGGAGAAGCAGCAGTTCTTCAGTGTGTGGTGCCTGAGGGGTGTGAGGTGGGGAATGGATGGTGTACAACCTGCAGGGGTGATTCTACCCAAATATCAAAGGGTGATGCATTGCACGAGACTGCAGTGATTAACTACAGCAAGGCAAAAAGCACCCTGACACATAGAAAAGAGGGTGAAAAACAACCCCTCACTTTGTGTCAATTACATCTGCAGCATTTTGGGGTTTCAGGCCACAACAAGCAACACAAAGCTGCTTCTAAAATCCTGCTGTTTGGCAAAACAGGTGACAAAATGGCAAGTAATGGTGCTTTGAAAGTTAACAAGCACCTCCAGCTGGAAGGCTATGAGAACATCTATGCCATTGGGGACTGTGCAGATGTCCAAGAGCCCAAGATGGCCTACCATGCTGGGCTCCACGCCAACATCGTGGTGACAAATATCATCAACAGCCTGACACAGAAGCCTCTCAAAACCTATGAGCCAGGTAAGGTCAGCTCCTAGCACCTGGCCTTAGGTGTTGGGCTGCTTTTCTGCAAGGAACAGCTGTCTTAACTCATGAGACTCTGAACTCACTGTGAAGGAACTCAAAATGGGGGTAATATCAGCTTATAGCTCACCTTCATATTAGTCCTTGCCAAAGACACAGTGTAGATATTAATTACCTGTGTCAGTCTACCACACAACGTGTTCTTTCTTCACTAATGGTGGGAGTCTGCTATTCATGAAACTTATTTTCTTAAAATTGCTCACTGTCCAATTAAATCTTGGGAGTAGATGACTTCTCTTTTTCCTTCTTTCTCCCCTTAAACTACAACAAACACAAACTGAACAATCTGGTCTCAAAAATCCAGCTGGATAATGGGTCTTCTTCTTCCTGAGCACTGATGTAAACTTACCAGAACTATGCTGAATGCTGTTCCACATAGATGCAGGGGAGCTGGACAACAGCTGTTTCACTTCCACCTCTACATCTCCTTTGCAGGGTCACTGACATTCCTGCTCTCCATGGGCAGGAATGATGGTGTGGGCCAGGTGAATGGTTACTACGTGGGACGTCTCCTGGTGACCATTGCCAAGAGCAGGGATCTGTTTGTCTCCAAGAGCTGGAAGACCATGGGGCAGACAATGCCCTCCTGAGAGGGCACCAGGAACAATCCAGGAAGGAGCACAGCTGCTGCAACAGGGTGAGGGTGCACTTCTATTGCTTGGACTGGCTGATAGTGTCCTCTGCAGCACCTCCTCAGGCCACCTGTCACTGTGACCTGACACTGTGACATAAAAGGGCTGCCTGCCTTGCTGTGAAAGGGAAGGAGGCACTTCCCAAATGAGCTGCACAGAAGTTCCCATGATAAAAACCAGGGAAGAAATGTTTCTTTTACTCCCCCTGCTGAGAGAGCTCTGGGCAACAAGCTTGGCTTACCTTGACTTGTAACAATAAACACTGTGCTTTTCAGAATCTCTGTGGTTTGTTTGTTGTGAAGGTTGTTTGTTTTTTTTCCTGGCTTTCTCTATTCTTGCTCTTCTAAGAAGGACCTGATTCTTACAGATCTGGCATCTGCTCTGCAGCTTGCAGGGAGAATGGCTCACAGTGCTGCCAGGGTAATGCCTGTCTAAAACCTGGAAGGGGATATGGTCAGCCTGGAATGCAACAGAATATAATTCAGCTTTGTGTCAAAATCTCCTCAGCAGCTTTAATTACATCACTTATAGCACCTAACTTCAGCCAGAAAAGCTGTTGGTTGTGATATGGCAAGCACCGGATTACAGATGCTGCTGCTTTTTCTTTCTTCTCTTTTCCTTTTTTTTTTTTCTTTTTTGGGTTAGAAGTCCCCAGAGCAAAATTAGGGTTTGTAATAATAACCACACTTGACACATCTTTTTCTTTTTTTCTTATAAAACAAACAAAATCACCATGAAATATTCTCAGTAATTACAGAGGTTATTGTGAGTTAAAAGCAAAACAGAAGTTCCTCATGCATCACTTCTAAAACCCTTTTCACCTCTCTGTGGGCTGAAGGCAGAAGTTTACCATCTACCCTAAAGGGAGGGGAAAAAGGAGCAGAACATTTTTAAGAGCTTTCTTGAAAGTGGCATGTGTGTGTGTATGTGTGTGAAGAAATCATCACTACAAATCTAAAATGAGGTTACTCTTTAAAAACCTCTAAACTAAAGTAACAAAGGACACTAAACTCCTGAAGCCAGATGATAACTCAATTGCTTAAGGTGATAAAAATGGCATGAAGAAATCAGACTAAACCCCTCTCATCTCTAATCACAGCTCTCCATCAAGTCACAACACGTCACACTACTACCACTCCCCCTCATCATCACATTGAAAAAATAAAACCCACCTCTAATGCTTTTAATGCTACTCAAGTTTGTTGAAAAATAAAGTTTCATTTGGCTGCCGTTGCTACTTCGTGTCTAGCTTGGCCATTTCTTGCACATAGATGCCAATGCTTTCACTGTCGAAGAGCAGAAAGTAAATGTTCTTCAAGGAGGAAGAGCTGGTGCCATCAAAATGGGTGGAAATGGCTCTGAGGGTCACCTGGGCTGCCGTCTGCTTTGGGAAGCAGTTTCTGTGTGGTCAGGGAAGAAAAGAGAGCAGGTGAGTGTTGGGCAGGGATGCTGAGAGAAGCCAGCCAGGGCTGCTCCAGCCACAGGCTGCTAAGATAGTGCCACTTGCAATTTGGCAAACCCCAAGGATTTGGTAGCAATATTCACCTGCTGCTGAATTAGGTTTCCTTGCTGGCATAGCTTCGGTTTTCATCTGCTTCTACTTCTTATGACCAAATTCTTTTATTTACAAATTTTTTTATTTGTATTTTTTAAAATTTATTTTTTATTTACAATTATTTAAAAAAAAATTAGCTTGCCCTTTTGCCTTGGAGGCTAAAAATTTCCAAGGAGGATTATTTTTTTAATCTGAGAACTGAAAAAAAAAACCCCCAAACTCAAAACATCACCTACTTAGCTGACTTCCTCACTCTGTCATTTATATACTTTGCTTGGTATTCCTGTGAAAATAACTGAAATTACAACTCCAAGCCATATTAAGGTCGAGCTGCATTCATTCACTCCTCTTGATGGTAATATTCTCTAACCTACAATCATATTTATGTTGAAAACCATCAAAAAGATCTGGCACAACTGAAGTATCCCAATGTTACATCAGTTACTGTACATAGTCCCTAAGATGGGATGGAGGAAAATGGAAATTCACATAACTGATACAGTATAATTCTTTATCTACCCACAAAACCATCATTTCAGGTGCAGACATGTAGGTAGAGTAAAATGACAGCAAAACCAAAAAGTCCTATTTAAAAAACTGCCTTTTTTCAGGAAATTTTGAGGTACTTTGATAAATGAAGTGTAAACCAGCAGCACCTGGTAAGTCTCTCTATTTCTGTTAGGAGGAGTAATTGTAAGAGCAACAGAGTGAAATGGAACAAAGCAGCAGAAAGATCTGCACTAAGACTAATGGTCCAAGAATGGATTCATCTGATTCTGTGCTCTTAGAAGATATGTTGTCTAGAACTATTTCTATTGGCATTAAAAGCTATAGTTCATTTTTATATTAAAGACTGTTAAAACAATGTATCCTACTTTGCTTTCACTGAAAACCATAAACAAAAATATCTGTATATTTTTAAAATGACTAAAAATTGCACTGCCCCTCTATTTAATCTTTTGTCCTGATTCATAAAAATGTATTTTGCTTTGAAGAGTATCTGTATAAAAATGGCATTTTCGCCTCCTGTGTACTCAGTGATGTGTGGTGATTTCACTGATCAAATGCAGTTTTACTTTCATTTTATTGACTCTCAGGCCAACACAAGAAGACTACTATGTACTCCACTCTTTGGGCACTACTACCAAAATCAATAGATACATTTCAAAATAAATATAAGCACATGAACTCTAACACAAAATAACAACTACTGCAGTTAGCAGTAAGATCTCCTGTCTTTAGAGACCAACAAACTGTTGATTTTAAAAGAAATTTGAAAGAAAAAAAAAGAAAAATACTTCAGAGTTCTTAGTCAAGCACATTCTACTTGCTAGTTATTAAGAAAGAAATGTGTGGCTTCACACTTGGTTTAATGGTTCACACTTTTGAAAGCAGATCCATATTTGAGAAACAGATTTTCTTCTGAAAGGTTTTGTGTGACAAGTCTTTTCAATATCTATTATCAGGAGGGCTTAAGTGAACACCCCCCATCCACGTAGCTCAGGTGGCATCACTGTGACCTGCCTTCAGAATTATGCTGCCCTAATCTCATTAGTACAAATGCAGGTTTAATAAGACTCCCCACAGCAAAATGAAGGGACACAAAACCCGAGGTGGTGCAGAGGAATGAAAATGACTGCCTAGCAATAGAAAACACAGCAAGCCCACTCAGCTCTCCTGTGGGCTGGCTAATTTCTCTTTACAAAGGCTCTCTGGCAGTTTCATGCAAACACTGCACTTCAGGCTGGATTCCTCTGGAGCTCTGTGTCAGATGGCAGCAGCAGAGGCAGGGTCACAGAGCAGAGGGCACCTCTCTGTCACAGCAGCAGCTCTGACAGCCAATTCCACCTCTGCTACCTGACACAGGGAGTCCTACCTGCCGCTGGGAAACGGGGGGAAAGCCACAGACTTCAACTTCTTGTCTTCTGCAGCTGTTAAGCAGTTCTTGACAGTCTCCTCGAGCTGCTCTTCACACTTGTCTGAGCCCCACTGTGGGATGTGACAGTGGATGACAAACTTTGCTGCTAGGCCGCTAGACTGAGTGAGTGCAGCTAACACAAATGAAAATATAACATTTAGTTTGGAACAGAAACCACCCTGCAACGACCTCTCAACCCAAAGTACCTTCTTAATTACCTCACCTCTCCAAAGAAATACATTTGGGATTAAAATACACCACAGTGGCTCACTTGCAATAATAACCTGTCTCACCATTCCTTCTGTGATCAATTGTTATTTCTTTGGAGGCCAAAGAACCCAGGGCTCATTTGGTTAGCACACAGCTACTCAATAATGATTTTTAGCTCTCTCATCCAGCAAGGCCTCTGGGTTTGTTTCATACAAAGTACAAAAACCTAGCCCTAAACACAGTATCAGTAATCCCCACAGACATTTCTGCAGAGCTGGCACTGAGTGCTTTGTACAAATATCCTGCATCATCATCATCATCTTTACAATTCCAGAGAGTTGGGAACTAATATGCAGACTCACTTTACAGCTGGGTAATTCAGACCAGGACATAAAAATCAAAGTTGTTGAAAGTCCCCACCAGTTATGTCCAATTAGGAGTCTCAGATGAATTTTTCAGAAAGTGTAATATTTCTCCAAGACCTGCAGAGCTTACAGCATGGCATCAATTTGCTTTTGTTGCAATTGTCACCATCAGCACTACTGAAAGTCTGGGTGTCTTGGTAATCTCAGGTTAAACACTCTGAAATCAGCTGTGCAGGATGGAATTAACCCAAGGATGAAAATCCTGGATGTATTCACTTGTTCTCCATTACAAAGGAATTCTGTTGAAGGCATAGAGGAATTCTGTGCTACTTAAATTTTAACCAGCTGTCTTAATAGTATAAAAGGAGTCTATCTCCTAGTTGGGTAGTGATGTTGACAGAGAAAAGTAGTTTACTTTGATTTTATGGCATATAAATTTGATTTGATATGAAAGTCAAGCAAATTATCTTGTATAAAAATTTCTCTATCATTTCAGATGATAAAACTAGGCTACTCAATTAGGATTTTTCCCAAACTAGACTATTTAAAGCAAATTTTTTTTTTTTTGGTATAGAGATACTAAGCCAAATAATGCATATTGTAACTTTTCTCCATCTGTCTTCCAGACACCTTCAATTGGTTTAATCTGTCCACAAAGGAAGCACAATCTGAGGTCCCAAACTGTTCCCTGCTACAAATGTGTTAACCCTTGAAGGGAGCTCCTCTAATAAAGTAGCTGCAGTTCCAAAAAGCGTGCCAGTTCTGCAGATCAGATCACATCTTCATTTCTGCTCAAAGTAAGGTAATTATGTGGGTTATACACATTCATCTAATATGCATAAAGGAGAATAATTTATGAAGTATGACTTATTTTTCCTATGCCTGATTTTTCCTCAGCCTATATGTTAGGCTGAGCGCTGTTTCTGATTCTCACTAAGGCTGCAGTACAAACAGGGCAGGAAAGATGGCACAAGATTTCCTTAACTTTTGGACTCCAATTGGACAGAAATTGCCTAAGACAAATTGATCAGTCTCAAGACAAAATGTGTACAGCCCACAGGTATCTTATTCTTCCTTTTTTCCCCCCTCTGTAGGCTGCCCATATCAGCAACAGCTTTGAGGAAACATTTACAATACATGAGCAAAGACACATAACAACAGGAACAGATCAGAATGTCCAGAGAAGAGAACATATAAAATGAGCCATGTCCAAAAGAGAGCAGAGAATCCTTCTCACCTTCAGCAACTTCCAAAGGTCCTTGAGATTTGCGAAGCTCTTTCACTGTCTCCAGGAACTCTTTGCCTCCAGCCTTTTCCAGTGCCTTGCCTGCAAGGACACAGAGCAAAAGGCCTTGGCTTCAGAGTATCAGTGTGGAAAAACAAGTCCACATTATTTAAAAAAACACTGTACACACATTATCCTGTCTCCCTCTACCAGCAGCAGCTGATTTTTATGTTTACCACTCTGCCTAGACACAGATAAAGTTTACTTGTCATGGTTTTGTAGAGCCTGTATGCTGCTACTGGAAATTAATATAAATATCTGTAAGAATGCTATTTACTCTGACTCATGGCTAAAATAGTGTGGAGTGGGATTTTCAGGACTCAGGATTTCAGCCTCCAAAATGAACCCAACATACAAACCCTACTATTTACTGAAACAAACACAGCTGGGATACCAGTGAAGGTCTTGATGACTGAAAAACAATGATCCAAAAGCTTGCTACTAGATTCTGTGCCCCCTATGGGACTGTCTGAATAGCTTTTTACCTCCCTCCTGCTTAAATTTCCATATTTGTAATAACAGTATTTCCTTATTTTGCACAAGCAGTATAGGGCTTTGTACATGAGTATTTCTAAATTATGTAACATCCTCCAATGGAAGTTATAGTTAGAAGTGTTAATAACATATCATTTTGCAATGCAATTTTCAGATGCAAATGTAAAAATAAGCCAATAAACACCTCAATAATAATTATTTACACCTTTGCTGCTCATGTGCTTCAACAAATTATCTGAGTTTTGCTTGTCATTAAAAGCAGACAAATGAGTGATTAGCCTGTTGCACCTAGTCAGACCCAGCTTGATTTTCAGAAGCTGTAAGTGATATTTTATGGCCTGGGGTAGATTCAGATGAAACAGGATGGGATCTCAGCAGGCAGCCAGTAGCCCAGCTACTGTTCCAGCTCTAGATGATCTTTTTCTGCACATACAGAGCCTCACCTATTTCCTCCTTGAGGTCTATTTCAGCAGTTGTAGGGTGAACAATGCCTTCTACTTTCATGGAGCCAATATGGCTGATGTCACTCTGTGTCAGAGAAAGCTGAAAAATAACAATGAGGGGGGAGGAACAAATAAATAGTAATCCCAGAGCAAAATCATTTTCATACCAAAAAGCTGAAGTGAAAGAATGTTGGATTCAGTCTTTCAGAGACCAGCTATTTTATTCTGTTCAGTATGTGTGATTCTGACTTTTAGCTTTTAATTAATTAATTTGCACACCACTCAGATTATTTGGTGATATGCCCACAATTTGGAAGCTTGCTCCAGAGGAAGTTATTGCTAGAAAACAAATTTTCTAACATCATAATTTGAAGGAAAAAAAGGCTGATTTTGGAAATGCTTTGGTTTAAGAGAAAAGCATCCTTCCCTTCATGCTAAGTCCCAATCTGTTATTGTTCTTTATTACCTTCTGTCCTGGCACGAGGCTCTTGGAGGACAAGATAGTGAAACCATCCCCAGGTCCATCTTCAGTTGTTGAATTTGAAGCTCCTTCTTTTTCATTGTCCTTTTGTTTGTTCTATTTAATGGGAGAAAAAAAAAAAGCAAGACTTCTCAAAGGAAACAAAATAATCACCATCTAGCATTATTCAATAATGGAGAGAGTCAATAACTCACTACAAATCTTATCTTCTCAGATCAATACATTACTCATAGCCTTGTAATCCCCTAAGGTTATGTAACAACAGAGGTCTGCACTGTTTATATAATGCTAAATCAGTGGTTCATCTGAGGCATTACATGCTTTTGTAGTCACATTCAGAGGCAGGGCACCCACACCCATCTGTAGATTTACTGACAATTAAGGTTGTATTTATATGGGTGGGCATGTGTTAGTTTATTTTTGTTGCTAACAGAGCAGAACCTCATATTAAATCAAACTTAGTCACTAAGTAACCCAGTCAAATGCTCCAGTTTGAAGAAAAAACAACTTTCTGGTCTGAAAAACAAACGTTTAAGTTATTAAGTGATAAAGCCTTCTTATAGCTTACTTTCAGGAGCAGCAAACCTACCAGTCCTAGAGGGCTAAAGGAGCATCTCCTCACACCTCTCAATATTTGCTTTAAGGTATGTCAAGGAGCTACTACCTCCTAACAAGTCGAAACTCTGCATGTGCACAATTCAAAGTAAGGTGGTAGCTGAGATCAATGCACAGAGGCATCCAATTAAACATCCCATTAAGCAACTCTCTTTTCTTTTTAAAGGCTGTTTCTGCATATTATCATGTATTAAAACTTTGAAAAATATGCTTAATCCAAGTTTTAAAAGTTTAAGTCAAAGCTTGATATCATTTAACACTACCCAATGAAAAGCTCAGCAGTGTTTCAAGGTACATGCTCTGGAATGACAAACCAAGAGCACTGATCTGGGTTACTGCTTTACCAAATTAATCCATTTTGGATAGTGATAGAAGATGGGTAAGTGCAGTGGTCAAGTTCTGATTGATTTATTCTTCTCTTAAAACTCACTAACAACAGCACAGCTAAGAACACATGAAACAAAGAGCTTGTCAAAATGACATTGAAGTTCCACGTTGGGACAAATTCTCTGGACAGTGAAAAATCTTTAACAGCAACCCAGTAACTGTACAAGGCATGACATATCTCTGGTAGAAAATGTTTTAGAACACAGCTTCCTTTCTTTTAAAAGGGTTCACTGCCACAGAGTTAGAGTGGAGGTAAGAGATTCTACACAATTATCAAGAGATTATTACATGGAATCTGTACCTGCCCCCTGGTTACCTTTTTGGACGTCCGGGCCTTGGTAGACTTTGCCTTCTTCCCACTCTTTTTGTTCACCATGGATTTCCTCCCCTTCTTCTCAGGAGCAGGGGAAAGGATGGTCTCAGATTTGCCTTTGGCACCCCTTTTCTTGGCTAGAAGCTCAGGCTGAATTCTGGGCAGGACACCTCCACTTGCAATAGTCACACCTTTGAGCAACTGCAAGGAGAAGCAGTGCATAGAAGCAAATTACACATCTTCTTAGTCTGCACCACCAAAAACAATTAGGGAGAGGATCCACAATAACAAAGAACTTGGCAGGTGACAGCAAAGTCAGCCAGCACATCCTGGAGAATTCTGTTGCTGTACAACCATTCCTACCCCTTCTTAAGGCAAACCTGTCCTTGGTGACTCACGAGCAGTGAATCAGGGGAAAAGAAGAAGAGTGTCTGTGGGCTACTTAAAAAAAGGACTGCACCACAACCCTGCTCAGAGGAAGACTGGATGCAGATCTCTTTGGCAGGGAAACAGATGCAGTGAAAGCAAGGAAAAGCTCCAAGGACCTGCTTTGCAGAGGCAAACAACAGGAATGGGCTGTGATACCATGTAGAGGACAAAGTCTGGCTAATTCCTGAGAGACAACACTGGATCTAAATCCCAGCTCACAGGTCACTGACCAGAAACAGGGAGCTGGGAAAGAGCTGGTAGTGTTAGCATACTTTCTCTTCTGGCCTGTTTTGAATTTTTACTCCACTTGACTGGAAATAGAGCCACATGACTTCATGGGCACCACATTTTCATTATTTAAAGCAGTCATATTAAGTGCAGGAGTATTCAAAGTGTGAATGACATCATCCATCTTCATACAGAGGAGATACTCTGATGCTGACTGAACCTTTTCAGCAGCCCTGAACAGTACAATCTGCAGCCCATGCTGTGATCTCTGTCCTCACTCAACAAGTTTAGCAGAAGTGATCCCACAAGTGATCCCAGGAGTCAGAGTGCTGAAAACCACAGTTTGGGCAAACAGACAGGGAGGCAGCAATAGCAGAGAGTGAGCCAGATCCCTACCCAACATGGGCCTCACAGCCAATATAATAGAAAACACACTTTTCTACAGCTTTTGGGAGAAGGTCTTGCACATTTTCTTAAAGTACTAAATGTCCCTGAGGGAAAAGTGAAGCATCAAGACTACTTGTTTCAACAGGATTCATAGGATTCAACAGGATTCATAGATGAGGTATGTAATACCCTTAATTTTTGTTTGCTAAGAAGAACCAGTTTATGTCCATAAGATTTAAGATGAGGTATGTAATAACCTTAATTTTTGTTTGCCTTTATTTTAAGAGGGCACAATCTTCTGCTCCAATAACTGTGATCTCATTCTTGTCTCAGACTAAGCTGTTTCTAACCTTCCCTGGTAGCAGCTTCACTCAAGCACACAACTCTTGCACCAAAATGCAAACAGGCACCTGATTCAGCTCCTCATCATTTGCAACTGCCAGGAGGATGTGTCTGGGGGCAATCCTGCCTTTCTTGTTGTCCCGCGCCGCGTTTCCTGCCAACTCCAGGATTTCAGCTGTAACACATCAAGATAAAAACCAGTAACAAAAATGCAGCTTAGGTACATGCTGCATACACATTTTACACTGCTTCTTAATATCCATTTACCTTCTCAGGGATGTTTCCAGATTTAAAAGGTTCTCACTAGAGAAAGGCAAAAACCAAACCCCACTCAATGTATCTGTACATTTAGATAAATTCATTTGTCCTTCCTAATTCCCTAAAGGAGAAAATATGCTAAGCTTGGTTCACATAATTTCTTTTAATTCTCTTTAAAAAAGGCAAAAAAACCCCAACTAAAAATGTACATCAGCAGCCTTGTGACAACAGAACAGTCAAGCATGCAGTGAAACCCCCAACCTGGAACAGACAGCTCTGACAAACAGCAAGGATTCTCAGGACCAGGGAAGATGAAGACTGAGGTGCATTTGAAGAAATACTTGGAAAGCCAACACACTAGCCAGGCACTGCTGGAATTCTGCATTAAAGGACACTGAAAATCTGTGAGAAGCTTCATTTCAGAACAAGATATGAAAGGTTTGATCCAGATGCAAGCAGAGACAACGTGAGAGCTTCAATGCATGAAATATTGATAGAAGGGTCCTTCTCTGGGAACAGGAGGTCACTTCAAAGGTAGTTTCTCTACCTACCAGTTAGAGAAATAATAACATTTATACTGTAACCAAAGTCACTGAGCTTTTCCCAATTATTACAGAAATACAGATATTTCTTCCTAAGTTTATTTGGACTGTAGCAATCAGTATAATTCATTAGCTTACATAGTTTGGCCTCTACTCAGAACTTATTTCTCATGTAAGAGCTCTACTGAAACACTGAGAAGGAAGGAGAAAGGAATTTTTTCCCTCCAATTACTCCTAAAAATCATATTCCCACTTTTTTTTCATTTTAAAAGTATGTAGTGTCCCTGTCTTTTGGGTTTGTGTTTGTCAGTAACAGGAATATGAAAATTACAGCCGATCAGGATCCTGTTAATAACTTACTGAAGCCTTAATGACATCCCACTCCTTTTTGCAAACTACATAAAGAACTATAACTATTATAAAAGAAGAATTTTCAGGAAAAATCTTGTGGAAATGTACATAATGTTTGGCTAAAATCCAAATGATTTCAACATGGGGCTTAGCTCTGACTCATGGGAAAAATACAAGCCTTCAATTCCACTCAGAAGAACAAAAGTACAAACTTGTCTTCCAGTTTTCACTGCTACACAGCACACATATTTAATTGAATGTTGGAAATGTAAAAGCCTTTTTTGAAAAATTACATGCATATTTACAGTGAATTGTAAAAGTTAGGGCAGGAACCTCTCAGCTCTAGCATTTCCTAGTCTGTCCTGGATTTTAAAGGAGGAAACTGCAAAGAGATCCCACATATTCACCCCCACAGGGCTGGAATTGTCAGACCCTCTCCCAGACCTCTGCCAGCAGAGCTAACACAGCAGCAGACAGCAGGAACAGATTCCATCCATTGTGCAGACCAGCAGAGAGCAAGAAAAGAGACCCAGGCTCCTCCAGTGGGATTTGCAGATGTGTGCTGACAGCAGAGGAAAATTGCATCAGGGGGAAAAAAAAATCCAAAAAACCAGCAGATACTTACCTGTGTGGGAACTGAAGCTCTTTCAGGTGTGCCACAACAACAGGCACATCCTGCTACCTGTGTGCTCACCCCACTGCCCCAGGTTTGGGTCCTTTGGCCAGCAGCATCCTGATGGTGCACTCTTAGTCCTCTGCCTAATGTTAAGAGCAAAAAAGGCAGAACACTCAAATGCCAGCCATCCATCACAGGACACTGGGAAGAAGGGAATCCGAGGCAGAGGTGATGAATGGCAGATTGTGGAATATGTACATGATTTACCAAAGGATGCCAAACATTTGCATAGGTAAATTATTACCTTACCTTCTTCTAGTGAAGGTTTCTATGAATATTTTTTCTAATGGTAGAGGCAGGGGCTCATAATCTTAAGAATATAAAATGGCATTTACAAAATACAATATCAAAACTGGAGGCTTCAGTTGTCACATGCTCTGCTAACAATAACAGATCCCTCAAGAAACTGCTTTACATTTCAACTAGAAATTTCTTAACAGCTGAGGTCACCTAAATTCTAAAAATACTAGTCTGAGAATATAGGTCCTATAATACCTATATAAATACCTATATAAATAGGTATTATAGAATATAATATGAATATAGAATATAGGAAAGTAGAATATAGATCCTACACTATAATAAATTCTCTTGGAACTGGGCATCTTGATATTTTCAGCCATAAATTGGTTTTACTTTTTGCTCTAAGCACAGGCATTAAGAATTATATTGAAATCTCAAATCATATTGCTTCCTGCAAGAGTCAAAATCCACAAAGATGCCTCCACATCAGAAGTTTAACTTCAAATCCAGACATCTTCAGAAGCACATAACTCTCTTCCAGCAGAGACAAGCTGCAGCCAAGCTATGACCTGGATGGGATTACATCTTGTCACCCTGTGACATACAGGGGAAAAGAGGTTTCTTTAGCTGATGGATCAGCAGATTTGAAATGTCTGGGAACTAAAGCATCCTAGCCATGCCAAAGGTTTTTGTTCAGGAAGGTGAACTGCTAAGAAAGGTCTATGAGAATCACTGATAGCAAATTGGAAAAATTTCATACAGGTTGTCTTGTTTTCCACTTCCCCTTCAGGAGAAATTCTGTCAGCTCCTGTTGCACTACCACATAAAAATGTACCAGCAATACCTTTACTCTGCAAAAAGCTATTGATGATGGAGTCCTTGTCCTCCATTTACAGGTGGAAAGGTATCTGCTGGATTTGTCTCTGCATGGCAGATGAGCACAACAGGCAGAAGAGTGCTCCAGGTGATTCCTGTGAAGGAGGAAGCCTTTGCTGGTGGTATGTTCTGCCCTAATTTAGAGAGGGTGGCTTTCCATTGAGATCTTCCAAAAGTTCCTCTGAACATGACTTGTGCTTCCTCATCAAGGGGCTTCTGTATTCGTTGCCTGCTTTTTGGGAAGATGCCCTGTGGGACATATGCAGTTGATGTTTGATTTAGGTGGTTGTGCCTGCAGTCAGCTCTGTGAACACTCAGAGCATGAGTCTGTTGCAAAACCCATCAATCAGATGGGACTCAGGCCAATTTTTCAGAGAATTTTAACTCTGAAGCCAGTGGAATTCTCAGCAAACACAACCTTCTGGATAGGAATTCAGTTGCAGTTTTACAATATGAGCCTAAAATGTAAAACAGCATGGAGAGATTAGAAAGAAAGGTTTAAAACAGTGAGGAGATTTTCACATTAGCTGATCAGCTGAGGTAAAATATCTCTTCTTGAGAGTCCACCACCATTGCTGGCATTTTAATGATGGGATTGATAAGGCAAAGTGCAGATTTGGGGGTAATAATGGCTGTGAGGTGCTGCCATGATCAACCTTGCTTACAAAGGAAAAAAACAGGGGTCTAGTATCTTGTGACACAGAGCACATACCAAAGCCAAAGAGCAGTCTCAACTCCACAGACTGGGAGTAAGGATGCTCCAGATGTATTTGCAGCCTCTGGATGATACCAGCCATGAGGCTCAGCGCTCTGGGGCAGCACAAACCCAGGCCAGCAGCAGACCATGCAGGACTGGTCACTCAGAGATCTGCTGGTCCATGCCAGCCCTGGAGGAATGCAGGCACTCAGGTGGTTCTGGTTCTGTTTGACCCTTCCAACCTCATCCACCCTGCTCCTATCCCAGCCATGACTTGCTTCCCCACATCCCAATCTCCTTTCCCTGGCAATCCACACCAAGACTTCTATCTCAGCACCTTTCCTGTCACCATTTTTCCTGTCTACTCTGGCTCAATATTCCTGCCCAGCACCCCCTCCATCCAATCCTTGGCCTATTTCCTATTTTTTCAACTTGCTCTCCAGCTTCCTGGCAGGATATTGAGACAATCCTCACCATTTATTTACCTATTGGTCACCAGTCCAGCTCTCCCCAGTAGCCAGACCTATCGTTACCCTGTCTCTAACACCAACATTTTTCTTCCATAACCACTGCCTCCCCACAATGTTATGATTTGGGAGCTGAGAGAGGCTGGAACATGTTCAGTGAGGACCAAGACTTCAGAGATTTTAGCTGTTAAAAGTCTAAGAAGTCTCTGCTGAGCATGAGCATCCTGTGTTTTATCAAAGTTAGAGCCTGGCCAAAGAGAGCAGATTTCTCTGAGGGGCACAGACCCCCCCTTCCCCTTTTGTAAAGCATTAAATCTCTGCTCAAACACAGAGAAGCACTCAGGGGATTAGAGGAGAAGTTTTCGTGAATGTTTTAACATTAAAAAAATATGTTCAACCTGCTTCTGTAGAACAGCTAAAAAGTGACAGTCCCTTACTGCCACTCTCCCAGATTTAGCCTGAAGCAGTTCCCCTGCATGCAGCCTTTCATCCTGAGAAACCACCATTTCACACCTGCAAATCCAGGAGAAACGAATGGCATTTGTAACAGAAAGATCAGATAATGAGAAGACAATTTAGCTGTTTGATATATAATACCCTCTTCAACAACATCCTTGGAAAAACCTCTTTTGTTTCCACAGGCTTCCCAAAACCAAAGACTTTATACATCTGTAATATTAGGAATAACTAGATCAGCAGGATTAAATGCTGCAACACTTTTTTTCTTTTTAACTGAACTCTCCACCTTTGTAATATTTCCAAACAAATCCTGGACAGAGCACAGGAACTTTGGTTTGGAAAGAACACAATCCACCAGCAATAGATGTTTGCTCAGAAACATTACTCCATTCTATCACAATATATACAGGAGTTCTCTGCTAAACCAAGCAGCTAAAAATAGCATTCTCTTACAATTTATGTGGGCTCCCAGCCTACACCTCTAGCAATCTTCTTGCCTGGTTGACTACACATTCTTTTTTTTCTAAAGCAAAGTGTAGGCCCACACATAATCTGCTCATATCAGATTAATGATTTAAATTAAACTGCACTTACTACCCAGGAGCAGAGCCAAGACATACATTGTTCTAGTTCAGGTAACAGGCAAACAGTGCTGACCACAAGTCAGTCTGCACCACTGAAATGTTGCACATACCAGATGTGCTGCTGACAATTTATTACTGCACCTTGTAAAAATTGCCACAGCTCAGAACAAGCATCTCCAAATGTTTATCCTAGAAATATCTCCCTGTGGAGTAGGAGAAGAAAAAAATTATTTCTCTGCAGACAGAAGGTCACAAGAGTCATAATGCATCACATTATGTTATAAAAGTTATTGTGATTTCTTCAACACAAGCAATACTTTGTCACTCCAGCTCCAGAAGTAGCCTCAGGGGGAAAAAAAAATAAAATTGATTCTCATCTGGAATGTACTGCCACAAACATGGAAATTTTTGCAATCTGCTATGAAATTGTTAAATTAGTGAAATTTATTAGTGAGATCTCAGATTTTCTCCACACTTTGAAAGAAAATAATGCTTTTATTGTCTGGTAGTGAGAACAGGTTTCATGTGTAAAAAAGACAGCAGTGTTTACATAAAATCTGTTGCATGGACAACCAGGCTCCATGCAAGCTTCTTCATGCCAACCTGGCAATAAATTACACTGCTGAAACATAACTCAACTGATTCCATCCAGGCTGTGACTCCTCACAGATCCTCTAATGCACCTCAGTCTTGATCTGTACCCCCCGAGTAACCTGAACCAGAATGCTCTCTGCACCGTGAATTCTAACAATTTGCTGAAGTGCTATTTTCCATAATTAAACAAGAAACTCAGCAGATATGATCAAAGGACACTCTGAAATATTTCTGTACAGAATCACAGTATACTGTATCACCATGGGACACCTGCCCCTTCCTCAAAGTTCAATTTCAGAAAGGCAGGAAAATGAAAATTCAGGGCATGTGGGAAGATATAACCCTAGAACACTTTCTTTATACACTTAGGCAAAGCAAAAGGGTTTTTTTTAATTTCAAAAAAACCCTTTTATATTTCATAACATTGTGACACTCTCCTGCAAGGAGAAATGCAGCCAGCAAAACAGTTTTCTCACTTAAAAAGCACAGAAGCAGTATAAGGTGGATTTGCTTTTTTTTCTGTTATTGTTCACATTTAGGTGTATCAAAAAAACTAATTAATACCATTTTTCTCTGGGACAAAAACTACACAGAAGTGACTCCTCACTCTGCAAAATAAGACAAAATAAATCTCCAGCTAGTGACCAAGCTTGGTGCCCCTAAAGGAGAGAATTTCTACCCTCAACCTCTCTCCAGGAAACAGATTAACCTTCTTAGCATTTTCAGCAGATCCTGATTTCCAGGAGTGCTCCACATGCTCACATCTCATCCTGTGCATGGCTCCTGTGTGTGAGGAGCACTGCCAGGAGCAGGTCTTGCTTTACCTGCCAAGTACTCTATGACAGCTACAAAAACTACACAGAAGTGAATACTCACTCTGCAATACAAGAAAAAATAACACTCCAGCTAGTGACAAAGCATGGTCACTAAAGGAGAAAATTTCCACTCTGAGCCTCTCTCTCAGGAAACAAATGAACCTGCTTAGCATTTACAGCAGGTTTCTGAAATCTGAAATCAACAAATCCTGATTTCCAGGAGTGCTCCACATGCTCACATCCCCTCCCCTGACTACGCCTGGCTCCTGTGTGTGAGGAGCACTGCCAGGAGCAGGCTCTGGGTTTATATCCAGGTACTCTGTGACAGCTACAAAAACTACACAGAAGTGATTCCTCACTCTGCAAAACAGTAAAAAATAACACTCCAGCTAGTGACCAAACATGGTACTTCTAAAGGAGAGAATTTCCATCCTCTCCAAGAAAGAAGCAAACCGTCTTAGCGTTTTCAGCAAATCCTGATTTCCAGGAGTGCTCCACATGCTCCCATCCCCTCCCCTGGCTAAGCCTGGCTCCTGTGCGTGAGGAGCACTGCCAGGAGCAGGTCTTGCTTTACCTGCCAGGTACTCTATGACACTACAGAAACTACACAGAAGTCACTCCTCACTCTGCAAAACAATTAAAAAAACACTCCAGCTAGTCACCAAGCATGGTGCCTCTAAAGGAGAGAATTTCCATCCAAGAAGTGAACCGTCTTAGCGTTTTCAGCAGATCCTGATTTCCAGGAGTGCTCCACATGCTCCCATCCCCTCCCCTGGCTAAGCCTGGCTCCTGTGTGTGAGGAGCACTGCCAGGAGCAGGTCTTGCTTTACCTGCCAGGTACTCTATGACAGCTGCCATGTAGACGGGTGCCCCCACCCCGATGCGGTACTTGTAGGTGCCTTTCTTCAGGTAGCGCATCATCCTCCCCACGGGGAAGATCACCCCGGCCCTGCTCGAGCGGGACAGTTTGGACATTTTCTTCTTCCCGCTCCTCCCCGACATCTTGCAGCCTCGTGTTTTTCAATTTGCTGGTGGTTCTCAGTGCCTTGCTCCAAATCTATGGGCTGCAAGAGAAAACCAAGAGTGTTGGTGAGAAACAACACGTTGGTGTGGCCTGCAGGAGCAGGGAGGTCACTCTGCCCCTGTACTGGTGAGACCACACCTGGAGTGCTGTGTGCAGCTCTGGCCCCTCAGTTTAGGAAGGATGTTGAGATGCTGGAGCGCATCCAGAGGAGGGCAATGAGGCTGGAGAGGGGCTGGGAAACCCTGTGAGGAACCACTGAGGGAGCTGGGGGTGCTCAGCCTGGAGAAGAGGAGGCTCAGAGGTGACTTTATTGCTCTCTACAACTCCCTGAAGGGAGGCTGTAGACAGGTAGGGTTGGTGTCTGACAGAACCAGAGGACACAGTCTCAAGCTACATCAGGGAAGGGATAGGTTGGATATTAGGAAGAAATTTTTCACCAAAAGAATAATAAAGTACTGGGATGCTCTTCCCAGGGAGGTGGTAGAATCACCATCTCTGGATGTGTTTAAAAAAACACTGGACATGGCACTTGGTGCTAGAGTCTGGTTGAGGTGTTAGGGCATGAGTTGGACTCGATGACCTTAGAGGTCTCTTCCAACCCCATTATTCTCTGACTCTGTGATCTTCATGCATTGCTGCTGTTCCAGAAGCAAAAATCCCAAGCTGCTCTCAACACCTGTTAAAGTGCAGGCATTATTCATTAAAAGCAGGATTGTCACCATGATATTTTCTGAAAAATCCTCTTTGCCCAGGATTTTCTCCTGGGAAGCTGAGAAGCCTCAGGGAGGAATGAAAACAATAATGATCTGATTGCTGCTCCTGTGTTTGCTGCTTTGGAAGTGGCTTGGACATTGTTTGCCAACAGGTGAACGTTTGATTGGTTTCATGTGAATTGTTTTTAATTAATGACCAATCACAGCCACCCACGTCAGACTCTCTGAGTCAGTCACGAGCTTTCATTATCATTCTTGTTAAGCCTTCTATCTGTATCCTTTCTCTTTCTTTAGTATAGTTTTAGTATAGCATTCTTAAATATAATATAGTATCATAAAATAATAAATCAGCCTCCTGAACATGGAGCCAGATTCTCATCTCTCACTTCATCCTGGGGACACTCACAAACACCACATAGGATAATTGGAATATTTGCTATAACTTTGCTTTTGAACTGCACTGTCAGTGTAGCAATATCAGGAGCAAAGAAAACAAACCTTGTTTCCTCCTTATTTTTCTGGCAACCACAAGATTAGGGATAAACAGACAACAAACCCTGGAATCTGCCACTCTACTCCAAAGCTTGCATGTGGTCACAATTACACCTCCAGTTCTCACTCTCAGACAAATAATGTTTGGGAGAGTTTTAACTCTGTTTACAAAACTTGGTTTTAACTCCATTTTGATAGCTGCCCTGGAGGCATAATTATGAGCCTGGTTACTCCTTGGAAGCAAACACTAAGCAGGTCTGCCACAGATGAGATTTCTGCCAAGGAAAGCACAATTACCTCACTGCCAGCATCCATTCACCTCAGTGAAACAAGGAAACACAACAAGGGAAACACTTTGGAAAGCATTCAAACAAATCTAGGTGATACTGCTAAACTTTATCATAAATTTTCATTTATTTTATCAAGGATATAAAATCAGCAGGGAGCTGTAAAAACCTTGGCATGTCCTTGTGTATCAGCCAGACAATTTTTTCTTTCTGTGAGCAATGTATCATGTGGGCATGATAAGGAAAGTTGGGAAAGATTAAACCAGTAAACCTATCAGACACAGACACATTAAAATTGGCATTGCTCATCATCCTACTCTGAATTCCCTGCCAACTGCCAGCCTGGAACCCTGAGTGGTGGCAACAGAGCTCCAAAGGAAGGTGAAAAGAAGTGGGGAGGCATGATACTGGTCCTTAGAGATGCTGTGAAGGTGGAGAGAGCAAGTGTTCCCTACAGCAGTGACTCTTACAGAAGTTGTATAGCAGAGGGGAGAGAGCACACAGGGAGGCAGCAGAATCTTCCCATCAGGACAACTTCAGAACAATTTGAGAATGTATGGCAGAAATCCAGCAGCACTGGATCTGCCTCGGGGCTGGAGGTTGGACCTGGTGATCTTCCTTGACGTAACTCGCAATTTGCAACAAACCCTTCATGAACATTCAATTTCATAATAATAACAACCCTTAAAATGTGTCCTTCTCAGTTTGTGACAACTGACATCCAAATAATAAACACAGGCTGGGAATTAAGCTTCTAGTCATCAGAGGAGCCAATTTCTAGAACAGCCTTCCCTTTAGAGCAACAATAACTCTTTTTGAAGTGGAAGTTAATAAATGTATGCAGTAGGGTACAAACAGCTTCCTGCAATGCTGGCAGGACAGTTTTATCACCCAAGAGTTCAGTCCAGCACTGAAACCCCTACAGAGAGCCATGCTGAAAGAGTACACTACCTGTATCAAAATTATATTAAACTAACCTCTCATATATTTGTTCCTATAGCATCAAATCCCACTTGAATGAAAATCAATGGAAAAAGGCCAACATCAAGGGATTAGATCCACAGAAAATACCATTGTTACACTTGATCTCCATAGTAGAAAATCAAAACATATTTGTATACAACTAACCACACTGCTTTGGGCCATGCTGCTGCATTATATAAATTTATGTTTAATTACTCACTTTTGGCTCATCCTTCTGTTGCCATCACTGAACTTTCCACCCCTGCCTACTCCTTTATTTTCCCCTCCTCTCTCACAGGAAGCCCTCTGCTATTATTTACTCCCCTGCTGCCAAGCCAGCTCTTGGAATCCCAAAATATTTTCCAAATGCACTGCAGGTTACGTTTGGAGAATTTTGTGAGAGCCTAAATACAAGATGTTTCAAAACTCTGCTAACACTGTCTCTGCTTTACAACTCACACGGACCAGAGTGCACTGAGGAGCAACAAACACAGTGTCTTGTTTTGACTCCTACAGGAGGCAATTTTTGGTAGAAAGCCAAGCTCTGGCATAGTCACAACAGGATCTGGACAAAGAAACATGCAGAGAAAACTCCTGTGGACCTGGACAAAGAAATCCCAAAGGCAGGGATCTGGTTTCCTTGCAGGAAGGGGCACATGAGCTCAGCCCTGCCACACTCACCTGAACTGCAACCAACAGGTAAAGAGCTACAAGTTGAGCACTGCTGTCCTAATTGTTCTCTTCTGAGGACACAGCCAAGCCTCAAAGGCTTATCAGTTGAAAAGTCTACCCACACTCGTTCCCTCTCTGCCAGCTGATTCATCATCTCTATGCTTCTCCTCATGAAGAACAGCCTCCATTTAAAAATAAACCTGTGCCACTCGTGCTAAGTCCATCCTCACTGAGCTACAAGGGCTGTGTCTATATCTGCCTGCCATGAGGCCAACAAGGCTTGGGCAATTGAAAGCAATTCTTTTCCCTATCCCTTAATTGGTCACAGCACACTCCCACTCTGCCATGACTCCAACAACCCCGTGTTGCTATGGGGGATTGAGTAGGTAAAACAACTCACAGAGCTCTCTACAACATGACTGCAGCAGGGCTTTCCTCTGATGAGTTTTGCCTTCTTCACAGCCCAAGGCAACCAGTGATATTTTCCTTCTACCTCCTGGAAAAATACCTAAGAGTCCACCTTCCACTGGAGCAGGCTGCTCCAAGAGCCATCCAACCTGGACTGGGACACTTCCAGGGATGGGGCAGCCACGGCTTCTCTGGGCACCCTGTGCCAGGACCTCCCCACCTTCACTGGGAAAACGAAGGGAATCCTTCATAACATCTGACACAAATCTCTCCTTTTTTAGATTTAAACCATTCCCCCTGGCCCTGTCACTATCTGCCTGTGTATAAAGTCCCCTCTCCCTCTTTCTCACAGGCCCCACTCAGGTATAGAAGGGCTGCAGCAAAGTCTGCCTAGAGCCTTTCCAGGGCCAGGCTCAACATGCCCAGCTCTCCCAGCCTGTCTCCTGAGCAGAGAGGTTCCAGCCCTCGGAGCACCTTGACTTGGGAAAGATGTTGAGATGCTTGAGTGCATCCAGAGGAGGCAATGAGGCTGGTGAGAGGCTTGGAACACAAACCCTGTGAGGAACCACTGAGGGAACTGGGGGTGCTCAGCCTGGAGAAGAAGAGGCTCAGAGGTGACTTTATTGCTCTCTGCAACTCCCTGAAGGGAGGCTGTAGACAGGTAGGGTTGGTGTCTGACAGAACCAGAGGACACAGTCTCAAGCTACATCAGGGAAGGGATAGGTTGAATATTAGGAAGAAATTTTTCACCAAAAGAATAATAAAGTACTGGGATGCTCTTCCCAGGGAGGTGGTAGAATCACCATCTCTGGATGTGTTTAAAAAAACACTGGACATGGCACTTGGTGCTAGAGTCTGGTTGAGGTGTCAGGGCATGGGTTGGACTCGATGATCTTAGCGGTCTCTTCCAACCCCATTATTCTCTGACTCTGTGACTTCCAAACACCAAGAGAACTCGAACTCAGCAGCCAAAGGCTAAAATAAAGGACATTCGGGACTATCCACACAGCTGCACTCCCCTCATCTCCAGCAGATCTATCAGAACAGTTAGGAGTTGACAATGAACCCACAGACATACCTTGGATCCAGCTTAGGCTGCACATTCACTTACAAACGAAATATTTGCGAAAAATAACCCTGAAGAAGACCTGAAGCAGGGGTTCGTTGTCTGACCGAACTGCTAAGGCCATAGCGCTGTTCAGGGGGCAGGTGCGGTGTCTCCAGAACCGCCCACACAGAGAGCGCTCCCCGTCAAAGAAGCTTCCAGGGCCCCCGCAAGCCCCGGGGGTCCCTGCTGAGGCAGCTTCCACTCACAAACAACATCGGGCGACCCCGATGCAGCTGACAGGACGGGCCTGGTACGGCCTCACAGCCTCGGGGACGCCGCGCTCGGCCCCGGAGCCGCCCCGAGCCCCCTCAGGGCCCGCCCGGCCCGCGCCGCCGCCCCGCCCCGCGCACGCCTCACTGTTGCCTGGACACCGCCGCCCCGCCCACTCCCCCCGCTGATTGGCCGCTGCGGCAGCCCGGGCTGGGTAGAGCGCGCGGTGATTGGCTGCGAGCCTCTTGATCGACAGGAGAGGGGCGGGGGCAGCAGCCGGGCCGCGCAGGCGTCCCGAGGCGCAGTGGAGTGTGCGTGTGTGTGGGGGTGTGGCCGCCGGCTTTCCCGCGCAAACGCTCCCCCCTCACGCCCCCCCCTCACACCGCCCTCAGCCAGCGCCGCCGCCGCGGGGGCTTCGCCCGCTGCCCGCCGAGGGGCGGCTGTGGCGGCGGCCGCACGGCCCCGGAACGGGAAGCGCTGCGGGGGCCGAGCGGAGGCAGCGAGCGAGGAAGAACCGCCCCCTCCCCCCCCCCATACACAGCTTGGCCGGGGTCGGCCCCGCGCGCGCCGCCGTTACAGCCTCGCGCCCCCCCACCCTTTATGGCCGCCCCTCACCCGCCCCCCTCACGGCCTCGGCCATGGCCGGGCCCTCCCGGAGAACGGCAGCGGCGCCGCGAAGAGGAGGAGGAGGAGGAGGAGGAGGTGGGTCGTGCGGCCGAGGAGAGAGGGAAGGAGAGGAGCAGGGCCTCACCGCGGCCCCCGGAACCCCCGCGCCGCCGCTCCCCTCACCTGCCGGCGCCCGCCGCCGCCGCCTCCTCCTTCTTGTCTTCCCTTCCTCTTTTTCCTCCCCCTCTTTTCCTCCTCTCCTTGCCCCCCCTCCCCTTTCCTCCCCCTTTCCCTTTTCGGCTCCCCCCGCCCTCGCTCCGCCTCAGCCGCTCTCCCCGTATTGTATGTTTCAATGGCGATGGCGGCTGCTGGTGAGGGGGGCGGCAGGGGTTTCCTCCCGCTCCGCACATACCGCCTCTAGGAGGAGTCACTGCAGCCCGGGCCCGCTACAACCCCCCTCTCCTGGCTGCCGCCCTCCTCGTCCGGGCC
The DNA here is from genome assembly GCF_963513975.1 of Fringilla coelebs. Classification (NCBI taxonomy): domain Eukaryota; kingdom Metazoa; phylum Chordata; class Aves; order Passeriformes; family Fringillidae; genus Fringilla; species Fringilla coelebs. The sequence continues at coordinate 2,642,668 of NC_140066.1, read as the reverse complement.
CCAGGGCTGCAGTGGGGGCAGGAGCCCCCTCCCCGCCCAGCAGAGAAAGGGCCCCCCTGACCCCAGTCCCAGTGGGCTTGTGGTAGCCGGGAGCATAAAGGCAGAAAGCCTTCCCATCCTTTGCCAGGGTGGAGGAGTTCGGAGATGGAGAGGTTTCAAGGCAATCCCAGATTGGGTTAAAGCCCAAGGAGCGCCTGGTTTTTGTTAGAGAGAGCCACCCATCCCTCTGTCCCTTTGGCAGGGTGGCCTGTGCGCCTCGCTATGGTGCCTCTAACCCAAATATTGCGGCATCCCCAAGTCGGCTTGGAACGGCCCTAACAAAGAGTGCCGGCGGCTCTTTGTGTTGTCTTGCCTTGGAGCGTTCTGGGCGCTCTCAGGCTTTCCAACTCGTCCGTGAGGGCTGCAAAGTTCCCTTCTGAATGGGAGCTGAGGGTTTTTCTTTCCTTCCCTGCAGTCGCACGGATTGAAGAGCTCGAGCTCCAAGAGACGCAATAAGCGATTGTGCTTTGAGTCTTGGCAGCGCCAAATCCGTGAGCAGAGGCTGGTGCAAACAGGAGAGTGCAGGGCTACACCTCTTTAACTCCTCTCAGGTATAGGTTTATATCATCGTTCCTACACAAACACTTTGTTGCACTGATTTTGCTATAAAGACGTTTGGGTGCTACTGTAATGCACTAGGAGATACATTATTAACACAGGCCACTCCTGCTTGCTTGCAGTGTTACTTTAGGAGGGTGTCTGGGAACAACAGAGGGAAAGAACCATTCATGCATTCAGCATTCTCTTTGCCACTGTAAAAAAAAATCATAAAAGATTCACTTGAGCTTGGTTTTTGGCTCTGCCAAAGTAAGCAATTTTATGTCTGCACAGGATTGGATTTGGTGGGTAAAAAAGCAATGGAATATTTCCCCAGGTTATGTTAATTTTGGATTGCACCATCTCATGAAGAAAGAGGGCCTGAGTTCAGGACCTGCGTTTTCCTGTGACCTTGAGTAAAGCAGTTCCCTTTACACAGCTGTATTTTGACTGTTGGTAAAATGGAAATAAAGATACCTTTTCTCTTTTCAAGCATTGAGTAACAGCCTCAATGCATTGGTGTGGATTAATTCTTTGGGATCTGTTCTCTTCCTCGCTTCTTTTTGAAAACAAGGTCAAGATGCCTTGACACCATAGCAGAAAAAACTCGTGTATGAATTTGACTTATTTTGCATGTAAGAGGAAGCCTTACCTTGATCTTGCCCACTGAGAGTTGGAATTTATCAAAGGAAGAAGATATCTGTAGGCTTGTCAGTGTATTGAACTATATTGGGAGGGTAGAAGGAAGCTCAAGAAGATTTTCAAGCACTAAGCATAAAAATTAATGACAATGTAAAACCCATGTGAAAAGGAAGAAAAGCATTTACATTTTTCTATTTCCAGATACAAATAACTGCATCCAAAAGCCCTTACAATCATGCATGTGGTACGTGGCTTTGTAATTTAAAATAATTTGAGATGCAAAATAAGCATCCCAAGTTTTTGAAAACATTTCCAGTTTCTTAGAGTTTAACATCAAATAGTTGCTGCGTGATAAGAACATGAGCGTGCGGGAGGTCTTTCAAGGAAAAAAAAAAGTCTTTGTGTGAGGCAAACTTTCAACATTAGGAGAACTCCCTCTGTTTATAACAACATTTTTCTGTTTATAAACAACATTCTCCTGAAGGAAACAGGAGTGCTGGAGAAGTGTGAGAGAGGACATTGAAAATTTTCACAGTGTAACACTTTTTAAGTCTGTCATAGATGTCTGAATTTTAATAACAATTTTTGTGCTGTTGTGATTTTTAAGTCTCACACCATAAACTCATATTCCACTCTGTATTTCTCCAGTGGATACAGCCTATCCTTAACCTAAATATTAACGGCATTTACATGGATATTTTATGTTGCTTCAAATATTTCTGGAAGATTTGGGGTCACTTGGTGACACAATAAAGAATTTTTGAGTAGAGCAGATCAGAGCAAGGCAACAGTGGATCAGTTACTGGGTGTGAATTGTTCTGCAGTAACAGCACCCTTGGAAACAGCTTTTTAGAGCAGGAAAGACACTTCTGGTCACAGCACCTGTATGTTCCAGCCGTTTAGATGGAGCTGTTCAAGGAGGAACTGTTACTAACCCTCATTTGTGCCATTTCATTGAGTTGTTCAAGGAGGAACTGTTACTAACCCTAATTTGTGCCATTTAGATGGAGCTGTTCAAGGAGGAACTGTTGCTCACCCTCATTTGTGCCATTAGATAGAGCTGTTCAAGGAGGAACTGTTACTAACCCTCATTTGTGCCATTTTATTGAGCTGTTCAAGGAAGAACTGTTGCTCACCCTCATTTGTGCCATTTAGATGGAGTTGTTCAAGGAGGAACTGTTACTAACCCTCATTTGTGCCATTTAGATGGAGCTGTGCAAGGAGGAACTGTTACTAACCCTCATTTGTGCCATTTTATTGAATTGTTCAAGGAAGAACTGTTGCTCACCCTCATTTGTGCCATTTAGATGGAGTTGTTCAAGGAGGAACTGTTGCTCACCCTCATTTGTGCCATTTTATTGAGTTGTTCAAGGAGGAACTGTTGCTCACCCTCATTTGTGCCCTGCTGGAGTCGAGCAGAGCTTTCCCCACTCAGCAGGAGCAGGGCCTGCCCTCTCTAGGTTGTGCAAAGACCATCTGCCTGTTGCCTTTCAAGCACAAATACAATCTGTTATTTTGTCAAAATAAACAACACTTCTATCTGATCATTTCTAGCCTGCTGCCTGCCTGACTCCCCAGCCATGGGGGAAACAGCCTGTTTATGGCACTCTCATTTTGGGGCAGAAGCTGTTACAGCTCAAACATTGCAATGAATATTTCATAGCCCCAGAACCCAGAGAAAGGGCTTGGCTCTCTCTGGGGCTGGCAGGCGTTCAGGGCCATCCTGGCAGGACAGGAATGCCAAGTGCTCCAAAAGCTCCATTTCATGTGTGTATATAATCCAGGGAACTTGATCAAATCAGTGTAAGCATTGCCCTGACATTAGGATAACTAAATGCAATCAAAGTTGATGTGTGTCTATACAATGGTCATAGTGAACAGCTGTAACAACCAAGTTCTGCAACTAATCAATATTTCTGTAATGAATTATTTTTCCCATTTTTTAGCCATTTTTAAACCCTTCCTCCACCTTTCATATTGTTTATGTGCTTGTTATGCCAGTAGATTGGGTACAATGGGCTGAAGAAGCCAGAAAACCTAAACCCTAACTTTCTAGAGAACTCTTTTAATAGTACTTTCTTAAATTAGACCATCCTGCATATTTCAGAATTTGAAGTCTGTGTGTGTGTCAGATTCTGACACGTTGTTTAAGTGGGCTGATTAGCTGCAGTCACAGGTTAGCTATAGTGTGTAAGCAACGGGAAAGGTCTTTCTTCCCCAAACACCAACTGATTCTAAAAGTTAAATGTAGCTTATTAGCTTAGCAAAATATCAAATCAAAGATGTCTTTTCATCCTTTAAAAGGAGGTTTGAATCTTTTTTACTTATCCTTAAATGCAGCTGAAATCATGTCTTAATTATTCCTTAGCCATATAAGTAAAAATTCCAATTGAATGTTTAATCACAATCAACACAACTTTTTTTTTTTTTTTTTTTTTTTTTTGTCTAACGGAGATTTACAAATATTTCTTTCAGAATGAGGAAAAAAAAATAAGGTAACAAACCCCAGAAAATAACATTGTTTCAGCTGAGGAATACATTGTAGGATCCCTCCCCACAACTTAGAAAAAGTAGCCAGAAAGGGATAGGGAAAATTGTGGGAATCGTGAGCATAGACTGACTTCTCCAAGGAAATTAGAACAGGTCAGGACTTCTAGCTAAGGAAACTGAGTGGTGGCTTGAGGAAGGACTGATGCTCTTGGCTTGGTGCTCAGTACCTCCCAAGGATTGCATTTTTTTACATTAACTACTAAAATACCTATTTCAGTTTCTGAGTTTGAGGAAAGCCGGATGGATAAAACCATACATTTGTGAGTGAAGCTTTTGGCCACAGATCAATGTGGTAACCAGGCACTGCCAAGCTAAAAGTCAGAAAAGCCTCTATCCCTGTGAATTTCTTTAAGAAAACTACTTGCAATAATGTGCATTTACTATAGCACAGCTTTTTGGTGCAGAAGTGACACATTCTTTGTCTGGGGACTCCTGAGGTGATGATTTGGGTTTGGTATTTGCAGAGCTCTGTTTGTCAGAGGAGCAAAGATGCAGCAATGTGTCATTGGACTGTTTGAGCACTGAGTCACTCAACTCCATATCCCTCCAGATCTGCAGCGACCAGATCGCACTTCCCACTTCTCACCTGTTGCAAAGGGATCTTAGATCTGATTGATGATTCCTGTGCTGATAAGGATGTCTGCCCCTGTGCTGTTACACCCTCTGGTGTCGTTTGGAGCAGTGACAGACATTTCCTTTCTCCTCTGGTGACACAGACAAGCTCAGAGCATTAAGCTCCAGGTTCTTTTCAGAGCAGCTTCACAGGTAAGGGCAGCACAGCCCTGCTTGTTTGTCTGCTCCTGAGTTTGATTTAAAACAATTTACCTCATTAGCGATTTTTTCCTGCTAACAGCATAGCCCTAAAGGAAAAAAAAATCCCAGCTGTGTCCAAGCCAGCCTTTGGGTCTCAACCTTTGGTTTGTCTGAGGCAGGACAGAGCAAGCCTCCAGAACATTTATTTATTGAGCAAGTGCAAGATTTCACTGCTCTCCCTGGGCAGAGCAATACATATCCAGGAACCATCACTTTATTAACAAGAGTGACCTTGAAGCCTTAAGGAAAGATAAAAACCAAAGTTTCAAACACACTCCATTCCCAGTTAGATCATCAAAACATGTTTGTTTTCCTATATAACTTTATGCATCAGTCACTGTTAAACATCCACATTCTTGAGGATTTTGCCTCACTCCAAGCTCACTGTGTGTACCCAGAGGAGGTCAGGAGTGAAGCACACTTTTGCTGTCTGGCCACTCAGAACTAATGGTTTTTCATCCCAACACTTTGATTCCAAGGAACCTCCACTGCATTGGTGGTTGGGCTCACACAGAAACAGACCCAGGCATGCAGGAGAGGGGAGGGAAAAGGCTGTATCCCTAAGCTGAGGGAAGGGACAGAGGGATGGACACCTCCCCATTGTTCCAGTTTCAGAGGAAGGCAACACACAAAGCTGATAATTACAAGAATTTTAGCATGGGCATAACTAGAGAGAGTTTGTCTCTCCCCTCTGTGCCCTTGCTCTCTCAGTTCCACAATTAGTGTGGGTTTGTGCCTTATGGTTGATGAATTCCTGCTGTAAAAGCAAGCTGCTGTTCTTGCCATGGGAGGTTTCAGGCTTTCTCCCGTGCAGATTCTGCAGTGTCCAGTGCTAGGGCTCAGTGGATGTTGCTGCCTTTCCCTTACACAGGCACTAGGCAGGACTCTGTCCTCTCTCCAGCCATCTAATTTTATAATGATAACAGCCTTTTTGAGGTTTCTCTCCTAAATCCAGTGCCGTTTCCCACCAGTTCCACAGTTCCCGGGCCTGTCTGGCAAACAGCAGATGGCGTGGTTGCCTCAGCCCAGGAACCTAAAACCTATCCCCAAAGGGGAAGTGAATTCACCTGTGAGTGAATTTATGGGCTATGATTTGCATGTGGTGTCATTTACAAAAGACACAAACTATGTGCAGGTAAACAGGCATTTTTATAAAAGGAGAAGAAAGTATGTACATCGTAGAGAACAAATGCAGACTGTACTGGAATAGCTATCTATGTATGTATTTAATTCATAAATTAAAATAGAAACCTCACTAAAACATTGACACAAAGGAGTAAAGCCTCAACACAAGGCACGGGGAATTCATCAGATTCCTTTTGGAAAACAATGGGATGACACTTTAAGTACCAGGTCATGTTTAACACTACAACCACCCCCCTGCCAGAGATATTTTTCATAACCTCCTGCCTGGTTTTTTAGCACATTTTTAGTTATCCAAAAACTCATTCCCCAAACAAACTTCCTCCTAAAAATCTCACATACTTGTTCTCCTAATGTAGATAATTAATGTAAATACTGTACTAAGGTAAGGTATTTAAAACAGTTATACACAGCTCTGCATAGCAGTTTTTATCACAATATAAACCAGCACCTCTGGTAATATCAGCACTGACTTCTTTATCTGATAAATGGGCATTTGGTGATTAAAGATAATTCTCATCTTTTACAAGAAGATAGAAATGCTTTGAAGGTGCTTTATTTAAGCAACACTTTACTTTTACTCAACTCAGCTTTATTTACTACTGAGGAGTGGATTCAGGGGGTTCTTTAAGTCTATCTCTAGTTTCCAGGACAGGGGTGGTTTCATTGAAATCACTGGATTAATTTAATGGACTCAGGAAATGTGTAACAAACTCAGCTTTTGTTCTGACAAAAATTCCTAAGCTATTTTTCACTCATACAGATGGAAATCATTTACCTGAATCCCTTTCCTTGTACATGTTGAGTGCTTAGTCCTTTAGTGTCTTTTTAATCTTATATCACACTGAGAAAAGATTTGCTTAAAAACCTAATAGTGGAAAAATATTTATAAATAAACACCAAATAATTACAATATTTCAATTCTGTTATGATCAGTAGAACTCCTTATGGCACAGCTGTCTCTGCTTTTGTAAAATATTGCTAGGAATGGTCAACATGGAATTCAGAATTCCCAGGATTAAAAACCAAACAAATCAGCACTATTGTATTAATAAGAAAAAAGTGACAAAGAAAAGTCAAATGCTCATTTTGGCTGAAGAAGCTCCTACTGAGATTGAAAAGCTTGTGGGAAAGAACATCCCTTTGTTCTCTTCATTCTAGCAATTACTAAGCATGGAATTTTGTGGAAATCCAAAAAATTCCTAATAGCTAAACTATGTCAAAAGGAGTTGAAATAATGTCTTAGAAACAGCACAATGACAGTAAAAATTACTGGTAACACAAAAATATACACAGCACATACATGAATCAATGCCAAATAACATTGGATATTCAATATACAGGCTGAAAAGCTCCGTGTGGGAAAAAAAAAGTGTACAAAATGTATTCAGATTTAAACATCTCAATCAGTGTAAGAGAAACATAGAAACAATGCCCTGTCAAGTCTACTCACAATTCATCACTTTGCTACAGCTACAATAAATATTCTACATCCTATGCCATCAAAAGGGAAAAAAAAATCTCTCTTGTAAAATACAAGGAAACCAGATATGTAAGGACACAGAGTTGCTTCAGAAATCGCTCTCCTGCAGGTCGTTCATGTTTGTCTGGTGTTGGCTGATGAGCAGATCTTGGACAGAAAGTGTCCCAGTACCAAAGAATTTGGTGTCCAAGTGCCACAAAGATGAGAAACGGGAGCGGTGCCAATGACACAAGCATCCCAGGTGTGGGACAGGCCATCGGGGCGGTGTTTCCTGGAGCCCTGAGGACTCTGAATGCCAAGGGGGGATTCTGCAGCAGCGCAGTCACCTGGATGGGGGACGGCAGAGCACCGGGAGAAACCCCACAGCCACTCACTGCAGCCACTGGTGATGGAAGCGTGGAGAGCCCAGACAGGCACAGGCTGTCCTCATAAATCAGGAGCTCCCTCCCACTGCTGCCCTGCTCAGCCTCTGGAGCTCATTCTGCATCACTGATGCCATGAGAAGGGGGTGGGATCAGGACATCCTTCCCTGCACCGGGGATAACCTCAGAACCAAACAATGAATGCTCTGCCTCACTTTACCCATCTTTAAACATAATGGTGAGTGAGAACAAGGAATAGCAGAGCCAAGGAGTGGGAATGGGACAGGTCATCCATGAATGCTGAAGGACCAGGCTCGGAGAAGGAGTCTGCTTATGGTGGCCTGCAGAGTTTTGCTGCCAAGTGTCTCCCTCTCCTTTTCACTGACATCACCCAGAAAAGGCTGTGAAACTCATGGAGCTAACACTCTTCCTTTGGAAGGCTCAAAAAAAGGGTGAAACTGCTCGGTCTGTGGCACTGCTGGTGGGGTGCAACATCAGGGTAACAGCAAATCTTTGCAGGAGAGCAAAAGGGATGATTTACTGAAGCAACGTTTTGAAACATTACTGTGAAAAAAACAATGGAATTATCACAAAATGGAATTTCACACTCCCAGCAAACCCCCACTGGAGACAAGAGACTGACAAACAGCAAGCCATGGAAAGCAATAGCGTAAGTTGCGCTCCACAAGCTCCACAATCAGTCCTCTCGTACCTGCCATTAGTATCTAACTTATTAAGCTTTGAAACAGCAGTTCAGCAAACTCATGTTTTGCAGGAAAAACAAAAGTTTAGCACGTTTTTCTTGAAAAAAAACAACCCTGCAATATTCTAACTCCATTTAAAAAAGAACAAACAAAATTGTAAGAAAGCTACAAAACTACACTGCCCTTGCTGCCTTTTAAACAGTAAAAGCTTTACAGTCAACTCTGAAATAAATCACAAACATCTACAACCTTAATTCATGTTTTGTCACGATGTTCTCATCAGATAAAATGTTTACCAAAGCAGGCCTACAAGGAGGGAGGGAGGACAGCAGGAAGGGCAGATAATCACAGGGAGGGGAAAATGATCCAAACGTGACCAACAGAGATTTTCTGAAAACGCAGAAAAGAAAGCAGTTATTTTGTCTGGATCAAAGACATCTGGAAGATACAGGGACAAAAAGAGGGGAAGGGAAGAAAAAAACCCAAAGTGTAACAGGAGAGACCTTCATCCAGCAAAGCATTTGCACATAGGCTCAGGGTGAAGCACAGCCTAAAGTTAAGCTTGAGCCTGCGTGTGCTGCTGGATTCAGAGGAGGGAAAACAACAGCAACAGACTGTAATACTTGAGCAGGTACCCTCCAAGAACTTGTCACCTTCAAATAAACGTCTTCCTAATTTAATTTTTCAGCTCTTTCTAGCCATGCCTGCTATTCCAGGCTGCAGAAGGTTTTGTTGAAGAGGACACAGCGACTCTTGCCAGACTTCACTGCTTTCAGACAGACCAGCGAAGGTGGGAAGAGACCATTTCCAAGCGGCTGGTCCCTAACATAGCCCTTTGGATCTTTGTAAATGTAAATGAAGCATTGTGGAGGGAGCGTTTTGTCTGGGAGAGGTCACTGGCACCTGGTCCCTAGGTGTGGCCTTTGGGGATATGTTTATCCCCACTAAAAACGCCTTTGCCGATGGAAAGCACCTCTTCACTACCGAACTTAGGGAGAAAAAACACGACAGGAATGTCCTTAGGACATTTTGGGTGAGGAACTTCTATGCACTTATTCCAAAATCCCATTAAAAATATACCTAAAAGAAAACACAAGAAAACAGAATAGAGCAAACAAATTGCCTCAAAAAATCATTAACAAAAGTAAAATTATCAAACTATATATATAATGGTTTTCATTAAAAAAGAAGGAAAAATGCACACCCTACCGCCTGCAGTTCTGGTCAGGTTCTCCCTCTGCCCACCCCAAAAAAGTAAAAATTAAAAAAAATACAAATAAAATAAATTAATGTTTCCACCAGCCTGGTTCCCAAGTGAAACAATTTCTTCCCCCACTGCTCTATGTCCTGAACACCTCCGTTGGAAACCTCAATAAAAAAATCTGCAATTCTTCAATTGAACTTGAAAGTAGGACTTTTCCCCCAGTCTTTACAAACCTGGACTTATTTAAACAGTAGACTTTCTGTGCGTTGTAGAGAGGAGATGGGTGTCAGGTACAGGTGTCCTTATCAGAAGATCAGAATGATTCTACTTGTGCTGATAGTGTTTGAATCTGGGATTGCCCTGGGTTAATGGCATCCCTTTGAGCTTGAAATCAGCACTTTCTCCCCAGCTGTAATGTGAATTACTTAGCACTTGGATCTGTCTAATGATTGAGATAATGTCATTCATTAGCTCTAATAACAATGGCCCTGGCTCACCCAAGTATTTCAATATGCAAATGGCATCATTTAGGCCAGCAGGGAATCACTCCCTCAAAGTTAAAGACGTGGTTTAGTTCTTGGGCAAACGGGATTCCCAATGCACTCAGGAAAGTAGAGATGTTTTGTCATGTTCAAAAGATAGGTACTTATTTTAAATTTGGGGTTTTTTAAAATAAATTTCAAGATCCGTGGTGGAAAGTCACTTGAGCTCATATGCTAACCTTCAGCAGTGGGGGCTGAGTAAAGGACACCAGGTTTGCATGGCAGTTGGCAGAAAGTATCCAGGATTGTACATTCTGTCCTTCAGGCTGGGAAACGTCCTCTGAACCCCTCAGCACTTTGCCAAATCTTTATTTCCCTTTAGTGAACATATTAAAACATGTAACAGTGGAATCGAACCTTTGTGATTCTTCTTTTCCATCTGGATGTACATCTGTGGAGAAGTACCCACAAAAGGGCCTTAATGGGCCAACAGAAAACATTTGTGGAGGGCTCCAGACAAAGTAAATCCAGAGGGTGCAGTGGAGACCAAAGCACAAGTACAGGAAGCAAAGGAATTAGTCAGTGAAACCAGCCTTTTTCCACACTCCACATTTTTCTCTTCTGAAAACATATTTCATGCCTTCAGAATCCAGTATGGTTTAAAAAAACCCAAACAAGCCAATGTCATTTCCTTATAATTAAATGGGAGAAGAAAGTTTGTGATGAAAAGGTTAAAGATGGAATCACCAATGATACAGGTGGAAGTCTGTCACCTGGTAACCAGAAATGGTAGCAAAAAGTGTTATCACATCTTCTCTGAGCAGCACTCTGAACTGAACACAGTTCTGGGGTTTCTCTGCTTTTCTAAAGAGAAATCTTCAAGAAGGGTTTCTTTCATGGATCAAAGGATCCCCTCCCAGAAATATTGTCTATGTCTTGCACTCATTTGCGTAGCTGCTGCTGGAAAACGAGCCTAATTCTTCATCTGAAGAGTCTGACCACAATAGTAGAGTGAAGTGAAAATGACCAAAGAAAAAGAATATAAATGGTGCCATTCTCAACCCTCTGGGAGAAAACAGAAAGCAAAGCAGAAAGTGCTGGCACGCCGAGCTCCTGCAGGCCCAGCATCTGGGCACACATTCCTGGTGCACTGCTGAGGAACTCTTCCCAAGCTCCAGGGAGGGAACTTGCAAAACATCTCCAGCAAATCTTCAGGAAGGTCCTCCTTCTCCTTTCCCTCTGCTGCCATTTCCCAAGCTTCTCCACCCTCAGACTCACTTTCTGGCTATCAGCCAAGGAGTTTGGCCCTTGAAGTGGCAGACAAAAGGTTTCATGTGAAAACAGACAGGTAGAATTGACAGGAACCCACAGCAACAGCAGCCTAGTTACAGGTTTTAGTAGGGACAGAGCCTGAAACAAATTGCCACGCTCAGGGTGGTACAAACCCAGCTCCCCTGCTTGGGTTTCTTTTGACATGTAAGGAGCTTAGGTTTGGGAAGAGCTGCAGGTTAGTGCAGCATCACTGATTTGAGCCCTCTTGTTTATCCCCAGGGGCTGATGAGATTATATGAGTATTGGGGCTGTGGAGCAGCAATCTAAAATGGTTATCTGGTACTTCAGTTAAGATCCCAGGCCATAATCTATAATCCACCACAGCCACAGGGAACATTTATCACCATTTTTCCAACCTTTAAATGAGTGGGTAGCCTCCACGTTTTCCCCGTGTTAGGTAAGTCATTGCTGACCCAAGTCAGGTACTATCAAGAGTTCTGGCAATTTCACTTCAAGCTCCCTTACACCTCAAGCAAGAGCTTTCTCACAAATAGAACAGTCAAAAAACAGCCCAAGAAATAAAACAGGTACAGCATCACCTGGAGAGTCCTTAACCTTTCGGGAGCTGTGTCAGAACAAGGTGGTAGCTGTGCACTTGCTCTGCTCTTGGATCAGATAAAAACAACCAACAACAATCCCATGCAGTGCAATCACAAAAACCAGCTACACCAAAACCACGCTACACAGACCAAAGGGAACAGGAAGCATTGGCAGCTTCTCCTAGGATCTCTGTATTTTAAAGGATTAAGAATAATCAGGATTTGTAGAAGGGACTGAAGCATTCAGACACCCTACCTTCAAGATCAGAGCAGGAACTCACTGCTGCCGCTACAACCTTCCAAACCCAAAGCACGAGGAGTACACCTGGCTGGGTGTTTAGTAACTGCTTTAACAGGTGTGCAATTAAAACACAATTGGACCATTAGCTGTTCCAATTAGCTCAGCTTCACAGCTGCAAAGCCTTTTAACAGGGCGCTGGGGCTTATATTAACGACATCTATTACTGAGAAAACCAGGGAGAATCCCTCAGTGCTCTGTGGTTCATTTTCTTTCTGTGCTGTTTCAGCTCCAGCACACCAAGCATCTCATGAAAACATCGTGCATGGAAACGTTTCATCCCAAGGACAATGTTGGCACGAGAACAAATAGTTGTAAATACCGCAAATTAGTTTAGGTCGAAAGTTGCAAGGAGTTTCCTAACTGCGAGGGCACTGGAGTCGGAACAGCCTGCAGGGCAGGGAGGGGAAGGACACAGGCCAGTGGAAAACTCCCTAGTTTTCAGAAGAAATTCAATAAATTTCTGAAAGGGCGAGTGACAAATGGATTGCAGCAGTCAGAGGCTGGGCTGGGATCCTTGGGCAGTCCCCAGCAGGCCTTTCCCTGTGTGCAAGGGAACTACATCCCTTAGTCTGTCACTTTATTATGATGGTGCTAAAAGGCTGCTTGGAATCATCTGGAAAATTACCTGATAATAGTTTGTGAACAGGTGAGTATAGGGAGCATCGTGGTGGTGACCCCTTCCACTGGCACAGCTGTAGCCAGGAGGAGCCGAATTCCTGTTGGAGTGGCAGCATCATGCAAAGAGCAGGACTTGAGTGGATCAGTCTCACTAAAAAAATAACCACTTGTGCTTCTCCTTTGGGATCAGGAGCTTCCCCTGAGACTCCTGCACTGCCTTTGCCCCCTGTGTCAAGGGCCAAGGCAAGTGGATGTGTTTTAGGGAATAGATTTAGGCTCCCACTTGTCCCCTCATATCCTAAGGAAAGCACAGTGTTATGCTCACTTTAGTCTGGTGGTGTTTTCCTCTCTGGGTAGTTTAGACTTGAGACATCAGCAAAGGTATGTCAGGAAGGATAACTGAGATGTGCATATGCAAATGAAAATTACACACTTGCAAATTTGCATGTGACCTTTGGTTAACATTTTAAAAAGCCACGTGGATTGATTTTACAAACATTTGTTAGGATATCAAGGTATGCTGCGTTATGCTTAATTTTAAATAAGGCTTTAATTAAGCTGCTTGAAATCCTACAATTTAGAAAGGGATGAGAATTTCTTGCCAACCAGGGCTCCTAGTCATGAGGGTTATTCCAGGTCATGAGAGGATAATTGTAAATCATGGTGTCTCTGCATTCCCAGTGCACAGGGACTACTAGGAGGTTTTTCAGCAACACTTTAATTCATCACAACAGAAGTGTTAATATTTCACTTTAATAAAAAATACATAATATTTTGAAATATTCTTGAATGATCCAGCTTAAAAAATGAAAATGACCTTTAAATCTATACAGGGCAGTTCCTTTGGGCACTTTAAATGCAATAATTTATTAAGTTCCTATATTCATCATGTGTGCACAAATATCATGTAAATATTACAGCTGTACTCCATGACAAAACAAGCATAATGCAGACATAGAATCATACAGAGAACTGACAAATGGGAAAAAAGGGAGATCTAGTATTTTCTGTACAAAAAAATATGCCACTTTTTGATAATTTGTAAAAATGCATAACTTTTGGCATTTCAGAGAAGAACACAGTATAAAAATAAATATTCTATGTACAGTAACACACACAGGTCAGTCCAGGGTTAGAATCATCACTGCAAAAGAAAACATAAACAAATGTTAGTGACAGCTCACAGGGGGAAGGACACTGTTAGGGAAGCTGGCTCTGGGCTCTCCAGGAGGAAAAGCAGTGCTGATGGATCTCAGCAGGGACCCTTTCCACCTTTCCTGAAGGTGGGCCAGACCCTGGGGAGCGCAGGGGGTGGCTGAGAGAAGCCAGGTGGAAATCTCATCTTTGTGCAAGAACTAGAGCACTTTGGGGCAGGCAGCACAAAGGCCACACATACAGTTCTCTCCTTTGTAGCCCACAGAGCTGAACTGTGGTATTTAAATAAGGAGGAGTTTTAATTGCCACTTCTCTGGGATACAGTCCTGGAAATCCCATCCATGCATCCACACCTCTTCTGCCCTTAGCCAGATTCATGGAAAACATCAGCAGGACCCGTGGCACTGCCAACTCAGTACAGCAACATTTCCAAATTACCTTATTCCAGCAGCCTTGAACTGGAAGGCCATCTTCTCCCTGTGAAAGAGATGGATGAAACAGCAGTTTAGGACAGAAAGTAGCACAGAGATGGAGAAAGGAAGGCATGGGTTAACTGTTACTGCAACAAACAGTTTGAACCTGGGCTGGAGGAATAGTCTGAGAGATATTCCTCATCCTTCAGATGACCCAGACTTCTGGCTGGCACAACCTGTGCAGCCTGAAGCAGGGGCTGGGGTGAAGAGGGGAAATGCCTGCAGGCTGTGCAAGGGACTTAGGTACCCAAGAACCACCCTCCCCTAAGAAAGGAGTCTATCCAGGCCTCCTGGAAGGGAGAAGGAACACAGGAGGTCCAACTCAGCCAGATAAACAGGAAAGTGAGAGGTGGCTGCTCTGTATCCTCTGTAACACTGAGCTTAAAAGCCAATCCCAGAGTCAGCACTAACCTGAGACCCTGAGGAGGATCTAGAAAAAAAAATCTCCATTTCCTTTCTGCCCTGTTAAAGGTTTGCTTTGTCATGTTTACATGCTTTGGCATGTCACTGCCCAGTTATCCCCTCTTGCTTCTGGGGAAATAAGGGCAGCCCCTCTGCTGGTTCAGGATGTCTCAGCTGACTCCCTGAAAAGGGACTTTGGCTTCAAAAACATCAGGGGGATTTCTGTGGAAATCCCCTGGCACTTCTGCACCCGTGATGTCTTGGGCTCCATAGCTGGGAAATGCTTTTGTAGATTACTGCCATCATTTCAACCCTGTGCAGCCCTCTTTGATGGGCCAGATATGACACCAGTGCTAAGGTGCTCTGGAGCAGCAGATAAAGTCAGGTGTAAGGAAATACACGTCTGACACAAGAAGTCAAATTCTTGTGCTGTATGCACATGGCAGATTCATGGTCTATCACTATTCCTCAGGAAACCCCAAAAAAATACGAACAGAAAAGCAAATGCACAGTAATATATTGAGAAATGAACTATTTACTGGAGATGCACTTCCAGGGGGCTGATGCACTGAACATTACCATGATGTTATAACAATATTGCTTTTCAAAGGCATTTTTTGGACTTTGGTCTCCTTGTGCTGTTTCCTCCCCTTCCCCCAACTATGTGGAAATACAAAATTACTGAGTCAATTGTGGTGTTCCCATTGGTACACTGGTGGTGATAGGAATGGCTGGTACAGTGCATGGCAGGAGGAGATGGGAAGTTAGGTGTATGAAGGAATGGGAGGCCAGGGAGTCACAGCTCAGGGATCAAAGGAGACCAGGGTCACAAGGAAGTGTTTGTTGCGGGCGAATGTGCCGAGAACGGAAACATGACGTGCTTGTTAGTACCAAGGATCTCCTTCCACATATCTCAGATGTGCCAAGAGTTAGTTCACAGCCTCCATAAGCTACACACATGGATGTGTCAGCTGGATGCCAAGCTTTAAACCTAGTTGGATCAAAAAACATGCTTATTCACGTCCCCAAGCTAGCTTGCATGCCACAACACCATGTATAAAAAAATAACAGCATCCATATTTCATCAGATTTTCTGGCAAGTTTCCCTTAATGAAAATAGGTATGAAAAGAAGTATGAGTTCTAATATGGCCATGTGGGGTGAATCCTCACTGGGAGCAGTGACAAAACCAGAAATGTCACCTGCCAGGGCATTGGTGGAATCCTTGCACCTGTGAAATTAAGTGCCTTACTCAGCCAGAAGTTACTCCATGGCTGTGATCATTGGGACACAAAACACATGGCTCTGTGGTCTTCCTCCTTTGAGCACTGTTCTGGGCAGCTATGGTTTCACCTGTGGGACTGGCACAAGTTTCTACTACCCAGAATTTACAGAGCAGCAACTGAGACTTTGAGTGGTCACTGTCCCAAAGAGGCAATGGCAGCACCCAAAGGAGGGAACACTGGAAGAAAAATTATGTCAGCTCTTCACAAAGCTCAAATAACAAAGGCTTTTAATGGCAATTTCATGGCTTTTTTTTTTTCCCCCTCAAGAAACTAGGAAAATCTTTTAAACTAAATGTGGCTTTTTGCTTTGGGATGCATTTTCCCAGCTAGTTGAACTAACAATATCCCATCTCTTGTAGATGGTATCAAACTTCCTTAATGGAAAGACCATCCTCAAGCAAACCTTGTCATGCCAAACAGGGCTGGATGGGCAGGGGAGTAGAAGTTACTTCGTATTATGGAGATGTTGAGACTCTCCCAGAGAGCAAAAACATCACCTGAATGTTGCATCTCCAGAAAACTCAGAGAGAATGAATAAATTGGTGGCCTTTATTGGGATACTAAGAAACCAGTTGGGGTTAAGTGTTTCTGAATACTTTTGTCCTACAACTGTTAGGCTAGATCAGGCACTAATGCAATAATCATTTTATCACTTGAATAAGATGGATATCGGGAAACAGGCAATCCTAAATTCAAGCTTTCTGGATGCCATTGGTGCAATTTGGACTTTTGGGGAGAGTCATAAATAGGAATGATCCAGCAGGGAGGTTAAGTGTCTCCATTAATATGCTTCACATGGGCTTACTAATGGGATAATTTTATCTTCAGTCATCTTCATGTATGGGGTGACTGAAGTCATACAGAACCATGTCAGGCTGTACTCAACACACACAAGCAATTAGAAACAGAGTTAATGAAGGACACAAGCACTGCAGCTCCTTGTGAGGAAGCCAAGCCACTGTAGAGCTGGGTCTGCATGCACTGGTTTACTGGAAATTGTCAAAGGGAAGGCAAAGGAAGAAGTGAAGCAGTTGTAAATAAAACCACATTCCAACTCTATTTTTCCTCATGCCACAAAGTACTGCTGACAGCTGCTGGAATCAGAATGAAGGGAAGGGCCTGGTTCTGACAGCAGCAATGAGAGGGAGTCTGCAGACAGGTAAGGAAGGAACTGCCAGTGTTTCCAGGGCATGCAGCCGTTTGGTGGGATGAGAAAATAGCACCAAGAGGCAAAAAGCAAACGAGCATGCAGGAAAGGGAAGGTACACCATACCAATGGGCATGGGGCATCCAGGCCGTCCAGCCCAGGTAACCCCGGCTCACCCTTCTCGCCTTTAAAACCTCGGAGACCCTGTTCATGAAATCAACCACTATCGTTATTTCAGTCAGTGCCAGCCAGCTCCACGTCCCAGGAGGAGAGGCTGAGTGCCTGCTGGGACTGGCACAGGGCACTCAGCTGCACACCCAGCACAGAGCCCTGGCTGCACAGTGAGCTGTGTCTGCAGCAGCAGCAGTTTTCTGTCATCCACGAGCCGGGAGATGCTTTTCTGAGAGGATGGGAATGGTATTTCTTCCATTCCTCACTGAGAAACCCAGCAGCTGGATTTCTAAAAGAATGATCCCCAAGTACTCCTGGAATTTGTGGCACTGCTAGCAGATTTCTGGCAGTGTTTGCTGCAGCATATGAATTTAGATAAAAATATACACATGTTCCTGTATTTATTCACGTGTCTAGACTTATGGCCAATCTGTTTTGACAGAAACACATCCCATTTAGGATAACTGAGACTTGTTTTCCCTCTGGGTAGTGCAGCTCAAGTGCCCTGTGTGCTCTCAGGCCATCACATCAGCTGGCTGTTATTCCAAGGCAAGGAACCAGCATTGCAGTTTTGCTGTCAGGTAGCTTTGATCCCATGGAGCATCTCCAGAGAAGAGCTGGAACCAGCAGCAAAGGAGACAGGGCTCTATCCACAGTGGAGAAAGCCCTGAGCTCCCAGCACATGGCACACCCCATGTACCCAAACCTTTGTCTGGAAGAGGAAGGAACATAACCATGGTCACTCAGCTGCCTGATCTCTGAGAGGATCAGTTGGTCCCACAGGCTGTGGTGGGAACCCAGCTGGGCTTATCCAAATGTTGTACTTTTGCAAGACCATTATTTCTGTTATGATTTCCTTCTGTCTTCCCCATCAACACATATTAAAACAATACATTTGATGAAACAGGACATACCAACGGACAGGGTGCATCTAATCCAGGTGCTCCTTGGTCTCCCTTATCCCCTTTAGACCCTCTAGAGCCTTTCTTGCCCCTCTCCCCCTGTAAATAATAGTTTAGTCCAAGAAAAAAAGAATACACAAAAGCTTTAGGATCATCCATTTCAAACAAATGTCAGCGATAGTTTAAAAAAGGATAAACATTTAGGACACATTTTAAAACCAATCTCCCTCTGAGATGTGAAGATCAATGCTTGGAGCTGCTGAGCTGTGGCTGAGCTGCATAAACATTGTGGCTGTGGCTGCAGCCCCACATGGACAGGGCTCAGCACCAAAGGGATCCTCACACCACTGCTCAGGGCTTCCCACACATCAGAGAGGGCACCTTGGAGAGCTGGCTGAGCCCAGGCACACAGGATGGAAACCACCCCTCTGGCCAGCACTGTGCCTCCTTATCTCCATCTCCAGCTGGCTGGGAAGGTCCCTCTTGCACTGGGGCTCTGGGATAGCACTGGGATGCTTTTTTTATCCCTCTCAATTCCCATTCTTACAGAAAGTTTCACTCAGGGAACTGTCAGCCAGGGAATGAAGGAAGTGCTCAGCTCTGAGTCTGCACAGTCTGGCTGTCCTTGGGATGCTCTGAGTAGTGCCCTCCCAAAAAACCTGTAAGAGCAGGGAGTAGTCCTAGGCAGCACAGCCACAGGGCAGCAGCTGGTCCCTGATCCTTAACTGGCAGCACCAGGCAGGGCATAGTGTGGTATTTGCCAGTTACACCCACACCAAATCCTTCTGTGTAACAGGAAATTCTCAAAGCTGCTGAGCATCAAACAGGGAGAAGGGGCTGCTGCACAGGGAACTGAGCTTAGGGTCCTCGTGGGGAGAGTTAAAGGAATTAAGGGATAAAATCAGACAGCACAGGCTGCTGCTTCTTGTTTAAAAAATAAAGTGTTAAACCCAAAGCTGGCAAGAGAAATGGATGGGAGAGGAGAAGCAATGAGGAGAAATCACCCAGAACCAAGCGCTGGAATGGAGAGGATAATCCAGGAAAAATGCAGCATGGGTTGCTCTGGAGGAAGGAACCAGGAAGAAATGTGGAAGAGGAGGAAGGGATAAAGGGGACAAAGGGGGACCTGGTAGGAGCAAAGAAGATGCACAAACACACACAAACCCCCCCAGCATTAAAATGACAGCAGGACACGTTCAGGGCTCACACTTTTTCAGCTGGCTTTCACAAAATGCTGCCTGCTCCCACTGCCATTAGTGCCACAACCCCAGGCACAGCCATGCTGATCTCCTGCTCCAAGCAGAGAGCAGCAGGAGCTTTTCTGGGATTTAAAAAGCACAGAGGAAAAGAGAGGCTGTTGGCAAACTGGCACTTCAGAGTAAGGAGTAAGGGGAAATCCCTGTACAAAGGCTCAGTGGCAAAAGGGGTGGTCTCTAGGGTCCCCTAGGATATTGCCCTTGCCCATTTACACTCCTGAGTCTCTCAGTTTACCATTGCAAACCACAGGCTGCAGTGAGGCAGAGTGCATGCAAGCTTCCAGGGACCAGCAGAACTCCTCACTCGTGCTTTCCAGCTCATCCTCTACAAGGAGTTGCAATTTCTCTCACTTTTCACTTGCTTTTATGCCAGAGCTCAGAGAAATCCCATTAATGAAAGCTAATGAAAGAGCCTTCTTTTAACCAAGGCACTCAGTTCAAAAACCAACTGAAAAAGCTGAGGAATTAAAAACTACATTTTTTTTAGAAGAAGCCACACATGCAAAACAAAAGTGAAGTGAAAGTTAAGAAGCAAAGCCAGAAATGCAATAATTAAAAAAGGGGAGAACTTTGGTGTTTCCATGAAACTTGAACCTTTCTCCCCTAGTTTAAGATGCCAGTTGGCCAGTGCTGTCCAGAACTGTCCTTTCTGTGCAGAGTAAGGTCAGAAACCCATTGCAGATAGAGGACACAGAACACTCACTACACACCAGAAGCAAATCCATATAATGAAAATCATCACATAGGCACATGCACTATAAAAAAATTACACCTCCAGATAAATTTAGGTGATGCCAGAGTCTTATGAATTAAAGATGTGACTACATACACTTGTACTGTATTGAACCTCTAGACATTTATACAATTGTAATGTTACAGACTCAATCCAAAAGTAATTTATATTTCTAAATATAAATTATACTCAACCACAGCTCCTAAATGTTTTTATCAAAATGATTCAGATTAAAAGCCTTAACAGCCAAGAAAACCTGATGAAAAAGAAGGAGCTTCTCCACAGACACTTCTTAGCAATGTTTATCTTTCCATGACAGGTGGTACAATGGGAAAGCTGCCATCCTGTCGCTGGGTTTGACCCAGCTCTTCACCATCACATCAGGACAATGCCTGAGGAGACTGCAGGCCTGATTCTTCAAGACAGGCAAATTTAATTTATCTTCTCAAAATCTCCATCTTTCAAATTCTCTGCAGGGTTGTTTGCTAGAAGACAACCTTCTTTTTCATGCTTCAGGGACAATTTAGAAGTACTGAAATAAGATTTGCTGGCTGCACCTCAGCTAATTCTCCCAGGAATCCCTACACACATCAGGAACTAGATAAGCAGGATTTCCTAAGGCACACCGTGCTGGCCCAACTCAAGTCCTGTGCTTCAGTTAGAACAGAGGTGTGACCACAATGAACACACCAGAAAATCCCTCCTACAGCCTTCAGGGAGATGTAGCACAATGTTCCAGGTGATGGAATGAGCTACAGGTCTCACCTGCTAAAGCACAGGTGTGCAAAGTCACTGGGATGAGGGTGTGGCACACAAAGACATGCTGGCTGCCACAGGAGTTAACTGGGCTGTCACTGAGTGCAGGGGTTAGCAATTCAACACAAAGTTTGCCTGGTAACTTACCCGGACTCCCTTGTCACCAGGTAGACCTTGTAAACCCTGAAATGCATCAACACAGAAAGAAACAATTCAAAACAAGCAGATTTCACCATGTTCCCACTAAAGAGAGGAATGTGTGCTCAGGGTTTTGGTGGTTTTTTCTATTTGTACCAATGGCTATGTGAAAATAAACAAAACTTTTCCAATAGGCAAGCTCCTCTTCACCTCCATCAGACCATCCAGGTGGCAACACCACCACCACCTACCCTATGAACTCTTCAGATAAGAAACAAATTAAGTTATGAGCATGCAACAAACTTCCTGCATTAGACCACAGCACCAACACTGGCTCCATTTTGCCAAAAGCAATCCCAGGCAGTGGAATTAACCTCACTGAAGGCAGCTTTTGTCCCTGCAATGACAACACAGGGCCCTCTCAGACAGGAGGCAGGCACCCAGGCTGTGAAAGGTAAAGGAGCTGCTCAAAAGCAGCACTTTGGACTAAGAGACACATCCTGGGAGTCCCACACAGCTTCTTCAGGCAGTTCAAGGACCAAGGAGAATTAACAATTTCCTTTCAGCCTCCTGCACATCACTCTGAGTCTGCCCTGAAGCTACTCAGCTTTTTCTGTCACTCCCATAGTGAACAAAGTCTTGGAATTTGAGTCACACCTAACCCAGCTGTGGCTGCAAACACTGTATCACAGCAGCATCTTCAGCTGTCAAGCACAGCAAGGAAACAGGCTCTGGAGGTAAATCCCTAGGATTTCCATACTCACAGGAAGCCCTGCTGGCCCCATTGGTCCTGCAACTCCAGGATCTCCTTTACTGCCCTGAAATGGATACAAAAGGGTAGAAACTGTTCACATTCCTATTCATTACAAACAGGCAGCAGAGCACCATAGAAGAAAAAGCAAAGGCTGCATTTCAAAGCACCTGAAAACCCACAAGGATGAGGTACTCAAGCACCAAAGAGGCCCAGCTGAGGCTCTTCCATGAGCAAGGAGAGGGCAATCCCAGCCCTGGAAAAGCCTAGAGCTCCTCTATCCCTCAGAGCAGTTACAGAGCATCTGTCAGATCTGAAGAAAACTCACCCTCTCTCCTTTTGGTCCTGCTGGTCCTGAAGGCCCAATTGGTCCTGGAATACCCTGCAGTTGTAGGAAGGAAAACACATCAGGACACTTTTATTCCAGGGCCTCCTTAAAGCCAGGAGACACTGCTGCTCCCTTAGGAAAAGCAGAGCTTGGAAGGACAGGCTGGTGGAGGAAGGCACCTGGCACCACTACAGCTTTCAGTGTTGGGGGAGGTGGATTTGTAGTTGGCAAGGCAATTTGAAGAACATGGGAACTGCTATGTTAGATAACACCAGCACCACTGTACAGAGCCTCATTTTTAATTCTGAAGCTCTCTCCTGCCAATTATTTCAGCAGGCATTTCTACCAGCTCCACAAACAGGAATTCTTTCTTTCTAGGCTATACCAGACAAGGCTGAAAGCTGTAGCAGAATAAAGGCCATTTACACACATGCTAAACAATTTGCTTTTCTTTTGGATTATTTCCCTATTTTCTCTACCCTCTCCTGGAGTCAGTGTAGTTGAGGAGATGGGAAGTGTTGGGTCAGTGGTTCATGCAAGCTGACAGAGCCCAAGCTGCAGAGCTGAATGCAGGTGTGCACAGGCACAGGTGTGAGCTGGGAGGGGCATCCTCCAGTCCCTCTGCTCCTCCTTTGCCATTCCTGTCACTCCACCAGGCTCCCAGCCATGCTGACAGGAAAACCCAGTGTTTTTCCTAAGCCTTTGACACAGAGCCCATCTCCCACCAGCACACCAAACTTCCCTGCTGGTGCTCCTGAGACTCACCTGGCCTCTGGGAAATCAAAGTGACCTTTAATGTTGGCAGTAATACCCCTCTGGCTAAGAACAGGATTCCAGCACCTCCAGCTCAGGTTCCTTGAACCACATAGGTATGGGTCTACAATTCCCTCAAGGAGCCTCCATATAGGAACACTTCTGAGGCACACTGCCTGACTCCTAGGAAGAACCAAGGAGAAAACTTCCCAAATGGGAGAGTGTTTTTCTAAAAGCCTTAAAGCAAAGGGTCTTGCACATTCTAATGTCAGTCTGCAATGCTTAGTCACTAAAGTAACCCCTCTGATGAGAGCAGGACAGCTCATATGGATCAGGAAAGCTTTTCAGAGAAGTCAAGATCCACTGAACACAAGTTGAGGAGCAGCTCATGCAACACACAACTTCAGTGTGGTGAAGGAAGAGAGAAAAATCAGGCATTAGATCCATGCAATCATGGACACCTTAATTGCCTTCACTTATGCACTAAGGAATACACTGAAATCTGTCCTGCACATCTATAAAATCAGATCTACAGCTTCCCCAAACAAGTGACTCTATAAGCTGCCACTCAGATGCTCTTCAGAAATCAGAGCAGCTGAAATTATTCCCAGCTACACTGAGGAGGAGAAATTGCTTTTTGTTTTTAAATAGCCAAATGGACTGTACATGGGTGATCTGTGATTTCCCAAGAGGGATTAAAAATATTTGGCTGTTATTTAACAGCTGTTACCCAAGAATAGCTGAGTGGTTTGCAGAACCAGGTTGGCATTACTTAGAATCATGAAATGGTTTGGGGTCTGTGGGGCCCTTACACATCATCTCTCCAACCCCCTTCCATGAACATGGACACCCCCACTAGACCAGGCTGCTCCAAGCCTTGTCAAACCTGGCCTTGAACACTTTCAGGGAAGTCACAGCTTCTCTGGACAGCTTGTGCCAGTACCTCACAGTAAAGAACTTTTTCCTAATATCCAATCTAAACCTACTGAATCTTTCATTTTGAAGCCATTCCCCCTTGTGCTGTGACTACAGTTCCTGATGATGAGTCCCTCTCCCACCTCCTGGAGAATGACAGGTTGGAGACCCATCAGGATGAACAGGACAGGAGAACAGAGCATCATGGAATCATGCAGAGGTTTCATTCCTCTTACTACTGAGACAGAGTGGAACAAGTAGGCTGTGATCCCAGCATCCAGACTGGGAGCATCAAAGACAACAAGTGTGTGATATCACTCTTCATTTTAAGTTTAACCCCCTCCCAGGCCTGCTTTGGTAAAAATAAGATTATTCCTGGTATAAACAAGACTTGGGTGGGAGACACAACACGAGTCACGATACTGGGGAGGACAAACACGGGGTAACAGAGAAGTGGAACTCACCGCTGGTCCAGGCCTGCCGTCTAAACCTGAAGCACCCTGAACAGGCAGGGAGGGGTCACAAAAACAAGGCAAAGGAGGGGGAGGAGGGTGAGGGGAAAGGAGAGGGGAGGGGAGAGGTGAGTAAAGCAGTGACTTGAGACAAACATATGCTTGCAATTAACAAAAATTAAGATCTCAAGGACAGGTGATGGCACTTACAAGCAAACCAACAAAAACATAGAAACACTGAATACATATAATGTTGACCTGCAACTTTCTCTCTTTGCATTCTTAAGACCCTCTTAAGAGTACAAATTTCCCTCACTCAATAGGACCAGGAAAACTCCTAGGGAAGCAGCTGTTCTGTGACAGGTGGTGAAAAGGACAATGTGACAGTGGAGCTGGAATCTGCACTGCCTTTGTGGCAGGCTGGGCAACACAGGTGAGACACAAGGCTCAGAGGCCACTGGTCACCAAGGCATTCACAGGCAGTGCAGAACCATCAGCTGTTCAAGTTGCCACCAAGAAACCCAGGGCTTGTGGTGCCCACTAGGTCAGCTGCAGGCTTGCTCCACTCCACATGCAGTTGTTTGGGGGCTTATGAAACAGGTGGCTCATCTCCCTGTGTCACCAGTGCAGATTTACACCAAACTGAGATCAGACAGCCCTTTGCTGTCTGCCCTGAACCTCCTCATCCACAAGACCTAACAGTGGTTCTGCCCAAGGCCCATCAAGCCCAGTGGCTTGTCTCAGACAGTGGCTGGGAGGGAAACTGTGGTAGGATATAAGTACCAAATACTGAGTTTTCCTCCACCTGAGAATTACAAGGTCCTCACCCTGGCAGCCATAGAGAAGCCCAAGGCTACTGCAGATAATCAGGACTGGAATTGTGCATGATGTCAAGCCCCAAGTCAGAGGAAAAGGCAGCAGACCCAGCTTCAGGATTTTACACCCTGAAATATTTCAGAACCTGCTTGGCACTGCATTTAGTTTGACAGGCTGATGATACACTGGATCAGGCATGGAAAAGCTTATGGACAGAGTTCAATGGCTCTGGAGAAGGACACAAGTTCCACAGTATCTGATCTAACGAGCTGTGCTGCCTGGTTGGCCAGCCAATATTGCTGATCCCAACAAAACATTGCTAAGAGGGCCCTTCTGAGCCAGTCTTCCCACCTCCACAGCTCAGGAAGAGTGCTGGGAAAAGCCAAGGGACCTTTGGACCCCCATGGGGCTCACTGCTGTAGAGAAGCAGCTAGCACATTCCCTGCCTCAAGGATGAGATGTTGGGATAATTGCTGGGGCACCTCCTGCTTGGGCTGTCACAAGGACCTCCTTCTCCTGTCCAGATACCCCACAGGCTCAAGGGAAGAACCATGTACACAGCAAACTTCCACTGGCCTTTCTCAGGGGACTGAGTTTTGACTTCTCACTACTTCACTGAGGCACAATCCCTGCCCTCTGAGCCTTCCAAAAGCAGCCCTTTCCCCCCACTGCCCTGCCTGGAGCCCCAGGGAATGTACTCTGGCTGGGCTCATTTGAGAGCCTGGAGTTAGAGAGAATTCATTCAAGCTCTAGAAGGGAACCACTGCTCTGCACAACTAAAGGAGGAAAACATTTTACAAACAAAGACACACATTTCAGCCAAAGTCAGGGACAAGGGATCTGGGTGGTGGAACACAGGACAACAAGCCACACAGCACATGAGATGCACTCTGCAGTGTTTGTTCCAGGCAGAACATTTGGGGAAGGCCTACTGTGCCACCAGTGCTTTTTATGATGAGAACCTGGGGGCTGGTGGAACAACTGGGTGGGACTAAGTTACCACCAACTCATCATCAGGTTTGTATCTAAAGCTCCTGCAACTTCTCTGCAACACACCATGCCCCAAGGTCCCTTGCTAAGCCAAGCAGTGCTCTAACACCAGGCTACTGGAACTGAGTTCACACACAGCAGGGACAAGCTGGGCCAGGGGGAGCACTGATCCCATGGCAGAAGGGGCAGGAATGTTCCAGCTATCAAAGAAGCTGCTTGCACTGAGAACCACCATGCTTTGTACAAAGCTTAGCCCAGGAGACAAATGGCTGGGGAAGGTTTTTCTCTTTCCACATCTCTGACTTTTGTTTCTCATCTTGCCCTGAAGTGCAGAGAACCTCCAGGAAAGTTACTGCTTGTTTCTCCCAGTCCTGCCAGAAGCAGGAGGAAATAAAGTAATCACTCATCTATTCAACAGATCTAGAAGATGAAGGCTCAGTACAGAAATTGAAGCTTTGGGTTTAAAAAGCAAAGGCACAGTTATTTATAGAGCATCTCTTTGACTTGATGTAGCAAATCCCCACGTGCCTCTCTGCTATTGAGGGATCCTTTTACAGCTGCTATCAAGTTTGGCTCACAAAGTGCTGCTGGCTTCCTGGATACTTACGGGTAATCCCAGTGGCCCTCTGTCTCCTTTTTCACCCTGGGCACCCTTCTCTCCTTTCACTCCATCAATCCCTGCTTCCCCCTAAAGGAAGGATGGAGCAGAAAATAAACCCACCATAACAGCACTTATATAACAGACATTCCTCCCCTCAGAGCAGAGGGAATACAAGAGGCAGCAGAGCAATGCTTTAGCCCAATTCTCAGCCTAATCTGAAGAAAAGCACTGTCACTCAAATTAGCCCTGTTTTATCTCAGTGGCAATAAGAGGAGACTCAGGCCCTGAGATAAAGATGTTCAGAGGAGAGCTGAGCTCACTCCAGTGCTTCTTTCCCTGCTGTTGTTGCTGTACATACATTTATATATGAATATAAATAACCAGAAGTTATCTGATACAGTGGGTCTACATTTTAAGATGTGGATCCACTGGAAGTGAATGACAGGTGTCTACAAGCCTTGAAGAAAAATCACACAGAAATAATTTTTGGAGATGCTAAGGCATCAGTTTCAACATTTCAGAAAAAAAAACAATTTCACCATTCTTTTCCCAGCTGTATATTTAAAATTCTCTATTATAAACTATAAAGCAATATTTTAAAAAATACTCCTTTTTCCTAAATTCAAAATGTAACCAATTTTTTCCTCCTCATTGCTGCTCACAAGGCTTTTTAAAACATATCCATCCCTTTTAAAACAATGCTGCTGGCCAAATACTAAGAATAATTAAAATTATGACATTTTTCACATTTTCCAGTCTTTGTCCAGAATGTCACCAGAAATATGCAGCTCTCCTTGAACATTTCCACTCCCCTATTTTTTGTGTAGGGAGCAGTTTTGTGTAGGGAACAGTGGGCAAGGCAATGGTGCAGGCTGATCATTTACATGGAGATTAGAAAGATTCTCACCACCAAGGATGGTGAAGTTCTAAAGTGCTTTACAGCAGAATGTACAGGGTAATTTTAAGACTAATTTTTAGCTAGAGCTCAATTCCTTAGGACTGTGTGGCAGACTATTCATCCCACTGTACAGACCTCCACCCTCCAGACGGAGATTTCAACTGTGCTCTCACAGGCAGAATTCCACAGACCAGTGAATTCCCACTTCTCTGGGTGAAAACTGGAGGGAATGACCATTTTTCTGGGTCCTAAAATGAGAGCTGCTAATCCATTTCCTTCAAGAAAATACCCAGAAGGATTTGTCCTCTTACCAAGATGGAAGAAATCTACCACCTGAAAGGGAATTCTAGCACCTGGGACAACTTTTGTTACATTTCAGTACAAAATGCTTTGTACCCTTACCTTGGGTCCTGGGACACCCTGCAGACCCTGTATTTGGGAGGAGAGACAAGATGTAAGAAATGTTTCAGGGTGGGCTTTACACTCCAGGTATCCCAGTGAAGCATGCACTACAAAGGTTTTGCTCTGTGGGGCAGGAACCCTCAGCCCCAAAGCCTCTTTATTTGTGTAAGGGGCACCTCATGTGCTGTTCTCATCCCTAACCAGGAGCCTCTTGCCAAGCACACCCTGGCAGGGGGCCAGGTGTGCTGTTTAAACAATTTCTGCAGTTGATCCCTTTAATCCCATCTCACTACTGTCCTCCCTTTCATCTCCAACTAACAAAACCTTCTTTCTGTGCCCTCCCAGCCCTGACCTACCCTGGGGGTGGGTTTGGAAGTGACACCAAGCATGTTCCCATTTCAATGAAGTGGTTCTGGCTGTCTCCACACAGAATCCTCCCCAGCCACTGCCTGCTCTAATCCCATTCCCTTGCTCCTCAGGTGAATGACTCAAACTTACTGGAGGTCCTGGAGGGCCCTGGGGTCCAGGGGGCCCAGATACCTGGAAAGCAAAGCAAGAGAAGTCACCATCAATGTGGTGCCCTCAGGGGCACAGTGGGGCTGCTCAGAGGGGGACAGGGTGCAGCAGAGCTCCTCTGCCAGCCTGGGAAACCTGGATTCCACCTAAGGACTGCATTAGGAAGCAGCAGCAATCCAGCACTGAGAGGCTGGCAAGCAGCAGCAGGACTCAGGGGAAGGTTATGCAAAAGTTGCCAGTCTTTAAGAGGAGGGAAAGCAGTGAGGTTTTTTGCAAAGAAAGGTCAACTTCCACTACTCTACCACCATTCCTACAAGAAGGCAGAGGGTTGTCATGGTCATATTTTCTGAAAAATCCCCTTGCCCAGGATTCTTCTCCTGGGAAGCTGAGAAGCCTCAGAGAAAAAGGAAAACAATAATTATCTGGTTGCTTCTCCTGTGTTGTGCTGCTTTGGAATGTGCTTGGAGAGTATTTATCCAACAGGTGGTTGTTTGATTGGTTTCATGTGAGTTGCTTTTACTTAATGATCAATCATGGTCCAGCTGTGTCAGGACTCTGAGGAGTCAGCCACGAGTTCTTAATTAGGATACAGACAGAAGGCTTAACAAGGTACTTTCTCTATTCTTTAGTATAGCTTACGTATAGCATTTTTTAAATATAAGTACATAGAATAATAAATTAACCTTCTAAAAACATAGAGTCAAATTCATCAATTCCACCTTTGTCCTGGGTGGAATTTATGTGGGTTTCCAAAAAATGCCACATAGCAGCTCTCCTGGATTCCTTTTGTCTCCGTGCTCCCCAGCTCCTCCTTCCCTCCCTGCCCATCACCACTGGCTGTGCTCTGGAGTCTCCCTCCACTGAAGCTGCCTGTGAACCCTCCACGTGCTGGCAAGCAGAGCTCCCCCAGGAGAAGTGGGGACAGACCATGTGTTTCACGTTCCCTGTGTGCTGCTGGAGGTCTGAGGGACATCCTGTGACACCTCTGAGGCTCCCAGGGTACTCAGCACTTTGGGAAAGGAGCCCTCGTGTGCTGCTCTCAGCCTTTTCTTTTCCATTCTTACTGTCAATCCTGGAAGTCCAATGGGCCCTGGCAGTCCTGATGGTCCTGGGATCCCTTGGTCACCTTGTTCGCCCTTCTCTCCAGTGGGGCCATCTAGACCCTACAGATCAAGAAGGATTTGTGGAGTTTTGCACTGCTAAGTCAGGCAGACATAGAACATATCAGTATAAGAGGCAAGATTGACTCTGGTCATCCCAAGAGTACTCTGAAAACCTTGGACATCCACCAGGTATCCAGGGAAATTCACTAGCATTAAAAGCAGAGGGGCAAGTGGCTGAACATCCTCCTGTCACTGTGGATGTACCAGTCCCCAGAGCGGGGATGGGGTGCTGCTTTCCTGCCTCCAAGTTCTGCCCAGGCTCATGCAGTTTGCTGGAGTCTGTGTTAGCAATCATCCCCCACAGCCAGCTGTTGAGACAACAGGAGTTTCATCCTGGCAATCCAATGGAGAGGCAGGAATTGTTTCACAAACCCCCCTGAGCAGTGCTGGGGACACAGGAGCTGTGACAGACTGAAGCTGGGAGGCTGGGCACTCTGCCCCAGTTAGTGGCTGGCTTGTGAGGGGTTACCCCATGCAGCTGCCCTCCCAGAGGAGGCGTGCTGCTGCCTCAGCCTCCTGGCTCACACTCACACCTGCTCACTGCCAGCAGCATTTCAGTGCCAGCAAGACACCAGGCAGCAAGCTGAGCTAGGCACACAGTGCAGGGCAGGCACCTGGGGACAGCCACTCCAGCAAGAGGACAACACAAGGTGCCAGGAAGCCAGGATCTCCTGCTCTGTGGCACTTGACACAGCAGCACCCACCTTGCAGGGAGCCCTGGAGCCTTGCCCCATGAGCTGGGTGGGCAGCAGGACTGGAGAGGCTTTGATTTACTCACCGGGGAGCCTGCCTGTCCTGGCTCTCCCTTATCACCCTTCTCTCCTCTGAGCCCAACGTGGCCTGGCTCTCCCTTCATCCCAGCAGGTCCATCCTTCCCTGGCAGTCCCTGAGGCCCAGGGGGGCCCATTTCTCCAGGCTTGCCACGTGGTCCCTAAATGAAATTCACACAACAAACAACTTACAGATGGAGTAAGGCTCAGAGCCTCCTTTTTCTGCTCATCCTTTCCCTCCCAGCTATGCCCTTGGGAGAGAGGACAAAGCAACACTGCCATGACAAATGTTAGGACACTGACAAACCATTAATGCTCCTTCTTGTGAAGCAGAAAACTTTTTTTTCCTGGTGGAAAAAGTAATTGTGTGATGGCAGTGGCAGAGATTACCCCAGGTAAGGCCCCTGAAGGGAAGAGCATCATGCCTTACCTTTTCTCCATCGTGGCCTGGAGGACCTGGCAAGCCAATTTCACCCTGAAACACAGAATTGTTACTTTGGCACTTAGAAAGCAGCTACTCTGACTCCTTCTGGGGGGCACTGTGATGAAAAAGGGCAGGCATTGCAGAAATAGTCTGCATCCACTACTCACTGAAAAAAAAAAAAGCAGGAAAAATCCAAATTTTTTTGCCGTAATCACCAAAAATAAAGCATGGAAGCCTCTGGGTTTTTCTGCAGTCATAGAATTAAAAAAAGAAACAAAAAAAAAAAACCCATGGAAACCCCTGATGAAACATTAAATTATGTGACTGCCTGAGCACTTTCCCAATCTTGTTGATCCTGACTGCCAGCTCCCAGTGCAGTCATGCAGTCCCCAACCAACACAATCCCACAGTTTGGTTCCCACAAGGGAGGGCAAGTAAAAAGGATCCTTCATCTTTCAGATTAGGCATTATCACTGTGGGAAAAAAGATCTTCAGGATATTGTGTATGAGGAGGAGTGGCAGAGGACAGCAGGACAGTCTGACAGTGCTGGACAGGAAATATCGGACACTGGGAAGAGTTGGGGGTGGGAATTCTGCCTGGGCCACTCCTGTGTTTCCCTGAGATCTGCAAGTGCTGAACTGGGACAATACCTTCTGTCCTGGTGGCCCTGGAGGTCCAGCCACACCTGGACGTCCTGGGGGTCCCTAGATAAAGAAAAAAAATATTTTCATATCTGTATTTTTGAAACCAAATACCTCTCCTAAGTTTAAGGGGCAATCACAGAGAAATATTCCAAGGGATTCCTAAAATCCTATTTTGCTGGGAAGATGAGCAATGGAGAGCCCTGAGAGCTGCTCTTCCCTGCTCCTTCTGAGCAGCATGTATGACCTCTTAAAGCAGAGAGATGAAAGCCCTGATTAGAATTCAAGTGCCAAGATCAGAAGGCAAGATGAGCTCTTCTTTCAGCTGTCAGCTGCCCCAGCTTTAGCTCCCAATTGCAGAGGCCAAGTGTTTTAGCTGCACCTAAATTGTCAGGCCATCTGCTTAGGATGGACATATGGCTGCTTGTATAAAACCCCTCAGCATGGACAGGAACTCACCATCAAGGCCAAAGTTCGTATTTCCTAGGAAAGAAAAAGTGAAAAAAAAATTAGAAAAGAAAACAGCCATTGGAAAAATAAGCTTTTTCCTGGAGTTGGTTTGTTCTCCACTAA
Organism: Fringilla coelebs; assembly: GCF_963513975.1. Lineage (NCBI taxonomy): Eukaryota > Metazoa > Chordata > Aves > Passeriformes > Fringillidae > Fringilla > Fringilla coelebs. Next base: position 2,610,507 of record NC_140066.1, on the reverse strand, counting down.
AGTAACACAGGCCCAAATGAGTAAGGAGCTTACAAAATTAAGAAGAGGGGAAAAAAAAACCCAAAAGAAAGCCAAACTAAAAACTCACTCCGAGTCCCACAGAGCTGTTATTCTACAATTTCTCCATTTTCCCAGTGGAGTCCAGGCCAGCCCAGAGCTGCGCACAGCCCAGTTCACTGCTCTCCATCCTCACATTCCTTGTGAGGGAGCTTTGGTGACTTTATTCACCACCCACCCCATGCTCTGGGCCACTCCCAGGGCATTCATGTGACCCCTCTGCCCACCAGTGTCAGTGCACCAGCCCAGCCAGCGTGGCATTCACATTCTCTGGAAAAATCCCTTTGCTCTCTGAGAAGCCTCTGAGAAAAAAAGAAAATTTTTATCTCATTTGCTTCTCCTGTGTTGTGTTCACATGTAGAATGTGTTTGAAGATTGTTTAATTAGATTTTAGTGAGTTGTTTTGACTCTTTGGCCAATCAGGACTATGGAAGGAGTCACAAGTTTTCATTATTAGCCTTTTAGCATTTTGTAAGTATCTCTTCTGTATTCTTTAGTATCATATAGTATTCTTTAATATAATATAGTATCATAAAATAATAAATTAGCCTTCTGAGAACATAGATTCATAATTCTTTCTTGCCATGAGGGTCCTTGCAAATACAATACAAAAGGTATTCAGCAAAACACTGCAGGCAGTGAGCTGTGGGATGAAGGGGACTGTGGCACAAGCAAAGCTTCCCTTTGCTGCTCCTGCTGAGAAAACAGATCTGCAGATCTGTCCCCTGTCTGCATCCCTTGGGGAATAGCCAAGCATACAGCAGACACCTCACAGGACAGGGAGGCAGCTGCTCACCTGGAGAGCTTCACTGATGTTCCCATCATAGTCCATCATTTCATCCTTCCCAGGCTCTCCTTTAGGGCCCTGCAAAATACCAGGTCTTCAGCCAGGGGCTCAGAGCTGAGGTTCACTCTGAAAAAGGGGGCTCAGAGGGGCCCATTTCACCAGTTTTGAATTTATTAAAGAAAGCCCCTGCAGTGCAGGAGATTCTACAGAATTGCAGCCAGCCCAGCTCAGATCACCAAATCACAACCATCAAAGCTGGCAGTCTGGGAAGAGGTGAAGTTGAGGCCAGAATGCAGGAACTGGATTGTTTGACCAATTGCTAGATGTGTGCATGCATCCACCCTCTTGTAGGTAGGTCAAGGGTCTGAGTCCAGACTGGGATGTCCAAACCCACCTCCTCCTCTGAACGAGCCACCCTGAGATGGCCTGGGAGAATGTTTTCCTCTGATGTAGGGCTGAGGGTGTGGAGTGGAGAAAGAGCCCACCTCAAACTTGCCCACTGCCCATCTAGGAGTACTCCTAGTGACAGCAAGACCCAATCTGCACTGTCAGTGTGGTCCCACTATCCTCAGAGCCCCTGAAGGGCCAAAACTCCTTGTCAGTGAAGCAACACCTACCCGTGGGCCCATGGGTCCCTGGTCTCCTGGTGAACCACGTTCCCCCTGAAACAGCAAGATCACAGTTTTAGCAAAGCCCATCCCTTCACTTTCTTGAAGTCCAGGAATCACTCTGCTGGTTCTCTGAAACAATCTGGGCTAGACAGCTTGATTTAAAATCCTCTTTCTCAGCTAAGTTTTGTACACACAGGAACAAATGTGCAGCTCCTGAAGCTGGGAGCCCAGAGCTGGGCTGTGCAGAAGCACTCCTTACCTTTTCTCCCTGTGATCCTGCAGCACCAGGCTGACCAATGTCACCAGCTTCTCCCTGACAGGGAGAGAAAGGGAGAGGCATGGGTTTGTGTTGTGGTGAGAGGGTGCTGGCTTTGCATTTCCAGGAGGAAGAACTGCAGAACTGCACCAGCCAAGCACCCCTCCTGTACCTTCCCCTCAGGTAGCCCAAATCTCCTGTCACCACTGCCCACCAGGCTCCCTTCTGTCCCACCCAGTGCACAGTGCTCAGACTGGTTTCTCACAGAGTTATCTGAGCACAAGAAGGGTATTTTCCTTCCACAACCAGTTCACTTTCTCACCTGCAGCATACAGAACCACAGTACTAGAACATTCTGTAGAGCCTGGTATCCCTCCAGCAGGTGATCAGAGGTGGGCACAGATGAATACAACCCACAACTCTGTGAAGGAAAAATCCCTCACCTTTGGTCCAGGGGGTCCAGGCAGACCTGGAGGGCCAGGTTCTCCTTTAGCTCCCACCAAGGCATTCTCAGCAATTCCCTTCTCTCCCTGTTAGCAAAGAACAACAAGCCACGTGTCTCAGTTCAGACTCTGCACCTCTGTAAGTTCACTTGCCAAAACACAGGCTCAGAGACACAGCCAAGACAAAATCCATCAGCTGGACTCTTGACAGCCCAGAGAGCACTGCTCCAGAGGCAGCAGCTGGCCAGGAACCAGCACAGCAGGTCCTGCCTGAGGGTCCTTGTGGAGCCCTGCCAGCAGCCACAGCCACGCTCAACCCTTTGGTTGCACCAGGACAGCCCTCATCCCCCAGCCTCCCTTTGAACTCTGCTGATGAAACTGAGCTGATTAAAGCACCTGATTGATGATGGCTTCCTTTGGAATGCTCCCTCTGGAGCTGTAGTCACCAGCCACTCAGCCCTGCACACCATGTCCTTTGCACAGAGCAAATAATAAGGCAGCAACAGGAGAGCTTTGCCACTACACCCTCATCCCTTCCTGAAATGGCCACTGGTATTTACTGCACTGTCCCCTTTCCCAAAGGAAAAGCACCCTGAGCAAGTCTGGGTGTGATTTCTACCTGGGAATCTCAGAGCACAGGGGAAAAACCAGTTTCAGGGCTTAGCTTTATCTGACCTGCCCTGGGTCTCTCTGAGCACAAAGCTACTCCTCCAACTCAGAGCACAGCAGTGCAGCTCCCCAAAAGCCCAGCTCCTCATCATCCATGGATCTTGGAGCAGGAGGGAGGCTGAAATGCCATGTTTCATCTGGGGTCATGCTTTTAAAGGGCAACTACTGGAACACAACTCTGTGGTCCTGCTCCCAGGACCACAACCTGCCCCTCACTGCATTCCTACAAAAAGGCATCTTTTGTGTGCCTCTCTCACATCCCTGACTGAAGGTGACATTCAGCCATTCAGCTGAGCAGTGCAGAACATGCTGCCACAGCCAGCTAAGAATGTGTGAGCTGTGCACAGGAGGGAGGGAGGAAAAGGGGTGAGGGTGGCCCTACCAAAAAAAAAAAAAAAAATTCAGGAAAGAGACAAACCTTTGGGCCAGGAAGTCCAGGAATTCCAGGGTCACCAGCTCGTCCCTTCTCACCCTGTTGGCAAAACAGACATGGTCAAGGCTGACTCTGCAGGCTCTCCATCCTGGAGGAGCAGTAAAAAGGTGATCTGCTCCTGGTTTCACACCCTCTTTCTCCTCTCTAGGGATGAGCACAGACCTTGAGCAGTACCAGCTCAAGACATTACATGGTTTTGCCCAACCTTTTGACTATCTCTGCACATCATTGCCATTTCTCTCCAAAGGAAGGTGAATGAGAAATGGATTCAGGGTCCTCCCTGCACATTTTCCTTATCCCTCTGGTCTGCTGAACACTTTTCCCTGACCCTTCTTCTGCAGAGGCTTTCCCTGATCCATATGCCCACAGAAGCTGTTGCCCAGGGTGAATTTTAGTTGAAGTGCAGGAATTTCTCCATGTCCTGCTCCTCTTCCCTAGATCCAAATCCCAGCCTCATCATGCTCCCAAATAAACCCAAGCAGTGCAGCATCTCAGCTGGCAGCCAAGCTCTGGGACACACACTGGTCATGTAAGCAGTGAAGGCAGGAGTGGCAGCAATGGCAAAGCCAGCAGCTGATGGTGTAAGATGCTGCCTGGAGAGCTGCAGGCTGAGCTGTGTGAGGCACCATGGAGGATGCCAGGGGCACTGAGCAATGGTGAGCACCCAACATTCCCTTGGTGAAGTGGCTTTGCTCAGTTCACCACGACACCTGAGCCATATTTTCAATATTGGAGATCAATTACTGGTCTTTGTGTTGAAGTTCTCTTCAGATCATTCCACCCAGCTGCTAAACCCATGGTTTCCAGGCACAGTGTCCTGTTTGGGAGTCTGCATTTTGCACCCCCAGGGAAAGGTGTGTTCTTAGCCACTACCCCACAGCTCCAAGATTCAGCAACTTGTACAGATTATACAGAACGACTCAAACCCTCTTTGCCCCCACAAGTGGCCAGCTCTCTCCTGGAGCCCTGCTGCTGCTCTGCAGAGGATGCTGCTGCTGCTCATCAGAGCTCAAGGGCACTCATCTGACATGCAGGGGACTTGCATCAATGCTTCAGGAACAGACATGCACTGGTGGCTCCCTGGAAAATAATCTACTAGGAGCAATATTTTTGTCAGGCAATTCTAGAGTGCAGTGACCCCTTTCTCTAAGGTAATTTGGCTTCCAGCCACCTGTGGCCCCTCCCCAGCTTTCTTTCCCTGCCAGAGCATGCACATTGCTAAATTAATGCTTCTCTCCTGGAAAGAGGGAAAACATTTTCAAGACCTCATACCCAAGGAAAAGGTTTGGCATTGAAGGTTTTTGTAAAAATATAATTCTTAATCCTGTCCCAGGGATCTGTGAATCCCTGAATCTGCTTTGGTATCCCATTTTTCATTCAAGGACTGTTTTGAATACATGTGTCCATAAGAACTACTGAAAACATCCTGTGCTGCCAGAACTAGAGAGCAAAGCAGTGGATTTCTTGAGGAAGGAGGTCAGATTACTGGATGCCTGTTTAGGCTGTTATTTCTGGAGCGAAGTGGCACTGTCCTTAACCGTTCCCGGGACAAGACTGCATCCCAGGCATCTCATGCTGCCCTGCCTGCCAGCAGCCCCCACCCTCCTGCAAGCAGGAACACACAAACACACTTCACCAAGGGGGCCAGAGCCAGCACAGGACACATAATCCCCTGCAAGCACCGCAATGCAGCTGCAGGAGCGCAGCGCTGCCGGGACACCCAGCCCAAACACGCAATGTCCTACCCGCTGCCCCCTCTTCCCTGGCAAACCTGGGGGGCCCATCCTCCCTGGCACTCCAGAATCTCCCTTGGGGGGGAAGAAAAGAGACAGAGAACGTCGTGTTACATGGCTGTCACATGCTGTAACATAACCCAGCCGGCCTCACACAAGAGGAGGCAGCTGCTCCAGGATGGAGAGGGATGGGGCAGTGTTGAATTTGGAGGCAATCCCAACGAGGGGAGAGATGAGTGAATCTGACTCCATGTTCTCAGAAGGCTAAGTTGTTATTTTATGTTGCTATATTATATTAAAGGATACTATACTAAAGAATACAGAAAGAAGGCTACAAAGAATGATAATGAAAACTCGTGACTCTCTCTTCCAGAGTCCCGACACAGCTGGCTGTGATTGGTCATTCAATCAAAACAATTCACATGAAACCAATCAAACAACCACCTGTTGGTAAACAATCTCCAAACCACATTCCAAAGCAGGGAAACACAGGAGAAGCAATCAGATCATTATTGTTTTCATTTTTCTCTGAGGCCTCTCAGCTTCCCAGGAGACAAAATCCTGGTGAAGGGATGTTTCAGAAAATATGAAAGTGACAGGGCAGTACTGCCCCATGCCTGCCCTGGGAACTCACACCAGGTCACAGCACACTGACACAGGAGGGGACAGCCCTCTGCAGGGACGTGGCAAGGCTTGGGGACACAGAAGTGCTGGGAGGCACAAGGGGGACAAGGGAAGGGGCAGAGGGAACCTGCTTCCTAAGCAAAGTGTGCTCTGTGTCTCTTGTGGAGCAGGGAGGAAAGGAGGATGGCAGCTGAAGGTATCCCCATGGACACAGATGTTGCTCTGATTTTTTAAGATTTTCTAAGCCTTCTGATGTTTACATTCTTGTAACAAACTTTCTCACACATTTTCTGTAAGTAACTCATTGTTTTACATTCTTTTATAAAAGAGGAAAAATTTAATAGACTTTTAGTTTGTCCAGCATCATTGGAGAGGTGGCACTTTCACCCCCCAATCCACTATCACTTTTAGAAATCTATAAATGTTAAAGTCAAAAAATGAAGTTCCCCTTTTTTACCTGGAGAACAGAGGTGTGTGTGTGTCATTTCATGTCCTATAGTAACACACAGACATGAGCAGGAGGATGGAAATATTTGCAGTATGGTCCCTCTCTCACTGGGTGTATCACTGTACCCTACTACCAATTTGCTTAGAGGGGCAGGTGCCATTAGGGCCTGGATTTACACTGGGATGTACACAGACATTCCTCAGCTGCTCAGGGAGGGGAAAAATACACAAACCAACCAGAAGTGCAGGCTCAGAGCAAAACCTTCTGAGAGTACCTTTTCTCCTGGAGTCCCAGGCTCGCCCTGGTGAGAAAGAGACAGGAAAGCAGAGTGACAAACCAGGAGGAGAGAGCACAAATCTTCCTAGAGCTATCAGAGTGGGGAAAAGAACATTCATCTATGGGGGCCTTGAGCTTGAAGCACAAGAGTGCTTCAGTTGCAAATTTTTGTGCCTGGAACTTCTTTTATCTTCATTAGCCAGCTCCCAGGCTGCTGTGAGAAACCACCAAACCTCAGACTCATGGCTTCCACAGCACAGAGTGGTACTTGCAGGTGTTTAGCAGATACCAAAGAGCAGAGCAAGACAAGACTCATGTGCTGGCACAGAGGAACTCGCCACTCCCCACTCTGTATTCACAGAAGAGCAAGGCTGCGGGAGGCTGTGCTGATGGGAGCTCACCAGCCCCGGGGTGAGGCTGCAGACAGGTCTGGCAGCTCTGCCAAAGGCAGGCAGTTCTGATATTCCCCATCAGTGGGAGCTGTCCGACCATTTTCCAGCACCTCCCAGCTCCAGCCCAAGCCCAAGCCGAGGCATTGCAGCCCAGAACTGACCTTCATCCCTGCGGCCGCCATCCCGGGAGCGCCCTGGCAGAGAGAGGAGACACAGCAACACCTTGTTTGAAATTAATCGGATACACATTTTTTTAAAACGAAACAGTAGCAGTCAGGTGAAAGTGAAAATGCAAAAATCCACATCTTCTCCTTTCCACAACTCAGAAGTGATGCTGTGAGCCCACACAGCACACGTCCTCATCCCCTGAGCATCTGCTCACCCATGGCAGTGGCTCTGGGTTGCAGAAAGCTCTTCCAAAGGCAGGCACCATGAGCACAACCCAGTCCAACTGATTTCCACCCCCACCACTCCTGGTTTTAGTCCTGCAAGTGAAGCCAACAAGCAGAACAGTGTCAAATAACTGAGGAATGCAAAGGCAAACCGAGGACCAAACCCCCACTTCAAGGCTTGAGCCCAGACACATCAGCTCAAGCATCCTGAGAAAGGCTGGCTCATACCCTAGAGCCTTGGCCTTGCTATTCCCCCTGACCTGTTCTTATCACAGAAGACAAACCCTGCAGCAAAATGTGTTTTCAGGAGAGCTCTGAAGCCAGACACCTTAGGGAAAAAACCAGACTTCCAAGCACTGAGATTCAGGTGTCATTTTGCAGTGCAGAGCAAGCCACCACCATGGGACTGTGGAGTGTCCCTGCCCTGCCATCCCAGACAGGAGCCTCAGGGGGCAGCTGCTCCCACAGGGACTGTCACATTTCCCTCAACAGCACTGATGCAAAAAGCAGGTTGTCCCTGTCCACCATCCTCTCTGAAATCTCTGTATCCCCTGTGTTAGCATTAGTCAGGTCCTGGTTAGAAAAGGTCCAGTTAAAAAGGCAAATATGAGGGATAACTAAGGAAATGGGAGGGAGTGAAGTGGTGTTAGAAGTTGGGAAATATGAGGGGGTGGGATGTAGCACATGAGGCAGTGCAGAGGACTGGGAGGCAAGTTCAAAGTGAAAAAAAGCTTGGCACAGTTCAAACAAGGAGGAGTGGGGAGCCAGAGAGCAGCAGGATCATACCTCTCAGCTTTCTGAAACAGAAATCGGGGACAAAAGCTAAAAAACACAAGGACAGAAGATGGAGATCAGGGATTCTATGCAATAAATGGGGTAAAAAGCATTCCAGACTGTCTCAGGGTCAGTAGGTTTCAGCCAATATGGGCTGGAGCCATGAAAGGGATAACGTGCAGTAAGTGCCTTTGGTTAGGCCTTTGCAGAGCCTTGGGACGCCTGGTCCTCATTGTCCAGCCTTCAAACAGCAGTGCATGCAGACCATGTTATTTTCTAGTATTTCCCCTCAAACTGCAATCCACAGACATGCAGGGCTGCTCACACACTGACCCTGATTCATTGCTCTGTTAGCCCAGGCTCCCACTCGGGCAGCCCTGCTCATCCCAGCTGGGCTGACACACACCTGCAGCGCCCACCTGGGACAATTTACAAAATGCCAATTCCCTAAAAACATCAGCAACTGGCTGCTCTCACTGCTGGAAAGCACTAAGATCCTGATGTTGCAAGGCAGCATCAGACTGGGCATGCCATTTGCTCTGGAATACACATCTTCCCCCACCACTGCCTTCATGAATTAGGCCCTGTATTTTCCAATTTAGAAGCGTGAATAATTCAGCTGAGGACAGTCAGTGGCTCACAGACACACACACAAATGCCTGTGCATCAGGGGCAGTCGAGTGCTAGGGGTGAGGTCAGGCAGACAAGCATCACTCCTCTGGTTCCAAGGTACCTTAGAGCCATGTCTTCCTGGCAGCCCTGGCATGCCTCTCTCCCCCTGGAAGCAGAGCAAGACACACAGAGAAAGACAGCAAGAGACAGGAGATGAGTCCTCCCAGAGCCCCATGAGGAGAGTCCAGGGCACAGGATATATATATATGCTTTTTTTTTTTTTTGTAATAACTTTTTGTAATTACAGCATCCTGTGAACTATATTTCATAAAACACTTTCTAACATAATATCCATGACCATGCCCTACACAGCTTACTTAACTCCCCTATTTTCAGCAGTAAGAAAAGTAAAGCAGTAATTAGGAATACTTTGTACTGGAGGACGTGGATTGGTCTCTCTCCTTCCCAACTATGCTCCCTGTCTTTTTTAAGTGAGACCCAGCAGGGAAGACTGATGCTTTCTGCTGGGACACACCCACCCTGCTCGCAGAGACCATCCCCAAAGGGCAGCCCAGCCTGTGACAGTAATTCCCCTTCCCAGAGACTTTCCTGGAACTGCTGCCTGCCTGAAGAGCTGCTTAATTATTTCACCCTGCAAAAGCAAAGCCCCCTCGGTGAGAGGGAGCTCGGTGACCCCCACGGAGGCAACTCAGAGCAGCCAGCCTACACTGTGCTTCCCGATGAGGCTGGCACAGCCCCCGGCAGCGGCGGGATCACACAGCCACTAGGGCTAATTAGAGAGGGCAGCAACAAACGTGACACTGAGCCACCGAAGAACAGAAAGAAACCCAGCGCCGGAGAAAAAGCAGGAAAAACAACTCTGCAGAACATCTTTAAGCCTTTAAGTGTTTGAAAGCCATTGTAGTGCAGCGAGTACCCGCTGGGCTGCTCCCTTTGTGATTCCGGGCAGCAGCAGCCTCCCACCGAAAGCAGCCCTGGAACGGTGCAGCCAAGTCAGGAGCTGGGTACCAAAGGCAAAACATCCAGCACAGCTCCCCAGGGCGCTTCAGGAAGGCGAGCAGCAGCACCTCGCAGCTCTCCTGAGCCTCATGCTGGTTTAGGAAGCATCTCCCCCGGGTCTCTGGGAGAATTAGGCTACACCTCTCCCCTTCCCAGAGAAACCTCACACCCTGCTCTACCTGCTGTGAGCAGCTTTATCCCCACTGGGTGCCAACGATGCCTCACACCGATCAGCTGCCAATTAAAGCAGACACCCTTCCTTTTTGCTCTTTGCTGTCAGAGGCAAATTATCAGGGGTTTATTAAGACAGGCTCTGGGCACTTTATGGCTCCTTCCTCAGAGCATGAGAGAAAGCCTTATCCTCTGAATCTTTCAGGAAAAAAAAAGTAAGGAAACATCAGACAAGCTGAATGTGACAAGCTGGGGGCACTGAGTCAAATGCTCATTCAAGTGGCCCAGGTGATCACAATCACTGCCTAATGACCTTCATGAGACACAGACTTAGGTCCTTACATGATCAAAGTACAAATGATGGCCACAGGAAAAAAACAGCTGAGAGACAATCTAGGTCGTGGTGCACCTGCCACTGGACAGGGAGAGGTGGTTAAATGAACAAGGGCTCTGTGTGATTCTAGGAAACCTCTTCAGGCCAGAGATATTCTTCACTGCCAGCCAGAGCAGTGATATTCCATGCAAAATTGGTCACTACAGCTGACCTATGAATCGTGGTGTTTGTGCAGGGCTCCTCAAGGCAAAGAGAAGGTAAAACCAGTCCAGGCAATTGGATCCAAAGTTGGAAGATTTAAAAGTCTTCCAGAGGCCCAATCAATCCTCCTAGGTGGGAGGACAACAGAAAGAAGCAATTTCCAAAGACAACAAATGCACGTGCTGTTGGATGCTCACGATCTGCTACTGAGTGAGGTCTGGCTGCTGATTTAAGAATGTGTCTGCACTTCCCTTTCAACTCCTCTGAGAAAAAGAAAGGAAGTCAAGAGAAAAGTGACCTTGACAGTAATAAATGATAGTCTGTGTGTGAAAGAAACTGCTGCTTTGGGGCTGCAGAGGTGCCCCTTTGGAGCTGCAATTTAGTATCCTAAAAGTGTGGTGGGTTTCATCTCTGCTCTTCCTGAAGGGGGGTGTGTAAGACATAAATAAAGGGCCAAGTAGCAAGACTGTGTCTCCAGGGTGGCCCCAAGTCAGGGAAGGCTCTCACCCTCTGGATGACCCTGAGACATGACTGGAGACTTCCCCTTTGCCAGAACCCACATGAAGAGCTGGCTAGTGCTTGTACACGGGCATGAGCAAAGCAGGTGTTCCAATGCTAGCAGTGAAACATGAGGGTTTCAGCAAGGATAAAACAGCTTCTCCTTTCAGTCTTTTCTCCCTCCTGGGCAACACTCTGACTTCATTCCTTCAGTTCAGTTTAATGGGAGACATGCTGTCAAGAGAGCAGCAAACTCCAAGCCCTCAAAATAATCAGTTCTGGGTGCAATTCCACCTTCATTCCCACTGGTACAAACAGGAGCGATGCCTTTGTGCTTGATGGAGATGGACACAGGGAACTACATGCACTGTAGTGTTTCTGAGGTGTTTTCTTATAGGAAGACAATCCCTGCTGCTCTGTTCAGCTATGAACCCAGAGCCTGCATTCCCAAAGAACATTTCTTTAAATTCCAAGTAATGCATCCTTGGTAAGCTCTGAAGGGGCCTTTTCTCTCTTCAAACAGCAATCCACCCAGATGGAAAAGATACAGAAAGTGTATGTGCTGCAGGATAAATGAGCTGCATGCCACACACTAAATAATTGAAATGAACATGTCACAGTTAATGCCTTTCCAAATATTACAGGACCAATCTTTCCTCACGATGTCTGAGATGTATGGCATGACACAGTGTGCTCTGACTGCCATGAACACTTGCCAATGTTGTAATGTTTTAAGCACAGTCTACATTGAGTAATATACTTTAAATATATGGGTACAGTAAATTTCAGTCAAATAGATAACATCTGGGCAGAGCCTGTAAAAAGTGTCCAGAAACAGACAGAAAAGCTGGTGCCAAACCTCAGCCTGAATGGCGGAGTTGGAGTGGATTTGATGCGTCAGCTGACCAGATTTTATGAGGAAACCCCAACCTAGCCCATCAAATAGGGAGATGTAACAAATCACCAGCAAGCTTCATAGCCAGAGAAATGCCTTTGGTAAGAATGGAATTCCAGCAAAGGGACGAAGGCAGCCTGAGCTGGGAGTGCCTGTCTGTGGCTAATCAGAGCACAGATGTGTACTCCATCAAACACCCCACAGAGCTGCCTTGCACCCAGCTTCCCCTTACAGCCCATCAGCCCAAGCAGCAGCATCTCCCAGGTGATCTGCTGGGAGTTAGGAAAACGGATTTGTTGTGCCTACCTTTATGCCAGCATCCCCTTTTTCACCCTGCCCGGCAAAGGAGAGAGAAAGGGGGGAAACAGAGAGGGACAGTGAACACAAAGGGAAACAAAGCAAGCAGTTCAATTGTAACAGCAAGAAACGAAGACAAAGTAGCCAAAAGAGGGTGTGATAAATGCAACCCCAGCACTCCAGGTCTCCTCACGGCAACACGGCACCAGTCAAGCGCTGGCTGCAGCCCTCCCTCCCCTCCCAGGCAGTGCAAAGCAGTTTAGGTCCTTGGAGTGGACACTGGAGGTTGCCCACACCAATGCTTTTCTACATGATAAGGGTGCAGAAACCATTGAAACATTTCATGGTCCAGAGTACCCTCATTTCCACAGCACTGGTGCAAAAGCCTCTAGAGGCTGGGTCAGTTTTGTTCCTTAATGAGGGACTGTGCAGGTCCTGGTTCAGGACAGCATGGAATCACCTTGGCCACAACTGCCCAGATTCTACACACAGGAGCAAGTGTTTCTGTCTACGTGGCTCATTCCAGGCTCCAGAGAACTGTCTGCAGCCTTTGATATCCCTTTAGGACGGGCTTGTGCCACTTATCTGCCCCTCAGGGGTGCCCCACTGACTCCAGCTGAAGGGTTACCTTGGGGCCAGAGGCTCCAGGGAGGCCACGGGCACCAGGCAGGCCTGACTCACCCACCTCACCCTGAGGAAGAGAACAAACAAAACAGTGGAAGAAGCAAACACAGCAGCAAGAAAAGGAGCTGTCTGTTGCCAGAAAGGCCAGCAGAGAGGTGAGAGGCACGTCCCCCACTGAGGTGTCCCACCAACCTACCCCTGGGTCTCTGGGAGAGGAGCACCACTCTGCATCAAGAAAGATATTCAGTGTATGAAATGCATGGAGTGAAGGGAGCATCACATCTGAGTTAACAACTTCACTCAACCTTTTGCCTTCTTTTCCTTTCCCGTTAGGATTTGGTGCCCTGCATTCATCCATTCCTTCCAGCTTTCCCAGGGAATGCCTTGGGCTCATCCTTCCAGACCAGGGCAGGCTCCTGGCTCAGCAGGGATCAAGCCAGACAAGTTGTTTCGTGTAAGAGGAGCTGCTGGGAGGGGCCCTCGCTGGGAGGTCGCCGCCCAGAGCCGCCCGCCCGGAGCACACGGGACAGGATGGGCTCCTGATGGAAAACCTGTGGGTTCACTGGGAGAAGGGGCAATAAATTGTGTCTGTCTGCAGGAGTGGGCTTGGTCTGCAGGGGCTGTAATTTCCACTTCCTGACATAACAAAAACTTCTCAGTTTATACAGAGCTAATTAAAAAGCTCTCAGGTCTTGCCATTTTGCTTGCAGAGCACCCATAAAGCAAGGTGGAGATAACAGGGGACACAGGACTCCTTCCTGCTGGGAACATTCACCTTCCCCATCTCCAGCTGACATCTCTTCGGCAGTATCTCTTCATTCCCTCTCTCCTGTTTGATCTCCCTTTGTCTTTCCCCTGTCTCTCTTCTTGTCTCTTCATTACACCCTCGGGGCTTGACAGCCCTGCTGTTAATCAGCTGCTGCTGAAGGCATTCGGGCATTGCCAGCTTCTGCCTTTTAACCCAGAGCAGGACTGACTCTTTCCTGTATCCCAGAGAGGAACAGACAGGGATTTAGCCCTTTTCAGCCTCCCATGTGGGTTTGAATGCATAAGAAATGCATTTCAGCCTGGAAGTGGGTGTAGAGAGACACACACACACACATACACAGGGAGGTATTTGTTCCACAGCTGCTGGGGAGTTACGGACAACTCTGGGCCCAGGCTCTCTTTACACAGGTGACAGCAGGGAATCTGTGGGCCTGTTGCAAACCCAGCAGCAGCAGAGCTCCACAGGAGGCTCCAGCATAGTCCACAGATTTTCAGCCATGATTCCAGAAAGCATCAGTGCACTTAATTCATTTAACAACACTGGAGTTTCCCTCCTTACCTTTCTGCCAGGGTATCCCTGAATCCCAGCATCTCCCTGAGAAAGGCAAAAAGACAAAAGAAAGTGAGACTTGGACTGAGAGGGACAATCTTTCCCCATTTCCCTGGGGTATTGCTGGGATGGCTGAGCATTCCATGGGGAAAATCTGCCTTTTGCTCAGAGTGATTCCAGTGAGCTCCTGTCCCTTCAGACCCACAGGTCAACATTACCTCAACTGGGCTGAGCCCTGGAAGGAAAGCTTTGGCAGACAGCTAACATGGGTCAGCTCTGTGCCCCAACTCCATGGTTCCTGTCTCCTCACCCTGGCTACATATCTCAGATAAAAACAAATTAGGTTGGGTGGCTGCAGCTGAAAAACAACAACAACCACCCCCTCCCTCGCACTTTGGCAAGTGAATAAATGGGAAACCGTGGCAGAGTTAACAATAGCATTGCAAAATCCATTCCTGAAGCACTGGGAAATGCTTTGAGAATGGGAGAAGCCAATAAAGCTGTGTGTGGCAAACAATTTTGCAAGCTGGGCTGATGAGGCGTGCCTGGCTCAGTGGAGAGGCAGCTCAGACGTGTCGCCTGGACGAAACCCATGAGTCAGCACAGGGGCTGGGCCCCAGAGGCAGTGCTGAGCTGGGTTAGAAATCCTTCTCAGCTCTTTGATGTAACCTCTTTTAGCCCTCCTCCATCCATCAAAATGCACACATCTGTCCTCATCAGGACAGCCCATCTCTGGTCATCATCTTTCTACACCTCTAAGGGAGGTGGGATGTCTCACCTTTGGTCCAGGAGGCCCAGGTAAACCCTGTGGATAGAATCAAAACAGACAGTGGGGTTGGAAAGTGTGACATTACATGGACAGCAGGGTGATAGGGGGATGCAGGCTGGTTTGATTCAAAACACCCCTTAGAGATTTCCACTGCTGAGCTCAAACATCCCCAATCTATTCTTCATGTAGTTATCTTAAGAGCATAAACTCAAATAAACTTATGCCCACAGTGCTCCATACCCCCAGGTTTGTTCTTGCTCAGTTTGAAGACTAAAAAGCTGCTTTGCCTTATGCATTATGCTCCAGAATCTTTTCTGTTTCTCTAGTTTGCTTGGGGAACTTGTTCCCAGCCCACTGCAGCTCCAGAGTAAATCAAGCATTTGCAGCTTCCTCTGGCAAGCTAAACAGAGAGAATGTATTAACAAACAAACCACTTGTGTCTCTAAATAAGAAATAACCAAACAATTTACCTGATATGAACCGTGAAGCATACCAGACATACGTGTGTGTAAATATAAATAAACAAAGTATCCACGCAGGAGCTGCCTGTGAGCAGGCAGGGAAGGAAAACTGCTCTAGATATGCTCTGATGCCTATGCCACCTGCCATGGCAATTCAGGTGCTTAGCCATCCTGTCCTTGGCCCCTCAGAGAGAGGAAGATCTCTCAGAGAGAAATGAGGGTGCTGACCCCTGTATTGTGTGTGGAGGGATGGATTTGCCTCCAGGGACAAGACTGGCTTTTCCTGCTAGGAGGCCTTGAAAACTCTTGGAGGTGGAAACTCCTTTAATTCCCAGGGGCTGCAGAGCCAGCATGGCATGTTGGCCCCTGCAGCTCCCAGGAATGGAGCTGGATTCTCATACCCACCTTTCCATCTCTGCCAGGCTTTCCAGGTTCTCCTGCTCTGCCCTGTTGCAAGAAGAAAGAGGTACATTAGCAGCACTTTCTGTCCTCTGCCCTGCCATTCAGCAGTGGTTTTATTTTATAAGTGGTGCTTCTGCTCCCACCCTCCTCGGCTGCTTGCTAGGACAGGGACAGGACTTCAAAGGGGTGGCAGGGAGCAGACAATTACACCCCACGTGTTACTTCCTCCCCGGGGCCATCTGCAGGGGCTGAGGAGGAGGAAATGAGCCTGGTGTCACCCACTGTGTGTCCAGATAGCAGCAGTGCCCAGTTCACATCTCTGCCTTTCCTCTCACTCCCCTCCTTCCCAGAACTTCTTCCGGTCCACGCATCCACAGCCTCTGTCCGTGGCTATCTCAGCTTCACTAGAAGCAACAGAGGCCAGAGGAAGCAGCCTCTGCCCAAGGGGATGAGGAAGCAGAAGGATTTCAGTTTTGGTAAGGACTTACAGGGGGTCCAACTGGCCCAGGACGTCCTGGGATTCCTTCGGGTCCAGCTGGTCCAGGGGGCCCTGGTGGACCAGGGGGCCCCGGGGGACCTTGGATCCCCGCCTGTCCTTGTTCACCCTGCAGTTTGTAAAACAAGAGTCACCACCAGGCAGAGCAAACCCTTCACACCACCACCCGAAGGGCCCAAGGCAGGCCAGCCTGACTGAAGCAGAGGAGACAGAAGCAAGTCCCAGGTTACTGCCAGGAGAAGTTTCCAAGAGTGATGGAGAGCCCTGCCGAGGGCAGCTGGGAGGCCTGGGGAGCAGGAGCCAGCACCCAATGGTTTGCAAAGACATCTGAGGTCACCTGGTCAGAGGTCCCTTCTAGAGGGATCTAGTGATGACAGAGCAGCCCAAAGAGACCTTTTTCTTCATTGAGCCAGCCAAGTAAAATTTACGTGTCAAAGACCAACATGTCTTGAGTCTCTGAGGAGGCTTTCCAAAGCACTTGACAGTCACATGTGAAGCAAAGCCTCCCGTGACGACACTGGCACTTCCAGGCAGAGCCACAGTGTCTTACCTCAGCCAGTTTCCCCCCATACTATATTTGTTGGACAACACTTCCCCTGTTTTGCCAAGGACCAAAAGTAGAAATGCCACAAACCCCAAAGAAAATAACACAATCATCATGGCATTCCTGGAGCCCACCCAAGGCAGGCCCATGGACACCAGGCAGAGCCTGTTTTTCTCAGCTTTAACAAGGCAGTGCCTGCTGAGCCACCTGCCATTTTCAGCTCTGTGAGATGGAGCTGTTTGAGCCAGTTCCTCCCCAGGCCCCTCAGCGGCCACTCAGTGCCTGTGGCTCATGCCTCAGCAATGTCATCTGGCCCAAAGGGGCTGCACGTGGCACCGAGCGGCACTGAGGAGACAGTGGGTTGGAAGCACCACGTTTGAATACCAGACTGCTGATCTAGAATTGATGAATCCAGCTCCTAGGGCACTGTGGCACCCGTGCTAAGCTGCTCAGTCACTAGGCTCACCTCCCTAGATAAAATACCACGAGAGCCTACTGCTAGTGATCCAGTTCAAATCTGAAAAACTTCCCTTGGTGGCTCCATGGGAAGCTAGAAACCAAACATGGCTGTTTCTCAATTAAAAGTCAGTGGGTGTGCAGTTGGGTCTCTGCTGCATTTATCCTCTCTACAGCCTTACACACTGGAGGAAAATGCATGAAATCTGTCCCCTGTGTTCCTACCAAGTGCGCTGTTTATCCTGGCTGCCTTTAGTAAAACATGCAGATACAGGGATGTTTGCTTTATTTAGAATGATAAATGAAAGTAATAAGCTGCAAATTTCATCCTTTCTGCCATGAGCCCTATTTAAAAGAAAATTTCCAACACGTGGGCCAGGCTCACGAGAAGCTCGGTCATATGTGGAGCAACAGCCCTTTCTTTTCCTGTGCCTCACTGCCCAACCCTCAGCCCACACTGGGAAGCCTGCAGGGCCAGGCAGGAGGGGTGCCCTTGCTTCTCCCCAGTTTTAAAATGGATCTTCATTCATCCTGTGGCCCTTGCAAGGGAACGCAGGTTCTTTTCTAAGCTTCCTTATCCTCCATACTCAGTGCTACTCAACTATCTTGAAAATGGTCTCATAGCTTTTAAATATGGGAGGTAATTTGGATCTATTGAAGATGATGGGAAGACGTTGGAATATATTTCTAGATTTTCTCTTGCCTTGCCCTCTCATTCCAGCCTCAAAGACTTCCCTCCCACTGCATCTTACAACACCCCCAGCATGGGTGCACCATGGGAAAGCAAAGGGGGCTCTGCCCATCTCACTTTGGCTCCCTCTCCTCCATTCCCACCTCAGCTACTCTCTGCCAGCCTAGTCCATGCTCCAAATTTAGGGCACTAAAATGCAGCATGGTGCTGGAACGGGGTGCTGGCAGGGAACAGGGAGATGGGCAGAGCAGGAGCCCTGCCCCAGCACAGGGAGTGGGTGGAAGGAGCTCACCCAAAGTCCCGTTTGCATCACCCTCACTCTGCTGTCTTGGGCACGGCAGGCTTTGTTTAAGCAAGTGCCCATCCTTGCAGATCCCTAAACACACAAAGTGTTATCACCACATCATTATAGCCTCATTAATGTGTTCAGCACAAAAGGACCCCCACAGAGCTAAATGGACAGTAAGTGGATACAGTAAGTGGGAGATCAGGTGTCATTTTCCTCAGTTGTCATTCTATATTTTTAGCTGTCGACTGGAACTATTTCTCTGTTCTTTTAAACACCAGCCAGGCACCCTGCCTGCACCCCAGCAATGCAATGCTTGCTCACAGAGGACCCCACTCAGCCCACGCTCAGCTAAGCCCCAGCCCTTGGGCAAAGCACTCCTGCTGATGTGCTCAGAGCTAGCAGCAGGATTTTCCTCTCTTCCAGGTGCTGGTGCTAACATCCATTTTGCAGCCTCACTTTTTTCCTTAGTACTCACAGGCTGGGCTCCTGGAATTGCCTCGTGCTGGCAGATCTGCAGGAGCAGACCCCACCCTGTTGCATTTAGAGAATGAATACAGCAAAGGCAAAACGGATCATGGCAAAACTCCGGTGAAGTTTTCCTCTGTGGACAGAGGGAATTTGCAGCCCTGGCTGACGACAGGATGTAGGGCAGCTATTCAAGTTTCCCACTTCATCCTGGAGAGGAACTTCAGCTTTCAAAGCCTTCCCAAGAGGTCAGTCCTTGGCCTGGCTCTCCAGACTGTCACTTTGAAGGGCAAACAGCGCAATCCACGGGGCTCTGCGTGGTGTGAGTGCTGAATCGATAGAAACTGAACTGAAACCACGGGCTCACGTGGGAAGGTCAGGATTTGTCCAGAGCTGGGCAAGGACCAGGCACCTCATGGTAAAGTCTCTCGCATCCTGCAGTTCCCTGCTGGCATCCGACCGTCTAGACAGGCAGCAGGGTGACAAAACCCAGCCACTTAATAAAGAGTGCCCAGCACACTTCAGCAGGGTAATTGCAGCAGTTTGTCCACACAGGAAAGCTAATCCCAATTGATGGAATGAGGGAGCATAAAGTGGGCTCATTAAAAGCCACATGAACTCTGACTATGGACACTCTTATTCACTATTCATATGTCCGTAATTCACTTTATGAATTCATTCCCAAAATAAACTAAACATGAATTATAGCCCTGGAAACCAAAATAAATGTGTTTACACAAAGATTTAATGCAATTTAATGAAACCATTCTAAGAGCTTATTTAAACACATTTCCCCAAGTGCCTCAGACTAGACTAGCCCTTAGAAGAAGCGTTTGCCTATTCATTCATCTCAGTTAAATTTCACAGACATTAGATGAATTTCAGCAAGAGGCTTCCAACCTCTTCTGGAGATTGAATATGCAGGAACTGACTCCTTAAGGGAGGAGGCTGCTTGTCGACAGCCCCAAGAACAGCTTCATGGCCCATTTCTTTTAGTTCAAAAATCTGGCTTCACTGCATTTCTTTTTAGCAACATTATCACATCAAAGGTTTCCTCTGCTTTAAAGAAAGTCCCTCAGCTCTGCCTGAAACTCTTGGAAAGCCCTCTGTAGGGGAAGAAAGACAGGTAGCAAGCTGATTAATTGCAAGCACTGGGATAAGCTCAGAAACAGGCAACAAGGAGGAGAAGTCTACCTGGAAAGTGCGTCTCTTTATGACCGGAGGTGGAGCCAGCCGCACTGAATTGAGGAGAGGCAGCAGCTGAAGAAGATCAAACCAGAAGGTCACAGGGCAAAGGAGGCCATTAGGGCACCCAGAGTCAGAGAGCAGCCAGGGGAGAGACCACAGAAGAGGGGAACAGAGAGATTGCCATGAAAATGAAGCCTGGCAGGAGAGCGGCGTGGGGCGGGTACCTGCTGGCAGACCTCTGAGCTCCTGCTGCTGCTCACAGGGGTGGGTACCTGCTGGCAGACTCTGAGCTCCTGCTGCTGCTCACAGGGGTGAGTACCTGCTGGCAGACCTCTGAGCTCCTGCTGCTGCTCACAGGGGCACCCACCAGGGGCCAGCCCACTCACCATCCCCACTGCACAGAGCTTTCACAGCTCCCTCTGCCTGGAAACAGAAAATGGCCAGGACATTTCTGACTCAGCTCTGCTATCTCCTTAGGAACTGCTCACTGCAAGGCATCCCTCGCTGGCTCTGCTAGGGTGTCCAGCAATGGGACTGTTTCTCTTAAATTCTCATCATCACCAGATTTGGGGCACCTATCAGAATAACAATTTTCTCCAAATTTTCCAAGTTTTCTAGCTCTCTTACAGGAAACCCAGTGTATCTCCAGGTCTCACCCTTCCTCCAGGTGTGGAAGGAAGCAGAGAAAGGCCAGCTGGGGTCAGCACAGGAGTCCTGGCTTGGCTCACTTAACTTGGCACACACCACTACCATGGCCAAGGGACAAGACCAGGCCTTGGAGCTGGACAGCTAAGCAGGGCATTGCCTTGGCAGCCTGTGCTTTGTTTTTCCTTGCTCAACAGTGTCATCACCTTCTGCCTGCTTATAGCCAGGAATGCTGCCTTAGGGCACAAAGCTGACCCGGACACACAGAAATCAAATGCACTAAAGCTCAGGAGCATTTGTTCATCCTTTTGCCGTATCCAGTTTCCACTTGCACGCATGCTGCTGTCACCCTGGCACCCACCAGGTCGGCTCCAGGCCCAGGAATGCTGCTCTGGCCTGATCCACTTTCCTGTTCCTATCAGTTTTCCATTGAAGCTGCTCTTGATTTACATAGGGAGAGGTGAGAGAGCCTTTCTGTGCTTGGCACAAAAACGTGCCCATGTGTGACATTTCCCCACGTGAGCTGTGCATCAGATCCCAGAGGTGTGCCCACAGGTGTCCCACCACAGAAACCATACACTTCCAAGGAGCACATGTTATTCCCTTTAAACATCGTACTTCATGTGTGCAGTGAAAGCAAGGATCCAGTCCTGTTGCAAAGAGAAGTAGCAACCCAATTTTGCAGCATCATGATTAGGTGGTTGTGCTCAAATGCACTGATCCAGACAGCCACAAGCTATCACTCCAAAAGCAGTGCTGCTGGAAATTCAGCTGGGCTGATTTTACCCAAAGGCAGACCTCCCTTTTCTAAAAGACAGTGCAGGAGGCCCCTTAGCTCAGGAGAGCCAGCTAAGCTGGCTTTGCCTGGCTGCTTAAGTGCTGAAGGGTATCTGAAATATCACACAGCTTACAGGGAAGCTGAGGGAGGATGCTGGAAAGGATAAGGAGGAAATGGAGAGAACCAGTCCTGAAAACTGGCAAGACAAGACCCTGCAATGGATTCAGGTGAAAAGAAATCAGAAGGCACTTCCACCCAGCTCCTGCCCTGCCCCCTCTGTGTTCCAATGGGAAGTTTTTTCAGAAGGCAGCTTGCAATATTGGATTTGCTCCCTCAAGCCTTTGCATCAGAACTGGGTCCCCTGAGACTGCTACCCACAAACCTTCAGCGTAAGGATCTGGTTAGAGCGCAGGGCTGCAAGTGTGGTACTTAGGTACTCCTGGGGACAGGGAACACACACGAGACAAACGGGGTCAGTTAGACAAACACATTTCTGAGAGCCAACGCAGCATGGATGGTCCCCCTGTTTCCCTGAGTGGCACTTGGCAGCAGCTTGAGGGCCACTCTCACCCTGAACGGGCAGCACCAATGCATCCCTCACAGCACTGCAGGCCACACAGACTCATACAGACAAAAAACATAGGAATCTACAAGGGCCAAGGCACATATCCTAACCTTGTATTTCCTTCCTAAGAAAACAAATATGAAACAAAACTGAAACAACGTGCCCAGTTTGTCAGGATGCTGGTTTTCATTTCCTCACCCGGAGCATCTGACAAAGAGCCTTATCAAACAGAAAAGCAAGAATAAATTGCAGTTCGGTCAGCAGTGTCACATTTTTGCAGCAAGGCTCATCCTAATTTTCATTCAGGGAGGAAGAAAGAGAACTGCACCTTCTGCTGGCTGGTCTGTGCCTCTGGCTCCCTGAACTTGCAGTTCAGGACAGCCTGTCCTTGAGTTGATCTGAGGACAGTCACCCTTCCCGTGAGCATGTCTCAGCCGTGAACAACTCACGGGCTTTTTATAATGTTGAGCTTGGTGCCTCATGAGACCAAAGTATCTCCATGAGAGGCAAGGAAACGCTGCCAGGATGTGAGGCTGTGCACCCACCCTTTTCCCACTATCACAGCCCTGCAGCTCACCAGCCACCCTACAACCCTGACCCACCAAACCAGCGTGCCTGAGCCCAGGCTATTCCCAGGGATGCACCAGCTCCCTTCCCAGTGCTGCTTTGGCTCCTGCCACTGCTTTTCACCTTGAGCACTGGGGACACTCAGAGCCAAGGGCTGTAACAGGAACTCAGGACACTGCTGGGGTGACCAGTGTTGTTGGCTTCTTTTTAACATAACAATCTAGTGAGCCGGCTCACTAAATAAACACAGCTGAGCGGCTGTTATTGCACGGGGCACTGGCACTTCCCCACAGCCCCCTTCTCCCTCGCTGCCAGCCCAGCTCTCCCTCCTGTGGCTCTGCTGCTCCAACCCTGCTCCCTCCGGGCCAGGGACCAGAGCCCAGCTGATTATCCAGAGGCCCATCAAAAATAAACAGAAAGCTCTTAAGCTTGTCTCCCTGTACACCCAGATTACAAATTCCAGCCACTTCATATGATGTCGTTCCAATGCATTTCCAGTGGATTTTCAGCACTCTGGTTGTTTTTAGAACTGGTTAAATCCCCTCAAACCCCATGATGTTCTCTCTCCACTCTTGGCTGCAGCACATACTGGCCAGGCCAAGATGAAGGGGCAGGTGGGGCAACATCCTGGCTTTCATTAAACAGTTGCTGGCATCAAGCCTCCCACTCAGCCTCTTCCCTGCAGGCAGATATTCCACCAGGCTTGGGGGACCAGCATGGGGACCAGCTCACTGTTGACCTCACAGAGCACCATGGCCAGGCAGTGCAGGGTTACCCTCAGGCAGGGAGCATAACCCTTCCCCTTGTCTCTATGCAGGGATGACACCAGCACGAGGGAGAAGAAAAAGAGAGGAATGATGATGGAGTTTTCCCCAGGTCTTCAAACCCCACACTGCTTCAGGCCACACAGCCAGAGCAGAGGCTGTGCAAGCAGCACGGAGCCGGTGCAGCAGCTCAGGGCATGAGTGGGTGACCTCTGCTCCTCCAGAACCCCCAGGTTTCACTGGGTTTTGGGCTGGGGACGTGGACCTTCCCCTCTCCAGCACAAAGCACAGGAGGGTGTCCAGGAAGCAGAATTGACAGCAGCCATCTAGGGGTCAGCTCTGGTGGGCAGGAACAGACAAACCGAAGAACCAACATCCCTCCTGGAAAACCTTATCTGCTGCTTTTCTGCGAAACACATCCATCAGCCAAGCACTGCCCCGGGGGCCCAGATGACGCTTCTTGTTAATGGAACGATCTCTACCTCCAACAAAAAGCCATTCAAACGAAGGAGGATTAACATGCAGGAAGGCACGGGACAGAGGATAATAACGCTAATGACTTACCCTGTGCGGGTACTCTGCACACTGACCCTGTGAAAGAAGGGGATTAAAAAGGAAAAGAGTTTAAACCACAAACAGAGGCGACCAAAATAGGCACGCAGGGTCAGACCCAGAAGGTGTAAATCACTGTGACTCTATCAGACTCAGTGCAGCTATGCCAGTTTGTACCCGATAAGCACCCTGCCTCCTGTCCCCATCCCCTGAGCCCTCTGCTCTTGGTACTCCTCACTCACAGTCAGATCAAGCAGCACCAAGTCCAGCAAGTCCCTTCCTTACTTTTAACAAGGCCCCCATTGAAATTACCTTCTCTCCTTTTTGTCCTGGGGGTCCCTGTAGGAGAAAAGCAATCAAAAAAGGCCTCAGTAAACGAAGGAGTTCAGGGAATGCAAGGGGAAAGGGATTAGGGGGAAAGATACTTACAGGTTGTCCCCTGGGACCTGCAGCACCCTTTAAAGAAACACAGAATTTAACACGGGATGATTTTCCATTTTCAGGGACAAAAAGACAGCGTATAGAATAACTGAGCTTTTAAAAACAATTGTGAAGAAAATTCCCAAGAGAGATCTGGGTTCCCTTTGTTGCTCTGGAGGAGTTAAAATGCACACATGCTCTGGCTGCACCACGGGGGGGAAATATTAAAAGGAGAGGGGGGAAAATCATCAGGAAAACACACCCTCATTGTTCCCAGGACCTCAGCTGACAGCGAGTCTCCCCAGCCACGCTCTGGGATGGAACCAGAGGCAGCCAGGATTGAAGCCTGAGCTGGGATTGTGCAACAGGGGAGTGGGGAGGGGGATCTTCAACATGTGCTTGCCAGAGGGCTATACTGACACTCGGGCTCAAAAACCAGAATTACAGAATTAGCAGAAGAAAACATTCAACACTTTAGTGAGCAAAGGTGACTACAGGGCCTCTCTCTTTTGACATACTCATATTTGGGATTTCATCATCAGAGATGTCAAGAGGAACAAGACAGCATTTGGGCTTCCATAAAGTGCAGTCTAAGTTTATCATTTTCAACCAAAAGCATTTTAGTATGATGCACATATGAAAAGAGGGTGGGGGGAACCGCATTTAATACAAAAAATATGCTTTTTTTGGTTGTTGTTAGATAAGTTGAAAGCTGCCAGATGGATTTTCAGAAATCTTTCCATCAACTTTTACTTGTCCTATGAGGCCAACCACGAAAAATGTCAGCTCCCAGAATATATTTAAAGAACATAATTGCTAAGTGCAAGGAAAACACATCCCATGCCTAACTAGAGAGTTGCTGTTGTGACATGATGAATGTGCTAGCCATAATGCAAAAATTACAGACATGCATCCCAGCACTGCTATTATGAAGTTACAGAATTAGGGATGCAGTTAGTGCATCAACTGAGGTAAGATTGTTACCCTGCCCATAAGCTTGTTTCCAGCTGAGGCCCAACATCATTGCAAACCAACCCATCACCCACAGACAAACAAATGTATTTTTACCATCTCTCCCTTCTGTCCAGGATGCCCCTGCAAAAGAAAGGAAACACACATCAGCTTTGGCCGCTGCAGACTCTAGATGATGGTGATTTAACAGCTTCTGCTGAGTGAAGTGTGTGTCCCCAGAGCAGCACAAGAAAGGTGCTGCCACATCTCTCTTGGGGGTGAAGTTCTTCATGGCAGAAACAGGAAATCAGAAGCCAGAAGTATGAGCTACCAGCTCCTTCTCCATTGCAGCACTGCAGGAGTGTGGTGGGGAGCCTGGCTACATGGCTGCCACGTGGAGCTATGGGTTTCATGCCCACTGGGTTCACAGAGAAGTAGCTCATTTGTGCCCAGCTCTGAAGGATGGGAAGAACTTGGGTTTCTACTGCAAATCTCTAAGGACAGCATGGAGGTCTCAAAGAGGTCTTTAGGATCCTTCCCTCCTCTACTGCACCGTTTTGGCACAGCAGCAAAGAGCAGGAAGCTGTTGGCTAAGGCAGAGGGCTGATACCTTGGGGATCTGCTCTGCCTGTCTGATTCTGGGTGGGAGTGCCTGCTAAGGCTCTCCCTGCAGCAGGAGAACTTGTGAACTGCTAGTTTATAGATTTACCTAGAAAGGAACAGGCCATCCTCTGCCTTCCTTAATCTCCTGACTCCTGCATCTCCCCCAAGGCATCTGTGGCACCCTCCTGCCTGCCAACCTCCTAATTTTCTTTCTAAACAATCCCTTTCAAACACAAGGTGTAACACCCAGGCTGCAGCCCAGTGGGAGCCTGCAGGAGGCAGGGCAGAAGCCTGCAGAGGAGTTCTTTGCTTACCGGTTTGCCGTCCAAGCCAATAGGGCCCTGAAATAAAAGAGGAAAAAAGGATGAGAAGTGTTTTCCCCATGGTGTCTCTGTCCATCCTGTCCATCTGTCCCAGGAAGCACTGTGTGCCACAAGACTGCATGGGCTGGGGTGACGTGAGGTGACTCCCTGCCCTCCTGTCCGGTCCTGGCAGGTCCCTGGCCCACTGAGTACCAGCCCAGATTTCAAACTGCTTCAGCAGGGACCTGCTCACTGTCAGCACATTTTAGCAGCAATGCTGGACACAGGAACAGAAACAAGGAGGGATTCATAGTCAATTTGCAAAAAAAAAATCTCGAGAATTCAAAATTTTACAGTGTTGGGTAAACTAGTTGAATATCAGTAGTTTTCTCAAGACTTTCACTTAAAAGGGCACCCACCTTTGGG
This sequence comes from Fringilla coelebs, assembly GCF_963513975.1. Classification (NCBI taxonomy): domain Eukaryota; kingdom Metazoa; phylum Chordata; class Aves; order Passeriformes; family Fringillidae; genus Fringilla; species Fringilla coelebs. The sequence continues at coordinate 2,584,308 of NC_140066.1, read as the reverse complement.
GGAAGAGGAATTTTTCCAAGTGACAGAATAATAAAAGCGTCTCAGGGAAGAGGTGACATACAGCTCAGCACATGCTGAAGGTACTGTTTGATGAGAAACAGGCTCCACAGAGCTGTCCCACCCAGCACTTTCTCATGAGCTGGACCCATTTGTTTTCTGCTCCTCCAAAAGCCAAAGACCACAAGGGCCTGGAGAGATCTGCTTCTCCTCAGCCCAGGGGCAGCTCACACCCCCCTGTCACAACAGGCAGAGAGGTGGAGCCCAGCAGACAGGGGGAGGCTGCCAATTCCTCCCACTTTGCAGGCGTGAGAGTCCCCCCTGCAGACCTGCTCTGGCACATCCAGGGTCCTGGAGCAGCAGCTGAGCTGCCTGGCCAGAGCAGGGATCTGGGGGGTGTTTGTGTTTGCCCCAGGCTTCCTAGCTGTCCAGGATAAATGCATATGAATAAATAGCAACTGTTGGAGCTCTTCAGCAGCCTCAGTGCTTCATGGAGTGCTGCCAGCAACTGTGGGATTGAAATGAAATTTGCTTTGTCCTCTCCTGGGCATTATCTTAGTTCCCTTGCAACTGTGCTGGAGAAGAATTCCCCCTCGTGTCCTTTCCCTTTGGCATGACCAGGGTGTTCAGCCCAGCACAGTCCCCAGCTGACCCTCAACAGGCAGGGCCTTTTTTGGATCCCAGGCACTTGCTGCTATTGGAATATCATCTAAAAGCTCAATTAAATTTGGAATTTCCCCTACCTACCCCTACCTAGGGGATGTTTTCTTTGTTTGGGATAGGGGCATTTCTTAGGATGGTTTTCTTTTACTGAACAGATCTGGCTTTAACTATGTTATTTTAACACTTGGGGATTTTTTAAAAATTAATTTCCTTTCAGAGTTGTGTGGTTGGGTTTGGTAGGGTTTTTTTCTCCCTAAGTATCGTTTAAAAGAAGAAAAAAAGGCAGGAGAAAAACAAATGAAAAAAAAAATTGCTTTTTCCAGTGATATCAGATCAGGTCCTTGGTTTCAGGAAGAAATGATGAGATACAGCAAGCACTTGTGAGGCTTCCTAGTAGTACCACACATCCGTACCTCATAAATTAGGAGTTCCACTTACCGGGAATCCAGGAAAACCTCTTGTTCCAGGCTGTCCCTGGGAAGGATGAAACAGAGACAGCAGTTTAGAGGAACTGAAATAAATTTTGATGGATCCTAAGTCCTCTCTACAGAGCCTTTCCTCCAGCCTCTGACCAATTATCCTGCAACTCTCTGAAGAGATACCCAATTCCTCTCCAAGGGGAAAGTGTCTGGGGAAGGAGGGGAAATCTCTCATCCCCACTCCAATTTGTACAGGGCCAAGAAAAGGCTGGAGCAGCTCCAGTTTGGATTGCAGGCAGTTTCCTTTAAGTTTCTACATTAATTAAATGGGTGTCTCTAGCCCATATGTTAGACTTTTGGAGTATATTCCAGAGGCTGAGCTCATTTTATGGCAGTTCTTGCTGCCATAAACCTGAGATGTTTAATGCAGGGTGCTGTTCTATGCAAGACAAGCCTTGCAGGTCACTGGTGTCTAAATACAACCATCCCTCTCCTCCTCCACCCCCCTCATCTTATATCTCAGCTCATTCATTTTCCTCAGAAATAATTCTGGAGATGATTTTATTTTTCCTCTTCTGTTTTTTTTTATTTTTATTTTTATTTTTATCCCCTGAGAGCTAAGACAAAAAAGGAGAGTTAGGCTGTGTGATGAGAGGAACATGAACACCACAACTTTTCCCCTGCCCCTTCCTGGCTAGTTAGCTATGGCTACCAGGCTGGGATCAGGTACAGCAAACACTGGCTTGGCATGTGTTTGGCAGCTTCTTCATCCCCTACTTAAGAACACCAAAAAAAAGAGAAAATGTCCTGGCTGTTAAATTTTTGTAGTTCTTGAATTTTTCAGGCCGGTGACAAGGTCACAGTTACCATAGCTTTGTTGGTATCCAGGAAAGATACCACTTCATTTTAGGATTTTTCAATCTGTTTTAAAAAGAAAAAGGTCAGGAAGCATATGGTCCATCTGGCCCAGGCTTCAGCAGATCTTGAAGCAGTCTCATGTAGACAGAAACAGCAGGATGAGGTAAATCCTGTGCCACGCTCATCAGCTGACCACCGTGGCATCCTGCCTACCCTGAAAGCTGGGCTGGGATGCCAAAATGCCCAGCTTCCTTCTGTGTTCTCTCATTTGGGGGGAAAGAAATGCTTTTTTCAGCAATTTGAGCTACCATGACTGGACTGCTGGAGCCCCACAGGGGTTTCCTAGGATAGAGCTGGGCATAAACAGGGTGCACCTCTGCCTTAACTAGAGTGATCCCATGTGGTGCTGAGGGAAGGGAAGGGCAAGCAGGAGATGGGGCTTCTGGGCTGTGAGGTTGAGGTTTGCCACAGCGAAGCAGTAACAATCCTTTGGGAGACCTCAGAGTTGCACTGATAGGGAAAACCTTCACCTTCAGGTAACATCTCCAGGCACCCTCTGTCTGCAGAGAGACTCATTGAGGGTTTACCCCTGCAGAGGATGGGCCCAAACAGCCTCTTGGCAGGGTTTGAGGGATGCCCCCCCACCACAGAATCCCCTCATGTCACAGTGAAGAGTTCTGGTTTGCTCGGCAGTGCTAGCAGGACCTAATCACATTTGCACTATTTCTTTAGTTCTGCAAAGTTGAACTTGGTCAGCTTTGCTTTGCAAGATACACACAAAACCACCTGGCCCTGTTGGCCAGTGACCAGGAGGGAAGATAGGCTATAAATTAAAGGATCTGTCCACCGCTGGCTTCTGAAAAGGCAAGAAGAAGCAAGAAGAGCCGAGCCAGAATTCTGGTTCCCTGTTGGACACCTCCCTGACAAAAAGTGCTAAAAAAAGAATTAGGGAGAAAACCTGGAAATGGTGCAATTTGGCTTCCTCTGTAGACTACAGACTGCTGCTTCTTTCTCCTAAGAGGACAGCAGAATGATTTGCACGGTATCACGCCAAGACAACAGTTCAGCAGCGAGCGATTCCAAGAGACTGTTTTTGTTGGGTGGCTGGTTTTCCTTGTCTCCTTTTTAAAATGTTGATTGTATGAAGTATGTGATCCTGGGAGCTGCCAAATCATGGAGACCGTCTGTTTCTGCCACTATTGGTGCACTGTCCCTCTCTGGCCGGGAGTTAAGCAGCTCTGAGCTCCGGCAAAAACTTTAACCTCCAAACAAAAATCTGGAAACTATTTGTCATCCCACATCTTTCTGAGTGGCCCCTTGGCCAGGGTTTCCGTGTTTGTCTTCAGTGCTCAGCCATCCTTTTGACCTATCACCAGCTCCCCAGGAAACTGGATCATTTTCACAGTAGGCTTTGCAGGGGGAAAGTGTGGAGTTGGGCCGGTCCTGGCACCTCAGGGCTTTGACTGGTGTGGGCAAAACCCCATTTTAGATACCATTTGCCATCTAATTTTTCTGCTGCTTTGAAGATGCAACCTGTTCTGCACTTTCCCAAACAGCAGCAAAGCAGACAAAATTGTCCTTCAAGAAAACTGCCTCCTTTGCAGAACCTACCTGGACGGGGACTGATGGGTTTTCCCTCTGATTACTATAATTACCCCGTTCAGAAGGCTGAGAGCCAGAGTTTGTGAGAAATAGCAAAAACAACTGGGCACTTACCCTCCAAAATCTGCTGTTTGTAGAGCAGGGTGGTCTTGCTCAGACCTTGGCTTGAGAGACTTGCCAGCCCCTCTTCCTTGTCTGGACACATGACCAGGGACCATCTGCTAGGCATAAAACCCTTGGGGAGACCCATTTGGGTCCTGGGCTTTGGTTCTGTCGCTTCTCGAACTGCAGCATCCCCGGCAGGTGGGCCTGGGGACCAGCAAAGCTGGTTTTTATTAGAAACACTTGTCATGGGGCTTTTGGGAAGTTAATTGGAAAGCCAGATGTAGCCAAGTGCCTGGGTCTGTCTCACTTGACCTCAGCTGTGAAACAAAGGCTGCCAGCAGCCCATCCTCTCTGCAGGTCAAGGACGGTGCTCTTCACAGGTTAATCAAAATCGGAAGTGCCCACTGGGAGGGAGAGAATTGAATCTCCAGGTCTTTTTTCATGGAAATCTCTGGTGGAGGCTGTGCAGGGATGGAGTGGAGAGGTCTGGCTGCACCCACACAAAAGCAGAGGCTGGATGGCTGAGCCACAGTGCAAGAAGCATCCAGCATTTAGGGCACGTAAACACTCCAACCCTTCATCTTGGTCTTTTTTTATGACCCTGCCCTTGCAAAAAGTTTTGTCTGGCTGACTCATTGCACCTTGTAGAGACACTTTTACTGGAAGAGAGAACAAAATCCTGCCTTTTCTCAGCCAGATAAGCAGCCACCATGCTGACAAAGAGCTTCCAAGATTTTGGGTGTATGACAAAGACCCCTGAACTACCCTTTGTCTTTGTGAGCTCCCCAGTCACTAGCTTAGCTCTGATCCTGCCAGGCAGTAAAATTAGGGGGCTTGTTCCCTGCTGATCAAACCAAAGGCTGAAATCAGCCAGGCAAAGGGCAAATTTTCTCCAAAAGTGACAGCAGCTCTGTTGCAAAAAGGAAATACACTTCTTCCTTTGAAATGCCGGACTCTAGTTTCCTTGCCAAGGGAAGGCTTCCTCATTTGTTCTGGAATATGAGCTATAATTTCATTATATATAGTATATAATAGCAGTATAAAACCAAGGCTGGCTCAGCATGGGAACCACATTATACAGGGTTTTTGCTCTTTCCAGCTGATGCTGAGTCTTAATGCCTCTCCTAAGGCTTTCCCAGTAACTTGCCCAAATCCTGCATCAGACAAAAATAGAGAGAAAAAACCACTTACTGGTGGACCACGGGGCCCAATGATGGACATGCCAGCTTCTCCTGGAGCACCCTGCAGAGAGACAAAGCAGAGGAAAAGGGGTGAGAATAGGAGAGGAAAACACAAAGACAACTATATTCCTGTCAAGACTGCGGGTAAATGAGGGTGCTTTAGGTGTGAGATCTTCAGGACTTATGGGGCAGCTGCTGTTCTGCCTCCCCCAGATCCTGCCTGACACTTGAGGAAAAAAGATGTCCTTGAGAGCTGCTCAGATGTGCCAGAAAATGGAAGCTGCACAGCAAGGAGAAGTATAAACACATAAAACACTTTCTGGCAAAACAGATGTTCTGCCCCATTGCAAGTGTGAAAGATGGCCTGAAACCCTTTCTGTTTCCTTCCTGCGAGTTCCAGGAGGATTGTGTCCTGCAGAAAAAAAGAAAAAGAGGGATGTGCTGGGCTCCAGGGTAAGGGGAGCTGCAGGCAGCTCATTTGGTTGCCTCCAGAAATGCCTCGCTTGTGTACATCTCAAACTCAGTTGAGATGTGGATGAAAACAAAGCAAAGTGCTTGCTGGAAAGGGAAACAGCTGCCTCTCCAACTCCACGCCACCCACAGCGTGTGATGGGCAGGACATGTCACTCTTTGGAAACATGATGTATTCCTGAGAGGCAGCTCCAGAAGTGCCCAGGGCTGAGGAGCTTTGGGACAGAGCATCCCATAAACCAAGCAGCCTGCAAGAAAGCAAAGCACTCTGAAAAACAAAGCTATGGACTGCCAAAGACTTAGGGCTCTCAGGGAGGCCTTTGGGGCTGAGGGGCAATTAGGAGTGATTTTTTTTCCCATTGTTTGTTTGTATCTATCTGCTGTGCCTTCATGAAAACTTTGGCCAGAAACAAATGCAAGAATACTCAGAGAAAAAAGCAGAATGGCTTCAGGTGGGAAATTCTGGTCTGTTGGATGTTGGTTGGCTCCAATGAGCAAACAGCGAACACAAAGATGAAGAATCTCTATCCTACTTTCCCCTTCCTTGCTGTGTTTTTCTCTCTATTATGAAGAGGAGCAAATGGGTCTGGTATGGTACTGCATAGATGACCTTCCTTGTCAGGTAAATCTCCATACCTTTCTTAATTTCTACACATTGTTATTCAATTATTCACAAATCCCAAACACCTCCATTTCCCTGCTCTCCCAGGTGGGAGGTACTCACAGCTCTGGGGAAAATATACTAACACGGAAATGCCAGAAAAAGGCCAGCAGTAGGATCACTTTGTAAACCAGTACTTTTTAGTGGGTACAAATCTCAACTCGCTGCACAGCAAACAGTCTGTGAGATGGTTTCCCACAGACCATCAGCTTTTCTCGGGAGGAAGAGGTCCCACCATGTCAGGAATAGGAGCATGCCACGCCACTTTTATTCCTTGCTCCCACCTGCATCAGGGGTCAGGCTAACCTGGGAGGTAGAAGGGAGCTGCAGGTTGGCTGGGACAAGCAGAGCTGCCAGAGGGGGAGAAAGTCAATGGTTAAAATCCAGGAAGCCTTGAAGGAAGCCCTGCACGTGCCCACTGGCTCTTATGCTGTTAGTAAATTGTCATAAACAAGAAACGCAGCATCTTTGGAGGCTGACTGGCCTGGAAGGAATTTGGGAGATATACTTGCACTGACACGGAAGATGGGGCAGCCCAGGGGTGTGGAAGCCCAAAGCTGGCTGCAGTGGCCATGACTGTGACAGGGGAGCTTGGGCTGGCCCTAGAAGAGGGCAGTTTGAGGGTGCTACAAGGAGCTGACTCACCTTCTCTCCAGATTGCCCCTTTAGTCCCTGGGTCAGTGGCAGCCGTCACAGCCACATGCAAGAGGGTGCAGGGAAGAGAGAGAGAAAGGAGAGAGACAAACACAGGCGTCAGCGGCAAAGGCACGCTCTGCCCCCCACAACCCTGGCTATGGGGCTGGCATCAGCAGGGTGGCCTCAGCTCCTGCCCCAGTCCTCTTTCCCATCCTCACCATGGGATGCCCGAGCAAGGAGCAGCTCCAAAACACAGCTCAGCCAGGCAGGGGATGGCCCCCTTTGCTCAAGGCAGCTGCCAGTGGCAAGCAGGGGTGCGTGTTAGGAAACCCAGGGTTAGCAAGCCCAGCTGGCACACGAGGTGGCAGTGGGAGACACCCAAAGAGGGGGATGCTGAACCAGAGGAGGGCCTGGATAGGACAGCAGGTGAAATGGAAACACCTCCCCAGCACGTACGTGGCTTGCAGGGCTGGTCACCCCGCTGAGACCAGGGGAGCCCCTCAGATGTGGGGCTCAGGGAGAGTAGTTTTGCTCTAACTGACAAGGATTATCCTGAAAGCCACCCTCCCTCACCCCCAAATCCTGGGGGTTGGAAGAGAATGGGAATGATAAGGCACACAAGAGAGGGTTTGACTTACCGGCCGCCCAGGGATTCCCATCGCACCTTTGTCCCCCTGGCAATTAAGGCAAAAATCAGAGGGAATTGGTAACTGGCCAAAAGCAAGGTTATAAAACAGCAAAACTGAACTAAGCCACAGCAGCAGCTTCACACTGTGGTGCAAGTGCCCAGGGATTTTGAAAGGGAGAAGGTTAAAGGGTAAAATGCGTTTGCGTGTGCTCAAACGTGTCTTTAGAACGTGTGAGCCACCAGTTCATTTCCACATATGACAAACCCACCCATCTCACAACAGAAATTACATACAGCAATTTAGGCAGCTAAAGGAGGACAGGAGTCTCCAGTCAAACAAAGTACTATCCCTATTTCCAACACTTCATAAAATCCAGGTCCTGGGAACTGGCTTCCTGCAGTGGCCAGCTGTCATATTTTTCTCTTTCTTGACCAAAGTCATCTGGGTGTTAGCTATTTATTTATAGAGTTATCACTTTAAAACACAATTCTTTCAGACTTAAAAATACTGTCCTGTCCAGAAGCAGGAGAAAAATGTGAGAACACAAGCTGCCACAGGAAAAAGCATGTCTGGAAGAAGACATATGAGCAGCTGTTTTCAGTGTCCTCTACCCCTCTGAGATACTTCCCAGTGCATTGTCAGCATGTGAGTGATCCTAACAGTGGTTTTGGGAATGACTATGGGTCAGGTGACACTGGACAGAGGCTCGTAAACACATGAACATAGGACCAGTGACAATTTTCTTCACCCACTTACCTACAAGGCAGTTGGATGCCTCTTACAGCTGAACTGTACTGTGCAATTACCAAAAAAAAAAAAAAATTACCCCCTCTGCGTTCCTGGTCACCAAAACTGAAGGCTGCGCAGATCTGGAAGATAGCAGCTCATGGCTAAAGGATCTTGATGATTATGGCTTCAGCAGTCATGTAGCTTTTGCTCTATATTTTGCAAAAATGACATGATAATAATCCCTCAGCTCTGTTTCCAGCGATGTTTGGGGTTTCCTTATGTAAAACAGAATGTTCCTGCCCTTGGCTGACTGTGTCTGTAGACATAAACCTGGTTTTCTGGTTTCTGCAGCTGGAGACACCAGCCCCATGGGTGCCACCTCTTTATGCCTCCCCACACGTTCAGCCCTAGCGCGTGTGAACATAATCTGAAATCTCTGGCAGGGGAAGGCACTTAGCTCTGTTTGTTCTTCTGGGAGTACACAAAGGCTGTGTATCCCAAACTCAAACATTATTGCTTGGGATCAAACCATTCCCTGGTGGAAGCTCAGTCATTTCCCTCTGCAGACCTGGGGGGGCTGTTTGGTATGGGGGGCATTCCTTTCCAATGCAGCTTATGTTGTGATAAATTGAAGAGCCCTGTACACTTTGCAAAAGCACTCCTTTCAGATGGATGAAACCCTGAACAGCTGCTTGATTTTAAGTTTTGTTGAGGATATATTATGGGAAACTGCTTTCTTCTAGGGTTTTAGGTGGGTTCTCAGTCCTGCTAATATTTGCCTATCTCTTTGTGCCAGCAGTGAGCAGAGCTCCTGGTGTCAGCATCTGGCCCTGGCATTACTTTGTGGCTGCTGGAAAACATAATACTGAGCTTTCCTCTGCTTTTAGTCCCTTAACTGCTGCTTTCCTCCAGAGCTGAGCCCAGGCTGATTTCCCTCGTGGTTTTTGAGGTAAAAGCTGAATTTGCTTCTTCTGTCTCTGCTGTGGCTGGTGCCCGAGCAGGAAGGGCCCAAGGTCAGGGCTGAGCTGTGTCAGGTCCCCTGTGAGTACCTGGAGAGGTACATGACGGCACCGTGTCTGGAATGTGACTGTGCAGAGCTACAGCAAAGGGGCAGCTCCCTGTAGGACAGCAAATAAATGCCAGATGTTTGTAAGGAAAGGTTGTCTGTGACAGGGAGCCAGGAAGGAGCACTTGTGGGTGGATGATACCGGGTAGGTTGGTTACAAAGCCATGAAAAGCTGCCTGAAGCTCCCACATCAGAGTTAAAAGAGCATGAAAGGCAACCAGCAGCCCCTGTCCTGAGCCAGGGGAGAGCCAGCAGCACAGTTTGCATTTCCTTGACAGGGAAACTGCCTGTTATGGCTCGTGCAATCTTCCAGGTGAGCCACAGCCTGGGGAGCAGGGAACCATCACCAGAAAATCACACTGCTGTAATTCCAAAACCCACGCTCCTTCCTCAGTCATGACTAACTCAGATGCAGATACTGTTATTATGGGTTTTTGCATTTGTCCCAGGGTGACTTAGGCCTTCTAAATCCTGCTGCAACTAGCAAATCCCATCAGCGAGAACACTGAACACTTTGCCTCTTCAACCTGACCCTCAAAGACATCTTCAAAAGTTGTGTTTCCCACACATAGGAGGGTTCATGAGGATCATACTACCCTTTAAGTTTGGACCTACAAAGCTCCTGCGGTCCCTACTCTATATGGGACACGTCCTGTTTCCAATATTCTATTCCATGTCCCATTTTTTATGCAAGTCTACTTTCTACCACCTTATGAATGCTGGGGGCCTCCTGATCAAAGTACTGTCAGACAGAAAGAATGAGGGGATGAAACAGAAATAATGAAGTATTTGCCAGGAGCTGTAGCCTTTCTGTGAGGCCCTGGAACAAAATACACTGAAATAGGAAAAGTCAGCCTCAAACTCTGAAAGGAGGGCTTGATAAAGATATGGAATCACATGGAAGTGTTTAGGAAACAGAATGGTTAAAAAAACTCTCCACAGCTCCTTGACCATCAGCTCTGATTGCTTCGGTTTCCTAATCTCCTGCTTGTGAAGTTTTCTCTCCTTTTGGCACGACTCTACCCACAGCTCTCCGCACGAGCTCTGAAGGTATCTGCAAGTCCACGGAGAACAAGCTAATTACAGGGCTTTGACTTTCTTCCTTAGTTTCCATCTGCTAAATATTATTTTTTCATGTATGGAATTGCTGCAGTTGCCACAGAAATGTTGCATGATCAGAAATGGGAGAGAAAATGTCCGTGAGAGGATCATTTGCTTCGGATGTGGTCCAGACAGCAAAAGGACTATTGCAGGATTTCATCACTTCCTTCCTTCACCCCTTTTAGTCCCAATCTCATCAAATATCTTACATGACTGCGGGTTGCCCTTGTCTTCACCAAAGCCTTCACTGGCTTGAGGAATAAGGGTGGAAGTGTTCATTGGGCAAGAGAAGAACATGAAGTTCCCTTTTGCTGCTCTGATGGTGCTCATCCATTTCCCTGGCTCTTTTCCATGCTGTCCTTGACTGCAAGAAGAGCTGAGTGCATTTCTAACGAGTATTTCTGCCCATCTCCACACCCAAGCCAACACCTGCACTGGGAGCTAAGCCCTGTCACACAGTTGTTGTCTCTTCTGCAAGCTGGGAAACAATAATGGGAGGGAGAAGTGGGGTGGTCATTGCTTTGGGGTCACTATCCAGGACAATGTGTATGACAATCAGCCAGGAAGGAGCTCAGGCTGCTGCTCATAAAACCATTTCCATTTCAATCAGGAGAAATACACAGGAGTGGGGGAATACTTCCTGTGGTGACATGTAGAACTCACTTGGCTTTTCAGAGGTGAACCTTTGCTCACAGTGACCGAGCCGATCTCACTTGCCAGCTGATCAGAAACCCAAGAGGTCCTGAATGAGATGAGGGTCCTACTAGTCCAAGACAAATTTCACTTTGGCTAAGAACACTCAGTCTGCCCGACATCCTCTTGTTATTTCCATTGGCTGCAGCATTCCTCACAGCCTGTCCTAGAAGTCTGCTTGCAGAGACAGGTTCAGGGGTCGCAAGAAGCCAGGATACAGTAGCATATAGTGTCAGCACTTCTCTGGTGGTCCCATGTGCTTCTGCCAGGCTTCAATCTCTCATTACAATATTAGGTTTCTAACCCTTATTGCTGCAGAGCAAGCCTGGAGCGTGCGTCTTCCTCACCCCACAAAGGCACTGACTGCTCATCTGTGTTGATCTAGTGATTTCTCTCTGATTTCCCACAGCAATAATAGAAATGCCAACACCACTGCCGATTTTGTGCCCACCTCATCCCTTTAGAGCCAACACATGGGCTGCCCAGGCTGAAGTGGCAGGGACTGCCATGGAGGGACTCCAGTTTGGAGGTGCCTGCAGAGGCATGCTCTCCTCCCAAAAAGCCACAGCTAATGCTGAAACAGCCAGTCTTGAAAGCCCCTGGGGTGAGCTATCGCTGAGGTTTTGTGTGGATCAGGCCTTCCAGCTGTGAAATGCTTTCAGACCTTTTGGCCTAGAAGGTGAAACTTTTTGGAAGATTGCTGTCATGAAATAGGTCTGTGCTCGTATATCTGTGGGAGTTGAGTCTATAGCATTTCAGCCTGATGAAAGGGGAAAGAAAATAGGTTGTGCAGCAACTACTACTCAGAACGTCATCTGCAAACTGTTTAAGACATTTTTGCGTGAACAGACAAAAGATGACTACCGTATGTTTAACTTCTCATGTTCCTTCACAGAAACCCTGAATAGTCCCTCTATTGTACAGGAATATAAACCATTTCCTCTGGAAGGACCCTGCTATGAGACAATGTAGCATTTCTTTATAATCCTGAGAGCTATCCATACATGGCTTCAGTCCTTGCCTTGCTGCTTCTGGTTCACTGTGGGTCTGGTAATAGCTGCAAGAAAATTTCTGCAATAACCTAGCTATTTTCCTGAAGCCTAAATTGTCTGTGCTGAGGTTTTACATTAGCTAACATTTGAAAAGGAAGCTGTCAACACAATTTTTCCTCTGAAATTGATAGTTGCACAGCTATACTTGAAGGCCCAGTAGTTCAGCCAGCCCGGGTGAGTAGCAGGGAACAAGTCCCTGCAGCTCAGCTCCTGCCATGTGTTTGTGATCTGTCTTTCCCTTTTCTGCAAACACATCTCATTCAGCACGTGGCATCCCATGCAAGTGAAGCACACACAGCTGGTTCCCCCAGAGGCTGCAGGGCCGGCTGCTCACACAGAGATCTCTGCACCACGTGAATCTGCCGTGTCCCTGTCCCTGCTGAGCTGCAGCCAGGAGCAATCCCACCCCAATCCAGTCCTGAGCTCCCCCAGTACTTGCTGTTTGGGATAGCCCAGGCTGCCAGGACTGCAAAGGTGGCTGCCACACCAGACACCACAGACAGGAGGCTTCACGCCCCACAGACTCCATGTCAACAGCTTCTATAACCATAGAGGTTTGGTACTTACAGGTGGACCTGGAAGAGAGAAGAAAAATAAACAGTAATTAATTTTTTAACGCAATAAATCCTAACAAGAAGAGCTAGAAAAAAACATTGCACCATCTTTGGGGCTTTATCCTCAGGCTGCTCCCTGCTTGTTAATTAAGGTATCCCCACAATTAGCAGCTGCTAATAACCATTGTGAGTGCAGGGCAGCCTCTGACAGCCCTGTCAAAGGCCACACTAGTCAGGCTCTTGACACTGTCAAACTCAGTTTTGGTCTTCCAGCACACATGAGAGTGGGGAATTTGTTATTTATAAGATTTTTCCTCACATCCTGCCCACCCATGGGGGGATGAGAAAGTTGAAACTGAGGAGGCAAGAGCCCCTTTGCTGCGAAAATTCCTACCCATTTCCCACCAGAATCAGTAATCTTGTGAAGGTGTAAAATGGTTAATGAGGAAACTACAGCTATTAAAGATATCAGGTACCTTTTCACTTGAATACAAGCAAATTTTCCCCTTTTTTTCTGCCTCTGATCCCATCGAAGTCAACCTGCCCTCTCAGAAGAAATTCCCTCAAATCCTTTGGGTTTCTTTTATTTTGGAAATCTTTTCTGGAACCTGCCAGTGTGGAGCACTGCATCTCCCTCATACAGAATGGTTGTACAATATATATCAGGGCTCAAACAGCACATTTCTTTCATCAGCTCCCAGAAAATTCCTCAAAATCCTGACAGATATTGTGTGTGTGGAAAGAAACCCCCGGACTCACTATTTTGTGGTTTCCTCTCTGTGGGAGAAGCAAGACACACCATACAACTGTCAGGGGTTTCTACATTCTCCATACTTTATAGACATTGTGTTTTCTCTTTTTTTTTCCTTCACACAGAGTGCCAAGAAGCAAGGCTAAGCAGTCTAACAGGCGAGCTGACAGATAACAGGCAGCAGCCTCTTCCTTGCACGGCAGGCGGATATCACGGCGAGCACCTGCGGAACAGTCGTCATCCTGAAAATGCCCCTGGCTGAAAGTCCACTAAAGAAACTGGAGATCTTGGATGAACAAACACTTTCCACACTGGAAATCTCTCACTTAGTGTGACTCTCTCATACCAGGTTTGGTGACCTGAAACTGCCCTGTCAAATGCCACTGTTAGACACGGCTTTCATTGTGGTTGATCAGAAGAGGTTAGTTCTAGATAAAGTAACTTTTGGTTAAAATACAAAGAATAATAATCACCTTCATGATGGTTGACAGAGCTAAAGACAACACTCAACAACTCAAAACAACTCCAATTAAATTTAGGACAGGGGCAATCCAGATTTGGTTGGTCTGGCAATGGTCCCATACCGGTGCTGATGTTGAGGTCACTGTTCCCTACTTGCTACACCAAGCCTAAACAACAAAAGGGCTTCTGATCAGACAGCTCATTTAGGAGGGCAAGGTCACACTGATGCCGGAATCCTAATTTATGCCAGACTGGGAGAAAAGAAAGAAAAAGAAAGAGAGAGTTTTCTGAGTCTGGCTTGGATCACAATAAAGTTCTGTGAGAGAACTGTTTTGGAGAGATTTTGTTTCAGACTGAGTGCCCTGACACAAGGTCAATGCTTATAGCTTGCCAATACACAGACTTTATTTCCATTAGCAACATTTCAGACCCTTAATAACCCACCTACCTGTCTGCATGGACTTGGGCACTCATGCATTGCATGAACCAAACTGCTGAGCTAATATTAAAACTTAAGGACATGCAAACCCTGAGCCATCCCTGTCCTTCCAGCCCAAACACAACCAGCCAGCAGCACGGTGTTGCCATACCACTGAGAGCAAACATAAACTCTTGTTTGCTCCAGAAGCTCCGCCCACAGAGCGGAGTAAATCAGCAATGCCGGCAGCTCTGGGCCACACACCCCACACAGATCAAAGGCAGGAGCAATAGTGGAGGCCCATCTCTGCTATGTGCCCCCTATAAAATTAATGGCTCTGTGAAGGGGACTGCACAGTCTTGTGTAAACACTCATCAGTGAGCTGCAGGGACACAGTCTTGGCTGCAATAAGTCAATCGGGATACACCATCAGGGACTGGGCTTCAAATCATGGGGATCATCCGTGTGACCCAGGAGAAAGCAAAGCCCTCAGACAGAGTCATTTCCAAAAGCAACATCATCTTGCACGGGCTGGAGGAGGAGGAGGAGGAGGAGGAAAGATGTCCCAAAGACAGCAGGAAGGGAGGAGGTGCTGCTGGATTAGCTGTTGCAAAGCATAGGGGATTTTACAAAGCAGAATAAAGCTTCAGCAAAATGCTTTGGTCATATTCTGTCACAGTGATAAATGACAAGGTGGAGCAGAGGTTCTCAAGTGGCTCTATCCTTAATACAAGTAGTAAATTAATGCACATTACAGGAAAGAGTGGATAAAAGAGGACGGAGATACTTGAGCCTCTACTCTCAACAGCTCCAACCACCAGCAATGCAGTGAGCTCAGTCCTGGCCAAAGCTCTGGCAGAGCTGCTCTGGTCTAGGCCGGCATGATGACAACCCTGCAAGCCAAGGGAACAAACCCACAAGTTGACCAGGCTGCATGGGACCCTTTACAAAGGCCACCTGAACTGCAACAGAGTCACCACACCACCTCTAAATGTAGTCCCTTTGTCATGTCACTTGCAGGCCCAGCCAGTTTGGGGCAACCATGTGGAACCAGGCCTGCTTGCCCCCACAGGGGCCAGCTCTCGGTGCTGAACTCCAAAGAGCTCCACAAACAACCAGGACGGCCACAAGGACAAATCACACTTACTGGGGGCTCCTCCCCTCCTTACAGCAGGCTCTTTTGGGGTGAGACAGAGGTTGTGCTGCATAGGAGATGAGCTAGATCCCCATTCCATACAAACAGTCAACAGAGAAAGGATGAGTCAACAGAGAAGCGATAAAAGCTACTGTGAAACGTCTCCAAGCCCACTGCGCAGCGAAGCCCAGCCAGCAAACAGACCCAGAGCTTCCAGATCACCAAATTCCTCAGCCTTGCACGGACAGAGAACCCACAGTTGTAATTAGCACCTCCAGATGCTGTGTGTTTTGAACCTGATCTTGCTGGGAGCGGGGCGATGCCGGTGCTGGCACGCGGGCTGCAGCACGACCATCCGCCCACGACGGGCTGCTCAGGAAGCTTCTCTCCGTGCCGGCGCCGTGCTGGAAGGCACTGGAGGGCTGTAAGTGACTGCAAGAGCTGTTTATCCAGCTGCAGGGCTTGTGGAGCAGCAGGGGATGGAGGAGGGGACAGGGAAAACGTGTCAGGAGTGGACGAGTGGGAGGAAGCAGTGGTCTCCTGCAAGGAGGAGACCTCCAGAGTACCTTTGAAACGGAGCATTGAGAAAACAAAGAATTCTTGTAGGGGTACCCAAGGTCCCTCCAAACATATGGCCTCTGGAAATTAGCACCATCTGCACTGTCCCTTCTCAGCTGCTCTGGTTTTTATGCAGACAGAAAACTTCCTTAAAGAAGCTCTGCCTTTCAGTAGCCGAAGTGAGCAAATCAGCGGCCGCCTAAGGGTAGGTCCACCTTACTGCACATACAGAAACACCACACCTGTGGTGAACTGCAAGGCCATGCCACAGAGCCCACTGCTCACTTGATCTTCCCCATGTTCAACCAGCAACTGACCACAAAAGAGCTGCAATGATTCCTTTTCTCTCAGCCACTAACAGAGATAAAATGCCACTCTCCACGCTGTAGCCTCAGAAAAGGAGAGGCTTCATTTTGCAAGCCGGTCAAATTTATCCTAATCTGGAAAGTCTCATGTTCCAGACTACCAGATGTTAAAAGCTGCAGAGGAGCAGGTTTGGTGAGAGGCCTTCTGCTGATGACAGAGATATTCTCCAGCTTGAGACGGCAGTGCTCTCTGGACCGAGAGGATCATTGAAATGATCCCAGCCACTTACGGGTATTTCCTGAAGTCTGGAAAAGTGTCCATTCTCAAAAGGTTCCCAAATGCCGTTGCTTATTTTTTCCCTCTAATTTCTTGGATTCAGGCAGTACAGTGTCTGCAATGTGTGTATCTTCCAGCCTGCTCCAAGAGATCACATACAAGGGGTTTTTTTCCCCTCCTGTATAGCATACATAAGATGAGGAGGAGAAAGAGGGAACACGAAGACATTGCTGTTGGTTACTTGGGTCATCCTCACTACACACTCTGGCAGCAGCAAAGATGTAAACATGTAATCCATCCCCGTGAGGAAATCCAGCCATTTCACAGACCCAGAAGCCAGCCTTAGGGAGTTAGAGATACAGTTACTTCCTGACATTCAGTGCTATGTTAATTGATAACAAGATAGCTGTGGCCAGGCAATTAGTTATGAAATGCTGATTGAAATGCCAGTGGCCTGAGCATGACCCTACCCAGGGTGGCATGGAACCCCTAATTCATGGCTCCACGGGCATTCAGTGCAGACTGACCCCATTTCAGAGCAGGCATACCCCAGCTGGGTGCATGGAGCACAAACAATGGGTTTGGCCTATTTTAAACACAGACCATGCTGCAGTTTTCTCACAACAGACCCAGAGCACTCATATTCTTCTAGAGCCAGCTTCCCCACCTCCATTAGGAGACAAGCGGTACAAGCGAAGGCAGAGGGAACATTAACTCAGAGAACTTCAAATGAAAAGGCAAAAAATGCCATGTGCCTTGCCATAATTCATTATTATTAGCTGTAGGTGGAATTAAAGACAAAAACAAATCTTGAAAATAATAAGAAAAATTTTAAACACTGACTACCCAAAGAACAACCTCCAGTAATTTTGCTTCAGGTTTTGTCAGCAGAGGCGGAAAATCTGTGTGGATAACTCACTCCAGAGAGCAGAAGGCCATTGCAAAAGGCCAGGCTCCTCCATCCCTAAAACATTCCCTTCTAGGCTACACCCTTGCAGAGTGGCAAGAGGTTCTTCAAAGGATTGCAGAAATGTTGGACAGTGAAAGGACCATCAGGATTCCACTGCTAAAAAATCTGACCAACGTTAAGCTGAGGCACCAGGTTATGCCAGTCATTCAAGCTGGCCCCCAAAATCAAACCCATGACATCACTGAGAGTCGGCAGTTAATATCAGCAGCTGTTGAGGATAAAAGTCACTGCTCAGGCACTCTGAGCATCCCAGCATCACCACCACCAGCCCAAGCCAAGCAGAAGGCCCCAAGCACAGCACCAAAAAAAGTCCAAAGGATGCTGCTATCATCAAAGTAGACACCAAGGTGAAGCCTCACAGAAAAATGAACCTGATTAAGCATTAGCCTCAAAACCAAAAAGAGGGAGTCTGATAGTGTAGTTTAATCACAGATCCCAAGTGCATCTCCAAATACCTCTGCTTGTTTCAAAATCAGGACAACAGGAGCCAGTCAGCCTCCAGAGCCAAAAGAAAAAGGGTAAGTGGGGCCTTTGGCATAACCACACCCAGCCCGTTCGGCAAATTAAAGTGCTCAACAACAGACAAGCAAAAAGTATTCTGCCAAACATTTGGGAGACCCCCTTGCAAAAACAAAGGGCAGGAAAGGGTCAAGAGCAGATGGCCCACACAGTGCTGGCTGCACCCAGGACAAACAGAGCACCTCTGGCACCGCCAGGGGAGAGATGGTGGGATGGCCAATGCTGGGCAGCACAATGCTCCTTTTGGGCAGGCATCCACGGGTCAGCAAGCTCTTCCCAAGCAGCAAACAATCACATTTGTCCCTGCCATGCTGAAGCACTTAGCACCACAGAAAGCAGAGAAATCCGGGCTGGGAAGGACTCCCAGGGTCAGCTCACCCAGTGGGTTTTCATACTTGAAGGCCCCCCCCAAAGTTTTCCAGCAGTGGGGCAGACCCCTGGATGGTAAATGGAAACCTTATGGTGGCAGGCTCATTCCATTCCACCACCTTCTGCCAAAGAGCCCCCAGGCTCCAGCAAACCACCAGCCCAAAACCGCTGCTCTTGACTATCCCCCTTTCTCTTCCCCTTCTGCCTCCCCTGAGCAAACCAGACAGAGATTAAAGGATTCCTGTGAAATGAGAATGGCACGAAACTGAGGAGGGAACATCTTCAAAGCAACCAAAGGAATAAAAAGTCTGTACCTAGCCCATTTGGGCAAATATTTCTCTAACCTGTTGCTGTCCTCTGGGGATAGCGACACCACATGCTTCCCTAGTGATCCAATCCAGGCAATACCCAAGCCCTGATTCATAAGGCCATATTTATTATCTTTCTTAGAGACTACCCAAAATTTCCAGTGTTGTTGTTTAAGTCAGTCAATGACCTCTGATGCACAGCAAATTCAAAGAAGGGATTTTTTTATTTCTCTCCTTTTTGCGGTTACCTCATGTATTTGATGTCTGCAGTCCCGTTCCTCAGTCTTCTCTTGTCTTTAGACTAAACAAAACCTAATTCTTCCAGTCTCTCTGCAGAGGCCATGTTTTCTGGACCTCTGGTTCCTCGCATTGCTCCCCCTCCGTGGCCTTTTTGCCTCTTGAAATGTAATTCTCAAACAGCAACCGCCTCTCCAGCTCAGTGCATGAGTCAATGGCAGACGACTTGGTGAAGGCAGAAGACATGGTGTCTATTTACCTTATCCACAGGGTCTTACTCACAGAGGGAAAATGAGTTCCTCCCTGTCACCACCTCTGCCTTGCCCTTATGTTCTGACATGTCACTTGTTCTCCATGAGCCCTCGAGGGCTCTCTTCTTTAAGAAGCTGATGTCCTCTGTTGGGTGTGACTGGCATTCATGATCCAGTGAGGAGGAAGGTCTCCTGCTCACTCACAAGGAATAACTTCAGCCTTTCCTTCGTGTCCTTGACAGTCCCCACCTCAGCCTAGGCTCTCAGATTTTCATCTTGCACACCCATTCATTTTAAAACCTTTCAGCTTTACTTTCCTTCTGTCTTGAATTTCACCTTGCTGACGACTTAGTGATTTTCTTTAGCTGATCTCTTCCTGCGGCTCCTTCACACCGAGACAACTTCAACTCGTGCCTTCAACAGTTTCTCTGTCAGGCTGCTGAGTTTTCTCAACTTCTTCCCCAGCTCCTGCTCTCCAGGGGCACTACCCCACCAATTCCCCAGCTCCTTCTGAGTTTTTGAAATCCATCTCAAACGCCTGAGCACCAGAAGCACGTGCCAACTCTTAGTCTGAAGATGCACATGCCAATTCAATAAGGCATCACTCCAACAAACCCTACCCTTTGGCAGATGTTTGATAATCTCTCTGGAACTCCCACCCTAAATCCCCTAACCCATCCTCCTCCATGCCAGGAATAAGAAGGTAGCATCTGAAAGCTCTGGAGAGATCCAAACCAGTTTGAAAGTTACAGCTGGTTGCTCAAGAGAAGTCTCTTGTTTCTGCACCGAGGAGCAGACTTCTTCAGCACTCGGCCAGGCCCTGCACAAGACCTATTCCTCAGAGAGTTGCAGAATTAGGAAGGAACCACAAGGAAAAAATGGCCAAAGTAAATCATGGCTGGGTAAAGCAAAAACCAAAATCCATGGCATTTTTACTTCCTGCTGAAAATTACAATCTCTCTCATAATGTGGTTGTCTGGGAAAAGTAGAAAGTTGGACCTTACTACAGCTAATAATTATTTGAATAAATTCTCTGCTCGTGCACTTCAAATGCAAACAGCACACTTTATTCATTTGGCAAATTGCATAATTAATTTTAATCCTATATAATTTTTGCAATTAGCAGCTGATTTTAATAACTAGCGCACTGTTACTTTTTTCTCCCCCTTAATTTTTGTTATTCTTCTCTCTTTTCCATCTGCTAACTCTTTTCTTCTTCCTTCCTCCTTCCAAAATACTTTGCAACTTTTATAACAGCAAATTCTGTCACCTACCCAGGGACGAACAAAAGACCATTGTGTTCAATTTATCTTTTAATAGACTCCTTCCTCAAATACCTCACGGACTGCCAGTACTCCCTTCCAGACCCTGTCTCACACCCTTTTGAGTTATGAAAATGTTTGGGAGGGTCTTTCCTTTAGCCCAGACATTTTTCCACCCCAGATGATTGATAGCTCCCAGTTACCACTAATTACCCTATCAGCAGTTGGACATGAGCCTAGCCACAGTGCTCTTCCTCCAGAGGCCAGCAATGCATCCCTGTCGCTCGTTATCCTCTCCTTCAAGGATGGAACAAACTGACTAATTAGAGACACCATAAATTCTTCCTTCAGGCTCTTCCTGATGAGTCGCCTTGTTTCCAAATAGAGCATGTGGAGGAGAGTGGGGCTGATGCTAGCCCTTTCAAAAGGAAAAATGTGATGGGGTTTATGAGCCTAAGTGGGTTTGTTCAGCATGTTTTATGGAGCAGAAGAGGAGAGTATTCATTCAGCCAACTCTAGCTGATGCTTTTAGCACATCTCAAGCTGGAGAGGTTGGCTCGGCTACCCCATGCCCAGTGGGAGCCAGGCTGGGGCAGCATGCACATATGGAGACAACCTGCACTGGCTTACAGGGATAAAGGACTCAGGCTTCCCTTACCTAGAATGAACTGTGCGTGCAGATCCCTTCCCTGCTGCCCCTAGTGCCAGCACCAGATGCACAGCACACACTGTGGAGAGAGCCATCCAAGTGGAAAGGCAAAGAAGGAACCCCAACCAACTGCTGCCTCCCGCCGAGCGGGGTGTGGAAGGCACCTGCATGCTCTCATCTTCCCAACATGGCAAATTTGACTCAGTAAGTCTGCTAAATTGTCAGGACCTCCATCTTGTTTGAGAGGGCAAGATTTTTTCCTTATTTAGGCATACCGGTGGTTATTTTTTAAGGTAGTGAGAGATCCCATTATAATCTCAAAAAGAGAACGCAAAGAAAATGGATAAGAAATAGTTTTCCTTCTTGCCAGAGCAGAGAAAAAATTACTTGGAGGAAAACCAAGCAAGTTTAGACATCAGTTACTCTGAAGCTCTTCCTGCCAGACAAAAGGAAAGGCCCTGAGGGCATGAGGGCAAAAGGGCATTATATTCAGAGAGAAGTTTCTCCAAAGTACATGGGCTGTGTGGTACACCTGGTAAAAAAAAAAGGTTGAGGCTCCTCAGCCACTGCTAAAGAGGCAAATTCAATCAAAACAGGAAACCCTCACTGTTCTAGAAAAGAAGAGAGCAAAGAGGAGGAACGAGAACCAAGGTCTGCAACAGTTTGCTGCATGGGAAAGGCACGTAGCAAAACCCATGTGGAGGAGGGGGGAAGGGCTGAATGCATGCCAGACCATGTGGCGCATGCCCCACGCCAGCCCTCGAGCCAAGAGTCACATTTTTGTAGCTTCCCTTCCTAAAGGGCCTGAGAGCCACTGTCCCAACAAACTCCAGGACCCTGCCTATTAAGATACAGTTTAGTGCAATAGCAGAGCATGAGGTTCTATCCAGGATGGCTTTGGAATTCAGAGACAGAAATATTCACAACCACACCTGGTAACCCCCATCTCCACCTGCTTCCCCACAAAATAAACATTTTCTATAAGCACTCAGGTCATCCATAAGCAAGAGATCACCATACACATGAATTGGGAGTAAACCAATAAACACAAGGCTACACCTTTCAGAAAAATACACACTTATTTTCCCCTCTCCTCTCCTTCTGCTTTTAAACACAGATGAAATCACATTGCACAGGGAGGGGCAAAGAGCCTCACAGTAACACAGCTTCTCCCTGGGTTTCAGAGGGGTCAGAGCCAGGTACACTGCTCCCTGTTGAGCAGAGGGCTGACAAGTGGCTCCCTCGCTGTGGCCAGGGCAGTGCCACAGACCTGTAAGCTCTGTGGGTGCTTTTGGGGTTTCAACCCCTCTGCCATGTGTGTGGCACTTGTATACCTTAGAGTCTAATGGGAAGTTAATCTGTAGGCAAGGACTGCCGTTTTGGGAGACATAACTGCTCCCTCTTTGCTGCCAAAATTGCTCTAATAAGGAGCTAATATTTAAAACCTAAACCAAAAAAAGGATTAAAAAAAATCCTAGCCCATTGTGTTCTTCAGCTCCGTTAGGGACGAGGCCAACACACAACTCCCAGCAGCTGCTGTTGCCTCCAGCAACATCTCCTCCCTGGGACAGCAGCAGCAGATGACAGAGGAGAAGGACAAGAAAAGAGCAGCCACCAGGATCTGGCTGCATCCACCCAGTGCCACATTCCAGTACCAGGTTCAGCCTCTGGAAGAGCCCTCTCAAAAGATCTTCTACCTGCTGCTGGCTGAGCTGCCCAGCAAGGGTAGCCTGGCGTGGATGGGACAGCTGGGTGGTCCCCAGCGAGGCGGACACACTGCCCAGAGCAACACCAAATCAAAATAAACAAGTCCCTCGCACAAAGCTCTGTCAGTTCAGATTCCAGTTCAGCTGATATAATCTTCATTTTCTCTTTGAAAGAAAGGAAAAAAAGAAAAGCAGAAAGAAAAAAACAGACATCCTAAGGGAGTTGAGTGAGGCAAGCGATGGATTGATACTGCTCTTGTGAGCCTCAGCCCCCCATGTGCTGTTAATCAGCTGCCCCCCCCCAGGGAATACACTGATTTAATTACCGCCTGCTTGCACAGCCCCTCTGCAATGCTGCTCACCCGAGACATTGCACCAGGAAGAAACAGACACTGAGCCTCAGCAGCCAGGCTAGAGCAGGATGGGCAAGCAGGGCAGGAATCATCCCAGAGCTGGTTTGGGGAGAGAGGGGTTGCATTGGTCCAGGGAGCCCATACAAGTGGGCTGCCACCCAATCCCTTATGTGCAAGAGATAGACACCATCAAAGGGTACATCACTGCCCCACCAGAGCCCTGGGCACTGCAGAGGGGATGGATGCATCAGGCTGTCACCTTTCTTCTATCTGAAACACAAGCTTGTTTTGAGGGGAAAACCAAAGACACACAGTGGGCAACGAGGGGGTTTCTAGACTGGAAAGGGGAGAAATAGCCAGATGCAATACAGGGCAGATGCTCAGCTTCCAGGTGTCATGTCACAACCCACTCCTCTTACCAGGTGGGTGGCACAGATTCCACATGTGAGCACACCTCTCCAACCTCTCTGACTATCACGCTGCTGGCATTCTGCAGTGTTCATCTGGGATGTTGAAGCATCACTCTGATGCAAACAAATATTTTCCAGGGCTTCTGCTTCACGATGCACTCATAATGTCAAAGAGGCTGTGCACAGAGGGACACAGACCTGGTACAACTCCTGGAAGAGGAGAGCTGCATCAAGTGCATCCACCCCCAAAGCGATTCATCGGGCAGTCACTTCGAAGGGGCTTCAGCACAAGGTGTGGGTCGCTGCTGTCCCACCTGGGGGACAGCGGGAGGTTTAATAATTAATGGCCATGCGCTCGCCTGCGAAGGCTGGCGCAAAAAGCGTCGCTGCGTCTTTAACAGCTGCCAGCGATGGGAAACTCATTGGAGTGTGTGTTCGGAGGGGAAGAAGGTTAAGATGATTAACTGGTGCTAACAAGTTTAGGATGTGGAAGAAGTATTTTCTTGGACGTCCATCAAAGAGAGGATTGAATGTTCCCCGGCAGAGGGGGGGCGGTATATGTTTAACAGATGAGGTTTCTGCCTCGCAAGGCCCGCCCAGCCCCGCATGATGCAACCTCTCCCTTTTAAAGGCTGACTCTGCCCCTGTACCATCAGCGTACCTGCGGCCCCAGCCTGGCACAAGGGCTGAAAGGCGATCCGGGGGAAGGAAAGCCGCCCCTCCTCTCTTCCTGTTGATCTGCGTCCTGGGACACCCTCGGGCACCGGCGGATCAGCCTGGGCCTTGGTCCCCATAGGGCAAAGGTGTAGGCAGATGCCCGGAAAAGCCAACAGGGAATCGGGTATCACCACACTGAAAGCAGAGACCTTGGAGAGGACGGCTCCTCACGGGCCTCTGCATCCCCCTGAGAAACCCCTCTCTACCCCACCACAGGGACACCAAACCGAGCCATCCCGCCACTGGCCAGGCCAGCAGCCCACTTTTTACCTGCCCATGGCCCTCATGGCAGCATCTAGCGAAGTCCCCTGGCAAACAGCTTCGGACGGAGCCGCTTGGCACCTCCAACATCTCCCTGGGCCCATGCCGGGTGTTTCCAGCGCTCCTCGGCGGCTGGCGGGCGCCCACGCTTTGCGCAAGGGGCTCATGCCCCGCCGTGGAGCCTGGCGGCCGGCTGGGCTCGCGCTCATTCCTCGGGCGGCCGCAGAGCTGCCAGCATGGGCAGCACACGCGAGGCCCGCGTCGCGGGGCCCGGACGTGCGTCAGCGGCTGACGCAAACCAGGCCGGCCATGTGCAGGCAGCCCGGGCCCGGGGAAAATCCTCCGCCCCGGTAGCACGCTCGCGCTGAATCAAAGCCGTCGCGTACAGTAGCAGCGCAATGTGCTCTTCGGGTTTCCTCAGCCAGCTGGGATGGTTTTGCCTGGCTTTGTCAAGGCGCTGATTTATGCCCATATGTACCATATACGTTGTGAGCGCAGGCACGCAATGGTGTAAACACTTCTACCGAACATCTGTACACAAACCCGTCGAACATGCAGAAGCTCCCTGCTGCAGCCCTCGACATGCGCCCCGGTGCCCCACAGGCAAGCTGTCGGGCCCCAGCCTGCACGTGGGGTGCAATGTGCCATGGGATTGTTACTGGGACATGGATGGTAAAGGTCACACCGAGACCACTGCCTGATAAAAATCAGCACAGCCACAGCGCTTTTCTTCACAGAGCACTTCACGGCGGGTATCTGCTCCAAAATCTCTTTCCCATCCATTTAATCCTCAATGTCTCTCTCTGCACCATCCTTTGCCTGAGAATTAGGTTTGTTTATCCCTGGTTTTCTTGGGGAACGACGGTCTCAAACAACCAAGGGCTAGGATATAACATTTGGGCCATATAACATATAACATTCGGACCATCAAAGTTAATGCATGCATCACCAGGACTCATGCACACCTGAATATAAATGTTCACCTGTTTGCACCTCAGCCTCCATAGCAATTCCACATCTTTGGAGGAAATTCTTCCCACCTTCCATCCAGTTTAAAATTTTTAAAAAGCCAAAAAATAAAAAGTTTAAAATAAGACATATAAAAGACAGAGAGGGGAGCCCTGGAGTGTACAGGAAGCAGGCCTGAACATGGCAAGGGGGAATTATCTGAACAAGTAGATGCATGGAAACAAGCAGGCCACCCTCTTTCAGAGCACCACTGTTCCAGGGCACCTTCCCTTTTCAATGCTTTGGCTGTTTCTAAGAATATTTTGGATAAAGAGGGAAAGGCCAAGGTGTTTGCCATCCTAACTCTATCGCATGGTAGCCCCACAGGGATGCTTTGAGCCCTCCAACCATTTTGCAGCACAGGCCACGCTCACAAACATATTAATGGCTTACACAAGCCCTCCTAGTCTGCACTCAGGCAACAACTGCAGCTTAATTAAAATCAATTAAATACTCCTTAATAAAGCCAGTTTAAATCCCGAAAGCAGACTAAGCCGGATGAGTTGATGCTTAGAGGTTTAAGGAACATCATTTCTCCCTCTTCCTGTCCCGCAAGCACGGATGTGGCAACATACAGGTGACAAAAGCCAAGGTTGGGGTGACTCCTCAAGCCGCTCCAGTTAAGAGCACGGCAGCCTACATGTTCAGAGAACGAGAGCTAAGTGACCAAACAAACTATTTGTTTGGTTTTTTCCTGAATTGTTCATCCCCATTTATTCATAACTGCTCACAGAATCCATGGAATTCATTGTGTGGTTTGCATCTTCAAAACAAATGAAACAACAGTATGTCTAAACCAAACAAACCCCAACCCAAAATACAGCCAGCAGCCCAGGGCGCATGAGCAACTTTCCAGGCTGAAGTGTGTATATACTCTGGAGGGCCCAAAAATGTGGATGGGGGAATATATTTAAATTTCAGGGAATAATAGAATTCCCAGGGAAAAAAGGAGGGTAGTATTTGAGCAATGATTATACTGCAATTTTTCTTCCAGATGTGCTAGGGGGGTGGCGTGCCAGAGAACCCCATTTTCTGACACGGCAATGTGCTGCCATGGCTGCAGCGTTGCTCCCTCCACATCCCAGCTCTCTGGTGAGCCCTGCCATGAGGGCTTATTCCTTCCAAGGGGAAACACAATTCAGAGAGCCCAAAGCTTTTGGCAAGGAGCAGCTGCTTGAGACAGAAGTCCTCCTTTCCAATTTTTTTCTCAGCGCCTGTCAAAAAGCAGCGTTGAGGCACTTCCAAAGCGGAAAACACCTTTTGCACAGTCAGCACACAAAGCCATGCTGACTTACTGTCCTCAAAAGGGGTGAAATACAAAACCAGAGCATTTCAACCAGTTCAATGCACCTCCTGACAGTAAGGCCATGGGGCCAAGGGTGTTCCATTGCACCCTCCCACCCCATCCTCCTCATGGCTCTGAGCCAGGGCCATTGACATGGCTTGTGGCTGCTGGTGTTCAAATAGCTGGAGTTGACCTTTCCCCACCCTCACCCCACACCAGGGATCCCAAACACCTCCTTCACCTCTCGGGGCTCATCAGTGTGTTCATGTTTTTAATCTCATGGGAGCCCTGGAGCAGCATTAAGACACTGGCACAGGTTGCCCAGAGAAGCTGGGGCTGCCCCATCCCTAGAAGTGTTCTAGGTCAGGCTGGACAGGTCTTGGAGTAACCTTGTCTAATAGAAGGCGTCCCTGTCTGTGGCAGAGGAGTGGAACTAGATAATCCTTTAAGGTCCCTTCCAACCCAAACCTCTCTATGATTCTGTGATCTATCCAAGCAGCCCCAGCAAGCTGAAAAAGGATCACATTAAACATGACAAGAGAGAAAATATAAAAGCCATGAAAACAACCTGGCAAGAGATGGAGCACCCCTGCTGGGATGCGGGGAGAAGGCAGGACTTGGGCACTGTCCCCCTTTTTGGCTCATCTCCACAGAGATGTCTGGGGAGAAGATACAAATCCCAAGTTAGAAACGGATGCATCCACTCGGATACAACATCCTGCCTGTCTGCTGCAGGGCCAAGGCTCAGCCCACACTGCCCAGGAGTCTCCCCTTGCTTCAGCCATCCCCACCAACCCCTCATCTGCTGCCTTTCCCATTTTTTCCTTCCTCTGCACCTGTCTGTGGGGACAGACACAGGTTGGGATGTGGGAAATCCACTTCCCATCAGCTGGCTCTAGGTGGAAGCCAACACCCCACTGCAGCCCTACACTGTTTCTTGCTGGCTTTGTCCAGCAGCTGCCAATGTGTCGAGGGGTCTGGACAGCAGAGGACGGGTGTAGCCAAGAAGGAAAGCAGAATGCCTGGACTGAGTGTGTGCACCAAGTGGCACACATCTCCTGGGTGCAACTGGGGCCATGGCTGCACCTTGGCTCCTGCAAGCTTCCCTGCAAGAAGGGGAACAGCAGCAACAATTTTGAGTTGCAGTATCTGCTGCTGATATTTCTGTAAAGTCAATTGCAGATGAAGGGTGGCCAAGCAGCCTTCTCTGTGCCCCGTGGTGGGGCAGATAGGAAATGTGGGTGAAATTTTGTATGAGAAGAAACGCCCAGGGGACATTCCTTTGCAAAGCCTCAAAGACATTCCAGAGAAAAGCTCAGTTCCTGGCCACTGCCAAAATTCTTGCACACATCCTCCAAGCCCCTGTAACAACAGAAGGTACATTGGTTTGTGGCAGGGCTGTGCAACCTTCCTCTGACTGCCAGTGCCAGTGCCTGGGAGCTGCCTCTTCCTGCAGCCCAGGTCCCTCCTCTGCCCCCGAGAGCTGCCACAGGGAGGGATGGAAAAGTCATTCAGCATCCCTCTGAGCTGCTTCCCTGCTTGCATGGCTGACCGCCTCCAGCACCGCAGGCTCCCAACCTGACCAAGGAGAAACCGGACCAAAACAAGCACTGTGGAGGCAGAGGGAAAGCAGCCAGCCTTTTTTTCTTTCTTTTTTTTTTAAAGGGATATTGAAAACCAGAGAAGAGAGCCAGCACAGTGAAAAACAGCCACGTGGGGACTGTGAAAATCAGAGCTGAGGAGAGGAAGATGGGAAAGGTCTAATAAAGAGAGTCACAATATACAAAATACACAAGCGCCCACCTCCGCCAGGAAAGCTGTGGGAAGGGATTGTGGTGTAATCCCTGGCTGTTTGAGGCTGCCCAGGCAGACATAGTCTGGATCTGCAACTGGATCAAGATTAGGCCAGGAGAGCTAAGATTTTTTGCCCTGTCAACCTGAAACAAAATGCTTTCCCCTTGCAGCATTTTTTTACTACATGGAGGAAATTAAGGGAGGTCAGTTGGCTGTAAGAGGATCCTCCAGCCTCAGGTAGCTCCTGACCACATCCACACACCATATGGAAAAGCATCTGCTCAGTCCCAGAAAAATTCCCCAAGTCACATCCATGCATTCAACAACCTCAGAGCAAAACAAGTGTGAGCTCCCAGCCCACACTTGGCCCCATCCCCAGCACAGGGTCTGGGGTTGGAGTCGTTGCTGCCATTGACGTTTCTCTTCTCCAACCTGTACAAAGTTGTCCCAGATCTGTCTGGCAGTAAGTGGGGACAGAATGAATGACAGAGGTTATCTATTGAAGAGAACAAAGTCATTAATTACCCAGATGGGTTATGTTAAACTTGAGGGCTGTGTCCTCCCCACCAAGACACTGCCGGAGAAGCCCACTGTGACCTCTAAACTCAAAAATCACAATGGCAAGGAGCAACATCTCACAGGTAGCCACACCCAGCCCAAGTGATCTGAAGTAGCCGCTCTCCAGTCAAATGAAACTTTTATTTCCTTATCATTTGCTGTAAATACAGCTGTGCTGTTTTCCTGACCATGTTATTTCTAGAATCCTTATCACACGCTCTCAGATAGCCACAGCACAGTCACACAATTCACAATCTTCTTTTTCTCCTATTCCCAGCTTTTCCAAACCATTTCTGTTCACAATCCCATCCGTTCAGAAGCTCTTCTATGGCAATGGGTGACACTGCCCAGGACCTCCACATCCGCACTGAACAGGTCAGCAAATGAACTTGTCTTCCTTTTCCCCTTCTCTGCCATGCAGGGACCTGACTCCCAGACAGGGATGAACTCAAATGTCACTTCTGATAAACATTTATTTTGCTGAGGAGCATGATGTGTTTATAGGCAGTGAAGTGGGCCAGTGAGAAGCAACGGGCATGCGCCAAGTCTTGCAACATCCTGGCACTTCTGAATACCTTGGTCTCCCGCAAAAGTCATCTTGTCTGGTCCTTGGGGCGTTTTAAACACCAGGGGGAAAAAATGCATGGAGGAAAAGGATTCCCAAGGTCTTGTGCTGGAAGAGAGACCACGCTGAAACGCGGTCAGGTGGCCTGCATTGCACCAGCCTGGAGACCAGAGGGAAATACCCTGGAGCAAAGGGTCTGAGAGGAGACAACAGCTGGCTGAAGGTGCCTTTGTTTCTGTACAGCTCCAAGCCAATCAAAACTTCACCTGCCACATCATCAGCTTTAGACCATGGTTTCACAATTTCCCTCAACAGATTAGCTGATGGGTGGGGGAGAATTTTATATACAGTTTCTGTATCCATAGAATATTTGACAAAGACAAGCAAGTTTGACAGGTAAAAAGGAAGCCTCAATCCTTAGGAGACATCTATTATTATTATTATTGTCCTCCTGAATCAAAGCTGTTATTCAGCAATACTATGAGCTTAATGGAATGAATGGGCACCTAAAATGAGAAATCCAGCACAGATTGCTGCCAAAGCTTCCCAAGGGATTTGGGTATCTGTAACCCAGTGTTATGATCTCAATGCTGAAATACCTGGGCGATTCATCTATCACACAAATGGTGTAGGAGTGACATTCAGATGGCCTCAGAAAGGAACTAATATCTTTTTTCTCTGCTCTGCACTCAAGTTCAAAGCTTCCTTCATCAAGCTGGCTCAGAAACATCAGGAGAACATTCACTCCTGTGGCTTTATGGCATTTATCTGTCAAGCCCAGGCAAGAACTTAAAAATGGAGGAGGGCTGTGATTTATGTTCCCATTGAAGGGAAAATGTTGGTATTTTAAATAAGTTGAACTCAGTTTTGATCTGTTCTTTTGTGAAACGTTATTTAGAAAACATTTCATTTGTACCATCTTTTAAATTTAAATGAAAATTACTCCTGTTGTTTCTTTCTGGGACTAAAAAGAAAGTCCAAGAGTCCTGATCTGGACTACTCAAATCAGGCTTTTCCCAATGTTCTACAGTTCTGGATCCTGGACTTTAGTTCTTTCCACCACAAACCTGTAGAGCTTTAACTCTTGCTTTTACAAGCTGCTGTGCTGCAAATTCATTTTAGTCTGATAAGAGACTGTGTCTGTACAAGCCTGAATACAATGATTTTGAGACCTTAGCTACAGCAAAGACAACCCCTTTGTAATTTTATCCACCCTTATCCCAACTGACCATATTTAAATACCCTTTGTTAAGCACACTGCCAGATACTGTCACACTGGACATGAAGGAGAGCCAAAGGGGAAACAACTGAAAATGGAAATGCTACTTTCATGTTCTCATCCAGACATAACTTTCCCTGCCACCTTCTTTGCAAAACGAGTTTTAGTCACCCAGTTTGAACATACAGATTCAAATTCTCCCAGAACTTCAACTTTGGATGTGAGTGGTAGCTGGCACTTCTTTATTTTTTTTCTAGTCAAATGCATCAAAAGACAATGAGGAAGGCTGAATGATTCATACTCGTGGAATGAAATGCCATTCACAAACGTTTTTTTCCATAGCAATTTGTCACTTATTGTATTGAAACCACTTCAGAAGATGTGTCTCAAAGAGCCTTTTGATATTAACATGATTAAAACCATAATGCAATTAGGCAATCCCATAATATTTCTGTACGTTATATGAGTGGGACCTTAAGTGACCACTTAATTCAAGCCCCCCATAAATGGCTGCTTCTAGCAGAAAGCTGTTAATTCTGCAACATGCCTCAGATAGTTGTAGAACACCAAGGAATTCAAATCTTCTGACCCTAGAGGCATTTTGGCTCACCAAAATTCAGCTTTGGTGTTGGATTTAGCTTACATGTCTTAAACCTTCCAAAATCAGGCAAGAAAGATGCACTTCCCAAGAGCCTCTCTGCCCACTTCAAAACTGATATCTAAAATCACTGGGGACATTGGCCCTCCAGATGTGTCCTTATCTTTTGGCTATCTGGACATCCACCTGGATCCCTTTTCTCGTTGTTCCTGTCACATTTTGGCACCTATGTACATACCAGACCTGTTGCCCACATCTCCATATCAACTTCCTGTATTTGAGCAAAGTGTTATGCAAGTTCATGTAATTTTGCATTCACACTGGAGACTGCATTAAAAAATCCTTCAAGGAGATATAAAAACAGAAAAGATTTTGTCACTTTCCACAGTGCCAGCTGTCCCAGATCCCTACCTGCTGGGCAGTTGCATCGCTGGTGTGTGTCTCGAACTTCTCGATGTCTTGGCAAGTGGAACTTTAATTTCTGCCAAGAGAGGAAAAACAGAAAAAGGATTAATTTATACCATTGAAAGCAAAGCCTCAAATTCTTGAAAAAGTGGATGCTGCCCAAGTAGAGATGGGAGAGACAGGGCAGAACAGTTTGGGAACGAAGAAAGGCAATAAAGTTCATAGCCCTTAACTAGAAATGCAGGGTTTGATTGAAAGCAGGCTGAGGGAGTTTCGTAATGGCCTCCAAATGTGGTCCTCCTGACAGGCATTACAAAACCAAGAGCCAGCAGTGGCAAATAAATTGGTGACTGTGTCCTCGTGACAAAGCCACATTTCTCAGAAGACCCACTCAGTGGGCAGAAAATGAAGATCTGAAGCAGGTCCTCTTCCACCCTGCAGCACACTCCTGATGTCCTTGGACACACCTGGATGGACAGAAGGATCCCACTGCAAGATTGTGGCTGAAGATGAACTGAAAACAGCAAGAGCATCCCCTGAAATCTTCAGATACTGTGAAACTTAATTTTTCCCCCAAGGGCAAAACACAACAAAACCTATCAAGAGCTTCCACAAGGTGGACTTTTGTCAGAATGTTCATTTCATATATGAGTTTGGATTTCTAATGGTGTCAGCATGTCAGTCTCCTGCTCTCTGGGCCCATCTGTGTATCTCTTGAAGGGCAAATAAAGTCCACCTGAGGTCACTGCATATTCCCTCACTGGGAACATCAACAAAATTAACCAATGTCCTGAGAAAAATGTGCTTCAGGGGTAGCATCTTCACCACCCCTCACAGACCTTATAAAATAACCTTAATTTAGTGAAGAAAATGCAAATCAATCCAAACAGGTTATTCATTAATGCCTGCGAACCACACTTGGTTAATGATTTGAAACCACTGAGCTGCTGAGGTTCCTAAGCTCTGGAATCACTCTCTCTTCCCTCTTAACCTCCAAGCCCAACTTCCCATCCCCGTTGAGCCTTCCTATTTTTTGAACTACTTCACACATGGGCCAATATTTCAAAAGAAATGGCCTCATATAGGACACAACAGAAGCCCGTGCCCAAGATCATATAGAAATTGCTTTATTTTCACAAGTAATTGGACAGCTTCCTGCAAGAAGGCATCAGTTTGGGAAAAAATTCTTTTAGAAAGGATAAAATAAATCAACTTGTTTCCACTTGGGATGAAGGAAGGTAGAATTGGCTGGAACATTTCCATTTTTTCACTTTGAAAGGACTGGCTTCCTCATTGCAAGTCAAAAGAGTAATGGTTGTTGTGACTGACTAGAAATTAAATATTTTCCGAGCTTTATTTTGCATGGTAGATTGAAATGTTTTGATAGCAAGTTGATTTGATAGCAGGGTGAGGAGAGGGTTTAGGCAAGGAAAATTGCCAGTTCCCATAGAGCATTTCATTGGTGTTTACCTTCTCAGTTAAAAGCACAGATATTCTGTGAATTTCTGCATTTGGGCATGTTCCCATCCTGCTGCCAGCCCAGATGGCACAGCTCTGCTCTGCAGCACTGCCTGGCTTCTAACTGCTAGTGGTCAAACATGGGCACAAGCAGGACAGCAGAGCCTTTATTTGGATACTCACACTGGTATGTGAACACACACAAAGCCCCATTCCAATCCACACATGTGCCAACCAAAACACCTCCACCACCAGAACTGCCACGTTTGGGTGGCGCTCCCATGTTTGGAATCGGGCTCAGACAAGGAAGGGATGATGGTTTGCAAAGGCAGGAGCAGAAAGCCATTTCCTAGCCAAGGGTCTCAACACCCTGCATGCAGCAGGAGCCTTCAGAGGACACAAATCTGCAAGGAAACATGGAACACATCCCTGCCCCACCAAGTGCAGAGGCAGTGGAGAGGCTGTAAGGGAGAATGGCTCAGTTAGGCTGTGCTGCAAGAAGCCTTGGCTGGGTTGCTGGGCAGGCTCACAGAGAGAGGAGCAGCATAACTGGACAGGGAAGTGATGACCCAGCAGGACTTGAGCGTGACTGGGAACGGAACAGGGCTGATAACATTTCCCTGAGGCTTTATCTGCAGGGTCAAGGTAGTAGAAAGACCTGGGACAACTGAAATAGCCTTCTCAAGGACAGGGGCCCCTGGGGAGGGAGGTGCTGGTGCTGCTGGGCAGGCTGGAGCACAGCCCTGTGCACCATGAGCATGCAGCCATGGCTCACTTACCAGCATTTGGACATTCTGCCCCATCCCTCGAGTCTCCCTCAAGCCCAAGAGCTCTGCACATCCCTGGGGAGTGCAAAGGGCAGTGGTGCCATGGCACTGCTCCCCTTTAGTGGGAGGCAAAACCTACCAGGGATTTAGGAGCGCCTGGTGCTCATTCTCCTGCACAGTCTATCAAACAAACACTGCCACAGAAAAAATCCTTGGCTCTTGGAGACCTCAATTCAACTTTGGGTGGAGATGGCAAAACAAAACAAACCCCCCAGCCTTTTCTGCTTCCCTCATTTCCACTGTGCAAAATAATGCCTGGTCCAACACAAGAAGCTGGCTTTGTTCAGGAGAGCAAACCAAGTGTATTTCCCTCTAAAAATGTCATTTCCAATTGAAAACTTTCATTCCCAGGCAATAGAAAAGCATTCAATTTTAGTGCAAGGTTGGCTTCTGTGAGCAAAATTTAAAAAGAAGGTCAGTTCTGGGAATCTAGTGTTTGCAATGTCCTCCCTGGGATCTTGGGGATTTTTTTCACCTGAGGGATACCTGGAGCATGTAACATCAAGAGCAGCAACAGGCTTCCTTCTAGAAAGGATGAAAACACTTCCTATGGAGGGGATTGCTTTGTCAGCAGAGCCTGCTCTCGACTGTCACGTTATCCAGTGACATAGCAGCTGCATCTTCCCCCTACACCAGGGCAAGTGGCTGAGAAAAGCCTTGGCCAGCACTAGAGCCACAGCTGATGGCCCCTGCCCGCACCTCTATGGATTCGGGAGCCATGGCACATTGCTGAGTGAGAGGAAAGGGAAAATCCCATCTGCAAAAGGGCAAGGCCAGGAGGGTCATGCTGCAACACCTGCTGGGAATGGGCACTAAAGTCAGCACGGGCTTTTCCCATGGGTTTTGTTAACTCACCACAAGCGTGACAGGACAGGGCTGACATGGGGGACAGAGCAGCAAGAGCAAGGCCACTTCTGACATTAAAGTGCTGTGGTCTCCTAAACCTTGCCAGTGCCTGTCTATTTTGGATGGGCTCTTGAGATTAGGTGAGAGGGAGGGCACTTCTTCAAAGGGGGCAGATTAATAGCTCTTTAGCATTCCCAGTTATTTGCAGTCACCCGGGGAGGTGAAATCATTTCCCACCACTATCTCCAACAGCTAAGAGAAACACATTTTAAATAGATAATCTATTACAACCATCAGGAGGATTTCAGGGGTGGGTGGTTTTGTTAACTCTTATTGTTTTACTTCCAATTTCCCCGTTTTTTCTTAAAGGCCCAGCTCCTGGGATCATGGGACCTTGTGGCACAAAGCAAAAGGGAGCAGCGAGTCCTCCCAGATGGAGCAAAAAGCTTGGAAATTACACCACCTAGGTACAGGGATTGCAAGCAGCTGAAAGGAAATGGAACTTAGCTACCAGAGAAGCTGAAAGAAAAAAGTAGATCCCCTGACTGTGGGGCAAAGAACACTAAGCTAAAGATGTAGGCAGGGGGTGCTTAGAGCAAGCCTGCAGACCCTAAGAAACAATTGTGCAGTGTGCTTTGAGATAGGGAATGAAATGAGGGGGGAAAATGCTTCAAGTCAGGAGGGAAAGAGCTGCCTGGTGTCCCTCCTTTGCTTGCATAAGGAAAGAGTTCCAGGGAAATGAGACTATTGGGAAAGCAGTGAGGATCAGTGCTCCCTCCCCGTTCACAGGCACATTCCTGAATCCCTTAAGAGTCACTGAAACCACAACAAACACCTTCAACACAAGTCCCTGAGACCCTGAGAAGGCTGAGGGGCAGCTGATCTTCCCCCAGGGTGCACAGGGTAACCTGCTGCTGCATCACACATACACATTTCTATATGTACAAACTCACAAAATTCTGGGATTTCTTTTTCCTAGCAACAGCACTGAATCCATCCCATTCTCCACCCTGATGAGTTTTTGGCAAGTGAAATAGCAGCAAGTGTTACCCAGCATGGGAAAGGACCTTGTTTTCTTCTTTGGAAAGCTTTGCCTCTCTTGCAAATGCCAGTAGTGAGTTTATTTGTGCTCCTTGTATGATTTTATGATGTCTCATAAATGCAGAGGAATTCGAATTCCTACATGGAGTTAAAGTTCTCCCTGTACTACCTGCTACTGGCCCATTCTGCACAGATGTTTTTACAAGAAAACCTAGTCAATTTGAGTCTGGCAGAAAATTCCCTTGTGGCATTCGCCTACACCAGGCAGAGGTTTACACAGTAGCAAATGAAGCACTGGTCAGGCTGCTTCTGGGAAAGCATCTCCCGCCCTCTCCTCGCTCCTCCTGAGCTGAGATGGAAACTCTGCCACAGCCAGCCACCAGAGCTCAAAAACCAGGCTCTGAGATGGAGAAAACAGCCCCACCAGCTGCTTTAAAATTAACATCTTAAGCAAACCATCCCAGCTCCTCTCCCTGCCACTTTGCTTTATTTTTGCATGTCTAGAAGAAAGGCCCCTAAAAGGACTTTGGCAATTTGCACTTCTCAGTGCAATCTGTATGGCATCCCTTGCAGACCCTTGGGAACACCCAGGGCACACCTGGACACACTCATGGCCCAGACTGGAGGGCATTACACACTCCACCTCAGAGCAGCACACGTTTTGAGCATAACCTTAGAGTTACTCTATCAGCCCTCACAGACTTTACTTATTCACTTCCCTCCAGCTCATCTTCACAGCCACCAGAGCTAGAAATGTTCTCCTGTGCTGTGCTTCCCCTCTCACCTCTGATCAGCTTTTTCTAAAGCTGGGGTTCCTTTAAAGCTTTGCTGTTTTATTTTGTGATGGATTCACTGAGCTGGCAGCTGTGAAACCCATTAAGGTTGAAACACCAGGAAACGGTGAGGATGTGGCAATGAGAGGCGGCGAGGGTCTGAGCAGGGGGAGATGAATATCCCACTTTCACGTCCATCACAGCAAACCCATCTGCAGCCCCTCTCCCCCATTCGTGGTCAGCATTTCCTTACTTTTTTCCTCCCATCCTTTCCCTGCTCCCTTTATCTACCTTGTTTTTCTCCATCAGTGAGTCCTGGGCCCCACTTCAGACATAATGAAAAAGAGGACCGGAAGGATTTTGCTTTCCTAATCAAAAGCCTCATATGGCACCCCACCATCTGTCCACCAGCAGCCCCTTGTCCTGGATCTCGAGCTGCTTGGTCCGTGCCAGTGCCTCTGGCTGAGTGTGGAGCTCTGAGGTTTAGATGCTTAGCACAAGTGGGCAGCACAGTTGGCAAGGGTGTCCTCCCTGGGGGACAGAGCCCTCCTCCCCCACAGGCATCAGACCTTCACAGGTATAAAGGGACAGGAGACATGGGCCGGGCATCCTTCCTCCTCCACAGTTTCCAGCACTTTTCTCCAAGCTCTTTTTGAAGCTGTGGCCCAGGATGGAGCTGGTAACCCTGGTGGTACTCAGGAGCAAGTGCTGGCCCCTCAAGCTGTAGTTCCTGTTCTACAGCTGTTCCCCACACTGGCTGCAGTGGGGACTGTGGGCATCCCCAGGAGCACAGGGGGGCTGCTCAGGAAACAGGGGTGCTGCTGGGCACACGGGCATCATGAGACCCCCATTTCCTTGCTAAGCCGAGCTATAAAAAGGTGTAAAGGTGTCGCTGCCAGCAGAGCCAGCAGGACACAGGGCCATCCGGCCCCAGGCACCGTTCCCGGGAGGCACTTCTCAAATCTCCATAGAGATAAAGTTCGACTTCCCAGCAGACTCGTGCCAGCAGCAACAGAGGGAATGCTGCACTATCCCCTGCCTGGTGGCAGGGAAGCAGTCCCTGCATGAGAGTGCAGCCCCAGGGCACAGATCCAATCACTTACAATGCTTCTGCCTTCCCAAACCCCTTTTTAAAGTAGGATATTGCCCCATGGACCCTGTCTTTCCCTTATTCCTCATCCAAAGAGGCAACTCAAAACCGTATCCTTCAGCTCCTGCAGTGTTTGCTAACTTAAGGTTCACAGCTTTTGGCTGCACAGCCCAGCAGATCCAGGGACTGCTCTCACAAGACCCATAAACAGAAGCAGAGCCTGTCAGCTGTAGATTTAAACTCCTCACCACAGACTTTCACTGCTCCTAGAAAGCAGGAGGGGGTCCAGGTCACCCCAGGTGCCAGGCAGCACTGCCCAAGGTAGGTCCCAGTAGTCAGCACTCTGATCATCCCATTCCTCACCTCATCTGGCAATAGCAGCCCAAAAGAGATTTTTTTTCAGCTACAAACAGTTTTTGGGCTAGCCCCAGGGATCTCTCCAGCATGACTCAATCCAAAGCTAGAGTAAACAGAGAAAAGGAGAGGTGGGTGGAAATGGCTCCAGCCCTGAATTTCACCCCCAAGCCTCTCCTAGAGCTGTGGGAACAGGTCAGTGGGGACCTGTCAGGAGAGTTCAGGGACATGAGCCACCATCTGCTCCCTGACACATGTCAACACCACTTCAAAGCCCAACAAGGCAAGGAATACTCATCTCAGCCAGAGTAGAGGAACACAGACAGTCCCCAGCAGCGTCAACACAGCAAGGTAAAAGGTGTCAGCAACAATAATCTGTGCTTTTGGGCCCCCTTTATTGACCTGCTGAAGCCAGTAGCAGCGTTTCCCCATCACCAGAGGAGAGGCCACAGGGTCCAGGGGCATTTGGATGGGAGTCAAGTGAGCACAGCCATATGCTCTGCATTGATGCCCTGGCAGTACCAGAAACCATCCGGGCAACACCAGTGCGTCTCATTTTCCTGAGCCAGGAGCTGTGGAAAGGGTCAGGGCTGATACAGCAGCAATACCAGCCCATCACAACGTTGGTGTGCTTGTAATTACCTCTTCCCATAGCCATGCTGGCTGTGACATGCCTTGCCTGTCCCCCTTCCAGGGCTCAAACCCATGCTGAATCCCCAGGTTTAACCTCTAATTCTAACACTTTCAGCGTGCAAGACTCCTGAAGAGAAGGGCTGGAGGTTTTTGCCTCCCCAGCAGGACGAGGGATAAGGTTTTCCTCTTTGCAATGTGCAAGCTTCAGCTACAGCATGGGCTGAGAGGAGAGAAGTAAACGCCAAGCAAGTTTGAGAGGTGGGAGGGACCTGAAGGAACAGGGAATTCAACCTAGCAGCAGCATCACTGGTGCAGAGATACATTTTTAAGGAAGGGGGAAAAACTGGGTAAGGTGACTAGGCAAGCAG
Source organism: Fringilla coelebs (assembly GCF_963513975.1). Lineage (NCBI taxonomy): Eukaryota > Metazoa > Chordata > Aves > Passeriformes > Fringillidae > Fringilla > Fringilla coelebs. The sequence continues at coordinate 2,545,151 of NC_140066.1, read as the reverse complement.
GCATATGCCTAAAACCTATAATGCTACAACCTATACATGCAAAATGAAAGAACACTGACCTCATTGAGCAGTTGGTCAACTCTTCCCAAAATAGCTGTCTCCATTTGGTCTGCTGAGAGCCAGGCAGGGAGCTGTGTGGGTCTGTCCGCTTCCAAGTGGGACACGCGGGACTGCAGATCGGAGGTCCGAAAGTACAGCAGGAGGCTCAGCACCAGAGAGAGCAGGGACACGCCGGGCAGCCCCGAGCCCAGCAGGAGAGGGAGGCGGCAGCATCTCTCCCCATCGCCGCTCCTGGGGGGAGCCACACACCCCCTGTCAAAAGCTGCTTCGTCGACGCCTTTCCAGCTCTTCTCCTCCAACATTCCCTCCCTGTCCTGAGAAACAATAAATAAATAAATAGAATAAATAAAGCTTCGCTCCTACTCCAAGACGCACAATCCAGAAGGCATAGAAAAAGAACGTCCAAGGGAATCCCGGTGCCAGCAAATCACAAGTGACAGCAATAATGACAAAATTGGATGGGGGGGTGTCTTTAAAAAATAAAAACAAACCACACACACATAAAAGGGGTGCAGAAAAAAGGGATCCAACTGCAGCAGAGAGTGCGAGGGGGAAAAAAATAATCTGATCAAGATTTTTTTTTTTCCTCCTGTATTTCAGTCTTTTGGTTCCCTGGTAAGTTTTTGATTCTTTCTAAGCTGTCAGTTTCAGTTCCTTCGCAGACTGGCCAGGAGCTCGCACATGAAAGTCCCCATTAGAGAGAGGTAATTCTCAGCTGCTCCGGCGACGTTGTGCTCTGGCTGATCGTGGCTCCCCTGTAACATGACACACTCCCTCCGAACTACAGGGCTGGGATGAGCGAGCTGCGCGGCTTCCCAAAGTAACCTCCTCTGCTCGCCCTCTCTCTCCACCTCTCCCTTGCTGCATGATTTATTTATTTATGCAAAGCGCCGGGGTGGGATCGGGCAGTGGGACGCCCCTGTCCCGCTCGGTCCCCAAACCACCTCTCCGCCGCCAGCCCTTCCCTTTGAAGTGACTCTCGCTGAGGTTATTTATAGTGGCAGGAAAGAGATTGTAAAGCAGAGGCTGGGCTCACACCAGCCTGCGTCTTCCTTTCCTCCAGGCAGCCGAGAGCGCTTTATGGGATGGTACAAACGGGCTGTCGCGTCCCCCACGCAGATCCTGGGGCAGCCCCGAGGCGCCGGCAGTGGGGGATTTGGACCCTGATACTTTGAGGAGAGCAGCCAGGCAGGGTGAGAAGCAGAGGGAAACATCTGGAAACAAGAGCTGGCAGCTGAGGGCTCTGCGAGAAACAAGCGAAGGGCAGCAGAGAGAAACACCCCAGGCAGGCAGGCTGCAGTGCAAGGGGGGAACATTTGGGGGTACGACCTGCCAAGGGTGCTCAGAGGAACCAATCTGCTGAGGCCCTCTAGTGAAGCAGAACTTCCCATCATCTCTGTGTCCCACCAGGCACAGGGCACCAGACAGACAGACAATCCCCCTTTGGCAGGCAGCAGTCTCCCCAAAACGTGCCTTAGGGCAGCTCTGAGCCATGCGTCTGGGAAACAAAGCCTCCTTCTGTTCTTCGGCAGCAAAGGAGGGCCACCTCTCCCAGTTTTTCTGAGCATAACATACAATATTTTATCATCCAGGGTGACATGCAGGCTCTGCTCAGCCCCTGCCTGTCTGTCTGTCCATTCTTTCATCCTCTCCTTGAGCACGCTCAGCAGTGAAGCAGCAGAGAGCTCACCGTGGTGCACAGTCATTAAAAGCCAGGCAGCAAATTGGTCTCTTAAAATCTGGCTCCCTTGTGGCTCTTTCGCTGTCATTTACACGTTTTAAATGAAGATTTTGCGTGCAGTCTGTGCTGGAAATTAACTGGCAGAGAAAACTCATATTCATCTCTGGCCTGGTCTCTGTTTCAGGGGGCTGGAAGAGACAGACCTTCTGGGAGCGGGGTAACGCAAGCACGAGCTGTTTCTCCTCCACCAGACAAACCCTCGGAGGGCCCGGTAGCACACAGCCCCAATTCTTTGGATGGCCTCATGCCTTTCACAGCCACTCACTTCCCAAAACGGGGTTTTAGTGTCTGCGAGGCAGGAAATCCTTTCTTTATTTCTTTTAGTGGGTTTCTTGTCATCTCACTGCTCAAATTTGCGTTGCCGTTCCGGCACGCAGGGAGAACACCCCTCTGATGGCTGCAGCCTTTCAACAGTTTTTCATATGAGTGGGGCAGGGATGTATAACCCACAGACCTGGCACACAAAGGGTGTCTATTCGTTCAGAAGGTGTAGCCACCCCAGTCTCCTACCCCCTGAGTTTGCAGCCTACTTCTTTACAAAAGGAAAAGAAGTCTTTGAGGCCCTGGCTCCATGGGAGTTACCCAAGATAGCACCTGCAATCACAGCAAAGAAGCAGACAGCGAGAAATGAAAGGGAGATGCCTAGAGGCTGATGAGACAGTGTTTTGAGAAGCAGAGATCTTCTCAGGAAAATACCAGTTAGCAACTGCTGAGTGTCCTAGAGTGTGCTGCAGTACACTACCTCAAGGCTGGGGTTGAACTACTGGTGACTGCAGCTACCTGCCTGTGTTATACAAACACAGGCTGTCTGTCTCTCCCCCCTTTATACCAACCTAAACACTGAAATCACAAAAACTCACCCTCTAAGCTAAAAATAGAAATCTGCTGGGGGTGTCTACATCTCTTTTCCCCCACTGGCTGGGGAGAGCTCTCTGCTCTTTTGCGCTGGTTTTTGATACAGATCCTGCTGTCCAGACACGAGCATCGCCTGAATGACTCTGTAAGTGCCTTTTCCTGCCTTCCCCCAGCCCCTCTCCAGCTGATCAGCTCATTTAGAGGGTATGTCATAGCTGCTGCAGGCTGGGGAGCTGCACTCAGACGGGTTTCACACACAAGCCTTAGCTGCAGATGTGCAGGAGGGTAATTTTTCTATCCATGAGATACTACGGAGCCCTGTCATCCCATGCCAATAGAGATGAACTAATTTAGCCACGAACCTGAGCCAACTGTGCATGTCGAGTCTGCAGCACTGCTCAACAAAAAAGCTGCCTCAAGAGACAGGCCTGGCATGTGGAATCATCTCAGCATTCCTTGGGTTGAGCACAGCCCAGACTTCAGCTCTCTCCAAAGGCCTTAGAGGAGATGAGCGCTGGCCTGAAACCAGTCCTCCTGCAAGTTTGTGACTCTCAAAGTTGGTTGAGTAGAAACAAATACTCACAATCAGCAGTGATTTCACTGGCTAGTGACTGTCAGAAAGCCCTGCACACGCTGAGCTTGAGGCTGCATCCCTCTTTCCTCAGGGAGGTTGGCGATATTCCTTACAAGGACAGTAGCCACACACTTCCATCGCTTCTAACAGGTCTTCCAGGGTGTTTAAGGACCTCAGCGCAAACATACTAAGAACTGGACCAAAAAGAACTCAGACATAACCTCCCAAAGCAGCTAAAACTCCTCTGTACAACGAAAAAGTTTCACATCTAGCCCATGGCACTGGGTCAATTGATCAGTTACAAGCAGGTGTGGCAAGACTCCAGCTTGGTCAGTCTCGAGCTGGCATGGGCATTTTGTCTTTCTCAGGGACATCTGTACGTGGGCAAAGCACCCCACAGAGTTTGCCCAGCACTGCTCTGCAACAGACAGTGCTCACAATATGTGGGGATTCCTCACATGGTACAATGTGGTCTCATTGCAAGAGACCATAAGCTCTCTTTGACCCAAAGCAGGTACTGTGGACATGAACCACTCCATGTCACAAGGAAGAAATGGACAGAGCTGGGCATGGATGAGGTTCTTGCTTCTATGAGCACAGTTCAACACAGCCAGGTATCTACGACGGGTCATCACCTGTAAAGGGATAGGTAACAGCAGCAGGCTTTCCTCACCTTCCATCACTTAAAGACAGCCTTCCATTAAAAAACAACATGTCCTTCCTGTCACTAACTGAAAGTTGAAGCCAGCTGCCTGGAGGTGCCATGTGCTCAATCCTGCCACTAATCTTCCCCTTTTCAGACAGTTTACCAGGGAGAAAAACCCCACCCCAGTTCTCTTTCTCTTTCTGTTCTTCTGCTTTCCCCCTCCCCCCCGCAGGAAACATGGGGGTCTTGGTGTGCTGGAACCAGCCATTAACCAGCAGCCGACATCTCCAGCTATTGTAAATATATTAACTCAAGGCCTTTCGCTGCATTTATTAGACTCGAGAACAACATCTGGAAACAGATGTTTTCTGAGTGGAGAAGAGAGGAGGAAGGAGGGTAACAAAACAAGGGGGTGGGAAGGACTCTTGCAAGTGGAAGTACATGGTCTGCAGACCATCCCTTTGCAAAATGCTGCTCAGATGAAGCACTGCAAGGGGCTGAGGCAAGCGCAGCCACATCCCTGCAAGGCAAGGCAGCGAGAGTGGAATGCCTGACAGAAACAGCAATGGGGGAATAGAAAAACTCACATCAGCTTTCAGGCCCCTTGTGAGGAAAGGTCAGAACAAACTCACACAAATGAAACACTAGGGCAGAGAGATTTAGGGGGGTGTTCCTTTCCTGGTCCTGGACCTTGCCAGTCCTCAGCTGCTCTATATCCCAGAGGCAGGCAGGAAGGCTTGTAGTGGGACAATGTCACCTCCATAACAGTTTGGCAGCATCTGCCACTGGGCCCATAGTGCAGGCAGGGTCTAGGGCTCCCACAGTATCCTGTCTGTCCCAAGCAGCCTGTTCTTAAAAGGAAAGCAGAGTGGAAACCTCCCATGCCAGGGACTTTGAAGGACCAAAGGGTCCTGCTCTGATGTGGAATCTTGATATCAAGGCTCAAATTTAGACAATATTTAGAAAATTACACAGTGTTAACTAGGGACAAAAAGCAAGGAAGCACATGCATACTTAAAAATGTATCTCGTGGCAGTATTGTCAAACTCCATTCTCAACTAGATACACTTTGGCTTAGGTACCAGAGATGCCTAAGGTACAAAAGAGGTCTGAGATCAAAGCTTCTCTGCATTTCTTTTTTGGGACAGGCAGTTTTACACATACACATATCCTCGCTTTTTATTAAAAAAAAACCTAAAGCCAACAAACAACTCCAAAAACTAAGACAGAAAAAACCAAAACCCCATAACAAGCATTTTGGCATCTTTAACCTCAGGTTCACAATGGGTATCTCCACACCCTTGTCTCTCTGAGATGCAGTTACACATACTTTGCAAGTAAGGTCAGGAATATTGAGTATTACCTACCTAATTTGGTATTTGTTTATAGGAAGCATTAAGTGGCCTATGGAGCAGAACAATTCCCGCCCGAGGAGCTGCTCTAACCCATTGTGGAGTTGTAGAATAAAGACACATTTGATCCTTTGGGAAAAGGGTTATGAAAATACATGGAAAAAATATACTGTCCATGCATAGTAATATCATGGCTGTTTTCAATCACTCGGTCTCCTACAAAACAAAGGGGCTCACTGCACAATATGAACTCCTAGCACTGGTAGCAGCAAAGGAAGTGAGCAAAAAGCAAAGTTAGTAGTATCTCGTTAGGCTTTTATATTTTCATAACCCTAAAATGCCTGAGCTCGTTGTTGCCTCCCTCCCAACAAAGCCAAAGTGGCTTTGTGCAGCTGCAGCGCTGGGAACCTGTCCCCAGAGCTGTGTGAGAACAGTCAGGCAGAGCTGAGCCACGTCCAGGGTGGGAGCCTGGCCACCAGCAGCTCCCGCAGAGGTTGTGTCACAGCTTCCAAGAGGGGATGGAGCAAACACAGGTTGTGCACAGTTTGGGGCCACCCCACCTCTCACACACCCCGCAGAGGGAAGGCATTGCTGGAGGAAAGCAGGAGGCAGCAAGTGGTGGACACACAGTTAAACTGCCCACGCTTGTCCTTGTGTTTTCAACTAACCTCTCACCTTTTGTTCAGATGACGAGGGAAATGGCTCTGAGCAAACCAGGCTCTGCACCCTTCTTCTTGGAGGAACTTTTTTCTCACAGCAGAAGCCCTGCGCGGCCAAGAAGCATTTCACAGGAAGAAGTTTGATTTCTTCGCAGCAATTGTTTGGGGTTTTTGTTTGTTGCTGGGCTTTTTCTTTCTTGTTTGGAGCTGATTTTTAATTTTCAGTGCCAGTGGAGTCTGCAGAGATGGTCATCTCTGCTAGGCTGTTTTTTACTGTTATCTTGGTTCCTGCAGAGCCTGGGTGGGAAAGAGAAGTTAAATTAAGAACAACATTGCTACAAATAAGACAAGAAAAAGCCTCCATCTCTGCAGCACTATTCCCGAGTATCCTGCAAGCCTAATTCCCACAGCAGCCTGTGGGAGATGGGTTTTGCTCATGACAGAGCTGTGCCTGCACTGGGAGAGCTGCTTTGGAAATTCTTTGTTTTGGTGAACCTGGGAAATCCCTGGTGCAGAGCATTGCTACAGGCTCTCTTCATACATCTGGAGCAGTACAAAGCTTTAACTGTAGCAAAGAGGTTCTTAGACTGAACACTCAAAATCTTCTCATCCAGGTGGAAAAATAAAGGTGAGATTTTCATGCATGAAATCATCAGGGCACAACATTCTCCATCCCACAGGTAGGGCTCTGAGGAAAAGCTCCTCTGTTCCCAACAGCAACTCTCTCGGCCCCTTGCTGAGCAGAAAACCTCCCTCTATTAAAACCAAGCTCAGGCATTGTATGCTCAGTTAGTTACTTGTACACCGTGGTGCTCGCCACAGTGCATTGGCACACGTGGGGCTGATAAGCCAGAGCACTGATTTGCATTTAGATTTACCATTAAACAGTTTAGTGAAAAGCTACTGCTGAATGCCTTCAGCCTCACTGCACAGCTGGGTATTCCATCCACCCCAAAGCCCACCCTCCTCCAGCCTCCCCCTCACCTCTGCTAGGCAGAGGGTTCCTGTTAATCCTCCACTACCTGTTTCCACATACATGACTAAGAAAATCCTTTTTCTTCAGCTTTGGCAGGTGCAGATCAGGCTCAAGCTGCCACCAACCCAGGACAACAAGTCAATATATGTAGGGTGAACACCCTATGGGGTGAGCCAGAAACCCCAAAATCTTGGGTCCTGCCCAGGGCCAAGCAGATGCCACGTGCATAGAGGAGGGAAGCAGAGCTGTGTCACAGCTCTGTCAAGGAAAACCAAACCCTGCAGTGCCAGGGCAGGCAAGTATCCCTGCTCAAGCAGCTGGGAAACCCACAGCAGCTTTGTATGAACTTTGAAGTTAATGAATCAGAGCTGGGAGGACTGGGAAACCCAGCCTAAGTGACAATTGCACTGGGGGAAGCAAAAGTAATGAAGCAAGGCTCCCCCAGAAGACTGATTGTTTGGGAATCCAGAAGCGAAGGAGAATGGATATAGCAAGCTCAGGAAATTGAAAACAACTTTAGGTGAATACTTCCTCTCATTCCAACACTTGGTCTTTTATCAAAGCTGGTTCAGACCCTGACAGCAGCGCGCAAGGCAGCTCTGCTCCATCGTAATGCAAAAGACAGGCCCAGCGGACGAGGGGTGAGCAGCTAATGGAGCAGAGTCGGGTTCAATTTCCCTGGAAATTACTCGCAGAGGAAAGCCAGGAGACAAAGAGCACTGCTAATGTCCTTCTGCAGCACCACTGCTCCTCTGTGCAGGGCAAAGCCCTCACTCAAACCCTCTGCCCCCCATGGGTCACTCCTGCACAGCAGGGTGAGGGAGAGGCAAGCGAGGTGCAGCAGGAAGGGTGTGAGCAGATTGATGGTGTCAGAGAGCAGCATGGCTCCACGGCAGAGTTCTCCCTCCCACCACCGTTGCTTTCATAGCCTCTGATGTAAATCCTCCCCGGCAGGGTAATTAACCTGCTTTATTAAAAGCAGCTCTACCTGTTAACCTTCAGCCATCTATGGAGCCTCTTCCAGCTTGTTGGATTTTTAGCTGCCACTGGGGGCTCTGCCTCCTTTTAGCAGCATCATAGGGGGACTATGGAAAGATGCTTTTCTATCCCAAAGCACACTTGGCAAGACCAGTTCACACAACGGCTGCAGTATTCCAGGATGTAGCATCTCCATCAGGCTGGGTGCCCAAAGGGCATGTCTGAAGCTGAGTGCCAATAAACAAACTTGTTTTAAGAGAAAGGGTCCAATCCTTCTCATTTAGGACTCATTAAAGTCAATGGAAAAAAAGCTCTTTTTAGCTTCCTTAGTCTTTGCCACTTAGGTCTCGTATCAGCTTAACATGAGTTTAGTCACTCTAGATTTATGCCAGTCCAGAAAAAGGGAATCTGTTGTGACAGGCCCCAGTGAGAAGAAGGGAGATTGGGGTCATCCCACTACAAAACTCACTGTCCACATGGGTAAGCCAAGCACTCCTTTTTTACCTCAGGCATCTGAAACCTCATCCTGATGCACTGCAACATTCTTCCTCTTTCTCCTCAATAAATCAGTGCTGTCCACTTCATGTGCATGCTTTGTACCTTCAAGTTTGAGAGGCCTGTTGATGATTACAAACAACAGGAAGTCAAGCATAGATAATTACTAAATCAGTATTAAGTAGTAAACAGACCCTTGCAGCGGCCCTTGGAGGACATCAGTCTGAAATGTTGGCTCACCTCCTTCAGGCTCAAAAAATATTTTTTTTAAAAATAGGGCCAGATGCTGCCACCAATACAGTGATTAAAATAAACTTCTCTTTAAGAGGAGAGGAGACAGCATGGAATCCCTTGTTAGTGGGGATCGCTGCCTACCACACACCTTGCAAATCACAGAATCATTTAGGTTGGAAAAGACCTCCAAGATTATGGAGTCTAACCCTTATCCAATCACCTCTTTGCCAAAAAAAACCACAGCACTAAGGGACACACTCAGTCGTTCCTTGAAAACCTCCAGGAACGGTGACTCCACCACCTCCCTGGGCAGCCCATTCCAGGGCTTGGAAAACCCTGTAGGTGAAGAAATTCTTCCTGAAGTGCCCATCCTGCCTGTGTCAGTGGATGTTGCAACAGATCAGGGCAAAGCCACCTCAATGTTTATCACAGAGGTTTGCCTTTCCTGAGGGCTCTGATATGTGTTGGTGAGGAAGGAGCTGTCTCCCACTGGCGCCCCAGCAGCGGGGAACACTGCTTGGCTCTGCACACAACTGTCCCTGAATATTTGGAGCACGGGGGTTTAGTGCAGGGGCTGAAATATCACGCCTATCAGTAGGGCCCTGTGGACAGAAAATAGCAGAGGATCTGGTGGCAGTTTCCTTTCAAGACATACAGGAATAGCAGCACACATCTCTGCTGGATCATGTGGACTGAATTCCTCAGCTGAACTCCTTTGGCTTTGAATTCTACAAACCAATTTTTCCCTCCTTGGCTTGTTTGTTGTTTCAGGACCACTAAACTACCAAGAATGGTTTACATTATATAACCACCCTGTCCTTATTGCATTTCGAGGAGGAGACTCTGACAAACAGCCAGATCTAATTTGTTCTTTAAATTGGCTTCTACGCCAGACAGTCATGCCTTCCAGATGGAAAATCCAGTTGCACTCACCAGCAAATATCCCAGCGCATTCAGGTCCCAAATCAGCTTTGGCCAAAGCATACTCTGGCATGCAATTTGATTTTTTACACCCTCTAAGAGGCTAATGGTCACTTCAGTCCCTGGTGAGGCAGCATGGCTTTTTGTCACCAGTACCAGTTCAGCTGTCAGCTCTGCCCTGCTGTCCTGTTGTTTTTCCTAGAAGCCTATCTGACAGCTGCAGCGCTTTATAACTGCCAGATTCGGAATTGGTCTTCCTGGGAAAGTCCTTTCAGGTTGTCTTTTCCAAGGGTGACTCTCTCTCCTAGGCTTGGTCAACCTGTTTAACACTACCCCACATCAAACAGTTTTAAGAAAGCAAACACCATGCTGCCTTTGGATTTGGATTCTCAGGTCTCCTGCCAGGACAGAATCAAGGATACATTCAAGGCTGGTTTAGGTTACAGCCAGAGTAGGGCCAGTGGCATGCTGTGCATGGGACACTAGCTCTGCTGACAGCCACAAGGTGTTAAAATCCTGACAGTGACAGCAACGAGCCTGAGCTGCCATTTGCTTTGTTTGGGACTAGTGAGGCAAGGTGGCAAGTGCCTTGAGGCAGCCCCCAAACGTGGCTGGGAGCAGGACTCTGCGTTGCACCTGCACCGTTCCACACGTCCAGTTGGGGAGCTGGTGGGAGCAGCAGCTCAGGCTCAGACACAAACTGTACCTCACAGGCAGGAGCAATTCCAGGGGCTGACCACTTGCAGGGAAACAGCACTGCAAGTGCCCACTGTCTGCAGCAGAGACAGGTGTAATCTGCATAAGAGGGTGGCCTCAGATAGACAGTCTGTGGCTTTCTCTCAGTCACTGTGACATTTTTTGTCCTTTAAGTGTTTTTGTTGCAAGGCACATATAATTCTAGGGCTCCGTGGCCTGATGGATAGACAGCTTGGTGCTTTTCCCACCTCTGCCACTCTTGCTTGGTGGCCTTTGGTGATGCTTTTCATTCTTGGAGTATTCCTCCCCTTCCTCCTCAGGGAAACAAGGCCACTCTCAGCTGCCTAAAGATAGAACTGCTGACAAGGGTCAAAGAAAGAAAGAGATTAGTAAAGAGGAACCCACAAGGAGTGTCAAGGCAAAGTTATCAGACCCTTACTTTACTAGTCCTGAATCTCATGGTGCCCACGAAGGCATCCTCCTCCAGGTCTGGAGAGGTTCCTGTCGACCAGGACATCACTTAAAAGCCTGTTTATGTTCAACTCACACCTCCAAGACACATGTGCCATGTGTCATCCAGGGAAAGGTAGTGAGTGGTGCTGAGGGTGACCCAAGCAGCCCTTAGGGACACCAATGAGTAAGCCTCCCTCACTCTTAATGCTCTGAAGCTGATAGAAGAACAACCATTCCATTGCAATGACTCTGTGCCCTTCCCAAGTTCCTCCATGTTTTCAGGGGCTCTGTCAGCCTAGCAGCACGCATGGCACTGAAATTAGCTCTTTGGGAAAAGCTTAAGAACAAACTTTCTTGGGGCCATTGTCTCTGGACAGCCAGAGCTTGCAAAGCAGGTCAGAGGATTGTTGTTCTGTGGATGAAAAGCTTTAGTGAAGCCCCACACTGCAGCTCGGTGGGTGGACTCACTTGTAGCAAGCACTGAATTACACAAGAACATGACCACAGTGGCTGGCCTGGAAGGAGAGGCTCAGCCAGGCACGTTTTCTGTGAGGGAGAGCCAAGGTGTTGAGCAACACCCAGCAGAGACAGGCACATCTGCTGCCAGGTCTCCAGGACACAGCCTAACAGTACCCACACATCTCCCGAGTCTCCACCTCCCAGAACCTCTTGTAGGGACGCACACTGAGCAAACAAATGTAAACCACCATCAAATCTGAGTGGCTGCACTTTACAGCCACTTCAGCTCAGGTCCAAACAACTGCATGGAGTCCACACTTGGAAAGACCAAGCCGGTGTGTTGCTTGAAAGGAATAATTTGTTTTGGTTTCACTTCCCTGCCCACACCTCTCTGAAACTGCCCTCTCTGTCTGCCTGGGATATTTGCAGGCATGCTATGTTTTCCTGGCTGACATCACAAGGCACACTGTGGTCCTAACAGGCTCTGCCTTTGACTCCTGGGCTGCTGTGGCCAAGTCCTTGGATTCCTCTGTGGAGTAAATCAAATAATGTGTGCAGAAGCAGATGGGAAAAAAATAACATATGCAGAAGAACTGACATGTTAAACTATGAGCAATAACTGCAGGTGTGCAAGAGAGCTCCAGGGCTGATGCTCATTGCTCCATTGGTTAAAAAAAATTAAAAGTCTGGAGGACCAGGCAGCTACACAGTAGATCCAAGTCAAATTCAGGCAATTTTCCCCAAAAACTGGCACTTTGCAAAGTATGGAGACTGCAACACCAAACATTCCCAGGTTGCAAACAGCTCCCACCAGGCCCTGTCCCCTTTGATGCTCCCCTTGCACGGGACTGGGAGGCCCAGCAGCAGGGACTTATGAGAACTGGTTTCTGAAAATAAGGAAAACAGGTTTCCTGAGGGAAAAGAAAACTCAGGCTTGCTTCACTTTGAAGGCTTGTTTGTTTGCTGCCTTTGGAAAAATGAAGGAAAACAGCAATGGCTTTGATGAAAAGAAAAGCCCAAATGCAGAAAGAAAGAATGAAAAATTAAATATTGTTTATTGGCAAAAGCATATTGCCTGGCTGCACTGCTGTGTCTATGTCAGATGTAGCTTGGAATAAACGAGAGTCCTCACGACCATTGCTGGCAAGAGCCACTAAAAATCCCACTCTGGCTGGGGGCTCACACCCCCTCTATTTAAATAAATTGTGTGCAGTTTCTAGGAATGATAAATATGCCTGCTGTTGGGACCACACCAATCTGTTAATGGCAAGCTGTTGCCTACCACATGCCAGGGTCACCAGCTCCCTCTTCTTGCTCTGCTTCCCCCTAGACAGAGCCCACTTTGCAGGTTTTTCCCCTCCCACCCCACCGTGCCAAGAAGCACCTGCTGGGGATCAAAGCCTCCTCCCATGCTGGGGATCAAAGCCTCCTCCCATCAGGGAATAAATTCCCTAAGTACTCTCATCTGGCAGATTTCTTGGGGCTACCCTTCCAAAGAACCATGCAAGGGTTGTCAGGGGGAGCAATCCCCTGGTGTTGGAAAGTGTGTAGAATCACAGAACGAATCCTAGAATGATTTGGACTGGAAGGGACCTTAAAGATCATCTCATTCCAACCCCCTCTCATGAGCAGGGACACCTTCCACTAGATCACATTCTTCAAGCTCTGTCCAACTTGGCTTTGAACACTTCCAGGGATGTTCTGGACAACCCGTGCCAGTGCCTCATCCCCCTCTAAGAATTTCTTCCTAATCAAGATCTCTCCTCTTTCCATTTGAAGCCAGACATTAAGCAGTTAAATAATTTTTCTGGTGAAGAAACAGAGCTGTGTGAGCAGCACATCAGTCCATCAAGCTGCCTCATGCTCCCAGCCTCACGAGGACAAAACCACAATGAATGATCCAAAGAAGTAGTCTTCAACATCCCCTTTTAGCCCTAAGCCAACTAATCTGCACAGTCATGAACTATATGCAATCCTACAATATACCAGAGGGAGGGATACCTTTCCTGGCAGAGCTGTGTCTCGGTTTACATCACAATTGCAATAAAATCATGTTATCTTCACTTAACTTTTCACAAATCTGTCCTATAGTCAAAACCGATTGTGTCACAAAATGCATGTTATCAGCTGCAATTGCCAAAGCAACTTTTCTTCCTCCTTGCTTAGACAAAACACCTCCTTGCCCCCAAAAATGAGCACATTACAGCGTTTCTTACATGATAAGAGAAACCCATGCTGTCACCACAGCATCTAGTACTCTGAAACTGAAAACCCACCCAAATACTTCCCTTGAAATGAGAAAACAGAATTTAAAAAGCTCTGTGCGGAAGCAGCAGTGGGGCCTGCAGGGCTTGAGCTGACCCCTCAGGCTCTGCCACTTGAACCCACAGCCATGCCGATGAAACTCACGTTTCTGGGCTCCTTTTCCACCTTCTCTTCACATAAATGATGTGACCCAAGCTCAGGTTGTGTCGGGTTGGAGGTGCACAGCTGTCACCCCCGAAGTCACTCACACCTCAGCAGGATAAGGAGAAAACCGGAGCGCTCGTCCCGGCCCCATCGCGGCATCTCCGCAGGTGGGACGGGGCAGGACCCCCGGCTCCTGCTCAACCCCCTGGTGCCCTGTGGGCTGTTCATCACCTTCCCCCCCGTCATTCCTCTCTATTTTCCAGCATTTTTCCCCGTTCTTACCCCTGTCTGCCCAAGGTGTCACACCGGCGGTCTGAGGGGCTGGGCTGAGCCGCCGGAACCGGCTGGAACCGGCTGGAACCGGCTGTACCTCGGGCAGTTCCCGCCTTCCTTCAGAGCTCCCTGAGCCTCGCCGCCATCCCCGGACCTTCCTGCCTGTCCTCACAGACATCCCTGAGCCTCACCGCCATCGTCGGACCTTCCTGCCTGTCCTCACAGACACCCCTCAGCCCCACCGCCATCCCTGTGCATTCCCACCTCCCCTCACAGATCCCTCAGCCCCACTGCCATCCCCGAGCATTCCTGCCTGTCCTCAGCCCCACCACCATCCCCGGACATTCCCGCCTCCCCTCAGAGACCCCTCAGCCCCACCACCATCCCTGGACATTCCCGCCTCTCCTCAGAGATCCCTCAGCCCCACCGCCATCCCCGGGCATTCCTGCCTGTCCTCACAGACACCCCTCAGCCCCACCGACATCCCTGAGCATTGCCGCCTCCCCTCAGAGATCCCTCAGCCCCACCGCCATCCCCGGGCATTCCTGCCTGTCCTCACAGACACCCCTCAGCCCCACCGACATCCCTGAGCATTGCCGCCTCCCCTCAGAGATCCCTCAGCCCCACCGCCATTCCTGGAGATTCCCGCCTGTCCTCTCAGACTCCCCTCAGCCCCACTGCCATCCCTGGACATTCCTGCCTGTCCTCAGCCCTAATGCCATTCCCTACCTGTCCTTACAAACCCCCCATCAGCCCCACCTCCATCCCTGGACATTCCCGCCTCCCCTCAGAGACCCCTCAGCCCCACCGCCATCCCCGGGCATTCCTGCCTGTCCTCACAGACCCCTCAGCCCCACCGCCATCCCCGGACATTCCCGCCTCCCCTCATAGATCCCCTCAGCCCCACCACCATCCCTGGACATTCCTGCCTGTCCTCACAGACCCCCCTCAGCCCCACCGCCATCCCCTGGTCATTCCTGCCTGTCCTCACAGACACCCCTCAGCCCCACCACCATTCCCAGACAATTCCTGCCTCCCCTCAGAGATCCCACATTCCCAATGCCATCGCCGGGCAGAGGGCACCTGGTCAGCCTCGGTGGTCTGGATACCTGGGATAAACTGGTGCCTGTGCTCAAGGAGCAGCCTGTTCTTCGCTGGGACCACTGAGTTCTTCCCTTCAGCTGCCATCTCTGGGGGTCTCGCCCTGTGCACAGATGGACCCCCACGTTCAACCCAAGCTTCACAAAATGACAGTAATTACTTTATAAACACTGCCCTTCCTTCCCCCCTACCACCTCCATGTGTTTTCACTTCAGCTAAACAGCAGAAATATTTCCCGGCAGCTGTCTTCAATTGAGGGCAGGGAGGGAGGTGAGCTGGTGGAGAGGAGACCTGTGGAAGGGACACGGTCTTTAAGCCTCTTCAGAAGGAAAAATAATGAAAAAAAGGGAAAGGGAGAAGGAAAGGTGTCATTGCTCAGTTTTTGATGTCAGTGATGCTGAGGACAGCCGTGGCGAAGGCAGGCAGTGAATACCAGCCCCGTTACCTCAGGTTCTGATGGCAAAGCCTGTGCATCCGTCTACCCTGCTCCTGCTGCAGCTCCACCGAGGGGAGTCCCCATGGCTGGGGTGAGAGGATCTTCACAAGAGGTAGAGAAACTTTTCAGAAACCTATCTGGAATAGGAACCCACTGACAAATCCCTCCAGCTGCAAGAAACTGTACAATGGTAAAGATGGTTTGCTGTCTTAGGGGAGGGGGGGGGTGCTTTCACACACTACTTCCAAAGCCTTGGAAACCTGAAGTGCCCCTGAAATGCCTCTTCCCAACTGGCAATCTCCTGCATGAGGAGTGTAGAGCCTGCTGGCAACGAGGGGTAGAAAGTGATGCTGTCTTGGATTTATTCAAAGAAGGCAGGTGTTGCAAACTGAAGATGGGGACTAGAAAAATCAGGGACTACAAGGTAGAGGATCATGATCCAAACTTGCTGCCTATCAAGGAGCACTCTACAGCTCCTCTTTTGGGGACAGGGGCTCATGGCATCACATTCCTGTGCAGAACTGTCCGGCACCACAAGAGCAATACTGTGAAGTGTCACCTGTAAGCTGGCAATTTCACCTCACCCCCATTCTCCCCATGCACACAGAGTGCTTCTTTTCCTGCAGTACACGAAGTTCTCTTCAATATTACAACACTTCCAGCTGATCCACTTGTAATTTTTTTCATAACCTTGCTAAGACATATTAAAAATAAATAAATAAACAACTCAGTGCAAAGCTGTTTTTCATGGCATAACTTCCTGGCTTCCCTTTTCCTTTCTATAATCCCAGCTTTTCTAGGACCTTGTACAAAAACTGACATTTATTTACACTTGAAACACACTCCTGCTCTGTCCCTGCCCCTATGTTGAAGTATCCATTTCCAGAAGGAAAGTCCAGTAATTAACAACTGTCAGAACCCTGGTGGTCAATTACTCTGCATGAGTTATATTTATACTTGCATTTTCAGACAGCACCATCCCTCCTCTCTATTGATCCCCTCATCCATAAAGACCAGGTCCCAACCAGCCCTTTCCAGGCCACTCCAGCATTTATTTTGCTGCACCACAGGCTTGAAGGGTAAATGTCCCACGCAGGTTTCAATCGTGCCATAAAAACCAAAATATCTCAACTGGGCGCTTGCTTCTCTTCAATATCCTGCAGAAACCCCCAAATACACTAAAATTCCATCACAGTTAAAAAAATGGGCAGACACAGTCACCCCTTTCAATACTCAGAGCTCCACCTGCATGGGAACATCCAGAAATTCCTAATTTGACGATGTCCTCTTTACCTTTCATCTGATGCTAGGCCCCCAGTCCCATGGTGGGAGAAGCTGAGCCCCACCTTGCCCCACAAGCTCTTCTGCTCAGTCCTTACAACAGCCTGCAATCAGGAAGGTTACTCTTGCTGCCACGCTTCCTGGTGGTCCCAATTAATCCCATGGAGCCAGAGCACAGCACGTAATCGGGAGCTCGCCTGCACGGTCGGCAACTGGAAGCCCCAGACACACTGTATTTATCTGTAAATCAAAATGAAGCTAAGCAGCTCCCTGGCCCTGACAGCATTGGTGTGTCTCCCAGGACATTTTACAAATTGCTTCTGTGACATGCTCCGTGTCTCTCCACGTTGGACAACATGTTTACTCAAGGGTTTCTTCCGAAAAAATGCCAAGGACAGCCTGTTGGGACCAGAGTAAATTCAAGAGGATACACTGTCCTGTTTTATTTTTTACCCATCAATAGCTATTGTGCTGTTTAAAGAACTCAGAAGAGTTTTGTTACTGGAAAGCTTTTCAACACTTTGATTTCTACTTTTTTTATCCTTCTTTTCTCCACTTGCAATTTCCCCACCCCCCCCCTTTTTTTTTTCTGGGCAATTATGTTAAAACTTCTGCTCAAAGGCTTTTGGCCACAATTTGCCCTCAGATATGCACATTCAACTGCCAGTGAAATTAGTGGCTTGTTTGCATGCGAGTTGGAGGAAGGAATTTGGCTCCATCGGCAACATTTTCTGAGTGGTCACAGAGTGCAACGCACACCGAATTTCTGGACCCCTGCTTCAGACACCACAGCCAAGAGGCAGCTAAATTCCCAGACCACCTCAAGTAGCATACCAAAACCTTCACACTGGTGAGTGGTGCAGGAAACACACTCAGGCCTTGGCTCTGGAGGGGCTGTGACATATACCCATGGAATGCCAGCATGGGAGCCAGATGCTGGTTTTGCTCTCCAGGACCTTACCACTCTTCTGGTCACAACCCAGCTCAGCTGCAGGTAGGGTCAGCATGGAGGGAAGTTGGTGTTACACATTCAAAATGTGCATTACCCACACACTGAGGATCTCCCTGAGGTCCTTGGTGGGCTCGTGAGGGATTCACCTCATGTAGGAGCAGCTCCCTTGCTCTGCCACTGGTTGCAGAGGGAGATGAGTGTCTCCATGCGCTGCCTGGAGTTATTTCACCAGACATCCACAGGCTCAGATGTCACATCCCATCAGATACCCCCCACAAAGGCAGAGTGGAAGGAGGTTTGCTTTCATCCTTCCTGGCATCTGGAAATGTAACAGCCGCTCTTCCATCATCTGCTCCTCTTCAGGCTCATACCTTCCATGTGTGGAGGCAGAAAAAAGGACCTCTTGCAGTTGACCCCAGCAGGAAGGACAGGTCACAGAAAGGCTGTTTTGAGGACTGTGGCAGACTCAGGTAACAACTCAACTGACTTTGTGCCCAAAAGTCAGACAAGACCAAGCTCAGGCCTTTCCTGCAGACATATGTGCATTTAAATGTGAGCACACGCACGCCTTTAAATCCAGACAGGCAAACATAAAATTAACATCCCTCAGCCCTTATTGATTCTAGTGGAAAGGAATTAGCACGCAAGCTAGCCTTGTGTTGGGAGCCTGGTGTGACCAAGCCATTTTGGGGAAGCTTGGCTCCTTTCCTATGGCTGTGCCAGCCTGGTGGTCTTCATGGACAAATCTGCTGCTACATGGAAATTGGGACAGAGGAAGCAGTGCTGTGCAAGGCCAGTCCCCTTGTTATTTTGGTTAGTGGCAATGAATGGTAATGAATTCCAAGATGGGTGGAGGGTGGAAAAATTAACCAGCCCAGCCTTAATCCCTTTTGTTTGTTCAGCTAACAGCATAATCTCCAAATGTCCACAGACAGTTCTTCAGAAAAAGGAGGATAAAGAGCAAAGGATGTAACATGCACGACACATTTCCAGTCCAAAGGCCTTCCTGGTACTTCTCTCTGTGTTCCAAACCACTCCATGCTGAGATGGTGTTTTTGCCCTTATGCATCTCTGATCCAGGGCGCAGCCAACATACTTTTCAAACTTGTTTTTTCCCTTTCTTGGGTTTTAGGAACCACCCTAAAGCACACGCTGAAATGGGCTGTTTGTAGAGATCTGCCAGGTTAGCTGTTGAACAGAAGACAAATTAAGCATTTCCAGTCTACAGAATTGAACCCTGATTTTTGTCTGCAGGATTTCTTAACACCTCTGGACCAGCACCTTCTTCCAGAAATATGCAAACGACTCAGTCCTTAAAGCTGCCAAATCTTTCAGTCATTCAGTTGATTTTCTCGGCCTTTATCCTGCAGTTCATGTTCTGCAACAGTCCCACTGACCTCCATGAAGCTGATCATTGAACAACACTACTTGCCACCAACAAGAGCATCAGAAGGTGACTCTGTAGGAACACACGGGAGTTACAGACCTATTGGGATAGCACAGTACTTTCAGACCTTCTGCCCAGACAGTGCTCACAAATAAACTGCAACAGCTTCACCTTGATTTTAGACCTGGAAATATTTCTATTCCTCAGAAGACTCTCTACCTCAGTAAATGTGAGGGGGTTTTTTTTGGACTGAACTTGTCCTCTGACATCCAAGTAGTCCCAGTGGATCTGAACCAAAAGAAACTTCAATAAACTGCTCAACAAATAACTGCTGAACTAAAAGAACAAAATAATTGCCCCCAAAGGAAGAACCTCTCCAGTGTCACAGCTACACAACACAGTGATAAAACTGAGCAAAACTGGTCTCAGTCTCTGTTGACTCCTGAGACCTGGATGGATTTTGTTGCCATCACTTTGAACTGAAGGACACAAAAGACCTCATTTAGTCTTACTTCTTCGTTCCCTGCCATAAAAGCCAGGAAATGCAGTAATATGGCATTTCCAGTGCCATTTCATTCACTTTGTGCCTGAACTATTTTTATTTCCCAAGGCAAATGGAGAAGCGTGAGACAAGCGTCCGTCCTTAATTCCAAATTTCCTGCCATTGCCCAATTTAAACCATAGATTTAACGTTGTTAGGACAACATTTTCTTCTATATGTGTCTTACTATTGATGTTAACCACTTACTGTTTATTTCCCCCAGCAGCTGGGAACATGGAAACATGTACTGAAAGGACTGAGTCACCTCCCTGTTGTCTTATGTTAGCCTTGCATGGCTCAGTAAGGTCATTTTTGACTCCAAATTCAGGAGCCCCTCATTGTGGCTGAGCACAGACCTTCAAAGAGAAGAAACAAGTAGCAAGGAGCCCTGCCAAAACAGGGAAGGCCAAACAAACAGTGATCAGGGGTGGACAGTGGACCTTAAATCCCACTAAATGCAAAGCAAATAGTGCTGAAGGAAAGGGATCTCCTGCTAGTCTGTCTAGTTGTCAGAGCAGCCAGGATTCCAGCTCTTAGTGGAGAACAAGAGCTGGCAGGGATGGAGAAGAGCCTTTATTTCCTCCTCAGTTTACACCACCAGCTGGAGGCGAGCCCCCAGCAGCAGCCCCTGGCACCAGCCTCAGGACCCCTCCATGGACTCAGCTTGGGTTAATGACATCCATCTTCCCTGGGAGCTAGGGATTTGTTGTGGAAACCCTGCCAAAAGAGCCTAACTTTGGCTTCTCTTCCCAAACATTTGTGGAAAGGCTGCAAAGCATCTGCTAGGGCCCAAAGCTGAAGATAAGCCAAAGGCAGGCAGGGATAGATGTCCCATTAGGATTATAATTCCTGCCAGAGATGTGGTTCAGCACCAGACCTCAGGTCTCTTGGGTAGGGATGGATAGAGGGTCCTCTTCTTCCTTCCCTCCTTTTTCCAAATCTTCCTCCAGAAAAAAAAAAAAAAAAAAAAAAAAAAAAAGGGGGGAAAGGCTAAATCTAGGGCGTCCATAGGCATCAGGGGTGAGAGCTCAAGGGTGCCTTGCTGCCTACACCGCTTTTGCACATCTCCCTTGTTGGTAAGGAGAGGTAAGCAAGGGTGCAAGGAAAACATAATTAACTTCCTATTTTTTTAGGGAAATAAAGGAAAAACAAAGATGGAGGATATGAGACTGCCAGCAGGAAACCAGGTCTTGGCAAAGTGAGGTGTAATGAACAGAAAACACCAGTCCATAAGGTTCTCCACAGGGGATGCTCACAACTGTAATGGAGCCATCAAGAAATTATTGTTTTCCTTACAGTAACACCTCAAGCTCAATTTACAACAAAGAAGAGAGAGCTGTAAAAGACTTGGAAGTCTCTTCATCCACTGCTGCTTCCCAGGGACTGCATGAGGCCAGTTCAATTTGCACCTTTTATCACCCCCGCCTGTGTTTCACTTGTTTGCAGGAACCCTCACCCCTAGGCAATAAAACCAAAATTACCGCAGAAAGCAGAGCATAGAAACTGCTTGCTTGGAATCCAAAGGGGCTTTACTGAGGTGAGAGCTGCCAAAAAACACTGCTGGACCCCTCTGCCCCATGCACCCAAAAGCCCTGATCCCACTAGTGCCCTTCACACAACACTGGTGCAAGACAAGACGAGCTCCCCATTTCCTCAAGTGCCTTCCCATCCGTGTATTTCCTTCTACCTCGACTTGAAAGCCCCAGCCCGACAGGAACCTGGAGGCTGAACCCTAACCCTTAAAAAAAAAAAAAATACAATTTTTTCCACATCTTAGGGAGCCACAGCTGCTCAGCACCATGCCAGTTTTGGGTTCAGCCCAAAACACAGGAAGCTTACCAGCTCTGCTTCATTTTTCAGCTTGCAAGCTTTTCCCCCAGCTTGGCTGTTTGCTCTTGTCATGGAAGCGTAGACCAGCCCTCCAAATTACAGCCTGTTTTAGGGCCCAGCTGCTAACCACGAGAGCAGCAAGCCTCTCTCAAAACTTTTTCCATCATTTGTCTTCTCCGTTTCTGGGAATTAGGGTCCGCAGGGCTCCCTGCCTCTCTCCCAGTGCAGCACTGCTGAGGATGTGAATTGCCTCCAGGAGCTGGTGCAGTCATCAGCCAGGACACATAGCACCTGCATGGAAAGGCAGCAACAGGGGAAATAAAGCTTTTTGCCAGGGGGGTTGATCAGGGTGGATTTTTAGGGGCCTGACTGTGTTAATGATCTACAAGCAGCCAGAAGCAATCCCCAGCTTGCTCCAGAATGCCAAAGGCATTTTTGCCCATCATCTGCAGGGTTCTGTACAGGCAAGAAATTAGAAATACAGGCAGCCCTGCTTCTGTGGGCTGATAATTGCTGTGAGCTGATAAACTGCAGCTCTTCAGGCTGCTGTGACCTGCCAAGCACCCCTTCCCTGACCCAGAACTCCTCTCCCACTCAGCTTTGCTTTCAGGAAAAATTAGGCTGAGTTTCAAGCAAACCTGGGCTGAGCTTCAAGTGAGCCTGAGCCAACTCCTAATTTATGCAGTCAGTGTATTGTTTGGGGTCAAAACCATAAGACACATGAAGGCTTTGCCTCCTTTCTGCTCCAATCTGCAAGCACATTTGAGACTGCAATTCTCAGCCAGCAGTGCTCTGGACCACAGCACAGTGCAGGAGCAAAAGGCAGCAGGTCTCAGAGGCCAGGCTGGAGCAAAGGGTTAATGCACGGGGGGCCAAGTCCTGCCCAGGCGGTTATTTCAGCATTTCCCTCCAAAGTGATGAATTCTCAAAAAAACCCCAAATTTCACTGCAGGGAAAGATGATGATACTCTTCATTAGGCAGAGCTGCACCTTAATCAGTAACCCTTTGCCTGAGAGGGCACTGAACAAAAGGTGAAGTCAGAAACTTCACTTCTGAAAGCTGTAGAGGCAGAGGGGCTGGGTGTCACCCCCAGTTAGCAGGGTGTAGGAAATTGTTTTTTTATTTAAGGATAATCTAGAGACTAGTAGCATTTCACAGACACAGGGGTATCAGAGGGGTTATCATACATGTCTGTTACCCTGCAGGCCTAAGGCACTGATGATACTTAGCTTTGCCCCTTTTGAAACATGAAAACTGACTCCTCTCCTGTTCACCTCTTTTAGGGCAGGACAGAAGAGACTTGCACTGGAAAACAAGGGCCAGAAAAGCCATTGACTCCTTTCCACAGCAAGGGGAGAGCTGCACATCCAGAGCCCCTCTGCTCCCACGCTGATTGAGACTGCTTGCACCACATCCCTGCTGCCAGAAAGGCAGTTCCAAGTGCAGGAGAAGGTCTCTCACCTCATAGCAGATCTACCAGGTGAACTGAAGAGCAAAATGTCAGGCTTCGTCCTTTTGAAACCTCTATTCAACTCCTGTAAAATTCACAGAGATTGAATTCAAAGATTTGGCACCATAAAACCCCAAACCACCCTAAATTAGCAAAAGGGAATGGTAAATTAAACCAGTATCAGGTCACTAAGGGAGGATACCCCCATTTTCATAAATTTTAGCAACAGCACAGCTGGAAAAATTGGTCAAGCTTCACCAAGAACCTCAGTTCCGTGCAAAAATTCCCACATAGCTGTGGCATATTGGTGTGACATACAAAATACATTCCAGCCACCTTTTCACAGCATCAGCACGAGGGGCAAATCACTGTCTGCAGCGGCAAACAAGGGGTCTGTAACTGCTTTCACAGCAAACACTGGCCTGAAAGTGGCTACCAAGATGGTATCGTGGAGGTTGCCATCTCAGTGGAGGAGGACAAAGGAGAACAGCTCTTCTTCTTAGAGAATTTTGCTCATTTCTATGAGAAAGTTTAGTCTTGCTGGGAGGTTGCATTTATATTGTGGCTGAAGGGCTGCTCCAAACTGGAGACCAGTAAGTTAAACAATCTCCCCAGCTTGTCTTTGTGCTGCAAATATGTTCCACAGTGCTTCAACAGTTTGGGCAACAGTGGGGCTGTGTGTCATGTATTATTTCTGTCCATCTGGAAGAAGCATTAACCACAAATAAGCAAATTTGCTTGTTCTTTACTGCAAAGAAAGAAGAGCCTTGCCAGAGCAATGCTCATTTCCACCGATGACAGATGTTTTGGGTATGCTGGGGTACCAACGGCTGCATGTAAACCAAGAGTCACCCTCCTCCACCCTGAGGAACTGCCAAGTTTTATGGGCTGAGATTCTGAAAAACTAGAAAGAGATGGAAGAAAAAAGATATTTTTAAAAAATGACCTTTTCATATGAGTCAAGTTTGCTTTTTCCCTGGGTTTCTGACCTGGTGTCCCTGTGGAGTGAAGCTTACCCAGTGGGTCTCCACTCCTCCTTGCCCTGCCAGCTTTTGCAGCCCTGGGCAGCTTGCAGGCGAGGTAGAAGCAGCTGGCCAGGCTGCCTAGTTGAGGATGGAGGCACAGGCACAAAAGCAGGGCCCCCTGTGGACCATCTGAACTGGTGCTTGGGGGAAGAAAAAAAGAGTTCCCAAATCAGGGGATTGCAAACTTCAAGTGCCAGCCCCACATTCCCTGTATCCATATACATTTTCTCCCCCACCTTCTCATACACATACAGGCCACTTCTCTCTCTCCTTCAACCTCCCACATGAGCCAGGGGGACAAAATGAAATCAATAAATAACTACTGTTAGCTCCTGCATTTTCAAAGTGGCACTCAGGGATTTGAGTACATGCAACTTTCATTAACCTCATTTAGAGTCAAAAACGTAACACCTTGGCCACTGCTCTGCAAACACTGAGACTTTGCTGCAAGCCACTGGTGCTGGCAAGCCCCTGCTGTTTCTTTGCCCAGACCAAGGCTGAGGTTTGGGTTTGTTTTTGGCTTTTTTATTGCTTTGCTTGGGGTTTTGGGGTTGGTTTTTTTTGTTTGGTTTGTTGGGTTTTTTTTTTCAGAGAGGAACAGTTGGTGTCCTGAATTTCTCATTCCCCCATTATTGTTTTTGATTGCTGACATTATTCAGAGGTGATCTGAGATCCAAGACCATCGCATCCCCATATGTCAAGGTTTCAGCAGCAGGCTGACAAAGTGCTCTGTGCTCTGCTGCTAACTTACATCTGCTTGGAAGGGACACTCAGACAGTCTCATTTCTTGTAGAAGGTGCCCCAAAATTGAGTGAGCCAGGAGCTCCTGCCTCAGTGTAGGTGAGGGTTCAGCTACAGACTCTGCTTCCTCTTCCAAGGCTTGTAGATATGCAGATATTTATTCCAGGATGGGGGCAGAAATCAGCAGGAAAATAAAACTGATAGGAGGCCGAGGCTTCAGAGCCTCTGAGACACCGCACGGACACCACTGTTCTCCCAGAACTGCAACAGGTACATGCACAGACACATGAGCCTCACAGGGCAGCCTCTGGGGAGCACATCCCCTCTCCCATTCCACAGATGCAGAGGATTTCCTCAAAGAGCCATAACACAGCAGAGCACTGGTAGCAGGGATTGCCACCCAGAGCAGGAGGGCAGGGAGCTGTATCCACCCAGCTCTGGCAGTCAGGAAAGCACTGCTGCAGCCCAGCTTTGTCATTCCTTTTACAAACAAGGCAGGTAAAAAGCCAAGGGCTCACTTGCTGCAGGCATTACTGCAGCCTGAGAGCAGAGGATTTCTGATTTCTGTGTTTTTCCAGCCTTGATAGGCAAGGGATGGAATTAGCAAATTGAAGCAATCACAGTGTTCCTTGTCTTTACTCTGAGTGATGCTGAGCAGCTCTCCAAACCACACCTCAGCAGCACATTACATTTACACCCTGATCAGCCCAGACCTTTGACTGTGTATTTTCAGAGAAGCTTTAGAAAATATGGCAATTGCCTTTCTTTCTGGGAAGTCCTTTCCAAGTATACTAATTTCTAATCAGGTCTGGCTGCAGAAGAAAAGATCCTTCCAACAGGAAAGAGCCTTCAAAAAAGGCTTCCAAAATGTTCAGCAGCAAATTTGGGAGGCAGGTGAATTGTTCATAGACTCCTAGAATGGTTGGGTTGGAGGTGTCTTAATGATCATCATGTTCCAAACCCCTGCCCAGGCAGGGACACCTTCCACTGAACCACATTGCTCCACCTGGCCTTGAGCACTTCCAGGAATGTGGTATCCACAATTTCTCTCAGCAATTTGCACAAGTGTCTCCCTGTAAATAATTTATTTCTGATACCTAACCTAAGTCTACTTTCCTTCAGCTTAAAACCATTCCCCCTTGTCCAGGGAATTGCTGCAAGATTTTCCTTTGTACTCATTTTCTCTTCTTAACTACTAGAAAGTAGACAAGAAAAACAGAGACAATATTAACTTCTCTAAAATAACAAAAAAACCCCAAACATTTGTAAGAAAAATGGCAAAGAAAGAAACATGTACATGTAAAATTTCATGTAACTGAAAACCCTAGTTCAGGTAAAGATACTTCCCTAAGTTCATTCCCATGGAAAAAAACCCCAAACATAAAACATTTGTAACACTTTTGTCAGAATGTTTTTAAACAAATGCCTTTTGTTTAAAGAAATTCAGCTGCATCTCGAGCAGTTTAGCACATGTAAAGAAAGTGTGCAGGCTATTGGCAAAGTTATTTCTCTGTCAGAGCAGTTGCAAGGATTTCTTATTAAAGAGAGCAGCTCTGGGCTCTTTTCCTCTCCCTCAGCATCACCAGAGTGGATGATGAATCCATGAGCTTGGTCAGTGGAAAAAGCTTCATTATTCTATACATTAGCTAAACAAAAAAAACTACACGGAGGCTGGTTTTGCTCAATGAATGACTTGTTTTCAGCTGCACTTAAGCAAAGCTTTCAGGTCATGTCTGGAGATGAGTGAACAAACCCCCAAAATCTGTATTTGTACACATGGATGCAATTCCATACACCTGGTGACAAAAGAACAGGGCCATCTACGCAGAGCAGAGCCACTGGCACAGGGAGATGCACGCTGTTGTACACAGCTGTGGAGCAGCGGAGTTTATGAAACCCCCTTTGCTACGTCCTCAGACATCTGGCTTAGCCTCTCCAATGCCTGACACAAGTTGTACTCACACAGTGTTCCCCTCGAGCACATGGAAAGATTGTGCTTTTTTTAACCTTTTTATAAGGTCACCCATTTTGTTCAAACCCTGAGAGAAGTGACAAGCCTTGGGGTTTTCTCTCTCCCTGCCCTTAGCTCAGGCTGAAGCCAGCCAGTGGGGAAGACACTGTGCACGGAAGTGCTGCCGTCGTAGCTCACTTCATTTCTGCAATAAGCTGACCTAACCCATCACCAGACAGAACTGTGTGTGAATACTGGGTCTCTGCTCACTTCTGCACCTCCATCTGGACGCACAGGGGTACAAGTCACAGTAGAAAACACTACCTGGGGTGCAGGAGCACGCACCTCTCTCACCATCAGCCTTCTCCTCGCATAGCACAGGATCTGCCAGCCTAAAAATAGGCAGCCGTTCGACAGCTGATCCTCACACAAAGGGCCCTCCGTATCCCAGGAATTCCACATGGCTGACAGGCAGGGGAGCAGCCCTGCTTTGTGCCCCAAATTCCACTGTCAGCCCGTCTGTCCCTGCCCAGCACTGCAGCATCCCCACAGCTGAGCTCGCTGTAAGCCCCACACGCCCCCGCAGATGCCTCTCCCCATACCCTGCTGCCGAGAAAGCCAGCATGGATTTACACCAGCACATAAAAACTTGGGCTTTTCTCATTCTCACAGGCTGGGCTGATTTGCCATAGAAGAGATCTTTCTGCTCCTTTTCCTTCTTCAGCCTGAATCTGTTCTTTTCACCAAGTCATTGTAGTCTTTACAGCATCCACGCAAACTGCTCAGGGCAGGACCTGCTCATCATAGGAGCCAAAGCCTGCCAAGTCTGACAGCAAGCTAGGAGACACACCCAGACCCCAAACAGCACAAAGCTGCCTGAAAGGCATCAAAATGATGCCACAGGCAACGTTATGAAAAGTTACAGTAGTCTTGAAAATAGCCAGCAAGCTTGGAAAGGACATTCTGCCGGCTGGTACACCACTCTAAGTATTTTAAGTTCCCTTGGACTGTCAGTGCTAGTATGGCAACTCCTGACAACACCTCATCAAAGCCATAGATAGCATCATTAGGTTGGTGAGAGCAGGTAGGAAATGGAGCATCTGGGGACAGCAGCACCTGGAGGGGAAGCACAGCCCAGCCAGAGAGGTAAACAGGGAGGAAAAGCTTAGGTGAGACTGCCCAGAATGATCATGGGCAGGAGGACAAGCCAGGACCCCACAGAGAGCCCTTTATCCAAGAGCAGTGGATAAGGCTGGATAAGGCTCAACCTGGGGCAGGTATCACCCTAAACTGCCAGGGACAGAGCTGAGACAAGCAGGGCACCTTTTTAGGACAGCAACAGCCTTGTGTAGGAGCTGTCTGGGCAGTCAAGGCAGGAGCCAGCAGCTCCAGGCTCTGGCTGGGGGGTCCATCCCAGTGCCACCTGCTATGGCCAGTCAGCACGGCAGAGCCAGCCCACTGCAGATGGACAGAGCTCCACAGCAGGCTGAGAAATGCCTTATCTTGTCATTACATTATCCATGTGCACTTAAACCCTGGAGCAGATTTCACTGGCTCCCCAGCTGCATCGCTCCACTCGCGCCTGCCAGGCTGGGCAGCAGAAAGGTGCAAGAGCTGCTCTGACACCAAATCTCTTTGTTGTCTATTTATACCCTGCCCTCTGGAAACAGCTCACTAGCGGCTGTCACTTGGTGTCTTATCTCCCCTCACTTTGCAGACTGTCTCCTGGCAGCCCACAGCACCCCTGCCACTGCCTGGGAGGCTGCTCCCTTCTCTCTCACTGGGTTTTGTTTTAAAAAAAAAGTGATCATCACAAGGCACTGTTTGGTTAAAAGGCAAGGCTTCACTCTTCTCTGTCAAAGGCATAAGGATTTGCCAAAGATCCCAAGATCCAAGCCCTTGCCTTCATCTCATTCTTGGGATGCAGAAGTTGATGCCTCCTGCTGCAAAAGTGGGTGCCTGACACTCTGATTTTTTATTTTTTATTTATTTGCATTCTTTTATGGAAGAAATTTGATAGACTGTTGGTTTGTCCAGCGCCATTGGAGAGGTGGCACTGTCACCCTCCAATCCACTGTCACTTTTAGAAATCTATAAATGTTAGAGTCAGAAAATAAACTTCCCTTTTCTTCACCTTGAGAGCAGCAGTGTGTACACTCGTGTTGTTTTGTGTCCTGTAGTGACAGGTACCTAAGGCAGGGCGCTAAATGAAACTCATCACAATGGACTCCAGCCATGCCACCAACCATGACACAGTATTTGACTCAGCCCAGAGAAATTTCCCATTAAACCATCTCTCATGGCACAATCTCCCTCACAGAGGAGGCCCAGGGTGGCACTGGGGCCCAGCACCATGCAGGGATGTATCCCAGGGAAGGACCGTGGTGCACCCTGCTGGGAACCAGCCCCCAGCCCTCTGCTAATCCCCATTTTTCCCCAGCTCAGGCAGCAGACAGTCATCCAGGCACCAGGACTGACAGACAGGGGGTTTTATGAGCAGCCCATGTCTCTGCACCCCAGGGAGCCTCCAGCTGTCTCTGGAGCTGCTTGCAAAGCCACAAGGCCAGAAAGTGTCAGCTGGAGCTGGGGGAGCCCTCCCTGCCCGGGTCTTGTTGCGCAGTCAACTGGTGGGGATGGAGGAGGATGAGGAGGGCAGCCATGGGAAGCAGCCAGGCTGTTGGTACCTGCTTGTCATGGAAGGGTAAAATAGCCAAACCAGGGAGCAAAGGCTGCTGTGGCCCAGGTAAAAGGAGGGCAATGGGGTGCCAGGGATGAATGATCCCACCACAGCAGCAGGGACATGCACAGGAGGAGTGACCATGCCCCAGGAGCAAAGAATCACCACAGAAAGGTCTGGGTTGGCAGGGAATGTATCATCTTATATATCATCTTACATATCATCTGGTTCCACTCCCCAGCCATGGGCAGGGACACCTTCCACCAGATGAGCTCACAGCCCCATCCCACCTGACCTTGAGCACTTCCAGGATGGGCCATTCTCAATTTGTCTGGGCAACTTGGGCCAGTGCCTCACCATTCTCACAGGGAAGAATTTCTCTCTAATATCTAATTTAAATCTATCCTTTCTTGGTTTGAAAATGTTCCTCCTTGTTCCACCACTATTTGCCTATATAAAAAGTCACTCTCTCTCTTTTTATAACCCCCTTTAAGTACTGAAAGGCAGCACTGAGCATCACTGGGGACAGGCTTGCCATCAACCCGGAGCCCCCGCTGTCACAAGAGTCACTATTCCAGCTTCCTGAGCGTCCTCTTCCTTTCACCCAGCCTGGCCTTCTCTCCCGATTGTTCATTCATCCTGCCTCTCAGCTGCCCGTCCTCAGAAACAGGCTGGAAATGCAGTCTCAGCTCCGAAAAGCTGCTGCCATCTCCTGGAAAGAGGCTCCTTCCCTGGAGAGCGGCGGGAGCGCTCTGGGAGTGCCAGGACTCACGGCAGGGGGACCTGCTCCAGGGGACACCTGCTGCTCCAGGGATGGCCTGATCCTCCCACCCAGTGGCCGAGGGGGATGTCAGAGAATGGGATCACAGGCTGGTACCACAGAGAGAACAGGTGGGCACCGTGGGGACAAGGGCTGGGGCCACCCTTGATGTCAGCACAGCCTTCAGGAACACGCTCCTTCCCAGTAACAACCAGCACAAACAAGACTCAAGGCACGAGGGCTTCCTTCTCCCTCTCCCCAGTAAAAAATCAGAGCTTTTGAGGAAAGGGAACAGCTCAAGATGATCCCCCCCACACCAGGCAGCAGGACCCCATCACCCCCAGAAGGCTGGGGGGGAAATCACTGTGCTGCCTGGGTCTCCTTCCCTCTGCAGCACCCTGTGGGCTGTGCAAAATATAACTGCCCAAAATATAACCCACCCCTTCCACAGCTCCACACAGAGATAACTGGCAGTCCCAGAAGCCTCTCTTTGGTGCATTTTCATAAAAACATCTAGCAAACAATTCCCTAAAAAAGAAAAAAAATCTGAGCCATCTCTTCCTGATGCTGCTAGAGCAAGGATCTGGGATCGCCTTCCCTGGAGAGCGGCGCCCGCCGGGGCGCAGCTGATGGCCCCAGAGCAGGCTGCTTGTGCCCAGGAGCTCTGAGCTGGCCCCAGAAAACGTCACTGCAGTATTTATATCCTTTTATTACACTTTAAACCACTGGGGAGAAACAGGTGCAGAGCTGACTGTGAAAGAGTGGCCAGCAACTACCCCCCTAAGCCATGAGCTGTTATATACACCAGGACAGACACACACACTGGGAGGACAGAGCTGGACCTTTTAAATCCCTACTGAGTGCCAAAGTCATGGATGAAATCAGTCCAGGTGGAGGACACACACCAACCCACAGTAAAGATCTGATGAGTCTATTAAACACAAACTGATAAGGACACCCTGCTTCAGTTCAGAGGGGTCACAGTCAGCTGGAGATACCCCCAGGTGCCTAAGGGAATCTTTTCTGGCTTCTTTGACAAAAAAATCACTGCTGCCCTGTCACTGCCACTCCATGAGTGCAGACTTCGGGGGATCTGCTGTCTCACAGATGACCAGAACAGGGTGGAAAGGCCATTTGTGGTGTACACAGGGCTTGGGCTGTACCTCTTACCCCGTTTCTCAGCCAGCAGTCCAGTGGCCAATCTGGCATTCCTCTGCAGAGAACCTGGGATGTCTCCTTCAGAATAAAACAACTTTTCTGGACACAGACCAGGCTCTGCCCATTTGAGAGCCTCTGAAAGCTACCCATCTTCTTCCTTAGAAGGAGAACGGTTGGCACATTTCCTTGAGGAATCTCCAAAGAAAAACCCTTTTCCAAACCAGAGTGTAGCCACAGCATCCTCCAGGGAACCAGAACAGAAGCATGACGCAGGATGGGTACTTTATTGCCCTCACCCCAGGCAGGGTGCCACCATCTAACCTGAAATAAACCTGACCAGACCTTCCCAAGGTAAAATTTAGGGACAACTGGAAGATACCAGCAGCTGAAACAAGAGTCAAGTGCCCTCACTGAGCGGATCAGCAGTGCCACAACTTGGGTTGTGTTTGGGGACATCTCCCAGACCTGTCTGGCCAAAGACACATCAAGGGAGAGCACCAGGTGATACCTTCAGGTTCACAGCTGGGTGGCCAGCACTCACTTTTCCTTAACAAGGATGAAGGGTGGTATTGGGATTAACAGTGTAATAGCCCAGTGCTCGAGCCTGCCTGGTTTAGGGCAGTAATGAGCTGGGCAGCAAAATTCAGTGGAAGCACCTGGATTCAACTTGCCTGCTTTTCACAGGAAGGACACAGGAAGCCTTGGACTAATCGATTTAGCATTAATACTTCACTGCTAGAAACCAAAGCTGAGTTTACCTTTGAAACCCAGCTTTTATGGGTAGAGACATTACCCAGTGCTGCACCATACTGCATTACTCCAGAGCAGGATAAATCCAGGTGCCACTGTGACAACGACTGCACTGAAAACGAGCCCTTTTCCTTCCCTTTCTTCCCAAGCAGGGGAGATCAATGTCAGAGTCCCCTGCAGCCGAGCACCTCATAAATCTCCCCTCTGGAAGCAGGGCAGCCCCCCTCAGGGTGCAGGGAAGAAAGCAGGTATTGTTCAGCCCGGCCCAGGT
The DNA here is from genome assembly GCF_963513975.1 of Fringilla coelebs. Lineage (NCBI taxonomy): Eukaryota > Metazoa > Chordata > Aves > Passeriformes > Fringillidae > Fringilla > Fringilla coelebs. The sequence continues at coordinate 2,513,058 of NC_140066.1, read as the reverse complement.
ACTCCACGGGGAGCGTCTGCGCCGAAACCCAAACGCGTGTGCCGTGGGCCAGGCGGCTGTGACAGCCAGCCCTGACAAAGGGCTGCACTTTCCTCCCCTCCAGGCTCCAGGGAATTGTGCTTCCGAGCCTCACATGGCTTCAGAACAGCCATGCACTTTGTAATGGATGAAATGGAAATACCAAGATCAAGTTTGCCTCCTCCGCTCCCCTCTGCACGTGTGCTGGGGGTATCTGTTGCTGGGGGGTTCCATTTCCCCCAGCACCATCCCCAGCAGGGCAGAGCAAAGCTTTCACAGCCCACCTACCAGCATCCTTCTCCTTGACTTCAAGGCAAAGCTCAGGGCACCTCTCCACCCCAGCAGCCTGGGTTTGCAGATCTATCTAACATCTGGCTCAGCAAGGGGAGACCCCCTGTCCTCTGTGTCACTGCCATGGGGAAAATGCTTCCTCTCCCTGCACACACCTCCCCTGGGAAACCAAAGGTCAGGGGAGCCAGAGGGAAATTTATGGGCTTCCCCTCCTAAAAGACTTCTCCAGATGGGTCTCCAATGGTGGATTTTTTTTCCAGGTGAAGGGAGAGAGGAGGAGGGAAGGAGAGGTGGAGAGATGGGTAAGGGCAAGACCACAGGTCACATTTTTCTTCTCACAGCAAGCACATTGGGCAGAAGGACCAGCAAGGGGCCAGGCTGCTATTCCCTCTCAAGCCATGATGGCAGCAGAAGATGTCAGGCTCAACAGCATGCACAAAGACTCTGCACTCTCTGCTCACATGAGACCAACAGCAGAAATCCCCACCACAGCAGCTGGATTTGCCCCCTGGAAAAGCCCCAGCCCAAACTGAGAACCAGCAGTGTTTTAGTTGCACAGAGGCACTCCACCGTGCCTGTATTTCAACCAGACCTGCAAGCACCAGCCTCACCAACCCCGCTGGGCAGCAGGGCCAGGGGTGACATTATTTCAGTGCCCCTGCTCTCCATAGCCACCACAGCAGGACTACAGGCATCATCCAGCCTCCCAGGATCGCCTGTCAGGAAGAGGAAATGCCACGCATTTTCCAGCTGCTTGTACGTGTGCCAGGTCTAAGTGCCACCCCTAAAAATACCCCCGGGAAGGAGAGATGTCAGCGGCCGCTCGCTCGCTGCGGCCGCACGCTTCTTTTCAAACGAGGCAGCAACAGGAGGCAGCTGAACGAGCCCCAGCCTGGCTTTCTGCTCCTCCCCACACGGCTCAGACGGGGACAGCCCAGCATCACCCACCACAAGGCAGCAGCAGAGCCACGGCAACACATTCAGACCCAGAAGCTGCTCCTCGGCATCCTCGGGGCATGCCGACCTGTGCTTCTAATGAAATTAAGCTCCTGCAGCGCTCCTGTCTGACCAGTGGCCAGCCCTGCATTTTGATCCTTCTGGCAAAAGATGCCAGGCACCTTGCTGGCTTCCCCAAAAAACACTCCTCAGTTGAGGTGGGGCAGTGGCACCCACACAGAGCAAAGCTGCTCTGTTTGCATCAACATCCAGCCGCGAAAAGCATTCCTCAGCCCCAGACGTGTGCACCCAGCAGACCTGGAGCAGCTCTCCTCATTTTGGGTTTTTTTTTTTAACTGAACAGTGCCTTATTTCCAGTTCTGACTTATTCAGGATAAATCAGGATGAAACCATGCAAGTCACTAAGAATTACCTTCTTGTTTTCAGCTGCTTTCATGCCCCTAACAGGAAGGGATGGTTGGGACAGTTCAGGGAGGCATTAGACACTTGGCCTAAGCTGGGTGTCATCTCCCTGCAGCCTGAGCTGTTCCTCTGGGACATTTGCACCTCTCAAAAACTGCCACAATCCAGGGCTATCACACTGCTGGCAATGAGCAGGCAGAGCTCAGCAGTGTCTCTTGCATCCCCTCCAAAACAGATCCCTGCAGCTGGTGGCACCCACATAATTCTGCTGACATCAGTCTGAAACGAAGGAGAGCTTTGCCATTTGCTGTTGAAACAGTGCCACCCTCTCACAGATCAAGGTGCAAAGAGCACCCACACACAGCAAGATGGACAAAACACCTTGGGAGCCTTCCCAGGGCCAAGAAAGGCAAGAGCTGCAGCTCAGCAGCCTTTTTGAGGGGGTCATCTGCAAAGGCAGCAGAGCCCACCTCTGCCTGCACCCAGGATATGGCACAGGCAAAACTTTGCTGCCCAATTATTATAGAGAATTTAAGAGTTTAAACTTAAAGAGCTTAAATACCCAGCTGGCTAAGCAGGACTCCACAGTAATTATTTAGAGCAAAATGATGTACTTTTTTCTGTGCAATGCATTCCTGTCACCTCTTTGAAGCCACCTCAAGCCCTGCTTGAATATGTGGACTCTGCAGACCCACCTGATGGCTGTGAGCATCCCAGGACAAAAGGCTTCTGTGAGGATGAAGCGGGTGTCCAGGGCTGAGAGTGCAGAGGCCACCAGGGGCACATGAGCAGCTGCCCCAGATCCAAAGGGATGCACCAGCACGATGGGGAAAATTGATGATGATGAGGGAAGTGCATCAGGCCCCGCAGATTGATGGCCTCTGCAACAAACCACACATAATGGCCAAGTTCAGGCTGCAGTGGCTGGGAGCTGAAAGGCAGCAGCCATAAATAAACTGGGAAAAAGAGGGAAGACAGAAAGCTGGCAGGGATAAATAAATACTCATGCTGCAGCAGGGCTGGGGGTAGGCACAGGAGGAAGGGCTGCAGCAGCAGAACGGGATGCAGCCCACGCTGGGATGGAGGTGCTGCCTCAGAAGTGGCTGTTTTGGGGTGAGGTCTCCCCATTTGATAACATTGTTTCCTCCCCAAACCATCTTTTCACTCAAAAGCACAGCCAGCTGCCAAGTGGGGATGGACAGGGATGTCACATGTCCTCCCCTCAAAATATAGTGCAGGGAGACAAGAGTAACCAAAGGGGCTTGGGACAAGGGATTTTAGGGTTATAATCCCACTATTACCTGTGGAAACCCAGGGCACTGGGAATATTTCCCTGTCTGCTCTGGGGTGCCCTAACCCCCAGGGAAACACTGACTTTGACCCTCATTCATGGAGAAAGTTTCCTAAACTCGAGCTCCAGAACAGATTAGAATCCACTAAGGTGTGAAGTAGAATGTAGAGAGTAGTGTAGATGTATCACTTAGGTGGGAAATTTAGGTTTTGGGATTTTCAGGATGTAGTGGATAGAAACAAGATGGAGAGCACAGAATGTCATCCTGCTTCGTCTTCCTCCTTCTTCATGGGTTTGGGTGGCATTTTGTAATTGGGTGAAAAGTCCCCACTGTGGGCTTTTGGGGATCAGTTATTGGGTTAAAAAGGGAAATAATCCATGTGTCAGTTCTAAATTGGAGAGTTTAGCTTTACAAGACCTTTTAACAGAGATTGTTGGCCATTTTTGCTATGCTCTTCCAGTGCACTGAGCCTGGTGTGGACAGCATGCAAAACTCTAGATAAGATAACAATAAACAAGAACCTGAAGACCAAAAAAATCCAGTGTGTCTCTCTTTCCTGACACAAGACTGCTCCAGGAGGGTCTCCCCTGACAGAGGAACCCCCTGGGAGGGCTCAAAAGTCAGGGAATCAGCAACAGAGACCCTGACAATTACCAAAGCTCCAATTTAGTCTGAGGCTTCCAAGACCTGGGCATCTCAGCAAGTGTCTCCCTGCCTGGGCTTTCCTCACCACCTTCCCCAGCCAACAGTACCAACCTCACTCTGTTTCCCCTTTCACTATGGCCCAACAATGAAGAGGGGAGATGGGGGGGGAGTGGAGATGGAACTTTCCCTCATTGTCCCCCATCTGCTTCATTCAGGACAGTTACTCTTCCCCGGTGTAAATAAACCCTTTGCATTTTGTTGTGGTCTTTTCTCTCTCTTTTGCCGTTTTTGTCAGGAAAAGCCTTGCCCCGAGGGGCGCTGTGATTTACGGCTGCCTTAACAAATGGCAGAGCTCGGGAGCCTTGTAGGAACTGCTCCCTGGCAGCCTGCCTGGACAAACACACTAAAAGTCAACCCTGGCGTGGACACTTGAGGAATTAGTGTCCCTACAAAGATGCATTAAATACAGAGAGAAAGATGGGGGATTTTTACAACGGAGGTTTGAAAGGTTCCTCCGGGCTGTTTAACATATGGTGCCTCTTCCCTGCACCTGCCCCTCACCAGAGCAGCTCCTGGATTCCCATCCTTGTCACTGGACCCAAATGCCACTCAAGTCACTGCCCCCAGTGTGGCAGTGGGGATGAGCCTGCCTGCAAGGTGGGGGTTTGCACATCCATGTGTGAACAGGTAGTTTTGCCCCAACCCTCTTCGGCTTTGCTGGTAGTGGTTATATCATAGAGCAGCCCCTGCTCAGCCAGGCAAGGTTCCCCTCTTGCTAGCAAAAATATGTAACTTTTAAAACAAATTTCTATAGATTTTTTAATAGTTTTTTTGATAATAAATTTATTTTAATGCAAGAAGTAGAGAGAAAATTTTTTCAAACATTTTGCTCATGAAACCCTTGCATCCAGCTCAGCCATAGGAGGAGCACAGACCCAGGGAGAACTACCAGGAAAACAGAGACACAGTGGCAAAAATAACAATGTTTAAAAACTCTCAACATTTCCTCAGTGGCTGCCAGGAGCTCCTCAGCCTTGCTTGTTTGGCTGGACCTTTGTTGCCTTCAACCCAGGCCAGCCCTGCATCCCACGCAGCCCACCACTCTGTTATTGCCATTTGCTCAAATCCCAGGTGCTGCATTAGAGAGGAATATTTTGCATACGTGTTGTCTGTATGTTTTTCAAGTTAATTCCTCCTCTACCACCTTCTGCTCAACAGATTTGTCCAGCATCCCTGTAGAAAGCAGCCCTGTTCCAGGAGAGACACGCTCAGCCTTGCAAAGCATAGCCAGGCAATGTTCCCTGGCCGATGCCAAATTTCCAAAAAAACAGAATATAGAAAAGTACCATGACCTAAAAGTTCAAAAATGAAGTAAAATAAACACCCCACAGGGCTCTCAATTGCACAAAACATTTTTCCCAAGCAAACCCATTCCCATATATGCACTGTCTGGGGTGTGGCCGTGCATATTTGGGAATGGATTTGCTGGGGAAGCAGAGGTGGATGGGGAAGCTCTGGAAAGGCAGTTATAAGAACCAATGTGCTGTAAATCTCCTGAATTAAGTGGCATATCATAACCTGTGGTAATCCAGCAGCTTAAGAATCATCATGTTGACCCAGCTGCCGTGATGTTACCTTAGTTTACCTCTACATTCTGCCTCCAAAGCAGAGCTCCTCACCCATCAGGTAACACCCACAGGAGCAGACTGGAACTTGAAGGAGAAGTTGGAAATCTCTCCTGGGTATTTATGCAGATGGCAGGGAATGGGTAAAAGAACCACTTTTCCCCCACCTCCCTGAGCCAGGCCAGCAGAGACAAAGCCTGGACCTTGTGTCCTCACCACAAAGGTTGGCCTGCAGAGGCACAGCCAGAAGTGGGAAGAAGAGGAAGGTTGTCCTAAATGGAAAGACTTAATTAGGATTTAATCTAATTCTATTTGTTACCTGTTAGAAGGGGGACATCTCTGTTAATTAAGCAGCTTTCTTTATCTTTTCTACAAACTACTTGTCTTTCTGGGAAATATCTTCTCTTAATAGGCTATTGAGTATCACTGCATGACTGATAAAGTTACATCATCTCACTGTGAGATGCTCTACTCAGGGGAGGAGCTAAGCATTTTTATTTAGATACAATTTAGAGCACTAAAACAGCCTTTCCCTACTAGATTTCCAAAAGAGCAGCTGTCTTCTTTACTAGATTTCCAGAAGACTAAACTTATCCACATTACTACCAGACTTTTAGAGGAAAACTATACCCTTCCACAAAATTACTACTTCAAAAGAACCACATCTGTCTAAGACTACAGCCACTATTTAATTAGACTGCTACTAACACCCTGACTAACAGGGTGTCAGGTCATATTTTGACTCTGTTGGTAGTTTGTTGGGTTTTTTGTACTATTAGATTAGTGGTTTTAATTTTCCTATTAAAGAACTGCTGTTCCTATTTCCATATCTTTACCTGAAAATCCCTCAATTTAAAAGCTATAATAATTCAGAAAGAGGCGGTTTACATTTTCCATTTCAAGGAAGGCTCCTGCCTTCCTTAGCAGACACCTGGCTTTTCAAACCAAGACAAAGATGCAGCCAAAGAGTCCCACCTGCTCACAGAGCAGAGCTCACCTTTCCCAAAAACACATCTGCTGGATGAAACCCTCTCCTTCCCCACCCCGTGATGAATTTTCCCCACCCAGCCTCTTCCTACCAAAAAGCTGTTCCTCCATCAGGTGTGTACCAACAATCCAGGAAGGGGTGTTCCTCTCCAAAACAGCCAGGGTGTAGGACACAGAGGGACCTGTGAAATAGACCTTCAGTGTAGCAGCTGGCCTGCCTGCATGGAGCAGGAGCTCAGCTCTGTCCCAAAATTTGCACCCTTCTACCCCACCTGGAGGAAGGGAAAGAGCAACAGCCCCAGGTTGGGCTTAAATAGAGCCAGACCATGGGTGTGGGGAGGCTTCAGGTGAGGCTGCTCAGGGTCATTATGATGCCTCAGGGTTTAGCTTTTATATTTTTCAGATTCTGTGCTGCTCGGCATGTACTTCTGAGCTTCACGTTAGGGGATGGTGAGCTCTCTGCACAGAGCAGGGAGACAAAACAATTCCTGCTCCAGCTGGGAACCAGGGACAAATGATCCAAACCTCAGGCCCAAGAGCACAAACACCGTGGGCTGGAGAGAGAAAAACAAGGATGAAACTTCACGTGCTGGAGCTGGAATTGGACAATTAACTCCAAGATGCAAATGGAGCAGAACTGATCACAGTGACAGACCCTGTGACTGGTTGTGCATTTTGTGCCCATTTTGGTTCATCTTGGGTGCAGCCCTGGCTGGGCTCTTGTGCTGCCCAAGGTGGATCCACTGAGGAGATCATTTTAATAAATCCTTGCTTTATTCTGTAACTCTGTCCAGCCTCTGCTCTAGGCCAGCCTTCGCAGGGCATCATTAATGCCCATTAATGCCCTCAAGGCTTGACACAACTAATAACTCTCCAGGGGTCCTGTCCCTGCTGGGGCTCACCCCTGGGGGTCTCACAGATCTGTCTGCCCCCAAGCTGTGCATAGTCCTTGCACTGTTTCACAGTGCCCTGGTTAATCCTACACCCAGCCCCTCTGGGCAGGTGGATCCATGCAGGATTTTTGCTCACAGACTTCCTTTGCCCATCCCTGAAGTATAGCCCAAAGTCATCCTTGCTCTGCAGAGCCTGCTATGCTCTCTGGGCAGGGCTTCAGGGCAAAAAGCCTCTTTACTTGCCCTGCCAGGCATGAGCCCAGCCCTGAAGCACAGGGAAATGTTGGGAAGGATGAAAGTTGGACAAGAAAGTCTCCCAGATATGTGTGCTTGGCAGAAAGATTTTTGAATGCAGAGTCTGAAGAAGGAATAAAAATGAAAGCAAGTTTTGATATAGAAGAAAAGAATTGCTGAGCCAATCTTACTGGGTAACCAAGGAGGCAAAGTGTGTGTTAGTTAGGAGGGGTTTTTATGACTTAGAACAAAGGATAAACCCACCCCAAACAAGAAGATGTTTTTACCAAGCAGAAAGAGAGCACAGGCAAACAAAACTGCCAATGTGGCAAGTATAAAAAAGGTCTCAGAATTTTCCACTGCAAGAAAACTGAAAAACAACTTCTGGCTTAAACTGTAATGTACTGACTTTTAGTGATTGGAGAATAGCAGCATGAATATGGTAATGACAGCAGTTATGATGGGCTATAGATAAAAGTTAAGGCATAGATTGGTTCTACTGTATTAAGATGCTGAGGAAAGAAAAGTCTATAATGCAATGGAACCAAATCCAAAGGGTCTCCAGGCCTGCCTGCAGCTGGAGCTGACAGCTGTAGGAACAGCTCTGTCACCCATGACCCTGGACTGCTGCAATGTCTTGGATGTAAGGAACTGCATTTTGGAGAGCCACCTGGTGTAGGAAGGACATTCTGTGCTGTCCCTGTGAGCCAGCAAAGGCTTCCTGATGATAAGGAAAGCCCCGTATCTCTCCTGAGGAAGACACTAAGGTTGTCACCTTGGAGATGTGATGAAGGAGAGAAAGTTAAGAGATACAGAGTCTAGCTGGCTCACAGAGTGACCTGGCTCCCTGATCACCTGCTGAGAACGTTGTTTCTTTCCTATAACCAATGGGCAGTGAATGTGTATGTTGAGTGAATGTAAATATCTTGAAATAGTATAAAAGCAACATGTTGCTACAATAAATCTCTCTTGCACCCTTCTGATGGAGTCGTGGTGCTTTGTGCTCTGTCGTGCTCTACAACGACAGCCTGGAGTCCCGCATCCCTCATTTCGGCTCTTACAGGGAAAGCTCTGGCTGCGCTTCCTGCCGCAGCAAGCCCCGGGTTCCAGCCGGGTGTGGCACATGCCAGCATCGCCAAAGCCACCTCTGCAGCCATCCCGGGCTGTGACACCTCTGACAAAGCCGGGTCTGTTCCTCCCCGCCCCAGCGGTGCCCCAAGCGCTGCCCGGGGATCAATGGATCCCTGATCCGCCCCCGCTGCGGTTCAGCCCCCGCGGCACTTCGGAGCCCGGGGTTTGTCAGCCCCTCCAGCCCCTCCGATTCCGAGAAGCTCTAAAAAGAGACTTTGATTGCCATGGTTTTTTCTTTAGGAGTTAAAATACCTTTCGTCATCCCGCGCAGCAGAGCGGAGTTGGAGAAAGCGGGAGGGGAGGGAAATTAAAGGGAATTATTGGAATGTGCGAGGCCCCTCCGGACACATCCCTGCCACGGGAAAGGAGCTTCAGTCCCATCTCAGTGTGGCAGGAAAAGCTCTGGCTGTCCCATATGCATTTCTCAGCCTTTTGGGGACACGGAGAAGCCCCTCTGCACAGACCCAAGGCAGAGGTGAGGTGTGGAGCCCTTAGCAGAGGCTTGGGACAGCCTGCCATGGGCTGCTTGCCCCCAAACCCCAGCTCACCGGCTTGTTGGAGCCTTTATAAACCCCCAGACTCACACAGAGCAGGGGCATGGCCACTTAGTCCAGGTGAAAAAAGTTTTTCAGCTGAACAGTAAGAAAAAAGGAATGCTGACTGGAGTTAATGCAGTCATTTGAGCTATATAAAGAGTAATAAGCGCTCTTTAACTCCTATTTTGATACAAAAATGAAACCAAAAGTACATTTCTGTGCATTAGTGGTTGAAGTACACCCATCAGGTTGTTCTGAGAGGTCGTGCAGTTTGGCTCTGGGGAGATGAGCCCCATGGCCAAGGCTTTTTTTTTTTTTGAAAATAAATTCTTTAAAAATCTGGTCTGTATATATAAAGACATAAAAATAACTAGGGAAACAATCTGGCTTCTAGGAATATGAAAATACTGAGTCAGTCCATAACTGGCTAACACCCTTCCAAGGTGTCCTGCAGGGCAGAGATGCCTTGGAGGGTTCTGAGGGTGAAAACAGGGCTTTACTCCAAATGCCCTATAGCAAAAACACAGCTCCTCAAGCCTGCTTCTACCAAACTCTGTTTCCACTGGTGAGCTTATCCTGGGAGGGGTTACAGCAACAGTAATCAAGAAGTCTGTGTTTTACAGGGCTGACCTTGCTGGGGTGAAAAGTACAGGGTGAGCAGTGGGAAAGGCAGTGCAGCCCCTTGCTCTCCCAGCTGCTTGGATTTTTAATTTGCTTTCTGCAAATCCCCCCTTTACTGCAGCAAAGCCAGGTCATTGCTGTGGCCTTCCCAGAGATGTGACAGCAGGAGGTGGGATGAGCACAGAGGGGACAGACACACAGACACACCACTCTGCCATGGGAATGCCCCATGGGAGTGGGGGAAGGAGAGGTGGCAAACATTGCCTATAAGAAATGCACATTTTTCCCCCTCAGACCCCTACCCCAGGTTTCTCCACACAGCATTAGCAGATGTTGTTTCTGCCTGGGCCAGCCTGCTTGGGAACACTGCAAATGCAAAAATTGAGCAGTTTGATGAAATAGAAATAACTGATAAATAAGTAGGTGAAGAAATATTTGAGGAGCTGCAAACCATCTCATTCAGCCACTCCAGCAAGGAGTCTGGACAGGACAGCCATGCCATGGCACGGACCTTCAGGCCAGGAAATGCTCTAAATCAGGCTTCTTCCCTGCAGTGTCCTGGGCTGCTTCCTGAGATATTGTTGGGTTTTTTTCACCCTCCTGACGTATTGTCCTGCAGCACATTCTGGGGGCTGCCAGTGTGTGCCAAGAACCCTCTGGCTGTGACGCACCAGCCCGGTTTAGGTGGCCAGCAGCCGCTCCTTCCTGAGGGAGCTGGGAAGCCAGGGCTCCCCAGGGCTCCCCCAGCCCCTGTTCAGAGAACATGATGCATTCATTTTTAACACCATCAAGGCATGTGGAAAATGACAGTCTGGGGGAAGGAGGACTGTGAGCAGCATCTCTGTGGCCCTGTGAAGTGTCAGGAGCTGTCTGCAAAGCAAAGCACTGCTCCATAATGTAAGCCATCCCCTGAGTTTTCCTGGATTTGGACAAATAAAGATAGGGAAGGAAAAAAAAATAAAATAAAAACAAGACACACCTTTCCTCAGCCTGGTTCCCAGGCAATAAAAATATCTTGGAGCAGGAGCCCTGGCTTCACAGCTTGGCCAGTGAAGCAGTCATGCTGTGAGCCAAGGCAGCAGGGAGCTCACCTACACCACTTGGCTTTGCTTGTCCATAGGGGGATTTTGAGGATCCCAGTTCCCAGGCAGCACCATCACAAGTCATTTGAGTCAGGAAATTAATGGTCTTCCCTTCCCAATGCTCCCACAGACCCCTTCTCCTCCTCCTTCTCCCCCCCGTTCATTGCCTGCTTCGAGCACTGGTCAGCCCCTGCAAAATCCCAAATCTCCCTTGGGAACCACACACCCAGGAGTGCATTTTTCCAAGTGTCTCTCCAAATATATATGTCAGCAGCAGCAAGGGGAGGAGAGCAGGAAAGAAAACCATTTTATGAATATCTATCTGCTTGCAGATCATTAATCCTCCCTGGGGAGCCCCAGAGCTCTTTCATCTGCTTTTTGCTAAGTTTAGGTCAGAGGTTTTCGGGTGCAAGCGTGGTTCAGGGAAAGGCAAAGGCCCTCTGGGCTTTAGCAGATCACTGAGGAGGAATTTGGGCAGGCAACAGGAAAGCTCTTTCCCCGGCTGGGAGGCATCCAGTCAGGACAGAAACAATCCTGGCTGCTGGAGGCTTTTATAAAAGTAAGAATAGATGTTTACTCGCAGGAAAGCGAGGAACGGAAAAAGTTATCAACGCCATTGTTTGCCACAAATAATTTCACCTTCTCTAGTCGTACGGTGAGTTCAAAAAAAGCCCTGCTCTTGCTTATTTAACATCTCATACCGGGGGCAATTGCGTAGCCCTTACGTGGCTGGGCTCAGCCCCGAGGGCTGGGCTGGAGCTCACCCCGGGCAGAGCCGGTTTCACATCCCCTCCCCATCCCTTCCCTGAGATCCGGTTTTACCGACCAGCTGCCCCTCTGCGGCTGCTTTTGGGGGCTGACAGCTCTGAAATTGCCGTTTATGCATCACCCTTCCACAAGCCGGAGTGCGAGGAACTTCTCGGTGCTCAGCTCGGGAGCCGTCCCTAACACACGCTGGCTGCAGCATCATCAGCTGCATTTGTACAGAATCGAAAAAATAGCAGAGCTAAAACTTAAGGCAACACCTTCCCCTGATTGTAGCCGGGTTTGGGGTTCACGTCAGAGCAACAGGGGACCGAAAACCTCCCCAAAATACTGCTCTTGAGGGAGAAATTGAGGTCTGCCCGTCTCTGAGGCATGCTGCTCTGGGGGAAGGGTCCTTCCCGGTGTGAACCACAGCTTTTCCATCGGGACCTCGTGGAGGGCTCCTTGCTCTCCTGCCAGGACCCAGCATCGCCTCCCCCGGCCCCTCGCAGCCCCCTAGGACCGATGGCTCCCTGAAAAAGGCAGCGTGCCCAGAGCCCGGCGTCCTGGCCCGCGTCCGGCCAAGGCCAAGGGCGCAGGATCCCAGCACCACCTCCTGGTAAGGCCCTGCCATGCAAATCCCCCCGCAAGCTTGGGGACAGAACCTCCTGGAGAGAGAACCCGGGGCTGCCAGACCCCAATCCTTTCCGGCCAAGAACGGGCATCATCCCCTGGGCCTGGCACCACGAGCATCATCCCCTCTGCCCGGCAGCACGGCCGGCCCCGGCTGCATCCCCCGGGTGGCAGCAGCTGCCTGCTGCGGGGTGAATAGCGGCGCGGCTCGCCCCAGAGGGGACCGAATTTCATTGGAGATGAATGGGCACCTCCTTGCAGCCCGTGACATTTTCATTGCGGGCTAACAAGGGGAGAAAAATCCAATTAGGTGACAAAGAGGGTCCCTAATCGGCCGTGCAGCCCGGCGTGGGGCAGCCGGGACAGCGCAGCATCCCACAGGCGAGCAGGGAAAGACCATGAGAAAACAAGAAAATGCTCCAAAAGATTCCTCCTGTGATAGTACAGAGGCCGTACTGCGCTCAAAAACCGGATTTATAGCGTTGCTATTTGCACCCCCAGGATCCCATCAGTCAGTCTCCCAGGTCACTGAGATAAAGTGCCCCAAAGTGAGCTGGGCAAGGCAGGGACATCTCCTGCCAGCTACAGATTCCAAGGGCAGGGGTAAGTAACCTGCAGCCAGAAGCATGCTGCTCCTCAAAGAAAATATTAATAAAATTTGGCAGACTCCTCCCATGGCACCCACCCACCACCAAACCTCCAACAAAACCAATTCCCAGGAGGAGGTGAGAATGATCCACATCAGGATTTATTACCACAGCAGCTTTTTCAAACCACGAAAGGGCTTGGATAACCTGGGTTGCAGTTTTTCCAGCAACAGGTGCCTTTTGCACTGTTTGAGTGCGTGCAGCCAGCAGTGCCATTTATCTCTGGTGCCTCAGGGGGGGAGGATTGGTGGTGGGACACCCACCCATGCAAACCCCTCCCCTGCCAAGATTTGGGGGTGTCAGGGCAGCAGGGGATGCGGCGAGGGCATAGCAGAGCACTGGGAAAGGCAAGGGGGGCACACACATAAATAACAGCTGGGGTTTGGAGGAAGGGTGATAAATGGGAATGCTGTGATCCCTCGGGAATTATTAACGGTGGGGGAGGCTGAAACCTTGGCTTTGCCCCAGGAGCTGGGCTGTGTGGAGAAAGCTGATGGGCAGGGGGAACAGATGGCTGGGGGAGGCCCGGGGTCCATCCAGGAGCAGGGACTCTCCACCAGCACAGGCAAGGAGCTGTGCTGAGCTACAGCAGCTGTGTCTGCCCCAGCACCCCCTGTGCCCTCTCCTCCCTGGAGCCCCTCAGGTGGCTCCAGCCACAGCTCCAGGTGGCCACCGCTGAGTATTGACCCAGTGCTATCTCAGCTCCCACCTTATCAGGGCTGCAGCCAGCTCTGGGCACCAGCACCTGCCCCATTAATCTTCCCCCTGTCCTGCAGGCGTGAGGTCTGTACCTAAAACAACCTGGTCAGGGAGGGAGCAGCAGGGCTTGGGCCCTGGTGCCCAGCACCTGGGGATGATGGATTGGTACCTGGGAGATGACAGGAGAAGTTTCTCTTTTCCCCTCCAGCTCATGCTGCTGCCCCTGCCCTGGAGAGAGGACCACCCTTTAGACCAGGGCATATTGGTGGCAACTTTTTCCACTGAAATTTCTGTGCTGTAGATTGGGGATGTGGTGCCTTGAGGAGGAGAGGAAATGAGTTCCACTCCTGAGCCTGGGGTGGGAAGGAGGGGAGAGATAATTAGATAATTTCCCTGCATTTTGATCTGAAATAACAAGCTGAACCTGGGTGAGCAGCCCACATTTCATCCACAGCATTCAGGCTGAAGGTGGAGATGTGATTCCCCGTGCCAGGGCCAGCTCCAGGCAGAGCTGCACAAAGTCCAGGCAAAATCACATCTGAGGCCCCAGAAAAAGGAGGCAAAGCCTCACGGCTCTGGCTGAAATGAAAACAAAAGGCAGCGATTCTTCATGGCTGCAGCTGCACAACCCCTGGCTTCAAGGGTTAAAAATGCAGTCAGAAATATCAGGGGGGACCATCAAGCACAGAACTTGTTTGTCCCTCACACAGAAGGGAGAGAAGCCCCACGCTTTGACCAGGCAGAATCCCCAGCCACGACGGGGTGGCTGAGGTGATTCCAAATGTCTCACCCCCAGCATTCTGCTGTCCCCAGTGGCCCAGCAAATTATGGGGGTGTACAGAGCTCACAGGGATGGGAAGCTCCCAGTGGGAAAACTCACAGTCCTGCTTGTCCCAACACAGGTTTTCTAGGGAAAAGGCAAGAGAATGGGAGGCACAGTGACCCAAGCAAAGGCAAGGCTGAGCTTTTGCCATAAAAGCCACACTGTGTGTCCAGGAATGGAGAAGGATGCTGGGGGTGTTGTCACACACCTCCTGTGATGGGAAGGAAGAGCATCACTAAACCTGAGTCTGAGCTGAGCAGAGTCCAGCTGGCCAGCCAAGGGCTTGGATTCACAAACACATAGCACCTGCCCAGAGGTTAGTTAGCACAGTCTAGCCCACTTCAAAGTGTAAGTGCAGGCTGATCTACCCTTTCCACATGTGCTGGGGAGCCCACAGCTCCCAAAGGGCAGTGCAGAGCTGTCCTGCTGGAAAGCAGGGCTGTCACATCAGCAGGGGACACTGGCACAGAGGCCATGGCCCTGGCTGCTCCTCAGGAAGCTCAGTGCCTGCTCCATGCTTTTGGCCTCTCCTTAAAAGTCCCTTAAACCCTCAGGTTATGTTTCCCTTGGCACAGAAAGGCACAGTCCTTTCGGTGAGGGTGCCCCATGAAGACCAGGCAAGGTTTAAGGTGGTTTAGGGGTGCTGGCACCCAGTACCACACCCCCTCCTGCTCTCCCCATCTATGCTGTGCAGACAGGATGGAGTTTCCCCCTTCCTTACACAAACTTGGGATCTCCTTTCAGCCATTGCTCTTTTTTTTTTTTTTTTTTTGTATTGATTTTTAAAAGGGGGCACTGCGGCTTTAAAGAGCTTCCCAGACTTGCCTTTGTGACCGGAGGAGAGGGTGGGGTGGTGGCGGAGGTGGGGACCCAGAAGAATGAAATAAAGAGAAGTACAACAAAAAGAAGTTAAAAGTGTGAGTGACAAGTTTTCGGCAACAGGCTTCAGCCCCTGTGGGGTCGTTTGGGCGAAGAATGGCTACAAATGAACAAATGAGCTGGATTTTCATGCTTGGTGGACGGTGAATGAATAAGCATCTTTTAAAACCCTATCAGGAACTCTTTGGATTGTCATTATAGCCGGGAGGAGGGGGGGAAAGGCAGACTTTTGAAGGCTGATCATGTGAAAGAATCCCGATTCTTCGCCTTTTCTCTGCCGGCAGGCACGGCTACCCCGAAACGTGCGGGCAGTGCAGCCGCAGCCCAGCATCCTGCCGTGGCCCGGCACAGGAGCGCTTCTGGGGGACCCTGGCGTGCCCCCGGGCTCTCTGGAGGAGCTGAGAGGGTCTGCTCTGCTGGCAGGAGCCCCCGCTGGTTCCCAGCCCTGTGGAAGGGATGGGCAATGCTTTGCAGCCTCCTCCTCCTCCTCCTCGTCAGAGGCAGACAATGTGAGAGGGCAGGAAGCAACTCACTTAAAGGCTTATTTAGAGCACAGAGTGGAGGCTGAGGTCAAAGGAATTGCCCTGGGATGATGGGAATCACCTTCATTTTCTTGCCAGCCTTCAGACACGAGGGAGCCGACCAGGAGCAAGGAGGAGGGGGATGAGTCTGTTGCCGAGGAAAGGACCTGGGTGTTTCCCCTTCCCTGGCCCTGACAATGAGCCTGGCCTCTCTGAACCATGCAAATAATTTACAGCCTCTGTTTTCAGCTGTTTGTTATCCTCAACCCCCCATTTTAACCTTGACTAGAACACAGCAGTGGTGAGACAGTTGTAGGAGACTCCACAGCCAGGGTTTGCTGAACACCTGTAAAGCCATAGAGGAGAGGGAAGATTTAGAATGAGACAGGTATAAAACCTCCTTATTTCTGTAATAAATGATAATATCACATATTCAAAGAATCACAGAACTGGAGAACTGTTAAGGTTGGAAAAGACCTTTAAAATCATCGAGTCCAACTGATGTTTAGACTGCCTTGTCTAAAGACAGTCTAAAGACAGAAGGAGACCTAAAACTGAATATTGAGGGCATGAAAACATCAGGTCCTGGTGAAGCATTCTTCCCTGGCTGCAAAAATAAAAGCTGGGTTCGCCTGGCGTGGGGATTTCAGCAAGCAAAGGTGGCAGGGTCCGGGTTAAGTTGGTTTTCATCCTGTTGCCTGCAAGTATGCCAGGGCACAAGCCTGAGCCTCTGAAACAGCCACGGTCCCAGCAGCCACCTGTTTCCCCCACATCAAAAAGTCCCGAGGCCACTGCAGCAGCCGTGGTTATAAAAGCCGGGCACTGGCACTGGGACAGCCCCGTCAAGAGAAATGAGACCATCATGCACTAAACATAGAGAAAAGATAAATGGAAAAGGAGTCTTTCAGTCTTCATTATCAAGTTTCCATGGGTTTGCTAAAACCATAGCAACCGGTTCAAGCAATGATTAACCTAATAATGTGGAGGCAAAGAAGAAAAAAATGCATTCAAGCCCCTAAAGAAGTCACTAGTTCTCTAGAGGTAGTAAATCTGCCCCCCCCCCCCCCCCCCCTTCCATCCACCCCCAGCCTACAGCCCCACGGCTGGAAGACCAGAAGCATCCTAAGTCTCCAGAAAAATAAATCAGCAATGCAGTAAACCCCACTCTAGTGACCCCTTTCTGAAAATACAGCCTCGACGTCTTGGTGAACTTTTGTAATACCTGCTCTTCACTGGACTGTCGTGCTCTTCTTGCTCCTTTTCTTGCACATGTCCACCCTGGGTTCTCTTTTGCCATTTTTTTTGCAAAAATGCTGCTTTTGCCGATGAGTGGGCGTGTTGTGATCCTCCTCAGTGCCACGGTACCTGCAGATAGTGAGGGCAACGTGATACCTCCTGCAGGGAGATATCGGAGTGGAGCTGCACTAGCAGGGAAAACATGAAATGATTTTATCACCCAAATAATGACGGTGTTTCGCTCGTGGCCACACACAGAGGCCTTGGAGCACTTTGCAGACTGTTAGAGTAGGAAAACAATACACAATTCAGCCAGAAAGGGGGGGAAGGGAAGGGGCAGGAATACCATGAGGTCTTTCATTCTGCCTATCTGATCTGCGACACAGATAGATCACGTTCAGGGCTAGAAGAGTACACACAGAGATGGGCGCACACGGCTTTTTCCGAGTCCTCATCCCTGCCCCACGGCCTGTGCTCCCCCAGCAATGTGGGTGTTTCTTCCCAAAGCACTGAACAGGCAAAGAAAGGGAGCTCTGCATAGATGGGCGGGTCCCAGGAGGCGGCAGAAATTGCGGATCTCCAAAAAAGCTCAAGTAGAAAGTGAGATCTGCTCACCTTGCCTGTCAAGGTGCCCTTGCTCCCTTCTCCCGGGTGTGGGACACCCGCAGCTCCTCTCCGTGGGACAGTTTTGTTGACCGAGGCTGGATCAAGTGCACGAGTAAGAGGTCACTGCTGCTCCAAAATCCACCGAGCCCCGCGTGTTCTCCGGTCTGCAGTGCCTGCTTTAGCACCAGGGCCGTGCCGGCCTCTCCCTTCCCCGCAGGCCTGGGCGATGTCCCCCCACATCCCACCTGAGCGGACAGCACCCCAGCAGCTGTCGAGAGAGAGACACATCGGGAGGGGCTCCCCATCACCCCGGCTCGGCCCGGGCAGACCCCGAGGGCTGAGCCCCGTCGAGGGGACAAGCTGGCCGTGCCTTCAGCACCATGGCCAGAGCCCGCAGCGCCGGTGCGGGCCGGGGCTGCCGCGGGCATCGCTCCGCGCTCCCACCGCACCCAGCGCTGCCCCCGCCGGGGCTGCCCCCTCCGCCCGCCCCAGCCCCCGGAGCGGGGGCAGCGCGCAGGGAGGGGATCGGGGGGGAGCAAGAAGGGGCTCCCCGTGGTTGCCCCGCCATCGGCGGGATGGCGAAGCCGCGGGCAAGGAGCCCGGGCCGCCGTGCCCGGCCGGGTTCCGCCCTGGCCGCTTTCGTTGCGGTGCGGGAAGGGGAGGTTGTTACTTGCGTGAGGGGGGAGAGTTGTTTGTGCGTGCAGCTTTGTTTCCAGTAACCAAATTTCTTTTGTTCTACAAATTGCCTCAATAGCGTCTCTTTACCTCGGGCAAACGGGCTCAGCTGAGAACAATTAGCATCACAATGGGCTTTTGGCCTCGCGGGCCGCTTTGTCTAGCGGCGGCCGCCCCGGCGGGGCAGCGCGGAGCGGGGAGGCGGCCTGGCCGTAAATCTACCAGCTACAAATTGAGTCCCGGCAGGACGGGGCCGGGAAGGGCTGACGGAATTCATGCGGGTTCTCTTCTCACCGTGGCAGCGGAGGGAGCGTCTTTCCCATCTCCTGCGCTCCCCCCGCCCCCGCTCTGGGCTTCACGTTCCGGCTGCTGCCCCCGGTCCCGCCCGTGCCCCGGCTAAACTCACCCCGGGGGAGGATGGGGTCGCCCTGAGGCGACGCTGCCCCGGGCACCGGCGCCGCTCCAGGTGCTGGAGCGCTGTGTCCTTAAAACAGCCCCGCAGCCGGGCACACCTCACCTGCAGCCGGCGGGACGGGAGCGGCCGCAGCTCTGCGGGGCAAGGCACCTGCAGAGAGAGGCCGGTTTTAAATCGGAGCCTGGGCCTCGACGGGCACACGCCGGCGTGCGCACGGATGCGGGACCCCGCTGCGCCGCTCTCCATCTCCGCTCCTCCCCCGCAAGGGAGCGACCCCGCACCGGGCACAGCGCCCGGGCCCCGAGGAAGCCCCCGCGGGGCCGGCGCTGCCCACCCCGGCGCTGGTGCGCGGGATTTTGAAACTCCCGGAGAGCTCTCGGTGATAAAAACAGGGCCTCGCACTGGTCTGGCCGCGACACGCTTTATTTTTCCTCTTCTTTTTCTTCAGAAAAACTCAAAATATAGCTGCGGGTACAGACAGCTGGACCACCGCTGCTGAAAATACTCTTATATACAAAATACATATTTGTTACGAAATATAATCAATAAATACCGATAGCGACAAATTAATATAATTTACCGTTAACGAGTACAAAACCGTGATTTGTTTTTGTCCGCCCGCTCCCGCTGCGCTTTCCAGCCGAGCGGGACGGGACGGGGCGGGGGCAGCGGGGGTCCCGCCGCCCCCCGGCGCGCAGCGACGGGAGCCCCCGCTCCGCCCCGCCGGCTCTTTGAAGGCCACCACGGGGGGACATTGGCCGGGCGGCGGGCTCAGAGGAAGGCGGGGAAGGCGGCGGGGCCGCGGCGCAGGGCGGCGGGCGGCGGGGCTGCGGGGCACGGCGAGTCCCAGGGCCCGGGGGAGGCGGCGGCGGGGGGCGGCGGCGGCGCGGGGGGCTCGGGCAGGTTCTGCTCGGCCAGGCGGAGGCTCTGCGTGAGCGCCCAAATGTAGTTGTGGGCGAAGCGGAGCGTCTCGATCTTGGTGAGCTTGGCGTCGTCGGGGAAGGTGGGCAGGACGCTGCGGAGAGCGTCCAGGGCGGAGTTGAGGTGGTGCATGCGGTTTCTCTCCCGGTCGTTTGCCTTCATGCGCCGGCTCCTCTTCTGCTTGCTGAGCAAGCCCTCGTTCCGCGCCTTGCCGCGGCCCCGCCGCGCCTTCCCCTTCCTGCGGGCCGCCGCGTCCCGCGGGGCCAGGGCGGTGCGGGCGGGCGAGGCGCCCCGGCTGCCCGCGGATGCCCCGCCGGCCGCCGAGGGGGGATCCTCTGCGCCTCCGAAATACGGCTGCCCTTCGTCCGGGGAGCGGTCGCTCTGCGGGGCCATCCTGAGAAGCCAACCCCGCGCCGGCCGGCCCGGGAGAGCCCTGTCCCCCGCGGCTGTGCGTGCTGAGCCCGGCCGAGGCTGCGGGGCAGAAGAGCGGCTCTGGCTGCGCGCTCCGCGGCGCTCCCCGCGGTCCCTCGAGTGCGGGCAGGAGAGGTTGTGCCGCCGGCACACGACTGCCGTTAAGCCCCTATATATATGGCCGGCAGACAATGGGGATTTCCCGGCCGGGCGGCGTGTGCGCCCCCCCGCCCGCACCCACCCCTTGGCACGCTTTTATCTTATCAGCCCGACGGGAGCGTGCCGGCTCCGGCACCGCCCGCTGCCCCGGCCACGCCACTCGAGACCTCGCTGGCTTCCACGCCGCGTCGTGCCGGGACCCCCGGCCCTGCCCGCCAGCCCTCCCCGGGCCGAGCCCGTGCTGCTCGGGGGGCTGCACCACGGCCGGGGCGGCCGCACTCTCCGGGACTCCGCCGGGGTGCGGTGGGGGTCGGGGCGGGGTACAGGGGCCCGGCGGTGACAGAGGGCTCCCCAGCACTCGGCTGCGGAACGCGGGGAAGCGCCGACCCCACGGAGTGGCCGGGGACGCACCGCCGGGCCAGGCGGTGTCTCAGCCGGTGCCAGACGTGAGGTCCAGCCGGCACCGTTCTGGCTCCGCTCCCCTCGGCACAGCCACAACCCCTTCCCGCTGCTCCGGCGCCGCGGGGCAGTCTCGGAACATCCCCTCCGATGTTCCAGCCGCCTCCCGTCACCCTTCTCCTCGCCCCTGCAGCGGCGGGAACATCCCCGCGCCCCCCGCGCACCGATCGGCGGAGCTGTGGGCGCTGCGCTGAGGGCGGCGAGCGCCAGCACCGGAGGGGACCGAACGCCGTTCTCCAGCCCCCGCTCGCGTCCTGACTTTGCTCCCACAAGGGAAACAGAGGCTGGATCCCGCGGGGGAAGGATCCTCCGAAGGCCCGAGGCCGCCCCCGCCCCGTCGGGCCCGGCGCTGGGCGCGGGGGCGGCGGCGCTGCCGCGGGAGCTCGGTGCGCAAAACGTGCCGGGGACTTTTGCGCACCGGCTGCGGCGGGCGGCGGGGAGCGGCCCGGGCCCGGAGCATCTTTCCCCGGCGGAGGGCGAGGGACCGGGAATAGTGAAGCCGGGCTCCCCCTGCACGGCACGACGCCCCCGGGGGTGCGGGCAGGGCCGCCGGGAGGGAGCAGCCCCGGCGGGGCGGGAGTCCCCCCTCTCCTTCACCAAAGCGGCGCGGCGGAGCCCGCTCGGGGATCCCCGCGCCGGGAGCGGCCGGAGCGGCCCCGTCGGGCTGCGGCGGGGCGGGGGGCAGCTCCCCCTGCCCGGCCCGCTCCCCGGCCCCACGGGGCGGCCTCGGGCGGCGCGATGAGCGGCGGTGTGGGGCCGTGCGCGCTGCCTGCCCGGGAGCGCGGTGCGGCGGGCGGACGGCCCCGCTGGGAGGGCGGGGGAGAGTGCCGAGGGGGGCCGGCCACCGCGGCGGCTCGGGCGCCCCTTCTCGAGGGGCGGCTCGGAGGGCAGCGGAGGATGAATAGGAAGGGCCCGGCGGGGTTGGGGGTTTTTTTTGTGCCTGTGCAATTGGATGACAAAAAAATCTGGCGAGCGAGTTTCCAAGCCTCAGACTGCCCACTTCAAACGTCCTTCAAACAAAAGCTGAAGAGGAAAAGAAAGCCCCACCTGGTACCGCTGTTTGCTAAAATAATAATAAATAGATTTCGTTTAATAAATAATTACAAGAGATTGTAAAGTGGAGTACTTTGGGAAGCATTAATCATGGGGCTGGGGGCAGACATCACCTGCTGGCAAACAAGACAACTTTATTGTTAAATCACCTTCCCACTGCCACTTTCCGATAACTCCCTCCGTCGCCACAAAGCCCGGCCGGGGATGTTTACTCATAGTTAGCATAACAAGCACCATATTACCACGAACGTGATAAAAACCTGCGGGGGCACCGCTGCGGGCTCCCGCTCACACCTGGCCGGGCCGCCCGGTGCGGAGCTGGCACCCAACGGCCCTTCCAGGAGGGGCCCTGCTGCCGTTTACATTGGCCTGGTTTATGCTGCTTTATAACAGGTTTACTGCAATCCCTATCTCCCGGCCCTATTTGTCTTATTTTATTGAAAACATATGGTAACCAGAGCGGCCCCGGCGCATCCCTCGCCTGCCAGGCGTCGGGAACGTTTGGCGAGCCGCGGCTCGGCCGCAGCCCGCCCGCCCGCCCGCCGGGGGCTGTTTGATCGGGAGAGGGGAGGGCAGATGAGGCTGGGCCCCCTCTCAGTCCTGGGGGTGACCCCAGGGTCCCGGGGGCTCCGGCCGCTCCGCGCCCGCCACCCACCCCGGAGCCGCCGGTGCGCGCCGGCGGGGCCGGTGCTGCGGCGGCGGCAGCGGCGGGCGCACGGCGGAGGCACCTGCCCCGGGGGCCTCCCCATCCTTCCCCCGCTCCCTCCGGCAGGGCTGCTCAGGAAGTACCGTGATTTGCGCTGCCATATGTCGGGCGGGTCGGCGGAGCAGCTGCCGCCCCGGCCCTACCTACCCGGGGCATAATACCTGCGGGCCGCGGCCCCGCGTCCCCCTTTGAGAGGGCAGCGCGGCGGGGCCGAGCCCGCGCCGCGGTTTTGTGACTTTATTGTGGCGCCCAACAGATGCACGCCGGCCCCTCCTGCCCCTCGCCCCGGTGCGAGCGCGCTGCTCGGGACACAAGGAGCACAGATGCCAGGCGCAAGGTGCACCAGATGCCCCCCTTTGTGAATTCAAACAATATTTCTCTTTTCGTCCACCCCCCGCCTCCTTCCTTTTCCTGCGAGAGTGGGAGATGAAGGGGCGCAAAAAGAAATTTATATATATATATAAAAACAGTCTGGAGAGGAAAGGCGAGCCCCGGTGAGAGGCGGCTGGAGCGCATCCCCCGGAGCCGCCCGACGGAGCGCACGGGCGGACGCAGCGGCGCGGCCCCGGCAGGGAGCCGGCCACGGGCAGGGGCCAGGAATGCCCTCAAGGAAGGGAAGAGCAGCCTCGGGAAGTCTTTCAGCACCTCCTGAGCGCTGCCCTGGAGGCCACGGAGCGCGGTCTGTCCCTTCGATGGGCAGCTCCAGAGCGAGCTGATGTGACCAGTCCTCGGCAGCTGTTATCACACATCAAAATGTCCCTTGGGGCCACGGAAATGCTTCAGGGGCTGGGGGAACCTCTGCTATGAGACAACCTGAGAGGGCTGGGGGTGCTCTCCCTGGAGAAGGAAAGGCTCTGGGGAGACCTCAGAGCCCCTTCCAGGGCCTAAAGGGGCTCCAAGAGAACTGGAGAGGGACTTGGGATGACAGCACGGAGTGACAGGACAAGGGGGGACAGTGGCTTCAAACTGAAAGAGGGCAGGGATAGATGGGATATTGGGAAGGAATTCTTCACCCCAGGGAAGCTGGGGCTGCCCCATCCCTGGAAGTGTCCAAAGCCAAGTTGGACAGGGCTTAGAGCAGCTTGGGCTAGTGGGTGGCATCCCTGCCCATGGCAGCAGGGAGTGGAGCTGGGTGATCTTTAATATTCCTTCCATCCAAATCATTCCATAACTCTGATTCTGTGCAAGGATAAATAAGCCCTGGGGTAAGGGATGCTGTCACTCCAGCAGAAGAGGACAAGCCCTGATAGAAAGCCCAAGAGTTTTCACCGGGGCTTTCCCTTTCACTCTACAATAAATCTCTCTCCATGCTTATGTGCCCTCAAAACAGCCAGACAGGAACTGGCTTCATAAGGCTGCAAGAGCAGACAGCTGTTCTGAGACATTCTGGATCAGAATGCAACAGTCTTTAGCAGAGAAAAAACCTGGATTATCTCTGGATAGGAGAGAGGAAAGGAAAAGAAATACCATGGAGAGGAAAGGCAGGGAACAAATGCCAAGCACACGAGAGTGAGTCTGTGATGCCTGCAGGTGGGTCCTGTGAAACCTCTTACCTCAAAGTATTTATCCAACCATCCAAGCATCTACCCAGGCACAGAGGGAAGGTCCTCACTTCTCTGGGAGCCAGCCTCCTGTCGTTCCCAGCTCCCCTCCCCATCTGCCTGTCTCACCTGCCAGAAAAAAGGGTTTCTCCTCCACTCTCTTGCCAGCCTGGGCAGACAGGGTGGGTTCCACATCTCCTTTGCTTAGGTTTTCCGAGTTCTTTAAGCTTTACACCAAGTAAAGCTTAAAGATTGGCAGTCAATTGACCAATTGGCAGTGATCAATTTACCAGCCACCAGCTGGGCAACACAGACTTGAGGCTTCAGTACTTGTCTGCACCAACACTCCTTTGGCCATCAGTGAATAATTACAGACCATGGCAATGCTGAGCTCAGACTGCCACCTTCCTGACCAGCCCTTCATTCCTGTAAGGATAAAAAGATGACTTCTGGCATTTTGGTGCATGATGGGGTTAGAAGCACAGCAAACTGTTCGTATGGGCTCTCCCTGAAACTCCTCGCTGCCCATCAAACAGACAGATGGTCCTTAATGGCCTCCAAAAAGGATTAAAGATGTGCTTTCCTCTCTTGGTTTAGAAGCTCCACTGGTCAGGCTTCGAACACACCAGAATCCACCTGAGCTGGCTTTTGAGAAGCAAAAAAGCCACTAAAAACCTGGAGTTTGAAAGGAAATACCCTATCCAATCTGGAAAAGGTGCAGATGGACTCACACACCACCCACTCCTCAACATGAGACAGAGCAAGACTGGGGGGGAGGAGGGGGGTGTTTAACCCTTTCTTTGCGACTGAATTTGGTGCCAGGTCGCTGCCAGGTGTGCCCAGTGTCACTGCTCAAGCCAAACCCCCGCTGCCAGAGGGATGTGACTCAAACCTGGGGTGTGGTGTGGTGTGCTGCTCTAGTTTTTCATTCCCTCGCTGCCTTCCCCACATCTTTACACCTCTCTCCTGGTCAGTCCTGCCCGGCTGTCCCTGTCAGGCAGGCACGCTGCCCCCTTGCAGCATTCCCCAGCCATTCCTGCCCATCTGCACTCCCAACCCTTCCTGCAGCGCCGGGCTCCATCTGCCAAACTCCCAACCTTTGAATCGGAGCCTCCTCCTGTCCTGCACTGCCGCAGTGCTGAGTAGGAGAGGATTTTCAGTCCAGATGGGACCATCTGCTTCCCCAAGCCCAGGTGTATAATGAACCTGGGGAGGCCACAAGCAGCACAGCTCCTCCTGCCAGCCCATGCCAGGACCTCTGTAAAGCTGAGCACCGAGCCTGACTCCTGTACCTCAAAAAAAAAAATCATCTATTTGCAACTTTTTTTTTCAAAAAATCCCTGTATTTGCACCCAAACTGCAGCAAGACAGAGTCCCCAGCAGCCTGTGTGTGTGATTTCGGTGAGGCACAATTAAAACTCGTGCCAGCAGGCTGCAGTGGGAGGAAGGCAGTGATCTCAAGGCAGGTAATAGCAGGGAAAGCTCGGAGCACGGGCCACCTGCGTGCAGCCAGAGCATTGTCACCATCTGCCCCAGCTGCAGGGAGGGGAGCAGCCCCAGCCCTGCCCGCGCAGCTGGGCTTCGGCTGGGCTGGGGGGGAGGGATGCTCCAGCCCCTGTCCTGGAGGGTCTCAGGATTCCCGGGTTTTATCAGCACCCTCATCGTTGTCCTCCTTTGGCAGGTAACCAGCCCCAGTCCCCCCCAGCAGGTCCCGGGTTCTGGCGTTTTTTGGGGTCTCTGGTTCCAGCAAAGCCCCCGTGCTCAGGGTTACATTATCTGACACCCTCCCATCATCTGACATCCCCTCGTTCCGGGAGCTACACCTCCCTCCCCCAGCTCTTCACTGCAATCCCCACCATTTTCCACCATCATTTAAGTTTCTGAAGTAATTTCTTTTTTCTTTTTTTTTGTCCTTTTTTTTTTTAAAAAAAAAAAAAAGCAAACCATCTACCATATGTTCTCCCCTGAAAGGGGCAATTGTTAACAGATCATTAAAACACCGTGGCGAGTGCTCTGAGATTCCTTCCCTCAGTCTTACGCTTTATCCCGTCTCTGTCACCCTTTCAATGCGGCTTTGAGGGCTCTGCTTTTCTAACTTCCTTCTCGGGGGGGAAAAAAAAAAGAAGAGAGAAAGAGCCACTAAAATGACCCTCTTCACAGCTCTCCTCCTTGCTTTTCAATGTCCTTGGCGACACCCAACTATAATTGGGGTGGGGGGCTGGCGTGCCGCTGCTGCTGTCACCGGGCTGGGGGTGGCAGGGCCACATCCTGCCCCGCTCCCAGGGTTGGGGTAGCAGGATGAGGGGTGACAGGGCTGCTGCAGGCAACCTCTCCTTCCACTGCTGGGCAAGGGGGCTGCTTGTCTTGGGAGGCTCAAACAGCACATCCCAGCCAGCCTGGCGCTGTCCCTGCTCCTGGGATGGGGCTGCGGGATGAAGCCATGGCGCACACGTGTGCAGACACGGAGAGCATTCCCCAGAGACCTCATCCCTTAGAAACCTCATCCCTGGAGGGCTCATCCCCAGAGATCTCATCCCCAGACATCATTCCCAGAGACCTCATCCATTACAGACTTCATCCTCTAGAGACCTCATCCCCAGAGATCTCATCCCCAGACGTCATTCCCAGAGACCTCATCCCTAGAGACCTCATCCCCAGAAACTTCATCCCCAGAGACTTCATCCCCAGAGACTTCATCCCCTAGAGACTTCATCCCCAGTCCTCATTCCAAGAGACCTCATCCCTTAGAGACCTTATCTCCAGAGATCTCATCCCTAGAGACCTCATCCCCAGAGACCTCATCCCCTAGAGACCTCATCCCCAGAGACTTTATCCCTTTGAGACCTCACCCCCAGAGATCTCATCCCCCGAGACTTCATCACCACAGACCTCATCCCTAGAGACCTCATCCCCAGTCCTCATTCCAAGAGACCTCATCCCTTAAAAACCTCATCCCAGAGACTTCATCCCCCAGAGATCTCATCTCAGAGACTTCATCTCCAGA
This sequence comes from Fringilla coelebs, assembly GCF_963513975.1. Lineage (NCBI taxonomy): Eukaryota > Metazoa > Chordata > Aves > Passeriformes > Fringillidae > Fringilla > Fringilla coelebs. The sequence continues at coordinate 2,486,212 of NC_140066.1, read as the reverse complement.
GATCTCATCCCCTAGGGACCTCATCCCCTAGAGTCCTCACTCCCAGAGATCTCATCCCAGAGACATCATCCCCACAGACCTCATTCCTTAGAGACCTCATCCCCCAGAGTCCTCATCCCCAGTCCTCATTCCAAGAGACCTCATCCCTTAGAAACATCATCCCTAGAGGCCTCATCCCAGAGACCTCATCCCAGAGATCTCATTCCCAGAGACCTCATCCCCAGAGACCTCATCCCTTATATACCTCATCCCTTAGAAACATCATCCCTAGAGGCCTCATCCCAGAGATCTCATTCCAAGAGACCTCATCCCTTAGAGACCTCATTCCCCAGAGTCCTCATCCCCATCCCTCATTCCAAGAGACCTCATCCCTTATATACCTCATCGCTTTGAGACCTCATCCCCATAGACCTCATCTCCAGAGACTTCATTCCAGAGACCTCATCCCCAGAGATCTCATCCTCTAGAGACCTCATCCCCACAGACCTCATTCCTTAGAGACCTCATTCCTCAGAGTCCTCATCCCCATTCCTCATTCCCAGAGACCTAATCCCTTAGAAACCTCATCCCAGAGACCTCATCCCCAGAAACTTCATCCCCAGAGACTTCATCCCCTTGAGACTTCATCCCCAGTCCTCATTCCAAGAGACCTCATCCCTTAGAGACCTTATCTCCAGAGATCTCATCCCAGAGACCTCATCCCCAGAGAACTCATCCCTTAGAGACTTCATCCCTAGAGACCTCATCCCCACTCCTCATTCCAAGAGACCCCATCCCAGAGACCCCATCCCTAGAGACCTCATCCCCTAGAGACCTCATCCCCAGAGACTTTATCCCTTTGAGACCTCATCTCCAGAGACCTCATCCCCAGAGACCTCATTCCAAGAGACCTCATCCCAGAGACCTCATCCCATAGACTTCATCCCTTTGAGATCTCATCCCAGAGACCTCATCTCCAGAGATCTCATCCCCACAGACCTCATTCCCAGAGACCTCATCCCCTAGGCCCCTCATCCCCTAGAGTCCTCACTCCCAGAGATCTCATCCCAGAGACCTCATCCCCAGAGACCTCATCCCAAAGACCTCATCCCCCAGAGTCCTCATCCCCAGTCCTCATTCCAAGAGACCTCATCCCTTAGAAACATCATCCCTAGAGGCCTCATCCCAGAGACCTCATCCCAAAGACCTCATCCCCACAGACCTCATGCCTTAGAGACCTCATCCCCAGAGTCCTCATCCCCATTCCTCATTCCCAGAGACCTAATCCCTTAGAAACCTCATCCCAGAGACCTCATCCCCAGATCTCATCCCCAGACCTCATCCCAGAGCCCTCATTCCCTCGGGTGCACCAGGTGCTTTCAGCAGCACAGGTCCATTTTTCCCATTTTATATGGAAATAAGCTAACAGCTGGCTGGGAAGTGAGCTAAGGCCAGAGATGGAGTGTGGATATTTCACCTCCCTTTCCTGGAGAGCTCACACTCTTTTGGGAAACACCAAATGATGGGAAGCTGGAGACCATCAGGGGATGGAGCACTTCTGCCTGAGCAATGGCCTTGGGTTGAGGGATGCTCCCTGCAGGCTCTGTGCTCCTGTGATCAGGAGGGACAAGGCTTTCAGAACTCACTCAGATGCTCCTTGTCTGCATCTCCTCCCCTTCCACCACGGATTTGGCCATTTCTCCAGAGCTCACGTCCCCCAGCTCATCCAGCCAAGCTCCAGGCACAGTTTGCACCTCTGCTCCACCTTCCCCAGCAAGCAGCACGAGGCCCTGAGAATTTGCACCTCCCCACCCAGCAAAGGAGCGTGCTGCAAGGCACCAGAGGGAGCACAACACCCCTGCTGGGAAAGAAGGGGTTTGTAAAAACCACAGAAACTTCCAAGTCCTGCACACAGACTTCTCCAAGAATCAACATTCCACAGCAGCTCAGCTTGGCCAGGGCCTGCAGTTCTTCCCTCCCCAGTGCCAGCCCAGATGGAGCTGGGTGGGTTTTGAGCAGCAATTTGGACACACAACCAGCAGCACTGCTCTCCCAGCACAGATGAAGATGCTGCCCCCTCTTCCTCCCTCCCCAGCAGGCACAGACATTAAATGAGGATGCAAACCCAGAGCAGCTTCGGTGTCCCTGGTGCTCCTGTGGTGCAGGTGAGCTCCAGCTGCCCTCTGCAGTTCAGCAACCACCACTTCATTTCCATTCCTGAACCCACAGGAGAACCTTTGAAAAATCAGCAGAAAAGCCACGAACACCGGGAAGCCCCAGTGAAGAAAAGAGCTTTAGGAACACAAATCCACAAAACAACTTCAGGCTAAATAGTTTTTCACATCTTAAACACTCTGCTTCTGGAAGCAGAGCAGGGGAAAGGGCCACTGCAGAGCCCCGGAGCCGTGGGGATGCAGAGATTTCAGGAGTGCCCTGCGGTATCCGTGCCAGCAGAGGGAGACCTGCTCGGCATTTCTCCTCTGCCCATTAAAGATTTTTATTGATTTTTATTCATTTATTCCTTTTAGATCCTGTGCACGGCGCTCCAGCTCACCCAGGTGCTGTGCCTCATGGAATAAAGAGGTAAATCTCTTTTTCTGAGCCCTGATGGAAAGCAGGAACACACGGAGCACGAAGCCCTGGCAGCTCACAGCTGTCAGAGCGCTTTAAAATCACACACACAGAATAATCCATAGTTCTGGGATTTTGTTGAGTTGTCTCAGGCTTTCAAGGAGCATTTTCTTAAATCAGGTTATAATCCATAGTTCTGGGATTTTGTGGAGTTGTCTCAGGCTTTCAAGGAGCATTTTCTTAAATCAGGTTAAGGGTGCACCTGTGAGGAGCAGCCCAGCTGTGGCTGCTCCTGCCAGGAGGAGAGGGATTAAATTAGATCAGCATTTCTTCACCCATCTGAAGACAATTTTCTCATCAGCTCTCTGGAGAAGGCAGCTGAGCAGAGAATTGCTGCATCTCTCTCCTCCCAATAGGCATCATCCCTCCCTCCAGCCACCATGAAGCCAAGAGTTAATTTCCTCAGATCCCAGGGGATGGGAAGGGTCAGCAGTTTCTGAACCAATCATTTATGAAACAAAATCACACAGGGTTTACTTTGTGATTGTCAGCTTGACATCACTCCCACCCAAACACTGTGAATGACGCCAGGGAGGGCTGAAAATTCAGTACAGCCCACAAATTTTCTTTGTGAGGGATAAATGCTCTGCTGTATCCCAAAATACTCCCCCCCTTTCATCTCAACCACCTGAAGTTTAACCACACTTGTGCCACCTCCTGGTTTCTGGGCTATCTCATATTTCACACCCCCCTCACATTTACATTTATTAAAATAAATTTTAAAATCATTTTAATAAATTTACATTTATTAAAATAAAAATCCCTTCCTTTTGTCACCAAAGGAGAACTCCCTTTGTCATTCCCACCTTCCCAGCCCCATTCCCTGCTACAAATCAGCTTCAATTTTCCCATCCTCCCTCTCCTTGTACACAAACCCACCCTTAAAACACACCTGGCTTCTTAACTTACCAGAACACACCATCCAAGACAGAGACCAGGAAAATTTGGGTGAAAAGGAGCAATTAAATATGTAAGTAATGTGCAGGGCCCAACGCTAGAGCGTGCTGCAGACCTGGCACTGCCCCTGCTGGACTGTCCCTAGAAACCATCAGCAACTCCCAAGAACTGGATAAATCCATTTTTGGCTCCTGGAAATGCACAAAGTTTGCTCAGAAACTCTTGGTGAAGGCAGAGAGTTAAGCAGCAAATGCTGAGTTTTGAAGAAAGCAGGAAAAAAATGTCCAGGACGAGAAATTTTTAAAAAAAAATTAAGCAAGGAGGGAATAATGTCAGATGTTGCCCTGTTTTGCTTAGTTTGGAAAAGAAGAGATTTATATTCAGGATATAAACCTGCTTTATTCTCATCCTGACTTTGGTTCAATGGAAATATTAATGATAATTAGGTTTTGCATTTTGCCAGCAGGCCTGTCTGGGGCTGGAGAGACTGCACAGAAATGCTCAGGACAAAGGACTGAGAGAAGCACAGATGTTCAGTGACTCTCCAAAAGCCCAGAATCACAGCTCCTGCTACTTCTACCTTTTGATTCAGCATTTGAGGGACAGGCTTAACTTACATGGGACAAAAATAATTTCAAACAAAGCCCACGTTTTTGTTGTTTTTTGGTTTTTTATTAAGAAAAAAACAACTCATTGGTTTTATTTCAACAGTAAATTTTAGAAACATCTCGACACACAGAACTGCAAAAAAATATAAAGTCATAAATCACCTAGTTAATTTACTCAAGGGAAAAATACAGTACATCCAAGACTCCAACATCTTGTAAGTTTATACAAAAGCCACACAGTAATAAACTGCATTAAAAAATAGATCAAGCATTACCTGACTGATTTGACACTGGCATTTGCCCCGTTATGAAAAGGCACTGAGCAATGAAAGGAGATCAGCATCACATCCATTTTTGTCAGTAAATTCACCACGATTAGCATTAAAACCCCACTATTAAAACGCAGCTTTCACGTTCGCCGCGTGGATCAGCGAGAAATCTCTCTGGAAGGAGTAAGGAAAACAAAGCTGGAGAAGCACAGACACGAATGTGACACTCCCTGCAAGTGGAGCTCCAGCTCTTCTCCAGTTTTTCTGGCTGTGTCATCCCCCAGCAATCACCCCAAGGAATTGAACGCCCCAAGAGCCCCGCGGAGCCCTCGGCTGTCCCGGCTCGCCCCCGGCGCCGGCTGCTCCAGCAGCCCCAGTGCCTGCCCAGCCAGCACAGCCCAAAGAGCTGGCTTTGCCTGCTCTGGCAGGGTCTGGGCTCCCTCTCAGCCGGGGTAGCACATGCAGCAGCCGGCTGCAGCGCGGTCGGGGGCAGGCGCGTCCCCGAAGAGGCTCTGGCCCAGCTTGTGCTCCGCGATGATGTCCTCCACCCTGGTCACGTACAGCAGCGTCAGCAGCACCCCCAGGAACTGCCAAGGCAACCACAAGAGGGTCTGCTTACACCACAGATACACCAGCTTTGGATTCACAGTGCCTGCATTATTTCAGAAGTTATTTTTATTTTTTTTAAGGGTTGAATTTTTCGTTTCGCAGTTTTTTATCGTACTTTGTGCAATGCTTTCTAGGATTTGTGTTTAGAGGTTGTGAGGTGCCACAGACATGTTTTATGAAAAGTCCTTTCCTTAGGATTTTTCCTCCTGAGAAGCTGAGGCCTCAGGAACAAGATGTAAGCAATGATTATCTGCTGCTGTGGGATGCAACAAGTGGATCTGGGATTGGTCTCGTGTGGTTGTTTCTAATTAATGGCCAAGCACAGTACAGCTGTCCAGACTGTCTCAGAGACAAACCTTTCTCATTCACTTCTTTTCTACTTTTAGCCAGCCTTCTGATGAAATCCTTTCTTCTATTCTTTCAGTATAGTTTTAATATAATATATATCATAAAATAATAGATCAAGCCTTCTGAACATGGAGTCAACATTCTCATCTCTTCCCTCATCCTTGGAGCCCTGTGAGCTCCGTCACAATGAGGGTTAGCTTTTGAAAATATTTTTTGGTTGATGATGGTGAGACAGAGTAGAAATATTCCAGAGCAGAAATCCATTTTGATTTCAGTGAAATGTACAACTTTGAGTTAAGTCTATAGTTTGAAAACACAGCTGTTTAGTCTAACCAGCTGTTCTTGTAAAAAGCCTAAGCTCAGAAAAACTACTTCAGCTGAAAGACAGAGAGAAAGAGAGAAAGACAAAGAGAGAGAGAAGCTGCTGTGAGAGCAGGTCAACCTGACCCAAGAATTCTTTCTGGCCAAGCTTTGTTTGTAGTATTTTAAAGACAAATTGACTAATTATGGATTTATTAGGGTTTTGAGTCTAATTTTTTTTTAGGTTATGAAGTTTTTTTAGGGAATAGGACTTAATAGTGGTTTTTGATGTTGCCCCAGACCCAGGCAGGCAGCTTGCCTCACTGGAGCTTTAGGAAGTCACAGCTGTCATCATGGATAGGGGAAGACTCAAAAAAAAAAAAAAAAAGCAAATTGCCTCACCAAACCCTGCAACAGTGATGCTACTAAATGATCATAGTGCCAGCCCAGCTTCTCAGTTAAATTCAAAAAGAAAATCATGATTATGGTGAAGTGGGATTTCACATAGTGACAAATGAGATTTTGGTTCAAATGCCAGAATGCCACCTCAGATTCTCAGTTAAATTCAAAAAGAAAATCATGATTATGGCCAAATGGGATTTCACATAGTGACAAATGAGATTTTGGTTCAAATGCCAGAATGCCACCTCAGCTTCTCAGTTAAATTCAAAAAGAAAATCATGATTATGGCCAAATGGGATTTCTGACAAATGAGATTTTGGTTCAAATGCCAGAATGCCACCTCAATTTATCAGTTACATTAAAGGGAATTGCCTCACCAAACCCTGCAACAGTGAGGCTACTAAATGACCAGAATGCCATCTCAGCTTATCAGTTACATTAAAGGGAATTGCCTCACCAAACCCTGCAACAGTGAGGCTACTAAATGACCAGAATGCCATCTCAGCTTATCAGTCACATTAAATTCAAAATTCCATGGGGTTTCACATACTGACAAACGAGATCTTTGATCCAAATGCCAGAACGCCACCCCAGCTTATCGGTCACATGGAATTCAAAAAGAAAACTATGATTGTGGCCAAATGGGATTTCCCATGCTGACAAACCAGGTGCCCCCTCTCACAGTGACCACCCTCTCACCTGGGGCAGCAGGATGCCCAGCAGCACACCAGCCATGATGCTGTAGTTGTCCAAGAACCAGATGAGCACGGCGTTGGTGCACCCTCGGACGTGGATCACGTGCTGAACGCTCAAGCGCTGCAAAGACACCAGAGGAAGGGTCCAACAGCAGCTCCACTGTGGGACAGGCATGTGGCACCTCCAAACTCAGGCAGGCAGACCTGGTTTGCCTTCCCACCCCCTTAAACCCACCAAAGACCTCAGCAAACTCTCCCATCTGTTGTTAAGCTGCTCCACGCCTCAACAAATCACTCTATTTTTAAAAAGCTTTTCTACACCCAAATAAGTCACTTCATTGCCTTAAGCCTGTTTGTTGTAGCTAGTTTCCAACAAGAAATGCACCCAACCCTCATTGAAGACCACTTGGCAAGCAGAGGAGTCTCTCTTTAGCTTTCACCCCTGCTCCCAAGCTGAAAACACATTGGTGGAAAAACACAAATTGTTTGCAAAAAGACCCAGTAAAGGACAGGAACAGGAGGATTTTGGATGTAGTCCTGCAAGCTGTGCTGCTCCCTGACCCCAGCCCATAATATAAAAGCACTTGAGGCTGCAGAGGGTCCTAAGCAGTGAATGAGGTGAAGTTAAGCACGAGCTGAAGTGCTCCCTGTTGGAGCCTGGCTGCAGCGTTCAGCTGATTGAGCCACAAATCAACGAACCCCAATGAAGACAAGCCGTATTTAAAGATAACCAGTAATCCCAAAAACCAACAGCCCGGGCTGGCATTGTGCTCCAAGTGCCTCAAAGGAGCTGGGGAAAGGAGATTTCCCAACCAGCCCCTGCCCTGCCTCCTCCCAGCACTCCAAAGCCAGGAGTGGAGAACTCAGGGCAGATCCAATTACCAATTTCCCTTCTTAATCACTCTGCAGTGACTGCCTTGAGCTGGCAGCCCCTCCTCTGGAGCTGCTCCCCATCCCACTCCAGGAGGGAGGAGAAAGCAGCCAGGGAAATCCCACTGTTCCTCCAGGTGTGCTTAAAAATAAAACACCCACTCCTGGGATATAAAATACTTAAAACCAGCTAAGCTGGCTTTTATCAACACCAATTTTACTCTGTGAGAAACTTTGGCTTTTAAGTACTAAAAGCTTTCCCCGACTCAAGTCACTGCTTCAAGTTTTGAGAGCAGCTTTTTGGGCATTAATTGTGCAATTAGCTCGGGGAAGCTGTCAACAAACAAGGAAAATGGAAAGATGGGAAGATACAAAAATCAAACAAGATTAGTTTTCTCTCACATATGGAAATTATTCCAAGGAAAAAAGCAAACATTTAAATTGCCAATTTAACTGCCTGGCAGATTAAAGCACACAGAAAACACTTTTATAACAGACCAAAAAAAAAGGAGCAGCACCCTCTGCCACGCCAGGGGTTGATGGTTTTGTACCCATTTATATCCATACCTCTTGGTCAATGGTTTTGTATCCACACATGGTGTTGATAATGTCTGTCTGAAAAGAAAACAACAAATATGAACTGCAGCAGGAAACTGGAATCACAGAAATATTATTTTTACCCCGTGTTCACCCAGCCCTGGGTTATTTCCCAGTCCAACACCAGTTTATCCCAGCAGCCCCAGTGTCAGATTTAGAGCTCCAGGTGACTTTAGAGCAATGAGCATTGTCATTTGAGCCATTCCTATCTAGCAAAATCAGGGTGGCACCAGCATCCAAATCCAGCTGGGACAGAGCTGTGTGACACAGCTGGCTCCACACAATGAACAGCTGGATTTCCTTTTAAAGCCTCAAGAACTTAACACACCTTATGACCAAAACCAGGGGTTTCCTGCCAAGATGACAAATTTAAACTCAGAAATATCTTCAGTTTCAAATAATACTGTGAATGCTTTTTACAACAATAAATTCATTAAAATATCCATACAATACCATTATGAATACAAAACTCATCTATTTAAAAGTGACTGAGTGCTTGCATTTACCAACACATTTTCTGTAGCCAGGTAGTGCCTTCTGTGGGTTCCAAGGCTCTGAAAGCCTGGAAAATCCAACCTGAAAATCCTGAAAATCACCCAGTATAAAAAACCACTGGCACCAAAGGAGGCAGGAAACAAAGCCAAAGACACAGAGGAGGATGAGAAGTTTTCAACCTCCTAAAAACCTGGGCTCTCACCTTGAACACACAAAGCTCAGCACATTCCTAGAAGGAAAAGCTCAGACTATTCCACAGGGCTGTGTGGAGCACCCCTCTGCCAAGCACAGGGAATAAATCCAGGGGCTGGGAGTGATTTCATGTTCCCAGAATGGCTGAAGCCTGACTGACAGACACGTGGTCACTCCCAAAATATGTGCCCACGAGGAAGGCAGCCCCATCCTCCACCTTCAAACACAGAATTTGTAACAGAATTTGCTGGTGGCACCAGCAAAAGCACACAGAGGGGATAAATGCACTGGACACAGAGGGTTACAAGCATTTGGGACTCATTTCTGTCTGCTCCACTAGTCTTTAATAAATAATTTGACACCAACAAAGTTCCTTCAGAGCCCCCCCAGCACGAGCTGGCTGCTGTCAGCAGAAGGCTTTTCCAGAGGATCAGAGCCCAGGCACCCACATTAGCTGGAGTTTTCCATGACTACAAAGCCCATGAGTAATCACAAACCATATCTGCAGCTTTCCAGGACGGAAACCAGCCTGTATTTGGAAGGATTTGTCAAACACAGCAAGATTGATGCAGCTCCTGCTTGTTTTTTCCTGAGGCAGCCATGCCCAGCCCTGCTGCTGGTGCTCCTGTGCTGCACCACGCAGGGCTCAGCACCAGCATCACAGCCCACACTTCCACCTGGGGCTTCTCCCTGCCCTCCTTGAACTTCCCTGAGCTTAAACTTCATGGGACACCAGCAGCCTAATCCTCCCTTCCCCAGCTGTTAGGGAATATACTCCCTGGAGAAATTTTTATTTCATTGTTTTTCCCCTGGAGAAGTTTTTATTTCAGTGTTTTCCCCCTGGAGAAGTTTTTATTTCAGTGCTTTCCCTTTCCTGAGTTGTTCTGCTCCATCCAGCTGCAGATCCTTCTTCTACAACAGCTAAGGCTCTTCAGCTTTGGTTGCTGAGAATAAATCAAAGCTCATCACAGATTTAAACAGATCCATTCCCACACACCAAAAATGAGTGTGCACACATAACAAACACCTTCCTGTGATACCCATTTCTCAGCAGCACCTGGCAGGATGACTGACACAACCATTGCATCTGTTTTCCCCTTTTTTTTTTTTCTTTTTTTAAATTAAACAGCCATGCTCAAGGCAGATGTTGAAAGGGCAGCCCAAAGGAGGCAGCAGCAGGATATCCACCATGAGCTCTGCTCTGACACACACCAAATCTTGTGTCCAGACTGGAGACCAAACCCCAGAGAGGCAGGGACAGCCTGGGCTGGAGTAGCTGAGGAACAGTTCTTTGTCAAATTCAGCATTACATGCATCCCTCAGATGAAGAGCAGGGAATTACAGAATTAATTAAAACACATTTGCATGAAAATCAAGGCCTGCTCCTGGTGCTGCCAGCACCAGTTAGGACCAGTTCATCCCAGACTGGTTCAGACTCCAGTCCTTCCAGGATTTTACAGGCAGGTGGTTTTCAAGGATAGCTCGGGGCAGCACGCCCTCACCCTGAGGTCACATTTTTGGATTATTCTGGAGATGACAAGGCCATTCTGAGTGGCTTTCAATTCACACAGCAGCTGGAACACACCACTCTGACCCCCCAGCCATGGAGGCCACCAGGTCCCAGGCTCCCTGGCCAAGCTGGAGCAGCAAACCCTGGGGAAAACACCAGCAAAACTGAATTTTAAGCAGCTCTGGTTCAGGCGAGCTCTCAACATCCCTCCTGGGGCTGGGAAGTGGCTCAGTGAAATGGACCACAGCCAACACATCTAATCCATTATCTCCTCCCTTTCAAGACCCACAGATCCATTAGGGGAGGAAAGGACCCATTTTCCTTCACTTCTCACCCCAGATTTCCTGAAGTCAGGCTCCTTTCTGAGCGAACACCAGCGATGCTGAGGTGCCAGGACTCACCTTATTTCTGATGCAGCAAGTGTAGGGCACCCCACAAGCCAGTGGTCCTGGAGCTGCACAGTTGTGGTACACATTTTGGGACCAATCTCTGTAATCTTCCCCACCACAGCACTTGAACTGAAGAGAAAAATAAATAAAAAAATAAAAAAGACACAAAACTCAATGATCTTTAGGGTCTTCTCCAACCCAAAAAGGTTCTATGATCCCAAAAGGAAAAGAAAATTTGTGCCTTAAACTCTTTGAACAAGTAGAAAACAAAGTTGGAATGAAACAATTTTAAAAGCCCTGAGCTACCAAAAAGTTCTGTCATTTTATCAGCATGGCACATATGAATGTACATGATAAATACAATTAAAAAGAATTAAAGATAATTATAGTCTCCACCTCCCACTTTTTCTGAGCTGAAAAATGATCTTCCCAGCTCTGGACATCATTAAACAGTGCTTTTACACTGACTCTATCTTGACCTGCAATCTACCTCTGCAGTTGTTTTAAGGATTACAGCTCCATTTTAAGGGTTCCAACTGCATTTCCAACGGGATCTAAAAGACAAAAGCGTTGCTCTAAGGCATAAATTAATCTCACCAAAACATTGTGGGTGTAATTTAGAAGAACTGAAAGCTGGCAAACAAACACTCCAAGTTTAAACTGCCTTAATATAAATATTCCCTTTATAATTTAAACTAAGGGGAAAGGAGGAGCTCATTTCATCACTAACGTGCATGCAGCCCATCATTTTGGGCAGTGCATGGAAAATTTAAAGCATCATGAAGTCTAATGACAAAATTTCCTCAGGATGCTCTGCTTCTGACAGACTTTCCATGCTGACTTTGTTTTTTCAAAGCAGGCTGCCATCTCCATAACGATGTCCTAGAACATATGGATCACTTCCTAAGTCAATTTTTTTTTTAAATAACCATTACTTGGCATGGTCACAGACACCACATTGCTGAACACTTTCTGCTTCTTCCACAGCCTCTGAGCTGCGTGGCAGAGCTCTTCAATAACCCAATAAACATTTCAACAGATCAGCCTTATTAAAAATAAAAAAAATAAAAAAAAAATAAAAAAAGGCTGTGAGTCACTGCCACGTGCCATTAAGTAATGCCCAGCTGGGCTCACCACAGTTTCTGAATTTTAATTACAGGTAGATACTCTTGCAGTGGTATTTCCCTGCAGCAACCACCTTGTTAGAGAGCTCTGTGCATGCCCTGGAGCAGGCACACCACTGTGGCAGCCTAAATGCCACCTCATTTCTGTTTTTTCCAATGCCTCCTGTTAACAAGATGCTCCTCAAGCTGCTGCACCAGCCAGCAGAAGTGTTGAGGCCATGGCTGGAATTGAGGCTGAATTTGTGGGGCCACTAAAAACCTGCAGGTTTGTAGGACCTGACCCCTGAGCATTTCAATTGCACCTGCCAAGGCAAAAGCTGCATTTTGGGCCTCTTCCTGCAGTGATGTAAGAGGGTTTTCAAAGCCAGCTGGAATGCTGGATGAGCCCTGACCTCAGCAGCAGCACCAGAAGAGATGACACACAAGATCTCATCCCCCTCACCAGTAACAACTTGATTGGCACACCACTGGAAAAACCCAAAGCTGTTGCTCAGTTGGTCCAAGAGGGGGGAAAAAAAACCCAACAAACCTGCTTTTGGACAGAATCCATGATGTTCTTGAAGTCTAAATCATCATAGTAATTCTCAATTCCTCTTCTAATGTTATCATTCAAAAATTTGATTGTCTAGAGAGCAAAAGGAAAACGAGATTCATGGGCTGGAAGAGACTCAGAAGAGCAGGTTAAAGTGACAAGTGTAACTGATGAGCACAAAGGAAAAGGCTTTTCCCCCCTTTTTTTTTTGGAGAAAACAACCCAAAACACTCATCACAAACAAATTTTAGCACAGCCCTGCAGGGACCAGCCATCTGTTCTCCTCCAGGGAAGCAGCCTCACTGCTGGGGTTGGGCTGGCAAGCTCCAGCAGTGTGACACCTCTCAGGGCTGAGACCTTCCCAGCACCTCCCAGAGATGGTCCCATCACCCCTGGCAGATGGATATCCCAGGATCCTGTCACTGGGGACCCTCCTCACCTCCTGGGTGGCAGAGCAGTGGGCTTGGGTGGTGGATCTTGGCACCACGGGCTGCACCACGCCCCGAGCAACAAGGCTTGGCTGTGTCACCACCATCCAGGAATTTTATTTTCCGTGAATTTTCCGTTAATTTGGTTTTGGAAAGAGTCCAGAATTGCCAGATAGAGAGCTTGACTCCACATGGAGTGGAAAAAAAGGTGTGTTTGTGCGTTTTACAGTGGTTGTTTTGAGAAATATGGCAGTGTGGCGACAGCAGATATAAAATGGCATACTAAAATTAAATCAACAAAGCGTTTTTCAAGTTCAGAAGATGAGAAAACAGGAAAAAAAAAAAAAGAGTATTTAGTTTTCAAGATCCAGCACAATCTCAGCACAGCAAAACCAAGGACTAATCACTACCAGAATGTAACAACTTTCCTTTCAATCCAGCTGCTGAAACGGACAAAGTTAAAGCCTTACAGGTCAGAAAACCTGAAATACACCCACTCATCTTCTCAGTATGACAAACTGCAACACCCACAGACTAACCAGAACAAAAAGGATTATCACATAAGTGATGAGAAATAATACAGGACCCTCCCCACTGGTCAAAACCCTCATTTAGACTCTACAGATTTGAAAAGGAAGTAGAGGAAGAAATGGAGAAATGCACATGACATGCAAAACAAACAGGACATACATAGAGGCTACTACACTAACCTTCCATAAATACTTCCTTGTTCTCCCCATGCTAACCCAAACTTCTCCACTAGCCTTGAAAAATAAGGGAAGGAAGCTGTCCCTAAGTGTAGCTGTCCTGCTAAAAATCAAAGCACAGGCACCTAGCACTTGCCACAGTGAAAGCATTTATGTTTTAAAGCATTTCTGACTGAATAAAACAGTCTGCTGCTTTCTGTGCAGAAAGATCAAGGGCTGAACACAGCTACAGCATGCCTGTCAAGGATGGAGCCTCCTACATGGAATCTGTTATGCTGCCCATGGATGCGGGCAGGGAAGAGCTGTCCTTTAACTGAGGCAAAACATTTGGGCCATTAAAAAACAGCAGCCTCCAAATCCATCTGGAAACGTCCCAAATCAGCAGTCAGACCCAGATGGCAAAACAGAAGAAAGCATTTTGTCATCCACCAAGAGCTGGAAACTCATTCTGCCCGTGCTGCACATTTGTGGCCACCAGATTCACTCCGAACTCCTTAACTGGGAATTCCTCTCCAGAACAGTGGCTCCAACCCCATGGCTGAGCCCTGAAAAGCCTTTCCTTATCTCTTCCACCACCACTCCTCCCTGGGGGGAGGGGGAACACCTGCTGAGAACAGGCCATGGAATGTCCCTGCATGGCTGATAAGAACTACAGCATCCCACTGGGAGATGCGAGCCCAGAGGGAGGAGCCAAGCATTCCTACCCGGATATAATCTGGAGATTGTGACACACCAGCCCAGCTCTGCCCAGAGGGAGGAGCCAAGCATTCCTACCTGGATATAATCTGGAGATTCTGGAACACCAGCACAGCTCTGCCCAGAGGGAGGAGCCAAGCATTCCTACCCGGATATAATCTGGAGATTGTGACACACCAGCCCAGCTCTGCCCAGAGGGAGGAGCCAAGCATTCCTACCTGGATATAATCTGGAGATTCTGACACACCAGCCCAGCTCTGCCCAGAGGGAGGAGCCAAGCATTCCTACCTGGATATAATCTGGAGATTGTGACACACCAGCCCAGCTCTGCCCAGAGGGAGGAGCCAGGCATTCCTACCCAGCTATAATCTGGAGATTCTAGAACACCAACAGGGCTTCTCCACTGGATCTTCAGAGGAAGACTGCACTTTTCTCCAGGATCCCTGCTCCAGCAGAACCACCCTTGGCACTGCAGGAGGGCTGCAGCCACAATTCCAATGGCACTGCTGCCAGCACCCTGACCCACAGGGTGTGTTCTGGCTCTGTCAGTGCTGTTCTAGCTCATGGTTTATTTTATTCTTTTATTTTCTTCCCTAGTAAAGAACTGTCATTCCCTGCTCCCATATTTTTTGCCTGAGAGCCCCTAAATTTAAAATCTATAGCAATTCCAAGGCGGGGGCGGGGGGTTCACATTCTCCATCTCAGAGGAGGCTCCTGCCTTCCCTAGCAGATTCCTCTCTATCCAAACCAAGACAGCAGCTGCTGTTTAGCAGAGCTCCATCATGCCAACACCTGAGGCAAGCAACTCACCTGGTTCCTGAAGATCAGGGCCACCACTCCACCTGTCAGCTCGATCAGCAGGCAGATACCAAGGATGTACATGAACTGCAGGCAAACAAGTGCAAGTGAGTCATTAGGCAGAACTCCAATTACTCTTGCAATTAGTTCCTTTAAGTCCAGCATTCTATTGCCAATAGACTTGGCTTTCGGCATAGCATTTTAAAGGAAAATACAAAATTATGGGTTTGTTCTTATGAAACTGTCAGTGTCATGAGAAAGCCTTTTTTCCTCACTTAAATTATTCTGGGTTTTGCCCAATTGGCAAGAACGTTATTTTTCTGCTCTCAAAACCATTAGATGAAATTATCCTGCCAAGATTCTCCTTTCCAAACCAGCATCCCAGAGAAGCACATTGATGGGCTGCTGCAAACCCCACCACACTTCACGTTTTTATGTTTGCTTCCTACAAAACCAGTACTTACCTGTTACCTTTGGATAAAGCAGCACACCTTAAGATAATCCAAACCACCTTCTTCTACACTGCCAGTGCTAAATCAAAGCAAAATTCCAGGCTTAGTAGCTTTTAGTGTGCTGCTTCCCACATTTATTTTCCTGTTTATATACACGTGCTCACAAGTGCACTCACACACAACCACGTGTGCACCCGCATCAAAGTGTGTGCAAAATGTGAAAAATATGCAAAAAAACCCATTGCACTGTGAGAGAGCTGCTGCATGCCAGCACTTGAAATGTTTTTCCAACCCTTCAGGCATAAAAGACAGGTGTTGAGTGAATTTAGGTCTGCTGTGTAACAGTGAGCTTCATCAGGAGTGAATTTTTCAGGTCCCTTGTCTGAGAATAATCCCTAAAGCTCTCCCCTGAAAGCTGCTTTAACTCCTGTGTGCTCAGTGTCAGGAATTCACCAGACAGGTGTCTTTTCTCCTGCTAAATCTGGAATCAACCTGGGAAGCTGGCACAGGGACTTGCTTTGTTCAATACCCAGCTGGGTTTGCTACCAGGATGGGAACTGAAAATGTTCCTGGCATCTGACACACCACCATGCTCAGTGGGAAGAAGCCTGAGGAGGGGCTCTCAGTAAAATTCCAGTATAACTTCAAAAATCCGTGGTTATTTCTGGCCAGGAATTTGGAATTTTGTTAGACTGCACTGATGGGACAAGGCCAGGCTGGGTTTTGAGCAATCTGGTGTAGTGGAAGGGGACCCTGCTCATTGCAAGGGGCTCAGACCAGGTGGCCTTTGAAAGGCCCCTTCCAGCCCAAACTCTGTGTGATTCTATGCAGGTGGAAATGAAGTTTGCACACTTTAATTTTAATTAGTCACGTGTGCAGCCTCCATCTGCAACCACAGAAATTTCCCTAAAATTCACCTTTTCAGAGGCACTGGGGAGAAAAACCTTGTCCCTTCCATTCCACCCTCTGAAAGCTCCAGGTCTAACTATGAACACACATTTCTCCATCTCCCCTCTGCACTGCACTGCCCAGGGAGGACAGACAGACTCTGGCCACTGAGCCAGGGCTTCTCTCTCAAGCTGCTTCCTCTGGGCTGAAACCCAGCATCAACTGGCATGTCAGCAGCTGAGTTTGCACAAGATACACAATGACTGATAATAACTCACATTCCTGGTTATTTTCCATACCACCTGAACTGCTGGGAAGCTCCTTTTCCCAGCACTGGCCTCAGACCCTCTCACTGGTCCTGTCAGTGGCAAGACCCAATGCTGTTAAATTCAGATTTAAATAAAACTTTTAGAAAAGAAATATTAAAATATTTTTCAGTGCAGAAATAGTTCTGGATGTGAATTCAGAGGACGGTGGAAAGCAAAAAGCAACAAGCCTTAGGAACTAGGAATAAAAATTCCAACACTTACTGCTTGCAGAAGGCATAAATTGTCTCTCAGAGAAGCCAGTACACCCACAAAGGATACCAGGAACATGACAATGCCCAAAAGTATTAAAATAATTGCTGGGGCTAGAAAGGCACTTTCTAGAGTTTTGTACTTCTGTCTTTCAATTTCTGCATAAATCCCAACAGCGAGGACGAGGGCTCCGATCACCTGGAAAAGAAACAGATTATTTAACATAAATAACATGTTCTTTTTTCTGCCAGTAAACACAGAGATGACAGGCTGTGAGTACACAGGAACCTGCCACTGCTCACTTCAGGATTCATGATAAACAATGAAACATCCAAAGCAGAAGTTTGGATTTAAAAAAAACAATAATTAAAAACCCTCAAAGACTAAAGAAGAAAAAGAGCTGAGTTGGAAAAAAGAAATGAAAGTTGTTCACTTCAAAAATATATTTCATCATGTTCTAACATTCTGGTAGTTAAACTAATCCAAATATACATCACTGGCTGAAATGTAATTTATTACCCATCTGAGATCACATATATTACATATATTACATATATGAGCCACTGCCATGGCATTAATGACCCTCCTCTGCGTGTCTGTCTGTCCTTCTCTCTGTGTGTATAAATATACAGAAATATAAAAGTGCCTCCAACACAACCCAGTTTCTAGGCTGGTCTGCAAACAGCCTATCTGTCCCTTCATATTAACTCCTGCTTTATTTGGGCTCAGTAAATACAGTCAGATATTTCCTATACCTCCACTCCTGCTGCCAGCAGGAGAAAGGCACCAGATTAAAAACTAAAAAAGAAACCAACCAAACAACCAAGTTTGAAATTATAACACCTCCTTGAGCAACTACCTGATAAAGCTGACAAGTGAAATAGGAAGGGACACATTTCTTCTAACAAGGTAAAGATATTTCAACCCAAATAATTAGCTAAGTCTAAATTATCTGGTATTAAAACTACGGTGTGCTGCAAATCCCTTTGAATTACGCTGAATTAATTAAAATTTAAAATAGCCCACAATACTTAATTACAAAAATTGCAGTGGAAGAACTTTGCTGCCGACTCCAACAGCCAGACACATCATCAGGGGAGGGACCAGACACAAATCAATCATTCTGGCAATGTGATAAACAGCACTCCCCTTTCCTGACCTGACATTTCCTCAGGAAACACGAGTCCCCTCTCTGCACACCAATGCTTCTTAATGATACTTCTTAATTTTTAATTTCACTTCTTAATTTTAGATGTGACACAGTATATCCCAGACAAAGGGCTAGAGGGACTCACAATGTGAGTTACCAGTTCGTGAGCCAAACAGCTGAAATACTTTTTTAACTATGGGATATCTTAAAATAAATAGCAAGTTCTTGATTTTCTATGGAAATGAATAATGACACCAAAGGACAATATGTAGGGAATGCCACCAGTTTGTCATTAAAAGAGAGAAAAATTCTCAGAAGGGTTCACCCATAAAAAGGAAATATACTGAAGCTATTTAAAAAGCAACTTAAAAAGAATTTGAGCAAACTGAAAACAACCCCAAACCCAGATCCTCCTGCAAACATTAACAGCAATAACTTAAATTATCAGAATTTCAACAAGTGTTGTTTCAAGACTAGAACTTTTTAGTGAAATGTCTTTTTCTGAACCATAGTTTTCTCATCAAAGCATTCAATTTCAGGGGGCATACTTCCTACTTTAAGAACTTAGGATACATAAATACATATAGCATCTTTATATACGCATATCCTCATCCATTTTCACTCCCATCTGTGCTCCCACACCCTCCAAGATTTATGCTTTCATTATCTTCTGTTTTCTTTAATAAAAATCTTTTCCACCTTGGCCAAACCAGCAGCCCCCCTCACATCAGCTCCCAGCTTGGCAATTCCAGCTGTGAGCACAGGAAAATCCAACTGCCCTGACTCACCCTGAATGAGCATCCACCAGCAAATACCAGGGGATTTCTCTGGGGCTTCTGCAGGCACAGAAGCTGCTTTCCCAAGAGAAAGGAGAAGAATTTCTTTATCAGCAGAAGCTTTAACCCTGCATTTCCAGTTCTTCCTCTTAAATAAAGCTCAACAACAGCACCTTCTGTTTAAAATGCTGGATTTTGTTTCAGCTGGGCAAGAACATTACATCACAGCCCCACTCACCCCAAACTACATCACAGCCCCATCCACCCCAAACTCCATCACAGCCCCATTCACCCCAAATTCCATCATAGCCCCATTCACCCCAAATTACATCACAGCCCCATTCACCCCAAATGGCATCACAGCCCCATTCACCCCAAACGGCATCACAGCCCCGTTCACCCCAAATGGCATCACAGCCCCATTCACCCCAAACTCCATCACAGCCCCATTCACCCCAATTACATCACAGCCCCACACACCCCAAACTGCATCACAGCCCCATTCACCCCAAACTACATCACAGCCCCATTCACCCCAAATTACATCACAGCCCCATCCACCCCAAACTCCATCACAGCCCCATTGACCCCAAACTGCATCACAGCCCCATTCACCTTTTCCAGAGGTGTCTGGAAGAGTTACAGTGACAGCTGGTTTTTTAAGAAGCCCTGGGTGACAAGGGAAGAGCACAAGGCCTGCAGCAAACATCACCCCTGGCACTCCCAGCAATGCTTTCATTTCCTTTCTGCTTTGGTATTTCATTCCTGGGGGTTTAAAGCCATCCCAGGGACTCAGATCACTCATGAGGTACCAGAGGAACTGCAGCAGCAGGGAGGGAACCAAATGAACTCGGCACGCAGCGGGTCAAAGCCCCAGACAGCAGCACAACGCCACAAACCACCCAACACTCAAGAAATCCAACACTCCCACAGCTTTACTTCCATTCACACTGATTAAAGAAAAACAACAAAAAGCCAAACCCAAACCAACAAACTCAGCAAGAAGAACAGTGCTGAGAAGTGACATTTCCAGCTGATGAGATCTGCTCGGCTGAGCCGCAACAAAAGGAAATGCCGGGGGCGAAGCCCACGCGCCTCCCACAGCACCAGCAGGATGCTGCCCAGCACCAGCCTCCCCAAAACAACCCCCTGTCCTTCCCCATCCTTCCTTCCCAGCCCCCAGCCTCCCCCCTCCCAGAGCAAACCATCTCCCCCGGCCAACAAATGGAAGCTCTGGTTTATAAACCAGGGCAGAGCATTGAAAATCCAGAGCCAGCGACGACAAAGAGTAAATAAAATCCTCGGGCTGCCTGAAAGAGGCTTTGTCCTCCGAGGATGGATTCAGAAGGGCCCTTTCTCTGCCCCCAGATGAATGTTTACATCCCACCAGCCAGGGCCCTCGCTGCCGCCAGAAAACGCAGAGCAGACAACGAGCACAGCCCCTCTGCCAAGGACGTGCTGCAAAAAAGGGTCTGAAAAACAACACAGAGTTAAATAAATAAACTTGGATTTCCCTTTTCTGAAACTCACAACTGCAGAATAGCTGGGGAGGAACACGGGGAGCATCAGGAGTCTAAACCCAAGGGTTGGTTTGTCTGCTAAGGCAGACAAAAGACAGCTGGGATCCCAAAAAGCCTGGACTGCACCTGAAATGCACTTTGCATTTCAGCCTTTGTTCGTTAAATCCCAGGGTGAATCTGACACTCACTACCAAACCTGGTGGATCTAAGCCTCTTCTCCCACACAGCAAAGCAGAAATCCTTATGCTCCCAGCTGGTAAACACCGTGTCAGACAAAAACAGACCAGCCACACTAGAACTTATGCAGCATTTCAAGTGAAAAAGCCAGACAGAAAAAAATCGCTGCCTGAGCACCTCTGACATCAGCACCACCTGAAGCCAGCATCTTCCCAGTACCCTAGAACCTGAAAAGAACACCTTTAAAAATCACAGCGCTTACAAAGAGCACTTGCAAAGGGCCCCAAGGGTTCCTTCCAGCCTGCCGCGGGTTTATTACCACTTGTCACAACTCAGTCTGGAGCCATCACCTGCGACTCTCTGGCTTTACCTGGATGAGGAGAACGAGTGCCACCCACCTGTGACAACACAGCCTCACCCTGCGGAGCTCGGGACAGACCGACACGGCGGGGAGCGACGCTGCGGGGCCAAGGCTCCATCCTCCCCTGCGGGCAGAGCCGCGCACCTGAGCGATCCTCACCTGCCCAACTTCCAAACATCCAAACACCCAACCCCCGCCCGTCCCCATCCGCCAGAACCGGTCTGTCAGTCCCTCGGCAAGGGTGTCCCGGCCCCGGGTGTGCCACCCACGGGTGTGCCAGCGGCGGAAACCTCCCCGCACGGCCGAGGCGCCCCCCGCTCACCCAGAAGGTGGTGGAGTAGGTGATGAGGCTCAGCTTCAGGCACAGGTACGAGAGCCGCCCGCAGTAGCGCGCCTGCTCCGGGTCACCCGCCGCCATCCTCCGCGGCACCTGCCGCCGCCCTCCGCCCCCTGCCCGGCCTCGCCTCCTCCTCCTCCTGCTCTCCCCGGGCTCTCCGGCTCTCCCCGGGCTCTCCTCCTCCTCCTCTGCCCGGGCCCTCCGCCCCCTCCCGGGCCCGAGCGGCCGCCCCGACGGGCGGGTCCGGCCGGCGCTTCCGGCAGCGGCACCGGGAGCGGAACGCGGGAGCGGCTGCGGAGCTGCGCCTTCGCCTGTCGCCTTTCTTTCTTTCTCTTTCTCTTCATTCTCTCTTTCTTCCTCTTCTCTCTCTTTCTTTTTTCTTTCTCTTCTTTCTCCTCTCTCTTTCTTTTCTATTCTTTTTGCTCTTCTCTTCTCTTTCTTTCTTTCTTCCTTTTCTCTCTTTTTCTCTTTCTTTCTTTTTTTTCTCTCTCTTTATCCTTCTCTTCTCTTCTCTTCTCTTCTCTTCTCTTCTCTTCTCTTCTCTTCTCTTCTCTTCTCTTCTCTTCTCTTCTCTTCTCTTCTCTTCTCTTCTCTTCTCTTCTCTTCTCTTCTCTTCTCTTCTCTTCTCTTCTCTTCTCTTCTCTTCTCTTCTCTTCTCTTCTCTTCTCTTCTCTCTTTCAATTCCCCCAGCGCACACACACCTGCCCGCCCGCTCGGGGTGAGCCCCGCAGGAGCAGCGGGTCCGGCTGTTCCCGCAGGGATCCCCAGAGCTCTGCCACCGCCATTCAAACATCCGGGACAAAAATACCGCCGTGGGAAGGTTGTTGGTGGAGCATCCCAAAACCGCCACACGAGGAAGCGTTCCGGGGCATGTCCCTCTCTCTGTGTCCCCCGGGCCATTGCACACGCAGGGAGGGTCCCGTCCTGCCCCTAACAGCAGCCCCGGGCTGTGCCCGCACCGAGCTCCATCCCCGTCCCGCCGCTGGACCCCGGCCTGCCATGGCCATCCGAGATGAAATCAGCCTTTCCGAGCCCGCCGTGCTGCGCTCCTGTCCCACAAAGGGCTGTTTTCCCCCCGGGGAAAAAAAGTCTCATTCAAAGTGACAAATTGTCACAGAGTCTGTTGTCTGGCCCTGGCCCGGAGCAGAGGCAGATGGCATTGAAAATCAGTGTCTGCTGTCAGAGGAGATGAAGTGGGGCAGCATTTATCCTGAAGTTACCCAGCAAAGAGGCTGGGGAACCTCTGAGCTGCCTGTGAGAACTGTGTAAACATTCAGGCACACATCATTTCTTTAGGTCACACAATGCACCAAAGTATCGTTTCTAAAGGCTAAAAAATATCCCTGGATAATTCTGTTTTAAAAGTACTATTGCTATCCTCTGCCTGCTGCTACATTCTGCTTCTGGAAAACAACCCAGGCCCGGGCACTCCCAGCAACAGAGCAGCTCTTCACCTGCAATGCTTCTGACAGAGCAGCCATCCTCTAAAATATCAACAGCCTCAATTTTCAGGAAGATTTGCAAACATCCCTGACACTTCACAATGGCATGCAGGCTGGAAATCCCATCTCATGTAGCTGCTGGGAATTAGTGTCTGTCACATGGTCTCCACGTCTCAGGGGTGTCATTCACGTCCAAGCATGTTCTTGTCACTTAGGCATCTTCCTTGTTGGACTATTTAACTAAATCAATTGACTCTTTTAATGCCTTACCTCGTCTTTTGTGCTGATTCCTGCACATAAAATTCCTGCTGGATGGGGAAGCTGAGTAAAGGAGGGTCCATTTTCCTGTTGTTTTCCCTCAGAGCTGAGTCAATGTATCAAAACAGGTTCCTGTTTTGAAACTGCACAACCATAATTGGGCAATCCCTTCCTTTTCCTGAATCCCACACTTGGCTTTTCACAAATATTCAAGTGAATAGTATATGTGTTATGTTAGAAAGTTATGCTGTATTAATTCTCTTAGGTAGTGTGTCAAATATAGTTTTAGGTTATAACATAATGTTAAAATAGAAACTATGCTATGGAAGGTACTTTTTTTAAAGAGGAGACTCCCACCTAGATGGCAGCCACAGGAAAAAGAGAATTTATTGCTCCATTATCAGGAGAAATGAACTTCTTCCCACCTCACTCAGCCCTGAGATGCTGTCAGGACTCAGAGGAAGAAGCTGACACTGCCCAGCCAGAATCCTGTGTGTGAATGGAATTGATGCATCATGGATGAGCTGTATCAATGTGCAACAGGCTGCTGCTTTTAAGGGTTAATCCTCTGTTAACCTGGGGCCTTTTTTGGGCTCATTTTGCCCAGAAAGAGGCACCTGGACTGTCTGTAACTCTTTGTTTTTATTGTCTCATATTGTCCTAATTCAAATTGTCCAAATTATTTTTACTCTAATTTTATTGCTATTTTTATAACAATTTTATTACCATTAAACTTTTAAATTTTAAAAAAACAAGTGATTGGCATTTTTCACAATATTAAGGATCAGTAACTTTCACGTTTCCTCACTCATGGCCAGGGGTATTCCTGAAGACACCAGGAGCCATGGTCTGCAGAGCATTTACCCCAGGAGCTCTGCAGGAAGAAGTGAACAGCTAGCCCTGCACCAAACCATGTCAGAAAGACCCAAAACTTTTCAGCACTTCCAGAGGCATTTTTGCTGCTCCCTTCCAGCCCAGCTCTGGCTGAGGGAGCTGCACTTTTCCCCACCCAAGGGGGATGCTCATGGTCCTCACGTCCTGCTCTCAGACCTGCTCCCTGGACAAAGGTTCTTCCTCCAAAAGCAGAGTCCAACTTGCAGCACAATTAAAGCCTCTACTGCCTGTATTACCTTGTATTATATTTCCAAAGCACAAAACCCCCCTCAATCACCCTTCCTGACCTTGCAGACCCACAGCTTTTGTTTGCATCTCTCACCCTTTGCTCAGACCTGGGACTGGTGACTCAGCACTGTAAAGTTTGGCCTTGACAATCCTGCCCATAATAAAAAACAACAGTGAAACCAGCCAAACCCAAACCCTTTGCTCTCAGGTAGTCCCTTTCTCTGGTGTAACGCCAAAATTCCAGGTTTTACCCACTGCCCCAGGCAAATGTGACTTCCCTGAGGAATTTGGAGCCAGCCTGTGTCAAAAATTGCTCCAAGTTTTCGAGTCAAAAGGCTGATAGCACCCACTAAATGGCTGGCCAGGCTCCAGGATGATAACCTTGTCAATGCACAACCAGCACAGGAATAAAAGGAGTGGGTGTGGATGCAGGAAGGCAAATCCCTCCCGACTCCTGCGATGAAATGTTGACCAAAGGGTGGCTGCTCCTCGATTATCACCCGAGTAACAGATCAGGGATGGGGGCAGAAGGTTCACAAGAAGGCTCCCAAGAAACCTGAGCACCTTGAGTGTCTTCAAAGTCAGCCAAGAGAGGTCACAGCTCCCCCACTGAAGGGTCAATGAGTGCAGCCCTTTTTCTGAGCATTTGCTTCCATTCTGCTTTGCTCCTATTCTCCTTCAAATTTGCAGGGATTTCAGACAGCATATTGAATATAAATAAATAAATAAATAAAAACCACTATTAGCTGTTGAACTGGTATTGCAAGTCATGAGCAGCCCTCCTGAACTGTGGTCCCTGAGCTGCTTAATGAGGTGTAAGACTCTGAAGAAGCACCTGGAAGAGCTCTGCAATGCACTCTGGCAGATGAGTACAAGTGTGCATTTCCAGTTTGTGGGTAGGGAAGGGAGAGGGATTACCTGCAGGGAAGAGGAGGAGGCATAACATGCAGGACTAGAGGTATTGATTTCTTTAAAAGTGTGAGAACGCCCATCACTTGTTTTTTAAAATTTTAAAAGTTGAATGATAATAAAATGGTTATAAAAATAGTAATATAATTAGAGTGATAATAATTTGGACAATTTGGATTAGGACAATATGAGACAACAAAAACAAAGAGTTACAGACAGTCCAGGTGCCTCTTTCTGGGTGAAATAAGCCCAAAAAAGGCCCCAGGTTAACAGAGGATTAACCCTTAAAAGCAGCAGCCTGTTGCACATTGATACAGCTCATCCATGATGCATCAATTCCATTCACACACAGGATTCTGGCTGGGCAGTGTCAGCTTCTTCCTCTGAGTCCTGACTGAGTCTTCAGGGCTGAGCGAGGCAGGAAGAACCCGATAATGGAGCAATAAATTCTCTTTCTCTGCCAGATTTGGGTGTCTTGTGGCTGCTATCTCAGTGTGAATCCTTTCTTTAAAAAAGTATCTTACACAGCACAGTTTCTATTTTAACATTATGTTATAACCTAAAACTGTATTTAACACACCACTTAAGAAAATGAATACAGCATCACTTTCTAACATACAATATTCATGTGAATATTTGCGAAAAGCCAATCCTAAAATAGATATTTTTCACAGAAAGCAATATTGTAACAGAGAAAATCTGCTTGAAAGAGTTGGTTAGGTGATGGGTTAACTCAAGAAATTAATGAAGCAAGGAAAGATTCCAGGCTGAGCTGGTGCAAAGGATCCTGAGCTGATAAGCCCTGCCCTGTTACAGGAGAGCCTGACACAAGCTGCAGGAGCTGGAAAACTACTGCCATCCCAGCCACTACAGGCACTCTGAATCCTGCTCTGAAAAGGCAGCTTTTCATACCTGAAGCCCTTTCAGCTCCCAGGCTTGAGTCAGTGCCAAGTACTCTTGGAAATCTCAGCCTCAGGGATTTCTGTTTTGCCTTAAGCAGGAGCGCTGTGCTCCGAGCAGAGTCGGGGCTTCCTCTTTCCTCCAAGAACCCGAAATTTCTGCCTGCCTGGGATCACCAGGTCCCTACAGCACACACTGGGAAAGGGGATGCAGCCATCCAAAAGGAAGGATCTTGCTGAATCCCATCAAATGTAGCTTCCCTCTTGCTGTGAGAGCTCACGGGAAGTCGGGCAGGGTGCTGGAAAGTTGAGGATTTCAGGACTGGTAAGCCTGTAAAATCCT
The DNA here is from genome assembly GCF_963513975.1 of Fringilla coelebs. Classification (NCBI taxonomy): domain Eukaryota; kingdom Metazoa; phylum Chordata; class Aves; order Passeriformes; family Fringillidae; genus Fringilla; species Fringilla coelebs. The sequence continues at coordinate 2,459,984 of NC_140066.1, read as the reverse complement.
GACAGAGCAGCATGGCCATGGCAGAGGTTATTCAAAACTGAGTGCAGCCAGGGGGGAAGCTTCACATACCACTTTGGCACATTTAATTTGATGTCAAATGGATTGTTTAGTTTTTCCCTGCGGGAGACTCCACCTCCTCTCAAAGTCCCCTTAAAACCTGTTGAGATTTTTATCCCAGTGCAACTCCTCCTCGTGCCTCATAGTCACACAGGGAAAGAGCAGCAAACATCCCCAGTCCCACTGCAGGGGATTCAGATACCTGATGCTTTGGAAATCTGCTGCCCTGACAAAGAATTTCTGCTTGGAATGAGGTGGATTTTAGCTTCCATTTATCTTCTCTTGCCCCTAAAAGTAATCTAAAGGAAGACGCCACTTGCCGCTGGCCTGGAAAACATCTCCCTTTCCTCTTCTTTTCTTCTTTTTTTAGAGGAAAAAGAAACTTGAAGAAGAGAGCTGTCCTTCAGATTTTTGCTCTTCAAGCATAGGTTAAAATGCCAGGGAAGAAGGAGGAGGCCCTTGGCGTCACCTCCTCCTGGAACTGCATTGCATCACTCGGAAAACAGGAGGAGAGGACATGAGACAGCTCATCCCCCTGTCCTTTTAACAGCACTTGGTTAAATGCGTGGAAATTCACACACCAGCACCCACTGCAAGGAAATGAGCAGGTGCCAGAAGGTTTTCTCTTCCCCTCACAAGAAGTGAAAAGCCATGGGCTTCGCGTTTGCCGCTTTCAACGCCAGCAACGTTTCACAGGCTGGCTCCCTGGAGGATGGCAGCAACTGGACAGCAGCAACCCAGTTCAGCCAGCCAGGCTGGAGGATCGCTCTGTGGGCCATCACCTACTCCTTCATCGTCGTCACATCCATCCTTGGCAACGCCACCATCATCTGGATTATTCTGGCTCACAGGAGAATGAGGACGGCGACCAATTACTTCATCGTTAACTTGGCCCTTTCGGACCTGCTGATGTCCGCCTTCAACACCATCTTCAATTTTATCTACGCCAGCCACAACGTCTGGTACTTTGGGGAGGAATTCTGCAGGTTTCAGAACTGGTTCCCCATCACTGCAGTGTTTGTGAGCATTTACTCCATGACAGCCGTGGCTGCAGAGAGGTAAGGGGCGAATGGAGAAGGTGAGGTCCCAAAAGATCCCCTGTAAGTCATGAAAAAAAAATCATTGCAATAGTTTGGCCCCCACTCTGTCAGGTGCCTTCTCAGCAAAGTGGAAGGAGTGTGGGGTTTGATGCTAATTAGGGCACCATCCTCTGGTTTTTTTGTTGTTCCCACATTATTGATCATAAAATGCTTCCCAATCTCTCCTGTGTCATTGTTGGGTTTTTTTAAACCATGAGACGCATACATCCTGAAAAAAGAGAATATGCTGCAGGCTGCTGAAACTATCTGTGAGTCCAGCAAACCAGCAGAAATAATGGGAATTCGATTAGAAATGGCAGCGTCTGCTCCCCTGGTTCATTAGAATGACTTATTCTGAGAGGGAGGGAAGTAATTACAGTGGTTCTGTTTGACTTCTGGGGCAATTTGGTATTTTCATAAAATTCACTTCCAACTGCCAAGTCACTTTTACTTAAGCTCTAATTTCTGCAGTCTGACTGTGTTTACAGCTCATTGCTAAATAGCATGAAGCTGTTTTTCCTTTTTACTAGAAAGTGGCCAACAGCCTGTGGGAGTTTCCTCCCTCCAAGGCAAGAAGCAGAGGAGGTTATTTCCCTTTAGGCTCTCTGCCCTCCTTCCATCCCTACTTCCCCTCTCCCTGCTGCAGCCTCTAGGGAAAAGACTTCCCTGGGGCAGCCTGACCCGGCAAAATACCATTATTCCTTTATCAAAGGAGTGAAACACCGGCACTCCTTTATCAAAGGAGTGAAATAAAGGCACTCCTCTATCAAAGAAGTGAAATAAAGGCACTCCTTTATCAAAGCCCTGCTGTTGACTTTGCCCTTTCCTTCGGGTTTCCCGTTTCCACGGGGGCAGCAGGGATCCAGCCTCCCTCAGGAGCTCCCCAAAAATTGCAGCTTGGACCAGCCTGGCACAGCCAGGCTCAGGAAGAAATCACAGAGCAATCACTCTGGATAAACAGGCTGGGAGAGGGAAAAGGGCTTTCCTCTCTGTAATGCCTGCTGAAACCCCTGCAGGAGCTGGGGACAGGGCACAGTGCAGGACGTATTTGTCAGGCTGCAGCTGTCCAGATGGAAGCAAATCCCTATTTAGAATCAATGGCAGCTCGGTTTTAGACTCAAATACTCTTTTGCTGCTCCTGGCTGTTGTTAGCTGCTATTTTATACGTGTTGTCTGACAAAGAATACTTTTAAAAAGCTGTTTCAACCTGTTGGCTCGCCTTCCTACTCTTGTTCCTTAGGGATTTTTTGGTGAAAGCACCTATATAGCCAAGATCTCTTTAGTCACATGGCACAGATCAGAAAGAGAACTTGGCACCCTGCTGCAAACCATATTTAGCTATTCTTTGGTCGGCCTTAAAATAGATCCTGGAAACTCGACGCTTCCATTTATTGTTAAGAGAACTTGTTTCCACTCCAGCCCCAGTGTTTAACTTCTATAAAAACAACATCTTCTCAAGTGGTTTATTTTAAGGAAGGAGGCTGAAGTGATGGCTCTAAGTCACTTTTGTCTGGGATGGAAAAGCCCCTGGTGATATTGCTCACTGCTGGGTCTAGGATCACTCCATTTCCCCATTCCCAGAGCAGCTGTTCCCGCTGCAGTGCTCCAGGCAGAAATGCAGCCTTATTGATCAGCTCCAGTTTCACACTCTGCTTAGCAAAGCCTCCTATGGCCTGCTTGGAAAGTGCACCAGAGGGTCCAAAATTCAGCTTGTTTTGCCTACATGGATGAGGAGCAGAGGAAGATTGTGGTCCCAGCATCCTGGGATGTCACAGGGGCATCGAGAGGGGCCACAACAAGCACGAGCAGCAGCGGGGCAAAGGCTGTGCTGCCACACAGCAAGAGGGATCAGGAGATCTCAGCAGGTTTGATAAATCTCCCAGCTTGCAGGAGCTCACCTAAAATCCCAGCTTGCCTTGGGGGTGCAGCCCTGGCAGGGTGGGAAAGCCTGTCCCCAGCCCTGTGACACCTCTGATGGCTGCAGTGACAGCAGAGCGGCTGGCATCGTTTCTTCCCAGGCTCTGCCATTCACCCAGGGCCACAGATCATCATCTCAGGCTCTCCCATGGGAGAGAATAACACTCAGGAGAACACCCAGCAGTGGATTGCTCCCTGAGCACTGTGTGACACTGCCCCTGGCAAGCTGAAGAAAAGCAAGGTGACATGAAAATTTTATAGCTAAATAAGGCCCTGGGCTGCTCACTGTGCTGCCTCTCCTGGGCAGAGCTCCCTACCAACAGCCTGGCCAAGAGACAGCCCAATTTGTCAGATTATTTTTTCTCTGAAAACCAGGAGGCAATGGGCATTTTCCACTCTGCTTTGCCTTTGTTACAGCCACGACAAAGAACGGGGACGGCATGACGAGAAATGCATAATTGATTGTGTACTTGTTACACCACAGGGAACTTAAAACCAGAGGGCTCCTGAGTAATCCAATAGTCAGATGTGCCTGAGGGCTCTCAGCAGGTGTGGGGGAAAGGGGCAGCCCTGCCCTGCTCTGCAAGCACAAGTGCCTGGGCAGCACGAGTTTTCCACTCAGCTCAAAATCAGTGGGGAAAAAAAATCTGGGTAAAGAGCCCAGCCTGCTCTTCTGTTAATATGAAGCATCAGAGATGGACTTAATTAGGAAGGGAAAGCATGCTTGGCTGGGCTATTTTTTGGTAAGGCACTTGCAAAAATAACTTAAATAAAAGTGAGAATGTTTTTTAGGAGGGCTTGGAGTGACAGGATGGAGGAATGGCTTCACACTGGTGGAGTGAAGGGTTAGATGGGATATTGGGAAGAAATTCTTCCCCTGTGAGGGAGGTGAGGTCCTGGAACAGGGTGCCCAGAGGAGATGTGGCTGCCCCATCCCTGGAAGTATTCAAGGGCAGGTTGGACAGGGCTTGGAGCAGCCTGGGGTGGTGGAAGGTGTCCTAGGGGGGTGGAACTAGGTCATCTTTAGGGTGCCTTCCAATTCAAACCATTCTGGGATCCTGTGTGTAATTCCATAAGGGGAATGCTTGCAAAGCCTGTCTGCAGAAGACATAAAGGAGGGCTTCCTCCTCACACAGAAGCATCCATCCTGCCCTAAGACTTGCAATCATTCTCTCCAGAAAGGATTTAGTTCCTTATCATTTACAGCCTGGAACCTGTCAAAATGTCTATATTAACAAAGCCCACTCACTCCTGCCGGGCTTTCACACTTGCTGCACTGTTTGTACAGACTGCCAATCCCAGTGTAAAAGCAGTGTACACTTTAAAAGCACTACACCTGTTATTTTTGCAGGTATGTGGCCATCATTCACCCCTTCAAGCCCAGGCTGTCTGCTGGAAGCACCAGAGTCATCATTGGGATCATCTGGCTGGTGGCATTCGGGCTTGCCTTCCCTCAGTGCTTCTATGCTGAGATCACCATGGACAATGGCACCGTGAAATGCATCGTGGTCTGGCCTGATGATGTCGGATCCAAGCACCAGCTGGCGTAAGAGACACCGTGAAACTCCCAATTCAGCCTAAAGTTAACTGGGAAAATCGTTTCAGCTCCAGACTGCTGGCTCTGGAGAGGGCTGGGAGAGAGAGAGCAGCAGAATGAGGGGCTGGGGCAGCCCATCTAAACTGGTGGAAAAAGCTGCCAGGTGATGCTGGTTCAGGGTAATCCTGAACCTGCCACCCTCCCCTGCTTTGAAAACTGCTTATAATGCCAGAAACCCTACATACAGGGCTTGGGGAATTTGAGAGAAACCAGTGCAAAAAGTCTCTAAACAATCAGTAAATCCTGGTTTCAAAGGTTCTGGGTATTCTTCCTCTGTCAGGCAGGAGGAAACTGGCTATCTTTAATGCTGAGAAGCCATGTAATTAGTTAAAAATTATGCTGCTCTTTGTGGGGTAAAAGGAAAATAAAACCTGAGAGCAGCACGTTTCAAACATCCCAAGGTTTTATAGACATATTTATCAGGGCACACATCTGCACTCCTGAAGGTTCCTGAGCCTCACAGAGATTTCCTCCTGCCTGAAAGCAAGATTGTTCAAGCAGATGAAACCAGCCATACCCTGCATTCAGGGGATCTGCTGGGATTACTCATCAGCCAAGGCACACCATGCACCTTTGAGAAATTTACCAAGCAAAACTTATTTATACAAAGCAGCAACGGAAGAACCGAGGAAAAGGAACAAATCCATTAACAAAGCGCAAAACAATTTTTCAAACCAAAACCCACTGTGAAGGCTCCATGCACCTGGGACATTTCCCCAGCTCAGTCTTCATCTCTGGCAGGCAGCTGGGCACCTCCTCAACTTAGCTATTACCAAACTAATTCATTTTCACACCAATATATGCCAAGTTCCACCACCTTTGGGTCATTTTGGCCAAGCTGCAGCATGTTCAGTGGTTGCCAGCTGAGCAAAGACAAAAATCAAGCTCAAACCTCTCATGCTGGGTGATGCTCCTCTTCCTGGGGACTCCTTTTTGGTATTTTTTGGGGAACAGTGTGCCAGGCTGCTGTGGATTGAGGAGGAGGGAGAATAGATAACCACAAATACGTGAGTCACAGGTGACTATGCCATTCAGATGAGGTTTATCTCTCCCACATCCATGGCATGGGAAGGATTCAGATGAGTTCCCCAGCATGCTGTGGGCTGGAAAGGCTGGTCCTGAACGAGGCAAATAGCAGGGCAGGTCCCTTCTGGGATCTCCAGCTGATCTCCTGACCACAGTCCATCACCCACCAGCCCTCTCTCCCTGCACAGCCTCAGATCTGCAGGTTTTGGTTTCTCTCTTAGAAAGGAAGAGGGAAACACTGCTCCCCAGAAATCAGACTGAGTGATGGTTTGTTGGGACAGATACCTGCAGTGCAGACCATGGAGAAAAAGCCATGTGCAGCCATTCATACTAGTCCAACTAACAAGGAAAAGAAATACTAAGAAACCAAAAGAAATTGAGAGCTGGGGTTCCTGCGTTGACTCTGTGTCCTCTGAATCCTTTGCAGTTGAATAAACCCATCTTTCAAATTTTCTAGAATTCAGAACATAGGAAAATCATTTTCTGAAGGAAAGATGTGTATGATTATGACAGAAAGGAGTAAAAAAAAATTTAAAAAACCCTAAACAATGCACTACTGACTGCCAGTGCCTGGAAAATATTGGCTATAAAGGATATAGAAGTTTAACCAGAGTAAAGAACCTTAATCACAGAGGATTTTTCTTCTGGTGACAGGTTAACTTTGCAGCAAAGTAGTAAAGCTATAAGATTAAAAGTTTCTTTTTTACATGTGCTCAAACTCAGACTTCCATCCTCCCTTGCTGCACTCCACACCCAGCATTAGACCTTCAAAAGAGGAACTGCTCTGAGCACAGCAGGAAAAAGTAGAAAATGGGCAGGGATGAACTGCCACATCTCACAAATGTAATATTTTTCTTTATGCAGCCAGCCCAAGCAACAAACACCACTGCAGACCCCAACACCCATTCCAACAGCAAAGCACTCATGTGAGGAGTAACCCCAGACTCAAAAGACCCTTTGCACCCCCCCAGCCTTTTGGGGTCACTGCCAGCAGCGTGTGCTGGAGCCCTCCTGCCTAATCCCGCTTTTCACTCTGTTTATGTTAATTTGGCAGCTGCTGTCAGGGGCTGAGCAGGTTGTTCCCTTCCCATAAATGGTGCTTGTTAAAATGATCAGCCCCCAGCTCGAGGCAACCAGCAGGAGTTTGTGGGGTGGCACAGCCAGCTGGAAAGGGCTGAGGTTAAGGTGCAGCTAAGGGGATGGGTGCCAGTGCTCTCAGCTGGAGCAGAGACTGAGTGCCCTGCTGGTGGGACATGAACTCTGTGTGCTCACAAAAATAAAACCAGCCAGCTACACAGATACCTTGGTGCACCCTGTAAAGGCAGTCCCTGGTCTGCCTTTGCTCCACTGCTGCATTTCATCAAGTTACTCTGTAGTTTCTGGGCTACTCCTTTCCCTCACCTGTGATTGAAGGGCTTGTGCTTTTACCACCATCTCTCTCTCTGTCTCTCCTGGCTGCAGGGGGATTGCAAAGCTCAGTGCAGGTGGTTCTGGAATAAAAAATTCAATGATGTTACTCTGTCTTGAAGGAGCAGGGAATCCAGCCCAAGGATCCCCCTCATCACACCACCAGAGAGAAGAGATTTTGCTGCTTACAGAAATCCCTGTAACAATAATTATGGGCAAGATTTCCTCTTTGTGGTTTCACTAATAGGAGCCAGCACACATATCCAAAAGACAATTTCTGAAAGAGCTGTCCAGGAGCCGTACTGACTGTGAAAAACCCCTTGTTCTTCTCTTTCAGGTACCACATCGCTGTGATTGTGTTGATTTATTTGCTGCCTTTAATGGTGATGTTTGTTGCATACAGCATTATAGGAGTTACTCTGTGGAGCAGCACAGCTGCAGGCAGCCACCTGAACAGAGTCAACCACCAGCACCAAGTCAATGCCAAAAAAAAGGTCAGAAGTGAAACTTAAGTATCATTACCCTCAGCATACCAGCCCTGCTGGCTCCAGTTCCAAAATGGAGCTGGTGTTCCATACAAAATCTTGTGGGATTGGGCTGCTTGAAAGGTTGACAGAATATTTTGGGTCCAGGGTAAAGGGGCCCAAAATGCCTGCAAGTTTGAAAGAAAAAAAGGTGATTGCATGCACCAGGCAGCCTTCAAGGAAGAAAGGCTCAGAGCAGCAGGCTGGCTGCCAGCAGCCCTTAGAGAGTGAAGAGAATCCACAGAGAATAAACCTCTGGGCAGAGGGGAGCAGCCTCAGTGTAAGAGCAGAGATCTCCTTTCCCTGCACATCTCAGTGCCTGGGAAAGGTTTGCTTTAACCCCCACCCTGTTCCCTCCCTGTCCCAGTTTCCATGGCCAGGGCACTCCCTCCCTGTGCCCAGTTTTCATCACCAGGGCTGGTTTCTTTGCCACAGCAGTCCAGGGCTACATTCCATACTCTGCACTTTGGGAGGGCCAACCAGGCTCAGAGTGGCACTTCCCACTGCCCCAGCAAGCCCAATCACCCAGAGCCCAGGAATAACCCCCTGGCTGTGTTTTCCTAGTTTGTGAAGACCATGGTGGTTGTGGTGATCATTTTTGCTGTCTGCTGGCTGCCCTATCACATCTACTTCATCCTGGGGAGCTTCAAGGAGGACATCTACCAGCAGAAGTACATTCAGCAGGTGTACCTGGCAGTCTTCCTCCTCGCCATGAGCTCCACAATGTACAACCCCATCATCTACTGCTGCCTGAACCAGAGGTGAGCTACTGTGAGCACGGAGAAAACTAAAATCTCAGCCTGAAAAAAGCATAAATCCCTGGAGGTGAGAACAGCTGTGACTTTCAACTGCAGTCCCTAGGCCAATGAGACAACTTAACTTAATTGGTGTCACCGGCAGGGAGCAGCTGGGGGAGCACATCCCCGGCGTGCCAAGAGATGTCCCTCTTGCTCTGCGCTGCAGAGCGCGGGGAGCTGCTCCGGCTGGGACAGGTCTGTGTGACAAATCCCGCATCCATCACCCCCCCAGCCCTCTTCGGGCTCGCTGTGAGCTTCAAAGGTGATGGATGGTGATCAGCACAGGGTCTGTGCAGCGTCACTGGGACTGCAGCAGGCAGTGTTGAACTCCAGAGCGATGCTGCAAGGCGCGCTCCCCTGAGCTGGCAAAAGAAGAGTTTTGCAGCCCATTCGCCCAACTTGCATTTAGCATGAAGCACACAAACACATCCTCCCCCTCCTCTCTCAGAAAGCAGACAGCTTCCTCATTTAATTATTTATAGGTTTTTTTTAAAAGCTCACAGTAGGGAAACACATGTATTTTCCTCAGCTGTTCTGTGTCTCACAAACGCAGTTACCAGCACGGTCAGCAGCATCCACTGAGCACATCAAACTCCCTGCCATTTCACTGATCTTACAGGTTTACTTAAAATACAGGGAAATCTGTGTCTCACAGTTACCAGCACCATCCACTGAGCATATCAAACTCCCTGCCATTTCACTGATCATGTATGTTTCCTTAAAATACAGGGAAATCTGATCAGAAGCTCCTAGTGCACCTGCCTCCATGCTTTCATGCATTTAGCTTTTCACCTCATTCCTTTGATTTCAGTAGAAATATTTATTTCCATAGCCATTCACAGGTAGAACCAAGTCACCAGTTTGTTCATTCTCTGCACAATTACAAAGATCATTTCACCATTTAATTGCTTTTCTCCCTTTGCCAGGTTTCGCTCTGGATTCAAGCTAGCCTTCCGCTGGTGTCCCTGCATAAAAGCAACTGAAAGAGACAAACTTAAACTTATGTCCCCATCTCTCTACCAGACAACCCACAGGAAGTCAAGAACAACAAGTTTCAACACAGAAACTCAGCTGAATGAGAAAGAGAAGACATCCTTTACCCTCACCAGATTAACACTTTGATTTCCTGCTCCTGGTTCTGGCTCTGTCCCATACACCATGCCAAGATCTGAAGGAGCCTGAAAAGCAAGTCTTTTTCTCTGGAACAGCTGTTTCCTACAGAACTTCTTTAGATGCCATCAGCACTGAAGGCAGAGTGTGTTGATAACACATAGCCATGTAGGTCCAAGCTGCAGATGTGAGTTCAGCCCTCCCTTACATCAACAACTGCAATACAGAACAGCCATCAGCCCCAAAAAATCAGCAAAGCAGATCTGAGGCAGTGCCAATCAGTAGAATAAGAATTCTCCTCTTCTGCATTGTGATCTCCTGGTTTCTGTTCCACCAGGACACTTGAAGTCAGGAAAGAGGTGATGGAGCAGAAAGGCTCCATGTGGCCCAGCTGGGATGGACCAGTGTGGGCAGCCAAGTCCCAGGGCTCAGCAGCCCCAAGGCACTGTGGACCAAAGCCTGTTTACACCAAAGGCAGACACTAGCACATCCAGACTGAAAAATCCAGCCTGCCCTCAAAATTTTCAGCATTCTGGGATTTTCATGCCTGCAATTTCACCAGCAGAAACAGTTCCTTAAGATGTTGTCATTCCCCATAATATGACGTTCTTGTCCTATTAAACCATGCTGAAGTGATTTCTCCTTCACATTAATTGTGGTGCCTAATTTGGAGAGTGAGGCTCTCAGAAGTGTCAGTAGTCAGGGATGGCCACTGGCTTGGTCAGGGCTCATGGATCCACTCAGAATCCACCTTCTTTACATCCTTTTAGCCCTAACACCAGTGGTCCATCACTGTCTTTTCCCAGATAGTCCCTGCACCTTCCCTTTCCAGACTTACCCCATATTTATCCTCACTGCTCTTCCCAGGTATGAAAATAAAAGCTGGAATATGTCATCTTCCAAGCCTGAGGCACTATGTGCAGGCCCACAAACCAGGAGAAGCTGAAATATAAACATTATGTAAAAGAAATACAGCATTTAATAATGGTGTAAGTTAGCACCTTCACCTCTCATGACAGGTTTGTAAATAATATCACAGAGCCATAACTTATCAACTAAAAAGCTCCTGTGATGTTGACAAAATCCAGTTATTTCAAATATTCTCCTTTGCTCTGTGAAAGCCAAACTACAAAGTGCTGCCAGGCTTAAATTCTGCAGTAAATCCAGAGGAAATGTTCATGGCTTGAACTGAAAGAGTACTTAGGGGTAAGATTTTGCCAAGCCTGTTCCAATACAGGTACGAGATATCTGTTCTTCACTTCTCCACCCCCCTGGCCCTGTGGAGAACAATTATTTCAACAAACTTCTCCCACTATTGGGACAAGGGAGCCCAGGCTCCTCTGCAAAAGTTCACAATTTTAAATCATTCCAGCAGATAGTTTCTAGTTCAGATGTCACCTGGCCAGCTCTCTCCCCAGGCTAGCCTGCTCTTCCCACAACTGCCCTGCTGGGGTGTGTGCTGGGCAGAGGGAGAGCAGAAAGAGGCATTTACCAATTTTTGGTGGCATTTAGCCAGCCACCACCAAGTCACTCTGCCAGAGGGACTGAAAACCCTTTGGGAGGGATGCTCTGCCAGGCACACATCACTGGGACCAGGCTAGACATGGCAGAGACTGCTGCACTGAAGGACAGCTACTCACAGAGCTCAGTATTTGATATATGTGAGCTGTACTCCCCCTGCCCAGCTGCTGGAGTCTAAGGCCTTTAAACTCTGCAGCTTTCTAATGCAGAGCTTTTTACAATAAACAGGCCTATCTTGAGCATCCCAGCTTCCCCCTCCCTCTTCCATCACACCTGAACATTCAGCCAGAGCCCATTCCACATGCCCCAGAGTGCTGCCAGTGCATCCCCAGTGCAGTCCCTGGCTGGCACTGATATTTTCTGGCAGCTCGAGGCTTCTCTTTCTCTTGTTGGGAGCAGAAAGCAGAGGATGATTTCTTCACCTTGCAAAAGGAATTCTCCACACCCTGGCAGACTCAGAGGTTTTATCCCTAGAAACAGCAGCAGTTAGGGAAGCAGAGATGCTCCAAGCCCTTGTCACACAGCAGGCCACGTTATTCCTGTGATACATGAGGCAACAGGAACACCACGCCCCATGGTAAGTACATGCAATTCTCCATTAATAAATATAGACAGGGTTAAATACCACACAGCAGTAAAGACATTCAGGTCAGCAATAAATCCCTCCCCTGCATGTTCACTTGTGCTCTAAGTAGCAAAGCAGTCCCTGCAGTCAGTAAAGAAAAACACTTGAAGAATCTCATTTTTATGGCAAAGGAAAGAACAAAAAGCACAGAACGGGGTTCAGAAGTTCAGAAACACTTTATTTTGCCTTCTGCTATTTTCTTAAGAAAACAAAACAAAACAAGGTCTGCTTGTTTTAAAACCCATTCAAAAGGCTTCTGAGAGAACCCCAGAGGAGTAAGGAGCAGATGACATTACAACAGTGGTATGCAAATGGTCTTTTCCCCAGGAAATAAAAGATTTTTGTGTTCATATTGCAGTAATTACAGCTTAACAGTTAAGAGGACTGTGATTTTATTCACCAAGCCTAAAAGCTTTAAGAAAGACATCTCAGTCATTGATTGGGTAACATTGGAGACATTTCTTCAGACAGTTATAGCTTGTGATTCGCTTGGAACAGTTTCCTAGGGGTAAGAAGTAGTCTGGAAATGGAAATCCCACCATGTCTCCCTTTGGAAAAGAGCTGCCGTGTCTCACCAAGCACATCAACTATGGCCCACGGTAGGAAAAGTTAGAAACACAAACTCACTCCCTATTTGTTATGAGCTGGAGCCAATAAACAAAACGACCTATGCCAGCATCTCCAAAATCCACAGTCACCCTGAGACCAAGTTTAACCTCCACTTCTCCTTCACCCTCTATCCTGCTCTGAGCCTGGCCCTCAGGTGCCAAAGAGCTCCAAAGCCAGGTCCCCAGGCACGGCTCACACCACCCCTACAGCACTGCCAACGGCAGGCACAAGATCTGCAAACCTTCAAGCAATCCAAATGCAACGTGTCCCCTGTGCCCAAAAAAGTTTCTCACCTTCTTCTGTCTCCTGTTTGGGGTCATAGCTGCACATCAAGGCTGTCACAGACTATTCAAGCTGTAACATAAAACGTGTTATTGGAGAAGCACAGCTTTAGTGTACGCAAGAGGGGCTTTCATCTAGCACAGCTCCATCGCAGGGCGGCAGAGCACCTGACACCGGGGCTGAGCCGGCGTTAACCCTACGCACACAGGGAGCTCACATGTCCATCACAGCCTAAAGAAACCACAGCCTGCCCTCAGAGCAGCACCCCGAGGCTCTCCTGCAGCACAGATCCCCCTGTACAAGACAGGGCAGGAGGGGCACCCGGACAAGCCACAGGGCCCCCAAGATTTGGGCGCTGTCAGCGCTGTGCCTCTGCTGAACTACGTTAGGAAACACGAGGCACGGGGACCTGTGTGAATCTGACCCCGAATGCCCGGGAATAAAAACACACACACAAAACACAGGCACCACTGGGATTAGGTTGCAGCTCTCCCTACACAATAGCTCTTCCCAAAGCACTAAGCCACCAGCCAACAGCACCTCTTCCAGAAAGAACCACTAAACACCAGTTAACGCACATCAAAAAAGTTTAATATTTTCACAAGTATCACGTAACACTAGTACCGGAGCTACTAGTGTGCAAAGTAAAAAGACCCTCTACCTTTGCAAAACCAGTTAGGCATGCAATTTTTCAGGTAGACACACACTTAAAGCTGCAATGACTGTTTGTGACTTACAGGTTACTTTACAACATTCACTCACAGTGCACCATAATGCATATTGAAATGTTATCGATAGGTAGGGCAATCCAAATCTTAGGGAGTGGAACGAGAGCAGAGAAGAGCAGCCTGCAAATTTCCATCTACTTTCTGCAGGAAAAGGCAGCAGGGAAAACCGTGCGGACATCTCCAATTCATTTTTGGTAGAAGAGTGGGAATTAAGGACTGCTGTGTGGTCTCCCTCTTTGCAGAAAGTGGCGTGACTTACAAATGTTACTCGACACGTACCTTCCTAACTGCTTCTCAATTGAAGTGATGCAATTGGTATGCAAATATAATAATGGCATTGACTGGACAGAGGACAGGGTACACCACGTGTAAATGATCTGCTGTTGCCTTCGTCCTTGGAATAAGCTGCACCCAATTTTGGCTTTTTGGGTTGTTTACGCACCCGGGTCCTCAAAGGCAAGATCAAAACGCAACCTTCCTCTTCCTTTCTGCACACTAACTCTGGCTGGGTGTCTGTGCTCTGAGTGACTGCTGGACAGCACTAAAGATTAAAGCTCTGTGTGGAAGCAAATACCCATTTAAGGCGAGAGACGGAAGCAGGCGCATCCGGGGGACGCGGCTGAGCTGCAGGTTTGGTTGAAGGACAGCTGCAGTGCCCCTGCCTGGACTAACAAGAAGAGACAGGAGCTATTTTCTATGAGTACCCTTTGACAGAAGAACAGAGCACAGCCGTGTAGGGAGCACAGATCTATTGGCAGGTCTGGAGATTTGGATTACCCCAGTCACCAACCGCTCTTTAGGGATTTCTGGCCGAAACGTGACGGATTTCGCCCAGTAACACAACACCACTCACAGAAGCAATGGGGAATGCCAGTGGAAACCAGGTCTGTGGGACAAGGGTGTTTACTTTCACCATGACAGGAGGCATCAAGGAAGCGAGTAAATCGTGGTGTCAAGTCCCACTACAGAGTTACGTGCGTGCACGGTGCCGACGCACCAAAATGTTTTCACGACCGCTTGAGACGAAACAACAGCAGGTAGATAATGCAGGAGGGAACTGTTGCTTCCCCTTCACTTACAAGCATCAACACCCAGGTCTGGTGGTCAGCGTGCTGGCAGTGTGCTTAACAGGGATGCTGCAAGGAACACGTTTGGTACGATGCAACGGGAGCTCTCAACGCACATCACTTGGGGGCAATTTCGTCTCAGACAACAACTGATTTTTGACAACTGCAGAAATTATAGACTTGGGTTTTTTTTTCCATGACCTACAGATGGGGAAGGTACCAACAAGGTGTGTAAGAAACATGCAGATTGGGGTCCAGAAACAGGAGATATTATTAAGAGCACACATTCTATCTTGTATCCTATTTTTTTTTTTTTATGTCATTAGTTGTAATTTTTTTTTTCCCCCAATAAAGCAGTGAGTTCTGAGTTTTTTACCAGTTCTGACTATGCAGTCGCTGCTTTATGAGAAACACAAGACAGAATTGAGGCCAGGGTTGTGGAGTTCAGTTCTGCTCAGCCTCACGAAGCCTGCATCCCACGGCTGTGATGAGCGCTGCCCCTTTCCCGCTGCCGTCCTCCGACAGCAGGAAGGTCACGTCGCAGTTGGGCGCCAGATCTTTGACTGTTTGGTGCATGATCCTCGAGAAGCTGTGAAAGCAAACAAGGGCAGTGGGTGAGGAAGGTCCTGCACTGAGTCCCCTTTCATCAGGCTAAGAAGTAAAACGTTGGAAACCGGGGTGGATCTGAAGCCTGGGAGCAGAAGGAGTTAAAGGAAAAAAGCACTCGCATCCCAGCCCCACCTGTCTGTGTGAGGTTAACTGGGATCACTAATCCACAGCAAAGGGAAAAGAGCAGACCACATAAGTCTTCTCTTTCCCACCCATCTCCCTCCATGCACACTACAGGTGGGCACTAGTTCTCTTGTCCTCCTGCCCCAAGCTCTTCTAGACTCCTGATCTCACCTGCACTGCTCTGCAGCAGCTCTTCTCCGCTGGACACTGAACAGAAACATCCTCCAAAGAGGCACCAGGCATTTCAGCACTGCTCTGTCATTGCCTGTCCAGAGCCAAGAGATCCTTCCCTCGCTACACAGCTTCCAACTCACTCGGCAAGCTGTGTCCCCTTCAGTTTGTCACCACCCCAAGAATCTTTCACAAGTCATTCTTGATCCTCCCATTGCCCTTCAGAAAGCCCTGAGCCCCCTGATTAAGACATTTTTTTCCCCTGGCTCTTATCCCAGCAAGTGAGAGAGTCCAGTTGGGAGCATCAGGAGGAAGGACGCACACGCAAGGCACAAACAAAAGCTGAGAAGGCAAACACTCACTGCGGGTGGAGCTTGTAGAGAGTGCCATCCACACCAACCGTTATCTCCAGGCGCTCTAACCCTCTGTTCTCCCTAATTTTATCTACAATGGCAGCCATTCCAGCACCACAGAGCTGGGCTGCTCGCCTCGACACCGCCCCGCAGACTGTCTTGACAATGATGCTGTCGTCGCAGGTGCTGTTGAGCCCCAGCTGCTGGAGGATGGTTCTCACCTGCAGCAAGGCTAACCTGTCACTGGGGGAGGAGAACACCGTGTTACAACTTTCCCTCAGTCAAGCCATAAACCCCACAGCACTGATGGTGCACCCACCCCAGGCAGCAGCCTCTCCTGACAGCACGAGTGACCCCGGGGAAGGCAAATTCAGTCAGTGCAGGAGAGGGGTGCAAGCAGCAACAGAGGCTCCAAGTCCAGCTCTGCACTGCCTCCCCTTCCCTTTTCTTACCAGGGGGCTTTAACCGTGACCTTGGAGTTTTTTTCCCCCGTGAAGCCTCAGAGATTGCTTTAAAATACAGAGTCCAAGCAATAAAAGCACAAAAACACCCAGTAAGCAGTGCTCACTCAGCTAGTGCTCATTCAATTCCACAACTGCAGCTAAACTCACACAAGGGGCCCAGGAAAGTGGCTTGATTTCCAAACAAGGAAATAAAAGGATAGAGTGAGGGAATCCTTGCCAGCCCTTCCCAGGGTTTAGAAGTGAGCATCGCTAGAAATTCAGTTGATGTTGTAAAGAATCCTCCTGCACACACAGAGGCTGAAACCCAAATTTCTTCTCTCCAGAGAAGCAAGCAACGCTCTCCAGCCGTCCCTCCCGTCCAGCAGTGTCACCAGATGAACACTACTGCACTATTTCACCTCCCCTGCAGTGCTCTTACCTCTCAATCTGAGAAAGGAACTTGGTTTCAAAGATATGTCTGGTCTTCAGTGTCTCTGAAATCTGCCCTCGGAACAGGAAGCCCCGTTTGGTGAAGTCGATCAAAATATTGCGGACTATCTCCCCCAGGTACATCCCACTGATCATTTTCTCATACCTGCAAGGAAAGACAGCAGTCCAGCTCAGAGGGAGCCTGCCCACGTGTGCAAAGGCAGCATCATTATCAGCCAGGTGTCCTATGCACAGAGGGCTGCAGGTACCAGGGCCAAGCATCGCTCCTGGGACATTCCTTATCCAGTCTGCAGGTGGAAAATATTTCCCCTCTCTAGCCTGAGGCAAGACTGCAAGTGGGAAACTTGGGTCCTGCGTGAAGAGTTGGGGGCTGAGAGGGGTTCCAGACAGCTTGGTTCCTCCCTGGGGTTTTGGGACAACTGGTTTCCTACTGGACACCAGGTGCTTGAATTAACTGAAGAACACAAACCAACCCTGGACCACCAATTTGCCAACTTGCAGGTCAGTGGTCCTGTGAACAGGCTGGACATGGTTTTTCCTATCCTTTATCTTGCACAGGGTTGCCTTTGAAGCACAGGACTCCCTTAAAAAAAGTACAGTGACTGTACCTCGTGGTTTCCCTGCAATTTTGCTGCATGGAGCCACTGAGCTTTTTCTGTTTGGAGGCCTCAGCCGTGTTTTGCACTCCCCTCCTGGTTTGAATGGAGCATTTTGGGGTCTGTAAGTTGTGTCCTTACCAACAAGAACTGAACAGCTCCACTTCCTGAGAAGGGCATTCAGTGATGCATCCTTTATTTCACCTCCTGAAGCCCCACAGCAGGGTTTGTGCCCTGGCCTGAGCAGAGCCCAGCACGCCATCCTGCTGGAAGCAGGCCACGCAGTCCATTTAATACCATGAGCTCTTTCAAGCTTGTACCCAGCAAGTGTCCTCCCTCCTGAGTGCCTGACTATCTCTGGAATAAATTATTCCCCTGGCAGTCTCCACTACTGCCCTTGGCTGCTTACTCCATGCCAACTCTGCTGCTGCATCAGGCTCACTCCACGTCTGCCCCTCTGGGTCTGTTTGAGCCTCAGTTTCTAAAGAGCTTCCCGTGGGACTTGCCAGCTTGTCTGTATTCCTCAGGCTTTTGTGGGCAGATTTACTCTAGTCACAAAATCTTTTTAAAAGCTCCTGGCATCAAAGCACTGCTGCAAAGAAACGATGAAAGTTTGTAGCCCTCTCAAGCAGTCTCAGCCCAGTTTTATCAGTGCTGGGTACTGGGTACAGCTCCTTGTCAAGATTTTTTGAAGAGGACAGGGAAGCACTTGCCCAAACAAAAGCTGAGCCCCACAAAGGGGACCAAACTCCAGAAGCAAGAAAGACAAACCCTCTAACGTGACCTATCCCATCCAGAAAATTGTCCTGGAAACAAGAGCTGGCTGCAACTGCTTGAGAGCTCCTGACTGCTTTCCAGTGAGCAGCTCCAAGCTTTAACCAAGCCAGCTGGTGTGAGTTCAGGACTTCCACGGGCACAGCCCTCTACAAAGAGAGTTCAGCTAAAAGAAATTAACCTGAGACCCAGAGTAAAAAAAGGACTAGCCATCATATCCCCCTCCATACAGCACAGGATGAGAAAAAGGGCCTCTTTGTAATGCCAAGACTTTGGAAGTCCTCACCAAAAGCCCTGCTGTGGAGTCCCTGGCAGCAAATAAATCACAGGAAAAGCACAGAAAGGGGAGATCCCACAGGATAGCAGGACTGCAGTCACTTTCCACTCTCACCCTCTCCTTTCTCAGCCAGGAGAAACCCAGTTCTGTCTGAAAAGCCCTTAGGGCAGCCTGGCTGACAATCCCAGCACCCATTTGTGCTGCAGTACCTCTGCTTGCCAGCGTTCAGGGAGAAGTCATCGACTGCTTTGTCATATATTGTCCTGATGTCATCCAGGCAGCCGTTGTCCCCGAAGGCTCCCCACTCCGTGTTCACACACATCCTGCCCTGCTCACCATCCACCATCTCTATGTTCCTCATCTCCTCCATGTAACAGGCATTGCTGCCCGTTCCTGAAACAAACAAACACCTTGGGTTGCAACAAAACAATGCTTAAGCCACACCTGACAAACCTTCTGGGGGGGATCTTGAATCTGTTTTTTTCTGAAAGAAGTAGTCGAATCATCATTTGAAACATCACCAAAAAAAACCCCAAACCCCCAACTCTTCAACAGAAGGAGAACATGACTCCTGTGGTGCATTGCTCAGGGTGGCTCAGAGAGGAAGCTCACCCAGGCCAGCTGGGCTGAGGGAGGAAGAGCAGGGTAGCCCTTCCAGCACACAAAACCTCACATGCTTCTGAGTCCAATACTTCAGGAAGCAGACAGCTGGATTTTGCAGCTGGGAACCACCTTCCACAAATCCCACAGAATTCAGGGGAAAACGTGCTGAACTGGAAACCTCAGCAAATTGCTGATTGCTTGGGGTTTTTCTGATTTTAATTGCTCATTTTCTCCAGCAGGAAGGTTACTTCCATGTTGAGATGGGGCCATATCTGATATTTCTTCAAAGAGGATCCTAAGGAGTGTGGCAAAGTGCTCCATGTACACAGAGGTCTTTAGGGAGGAAAGCTTTATTAGCAAAGAGAGGCAGCTTTAGCTGCTACCCGGGCAAAAGTTCTCTTGAAGTCACTTAAACTCTCATTAAATCCTGCATCCCAGATGATATACCAGTTGCTACAGCACGTCTGTTTTCCTTTGCCATGTTTTTAGGGAATTACATCAATACAGTCTGAGCTAAAATAGATCCTCCCACAGCACTCCCCTGCTGCAGGAGAGCTGAGCCCCAGCACAGGGCTTGGCAGGGGGAATGTCTGGGTTTGCAGGCTGAGAGCCAGGTTTGCAGGAGCAAACCAGACCAAACCCAACCTGCAGACCACCACCAGCACCCAGGCTCCCTCAGGTGCTGTCAGCCAGGCAGGGCAGAGGGAGCTGTCAGAGCCTGGGGCTGTCATTCCCGTTATCCCAGAGGTGCCCAGGCCCCCTCTGGTGCCCTGCCTGCACACAGACACGCTGGCTGCACAGCAGATCTGGCAGGGCTGCCGTGGACAATCCCCAGGGGGAATCTGAGCACCCCAAGGACACGCTGTCCTTCCTGCAGGGAGCTCTGGTTCCTGCAAACAGCCACCATGGAGCTGCTCAGGCACGGCTTCCTACCCACACTGCGCCCTGCTGACTCATCCTGGATGCTTTCCAGCCGTCTGCAGGAGAAATTGGTGGTGGTTTATTTTCCTACAAGCCACCTCCCAGCTGAGAGCACTCCCAAAGCTTGCAGGTGCCTTGTCCCCTTCCCTCCCATGGAGAAGTCATTCCTCTGGAGAGCTCTGGGAATCCACACTGCCCCGTGACTCAGGCTGCCCAAGAGTGGCATTTGCAGCCTGTGGAATTCCTTCAGCTGCCTCACTGCTGGGAAGGGAGCTGTGTGTCTGTGCTCAGGCTGTCACAGCTCTCCAGCACATGCCATCTGGGAATTGTGGCTGCACTTTGCAGCTTTATTCTGGGAGACCACTTGTCACCCTGATTTTTTAAGATTTTCTAAGCTTTTTGATGTTTACATTCTTGTGACAAATTTTTTTCACATACTTTTTGTAAATAACTTATAGTTTTGCATTCTTTTATAGAAGAGGAAAAATTTGATAGACTGTTGGTTTGTCCAGTGTCATTGGAGAGGTGGCACTGTCACCCTCCAATCCACTTTCACTTTTAGAAATCTATAAATGTTAAGAGTCAGAAAATAAACTTCCCTTTTCTTCACCTTGAGAGCAGCAGTGTGTGCACTCTCGTTGTTTTGTGTCCAATATTGACAACCACTCACTTGAGGAAAGCTGTGGGCCACCAGAACACCCACCAGGGACACTCTGACAGGCTAAAGAGGAGTTACTGAGGCTCCCTGAGCCCACATCTGCTCTCCTCCCCAGCAGCACTCTGCCTTTATCAGCTAAAACAGGCAGGATTTATTGTGCATCACAGCCTCTGCTCATCTCAACTGATTGTGGACAGAACTCAGCTGGCTGTTGAATTTTGCTCTCTTTTACTCCTAGATATCCTAGCTCTATTTTCAGTTAACCACAGGGATGCCTCCATGAGAACACAGACAGATGTGTGGAGGTGCTGTTCAATAAAAAGCAGCTCTAACACGTACCCACAATGAGCCCAATTTCACAGTTTGGATCTTCATAAGCACAAGTCATCATTGTGCCCACTGTGTCATTCACCACAGCCACCACATCCAAGTCAAATTCCTTTGGGAGAGAGAAAATAGCAGTGAGAAAACAGCAGTGAGTCCCTCCCAGCAAAGGGGCTGATGTAGAAACACACTGGAAACAACTGAAATCACCAGCCTCATTTCACACAGGCAAAACCAGGAATCTAATCTAGCAGCAGGCAGCTAAGGCATGTGCTCTACCTGTGACAGACTGTCACAGAATGAAGTTTATCCCTGGCTTAAGTATGTTTGAGCACACATAAGTATGTTTGAGCACACATTTTTTACATGGGCACATGGTATAAACATTCAGTATCACAGCAATTGTGTAGCAATCCCAGTAACAAAGGATTTAAAACTTCCTTTTCATTGGCTGATAAAATCTGTGCAAATTTAACACCTTTCTCAGGCTGTTTTTCTTCCCTTCCTAGAAAGTTTTGGCTAAACTGGTTGAGGCTTTTTCAAGATCAAGAAGAGGAAGAGAGAACTGTCCTTTAGGGTGCACCGAGGTGCATTCCTACAGTCACCACCTGGAAAACTCCTGCTTTCTCCATGCATGTGGAAATTGCCTCAGAGTTTGAAAGAAGCCTTGAAAGTTCTGGCAAATGTGGAAAGCCAGAAGCCTCTGGGGAAAAACAATCTTCTGTGCAAGACAGGAGGCACAGCCTCTGTCTACAAGGCACACAGATCCTGTGGGAGGGAGCCAGCCTGACTCACAAGGTCTGTCAAGTCTGGAGAGGAGTAGAATGAGGGGGAAAAAAAAGAAAGAAAAATCACCTCTCTTCTTTTAATTCCTTCTCTAAGTAAATATACCACATCTTCTCCCTCACAGTCTGTAGCTTTGAAGCCTTTTGTCCAATTGAGAAGGATACCCTATAAAGCAAGAAAAGAGGTTATCAAGTTGCTAGGACTCAGATGTTATTCTGTACACTTAATATTTTAAATACTCAAACTCTTTTGTAAAACATCACTTTAGTGTGATGTTTTACAGAAGAGTTTCAGTGAAAAGGAATATCTCCTCAGCATGTCAAATTTGCATCTAAAACAACTAATAGTTATTGGGCTCTACGTTTCCAGAACAATGCAACAAACTCTAAAACAAATTTAAAAAAAGAGGTGACAGGAACAACAAACTCAAAAACCCCAAAGAAGTGTTACAGAAAATATGGCTTTCTTAAAAGGAACCCCAGCTAAGTACATAGGAAACTATTAACAGCTGCAGAGGTTGGTGTAAGGATGTGGCAATGAAGAAATTGAACACAAGTGCAAAGAACAAGTCCATTTGTCAGGGATGTGCTGCAGGCCACACTGTCACCCCTAGGGTGACACAGCCCACAGACTCTGGTGCAACCACTCCACCCAGTGAGACAAGATCACCTGGGAGTAGGCACTGGCAGCAGGGATGGACTTTTGCTTGCTGCTTGTAGAACCAGGGAAGTGTCACAGACCAGCAGGTTTACACAGTTGGAAAAAACATCATGCCTTATAAAAGGGCTATGACCACCATGGAAAATTTAAATGCTCTTATCTGTCACAGCTACAGGCAGCATTTGCATTACTACCCTTAAAGGAACTATTTATAGGAGCAGCTGTACTGGTCAGGGTCATCACAGGAACCTTCCCCTCGTGTGACCTTCCTGTAAGTGTCACGTGGATGACATGAAGGCAGAGAAACCAGGTCTGGCTGGTATAAGCACAGAAGCAGATTGGAAAGATACTAAGGAACTTACAGCATCTAGACTGGTCTGCTTGCAAGGGAAGGAAAAGGTGAAGCCAAGAGGAAGACGTGCTCCTTTTATCCCCATATAATCCAGGAAGTCAGAAATGCAGGTAACGATGTGATCAAACAGCTTTGAAGAGAAAAGTCATAATGTTTGAAGTTGTACATGTTATGTGCTCTTAAGGAGTTATTTAAAAGCAGCAGTGCAGCCAAAGAGAAACGTAAATACCTCTTCTCCTGTTCCCTGCATCACCTCTATGGGAATGGCATAGATCTTGTTGTGCATCTCAACCGTTCTCCTTTTACCACTGCGGATTTTCACCAGCAAAACTCTAAAGTTTGTCCCTCCAAGGTCAAGAGCCAGGAAGTCTCCATTCTCTGTAAAAGAATATGTGTGTATACTTGTAGAACCATAAGTAAAACCTGAAAAAATGCTTCTCTCAAAGTATTTCAATAGAAAATCTCCTAAACACTCAGTTGAGAAGATCTTCATCAAAGGAGGACTTCAGATGCTGCTCTGATTATTTTGTTTTCCTTTAAATCAACAAGGGAAAAAGGACTCACGCAACTGTTCCCTGAGAGAGAGCTGAAATTTGGGCAGCCACCCTGAAACGCAAAGTACCCAAGTAATGGGTACTTTGGGTTTGGGTCACATGGGTTTGGGTTTATGATCCCAGCTGTGGTTTCCCCCCTCCAGCTGTGACTTTGCTTGCACCCTGAGGCAAGGACACAGGATCAGGCTGCCGGCAACCAGCACAGGAGAGCCAGCACTGAGATCTCCTCCTTTGCACAGCTCAGGCTCCTCTTTTGTTGCACCAGATCTGCTCAGCTTTGATAACTGGGAGCCAGTTTTGGGGCTGCAGTCGAGCCAGCATCCCCAGTGCGGCGAGGGCGCGCTCTACCTGTGCCATCCGGCGTGCTGCGCACGAAGGTGGGCAGCATCTTCACTTTGGCCGTGTCGTGAGTCTTCTTCTTCAGCCCCGCCTCCATCTCCGCCCTCATCCTCTTCTTCACCTGCAGCAGCTGCTCGTGGGTGAGCTTGAACTCGGCCAGGGTCTCGTCGATGAGGCGGTGCTGCTCGGCCAGCCGGTACGCCACGGCCGTCACCATGGCCGCGCCCTTGCCGCTGCCGCTCTCCGACAGCAGGAAGCGCACCTCCGAGTCGGGCACCAGGCGCCGCGTGGTCTTGTGCAAGCGCCGGGCGTACCTGCGGGGAGGGGAGGCTGCAAGCCCGGCCTCTGCACTGCCCACTCCCTAAATATGCGCTGCATCATCCCCCTAAGAATCTGCACTGCATCCCCCCAAAATCTGCGCTGCATCCCCCCCAAAATCTGCGCTGCATCCCCCCCAAAATCTGCGCTGCATCCCCCCCAAAATCTGCGCTGCCCTTCCCTGCAAAACCTGCGCCGCATCCCCCCCAGAATCTGAGCTGCCCTTCCCACCAAAATCTGTGCTGCATCCCCCCCAAAATCTGCACTGCTCCCCCCAAAGTCTGCACTGCCCTTCCCTGCAAAACCTGCGGTGCCACCCCCCAAAATCTTCACTATCCTTACTCCCAAGTCTGCACTGCCCTTCCCACCAAAACCTGCACTGCCTTTTCCACCCCAAAATCTGCACTGCCTTTTCCACCCCAAAACCTGCACTGCCTTTTCCACCCCAAAACCTGCACTGCGCCTTTTCCACCCCAAAACCTGCACTGCGCCTTTTCCACCCCAAAACCTGCACTGCCTTTTCCACCCCAAAACCTGCACTGCCTTTTCCACCCCAAAACCTGCACTGCCAACACCAACCCAATGCAAGAGGAGTGGGCAAACTCACCATGCTCAAACTAGCTACAGTCTCCCAAGTAGGAAAACTGCCAGCGAAAAGTTCTTCCCCACTTCTCCTTCCTCCTGAATTTCTAATTTCTTCCTCCCTCCTTCCTCTCAAATTTCTAAGCAAAACCAGCAAAAAGCAGGGGAGAGCATCAGTCTCATCCCCTGAACCTGATCCTGGATGGGAGAAACTCCCTGGCTGCAACGCTGCTCTGATTCCCTCTCCTGGGGTCCTGTCCTGAACTCACTGGTTTAGATGGTGTGGGAAACAGTTAAGAAACCAAAATTGTCCGTGTTCATTATCTTAACAATCCCCAGACTTTGCCCAATCTGGAAAAGCTAGTCAGAACAGCACTCTTGGAAACTTTTCTGTTCTATGGTTTTCTTTAACAGAGGAAAATATCTTTTTCAACAAATAATGAGAAACTGAAAATGAAACATTAAGCATACTTCTCCTTTTAGAAGTTTCCCCATAAACATAATTTTCTGATTTCTACATAAATCTATACAGCTGTTTCACTAAAAGTGTAACTTTCAAGATGGGGAAAACAGGACAAAGCTGGCTTTTTAAAGGCCACAGAAATCTAAGCACTAATATTTCCCCCCCTGGTTTCCAAGTGTATCTTCAGAAACAACTGGCAAAAACAGGGTTAGAAGTGGGCATTGAACTGGAAATGGAGGTGAAGGTGAATTAATGCATGTCTCCTCACAGCCCAATCAATGGGCACAAAGCAGTATTTTATACAAAGAGACTCTCCTCCCAAGAGGTCTCTTGGTAATTCCTTAAGCTATCTACTCAGCCCACCTGACATTGCAGTATCCACTCACTCAGGGTTTTGCTTCTTTTCTTCACTTACAAGACATCTCTCCTTTCCCCCAAGCTTCCCAGCTCAGACCTGAAACCCACGGTTTGGGTTCATCATCTCACAGCCCACCTGGGTGCTGTCCTGGGACTACAGGCAAACCAGAGCCTGCCTGGGTGACGCCCTGGGACCACAGGCAAACCAGAGCCTGCCTGGGTGCTGTCCTGGGACCACAGGCAAACCAGAGCCTGCCTGGGTGCTGTCCTGGGACCACAGGCAAACCAGAGCCTGCCTTGTGATGTCCTGGGACCACAGGCAAACCAGAGCCTGCCTTGTGATGCCCTGGGACCACAGGCAAACCAGAGCCTGCTGGGTGAAGCGCTGGGACCACAGGCAAACCAGAGCCTGCTGGGTGACGCCCTGGGACCACAGGCAAACCAGAGCCTGCTGGGTGATGCCCTGGGACCACAGGCAAACCAGAGCCTGCTGGGTGATGCCCTGGGACCACAGGCAAACCAGAGCCTGCTGGGTGATGCCCTGGGACCACAGGCAAACCAGAGCCTGCTGGGTGATGCCCTGGGACCACAGGCAAACCAGAGCCTGCTGGGTGATGCCCTGGGACCACAGGCAAACCAGAGCCTGCTGGGTGACGCCCTGGGACAACCCCTTTGCTAACCAGAGCCCGTGGCAGGAGCAGGGGCACTCACTGTGGGTGCATCTTGTAGAGGGAGCCGTCCACGCCCACGGTGGTGCGCAGGCGGCCCACGCCCTTGTTGTCCCTCAGCTGGTTGAGGATGGCCCCCAGCGTGGAGGCCACCAGGTTGGCGGAGCGGAAGGACACGATGGTGCAGACGTGCTGCACAGCGATGCAGTCCTCGTGGGAGGGCTCCACCCCCAGCCGGGTCAGGATCTCTTTGGCTTTGTTCAGACCTTCTTTGCTCCTGCAAAGCAAAGGGGACTCGTCAGCGGGCGCGCGTTGGGCTGCAGGACTGAGGAACGCCCAAACGTGGGTGTCCCTGCCTGCCTGGGGTTTGAGAAAGCTGGAAAGAACATTGCTTAGAGATCTGGACTAGAACGCTCCGTGAGGCTTGAAATAAAACTCTCTGAACATGCATTCATTCACAGATGGAAAAGCTTTCCACTAAAGCATGTTTCCTGGTGCAAACATGCCACCTACAAACAATGCAATTCCAGGTACCACAGCAGCTGCACCACGGGGAGGACCTGGAGGAAATGCTTTTTCATCACAGTGATGCTTTAAACTGCAAATGGCTTCTCTCAAGCATGAAGCACCAGCCCCACAATTCAGCACAGGCCTGAGCACACCCCTAATCCCATACTCATTCCTTGGCATGTCTTGATAAATTAAGCCCAAAATCCTGAGCAAAGTTTGCCTAAGCAATTCCATCCTAACGGGGCTCTTTTCAGGCTTCTACAACTCCAATGAATCTCTGCCTCTTGCATTTTTTTTTCCTCATTAGCATCCAGCCTGAGAGCAAATCTTCTGGTCAAACTTCTCCTCGTCCAGCTCAGCCATTTCCCAGCCAAAAATACAACGGGTGTATATCTTGTCATCCCTAACTGCACTCCATACATCTTTTTAAGGACTCTTGCATCTTGCTAGCACCAGCTAGAAATTTGGAGCTGCACAGGCATGTGCCTCCTACTTTTAACCAAACTGCCTCTTCAGGAAGCAAGTTCAGGGCAAATTTTTGCTGTTAATAACTGAATTTCTCAATAATTGCATTTTTCTCACTGCTGTTCAACAGCAACAGTACCTTGGTCCACAACACAGACCTCTGTGGTTAAAACAAATGAACATACACACTTAATGAAAAGCTGCTCAGATAACATGGTCTGCAGGGACAGGAGTAAACTGTGGCAGGAGGAACAGGCATTATAGAAGTTACTGGCTGTTCTCTTGGAGTCGTCCTTGCCATTTCAAAGAGAAAATCCAGCCCAATGACTGTGGTACAAACTATCCCAGTGATGTGAATTTTAAAAACACAGGGGGGAAGAGCCTGTGAGTACTGACCAAAGGGGTGATGACACTCTAAGAAACCAACTGGCACATAGCTCAGAGGTCACTGTGCAGCACCCCGCCCTGCCTACGAGACTGAATGCTCTGCCCTGTCACACTTGTTTTCCTTCTGCCCAGCAATCCCAGGGATACAGCAAGGAGCAGCACAAGCATTTGCTAGGAGGCACTAAGCCAACTCACTCCCATGTTTAGCTGCAGGGTACCAACTCTGTGAGCAGTGAGAGAGGTACTACAGCTCGTACCCTGAAAGCTGTGTGGACTGGCAGACTTTAGAGTTCCTCCCAACACAGAAGAAGGGAGAAATCTTGGGGAGGAGGGCACAGACTGTCTGCTGGGGGTCCCCACATGCCAGCTTTGTGCAGGCAGTAGAGAATGGCAAACACCCCCAAAAGCAGCACACTTGCCCACAAAGCAAAAAGAGCAGGAAAATCAACATTCAGAGTCACTGTGAAGTCCAAGGAGTGAAAAGGGATCGATTACTCACTTTTCAATGGCAGAAACATGCTTTGTCTCAAACTTCCCTTTGGTGAGAAGCTCAGGAGTGATTCTCCCCTCAAAGAGCAGCCCCTCCTTGGCCATCTTCACCAGGATGAGCCTTACCAGCTCCCCCATGTACAGCCCACTGACCATCTTCTCAAACCTGCGGGAGAGGACAGCGGTCACCCACGACACCACGGGCAACACTGGGGAGCAGAGCCCAGCCAGAGCTTTCCTGAACTGCAGAACTGCTAACACAAGAGGGAAATGGGGCACAGAACAGAAAACAAATGCCCACAAATGACTCACAGCTGCTTCCCAGGATTAAGGGATCCGCGGTCAATCTCGCGATCGAACTCGGTCCTGATGTCCTCCAGCGAGCCGTCGTCTCCGAAGGCGCCCCACTCGGTGTTAATGCACATCCTGCCCTCGTCCCCCTCCACCAGGTCGATGTGCCTCATCTCCTCCATGTAGCAGGCGTTGGTGCCCGTGCCTGGAGGGGAGGGAGAGCAGGAGGTGCTGACTGGGCAGGCAGAGGCAGAGGCAGAGGGGCCCCGCGCCCACCCCGAGCGTTACCGATGATCAGGCCGACTTCGCAGCGCTGGTCGTCGAAGCCACAGGTCATCATGGTGCCCACGGTGTCGTTCACCACAGCCATGATATCTGCATCGTAGTCCTGGGGAGCAACAGGACATGGCTTGGTAGGGGGATTTTGGAAGGAGCTTTGAATGGGTTACAGATGGGACCTCTGAGTTGGTTTTGATGATGTGGTTTGTTTTTTTAGCTTCTGCATAGGTAGGAAGGGTGAGTTCGGCTCACATCTTTACTGCGTGGCTCAGAAGGTCACAAGACCCCTGGTTACAAGACATTTTAAGAATTTATTGACTAATAAAGCACTTTATATGTTTCTGACTCAATCTGTAAATATTTCATCTTATGGATTCATGCTACAGCGTAAGCTTTCTTAGCCAATCACACACAAACCTACAATGCTGCATTCTAAACTTCTTGTTTACCCTTGTAGCTACTTTTATTTTTATATCTTAAACTCTAAAACTCTAAACTTTCTTCCACTTAGCTTAAGGTGTTTTCTGCTTCAAACTATAAATCCACATTCTTGTTTCCAGCACCTTAATTTGGGAGCCTTTCCCAAGGTCTCAGATCAAATCCTGTATTTAATTCTAAACTTTGGCTAACAGGCTCAAAGTTCTGAGAATTCCCTACATTTCAAGTTCCAACAGTCTGGGCCACAGGGCTGCTGTGGAAAACACTGCTTCTGTTCCTTACCAGTTTGTTTTCAGCAAAGAGTAGCACAAGGAACAGGAGACAATCTGTCTGAATACCACAGCTCATCTTTTAAAACATTCCCTGTTCTGTCTGCCAGTTCCCCATCCCATGTACCCAAGAAGGCAGTGGGAGCAGATTAATGCAAGCAATAAAACAGCACCAGGATCACTCCAGAGAGCCCAGGCCTGCTCTCACACGGGCAGGAAAGAAAAGGCCCATACACAAGGGAGAAGGAGCTTTGCACTGAAACATCATGGAATGATTTGAGGCATCAATCTAGAAAATATTTCTCATAGATTCACTTAAATCATCAATGTGTTTTATTTTAATACAAAAATAATGTCATTAAATAAATTACACGCAGCCATTCCTTTCCAGGTTCTTCAGTGTGTGAGATTCTGCCAACTCTAATGATAGTAACTGACTCCAGTAATGTTGTTTGGTGAGGGCAAAATTCAGGTTTGCTTGAGTCCACAACTGCCCAAAGAAAGCAAATACTTCACAGTTTCCCATGAATTTTTGGATGCTGAGTAATCAACATATGACCTGGCTGCAAGCATTAGGCAAACCCAAATTCATTCCCTCTCACGCTCAGTGCCTTTTTATTTGTTTAAATCAGCAACCTGGTCACCTTCACTCTCTATAAAGTCAACACAGAGAAACTGCAGGGAGCAAGAGCTTGCTGAGCCTGAAATCTCCTTCTCCTCTGCTCAGCTCCTCTCCTGCTCCCACGAACAGCAGGTGCACAACTCAGCTGAGTCCAGCCCATGAGAAACAAGTTTCTCAGGAATGGGACGCGTTGGTATCACTGAAAAGCCACAGCGCTGCCAGACAGCACTTCTTCAGTTTTTGAAGAGTGATAAAATCACTGAAGGTTGCCAGCAAAAAGCCACGACACAGCAACTCAGCTCCGTGCTGTGAGGAAAATCACAGCTTCCACACGGCAACTCTGACGCCGCCTCCTTTTTCCAGCAAACCCACGCATTTCATGCAAGGAAGCAGAGCTCCACCACCACCCAGACCACCTGCTCAAGTGAGTGAGTCCCTGACCAAGCTGAGACACAGGTAAAAGAGAAAAAGACGTGCAATTTACCCCACGTTTCTTGATGGCCTTGTTGAGCAGCCTCACGACGTCGGCTCCCTCCACTCCGCTCGCTTTGAAGCGCTTCGTCCAGGTTATCAGAAAACCCTGAGAAAACAACACAGCAACGTTCAACACAAGACACACACTGGTTTGGGTTTTTTTTCCCTTAAAAACAAGATTTAAACCTCAAACAAATGTTCAGGTCTCTTTTCACACACGACCTCTAACAACCCAACCTGAGACAACTGGTGGTCTTAGAGCCTGATTACAGTGAGATCAAAGATGGAAAATTCTTTTCCCCTCCCTTGCTACAAAATGGTGTGTTTGCATTTTGTATTTTCAGCCTACTCTTCTCCCTGCTGCTACTCCTCGACAGTTTTTCTTGGAAAACCATTTAATCCTTTTGGGCCATGGAAATAGACTGCTTTCAGAAAAAGCTGACTGTACAGGACTGACTACAGAGCAGGGATATGATGTTGGCATGTCCAGGATTCAGCTGCAGTGGGGATCAGGCTGCTGCACATTTACTGCCTGGAGTCCCATCTGTCTGGGCTTGTTGAACTGTGGGATCATGTTTATGGGTTGAGGCAAATAAAAACACTGGAGATGCAACAATGCATGTCCCTACTTTACAGCACAGATCAAAAAGGAAATCCTGGTATTGAATTCCTTGTCTGCAAACCATCATGAAGAGCCAGCAAACTCCCCAAGGTAATGACTACACTGATTTTTTGCTATTTGCATAATTCCTGGCTGAATCAGAGCATTCAGAGTACAGGTAAATAATAATAAAAGAAAGAAAAGAGTATTGACAGTAATCAACTGACAGAAAGACAGCTCAAACCAGCTCAGCTTTCCATACCCACCACAATGTACAAATCTGTCACAACAGGAGTCCAAAGAGCTACAAACCAGAAAAGCTGAAGCCTGTAGGCACAAGCAGCCACTGCCCAGGTGCATGTTTGCCCATATCTCAGCTTTAAAATCAAATTTTCCCTCCAAACTGAGTCAGCTACAGGGAACAGAGGGTCAGGGCAGCTCTTTCCAGACCAGGAGATACTCCCCTACCCCTCGACCACAAACTCAGTTTGTGTAAGTTTTGCCAATGTGCTGCCCTCGTGGGCACCGTTTAGAAACCCAGCAAAGCCTTGTGCTGCTGCTCAGGGAAACTGTGGGCAAAGCCCACCCTGCTGGCACAGCTTTCGTGGGCAAAAAGGCCACCTTGTTTCACAAAACTTTTGTAAGAAACTGGTCAAACCACACTGGCAAAGAGCAGCTCCTCTCAGCGTGACTGGTCACTGCGCTGGAAGGAGTTTTTCCTTCACCAGCAAAGCCTTGGCAGCAGAAAGGGGCCCTTGGAATGCAGCAGGGTTGAGTGGGGCCCAACCATGCAGTGCCCATCCTATCACCCTTGGAGCAGACGGACCACCTTGTCTCCTTCTGCTCACCAAGCACACCAAGAAAACAGCACCCAGGCAAGCACAGCCTCACAGAAGCAACAACCCAAGAACAAACCTGGCCCACAGAATCCGGAAAAAACATATTTTTCAAACACTCAAAACACATCAGCAAAACTGTCAATGATTTTTTTGTTGTTGTTGTTGTAGGCTTTTCTCCTCAAGAGACACCCTCCCTTGCCTCATTACTACCCCACTCCACTCTGCCACTGCTCAGGTGTCCCCACGGCACCCCATGTGCTGCCTGCCCCTGCCCCACACAAGCACAACTCCATCCCAGCTGGCTGGAGCAAACCAGCCCACAGACAAGCACCTTTCATCATGCAGCTAAGCAAACCTTGCCAAGGGCAACTCAGCTTCACAACCACAACCCCAGCACAGCCCTGACGTGGTCAGGAGCCCAAGCCTCACCAGGTGGGAGAGCTGCCCCAAGATCAACTCATCTCTTCTGATCTGAGGCAGGTAAAGGCAGCTCTCTGCTCTGAACTGCTTTCAGACCCTGAGTTAGTCAGCACCCTTGGGCTCAGCTCTCAGGACTGCCCAAGAAGTATGAAATGTAACGAAAATCATGCCTCACCTGGCCCTCCTCAGCACCAGCATCTGAGGGGCTGTTGCACCAGGCTAACCTAGAGACCTGCAGGCTGGAAAAGCAGGTCATGCTTTAACAGGGCAACCTCTGCGTGTTTGGTGTAGATTTAACTTTCCTGCACTGGTTTGCTACGCCGTTGCCATGGCAATGCTGTACTGGGAGCCTGCTGAGTCATTTGTGGTACAAGGAGGAGAACACAGCAGCATCCTTGTCATGGGAATCTCACAGTCAGTGCACAGGCTGGTGATCCCCATCCCTTTGGGCAGCAGGCTGGCTCCAGGTGACCTTTCCAAGTGGCCCTGGTGCCAGGGATCAGGATCATGCTTGGCACAGACACCCGGATCCGGATCCCTGTGCACTCGTGAGGGGCAGCAAAACCCAGCAAACCCTGCTGGGCTGGCTCACACCAACCACACCCTGGGGAGAGGGGAAAAAGGCTGCACAGGAGGCAGGGAAAACCACTGCCATGTTTAGAGGGTAAGCCACACCACTGAGGAGCTCAGCACAAAACATCACAGTCTCCTCCTCTTTTGCTACCCAGCTCTTTCAGGCAGAAACATAAACACAAACACAGTCTGACAGTGAAATATAATACTCATTTATCCCCAAAACGAGACCTGTCTGGGACACTGCTTTAATAACATGGCAGCTCTTCTGTGTATTAAGAAAATTGTGAAATCATCTTACCTCATCTAGCTTGGATTGTCGACAGGGGAAGGAAAATGTAAACCCGACTGGCAGTTTCTTGTCTTTGATTTGTTGTTTCTCCATAAAGTCTCCCAGGCATTCAGCAACATGATCAAAAAGCTGTAAGAAAAATATAAAACCACCGTGATTAGAGATACAGCTTCAGGGAGAAAATGTTTCAAACTCCATATGAAAACTGCTCTGAGTGAGGGGAAAGGGGAAAATAGCTCTCCAGATTTTAAAAGGTGTATAAATGGCATAGCTATGAAAATACTCTCAAGCAGGGTATAATGACACCTTAATAATTAATACATTATGAAATGCGCTGCCCTTTTACACACCTAATTCTGCAGACATCTTTTACACCCATTTAAAAACACTTCCTGAAACAAGAGGCTCGTGGCTCTCGAGCCTGCTGTAACCCTCCACTTAACATTTGATGAGAACAAAAATGCTCTTTTAACCTTTCTATAACAGGAAGGAGCCAGTCCAAAGAACATTTGGGATCCAGTCCCAGAGGAGGTTGAGCACTTTTACAGTGATGTAGAGAAGATAACATCTGCTTCACTCAAGCCTTGCTGAGACCAGAGAACCCAGCACTTTGTAGGAGCCACCCAAAAGAACATCATCTCAAATCTAGGCCTAAAGCACACAAAAAAACAAACAAAAAGGAAACCCAAGGGATTCATCTAAATATTTTCCATGATGTTCTGAGAAACAGCCCAAAATGGGGATATTTTCTGCATTTTTCAAAAGGTTGAACTATGCAGGCAGCCTGCTCCAGGCTTGTGGGTACCAATTCCCACCCAGACGCCTCGATGGCACCTGTGACCATGGCACCCTGTGTCCCTGTCAGCCAGGCCAGGAACCAGG
The DNA here is from genome assembly GCF_963513975.1 of Fringilla coelebs. Taxonomy (NCBI): domain Eukaryota; kingdom Metazoa; phylum Chordata; class Aves; order Passeriformes; family Fringillidae; genus Fringilla; species Fringilla coelebs. The sequence goes on along the minus strand of NC_140066.1, from coordinate 2,426,426 downwards.
GAGGCACAAAGCACACTGAGCCACCTGGAAAGCCCCTCAGGTAGACTGCAATGCTCAAAGCTGAAATCAAACCTGAGCAATTGAAGCAACAAAAACACAGGTTTGTATTTACATGCCTTCAACTGACCCATACCACAGATGGATGGCCAGCCATTAACAAGTCACTGCCTGCCCCAGGATATAACTGTGCCTCACTTTTTAACTCCCTGAAAAACAAAAACCCAAAGAAAATCAAACAAATCCTATCTACAGCATTGGTGGGATGAGAGGAGGTAATCTGCCTAGAAGACTGGGGATAACTGGGAGGGAGTACACAAAGACATCTGTTGGTTTCAATTAGCCCACACAGCTTGATTAAGAACAATTGAGAGTCTTGGAGAGACAGGAATGTACTACAGACAGACTGCAGCAATTACAAAGGATGAATAGGAATATTTTGTCCTTCAAAGCAGGTCAAGAAGCAGTGTGTGTAATGTTACAATTAAACTGAACACCTTAGACTCATGCCTTAAATGAGGTCAGATTTGATTAAGGAAAAGTACAGTGGTTTCCCAGGGAGAATGTTGCCATTCATTGCTCTGGGCAAATCAAAGACATTTTTCTGAGCCCACGCAGAGAAACAACTTGGGAATGCAATGCACTCTGCTGCACTTCTGGAAGACAATTTTCAGCTGTCCAGATGAGGGACAGAGGAATTAGGAAAAGAACTACAGTTACGTAATAGAATATGGCAACTTCTCCAGGAGGAACACAAACAGCAGGAGTGTGTGTTTTGATTATGCTTCCCATCTGAAAGTATCTTGCTGAACACTCAATCCTACTAAACTTTCAGGATTACAGGCAAAATCCAGGGGCCAACCTCAAACCCCTGGGGAGTTTAGAGAGCAGGAAGCAGAAATGTTGACTGTGTATGTTGTTACAAAAATCCCTCTCGTGCAACGAACTAGGAATGCATAGAGAAAAGACGGGATCTGCTTTGTAAGTGCAGATTTCTAAATGTAAAAAATTCCTGGGCATTCCCAATAGACTCCAAAAACTCCATGCACCTGCTGTGTTTGCCCACACAGGCCTGGCAGGACCTGCTGAAGCCCACCTGTGTGAGCTAGCAGCACGCTGGGAGGGCAGTTAATGAGATGCAAATGCAGTTAAATATTAGCCATAATGCAGACACTACAGGAGCTGTGTCTAGCCAGTGATGCACGGTCTGGCTGTGCTACTGTTGTTCATAAACCACAGAGGGATGGCATGGCTCAAAAGCAGAAAAATGACAGGCATTTATTAGCTTTACTGCCACTGACCCTTGTAAATTTTTCCTAAGGAGCATCTGTGCGTGCCCATGCCCATGACTCTGACTGGATAGTAGAGGCAACATTACAAAGGTCCAGTAAAATTTCATTAAAGTAGGGAAGGTGCACTGAGGAAAAACCAAAATCTTCTTTTACCCACAGATTTGCAGTAGGGAACAGTGTGAGCCGAATATTTTATCATATGTCAAAAAAATGGACAGAGAGAATGCCACAGCCAAGAGGAAAGGGCTGGTCTGATTTATAGACCTGAGGCAATACAGCCTGAGACCCTGAGCAGCAGATCAGGCTTAATTCCCCTGACCAAGAAGCTGCCTGCTCAAACTGGGCTCCAAGAGGTCTCCACAATGATGCATTTGGCTGGCAGACAGGAGACTTGGACAAGCACCTGGAGATCCAAGCTCAGGCCCAAGCCCCTCAATGGGGATGATCTAAGGAGCAAGGAAACCACAGTTTCAGATCCAGAGAACAGCCACAAATCCGTAAGTCACCTCCAGTGGCTGCTTTTTGGAACACAAAAAGCAACACCAAAATCAAGTCTCAGGCACATTCCCATTCACTGAGCTGACACAGGAGACAGGATTCTTACAAATTTTAGACTTGCTATTACACTGTTGAAGTCAGAGTTTTGCCCTTGACTTTGACAGGGAACTATCTCTAACTGGTAAAACTGTGAGCCCGTGCCTGACAGATGGACAAAAATGGAAGTCTGGATGCCGTGAAGTAGAAAATATCAAAACAAACCATGTTAGTGAGATGTGAAGCCATAAATCACAATCTTTCAATAAGCTGATTAGGCACTAAGCTTTAGGAGTGTAACTCAGCAAAGTTAATGACACAGCTTGCTGGAAATCATTAGTAGCCTGCCCTACACAGGCAGTTCAGTTCAAGTATTCCACAAATCTGGCTCGGACATTTCAGAAGACCTCAAGCACAGTCATAAGCACCAAATCATCAGCTGCCTGTCTGCCTCCTGGGTATCCCCCATGCTTCCCTCTGAAGGCACACAGCAAGCACTGGATATCATCATGGAACAACTTCAAACCCAGGTGCTATTCTCATAATGCTTCCAAGTTCTGCTCTTATTTTCCTGGTACTTCAATACTGTGCCCATGGGGTCAGCAGAAGCCTTGCTCTCCTTTCTTTCAGCTTAAAAGCCATGACAAAGCCTATCAGCCTGAGCTCCACACTGCTGCTTCCCAACAGCCAAACGGCCTTTGGATATTGAAAAATTAAAACACAGATATGTCAAAGAAAGAAAGCAGACCTGATGTCTCCTTTCCCGGCTTCTCCTCACCACCCTTATCATGTCTCCATCTAGAATTCCCTAAAGCCAGCCTGCCTTGCCTCCCCAGGACAGACACAGGGTGTGCAGAGAGCCCTGCTGCCCATCAGCCTCCAGCTCCTGACACCCACCCATGGACAAGCAACCCCTGCTGCCACCCTGCCTCCCCCAGCCACAGGCAGCTCAGCTCAGCTCCCCTCCAAAACCCCCCTGTGGGAAAGCCACTGCATGACCTCTTGGCCCAAAAACAAAGCAATAAGGTTAGGAAAAGTCCTTCCAAGAAGGTTGTTTTACTGCTGTGGTTCAGATATCACAGCAATGCTTTTAGCAGTTCTATCAGTTTTATCATGACTGTCATCTTACACTCACTGCTGCACTCACTTATGACATATAGAAAATAAAGGTACTAAGGTGACTACAGAAAATATATGAAAGGTAGAAAAGCTGTTCCCACAATTTTTCTTTCTCTCCTATTTTGCTTATTCTTCTGAAACAAGCTTTAAGTTTCCTGCAGGTCTCACACTCCTGAACAGCACCTCATTCTAATAAAAAGTGAAGAAACCTTGCTGTTTCCAACAATGAAAATTACTTGTTTTGCCTTAGGCTGACAGGGAGACAAATCTGCCAATGTAATCCACTTCCTGATCATAAAAAAAAAACAAACCAAAACTTTCAAAGAGCTCAATTTGAAATCCAAGTGAATGGATACAAATATTTTCTACTCTTGGAACAGAGAAGACTAAAAAAAAAAAAAAAAAAACCAAACCTTTCAATTACTCAACAAAACTTAAGTGAAGCTGTGCCAAAACATTCTATCAGCTTCCCGTAATTTTTTCAATGTACTTGTACTTTTCATGAATGCTGAGTTGCTCAGACTGCCAGCACAGAGATGTGGCTGTCATGGTGATTTCTACCCCACATCTAACACTACAATTGCAGGGCTGGTCATGTTCATTGCTTACAAAGACTAAGTTGTTTTCCTGCTCTCCATTTGTACTAATGGAAACTAAGTTCACTATAAAAGCCAGAATTTTTATTTCTAAGCCATTTTTTTCCCTCTCTTATCCAGAAGTCTCCCACATGATGACAGCAGGTTTGCAGCACCCATGCATGCTCTGTTACACTGCTCACTCATTTTCAGTGTTGACACTGAGGTGCAGTCTGCATGCTGCAGGTACAGCTGGCTAAGCTCAGTCTTGTGGGGGTTTTCTAAAATCTAAGGAGCCAATCTCCAGAGAGATGTGCCAAGGAAGAGGTGCTTACCCGTGTTCCACTCCCATGCATGATGTCCTCTGGGGTATTGTAAATTTCACTTTCCATCTGCACCGTCTGCTTTTTCTCATGCGATACCTTCACCCGAAGGATTCGGAAGTAAGAGCCACCAAGATCCAGTGCAATGAAATCTCCTTTCTCTACGTGGAAAACAAGACACAAGTGGTTAAAAACCATATGCAACACAAAACCTGGGAAGCATCAAGCTTGATAAAGTGCAGCACTGAAGCAAATGTCCAGTCCCTACAGTGCCAGCTGCAGGGCATCCACGTGAACCTGATTCCATCAATCTGATTCCCTACAATTCAGCAGGAAGCTGCTGCAATGGCAATGCCAAGCACCACTGACACACAGGCAACTGCAATGAAGGTTTACCCAAAAGGAATTGAAAGCACTGGACAGTCTGTATCCAGATCTCACGATGAAGATGGCAGAGCAAAGGAGAGACCCAAAAGAGATGTTGAAAGCAGGCACAGAAGAATGAAGAGATGCCAGACCACTGACAAGCAGCCTTTTGCTGTAAATAAACCTGTGTCATTTTGGCAAGTAACAGTGGATGGTGGTTGCTCTAAAATCAACAAATTACACACAGATGTAATGAAAGTAGGAACCACCCCCCATCTCGTGTCCAGAAATGCTGAGATTCACTGCAAACTGCAGACAGATAACAGGAGTCAGAGAAAGGACAGCTTAAAAAACCAGCCCTGCACTTCTGCAGGAGTTGCTCAGAAGTTGTGATGCCTTGCACAGAGCTCCTAATATCTGCCCAGAAGGAAAGAGTTGAGGCACCTCCATCTCCCCCTGTGGTGGAGAGAGCTGAAGCCAATCCAGTACCCTCCACAGACTCCAGGCACATGGCCTGGCTATCAGGGGAATGACACCTTTGGAACCCCTGGTGCCAAGCAGGCAAACACATTTGCCTGACCTGCTTGTGCTACCTCATGTCCTACCACAGAGGGAGCAAAGACAGCGATTGCTAGAGTCTGCAAAAAGAGAATATTCAGGGAAGCAGTGTGCACAGCTTTCTCACACAGGAGTGCATGTCCAGGCTGCAGATAATCATCAGGGCTCTTGGCAAGGATTTGTGTCTGTGCATGGCATCCCCAGGCTAACTGATGCTGCTCAGAGGGCAGCAGAGCAAAGGCAGTGGTGTTTTCTCATCCTGCTTCCTCATCAGCTGTCACTTTCAGAAGGCCATTCCTAACATTGCCATTTTTCCACTTCTACCTAAATTCAAAGTGGAAGAAGCTCTAGCAGCTGGGAAGATTGTTGTGACACGTTATCTCAAACACACTCAGCTCCCAGAGCCTTCTGACCCCAGGCTGTCATGAAAATTCCAGGTATGCATTTTATCCACTAGGATTTCCAGAGCCATACTTGCCTCTGAGACTACTCTGTCCAATCTCATATCAAAACTCCTAAAATCTGACCTAGAGAGCTGCTCCTCCTCATCACCCCATGCACCTCTGGGAGCCTCACCCCAGTCAGCAAAGCTGATGAACTGCACAAGGTGTCCCTCAGGATAGGATCTTTAACAGAAACAGACCAAGAGAGGCAAAAACACACTGCAAATGTCCCTTTGGTTTTCCAAGGCTGCGGTGTAACACAGAAACAAAACACTGTCATGTGAGAAACCACAAAGAACAATAAACCCCATACAGAAAAACATAGCAAAATTACAGTGGGAGCCCACAACTTCTAATACACCTCCTAATTTTACTGCACTGCAATGCAACTTGTCCTTCTTGCTGCTCAAGACATGGGCAAGCTGAGTTTGCCAAAACACAGCTCTTGCAGTGCTTCCCTACCTGTTTCTGAGCAGGGTGGCTTCAAACACTCCTTTGCAGCAGTACAAATGTCACTTAAAACATGAGCACACACAAACTGGAGATGCAGTTCTCTTTATTTGGCTCAGCATAAAAAAGTCATAGCCCACTTCACCGCAGCAAGTCTGGAAGTCAAACACTGAGCACAAGTTTCTCATTAAGCCAAATACCCAAATAAGCTTTATCTTATGGGCATCATCTGTTGAGTGCAAGCCATTACCTCCAAGAACTAATGGGAAAATCAACACTGGACCAGATGGCCCTTTTTGAAGCCTAACTGCATACCTCAAACAAACACTACACTTCTGAAATACCTTCCTTGTAAATAAATTAACAGGTTAGGGTGCTTGATTTCCAGCACCATCAAGCTCATTGCCAGGTAAAAAATTATTATGAATCATCCTTCACCCTTTAAAAGATCTCTGAACTAGAGTGTAAAGCTTTCTGCATGCAACTAGAGTTTTCTCTTAGTGTACTTGTGGAATTAAACCCAAGTAGCAGCACTTAATCTGTGCTTTGTAACACCAAGGTGCAATCAAACCTGCTGGGAATTTATGTGGACTTTGAAAGCATTTTGAATTAGCTTGAGGTACCATTCTGGGCACTGTGGACAGAAAAACCTCATGGCTTTTGTAAATTAAACAACTCTGAATCAAGGGGGAAAAAAACTGCTAACATCAACACCTCCAGAGTCTCTGGAATTATTGCTCACAAACTCCTTGTTGAAAAAGAACACAAGCACAGATCTGAAACTAAACAACAGTATTTTTCTGAATAGTCAGCTCCCATAATAATAATTGGACTCAGAGGAAAGAGCTTACAAGGCAGTAATTAGAGACAGGCCAGAGAAAAGGGCAGGCTTTCAGCCTCTGGCTTTTACGGAGGGACAGCTGAAGGCAGAAATTGCCATCTTTGGGCACATCAACACAGCCACATCCACGAGGGCCCCCCAGAACCTTTGGGAGGAAGAGGGAAGGGGCTGTGCACCTGCCCTGGCAGCACCTGTGCCACGGCTGCGCCAGACGTGACAGGCACACGGGGGTGAGTCAGGGAGAGAAATGCCACAGCACCACCTCACAGCAAACATTGCTCATACCTGGGCTCAGAACATGCCCTTCCAGGGACAGAATGGAATGGCTCTGCCTGCTTTTCTAACCCCTATCCAAAGGGGCTCTAGCCACCCACACACACACAGATCACCACTGAGTTCTACAGAACTTGTGCTGGGCGAAGCACTGCCTCGCTCTAACCCGTGCTGCGGAGCACTGCCAGCAGTGTGCCCAGCCTGGAGAGGCTGGCAGGAGCCAGGCAGGCTCAGGAGCAGGAACTGAGTGCCCTGGACACAATACACGAGGTTCTTTTTTAAGTAGGTGTGTAATGCATGATCTGAAATTAATGCCCTGACACACAGACACGCCTACACACAGCCAGGGCTGCTCACTGTCCTGGCTCCTCCTGGGGCCCAGCAGTGTTCAGAAACCTCTCACACTTCTCCTGGCCATGTGCAGATCCCCCTTTTCCTGGGCCATCTCTAATCTTCCCAGATTGTACAAGGGAACAATTTTCAAAACTATTTGACTCACTGCAAGCAGCTCAGGTTTGGTACTGTGCAGTGCCTGACGAAGCAGGGAACTGGGGACAAGTCACTACTCAAATGAGCTCCAAACAAACATCAATGAAAAAACAGGGATTTTGGAGCTGGGATTCCACACAAAAGCCCTCAAGTCACCTCATGTGCAAACCCTGAGTGCAACCTCTGCCCGTGACCCGGCTGTGTGTGGCAGCTTCTGCCTTTCTCAATAGGCTGCAAATTTCAACACAACGTTTCAACATAACAGCCGGCAGTGCTAAATTAAGGGAAAAAGAGGATTCAAATACATTCTCCCTTTGGTTTTCCTCAGACAGCAAATCACATCTCAACTAAAAGCTTGAGAAGGCAGAAAGCAACACCAAAGCACAGCTATCAAAGAATTCCACCTGCCAGACAGCAGCACCAATTTACACAAAGCACGTGGCTTCATGTTCTTTCACCAAATAAATTCTCAATTTTAACTCAAACAAAAAAAAAAAGGCCTCAAAATAGGTAACATGTCTGTTATGCAGTTCTTGCAATTTTTGCACACAGGTAGGAACCAAACTAGTCAATTTGTGGTAGGCACCACACTAGTTAACCAGCTCATGCTAGATGAGAGGGAAACCCAGTGTTACTACTAAATAATAAACACTATTATATAATGTTTATAAATACATTTAGATACTCTACATATGGTATTTTTTAAAAACACATAGTAATTTTTAAGTAACAACTAATAGAGGCAATCTGGGTCTTAATTACCAACATAACACCTTTTTGGTGTCTGATAGCAGTTTGTGCCACTTTTATCTGGTACAGTAGGCATGGGAAAAACGAGTCCTGCATCCAGATGGAAAAAGCTTAGCACACCAGAGCAGCAGCTTCGCAGCCACGTGCTACATCCTCCTCGAGTTCTGTGAGTTTTCCACCAAGACAGTCTGGAAGAGGAAGCTACAAATTGCAAAATGAATGCCAGGAAACTCAAATTCAGCCTGTAATGGTTCACAGTTCCACTGGGGAAAAAGTAAGAAGAAGGGATGCTAAAGGAAACAGCACATCACTAAAAGCCACTGTACTTAGGACTCTAGGTCACGTGAGTGCGAACTGCATGAATCAAAAATCATCCTATGTGAAGTAATGATCGCTGGCAGACAGGTCTCAGAGTAAATGTGCTGAGGGATAGTTGCTAGGAAGGGCCCTTCCATTGGCATCAAAATGGCTTTGGCAAAGGAATCACAAAATCTCCCAGCACCTGTGGGGACAGACCTGCACACACAGAGGCTGCCTTCGAAATGCTGTCTGGGCTTGCCAGGAAGCAAATCCCTCTTGTTCTTGGTAGGACACTGAGCATTTCCAACAGCGTGCTTACTATGGCAAACAAACCCTCAGCTGCTTACCTGAACCGTCAGGAATGGACCTCACAAAGGTGGGAAGCATCTTCACAGTGGCTGTTGGGTTGAAATCCCTGGAGAGGCCGTTCTTCATCTCCCTCCTGAAGCGAGCCATGACGTCCAGCAGCGTTTCATCCGAGAGCCGCATGGCGTAGAGGTACTTGTCAATCTGGGGGGACACACAGCACCCCAGTGTCAAGGGCTGCCCTCTCTTTCACTGCAAGGATAGTGTGCAGCCCCAGCACGGCCCCGGGGCCCTGGCCAAGCTGAGGACACAGCACACGCTTCATGTCTTATCTTCTGACTCAAACTCATGGAGAACGTACAAGTCTAAGGTCTTGTGAGCTCTATCCTCCAAGGTGAGCTCCATCCTACTGTCTTCCCATGGCACCAGGCAGTCCCACATCACTTTGCCTCCTCACTTGCACACAAAACCATCTGCCCACAGCCTCAGACCACCCCCTCCAGCCCTTGCCCCACTTCTCAGCTCTCCTGACTGTCCATGAGCTAAACAGCTGGAACTAAAAATCCCTCTTTTGGCACTTTGTCCCAGCTGGGGAGATGTGGGTGTCAGGAGTGCATTGTGTTTAAAGCCTTACATTGGGAAGGACTTGCCACTGTGGTTTTGGGGCTACATCACAGGCTGAGAAATTATTCTGCTGTAGCAGACCACTTCTGCTATCCCACTCCAGAGGGTCTGCAAAGACAGAACTTGACTGTGGGCAGACGGCACCTTCCTTCTCAAGGCAAAACATCAAATTAAAAGTTGTTGACTTCTCCCCTGCGGCTTTCAATGACAGGAGCTGGCTTTACCTCCTTGGGAAAAGGAGGCAGTTCAAGTTTTCCAACAATATTGCTTTCCATAACATTACAACCACCTTCACTGTCAGGAAGACTGAGAGATGCTTTGATGCCTGAAAAATACAACATGGCCTGGAGGGGTTCTTGCCAAACACACCTCCCACCCTTTTTACCTCAGTTGCCAGTCTATTCTTGCCTTGTTTCTTTACCTGCCTTGGAAATTTGGTTCCACAAATGGCTCAGATCGAAGCCACACCTTTGGGATCACTTTTGCTTGCAGCTTAGCAAGACAAAAAATAAAGCCCTGCCCATGTTTTCTGTCCTCAGCAAAACTGGAAAAGCCGCCTTATTTTAAACCCCAGGCCAGCTTTGTGCCAAGGCTCCCTGTGTCTCCTTGGCTGCTCTGGAAGCCCTGAGAGCAGCTCATCTCCAAGCTGGCATTTGTGTCTTACAAAAAACCACTTTATGTAAAACACAGGCACACAAGCGCTCCATATACAGGGAACTTTGAGACGGGAAGTGATGAATAATGCCCTTCACAAAGGAAATGCAATCAAAATCTCATTAAACCCTAAACTGACCATAAAACCAGCACCAATCTAATTACTCATACAGAAAGCACTCCTGCCCACCCTACTCAAGGTCTCCCCAAAGACAGTATCTCCCTGAGCCAGACACCCTCCTGCCATGACCCAGCACTTATTTACACAGACAGGCAGAAGGCATGGAGAGTGCTGCTGGGCACAGCATCCAGCCTGATCCCCAACCACAGGGCGGGGGGCCAGGCAAGCCTGGACCACAGGGGACACAGCCAGAGGCTGCACAAGCTGTGAACTTTTCAATGTCATTGCTTGCAGAGGAACAATACCATGATTGATAACACCACGATGAAATGAGACCGTGCATTTTCCCCGCGAACCGGTGACGTGACGGTGCAGGCGTACAGCTGAAGGGTAGAAGAGCTGAGCTCAGGTTCTCTGCAACAGAGGCTAAATGCAAGACCCCAGGGCAGCATCCCCACATCCCTGCTGTGTCCTGTGCCGCCCTCACGGGCCGCCAGCCCCTTCACAGCAACAACCACAGCCAGTCACTGGCATCCTTTCACTCCAAGAATAAAATCCTGCATAGGATGTGCCCTCTCTGCAGCCCCAAACGCCGTGGGGATGGATGCAGAGGCTGGAGTCTGGCTAAGCAAGAAGGTCTCTCCTTCATGGCATGTTTTTTTTTTAGCAGAGTGTGTAAAGCCATGATGTCAGAGCATGAGGATACTCCCTTTAAAAGGAGGGGAGGAACCAACCTCTTTTTCAGGCTGAGCTTCCAGCAGCCCACGCTGCCGCTCAGAGGGACGATTCCCCAGCTCTCCCAGTGAAAGCTACAGTAAACACCACTCACAGTCAGACTAATACACCCCTCTACAAAGCCCCACTGCTGCATCCTCCTCCCAAAAGCAGGGCGGAAGGATTCCCGCTCACCGAAAGCGCTGCTGTGAGCGCAGGTTGTGGCGTTTGCACAGTCAGGACTGACGAGCCCATTCTCCCCACCTCTGCCCCTGTGCTGCCCTCAGCAGCGAGGGAAAAGGGAGGGAGGGCTCTTTCTGCTGCCGTGAGAGACCAATGAGCGCTGCCAGCGCCCTTACATAATTGGGCTGGACGCTCCTCTCCCGCACGCAGGGAGCATCGCTTTGCATGGCACCCAGGCCATCCATCTCCGCCGCCGAGATTCCCGGGGCGGGGACACCGAGCCTCTGCTTGAAAAAAGTCACTCCTACGTGTTACAGCTTCCAAAACCACGGAAAAGAAAAAAAAATAGGGGAAAAAAGGCAGGGTTTTTCTTTTCTCCCCGGCGGGAAGAGGGTTAGTCATTCCAGCAGCGTGGCAGTGCAGCCCTCCGAGGAAAAACTCCCAGCAAATAGCCATAAATAACTTGAGGTGGGGGGGGCTGGATTATGGGATGGAGGTTTAATAGCTCCCTGCTCTGCCGGCAATAAAAGCCGATCACAAAGCAAATCTCAGCCGGGGAAGGCACGGGGAAGCTGTGGAAAGGCTGCCCAGGACAGACAGGAGCAGCCCCACTGAGGCTCCCACGGGAGGCAGGTACCAGCCCTTCCCAAGGGATGGCAGAGGGCAGGAACAATTTCAGACGGACAAGGAGCAGAAAACACTCCTTTATTTAGCTGCCACCTCAGAGTCACCTCCCGAGGAAGGGCATCTTCCCACACTGCCACTATGGGAGTCCTCCAAGAGCTCAGTCACTTTTTTTTTTTTTCTCTTTTTCTCAAAAGAGACCAAAACAAACCAGAGACAGAATCTGTGAGCAATTTTTTAAAAATAGGATTTCACTGTCTGAACCACAATCACATAATTTTTCCCAGTCACATAGGAAAGGTGCAGTTTGTACTTGGGGAAAAGAAGTTTCTGAAAATCCAGCCGCTGCAGCAGTTGTGAATAATTATAAATGAAACAGGCAGCACTAAAGGCTTAAACTTAAGGGCCGTTCCTTATACACATGCCTCCATCCCAGACACTGACAGCAGTCAGTGGTATCCAAGAAGAGAGCACTCCCAGAACAATTTCAGAAACCATTAGCACCTATTTTACCAACACAGACTTCATGCCAAAACACTTCACCATGAAAACATTCTTGTGCAGAGCTAATCATACTCCTTTCAGCACGAGAAAGATTCATCAGGAGCGAAAGCAGGTTAAAACAAGTAGTTTAGACATTTGGAAATTGTTCGGGCTTACTGATGATTTATCAGACCGGTTCCTAAAAAGCCTTTATAGGGGCGGGTCACTCTTACAGGGCTCTTCTGGATACTAGTTGTTACATTTTATACTGCATTCCATCACGCTTTTTTCAAGGTTAAACGTCTACATGTCCCTCCTGGATCGCAAGATCTTTTTCTTCGCTCAGGTAAGACAACAAAAACATATTGTTCCCCTGACAGACAGAAACCAGGCAACACCTAGAGGCTCCCTTTGCCAGCTACGGCAGGTACAAACCTGCTGGGAACAAAAGGCAGTTTTACCGAGTTTTACAAAGCTCTCCCGCACACGGGGCAGTGGCACAGCTGCCAGGCGCCCTCCGTGGCTCCCCCATCCCTCGGAGAAATCGGGGCCACAGCTGAGTTTGGGCCGAGTCCCCTGTGTGAGCGAGGGTGCTGAGCTCCTGCTGCTGTCCCCGGAATGTCACAGACGTTCAGGCAACAGATGTCTGCAAAAACATCTGGATAATTTAAGCTGCCCGGAGCGCATGTGCATTCACACAGCACAGGGCATCGCCCCGTGCCAGCCTGCTGCTGCACGCTAAGGTGGCATGGAAGTGCCATTACTGAATGGTTTCACTGGAAAATGCTCCCTTGCAGGGGCCACACTATGAGCAACCTTCCTTCAACTCTACACCTCCACCCTGCCGGGACTGATCTTGGAAAACATTCCAAAAATGACAAATTTTTTTTTAAAACCACACTGAAACTTAAGGGGGCACCCACAAACCCAGCAGAACCAGTACACAAGCACTAGCTCTTAGATGCAGGGTATCCCTGAAACCACCAGCCCCATCCATGCCCCTCCACAGGGGGAGGGATGGAAAGGCAGCTGCAGAGCATTACAGAGATGGGAATTCAAAAAAAAGAAGGTCACAAGAGAAGAAGAACGTTCAGCCTCGGCTCGTCGGTACTTTTAACCCCTTGGCAGCCCTCCTGTGACCCACAGCAGCATCCCGAAGGTGACCTGCCAGCTGTGCCACCACGCTGAAGGCTGTGACAGGCCAGCGAGGCAGAGGAGCAGCCACGGCATCATCCAGGAGCCCCACGGGGCAGCGCGGAGAGCCGGGACAACGCCTTGCTTGGCAGCCCTGAGCCACAGGCACGTACCAGCAGAAAGTGCTGCTCTCCCGGAAGCCGGGAGGAGAGGGAGGGACCTGAAACGAAGCCGTGCAGGCACGTATCCCTAGGAGCAGCACACTGATGGAGCACAAACCTCACCAGCAGCACTCTGAGGTGGAGCGAGAGCACTTTTGCCCGCGGGGAATGGAGCCCACCAGCTGCCAGCAGCTGCGGGGCAGCAGAGCCTCTGGCTGCCACAAACATCCTCCCTACAGGACAGCCACAACCGAGGAGGCTCAATATCCGTTCCAAAAGGACACGGACAGGAAAAGATGTCTTACGTCCTCTAAAAACAGTAGCCTGCTTTTTTGACTTTTCAAATAGGTTTTATTTTTTTCTTCTTCGCTTTTCCAGACAAAACCAGCTTGATCCATAAGAATGCTTTACAGCTCCCTGGCCAAATGGTTTCCCATACTGCCAGACAATAGCAGCCCCATGGTGCCAAGCCAGCCTGCAATAAATAACCCCCAGAACACCGCAGAGTTTCTCTGTGCCTTCCCCACAGCCGCCACACACACCCGTGCTTATCTTGGCCTTCTAAATATAACACACACAGCGAGACAGAGAAGGCCCTGGCCAGGCAGGCACGCCTGGCACCAGCAGCAGCACTCACAAATCCTGCAGGAAAAGGAGCACAGTGGGCCTGGCAGCAGGAGAGGCACGGATGTGGGGCCAAGAGGTGCAGAGCTGCAGGCTGAGCACAGCCTCTGGCTCCTCAGGAGAGCCCAAAAGACCCAAATCACGGAAGGAGAGGTGGAAACCATGGGAAGCTGTGCTGGGTTTTCTCCGAGGGAGGAGCGGGCACGGCTGAGCCCGTCTCGAGTGGGGCAGGGTGGGTCACCCACACCCTGGAGCTGGGGTCAGCCCAGGCACAGCCAGCAGCCCAAAGGGATGGATGAGGTGCTCTCCTCCTGCTGGGGAGATGCTCAAGCCCCAAGAACACTACAAATCAGTACTACTAATGCTGTCATTGAGGCTTTCCCGAAATATTTTAGGGATGCCCACAGCCACACGCCCAGGTGGGTCACACGGCAGCGCCTGAGGAGGTGGCAGAGGGGAAGCCTCTCTTTCCTGACGTCAGCCCGACTCACCGACATTTGCAATTATTTTCTCAATTCGTGTCCCCACATCCTAGCCCCAGGCTCCCCGCTCCCTACAGCTCTGCAATATGCTCAGCCAGGACCTAACTACCATGTTTTTATTTATCCTGTGCTCCGCACCCTTTTCCTTGTGGCAGCGCTCGATCCCAGCGCTGTGCCAACCACACAGCAGCAACCCCCTAACGCTGGAAGAAGCCTATAGAAATGCTTCTTTTTAAGCACAACCGACAACCATTTCCTGTAAATTCCGATCCTCCGGCGGCACATAATTCAAAAACTGCCTGCTCCTCGCCTGCTGGAGTGGGGATGCTCCCAGGCATCCTTGGAAAGAAGGGGAAATCCCCTTTCCGGGGATGCTGGTGCCGACGAAAACCAGGAAAAGCCATCACCCCCATCCCCTCCCTGCCACTTGACCCGCCGCCGAGCATCCATCACCCACACCCCACTGCCATCTCCGCCGGCGATGCTCTGGAGAGTTCAAACCCGGGCTTATCCCTCCTTCCTCCCGCAGCCGGCTGGCTCTGGGGACAAAGCAACGAAACCATCGTGCGGAGGGGGAAAAAAATTAATATATTTTTTAAAACAATTTAAAAAAAAAACACCAAAAAAAAAAAAGAAAAACCAAGAGGCGTGGGCGGGGGTGGGGGGAATGTCCACCTGACCTTTTTGACCTGGTCCTCCTTCAGCTCCGTGAAGTAGTAGGCCAGGAGCTGGGCGGCGATCATCCTGCCGGCTGCAGCGGCGGCTCCGCGCACGCAGCGATGCGGGGCCCGGGGATGGCCGCGCCGAGCCCAGCCCAGCCCAGCCGAGCGCCGCCCCTTCCTCCTCCTCCTCCTCCTCCCTCCTCCTCAACCTGGCCCGGCCCCGTGCTGTGCCCGGCCTGCAGGAGGAGGACGAGGAGGACGAGGAGGAGGAGGGCGGCACTGCCCAGCTGTCACCCTGAGGGGGCTGCACCCCGCCATGGAGACGGGCTTCCCTGAGGGGGAAGAAAAGGAAAAAGGAGACAAAAAGCCCTTCTTGGTGGCCAAGGCCGGTGGCATGGTGGCCTGTGCCAGGGCTGGCGTGAGGGAGCAGGGCCAGGGGCAGGGAGGGAGGGGATTCTCGATTCTCCGCCGGGCTCGGCACGGGTGAGGCCGCGCCTCGGGTGCTGTGCCCGGCTCTGAGGGCCTGGATTCGGGAGGGTGCTGGAAGAGAAAGGCAGCGGAGCTGAGGAAGGGTCCGGAGCACAAATCCGGTGAGGAGTGGCTGGGGAAGCCCGGGTGTTGAGCCTGGAGAAAAGGAGGCTCAGATTACCTGATCACTCTCTGCAGCTCGCTGACAGGAGGCTGTGGCCATGCTCCCCGGGTGACCGGCCAAGAGGACGTTGGTTTAAGCTGTGCCGGCGGGGGGTTAGGTTGAGCATTAGGAGGAATTTCTTTAGGAAAAGGGTGATTAGGCATTGGAACGGGCTGCCCGGGGAGTGGTGGAGTCACCTTCCCTGGAGAGGTGTGAGGAAAGATGGGAAGTGAGGCTTGATGCCATGGCGGCCTCAGGCCCAGGCGCTCTCAGGCACAGGGTGTGATTCCTACAGGGATCCTGGGCACGCCAGCAACCCCACTCTGATCCTGTGGGTCCCTTCCAGCTCAGGATATCCTGGGATTCTATGATAATCCGCTGATGGATCCGGCTCCTCCTCCCCACAGCTTTGCCATGTTGGTCCCCCTGCACCCCAAGGGGACATCCAGCGCCATGAGGGCTCTGAGGGCACACACACGTCAGCAAAGCTTCCAAAAGAAGGGAAATGCCTCTGTCAAGTGACACATGTCAGCAGTCCATGGTGACACATGTCAGTCTGCACCCTGTCCGTGCACAGGGACAGGAGGAGGTGTGATTTGCATGCAGATCATCTACCGCGCCGTAAGTGATTAAAAACCTGCCTCTCGAATTTCCGGCTTCCTTTTTAGTGCTGCTTTAACTAAATGGCTTCACTGGCCAAAATCAAGAGCTGCTTTGGCAGGCACAGCCTCCTTCAGACTGCCCTAGTCACTGCAGGCAGGGTGGGCAGGGTTTCCTTCTCTGGCTCCAAGCTCAGAGAGGTTTTCCTCCCGCTTTTCACTGCTGGTGTTACTCCTGCTCAAGCCAAGGAGCAAGCTGTGCCCCCCAGAGCAGCCAGGCTGCCCTGCCACCAGCACAGCTGGAGCTCACAGCTGGAGCCCACGGGTGGCACAGGGACGTGGGGCTCAGCTGAATCATCCCAGTGTCCGGCAGCGTCACCAATCCCTTACACAGGCTGACCAAGCTCTCCTGCAGATGTAATTCCCTGCTCAGTCACGCTCCTCCTCTGCTGCTGGTCAAAAACTATCTTTAATTCCCAGCCAGGCTTGCTCCTGTTTTCAATCCATCTGTCATCTGCTAAGCTCTGTCTTTCATCTGAAATCTCTCTCCTCGTTCTCGGGTGTTGGCTTTCTAAAAATACTCTGGAAGTAACCCTACACATTCACACTAGGTGAGACAGACTTCACTCTTTTGGGGCTGAATGCTGCCTGATACTGCTCAATTCCCACAGGATTTATGTCAGTGGAGCTGCCTCTACCTGTGGTTTACAAGTGCTACTATCTATCTCCTCCCTCTCAGACACCCCAAACACCACCCACATGCACCATACCCCCCTCAGCCACCTTGCTGCAGGAATGCTTGCTCATTTAAAACAAAACCTGAGTGGTTTTCAACTAATCTTTGACCAAATAAAAGGAATTCAGAGTGTTCCCTCTGGTTCTCAAGGAATTTCAATCAGACAGCTAAAACACTCACAGTGGTCTTCTCCTTAACATGACACCTATTGCAAGAATATGCAAAAGGAGGATGTTCGGTTTTTTTCTCTGCCAAAATTGTGACTTGGAAGTGAATTCAGGATGTCATAGATCACTAAAGTGGCCTTTGGCTCCCTGATCTTTTGCATTGTAACATATTTCCAAACTCAGAAACAAGAGTCTGGGGTTTCCTTTAAGCTACAAGAAGCAAAAAGTAAGTTCAAAAACATCGCTAGACAAGGATATCCTAGGATTCACACTTGGTTCTGTGCCATGAAAATAAAACCTGCACACATCACAGTCCCCCAAATAAATTAAAGAATTAAGACTACGCTGGTGCAGGAGGGGGTTAATGTGACAAAGCCAAAAGCAATTGAGAGACGGTTAAACAAGTATTGCAAATAATTGGGTTTGTCTTCAGTGGCTGAGCATGGCATTCAGGAAGAATGGGCTTGACAGAGTAAAAGCCACTGGAGAAAATGTAACAGTCCATGCAGGGTAAGAGAGTTGCAATATTTAAATGTGTGGTATTTTTAAATTGCTCCATGCCAGGGCAGGAGCACATGACCAGCTTTGACGCTGTAACCAGCACTGGGATGAATGAGCTTCCCCCCCTGCCAGGGAGCTGGAAGGGCATCCAGACATCCCTAGGGACACCCCAACCCTTGGCAAGCCCTCCTTGCCCTGCCAGGCCAGCAGTGAGGCCCAGCTGTGTTTTTGGGGGGCTGGGAGGAGCTGTGCACAGGCTGCCAGGGAGAGGCAAGCAGCCCTTCTCTCCTGTGAGCCTCCTACTGCCGCAGCACCCAGCCCTGGGCTTTCCCTTCTGCCTTACTGGAAGGGATCAATTCAGCAGCCAATTAATTACCAGCATCTCAGTGCTCTGCCAGGCACCCAGCAGGCTATTTCGAAAGCCACTGTCCTTTAAGACAAATTACTGGAGGCTGAACGTGACACCTGATGACTTGCAGCTATTTTGATTGAGCTCTAATCTTATTGGCCCCGTTTAACACTACCCAAGTGTTTCAGCTGACTGAAGTAATTCTGTGAATCAGCTCTGCTGGATGGGGGTAAGATTCATTTTTTTCCCCCCACTTTGCCAATTTCTTCATTGAATGTTCACTGCTCTATACAAGTCTGCATTCTGATTGAGCTGTACAATGGAGGGAATTTTTTTTTTGTTTAAATCTTCTTAGATAGTTTTGATGTACACAGCAGATAGATGCTTCCTACTTTTTTAAGGAAAAAAAGTTCTAGTTGTGTTTGCTGTTGTGGTTTTTTTTTTTAGATGTCTGGAAAATGCTCGTCCCCTTTTCTCCCACATTGCATTTTCCTTTCATACTCCTCAAAGCAAAGTGAAAGAAAACAGCATCTCTAATAAACACTAAGTTCCCAGTTCCTGCCAGCAGTTCTGACTGAGGGAAAGCTCCCATTCCAGTAGGAAACCAAGTACTTGCACAGAAGAAATCACCATTCCTTTGTGCTGAACTTAATGCAGAAGCTACCAAGAAAATCTAAAAGCAGCAGATAAATCAGTTTGATGAGCAATTCAGTCGAACAAGTTTAACCACATTATATGCAATTTCACCTTGCCAGGGGGCAGAGCAAGCAGGCACTACCACACAGCCAGCCAGGATGCTTTCTCTCATGTTTTCCCTGTGGAAAACCCAGATTAGCTAGGAATGCCTTGAAGGGAGCTCATTCCATGCATGGGAAAAGCCATTCCATGTGTGGACAGAGCTCTGGACACTTCAGAAGCTCCTGGTACAACATTCCAGGGATGTTTCCAAAAGATGCTTAAGGCAGGAAAACTAACAAGGGGTTTGGCCCATTCTTCTGGAGATGCTCCAGTGGAAGAGTGAGCTACTTTTTAATGAAGTGCCCTGTAGGAAAGGGAAAGATAGAAACTTCCACAGATACTGAAGGGTTTGATTTGCAGCCTTGGGAGAAGCTTGGATTGATGTAAAAATAAAAGTACACAAACATTAAGCAGAAAAATCATAAACTTATGTTTCTATAGTCGTAAGTAAGAATATGCCTTAAGTAAGTGAGAAACTATTGAGTAAGGTAGTGAAAGGTTTTATAGTGTAGTAATGTAATTGTACAGAGTAAGTTAAGAGTTTAGAAGTTAAAACAGAAATGTGTGTGTGTGTGTACATGTAGTAGTAGCCCAGTGGATAAAAATGTACTCAGTGCAGCAGAGTTAAGTAAAGGTGATTGCTTTGAAAAACAAACTTTGTAGCAACTTTCCATTGGACTAGAAAGTTCTGTATTGCCTTGTAATGAAGAAACTTGTGACTACTCTGAACTATGACCAACTTGTTACTCCTCTGAAATCTCACAGCCTCTGAGGCTGATGTTTATCTGAGCAATAAACCGTTTTTAGCCCGACAGTAGTCCCATCCCTTCATCAAGGCACGGATTACACTCCCCCAGCTTTGGAAAGGTTTAGCACTGCTCACCACACTGAGCATTTGAGGCTGAAGGCCATGCACAGGCCTGTGGTTTTCAAGGTTTAAATCTCTCCAAAGACAAGGCAGTATTTCTGTAAGGTGGAACTAAGCAACTAAGGACCACAAACAGCCAGGTCTAGACTCTCAGCTCTGGCCATGGATGAGAGGACAGTGGAGAAGGAAGCATATCCAGCAGAGGAGGGGTGTTTACTGATTCACATGGGAACACTCCTGGGGCAGATGGAGATGCTCTGTGCCTCAACTCCCCACACCTGAGCATCAGTCAGCTGTGTTGGCTTTTATTTCTTTGAGCCACTTGCTGTTCTTCAGCATCAGAGGGGTGCAAAGAACACGACCCCCACAAAACCAAGAAAACCAGAAAGCAGATAAACACAAGCCCCAAACTCATGGCTTACAATTAAGCCCCGTTATTTGGAAGGTCTGGATGATGATTCTTAGTGATTGCAAGGTTCATTAAGCTGAAAACAAACCAAATTACTCCAAATTTAGTTAACTACTACTTCCAAAAGCTATGGGTTGCCTGAGCAATCCTGCAAAGGACTTCCCACATCTGCACATACGTGGGGAAAAGAGGAAACTGCTCCCTGGAGACTCAACACCACAAAACCTAACCTCTACCTCCTGTCTTGCACAGCAGAGCTACTCTGTGCTGCTTTCTGAGGTTTTCCAGCTCAGGTCCAGCCTGCTGCCATCCCTTGGCACTTGGCATGCAAGTGCCATGCACTCTGCTCTTCCCTCACCCACCAAAAGCAAAGCACAAGTGCAATCCAACCAAACTGAGCTCTTTCTTTTTCCCCTTCCTGTCCTAGATATTCACCACTGCACCTTCCTTCTCTCCAGTGTCAGAAATATATCTCTGCAAAGGAAAGCAATAACAATTCCACTTTTCTGAATCAGCTTGGCCCCTGCACCAGTTAAACATTTTTTCCATTGAGGTGAGAACTGCTGGATCAAGGAAGCATTTTTTATAGTACACTGGTAGTAAGTCATTATTGCAGCTCATATACCTAAAAATCAGACCATACACACACATATTTATATGCAAACAGAATGATATCAACAAACTCAATGAACTGCCTTTCCTGACCAGAAGGTGAAACCTTTATTACATTTCATAAAATCTCTTGACCCCAGCAAACTGGAATAAGCACAAGTGCAGATTTCTTGTATCTACTGAATGTCCAGTGCTAGTGAACAATGCTAAAAGAAATTATGCTGGAAAAGGGGAAAAATATAGAGTGGAAGCTGGTTTAAAATTTCAGAAGAGGCAAGTTTAAAGTATTTTCAGTTGTTTGACACAAATCTTATTTTCAGAAGAAGCAGTTCAACACCAGTACAAGAATGGCTGCATAACCAGCAACTCACTTAAGTGATAAGGCAATGATTTAAACAAAGGAAAATAATATATTTTACCTAATTTATTGTACTATATGGAGACAGGTTTCCTAAATCTCCTCTCGGCTCCTCACAGATCATTGAGCTCATTTGCCAAAGTTTAGCTCTAACACACCCACAGTGTGAGAAGACTTTCAAAACCAAGGGCAGTCCTTCAGCCCTGCAAGAAGCAGTGTACCCCCCTCAGCAGAGAGCTGGTGTCTGTGCACTGTCCCAGGCAGGTCTGAATGGCAGGGGCCAGACCTTAAATTCTTGTTAAAGGGCACTGCTGTAAAATGCCATTCAACAGCAGTGCACCTGTAAAAAATGCATATTTTATGATTGGCTTTTTGCAAATATTCAAATGAATATTATATGTGTTATCTAAGAAAGTGATGCTGTATTCATTTTCTTAAGTAGTGTGTTAAATACAGTTTTAGGTTATAACAAAATGTTAAAATAGAAACTGTGCTATGTAAGGTACTTTTTTAAAGAAAGGATTCACACTGAGATAGCAGCCACAGGACACCTCAATCTTTCAGAAAAAGATAATTTATTGCTCCATTATCAGGAGAAATGAACTTCTTCCTGCCTCACTCAGCCCTGAAGATGCTGTCAGGACTCAGAGGAAGAAGCTGACACTGCCCAGCCAGAATCCTGTGTGTGAATGGAATTGATGCATCATGGATGAGCTGTATGAATGTGCAACAGGCTGCTGCTTTTAAGGGTTAATCCTCTGTTAACCTGGGGCCTTTTTGGGCTTATTTTGCCCAGAAAGAGGCACCTGGACTGTCTGTAACTCTTTGTTTCTATTGTCTCATATTGTCCTAATCCAAATTGTCCAAATTATTATTACTCTAATTATATTGCCATTTTTATAACCATTTCATTACTATTAAACATTTAGAATTTAAAAAACAAGTGATTGTCATTTTTCACACACCTTTGCTATGTGAGCAGTGAATCCATAACCCAGAGCTCATCCTTTCAGCACAGGGAACACAACCTGCCCTTCTTCTGTGGCTTTCCACCAACACCAGGCAAGGTGACACTTCCCAACCCATCCTAAGAGGCCAGCTCCCACAAAGGATACACATTTCTCCTTCATCCAGCATTTGATGCTAGCAAAAATCAGTTTGGACCACAAACACAGAGGTGCCAAGGCCTCAGGTTTGTGCTCCTTTTCCACTGTAAGGCACAGTCAACATTTAGCAGCCAGACCCTTCCAAGGCCAGCCAAAATTCTCACCCCGTGGGGCTCTCCCCCCTGCACCCCATCAGGGCTGCAAAGCAGGCACTCACCTGGCACAGTGGGGAGCAGCAGGAGCCAGGGACATCCACAGCATTGGGCTCCTCCTGTGTGGCCATAGCAGGAGCACCCCTTGTTCTGTCACGTGGCCATCACAAGGCACTGCCAGCAAAAATAAAGAGGCAGAATTGTAGGTTGGGGTAGGTTTTCACAGCTCCCTGCACAGCCTCAGGATGTCTCTGAAAGCCACACACCCCACAGACTGCTCTGCTCTCTTAAAAACCCCTCCAGCAGCTGGGATACAGCAGGTACACACTCTAAAATCAGCTGAAATTACCCCAAGAGAGGGGAAATTGGGGGCATATGGGCTATGGAGCACAGGTGTGACCCAGAAGAATGGTGGGAACGGGGAACTTGTCAGCTGGGCACTGCCCTCACATAGCCCCAAGGCCCCCTGAGATGCCTGCCACACAGGGGGAAGGAGGGGTTAGCAAACAAATGTGCAACAAAACACCTGAGTCCTGTTAACACTTTGTTATTCTAATTAAAAGAACCCCAAAAGCCTTGGAAAAACCAAAATATCCACATTAAAAATCAGTGCAGGAAGACAGTGACAGATGCTGGGCTTGCAGCTAAGCATCATCCAGGAGAAACCACAGACTCTGTGATAATCTCAATAATCTCATGATACTTTTTCTTCTTTTTTTTTTTTTTTTTTTTGAGGTCCAGAGCTGTCTTAACAGAGGCTGGAGGCAGATGCAAACAGCACCACTGAGAAAAATTTTGGCTTCTTCAACTTTCCAGGCTGCTGTCCTGAAATATTTTAGAGTGGAATCAGGAACCCAGTGGGGTCAGCCCCAGCCAGGTCCTACATGGGGTGTGTGGGGCTGTTCTCTCTCCCCACCCCAACATCTCAGATTTTCAGACACAAAAAGAAATTTAGAGGTAGAATAAACAAAAACTCATGTATCTGTCAGAAAGCAAGTTCTTGTTTTCATTGAATAGGTTTCTCCATCCCCCTGACCCATTCCTGGTAGGAAACCTGAGAGTCTGGCTTCACCACATAGCTACAAAAGATGGGTGATGGATATTTTTCTAATCTAAAAAATAACCTTTTCTTGTCATCTCGGTGCTTTAAATGGGGAATCAGCTCTAGTGACTTCCTGCTGCTCTGCCCCCAGGTTTCAGCTGTGGCCCCAGTACTCTCTGCAGCAAGAGGTAACCCCACTCTGCTTGTCTCTCCCTTCCTTTCTTGAAGAAGATACAATTTTAGGAAAGCAGAAGTTTCCTCACAAGGGCCCCTTTATCTTAGGCCACTGCAGCTCGTCCCTGCTGGCTCCTCTGACAGCTCCTGAGTCCACCAGTCCTGTCTGGGACCTGATCCAGCACTGACAGACCCATGGGCATCCCTGTCTGTCCCTCTGACATTTGACCTCGACACAAGCAAATGTTCTAATCACAAGTTTTATCTACAACCTTGTTTTGGACAGATGACAGCCACAACAGCCTGTGGCTACCAGTCAACACTCAGACCCAGAAAACACCCTCAGCTGTTTAATCACCTGCCCTCTGTATCAGGTGCTGCCCATTCAGGTTGCCAGCCTGGCTCTCAGGTGTGGCACAGGTGAGGAGCTCACCTTCCCTCCCCTCCCATTGCACGTGGTTCCACGATGCTCCCCTGGCTGCTGGCACCAGCACCCTCCTTGCAGGGATTTGTCAGAGCCCCAAGTGCCCCCAGGGGACTGGTTCCTCACCCTGCAGCACTGCACCTTCAGAACAGCAGCTTTGGCTTGGGCTCTTAAACTTTGACCAGAGCTGGGACAAAAAAATCCAAACGACTTCCAACTGCACAAGAGGAATTTGCTCTAAAAAAACCCCGAATTTTTCACATACCCTTGGCTTTATCTGGAGAGCAGTCTGCAAAGTGAGACACAACCACCAGCACAGGATCCTAAACATACTTGTTTAGAATTTATTTCTTGTTGATCCAAACAGGATCCTAAATACATTTGAAAAGCAACAGAGCCTCTCTGCAGTCGAATGGCGGTGGTGCTTCATTTGGATCTGCTTTCCAAACACTTCCACAGCACCCCCTCCCAATCACAACATGCCACTTTGAAATGCCAGTACCACTTAGCTCCTGAGCCTATTGGACCATGAAGCAATAAACCCAGAGAAACAAAAATAACCCAGATACCTACTTTAGCAGCCAGTTGAGTAGCCAGGTGCTATCCCGAGGGTTCCATGGCAAAAGCATCCTCAGAAATGCCATTCCTTGACCTTTGCACGACAGGTGGCATGAAGCTGCTCTCCAAAAGCCGTGGTGTCCTCCCAAAAGGTGCTAATATTAACTCTGGCCCTTTGTTTCTTTGCACTCAAGGTTTCTCCCCGTCAGCTTTCTGGCATTTGCCAGCGTGGTGCACGCTTTACTGGGCAGATATTGAGCTGCAAATTCCTTCACACTTCTCTATCCACAGCGTTCTGCAGCTAAAGCTCTAGCCAGCCAGCAGATGAAAATGCCACTTACTGCTTATTCCTGCTGCAGTTTGTTGAATTAAAACCTCTTTGTTTGCGAGCCGTAAACAAATTCTTCTTAATCTTTCAATAAAAAATGTCAATTATGCTCTCTAACAATGTAACTTCATTGTGATGAAAGAAGGCATTGCTATTGCTCTAATCATGATAACATATCAGCTGCTTTTAGAGTCAATTCCTTTTTGTGCAAAATTTAATGACCATGCAATTATTCAAATTTCAGACTAACAGACCCAGCTGTAGACCTACAGCTCTGAAAACCCTTTTTTAGACCTTGCTCTGAAAACACACACTTGAAAGCAACAGAAAAGGGTCTGGAGCAGAATTTCTAAATTCAGAGCACAAAACACCTTTACAATTCCTTCAGCATAGCCAGCCTCGGACCCATGTTAAACACAGCTACTTCATGGGAGAGCCAGGGGAAGGAAGCCAAATTCTCAGCCAAATTCCCAGCCAAATTCCCAGCCAAATTCTCAGCCAAATTCCCAGCAGCTATCACAGGCACTGCCCAGGCCCTCAGCTCTCATTGGGCTTCCCTGGGAACCCTGTCCAGTTTCCTCGACTCTCTCTGGTCTCAGTGCATTTCCTGCAGAATCGCTGGCCACAGCAGATGTGCCCTTCAGGCATTTCAACTTTTTTTTTTTTTTTTCTTTCTCATGCCAGTATTTATCCCATCTGTTTCCAGAATCAGCTGCTGCTCCCAAATCAGCGTCCGTAACTTTCCGCTTTGAAGTGTTCCGGTGGTGCCTGCTGGGAAAGCACCTTCCTTGTTTGCCTGCTCACCCCCTCCATCCCTTCCCACCTCCCATTTTCTCCCCCTGCTGCTGAGAGCTCCCCTCTAGGCCCAGCTTGTCCATCCCCAGCAGGTCTGCTCCATTAACCACTTCCATCCCAATCCTTTATTTCTGCTTCCCTGCAGCCAGAGCTGCCCCAGGAGCTCAGCCCTGGGGGGAATGGCTGGTGTGAAAATTGCACACTATATGGCTCTGCACAGGTATTTACTGCATGGATTTTGTTGTATAGATTAGTAGTGCTGTATTAACATTTCATTAGTATGGTAAATGTTGTTTTTCATTAGTATGGTATATGTAGCTTTGTAGTTAAAAGGTAACTTTTGTAGTTAAAAGAGGAACTATGTACGTGGGATATTTTTTTTAAGAAAGGAATGAGGTACTTGCACCAGATAGCAGCCACAGGGTGCCTAAGTCTGTCAGAGAAAGAGAATTTATTGCTCCCTTATCAGGAGAAACGAACCTCTTCCCACCTCACTCAGCCCTGAAGACGCTGTCAGGACTCAGAGGAAGAAGCTGACACTGCCCAGACAGAATCCTGTGTGTGAATGGAATTGATGCATCATGGATGAGCTGTATCAATGTGCAACAGGCTGCTGCTTTTAAGGGTTAATCCTCTGTTAACATGGATCCTTTTTTGGGCTCATTTTGCCCAGAAAGAGGTACCTGGACTGTCTGTAACTCTTTGTTTTTATTGTCTAGTATTGTCCTAATCCAAATTGTCCAAATTATTATCACTCTAATTCTATTGCTATTTTTATAACCATTTTATTATCATTAAACTTTAAAAATTCTAAAAACAAGTGATTGGCATTTTTCACACCTGGGCTAAGCTCAGCCCCGTGGCTCTCATCCCCTCCACACCCATCTCCAACTCTTGTGGCAGCCTTTTTTTAGCTCCCAGGAGGGGGCAAGCCTGACACGATGAGGACAGTCCCCTCCAAGGGCCTGGCAGGCAGCAGTCCCAGTGCCACGCTGCACAGATGGCCCAGCATCCAAGTCCAGACAAAATGGAACAACCCCACTGCCTCCCCCCACTAACAATAAACACTCCTTGGATTGTCCTTTTCATTACCAGCTCTTAAAGCCTCCCACCTTGCACTGCTGCCATTCCCTTTTCTCCACTATTAAGACTTACTTTTAAGCTTTTCTGATGTGCAGTAACAAATTTATGGGCAATCTTTAACTGCTGATGTGCCCTACTCTTCACACATCTCTCCCCTCTCCTCCAAACAGCCTTTCTCCTTTCCAGCAAAAGAAGAAAATAAAATATAGTGGCAGTGAAACAGACTCAGTCTCCCCCCATCTCTTTTGTTTTTTGTTGGGTTTTTTTGGTTTTGTTTTTAATATAGGTTTGGTTCGGCTTCTGTCTGGTTTTAACTTATACTTTTCTAGATAAAAGTAAGAATTTGGGTTGTTTTGGGAGGGTTGTTTTAGGTTTGGGATTTTTAAGTCAGGAAAGATCAAGACTGAAAGAACCTTCTTTCACTCCTCCCAGCAAGATCCCAACATTTGGGGATCCCCCAACATTTGGTTCTTCAGCTCCTGCACAGGAATCCTCCCACCTGGAGCCCTCTGTCCATTTTCCTGTAGCCAATTCCTTGTGCCAGTGGGAAAGGCTTTCTGGAGGAGCCCAAATCTGTTTTCTCTTCACAGAACTCAGCTTTTCCTGACTCCAGAGGTGTGTGAGGCCCCCAGACACAGATGAAGTGTAATGCTGGGCAAGGATGGGGCTGGCATCTGGAGGGTGTTCAAAAAGCACACAACAAGATCAAAATGATTTTGGCATTCCCCTCTCAGCCAGACATGACCCATCATGTTTGCAGCACCTTCAGTTTGCACCTGCAAGGTGATAGTATCAATGAGAGAAAGGAAAACATTAATTAAAATTTTGGCAGTTTTATATCTTGCTTTCCACATCAGCTTTACAGAGTGGATTCAGTGCTGGGACAAAGATGATATCTGCCTTATTTCCCTTCCTCTTCTCACCTCAACAGGCCACCTGGGAGCTTGGAATGCAGGAATATATTATATTCCTCCTTTACACTAATCTGCTAATCCCATATAATATTGACTTCTCAGGGAGGGAGATCATGCTAATCAGGATTTCTGAAGGATTTCCACATGATCCTATATTTACTTTTGAACTTTGTCAGGGTGACAAAGGGAATATGCCACCACTGAGCTGCTACTGCATTTTCTGTTATGGATTATAAATCAAGGGCTGTCCAAACATGCAGCCACCAAAATGTGTCTCTGTCTGGAAAAACAACATATTTAGGATTATTTTTTCCCCATGGATGAAAAGGTAACTGCAACCATCTGCTGGGAATTTCTGAAAGGCACAAACCTTATTTCCTTCTTTCAATAATACTTCTGTCATTATATCACATCATACCTGTGATTTAAAGATCTTTCAGCTTTCCAAATTACATGTGTCACCTAGATGTGGAAAAAGATGTTTGTGTTTTCAAGAAGCATCACAACAAAATTGCTAAATGCAAGGATCAAATGCGTTAACTGGAGGGAAGACAGGTGGAAATGAAGCATCACAAAACTATCCAGGAAGCAGCAGAAAAGTAAAAGTAGAAAAACAAAAATCTAAGATGTGAAACTGGAACGATCCCATTTCATTTTATATTGACCAACCATGCCATGTGATGAACTGCAGCACATCCTGTTCAGCACAGGATATGCTGTGTTACATTTAATAATTTAATACTTTTATTGTGAGCCAGGGCTCTAAGCTGAATCACCCCACATGATGGGACAGATGGCAGCAGCAGTTTAATATCTGTACAAGGGAGACTGCAAGTTTGCCCCAGTTGCTGAGCTTCCATGTGCTGACATCACCAGGAACTTGCTGCTGCATCCCCACCCAGATGGAGAATGTTCTGGGTTGCAGAAAGCCAAAGCACTGTGTGGTTATGGGATGTCTGTGACACCAGGAGTTGTCTCAGGTTGGAAGGTGTGGCTGGGGGTGTGTGTTCTGTCACCCTCTGTCAGAGCTGGGGCAGTTCTCTGCTGTTCTTTGGGCAGTTTGCTTTATCTCTCCCACAGCCCATCCTCCCTCCCGGAGATCTCTGCTGTTAATGGCCATTAATTATTAATTATCTTCTGTCCATGGCCAGTGAGTGTCCCTGCAGGGCTGATCAAATTCCATCATCCCCTGGGGAGATGCTCCACCCAGGGGAGGAGCCAAGCATTCCTACCTGGATACAATCTGAGCGTTGGGACACCCCAGCAGCCTTTGCCCCCTGCATTCCCAGAGGAGCAGCTTTCTCCTGCCCTGCATTCCCAGAGGGAGAGCAGCCCCATCTCCAGCAGCCCTGGAGCTGCAGAGGAAAACTCCCCCCTTGTGCAGGATCCTGCTGCAGCAGAGCCACAGCTGGCACTGCAGGAGGGCTGAGCCCCCGTGGGATGGGGCTGTGCCACCACCCTGGGATGGGACTGTGCCACCACCATGGGATGGGACTGTGTCACCACCCTGGGATGGGGCTGTGCCACCACCCTGGGATGGGACTGTGCCACCACCCTGACAAACAGGGGAAGGGCATGCTCTGACTCTGACAGTGATTTGTTTTCTTTGTTTGTACTATTGCATTTGTATTTTTATTTTCCTAGTACAAATCTGTTATTCCTGCTCCCATATCTTTGCCTGAGAGCCCCTTAATTTCAAAATTATAACAATTCAGAGGGAAGAGGTTTACATTTTCCATTCCAGGGGAGGAGGCTCCTGCCTTCCTTAGCAGACAGCTGTCTGTTCAAACCAAGACACAAGTGAAGGCTGTATCCCTGCTAAAATCCCACAGTGGCCAATCCTGCCCTTCTCCAGGGCTGTCCAGCCAAGCTTTGCTCGTTGTCACCCTCCCAGCTGTCCCTGCCCAGATGTGCATGGGGCCAGATGTGTGTGGGAGCTGCCTGCAGCAAAGGCAGGAGCACCAAGGCTGAGTCTCAGGGAGCTCAGCCAGAGCTGCTGAGCACTTTGTGAGCAGTTTCAGGTTCTTGTGGTCAGATCCCACGACATCCACACACTCACTGGGAGAAAAAAGAACTGCACATACAAAGAAATATTATTGTGTGGGCCTGATCTGCTGCAGGAGAAGGAATAACCGCAGCTGAGGTGTAAACTGAAATTGTGTGTTTTATTTCCCAAAAAGACTAATAAGAAAAATCAAAGCAAGACAGGGTGTCTTTCTAAATGTGAGGATTTCACCTTGTTTTCTTACTGATTTGCACTCCAGTTTTGCAGAGCAGACTTTAGAACAGAAGCACAAAATGTGTGCTGCACCATACTCACATGGCCATCCTGGGCCAAGTCTGCATCACCTCATTTCAGATGTACAGGGACATATTTCATTCACAGGTGACCTTGTGCAGAATCCACTCCCCCAAAAAGGCCCCAAACCACACAGATAATACAGGATTTCAGGTGCTAAAATATTTATTTCTCCCTTTGGGGCCTAAAACAGCCCAGAAGAGCTATTCTATGCCTCACACATAGATTCAATATCTGATTTTTTTTTTCTTCTACACCCAGCCCCTCCAAATTTAACCTGTTTGTCACCAGTAACAAACTTCCATTCCAGATCTGCCCTTACTACATAGCAAGCTTTGGTTTCTGCAGCTCTGTGGATTCTGAAATATAAAGAAAAAGTAAAATACTAAGTTTCTTGACAAAAGGAGAAAAACATGAAATGTAATAGGAGTTCACAACTTGGTACAGCGAGCTCAGCACTATGAGGAATTCCCTCAGAAGTGAAAATTATTTGCAAGTATCTTCTACCCATCCAGTAACTCCAACACAGACACAGAGCTGTTGACAGATTTTGGTTTTGTTTAAAACTACAAAGCAGCAGAAGTCTGTAGCTTCCAATTTTGAATTTGGGATTGCTAAATTTAAACCCAGCAGCAGCCTTGTTACAGATCATTACATAAACCCAACTGCTTGTCCCCCTGCACCACAGTTGCTTTTGACCTAACTAGGCTCAAAGCACATTTCTTGGCCCCACTTTCTGCTGTCAGCCCACAAGGAAGCAAAGGAGGGATAACTGCTGTCACAAGGAAGCAAATACCCACCAAGAGAGGATTAAAAGGTCTACAGGAATACCTGAGAACAGGCAGGACACAGATCTGCAGCTTCTCTGTACCATATTATTGTTTTGGTTTGGTTTGTTCTGGGTGAATCAGGTCAGGGACACTTGGTCACACAAACCCCCTTCACAATCACTGAAGTAACACATACACATTTAGATTTAAAGGAAGGTTTAGGATTAAAGATTTAGGGTTTAAGAAGGCTCCCACTTGCCTGCATGTTCTTCCCACAACTCAGAAGATGCACTGGACAGAGAAGTAAAGGCTCACAACAACACAGATTTATTTACAAACAGGCAGAGCAGCAGGCAACAGAAAATGAAAACCAAGGATAAACTTCCTTTGCACAAAATGGAAACAATTCTCTCAGGAACATGCAAGAAGATAACAGAGGGAAAACAAAGAGGAGACTTTCAGAAATTTAGGTGATTTTTTTCTTTCCCTCTACACACTATTTTGGTGGCCTATTTGATACCCTCTATGTAGCTCTGACACAGACATTGCAGACTCTGTAGCTCCTTCTGCATTCTCTGTTTCCTTCAGTATGCAAAGAAGCACTCACAGTCAGAATCCATGCAGCATTGGTTTAGCTTTATGTGACCCAGATGCACTGACATATTTTGACACAAACTGGTATTCTGTGGAATCACATTTGTTTTCCTTTACATTCATCTATTAAACATGCCTCCTGTCCTCAGGGAAATATTGCATGACACTTGCAACCAGTGCAGCAGCAGGGGGAGCATCACTGACCACAGTCCATTCATTTATTTCACCTGCAAATTTACTGTAAAACTGTGAAACATTGAACAAATATGTCCACTAGGTAAGATGCAACATCACAATCTCAATATTCTTGGAGCCAGGGCAAGAGAAAACTAAACACAGAATCCTAAGAAACTGGTGATAAACTCAGTTGTGGTGCAGTAGCTTAATTGAGATGTTGTAAAACGACACACTTGGGTTGATTTTGTTTTGTTTTCACTCTCCCATGTGCATTGGAGATGCATTGCAGGAAGTACAGAATGGAGTAAGCTGTGGCATGCCAAGACATAATTCCAGTGGGGAGCAGAAACACCTAACCCAAGTTACCAAAGGACAAAAATCCACAATCCTGGTTGGCCAAAACCAGCTGCTCTCCCCCAAAAAAAGCTACCTGTGTGCTGGTGTTGGCAAAGCTATCTGGAATCAGCACCCAGCAAACCCCTGCTGCACACGCCTGGCAGGGCTGAAGTTACTTGAGCTCTCATTTCTACTTCTGTCCAACATTATGCAATCTTTTTGCAACTGCAGTAATGAGGGCAGCTCCCTTCCCACTTCCATCTTCAGAAAGCATGAAAGTCACATCACACTGAGGGGCCAGCTCCTTCACTGTTTCCTGCAGGATCCTAGAAAAACTGAAGGGGAAAGGAGAGAAGAACAGAACGTTTTAGCAGCTGCTTTGTGATCTGGGATCTTTGTATTCACCAACAAGCAAGAAATCCCAACCATTGCTGTCTTCTGCTGTTTTCTCCTATTCCTGAAAGCTAGAATCTGATTGTGTACATAAATTTGTCATTTGTATTTCTCCACCTGACTTTTTTTCAGCATGATGCCACACACTGCCCACATCTTCAGAGATCATGAAGAAGGTTCTCTTCTCACAACTCAAATGCTTGCTCACAGAATACTGACCCAACTCCAAAAACCCAAGACAGCTTTCCATCTGGGAGACTCAGATATTGCAGAAATCTACCAAAACACTGGAAAATAAGTATTAGGTTCACTCAACTTCCAAGAGAAAAGAGCCTCCCAGTGCTAACCAGAGCTGACTTTACAATTTTTGATCCTAAGGCTAGGAAAGGGAAATGAGAAAACGCAGTGAAATGCGTTAGATCCTTCCCCCCTCTCAGGTTTGTAATCCTCTCAGCAGAAAGCTGGCACAGGTCTGATCCCCCAGTGAGAGCAGGCAAACAGCAAAGGGAAGGGGCAGCGAGGTACTCACTGCGGATGGAGCTTGTACAGAGTCCCGTCCACCCCAACCGTGATCCGCAAGCGCTCCACGCCTCGGTTCTGCCTCTTCTTCTCCACCACAGCAGCCAGCCCTGCCCCACAGAGGCGGGCAGCCCTCGTGGACACAGCCCCACACACCTCCTTGACGATGATGCTGTCCTCACAGGTGCTGTCCAGCCCCAGCTGCCGCAGGATGCGCCGCACCTGCAGCAGGGCCAGCCGGTCACTGCAGGGAGCACACGCGGCACTCAGGGACAGCTCCAGCACGGCTCACACGGCTCTGGGCCGAAGGAAACGGCACCACCTCAGCTCTAACTCTCCCCAGTTCTCTCAAGGCTGGTTTCTGGCTGAATTCAGATGGAAAAGCTGCTCCTCCGTGCCCTTTGCCATGTTAGGAAAAGGCTGCTCCTGCCGTGCCTTCTGCTGCAGAAGGCACGAGCAGTAATCATCCACCTAACCCCCAAAGCCTTGAGGGAGCAGACCCAGATCAGCCACAGGACTGTTTCTTTCCTGAGACCCTCCTTTTAAGGCTTTCAAATAGCCTAGGGACCATTGTAATCATACAGATCCGTAGGTAAGCACATATTCCTGTATCAGTGACTTCTTGCTTTCTTAAATAAATGCTGTTTTAAGTCCCACAAGAAACACTTAGCTTGATGGCTGAGGCATCCCAGATAACCCACTTGTGTGGACAGGAAGTGATTATTCATAGAATTACAACAATAATTCTGTAACTTCCCCAGTTTCTTATTTTTGACTTTTATTCTGGAAGTGGGGGATGCACAAAGAAAATTTTAACTGACTTAATCCACTTCTTGAAGGAAAGGGCTCCACACACTTGCAAAAGACTGTCCCAGAAGACTTTAAGGATTTAAACCACGTAAATCTAACAGCTTTACCTCTCAATCTGAGACAGGAATTTCGTTTCAAATATTCCTCTTTTCCTGAGTGATTCCGAAATGTGTCCTCTGAACAGCAGCCCTTGTTTGGTTAAGTCAATCAAAATTTGCCTTACTATTTCACCCAGGTACATTCCAGCGGTCATTTTTTCATACCTGTTGGGTCCAAAGAGGAATAAAAATGTTCATTTAAAGAGATGGCTCTGTTTAGCATGAGCAGTATGTACATGCCCTGTGAACTCAAAAAAAAAGCAGACCAAGCTTGCAGAGCAATCACCACGAAACTCCATTTTTCAATCATCAAAAATCTGTGACTTCAAGTACAAACATGAATTACAATATATTTACCTATGCCAAATGGTAACAGAAGTAGGAAAAAACCTTTGCAATATTAAACAGAATGTAGTGTTCAAGCCAGAGTCCACACTGAAGAGAAACTCCTCCCTGTCCCCAAAATCAGTCACCAGTGAGTCACATCTAATCAATACTGTCTTTACCCAACAAGCTTGAGTTTGAAATCAAGATGAGGAACAAAGCATGACCTAGACTTTGCAGGGAAATCTTAAAAGCTGCACTGTTTGGTAATGTTTTAAGATGAAAACAGTGCTGTGGTAACAATGTACATCTTTGGTTAGGTTTTTTCTTTTTATTTTGGTATTTTTTTTGATATCTAGGTTACTTACCAAGGAACAAAAGAAATGCAATATTAAAATTTCCTTTCTGATTATTCATTCATTAAGCACATTTTAAAAAGCAGCCAGTGGCTCTCAAAGACTGACTCCATCAGGCTCTTGGCATCAGGAGCACCACGTTTACCTCTGTTTCCCTGGGTTTAGGGAGCCTTCATCTACTTCTCTGTCATATTTGGTCCTGATGTGGTCGATGCAGCCATTGTCACCAAATGCTCCCCATTCTGTATTAATGCACATTTTTCCTTCATTCCCTTTCACTATTTCTATGTTTTTCATGTCCTCCATGTAGCAAACATTGGTGCCTGTTCCTAGAAGGAAGGAAATGACAAGACTTCAGCTGGAAAAGTGAAGCAGCACCAGAAACTTATGGAAGATGACTGCAGTGCTCATCTTAAAGTTCTCTTTGCCACATCTCAAATTTCAAGGCCATTCTCTGATTCTATGCATTGATATATTTCTGGATCAAAACTTGGAGGAACCTATTGGGGGAATCATCTGAAAAGCCCAACAAGAATTCATTCAGATCCTTAAAAACATTTGCTTGTTCCATGGTCCATGACCTGGCTACACAGTAACTTGTCAAAACAAGAAATCATGCTCTATCTGCTTGTATTCTTTTACCCTGCATACACTAGTTAGGCCCCATCAGAGATGTGATCAAATGTCCAACAGGTTCAGGAACTTATCTGCTACAGATGTTGTTAAGTTTCCTGCTGAACACCACACAAATCTGCCAAGAACCCCAAGCAACTAATATATCAATATATATAGACTAATATATCAATCTATACATACTAATATATCAATCTATACATACTAATATATCAATCTATACATACTAATATATCAATATATTCATACTAATATATCAAACTCAGATAAAAGGTGCTGGTTTACAGCAAGCCCAGCTCTACACAGGTGCTTCCCTCTCACAGTGGCCACTTGACCACCACTGTACCTGCAATAAGGCCAATCTCACAGTTTGGATCCTCATAGCCACAAGTCATCATGGTCCCAACAGTGTCATTCACCACTGCTACAATGTCCAAGTCAAACTCCTAAAACACAAGTCACCATCAGCAGTGGAATGCCAGAGTCAGGGTGCATTAAATACACCAAAAAGAGCAGAACAAATCAGCTCACATTTCTTCTCCTGATGGCCTCTCTTAGCATATCAACAACATCTTCCCCCTCACAGTCTGTTGCCTTGAATCCTTTTGTCCATCCCACAAGTGTTCCCTGAAACAGAAGAGAAAGAAAGCCATGAGTGAAGACAAAGAGCAGACTGTACATTGCAAGCATCAGCTTTTTCTTGCCTCCCACCCCAATGCTTTTCTTTTTTTCCCAAGTAACATATTTCCCTGGACAGGTTACTGTGGGTGTCTAATGCAGGCTGTGCTTGTGTATCTTTGCTACTCAACTGCTGATGGTAATCTCATTTGGAAAATAATTGTGCTGTAAATCATCAAACACCCATCAAACATTAATGAATCTCCTGTTAATTTTTGGGTCATTTCCTGAAGGACATTTGGTATGATCCCACAACCTCAGGCAACACTAATTTGTTACTTTTCAGACAACAACCTAGCCTGACAGAAGCTGTTTTCCAGGTTACATGAAGTAATTAGCTTTACACTTCCTAAGTGGCTCTGGACTGTCTGTCCAAATTAAAAAAAAAAAAGAAGAAAACTGGGGGAAAAAGCTGATATTAAGAAACACCCTCAAGTTCTAGCAGTGGTAGAAGACCAAACACACAGAGCAACATATTATAGGACACAGATGTGTCTCACTCAGTTTGCCATCAACACTGTGGAATTTGCTTCCTAATCATTTGTCAAGACCTAAATGCTAAGCTGTGGCTTTAGAAGGCATATGAATTCATGTTTCCACAGAAGGCCAAGTCCTGTTGCTATACTCTCAACAGTGAGCTGAAAATTGAGACAGAGCAGGCTAACTTCCAGGTTCAGAAGCTGTTGTGAACTCCACCAGACATAAAAACATTCAATGAAATAGCAGACTCTCATTTCCCCACTATCCTACATACTTGACTAGAACTAAGCAGCACAACATCCCCCGCCCTTCTTGGAAATCCATAAATCTTTTCAGATAAGATAAAAGATACGATATCTGTCAAAAAGCCAACTCCTCCAAGCTGCACAGGTAAGTTCACTGACACTCAGCAAAGAGAAGCTAATGTTGTGCAGAAGTTGCACAGTCAGAGCTGTGCAGCACAGCTTGGAAAACAACCTGGGACTGTAGCTGAGCAAGCAGAAGGAGCCATTTGTTATCTCTTGCCATTGAAGAGCTAAGGCAGCATAAGGAGGTTCCTGGGTTACTAAAAATATGCACTTCATTTTGCTGTCATGAGGTCTTAATCTTTATAGAACAAAACCAACTTCATGTCCACCACTTACCAGAGACAAGAAGGGAAAGTTCTGCCTCCCATAGGAGGGCAGGTAGATAACAGGGGATGATAGCTTTCTCATGAAACACAACTGATTTGCAAAGTAAAGTAATAAATTCTCCAGACCAACAAGTCAGCCTTGCCCAAAATGATGTAATTTACCAAGCAGATACAGAGCTGCCATCTGACCATTCTCTGCTGCAGCTCTTACCTTGTCAATGCTGGCTTGCCTGCAGGGGAAGGAGAAGGTGAAGCCCAGAGGAAGCCGAGCACCTTTAATCCCCATATACTCCAGAAAGTCTGCTATGCACTGGACAATATGGTCAAAGAGCTGGAAGGAAAGAAAAAAACATAAAAATCTCATAAGTAATCCCATATAATGG
This sequence comes from Fringilla coelebs, assembly GCF_963513975.1. NCBI lineage: Eukaryota > Metazoa > Chordata > Aves > Passeriformes > Fringillidae > Fringilla > Fringilla coelebs. The sequence continues at coordinate 2,389,316 of NC_140066.1, read as the reverse complement.
GGCTTGGCTAGATCAGTTCAACATTCATTTAAGATTACCTCTTCTCCTGTCCCTTGCATGATCTCCAAAGGAATGGCAAAGATTTTGTTATACATTTGCACTGATCTTCTTCTCCCGCTTTTGATTTTGACCAGCAGAACCCTGAAATTTGTGCCACCAAGGTCAAGGGCAAGGAACTTTCCTTTCTCTGAAGGAGAAGAAAGGTATTTCATTTTGGTGCTTCTCCTAGCACATTTGCCAGGCAGAACAACTTACCGATGATGATCCCATCAAGCCTACTAGCACGGGGCTGAAGATAACACAGCAGGAAGCACCAGTTTGACAACACAAATCCCCCTGGTGTGTGCCAGATTAACTAGCATGCTCCATCCCCTCCAGAAACAGACAAGCCAGCTTCCCTGACCCACCTCCAGGCGCTCAGGAGCCAACCTCACCTGTTCCATCCGGCATCCCGCACACGTACGTGGGCAGCATCTTCACCGTGGCCCGGGCTTGCATCTCCCTCTTCAGCCCATACTCCAGCTCGGCCCTCATGCTGTCCCTCACCTCCTGGAGGGTGCTGGGGGGCAGCAGGAAGGGGGCGAGGGCGGCGTCCAGGCGCCGGCGCTGGGCGGCCAGCCTGCGCGCCACCGCCGTCACCAGGGCGGCCCCGCGGCCGCTGCCGCTCTCCGACAGCAGGAACCGCACGTCACACGTGGGCACCAGCCTCCTCACCACCTTGTGCAGGCGCCTGGCGTACCTGGCAGGGACACAGAGTGCCTCCCTGAGGCTCTCACAGGATTTGGGGCACGGTGTACTGTTGGTAGTACCAAAACTGTGTAGGGGATGTGCCTCGGCTTGTCTGGCGTCGCGTTGAACCAGACAACAGCACTGTGGTGTTCACCCCACAGACACTTTTGGCCATGGATGTGTGGTGTTTCACCCCACAGACACTTTTGGCCATGGCTGTGTGGTGTTTCACCCCCAGAGAGACTTTTGGCCATGGGTGTGTGGTGTTTCACCCCACAGACACTTTTGGCCATGGCTGTGTGGTGTTTCACCCCACAGACACGTTTGGCTGGCTGGATGCTTGTGGAGACAAGTGCAGGCGTGCAGGAGCTCTGGTGGTGCTGGGATGGAGCTTCCTCCCTTAAGAGGGGCTGCTCCTCAGGTTTCCCTCTGTGGAGAAGCTTTAAGGGGATGGTGAAGGAAAAAGGAGTCGGTTCTGATGGAGGGTTTGGATCCAGAGCTTTATTCTGGCCCACAGGCCTCTGAACCCAGCAATTCCTCCAGCAGAACTCCCTGACCATGTGGTTGCTCGCCCTTTTACCCGGGGGAGAGGGGCAGGGAAGGGGCAGGGAGCCACCACCAGCTACAGGAGGGGAGGTCTCAAGGGACAAAGGACACCTGGATGGCCCAGTGCCCCCAGGGGTAGAGGGCATCCTTTGAATCTGCCAATCACTGACACCCTTCTGGAATTCCAGGACTGACAGACAGTGCTGGGAGGGGTCAGGGTGGGGAAAGGAGGGATGATCAACACACCTGGGAGGGGATCTTCAGGGGAGGCACCCAGGGTTCTGAGGTGAACCCTGCAATCACATTACTTCATCTCCAGCTGCAATCAGGCCTCCAACCAGTTTGGGGGAATGGTTGGAGGAGGTTTCCAGTTTGGGAAAGCACAGATTGAAAAACATGGAAGTAGTGGAGGGAGGAAGAAAGAAAAGAAAAAGCCCACAGTGAACTGCAAGTGTCCTAGGAGCCCAGGAGTCACTTGAGAAATCAGCTGCATTTCCTCCAACACCATTATTCCAGGTGTCATGTTTCTCACAGAGTCACTGGGTTGGAAGAGACCTCCAAGACCATCCAGTCCAACCCAGCCCCAACACCTCAACTCAACCCTGGCACCCAGTGCCACATCCAGGCTTTGTTAAACACACCCAGGGATGGGGACTCCACCACCTCCCAGGGCAGAACATTCCAGAACTTTATCACTCTTTTCCTAATATCCGACCTATATTTCCCTTGGTGTAGCTTGAGATTGTGTCCTCTGGTTCTGTCAGTGCTGCCTGGAGAAAGAGCCCAGCCCCAGCTGAGCACAGCCACCTTTCAGGGAGTTGTAGAGAGTGATAAGGTCACCTCTGTGTCTCCTTTTCTCCAGGCTGAGCACCCCCAGCTCCAACTCCACTCCAAATTCTAAAGCTCCTGGGACAGCTTTGCACCACCAAAGCCAGTCAGACCTCACCCCAGAGCCGAGGCAAACCCGACAGTTCTCTGAAAAGCCACACGCACGTGCAGATGGAGGCTCTCAGCAATCATCAGATCCTCTTTGTTACTCACTTGGGGTGGGTTTTGTAGAGTCCCCCATCAATCCCAACAGTGGTTCTCATCCTCAGCAGCTTTTTGTTCTCCCTGAGGCGGGTCAGGATGGCTGCCAGGGTGGCGGCGCAGAGGTTGGCCGAGCGGAAGGAAACGATGGTGCAGACGTGCTGAACAGCAACACAGTCCTCCTCAGAGGGAAACAGGTTCAGCTCTGTCAGGATCTCTTTTGTGTTGCTCAGGCCTTCCTTGTACCTATCCCCAAAACAAAAGAATACATCACCAAATGCAAAAGCTTACAGATCAATACCTTGGCTCGAAAAGAAATGAGAGGAGACCACAACACAAGCGATCAGACAGCATCCTAATGGGTTCCCACAACCCAGCAATGTGTTTCCCACTGCATTCCCAGAAGTACCCAGGGGAGAGGGTTCAATGCTGAACTTCCTGGGGTTCTATGTTTGCTGAGACCAACCAGCTAGTCAAGAAGTGAACAGGATAAAACAGGCCAAAGAAAGAGAGCACAAGAACAGATATACAGCTTTACTCAATACAACAAAGAAAATAATTCCTGGAGTGACACTGAGGACCAGGATCTCTCTTCAAAACATCAGAATCCCAGTTTTCCAGGCAGCCATCCATTAGCTGATTTTTAATCTGTACTATATTTCCACAGCACCAGTATTCCCACATCAGAGAGGCTGAAAACTGCAGCAGTCATCCCACACACTCAGGCCTCCAGAGAGGTTATTTAAACAACCTGCATCTGGGATGTTTACCAACAAGCTTGCTACTGTGGTACTTTGCTAAAACTATCTTACACCAATTCCCACTTACAGAAAGGTCAACTTTCCTCCTAGGCAAAAGCAAAATCAAGCTGAACAGTTCAGGATTGTTCCCAGCACACACAGATTTTAATTACACTTTCATTATCACTGCTGTGCTAGTGTATTACAAGTTCTTACTTTTCCATTGCAGACACGTGTTTCATTTCAATCTTGCCCTTAGTAAGCAGAGCTGTTGACACTTTGCCATTGAAGAGCAGACCTTCCTTTGTCATTTTTAGGAGAATGAGTCTCACGAGTTCCCCCAAATACAGGCTGCTGATCATCTTCTCAAACCTGGAATGGAGCACAGGAAGGATTTCAGGTGTTAAGCAGCTGCTCTCTTTAGCCCTCCACAGCATCACAGCAGAGCCACCACCTGGTTTTAACACCACATGGACAGCTGTAGCAGCAATCCCTTGGCCTGCTATACTGGAATTCACCAATATTGTAAAAATTTACCAATATGGACAGGACATGCCTTGCCTTGTCTGGCCCTTGGTGCTGAACCAAATAAAGGCACTGTGGTGTTTCACCCCAGGGACACTTTTGGCCATGGGTGTGTGGTGTTCACCCCACAGACACTTTTGGCCATGGCTGTGTGGTGTTTCACCCCACAGACACTTTTGGCCATGGCTGTGTGGTGTTTCACCCCCAGAGACACTTTTGGCCATGGCTGTGTGGTGTTTCACCCCACAGACACTTTTGGCCATGGCTGTGTGGTGTTTCACCCCACAGACACTTTTGGCTGGATGGATGCTTGTGGAGACAAGTGCAGGCGTGCAGGAGCTCTGGTGGTGCTGGGATGGAGCTTCCTCCCTTAAGAGGGGCTGCTCCTCAGGTTTCCCTCTGTGGAGAAGCTTTAAGGGGATGGTGAAGGAAAAAGGAGTCGGTTCTGATGGAGGGTTTGGATCCAGAGCTTTATTCTGGCCCACAGGCCTCTGAACCCAGCAATTCCTCCAACAGAACTCCCTGACCAGGGAGTTCTTTAACTCCTTTAACCCCAGGGAGAGGGGCAGGGAAGGGGCAGGGAGCCACCACCAGCTACAGGAGGGGAGGTCTCAAGGGACAAAGGACACCTGGATGGCCCAGTGCCCCCCAGGGGTAGAGGGATTCCTTTGAATCTGCCAATCACTCCACGCCCTTCTGGAATTCCAGGACTGACAGACAATGCTGGGAGGGGTCAGGGTGGGGAAAGGAGGGATGATCGACACACCTGGGGGGGAATCTTCAGGGGAGGGACCCGGGGTTCTGAGGTGAACCCTGAAATCACAACAGCTTGCAGCAGGGAGCTGTGAAAGGGACTCACCCTCTCCAGAAGGGAAAGATCTGGATTACACAGAACCAGCACCAAATCATCTCAGGTTCACTTAAGACAATTCCCTTTCCAAAGGGGCAAACACTGGAAGAGCACTCTGAGAACTCAGACAGGGAATCACCTACAGTTGTTTCCCAGGGTTGAGAGATCCCAGGTCCAGCTCCCGATCAAACTCCGTGCGGAGATCATCCAAAGCGCCGTCGTCTCCGAAGGCGCCCCACTCGGTGTTAATGCACATCCTGCCCTCGTCCCCCTCCACCAGGCTGATGTGCCTCATCTCCTCCATGTAGCAGGCATTGGTGCCAGTCCCTGTGGGCATTGGATAAAGTTCCATGTGTGATTTTTGTTTGGGAACAAGTCAGTATATTGGAAGAAAACACAAACACATAACCCTGTGGCACAGGATACCAATATATGCCACCTGCACCCATGAAATCATCATTTCACAGTCAATGAAAAAAAACCAAAATTATTCTAAGGTTTAACTTGTTTAAAAACATTTTTTTTTTCTCTTTCAAATGTACTTCTGTATGCCTAATAAAAGGCATCATAGTGCATGAAATGGAGAAACTGTGGAAAGCATAGCTGGTGCTAACTACCAGACGTGAGGGGAATTCAGCTTTCTCTGGACAGACACAGTAATTTTCTCTACAGTCAGCAGAAAAGTTTAGTATGCTGCTCACAACTGAGCCCAGACAAAATGGGGACTGTGGTATTTGATGGCAATGTGATCAGCATAAAAACAGCTGCTTTACAGAAGGCAGCCAGGCTTGAAAATCCAACCATTGTTTTTTCCATTTTCTTTCTGCTCTTTCCTCTATTGTGAAACTCCCTCCTACTTCATATTTGTAGTAATTCAACAAATGAGAGGGGGGAAAAGAACCCTTCTCATGGTGAACAGGAAAAATTACCAATTATGAGTCCAACTTCACAGCGCTGGTCATCATATCCACAAGTCATCATGGTTCCCACCGTGTCATTGACCAGGGCCAAAACATCAACATCCATGTCCTAAGAGCATAAAGATGAGTGATTAACAGGGAGAAAAGCTCAGGGAGCCTGTGATAAAGCACCAGCATGCAGACATATTCCCTGGTTGCACTTTGAAGGCCTCATTCAGGAAAACTCCTTGGTTGAAAGACACTGCTTCCTTTTACAACACTCTTCCCACACAACCCTGTGAGGTTACAAATATCTCTGAATTCTCAAGTGTTGAAGGATTTGTTTTTCCCCAAGCCCACCTCATTTGCCAGAAAAGTGGCACATTATTGGTGTGAAAGTTGTAATACTGTGCCTACAGGCTGTGTGAAAGGACAACATCTGAGCAGGGAACACAGAAAACACACACAAATGCAGCTACAGCTGTGCAGCAACACCACACTTTCTACTTTTCAAGCAGAAAGTCCTTCCATTGAGGCTGTGCAGTTTCCTCTTTGCTATGAAGTCATCAAGATGTGGAAAGGTGCTTTGTGTTTCTTGGCTGGTGTTACCAAACATGAAGAGCAAAATATTAAAACACAGTGTTATTCAAAGGCTGTATGCTGGTTTAAGGGCAGATTTAATCATGCTGACCTTAAAAATTGCCATCATTGGCTCCATCCTACAGACTGAAGGGGACAGGCAAGCCCTGCTGGGGTTAGGTGTGCCAATTTGAGATGGAAGTTTCCCCCCACCAACCCTGATCCCACAAGCCAGGCTGTGAAACACAGTGTGTGAAACGACTGAGTGCTCACTGGGGAGGTGTCATAGCCTGGCTCAGGGCTCAGCTGCCCTTGTGTCACCAGGGCACTCTGAATTACAGCTGTGAGAGGGACTCAGATCTGCCAGATGTGCAGGCATGCTGGGCACCTGGCACTGCCCATCCCTGAGGGATGTCTGACAGCTCCCAAAAGAACCCCCACACCAAGGATGGATTCCCAGGAGTTCTCTGGCTCAGCTCCTGCAGGTCCAAGACTTGCCTGGTGCTTCTGGAGGGCCCTGTGCAGGGAGCTGACCACGTCTGTGCCCTGGACTCCTCGGACCCTGAAGTGCTTTGTCCACTCAAGGAGAACCCCCTGAAAAGGAAGAGCACAGTGACCCAAAAGCACACAAACCCCAAAGCCAGTCAAGACTGATGTGTGTGAAGAAGTCCATTATTAAAACTCAGCCAAAACAAGTCAGAGCAGAACACCTTACCTTGGGGTGCCTTGCATAAGTCAAGTCACATCTTACCTTGGGGTGCCTGTCTGTACCAACACAACCAAAAAGGTACAGTCATAAAGTCCCAATTCTGTAAATGGGTCTCCCTGTGCTTCATTTAAGGCACATGTGGTTTTCCTATGCTGATCACAGTCTAATAGCATTAAGCAAAAAGCATTTGCAGGACTGGAGCCCAAAGTACAGACCCCCTAGAAATAAGAGAGGCTAGAATGAGAGAACACAAAATAATTGCAACCAGCCCTTCATTTCCCTAAGAAGTGTTTCAAGCAGCTCAGCTACAGGTATTTCCTATTCACAATCAACTGTAAATAAAATTTTTTTTAAAAAAGTGATTAAAAAAATGAAAAAATGTGAAACAGAAGTGCACATCTGTTTCTAACAGTGTTAATACAGGGGCACATGGTTCCTGTGGAATTGGGTAGTGACTGAGCAATAGAGCAGCTTTAGCTAAAAGATGATGCTGCCTTGAGATGAGAAATGAATTACTGAAGGATAGTCAGGTCTAATTAAATAGTACAAGTCATCCATGCCTTCTTCTGAGAGCTATGTAAACATGACCCCAGATAAAAGCCACAGGGTAGCACCTGCACTCAACAGCTTCTCCAGACTCTGCAAGGAGCTCAGCCGGACAAAAGCATTTCTTATGCATCTTACCTCATCCAGTTTGGTCTGTTTGCACGGAAAAGAAAACGTAAAGCCAAGAGGTAACTTCTTCTGCTTCAGGTTTTTGGTGTCCATGAAGTCTGACAGGCAGTCAGCAATGTAATCAAAGAGCTGCACAAGAAGAGAGAGCAGTTGGGCAACATCCCACAGGCAGCTGCTGCAGCACAGTTTGTGAGGGTTTCTAGGATGAGCTGAGAGATGAGAATCTGACTGCATGGTCTCAGAAGGCTGATTAATTATTTTATGATATCACATGATATAAAAGAATGCTCTACTAAAACTATCCTAAAGAAAAAGAAAGGATCTATCAGAAGGTTTAATAATAATGATAATGAAAGCTCATGACTGACTCCTGGGAGTCCAACACAGCTGATGGTGATTGGTCATTAAGTCAAAACAATTCACATGTTTGGATAAACAATCTCCAGACCAAACTCCAGAGCAGCAAAACATGGAGAAGCTGAGGTTTCTCATTTTCCCAGGGGAAGAAATCCTGGTGAAGAGGATTTTTCAGTAAACATAACAGCAACAGCACAGCAGCAGCAGTGCCCTACCTCAGCTCCACTGCCCTGGGTGACCTCCTTGGGGGTGGGGTAGAACTTGCTCTCCAGCTGGCTGCTCTGCTTCCCATCATCAAACACCTTCACCTGGTGGGCACGGAACTGGGAGCCCCCCAGGTCCACAGCAAGGAAGTCACCCTTCTCTGCAAGACAAGGAGGCAACATCACTGGGGGTGGCCACAAAGCATGGCTCAGGGGCTGCTGGAACCCTGGCTTCTGAGAATTTGGGACTTTTTGTGCTGACCCCCAAAAGAACACTACCTTTAACCTCAGGCTGTATAGAGAAGACTTCCAAAATCAAATAATAGAACTGAAATCACTGGTGTGGAGTTTGAACAGAAGTGTGTTTATCACATAGTAGAAAACTTAGAGTTTAAAGTTTTAGAATAAAATAAGATATATAAAACAAGATAGAATACATATAAAACAAGATAGAGGTTTTAAAAGGGAAGTTAGTCCTTCTTCTTCATAAGTTTAAGTATCATGTAATTAGATAAAAAAGTCCACATTGAGGGTCACAGATAGTTAGTTATTAAGTTAAAAGTAAAAATAATTGAAGTGTCATTCCTTAATTAGACAGTTTATCCTTAAAAAGCCTTGTAAAGAGAGAGATAGGTCTCCATTTTTTAGTTTAATAGAGTGAAGTGCTGTAGAACTCACAGTTTATAAAACTGTAATGTAAAAAAGAACTAATCAACATCTGAATCTGAACAAGAAATACCATCTCACACATTTAATCCTGACCCTAACAAAAAAAAAAAAAAAAAAAAGCAAAGGCTCAACAAGGTTCTTGCTGATGGCCACAGCCCAGGGCCCTCCCTCACCACAGCCAGAGCCTCTCCTGCCCCATGATGGCAGATCCTGATCCTATCCTGATGCCTGGAAGCATCAGAAAGAATGAGAGCTGGAAAGCCTCAGCAAGGCTATCAGGTCTCTCCTTCCAGCCTGCTATGTAATTGCTAATTCAATTTTTATTTGGCAGTTTGGGTTTGTTCACCCTGCTCCTTCCACAGCAGCATATTTGCAAGCTGCAGAAGGATGAGCTTTGCAGCAGGAAAGGCCCAAAGCAGCTGCAAACCAACCAGAGCACACAGGGGCTGCAAAACCATCACCTGAAATGTGGCACAAGCAGAATGTGAGGTCATTGCCTGAATCCAGTAGAGGATGCAGGATTTGCAGACCTATGTTTATGGAAGACTCAGCTCTAGTGCAGAAGTCAGGTTCCAAGTGGGGCAAAGCTAATTTGCCACCCAAAGTCAACCAACACAATCCTTTTCCAATGGGTTTTGGTGTTTCTGTGAAAGCACCATTTGGTTTCACAGGTTTGCTCAGACACACACATCTCCAGCAGCACACCTCAGGTGGAAGGACAGCGTGGCCTCACTGCTACAATAAAATTTGTTTATCCCTCACACAGGAAAATGCCCTTCCCAAAAAGAAAACACAGTGGTATGTGCCTAGCCTTGCATAATCTTTGTTCCACAGTCCAAACATGATTAAATCTGGTCCTGAAAGGGAAGGAAGCAGGAAATTCCACCTGTAATACCATGGTCTGCTATCAAAGGTGAGGAGGCAGGTTGGGTTACTCAGTAAACTGTGGCATTAGTCAGGCTGTTAATCCCTAAACTATGAAAGATGCTCTAAATGAGTCAGTTCAGTCAGCAACACTGAGGGCACCAAAAAAAAAATCTCAAATTTAATAAATAATAATAATCATAAATAAGATGATGATGAAGGAGAAGGAAGGAGGAGGAAGGAGGAAGAAGGAGGAGGAAGGAGGAGGAAGGAGGAGGAAGGAGGAGGAAGGAGAAGGAAGGAGGAGGAAGGAGGAGGAAGGAGAAGGAAGGAGAAGGAAGGAGAAGGAAGGAGAAGGAAGGAGAAGGAAGGAGAAGGAAGGAAAAGGAAGGAAAAGGAAGGAAAAGGAAGGAAAAGGAAGGAAAAGGAAGGAAAAGGAAGGAAAAGGAAGGAGAAGGAAGGAGGAGGAAGGAGGATAAAGGAGGAGGAAGGAGGAGGGAGGAGGAGGAAGGAGGAGGAGGAAGGAGGAGGAGGAAGGAGGAGGAGGAAGGAGGAGGAGGAAGGAGAAGGAGGAAGGAGAAGGAGGAAGGAGAAGGAGGAAGGAGAAGGAAGGAGGAAATAAGCATCCAAGTTTGAACTGTTCAAACCTGCTGGAAGCTTTAACCAGTCTGGCAGTAAAATAACCAACAAAGATTTCTCTAGAGGGCAAAAATAGAAAAATCAATGTGATATTTAGAGTGGGCAGTGTGTCAACAGGATATGGCCCAGCTTGATGCTGTGAGACCTCAGGACCAGTGACTTCACTGAGATAGCAAGGGTTAAAAAAGTATTTGTTTCTCTTTGGCAAAGCTAGCAGCAAAGGAAGAGTGCCCCCTTCCATCCAGTCAGCTTGTGTATAATTTCTCTCAGACATGACTCATTTCAAGGAACTTGCCTTCAAATCCCTTTTTTATGCCATGAAAGCTGTTATTTCTCATTTAATTGCAGTGAAATTACCATCAGAGGGAATAAAGTCATGTGGAAAGGTACAAAGCTAACATTTCACTTTTCTGCACAGCTAGTTTACACCGAGTTCTGACCTTGGTGAGACACAGAATCCTGAACAAATTAACTTGGTCAAACCTGGGAAAAATGTCATTTTCTGTCAGGCTGCACTGCCAGGAGCCAGCTGAGGAGTTTTATTTTGGATGTGCATGCTTCTCCAAACAAGATGAGCTTTTAGTTCCTATCTCATGTCACATCCTCCCAGAGGACACCACTGCACTTTCTCTGTTCAAATCCCAGCTGAAGAAGCAGAGCAGCTGAAGAAGCAGACCCCATCCAGGAGCAGATTTTCCCAATGGAGAAGGCAAGGAAGGAAGGGCAGAAGGGATCATTTCTTAGGGAATTAGCAAAAGCAGTGCAGGATTTGGTGACCCCAGCTCTGAGGATGCCACGCTGCTGTCCCACGGCAGTTTGAGGGGTTTCACTGCAGCATCCCGCCCTCCCTGCAGCTCCAAGGCCAGGCACATCCCACAGGCACAGCAGAGTGCACTGCAGGCTCTGAGCTGTAGAGGCTGCCCTTGCCATGTCCAGACACAAGATCTGTGCTAGGACAATTGGGAGAAGCTGCTCCTGAGCACCGAGCAGGTCCTTTCCTCAAACGAGCAGCTCTAGATCAAAATCCACCTGGTGCAAGGGAAAAACCACTCTGCCAGCACTGCCCCAGGCTCAGAACACACACGTGCTTTCCCAAGGAGTAACCCAGAGCCCCTGGCTGCTGGCAGCAGCTCACCTAGTGAAATGAAGCAGCAGCGCTGAGCAGGGACTCACCTGAGCCATCGGGCAGCGAGCGCACGAACGAGGGCAGCATTTTCACCGCTGCCGTGGGGTTGGTGTCCCTGGCCAGCCCCTTCAGCATCTCAGCTTGGAAACGAGCTGTCACATCCTGCAGGACATCGTCAGAGAGGCGCAGCTGGTGCAGGAACCTGTCCACCTGCAGGGAGGGAAGGTGGCACTCAGGCACGCAGGCTCCTCGCGCTGGTCGTTGGCTTCATTTTCTGTCACTGACATATTTTTATGAAAATCCTTTCACTAGGATCTTTCTCCTGAGAAGCCTCAGAAAAGAAATGTAAACAATAATGATCTGAGTGCTTGGAATGTGGTTTGGAGATTGCTCACCAACAGGTGCAGCTCTGGTTCCATGTGAATTGTTTTTACTTGAGGAACAATACCAGTCCAGCTGTGTCAGACTCACATGTTTTTATTATTCATTCTTTTCTAGCCTTCTGATGTCTCCTTTCTCTTTCTTTAGTGTATCATTTCCTTTTAATATAATGTATATCATAAAATAATAAACCAGCCTCCTGAAACATGAAGATTCTCATCTCTTCCCTCATCCTGGGGACCCTCAAACACCACCACACATTTTCCACCTCAGAGCCGAAGTTCTCATGACAGTCAGTGCAAGCAAGCTCCAGGTCATCATCAGGACATCCACTCTTCTAAAAACACTTTGGTTTGGAAATGTTTAATGCAGCCTTGGTGAATTACTGCCCAAAAGTTGGCCATCTTTTCTGATGGCTCAGTGAACTTGACAATCTGTGTAAGCCACGAGATTTGCTTGAGACCCTGACAAGCTGTTTTCACACCATCCTCTCCTGCTAGAGACATAATGAAGTAGAACTGCAAAGTATGTCAATCTGGTGAGAATTTGACCTCTCTGAGGCAGGTCCAGAAAATGCCATCAGTACCCAAGCGTGTCAGCCACAACCCAAAAACATCAATTCAGCTACTGCTTCACTCCACAGACAATTAACTTTGTTGGCATGCCAGGCTGGAACTCAAAGCCTTTTTCTCACTCCAGCTCTGCTCTCCATTCTCTTGTGATTCTAGGATTACATCTAAAACACATTTTTTGGGTGCAATCAATACCCTTTGTTAAAGGTCTGTAACTCACAGAATACAACAAAATAGAAGCCAGTTGAATAGAAAAGAATTCAAATTTTCTATGAAGTAGCTCATTCAGATAAACTGGCAGAAAAGCTAATCAATGTTTATGAACAGCTCCATCAGGGCAAAGTGAAAGTTTTTTTCCTTAAGCTGCTGGGACTGACATACCTGCAGGGTTATAAGCAAAGAAACTGCACAGCTGGGTACAACAAAAGATTAACCCAGGGGGAAAAAAAAAATCTGTGAACATCCAGAAGCTTTTCCACTGAGGAGCCAGACTTGGGTGCTGTATGAACATGATGCAGGCATAATAATTGTGTGCTCCAAATAGCTGGGTGTCCACTGAAGGGTCATTGGTGCTTGCTGGTCCCCAGCACACAGGACTTGGGGCCAGAGGAGAGAGGTGGGACAGCTGCCAGTGCTTTGCTGCTACACACACTCAGCTCTTGCACCTTGGGCAAGAGCCTTGTGACAGAAACCCCGTGGGGGAAAAACCTCTCAAGAGTGATAAAAATGACCATGTCTGTTTGCAGAGAACATGCACTAGCTCCCTGCTGCCCTCAGACACTGCATTCCCCACCCTGTTTACCTACAAGCATAGGAGCAGACACTCCTCTCCAAGGAAGCAGATAAGGCAGAGCCCAGGAAATCCTGCTGGCTCTCCAGCCTGATTTCCAGCCTGAGCAAGGCCCTGCTCCCATAACCATTTACTTGTAAACACAGGAATGGCCAGGCTGTGCTAAACCAAACTGGTTGCCCCTCTCCCATGGCACAGGAACAGGGCCTTACCTCATTTATCATTTATGAAAACAGGACTGTTTTCATGGCAGGCTCTTGGTTTTGCCACCACAGAGTAAATAAGCCTGGGGAGGGACAGGTGGGAAGACATTCCTTCTTTCTGTTCTGTACAGCCTACCCTAAGCTACCTATAAGAGAAGTCTGAGGAGCATGTGGTTTCTTGCCTTCAGGAAGGGCTAGTCTGCACCTTGCAGAAACACTTTGATATTTTTAATGGGTTTGCCAGAATTCCTCTGCTCCCTTGTCTTCACTGTCCTCACTCAACTGCAAGCTGGATGCTTCTCTGCAAAGCCCACTACACCCAAGCACTGCTACACAAGGTCTTTCTCTTTCTTAGTAAAAAGAATGAAGCAATAGTACTGTCTAGATAAGAGATCAGCTGCTCACAGAGGGGAGGGGCAGCAAGGCCTTTTTCTGATCCCATTAAATCCTAGGGATAAAAGGGCTATGACTGACTCAGGGACATCTGATTGTTGAGATACCAGTACCTCTCTCAGAATGCCTCTCTCCAAAGCAGAATTAATGGAAGAAATCCTCCTTGGAGCAAGCCACTCCATATTTTGGGCACAGACAGGAGAACCTGGAGCTGCTCCCTTTGCTGATGAGCTCAGTGATGGAAGCAGATCCAAGCACCAGGACCTTGGATCTCCCACCACATCCACAGACAGCTCCACCTCCCACCTTTCCAGCCCCTGGCTGGACAACCAGAGGATGGAGCCTGGCAGCAATGGCCATCTCGAGCTTTTCCAACTGCAATTAAAGGTCACACCTATTAACATCAGAGTGATTAGCCAGTTTTGGATAACCAGGGAGGAGGCACAGGAACCCCAACACCAGCTGGAAATCTCTCCTGAATCTCAGCAGACCTAGACCAAAGACCACAGAGGTTTTCCCTATCCCTGCTACGTGACTGACTCCTGATTCCTGCTCAGATTGAGAAATCCCATCATTCACAATGCACTTGCAAGGGGACTCTGCAAGAGCCATCCTTTCTGCCCTCTGGGCTCTTCCACACCATGCCAGATAAAGCTTAAGCATTTTCCCATACTGAAGGGAATTTGCTCCATTACTAGGAGAACACTTATAACTGTGCAGGAAAAACCACTAACCAGACCCATTTTCACACTCACCAGGAGGTTTAAGGTCTAAATACCTCCTACCCCATATGGCTGAATGGTTTTAGTGGATAATGCCATTATATGGTCTGCATTACTCACTGCAGACCCCTCTGTATCTGGGTAACACAGTTCTTAAAATAGCAACCAGCTAATGCTGCAACTTACCTTTTTTATTTGATCCTCTTTTAGCTTTGTGAAATGGAAAGCTAGCAAGTGGACAGCAAACATTTTCTTGAAGCAGATGGATGAGTCAGTAGTGACAGAGCTGCTGTGAGTAACTCCAAAGCGACAGATCTTTATTCACGAAACTGGAGCTAGAGAAACTTCAGCAGAGGCATTTTCCCCCGTGTGGAATAGCAGAGTTCCTGGGAAATTGAGTCCAGAAAGAAATCCATCCAGAGTGATCGGGTGAGTGATTAAACTTCTGCCTCTTTGTATCACACCCCCCCACACATCAACCCAAAGTCCCTCCCTCCCCAGCCACACACTTCATTGTGCCAGAGCAGACACCTGGAGAGCTGCCAAGCTGAAGGGGAGAAAAATCGATTTTGTTACTGCCCCACTTGAGAATTGTTACCACTTCTCAAAGCAGTTGCTACGCAGCCTGCTTCATTCCAGGGGCTGCCAGGCTCCCACCGTGCAGAGTGCTGCAGGGAATCTGGGAAGCTGAAGGGCTTTAGGAGACTTCTCCCTCTGCTCAGCACTCCCACTCGTGAGACAAGCTCTTCTGCATGAATTAACTTCACTCTAGCTCTGCACAGTGCACCCTTATCTGCAGCTTTGTACCGATTAAGCTTCAGCTGTGGAAAGAGCAGACACACACAGACCCCTGCCCCCAGCTGGAATGCTTCTTGTGCAATTCCCAGCAGGGAGGTTTGGGGCTGATTCTTCTCCCTCCTCCCAAAGCTCCAGACCAGTGAAGCTCCTCAGTAGTGCAAAACCAGGGGAGAGGACAGATTTACCTGGCAGGCAGCAGAGCGGGTATCAGACTGCCCCACTGGAAGGATGCCTTCAGCTGGCAGCACAGAGCACCTACAGCAAGAGCAGCTTCCTTACACAACCATCAGATTCTGAGACAGCCTTTAACCATCAACTCTCAAATTCATCCTGAATACACCTGTGGTTCCAGGATTTTGTCACTGTATCAAGTGATATGGACTATGGAAACATCATCCCAAGGAAACTCGGTGAAATGCTGACACAAAGAAGAGGTAAAAAAAAAAAAAAGGCATTCTCATGGGGTAATTAGAGGCTCCCTCTCAAACTACACCTACACAACAATGTGTTTCCCCCCAGTTACTGTTCAGCTGAACTGAGCACAGTTACTGCAGACAACTGTCACCCTAAATTTTGCAGAATAAAGCAACAATTAAAAATTATTTTGATAGTTTAGAAAAACAGCAGGGGGAGATGAGGAAAGGGGGAGGAGAGTACCAAGTAATGTGAGGAAACACAAAGAACTAGTGAGTGGTAGGAATTGTCTAGAGCTCCAGAGAAGGGCAGAGGCAGGCAGTCAGTAGAAAGTCTGGCCACATCAGTTCATAGCCTAGAGTGGACCCAACCATCTCATGCTATTGTAAAAAGAAAAAAAGTACAACTGATCATGGTGGGTTGTATCTACAGGAGGAAAATCCAGAGGCACACAAACCAACACTCAGCTCCACACTCAGCACCAGCCCTGGAAGGAGGACTCTGCCCAGTCCTGTCAGCTGTGGCAGGGATCAGCAGTTAGCTCTGCTGAACATCAGGAGCACTCACAGGTCACATTTTTTCAGCTTCTGATCATGAGGAAAGATTGAAAGAGCTGAGGAAGGGGAACTCCCTCTGCAGACACAAAACATACAGAACCTCTGCTAGGAAAGGTCTTTTTCCTTTTTTTTCTCTTCCTGCCTTGCATCAGGGATGAGCTCTGGACACTGGGAGATCCTGCCAGCTCTATTTATTTTCCATTATTCTAGAACAGTGGCTGAGCAGTCCATAAATAGGGCTTGTTCTAAAATTAGGCCTTTGATCTTTGAGAGAAAGAGAGAAAAGAAAGAAGAAAATAAGCCACACTACCAGCCAGAAAGCACGGTTCACTTCTCCTCTATTCATCTTTTAATAACTGCTGGCTCGTTAAGTCAGACACTGACTCCCAAAGGGACTGTCTCTCTCCTCATTGTTTACCCACACCACCCGAGTCACAACCCCTCTGGCCAGCAAAATTGAAAACATCACCTTTCAAGCTCCATCCCCCTTTGATCCAGAGCTCATTGTGTCCGTAATACAGCAGATTTACTTTTCATTCTCTCTTTTCTTTCTTTCTCTGAGGGACGCCACTGGAAAAGGGTCTCAAAGATCTCAATGTTCCTGAACAGGCAGCAGGCTCTGTGAAATACCTGACATGCCAGAATCACTGTGTAAGCTGTTCACTCACCCTTGGTGCATCCCAGCTTCCGGCAGGCTGCTGTGCAAGAGAAGACAAGACATGATCTCATTCCCACCCAGACAGCAGCTCAGTGTACCGAGGGCCCAACACCCCAAAGTGTTACAGCCATTATGTACATACCCTGGCCAGCACAGATCAGCTCCAACTGCATACAGCTTGGAAGCTTGAGGTGATGTTGTTTTTCCCTTCTGTTAGACCTGCATCAATAAAAGTTATTCACAAACTTTCCCTCCCTGCTTTGCAAGGGCCAACAAGACTTTAAAATTGTAATGCCTCACTCTGTACTTTCTTCTGCTGCAGTTCTGCCTCCAAACCCCATGGAGAATCCTGAAGAGGAGAATCCTGAAGAGTCTGGTGCTCATCTGCCTCCCACAGCCTTGCAGTCAAAGGCCTGCAGAGAAAAGGAGCTCATAGCTACAATGGGGAAACTCACAAAAAAGTCTTGAGTACATCAGCTAAATGTGCCCTTGTGACCTCCAGAAAGAGGTACCACATCAATAAGCATTTTATTGTGAGATGAACTCATCTATCTTTGGTGAGGTATCAAAGGCAGTAGCAATGCTGGCTGCTAAATTTGGTATCCAGGTTAACAAGGAGACAGTGGACAAGGTTACTAGCGAGTCATCAGGGGAAATCCTTCTTTGTTACAGTTTATGATGATTCCTCAGGTTTGAGCTTTTATATTTTTCAGATTCGGTGCTGCTCAGTGTGTACTTCTGAGCTTCACATTAGGGGATGGTGAGCTCTCTGCACAGAGCAGGGAGACAAAACAATTCCTGCTCCAGCTGGGAACCAGGGACAAATGATCCAAATCTCAGGCCCAGGAGCACAAACAACGTGGGCTGGAGAGAGAAAAACAAGGATGGGGCTTCATGGGCTGGAGCTGGAATTGGACAATTAACTCCAATATGCAAATGGGCCAGAACTTATAAAAGAGAGAGGCCTCGTGGTTGGTTGTCCATTTTGTGACCATTTTGGTTCATCTTGGGTGAAGCCCTGGCTGGGCTCTTGTGCTGCCCAAAGTGGATCCATGGAGGCCTTTTAATAAATCTCTGCTTTATTCTTTAACTCTGTCTAGTCTCTACTCTAAAGTCAACCTTCACAAGGCAACAGTGATTCCAAAACCAACTCCTACAACACATTCCCCCTTCCCTGCAGTAGCAGCAGGTTCTTCCCCCATTATATTCCCATAAGTTCATCAATGCTCAGGAGAGTAAAGGGTCCCCACACTCATTCTTCCTGCATATGCCACTCCTAGTGCAACATCAGGACATAAAGTAAGACAGCACACTTGAGGGGACTGACAGGAAAAATCAGAATAGAGATGGAAACATCCCAGACAGAACAGAGCATACTGGGCTTAAAAGACAGAAGGATTTTACCAAGCAGTGCTGTTACAATCAGCACCCTACATTTGAAGGACAGCAAATAAACAATTAATGAATAAACTTCCAAACATCTCTAATTTTGATGCCCAAAATTAATCTGGAAATCTGAACACCTGAAATAATTTTGCAAATGTGATTCCCAGATCAAGAGAACAGCACTGTTGTTGCTTAAAAATAAAACTTCAGGACAGCCTCACAAGGCAGGTTAAAAAGGGGTAGTTGGGGTAACTGCACCACAGCAGTCCAGATTGTAGCACATGGGAGCAATTTGGCAGCCATTCTAATGGGAGTCAATGACAGCCACACCATTAGCTCAGAAGAAAAGAAAACTTTCATAAAGTCAGCCTGGAAACGCCTGAATAAACTTCAGAGCTTCTAAAACTGTTACTATGGAGTCACTATGGAAACAAGCAGTGAGTTAAGCAAAGTGCTAATCTCAGCAAAATACAAAACAGAATGCTCATAGTCATTTAGCTTCTTTATTGCAAGGCTTGGTGCTGAAACACAAGGCTGGCTCACGCCCTGAAGTCCCAGCCACTCTTTCCTTGCTCAAAATTAGACACTAGCACTCAGCTATTCAGCCTAACAGAAGCAAAGCACATTATCAGTGTGGGTCTCCCACAAGCCAGCCTCACACTCTGGGCAGAGAAAATCAGAGTTGTCCATGGTGGACAACCAAGGGGGTTTCAAACAGCGGTTTGCACATCCACCCTGGATCTGGGGGAAGTGCATGTGGGACAACACACGCGGGCAAAACGTGCCTCAGGCTTGGGCAACTACTGCTTCCCTTCCAGTGAGTGCCAAGGAGCAAGGGGGCAGCTGAGAGCACTCCATCACACAAGCTGTGTGAGAGCAAATGCAACACATCTCTAAGGGTTAATGCAAGCTTGCACTCTGTGCAAGTGGTGCTGCTGTTCAGCAGGACTCTGGGAAAGCAAAGCTGAACTGCTCATCTGCAAAGCAGAAAATCCACAACACTCACATGGCCACTGCCACACACAGAGAGCTGCTTGGTTTTTCTTGGGGAAGGGAAAAAAAGATGTGGCTTTGCAGGGAAAGGACCTAAAACTTTCTCTTCCCACCAGTAGTGTACTGAAAGCAGGAGATCACATGGGCTAGAAACATTTACACACTGCTTGCTTTTTAGTAAACAATGAGGAAAGAGTACATGAGCTACACTGAAATCAGCTGTAAAAACGTTTTTCAAACTGCTGCAGATCTCTTTCTGAACAGCAGCATAAAGGACTGATACCAGGAGAAAGAAAAGGGGATTCAGAGCAATCTTTCAGCCTGCAGAGAAACACAGCTGATCACTTCAGAAAGTCAGGTATTTGACAATGAAACTCAGCCTGGATCTTAAAGGTTTCCCAACAGTGACACAATCAGGACCTGGGCACTTGTACACAGAATTGAAATTCACTCCAAAATTCTTGTGGCCATAATTCCATCACTCCTGACATATTACCACAAATGCTTTTAGCCTCCTTACACATTTTCACAGGACACAATGATTAGAGGCACATGACTCCTATCAGCATTCTAAACATCACTTGTTTGTGGTCTGTTAAACTCTGCCCTTTGGGAAGGGGTGGAATGAGTAGCTAATTCATTACTAGTGAAATTTCTGACATTTATTGATGATGAGAGGATATCTTGCAAGAAGACACCAAGTTCAAATTTTCACATAGCAATAGATCATACACTGATGCTGAACACCATGATTGAAAGAGTGTACAGCTAAGTGGTTAAAACAAACTTATGGCCTCTGAGCTTTGAAGAGTCCAATTCTCTGAGTGCTTCACATTGCTGGTCACGGGAGAAGGAAAAGCATCAAGGAGCTGCAGCAGTGTAAACATGAAATGCCAAAGAAGTTATTAAAATAGTATTTTATTTTATGAATAAAAACTAAACAGAATTAGGGCATGGTTCTATTTTCTCTTTTTTCTCGTTTCCTTTGAACTATGCTGATCATCTTTTTTTGAACCAAAGCCATATCTACCATTCCTGTGCTGATCCTGCCACTCATTCTCCAGCTGTCTCAGCATTTCCTGTGTCAGCAGTCCCTCCCTCAGCAGTCTGTTGGCAAGGGATCCCCGTCCGTAGCTTTTCAGCTCCTCCTGCCTGCCACCCAGCCGGGAGGGTCTCACATTCTTGGCTCTTCTCAGCCCTGCAGCCTCCACTGCGATGGACAGTGCCTCTGGGGAGGCTGCACCGTGGCGCTCTGACCCCACCCTGCTGTCCCTCTGAGTCCTTGAGAGAGGAAAGTCTTCAGACACCACCTCAGCTGTGCCAGGAGCAGCTGCAGACTGGGAAGCTCGGATCAGCTTTGTGATGTTGCAGACACCAATCTGTATAATGTCATCCAGTTTCTTCTGGATGTCCCTTACAAGGGCAGCGTCAGGGAACATATCCATGAAGCGGTAACTGAAGAGAGGCAAAAGAACACACAATTAAACCTTCTCACTGGGACAAAAGTGGGATATGTACTAAGTAAAATGAATATCCATTACATGTTGCATGGGAATACATATTTTAATTTGCATTTCAGCTGCTCAAGTCCTTGTTTCTACCCTTCTCCTTCTGTCAGTCACAAACCGCTGTCTGCAGAACTCACTCCCTCAACATTGCGTTTGTCAAGATCCTCTAAAAGGCCAAAGGAGCCCATCCTGCTCCATGTACATATGGGCTTCAAGACACTGCATTCTAGGACTGCAAGTCATAAATCACAGGAAAAAATAAACAGCCTTCAAGTGTCACTATGGGACACGAAAGAACACAAGTGCACACCACTGTTCTCAAGGCAAAGAGGAAAAGGGGAAGTTTATTTTCTGACTCCAACATTTATAGTTCTCCAAAAGTGACAGTGGGTTGGAGGGTGACAGTGCCACCTCTCCAATGACACTGGACAAACCAACAGTCCAACGAATTTCTCCTCCTCCATAAAAGAATGCAAAACAATGAGTTATTTACAGGAAGTGTGTGAGAAAGTTCGCTACAAAAATGTCAACATCAGAAGGCTTAGAAAATCTTAAAAAAATCAAGGCAACATTCAAGCACAAAGTCAATATACCTTAACCACAGATAGAGGTCAAAAACATCATGCACAGCTTCGAGGTGTACAAGTTCCTTGATGTTTTTTGGAGCAGTTAAGGGCCACTTGGTGTGCCGGCAGAGCCAGTCGAACGTCAGAGGCTCATTTCTACTGAACTGCCGTGCAAACTGAAAAACAAACAGATTCAGTCAAGTCCTCAGTCAGGAAAGAAGAAATGCCCAAAGAGTTAAATTCCCCAGAGTCTGTGTGCATAGAATACTCCACAAAACACCTGCTTTGTTTTGCCCAACCCAAATGCCATACATTCTTTTACTTAATTACTCAACACAGGAGTCACCCCTCCTTTCCAGGGCCTCATTAACACAATTTGTCCACGGGCCATGCACAGAGTTAATCAACAAAGGCACAGAGCTATCCAGAAAAGCATAACACTGAAGGCATTTGATTGCCTCTAGCAAACCAGATGGACTTTGTGTCTTTTTTAATCCTCCTCCTCCTATTTGGTTAATTATCTTGTTTCAGGGTTGCCAGTTTAGAATATTTAATGTATTTTCTGGTTTAGGATACACACTACCCACAAACCAAACAGATTAATCTGCACTAGAAATCCACTCTTCTGAAACCCTCAGCTCTTCAAATAACAGAAAAACAAGTCAAGTAAGATTAAATCTAAAATTTTCAACAGTATAAATGCTTCCTATCTGGCTGATATGAAAGTGGGTTTTCTTAGCCAAGGAATGGAGCTTAAATTCACACAAGCATTCACAACAGCCTACCTCCCTCTAACACTGCATTATGCCCCTCTGCACCTTCACTACTTGGAATAAAAAAGCTCAGCATTTTCCTTAGGAAGCACTTTTTTCAACTCTTTAGTCAGTCACTCATTTTTGGAAGGTTTTTAGCCATTTTTGAAAAGCAGGGCTCTAATACTTGTGACATGAGGGCACCACATCAGTTTCATTTTTATGCTATTTAATTTTAAAAGTTTAACGCAGTCATTAAAAAGGGAACAGTGGCAATACTGTCTAACAAAGTAACAGCCCCAACTTACATTATTATTAAACCTGCAAAGCTGAAAAATCAGCTGACTACAAATTCCTCAAAATAATCACTCCTGGGGGACAGCAAAAACCAATTCACCCAGGCCTGAAAAGCAAAGTGACATAATTCTGAGAGCAACCTACAGCTCTGTGCTTTCTGAGGTTTAAATTCTTTGTAACTGTACTACAGCAATCACCCTTAATCCTATATTCTCTCCTTCTGTTGGCAAGCTAACAGCTCAAAGGAGCAGTAACTTGGTTTTCAATGACTGCTTTTAGGAAGATGATAGTGCAAAGCTTAACAGTGCACAAGTGACATGGGGACACAACTCTCCCAGTTCAGAGCTGACAGATAAGAACAAGCAGTAGGATTTTCAGAGTCAAACAGCAGAGAAGCTATCCCAACTTTAACTTCCATCACGAGAACCAGTCTTCAGAGGTTAAAAGCTTTGGTCAATAAAAATAGTGAAGAATTCAATATATGTCCAGCTATTTTATATCCCTTATGCTACCTGTGAGCACTTTAGAAATGCTCTCAAATGATCTGACAGCAAAGCCCACAACAAATACAGCAGCTAGATACAGTCCCAGTGCACCAAAACCCTCTTGGTGCAATATAAACACATTTTTTTGAGGAAAAAAATAGCTGACCTTCAACAAAGTGGTACAGACAAAAGGCTCTTTCCTGTTCAAGGGTGCAGTGCAGAAGACGTATCGGGATCGCAGATTGAGTGGAATGTGCTGAATCATATCTGCCAGAAATTTAAAGTCATCAATATTGCAGACAAAGTACATCCCATCGACTTGGGAGAGGCTCACAAAAATGTCCTGTGAAAATAAAACCAAATGTAAGAAAGTTATTTCAGGAGAGGGTTGTTCAACTTTGTCTTACCAAACCAAAAAATTATTTAGAGTTTGAAAGAATAGTTATACTGAAAGAGCAATTAAAAACCATCAAATTTGAAGACAGTAATAAAAAAGTGGGCAGGAGAGTTCCTCCTGCTCTTGTAGCAGAATTTGCATTATATTCTCCAACACAGGATCAGAGGAGAAGACACAACACACTACACTTTATTTAAACACTTGCAATCAATCTCCTAAATAACAAAGTTCTGGAAGGGAAAATTTTAATTACAAAGAACACATCACAGGAACCAGTTACCACTATGTTTAGAAATTTCTCCAGGTTTATCACTTAGCATGACCCAAAAAGCTGACTTTACAGCATACAATTCAATAATTGAGGTACTTTTAGCTCAATGTCAGGATCAGATCTATTTTAGGAAGAAAGAAAACACAAGCTAAATACGGTATTCCAATAGAGGAGTTCAAAGAAAACATGAGACATACTCAAGATCTGGAGAAATGGAAGATGCAGTGCACCCTGCAGAGGGAATTTTATGGGCCCCCAAAATTATTTCTCTAATGCAAATCTTTGAAAGATTTTTTAAAAATATTTTTAAAGAAACTATGAGCTTTTTAATTAAATATGTGACTGAATATTTAAGAGATCAAAAACAACACAAGGTTTTTATCTTAACACTACTATGCTAGCCCAGAAACAGCCAATTTAAAAATTTTAAAGATGTGTTGTTACCCTACCAGGCTAAGTCTTCCAGAAGGTCTCCAAGTATAATATTTTATTTTAAGATTAGAAGTTCACATTTTGCTACATAACAGTAGATCAGCAGCAACAATAATGCACATTTAAAACCATGAAAGCTGCCAAGGATTTCTCAGTTTACTAAAAGCTGTGATAATGTTTTTTCAATACAGTATTGGAATCTTAATTTTTATTTTTTTAATGTTTTTGTACATCCAAAAGAACTAGTATCTATCTAAAGAGGAGGTCAATCCCACAAAATCAGTTTTCTGAAAGTTTCACATTATTTTACCACAAAATCCTCAGAAACAGGAAAAAAATCAGATAGTTTTCAGATATGTAGAAATCTGACATGACCAGTTCTTTAGGAATTTTCAAATAATTTATCTAAATTTAGATTTCTAATATCTTCAGCCTCAGACCTAAATATCTACAGTTAAAATTCAGAAAAGCTGGAATGAAAAAGCTGCTGCCCAGTTTTAAACACACGTAAAAATGACTGACATGTTTCAAAGCTTCCAAGTTTAGCATAGAAAAGTTAAACATCATAAACCAAAGTGCAGTCACTTGTGTGGCAGAGAGAAGAATCCAACTGATAAAAAAATACACACAAGGCTGTCTGCCAGGCCTCCCAAGGGCAGGTTTGTACAAAGCAATGACTATTAGTGATACTCCATTTTTAAAGCAGAAGCTAATATTTTGATCATTCTTACAATTAAGTTGGATAGAGTGGCATCAGGAAGATGATAAGCAAACATTTCTATCTGCTCAGGAGTAGGATGTAGGCCAGCTGCCTAAATGGAAAATAAAGAAAAAAACTTCCATTAATTCTCAACATTGTTTTAAAGTTAATGCACCAGAAAGAACATATTGAAAGACAAAATGCAAGAAACCAAAGAACCCTGCAGACTCTAGTTTATTTAGCCCACTTAACTGAAATTTAGAACTTTTGTGCTCGAGCTTTTAATTCTTAAAAGAGCACATTTAATATAAAAG
Source organism: Fringilla coelebs (assembly GCF_963513975.1). Taxonomy (NCBI): domain Eukaryota; kingdom Metazoa; phylum Chordata; class Aves; order Passeriformes; family Fringillidae; genus Fringilla; species Fringilla coelebs. Next base: position 2,364,588 of record NC_140066.1, on the reverse strand, counting down.
CATAGCCAAGTCTCTATTGTAAATGCAGGTGCACTGACAAGGGGAGAGAATGATCTGACTCCATGTTCTCAGAAGGCTAATTTATCACTTCATTATACTATATTAAAGAATACTATCCTATCCTAAAGCATACAGAAAGGATACTAAAAAGATAATGAAAACCGTGACTCTTTCCAGAGTCCCAGCACTGATTGGCCAAGGAGTTAAAACAACTCACACCAGAGTCCAATCAGGCAATCACCTGTGGGTGAACAATCTCCAAACACATTCCACATGAGCACGACACAGGAGAAGCAACTGAGATATGAATTGTTTTCCTTTTCCTCTGAAGCCTCTCTCACTGCCTTTCAACTTCCCAGGAGAAAAACCCTGGGCAAAGGAATCGTGTTCAGAGAATGTGAACGCCACGGGTCTCCAAATGGGATGTATATCCAAAGTCACTCTGGCACAACTCCTTTATGGGTTGCAAGCAGAACTAGACAGAACACGGGATCAGAATATCAGGAGCCAGCCCCAGAGCACATCTGTGCAGACTGGGTGCTGGGGTTCTCACCTGGACAGGGGGCACAGGCTCGCTGAGGATGCCCTTGAGCTGGGCAAGGTCGTCGCGGTGCATGGTGGTGACCTCGCCCTGTTTGAAGGAGGAGCCGAAGCGCCCGGCCCTGCCGGCGATCTGCAGCGCCTGCGAGGTGGTGATGGAGTCTATTTCCTTCTCTCCCTTCTCATTCACAGTCGGCTTCACTATGGAGTTAAAAATTATCCTTCTTATACACCTGAAATATTTCAACAAGAACAAAGAGGAATTCTTTTTTACAAATTACTTCCAGTATGCAGAATTAAAGCTTTTGTTTTTTTGATGTGACTGCATGGCCTTCAGCAATGAAAATACATCTGGCACTGGGCTGAACTTGCTCTGTGTTTCAGAAATTATAACTCTGACAACCCAACTCGTCTGACCCCAGTTGATCCAGTAGGCCCTGTCATCCATCACACTGAACTAGGCCCAGGGAGCCATTTAGTTCTTGGAACCAGTTTTAAAACTAAAGCCTAGTTCTGCCTAACCAAATTGATCACTTCAAAATTGAACTCTATGTACTGTGTTATCGAGACACAGCAGATATTTATGTGAGTTAATCAGACCGGGGAGACAAGAAACAAAGAAATTAATGTGGCCATCACACCCAAAGGAAAATAAAAGTACTACAACCTGCTGTTAGTACTTACAAATTGAGTCCCATTCCAATTGCATCTGTAGCAACTAAAATTTTGCACGGATCATCAGGATCATTGAATTTCTTTGCCTGTTCAAGCTTTGTTCCTAAAACAGAATGACAGAACATTTCACATAGCAGACTCCATACAAAATAAAGACAACACATCATTAAGTCCAATGTCATTATAATAGGCTGAGGAAAAGAAGAAATAAATTGATATTTGATTGGTATTTGGCCACAGATGGGGGAGGAGGGAGAGGCAGGAGGGATTTAAATCATTCCCAGAGCTGTGGATAGACCTCATTTAATTATATCTATCTGAAGATCAAAATTAAGTACATAATAAAGGTCTAATCCCAAGATTAAAACACCAGTCAATGAAAGCTCATTACTTTCTCTAGCTATATAAAGAAGCAAAACTAGGAAAGTAGCACTGCTTTATTTTAAAATAAAGCAAGCAGTACAAGGGGGTTTTCTCCTAAGAAAAGCATAAGAAGCAGAACACTCCCTTGGCAATAAAAGCACAGTGCTTTACCTGGTGGCAGGCTGCCATATATGACAGCACATTCTAATCCTCTGGCTTCAATCTGGCGGCTGACAGAGTAAATGTCGTTCTTACTGAAACAGACAATGCAGTCCCCAGCACGGAGGTTATCCAAGGACTCCAAGGCATAATCCAGCACAGTCAGGGGAGTCAGCCTCTCGTAGTTTCGGACCTGCAATTAAAGTTGTCCAAAAGGGTCTCTTTTTCAACTCAAATTCTATCATATATAGACTAACTAGTCAGCAAACTCAAGAGCACCGTGCCCTCCTGAAGATCAGAGCTGTAAAAGTCCATAAATAGTTGTACCAGCTGCATCATCCCCTAAAGGGAACTCATCAAACTACTTATCTTCTTACAGAAAAACAGTACCACTATTTAAAAAGGGAAGGAAAGAACTTTGCAACATCTTTGCTTATACAGAAATCAAGAAACATTTTAACAAGACTTCCTGTAGGACAACTTTGAGCGGTGATACCCCCAAAAGGACCCTACATCTTTTCCTGTTTTACAGCAAAGAGAACCTGACATTGTGTTCATTGCTTCCCAGAATTACTTACTTCAACTTCCTCCCCTGTAGTGTACATGAGCTCTGTCACCAAGTCAATAGCAGCAGGTTCTCCACAAACGTGGATTTCTTCTGCACAGAGGCCTGAACAAAGTCCAGTGAAATAAAAAGCAAAATGTTACTTGTTTATATACAACAAACCTTTTAGCTGGCTCTTAAGGTATCAAAAAATCATATTTTGGTTGCTAAACACAATGAAGACTATTTCACCTCGTTCCACAACCCAATTTGCACCTAAAGCCTCTCCCACAATACACTATTTCCCTAGACCTGCTCTTGATCTCTTACCAACAGGTGATATTGACAATTCATCAGTGTGAAATCAGAGCAGCCAATACCTCACTGCACCCTCTCAGCCAAAACAAGAGGTACCCTCAGCCACTGAACAAATGGAGCAAAGCTTTGAGTTTTACTTACTACTCATGTTTTACTACCTCCCAAACCATAGCAGAACTGAGGTGTTTTGTTTTCTGCATGAATTCACCTCTAATTCAGTCAGAACACAAAAGGGAAAAACAGGAAGTAAAGGAGGTGTGACAAATCTGCTGAACTTCGAACAAAAGCAACGAAAGAAAGGGTCAAGAGAGAATCAGATTCCAAACTTCTGTTCCAAATACCAGGAAAACTGTTTCAAAAATTCCTCTAGAAAAATTCTAATATTATCAAAATAAGAATTCTTGAAGAACATAACAGATTGATGCAGCTCTATAAATGAGCCATTTGAAATTAACACTATAAAATATTTAAAGCCTCCATTATTTAGCACAATCTCTACAAAGGTACTCTCTTGAAAACTGGTGCTGTTTTCATTGAACAGAAAAGCATACTTCTTGGAAATAGTCAATGTAAAAGGACAGCACAATGTAGTAAAGACTCCCTATTATCCAAGGAAGGAAGAATAAAAGAGGCATCTGAACAAAATTTTAAAAACCCATTTGTTAAGCAAAACATGACAGGTAGCTTCCTGTCATGCTGACAGATCCTTTGAGGCAGAGTATCTCTAACTTGCTGTGAGAAGACATGAAAAACAAATACTTCCACTTTGCATCACACACCACTAATGACTCTACCAACTGCTAAGCTTGAATTTCATGTGCCATTAAGCTAAGTCACTGCCAACACAACCAAGCTTACCTAGAAGGGCTCTTGTCCAAGCCCAGCCTCTGGCAGGATCTCTGATCATCTGAATTTCATCAATCACAGCAACTTCATCTTAAAACAAAAAAGAAAAATATGATGCACCAAGGAAGAGTATCTAGAACAGTATTACATGAAGGAAGGAACTGAAGGAATTCACAGGTTTCATAAAAATGGTTGCTCAAAGTTAATCCTCTCTCACCAAAAAGTTATTCTAAGATGATCCATGTTTCTTCAACTGCTCTATCATAGTTCAGGAATTGTTGAAATAAGAGTGAAAAAGAAGAGCTCAGCTACTTTTGAGTCCAGGGAATAACACACACAGTAACACACAAGGATACCACAGATAGGACAGAAACAATTCTGTGCACTTACAAGGTGTATTAGTGCTGCACATTTCAATGGTACAAGCAACATGAGGAGCCTGTCTGGAGTCTTCATTGGCAAACACACGCTCTTCTCCTGTCACCAGGTCACAGGGCACATTCTAAAGGCATCCAGAAATGTCAGGGTAAGTTTCTTGAACATGAAAGAACCCCCTTTCCAAGAGGACAAAAACAGTTTCTTCAGTAGTTTCAGGACAGTGTAAAAGAAGCTATCCAAGAAATAACTACTCAGCCTTGAGAGACTTGTGCCTTGTATTTAAGTCCTAGCAGAGTGGAGGTTTAATGAAGAGGTGGTATCTGTAATTAGATGCCTTTCCCTACTCCTGCAGGAGGTTACATCTTCCCCTGAGCATTTCAGAGCTGTCACATCTGCCACCAAAGAACTGTTAGAAGAGTACAAGGAGCTCATAAAGCAAGGCCCAGTAGTGAAGGAGCCTTGCAAGCTCCTGCTCCCTTATAATCACACAGCAAGAGCTCAAGAGGATCAGCTGTGAGAGACAGCTGAGGCCACAACCCTGCCAGCCCTACCCTCCTTGGTGCTGATGGCTGCTCCATCCATACCTACAGCCACCTGCAGAGCCCTGCTGGAAGCCCTGTTCAAGCTCCAAGGGCCCAAACATGATCCAGGAGCCAGCCACTGAGAACCTCTCACACACACTAAACACATGGGAGAAAAGTTCAGTAATCCCTAGCAAGGAACATCACTGACTGTACCCACAGCCACTCTGTGAGTACATGTGCTACATTACAGCTGTTTCCTAGGACTAAACAATCTTTCTGAAGTCTTGCTTGGACTGACTGATACTAGGAGTTACAAATTCTACAAATCAAAAAGAGAAATCACAACATCACTACTGTACTGTACTGATTGCAGTGCTTCACAACTGGTCAGGTTGTCTGCAGCTGGAAACACACTGGTGAGATACCTCCAAAAATATGCCAAAAGCAATATAAAACACTAATGAGAATTTCCTCTAGGGACCTGATATACAGCAGTGCTCTGCAACACATCTGAATCTGCAGAATTTTTTAAGGATGGTGAAGTGAAATCTATTTATACATTGAAGCTGAAGGTTGAGGGGAGTTAAAAAAGGGAAATTTTTTGTGTACAAGGTCATGGGCAAAAGAAGGCGTGGTCCCTATGCTGAAAAACCTAATAGTAGAACCTGGCTAACCCAGGGAGCAACTAATCCCAGAAGAACAGAGGCAGGTTACAGGGATGATTGCACAGCACAGGCTCTGGGGACAGCACTGCTCCACTTGGGGAAATGATGTTCCACTCTGCAGCTAAAGCAGAAATGCACAACTGATTTCACATGAGCTGACACCACTGCAAAGCAAAGGCACAGGGCTCCAGGAGCACCTGGGGCCACTGCAGAACTTTACAGACATGCATTAATGAGACTGTTCCAGTACTAAGGATGTTGGTAAGTAATATGACATACTGACAGCATCATTACTCTTTTGGAAGATCTCATGAGCCAGCAGTTTTAGTGGACCGCAGTATATTCCAGATTTGGCTGACAAAAATCTCTGGATAGCATGGTAAGTTTTTCCACTGTTTGTAGGACCAGCATGGAATATTATCTTTCTCTGAATAGCCCTGGCATCTGGATACCTAAAGCAAAGACAAAAAAAAAAAAAAAAAAAGCAGATCTGTTGAACATTTATCTGGATACTGACTCAGGAGAAACTGGAAATTATCTTAAGCATTTATTTATTAATAATTTTAATGTGTGTTGAAAGCAGAAATATGTTCTTAGAGACAGTATAAAGAGGTTACTGTGTCTTGCACATTGATCTTCTCAGTCACACAATGCTTTCAAAGATTGAGTGAAATTCACACATTGTGTTCAAAATAATTCTCATTATTCCTGCAATTCTCTCTCCTTGAGCTTATCAATATTTTAATGTTTTGATGTGCTACCTCGCAAACACATTGTCAGAAAACATCTTCCTGGAAAACCCACACCAACCCAGTGACTTTCATAGCTGATATAATCTTATTCTCTTTTTAATTCATTGTGATGTATCTAGTAAAAAATACAAGAGTTCCTGACACAAATTATTGCAAAACCAGAGAAAAGCACTGAAAATGTAGCATAATTCCTCTGAAGTCCACAGACAGTGGAATGCCATGGCAGTAAGAAAAGGAAACAGTGCAGCCCCTGGAGCACACTGACCAGTTGGGTGGCAGCCTCAGGTCGCTGATCTTGCGCAGATCATCCATGCAGTCCAGCATGGGGAAGATCTGCTTGGCGTGCCTCAAGAAAAATGGGAACAGATCATCCACGTGACCTGGAAGAACAAATCCTTTTCAGAAAGTTTCTGTGCTTGTCTGAGTGTCTACCTTTATTATAAACTCAGAAAAAAATCTTCTCTATCACTTCCACCCCGCACTTATGTAATCCTTTCAATTCTGGCTCTCTACAATAATTACCTCAGTGGCAGAAGAGAAACTAACACAAGTACATGGACTAATTTAGCAATGGAATACAAACACAATAATATGAAAAACTGCATCTCATTTCAGTATATCCACTCTGCTCAGCCTATTTGCCTACAAAACTTCTAAGTAAAAATGAGAAACTGTGGAAAAGCTGGATGAGAAACAGCTTTTCTGTCCTAAGATTTTAGCCCCTTCTTCCTAAATCAAGAGAGGAGAGAGAGGAGAGAGAGGAGAGAGAGGAGAGAGAGGAGAGAGAGGAGAGAGAGGAGAGAGAGGAGAGAGAGGAGAGAGAGGAGAGAGAGGAGAGAGAGGAGAGAGAGGAGAGAGAGGAGAGAGAGGAGAGAGAGGAGAGAGAGGAGAGAGAGGAGAGAGAGGAGAGAGAGGAGAGAGAGGAGAGAGAGGAGAGAGAACTTTTAAAGTGCTTTTATGAATAAACAGAGAAAAACAGATTTGCAGCTTCTCCAAGCTACCAAGACTTAGAATGCTGGTTCCAAATTCTAAAATCAGCTCAGAAGAGAAATCCATGTTCATTCTTCTGAATGCTTGCACAGTATACATGTGGGCCTTAAAGGTCTCATTTCAAGTCCCACTTCTACTGTCCAGCTCTCTTAGAATTTCAAAGAACTGCCTTGATCTAAAAAACTGTTATTATCAAACATACACACACAAAAAAGGAAAAAGCAGTGGCTTGGGGTTTGTTGGAGTGTCTTCCTTTTTCTTGGGGGTGATGTTCATTTTGGGAGAGGTTAAATTGAGAATTATTATTCAATTAATAAAAATCCTTGTGGAATTTTTTTAAAACTCTGGTATATTTAATTATCATCTTTGGACAAGCAAAATTCAAGTTTAAAAACTTCAGTATTTCTGTAGATGAGTTATAAGGCATAATGCTCATCTATAACCAGATAAGGAGTGGAAATGAGAAAACCCTGTGGAATATTTGATGCACAAGAAATATAATGAGACAATTTCCTAAGAGGGCCAACATTTAAAATCTACACATACACATTTTAAGACAAAACCAGCAGCCACTGGAACCTTTAAAATCTCATCATTAAAACACACACTGCAGCTCACATCCTGGAGAAAGCTGATTCTGCTGCTCCCAGCTGGCATCACCTCTCAGGTAAGTGCTGTTAATGCCAACACAGGATGCACTAAGCAGGCAAAGCCACCTCTGTGAGTGCCACAGTCACAAAGCTGCCCCCAGAGCCACCAGCTGGGACAGAGCTCTCCAAGTGCCCCCTAGTGACTACTGGATTTTCGAGAGGAATAAACAGCACTGTTTTCATTCCAGCCCTGAACAGAGGCTGTACAGCCTCTGCTGCTTCTAGCTAACACCTCCACATCTTTCATTTCCACTTCAGAAGATTTAAGAGCAGAACATTCCCTTGGATGGGCACAAATGTTTCTGACAGGGAAGCAGGGATTTTTAATCTCTCTGACAGCAGTGAATTAATTCTCAATCACATTGAATAATAATTCTCAGTAGGGGGTTCACATGTACATAGATAAGTATACAGAGCAAAACCAAGTAAAAATGTACATTTTATTTTACAAGCATTCCAGATACTTGCCTGCACCACAGCATATATCATTGAGAATAATATGCAAATCAGCACTCACAGAACTGGATTCCATGATATACTTCCTAAAGCTTATAAATGCCTGGTGAAAGAGGCGAGCTGGGAAAAAAAAAAGAAGAACAACAACAAAATTAATGTGGCCAGGATCAGAAAACTCTATTTGTAAACACTCAATAAAGCAATGAAGCAGTTCATTAAAAATCTGTACCTTAATATAAGCTATTAAAAGTAAATACAAAGGTTATTTGAACTAAGTGGCAGAGACAATGTAAAGAAGCAGTGTTGTGATAAAAAGATCACATCTAATACCATATTTGAAGTAAAAGAGATTTCACATTAAAGCAATCTACACTTACAACATTTTCTTACCATCTAGTCCATTTTCAGCTCCTAGTCTTTGAATTTCTTTTCTTTTGTAGAACTTATTTAAGTTTTTTAGGACTTCACCTGTAGAAAAAGAATAACTTGTTTTTAGCTTCCTCAAAATTTAATCACATTCTCCTGCCCCAAAGATCCTGGTTTATAATCTCCTTAGTCTGGAGAGAGGCAATCTTTCCATGCTGAACAGACACAAATAAATTCTCCCTAAATCAAATACAATCAATGAGTGAGACTGGGGCTGTTGTGGAGGACAACCTTCAAAAGCAGCAGAGTAAGAACTGCCACAAAGGTGGTGCCAGCCATCCCCCCTGGTACTTGACAGGAAACCATAAAGATGGGAATGTGCAGCTAACAAGTCATGGAACAAACTAATTAATGTTCTGGGGTGGGTTTGGAACAAACTAATTAGTGTTCTGGGGTTTGCTTTTTATCAGCACCTATCAGGAGGTTTTAATAGGAAAAGCAAATCTGCTTGAGCTACTTGGTGACAGCTTTTAATCAACATCCTGAGGTATGTTCTTCCCTCCACCCTGCTTCCAAGACAGACTCCTCAGAAAGATCAGGTAATCCAGACACAGTATTCTTTCTTTTCTCAGGTTAAATAAATGGAAGGAAAAAAAACCAAAAACCCCAGAGTTTCTTCATATGTATCACAAATCACTCAGCTTTCTTTGAACAAAATCTTATAAATTTTTTCCCTCCTCTAAAAGGCAAGTTTAGCGTTGCAACAAAATTGTATTTACTCAAGTACACGCTGATTTCAGTTCATTAAATGTCAGTTAAATGTCAGTACAAAAAGATGTGGCCCCTTTCCATCTACAGCAGATCAAAATCCACAAAAAATCTAGCAAATTTCATGAACACCTATTCATGAGCTTTCATTATTCTTAAAACTCAAACCTGTGAACCCTGCATTATAAAATGCTAGGAGTGACAAATGTAGCACAAGTCACTGGACACAACAATGTCAGGCTCTGCTCTCTGCAACCCACTCTGCAACTGTCTGACATGACATGGAAAGCTTCCCAGGAAATCAACCTTCAATTTTTGCAAGATTGCCTCTCTAAAAAGCTGTAACAGAGACAGTCCGCTTGGCACAAGGAAAATCACCAGCTGACAAGAATATGGCAAATTTAAATGCACATCCCATACCACTACAGGAGTGTTTTAACGGATTAACTCGTGCTCTGAAATGTTCCCAAAGGCAACAAAGAAGCAAGGGCACCAGCAGGATTGCACTCCCTAGGAAGGCATCCACACTCGTGTTTAAGGGCCCTGAAATCCAAGACAGATTGGAAATCAGTGCAGTATAAGCAAGCACAGGGCTCAATGCTCTTCAGAGCTTCCCTAAGAAGCTCTAGCAAGTAACACATCATCAGCCACGCAGCTCAATTCACAGCCCATTGGCCTTACTACAAGATTAAAAGGTCAGCGCCAAAACATGTTACTATCCAAGGCCCGTGACATTGGGACCGGGCTGCCCAAGGTCAGGAGCCTTCCTGAGCACAAACACTTGTCCAACAATAAGGGAAATCTAAACAAAACAAACTAGCATTGCAGCCCTGTGAGCTTATCCAACTGCACACAGACACTCAGAGCACCTGTGTCCTGTCTCAATCACCACCTTTTAACATTCACTCCTGCTCTGAGACTTCCCTTTGTTTATCTCTCTCATTCTAGAGCTGTGTTTTAGCTCTTACTCCTCGATTACTTTGACACCTCAGCAGCATTTCTAAGGTTCTCTGTAACAGCCCAACTGCAGCAAAGTCCAGAAATCACTCAGTCTCCAATGTATCAGATTCATTTAGATGTTTCAACCTTGTTTGCAGTAACACTTTTGAGTCATTTCCCTGTGCCTCTGATGCTAACAAGCCACTGCAGTCAGGCTGTATGTGACCACTGGGGCAGCTGAAGTGCTTTATTTTACAACTCCATTTATTAGACTCCCATTGTCCATTCCAAGCAACCTGTGCATCTAACAAGGCCTGACATTCAGTGACAACTGATACAGAAGATACACACACCAAAATTGAAAGCATCCATCAGCACTCACAGGGGTACACTTCCTATGAAGTTGTGGAAAACAGAAGCAGTGAATTAATTCCAGGTCTGTTATGAAGTTTTTACAAAAGTCAGCTTCTAAAAAGACCTTTAGTCTTCCTAACAGTGTTTGACTAGTGTGAAAACCATAATCACTCTCACTTCAGCAAGTAACAAGCTACCAAGATGATTCACGCAGCAAGTATGCTCACTAACAAAGTTTCTGCACAAGCTGCAACCAGAAAGCTCAAAAATACACATCTTTATTGAATCTAGTCAGTACTTAGCAGCAGAATCTGATAAAGTATCTTCATTTAAAATATATTTAAAAAAAAGCACAGATGCATAATACTGTGTAGTCAGAATCTGAAGAGGGAAGCAGAGAAAGACTATTTATTTCATTTTTAAAAAATGGCTACGTGTTAAAGAAGGTCTTGTCCAGCCTTCTCTAACATTACTGGGTTTCAAAATACAAATACTTTTAAAATACATTATTGTTTTTTCAAAATATTGTTGACAGCAACAAAGAGAGCCAGATGAGCACCCCACAGGTCACCTGGCTGCTATTCCTTGCCAGTCTCACAGGGAAGGACATCAGGCTGTCTCAAGTAGTTAATTTCCACAGAATTTTAGCCAATCTGTTCTCAAATACTTAGCAAAGACCAAAAAGAATCTATACTTATTTTCCCAGAGCGTTTTAGTTGTAGTGCTGAAGAAATCCATCATAACTGCTCCTCTAATAAATGAGACAACAGGCAATGTACAGGTAAGAAGCCATCATTCACCTTTATTGGCACCTGAGGAATGCACTATTCATATTAAAAAAAAAGACAAGTTTGACAATGCAGATTTTCACATTACAGCTGTTCAGGATTCTTCTTCCTGACTGGGATTTTTTGGCTTTTAATACCAGATATTATTCTCCCCACAGTTCTGAACTATTAAGATAATTTTCTCATGCTCGTATAACCCTGGAGTTTGAGATAAATAATATGTCATCACAACACTTAATTACAAGAAAATATGAAAGATTTCAATTTGCACCCTTAATGCTTTCAGATCAGCAAACATCAAAAGAATCAAGACCTTGTCTCTTATTTACCAAGTCTTTAAAGATCACGGAGTCATAAGATCACAGAACTGTCTGGGCTGGAAGGGACCTTAAAGACCATCTCATTCCAGCCCCCTGCCATGGGCAGGGACACTTCCACTATCTCAGGCTGCTCCAAACCCCATCCAACCTGGCTTTAGACGCTCCCAGAGATGGGGCAGCCACAGCATCTCTGGGCACCCTGCCCCAGGGCCTCACCTCCCTCACAGGGAAGAATTTTTTTCCTAATACCCAATCTAAACCTACCCTCTGTCCATTTGAAGTCATTCCCCCTTGCCCTGTCACTTCACCCACTTCTGACCTAGTCACACTCACACACACACAATCTCTTTGGTCCGTAACATCAATATTTCAAGGAAACTTTGTCTGTGAAGTTCAGACATAGCTCAAGACTGCAGTTTGGCTACAGGACACGCCCCAAGCCAAGCACCTTTATCCTGACCGCGCCAAAGCAGAGAACGGAGGAAGAGATCAGAAGAGTTTCCTCCACACAGGGCACGCCTACGGGCCCTGGGCAATCACAGAATACCCTGAGCTGGAAGGCACTCACACGGATCACCCTGCACAGCACAGCTCCAGGAATCCCACCACATGCAGGTGTCATCTCACCCAACAGCCTTGATCCCACTTCACCTTCACGGGCACAATCAGCGGCAGGGAAGGAGCCCCTGCCCTTAAGGGAGAGGGGAAAGGACCCGGGAGCAGCAGGGGCCAGCTCCCTCAGCCCTCAGGAGGGTCACAGAATCAAGAAAAGACCTCTCCTATTATCGCGTCCAACCTATGACCAAACACCACTTGCGTGCCACAGGCAGTCTGTCCCTAAACACCTCCAGACACGGTGACTCCAGCACCTCGCCGGCCAGCCCTTTCCAATGTTTAATCACTTTTCCTGTGAAGGAATTCCTCCCAGTATCCAACCTAAGCCTCCCCTGGCACAGTTTGAGGCCGTTTCTTCTATTCCCGCTGCTGCTCCCCAGGAGCAGAGCCCGACCCCCATGTGGCCGCAGCCTCCTGGCAGGGAGCAGTAGAAAGCGAGGTGTTCCTTGAGCCTGCTCTGCTCCTGGCCGAGCCCCAGCCGCTCCCCGTCACATCTGTGCCCCGGCCCCGTTCTCTGCGCTAGCTCGAGCTCCCGAACGTCCTTCCCGAGCTGAGCGGCCCAGAGCGCTCGAGGCGCGGCCTCACCAGCCTCCAGCGCCGGCGAGCAGAGGGCGGGCGAGGCCTCACGGTCGGTGCCCCAAGGCCCCCGCCCCGTCCCCTGACGGCGCCGCCCGCACTCACCCTTGTCGAGGGGCCGCGTGAGCTCGGCGCCCACGTCTTCTCCGGCCGCGCCGCCGAGGCCGGGCTTCAGCGGTACGGGCACGAAGAGCGAGGTGTCGGGGGCGCGGGAGGCGCCGCCGTCCCCGGACGACGAGGACGACGCGGAGAAGGCGGCGGGGCGCGCGCGGGGAGCGGAGCCGCCGCCATGCCGGAGCGCGAGCCCCGCGCGCGCCGGGAGCCGCCGCAGCAGCGGCCACGCGCAGCGACTCATCCGCGGACAAGGGCGGCGGCGCGCGGCCAACGCGTCATCGGCCCGCGCCCGCCCCGCCCCCCGCGCGTGCGCGGCACCGCCCCCCGCCCCGCCCCCCCCTTCAGAGCCGAGGGAGCCCTGAGGGAGCGCAGCGCCCCCCACACACAGACCAGGCGGGTTTAGTGAGAATACAGCCGGTTTAATAACTCAAATAGCAGCTCGGGATGGCTCCCCCCGCTCGGTACACAGTCTGAGGCTGGCTAAGTACAATCAGGTTTTTCAAAAATCATCGTTCCCAGGTTTACGACATGCAAGTGACCATGAAAATATTTGGTTGTTTTTTTTTTTTTTAAACTTTATTCTTTTAAGTTTCTGAACAGGCACTTACATGAGGGAGTTGGATTTGCTCTCAGCCGAAGATATCCGCGTTAGGAGTATCCTAGCATAAAGTACACAGAGTCTCTGCTTTATCAAAGTGCCGCAGTAATAAAACAGTTCTTACAGAAATGTAATTTGATTATTGACTTACTCATAAAGTAAGGTTACCAATGACACTTGCACCCGAGCTGAGAAGCCTTGCTTTAAAGGCCAAGAGAACTACGAGTGCAAGTTGCCTTCCTCACAGCAGGCTTCCCTTTGTGCCCAAGCCACAGGTCTGACACAGACCCACGCTCTGCGTGCACACATCAACACTTCACTCCTTTAAGCTACCTCTTCAAACACTACATGCCTACGAGATGATGATCAAGACAAACAATCTGCTGGGCCAGACAAGCTTCTAAGTTTTAAGGCCTGCCTGGCTTTGAATACCTTTGCAGAAGACCACGAGAAGCTCGTTTGCTCTAAGAGGTCCAGAAGGATGTCCTTTGGGGACACTCTGCCTCTCCTGTCAGGACAGTTTTAGACATTGACTGTGAAGACAGTGGAATCATGAAGCCAGGAGGAAACACAGTTTCACATATTTGCAAAATAATCAATGTTACCAGCATTTACTTCATCAATTAGATAACTATGTTCAAATACTTTACCCGCTCACCACCCTGAGGGTGAACTCATGACATCCCTACTAATTACAGTCGCTAATTACTGGGTAACGAGCCCCCAAAAGTTAGGAGCAACTCGTGTGAAAGAGAACTGGGGGAGAGAGGGCAAAGATGCTTCCCAATATTCTTTGTTACTGACAGATGCAAAGCCTCTTAGAACCACTGGTCTGAAGGCTCCAACCATAGTGCACATACATGCAGCTTCAGTTAAACCCTGTCTAATGTAGTAATCAGGAGATTTTAGGACAAATGCACCATAAACCTTGATTTTTAGTGTGATTTAGTCATTGTGTCTTAATGCAGTTTCAAAACAAAACAAAGCAAATAAGCAACATTGGAAACAAACATGCAATAAACAACATGAGAGACAGGAAATGCTTTAGTCTACACTGTAGAGGTGAGCAGCAAAAATCAAATATACCAGCCTACCATGCATGGAAATAACCAGACTTAAGCTTTTGCATACCCAAGTGCATACAACATTATCAAATAAAAGTAAATGTGCAGTATAAAATAGTAGCTTAAGAAAGTTCCAGTGTTTGAGAAAGCACTTTATTTTAAATGTATATACATACTTGAATGTTTAACTGAAGAACGCTTTAGTAGCATGGTAAACGCAGCACTGCAAGATGAAGGAAGACAGTTGTAATGGGAATTCTGGCCTTCTTTTCCCACAGGCTGCTGCTGCCATCTTTAACCTGCTGAAGCACTGCAAAGTTTTGCACCTTAGACCAGTTCACATTTCGGGTTGCTCAGCAGATGCTTGTGACTCTGGAGATTCAAATCGCTGGTGGAAGTTTGTCCGTTGTTTCCTCAGCTTCTCAGGAGCTTTTCTCCATAAAATTATTTCCTATTTGAGGGAGAAAACACTCTTGAAACCAACAGTTGCCATTAAGGCGAGAGCATCAAGTATCTTAAGTTCCTGATAAACTAAAACTTTTGGGAAAATAAAAAAGATAACAAAACACAAGAGCCCACCAAAAAACACATCCCCACTATTTATCAGTGCAGTTCATGTAAAAGTAAAATAAAGACACCACCATTAAGTTTACATATTTAGTTACTGCTTGAGTATTTGCAATCTTGAACAGTCACCCCTTCCTGAACTACCCTACCCTCAATTTTAATAGTATTGAAGAGTTCAAGAAATTTTTCTTCCTCCTTTTCTCAAAATCCAAAGCCTACCATAGCCACTGTATGCTCCAGCTCCCTCTTGTTTTCTGTGTTTAATTATATTGTCTTGTCTCCTTTGCAGTAGGAAGATTTTGATATTATCCACACAGCTTCTTCCAGTGGACCTTTTGGCTATCCCCTTCCACAGCACCACCTCATCTTCTCTAACATTTTCAGGAAAATTTCCTTATTAACACTTTGCAGTTTTGAACCCAGGCTAGTGCAGGAAGGGAGATTTCTCTGCAGGAGTTTCAGGAAGCAAACAAATACACCAGTAGCTCATTTTACCCACCCAGAGTTTTGTCTGGCTATCCCCAAAGCAGGTTCTATGGTACTCAGCTCCCTGCCCTTGCTGGAATAGCATCCAGCAGCCCCCTTGGCTCCTTTTTCTGCAAGGTCACATCACCTACAGAGCTGTCAGAAATGCTTATGCCACACATGAAGCACAGGTGCCTTCTAACCTGCTGAAGGTTCAAAGCAGCATTAAAACAGCCCAGATGAGACTGCAACAGGACTGCCAAGGACCATACCTGCTGTTTGAAGTATCGTCTGTCTTCTTCATCCACGAGCACCAGATTTAAGAAGTACCTCACTGAAAATTTTTTGTTCACATCCCTCATTGTTGGAGTTGGGTCGTAGCCTGCTAAGAACAATCTTATAGGAATCGATTCACCTGCAAAAACCAGAGAGCTTAAATTAGTTCCTTACAACTGGAATAATTAATGTAGTTTCAGAAGACATGCAAAATAAAAGTAGTTTCCCAAGCACTGCCTGTGCTGCTCCTTGGTTAAAAAAAACCAAACAAATGTGCACAAGACATAAAAATACCCAGCAAAAATCAGAAATATAACACTGAGCTCAGAAGTAAGTATGAAATGAAAAGTGAGAACCCTTTCTCAGTGCAACCAGGAAAGCCAGAAGGATCAGTATTTTGAACTCTTTAGAGCTTGTCTACACCATGGAGTCAGGTCTGATGAAAGAGTCAGTCATAAATTTCCAATGGTAAATAAGGGTGAAAGTTACTAGGATCCCAAGGAAATGCCCTAAGTCCATAAAAATGTCTTCTCCAAATAGAAACTGCATCATCATTTCATCAACCTAAGGAGAAGTGTGGCTTCTCCACATAAAAAAAAATTATGTAAGTTCTCTCTTCTGCCCCAGATCTTTTAAACAGGATTTAAATTAAATTAAATTTAAATTAAATAGATCTTTTAAATAGGATTTTAGGACTAACTGTTCCCCCCTGAAAACAATCACAGCTATTTACCTTTAACTGGTGCCCCATCCATTATTTCGTACTTTGCAATGGTTTCTGTCTCTGTTGTGGTACTGGGTCCTGGTGAAACAAGTTTTCTCTGTGAGAACACACACTTCAGTTTTCAACTTTCACAAAGTTTTATCACAACAACTTCCATTCTGCAGCTTTTAAATTAGCACAGCACTGCATTTTTGCCCTTGTCTTGCACGTAAGTCAGACATGGCTAAAGCAAGCCAAACCCTCTGCCAGGCAGGACATCTTTCTTCCTCTCCCCCCACCATGCTGACACAGCAGAGGCAGGCACCAGAGCTCCAAAGGAGCACTGGATATGCAAACCTTAAAAAACAGACAAAGCAAGAGGGTCTGGAACCCTGAAACTGCTCTGCTTGGTGAGCAGGGCTAGCAGCTGGTTTTGCTAGGCCATGCTCAAGCTAGGAGCTGAAGGGTTATCAGCCAGCTCAAGAGCCAGTATAAAGCAGAGCTTTCTGCCCTTCCTCTAGTGGGAGCTTTCTGATCCTCCATAGAAGAAGCTCCCAACAACCCCAGCCACTGGGGAATGAAGTGTCACGAGCCACAGCCTCTTCCAGCCTTGTTCCAGCAAGTACAAGCCTGATCTGCAATAATCAAGCTGCTCCTGCTTCAAAGCCACTTGATATTTCCATCCTATCCATTTTTTTGGATGACAGAAAATGACACATTTCTAGAACATGACTAATTCATGCTGATATTTACCAAGCCCCCTTAAGCAGTCAATCCCTGTAGAGGCAAGGGGGTCTCAGGATGCATTTTACACCTCCTCCCTTGTTCTTTGCCTATTAATGCTGATTAAGCTACCGTCTATTTATGCCCAAATTCCATTTACAAGGGTTCACATTTGTGAAGTCACAAGAGTCACAACCCCAGAGCAATTAAACAGACTGATGGTGTTGACTACAAAGTTTTACTGCTAAAGCACAAAATGTAAATGGTAGTCAAACACCAGTGAGAAAGAAGCTGGTGGAGCACTGGTTCAGCCAGCACAGCACTGCAACTACTGACTTCAGTCTCCAGGTCTGCATAAGGCTCAACTGGCACACAAGCTGCCATTTCATTTGGACTTTGTTTCTCTTACCAATTCCAGTAATCTCCTTTTTGATCAGCTGCAACTCCATGTGCTGAATTTTTATTCTCACTAAGAGGAAATAAATTTTTCCAACAATCACATCCTTTAAGTGATACCTTTAAGAGAACAAAATGGGGGGGGGGGGGTGTTGTTAAAGAATAAACACAAGTTTTGCACCTTCTTGAACACAAGTCAAGTTATCTGCCTGGAAACTACTAGGAGCTCACTTCCCCAGTGAACAACTAAGCACTTCAGTCAGACCAGAGCAGCTACAATATTTCCATCATTCCATCAGTACCAGTGAAGGAAGTGCTATCAGTCATACTGAAAAGGCATAAATGCAAAAATTAAGTCTTAAATATTTGCTAGTGACCTTCCTATTAGCACTGAAGACAGAACAGCCAACTGTATCTCAGAGAAAAAGGCCTCTGTGTAATTAGAACTTTACATTTTAAGTCTCCAGGAGGTGAAGTTGGTCACCATATATTACATACTGGACCCTTTTATCCCAAGTTATTTACTAAAAAGCATTTTGCTCTGACACTTACTTTGACTTATTGTATTCAAACTCTATGTGGAGACAGTCTTCAATGCCTACTTCCATTTTGATGGAGTTGTTTACATCTGGGTACGTAGCAAGCTGGTGAACAATCAGATCATATTCTTTCACCAAGTCTGACAGCCGTCTCACTATTGTCACTTTTAGGAAATACCTGGGAAGAAAAGCACTGGATTAGCCAGAAATATTCAGGTTTACTAAGTGAGAGCCCTCATGTTCTGAAGTACAGCTATTCTTTGAAAGACCAGTGTGCAATCTGTAAAAAAGAATAAGACACCAAAATACAAGACAAAACATGTGGGAGTGTTTTCTTCAGTTGTGGATATGGGTTTTTCTTTTAAAGGAGAGACATGGACTGTCTTCACTTGATTGAACTGGGGGAATTTAATTTATACAAACAGCACTGAGTGATTCCAAATTTAGTAGAAGAGACCACGTTGTGTTAAAATCTCCACAACTCCAATCAAGGCACACTAGCTGCTGGCTTTTACATGTTCCATGTAATAACTAAAAGGAGGAAGAGGGGGCAGCATAATTGCTAAATTATGAATTTTCTGCAGGGGAGGAGAGGAAAAAAAAAAGGTTTAGCAGTTACAAACCTCAGTCTGACGTTGGCACCAATGTAGGATTCATATGGCTTTTCAACCTGCATGAATTCAAAGTCATAGTTTCTGCTTTGGGTCAGTTCTCCAGGTAAGGCCAGTTCTTTCACTAAGTTTACAAATTCATGGGTATTGCTTTTGTCATTGAAGAGTTCTAAAGTTAGAAAGTTAAAGGAAAATACGTTTCAGTGTTTATTTTTAGCAAACAAAATTGCCTCTAATTTGGCAGCAGCAGGTGGGAGAGTGTAACAGAAGCAATTAACTTAAAATACACATATTTGACCAAATGTTTTATTCAGGTTTTTGAATTACCTTCAGTTCTAGCAACCTACAGTTAGCATCCCTAAAGAACTAACTGGAATGAAGAGAACACATTGAGAGCTTCACTAGCATGGCATTGTTTGTTAATGACAGTTTAGCTAGCTTTAATAAGTACTTCTTGCTTTGCATGCTCTGTAATTAGCATTGCCTGGTTTTGGCTTCCAGCATTTACTGCTGCAGGGACAGAACCTAAGCAATGTCAGGGCTGCCTTACTTAGGACAGGCCAGTGATCCTAATCTAGGTCTGCAGATTAACAACATCTAGCAAATAATTCATTATTACTACCAGTGTACAGTCAAATGGCTTATTGTGACCCCTGGTCTAAGTCAGTCATTTGGAAACAAAGGCAGCTCCACAGCAACAGCATCTCCTGTCCCCAGAGTGCTGTCAGTGATTCATTCCTAGATATGTCTCATGCAATTCTCACCAAAAATCACCCTAAAATCAAAACCCAAACACCTCAGTATCTAAAAATAAGCTTCTCTACCATTCAAAACTGAACATCAGCATTGGTAGTTTTTCAGAAAAGAATAAATGAACTAAACAGACCAACTCCACAATTTATCACTGCCAATGTGGTAAAACCTGACACTAACTAGTAACTCCTGATTTCTAATATGACCACAAATTGTCTAAAAATGTACTTAGTTTGCTGGCACAAGCATTTATTTAATGCACAGTTTATCTAATGCTGCATATCAAATACTTTCTGTGCCAGTCACTCAGAAAAGCTGTACTCAGAAGAGCTGGTTTAAAATACAGCTTTGATGTGGAGTTAGTCTGCAAACAGTGCAGAAAGATCACACTACTGGAAAGCTTTCTGCATTTCTATACTAACACTTGGAAGGATGCAAGAAAACATGGACAAGTACAAAGAGCAGTAGTTTAAACCACACCTGCATAACTCTGTGGACTTCCAAATATAGCATAACAGAAAGTCCCAGAAATGCATGAATTTCAAGAAACACTACATCAAATTAAATTCATCTAGAGAATAAAATGTGTAAGTCAAGCTGAAAAACAATCTGTACAGCTGTTAGAAGACAACAGACTAAAGGAAGGTGACATAGCTGAGACCTTTTTTCCTCTGTCTATATGCCTCACTCCCATCACAGTGCTGATTTATTCTCTAAGTTTAATTTTACAACCTTACTGATCAAAACCTACAAGCATAAAGCAGCAGGTGCCAGGTCTCAGTCATATCTGCTACACAACATTTCAGACACAGAACACTGGAGCCTACTGAGTGATGAGAAATAGGGAATTTGTGAAATTCCATTTAAAGTCAATTGTGTGAGGCTGAAACTTGAGCAATTACTCCCAAGGGAGACAACAATGCAAAGAGCTCTCTGAGAAGGAAGGAATTTTAGCATCAGCCCAAGGGTGCACAGAGATCACCTGGACTGGTAAGAAGTTAGATATAAAAATTCCTCATAGTTCAACTCAAAGCTGACTTTGGTAGTTGTAAGAAATTTACACTTCTAATAGGTTTTATAAAACCAACTACCAAAAAATTTTAAAAGGTACTTTGCTGTAAGCTGCCTCTTAATTTCTTTTCTGTGCCATCCAACTTTATTAATCCAACTTTTAGCTAGTCTGAGACAGACTGAATACTCACCAGCTCAGTTCTCCCTCCCATGTACATATATTTCTCCCAATGACTTTCTGAGAAGCACAAATCAGTACATCACTTGCTTTAAAGTAAGGAAAAAAACTTTCCTCAGGCCTTATCAGCCACTGATCAGAACAGGTTGCATTGTCTGAGCCGAACTGCTGATAGTCACAAGTGCCAAGTTCCATAAACCACAAGCACCTAAAAGCCCCCTTATAGCTTAAACTCACCAATTTGTCCTACAAATTCAATTCTAATTCCTTGGTGCTCTAGTCTCTTCCCATGTTTAAGGGAGACGTTCACCTACCAAGGGAAAAAAAACAAAAAAAACAAACACAAGTTAAATTTGTTCAACATTTTCACTCTAACACAATCTCAGTAAAAAGGAAAACACATCCAAGAGAAAGGAAACCAAGATCTCTTTTCAAGAACTTGAAGGCAGCCAAATCAAACAGCTGACCATGAAATTAATCATTTCCAAGGCAGCACTAAAACATTCAAGAAAAATCTAATCACCCACAAGACTGAATTTTATAACTAAAATTGGAACTTTCAAGTCCCAAAATAAAGTATTCAAGCCAGAGCTCAAGCAGAGCCAGTCGTGATGCTTCAAAGCATCTTCTGACAGTCACATCTGGAAGTTCAAAAATGAAATGCCATGAGATTGATTCCTTTCAAGTCATGTGAGCTTCAGTCCCTTCTCTGGCAGACAGCTAAATACTGGTGTTGGCTCAGTCAATGAAAAATAACAGATAATGAAACCCACTATGAAGACTTTCATTTGTGACTATGATTCTCAAAAACAGACAAGGATTCCACAAGGTTATGTTGTATTGAGACATGTAAATATTAAGCATATAGAATGTTTTCTTATAAGGCAGTGATGACCAGAGAAATTCCTGTACAAAAATCCAGCACACTGTCACTATCTGAGTTGGAAGTAAACCACTGGAACAATCCATCTTTGTGGTGAAAAAAAGGATGGGGTGGAGAGAAGCTGTCCAAAAAAATTCTTGTCTCCCACACCTCCTTGTGCCACCATGCCTGTGTCAGCCAAAACTCATCAGGCACCTCTCAGGTGTCCCTGGTACAAGCCAGCAGTGCTCCAGCAGGTCACCATAAGCTTCTCCCTCTGTTTCCTGGGTTTCAGGCTCATCTTGTGGCCCTTCACATCCCTGCAAGGATCCTTCCAGAGAAGCAAGATCTTTGTACAGAAAGGTATGGCCAGAGCAGGAACATGCCCAGTGCTACAGGTCAGTCAAGATCAAAGCAGGCACTCACAAGTCAATCTCAGTACCCAGCTTTTGAAGGAAGAGTGAATCATAACAGAAATACTCAGAGTGTGAGAATAGCTCCAGTAAAACAGAGGGATGGCAAGGAGTGCCTAAGTGCAATACTGAATGTAGGGAAATCTCTCTGGTAATCTCAACTTCATTGTCTTTTCTCCCAGTAAGAAAAACTCCTGTTGACTCAGCAGTCAGCTGAACTTCATATGTTGCTCCTCTGTTGCAATCCAGAAATCACTTCAGGACATGGAGAGCAAGGCTTATCTTCAGGGTATGCAAATTTTTGACTGTGCCAACCAGAAATTACTGTTACCTGTACTGGATTGTGGATTTTGGAGTTCAAAGGGAAGGGGAAGCAGGGGGATCCAGTCTGAAAGAGTTTTCTCATCAGAAGCAACAGTAGGATTGCACATCATTGCACAAAAAGCTCATTCATAAATATCAGATGACCAGAAATAAATAAACAGTTACCATTCAAAAATGTTGACTTCTATCAGCTGCCTGAATGATTGTGGTTAAAAAAACCATACATAGCAAAACAGTTTCCTCTGAATAACAACACAAGCTGAAAATGCAGCTCTTAGAGCAGTTTTTCATTTACCTTCCAACGTGCATTTGCATGCCAGAATCAGAACAGTAATTAATAGTCACTTTTAAATAAAAATTTACCTTTCCTGAAACGGATTCTCCATCGTAGAAGAGAAAATGCTTTTCTACTTTACCATCTTCTGTTTTGATTTCTGCAGGTTTCCGTGTTTCAGCATCATTAAGTACAACATCAATCTCACAAACAGGAACGAAAAGGTTTCCAAGAAAACTCTAGAATAACAAGAACTGGATCAATTACTACACAGTGGACACTCCATTTTAAATGTGGTGTTTATTTGCAGCTGTACACTATATGCTGGGGAAAAAGCATTTGTCCTTCCACGAAGTTACAATGCCATTATGTAGCAGAGACCCAAGAAGCAGTGATGACAAAGGACAGCTGTTCATCTAGCAAATAACCGAAATCAGGTCAGTAACAAGCAGTGACAGCTCTTACTAAATATCATATTTATAAAAAGTACACGGGGTAATTACCATTTCTACCACTAAAAAACCCAAACACTAGAGCAAAGTAGAATGGAAAGAAACAATAACGGGATAAAATGAAAGCCCAAAGCATCCCCCTGGCTGGGGAAGGGGAACTGGGATTTTATTTGCTGCCTCTGAGGCAGCAGTTCTTCAGGCAGCCCACCGCAGCTGCACAAGGCTGCCATTACAGAGAGGGGTGTCACAGGTGTGTGACACCGTGACACTGCTCCAGGCACAGTGCTTGTCCTCACCTTTCCTCAGCATTCTCTGCGCTCGAACTTTTGACCGGCACCGAACACGAGAGCTCATCCTTTGATCTTACACAAACACCTCTTAAAAGGAGCTGCAAAACATGTTTGTGGCTCTATGGGAAACTCTACAAGATTAGTACAAAAGCCAACATTTTCCTCCCAAGATTTGGGCACTAATCTGCTTTGATGTACTAAAGCAGACGACACTTCACTAATTCAGTGTGATTTTTCTGGGTTTTCTTGAGAAATTACACTGTGTTCTCCATGAGAACATCTGTTTCAACCAGATGAATTTGGTATACATGAAACAGTCTGTCCTGGTTTTGGCTGGAGTTAACTTCTTCTAGATATAAGCTCTTCTTGAGTTAATTTCTTCTCAGTAGCTGATACAGCACTGTTTCTAGGGTTCAGTCTGAGAATAACATTGATAACACACCGAGGTTTTAGCTGTTGCTAAGTTGGGTTCATTCTAAGTCAAGGACTTTTTTTGTGCTTCATGTCCTGCCAGTGGGGAGGTACACCAGAGAGCTGGGAGGGAGCATGGCCAGGACAGGCGACCCAACCAGCCAGAGGGATATTCCACACCTCAGAATGTCCTGCCCAGTGTATAAACTGGGGGAGCTACCCAGAAGGGGCTGACATCAGTCAGCAGGTGGTGAGCAACTATACTGTGCATCATTCATTCCTGTTTCCCTTTTATTATTATTATTACTTAACATTATGATATTTTACTTTGCTTCAATTATTAAACTCTTATCTTAACCTGCAAGGAGCTGCAGTGGTGGGGTTTTCTTGGCAGCTGGGGTTAAAAAACACAATCACTGCCACTTCATCAATTTAACATTAAAAAAAAAGAGTGATAACTCTTTCCAAGACATTCTGTGGACCTGAAGTTTGAAATGCAGAGCCTAGGGGAAGATTGGATCTGAATGCTACTGCTTAGCAGTAGGAACACTGAGAGACTTCATGCTCACCCCTCCTGGAGAAGAGAGGACACAGAGCTGGAGCTGGAGAACAGGGATTCACACAAGACTAAATTGACTTTGCATGTGCTCAGCAATCAACCCACAAAGATGTGTGTGACTCCAACTGAAACCCTGGTATATCTACTACTATAGATATAACTACTACAGGTTCTGAGGTGAAAGCAGCAGCAGATGACCAACAAGGCCAGCAGACAGAAGACCAAAATGTATTCCAAGTCTCTGCCAAGCACAGATTTGTCCAGACTGCTGAAAAATTGTTTTTGCTGTTTTGTTTTGCAAACAGTGCACGCTAGAACCATTACTGATTCTTCGCTTCTGGGGAAGGGCAAGAAAAAAGAAGAAAGTTTCAACAAGAATTCCAAATTGTAGACTATTTTAAACACAAGATACTTATGAGCACGGCCACATTTTTTTCCTTGAAACTGCACTTGTTTTCCAGATTAGTCTTATACTCCCCTCTAACTAAAGAGGGAAGCACTTTACCTTTAAGCAAACTATACAAGTTGCTCTCACAGTACCTTCTGAATTACGAGCTGACCATTTAAATGGTCAGCCAGACCCAACACTGGTAACACGTCACTGCACGTAAATATTTCAACTGCACTCCTCCGAGATTAGCTATGATCTCCTCCAGAGAGAATAAGAACATATGAAATAAAGAAGTCAGCAGCAGGCATCTCCTCCAGCTGCTATCGAAGATACTACTGCGGGGAAACTATGCAAAACAAGAAGTATTTTAGATAGCTATCACAGGGCTTATTATGTTACACTTTAAGAGAATGCAGAAGAGAACTGGGGTTTCCAGAAACTGGCCAAATGCCAGGCTACTACGCTCTTGGTTTTGTGCAAAAGACAGACGCCGGAGATTCTGCTACATCAGGACCAAAACCAAGCTGCGTTCAGCCCCGAAGTGCAATAGCTGCACTGAAGGACTTGTGGGAATGCCGGGGGCTGACAGAGGGTACAGAACTCCCAGCCTCACACGGAGCCCCGAGCAGCTCCGGCACGCACAAGAGAGACACGTGTGAAGGAACCCGAACGCCGCAGAACCACAAAGCCATCGATCCAGATGACTCTTTACAGCAGGTATATTTTAACCTCTCCATGGGAGCGGTTTCCCGGAGGGTGCGCTCCGTGCGGAGCGGAGCCCGCGGCTGGCAGCGCTGCCTCACGGCGCTGCCGGAAGATCCCGATAAGCCCAGGTCCGCCCGGGCGCTCTCCCCGACGGCAGCTCCGCGGGGCACACGGAACCCGACTTTCACCGCCAAACCCCGCCCTACCGAGGTCATGCGGGCACTCTTTATCCGCAAATAAAATTAATAACCCCCTAAATCCTTGCTTCTGGAAGGAAGGCGGGAGAGAGGAGGCACCGCCCTGCCCAGGCCGCCGCCGCCGCCGCCTCAGGCGATGGCGGATCGGCGCTGCCCCCCCCCCCGCCCCGCACTCGCCATGGTACGCGCCGGCCCCGCGCCCCCCTGCACCCCCCTCATAACCGCCACCACCGCGCCCCCCCCTCCCGCACTCACCATGGTACGCGCCCCCTCCGCGGCCCGACACCGGCCCCGCGCGCACCAGCACCAGCCACCCCCGGCCGCGCGCCCCTGGTCATGTGACCTTACGGGTTCCCCAGGCCACGCCCACCCCCCCTCCGGGACCACGCCCCGCCGCACGTGACCGCCCCCTCCAGCTCCCTGCCCGCCCCGGGAGGGCGCCGCCTGGCGGCCGGGAGGGGCAGCGCCCTGGGGTCCCCTCAGGAAAGAACGCGGCGCTAAACCTTTCCTTTCGGCAGGACTGGGCGCTCATTTTCGGGATACGCCATTGGCTGACTGCTGTAAAAGTGCAAGCGGCTCCCAGCGCACAAAGGGTTGGAATTTTTCCCCTCAGAGCACGATGACTTTCCCACAGAGCTGGGTGCGCGCCCATGGCTGTCGTTCCCCCCCATTGGGATGGCTGCTGCACGCACACACATAAAAAGGCAGTTCAGAGTGGACAAAAATGCTTTTAGTAAGCGAAAGCAGTAAGGATCTTAAGGCAGAGTTTTTATTGATGCTGGTTTAAAACCGCTTCATGGCTGTCGGGTCAGGCTCGGGGAAGAGGCGAGGGAGCGGCACATGAGGAGACGTCTCCAGGCCTACAGGAGCAAATCCTCCTCCGACAGCTTCTCCTTCAGCTCGCTGCCTCGCAGGCTCTCCAGGAAGGCAGGCAGCTTCACCTCAGAGAAGCTGTCATTGTCACCGAGCCCCGACCCCGAGGCTGGCTCTGCTTCCACCATGGTATTGGACCCAGAGCCGGCATCCTCGCTGGAGAGAGGGAATATGTCGCCCAGCTCCTGGTATCTCTTCATTCTGAAACGCAGAGTGGAAATTTCTCTCTCAGATGAACACATCAAAGCCTCACGTTACCGTGGGCGAGCCACGCTGTGACAGGACTGTCAAGGCAGGAATAATACATTTTGAGGTGCTAGTGTGAAAAATGCGTATTTTATGATTGGCTTTTTGCAAATATTCAAGTGAATAGTATATGTGTTGTGTTAGAAAGTAATGCTGTTTTAATTTTCTTAAGTAGTGTGTTAAATATAGTTTTAGGTTATAACACAATGTTAAAATAGAAACTATGCTATGTAGGATACTTTTTTCCTAAAGAAAGGACTCGCAGCGAGATAGCAGCCACAGGACACCTCAATCTTTCAGAGAAAGAGAATTTATTGCTCCATTATCAGGAGAAATTAACTGCTTCCTGCCTTGCTTGGGCAGAACGACGCTGTTAGGATTATGAGGAAGAAGCTGGCACTGCCCAGCCAGAATCCTGTGTGTGAATGGAATTGATGCATCATGGATGAGCTGTATCAATGTGCAACAGGCTGCTGCTTTTAAGGGTTAATGCTCTGTTAACGTGGGGCCTTTTTTGGGCTCATTTTGCCCAGAAAGAGGTACCTGGACTATCCGTAACTCTTTGTTCTTATTGTCTCATATTGTCCTAATCCAAATTGTCCAAATTATTATCACTCTAATCCTATTACTATTTTTATAACCATTTCATTACTTATGAAATTTTAAAGAACAAAGTGATCGGCGTTTTTCGCACTAGCATTGATGACAAGGGCGCGGCGAGTGAACTCACAGGGACGGGTCTGCCATGGGCGGGAGGATCCTGTTGGCCCCACCAGAGGGCATGTAGAACCAGGGCCCCTGCTCTTCGATGCAGTTAGCAGACCAGACGTCGGGCCGGCACCTCACCCTCTTGTACCTCGCCCTCTGCATCGGAGCACCTGGCGGAATCAGCCACGCATTATCCACCAGGACATTATTCACCAGGTCCTGTGAGATTTATCAGCACCTAACACGGCTTAAAGGAGCGGGTGAAAGTAATTTGTGTGGCCCTTGATTGCTCAACCTCCGGAAAAGTGAGCTACTGACATGCTAATTGACATTTTTGTCATCAGAGACATCGGGCGCGCCTGGCACACGGCACCAGGAAGTCCATGAAAAATCCCAGGGAATCCCCTCACACACAGCACCGGGAAGCCCATGGGAAAGCACTGCTGTCGCAGCATGACACAGCCACGGGGGACCTGGGGGCTCAGCCTCCTGCAGCTCTCCTGGGAGGTGGAGGTATGTGAAAATAATGAGAAAACCTCCGGGGACAAGGGACCCAGCAGAGAGCTGGCTCCTGTGCTCTCCTTCCTCTGTTGGCTCCAGCTCTGCCCCTTCAGGTTCAACGGGTTGACTTTTGGTGGGGTTGTGAGAAACTCAAGGTGTGCCACCGGAGCAGGTTTGGGGTTTATGGAGGCTCTGGGAGCGCTTGCCAGAGGAGAGACAGTTCAGGTCAGTCTCCTAGACACAACAAGGCTTTGTGAACCCAGGTTTTCAGTTCTGGTGCTCCCCAGGTGGCTGATTGGGGCTGTCACTGAAAATGTGGGTCTTCAAAAAATACCAAAATGACAAAATCAGGATCACATAATAAAGATAGGAGCAGTGACATTTCATCCTTCCTCTTGGTCTCATGTAATTAATTTGTTCAGAAACCCCCTGGTGCATTCTCAACCTGTTGGCATTTTATCTATTTTCTTCCCCATTTCCTGGGAATATCTTTCTGTAATTACACTTCTCTATTGCCCTATATATTTCCATAATGTACTGGATGACTTTCAGCTGCCTCCTACACTCTTCTGTAAAAGAGAAAAGCTCTCACGGGTGTAATTTCCTGCTGCCTCTACAGTATATTCCGTTTTCATACTTATTTTCTTCTCCTCACCTATTATTATGAAGGTTTTTAATAATAAAACTGGCAACAAAATAAACAGCTGCAGCTGAAAAATTTGCAAATAAGCAACACAGAACAAGCAGGCCATAATCCCTCAAAGATCAGCCTCAGAGTGGTAATGCATATTGAGAGCCTATCACCACCACAGCTTTGGTTTGTGGACAAATTATATCTCCACGCTTGTAGAGCAGTTTTTCTCTCACGAGAAACAAATCCACGGGGCAGGGCATCGTGAATCAATATTTCCCTTTTGTCATTTTCGTGGCGTATGTTGCAATGTTTTACGGAATAAACCGTTTAGTTTCCTCATACTTACAACTAGTTTCCTTTCCTGCTCCCCCCAGAAAGCACACCGTAGGAGTTATGACATGGGAGCTGTTACACACTATGTCTGTAACTCACAACTGAGTAACAGCAGCAACCAGACCACTATGAAAGGGACATTTCGAAAAATATATATTGAGATACGTAGACTGAAAAGATACACACGTGCAGCAACATATTTCATGAAGTCTTTTCTCAAGAACTGAATTGCTCCAATTGCAAGAAGCACGTTTTCTTGCCATTCCACCCTCCCAGAAAAGGAAACCTTAACAAAACAGCCTTTCTGAGTAGATCTCATTATCCCCAAAAGAAAGCCAGGTTGTAAAATTCGGAGGCTGCTTACTCGGCCTCCACTGCATAGCCCAGAAAGAGGATTACTGCGCGAAACCCCGCTTTACCTTGCACTGTGCATCCCACAAAGAGGATTAAACAAACAGCCAGGAAAATCCTCCCGTTACATCTGATAAGGAGCTGCATCTTGGCTGGCATCCCTCTGCTCCAACCAGCCTTCAGCACGGCGTCACGCTGCAGGAATAAGACGGGGCGAGGAGATCGACTTTTAGAAAAAGTTTCCAAAACCTCAAACCCAACCCATAACCTGCGTCACCACTTCCTGACTGACGGGAGTGAGACATGAACAGAAAAGCCCAGCACTGGGGCCTTCCTGCCTCCATCAGTCCAAATTAAAGTTCCTCTGCCTGCATCTCATGTTTTGCCCAAGGAGGAAAGCAAACCCAGGACCCACGAGCTGGGATGAAGGTGGTGCTGCCAGCAGCCCGTGGTCAAGGCACACATCCCACCCACCCTCTGCCCAATGCTGGGAGAGCTCCAGAGTGAAAAAGCAGTGCTTAACATTCCCTGATTTTAGGTCAACTGCATTTTTGCATTGGCACTGCCGCTGCTTTTCCGTGCCTCAAGCCCTCACCAGTCCACCAGACTGGTTAGAAGCCAGCTACTCACAGTCAGTACATGTTTCACCAACTGGGGAATCCTCTTTTCCCACAGAAGTAAGTAAATTATCTCTGGCATCTTATCCCAGGCTTGAAGTTGTTTTTTGGTTGGGTTTTTTTGGTTTTTTTTTAAAGCAGAATCATAGATATTCACAGTAGAAATAAAAAAAATGTATTAAGTGAGATAACATATTCTGGTAGAAACATATCACCTCCTTCTGGAAGAGCATAGGCAATTTGCTTGGGCAGATCATCATTGTGTGGTGCAAATGCCCCAGGGAATGTGGCAAAGGGTTTGGATCACATGTGGCTCCACAAGGTACCTCTGAAAAGCCATGAAAGCTCTGACATAGACAGAAAACTTGAAGCTCCCTTTCAGCTGGCTCATACCTTTTGCTTGCCTTTTGGCTGTGATTAAAGCAGGCTTGAGTTCACTTTAGAAGAAATGACAAACAGCGAGGTTGTCAAAGCAGTGGAGGTTTTTCTCCCTCGTACAGAGAGCTGCTGGATTAACCGGGGCACTGACGTGTGGGCCTGACGTGCTGCTCAGCCTCGTCGGCCCTGGGGCTGATAGTGCAAGTTGTCTGTGGTAAATCTATTTTTATGTGGTGGAAAGTCCACAGAGGCCCCCAGTGGGGATCTGGGCTCAGCAGCGACTTTCCCCAGGGCACGGTGTTCCACCAAAACCCCACAAAGCAGCAGAAGAGACTCCAGCAGCTCCCTCCCCTCTCCAGGCTGGGATTTACCACCGGACTGAGGGATTGAGTTGCATGTTCAGCTTTGTGAGCCTCTGCACATGGGGTTTTTTCTCTGGCACAGGAAAAATAGGAGACTCAAACCAAGCAGGTGCAGGAGGACTCATGTGCGGTTGTTTATATTACCACCCTCATTTCTACTTTGTATTTTTAACATCAGCTTTTCTTTTCTTTTCTTTTCTTTTCTTTTCTTTTCTTTTCTTTTCTTTTCTTTTCTTTTCTTTTCTTTTCTTTTCTTTTCTTTTCTCTTCTCTTCTCTTCTCTTCTCTGGGCAGTGCTCAGCATCAATAGGAAGCTGAGAGGGCGATGATGAGCCTCCACTTGCTGGAGGCTGCGGAAACCATCCCTGCACAACACCTCTCACTTTCCGCTGATCACGGGTACACGCTGACCTGTTCCACACCCCTCCTCTGTGCACAACAACCCCCGGGTGAGAAAGCAAAACCCCACTGGCTATTTTTGGCCTTCCCAGCAGCCCAGGGCAGTTTCCACCATGGCACTGGAAGCCCCATGGGATGCAGCCAGAGCGATGTCCAGCAGTGGGCACGGTCATGGGGAGCTGCAAATTCCCTGTATCTGGAGGGAGATCTCGGGTTATCTGCCTTGTACCATCAGCTGATGGGGGAAGTTGTAGCACTGGCAGTTTTGCCACACACTTTTGTTATTTTTTTCTGTGTCTGCAGCACGCCTCAGGAAATGAGATCGCTTTACAATTGGCAGCTGTGGGAAGTCCAAAGCAAAGGTTTCACCCCTGTCTCACATTCATCTGTGTGACAGGGCCCTGAAGCCTGCACGGGGCCCATCTCCTGCCCTGCTGCATTCTGCTGGTGCCCACACCCCACTGTGCTTGGCAAGTAAAGAGTTTTCCACCTTCCTACAAACAGGGAAGGGCTTGAAGACCTGGATCTGAAACAGTCTGGGATGTGCAGGAGTTAAAAGTAAAGCATGCCCTTTGTGGAGTGCCATGGGATGCCCAAGGAGCACTGTCTGTAAACCACTCAAGACATAGAATGAAAATACACAGCTCTAATTTTTAAAAACCTCATCTTGGGCTAGAGGCCACAAACTGCTGAAAGTTAACAAACTTTCTTTTTTTAAACAGAGAACAGCACATGAGCTAAACTATATTGGAACACTAACCTTGAAATGTGCCATGGCATGACTATCAGAGTTCAAGAGAAACAGGATTTTAAGTTAAGCACTTTAAATCCACAGAGGAGAGCTCAGTCACCATACCAAGGTCAGCTACCTCAAATTTGCCTTCTATAAACTGTGAGAAAGATTCATAGGACAATGTTCTTCCTGCCTGGATGCTGTGTATGCAAACTGAAAGATTAAATATTCCAACAGAACAGGCCTACAAAAAGAAGCAAATAAATGAGGAGCAGGAATTTGAGAGCACAATTTGCTCCTGGAGCCTTACTTACTGCTCCTGCATGGAAGTGCTGCCATTATTTGCAAATCACATGCAAAGCAGATTTCTTTACCTGCAAAGCTCTTGCTTTGCCTTTTTGTTAGGCATTAATCTGGGGAGAGGGGAGAAGGCTGCCTTGACACTGTGCACCCAGACCCCTGAGCAGACACCCAGGGAAAAAAATCTGCCTGAAAAATCTGTGAGTAGTCTTAAATTAAAATAAACTCTAAACGTGGAACCGCTCCTTAGCAGTAACTCCCAGGGCTGTTGTATCTCCCAGCTGGCTCAGGAGGGATCACTAATTTCTAACATCACTAAATGGGGACCACCCTGCAGGAGGGCACAAGGACATCTACTCTGCTGACCAGGACAGAATATGGGGCAAAAGGAAATCCCAGCAGGAGCCCAGAGGGGCATCACGGGGTGTTTCAGCCCATCCTTTGGACATTAACCCCTTCTCTGCCCGAGCCCAGGTAAATGCTGAGGGAGCAGAGGTCCAGAGGAGTAGTCTGCCCACTCCCTGTGCTGCTTTTCCTCAGCAGGCAGCACAGGTTTACTTTGCAGCCTGTGTTCCTGACAGATGGACAGATGGACTCCCATGGGTGCAGGGGCACCCCCAGGCCCGGTGCTTATCAGGGAGGCTCAAAGGCGAGGCGCTATCTGTCCAGGCGGGGTCCTGATAAAGTTTCTGATTGACAACTGCTCAGAAATCAGATAAACCCTAACTGCTGTGGGGCAGCTCTGCTCTCAGGGTCAGGTTTCCCCCTGCCTTAGCTGACAGGAGCTCAGCCCTGGCTTCCTTGGGAATCCAAGCTGACCCCTGCAGCCCTCAAACACTCATCCCCATGGAGCAGCAAAGCCAGCAGCCAGCTGGAGCAGCTGGAGGGTCCTGAAGCACTGGGCCCTGCCTGTGATGCTCAGCTCTTTATTTGCTCTGCTGAGAAAGTAGAAATACATATTTTTTACAGGTCACTGCTCTGGGGAGCAGCAAGTACAGAAAAGGCTACATCTGTTACAAGCAGAGCTGGAAACAAGAGTGAAGAGAGAATGATTGCAACAGAAAAAAAAAAAAAAACGGGATAAACAGAGCCCAGGGGAGAGTATCTGCAGGGCAGCTGGGCCCAGCACATGGAGCATTTGCTTTGCCTATCTTGCCTTTTGGAAAGGCAGAACAGTTTTCTTCCCTGACACTCATTGCTGAAATGGGATGAGATTCATGAGACCTGGATATCCAACAGGCCCTGGCCACATTGGTCCATCTCAGGGAGTACCCATGAGCTGCCCTGTCAAATGCCCAAAATCACCTTTGATGCCTTTCAGAAGTGAGTTCCCCACCAGGCAGGCAGTCCAGCTAAATTTAAGGATGCCTTTTGCCCCCAGCTCATGTTCAACCAACAAACCTTTGGGGACTGAAAGCCAAAGTCTCTCCTCTTCAAAATAACAAAGAGCTGGCAACCCAGAGAGAGAGGTTTGGGTCCAGCTGGGGGGATTTTTAAATCCAGCCCTGAGGAAAAACTAATTCTTAACCTGGGTCACATCTGAGCTCAGCACCTGACCTGTGCTCACTCCTGCACCCAGAGCATCACAGCCCAGGCAGCACAAGGCATCCCTCTGCCTCTCACGCCACCCTCTCTCCTCTGAGGGCAGCACCAGGGCCTGGGGCCTCCAGATAAGATTTGGATCTTGTAAGAAAGCACTGAAGAAATTTATCACGTAGGAATCAGGCACTCACTGCCTGATTTGGATTTTTTTCTGTGATCTAGATGTCACAGAAGAACAACTCCTCCTTTCCTCCCATGGTGAAGGTCAACACGTGCAGGGGGAGATCTTTGCTGCAAAGCCACAGCTGCATCAAAATTGAGCACAGCTGCCAAGGACCTTTCCCCATCAGCAACCTCCCCTCTCTCCCAGAAACGTTAGCCAAGCAACAGGCCTGTCCTTCAGGTGGAAAAAGCAGCTTTCCTTACTGCTGGGGCTGCTGATGCTTTCTGCTTCCACCTGCTGGAGCACAGTGCAGCAGAAGGTTTTGGCTGGCAATTTCAGGACTACAGTTTAAAAGCAACAGCTTGTTAAGGCATGACAGAGCAGCCAAGCTCTGGTTACTGATTAGGGAGGCAATTTCAGCAGCTGACTGTCCTTTAAAACTCCATCCAGAGCAGCAGCAGCAGCCCCACAGGGCAAGCAGGACCTGCACAGTGGAGCAAGGGGTCACACAGGAGGAGTTGGGAAAATGTCCCTAAACCCAGAAGGAGTTAACAAGGGAGAGAAGGATGGTGGTACAATATAAAGATGTTTTCAAAGCAAAGCCTGGTGCCCTGTTCCTGCACTGCCTCTCAGGGAATGTTTTCACTGGGAACCAGTTGGTGTTGCTGAATGTTACTGGTTCAAGCCCAGCTCCCCAGGAATTAGACACAGCTGTTTTTCCCAGCACTGGACAGCCTCACACAAGTGAGGTACTCACACCTTTTAGATGCTTTTTGTCAGCCCTGGGCTCTTGCCCAGAGATCCACCCCGAGCAGCTCACCTTGCCTCCACTGCCTGCACAAGTGCAAACTTATTTCTGTGTACAAGCACCATTGGTGACACAGACAAACTTCACACCACGTGTGGGGAGAAAGGACATCAGTTAATTTGGGAAGATGAAGAGGAACTGGAAGCAGTGATTCTCCTGTGGGGCTCTCCCCATGAACCAGAGCTGCTGCTCCCATCCTGTGTGTAAAGTGGAGCAGAGCTGGTGTTTGGGCTCCAGTTAACCAGCCTGGAGTTGTAGCTTTGTGATCTTCACTGAATCGTTGGGGAAAGAGGTGAATTTATGTTTACATTAAAAGAGAACAGTATTTTTTCCCTATCAACCAAAGGAGCTAGGCATTTCTTAGCTAGCTTTAAGCACATTTGATTCAGTAGAAGCATCCTTTCATTTCAAAATGTGACAGAAGAGAAAAATGGGGAAAAGCAGGAAAATCAGCTCTGCCACAGGAGCCTCTCCCAGCAGGACTGGCACTCCCCAGGCCTCCCAGCTCTTTTTGAAGGATCTGCTGCCTGCTCTCTGGGTGGATGCTGCTGCAGCACGAAGCAACAGGCTCCAAACTGCTGCTCCTCAGGTTCAGAAACTGCAGTGCTGACAAAGCTGCTCTGCCCCCTTTCAAGATGAGCACATCCCTTTTGAAAACATCATTTGCATTAACTAGGAAAAAAGATTTTTTTTGTTTTTTCTTACTTCAAGTACTCCGGGGTCAGTTGCAGGAGAAAGCTGAAGCCTGGGGCAAGATTCACCTCATGCAACCTTTCCAGCAAAGAGTGCAGCAGGGAGGCCAGGACAGGCTGGCCAGGGAGGTGAGAATCTCAAGACCCTTGCACTTGCAATACCTCGTGCCTTTGCAGAGAGAAACAAAATCTGTCTTTCCATGAGCTCTTTGTAACTTGGCAGCTCAGTACCATTACAAAACAAAGCATATGGAGACATTGAAAAGTGTTTGACACCTATTTGCCACAAGTTCCAGATGTGGACAGGCAAGATGGATAGCAGTGTCTGACACTTACCAGGTGTCATGCACAAGCCATTGGCAAATATTTGATTTCAAAATAAACTTTGCTAGCAGGGGATTATGTTGGGTTTTTTTGTCCCCTCCTTGTCTGCAGACCATATGCTGGCACAACGCAGTATCTCAATTTCTGTCTCCTTGTCTACATTAGAAATCACTTCTAATGATTCATCACTACCTCTGTTATTTAAAAAGTCCTGGAATTCAGGTGGGAGGAGGCTCTGGGCCCACCTGACTGCATTCTCTCATGGGCTGCTGTGAAAATCCTCTGGTGTTACCTGAACCCAGTGGCAATCCAGAGATGGCTCAGAGTGGTTTGAGATCCTGCCTGGGAACTTTTTGCTCTTGCTCCATTCCAAGACACTTAAGTATGCAGAAAATCATCTTGCTCATTCCTTTTTTTTTTTTTGAAAAAAATGCATTTCACCCACAGATCTCAGAATAACTCTGACACAAGCACTTTGTACTCCTCTTACAGTATTCACAGACCAGCACCAGCTCACTCATCACATGCCTATCCCAGTCTTTCAGTGATCACTCATCCAATTCCTCTTTGTTTCTGCAGAAAATTGCATTAAAAAACTCAGAGAAATCCTTGTATCCTGGTCCAATGCCAACTAGCAAATCTCTTTCACAGCAACCATGAGTATGTAAAAAAACTTTGCTGTACTTTGTGCACACCAGATGCCAAAACCTCAAGCACTAGATATTTAAAACACTGCTATAAACACCCAAATTATTAAAACCTTTGGTGTTAAGGGACCACCTTATCAGCAACTTCTCCCCAAACAAACAGTCAGCATCACAGACATTTTCTCTTCAGAATGGAAGAGAAATTTTCCAAAGGTGCTGTGATTCATATCCCAACAGTCTGCCTGCCTCTTCAGCTGCAAAGGCACAGCCAAACAATGGTTTTGGAAAAAAGGCAGCCAGGCAAATAGTTCTGATCAGGAAACCACTGTTTTTGCACCTACCCGTGACAAGGAGGAGTTAGAAACCACCAAACTGCAAACTGAAACGGCTCAAGGAGGCACTTTGGACAGAGTTCCCAGGAAGTGTGTAAAAGCACTTTTCAAACTAAAAATTAATCATTTGTAGCCAGCTCTAAAATAGCCACAGATGTTGCAATAGAAGAGGAAAGAAAGTTGACAAATGCTTCTCACCACAGCTTTATGCACTTGGCTTTCTCGTAACAGTCTTTAGTTCTGTAATTTCGAGTCTGCAGAAGGGTTTGCCTCATGAGCTGTCAGACTAGTTACATCCTCCTTTGCAGGAGCACATCTGGGCATCCTACAATGAACAGTTCCACAGAAAACATCCAGGAAACACCAACTATCTGAGTCTTTTTGTGCAGACACACAAGCAAAGGCCATCTTTGCTCCCTCCCCGTGCTGAGCGAAAAGGAAACCCCAAACAAAAGTGAGATGGGTAAAGGCACGTGTTTACAAGATCACTGGTGTTTCTCATTGCAAGGCTAAGCAGGCTCCCAGAGTATTTCTGGAGGTGGAAGCACATCTGGTGTGCTCACAGAGCAGGAAACCATCCACACCGAGCCTGTGCTGGGGCAGGACCAAACCTCCTGTGAAAAATGTGTGTTTTCTGATTGGCTTTTTGCAAATATTTAAATGAATATTATATCTGTTATGTTAGAAAGTTATACTGTATTAATTTTCTTAAGTGGTGTGTTAAATACAGTTTTAGGTTATAACATAAGGTTAAAATAGAAACTATGCTATGGAAGATACTTTTTTAAAGAGAGGACTCGCAGCAAGAGAGCAGCCACAGGACACCCAAATCTTTCAGACAAAGAGAATTTATTGCTCCATTATCGAGTTCTTCCCACCTCACTCAGCCCTGAAGATGCTGTCAGGACTCAGAGGAAGAAGCTGGCACTGCCCAGCCAGAATCCTGTGTGTGAATGGAATTGATGCATCATGGATGAGCTGTAGGAATGTGCAACAGGCTGCTGCTTTTAAGGGTTAATCCTCTGTTAACGTGGGGCCTTTTTTGGGCTTATTTTGCCCAGAAAGAGGTACCTGGACTGTCTGTAACTCTTTGTTTTTATTGTCTCATATTGTCCTAATCCAAATTGTCCAAATTATTATCACTCTAATTATATTACTATTTCTACAACCATTTTATTACTATTCAACTTTTAAAATTCTAAAAACAAGTGATTGGTGTTTTTCACAACCATGCCCATCCCTCCATTTTATGACACCTATCACATCTCTAGCCAACATAAGAATTAAGTGCTTAAATTAAACCCAAAACTGGTTTTAATCAAACCAAATCACTTCTCATGAGTGTTGCATGCCATTTGAAGAAGTACTCTGAGGTTATGGCTCTGATCTCACACTTGACAGGAATTCTGCAGAAACTTGGACTTCTTGTAAATCTTGTTGCTTTGTGCTGGCTAAGGAGAAAAAAAGAGTAGAACAAGAAAAAGGTTTCAGTTGTGAGATGTTTTTGCTGTACAGAAAGGAATAGAAATGCAGGTTAAACAGAGTTCACAGGAACCTAATCTTCAATTAATCTTTGAAATAAATGCCTGACCTCACACATACTTTACAGTTAAAACTCAACATTCCTGAAGGGAGCTTTGCTGCCTAATCCACCAAGCTCCCCACCTCTTTTTTTTTTTTTTAACTAAATACAGAACCTTACATAAGTTCATTCTCTCAAATCATTGAACAAACAGGAATTACTCAAAGGGCCTTCTTAAAAAGATATGTCTTAAAAGAAGCACAGCATAGCACTTTGTGCTGAGCATCTGGCACATGCAGTCTCCAGTAATAAAATAGAATTAGCTGGCAGAAGCTTTGGAAATTTAGTCTAGGAGTTGAACTGGCATAATTGCTTTCTGTAACTTCATATGCATTTATACAAAATAGATTTTTTTTTAAAAGTTGGAAAGCCAAAGTGTTCTGGGTATCTTCAGAGGAGAGAGCTCTCCAAGCCACAGTGCCAATCACACTGATTGTGCTGAAAAAGCTCGGATCCTTCTTCTATCAGGCCTTTTCACCTCTGGACCTGCTCCTACCCATCTGCTGAGCTCTCATTGTGTTTTTTTGTGGATTCAGGGTGTTTCTCTGATGATGGTTTAAATGGATACATCAAATGATCAAAAGGGATACATCTGATGGTTAAAAGGGATACATCACCCTGCACTTCATTCAGCTTTGCAGTTATCTTTGCAGGTAATTTTTCACACTTACTTCAGACCAGTATTTGAAGAGGGGAAAAAAAAAAAAATTTTATGCTAGGATAGCCCACAAACTATCCTCCTCCAAATTACAAGAAAACTAATGATGATGCTCTACAAAATTTGCTCAAAGGCAAAAGTATAGAAGGAAAAAATCCCAAACAACTACTCCAAACATGCATTGCTGTCTTCTACTTGAATATGAAACTAAAAGTTAGCAGAAAAAATTTTAATATTTTAATTTGTGGTAAAAGTGTACACTAGCTTTAACCGAAATCAGACGAAAACAATGTGCAATAGAGCCTGCTGAGAAATGTTTCACTAGGGCTGTCTTACTTTCAGGCCACAGGAAAATCTGAATTAAAGATCTGACTGCAGAAATGAAACTCCTAGAGGCTGACTAGACAACTATTTAGTAAAACAGAAAAAACACACACAGGCACGTGCACTCACTCTCTCCCTGACTCTACAGGCACACAAGCAGCTGGTCTAGTTTTGAGTTTTGCTACTGCTCATTTCCAGCACCCATTTTTTGCTGGCCTATTTGTTTGTGGTTAGCAGTCTAGCCTGCAGAATTCTGTGCAGAAGAGATTTTTACCATTCAGATGTACCTGCTTTCCCCTCACACCCTTTAAGCAAATGTGATGTGTCCTCCCCTTCATCCTCCAGAAGAATCCAGCTGTTGTGACGATTCTCCTTCGGTGCCCTCTGGTGCTGTGAGCACATTCCCACCCTGTCCCCAGGTCACAAAGTCACCCTGGAGGCTCTGGCCATCACCTCTTGCTCTGTGTTTCATCTCCAACAGCTTCAGAGGGCTCCCAGCTGCAGCCCCTGCTGAAAGAGCACCTGGGCTCCCTGAGCAGCACAAAGAGAAGCCTCCCATGGCATCAGGCTGTGTCAGACAAATGTCTGG
Source organism: Fringilla coelebs (assembly GCF_963513975.1). Taxonomy (NCBI): domain Eukaryota; kingdom Metazoa; phylum Chordata; class Aves; order Passeriformes; family Fringillidae; genus Fringilla; species Fringilla coelebs. The sequence continues at coordinate 2,325,031 of NC_140066.1, read as the reverse complement.
AGCACTGGAGCCCAGCACCTGTAACCTGTGAATGCTCCATGGTGTGTCAAGAGCACAGGATTGTCTCCCACCACAAAGGGAGTTGGCTGCTTTCTTGCTCTGCCTTCTTGCACTACAACTGCTCATGTGTTTTTACCAAAGACACTCATATGGAAACACAATCACTTCATTTGGCCAAAGTTAAAACATATATTGTATCTTAGTAAGACACAAGAAACACAATTCTAAGGACTCTGAAGAAACATTTAGCCAAGCTAGTCCATTTATTGAGCCTATATCAACTGGGTTTTGATTAACAAGGGAAAAGAACAACAAGCAACATACAAAATAAATACTGAAAACAAGTTCCCTTCACATTGATAAAGTTTTCTGGGGACAAACACTAGAAGAGATAAAATGCATTCTAGTTGGAAGAACGTGCCTCAGGTTTCAAGAAAAAAATTTCTTAGAGAAGCAGATTCTCTGAAAAGAAACTATTTTCATACAGCACTACACTTAAGAACTGAATCATACACCAAAGAAAAAGCTGTGAGGGAAAAAAGGTTTATATTTACATATAGGACACACAGTACAAAGCATTAGCTGGACTTATACTTTACATTTAGAGTTTATACCATTAGTGTGGGTGAGCTACGGACCAGGAGAGCTCTGAGTTGTTCACAAGGTTACACTAGTGCAGGCTCTGGGCGGATGTCCCTGCAGACACCTGATTTCTATCAATCAGTAGGGAAGCACTGGCCTGGACAGGTAACTGCTCTGATAGTGCTCACTGCCTCTGAGGCAAGCATTTATACAAATGAAGACACCTTTGCTCTTAGCCTCTCCATGCTTGCTGGAAGAAGATTCACCATCTCCTTACTGAGTTCTAGTTCAGTTTCAACGGCAGGGACAGCATCTGGATACTTCTCACAATAGTCTACCAGAAATGTGTAATATTCCAATGATGTCTGCATGTTTTCCAGTTGCTTTTTGCTATCTGAAGTAATAAGCTTACCATAAAGTCGTGCAATATGAAATTTAGCCACCATGGCAGGGCGAAGAACATCTTCCTCGAGTTTTTCAGGAAACACCTTATCAGGGTTCCTCAAGGAATCCAAGAAGAGCTCATAATATTTGATTGCAAACTGAGCCAGAGAATTAATTTTTTTAACTGTGTGCGAATCTAGTTTCTCTAACCTGTTACCAATGGCCACCTTTAAATCCATCATCTCGTAATAGGTGTCAGCTAGCTCACACTGCAGCTGCCTGCGGACCAGCAGGTAGTACTGGGGGTTCAGGTCAGTGTAGATGGGCTCCAGCATGTCTATCCTACGCTTGTGCATTTTGCAGCGCCTCTCATAGTCTTCTTCAAAGAAAGCAAGTACCTTAAACAGAGCACTGTGATCCTGAACAATTTCAATATGGTCAGTAACATAACCATCCACCTGAAAGAACTCTTTTGCCTCCTGAACATAGTTCTGACCAACCAGGAAGACTTCTCTGGCTTCTTGAAAATCTAAAGGATATACGCTGCTCACTTTCTCCTCCATGGCTAGCACAGAGTCACATATATCACTTGTCCCAAAAAGGACAGCTTTTTTCCTGCCCTTCTCCTTTTCATCCTCTTCTTTCTTCCTTTGGGCTTTCAGTTCCAATTGCCTGTCTGGATCCAGCTCTCCTATGTTATCCTGAAATGAGAAAGCATGCTAATTAAAACAAATCTGCCTTATAAAGAGAGACTGAATCATTTTGAAATGTAAACTAGAGAGCAACAAGACAAAAGAGAAATCGTTGATATACGATTTCTTATATTTCTTACATTAACAAAAGAATCATGTAAATTACATTATCAATTCTGAAAAGACATAAAATTAAGGTGGTTCAGTCTCCCTACCCTGTGTGACAAAATAGCCAAAGGAAGAAATGTTAAACCCAAGGGCTCTGTTTCACAAATGCTGGTTTAAACATCTGAAGAAATACTTAAACAAATTAAGTGAACTGAATCCAATCTGAATTAATCAAATGCTTGGATGAATGAGAACATCAGCACAGAAAACTGTTGCATATTAAGACAACGCTCTTACTAGCAGTTAAATAAGCAATCTGTCAAATCAAGCTGCAAGAAAATGCAGCAGAGAGGAGGAAATGTTGAGAAGTTGCTGTAAAAGCAACACACTGATCACTCTACAGGCTGATTCCCTATCTGTGCTTACTCTTAAGTGCTGCCTTTAAGTCAAAGCATACCATGAAACACTTGCTACACTGCATTTGTTCTTTTGCTCACTGGGCAATTGCTTATTCCTTGTTACCAACTGCAAACTGACTCCTCTTGCAAACATCAAAGCAGGCTTAGTTTGCTGTTAGACAATGACAGCTACAGAACGATTTTCTGTTACCTCAAGCAATTTTCGAGCACTTTGCAGAAGATTCAGGCAATACTTGATCCAACACCTTGCAATTTCAGCTTTCCTCTCTGGAAGGTCCTGTTGGTCTGGCTCTGTTTCATCTGCTGAATGGACATAAACACAAAAACTTTAAGAGAAGTCCAGCACTCCAGCAAGACCCTCAAATATTCCATGCAAAGAATATACTTGTATTTAGTTTTCCTCATGGTTAGACAGAAACATGTTCTCCATGTTAGTTTATGTAATAATTCTGTAAACTTTCATTTCTGGTAGAAACCCATATAGATTAACAAGGACTGGTCATGTGTGAATTCTGAAAATAAACAGATCACAATGTATCTTTAAAAAGACCTTTCATCTTCAAGGTGTTTTACTGGAAAAGGTTAGCAGGTCTCTTACTAGTAAGAGAAAGAAATCAGGATAATTCATTTTCTGAGCTTCAGCTGTCTGCCCAGTACTTGTTTCTGAGGATGGTAAGGGCATTTGCATTGCAATGGGGCCCAGACTTGCTACCAAAAAAGGGAACAAAATAGGGGAAACTGCCTTTGGTTAAGCTACCTGGTACAAACATTACATTTATTAGCTCTACAACTTCTGTATTTTTCTCCCCAAAGTGTCCCCACTATCATAGACAGCAGCACTGCTGATGTCTCAAGATAACATTTTCATAAACCAAACAGATTTCAACAAAAACTCATTTTCCAGTCTCCTTGAAGAAGGCAGTGAGTTAGCTGAACAATGAGAGGACATTCCTACAGGACAGCAGCACTTCTGATCAATAAAAAGCCAACTTCACACTCAGACCCACTGCACTCATTATCTTTCATTAGAGCAAATGAATTTCTTATTAAGGAATTAAGAATTGCTGCTAATCTAAGAAAAGGCCCATTTATTAATTATGTCTATGTTAGTTTATATTCCAATTAACATGATAAAATGAAAGTGCTTGAGAACTTTCAGCCAAAGCTGACAGTGTACTGGTTTTACTCTAAGCCAGAACTTTCTGCAAGTGCAGGGCCCAGCTCTGTGCCATGCAAAGGAAGGGAAGGTAGGGGAAGCAAATATTCACCAAAACAAACAGGATTATCACTACTCCTCTGTGGTGCAGGAAGAAATCAAGATAGAACTCAGCTGGCTCATACTTGCTCCCTTTCCATTAATTAAAGCTCTACCAACTGGAAGCTTCCACTTGCCCAAGACAGACATAAAAAGTGCTGTAGATAGGTAAAGCCTAGGCCTAAAACAGAGCATGACACTATCATGGAACCACAGGTCCCTAAAACTAGGGTCAGTTCTCTAAAACCTTCTCCTGCTATTCACACTGGACTGCCAAGCTGATCCTTTGCATCAAGGCCCAAACAACAAGGAGGGCAGCTACAACTCCAAAAACAGCCACTGATGAGGGTGCAGCATCCAGCAACAAGAGACAACACAAGCACCTTCTGGATTTGGGGTTTTAGAAGCTGCAGGTTTGCTCCCTCTTTTAAAGCTGTTCCCAGGAATCATCTGGTTTGGTTCACTGAATGACTGCCCTCTGATCACTGAGGCAAACTGCATCTCTAGCACATGTACAAAGCTAAGTGGATGAACACTGCCACTGTTGAAGTGGATATTGTTTTAAATTTCACTTTTACTAAACTACTGCTTTCTGAAACACCAAAAACAAGCACTTTTTCTCAGAGGGTCTACACACAGTCAATCCTGAGCTGTAGTAGCAGTCACTTTTCAGAAACATTCAACTCTATTGAAATATATTTTAGGAAATTAACACCGGGATAAGTTTTGTACATGTTGTTAAACTTCAGTTTTAAACATTAATACATAGTGATGCTTAATTCACAATAATTTTATTCAAAACTTTTTTATAAACTTACAGTCTTCAGCAGATGGCACCTGTCCAGCTTGGCTGAAGATGACACTGGCTGCTGCTAGGCAGTGTCGAGCCTCCATAAAGCATTCCTGAGATAAACAGAGCAGCATTTAGCAGGGCTGTGAGCAGCTCAGGCACTGCTGTCACTTGGCCAAACCCCTCACCCCAGAGAGTGAGCACACATGACCACAAGGGAAATGACAGAACCGAGAGGCTCTAGAGCATATTCCCCAGGCACTGGAACAAAGTTTTTCCACACCTATTAGTGAATACAATATTTTCTAATTGTTTTTTCTGTACCACAGCCATAACACCAAGCCCCTCCTTTAATGCTGAACCTCTGACTGTTGTGGCTGCCCTGAGGTGAAGGAAGTGATGCCTTGTGGCAAACACTATCACGGGGCGCTGGTGGGAACAGCCTGACACGCAGCTCAACACCCTGAGTCAGATCTAGATTCCCTTACCCATATTTGGCAGTGCACTGTGGAATAACTGCTGCTATCAGTGCATCAAAAAGATATGGAAATTAGGAGTTACTATTGAAATTAGCATTAACTGGCTTAGGTAGGGCAGGAATCTTTTTAAGCATCAGAAAAGAGCATCTGAATAGCCTGGAATGTAGAAATTCTGAAATAAAGCTGTAGCACTTCCTAACAGTAGATTGTTTAGAGTGAACATGTGGCAAACAGCTACCAACTCACATATTCACTTTCATGTTCACACAGGTTCAAACAACTCTTGAGCACATGCTAAGGCACAAAGGACAATAATTTATTGTAAATAAAAAGCCATATCTTGGCCCTCATGAGATGCTTTTTGTTTTCAAACTTTATAGTAAGAGATCAACATAATAAAGATTTTTTAATTCAATTATTATAACCCCAAAGTTTACTTATGAACATGACATCACATCCCTGCTAATATTTCATTAACTACAGAGTTTTTCTAATGTTTACAGCCCTGTTCATCACAAGCCCACAGGAAAGCCACCGTGTCCTCTTCAGAAAAAACCTGCCAGATGCTTCGCGTCGGAAGACGACTTGTGGTTTTATAGGTGCACGTTTTCAAACTCATCTTGGAGCTCTGTCTCCAAGAGCTGTTTGAAGAGTTACATGAAAGGTACAATCCCAGCAGGGTTACCTTGGAGAGGTAGTACTGTGACAGAGTGGCAGCGTTGCGTGCCCACTCCACGGGGTAGTAGCCGCAGTACTCGAGCTGCCGTTTCAGAGTGGTGTGGCAGTACTGAGCTGCCTTCTCAATCATGTCCAGGTGCTGGTAAACTTGTGCCAGGTAATACAGAGTATGTGTGTAGGCTTTTTCAAATCTGGAAAAACAACAACAGTCTCCTTAGATGGTTTTTTTTCCCTCCCTAAATATTTACTCATTGTTATAGTAGCCTCCTTGAGCTAGGTCTAATAAGCTCTCAGAGGTCTATAACACACCCCAGACAGCTCAGCTACCTTTGGAGGCATAAAAATCAGCAGGATGGCTTCTGTTGCAGTGTTGGAAACTAAAAGGTTTCATATAAAGCAAAATAACAAACAGAGAAAAACTGAGCCAGGTCCAGGAGGTCAGTAATAATAATATAAGCATGCTGCTTAACACCCACCTTTTGGATCTTTCTTGGTCTGTGAGTTTTTCCTCTTCTGCCATGAAATGTTCACTGGGATCCAGGGGAGGATTTCCATCCTGCAAGGGTACATGACACATTCAGCAAACAGCATTTCTTACTCGGTGGCACAGTGCTCCCTCTCCTGGCTACAAATCATTGACCATTTGCCAATCCCAAATTCAACAATGCTTCGCACAACCCATCTCAGTGCCACTTCTCCAGAGCAACTCCACAACACTCAGGAGATTTAGAGGATCAAAGTCACAGTTCCACACAGAATGACAAGGCTCACAGCTTGTAGGAGGCTTCTGCTTATGTACTTTAAAGCAATCCATGCTGCCTGTGTCACAGATACTCAGCCTGGAGGCTACAGGACTCTACTGGGCATCTTTATTTTGTGCAGTAACATTCTGGCTTTGAGGCATCCATTTAACACCAAGCCTTCAAGTGTGAAATATTGGTTTGCCCAGCTGCACTGATGAGCAGCAAGAAAACCTCCTGCAGGAAGTACTGCAGAGAACACCAAGTGCTGAGATCTCAGCAGAGCTGCTGTGAAGATTCTTCTAAAGGGACTCCCAGAATCCACAAGCTGGCAAGAACATTTACCCAGACAAACAAGACAACACAATGTCTTTGGAGGATGAAGCTGCTAAATGTTCCTATCAGGCATAACCTACATGCAAGTATTAATGAATAGTGCTAGTTCCCATCATTAGAAGCACTTTTTTGTTCTTCAAGCCACAAGTTCTGTCAGACCCGTACACAGATAACTACACACCTTTTGGCATTGCTGTGTCCACATCTGCCTTCAGACAACTGTCAATAATGTTACCAGACAGCTCCCAGGCAGTCCCAACAGATGAACACTGCTTATGGCAGAGCTTTATTAGTCTGGGCTTATCCCATTTCCTTTGCAACTGGGAATAACTTCAGGTGCCAATTCTAAAACACTTCAAATGAAACCACCTTTTAAAGAGAGCTTTTCTCCCATTACACACTGCATCCTGGAGGGTGTCCAGCATGCCTGCCAGCAATGAAGCCTAGGTTAGTCTGCAGCTTGTCTAGCCCTTTCCTAACCCCACTTCTTTCTTAGCTAAGAGAAAGCAAGGCAACAAATAAAAATCAGTTTCAATAAATACTTTTCATGAGTTAATGCAGACTTAGGTAGGAACAGGAACGAGGGCAGAGAACACACTCAGTTTACAGAGAAGAACACCTGCTAAATCTGTACTGCTTCTCATTAAAAATCCCTGAACAGAATCATTTACCTGCTTTTAATAGAAGTGTTTTACTCATATTAAAAAACGAGCAAATGTACCTGAAACACACAGTAACAAATAAACTAAAGCATGTTTACCCTACCAGAGGTATGTAGATTTTAGCATATGATCTTTTAATCTGTAGGTCTTTGTTTACACCTCATTAGTTTTTATGAGGTGAATTTATAACTCTTCCTCTTGTTTTCTTTAGACACAAATGTTCTAACAAGATTTGGAGTACATTCTGGCAAGTCTAGAGCTATTCCTGCAAAGAAGAGACCTGAAATGACACAGTAAGCAAAATTCTTGCCTCCTTCCTGTAGATCTACAGCTCTATCTCTGATACCAAGCCTTATGCCTTTACTTATCCTCAGAAAGAGCTCTCCAATTCTCCTTTCAAAGTGGGCTTCATCAGCCCAAGCTCTTTGCCTTGGTTTTGCTTTAGGGGGAGAAACCATTTGTAAGTTAATTGGACCCAGTCAGTAAACAACTAAATCCATCAGCTCAGGAAGATGTCTCCATCATCAGCATTTTACCAAAGACTCCCTGACAGGAAGGCTTCCTGATAGCCTAGAAATGGAGAATGCCACAAAAACTACATTCACATATTTATAATTTGTGAAAGACAAATGTTGACATCATTGTATAAATCTGTGGTTTCTTCTAAAAGAAAGAAGACTTAAAGCATAGCTATGTTTGACTGCATAATGCATGAATAACCTTAGTGCTTTGGTTTGTATAGGAAATATTTACAAAAGTGATGTAAGGTTTTTAGTTATTAGAGTTGTATATGTTTTTGTGAAAAAATAAATGTTAAAAATGTTTTTTTTTTTAATTTGTAGTAGACAAACTAAAATTTTAGGTTTTGTTTCTTTACATTGTCAGTAAGAAATAAAAGTTATAAGGAGAAGAGTGTGGCAGCAGCTCTCTGGCCACAGAGAGCAAGGCACAACTTTCCCAGGCACTTTCCTGGGGAAGGCTGTGAGATCAGAAAAAGGATGAGAAACAATTCTTATCTCCACTTGCTGCCCCTGGTGTTGTGCACATGTGGAATGTGTTAGGGAGATCTGCTGACCAAAGGGAGGTTTCTTGACTGGCCACTGGTGATGGGGTTTGGATTCAAGGATCAGTTGGGCCCCCCTGTGTTGTGAGGAAGGCTGATGGGTTTTCTTAGTAAGTATAGAATAAGAAAGTGATGGATCAGCCTTCTGGAGTCATGGAGTCCATGCTAATTACAACCCCCTGAGGACACCTGGCAGCCACAGAAGAGAAGTATTCTAAAAGTTTTACTCTAATTCTTATTACTCTTTCCCTTTTAAACCTACTTTACCTTTCTCCTAATTCTACCTCACAGTAAAAAAATACACTAACAATCAACCAACACTAAAAACCACACTCATTAACACATTAACCAAAAAATCTCAACAAACCAAAACCACTACACCTAGTAAAGCAGCAAAGCCCCAGAAGAAATATTCAGTAACCACTACTAACAAAAATTTCAAGTTTCAGAAAAGTCTAGAGTACAAATGTGAAATACCTGACAGCATTTTAATCCACTATACCATGGCACCAGTTTAATTTCATAATAACTGGAGCAAGTGCCAGATGCTTTTGGAAGGCATGTGATAGCTGGGGCTGGGTATAAAAACATTGAAACATCAGGAGTTAATTGCAGTATCTCTGGTTAGCCCAACTGATCCTGAGGGCAGGAAATAAACTGACAAGCTTTTCAGCACAAGTGGGGCTTTCTTCTAGATCCATTACCTCTCCCATCACTGTGGCTGCAAAGGTGGAAAGAAGGGAGTAACCAACCAATTAAAAAAAAAATCTTAAAATCTCCACCAGTATAATCAGTACTCTAAACCAATTTCATGGTAAAACCTGAACTGAACCTGTAATTTCATGAAACTAAGGTCTGTCCAACCTATTCAGCTGTGCTGAGACACAGCTACTGCTTCTTGAAGGCCACAAATGTTTTTAGCTCACTCCAGAACTGTCCCTGAGGCAACTCAGTGTAGGAACAGCTTTGCAAAGAGCTTAAAAATAGCACAAGGGAGTCTTTGTAGGATCCACAGCAGAATCCAGAGCTCAAAAGGTTGTTTAATATGCATGAGAGGGTTAGCTGTCTGTGAGATTGTCCTCTTGGATATGGAACTAAACTACTTGCCCCTGCAAAACACTGCACAGTCAGAGCAAACCATGCAAATATTGGTTTTGCTTCCTTTTCCCACTGAAAGCAATGGATATTTTTATTGCATTTCCAAGATAACATTTCATGATAGTCCTCATTAAAATCCAAATTCTACCAGGCATCAACTTTGGATTATTAAAGAGCTTTCAAAAGGGACCATTATTTTTGAGTAAAATTTTTTCTATTTTGAAATTAGCAAGCAATGCTCTAATTTGCCTTGTCCTATACTGCAGCACAACTTGTATCACTTGCCAAAAGTATCCCAGCAGCCAGCATAAAGCACAGAAACTCAAAATTGCATTGCATGCTTATTTCAAAGATTACTTAAGCTGCAAGTGGCAGGTGAAAGTAAGGGCTGCCATGACATGAACACAGTACCTCTTTCATGTATTGGTTATACAAGGCTTCTGCAGATTCCAAGTAAGTTTGTGCAGTTTCAATTTCATCCCTTTGAGACCACAGGATCCCCAGATTGTTCTAAAGGTAAAGGGAAAAAGAAAAAAAACCAAACAGTCACATTCCATTTGAATGACACATTTTTTTCTCAGACAATTATCAGTCTTTTTCCTTATATATGTGTGTGTTCTAATACAATGGATTTCAAAAGGCAGAAATCGTGCCCACACATTTCACTGTGAGTGGCTCAAAAGGGAGGGGGTTTTCACACAGCAAATTTCACATAAAAAATGCACCTCACAGTCCTCTGTTTAGTCTGCTACATAAGGACTACTGTGTTCAAATAATGAGCTTTTTCACAGAGTATGTTCTGCATCCAATTCATGCAGCTTTCACATCACATACAGATATCATAAAAAGAGACAAGAAATCAGAAATTGGTTAACATGACTCCATAGAAAAAAATTAATAAGAAAAAATAATGCTAGGGATGAATGCTTGTATATTTTAAAATGGAAAGAGATTTAAAGCACCTCTGAGGTCCAAAAGTTATAGACCACTGCCTTCAAATTTAAATTAAAGCAACTGCATCTGTGAACCCAACACTGACAAAAAGTACCTCTAATTTTGTTAATAGGATGGTATTTATATGTCTGATGTGCTAATTTAAAACCTAGGCAGTGCTGTTACAAAACTCAAGAGGGCTAAAAAATACACCCCAAAAACCTTCAAAATAATTAGACTGTGTAGCTGTATGCCAGCCCTGTGCCCCTTTCAATTCCACTCCTCTGTTTTTATAAGAAAGCACATCACATGTTGTTCATGAACTGGAACACTTTGCCAAAGGCCATGCAGTGGAACAGACCAGATTCCATCAGACAGAGCCTGGGAAACACAATCTTATGCAAAAGCTCAGAAATCACAAGAGGCCCAGCAGCAAAAAGGAATGCTTCTTCCTCCAAAACAGCAGTCATGCCATGGCACACACTGCAGACATCCCAGAGGGTGGAGAAGCACTGCCACTGATGGCAGTCACTGCTTTTAAATCAGAACTGTTTAAATTAACTACTCAAGGCTGCTACAGCCCTTGGGACTGAGGGTTCATTTCCCAGCCTGGGCTCAGCTCCATGCCTTAGGACAGAGCCAGGGAAGAGCAGAGCCAGCACTGCTGGACCACAGCACCCCTCATGCACAACAAACTGCATCCTGAAGGGCCCAAAACAGTGAAGTCCATGCAGACTTTGGGCTAACAGAGAGAAGAGCTGCCTTCCAGCACACCAGTATGCCTGGTCCTGAGCCACAAGAGCCCTATCTCCCCAGGAAGGTGTGGGAAGATGTAATTTACTTCAGCTGGAGCAATCTCCTCACCTCCCCAAGGGTAACAGATTTGCAGCAGTGTATCCAAACCCATCCAGGGACAAGGAGCAGATGTAACCTCACTGTCCCAGACAACTCAGCTAATTTAAGCAGTGTAAGACAAACCATCGTTTCACTTCCACCTTTCCATGTCAGCCCACAATTCCTTGGCAGTTTGATGAGGAAGCACTTCTCTAATTAGGGCAACCATTTTTGACATAGATATCTAAATAACTGCTCTATTTCATGTACTAGAAGACAATTTCATTGTCTAGAGTCAGATGCCTAACCACCAGCTACCATGACAGACTGATCAAGTAAAGGCCCTTCTGTGAATCTTCATGTTGCAAGAACTAATTTTGATTATTCCCTTCTTCAGAATAAAGAGAAAATATTATTACTTCAAACACCAACAAAACTGTATTTATCCATCCGGGACAAAATGTAATAGCTTAAAATATAACAGGCAATGCTGAAAAACAAACAATTTATCACTTCAGGATAATGCATCAATAAAAGCATCTCCCAACCAAGGAGTGATGTATGACAACATCACGTCTAACTATGACAACCAAGGAGTTAATGTATCACAAATAAATTCTGGACGTAGTGAGGTCCTTTTCTAATTTATTCTCGCACAGTTCTTACAAGTTTTGTCTCGGTCTGTCCAGAAGAGCACGCTAATCTACCAACACCCAGTTTCAATGAGAACATATTTTAGATGCTCCGCACGCCCGGAGGCATCAGCAGGAGGCTCAAATCAGACAAGCATCCCTCCAACAACCACCACCGGCGCATGATTCCTTCCAGCAAGCACTGAAGGCCAGGGCCGCTGTGGTTACTCAGGTTAAGGAGCAGCCCCTGTCAGGGCGCGGGAGGCCCTGGATCTCCCGGCCGAGAGCGCCCGGCCCAGCCCCGGACACCAGGCCCCGCTCCGCCGGAGCCCCCCGCCCGCGGGCAGCCCTGCGGCCTGCCCGGCCCACCTGGGCCTGGATGTAGAGGGACACGCAGTCCGGGGAGAGGCGGTGCGGCTCCAGGAGCTGCGTGCAGCGCTGCAGGTGCTCGTCGCCGGCCGACAGCTCCTCGGTGTCCGTGTGGTTGACGCCCAGCTCGTACTCCAGCACGGCCCGCCGCACGGCCAGCACCGCCTCGCCGCCCTCCTCGGCGGCGCTCAGCAGCTGCTTCACCTCCTGCAGCAGCGCCCGGGCGCTGTACTTGGAGCGGTACGGCTCCGTCTCGGGGTCCTTGAGGGACTCCACGGCCGAGAGCGTGCGGGCGGCGCGGAACTTCTCGCACACCGCGGGCCACCCTCCGCCCGCCGCCGCCGCCATCTTCCCGCTGCCCGCCCCGCCCCGCCCGGCGCGCGCCCGGCCCCGCCCCCGCCGTGGCCCCGCCCCCGCCCCTCAGGCGGCGCCGTGAGGGAGCGCCCCGAGGGACAGCGAGCGCCGGCAGCCCCGGGAAGGTGCTCAGGGCCCGATGCCCGGTTTTTCTGAAAAAAATTTATTTCAGAACCCGATTTTGTAGCGCTGCTGAAGAGGCAAGGAGTTCCCTTGCCTCACGGTCGCTGTCCGTGCTTGGATGAATTCTGTTCCCTCGCAGGGCTGAGTTTCCAGGCACACCCACTGGGTCACAGATGCCCTCAGAGGCAGGAGCTACTTTGCTGGGCAGAAAAACAAAATCTCCCAAACACCCAGTCACTTCAGCAAACGTGATTTTTCACCAGCCTCAAAACCAGGCTGCTTTATCAAGGAATAAAGACAAAGAGGAGTGTCTAACAGGCTTTTACTGCCTCATAAAATTCAGCTCAGTCCCATTATCTGTATCGGAGGTCAATCGAGTGCTCTGTTAAAGTCCCCGATTTCCACTCTTGAACCAGCTGTTTCTCTTGAAGTCTCCTTGCCTGCTGTTGCCGAACCTGGAGAAGCCTCGTGCCGCCTCCTGGGGATATTCCTCCAGCTCGGGCAGCTCGCTGGCCACCGACAGCTGCCAGCGCCGCGTGTCCCTCCACTGCTCCTGAAAGCACAGCAATGCAACCAGACTTTACGTGCTGCAGGGCTGTCCAAGGCACCTGCAGCACCAGAAGCAATGCTGAATGCAAAGGCATTCCCAGACAAATCCCACCCCTGCCACTAAATCCCCCCCTTGGGAGACACTCACAGCCCTGTGACGAAGGATAATCACAAGGGACAAGAGGGAATGAAGTCGACAGAACACTGGTGAACTCTCAAATACACTGGAGAGGCCAAAGCACAGACTAGCCAAAGACCACGGCATTTTGTTTAATGAAATCCAGGTAATATCATGGGAAAGGAAATTAGAAAATACCCTGCCATGCCTCTTCTCAAGATTATGCTGTGTTCTTTCTAATCGCTCTGTTGCCCATGCAAAATCCTTATTAAACCACAAACCTCCCTGAGCACTCCATACCCAATCTTATGCAGCAGTTGCCAATTTCCAATTCACCAGGTTTTAAAGCCAGCTCTGGCTACACAAACATACCTGTATGTTACTCAGTTCATCAACAGGGATATCAAAGCACACTCCCTAAAAAGACAAACAAAAAAAAGGCACAAATTTACAATGGAAGAATACAGGCCTCAATGACCAATCCCACTATGTATTTATCTCTGATGCTTTTTTTTAGGAGGCAATTCCTGCATTATCATTTAGGAGTAATGTCTCTAATAAGTGTTTTAAAGCACTCTGCTAATATCAAAGCCTTTTTTTTCCAATAGCATCTGCATACACTGCATATTCAAGACAGGTTACCATTTCCTGAGAAATGAGATTGAGCAGGGGTAGTGATGTACCAACATTCAGCACTCCAGCCTCAGTCCCTGCACAAACTGGTGACATGAGAACACACAGAAAGCCCCACATCCCTGCATGGCCATCTCACCATCTTCCCCTTGAGGAAACGCATTGCAGACACTTTGTTATCAACCTCCTCGCCAAGCTGCTCCTTCAGCCCCCGCCAGGCATAGCCCATGCTGTGCATCTCTATTGAGCACTTCAACACCATGGTCACAAAGCCCTGCAGGAAACAGAGAAAAATGTTAAACAAGGCTAAACTTGGTCAAACCTGCTGCTAGAAAACAGGTTAAAAAAACACCCCAAACTGATACAAGAACCACAGTTCAGTCACACAGTATGTGCAAAATTGGGTTACCACACCATGACCTGGGCCACATTCTCCCTAAATGCATTAGAAAACGGAAGTGCTGTACTTTCTTTCAGTCAAGATCTCTTTGAGATCAGGCAATCACATGCCATGCTTGCAATATGATAAATGCAGATGATTCTTACCAAGAATCTTATCAAGATTCTTGATAAGGAGGAAACTACAATAGCACGAACTAATCTATTTGCTTGTAAAATGTCATTAGCTAAACTCTCTTAGAGACTCAAAGTCTTCTGTCACTTCAGTCTCTGGAAAAAAAATCTTTCAATTGCCATCCCAAGAAAATTGTCTGACTTCAAGTTTCTCCTGGGAAGAGCTGATTTCAGCTAAGGAACAAGCACCACAGCAGGAGCCTGGAGGGTAACAGCTATTCAGAAACCCAGCTGAAAAAGCCTGGGAAAGAGATGCCACACAAGCAATTCATGCATCCATCCTTGTCACCAGGGGTGCATCATCACTTACAGCTGTAGAGTTGAGCAGGGAGCGCTGCTGGATGTGAGCTGCCCCAGAAATGTGTGCCAGGGCCGCAGCCAGGGCAGCCACTGCCCCCTTCTCATCTATCAGCTCTTCAGCTGATTTTCTGAAGTAGTCCACTGCAGAGGGAGGAACGGCCTCCAGCAACCTACACAGTTACAAGATGGGTTTAAAGAGAAAAGGCCATTGTGAAGTGCAGCCATGTTCAAGACATACCCTAAATCAGTTATTTCTGAAAAGGGCAGTGGAGAAAAAAAGATAGGAAACTAAGAACAGCTACTTCTGTAATGCTCTTCCTGGTACAAGAGCTCCCCCCATCATTTTTCAGGACCCAGTGAACCCAACACCATGCCCAACATCTGCTTTATACTGGTCAAATCCTCACTAATTATAATAACTCGCTTCAAGGCAATGTCCACCATAGGGGCAGCAAATGTAAACAGAGCTGCATGGAATAAAAGCCACAACCCTCAGAAATAACAAAGGAAACACAAGCCAGGGCTAAAACACCCTCACTACTGCAGAGTAACTCCTCATTATACCAAGTACTGCTTTTTGCACGCTGCTTCCACCATGTCATCTGAGCAAACAAAATCAGTTTCCCCTCATGTCACTATTTCCCTCTTCTGTCACTGATTTCAGATCTTATAAACAAGGTTAATTTTTTGTGAAAACTTAGAGAACATTATGTTCTATGAACAGGTCTATGTTCAGCACACAGAGATTTACTGATACCATCTTATGTTGTCTGTACACAAAGCAGCTGAGTTCTACAACACAGGCTCACATACAGGCCTGACCCCTCTAAACTGTGCATTAAGCTCTAAGCATCTAGAGCAACAACATCTCTAAACCTTTTTTAAGAACAGGCAAATAAACTTACTTTTTGGCATCACTACTTGAAGCTTTAATTACATCTGTAGCAGAGGGAACGCCTACACGCTTAAAGGTAATACCCTGAAATCAAGAAAACAAATTAAAGGTATTTTCAGCAGTCTCCAATTCAATCCTGTCTAAATCACATCACTGAGATCTCTACTTACTGTTTGCAAGATGAACATACTCTTTGCTAAGTCATTTCTAAGGCTAAAATAAAGCTTTTAAGTCCCCAGCTTTGTTACCTGGAGCTACTTTACTCCAATGCACATGCAGGCTGTGATGCAAGGCATGGTCTGCCTTAGGCATTCCTGTCCCAGCCTGCCTGCTGACATCCACAGGGGACTGCCAGCATGGGAAAACTCAGGCAATGCAAGAACAGCCCACACAGAAGCATTTACAAACACCAAATATCAGCACTTCAGGCCTACTCCTTCACGGGACTGGAGACTCCTGTTCTGGACTCAGCAACCCCTGATTACCAAGTCTGAGAGCGGCAGGGTGCTTTTAGGAGCGGATTCATTTCCTTAGGCAGAGCTCTGAGGTACAACTCACCGCTTTGTGCTCGACTTGTTTCAGCAGATCTTCTTCTCTCCTCTGAAACAAACAGATGCAGATGCCGGTCCGGCCCGCTCGGCCCGTGCGCCCAGAGCGATGGATGTAGGAATCCACATCCTTCACAAATTCAGGTCAATGTGTTATTTAAACTGCTGACATTTCACATTAAACACAAGCTAATCTCAAATTCAGGAGCCTAAGGAGTGACACATTATGTGTTTATACTCAAACTTACAACTACACATAAACCACTCAAGTTTGCATGTGCTCCCCCACCCAAAGTATGCTGCTCAGCTTTAACAAACACTGCTGACAGACATTTCAAGTTTTTTAAATAAAAAACTCCACTGGAGTTTCAAAAGATGAAAAAAGCAACAGAAATATTTTAGAATTTTTATGAAACTCAGCAACATGCAGAAAGAATTCAGGAAACTTTCACAATGTCAAAACCTATCATACGAGTTTCCAGAGTAAACAAAACCCAAGACTTAATCAAAGCTCAAACTGTAACAACAAAATTTTAGACAAAAAAATCATTAATTCAAAAATGAATTGCAACAGAACAAACTTCTGATGAAACAGAGAAATAACCCACCATTCTGGCACCAAAAAAAGTTAAACCAATTTTAGTTCCTTTTAATGACTTACTTTTGGTGGTGAGCACTGTATAACAAGGTCAACCTCAGGAATATCCAAACCACGAGCAGCTACATTTGTTGCAATCAGCACTTCAAACACACCGTTTCGGAAGCCTTTTAATGTGATTTCTCTCTGTTTCTGTGGAATGTCACCATGCAAGGACTGGGCATCCTGTCAGTAAAACAAGCCATTAACATGACATTTAATGGGAGTCTAGACTGCAGCATCTAAAGATTAACACTGTGCAGAGTAACAGAAAATAATTACATAGATGATACCAAAGGAATATAAAGCATCCTACTTTGCTGGATCCTTCTCTGGGATTTACTGTGAAAGCAGCATGGCCAACAGGCAGAGATTATTGCTGCAAGTTTTTAATGTGGATGGTACATGAGATTTCTCTAATACTAGGCAAACCATGTATGCCCACCACTGTTCACTCTCCATAAACCAGCATTCAGTATCACACGGGATTTTCTCTGAAAAATATGCAGCACTTTTCCTCACATTCAGAAAATTCAAGCAAGCACAGAAGACCTGCTCAACCGATCACCTGTGTTCCAAACAAACCCTTGGCAAATCTTCCAAGGGCAACAAAACATTTCATTCTACCATATTAGCTGGATTTTCCCGAATGGCTTTCAAAGACCAAATGCCATTAAGAGATGGGAATCCAAAAAGCACACTAATATGAGATGGGACATGTCCACTACGCCAGCTCCTGTTTCTTACAATTATTACTAGCTCCTGGTTATTCAGCATAGGCTGTGTATTTCCTATTGATCCGTGCCCTGCACTATTTTAAAGCTAACAGAATAAATTCATAATCTCTTTCAAGAGGGTATTTAAACTTCAAAGTTGAATTTTTAGAAACGGTTTTCACAAGTCTTAAAACCCCGCACAGAAACAATTTTCTCCACACAGTCACAGCCCCCTTTATATTTCAGGGCATTCAACCCCTGGCAATCCCAACCACTGCTCTCCACTCAGCCCCACTACCTGTTTGAGAGAAGCATTCATAGCCAACTCATTTGCTTCCTTTTTGGTCTCACAGAAGACAATGGTCCTCCCATGGGTGCCACTGTAGACCTGGATGATGTCCCCAAGAACTCCTGCCCTCTGAGATGAGCGACACTGTATGGCCAAGTGCTGTTTGGGAAAGAAACAAGAAACCTACGTTAAATCTAAGCCATGCACAGGACAGTGAACAAAAGTGAACAAAAAAAGCATTTTAATTTTTTAAAGCTTGCAAATCATAGGTCCCACATGAAAGCTTTGCTTACAAAATCTGTGTGTCAACCATGTGAAAAGTCATTCTACATGCCCATTTATAAAAAGTCAATGCATAACCCATTTTATCAAGCCACCTGCTCTTAGGACCTGCAGTGCTCTGCAGCAGAACTCACTTCCACAGTTGTGGCTGTCCTTTGAGTCTTCTTCCCGACCAGGTCAATCTGTTCATACTCATCTCTCATGTATTTTTTTGCTACATCATAAACCCATCGTGGACAAGTTGCAGAAAAGAGCAGCGTCTGCGGGTTGTTCTCGGAGCCTGCAAGGAAAGGCCATCGACTTCAGGTATCTCAACACACCCTGACAATTGAGAACTGATAAAAGAGCAAGAGCTGCTCTCACACTGACAGGTTTCTGTGTGCACTAAGCCTGTACAAGATGTGAAGGAACACTGCCAGCAATCAGCTTTTCATGGCTTTCAAAGCCACAGTGGTAAGTAATCACTGAGATTTCCATTTCCAGTAATTCAAGCATTTTCAGAAATTCTGGCACTATAGAAATGTGGCCAGGAGTTCCACACATTAAATTAATCTCCTTCTGCGCCATAGCTGGTACCTGACAGCTCTGCTGAACACCCACTACATCAGAAAAGAGCAGATATTCCCTCATTGTCAGCTTTGTGTGGTGACAAGTGTACAGACAGACCACAACCCTAACTCTGCTCAAGTTACTTCACTCTGGACAAGGAACACTGGGGATTAGGGAGCTGGGTTGGCTGCTTTTCCCCCTTTTTTTTTTTCACTCTAATCCTTTCAGAGATGCCACTCCAGCCCTTCAGCCTTCTGTCACCTCTCTATGAACCTTTTCCAACTCTACGTTCCCCTTTTCTAGCATCACACAGAGAATTCAAGGCAGAGGTGCACCAGAAGTTTCTAAAGCAGCATAACTGTGTTTTCTGCATTGTCCCCTATTCCTCCCCTGCTGTCTCAGTTCACCTTTCTTATAGGATGATCCCAAGATCTCTTCCACTTGTTCAGCAAAGCCCATGTCCAACATGTGATCCACCTCATCCAAAACAACGTGCTTCACACTGGAAAGTTCCAGCTTGCTGTTCTGAACGTGGTCTTTGATCCGGCCAGGAGTTCCCACCAGAATATCGATGCCACTTTTAAGGATGTCAACTGGAAGACAGAGAAACAAGGACAGTGTCAGACTGCTAAGAGACAACATGATAAAAAGTTAGCAACAGCAACACTTCTCATTTCAGAAGCAAAAAGCTGCTGCCCTTTAAGCTCAGAATAAAGCACAACACCAAAAGTAACAGACACAGAAGTTAACTGCAGTCCTAGCTGCTCTGTCAGGAGTACCAGCCAAACCTCACTGAAGTTGCAGGAAACACACCAATCTCCAAGCAACAATCATTTGGCATTAGAAACCTGCTCTACTACATGGAAACACTTCTGTTTTCCAGCTAAATGCTGTCACAGCTACCTCTGGAGACACACAGAGACACAGGCACAGACACAGTTCTCCCCTTTCCATGGACTGTCACCTAGTCCTGGTCTGTGTCCAAACAAAAACACAATAAAGAAGAAATTAACAGGACTAGACACTTCACAGAACTAAAACCATTCTTTTACCTAAAGATTTATTTGAACTAATATAATTCAACCCAGGCTGTGTGCTTCCTTTGAAAGCCACACCAATTGAATTCCTGACTGAACTCAAAGTCTGAGGGGGCAAAAAGCCCATTTTTACTTATGGAGTGCATTTGGAAAAAGTCAGCTCCAATCCATGAGTAACTCCTTGGCAGTTACTTACGCTGTTCTTTGTATGGAGCTCCTCCATAGAAACAAGCAATTGACAGTTTCTTTGTGAAATTCTTGAAGTCTTTGGCTACCTGTATGGCCAGTTCCCTGGTTGGAACAAGAACCAGCACCTGAAAGGAGAGAAAAACAGACAAAAATGCAGCTGTGCTTGGGAGAAGGTGTAGGAGAAAAGAGTTCACTTCACATCAAACAGCTTGCACTCCCATTTCATTCTACACTTGTAGCAGAGATACCCACAGCTTCCCACCATCCCAGCAATATTAATATTCCCTGCCTCCAGGAGCCTCAGAGCCAGCAAGAGGGAACAAGGGAAAGTGCTACAAGATAACCAAGACCAGAAAAACAGTAATTTTCTTTCTTATGTGAAAGTCAGATAAAAGACACTTCAGCAACATTACCAAGGGCAAGGAAGGTGCAGCTCAGCGTTAAAAGGTAGGAACAGTCACTAAATCTGGTGTAGCTGGATTTTAAAAGATACATAGCATGATGCATGCCAGCCATACATCCCTCCTTTTCTCCACCAACCTGCCTACCTCCAGTATTTACACTTCCCCTCAACATTTAAGAATGAACCAATAGAACAAAGAGCTGAACAAATCTCTTAAACTCTTTCAGGCAGTAAAACTTTTTAATTTACATTGCTCTTATGGTTAATAAAATAAACAGATAAAGTTACGAATCTGCAGTGTGTATATAGTTCTGCAGCCTAATGAGAAATATATGCACTGCAATGCATGGGAACAGGGATCTGATCACTGACATCAGGTTACCAGCTGCATCCCTGGTAAATTCCACTTGCATCTCTTGAGGATCCAGTATGAGAGACAGCAGCTTGGGAGTTCCTAGGCACTGCTGCAGTGCCCTGACTGTTTGCCCAAACACAGGCACAGGGCACCCCAAACACAAAGTGTGCCATGACTGTGATGCTGCAAAACTCCGTCACACTCTATCTCCTGATCTGAGCAAAGCATTCAGTATTACAAAAACCAGTAAAGGACAAAGAAGTCCCCATCAGAAAACCCCAAAGCAACAGTAAAGTCACTTTGAAAACCTGCCCTGCTCTAATGTTTTGGGGTAAATCCTGAAGTGAAAGTTACTTTTGGTGCACGGCCTCTTCTCCCATCCTGTGAGACACTGTGGAGTTTTTCAATCAGTGGAAGGGCAAAGGAAAGGGTTTTCCCAGTTCCTGTTCGAGCTTGAGCAATTACATCTTTGCCATCATATATGGGCTGGAAAGTCTTCACTTGCACAGGGAACAGGTATTTTATACCTCGAGCTGTAAGATAATTGAAAGAGGTTTCACTAAAAGGTGAACTAACAGTTAGAAGTCCTCATACATAAATTGCCCACACATGAAGGGTACACCACCTCAAACCCTGCACACAACAGAAATTGCAACTTGGAAAAAACCATGTATCTTTGTGTTTTAAAAAACCATGTATCTTTGTGTTTTATTCCTGCTCTAGATCAAAAGATGTTCTACCCACACAGTGAGTGTTGAGTATCCACGATGAAATACAGTCTTCTTTGTTATGTACAGTTTAAGACACCAGCAGAGGAAGGAAAAATCCCAACATGTTTTTTCTGATACAGCTCAAGATTTTCTGGTACCTGGGTTTTGAAGGCAAGAAGGTGATGTAGCTTGTTTCAAAACATTCTAAAACTTCAAAGAGATTTTGCACAGTAGAAGTGAAACAAGCCATCCAAAAGAAACTTCAGAGCAAGGAAAACAGAAAGCAATAAGGAGAATTTTTTCTGACAGACAAGAACTGCACACCTACCCAACACAGGGAAGAAGAACCCTACAGCAATTACTTCCTCAACAAAACTAATCACAAAGAGAGATAAAAATGCCCCAAACTATGAGAATAAACAATGTGTTTAAAGAATTGAAAATATGTTCACACAAGGCAAATATTCTTCATATACAAAACTCCATTAGGCTTGTCTAAGAAGCAATATTGTAGGCAGCAGACACAGGAACAGAAGTAAAGGTACACAGAATGATGCTGATGAGAAATGTGTCTCTAGAATGTCTATCTAGGAATAGCCACTCCATGAAGAATAATCTCATATTAAGGCATCTGAAACTGAACAAACAAGAAAACTTTCTTTCTACTAACAACAGCATATTCTCTAAATGCACAGTGACTGCTCATGCCATCTTTACCATACAAATGTAACACAATTTAGGAATACTTACCCTTGGCTTATGCAAGTAACAGAGCACAATTCTGACCAAACATTTACAGAAATGTCTTTTACTGCATGAACTGACCTGTGAGAAGGTTGATGGTGTTTTGTGAGAGAGGAAAATTAGAGAAGGCGCCTTCCTTTGCTTCTTCTGTCAGCTCCTAATATGATGAAGAAAAAACCAAAAACAAACAGAAAAAAGACTTAGTATCCCTCCAAGATGAGGGTAGAACATACCCTACACAGCCACTCAATAAAAGCTGTGCGTTTGCTTTACAACCACAATTTAAGCAGATACCTCCTTTCTATTCAATGAAAAAGAAAACCCTTTTGATGTAGGCACTTGTACATATATGCTTAGCAAGTCAGGAAATGGAAAGCATTTGTTAAAAATCTTAATTAAAGTCCACTGAAACCATGAGAAAACTGTTTTTCACAACAAAACATATCTGGTGTCACAATTCATTGTGCAAAGCAGGATGTGCATGTTACACCCTCTGTGTGTTACACCATGCAAAGAGCTTTGAATTTTACATGAGTAAATACTCAAAACACAAAATTTGGCTTTTACTTCAGAGATGCAATAGGTCACATCTTTATACCCGAGGTACAAAAAGCACTCTCTTGATGCCGGGCGGGACGAGAGGCGGGATGCCCGGCATTCCCCATGCCCAGGAACAAGCGCATGGCCGCGGCACAAGGTGCCTACGACAGATGCCTCGTACTCCCACACTGTCCCACAACTCCAGTCCTAGCCCACTAATTACTAGCAGAACGTTAATTAACCAAGACAAAGGCTTCGCTGGCAAAGCATGCCTACCTCGGCGTCGCTGTCCTGCTCTCGGGCAGCCGGGGATGCCACGCTGCTGCTCACAGCGGCGGCAGATTTCGCCGCCTGCTGGGACGCGTCGCTCTCTCCTACCAAACCGTTCCTCTTCTCCTTGACTTTTTTCGTCTTCTTGGGCACGGGGGGCTCGAAGTCGCCGTCCCCCAGCCCGCTCTCCTCGGGCTGCGCCTGCTCGGCCTCGGCCTTACCGCGCCGCTTCGTTTTCACCGGCTGCTTCACCTTCTTCCCCGGCGTCTCCTCCTGCTGCGGGAGGGAAAGCCGCGGTCACACGGAGGGAGCCCCTTCCTCCCCCCTGCCCGTCCCAGCCGGCTTCAAGCCCCCCGAGCCCGTACAAAATGGCCGCGCCCGCGGCCGCACGTGGCGCTCCCACCTTGACCTTCCTCCGGCGGCCGCGCCGCAGCGACTCCGCGCCGGCCGGCGCCTGGGGCTCGGCGGGGCTGTGCTCGGGCTCGGCGGCGGGCATGGCTGCCGGCTGTTCCCCGGGCAGGTGCGCGGCGGCTGCGCTGCTGCCACTGCCGGCGGCGGGACCGGTCTCGGCGCGGCGGCCCCAAGACGCGCGCCCCGCCCCGGCGCGCAGGAAGTGAGGCGGGCGGGCCGGCCCGCGGGACAGCGCAGCCGCCAGCGGCAGCAGCGAGCCCGCCCCGGTGCCGCACAGCCAGCCCAGCCGCCGCCCGCCGCCGCTGACCGGGACCGCCGCCGCCCGCGCCGCGGGGAGCCCGAGCCGCGCCGCCCGACCCCACACGGCTCCCATGCGGCCGCCGCGCCCGCACCGCCCCTTCCGCCGCGCCGCCCCCCGGCCTTCCGTCAGCTCCTCCGCCACCGTGCGCTCCTCACGGACCGCTGCTCACAGACCGCTCCACAGAGCTCCCCTCACGGACCGCTCCTCACGGACCGCTCCTCACGGACCGCTGCTCACAGACCGCTCCAGAGAGCTCCCCTCACGGAACGCTCCTCACGGACCGCTCCTCACGGACCGCTGCTCACAGACCGCTCCACAGAGCTGCCCTCACGGACCGCTCCTCACGGACCGCTCCACAGAGCTCGCCTCACGGCGCTGCCCTGGCTGCCCACCAAACCGGGCTTGTTCCCCCGTGTGCAGCAAGCCCCCAATGACACACTCTTGAGAGACCTTAATGATTTCGGAGCCGCGCAAGGCCGGGTGCTCGGTGGCGTTGCACCGTCATTCATGCGCGGAATTTCAGGGTTAGGAACGTGCTGGCAGCGCCCCGCCATAGGAATTGGTTAGTGCTTTCCATTCAAGTAATCCCAGATAACGTCTCCACATGCTCGGCAAAAGGGACTTGACCCCCTCGGTAGGCTCCTTTCTGACCCATAGCCCTGATTTTTGGTTACAATTCTAAAACATAGTTCACCCATAGGATAGGTGAACCTTGAGTATTTTGCCATCCCAACAATGTACACATGGATATACATCAACATACTGATTCACTTTATCCTTAAAGCTTGCTAGCTCCGGGATGTCCTTGAGTAAGGGCTGCTGCTATTCGTTCCACCGATCAGGCTTGAAAACATTCAAAGCTCTTACACTGAAGAACATCCTTACCTATGTGATAATCTTGACATATTCCACATTTTGCAACACCCTCATGGGGTTATGGGTCTCCTCACAGTTCCTGCTCCTCATGGGGCTTCCCCTCATGCTTTGGAAACTGCCTTTCCTACCCCCATTTTGTAAGGACAATTTGGGACAGAAACTAAAAACTACTCTGTTTTAGGGAAAGAAGAGCTTCATTATAAATCCACAAAATAAAAACCAAATGAATTTATTTTTCTTTCAAGGGCTCCTGCTGCCATGCTGTCCCATCTGGCACCTTCCCACATCTCCACCTGGAAAATACTGCTTCAAATACATGACAACAAAATATGAAGTTGTAAAATAATATTTAATTTTATCAGAAAATGTACAGGTTTGAGCAGCAATTCAGATCTATGTATTATACAGTGAACCAGGCTACAGTTTTGAACGCAACAGACATATTATGGAAAGATTCAAAGAGCAATATGAGAAACAAAAAGAAACAATTATTTTTTTCTTGCAGGTTTTTTGGGTTTTTTTTCCTTTGTACTTTTTTTTTTTTTAATGAACAGAACCTTGTTTATGAGCAAAGTAGTACTGACAAAAAAAAATATCTTAATGAAGTATTTTCCCCAATGGTACAAACACACAGAAACAGCCTAGTGTAATGTAATATAAAATACTTCAGTCCCATTTTTTTCTCACTTCTGGATTGTTGAAGTTAATGTTCAAATGCTCTGCTGAAACTTCGTTTCTGGCCTCTGCTCCTGAACCTGTTTCTACCAGAGCCACCACGCCGACCGTTCCTGGAGCTGGAGAAGCTTCGGCCGTTCCCTCCACCACTCCCTCCTCCTCCTCCTCCTCGTGCAGACTCGACCAACTCTGGTAATTCAGTGGCCACACACAAGCGCCAGTGTTTTGAGTCTTCCCACCTTGCCTAGGGGAACCGAGTCAGACACAGCAAGTTAAATTCTAGGAACACAAACACAGGGTATGTAATAATTATTAAATATGCTCAACTGAAATGGTAAAAGTGTGAGCTGATGTATGGGGTTCAAGCTTCTAACTGAAGGGACCAATAATTGTGGCATGGTTATACTAATGGCTACCAAGCAAAAATGTGAATTCACTTTACTGGGGAGAGAATTCTGGATGAAAATGGGAGGCAGGGAATACAGAAAAGGGGAATAAAGCTTGCTGCCTAGAAAGATGAATTCAGCACCACTTTTCTCAGTGCAAAAGTTTCAAGTTACAGGCTTTTGGTCACAGGGGAATGCCTTAGAAAAGAAACACTGTGAGCTTGTTCTGTTCTTCAATTCCTTCCGAGCAATCCCTTTTACCACTAGGAAAGGCAGGATAAAGGCTACATAATGTTTTTAGTCTAACCCAGTCCAGCCAGTTTCATCTTCAGCCTGCTGCACCCAGAATTTACAATGAACGTACCTCTATGTCTTTTTGGTCTGCCACAGGAACGTCAAAGCACACACCCTAAAAAGAAAGAATCATTTTAATGCATACGAGGTAAGTGTTTTAAGTGACTCCAACTAAAAACAACAGGGCCCACAATTCTACACCTGACAGGCAGGCACTTTTAGAACTGACTGTCCTAAGAAACGCTTTTCTGTTTTGGCATTAAGGCAGAGTTAACACACTTCATACCTTGTACCTGTTCTGCTATCCCCATAGCCATGCATTATCCTACCTCCTGAGCATGCAGCAGAGCCCTAAGCACTAAAAAAACAGATTGAGGCCCATCATCAACAGTGCCTGGAATAGAGAAAAACACCAAATAGCTCCCCTGACAATTGCTAAGAATAGGCTGCCATCAGAAGAGCCCAGTATCAAAGAAACAAAACAGAAAATTACCATTTTTCCCTTGAGGAAACACATCCTGTTCACCTTCCGATCAACATCATCACCCAACACTTCTCGAAGCCTTCGCCAGGCATAGCTCATGTTGCTGATTTCTTCAGAGCAGCGCAGTATCATTGTAACAAATCCCTAAAAAGAAACAGGGCATGTTCCACTCGGGCAGAGGAATAAGCTTCAGCACATATATCAGACAGGAGAAACCTGCCAATTTAAGTTTACTAATTAAATCTTCAAGTAAGTGCTGTTACAGGGCATCAGGTATCCTTTCAGCCACTACATCGTTGCTTTTAACAAAATCAGTAGTTCCTAGTGGCTTAACTATAGTTCTTAAACAAAATGGTCAGGAGATAAATAATTCTCTATTCCCACAACACAGAGGTGTGTTGGTTCTTTCCAGTTCCAAGACAAGCTTTAAGCCATAGCCCCTTCCTTACCACATCCGAGTTCAGCAGTGAGCGCTGCTCAATGGAAGTAGCACCCGAAATATGGGCCAGAGCTGCAGCCAGAGCATTAACTGGTCCCTTCTCTTTTATTAGCAACTGAGCAGATTCTCTGAAATACTCAATAGCAGTCTGAGGAACAGAATCCAGGCACCTAAGTAGTTAAAGCAAAAAATATGAACAATTTATACACCAGTAGGCTCTGGAACAGAAGAAAAATCACAGTAGTCCAAGATTTCAACAGTGCTCAGAAAGTTCAAAGAGACAGTAAAGATTTATTCAAACAGTCCTTCTGAAGAAGGCAGGAAGATACAACAGGGCTTGAGTCCCCAAACACACCTCATGGCATCTTTGCTGGAAGCCTTTATTATGTCTGTTGCGGTAGGAACACCAACGCGCTTGAATGTAATGCCCTGAAATTTGAAAAGCAAAAGACAAATAAAAATTGCAGACCATAAATAATTCAGTTCTAAAGAAGCAGTACTGAACTTCAACACAACAAGCATTTAACTCTGTAATTTTTCTTCTTATTTTCACCTTTTAACTTCCAATTTTTCCTAGTGAAAATTGTAAGGTTAAGCTTACAGGAAAATGGGTAACACTTAGAAGGCTTTTATGTACCAGATCAGTTTAAATGACTCAGTGATCTTACACTGAAAACAGAAACCATTTTGGTACATTTCTGGGGAAAACAGAGTCCTACAAATTCTAAATTACTACTTTTAGTCTAATAGATTTGGATTTAAGTACAAATTACAGAGCCTTAGTCTAAATGTTACACTGCTTTATGTGCCAGGAATAAACCATTTCATCACAACCACATAATTGTTGAGGAAAGTAGCATATGGAACACTGCACAAAGTGCAAAAATGCAAGTAACAGTTCTCAGGAAAGCTGCACATATGCACATCACTGATCAGATGATAACCAGGGTGAACACCACACAGAAATACTGCGAGTTTTTTCTCATTTCCACAAGGACAACCTTACTGGCATTTGCTGAAAAGGAACGGGTGTTAAAACTGCAGTGTTCCCCCTGCTCCACAGCGACACTGCAGCCACCCTCCTCAAGGTACCCAAACCTCCTGTGGGTGCTTTATGAACTGCATTCTGCAGTTGAACAGATGAGAGTCTTGCAATGAGAAGAAAGCTGTGCCGTACCGCTTTTTGTTCCACGTGTCTCAGCTGGTACTCCTCCTTGCGCTGATAAAAGCAGATGCAGATCCCAGTGCGCCCAGCTCGGCCCGTGCGCCCGGAGCGGTGGATGTAGGACTCCACATCCTTCAGAAACAGAGGGCCTATGAGTCACCTAACTCACTGTCATTTCATCAATTCATGGCACCCACATCACCTGTAGCAGCCATTACAGATTAGCCTGAACAATGCACAGTAAGTGCATCACAGAATTAAATCAGAAAACATTGTTTCACTAGCATCCACCAAACAGGCTTTTCCATAATCATCTAGAAATCACGGCTTGAAAAGCAGAGCCATGAGCATGAATCAACTTTTCTTTATGCATCACCACCCATTTGGAGGTACCTCTCTAGCAATCCCATTCCCCTTCTGCGCATTCAAGGGAGGATGGTTACTGCAGCATTAACAGCTTATTCACTGAAACGTTACATTGTTTCTTTTAAACCTTTTCATTTCAGCCAATGTTGTTAAGGTTGTGGTCCACACCTCACATTCACCCCCATTCAAGAGAATCATTCCTCCCACTGCTCCCAGCCCTGCAATCACCACGCCCAGCTTCCAAGGGAAGGCTTTGCACAGCCTCATAAGAAGACATTTTTAAGAAAAAATCTTTACACATACCACACTCCCAAAAAATCCTCTAAGAAACTACTTCTACACATCTGGACATTTCTCTCCCTTAAGCACAAACCTGATGAACTCTGTGTGGTCAATACCATCAGCTGACAGCATTCACTACTTGAAAACAAGACTACAGATTATTTATTACAAGACATCCAACACAACAGCCTCCTACCTTTGGTGGTGAGCTCTGTACAACCAGGTCAACTTCTGGGATATCTAAACCACGGGCAGCTACATTGGTTGCAACCAGAACTTTAAATGAACCATTTCTAAAACCCTTCAGTGTGATCTCTCTCTGCTTCTGTGGAATGTCACCATGCAATGACTGGCAATCCTGAAAAACAGTATTATTTTAGAACCATACCAAAATCCAAGACAGCACTCCATTCTATGGTCAGTTTTGGGTACAAAATCTTGGTATTTGATAGGTACTGAGTGGCAAGGTAAAGAAGAACTGAATTACCTGAGTTTATATTTTAGGTGTACTCAGTAATTCTTATTTCTATACCTCAAAGGCCTTTAAGAATGGCAGGAAAACAGAGCTGAGACAATGTGTGTCTCAGCTCATGTCTAATTGCTGTGACATATGAAAAACCTGCCCTAACTTGCTATCCACACCATCTATGTAATGCTTGGCTGTGTCAAAATAGTAATCTACAATTTTTGTTTCATATCCAGGAGAAAGAGTGAAATCCTGTCTGACCACACACAAAAGCCTGCCCTATATGCACTTTGAAACTCTCTCTTTAAAAGTCTGCTATCAACATGGGGTTGATACATCTCTGACAGGTTTTGTTACTTAATACACCTGATAAAATACCTGTTTGATTGAAGCATTCAGAGCCAGTTCATTTGCCTCCTTTTTGGTCTCACAGAAGACAATGGTCCTCCCATGGCTGCCACTGTAGACCTGAATGACATCTCCAATAACTGCAGCTCTCTGAGACCAGTGACACTCTATTGCCAAATGCTATGGAAAAAAATTCCAGTGATTAGCTTCTGTAAAGATTCTTTTAAAATACATTTAGAACTGTTAAATACAGAAATAGTAAAGAGTTGTACAGTTCCTGAGGGGGAAAATGTGCTAACTCACAATCCTGGAACATCCAAAATCCATAAGGCTCTTATTTATGCCCACCACAATTAGTCTAATGCTCAACAAAATAATTACAATAAGAGAAAATCAGGCTTCTAGCATATATGTATTATATTCCTTGCTATGGTATTTACTGCACAGCAAGCAAAGGGTTACTGAGGTGAGATACCACAAGAAGTTTGGAAAAAAAGTATCTTGTATAAAGAACAGCAGAAGCCAGCTGGG
This sequence comes from Fringilla coelebs, assembly GCF_963513975.1. Lineage (NCBI taxonomy): Eukaryota > Metazoa > Chordata > Aves > Passeriformes > Fringillidae > Fringilla > Fringilla coelebs. The sequence continues at coordinate 2,295,139 of NC_140066.1, read as the reverse complement.
ATGTCCACAGAGAATTAAAAGCAGCAGGCTGATATTCATGTGTACCTTTTGCTTACAGCTTGGATAAATTCAGGTACTGATTTTCTCTGAAAACCCACAAAACTAACTAGAAAATCTTCTCTCTACCTGTGATGTAGAAGACAGATCCTAAACCCAAAACCAACTTGACCAGCTGTAACAAGCCTTACACTTAAAAAAAATTCTGAAAACAACTTCCAACATCACAGTGATAATGCACCTTAGGAAGAGGTGACCTTTTGTAGCATAAAAGAAAAGGGGAAAAAGCCTGAAAACGTTTCACATGAGCTTACTCACTTCTACTGTTGTAGCAGCCTTCTGAGTTCTTTTCCCAATAAGGTCAATCTGTTCATATCTAGACTTCATGTATTTCTTAGCCACATCATACACCCAGTGTGGGCAAGTGGCAGAAAACAGCAGTGTTTGGGGATTGTCTTCAGAATCTTAACAAAAAAAACAAAACAATGCTTCACAAACCTCACATATTTCACCTAACAGATGTACACAAGTTGATTATACGGGTGATTAAAAAAGAGGATAAATATCAGTACCTAATGTAAAGAAGCCAATCAAGTTTTTTAAATTTATGCATTACCAACACCTGGAGCAAAAAATACTCTAGAAAGTCTAAATAATTTCAAGATTATGTAAAAGTTACTCCAGTCTGTTTTCAAGCAGTGAAAAGGCTAAAAAGCTAATTCCTTTGAATTTGAAGAAGTCCAGGCACAACTTAAAGATAAGTGCCAAGGATATTTATTTACAGACCTTTAGGTACTGGATTTCAAGCTCTGCACAGGTTCTGTGAATGATTCCCACATAGTCACAATACATAAAATTCAGTCATTTCTAAACAAAATCACCTTATACCTGAATTTTTGCTAACTGAATTATTACTAATATTTCTTACTATTTGTTTCAATATTGAGATTACCTTTCTTGTATGCCACTCGTAAAATGTCTTCCACTTGCTCAGCAAATCCCATGTCCAGCATCTGGTCAACTTCATCCAGCACAACGTGTTTGACCTTGGTAAGGTCCAGCTTGCCATTCTGCAGGTGGTCCTTGATCCGACCAGGTGTCCCCACCAAAATGTCAATGCCACTTCTCATCAGGTCAACTGGTAAACAGGGAACACAGGAGTTAGCAGTGAACCAGGGAGCACTCCCTGCAGCAGTAACTCATGGTAATAACTAAACAGCTTCTTCAACCATTCATAAGTACTCTCCTTACTAAAGTGACAACAAACTGGAAGAGAAAATCTGGAAGAAAAATGCAAGGTAGAAAATCTACTGTTCTTCCTGAAGGAAAAAAAAGCTTACCACCCTTCCCTCTCCCTGTGCTTTAAAGTAGCAAGGGTGAACTTCTTTTAATATTCTTTAGAAATAGTCAGCTCTTTCCAAATTATATACTTTAACTGGAGACTTTTTAAAAATTTATTTATTTAACTATCCAAATTACTGAAATCAACTCCTTCCTGAGGTTCTGTAGTGAAAAAAAAAACATCCCTAGTGTCTCAAGACATATCACAATGGAAGAGCTCACTTTCACTCCTTGTTTACAATCACCAAGGCAGTAAATTCTGCCATCACAACAATTTCTTCTCCACTTCACAAATCCTCTACATATCCCTTACCACATGAAAAAAGACATACCCAGTCACAGCTGTAAGACTAAACTTTTTTAATGAAAATGGGTTTACAAGAACCTAAACCCAGATATAGGCCATACACACAGCATACTGTTTCACTTTAATTTAAGGTATATGAGTAGAAAAGTACACCAAGAATATAACTGAGAACCACAGCTATTTATCTTCATAAGATAACATTTTGAACTGCTGAATTTCCCATGAACTGTCTCCAGCTCTTGAGTTTTAAATGTGTGTCTGGAAAGACCCAACTGCACTTCTTAAATATGGCAGTCAATCAATATTTAAATTATTAGTCCTAAGAGTCACTTACTTTGTCCATTGTAGGGAGTTCCTCCATAAAAACAACCTACTGTCAGCTTCCTTGTGATATCCTTGAAATCTTTGGCAACCTGATTTGCCAGCTCTCTTGTTGGACAAAGAACTAGAACCTGCAGAGAAAAAAAGACAAAACAGATGTTTTTTTAGCATGGCTTCTGCCAAGAAACCACTAGACTTCTGATCATTAATTTAGATCTGACCCTTTGTAAAATCAAAAACAAAATCTGTTTAAAATAATTATCTAAGCAAAGGCTGGAGAAACACACTGCTAAGTCTCTTGTAACGTCATTAGCTCTTCAACATATACTCATCTAGGACAGGCTAACTTCTTTTTGAAAAGGCTAGGGGGGACTTAAATCTTATTTAGCTCTGGCTCCTGAACACACCAGCTACAAGTTTTCTTCTACATGTGCATATGCTGTTTGAATACAAGACTGAAGAACGTGGGTAACAAAAGGTTTTTGCTTCACAGTCCTGTGAGAAGGTGTAAAGAAGAGCTGTCAGCTGTCTCTCAGCTTCCCTGGCACTCAGGGAAACATATGTTCAGCCTGCAGAGCTGCTGTGCAGAGGCACCCAGGAAGCCATCCTCTCTTGCAGTATGCAGCCCTCCCTGCAGGCAGCTGAAGTGATTGTGTTAAAATGTGACTGAAGCACTGCTCTCCAGCCTGGGAACCTAAACATCCTTATCCCAGTACCTCCTCCAACATCAAACCCCATTCCCAAAAGGCAGGCAGCAGTGTATTATGGTAGAGTGAGGTCTGGAATCTTTTGCAAGGCTTATGTCTCCCTTGAAGAAAGCCCTTCCTTCTCCAAAAGACTCTGCCAAATCTAGAGACAGCATTCTCAGCCAGCCCAGCAATGTGATGGGCAGATGCATACAAAACTGCTCGTGCTACTTTTGCAAGGTACTTCAGGTAATCTGTGAGATAACTGACAAGATGAAGCAAACTGACAAAAATTATTAATGAGGATGTGCTCAGCTTTGGCCTCTCTAGTTTTTCATAAGAATTCAGTGAAAACCCACACGTGGTATTCTTAGCAGAATGAACACAGCTCATAACAAATCTGCGTTCCCTGGAGCAGAAGCTTCAACATTTGGTGGTGTTCCTAGTGAAAAGGAAGTCTATTTTTAAAACCTCCCACTGTTTATATGTTTTAGAAAGAAACATGTTTGAGTAGATAGCTTTTATCGAGCTGTCAAGTTACAATTAGTAACTAATCTGTTAGCAATTTAGGAGAAAAATAAGCATCGAGGAGCCACTAGCCCTGAACTGGTAACGTGACTGAGCAAAATTATACAGGAACATGTTGTCCACCTGTAGTTTTGGTCTCCCTGTGGCAGAAAAAGGAACTGACAAATGGACAGAGCTGTTGTGCTGCTTGCTCTTCATCAGAGGCTGGGAGGCAGCACAGGATGCAGTGGACACAGCTTTCAAATCATCTTTAATGTGGGTTAGCTCACCCCTGCACAGACCTGAAGAGCAGCTCCAGCAGCTGAAATACCTGAATCATTTAGATGTAAGACAAAGCAAATCACCATCCTAGGCAGGCACAGTTACCTTTGGTGGACGGCCTCTTCTTCTTTCCTGTGAGTCTCCCTGAAGCTTTTCAATTAAGGGAATGGCAAAAGAGAATGTTTTCCCTGTTCCAGTCCGTGCTTGAGCAATGACATCCTTGCCAGAATACACTGGGTTGAAGGTCTTCACTTGCACAGGGAACAGGTACGTCACTCCTCGAGCTGTGGCAATTTCAAGAGATTCCCTTAATATGGTTATTTTACAAGTGTTCTTTCATACTCTTCACTGGAAATTATTGCAAGAAGAACTTCCATCAACTCTAAAGTAACTCAGGACTGTATCAACACCTCCATTGATTTATTTGATCAGATGAGTCATCTGCAAAGAGTGCCCTGGGACTGTCCATTTTATTCTGCCACTTCACACCACCAGACACAGTGCTAGCCAGGAGAGAGGAAGTCATCAGCCTTTATGAAAGAGTGTCAGCACTGTGCCTTTATTTATGCCATACTCCTCAGCTACCTCTGAACATCTTTTCCTTTCAAATAATTCACATCTCAAAACCCCTTCTGTTCTTAATCCGTACTAATTCATGTATAAACAAACACCAAAGATGCTAAATATAATTGGTTTTCCTTTATTCACACCAAAATAACCTTTAATTGAAAAATTCTCACAGTTCATTTTTTTTCCCTTGGCTCATGTAGTTTAGAGTTTTATTGCAAAGGCTGAACTGGACAACACTGCAAAGCGTGCCTTCAAAGTTGTATTTAGAGCAGGCAATCAATATCTTCTGCACAGCATCTCTAAGCTTATTGATCCAGGGTGTTTGAGCATAAAAACACAACAGAGATCACTGACATTCTATGGGCACATCTTGCCAAGAGACTTACCTTGAAGAAGCTGGACAGTTTCTTTGGAAATAGAAAAATTGGAGAAAGCACCCTCCTTCTGTTCTCCAGTCAACTCCTGTTAGGTAAACAATGACACAGGTAAGATTCCACGTGAACATTACATGACTGCCAGTAAATTCAAGGTAATTCAAGTAAATTCAGCACAGGTACTGGTGTTATACTCTGCAGTGACAGTGTCACAGCTGCAGCTAAAGAGCCTTCTTTGTTTTAACATCATATTTCAAACTTGGACAAAGCTAGCAAAAGTGATCTGTATTAAGGCTGTTTCATATCTAACAGCACAGTAAATACAAAGCACTCAAACCAAAACTGAAAACAATGAATTAGAATTATACAATATCATGAGTTGGAAGGGACCCACAAGGGTCACCAAGTCCAACTCCTGGCCCTGTACAGGACCACCCCAAAATTCACATACACCTCATGATGCTGAATCATATTAAAGCTCCATCTCTGTCTGTCCAGCAACAGCTACCACAGCACCAGGCTGCTGAAGTGAGGAAACCACAATGCACTGATCCAACACCTCAGCACTTTCATAATTCAAAATTCCTGCAAATTCCTGGCAGAATTAAAACCTTGACATTTTACAGCGCTTTTGACTGATTAGGAAAGGGGGGAAAATGGAATACAACCACTTCTAAATCTGGCCGTGTGACAGTGCAGGAGTCAAAAGCCATAACACATCGCTATAACAAACCAGCATCAGCTTTACCTGATCCTGCTCGCTCTCACTTTCACTCTCACTTGACGTTTCACTGGAACTACTCTGCCGGCTTTTGCGGGAGGATTTGCTGCTAAAGGAGGACAATCTCGATTTCTCCAGGCTTTCCTCTTTCGTGTGACCGTTCTGTTTACTGACACTCTTTGATTTCTTGGCTTTCGAGGCATAACGCTCCTCATCCGATTCCTCGCTGTCATCTGTCTGAGTCTTCCCCCTCTGAAACTTGTCCCGGCGTTTAGATTTCTTCTCCTTTTTCTCCTTCTGACAAGGCACAGAGCAAATGAAAACACACGCTCGTGGATCCAAGCGACACGGAACAGAGAAGAGGGCGCAGAACAGTTAAAGCTTCAAGCGCACGTTCTAGTTACTGACGGGGGCGGTGGCTGACACAAGGCAACAGATCCCTGCCGGCCGCCGCCGCTCAGGAGACACGTTACCGACCACGAGACAACCGGGCCTTGGCTTTCGGGGCTCTGCCCCGCTCCGGCTGCCGGGGAGAGCGCGTCCCGGGCTCCCGGCCGGCTCCGGCAGGCCCGGCACGTCCGGCGGGGCCGCCCCGACACGCGGCGAGGCCGCGGCCCGGCCCGCGCACGTGGCCGCCCGGCCCGGGCCGCCCCGCGGCCGCGCCGCGCACGCCTCGCCCGGCCCGCGCCACCGGCGGTGCGGGCGGCCGCGACCCGAGGCCGGACTCGCCGGGCGCCGGCCTCAGCGGGCGGGCGCGGCCAGGCCGTACCCGGAGCCCTTCCCCGGTACCTTGTGCCGCCGGCGGCCGCTCTCCGGGACCCCCTCGGTGTCCATGGAGCAGTCGGAGCCCGACTCGGCCCCGCTGCTGCTGCTGCACCGGGTGGCTTCGGGCATCTCCGCTCGCCGCCGCCGCTCCGCCACGCCGCGCTCCGCACCAGCCGCGCGCCAGCCGCGCGTCACGCTCCGAGCGGCCCAGGCGCCCGGCAGCCAATGGACGGCGGATCCGGCAGCGCGGGGGCGGGGCCGCGCCGTCGGGCAGCCAATCGCCTGCGGCCGTCGGCGTGGGACCACAACTCCCGGCGTGCCCCGGGGGACAACGCGAGGACTGCAAGTCCCGGCGCACCCCGCGCGCGCCGCACGCCGGGAGGGGGCGGCCGCCATGACGGGGCCGCCATGAGGGCTCGGCTCGTCCCGGCGGCCCCACCAGGGCCCTGCCTTGCCCAGAATAAACCTCCAGCGGCGTTACGAGCTGGCGGCTCCAGCCTCCGTAACTGCCGCAGAGAAGCGTTCGGTAGCAGTGAAAAGGCTGAAGCAGGAAAGGGCAGTATGACCAAACAACTAAGATTTAAAATCCACGAGCCCGTGGTGATAGGCAGCATGAGCCCAGCGCAATCTGCTTGTAGATAAATCAAGAGGAAGAAGTCAAAAATTAGCCTTAGGAAGTAAAACGTGTGAAGCAGTGCTGACAGCTGCCGAGCTGTGGATTCCTTAGGGAATGGGAAGGGCAGGAGCAGAGCGGGGCCTGGCCCACAGCCGTGGCGCTGGCCTCAGCTGCTGGCTCCTGCCACCAGCGCTTCCTTTGCAAAGCCCAAACCCGGCTTGGCAGATCCAAACACAGCGGCTAGACTGAGAGTGCTGTAGGACACGGGCAGAGAAGCTTGGGATTGAAGGAAGTGTTGTAGTACCAGGTGCGTGTCTAGTTCATTTGTTTTGTTTTCTAGCAGGGAGAGTGAAGCGTGTGCTGATTTCACACTTTGCAGAGTTACAGTGTGAAACAGCCCTGCCCGAGTGCAGTTCCTATTGCAGAAACAAACCCCCTCCAGGTCAGCGGGGTGGTGTGAATGAAGAATGCCAGTTCTCACTTTTATTATCACAGGGAGGCACAAAAAATAATTAAAGATGAGGGCAAACAAAACACACATGACCTCTCCAAACACTACTGTCAAAAGTTTTAACTAACAGCTTTGATTTAGTGACTGCCTCACTGATATCACCAGCTGCATAACCATTTAACCTTGTTACAAGGGGAAAGTTTATCAATCTCCTTAAAAAAATAATCAAATATTCACAACCAGAGTTAGATGAAGGAAGGAATTTTGTTGCAATTCTCCTTTCATTTGTCCTCCTTTTTGCATTGTTATTTATACTTTTAGAATTTGGCAGGAAGCTTCATCTTCTTTTCAGTCCACCTAAAATAATATAATTATTAGAAGTCAGACTCCACATTCCAAAAATGTACTGAGTTGGCTTAGCTTTTAGTGCCACAGATGGCCATATGTACACACAGTCAAAATGATCCTCTGAAATACATTTTGCTAAAGATTTCAAGTCTTCATGTCCAAGGAATAGACAGGAAATGTGCTTGGAAGGGTGCACAGCCAAGAGCTGCTGGAGGGAAGATGAACAATTAACAGGATTCTCTTAGAAACTGTAGTTTGTGGTTTGTTCCTGCATATACTGCCTTCTCAAGGGGACAGTACAATTCCAATGAGGTCTCCAATGGTTTAATTAGTTAAATACCACTCATTTAAGATATTAAGAATGTGTGTTGCTGTTAAAAAAAAATAAAAAGATGTGATTTTAAACTTAGATTCTTGCCAATTTAGTTAAGTTTTGGAGGTCTCTGTGTAAAAGTTTGTTTCATAGCAATTTATTTTCCATTAAGGGATTTTCAGGTGTAATTACAGGCAAAATGTACACTGTGAAAGCCCCGGTGATGCACACATTCTGTCTGTTGTGAGCAAGTCAAATGGTATTTTCTACTTGAAATTCCTACTGGATCTGTATTCTTTACGTACAGCTGGAGAATCTGTGACAATATCCAACGTCACCTGGGGGGATCTGTGTGAACTGAACCTGCCTGCAAACTGCACACAGTGTTTAACACTGAATTTATCTAACACCATGTTTCTTAACATTTCTGTCCTAGGTCATCTCCACCTGCAGGACAGAACTTCTGCTGCTTTCTTGCCTCATGAAAACAAATGCAAAATACAAACAGCAGCAATTTAGGGAGAATGTTCCTGTTAAAGGAATTAGCAGAACTGTACAGTTTGGGTATTTCTAGATCATAACACTGAAGTCTACAAAAAATAGAATGTTTTTTTTTTACAAATGTAATTTTTTTTTTTTTTTTACAAATGTTGTTGGGGAAGGGGTTTGTGATTTACTGCAACATTTCTGCCTAAGTCTGATGATCACTTTGGAGATAAAGCATCTTTAGTGTCACCTGTTTTCTTACCTTGGAGAGTCAATTCCACTGTCTCCCGTAATGCTGTGGGTTTCTGTCCCTTCTGGGTGTTTCTGTTCTGGGCTCACAGGACATGTACTCTTTACAAACTGCTCTTTTTGTCCTGGAGGGTTTCTCACTCCTTTGATCCGTGAGCCCAGAGCACAGCGTGCTGCTCCTTCTCCCACCTCAGGGGTGAAGTTCTGCAGAGTGCCAGCGTCAGAGCCAGCCTGGCAGGAATCTGCCCCAGCTGAGCCCTTCCCACACTCAGTGAGGCCAGTTCCTTCATCCTTTCTGTGGCCTTTCAGAAGAACCTGACTGCACAGCCAGCTTCCTTCTGTGCAGTGTGGTTGAGGGTGCTCCTTGGAGCCATCTGCAAGGCTGGCACTTCCCTCATATCCCATACCACATTTATTGACAGTTGTGTCGTGCTGGGCAGGGCAGGTACTGACCTTAGAGGCTTTTAGGGACACAGCTCTGCTCCAGTCTCCTGTGGCTGACAAGGCATGTCCAGGGGGCAGCTGTTCAGAATTCTCATCCAGCTGTGACAAGGGACAGGTGTCACCATCACGTCCCTTTTGGTACAGAGGATGGGAGTTAGCAGTAAACCCTTCCCTTTCCAGCTCCCTTGATCCGGGGTGGCTGGCACACTCATGGTTAAATGTAAGTTCAGTCTTTGGTCTGTATTTCACACCATTTCTCAGGGCCAGATTAACACTGGCTGTGTCATTTGAAAGATGGACATCTTGAAAGTCACTGGCTGTTTGATCTAAGAGCTCACATACAGCGTCTGCTTTGCATCTGCAACACTCATCTTTCAGGTAGGATGGAAATTTTGCATCCTCTTTGCACACACCATTATCTTCAACGTAGGAGCAAGGAGATTTGTTTTTTACTGTTCTTTTATAGACATTTTCTTCAGAAATATTACTCTCCAGGAAGTATCTACTTCTGTTACCTATGTGCAGATTACTGCCTTGTGGATAACTACCATTTTCACTGAGATTGCCTTTCTTTAGTTGAAGGTCAGACCTGTTAGCATGGAGTAGGTTGTTTGGCTTAGCTTTGCCAGCCTCACTTTCTGCATCCAGCCTTTCAGTTTCACAGCCAAAGGGTCCTGAGGAGGCCAAGGACTGTGGCCTTTGGAAAGCCCTTGCTGCCTTTTGAGTCTGGCACTTGAGCTGGCTGTTAGCAGCACCTTGGTGCCCTCTGGCAGGAAAGCTGCGAGGTCTCCATGGCAGACCCTGGAAAGGATTCTTAATCTGCTTCTTGTATATCACCTGGGATTCCACTGCTGCAGCAGGTGGCCCTTGATTTTTGATGGGCAGTGAGAAGCTCTCTTCCAGTTTCACATTTTGGGATGTTAGCTTCTGTCTGTGAGATTTCCTGCTGCTCCTGCTCATCTGCTTTTCCCTCTTTGATTTGTTTTTCCTGGTGTGTTTTGCTGTTTTACTTGGTGCCCTTTGAATACAATCCTTTGAAAGATGGTTTTGCCTGAGTGTTGGCACTTCAGCCGAGGTACCATTACTGATGTGTTTTTTCTCTTTACTGCTACATTTTTTCTGCTCCTCAAACTTCTGCATTAATATTGTGTGTTTAATCAAATTATCAACTGTAAGAGTGGGGTTAATACGCTTGATAATTTCATGTTCAATGTCTCGTGGAATGTTGTTCAAGTCATCTTCATCCCTGACTGGCCACTCCTGGGGAGGAAACTGGCCTGAAAAAGTGGAGTACTCCTTCTTGTGTTTTTGTTTCTTAGAACCACTTCTCCAGAAAAGGCCAAGGCCAAACATCTTGCTTTTCAGTTTTGCTTTCACAGATGTCAGGGATTTGATGGTGTCCCAGGAATGGTTCTGAGCAGATGCAGAGATGCCTTGAGTTTGAACTGAAGGCTTCAATTCACTGCAGCCTCTCTGTCCCTCTCCATTAGATCCATTGCTCATCACCTGCCAGTGCCTTTGTTCACAGAGTGTATTTTGGTCAGGGAAGCCATGGCAGGATCTGTAACAGGGTACTGTAGGAATGCTTTCTTTCACTAGGTCTGCACAGGCCTTAATGTTTAGCAGGTCAGTGATGGAAGGTGATGAACAGCAACAACTGTCCTCCAACAGGATCCTTCTGTTGTCTTCTGTGGCATCATTTGTGATAAAATAAGTGCTGGGAGTCACAATGAAATATCCTTCTCCTGTATGATAGATTTTTCTTTCCTTAATTAGAGTGCCGAGGATATTATATAATACGTTGTGGGAGGGCACTGCAATGCCTAGAACAAAGAGACAGATACTTCAAATCAGAAACAAGTTTTCAAATAAAATGAGTGCTGGCCAAAAGATCTCTCTTGTACAACAGCCCTGAAATCATCTGAAAATGAAATACCCAAAGCATTTAGGAAAAGGCCAGCTGTGTTGCCACTGCAGCACCACTGTGAGGGAGCAAGGATGTTGTCTTTGTGTCTGTCAGAATTTGATATTCATGAGAGAGACTTTCTGCCAGGTACAACCCAAACAACCTCTTGTTCAAAGCATTTCCCTTCTGGCATGTTATTTAACAGGGGCTTTCATCACTCTCTGAAGTTTCTGGTGTAGTTTGGTCAGATGTCAATTTATTATCTCACTGAGACTGGTCTCAGCTGCAGTTTTCCATCAGGTGTCACAGTCTCAGAGGCCTTAGTCTAGTCACAGCTGACCTCCTGCCCACCAAATTAAGAACTTCCAGCAAGGTGAAAACACAGCAAGAAATACCTTCAGACCCTATAAACTTTGAGAATACTGGCTGACCTATGAAATCTGCCTTGTGGTTACCACAGTGCACTTTCTGAGTGCAACACATTGCTGGCATGGTTCTGTGGGGTTGCATTAATATTTTTCCCACTGGTTAAAAGGTCTACCAGATCAGCCTATAACATTCACAGAGCTGTAAGATTAAGAGGACTCAAAAGAAGCAGCTTAGTATCAAACAAAACAGCCTCCTGAGAGGGCCAGAATGAGCCTGTTCAAAGTCTCAAACACAGTAACACTTTGATATTGCAGATCTAAGGGAAATGGGATATTTTTCAGATATTAAGGGAAGTGGCTGCCATCCCCTCAGAATCACAGGATATTCTGAGTTGGAAGGGACCACAAGGATCATCAAGTCCAGCTCTTAAGTGAGTGATCTATACAGGAATCAAATGCACAACCTTGGCATTATTTGCACCATGCTCCAACCAATTGGGCTAGAAGTGAAGAACTAAAGATCACTTAGTGTAAGTAATTTCCTTTCAGGAGGGAAAGGGCTAGAATACAACCAACAAACCTGAATTTCAGGCTGGTTATAGTTTTTGACAGCAAACACCAGATGTAGACTCCTACCCAGTCCCTTTGCAGTCCAAGTCAGCTGTGTTCCTGTCTCTTAAAGGAGAACTTAGCAAGTCTCTGTCATCTAAGAGTCTATTTTACCCTGTTCCATGTCTAGCACCTAAATACCACATCTGTGCTTTCCCACCCCCTAAAAGGGCATACTCTTAACTACAGTCAGTTCCCTCTAATTCTCAAAGATTTATTAAAATCTGTAGAAAGGATTGCATTCAAGTCAATGCAGTGACACTCACAGATTGATGAGAAGTTTGCACATTCATGTATCTACCAGTTCTCTGTTAACTGTACTCCTTCACCTGCCAGCTGTGCCTGTAAGCATTCCCTGATCCCTTGTCCAATATCAGAAACTCAAGCTTGATGATACAGCCACTTTTTAAGGAGGGAGAAACAAACGAGTTACCTGGATAATTTTTCACTAACTGCTCCATTAAAGTTTCCTGAGTGACCACCACACGATCTGCATTCATGTCTGATATGGTCCAGCATATTCCTTCTGCCAAAGGAACAGAGCGTGCCTGCGAGGGAGGATTCATGACAGCAGGGGTCACATCACCTAAAAGAAAAGAAAATTATTTGAATGGAATAGTGCATAATTTATTCTATTAGCTGTGAAAGACTTCCACTAAAAATTTCCCTTATCCTCAGCTAATTTTCTTTGGCAAATTACTCGGATATATTTCTGAGAGGAGGGAGGTAGTGCTAGCACTTGTCAAGAGCCTTTGTAATGAAGGAAACAGAAGGTTGCCTTAAGCATGTTAGTTTGTTTGGTATAAAATTCCAGCCAAAGCCATAATTTAGATTAATAAACAGGGAGCTGAGGAGAGAATTATTTCTGATGACTGCTGATTTTTTAGAAGACTGCTTACATGTTAAACCATGCAGAACCTGTATTTCTCCAAAAGGTCAACATCCAAAGATCTAAGCACAAAATGTTTTCACCAAGTCCGATCATAAGGAAAAAAATACAAGCAATAGGCTTTGTCTCTTGTCTTGCACATAAAATTGAATACAAATGGTAAAATGCCACTTTTAGACTGGGTTCTAGAATTAGAGATTATTTAGTAAACTGGGTAGAGAACAAAAACTCTTATTACAACTTACCAGGACAGATTATTATCTGTCCTGGTAAGAGACAAAAACATTGTTCTTATTCTGCACGACAAAAGCAGAAGTCTGGAGGGGCCAAGAGTGTGGCCCATCTTCCCCAGTAACTGCAACCCCAGCCCAGAGGGCTGAAAAGGGTCTTAGTCCTTCACCTAAACTCCCCCATTGATAAGAAAAACTCTGAGCTCTCCCCTTCCCAAGGTGGCAAAGGACAAGCCCAGCCGGTACTCCTGACCCGGTACCTGTGTGTGCTGTGGCTGAAATGAGTATTTCCTGCAGTCACTGATGACAAGGCACAAAGCAGGGACTCACCTGAGGTCCGTGCACACAGTGAGACTGCAGACACCTCCTCAGACAAAACAAAAAAACAACCCCGCCTTTCTTCTTTCTTCCAGTCAGACTAATGGTCTGTTCCATGCCCGGGTGATGTTCTGTGCCCCCCTCCTCCCCGGCTGTGCCCGGCTGCCAGGCAGGCAGAAGGCAGCAGGGACTCCGGGTTCCTTCACTGTTAAACACTATCAGGAATCTCCCCCATGTAAAAAGTGATAGATTAAGCTATGTTCACGTTTAACTAAAGCACCGTTGTCTATTGGATGACACTGTAACCCAATATTTATCCTCTAGGCAGAGAACTACAACACAAACACTTCTCTGAGTAAATGTAATACACAACATTGCTTTGAAGAGCTTAAGTTGCTCTTGACCTTTGTTTTACAACTGCTGCTATATTCAACAAAAAGAACTCTGAAAAGAAAATCCTGGCATACAGTTTCCTCAGTGGTGTTGCTAGGAAACTCCTTGCAGGTGCATTGCAAGCTTTCTTTTTCTATGGGAAAGGCCAGCAGCATTCAGTAATGACTCTTGTGAATAGTTTGTTGTCTGAAGTCTGCTGTGGGCACACCGTGCTGCTGCCAGTTTGACCATTTGTTCCTGCAGAGCACCAGACTGCTAAGGAGTAAAACACCAAGTGTAATTAAAATTTGTTCATTTTCTTTATAGTTATTATCTTGCTGTTGTTGTCTGTATCTGTTCTGCAGCATCAAATCCAGTGCCTCCATTCAGGGAAGGCTGTTTTAGAATAATATTCAAAGCATTAAACAAAAGCTAGCTTGATACTGAGGGAATTTAAAAAAATCTAAAAATCATGTTTGAACAAAAGTCTAAAGTGTTGCAGAGTCAATAGTGCACACACGCTAACATAAATATTAGATATCATTGTCTTCTGACTTTGAAATAAAATCTGAAATTGTGAAAGCAAGAATTAGATCATTGGTGACATTGATAAGGCCCAGGCAGCACCCTACAAGTTCTTATCAAGTTCTTATGAAAAACTTTGTAGATCTGCATCCCTTAGATTTGCACATGGAGAAGAATTATCAATTTGTGCAAGCTGTGTCTCATAGGTCTGATGCAAAATCACCAGATTCTCATTAAAGCTCCTGAGTATCTGTCCTGAAAGCCCCCCTGGCAGAATGCCCTGCCCACTTCCCTACTCTACATAAATCTGATGACAATCACCTTCCTGCTCTCTTCACAGGCTTGGGAGGGCCTTGCTTACACCTCTGTGAGGGCACTGCCAGCAGTCCAGAACCCAGCTTCTCCCCTGCTGGTCTGAATACAGCCTCCTTCCCTCCATCTCTGCAGGTTTTGCAGAGCCACATTAACAAAAGTCAATCTCAGCAGCTGGCCAGGGCTCAGGCGTTCTCATCCTTCAGTCTGCTTTACAGGTCTGCTCCAACTCTGCTCATTATCTGAACACCTAAAACCCAAGAATGCCCTTTTTGGAGCACTTATTGGTCACAGTGTGGGAAGTCATCTGTAATATGAGCATTGGGTAACAAAACTCAGCACACAGAAAAGCCTCTGGGTATTCTTGACTAGCACAAAGTGATTTTTGTTCCTTCTCTGTAATGTGAGCATTATCATTTTTCACTGAGTTGTTTAACAGTTGCAGAGTTTGTGCATCTTCAGGCTATTCAGAAAAATTACATACAAGACAAGTTTATCTGGGTGAAACCCAGGCTAATTCTGGGGAATTGAACAGAGAGGCATTTGTTACAACAGCACTCAATTTAGTTCTTAAGAGTTCAGGTAAACTGTTTACAGAACAATGAAGAACTAGGAGTAAATCCATTCCAGAAAAAACCCAAATCATCTGTTGGGCAGAGAAGACAGTGTGTGGAAATAGAAGATTGGTATTTCTGTAGTTGGGAGAATCTATTATGGAATGGATTATACAAAAGATGCCACAGATCCTCTGCCTCTCTGCATGAGAGCTTGGCTTGTTTGATGTAATTCACTTTTTGCAGAAGGTCATAAGCAAGAGCAGTACTGCTACCAACTGCAAAGCTTCTGCTTTTCTTTTCTATAGACTAGAGAACATCATAATCACATTTTACAGCAAAAATCACACATTAGAGTTAAAGAATTTAAAGGAATAAAATGTTAATGAAAACATCATAGAAAGTTGGGAACTCTAGCAAAACCCTTTTTGAACATTAATGAGTTTACAAGATGTGTTCTTATTAAAGAATAAAAATTCTATGTAGATTATAAGGGCTGTTAAGATTAACATTTTAAATTTTAAGTACACAACAAAGAAACTCTATTTTGGCATAAGTACTCTGTACTAGGTCCTGTTTTCAGAAACATCCTTATAATGAAGCAGAGTAAATAGTTCAATTAAAGTGTCAAATCTTGTAATGTGTCTCATCTATCGCTGAAACAAACAAAAGCTCTCAGCAACAGCAAACAATATCTGTTCTTTGATTATTTTGTACAACCCTTAGAGAAACAATTAAGTGTCTGTTTAAGGCCACCAGCACTTCTTCAGTTGACATCAAAGAAGCTACAAATACATGAAAATGTCAGATTTCTGCATCTACTGATTCCTGCCAGGACAGACACTCCCAAATCAGGGCATTTAGGCAAAGAATGCCCTCCTGATTTGGTCACAATTTCGGGTTTTTACAGTTCCAAACTTTCTATTATTAACTTTTCCTTACTAAGTTCTTATCAACTTTTTATTAAAACTTTTGAAGGATGATGCCATGCAACTTAATAAGAAGTAAACAAAACCAACAAAAGCCAACCACTTTTTCTGCCTTCCCAACAACACATGAAAGCCCCAGTGCAAGTGTTATGAATATTTGGAAATACAACTTAGAAGTGCTTTCTGAGGTTTCTACCCAAGAGCCATCATGAAATCCTTACTCTAATCTTAGTGCTGATGGCAACCCAGAGCCATAATTTCTTTCATCAGCTAATAAAAACCCCACAGGCAGATATGGTGAGAACAAAGCAAGATTCAGGAAGCGTAGGAAGAGCTCTCTCCTGCAACCTCTGCCCAAGTGCCCAGACAGGAACAAGTCCCACAGCAGACACCAATACTCTCAGTGTGGTACAGTTTTTCTAAACTGAGCACAGTGGGTGAGCTTTTGCCATTGAAATGTAATCTCTGACCTTCAAAGAGATTAACCCCTTCAGCTCTTAGCAAGGCCACTGACGTGTCCAGCTGGATGCTGCAAGAGCATCCTGGGAGCAGGTTTCAAACTCCACAGGCACTGCCTGAACACACTGGCAGGAATGCAGCTCCAAATGCACTGTTCAAGAGAGCACAGCCCAAGGTGTCCAGAGATCTGCATTTCACCCACAGCTGGCACAAAAGCCAACAAGCAGAACTGCATAAGCACGTCCACCTTTGGGGCATTCACTGCAAAACTGGCAGAAAAATTTAACTATGAGCAACAGCACTGCAGAGAATTATTTTTCATATAATGTAGCATGCTGATGGCTTTTATGTCAATTCATGTATGCATTGAACACACAGAACAGCTGATGGCAAGGAAGGTCATCTTTAACTGTTTCAGCATTTAGTGTCAGGCTTGGTGGCAAAAGACTGATTGATTCAAAAGGTTCATTGCGAGGAGATAAACCATAACACAAAACTGAACAGGCCCAAGCAAGTTGCAAAACAACAGAACAGGAATAAACAAGGCACTGGCAGTGTCTCTTAACTCCTTTAACCATCCTGAGGTGCTGCCATCCACTGCTACAGGAATTTGACACAAGCAGAGCTTTTCCACTTGACCTTATTCAAAAAACCCCCTTCACAACACTGGCATTTCCCCACTGAAACTGCTCTCCAGCTGTGCTCTCTCTTCTGCAATAAATCTCAGAAATTCAAATAGCTCTTTAATGTCCAAAGCTTTGTTCTAAGCAGCAAGCAGTAATGGGGGTTGGCTAGGTGCTCACCTCTAGGGTGAAAGCTTGACTGCAAAAGCATTGGGATGGAGCTGTGCATTGCTGTGCCTGTACAGCTAAAGGCATTCCTGCTGCCTCCTTTGCCTGGAAGTGTGCTGTCACATAAAATGTACACATGAAAAGTACATAATGTAATGCTTGGCACTAAGATGTACCTCGTGCTTCCCCTCCTCAGAATGAACCAAAATTCACTTTGCACATCCCCTGACTTCAGCTCACACATACCAAACCCAGGGAAGTCACGTTCCAGACTTTCAGAGGAGCAGCATCCACAGAGCTGTTCAAAGGAGAGCACAGCTCCCTGCAGAGGTTTTCCAGCAAATCCCAGTTCAGGGGGACAGAGCTGAGGACAGCTCACCCACAGGCAACACTTGTCCCAGTCCCACCCCTGCAGCAGGAGCTGGCAGAGCTTGTGCAGTGGGAGCTTCCCTTGGCCCCAGGCCCCTCGCTTGGATGAGGGCAGGAGCCACCAGCACACAACACAGTGGAACCAAGCAGGCCTCAGATCTTGTTTGGGGACAAATCCCATGGCAGGGAGGTTCTTCATTCAGCTGAAAACAAGACTTTAATGGTATAGGGGCAACTTCACACCTGCCTGGGAAGCCTGGGATGTGCACAGCCACTTTTCCTTCCACTCTCCATCCACCTTTAAGGATGTCCCCTTTGCTAGAAAATAACTTTCTGCACCCTTTCATTAGGCTGCAATTTATGGTCCACAGGGAAAAACAAAACAAAACAAACCTGTTTAGAAATGAAAAGCAGCATCTTTACCACCATAAGAGATCTCAGAGGAACTGTTTGGACACTGCAGATTAAACAGCACTAGTCTGAACTCGAGGACTTTAGTCTGCAGTTCCCAAAACTGTCTCCATGGTGGCTTTAGTGATATAAAACACCCTTTCCATGTTTCAGTTAATCCAAATTTCAGTCAAAAGGATGTCACAGAAGACCAAAAGTGCAACTGAGCAACTCCACTGTATTACAGAGGACTCGGTAAATAGCAAATGTTTTTTCAAAAGCCAGTTTGGCAGAACACTTACAGTGAAGATACTGGGTTGTTGAATCCCACAAACCAAGGTGAAGCCTCCAAAGGAAATTATAGAGATGTGCATGTGGGATGCTGAAAATGCAGAACAATTTCAGGGGCAAAAATAAATTATACAGTCTATGAAGCAGCTCAGGAATAGGGGCAAGTTCAGCAGAGGGACACCAAGACAGGCAGGCCTGGAACACCTGCCCTGGGAGGCACAGCCAAGGGAATGGCTCTTGTAGAACCTGGAGAAGAAATAGCTTTGGAGGGACCTGGCAGCAGCAGAGTGTGGTGGGACAATGAAACACAACAGGCACCTGCTGGAACAGCAGAGGATCAGATTTTCTATCCCCAAAACCTTTTTGGCTTTGAGGACAGCACAGCTGTGGAGCAGCGTGCCCAGGCAGCTTGTGCAGCCTCCAGCCCTGGCAGCTGCCAGGCTGTGACTGAGTAAAGCCCTGAGCAGCCCCATCTGAGCCCCTCTGAGCAGGAGGTAGGGCAGGAATGACCAAGTGCAGCTGGGGCTGTTCCTGTACCTCAGCCACCCTGACCCCCACCCTGCTTTGTGTCACCCAGTGCAAGGGCGCTTCTGACCTCCAGGAGCTGTGAGGCTTTGTGGGGTAACACCTAGAGAAACAAGGTTACACTGTCCTCACACCATGTGAGAGAACTGTTGGTTTTCTCTTCAGCTCTCAAATAAATAGCTCCTGTGTTAACTTTTCCTGCATAACTGAACTCCAGATGTAGCTGGGGACTGCAACACGGGCTCACTGTTAGTGCTCTGCACAGCAACGGAGTGGACGTGTGCTAAAGCAAGATGGCAGCATGGAAAAAGTTCAAAGTAGGTTTGAAATGAAGTCTCTGATCCTGAAACCATATCCAAGACCACAGCAGAAGCACTACAAACTAATGCAATTTATTTCATGATATTAACACAAACTATTGTCTTGTCTGAGACAGAAAAAAATAGGCCTGTTCAAATGACCCTGATTCTAAAAGAGCATTAAGGCAGTTAAGATCTGCCTTTCATGATTCAAAGTGCAAGAATTCAAAAGACTGAGGATATAGTACAGCTTAGCCTATTTTCTTGATTTTTTTTTCCTACCCAAAAGACAGAAGCAATAGCTTTTGCTGCTGAAAGTCTCTAGCACCAAGAAATACACAATACATACTATACCTACCTAATCTGCTTAGAGATTATTTTAAAAAAGAGTAAATTAAGTTGAATGGAGCTTTTTATAAAAAAACTATACACTTCTGTTCAGTGTATGAACAGAATGAACAGTATGATTAAAAACTAATGTTGGGGTAGTGTGAAAAAAATTGCATGCACAAATGATTTTACAGATTACACCTTTCAAGTAATTCAATCTGAGCAGATCTGGTAGATGCATCGGGATTCTGAAGAACATCACAGGCCCTGGTACCTTGCTGCTGTGAGTTCAATCAGTAGTCTGAGTACAGCATTTAGGGTCAGGGCAATACATGTTCTACTGAGAAAGGGCTTTTGGAATACAGGATTAACACCTGGGTAAGAATTTTATATGGAAATGCTTTAAACATGAAGGGGTATTATGTGAAGTCAGTGGTAAGGGCTAAATGCCAGTTAAAATTAGGTATTAAACATTATTAAATAATCTAAGTTTTACACAATCATTACACAGAGAGGATTAGATCAAAAGCAAACAATAGCAAAGTAGATAAAAAGCGCCTTCAAAGAACGCAAATGTTTTCTTCCTTTTTTTCCTCCTTAAAATATATCGGCAGAGTGATCACTGGAATGACTGTGGTAACAGGTAAAACCCAGTTACAACAGAATATGTAAATTAGGTTTGAATCACATTCCTTACTGAAGTTAACTTTTAAAGTAGTTTTTGACAACAAAACTGCTAGAAACTCAAACTGTTCTTCATGTTTGGCAGTGCAAAATAAACCACCATTTTAGGTCACCCACTCTTTCCAGGCCTGATAAAAATAAAAAGACACAGAATTCTAAATAATCCTGACCAGTTCAATGCAAAGCAGGACCCCATGCTGTGAGTTACATTTCACAGAAGCCAGCACCATTGAAGTACAAAATTATTCTCTTTTGACTTGCAAACCTACATCCCTGTTTGTGGGGCAGGATGAAAGACACTGGAAGAAAGGAACTCCAAAAGAAAGGAATCCCATGAGGCACATCCCCAGCCTCTCACTGAGCTGCCATCCTCATTAAAGTTGTGTGTTCCTGTGTGCAACTGCAGTGCCTGAAAAACAATATCCACTCCAGTGACCTTTTGTAGGCCAAACAGAAATCAGCTACTCACAGGGCCATTGTTTCATCTGTGGATTCAATACATGTGCAACAGAACTGTGCTAATACTGACATTCATTGCTGTGAACAAATTTGAATTACTCAAATGAAAACAAATCTGTCCTAAAAGCTTGGGAACAGGAATTTGTCTCTCATTTTAAGCAACTCTGAGAATTGCTAATAAGCAGGAAATGCTCAAATACCCAGCTGTAGATGGAGCCCAGGTGTATCAGAGCCACTTCAAAACTCTTCCCAAAAGCTGGTACAGGCATGCAGAGAAGCTGGGCATGAGGACCTCCACAGCCAGGCAGCCAGTGCCTGCTGAGCCCACTAAATAAGTTACACCTGGGAACTAATACAGCTCCCCAAAGCTGTGCCAGCTCTTTGAAAGGTTATTGCAGGCCACAATACTGCAGAAGTTTTGCTCTGTACTCCTTAAGCTGTTGCTCTCTGTTTTCAGGAGATCAATTCCATCCTTTGGATTCTGTTTGAGTATCAAAGCAGCTTCAGGGACTACCTGCCCATCTTTTAGCTGCCTCTCTTCTCCTTATGTTCTGTGGGAGTCACACAAGGAAAAGTGAGGAGTTAGAACTATCAGAATACTCTACAAATGCACCAACAAGAGCACAAAACAATTCCTTGTCTGATCTCATTCCAGTTCATTCAATACCTCCAGCAAAAACATATGAAACTTGACACTTGACAGAAAAGTGTACTGTCCTTTCAATGTCACTCTTCAATAGGATATTTCCCAAGAGATAGAAATTTCCAGGCTGCAGCAGAGCCCTCACTGGAAAAGGTGACCAGCACATTACCTGGCCACAGAAAAGTCCCAGTCGGCATGCCCATCCCAGCTCCAGCCTAGCTGGAAAGGACAGGGCTTTCTTAGCTTTCCTTGGGAATAATTTGTAACTCTGTGACAGAGACATGCTGAACCGACAGCAAATTCAGCCTCTAGAAGCTAAGCAAAAATGTTTCATTTTGGTATTTTCTCTTCTACTCGACAGGAATCACAAAGGAGTCGGGCTGTTCAGGCACAGGGAAAATGCTGCTGGCAGGCTGGGATGGCACAAACGAGCTGGTGACCACCAAGGACAGCAAGCAAGCAGCTACTGAGATGCATTCTCCTGGACTGTCACCCCAGTTTCCCTCTCCAAAGGCTCAGGAGGTCAGTGCGCTCAAATCGAGTATTTGTAATTGTAGCTAATCTCAGCTGAGTGCCCTGCTCCTCTCCCCGCATCCCCCCGGGCTGTACAGGAAGGGTGGCTGGGTGGGTGGCAGGGAGCAGTTTGCCCCTCGTTTGGTGAACAATTGACTGAACAACTCAGCTAAGCACGGGAGATGGTCCAGAGAGATATCGGCATTCCTACAGAGTTTGCTCGGTTATCAGATCAAGAGGTTTTAAAATTGGCTTCACCCTTGGAGGAAAATCCGCGATTTTCCCTTTTCTTCCCTTCCATATCCCAAGCAGAATATAAAAGCTCCTACCCAGTCCTGTGTGTACCATTCATCCCATGAGATCCCCATCAGAGAGAGAGACATTTCTGGATTTTATCTGGGAATAAACACAGCAGGGCAGTTTGTGTTACAAGATTTGGGACTGAATTTTCCCTTTATTTGATTAAACTTCCCGTGTCCGGTATGAGTCAAGGTGTAGCCTGTTCTATAAAGTCAGGATGTCCAGCGCCCCGGTGTGTTTCTCCAGAACAAACCTCATTGGAGCTGCTGGGATAAAGAGCAGCGATGTGTGGGACCACAGTGTCTTCTGATATAAACAATAGCCAGGAAGGCTCCTTGAGATAAGCAAGGAGGAGTTCCGAGTGCCCAGGGCTTTAAACCCAGCATGCAGAAGGCTCTGGATAATTCTGCACTGAAATGCGACTTGGCCAAATCAACACTTCGGAGCCGAATGTCCCTCGCTGCTCCTCTGCTGCCCAGCAAACAAGTGGTGGTGGATTTCAAAGGAAAAACCTCTGAAGTGTTGGCTTATTATTCTCATCAGTCTGAGAATCGTTCCCAACTCTTTTCCTGTACCACAACCGAGGATAAAGGTAGTGCAGGCTGATTCCCATCTCTGACACTTGGTACACCCAGGTATTTGTGACATTTCACCAAATGCTGCTGGAATTTGCAGATGCTGCTGTTGCTACACGTGCAGGAAATGTTTCCTAAGAACCACATTGCTTGGTTCCCAACATCCCAGGCTTTAGTCAGGAAATGTGAAAAACCCAAGTGGCTTGAATTTCTCATTATGGCAAACTGTTACACGAGAGCAGATAGATTAAAAACGCAGTCACATCTCTCTATGTTAAATACAGACAACAAATCTGATACCAGTACCTTCCTTTTTTAAATATAGCAATTTCTTTTAAAAACCCAAACCCCAAGAAAACATTGTCCTTTGCATTTTAGTTGTGTAACTTGCTACTTGCTTTTCTAGAGCAAAATATATATAAAAAATGGGAGAAAAGTAATCCAGAGCAGAAAACAGCAATCGTGATGACTTTTGAAAGAGAAGGCATAGAATATATAAGTTTAAATCAGAAAATTACCTAAACAACGGCACCCAAATAGAATTTCTTTTTCATTTAAGCTTCCAGAAATTTAAGTAAAATCAAGAAAATATCGCTTCAACATTAATTGTCTGAAAAAGTGAAATTCACAAAGACAAGTGAGAGCATTCTAACTTGTAAGAAACCCCTTTGGCTGTTACTGCAGCAAGAGGCAGGATAAGAGGGTAAATAATTAATCTACCGAAGTAACTTACATTTGTATTCAACTAGCCATCCTGTGCATCAGAAAAGAGGTTACTGGGAACAAGGAGGTAAAAAGCAACGGAGTCAAGTTCTCTAAATCATCCCCAGGAGACCAGCAGTAACA
The DNA here is from genome assembly GCF_963513975.1 of Fringilla coelebs. Classification (NCBI taxonomy): domain Eukaryota; kingdom Metazoa; phylum Chordata; class Aves; order Passeriformes; family Fringillidae; genus Fringilla; species Fringilla coelebs. Next base: position 2,271,875 of record NC_140066.1, on the reverse strand, counting down.
TATAATTTTTCATCAGTGATATAAAACTTAACTATAGTAAGAAATAACCATTCCCAACATACCTATAGATGTTACTGCTTTTTAGGTGGAGACCAACAAAACACTCTTGTTCCTTATAACTCCTCTCCTTAACACCTGGATCGAGTTAAGAGGTCAGCAGGTTAATTTGTGATTAGGGAAGATGAACTCCAGCTGGCATTAACAGATGTTACCAGTTCAGTGAAGTTATCAGAGTGCCCAAGAAATGATTGAGGAAGAGAGAAATTTTATAGGCAGAAAATGGGGCTGCAACAGGGAGTGGCTGTTCTAGACAAATTATTGGGAAAGAAGGGTAAACACCAGAAACAGGAAAAAGAGAATTATGTGATTTAAGTTAAACAGTGTTAAGAAATAATAATGAGGTTGAGCTAGCCAAGGATAACACAGACTAGACATCAGATATTTTCCTGTTAAATGTTTTGAAATGTATCATTAAGAATTCCTCAGTCTTCCAAAAGTTGGCAATTTCTTTTGCTTAGAGAAAAAGTGGTTTTGAATTCTTTCTTGAAGAATTGCTAGTTAGCTTCAACAAAAAGCTTTTGTGATCTAATGTTCAGTCCTGCTTGAAATGAAGTAAAATGCACTTCTAGATATAATTGAATTAAGATATATGAATGAATATTAATAAAGAATATGAATTATGACATAATTCATCCCTAGACAGAGAGGATTGCAGAGCTACAGTCAGGGAAAAGTAAAAATAGACATTCCAATTGACAGCTGTGAAAATCCCGACTAACCTTTGGAAATCCAAGTGAAAGGAGATTTGTTTGCACCTCACCAAGCCCCTAGCAGTTACTGCTAAGCTGAAGAGCTGAATGTCTCCACTGCAGCACCTTCTGGTCTTTGTTAGCAGCGTTCCTGGTTGGATTGTTAATGCTTCCTATCCTTTAGCCCTGGGAAAGTTAAAGCACAAAGCTCTCCACGTCCAAAGGCTGAAGCTGATATCTGAGCTGCCACACAGCAAGCACTGCACTGCACTGCTGGGTATCCCTTACCTGCATTAGGCTGAGATCAGAACTTGGTACTCCCCAAACCACACAGCAAATTGCAAGAGCTACAGAGGTCCTGTGGTATTGCCTCCCTCTGCTGAAGGTCGGTCAGACAAGAGCAGCATTCCAGGACAAACCGCAGGACAAACAGACACAAGCCCCACGGGACCAAAAGAGACTCCAGGATTAATGACCCCTGCACAGAGAAAGCTCCCTCCCAGCAACTGCAAACTGCAAAGGGACTTACTGACCAAAACCAATGCCCCCAGTGAAAACTGAAGGGCTGTGAGGCAGCAGTCAGTACCAGGAGCAGAAATTTAATCCGACCCACCATTGTGATGCTGCACATCATAACGTGTATTCTGCAATCACATTTCAAAGGACTTTTCGTGACAAACTTGAATTAAGAACACTCAGCTGTACTTCCTGTGTAGACCAAGCCGTTCATTGCAGCCTGGTCTCTTTAGACAGCAGAGGTCACTAGAACAGTCAATTGCACATGTGCTAATTGCAGGTAGCAAATGAAAATGATGGATTAACATTCACCAGTATGACGTAGTTAAAATTTACATGAATAATTAGATATTTTTAGGGTAGCAACTTGAATGCATCTGAGCCTGATTTCCTCTTAGCTATTTCATCATGTCCACTTTTATGAATTTTTAGAAAAGGTTTAAAGGATTGGTTCCTGGGGCTGCTGGTTTTGTGTGTGTGTGTGTGAACATTCCCAGAGGATGTAAGACTAAAAGCAGCTGCTGATTTCAGATGATCACACCAGCACTGGGTAGCAGTGCCTGCCCCAGCAGCCATCACCCCACTCTCAGTGCCCAGTGCCCTCCACCTTTACCTTTTTACCTTCTCCAGCAGCAGCAGCAGCAGGTTCTGGAGCTCTCAGGAATCTTTGTGCCGACTCAATCCAGCCCCAGCGGTTTTTCCAATGCGTGATGCTTTGCTTAAAACGTGCACAAAGAACGAACCTAATTCAGTCTTCCACTGGTGATGAATGCACCTTACAATTCATTTCACTCCTGGGCTCCAGCCACTTCTTCCAGGAAACAAAACACCAGCACACCCTGCTTCCTACCACATTTCTCCCGAATACCCAGGGCCCAGTCTGCCTTGCAGTGGCCTCAGCAGAGTCACCAGGCTACCAGCAAACCCAGTTTGCCCCAGTGTCTGACTGATGGGGGAGGCTGTGCCTTTGCAGAAAGCTGTCCTGCTGATGCTCTGCTTGCTCATCACTTTTCCACCAGCCTGGCCACAGGATTTTTGCCTGCCAGGATTTACCAGGCCAGTCACAAAATGCCAGAGGAGGAGTTAACCTGCTCTGAGAGAGTGGTTTGGTGCTCCAGCTGATGAGGCATCTGATGGCAGCTCAGGCTCCTCCCGGCAGCTCCACAAGAGAGGATGTCACCATCGGGTCACACACAGGAAGAGTCAAGATGAAAGCCAATAAAGTCGGTGGCACCGGGGGGCTCCAGCACTGGCTCTGTGCCTCTGCCACTGTGGTCAAGCCTTGTCCCAGCTCTCCCCCCTGTCCCTGCTGCTCCTAGCTCCAGGGCAGGGCACTCTTCCTCCAGAAAACCCCACTGTGGGCTTGAGGAACCTGCCTCTATTTTGCACTAGGATTTCACAGAGACAAAAGACTCCCTCCCCCTTCTTCCCCAGGATCAGGGCTGCTGCCCTAGCTCAGATTACACTTCCACTGGGGAAGGGCTGGCAGAGTAGCCAAGGGAGGCACCAGAGCACAGGCCAAGCTCCAGCCCTGCCCTGCCTGCTGGTTACAGGGCTTGCACAGGTTGTTCCTGTGCTGCAGAGCTCTGCACCCTCTCTTTCACCCTGCAAAATCCTTGCCAGACAAGGAAAGGGCACAGTTTGCTTTAGAGCCCGGTGCTCACAGAGGGATCTGGTGTCCAATTCAGTGTGCTATTAAGGAATTTTTACAGGTTCTTAAATTCCATGTTGCGTTAGAATGATCTTTTTTTCAACTGTCTTCATTGAAAATAAGACCTGAAGTGGATTAATCTTCCTTTTCTTTAAAGAGTGAAGTGGGTAACAAAATAAATTCACTGCTCAGAACATCATCTGCACAGCCACCTCTTATCAATACTACAGACTGAGCCACTGCTACCCAAAAGTCACACTACACAAACTCTGCTTTTGTCCAGTACTGTACAATGTGTGGTCCCCACAAGTCCCCTTTTGTAATGTCCATCACTACTTAACTCAAATCACCAGACTGAAAATGCTGACTGCACATTCTTTACAAGCATATTACTGGATGCCATGGATGGTGTGAGAATTTACAGATTTGCTGCCATCCATAGGTGTCCCAGTACTAACAGTCACTCATTTTTCCTCTCCTTGTCATAATGAAAACATCACCCCTCCCTTCAAAGGAAAAAAAAAAGAGTAGTTCTTAGCTTAATTTCAGGAAGAACACTAAGAGAGAAATATGAGGTTCAATACTGGTAAGCAGCTAATCTGTATTTTCATCTGTTTAGTCATATTATATATGGCTTTCTTATTTCAGAGGGGATACTTGACAAAGGCAGCATTTCCTCTATTTATGAATACCCTGAAGTTGATTTTGCCAGCTCTTTCCCAAGACTTCACAACTTGTAAGATGACTGTTCTAATAGTTACATTTAATGTTAATGAAGTATTTAACTCACCTGAATGGTACTCCAATAAAACAAGGCATGAGAAGCTGAAAAGGAAAGTCTTCCATGGGAGATGTAGACTACCTCTTGTGAAACAGGAATCCTTCCAGCTGCTCAGAGAACTTGCACAGCTCTGCTGTTATCAGTGTCCAAGCTGGAAGTGTGGCATCTACCCAGAGTGTACCTGATACCTGGAGGGAAAATTCCCTTCTCTCCTTGAACTTGTGCTCTGCACACATGCACTGGGACTCTTTTACAGCACAGCAGCTTGGTCTGTGAGATAAGTGTGTTCTTGAGACCAGCACTGCAAGGTACTTTAGGCTCCAGCTGCTCATCTCTACAATACATGTGGCAGCAATTTCTGCTTTTTTAGATCTGATCTGCTGGCTACCATCCAGCCTTGCTAAACAGGGACCAAAAATGAAGGCTGCAATTCTCCAGCTGTCTCTGCCCCTTGTATGATAAAACAGGAATGTAACTGGATGACTCTGTGTCAGGAAAACTAAAAATATTTAAACAATACAGGGAAAAAAAAACTCCACTGAAACTCAAACAAATCACCAAAAAAAGTTGCAACAAAATAATAAAGCAAATTAGTACTTGAAAATTATCTGCTGAAAAGCAGGGTGGGGAGATTTGAGTCTGGGACTCCTAGAAGTTTTTCCTCCTCCCCACTCCTCCCCCTACCCAGCTGTTTGTGATGCAATGTGAACACCAACAGCATCCCTGCACCTGTGTGCCTCAGCAGGCTGAGGGGAAAATAACCTGGGAATCCATTTCCTATCAGAACACCTGGCACTGGGAATCTTGTCACCTGGGCTGGAATCCAGCTCAGGAAATTTCTACAAATGAGTATTAAACTGCAGCAAGCAACAAACAAATCTACCCAGCAGCATTATTCTGCTGTCCTTTTAAAGAGAAGAATAAAGAGAGCTGAACTAATATTTGACCATATACAACAACTTGCAACAGCATTAAATCACAACTGCAAAGGTACTGATTCTTACACCTGCTGTGGGGCACCTGATCCAAATCCTCAAACCAGTCAGAATTCTGTTAGACACAATTTAAAACCAGCAGGATACCAGAATTCAAAAGCTGCATCACATTTTCAAGACAAGTTCAGGTATTAAATGCCTAGAAATTCAGAAGCAATATTCCAAAACACAGTTATGCTAGCAGACACACAATGTCAGGTGAGATTTGGTGTGTTCCAAAGCTCTAGTTTACACTCTGTATGGTGATGCTGTGGATTATATAGAGGATGAATAAATAAGGGAAATAGATTTTACTTGAAAACAATGCATTTTGTTATTAGAGCTTTTTACTACAACAACTTTTGTGCAATATATCAATGAGACCCAATATGCAGAAACATAAAAGCTTGTTGGGAGAACACTGGCAGTTTGGATAGCTGAGTGAAAGTATCAATTATTTATAGCATCTTTACTGTCACACTCCATGGCAATATGCAAGTCCCAGCTGAACTTCTGCTCTCTGGAAGATACCAGTGTAAGGGCAGTGACTGTGCTACCTCCACATTTTGCAACCTATTGCTGGCTGTAAGACTCAGTCACTCAAAATGAATTCTTTTATCTTTTATATTTTAAAATATAAACTGCACTGAACAAATGCATTCAAGGTAAGAACCTGACCTGGGTACACAAACAGTACAGAAAAGCAAGAGAAAAAACACATTTTGTGCACATTCCTGACAAAATTATCAGTGAAAGTTAACTGTTACATAAGTCCAAACATATTCACACAGCATATTACTCAGCAGAAGAGGGACTGGAAGTCATTCCTCTCTCTCAAAGCAGTTAAACACTGAAAAAGAAGTTCTGTTACAGGACTAGGCTTTATAATGTTAGAGACTGAAAGAGATCAACTGTAAAAGCTGGACACCAGAGAGAGAACTCCAATTTCTCCTTTGTACACTCAGGGCATTCCAGACTGAGGCAGAGGCCACTGGACAAAGCAAGAACTGGGAAATCAACCCGGGAGAGCCCGGGCACGGCGGGCACAGGCATGGAGCACTGGGTGAGTCACAAACCCCTGGGTGTCCTCAAGGTGCCACAACAGGCAGCAGGGCTGGCAGCAGCCCCATTCCCTGCAGGCAATCCTCAACACCACACAAAGCTGGCAGAACCTCACCATGGCCACTCTCTGGGTATGGAAATACAAACTTGTGCCTTCTCACTGCCCCAGCAAAAGCAAAGGGGCCTCCAGAGAGCCTGTGTTATCCCAGGTCAGTCTGCCTGCACCTGGCACTTGGATCTTTCCTCCCAGCCTCATTCACAGACATCCACGTAATTGGACATCCAATGTAATTTTGGAAGGGTTAAACTTGTTAATTTGCCCTCATTAGACAAAACAGCAAAAGGGATGGAAATAAGTGTATAAACAGAGATCAGACTCCATTTATGGGCCTGCTGTAGTAGGGCTTTCTCTACAGAACAAAGCAGTCCAAGGTTTACTACTCCCTATAGAGCACCTGGGATGATTTAAGGAGTCCAAACAAGTGGGATGCCAAGGCTCACTTTCAGCAGCCTTCTGCCAGTACATAACAAACTCAGAAGTACAAAGACTGTAAGGTGGGAAATGTGGACATGAAATACAAAACCTTTGTTCATAAATCAAAACAGACAAAAAACTGATTCTCCAAACCTCCATTACTGATACTCTATTCAATTTTCCTTAGAATTAGTTATATTTCTGGGAACAATACTAAGAAGCTTTAGCTACTACACAGCATCAATCTGGGCAATATACAGAACTTTGTGCTGTTTGGCTCAGCAAGTCACACAATCTGTAACAGGTGCCTGTTCTCCCTCAGATTATTTGTGCTTCAGGAGATTGGTCAAGCTCTGTGTAGGTTGTAAAACTTTTCCTTGGTAGTTTTTCTGTTATTCTTTACCCATTTAATTTCCTTTCCAACATAAATGCAGACTGTACATAGTATCTGAAACACTATTACATCAAATCAATACAGAGAAAGATTACAGTCATTCTAACAAATACTCTTTTTCTTAAATATTGTAAAAATCTGTATCACTCTAGCAAGTGTCTCACAGGGCCCCTCACTGAAGAACGAGATGAGGAGGCCTGCTTGTTCTAAAATTGCTTTCAGCTCAGCAGTTTAAGGTAAAAATGCCCAAGCAAAATATTTCAGATGTTTCAGTGTGCCTAAAATGTTATCTTAAATTCTAGACTCATTTTCTTCTATGTTCACACGTACTGCTGAAATTCAGGAACAAAGTATTTCAGATGCAGTTCTTTCAAGTCCATTTACACAAATGGTGCTCAAGGTCAAAAATTAAACATGCTGTCAACAATCTGTACAAAGGTAAAGGTGAAAAATAGAATTTGATTACAAAAGAATTTAACACCATCTGTACACCACAGATAATGCTTTTCCTAAGAGAAATTTATCACCATCCTCATTCAATCATTCTGAGATGTTATCTCCCAATTTTTAAAGCATGTATTTTCTGTGTACTTATATACAATTAGTGTTTTTATAGTATTTCCTACTTGACTGTGAACAGTTCAGGTATTATACAATGACTCAAAAGAGATGAATGAGGGGGAAGCTTATGCATGTTACTTGAATGAAAGATATTTCACTTGTCTAGCTCCAAAAGAGCCAAGAAAGGTAAGTGATAAAATCACCAGCTTAGACTCTTTTGAACATAAATTCAGGCATTTTAATGTGTATCCCATTAAAGCTACATGAGTTTCCATGTAGGTTATTCATACATATTATGGCACTTGGACTTTTCCTAACAGGTATTTAGTTACCTAGGACATCTAGGCTAAAAATGAAAACAACTGCTAAAATTAACCATTTCTGTAAGAAAACATTTCTGTCCCAACTTTCAAACCCTTAATGTTCCTGAAAAGTTGCACCAAAATACAACTGTTGATATTTCACATTGTTGGAGTAAGTTGCCTTTGACAAGGAAGTCACATAAACCTGTGAGTTTCCATCTCTAGTGATTTGTGAACACAAAGAAAGGCCACCTTACCCCTTCTCCACAAACCAAGTTGCATCCTGCTCCTTTGTAATTACAATATGCAGTACAGTTACTTGTGGATCCATTTTTTTGTTGGACTGAATTCTTAGCAGTAATTACCCACTTTGGCAGTCCAGATTTACCCCAAGGCAGTTGACACTGGCAGCTTTTTCTCCATGTAAGGCATTATTCTGACATCTGCTGGCCTGGTATCCAACTGGACATCTCAATATACTGCATTTGTTATTCAAAAGGAGTATATGTATTAATCCAAAGGTAAGAACAATTTAGTGAACACAAATGAAACACATTTAAACAAGGCCCATGTATTTTCATAGAAATCTCGCAACTCTACCAGTATTTTGGTAGGTTTCTATTGCTTTCTTAACTCATCCAAACTGCTGTACATTGCAAGGCTTTAATACCAGCAGCTTTGGGAAAGAAAGTTATATTTGGAAGGGAAAAAAAGTTGTGACAAGTGAAAACAAAAAAAAAAAAATCCAAGAAGTTGTTTTTTTAAAAAAACTTTACTTGTAAAATTAAGCAGCATGCTACTTTGTGATTTATATTTGAATTTAAAAAGACTAATTAGACCGAAATAAAGACAAAAACCGAAAAATGGCAAGTCTATAAATAATGAAAATTTTGATTTCACTAGACTTCAATGAAAAACATTTGGTAATTAAATACTTGCTACTGTTTGTTACCTTGATGAACTTTATTAGGGTTAAAACTATAACAAAGTTCATCCTAAAACTTTTCGCAATGCAAAATTATTTTCACTCGAGGAGTGTCTCAACTTGAATGCTAAGAATTACAAGCAATCTTCTGGAGCAGACACATTCATAAAACTTTATACATCTTTTGGAACTAAGATATTTATACTACTAAAATCAAACATGCATCACTTCCCATACATTCTGGTATCATGATTTATATTACATTATGTAACACCATTCTTCTAACAGCAGCAGTTATCATACGTTTGCTCCATTCTCTTTGGATTTCTGATCTTTATCTTCGTTCTTCACAACGTCCTTCAAAAGGAAAAAGGGAGAGGATGAGAGGAATTGCAGAATCTCTATTTCTCATGCAAACTGTAAAGCAGCTTTATGAGACACAGATACTGTTTGTATCTTTAAGATATTGTGTGAACTGTTAGTTACAACCAATTTCAGGATCTTCCTGAAAAATTGAAGGGTAGAAATGCTCTGGAGCTTCTGGGTTTTGCTTAAAATTCATTTTACTGAGATACTCCCACATACTGAAACAGTTGAATTCTGCCTTGAAAAAGTACTCTTGACCAGTCAAACAGAGGAGCAGATCTGGACTGCTGGAGATGGACAAGATCAGGACAGGAAAACATTCATGAATATTTATACCTTTTTAAAAACACTGCAGTCAGGAACATATGTTGCAGGTTAAGAAAAAACCCACATTTAATTTGTTACCTTTAAATATTCAATTAAACATTAAGCTTCTTCTCTATATATGTTAAGATACTCCTGCTCTGAATTCATGTCAGAATTGTTTTTATATTGAAGTGTTTGTTTCAATAATTAGTCTACAGAAGTTTGCCTACAATAATAAAAAAATGGAATTAAAATTCTTACCTGTTTGAGAACACTCTGTATTTCATCCATAACAGTAGCTAAATTTTTGATTGTCTTATTCAGCTGACCCTCAAATTGCAATTTTTTATCATCTGAGGTCTTCAAATTTTCTTGCAGTTGGCCAAGGTCCTTTTTTACTTCTTTCAGCTCCGCAGACAGACTTTTGTTAGAATTCTCCAGTTGTAGTATAGTTTTTTCATCCTCATCTTAGGAAGGGAAGAAATAAGAATGTCAAGTCACTTCCAATGCTGTGTACTTTACATCTTAATATTCTATTTGTGTGCAACACCATAATACTAATTTTTAAAGAACATTAAAAACTACATCGAATTACCATGTGATAATACTTAATTCTGACCACATTTAAAGTCTTGCATTCAACTAGAGTAAAATTTAGACCACAAACATTACCCAAATTGATTTCTCTGCTGTAAGAAGTCTCAGTGCCTTGCACCCCTGTAAGCTGCCTTCAAAGCAACATCCCACCTGTTTTTTCTTCTAGTAGCTGCAGCTTTTGCTCAATCTCTGCCCGCACCCTTTCACTCTTCTCCAGCTTCTGCAGGAGGCTGCCCACATCCACCATGGCCCCGTTGTACACGATGAGCCCCACGTTCTCCTCCACGGCCTTGCACTCCTGCTTCACCGCGGGAGAGGGCAGCAGCAGCCGGTTCCCTGCAGGGGGCAGGCACAGGTCAGTCAGAGAACAACCCCACACTGCTCTCTATACTGAATAAACACAGGGTCAGTGCAGAGAACAACCCCACACTGCTCTCTATCCTCAATAAACACAGGTCAGTGCAGAGAACAACCCCACACTGCTCTCTATCCTCAATAAACACAGGGTCAGTGCAGAGAACAACCCCACACTGCTCTCTATCCTCAATAAACACAGGGTCAGTGCAGAGAACAACCCCACACTGCTCTCTATACTGAATAAATACAGGGTCAGTCCAGAGAACAACCCCACACTGCTCTATCCTCAATAAACACAGGGTCACTCCAGAGAACAACCCCACACTGCTCTATCCTCAACAAACACAGGGTCAGTCAGAGAGCAGCCCCCCACTGCTCTCTATCCTCAATAAACACAGGGTCAGTGCAGAGAACAACCCCACACTGCTCTCTATCCTCAACAAACACAGGGTCAGTCAGAGAACAACCTCAGATACCTCAGTGCTGCTCTATCCTCAATAACCACAACATCATTCTAGAGACCAACCCCAGACACTGCTCAGGAGAACAGACCCAAGGCTGCTGCTCTATCCTCCATAACCACAGTGTCATTCTCTAGAGACCAACCTCAGACCCTGCTCAGGAGAACAAATACACACTCAAGTTTGCTGGTCTATCCCTCACACTTCTCTCCTTCTCCTGACACCAATTTTTCCCCCTGCCAAAAAGCAGTGTTCTCTTTCAAGACATCATTCTGTGCCTCTTTCCTGCAGGAATTTGTCTTCAAAACTCAGGCTCCATTCTACTACCTGCAGCTCTGAGCCTCCTGACTTTAAAGCTCATAACAAAGACTGATGTTCATCAATACTGAACATTAACCTCTGACCTCTTTCCTGTTCCAAGACAATAGATTTATCCTAGAGTTGCAGCATTATGTGTTGGAAGCACAAAACCCCTGGTGTTTTTTTTTTAAAAAAAACCATCCTACTTTTGAACTGCCAAAGATTTACTTTTCCAAACTGGCCCAATTAGTTTCTGCAAGAAATCAAGTACCTCAGAACTCTCATTATCACATAGAAATAACTCTCTGGAAGTTTGTGGGGGAAAAAAAAATACCACCTAGCATATCTTCCTGCAGCTCTTCGGACTCCTCTTGGTTTTCTTCGTCTTTAGAAGTGTCTGTTAGTCTTCTGTAAAAACAAGATTCTCGAAGCACTACTTTATTAAGCAGCTTCTTGACCTACAACACAGGGAAAGAAACAATGGTGTTATTTAATACCCAGACATCCTGTTACCTAAACCAGAATGGTTTAGCTTGGAAAACTTGAAAGAAATTGCACAGCTTTTTGAATTTTAACACACTGGGGCTTAAAATGCAAAAATAAGAAATAATAAGAATAAAAATATGAAAAGAATAAATACAATGTAGAGACAAAAGCTACATATACAGTATGGGCATATTATGAGTTGCAAACTTCACCTTTTCACTCTCAGTCAATTTACAAAAGATTAAACTGGAATTTCATTGTAAATATGAAGTGGCTGCATAAAAATAAGAGATCAGGTATGTTAGCAAAGCCTTAGAAGCTAAATTACATTTCTCCCACTTCAAACACTCCCGTAACATTTGGAAAGGTTTTTAGCAGTATACAAAACCTGAGCACGTGACAGGTGAAGTCCAAGAGTGTACAGGATCTCCTCCATGTCCTTCTCCAGAAGGTATCCACAATGACTTTGATCAAAATAAACAAAAGCCATCAGGAGATCCCTGTTCACAGTTACCATCTGGGTCTTGTCTTTCTCCTACAGAAAATTGAATATGGGATCATTAGAGAGTTAAAATACCCTTCCAAAAATATACCAACTTCTGACTTAAATTAACAGTAAAATGAACAGAGAAAAATTTAAGTCAAGTAATCAATATTACTATCAATTACCTACTTAGATCACGTTATCTAAGACTAATTTAAGCTATATATTAAAAGTAATCTTTCAGTATTTAGAAGAAATACATCACAATGGCTATTAATAGGTGGTAGACACAATTTCCTTTTTTCATGCTAGTATGTAAAAAATGGTCATAGAAATAATCTAAATATAAAATAGGAAACATCCCCTCTGCCCTCAATCATTTACTTAACAGCTGTTTTCAAAGGGAAAACAGGTCTTATAATAAAAAAAAGCTAAGCTGTAATTAGGACACCTCTAACAAGGTCAATGCAGTCATTAAGAAAGGTGTTAATTACTTTATCTTTAGATGCCCTCTCTTTACAATGTTTATTTCCCTCTTTTCTGTCCTCCCGTTTGTTCATTTCCTCTTCGTCCCGGTCTGCAAAACAGAAAGAAAATTCAACATACCCACATCAAACCATTCTATAACCATTACCAGAATATATGTTGCCACTATAAAAGTCCACACAAACCCCCAAACATCTGCAATATACTTCCCTGAAAAATAATAAAAAACCTCATTGAAGTGAGCCCTGTTAAATTCCAAATTTTCTCTAGTCTTATTTTAACAGAAGCCATTTATAATTTTTTCCCTGTGTTTGCTTCACACACAGGACAGAAGAGCTGAAACAAATGCTAACTAGGCCAAAATGAGTGCTGCCAACATCTCCATCTATTTAAGTGGTGTGCAGGAAATTACAATTCTCCCTAAAGAGGCTTGGCAGAGTCTGCACTCAGCTATGGCTATTCCTATTCAAATTCAGCATTATTTACTCTCAAATATTTCATATAATAAACCCCATATACATTATGTAATTAAAACCACGTGCTTATACTCATGTTGAGTGAGAGATTACTCTTCCTATGACTTAAGATTCTCCAAGAAGTTACAGATCACATCACTTATTTGATGTGAATTACAAATGGCAGGTTTTTTGTCTAAAGGTACAGTAAAACTAGACTGAAAGAGAGAAAGGGATGAGACAACTGCTGGGATGGATTATGGCATGCAGCTCTGAACCTTCCATGCAAGCCTTGGTGCAGAGAATCATGTGCCAAGTTCAGCTTTAAGCTCACCTTCCTTGTGAAGAAAACTTGGGAAAAACTATGTATTCCAACACTTGGCTAATTTGACCAACCCTTTTCTGAGAACCAATTACTTTCCCCTGCACCTCCATGGCTTGTGGGGTTTTCTCAGCAGCTCCTGACTGGGAATGGCACAAGGACAGATTCTGGGAAGCAGCAGCACTTGTACAGAACAGACAAGCCCAGGCCACTCTTACAGACAAATGATAAGCAAATAGGAGTTATTCTGGAAACCACAGATTAGCATCAGCTTTTTAAGGCTGGTGCAGTACTCTACCAAAAACACAACTGAAAATGCTGGGACTGCAGTATCCACACAGCTCAAGCCCACATGTCTAGTTGCCACAGAAAGGCAACTACCCCAAAGTGCAAACAAAAAAGCACACACGATGTTTTACACCTTCCTGAATCCCTGAGCAGGGGAAGAGCTGCTGCCAATGCCTCCAGAGTCCTCCAGAGCCTTCCCCTATTTCTTCAGGCTAACACAACTCCACCCAAACAAACACAACCTCTTGTAACAAGGGCTGAAGAGCACCCACACGACTCTGTGTGCTAGCTAAAACCAAGATGGCATTCCAGAACTGAGGAGTAGGAAGTTAGGCACGTCAAAGTGGTTTGGTTTTTCAGAGGTGCTGAATACTCACATCTCCTACTGACTTCAATGGGAGTTGCGAGTGGTCTGCATTCTGAAAAAAATAAAACCACTTCTATATGCATGCCTTACCTGGAGCACCACAGCTAGTTCACATTCACTGTGTTCATACAGTGCCTGCCTAAAGGTACTTACATCTGATGTAGAATTGGTCAAAATTCCTAGAATGAAATTAGCTTAATAATGCAAATTTTCAATTGTCTGGTTCCAGTGTGCTCTCCAGCTTGAAAGAACATAATCAGTAATGATAAAAAAAATTTGTTAAAGGTCACAAAATTCATAGTTCAAGATACCTTCATCTTCATCTTCAGCCTCTTCTGCCTCCATTGGATCATATTCTTCTTGATTATTGTCCTCTTCTGTTTCTTCTTCATCTTTAGAATCATCTTTCCTTTTATCTTCCCTCTGTAACAAAAATTCCTAAATATTTATCTAGTCAGAATCAAAACCCAGCAAAGTAAAAACCTTATTACCAGTCAAAATTTGCCTGCATTTATGCTTAATCACCTAAGAACACAGATACAAATTTATATAATACAGCTGAATGTTAAAATACTCCCAATACACCTGTAAAAAATTTAAATTACTGAATATAATTGAAGCCTATTTAAATAGATCAAAAAGTCAAATCAATTAACTAACATTACAAGAGCTGAGTTTCTGAAAGCAGGAATGTAAAATAGAAATAGAAACACTTGAGTATTGATCCAGACAGGCAAGATTGCATATGAACTAACTGCAGACCTTCTTTTCATCTCTCTCTTCTTTTTTATCTTTATCATCTCCAGATTTTCTTCTTTTAGGTTTTGGATCATCAGTTTCATCATCTTTTTCTTCTTTTTTTTCTTTTCTCTCATCTTTTTTGCTTTTTTTGTCCTTTTTGTCCTCTCTCTCTGGGAGAGAAATCAGTGCTTTGTAAATTCTGACACCAAAATCTCTCTGAAGCATTTCATTGAAGAGTTCTGCAAACAATGATACCTGCACGTAAAGAAGAAAAGTGACAAAAAGTTTTAAAACATGTATTAAAAACTTGTATAATTACGATAAAATAGCTATGAGGTGCTGTTGGAACCCAGGACATCCCTCTGGCTGCCCTGGATGGCTCCAGCCCCTGGCACAGAGCCCAAGACCTCTGTGCCTTTGATTTTGACCCATGAAAACATTACCAACCTTATATGAGGATCTGCAAGGCACAAAAGTTTAAGTAGATAGTTTGTCACAGGGTGAAAAGTAGAATTTTGGGGTTTTTAGAATGGGGGCTTGGGGTGCCAAGATGGAGGAATTTGGGTGTGCCTTGTCCTTCTTTCTCCTTCTTCCTAGCCTCCATCTTCTGGGTGATGGTGGCACTTTTGGATTGGTTTAGAGTAGGAATACACCGTCTAACACAGGTGATAGGTATTGGAAAATTATTGTAAATAAAGTACACATGGTTTTTAATATAAAAAGATAACACCAACCTGAAAGTGTCAGTGTGCCACAACCCAACCTGCCAGACAGACCTTGGTGGGTTGGAGAAAGAATGTTATAGATAACAAAAACTAAACAGCCTTGAAAAGCAGAACAGAAGAATCCTGACTCCTTCTCTGGTTGCCAGGCCAGGAAAAGAGACTCTCTAACACATCTCAGGGTCATCCTGACCCAGAGACCCCCGAGAAGGTGCCATTTTAGCAACTTACACCACATCAGAATTTTATCAAGTGTCAGGTTTCTTCCTATCTGCTTTGAACATGGAATCCTTAAGCCACTTTACAAATTCCATTCAATATCTGAAAACCCGTGTATTGCTCTGGCTACCACGCAGCGAGCGCATTCCTCTCGCACCAAAGCCTCGGCAATCCAGGAATCTTCACACGACAAGGAGAAAGAAACAAGAAGAGCTCAGTGTCAGCAGCACTGCTGCATTACCTCAAAGGAATGCTCTTTGTTGTCCTCCAGCCTGTAGTCCAGCAGCACGCTCAGGGACATGATGCTGCAGTCAAACTTGCCGCTCTTGGCCGCCCAGTTGGGGTGCACGATGATGGCCGGCTCGTCCGGCAGGATGTAGCGCCGCTCCCGCCGCTGGCGCTCCAGCTCCTCCTGCCGTTTCCTCTCCTCCTCCTGAAAAGGGACAAAAACAACATGGAGCATACTCCAATGCCACCCTGATATTGTCTGCAAAAATCCCTTCCTCAGGATTTCTTCTCCTGGGAAGATGAGAAGCCTCAGAGAAAAATGTAAATAATAATGATCTGATTGCTTCTCCTGTGTTTGCTGCTTCGGAATGTGGTCTGGAGATTGTTTACTAACAGGTGCATGTTTGACTGGTTCCATGTGAATTGTTTTGACTTAGTGACCAAACACCATCAGCTGTGTCAGACTCTGAGGAGTCAGTCAGGAGTTCTTCATTATCATTCTTGTTAAGCCTTCTGTCAGTATCTTTCTTTTTCTATAGTATAGTTTTAGTATAGCATTCTATAATATAATATTATATAATATATATAATATTATATATCTATAATATTATATATAATGTAATATAAAAAATATAGTACTATAGCATAGCATAGTATAGTATAGCATAGCATATAATATAGCATATATACTATAATAGACTATAATAGACTATACTCTACTATAATATAATATGTAATATAATAGAATAGAATATAAAACATAAAATATAACATATAACATATAATATGATATAGAATATATAATACATATAACACAACACAATATAATATCATAAAATAATAAATCAGCCTTCTGAGAACACAGAGTCAGATTCCTCATCTCTCACCTCAGCCTGGAAATCTCACAAACACCACACTCCAAAGCTGAAGTTTCAGCCTCTACATGAGTTTTTGGGACTCACTGCTTTCTTGAGCAAAGCAAAGCCTAAGCTGCTGAAAGGAACGCACAGCTGTACAGAACAGCGAGCTCTTTACTCCTTACAAAGGAAGAGAAAGGTTCATAGCTCACCTCTCCAAAGACACCCAACACAGCTCTAACAGTTACCAGATGACAATTTATCTAACTCTTGATTATGGAAATGCAATCTCTATAGATAAACCAGATGCAAATGAAACGAAGGGTTGCAAAATGTAAAATGCCACCATCTTACTGATTGCCAAGAGACAAATACCGAAGTCTCCTGACTACAAAAAAAGTCAAGGCAGAGCTTCTGCTTCATAAAAAGCCTGCACAATCACAGCTCCCCTTCAATCCTAAAGAAAGCTGTGGCAAGAAACCCAAGCCAGTTGAACCCCATCCAAGCTGTGGGAGAAGGCAGCAGCAGCTGACAGAATTAGCAAGCACATGGCCTCTCCTCCCTCAACAAGCTATGCAGAGATGTATAAAAATATACAAGTTCCAATCACCCTATACAGGTTAGCAGGTAACATACAAAAAGGCAGGTTTAAAAGCACAAGCCATGCTCTAGACATTTCTGCCCCCTTCCTGTGGCTGAGCTTTGGCCTAATTGCACAGATTTTGTCAATTTTTGTGAAGCAGCAAATAGGCACTGCAACTACAAACCACAAAAGTGAGAAACTCCAATAGACAGCAAGTATCCAAAAGTAAAGATTAAAGCTTCACAATAAGGGAAAACAAACCCAAGCAAACCATCTGCCACGTGAAGAAGCTGGACTGTGAGACACAGAGCCTAACAGAACTAAGCAACTGCTTTTCATGTAGGTTTAAGGAGTTAAGGTACTGTTAAGTGTGTTCACTCATCTTGAGCATGGCTTCTCAGTAGGCTTGAATTCATTTTTCCTTAGATTTAAGGTCAAACATTAATTCAGACACCCTTAGATCAGTGGCACATTTGAGCTGATTTGGCTGACACAAAATAATTGGAAGTGGCCAAGAGCTCTTCCCAATTCAGCAGCTCAAGGTACAGCAAGAGTTCCCAGTACAGTCACCTGAGAACAAAATCCCAGAAGCAGGCACATGCCTCTACTTTTTATGCTTACACAAATTTATACAAATATTTCATGTATTTCATATATACTTAGGACTTAAACCAAGTATGTCCAAAGCCTAACCTCTTTATCATCTTCAGATTTCCTATCCTCCTCCTCTTCCTCTTCTTTCTCAGACTTCTCTAGCTCCTTTTGCTCTTCTTTTTGTTCCTCTACCTTCAGCTGCTTTGTCAGTCGAGCTATCAGCTGAGATTTCAGTCCCTTGGAGCTAAGGGTTCGACTTTCTAATTCTTTGCGAAGGTCATTTACCTGGGAAATAAAAGCTTTGTCAGTGGGATCAAGCAGTGACATCACAAAACATTGGATTAGTAGAGAAAGTGAGGTAAAAATCAACAGCACTGAAAAGTCAACTGTACTTTTTAAATGTGTGCTGCAAAACACTAATAGTTACTGAAACAAAAAAATCTATTGCATTTAAATTGATGTTTTCCACAAAAAACTTCTTTCTGAGGAGCTTTTCACAGAGACAGGGAAAGGATTCTGTTAAAGTAAAATAGTTTATTATTACTACTGCCTCCAAGGAAACTTTGTATTATACTTTTTATCTCCTGACATAGTTTACAAAGGCAGTAATTGTACAAAAATGTACAATTTTGTAAGTATTTTAGACCCCACATTTCTTAATGTAAGCAGATCACAGCAGAACTCTTGTTTTCCAGTTCATGTATCATAGGTGATATCCTTTACTTGTACAAAGTTCATAATAGATTTAATTAGCTGCATTCCCTTTCTACAACCAGGAGTCATCCCTGCACACCGTGATACCACATCTGGTACCTATAAATTCGGCAAAACACTACTGAATTTTCTTGCTCAGTTAAGGGAATATGCTGCTGCATTTCAGGTCAAGTCTTAAAAGTGAAAAACTTTCAGAAGTGTTTGTTACCTTCATTGTTTTTGGATCCAGTTTAGACCAGTGTGTAGGCGTAGAGATCTCTTTTGCTTCCCCATCATCCTTTTCCTCTTCATCCTGACAAATAAAATTTCAAAATTATCATTCAGAAAGCTTGAAAGCATTTCAGTTATTTTTTAAATTCTGTTGCTGATCTGTGCAAGGTCACAACTGTTTCAGATAGTCTTCTCCTAAAGTTATTATTTAGACAAGTTCACACACACATTCTACCACTTTATAAATGATCACAGTGCCACTCAGCCAATACAAGCCAGATCTGTGGAACACAAAAGGGTGATAAGCGACACCACAAAGGATATTGGGGTTACACAGACACTGCTGGTCTCCAGTAACCACACAGCGGGTGATCTTCCCCCACATTTTAAATCCCCCAAATTACTCTTTGTTCAGTCAGACCTTCCCTTATTCCAAGATGCTGATCAGCCACGTGGCCTGAAATTCAGATGTTTCAGACTAATGTTTGTTCAATTTCAAATATCACAATTAGAACTGGCCACAAGAGAGAATTTAGAAATTTCAGAAAATGGCAAAATGTTTGAAGACAGCTATTCGTAAACTGAATCTCACTCAACAACTGGTCCCAGATTCCAGCAACTACGTCTACGATAAAAATTTCTGCGCATCGTAAGCACAATTTAATTCCGTTTGTGATATCAGCATACACATTTAAAGTTAGTGAACTAGCTGAAATAAAAATAAAAAGCAACATTCACTACACTGCTGAAAGCTGGTTTACCAGTCATTGTTACCAGTTATGTTCCTCCTATGTATGTATGTTGTGTAGTATGTGGTGTGCATTTTGTGCCTGTGTTCCTGTGCCTGTGAGAAGCAGAAATAGAAAAAGGGATTAGCGTTCAGTGCCTGTTCTCCATCAGCCTCCTTGCGTTCACCCTGAAGCTTCTCGACCAGCTGCTGCTTGTATCCTCGGGAGAGGGTTTCCCACTCTGAGCGGGTGGGAAGGCAATGCCAAACATCCGGGAAAAATAAAACCACTGTCTCCACATGAGCTGGAACTGTACGCCCCTTGTGGGTCTCCTCAGGGCGATGGTAGCGAATCTCTGCAAAACGGTACCTGTTGCAAGGGAAGAAGCATGTTGGAAAAAAAATTCTACAATACATTTTAAAGAGCCTAGATCACTTGTAGCACATCAAGTAAAGAAATTTTGCTGCAAGACCTTGAGGTTTATCTAAAGAAAAAAATTATGGAAGCCATATTTTCTCTTCTGGCACACTTGTAAAAAGGTTTCGCAACTGAAAAGGAGGAAAATCAACAAAATGCTTTTCATAAAACTTGTTGTTTAGCCCAAGTAGGTTTTATGTACAAAGAGAAGTCGGTGAAGAACTTCAAATTTAGCATACCATAGGCTTTCCTGGTATTGGTACAACCACAGCGAGTGTTAACGCAGGACAGAAACTCATCAAGAGAAAATATGGCTGTATAACAAACGGCTATTTATTTATAACAAAAGAATAATGAAATGAAGTTCTCTTGACGATCCTCTCCAGCTATGCACAAAATGAAAAATATTTTCAACGCACATTCATTAAAAAAATTACAGTATAACACGTCAAAATAAACCCAGAATTTTTAATTAGTTCTTAATGCAGTATTCAGCACAGTTGGCACCAATCAAGCTGATTACCAAACAGAACATCCTTTGAGTAGTTCACCTGAACTACCAAGAGCAGTTGACAAAGAAAAAAGGGGTTTTCCAGCCTCTTTCTTTTTTTTTTTTGGTTTGTTTCTTTTTAAAGTCCTGGTACCAGACAAGTATTTATTTCTACAGTGTACTTGGCTTTGCAGTGCAGTACTTACCATTGCGTGCACACACTTAAGTCAATCCCTGTAAGAGCCTTGCAACAACGAATTGCCGTCTTTATCAGCACCGAAGGGTCCTTTTCTGGATCAGGTCCATCCAGTGAGGGGGACCAGTGTCCTCCAATAGCCATAGCTTCATCTTTGCCTTTCATACCCACTAAAAACTAGACAAAAAGAGTCTTCTGAATGTTCCCCTGCTAGGGGTAAAAGGTCATTTTCCCATAGTGCAAAGAATATTTCATAGCACACACACTGAAATCCGTGAGTAAACCGTGAAATTATTTTGAAATCTGAAAATGAAAATCAGTCAAGAAAGAGTTCAGTTATTTTTTTCCACAGATTATTTCAGCAATGGAATAGGTTTAAAACATCATCACTCATTCTTGCTTTCAAGATTTTCCATCAAGTTTCTTTACTGGTATAGGCTTGTCCCTTTGCAATTAAAAGCTTTCTAACCCAAAAGACAGACAGTAACATAAATGGTTCCTTAACTCTGATACACATTTATAGATGAGCCTGCTTAAAAGTGAAGAAGAAAAGCTACAGAAGGTGAGACCACAAGAGCATCATACCTATAAATGAAAGTATTCCCGTGTGCTGTAAGTTAGAATTTAACTGGAAAACAAGTCTGCTGCCCTGAAACACCACAGCACTTACAGCTCGTTCAGTTTAATGGTTAAGTTTCACTTAACACAATGGCTGCTTAACTGTTGTTTCATGTGTATTCTCTTCACAGCTGAGCCCTTACAAAATCAGTAAGTGCTTGTAAAAAGCAGCTAACAAAGTTCATTATTTTAGTTTAACTAAGTGGAACAAAGCAGTAAATGTGAAGCTCCTATAAGTGGAAAAAGAATTGACATATAAAGTAGGTCTCTCCAGAGGAATAATGAAGTCATCATTCAGCTGCCTACAAGCTCCCCTCTTACTGTCAAAACCAGTAAAGCTCTATAACCAACCTTTAGTGCCAAAAGTGTCTGGCATGGAAGCATATTTACCTTTACAAGTCTAGCAGGATGCTGAAATCCATCACGAAGTTCTTGGGGATCCTCAGCCAGAGCACATGACTTGTGGTAGAGATCTTCCATGCTAGGACTAGCCATCAGCATCACCTGTGGTGCAAGTCAGAGCAGTCTGGTGAAGGTCTCACCACAAACAATGAACAACGACCACAACTCACACACACACCCCAAAACTTAACGAGGATGACCCATACCCTAAACAGGTGAATGATAAAACAGGATGCTACTTCTCAGTTACTATGTTTTGAAGCTTAGCCTTCTGAAAGGCAGCTCTTGCTCTGCACAAACAGACTGAAAACCCAGCATGTCTGAGCTTTACTGTTTTTGTACACAGAAGGCGAGTAAGTTAAGTCTCTCTCTATCTGAATGTCCAAATATGCTGCAGCAAGGGCTGTAATCATATATAAAAGACCCCTTTATCAAAACATTTTCCTAAAACCTGTTCCATTTGAAGTTTGTCATTAAAATAGGTCTGAGATTTTGCCAATCTTTGTTAGAAGTATTGCATGTTAAAGATAGATCTTAATCTACTTCAAACAAAACAACAAATATTGAGATGAATAGACCTAAACAGAATAACACAAACTGCACAGAAAGAGTTCAGATATTTTTTTCCACAGATTATTTCAGCAATGGAATAGGTTTAAAACATCATCACTCCTTCTTGCTTTCAAGACTTTGCATCAAGTTGGTATTGAAGGAATAAAAAGGACTCCATTAACTACTCAAAATGAATTGCCTAAGAAATCATTCAGAGACCTTGCAGGAGCTGGCTTTCTTTCCTATAATCACATCACTGCAACTGAGTGCACACAATGGAAGAGCCCTCTGAAAACACAAGATTTAGCACAGCTCTAGCAACAGAAAAACAAACTGAATTTCAGTTGTGATTCTTTAAGCTCTACATAGTAGTTTTTTACTGAAAAGTTTAAAACACTGTACTTTGCTCAAATGGCTGCAGAATGTCTTCAGTTATAACTACCTTTGTACCCTATTGATAAAAAGATTTCTAATGAATAGTGGTATCAGTGGAAAAGCACACAAACCTTAGCACTGTAGAGATGATCAGCATCAGGTGGATCGAGGACAGCAGCGTTCTTATCTATAGGATCTACTTCTCTATGCATTACATAGAAATTACAGTAGTTTCCCAGCTGAAATGGTCTAGACATAGGGAAAGCATCCACCCACGTAAACTGAGCATCAAAGAAGTCACTGGGAATATACAAGTTCTGGTAACGCCTCCTCAGCTCCATCATATCACAGCTACGGCTGGAAGACAGGCATTATGTAAAGATACAGCAATTAAGAGCTATTAACAAAGTACATCAGCAAGAGGTGTATTAATTGGCAATACAACCATTGGATATTTGATGCTGGATATATAAAACCTCAAGAACACTACGTGTGAATGTCATGGATGAAGTTTAAAAAAAGCAACTTTTAAACACTCTTCCAATTCAGGTGAATAGGGAACATTAGGGAATATTCACTAAAGAATGCCATAAAGCTATTTTGCAATAGGACTGTAAAGTAACACAGAACCTCCAGCAAGTTCACCATACAAGATTCTTAGCCATTATATACTTGACTAGCTAGGTTTTTTCCATGTTACATTTAAAGATGGGAGAAAGCAGGCAAAATTCATTTAAAAAGCTTAAAAAGGGAAGAGCTTGAGAGTCAGGGTGGGCTGACTCAGCTCACGGTAGATGTGCCACGATGAAGTGAACTGCAGGCAAACACATGGCACCAGGAACATACCAGTCCAAGGAGAACTTGGAGAACTGCACGGTGTAGCGGGGAACGACGCGGCGCGGTCTGCGCGGGGAGCGCTCCCTCTCCCGCCGCGGCGATCGCTCCCGGGAGCGCTTCCTCTGCGGGGACCTCTCCCGGGACCTGCGCCTCTCCCGCTCTCTTTCACGACTTAAAGAACACACACAAAACACAAAATGATTTCTAGCACAACTGTCAGAGACAACTCAAAAAAGGAAGAAGTTTCAGTAGAGTCTCTTTACGAGAGACACTGATTACACAACTCTTCCCTAATTCCTAAGGGTAACAGCACTTGTGGGTCTTGCTGACCCACTCTGGAGCAAGCAGCTCAGCTCTGGGTGAGGAAAGGTCTTTGTGGAATGCTCGGATCACAGTCTGCTCTACACACCTCCTGTCATCTTTTCTGTTTGGCATAGGGTCTCCACCTCGGTCATTCCTCCCAGAAAATCTGGATGGTGGGTCGAGTCTTCGAGCTGGCTGTGGCTGTGAAACCAGGCGGACTGGGGGCTGCAGCAAACCACCTGAAACAGAACACACAGCATCAACACAGAATAGGGACAACCACCTACACTTGGCAAACTGCTACACCTACACTGCTGCTTACAGCTGCTTCACTTGTGGGCATTTTCTAACCTAACCCTACAGTCAAATTTATCCATTATTAACACCCACCCCAAGAAACTAAAGAGACCTAAGCTCTTCTTCACTGAGGCAAACTGACACTCTATCAAAGTGAAATTGGTTTAAAAGCATCTCCTTGAGATGGAAGCTAACATAACCTAAGCCCATAGAATTCAACTTAATAAAAAGCTAAGCCTTTTCAAAAAGTTAAAGTACAGATAAAGTACCTACTCATGGAACTGAAGGAAAACTGAAATCCTCATACATAAAAATAACTGGCATCCTGAAAAATTATTCCTAAATCAATATATTATACTGCTCCATCAATCCCTCAGCAGGTAATTTCTTTGCCTCGAGACATTTCACCAAGTGATTTAAGTGGAACAAATGTTACTTAACACCAACGAATGACTAGGACTAATTAGACTGTAGTAAGCATTTATGCAAAACAATTATCACTTCTATCACTGATTCCTTAGCCACTCAAAGTTCGAGAGACAACCTCTGTTTTAGATTTGCCATGTTTGGCAGTGTTTCTTCCCTCAGATGCCAACCTGGCTAACTGAAATTAATAAGCAAAGAAACAGCAGCTTTAAGAACACAACTGTGAAACCTGATTTTGTGGAAAACTGCAGAAGATGCTGAAGGACTGCACTGCTACTAATACTTTCCACTCCCCAACTTGTCTGAGAAAGAACAAAAACTACATTGAATTTGCTTTTGGATTACAAAATCTTAACATGAACAGGAGTCCATGGGGACTTCACTAACCAGGTGATTTCTGAGCTACTGCAAGCAATGTGCCTTGCACAAAGGTGCAGGAAGACATATTCAATCTGAATGCTCAGCAGAGTCCCCTCCATGTTATTTCAGCTGTTACTTCCACCTTCTGATTAACAAAAAAATAACCATCACCCACTGAGCACCAGAGTTGAGTTGTTGGGGAAGATGAAACAGGAAAGCCTTATAAATATGATGGCCTGGCAAAAGATTTTGAGCATATGGAAACTATAAGTGAGATTGAAATGAAAGCAAGCTTTGAGATACTTTAGTTACTGAACAACTGGAAAATAATGGTATGGCTGGCTGAAAGTAATCTCCTTTTGATAAAACAATACCTTCTGCTTGCAGGCAGCTCCAAGGGGCAGAGCAGACCCTGCTAGCTTGGCAGAAGGGGCCCAAGGAGGAGTTTTTAGGGTTCAAAATGTAACACAGCAAGGTAATGTAATGATTCTTATGAGCTGAATGTAAATGCTGTATTGTGCTAGATTGGTTAGCAAGAATTAGAATATTCAGCACAGGAGAAGATTTATGGTATTGTAACAGGAACCTCGCTCTCTTATCCTCTCTTTTACTCTCTCATCCTCTTTACCACGCTCTCGCCTTCTTCCTCTTTACCACTCTCTTTCTCTTTGGGGCCTGCTCTGAGCTGTGGCTGGCTCCCAGCAGGGCCCCTGCACCCAAGCCCTTTGCAATAACCCACAAGTTCCACGGCCTGGCTTCAGAGATATCTGCTCTCCATGTGTCCCGACGCTCCTACCAGAGTGACCCCCAAAAGGCATGCACTGAAGGAGCACCTTTCTGCTGCGGCTGCTGCAGCAGGGGCTGAGGCTGTGTCTGGAGCAGGGGTGTGATGGAGGCTGCAGAGATCTGTGCCTGCAGCAGGGACTGAGGCTGCGGCTGTGGCTGCACACCGAAGGTTTGCTGCGCCAGGGGCTGCAGGACGGCCGGCGGCGTCTTCAGCAGCGGCTGCGCCTGGCTCTGGTTCTGGGGAGGGAGACACAGCGGGTCAGGAGGCAGCTCCAGATGAGCCTCTGCCCCTGGCACCGGGCAGCCACACCTACCTGGTTGGGCAGCGTCTGGATCCTCTGGGCATTCCATTTGAATGGCATGTTGGGGTTGTAAGTAGCTTCTACCAGAACTCTGTCACCCACCTGAGGTGTCTTGCCTTTAACAGCGCTGCAAACGTTACAGGAAATGTATGTGAGAGGCTTCTTTAGCTAGGTTTTTTGCATGTTACATTTGAAGATAGGAGAAAGTAGGTAAGATTCATTAAAAAAAGCTCACAGGAAGAGCATCTACCCCAAATTCAGCATTAGTGCTAGCTGCTTCAGTTCAGGTATGCACAGGAACTTGGTAATTCCCTGCCTTTGCCCTAAGGGAAAAGTTCCCCTAAGTTAAAGACATGCAGACAGCAGGTTTTATGCTTTTAATCACCCAAAAATTCTGCAATTCCCTAATATATGAAGCAAGTAACCTCTGGATCTCCCAGCTTTGGGCTTTGTATTAAAAAAAATTCAAAAATTCAGACTTAGCATCTATTAACCTCTCTGACTTTCCCTGTTGAACGAAAACAACACACCACTGCACACAGAATTAGCGTGCAACCATCTCCACCTCTGACCACCGAGAGTATCACCTGCAGGTGAGCATCCCCAGCTTACCTAAGCTGAAAAAAGACATCTTCATCCACAAAGCCAAAGGTGTCATGTAGCTTAGTGACCACGCCGGTGAAGACCCGCTGCTTCTGGGGCTGTGTTTGCTGCTGGCTGGAGCGGGGGGCGGGGTAGGAGACGGTGATCTGCGCTGCCGGCTGCGGCGTGGACAGGCTCAGGCTGGTGGGGAGCGCTACCGCCGGCTGCAGGCACAACAAAGGAACGCTCAGTGCTGTCACAGCTGCCGCACCGACAGGGAGCAGCTCCTTCAGCCACCGAGACAGCACTTGAACATGACTAGAGCACCTAGAACAGACATTTTCAGACAGTGGAAGTTTCCTGTGGTTTTTGTTGGGTTGTTGGTTTTTTTGAAGATGATACGTTTCTTACTTTGAATGAAGGCTGGTTTTGTTTATCCTTCTTTTTTACAAGAGGCAGCTTCCCCCAAAAATGAACCTTGTCCAGACAAAAAGCATGAAGACTGCATTACTGTCTACAGGCAACCCGTACAGTGGGCCTGAAGTGGAGATAAATTCCCAGCTTTGCTAGGAATAAACGTTTAAGAGGTCATTCTGCATTTATATCCCACCTGGAGTATTAGAAGTCAGTAAAGGCTGAGGACAACACAAACCCTTCCCTAACTCAAGAGGTCAAAGCAGAACGCAGTAAGGTAATGAAATCAAGTCAAACATTTTTACCTTTTTAAAGCCCGTTTAAAAGTTCAAGTGAAAATGGAACTAGAGGAATTTGCAATGTGTTAAATGGCTGCATGTTTTAAACCCATCGAGCTCAGCAAGGTTCTTTTTAAACCTCTTTATACACATACTGTTAATACAGGAAATTAAATTCCTTCACAAAGAAGAGAAAGATTTTCCCCATTTGTTATTTACTGCAAAACAAATGGACACTTGAAGTTCAAACAAAAAAAAATTAAAATATAATCAACACACATGTTCCCTTCAAGATTAAGGAAGAGTGGTCGCTATTAATTTTTGAAACCAAGGCTATGCATATTTTAACATCTGGATAAAATAAACCTGTGCCAATAAAATGTTCATTCATATTAGTTCATTTTACAGATTAAAATACCAAGATGTCACAAATTTGCACTCTTGCATTAGCTGTGTTTGGGGATGAAGACCAAACAATAAAACCAAACTAACCTGAGTTAAAAGGGTCTGCTGAGGTTGCTGCAACTTAAAATAAATAAAGTTATAAATTAATTTTATATGCTTAAGGAAATTGTACAATTCTACCTCTTTTTTACAAGTAAGAGTTTTTGCTTAATCTGAGTCAGTTAATAGTCCTTTAGGGCTTGGTCATTTCAGCAGTTTGCACATCTGTAAAACTGTGCTTGTGGGATTAATTTTGAGATTGTACAACCCAGGTTTATACAGAAAGGAGAAATGCTAAATTTTTTTGAAAGGAAAGCTAATAGCAATACCAAAAAAATTTTGGCGGCTCGAACAGCTTAGGCATGTAATTCCCTTGTAATTTTATTCTTTTAAAAAAATCCTGTTAAGTTAGAAGATCATAATAAAAATCCAAAAGGGAACGTTTTTGGACAGCATCTTTCCAGCAGTTAAAATACACGGCCCTGTTTGGAGCAAAGTTCAGCAGAGAATCATTTACACAAGGAACAGTACGTATTTCTAAAATTTGTTTTTGCAGGAAGGTAGGCAGGTTTCCATTCTGCATACATCTTTCCAAGTTTATGAACTTCAAGCTCTCTTTTGCCACACAAAGTTTCTTTAAGTTACTTAAGTTTCTTTAACAACTTCCCACATGATGATTTCGGAGACAAATCCTACAAGACACACAATCGACATTATTTTAAAGTTATTTGTGATGTACACAGTAAGAATCAGACAAACCTGTTGCTGTACACTATAGAGAGTCTGCTGAGGTTGTGAATATTGCTGAAACAGATAAAAGCAAAATATCTCATAAACAGGAGAATTATTACCACAATAATATCAAATATAAGTTACCTGCTTAGCAAGTTCTAGATAAAAACAATTAACATTTAACGATTTTAATTTAAAAATAACTAATAATATCAACGTATATAATTTTCATAACAAATATTCTGAGCCTTTAGAGTGGGCCCTGATGTTCTCTTTCTAGCTAAAGTCAGGATTTTTGTTAAGCCTGACACTTAGTATTTAAGGCACGTTACAAAATCGTGCAAAATCCCATAAAGGATATATGTATATATATAGGGATGGGAGATAGCTGAGATTCTCAGGTTAGATGCAGCAAACCCCATCCTCCCAAAGGGCTTCCCACAGCTCCAAATGAGCTCCTCCACAGCCCAAGTTCCCCCTAACTCCACCGCTGGCAGCTCGAACCCCGCCCTCCCGCCATGGATAAGACACGTTCACACTGCGATGTTCACCATTTGCCATTCTCCTTTCCTCCTGGATCCTTTAGCTTTACGCAGTTCGGGGAGCGCCGGCCGCGGTGGGTGCTTTACCTGCTGCAGGGCCGCGGCCGCGGCTGCCGCCTGCTGCTGGAGCGCGGCGCTCTGGCTCAGCTGGTAGTTGGCGGGGCTCTGCGTGGTCAGCCCCGCGGCTGCCAGCGCCGTCTGCTGCGTGTAGATGGTCGGGGAGGCTCCCAGCAGCGAGGGCTGCTGCACGCCCAGGGCAGCTGCGGAGGGAGGGAAGGAGGGAGGGAACACGGCCGGTGAGCGCCCGCAGCACCGCGGCCCGCCCGGCTCAGCGATGCTCTGGCCTCAGCCGAGCTCAGAGAGGTGGTGAATCACCTGCCCAAACTCAACACGAAGGATCACATCCCTCTAGCTTCTCTTCTAAACCGATCTACCAAGCTTTACTTCTAAATTCATCTACCAATAGTGAACCTCAGTCTCAAAAGGTGCAATTCACTGCGACCCCGAGATGCGTGGAAAGTCTCCGAGTCGGAGTTCTTCAGTTCTCGGTCTCAGAACTGTTTATTGCTTCTTATCTATAAAATTTTTTCTCCTGCCCTGCCGAGGTCCGTCCAGCACTCTGCCTGCCCCCGGTGCGCTGTTATCTCTTTATAATAAGAAGTACCTATAACATGTTTACAATTACTTCCCAATCCCTATCACCTATGTTAGACAGTGAGCTTCTCCTCTAAACCAATCTAACAGTGCCAACATCACAGCAGAAGATGGAGGCAGAGAAGAAGAGGAAGAAAGGCTGGACATGCCCAAATCCCTCCATATTGCCCCCAAAACGCCCATCCTAGAAACCCCAAAAATCTATTTTTTTACCCAGTGATAATTTCATTATTATACTACTTAAATTGCTGTGGCTTGCTGGTAATTTGCTCCACGGGTCATAATCAAACCCACAGGTGTTCTGGGCTGTGTGCCAGGGTCTCTGAGCCCCCTGGCAGGGGTCCCAGCAACTCTGGACACTCAGAGGGATGTCCTGAGCTCCGACACCTCAGCAGAGGAGCAGAGACCATTACACTTCCTTCTCTGGAGCTGCTCATGATTTTACAGTTCTGCAGTTGTCATCCCCACCTGCAGCCACCCCAACCCCGTCCCCTGTGTACTTCCTCAAAGGTATTCCAGGCTCTGGATGAGCCAAAGAAGATTGCTGCTCTGCTCTGTAAATTAGTACATTGCATTCTACTGAGGGCAAGAGAAAGCTTTACTGTAACAGCATCTGTGAAACAGAGGCTTATGGAACGTGTCCTCTGAAATCACCAAGTTTTTGCTTCACTCAGTGCTGTCATTGTCCCCTGTGAAGTGGGGGCTGGTGGAGAAGGAACAGCCTTGTAACAACAGAGAGTTTAATCAGTCTGCATGTGTAAGGGGACTCAAGCTCTCTCCAGCTCTTAATAGGAAGGGTTTGTGCTGCCCAGACTCAAACTGCCTAGAAGGAAAGATTCGTTTATTTTATTGTCATGCCAGCTTTTAATTCACCACAGAACATAAGCAAATCATGAGGAGCAGCTAAGCAGGGGCTATGCTTCTGAACAAGGTATGCTCAAGGTTTACAGAGGGATCTTCTGGGTGACAAAGAACCCTGCAAAATGCAAATCTCAGCAAAAAACCTGCACATTTATCTGGAAACCTGCTCCCTCTCTGGCAGGGGTTTTTAAAAAAGTTATCGGCAGCTGCATGATCAAATATCACTTCATTAAACTATCAGCCTAGTCCACATGTTTCAATAAAACCAGAGGGAAACTGGGCAGGGAAACACACTGCCAGCAAAACCAGGTCAGCCAGCCATCTTCAGAACCGAGCAACATTCAAGATTAACACGGTTCTTCTCTCTTCCAAAGCCATCAAAGACACACAATGGAATGAGGAACACACTTCCAGTATTCCTGCAGAGTTTGTGCTCCACACTGTTCTTACTGATGCAAAAGGAACCTTTCATTCCTGATCCAGGGATGCAGTAAAACCCTGCTTGTGGCTGGGGATTGTTACCATAATGCTGCACCCCACTCAACAGGTCCTGAATAATGTCACCCTTCCCACCACACTGCCCTTTCCAGCAGAGCAGTCTTTGCTGATGGCACTGATCATCTTATAATTTTGGAAGGAAACAGGAAAGAAATACATAAACAGCACTGAAAATAATTCCTATCACTATGATCTGTATCAAATATTGCCACATAAGCATTCCAGGAAGTAGCAGTATTTTAAAAGTGAAATCAAGCATTCTGCAGTGTACAGCATATCATTAACTTTCCCCCCTGGAAAATTCCAAAATTTGCATTTCTTTAGAAGCCAGCAAACAAAATTTGAGGCTTCTCTCCTGACAATCCTCCACTGTCTTCATCCTCTTGCCTCCTGCTTGATCACCAGCTTCAATTTGAATGTGCAGTTTGGACCATCCAGAAGGACACCCTCAACTGGATCCTCACCACTGTCTCACATAACACACCTGAAACAGACCTTTAAATATAATTTACAAGCTTTGCTGCTGTATCCTTGGACAACTTTCACTTTTCTTGGCTGTAATACTTTGCTGGCTCAGTCAATGCATTCATCTTTCTCCACTTACTTCCACATGCCGAGCAGAAATTCCCATTAGCGCAGAAATTTGCTGCATGCTGTTACCTTTGAACATGTGTGACTGTGCCAGCTATTGTCATTCAGTCCAAAGTTCTATCCTAGTGTTGTTCCAGCACAGGGGGATGGAGTTGGGAAGCATTACCAAAAGCAAATTTCACAAGTTTTCTCCTACTTTGTGTACCAACAGTACCCACAAAAATGCTTACTCCAAAACTACATCTTGGGACTATTCAGCTCTTCAGCTTCACCATGGCAATTTCCATTTCAGCATAACCCAGAATTATCTCAAGCAATAAGACCCTTATCCCATCTTGTCAACTAAGGAAAACCAAGAAATTTTGTCATCTCTACTGTCACTTTTTGAGCATTTATTATTAACTGGGTATCTATAGTCTACAACACTGCAGATCAAACTACAGAGAAAGGGCAAAGACAAAAGACAGCCAAGATCCTCTCAAAAGATAACACCTGTAGTAACAAGTTTTTCAAAGCTGTATCTTGTTCCCACTGATTTGCCCCAAAGTATTCCAGGACTTTCATCTGACTACCTTTCATCTGTGTATTCATCTCGGTCAAACAGGCTCCAATTAATTAGGCAACTGAGTTTGCATTACTAGTTAAACATGATAAACAAAAAGAGGAAAAAAAGGAAAAATCACACAGAAAAACAAGAGACAGAGAATGAATCAGATTGAGTCTGGAATTGACATCTGACTGCCACAAGCATCTGCAGTGGCAAACAATAGATTCTCAGGATTTGTAATCATCTCAGTAAGTGCAGTGATGGAGATGCTTTCCTTCAAATGCAGTGCAAACAACTCCCACTGGCACCAAACACTGTGGAAGGGCTCAGACAGAAACTGGGGTCCTGGGCTGCAGCTCTGGGTTAGGTTATAGACATTTCTGCTGCAACCAACATAAACAGTATTTAGTAATCCCTCTTCCTAGCCCTAACCCCTAAAAATCCCTAGAAGTCATGGAAACATCTACAAAATACATAGCTACGTATGTCCCCCTGGTCAGTGACACAGGTTTATTAGAATTACAGTCAAGGAGTACCCTAGGCAGGGCTTGGGACACTGCTCACAGTTGTCAGAAATGGTGAGATTGGGTCCTTGGGCTTTCAAGTTTCTTTAAGCTTCACACACTTGCAATACAAACATCACACAACCTGCTCCAAAGGCACTCATTTAACAGGCACGCAGCAGAAAGCAGGCTGGGCCTATTTGTCATGGGACATGTGTTTACAGCCAGCCAGCACACTGTGCACAGCTCCTATTCCTCAGTGGGCTGAGCACATGCTCCTCCTGTCCTTACACAGGCCTCCAGCCACCTCACAGGGCCAGCAGCAAGAACAGGCACCAAGCTGCAGGCACTGCAGCTCTCTCAGCTGCACCCTTCCCCACTCCAACGCAATTAAATCTCGATACAGCAAAGGCATCACCACCAATCAGGCAGAAAACAGCACAGCCAGGACTTGCCCAGCACCACAGGTCTATAAAACCAGGCTTTTCATCACAACCCATGAACAGCACTGTGACACAGACCAGAGAGGTGCCAAAAGTGAAGAGCTAGAGAGGAGGAGGGAATTCTCCTTTGCAGGCGTTTCAGGAGTTTGCACATCGTTATGCAAGTTAAAAGAAATTTTCTGTAGTAGGCATGATTTAATTTATTCTTTAACAATGCTCAACTGCCATGGCGGGGGCTTTATTCTGGTTTTAGTCTTGTGATGCAGAAAAGCATGAGATGAGGAGCAGACAAAAATTCACTGTGTTACATGTAGGAGTTTCTCTTCACACATCCATCTTTGCCGGCACCTGGAATCGCCCATCCCTCTTCTAATTCCACGGAGAGTAATTAATAAACCCTCCCAAAGGGATCACAGACCCTTCATTACATAGCACTCAGTCCACAACCAGTGTACCACACCTTAATAATTAAGAGCTTTAACTCATTTAGTTACTTCTTCACCAGGGATGTCCAAGACAGCATCCACCAAAAAATCCTTAAACCAAAACAAGGAAAAACACAAACCCCCAACACTGATACTACCTTTTTTGCAATAATCAAATTGGGTTTCTAACACCATCACTCACTGCTTCTGACAGCTTGAAAAAAACTATATATCATGTTGTGTGTTAAAAAAATCCAGACCTCCTTCCCTCCTACCCAAGCACCTCAAAGCTTTGGAGAAGGAACCTGACACTTGGATAAAAACAGCTGGCATGCATAAATACATGTAACAGCTTTGGCCAACCCTCTGAAAGGATGTTTATAAAATGAGTTTACTAACACTGAGGTTCACAAGGATAAGCCAATCTGCACCATTTCTTTGGTGCAACACGGGGGAGCAGCAGTTCAGGCTGCTCAGCACACCTGACTCTGACAGCACCTCTTCCTTGGGAATACAGCCTCCCTGGAAGGGCACAACTTCACACTGAAAGGGGGAAACACTGTTCTTCAGCTCCCAGCAGTGCCAAAGAGCACTGCTCACCTTCCAAAAGATGCTTCCTGTGCTCTTTGTATGCATTATAAATTTAAAAAGCAGGGGAACAAGTATATACTGAAACAGCAGCTGGGCAGAAGAATTCCAGGGACTGGATTCAGGGGAAGAAAGAGGATGCAGACATGGTGACTGCACTGCAGCAGGACCAGGAAAGGACACCATGAAGGAACGTGGAGCTAGCACAGAAGAAGGTACAAGTGCAATCAAATGTTACATCTTTAGTGGCTCTCATGTTTGAGTCAGGTGCTGCTGGGTCAGATGAACAGCCACAACCCCCTGCAGATGCTGCCCTCATTGAGCAGGTGAAAAATATCTCACAGCAACTGATGCTGGCCAGTCCCATCCCAGTTACATTTGCACTTCCTCGAATTTAAGGAGGCTCAGAAGTGGCTGGCCCAGGCAGAGTCCCAAGCATAAAAAAAGGGGTAAGAAGCTGATGCATGCTCCATCCACCCCTCCTCCAGGGCCCCCTCCTGCTCCCACCTCAGCAAGCTCTAAGATAACTCCAGCTCCTCCCCTTGGCAGGTTTTGGGCAGCTTTCCCTCTGGAACAGGCCATGGAGCTGGTCCTCCACCTTCCCCCACTGTTTCTGATGCCTCAGCTGTCACATCAGCCAGCACACCAAGAGCAGTCCAGCCCAGGAGCTCCCATTCTTTGACTGCTCCACTGCCTCCCCCAGTCTGACATGAGAACCAAAAGCAAAGTTTGTCTCTCCCACATTCCCAACCCTTTCCAGCTGTTAGGGATTTTCTCACAGAAGGAGATAGTGCCATTTGGATAAGGGAAGTGGCTTGCAATTAATAACACTTCTCAGCTAAATCCAAGAAAACTCTCTACCATTATTAGGGTAATACCTTTGGTTATAGAGACCTTTGAATTCTAACTCGGCATTAAAAAATAAATACCCCCCTTCTCACCCAATTAACAAATTTCAGAGAACTTTCCACTATGTGGATTGTATCTAATCTATTAATAAAACAAAGGGATAAAATAATTTGTAAACATTGATTCAAGCTGCCCAGGAAATGAAATTCAGGCAGCACTTAAGAAATCTGTAATGCCTTACTAGAGCCGATATTATTTAGTCCAGAACCATGTAATTTAACAGGAGGTAATTTGATTTACACATCTTGGGATATGATACATTGTTTATTGACTGAAACAAACAATACGAATTCACCTCGGATTTTACTCACACCCCTTCAGAAAACCAAGTAAAAAACAAAACCAACAGACAGTATCAGGCAACGACTTTTAAAATCTCTATTGTGGGGAAAAAACTCCCGATTTAAACCACCTAAATAGACTTTAGATAAGTTAGTCAGCATCGTGGCACTCTGAAGTGCATACCCAAGTATGGAATCTCCAAATCTACAGGCTGTCAGGGCTCAAACACCGAGTGTAAACTGACCTGGCTGAGACACCGCAGTGGCTGTAAACTGAGTAGCCCAAGGGGGATTTTTCTGTCCTCCAAACTGAGCCATGGCAGAAGGTAGAATCGCCCGGGTGTCTATCTTCCGTAACTGCAATCTAGTAAAATAAAGCGCAGCTGCAATCTTTGAAACAAATACCGTCAGGCTATTTTAATTCTAGGGGGAGAAAAACAAAAAACAACACCCAACCGACCAAAAAAATCCGAACAAAAATAAAAAAACCCCAAACCTCAAAACCAGAAAAGAAAAAACAAAAAAAGAGTCTCGAAATATTAGTTTTACATCCGTAAAGCCTGGCGGGCAACAAGCGTCGCGTATGGGGAACACAGAAAGTTGTAAGGCAAGTTATTTTATTTTCCCAAGGCCCAATCGCCATCTCCCACTTTTTAGAATCGCGACTATCGCGACTGAACACGCAAAAGCGCGTTCCCACTTCCAGGCAGACCGAGGGAAAGGCGACTCCGCCGAAGCAAGAATTTCTATTCGTTATTTGTTCGGCACGGCCGTGCCCGGCGGGCGCGGGGCAGCGCTGGCGGCGGAGCGCCGCTCGCCTTCCGCCGGGGCCCGGCGGCCGCGGCAGCCCGGGAACCACGCGGGCCGGGCCGGGCCGGGCCGGGCCGCACCGGCCCCGCCGCCTCCCGCCCGCCCCGGGCCCGCGCCCGCCGCTCGCCGCCGGGGCCCGCGAGAGCTCCTTTACCCCCTCGGCAGCCTCCGCTGCCGGCCGCGTGTGCGGACCCCGCCGCACCGAAGAAAGGCAAAGGGAGGCGGAGGAGGCGGCAGCGGCGGCGCCGGGCCGGGCGGGCGGGAAGCGGGGCCTTCCCGCCCCTTCCCCCTCCTCCTTCTCCTGCTTCCTCCTCGTGCTCCTCCCGCCGCCCCGGTCCGCCCCGCGGCCCCCGCCCGGCCCGGCCCGGCCCGGCCCCGCTCCGGGGCAGCCGCCGGCCCCGCGCGCCCCCGGCCCCTCGCGCCGCGCCCGCGGTACCTGCGCGGGACCGCGCCGCCGCCATCGCCGCCCGCCCCGCGCATGCGCCACCGCCCGCAGCACGTCACGGCTGCGACCGCGCGAGGCGGCGCGCGCCCGGCCCTGCCGCGTGCGGGGCCCGCGCGCCCCGGGGGCGGGGCCGCGCCGCCATCTTGGGCGAGGCGGGAGGGGCGGGGCGGCGGCGCCGCCATCTTGCGGCGGGAGCGGCCTGAGGGCCCCGCGGGCCCGGGCACAGCCGGGGGCCTGTCCGGGGGCCCGTCTGCCCCGCCGGGGGCTCGGCAGCGCTCAGACACAGCCCGCGGGGCCGCATTGCTGTCCGAGATAGGCGGCTTAGCCCCTCCCGGCAGCCGGCACACACGTTCGGGCCGTTCTGTGAGGGACGGGTCAGCTGAGGTGAAGGCAGAGCAGACGCGCCGCAGACGCATCAAAGCTCTTAAGATGCTTTGGGACGGAAATGGCAGCCAGGATCAGTGCAGTAAGCAGTTCAGGAGCTCTGGGCAAGAGTAATTTCTCTTCTTTCTTAGTCTGAGTGGGAAAGGAATTAAAGGATCGTCGAGTCCAGCTCTTTGAGTGAGTGGCCGATTCATGTAGGCAATGGTGGAACCCGTGACCTTGGCGTTGTTACAAACAGCTTTCCATGCCAGAAATAGTTTTTCACACGAGTTTGTTTTTAAGTGAGATAGAGACATTAATTCCTACCTACATATGACAGTAAGTCAATCAGTAAGTAAGCACTTCGTAAATGAAAATAGGACTTTGAAGTGTAACATTGTCATTAAAAACAGGAGTTGGTGATGGAATAAAATCCTGAGGAGCAGCGCCATCAAACTCGCTTGCAGTGAGGTGGATTATCTTGTAGGAGGGCATCAGGTGCAAGTAAATTTCTGCCAGCATCTGCTAGTTAATAATATATAAAGACAGATCTACCTTTGCTTTTGAAATTATTTTTCAAATTAGATGAGGGTTTCTATGTTTTACTTTTAAAATCGACGTATTTTATGCCTTGTCTCTTCCCGGCACAACTCCATCCAGCCCAGTCAGTTGACCAAAGCAGAATATGTACCTTTTAACCTGGACACAAGATTAAATGTTAAAAAGGTTGTAGGACTTTCTCCCCCATTGTCTGTGATAAGGACAATAGCAGAATTGTATTAAAGTAGAAAGTAATTGTTAGTGAATATCAGAGTATTGTGAATATTCTGCTCTCCTCTGGCCCAGGGTCTCTTTTTACAGACAAAAGGCTCTCAAAGAAAGCCTCAGAAGCCCAGAGGAGCCACAGCCCTGATTCATGGAAGTGGCAGTGAAAAATATCTGCCCTTCTGGTCTTGTTTTTTAAAACAATTCCAGGCCCCCAAACTATCTCTTAAGGGCATTGGACAATTTCCTCCAAAATTCAAGTCTGAAATACATGAGATTTCTACAAATCACCTTAAAATAATGAGGCAGGTTGAGAAAAAGATACAAATTAGGAGGCAAAGCCATCAAGTGAATTGCTGCTCCCAGCTTTCTGCTCTTAGATGTCTGCTGTGAAAGAAGAATGGAGAAGGAAATGTGGTAAAGGTCAGTCTGAAATTTAATAAAAAATACAAGAAACTGAACTTCATTGCATACTGCTGTCCAAAGTATTTGGCAGAAGTGATTCTGAACTGGCCACAGCCCTCAAGGAGGATGTGAGAGAATTAAACCAACCTGATCAGGTTTAGCTGACTGCAAGGAACAATTGGTTGGTTGGTTGTGTATTTTTAAGAGTCCCAGGGTAAGGACAGAAAAGCTTTTGTGGTCTGCTATATTGCAATAAAATTAAATGCATTGAGAACAAACTTCTGACAAAGTTGTAAATGAGTAAAAATATCATGGCATAAATAAATTCTTAATTGTTTTGTAGGTAATGGACACCAGAAACACAGGGGAAATTTTTCATCTTGATAAAAGAGAGAATTCTTTTTCAGTCTGAGCAATTGAGAGTCCCCATCCCTGGAGGCTCTCCAGACACAGCTGGGCAGGGGCTGGAAAATCCCACCTAGGCTTTGTTTTCCACCAAAGGTGGCACCAGGGGATGGTTTGGGGTGCCCACCAGGCCTGGGGAGCTCTGTGAGGATTGGGAAAAATGTGTCTTTTAGGATTGGCTTTTCACAGATATTCAAATGAATGTTGTATGTGCTATGTTAGAAAGTGATGCTGTATTCATTTTTTTAGTAGTGTGTTAAATACAGTTTTAGGGTATAACATAATGTTAAAATAGAAACTGTGCTATGGAAGGTACTTTTTTTAAGAGGGGACTCGCACCAAACTAGCAGCCACAAAATCTAAATCTTTCAGAGAAAAGGAATTTATTGCTCTCTTATCAAGTTCTTCCCACCTCACTCAGCCCTGAAGATGCCATTAAGATTAAAAAAAATAATTGACACTGACCAAATAAAATTGTTTGAATAAAATTTGTACATCATATATGAAGCATATGAATGTGCAACAGGCTGTTGCTTTTAAGGGTTAATCCTCTGTTAACGTGGGGCCTTTTTCAGGCTTATTTTGCCCAGAAAGAGGCACCTGGACTGCCTGTAACTCTTTGTTTTTATTGTCTCATAATCCAAATTGTTCAGATTTTTATTACTCTAATTATATTGCTATTTTTAAAACCATTTTGTTACTGTTAAACTTTTAAAATTTCAAAACCAAGTGATTGGCGTTTTCACAAGATCACATTAAAAAGGAGCTGTAATTCACTTGCCCAGGAAGCACAGGAGCAGGGGCCTTTCATTTCCAAGGTTCCTCTTTTCTTCCCTGACTGGATCTGACTGGGATCAAGCCCTCAGCACCTTGAGGGAGGCCCTGGGTTTGTTTCTCAGGTGTGCTGGGTTTGACTGCAGAGCCAGAAAAGGTTTTCAGCTCTCTCCTTACAGCCCCATGAGAGGCCAGGGAAGGTACAAATGTACACAGGCAGTGAAGGAGGGCAGGGAGAACAATCCTGACCCCTTTAAAACCTCAGCTCCAGTGCTTGAGAAGCAGGAGATGGAGGGCTGAGAACCCATTTCCCTTCCACCCTGCCACAGTGCTCAGCCCCTGCCATCTGCAGGACAGACAGACACAGTTCCTGCTGCAGGACAGACTGACAGTTTAACTGCCAGGCTGCCAGGGACAGGAGGAGCAGAGAGCAGCCCAAGAGCTGCAACAGGAGCCAGGCAAGGCCTCCTGCAGCAGGGACAGCAAAGGACAGAAAGACAGCAATGCTGACACCTCAGTTCCCTTTAATAGAAGGCAGGAACCACCTTAACTGTTTTCTTCTCAAACTCCCTCAATTCCTTTTTTTCCACAGACAAAGAATATCTTTTTTCCAAGCAGTCCTGTGTTGGTTCAGGCATTTAACATCCATAATACCTGGATATCTCACAAAGACTGAACTAGGACAGCAATGGACAGCAAAGGACCACTAAAACTGATTTCTGCTGCCTGCTCAGGTGCCACAGCAGGGAGTCTGTGTTCTCTGGGTGTTCCAGAGCCCCTGGCACACAACAGGCCTGCTGCTGAGAGCACTCTAACACAGCACCCTTGGGTTTTCTCTCTTTTTTCAAATTCAACAACTCCCCCCTACAGGAGCCAGGTGAGTCCTTACAAGGCTTTCTGCTGTCGTGGAGGTGAGGTGGGGTCTAGCACTGAGTGATTGCTTGGTGAGGCACTGGCTCAGTGCTTCATCCCTGAAGGGATTCCTCCAGTGAAGGGACTCAGTCATCCTCGTGCAGAAACAGTCTGTGTGTGAAACAAAGTGGTCACAAGAAACTCAACTGCTGACTTCTTACACCACAGGAAACAAAGGGTTTACTGTTCTGAGCTGAAAAAAAGGCTACATCGTGCCTGCAGCAGCAATTTAGGAGTCCTTTAGGATCAAACAGCATGAAAGGACCGCCCAGCTATGTTACAAATGGAGATGTACACGTGGTACAGCAGGATTGTAAGTCATGTTTGGCCTGATGTAAAAAGACCTGGACATTTTCAAGAACTCAAGTGCTAAGAATGTAAGGATTTTGTATTAGTGGTATGTATCACAAAGAGTATCCAGAAGCAAACAGACTGGACATGGAACTGGAGGCCCATCTTGGGAACTGTGCTCCAGCCAATGCTTATTGAAATAGCTAGGCTTAAATTTCCACATTTTAAATATTTTTTCAGTTTGTTTAAGACTGAAAACACAGATGGGGATTGCTGGTATTTTATTTTAGACTATCTAGGCTGCATCCTGAACCAAAACACTAACTAAAGCATTACCTTGCTTGTGTTTAAATAACATTTGAATATGTTGCTTGTTCTGATATACAGAATGTACAGAAACCCCAATATTTTGATGAATACCCTTCTGAATGTAAACTAATCCTCTGTGTTAAATATTAACTATCAACAGCAGGAACCAACTTTAGCACTGTTGAACAGCAAATCCTGCGTTCCATGATGTGTAGCAGTGCAGGAGTACTACAGAAAGCTTTTAACTGTAGCACCAGCAAAAAAGCTTATTTTGCAGCTGAATTAATTGTTAACAATTAACACCATTTTAGTAGGCACTGCAATCTAAGGCTTAAGAATTTAAAAGCAACCAACTGTACTACATCAACGTTCTATTACCTTGCATAAAGTGTATCAGAAATCCAGGATATTCAACAAGCACTGAAGGCAGCTGCAGGTGGTGACTCCCTCTGGCAGCAGGGAGGCCAGGGCAGGTCGGTCTGGTCTGGCTCTGCTCCCCCAAGGCAGAGGTGTTCTGGAGTGTTCCATGGAGGTCTGCCCCCTCTCCATGGAACACTGCAGCCCTGCCTGCGGCACCCTGCCCGGGCAATGCCAGGGGAGCACCTCCCCGTGGGACATGGGAAATGTCCCTCATGGGTAACTCCTCCTCAGGAATGATGCTCCTGCCTCTGGCCCAAGGCTTGGAGTGCCTTTCAAAATCCCTGTGCTTTGTTAGGACACCGTGCTGGGGGCTCCTGACTCTGCTCTTGAAGCCTGGAAGGTGAGACTGTTCCCAAGGGTTTAACAGGGCAGTTCAGAGGGGAGAGGCTGCTGTCAAAGCCCAGCAGTGACTGTCCTCCAGAAGAGCAGGATGATCACATCCATCCCCCACGAGCTGGAAGTACCACATCACACAGTGCAGTTCCTTTCCAGGGCATTAGTGAGCCAGAGGATAGCACCTTTTTCTGCTCTCTAGGAGATTCCACTTACCTGGAAGATGATTTTTGCTTATTATTTTGCTGCTGCACATACTGGAGAAGGAAAAGAAGCAAGTGTGCTCAGAGTTGAATTCCTCCTTTTCTTCAGGTCTGAACAACAGGGATTTTGTTTAGCATTGCTGTGCACTACCATGTCAGTGAAGCAGGCTGGTGCTGAGGTCTGGTTTGAGAAAAAAGCCCCAACCACACCCTCTGATTTGCAGCAAATAAAACCCAATCAAAATATTTCCAGTGGCTGTAGTTAAATGCCACAGTAAGTGATTCCCATAAGTTGCTCTGCCAGACAGGCAGCAAAAAGAGGCCCTGTACAGAGGTGTTCACGAACTGTTTTGTCCTTTTTAGTCAGAAAATGAAGTTCAGATTTTCTGGCTGCTTCTCTTGCTCTGCGCACAGGTCAGTCCGGCCTGAAGCAGAGGCAGACTGAGAACAGGGACTGGTGTTATGCCTGTCCCTTTCCAGTGCAGAACCTGCTGACCTTTTGGGTGAAGCCCCTGTAGGTCTATTGCTAATTAACAAACACACTTCTACACATGACAGTGGTTATTATTGCTAGGAGCAGGAAAGAAAAATTAGACGACTAAGTGCAAAATAGAAGTATAAAATTTATTTAAAACCACCCACAAAGTTCTGTGTAATCAGGAATGATACAATTTGTAATAGTCTTTTTAAAAACTCATGACAAGATTTAAAATATATTTTCAATTACAGTATTCATTTAGCCTTATTCAGTTAGGACAATAAAAAAAAAAGAAAGTTTACGTTCTAAACAGATGAGACACACAAGAAAAATAGAACAGAACAGACAATTTCCACAACGACAATTTTTACATGTATGTTTCAATACTAGTATCAACATTTCAATGCATCTTGCTACATAAACATGAAATCATGTACAACAACTGCTTGCACCAAAAAACATAGCTTAATTAGATCTTTCAAGTAACATGCAGTCACAACTCACAAGTCTTCAAGTACTGCTGGTAAGGGTTCCCTTGTCTGCAAAGAAGATTTTAAGGTTCAGTTTCTCAGCTAGCATAACTCTGCCCAGCTCCACCAGCCTCAGGGAGCTGTGCTCAGTGACACTAGGAAAGAATCAGGCCCCAAATGTTTTTTTTTTTTTGAGAAAAGAAGTAATTTTTACACTTTCTCCTGTAAATACTGTGACATAATGAAGTGCTTTTTCTTTCTGATTTTTTTCTCCCTGTATATCACCTTTTGCTTAAAAATGTTTTATGTTCCGGATTTCAATACAGTACGTTGGGAATGAAAAGTTGAAAAATAAATATCAAATGCATCCCAAGGAAAGAAAGAAAGATCGAAAAGAAGAAAGAGAGAAGGAAAAAAAAAACATGACTTTTTTTTCTTTTGCTTTGGCATATTGCTAATCTGTTACCTTCCCAAAGCAGGAAGGAATTCATTAGCCACTGCATGTCAGTCCAGCATGTCCTTACATCTTCACGTTCTTTCGTAAAGACAGCAAATTGTGATCAGTACCTGTGACCTGGCATGAAATTGTCACATTATGAAGAGCTGTCTCTTCCAAACTGAGCAAATAATCATAGAGTAATTCACTTTAAAACTGAAATGTATGAATGTTTGCATTGGTTAGTACTGCCTTTCTTTTAGCAGCACTGGGAAATCCCATTTGTTCTTCTTGACTACAATTATTTTTTCATTTAGAGGACAAGAGCTTCACGAAGTTCAGCTGCTGCCTTTTGAGTTGCATGGATTAGACAGGCATTCACAAAATTGGTACAAAATCTGTTCTCGTTAGGCCCTGCAGTATCACTGCAATGTAAAAATTTAAGAAGGGAAGTGATCTCCTGTTTATTTCCTTTTCCTCAAACTTTTTGTGAAGGAGAAGTTCGCACTGCATCACTGCAATGCAGGGGGGCTGTTGTTCACACAGAACTTCCA
This sequence comes from Fringilla coelebs, assembly GCF_963513975.1. Lineage (NCBI taxonomy): Eukaryota > Metazoa > Chordata > Aves > Passeriformes > Fringillidae > Fringilla > Fringilla coelebs. The sequence goes on along the minus strand of NC_140066.1, from coordinate 2,228,588 downwards.
CGGGCAGCAAGGGGAGCTCTGCAGGACTCAGGCATGCAGAGCCATGCCAGGCTTCTCCCTGGCAAGTAGCACCACAGTCAGGGAAGGCAGAAGGTGTTGGCTTTAACTCTGTGTCCCCAAACTCAGCAGAGTGTGACAACAGCACACAGCACTGCACACTCTGCTGGGTGTGAAGTCAGGACAGAAGGGAGTTCAGTAGATTGTCACAACCCCAGTTTATATCATCAAGTAAAAGGGATCCAAGTTATGATAAAGGGTAGCAAGTATTTTAAGAAGAACTACCATAAAAATAGCATTTTTCATAATTTTGTGAGATTTCTGGACTGGCCATTACCTAGAGGTACAAATCTTTTAGCACATTGTCTTTGTAGAGTGTTGGGCAAAGGACAGCCAACATAAGCAAATATTTAAAACCTGGTAAAACCCAAGCAGGTCAGGTCTCTTTTCAACCTGTATTTCTAAACTAGTAAAACAATCTGGATGTTACTGGCCAGTGTGTGCACAGTAAGGACACCATGAAATTGATTTCAGATGATTGTACAAATCAGTCATTTGATAACTCTTTTTATTTATACTACTGACCTTTTCTACTCTGATCAGTGTGATGGACACTCCAGAGGATGTAAGCCGAAGTGACATCCATTTAGGGCCCCTTTATCCTCCCAATGCAATGCAAAGGACAGTAGTATAAATGAGAATCAGGCCCTCCATTCTTACTTTAAGACAACTCCCAAACCCTAGACCCTTCTTCCATTACAATATAATAAAAATACAGATATACATGTAAAATACTGATCAGGTCACAAAACTTTCCACGACAGCATTAAGACGTTCTGTGACAACAACTGCACTACTGAACATCAAAAGCAGCAGTTGCCTGGCCCCAGTGCCCCAGCCCCTCTCTGGAGCACAGTTCAGCTGCTCTAAGTGGTCACTCTGTAGTTGAAGTGCCCAAGCTGTCCTCCCTGCAGCTGCAGTTTCTGAGGTACACCTGGGCTCCGTGACTTTGGGAGGAATGTCTGTGAGGTGTGCAGTGTTGACAAAAGCACCGTTGGTGTCACACCACACCAGTCACTTTCAGGTATTGAGCACCCCAGCCCTGCACTCACTGCAAGGATGCTGTTGGAAGATTCTGGCTTTTGAATACAAGTGTCTGTGGAAAAATGCCATATATAATGGCCCAGCAGAAGAAAGGAAAATACACTGTCTGGAGGAATTAAGGATACAGCACCAAGAAGCATCTTGAATCTTTTAAAACTGAAGCTTAGCAGGACATGGTTGGACACCATGAGCAATTGTTGGAATGGTGAACTGTGGAACCAGATTGGAAAAAATCCTAAAGTCTTAATTCTCAGAAAGACAAAGGAACAGCAATGTTGCCACCTCAACGCCCTTTAATAAAAGGCAGGAACCACCTTAATGATTTTCTTCTCAAGCTCCTTCAATTCCATTTTTTGCCCCAGAGGAAGAACATTTTTTCCAAGCAGTCCTGTGTTAGTTCAGGCATTTAACATACATAATACTGGGATATCTCACAAAGACTGATCTAAGACCTAAAGAAGATGTAAAGAAACACTTCTGCTCTTGCAATCATGCAGGGGCTGCAGCAGCTGTCTGATGTCAGGAACGGAGCAGAGCTGTTAAAAGTGACTCAAAAGACAAGAGGACACAGAGATGCGACCCACATGAAGAAATCTTGTACTCTGAGAAGGAATGACTTTTCCTTCTCAGGAATGATTGGTCCTCTAGTCTTGCAAAGGCTCTTTTGTTTGACTACTTGCAGATCCAAGAACAGATTGTAACAACTACATCAAAAAATCTTAAAATTAACTGGGAAACTGATTATTTGATTTTACAAAAAGTAAGAAAACAGTGACTGACAGATTATGAATTGTCCCTCTCTACTGGACTTAAAAAAAATCCCACCTGTAATACTCTAGGCTCTGTCTGAGAAAACGTGAAGTAAAAGCCCCAGAATTGTCACATACAGAATATAAGATCAAGGAATCAGACTGGTTTGGGTTGGAAGGGACCTTAAAGCTCATCTCCTTCCACCCCACCAGGTTACTTCCAGCCCTGTCCAGCCTGGCCAGGGACACTTCCAGGGATGGGGCACATCCCCAAGCTCTCTGGGCAGCCTGTTCCAAGGGACTGGAATAAATGGATTGCAGGGGGAGAGTCCCAAGGAGAACAGCTTCACATGACACTGCTGAGATGGAGATGGCTGATTCCACACCAAGCAGGACAGCCAGGCTGATTCCACATCCAGCAGCAGGTGACAAAGCGAGCCAGCATTAACTGAGCACAGCTGATGATTTGGAAAGACTGTGGAGAAAGGTGGCCAGAGAATCCAGTGTCACCTGCACAGAGTAAAAGTGGTTCCTACTAATCAACACCAGCCCTATTAAGTGTTTTTCAGGGACACAACACATCATGTAGAACACTAAGTCTTCATAATTTAGTCAAGTTTGTGACAGTATTAAAAAGTTCTGCCTGTTCCCTATCAGGGAAGTAATAAATACAGCATTTGTTCCACCACTCCTTCGGGGAAGTGATCCATATGTAGCCTGGTGCCTGCTCAGGTTCTACTGTTAGAAATTCTTGGTCTTTCAGGAAACTCCCTAAAGCAGAATGTAGACAACTTGTGAAGACTGACTAAACATCAGGTAATCCCAGAAGAGACTGAAATCACTTCTGAACTGTTAAGAGTAAGTAGCCACATCCTCTAGACTTCTGACACTGGTCACTGGTTTAGATTCAAGGAGAATGTTAAGTGTGTCACAGACTAAGTAAAATAAGCTACTGAATTTAAAAAGTCAGATGGACCAAAAGAAGCGTTAGTATAAAAAAGTACCATGGCAACTACATGTACACAGAAGGCTGACTCAAAAACTAATTGTACCTTCATCACTTTGCCTGTGATTTACTTATGCTGTGCAGAGAATCAGCAAGGCTGGAAAGGACCTTAGAGACCCTCGAGTCCCAGCAGCAGCAGCAGCAGCAGCTCTCTGTGCTCTCTGTGCTGATGGGGCAGAGGGCAGCAGGCTGCCCATGACAGCAGTGCTTGCCACCTTGTCTGTCTGTGTACATTGACAATGGGCACCAACTCTCTCCCTCCTTTGGTGCTTTTTTAAACCAGATTATGCAGGCAGAGACCAAAGCAGAGATTTCTGCCTGTGGAGGAACTGTGCAAAGAGGTGGATTTGTACCTAATACCCACAATGAAACATGTCACTGGACACAGCAGTGCTGTGACACAGACATTGCAGTGCAGTACCGTGGTGTCACAACCATCAGTGCAAAGACATTCCCTCCACACTTCCTCCTGCAAGTCAGATCAAGCAGGAATTCCCAAAGGTGACTGGACTGCTCATCATCTCTAATTGCCATTGAGGAGCAGATCATCCCAGCTCACAGCATGGCAGACAGCTTTCAGACAAGGAATCAAACAATTTTATTGAGCAGACGTCACAAAGACCCCAACCTGAATTTCAGTGACCACAATCAGCCAGAAAGAGTTTGTCCCACACTGCCTGAATGTGACTGGTGTTAACATACACAAAGCATGGAAGTGGCCATGCAATTGAGTTTTCTGTATCTGAGAGCACAGCCATTTCCTTCTGATAGCCTAGAAATGACAGGATTTCTATGGAAAAGAAACAACCAGATATATAAATGGATTACAAAGCTGGTGACTGCTTGATAAATGGAGTTAATTTCAACATTACAGAAGCTACATGGGAAGTGAAAGAGCAAGATTGACCTCTGAGTTGGCACAAATGTTGGTCAGCTGTTGTCCATATTCATCCAATTAAACATGGACATTGCAGGGAAACCTCATGAACGAGCCCTTGGCAGTCAGCAGGGCTGCAGCGGTGGGAACAGGACCCACATTTAATCCACCATATTCAGTTAATACTGCAATGAAATGAAAAAGGTCTTTAAAAAAACCCATACAGTTGTATGGTAGAAAGAATCTGAAGTACTAGACAAGTTGTCATTTACCCATGCTTCACCTAAAACGTTGCTCAAGATTAACTACAGTTATTTCCTGTTCTACATCTAGAGGAGCACTGTCATAGGTAACACAAGGACTTTCACCAGCAGTTAAGATTCTTAGAAAGTCCTTAAAAAAATCTGAATACAACTGTTACAGGTTGGAAGCTGCAAGTATTTGTAAGTAGTTAAAAAGCTTCTTGGATCTTGTGACTGAAGTATTTATAGAAGTATTTCTTTCTATTTCCTGCAATACACTAGCATGTGAAAAATCAGTAAATTCACTGTTTAACTGGACACAACTGCAGTGACTCCCCCAGGGAGTCAAACAGAGCTGGTCCTGCAACAAGCCCTGCTCCTCCCCTCCCAGTGGAGGTGGGGCTGTGGTACTGGACCTAGTGCACAAAGAGATGAGACACAATTCTTCTAGGAACTCAGAGGTGTCCTGCGCTGGATCATGAGAGTTTTTCCTGGCATACTGTAAGAACTGATCCAAAGACAAGCACACCCCACTGCCAGCCCACACCTGCATCCATGTGCAGGTTTTTCACCCAGAACATTGTGCCAACTGATGGAAACCAAATAAAACATGCAGGTCTGACCAAGCCAGCTACCTTAATTTTTGATCCAGCTCCTGGTCTGGCTATCCAAGAAGAACTTGGGTTAAAACCTAAGAGCAAACTACAAGTGGTTGTGTGGGTTGCAAAGGAAAGAACAGACCCACAGAGTTGAAGGTTTTAAGAGATAACACTGTTATAGAATGCTAACCTTACTGAAAACAATGCAATTTGTGTACAAGACTGATAAATATCCTGAAGTGTTACGAGAAATAGCACAGAGTTGTAAAAGCAGTTAATAGCTGCATTTTCTATACTGCAGCACAGCAAAAGAAAGGATCAGCTTCTCAAATCACAACCCACTGCATGTCCAGCAGGAAGTGGAAGTGGCCAAGCTGCCTGGCAGGAGGTGTTGAAAAAGCAGTTTAGGTGAAAGCCAGCCAAGGAAAGAGCACCGTGGGTGATCTGTTATTGTGTAGATATTTCTCTCATGTAAGTAATATGAATGAAGTAGTAACTGTGAGTTTAGCACCTATCAGTTAATAGTATTTATTATGCTAAGATACATATTTCTTTGTTAGAATTGCCATTTCAAAAAAAGGTAGAGCTGGGCTACCTGTTTGGGGGGATCCTTTTAGATCCACCTTTCAGTGCCTCACTTCTTAGAGGGAAGCTGCTGGTTTTTCAATGGAACATTTTTATCTGAAGTTTCCAGTAAGTTAATGTGGGCATTTGTAGGAGAAGATTCAAGTAAAAGTGATCCACTTTAATGGTGTGAACATTTGAAAAGGTAGAGATGGCTCTGTAGCTTACCAACTTGGTGTAGAAAATTTGTCAGGTGAGAGTGCTGAATTACAGCATTACAGGAACTGAAGCTGTCAGGGCAATCGGTGAAACCAAGAAATGAATCTCTACATGGTGGGACAAGTACATGACTGAACAGCTATGGAATGTACAGCACTACTGACTGTATGGACAGCTGCAATTCCTACTCATCTTCGGCTCACCAAAAAGATACAAGTTTTAAAATGGAAATCTAAGGCACACAAAATACCATAATGATTTGATGTATACTGTATATTACATAGTCAATAAGCATAAAACTGCTGGTACAAAACAATGGCATAATATTGGTTCTGTTTGGTCATTATTTACAATCCCTTCATATCCTCTATTTGAACTAATACTAAGCTTTGAACTAAAATTTGCAGCATACCCGGTTTTTACAGGTTTTACTTAAAATAGGTAAGATACAAAGAACTGGTTCAATTCCTCCATCCTCTGCCATTAATAGCTTTGTCAATTTGAACAGGAATCTGCAGAACTGAACCCAGGATCGTGACATAGTGATTGCTACCTCAGAGCTGGCTCCAGAGGAGTCTCCTGGATCTGCAGCCGCACCAAAGGATTTGTAGCACCAAGGTCCTGACTGGCTCTGTGTTCCAACACCACTGATGTACTTCTCGTACCAAACTGCAAATGGAGTTCTTGCACTTCAGCTCCTCAAAGAAAAAGCACCTTGTCTTTAAATAAAGCAGATCCAGATAGTTCATATTCCTCTATACAGCACCACTACAGTATAATATTATCAAGTATATGATTAGTATGTTTCCACACTGGAAAAGTGACTTCATTCTGCCTGCAGGTTGAGGCAGAGGAGGGGACAGCTGTGTCTGTGGGCCTGATCCAGCACCAGGGACTCCTGGGGTCAGTGCTCCTCCTGCCTCCAGCCGGCTCGCATGGAAGAAGTTGCAGGATGAGGTCAGTCCTTAGCTAATGTTGTCATTTGGTAATTTGTTTAAATAAATAAGTTTAAACAAGAAATACACAGGAGAGGAGAATCAGAAAGAAGAGTGGGATGCTACAGTATTTAAAAGCAATGGAGTGTCTGTTTTTCCTCTGGTTTAGCAAATACTCGTTTTGTGATATGTCACTTTCTCACCAGAATTGAAGAACATAAATTTCAAGGAAGGATACAACCTTTTCCATGTCAAATGTAGAAATCGCTTCAAAAACTTACAAAACGTTTTTGTAAAAAAACTGAACTCAGAAAGTCAGTGAATATAACAGGTTATTCTTAACAAAAACCTTGCTGCTGAATATTAGAAATCTGATCGTTTTCCAACACTTCCTTTGTATTTTTCCCAAATTATTTTTTTCTATCAGAATAGAATAAGGCAACTCTAGGGGGTAACTTTTTATCCCAAAACAATCCTACCCCTGAGGCATTAGGAACATTTGGTTGCCATGTTAACTTAGAACGCTGCAAACAAATGAGACTGATGCACTTATTGCTCAAAGAAACCGTAACAAATGCTGCCTTTAAAAAACCAGGAAATATTCACAACTCCCAATAGCAACACACGGATTGACCAGACATCTCTTCTTTCACGTTTGTACACTCTCTTGAAAAAGAATAAAAAGGTTCTATAATTCATAACTGCCTGTTTATACGCAACATAAAATCTTCAGTGAAAAAGGGCAAGTTGAAAACAACCACATATGCTATCAGCATACATCCTGCACCTGTAACACCATGGAACTCTGCACAGCAAGAACAAAATCATTTCTTCTGTAGAGTATGCACAAACCTTAGACAATATGATCCTTATACTATACTATTTCAAGTTAATTTTAAAAATAGAAAGTGCTTTTAAAATATATATTTACAGCTTAGAAACAACTTCCAGCCATCATTACCAATAACTTCATTCTACTAACGAATCTAAAGAACAAAATTAGTTGGTTTTCTAAAAGATTTGTCTTTAATTTGGACTATATAGCAATGGTTGGAAGTTGTTAAAGCAATGGCACCATGAAGTAATAATTCAGCTTATTTATTTTTAACTGTTTGATGTGGTTAAGCACCAAGAGCTGTGTAGAGCTATAACTGTATAACTTGATTTAACACCATAAAATGTGAACCTGTTAAAATAGCTATAAATGATTTTTGTAGTAAACAGACGATTTAAAGCACCAAAATATAAATTCCTAAAGGTAATAAACTGAATGATTCAATCAAGGTTAATAACCTAAACAAAATCTTTCTTTAGAATGTATTAAAACTATACAACTTTTTTTTTTTTTTTTTGCTTAAAATGTGCTTGAGCACCACCAAATGTTAAAGTCACAGTTTAAGAAGAAATCCCCCCCCTTTTTACCTCAGCCTTAAAATGGTTGAGATGAGCAAATAGTAAACGACACGAGACTCGCTGTGAGCAGCACCTGGAAGCAACAGCGCATGACTGCACCGAGGGCCCGCCGCGGGCACTACGCCCAGTGGTTGTAGGGCCCCGCCACTCGTGTCAGGGCGTACGAAGAGACCGTGATCACGTTGTCCTTGGTGACTGTTAATGCTCTGCGGGATGGAATTTGGTTGAACTCGTTGTCTTCATAAAAAAGATCTCTGGTTTCACCTGGCTGCTTTGCTTTTCTGTTGCTAGAGTTCAGGTCGGGGTTCTCCGTTCCTAATCGTTCCGCCTCTTTTTCTTTTTCTCTCGCCCTCTCGGCCATCTTCGCTTCCCACATGGCTAAACCATGTTTTGGCTCATTTAAATTTTTGTGTTGGTAAAAAACTAAAGAAATTCTCGTGGGATGATTGCGGTTGGGTTTTTTAATCGGCGTGGTAGCGTGGAGCTCGCGTCTCGCGCATTCAATTAAGATAGAACCGTGAGAAGGCGCCACGGCAACCCCACCGATGTCATCATCCAAAAAATTGTGCTCGCTGTCTGACCACAATTCCTCAGCCTTTTCTTCAGAATCAGCTGCCTGGGCCGGTGCACTGGTTTGCTTTACATCAGCACAGTCAAAGTCACAGCTCTGTTCCCCGTGGGAGCTGCCCTTTTCCACCGGGCATCCACGGGAGCAGTCGGCCGCCGTTCCCAGGGCATCCTGCGCCGAAGAGCTCAGCGGGAGCGAGGGGTCGCAGGAGCTGATCGTCTCCGAGGAGGCAGAGGTGTCCAGCTGAAGCTGACAATTCTGTTTGTCTGGCTGCTGTTCAAGTATAGTGGGCAGGGGCTCTTTGTGGGCTGGGGGGCCTGGAGCAGTGACCTCGGGAAGAATGGGTGGCACGCCGTTCACCTTCTCGTTCAGCAGAATTCCAGTATAATCTTTGACTGACACATCAAAGCTCTTGCAGTTAACATAAGGTGTCACGTGAGGTTGCTTGGTACTGCATTCAAAATACCCGTAGGGAACTGAAAAATCTTGTTGAATATTAGTCACTGCAGTTAGGCCAGGCTTGTGTGCGAGAGATGGATAAGGATGTAAACCATCCACCTTAAAGGGGGAGGAAGCCGTGTACTGCTTCAGTAAAGAGCAATTTTTAGTAGTGTTTGAAGTATGTTTCATGGCATAAAGGTGGTTGGAAGTCTCCATTTTTATCCCAGGTTTTAAAGCATCTGTTTTGTTCCCTAGAAGAAATGCACATCAAAGTGTGAGTACTTCTCAATCAATAGAACACCTCTCTTATATTTGCATACTTGCTTTTGAACATGAAAAATGCACATTGACTGCAGATTTTTCAAAATTATTATTTTTAGCTTTCTAGGAGTATCTCTATCACTGTACACATCTCTCTGTATATATCACATATATACATCACACACACACATACATATATACACACACACACATATATAAAATAACCTTGCTCAATTAATGCCTTAACCTTTTCCAGTCAGGCTGCTAGTATACAAAATGAAAAGGTATTTCACTGAGGGATGAAGAAAATAAACAGAAAAAATTAAACAGCCACTAATTCCCAAATCACACAGCCCAGGCTTACAGAAATGTTTCCCAGCAGCTGACTGCTGGTCTTCAGTTTTTACATAATTGATGAAATTCAGCCTGTGAATCAGTCAAAATTCTGACCTGCCTTAACCCCACACTACGATCAAAGGAAAAAGCATGTTTATGGATCTTGTCCATCACAGCAAAAACAGTTACTGAATTACTATGATTCATGCATTCCAATACTGACTCAGAAATTGCCTTTTTTAAAAAAAAGCATCTGGCAACACGCTCCAGGTAAGCCCATCCCTCTAAAATGGATTTTGAGATTTTGAGTCATGTGATTTGGCTGTCTTGCATCTTCCCATCTAATTGCCTCATTAGTTCAGATCTCTGTGCAGGCATCCTCGTTCAGTTTCTGTCAGCCCTTAACCAGTCTGTAGCCACGGCTGCCTGCTGCTGGGCTGGACTGGGAACAGGCTCCTCTCACCACTGGGGCTCATCATGGGCAGGCTCAGCCCAGAGCCCACGGGAGCAAAGAGCTCCAGGGACTCTGCTGGGCTTTGCACCATGCTCTGCCATGGCTTTAGGGTGCTCTGCTGGCAGACTGGCACCCCACAGACAGCTCTTGCTTGCTCTCACAGAGGACTGTCAGTGTTTCTTTATTCCCTAAATACACAGCATGGTTGTTTTACCCAGTGTAGAAGCATAATTCTTTCTTCTACTGTCTCCTAGTAATTTATAAATCAGTGATGAATTAAAAACATTCCTCCCATAAGAATGCAAAATGACAAAGTGAGATAATGACAGGCACAATAGTTAGTATGCAGAAACTGAAAGCTGTACTGGGACATGAGGAGGCCACATCAACTCTTTAAAAACCTTTCTATGAAATAAACCACAAAGTGTTTAATGACTTTAACAGCCCCTACCCCAGGGGAAGGCCTCTGCCCTAAAGATTTTAAATACAGCACTTGAGCATTGTGTTCTCCATCACCTCAGGAGAGAGATGTGTTCTGTGAAAATAAGTTTTAACAACCCTCAGCACTCAATTATGGAAGTGTAGCAAATAGATTTTGTTTGTTTTTTAAACATTATCCCCCCAAAACACAGATGCTCTTTGAAACACATTTACCTGTTATTCCTCCCCTTAAAAATGCTACATAGGTCTGGATGTCTCTTATGAACTGAAATTCAAAATTACAGCACATGAGCTAGTTTTCCTCTCTTCTTCCTAACAGGCTGTGCTTTAATTTTATTTATTTTTCACCAGCTAACCAGAGAGTTTAAGTCCATGGCTTCTTCCACCTCTTCCTTCTTTTCTGCTTCTCAGGACTGGCCAGGCCCATCCAGCAGCCCTTCCCCTGGAGGCCTGGCCCAGGATGTGGCACCAGGCACAGCCCAGCCTGGCACAGGAGCCACCAGGCCCCCCCTGGCACCTCCCTGGCTGCTGGCAGCCTGCACTGGCCTGCTCCTGCCACAGCCCTGCAGGGGACAATCTGCACTGCCATTTGATAAAACCTGGGGCATTTTACACAGCTCTTGCTGTGCAGCAGTGTTCATGCCATTGACAGGGAAGTGTCCCAGCTCAGGTTCTAGGAAAGCCATCATCTGCCATGGGAAGAGGAGAACACAGTTCTTGTACTTCAAAGTGACACAAATTCAAGTTGCTTATTTAAGTCAACATTCCAACAACATTTTTTCAAGATGGTCAAACTGCCATTGTTTATTAGAATAAGGGAACTTGGAAATCCTTCATAGGTGTTCACAGACCGCCAACAAACTATTTTGGGTGATCACCTGAGGTTTTTTCTGCCCCATGAGACAACACTGGCTACAGTGACTTGTTCATTAACCCCTAAAATGCAGATGATACAAGTGGTTTATTTTAAGGGGGCTCTCCCCTCCCATCAGATGTGTAAGAGAGCACGGAATCAGAACGGGTAGAATTTCCTAAGCATCACTCACCTAAACAATGCAAAGCATTGCCAAGATTTTCTGGGGCTTCAGTTTTCAGTTTGACTGGTGTTGAATATTTTTTATCTATTAATGGCTGCTTTTCACTCGGGGTCCTCCTCGTGTCTGGTTTCTTTTTCTTGGTAGCTCTGAGAGGCTCAGCCAACATCCGCACCTCCCTGGGGAACGCTGTGAGCACCTGGATGGCTCCGGCTTTGATCTTGGCCTCCAGGCCCTCCTCGGTGCCAAACTCATCAGTCTGGGAGATCTTGTAGAGAGGCAGCACGTGCAGCTGCTCGTCGCTGGGGATCACCCCCACTCTCCTGTTGTCCTCCTTGGTTAAGGTACACACCTGCCAGGAGCACAAGGGTCACAAATAACGCACAGCACAAAGCAGCGGTTACATCCAGGCTCAGGCACTGTCCTAGGCTTCTGCTGACTCCCACTCTATGGCCTCAGCACCACGGGACTTTCAAATGCAAACATCTGACACCTAATTGTTTGGTCTATGATGACACAGAGAAACTGTTAGCACTTTAAGATCAAGGCACATGTCTTGGATGAGAAAGTGAAATTTTGTATCAGCTTACAGTATGCACAAATATATGCCAACCTTGGTAAATCATCTCAGCTGTAAATACACTGTAAAGTTCCTAAGCATCCCGATTATGTTTTTTAATGCATAAATACATCACTGAAGTTCAGATTCATTTTTAAGGGTTACAAAATATGAAAAATTATTTTTGCATTAAACAAGAAGTGCTTATGATCTGGAATTTATTCCATGATTTGGAATTGGTTTTGGTTTATGTTTTGGCTGGTAAATGAAAAAAACCCAAACCAGCACAAACAGTCACTCATAGCGCTCTACATGTTTGCAAATCTCAGCTCTAACTCCCTCCCTCTCTCAACACTTTCTTAACACTTTCAATGCCCCGCTGTAATTATCTCACAGGACCCAGGAAATGTTCTCTTAGGCCACTGCCCTACTTCCCATCATTCTGAGCTGTGAGATCCCAGAGCCCAGAGCAGAGTGCTGATTATATCCAGTTTGATGAGCTCACATCAGAAATGTGAATAAATATTCCAACCTATTGGAATATTTCTTGTTGTCATTATAGATGCTGAACATTTCCAGCACTCCTTGAGTTCCAGCTGTTACCAACACCAATCCATTCCCCTGAAAGCAGCACTGACACTGGCACTATGATCCCTGGCATCATTCCCAAGGGATGGAAACAGCTCCTGTTGTGTGCCTGAGCACTTGTACAAACATTCACCTTCTGCAGCTCTGGCACTTCCATTCCCAAGGGACTGCAACATGGCTGGAAAGCCCTGCATGGATCCCACGGCTTAGGGAAGCTGCTGTTCCACAGGAGTCACTAACTACACATAAAGGAACAGGAGCACCATCCAAGGATGAGATTATACTCCCAAAATAGAAGCTCAGCATTCCATCATTCTGCAGGCTGAATCTGACACCTATCATAAACAGTCAATCCAATTTCCCAGAATCTTGTCACCATTCCTAACATTCCAGGGGAGAAGAATGTTATTATTTAGGGGATGAAAAAAATCCAAGCATTTTTTATTTCATAGCACAGCTTTGGCATAAAGGCATCACACAATTATTTCTAGAAAAATAAAAGTACAGAACCACAAACTAAAAAATCCTGAACCAAAACGGTGGTGGCTTGGGCTTTATCAATAGCTCTATGCAAAGCTTGGCAGTTGCAGAGCAGCAAAAGGAGGAAATCTGAGGGGCAGAGAGAAGGAAGAGCTTTTCAGGAGGCAGCTGGAAGGGATGCACAGGGTCTCCAAGGCAGTTAGCAGCTGCTTTGTAGCACTCACTGGGGTACTCACCTCCTCTGGGCAGCCTCTGCACTAGGAGGCAGATTTAGGAAAAACAACAAGTTGTTCAGTGAGCAGGGACTGGAACCTTGCTGCCCCCACGCTCCCACAGCCCCAGGCCCAGCAGGGCTCCCTCTCCCACCCTGCCTCAGCCTTGGGCACCTCCTCCCTGCATGCAGCTCCCCCAGCTCACTCCCTGTGACACTGCACAGCTCACAGCACGAGCTTCCAAATCTCCAAAGACAATTCCACTCCTGCCAAGTTCAGTGACACCTGCCTGACACTGGCCAGCAGATGCCACATTATTCAGGAAGGGTGAGAGGGTCGGGCATACAGAGAGCATGGTTATACAGGAGCGATGGTTTTAGAAAGCCCAGTGCACTCTGCCCTTCTAAATTATAAACAAAAGCAGTAATAAAGTCAGCATGGAGGGGCCTGGCTCCCGCTTGTTTTCAGCAGAAAATGGGCAGTGGTCTTTTAGAATCCCATGTCCAGCCTGTGTCTGGCCCAGGGACTAGTCTGAAAGAAGTCTTGAAGATTCAATCCACAATATTTATTATTTTGAAAACTGAGACCCTCATCCAATTTACAGCTATAAATTTCCATGCAAAAGCCAACACCCTGTGGAACAAGAAAGATGAAGAACTGTTCTGAGGAACTGAACAAGATGAGGCCTGTACTATATTGACAAAACTGTGATGCAAGTACTGTCACCTCCAGCACACCCTGTATATTAAATACTGACTTCAAAGACATATTAGGAAATTAATGCATAACCAAAATGGTATCCAGATCTGAAGACCAGTACATCTACAGCCTAAATACCATAACACCAGTTTTAATACACATACACTTTCACAGTTAGTGCCCCCTTAATATATTTTAACATAAAAGTGAGGCTGCTAGAGCAAACAGATAACTGAAAACAATGATATGAGAAAACCAGCCATAAATTCAGGTAGTACAGATTAGCTAAAAACCTACAGCTAAAGGTGGTAAATCATCACATGAGAAATACCCGCTTAAAAAAATACTCCAGTATTCAAATCCGTGCAAAATACTCGTTAAGAACTTAGGAGCCATTGCTGAGAAGTGAAAAGCAGTATTTTCCATTGGGACTGACACTGCTGCAAACTGACCAAAATTAAACACAAACATGAGAAAGCCATCAAGTCTGTTAAAGGCCATTTACAGCATGAAGCTGCTTATCCTGCTACTTTGCTTTTTCCAGAGCAGGGAGCTAAATCATCCAGGGTGCTCAAAGGCCAAAGAGGTGTTGGCCAAAAGGTTTGTTTAGGTTTCCAACGTGCTTGGTGATCAAACTCATTACCCATTCTGGGTTTAGTGATGTCATGGTAAAAGTTGCATGTTTATGAAACTTGATTACTATTCCTTCATTTAAACTTAAAATGCACCAGGAACTCAGTGCAATCCCCTCCAGACATCCATCTGTAGCCACACAGCTTCCAATGTGTTATTGTGGCTCTCTTTGATCTGCCTGTGTCCACTTGAACCTCACATGTAGAAATGATGGAGCCTTTTCCACTGTGTTGTAAGAACAGATGTTTCACATTCAAGTTTCAGCAGAGCAGTCAAACAGCCTTTCCAAACCTGGGAGATGGAATCAGGTTTCCTCCACACCCCTCCCTGTGCAGCTGGAGACACCGCGGTGCCCCTGGGGACTCAGGGACTGCTGCAGCCCTGCCCACCATTCTGCAGAAAACATCTTTGCTTTTCCTTTGCAGCCAAGACAAACCACATTGTTCTCTTGGCCCGGTCTACCCTAAACAAGTGCATGTAGGTCAAAAGCAGAGAAGGCAACCCCAAACATATCTTCCTTGTGCCCACTTCAGCCCCCAGGCTGTGCCACCAGACAGGTGACACAGGAACTGCTCCCTGGGAGCTCACAGGTTAGCAGAGTGAACCTCTCACCTTTCTCCATTTGCAAAATATAAAAACCTACCAGAAATTCTTCCTTTACAGGCCCAGGGATTCATCTTTCCTCCTGTCTGTGACAAGCTGAAGCACCAATTGAAGCACCTGGAACTGCTGCAGCTCCCACAGTGAGCCAGGAATGAATTACATATTGTAGATGCCCTCAAAGCATAGATTCATCTTCCTCCCCTTCTTCCCAGACTGTGTGGCAGCAGGGATTAGACAGAAGTGCAGCTGGTCTCTCTCCTTCCTCACCCCAGCAACAAGGGCCCCCTGCCCCCCTGGATGAGCAACACCCACACACAAGCTGCAGAACCAGCAACAGCCTTTTTGTCCCAGTCCCTTTTAAACCCCAAAAGGAACGCTGCCAGTGCCTTAAATGGATTCCCACAGCTATGAAGAACATGACCCTTCACAGCTAATCTGATAAAGAAACAAAAGTACTTACATTTCACAGGCTCCATCAATAACTACAAAGCTTTTATCTGTGTTGCTCATTTAGCTTCACATCCATAAGGAGCATGCACCCTACACTGCAGCTGTAACATACATCAGTGGCCCTTAGGAGAATGTTAAGAGATGACAAAAGAGTCTAAGTAAAAATGAGTGGTATATTTATTGCCTTAAAGGTTCTTTAAAAACTCAATTTCTAGGCAGAAATTATTTTTGCTTCTTTCAGACAAACACGTTATATCTCTGTAGAATTGTCACTCTACTCCAGAGCAAGCAGGGAGTGTTTGTTTTTAGCTTTCTACCAGAAGCAGTGTAAATTCAGAGCTTGACTCTGCTAGCCAGGAACAACGTTTAGCAACTCAAATCTTCAGTGGTAATTACCATGTAATGGCAATCCCCAATCTGTGTAAATTAAGATCTACTATTCTCTCTTGTATCTCCAGAGGGCATTTCCAAGACATTCCCACTGCTAACACAATTCTGCCAAATTTTACAGGATGATTAATTTTCAGAGTCACATACAAATAGTGCAGCTGATCAAACACACATACAGAGAAAAATGCAAGAATGTTTTAAAATATATTCTTTTAAGTGTACACTAAACTCATTCCTTATTATTAACCTAATTTAAGTCCTTTTGCTGAGCTTATGACTGTGCCTGGTTTAAACAATTTGAATAGAGTCTGGTTTTCTTTTTCTTGGGTGGCCCATGCAGAATTCCTGTGGTACTTGCAGTAAAAGTGATTTACCAACGATGAAGGGAGAAAACGAAAAGGTGTCACAATAACAGAGCCAGCAACATTTACAATTATCAACTTACAAGGCATTTACTTTAACCTTTTTAGCCTAGAAGAACTTTAGACTTCATAAATAAAGATTGTGTGTTCCTGTAAGGGGAAAGGGAAGAAATCTTAACAACACTAACGAGATGACAAGTACACACTGTATGGACTTTAAAATGTAAGGTGTGACAAGCAGTTAAAAAAAAGGTGCAAAATAGTGAAGTCATGGGTGCTGGAGGTTTCTAGTGCAGTGCAAATTGTTCTCATTCTGTTCATTACCACATTATGAGAAAGCAATCTCTGGGAGAACTGTCACCTCAGAATTGTGCTTGCACTCAGTACATTTTACAGACAAAATATGTCAACAGTTATGTAAGTATGCCCTCCATCATGATCAGTGATTGATAAGAAATCAGCATGTATTTTAAGCTAAGCAGGCAGTCACACAGCCCCTTCTGGAACCAGACAGGAATGCAGGAGGTGCTGCTATCACATGCACTAATTTCTTTTTGTGTCCTTACCACTACATTTCCTATGGCATTATCAGACTTGGTTATAAGCCAAAACCAACAACCATAATTTTGATTGTCATGAAAATCTGGACTGCAGCAAGCCCAGCATGTCCTGCCACCCTGTTTGCAAAACCCAACGTTTTCAGCTTTAGGCTTCCAACTCCTGTGACTGTGCACAGAGAGGAACAGCAAACACTGCCACAGCCCCAGCTCCTCACTGGGGAGGCTGCACAGAGACCAGGAGGAAATCACAACTCCAATTCACCTTCATAATGGCCCAATTGAAGTTGGCAAACTCGAGTGTTGATACTTACAGCTGTTTGCTATTTACAAATAGCCCCTTGCTGCAAGTATACTGAAATAAGGAGAAATCCATCTAAATAAAGAGAACACAGGTATGCAGTATTTATTTGTGACTGAGCTACCCATGAAAACCAGATTGCAAGGTAGAGTTTTCAGCAGTTATAATCAGTTGGTCATGTTCTGAAAAGCTGAAATGACATCAGCTTACAGATAAATGAGTTGTAGAACTATTCCCCTATACATTCCACAAAAAGGGTTTAATTGTCCCTCCAGGTGCTTCTGACCATAACTTATAACTTTTTTGGGATCCAGTATGGCAAAATCAGTAGCAGACTCAGCTGCTATTTTGTCTCTACTTTAAGAGGTAATGGAGCACTTCAATTATTCTTTCCAGAACATCTAAACTAAATTAAATCAAAAAGCATATAATGTAGTTTGTCTGACAAGGAGGTCTCATTTTCAAGTTTAGAATCTTTAAGGGCATTAAATTCCTCCGCTTCAGAAGCAATTTTGTAATGCATACTTCCAACACTAAGCAAAAAATGATGGTCTATTGAGGACTGGCATTCCTGGTGGATTCCCAGAGTTGCTTCCATACTTTAAAGGAATGGACATTTGCTCCCCTTACAAACACAAAATTAACATTAAAACAACTGTACCAGTCATTTCATTGCTGTCACATAGAAATGCTCAGTGTTAACTACAGGTGTAAATGCAACACTTTATTGAATCACAGCAACACAATACTTCAGTTAGTATTTCCAAATAAAAGAAAAATCTAGAGTAAGCAGAGATTTTAGATATATTTTTTCCAGATATACATCCTTTGATAGAAAAGTTATTCTTGCTACCTGCACTGCTGTACAAGAAGTCACCCTCAGTATTCAGAGCACTGTGATGCTCCAACTGCTCTAAGAATACTGCCAGTTTTATCTTTTCTCCTTTGACCTTTTCTTTCTTCAACACTATGGTCCTAATTTCTAGAAGATCACTTAATTGAGTAATTCCCAACCAATTTTCTCACTGGCAATCCATCAAGGTCTTTCACACAACAGCCACACCAATCTGTGGGTTTTCCTTTCATGCTGAGATTTAAAGACTGTAATGGTCACCTGGCCCCACCAGGACCCATGCTGTCTGCTTCCTGACCTGTAACTACACCCACATGGAACCTGGGGAGTGCCCAGTGTGAGAAGGAGTGAATTTGGTGAGCCTGGGGGAGGTAAGTTACTAATGAATCACTTTGCTTTAGCTCTTTCTCTACACAGGTCTGTACAGCTCCTTGGTTAGACAATCATCTGCCTTTAACATCAGCCCTTTCCCAGGAATAACTGATCTGCCCTCTGGCCAGGCCTCTCCAAAGGACCAGGAGTCTTTACAGAATAAAGGCATTTTGTAGGAATGATCACTGCCATCCCCCTTTTGATCTGTTATGCAATAAAATGAACTCACGTCCTCTGTAGACAGTAACAAATATACGCAAATAAGATGGGCATGGATAAATCTGAAACAATTTCGGTGAAATGAGCCACCAGCAGCACTCAGGAGCCTGCAGTGAGCCCAGTGCAGTGAGGAGGAGCAGTGTACCTACCACGGTGCTGCCGTTGTGCATGTTGTGCGTGTCCTTGTGGGCGTGGGCACAGAAGTCGATGCACGCCGTGACACCCGAGAAGGGCCGGCCGTCCTTGCAGCCCAGCCGGCAGTCAGGGCCCATGTGCTCGTTTTCCACCTGGAGGGAGAGAGAACAAACTGCAGACGCTCAGCACTGAGAGCGCGGCTGTGCAAGCCCACCGGCCACCAGCAGCTCCGGGACACGATCAAGGCAGCCAGGCAGACTCGGTGATTCACGTTTTCCTATGAAACATGCAACATCTGTGGCTGGACGCCAAGCAGATAATCAGGTCAGCCACAATCGAATGTCTTGGATAGTAAAAACATTTGATTTGCACCATTATCTCTAAGCATTTTTCACAGATAAAAATACGGCGCTACTTAAGCACCGTAAGTAGCTTAAGCAGCTCAAGCGAAGAGGGGCAGCATATGGAAACCTGCCAAATGCACCGGGACACACCACCGGGAGGGCTGCAGCTCCACCCAGAACACACTCTGGGTGTTTATCAGAGCTGGATCTCACACACCCACCTGGTTCTGGAAGGCTTCTGGAGCAAGCTTCTTATAAACCGGAGCCACATCAGTAGCTAATGTTTGCAGATTGTTTTCAAGAAGTTCCTCCTGCAGGGAAAGGCAACATTTGGTGCTGCAGTTTGCTTTGAAAGAATTTCAGCCAGTTTAGAGATGCCCAAGAGGTCAGCTTCTACCTCATATTTTATTAAACTGACTTCTGTTCTGCTGCCCTTGGTCACTAACCATAAATGCCTGCTTCTGCATGACCAAACCTTCAAAGCTGTTAAACAGAAATCAGCCAAATAACAATAGGGGATACCTGCTAGGTCAAAGCAACCCAGCACACAGGAACTGACTTCTGCATCATTTTCCATATGCAGTAAAGGAGTGAGGTATGTTGCACACAAAATCACAGAAGTAACATCCAGAGGAGAAAAATCATACCCCAAACTGAGTGGGGATGGAAACCCAGGTCTGCTGTTGGTGTTTTGCTTATGGGGCCTTAGTCTATGCTGACACACCATGTGAGAAACTCCTAACAGCATTTATCTTCACCTCTTAGGTCTTCTCTCATATGGCAGCATAACTTTGAACAGGAACATTTGATAACTATTTTGTTCTTTGGAGGGGCAAAAATCAGGACTTAATGGAAATAACTACTAGATTCAGAAATAATATTCCTTCCTTAGGGTAATCCATATCAACACAGAATTAGATGGGTGGGCTTCTACAGCAGTGTCATATTTAAGCTCTTATTTGTAGAAACAATCCCTAAATTCTTATCCTAAGTTTTTGCTTTTCCAGGAAAATCACCAGCCAACTGGGAAAGCAGAGGGCAGTGACAGACTCCCTAATTTCTTTTCCTCCAAGGACCAAGCTTTGAGAGACAGCTGCACCTTCAGTTTCTCACAGTGCATAGTGGCAAAATGAAGCAAGCTGTAATTTTTTGTTTAAAAAACCCACTTACCACCACACACTGTAAACACCAACATAAACACCAGGAGACTTTGCTTTTTTTCAATGGGATGTTACATTACAAGATGATGCTGTATTTTTAACTGGTAGTAAACTCAATTTTATCAGCTGTAAATGGCTACCACACACCTACAGTCAGAACAAAGGGCACTTTGGAGTCACCCTGAAAAGTCTTACCAGCTTACAACACCTTTATTCCTTCTTCAGGAAAATATTTTCAATGTAATGTAACTAATGTGGTTGGATTTTTTTTTTAGAGGTTTGTTACTTCACATAATCCATCACTGTTTTCTGTGCTGCCTCACCTTTATGGCATCACTAACACATAAGCAGCAATTATGGTATCATCTCACTGCACTTAATTTTAGTGTATTAATTCCTTCAAAACTATTTTAAAAAACCACACTGTCCACAGAAAAAAAACCTAATTTATTCTTGGTGACAGAGGGGAGCCCAGGCTGTCAGCTGGTCCTACAACAGTGAGAAAGCAGTGCAACCCCAAAGTACAATATTTTCTGTGCCAAGGCAAAAGGCCTGAAACCCTGAGCTGCAAGCTTGGCCCTTAGAAAAAGGCTGTTACTTACAAAGAATTAAAATTTCACACAGAGTTACACAGTGAGCTAAACAGGCAAGCAGAAAAGCATTAAGAATAATTTTATGGTATATAAGTACACAGTAATTATTCCACAGAATGAAATCTCAATGTCATTTATTCCAAATACTAGTCACAAAAACTTTGTTGGGTGTGAGTCTGTGATAAGTTACACATATATGTGGGAGAGAAGAGGGGTGGAGAATGTCTAGTTCTGAAAATCATCAGAAAAGGCATTTTGAGAAAAAACATATCTTACTTGTTTAGGGTCATCAGTGAGAAGCCTAAATTTCCTGGGGTTTTTGCTCCTGGCAAACTTACAGCCATTGAAATACATACTCCATGAACAGCCAAATGAGAATGATGCTCCACAAGTTTCTGGGTCAAGTCCTTGACATGCACAAGAACGACTACAAAAGGAAATAAAGACATAGCAGGTCAGCTGGCAACACAGCTCTTGGGTCTGGGTTTTTTTTAGGTCAGTGCTATTTTGCTATTTCTTTTATAATACAGAGCATAACAAAGGAATTTGTGAAATTCATGGCTTAACCAGGTATTTTCCATTAAGAAAATACTCCTGTGTAGAGGGCTGACTTTTCTCCACGAAGACAGTCTCAACTTCCCCAACACCAGAATTGGAGACATAAATATAAACAGTTACAGCTACATAAATACACCCATGCATTCATTTTGACTTCTCCAGTTGGATAACATCTTCAACCAAGAAAATAGCCCTGCTACTTAACATGACCCTAAATCCAAATCTTGTGTTATGTGCAGTAAAATCATTAACTCCAAATTTATTTGACTTTCTGAGCAGACCCTTTAAGAACACAAGCATTAGATTCAGGTCCTCATACAGCTCTCAGAGTCTGTTAAATGTGGGCTACACAGGAATCAGTACACAGGCAGCACTGCAGTTGCAACATATTCTCTAATCAATTTAAATTCCTCTCAGAGGCACACAGGATGATCCTAGTTTTGAATGTTCAACCTCATATCTACTTTACAAAGTCACAACCCTCCTTCTTGGCAGCTCTGTTAGCACTGCTGTGAGCACAGGGCACACTGCTGGTGTTTGGGAAGAGCCAGGAGCATCTCATGGCACCGCTCGCCTTGGGCATGGCACACAACTGCCACTGAGAGCCCTGGGCATGGCACAGACAACTCCCACTGAGAGCCCTGGGCATGGCACAGACAACTCCCACTGAGAGCC
Organism: Fringilla coelebs; assembly: GCF_963513975.1. NCBI lineage: Eukaryota > Metazoa > Chordata > Aves > Passeriformes > Fringillidae > Fringilla > Fringilla coelebs. The sequence goes on along the minus strand of NC_140066.1, from coordinate 2,206,605 downwards.
CTGGGCATGGCACAGACAACTCCCACTGAGAGCCCTGGGCATGGCACACAACTCCCACTGAGAGCCGTGGGCATGGCACACACAACTCCCACTGAGAGCCTTGGGCATGGCACACAACTCCCACTGAGAGCCTTGGGCATGGCACACAGAGCTCCCACTGAGAGCCTTGGGCATGGCACACACAACTCCCACTGAGAGCCTTGGGCATGGCACACAACTCCCACTGAGAGCCTTTTCTGTAGGGAAGGCCAGGAGCCTTGGCCATGGCACCCACTGAGAGCCTTTCTTTCTCCAGGAAAGGCTGGGAGCCTTGGCCATGGCACCCACTGAGAGCCTTTCTTTCTCCAGGAAAGGCCGGGAGCCTCGGGCACGGCACCCACTGAGAGCATTTCTCCAGGAAAGGTCAGGAGCCTCGGGCATGGCACACAGAGCTCCCACTGAGAGCCCTTCCCCAGGAAAGGTAGGGAGCCTCGGCCATGGCACCCACTGAGAGCCCTTCCCCAGGAAAGGCCGGGAGCGAGGTGTATCCTGCAACGCCAGCGGTGCTCTGGGTGTCCCAGGGGAGCTCCCGCTCTCCAGGAGCGCGGCAGGCCGGGGCAGCACTCACTCTTCGTTGAGGGCGCAGCGGCGGCTGGTGGGACAGCCGTACTTGCGCAGGCTCTGCGTCAGCTCCTTGTACAGCGTGTCGGCCAGCAGGTGCGGGATGCCCTCCCAGGCCAGGATCAGGATCACGATCACGGCCGTCTGGCAGTGGTGCCCCGCGCGCTGACGGACCAAGCACAGCAGCTTCTCCTCATCGCTGCTTCTCCGGATCACCTGCAAGAATGTTTGGGTTACTCTTTGCTCGGGAGCTGCTCTGCTCTCCTCTCTGGTGTAGAACGTGATTTTGTGCTGCTCTTTTCCCTGCAGTAGAAATAGCAGTACATTTTACAGGTGGAGTAATATTTAAGGTGTTACACACAAACAATAAAGAAGATTAATTACAAGGAAGATAACCTCTAGAAGGACAGGAGATCACCTGAGAACATAACATTACCTTAAAAATACGACAGAAAACAGTGCCAAACACTCCTGAAGGCAAGTATGTGAAAACACACTCCCAAAGCACACACAGGCATGTGCTAGGGCAGCTACCAGTGTTACAGATCAGCATCTAAGATGGTTCCCACCTTGCCAAGAAAAATTAGAAGAAAATGATGGAACAGACTGTGCTCTTAGTGAGGGAAGAAACGTGATTTTTCAGAACATATCCCTAGACTACCTACATTAAAGTTCTTAGAGTGCTGAAGTTTTTGCTAACCTGTATGACACACAGAAAAACCTTACTCCTCACACAGACTAACCAGTATGGAACGTACAGTCCACCACTGAATAAAAATGGGAAAAAATTATAATTCCACTCCCACATATTTAGGTTTTTGCCACAATCTGAAACAGAGCTGCATTTAAGACCACAAAAATGCATTAAAGCTAGGTAATACTAGAACACAGTCTTTGAAAACAGGTTTATTTATTTATCCAATGTGTTTTAGCCAGCATAAAGCCTTCAGCAAAGGCGTCACTTTCCAGTGTGAAGCTTCAAGGCTCACAGGCTTGGCCCTCTTGGAGGCAGAAGAGGCTCCACCCTTCTCAGCCCTGGCTGGGGACCCCTGTGGCTCTCTCTGCATGTGCCCAAGCCCTGCACTGCAGACTCTGCTGCAATCCAGCTGCTCCAGGCATGCAGCTGCTCAGCCAGGCCTCCATCCAGCCCCCTCCACCAGGTATGGACCAGAAAAGCAGGAAGGCAACAGTTCACTTGCTTTTTCAATATCTCCAAATATCTGAGCATTCAGGCAGATTCCCTACTGGACTGATGTTAAATTTGCTTTGCTGCCAGATGTGCAGCTGTCAGTCATATGTGACCCCTTAGCCTGACTCCCTCTGAATATCTAAGCTAGTTGGACTCATCAAAAGCAGGGACCAAAGCACACTTGCAGTTCATCTGTAAATGAAAAGCTTTGCAACAGATGAACAGCTGGAGAGAGCATCTGTGCAGGCTGAGCAGGAAGAAGCAAGCTTAAAGTTTGTGTCAAGAGATAAAGCATGGCCCTTCTAAAGTTAATCATATACTCTTACAATCAGCCTTAAGCTTAATGAGAATATGAGTAAATGCCCCTGATAGACCATTCCTCAAAAGGAGTCTTGGTTGTGACTCCCCACCAGGTTCAGTATGTTTTAGAAAGAAAGAAAGATAACCCAACTCATTCACATTGAGGTGAGGTTTACAGAAATCTGTTATGGCTGATACACAATACAGGTTACTCATGTCAATGTGAGTTTTACATTGCTGAGGCAGCACAGCTCCTTCAAGCCAGAACTTAATTTTATTACTCAGTGTGAAATGCTTTTTTTTTTTTTACTTTTAAAAAAAATTATTTCTAGGCTGTAACTTCAATAGCACAGTGTGGTACTGTACAACATCAGGTTGCCCTTTTTAAGTTCTCTTATACCTCTAAACTAGAAAGAGTGTCCAGAAAAAATAACAAGTGAACACAAATGAAATTTATAGTTTCCTTTAAACCAATGCCACATTTCTCTGAGTTCAATGTAGCTGGAATTTGCCTCATTATGTATGGAGGAGCTTGACAGCTGGCCTGCAAGCAAAGATGAGTTAATAGAAGAAATAATTGATGATTTTTGAGTGTATTCATAGCAAGGAAGAAGACAAGGCCGTCAGCATGGAAACAGAAAAGATACATGAACATTTTTGTAAGCCAGACTACGTGTATTAATAAATGCGTATATGTGCCTTATTAAATTTCTGTAAAAGTTTTGCCAATTATATTAACACTAATTGCTCTGCACCAATGAATATAATAAGTTATTGTGATGTAATTAATGACTTAAGATCACGCTCTGTTAAGAGAATATAAGCTGGAGAACATCTAGAATAAAAACTTTTTTCTTCTTAGACCCTAATCATGTGTGTGTATGTCACATCCAACCTAACAAGAACAATTATGTACATAGCAGAGAATCCAATATTCTTATTGGACCCCAAAACATTTCAGAGCCCCTCACCTTTGAGGCCACAAAGGCAGGGAAGAGATTTATGAGCGGTGTGAATTTCACTGCTGCGGGTCAGGTTACACCATGTGCTCACCCAGCTCCACAGCCCAGCACTCCTGCCCGAGATCAGGCACTTCTCCACCTGGTACAGGCAAAGAGGAGCCCACTCTGCACCAGAGCAGCGCCAGCCAGAGCTGGAGCCAAGCTGCCTTCCTTGGGAACTGAGGCTTCCCTCCACATGCTACCCCTGACATCCTCACAGAAGTATTGAACTGAGTCTCTCTTGTGTAATAATAATAAATTTGCAGCAATGCCACACTCAATGTACAGAAAAGCAGTTTTGAGCAGGACAACTGAACCCTGGAGTGTTTCCTCAGACTGGGAACAAAGCAGAAATCAGCTGGCAAACCTTGTGTCCAAAGGTTTTTCGTATTACTCATGATTTCTGTGATGTAGTTAGCAACAGTGATAAAGTAAATAACTTAATACTTCAGTTTGTTTAATTTTGGTCCCTAATGAATTTAAAAGGCATGAGAAAGTAATCAGTTGTTAAGTGGGGGAACTTAAAAGCTAGGTTTTTAGAAAGGTTTTTATTTTCCCATTCTCATGCAATTGCTTTTCCACACAAGCTAACCATGACTGACTGTCTGACTCACACTGAAAAAATAACATAATCAACAAAACAGACTTGTAACAAGTTTGCGAAGCATTATGTAACACTGAAATGCAACAAGCAATAGCAACAGCCTCAAATTGACCCAGGGAAGGCTTAGATTGGCTATTAGGAACAAGATCTTCACAGAAGGGACTGTCAAGCCTTGGCACAGGCTGCCCCCCAGGGCAGTGGGGGAGTCCCCATCCCCAGAGGAATTTGAAAGACAAGGAGATGTGTTTAGGGATGTGGTTTAGTGGTGGACTTGGCAGTGCTGGGTTAATGATGGGACTCAGTGATCCCTGATTGCTTTTCCAGCTTGAATGATTCTGTGATGCCATGGTCAGCTTCTTGGAAGCTTGCAGGGCCAGAGCACCCCTGAGCTCATTTCAGTGCTAAGTATCCATCAAGACTCCCACATTAACAATGAATAACCTGCTTCCCCTGCAACACAGAATGTCAGGAAAGAACAAAACCTAACAAACTTCTCCACAAAGCTCAACTGATCCCCACTGGCCCCGCTCTGCACTCAGAAACAGGACATGAAGTGACAAGGCCACCCACTCCCTCACCTGGGTGAACATAACCATGGCTGGGACAAAAGGAAACACTGCCATGGGACACAGCCCCTTCCACAGAGCTCCCCTGGAGCACTCACACACTGGACACACAAAACCACTACTATCATCCTTGCAGGTCGCTGATTTGGGCAGGATGATCAGTTATATTGACCATTTTTAACCCCAGTTTAGTCCATCCCTCTGGTGCTGTAGTTGTGCACCCACCCCTACCATATTCTGCATTCCTGCAGCTATCCAGGTGTCCTTGTTGATATGTACATCCAAAGGAAGGCAGCAACTCAAGTAATTCATTTTATCAGCTAGCCCAGAGAGTCTCAAACAGAATCTGAGAATATGAGCAAGCCTTCAAGGTGAGCCACAGCTAACTGAGACACAAACACAATCAACAGCTCTTAGGACAACACACCACAGCTACATCTTTTTTTACAGCCACAAAGATCCAGGCTTACCCACTTTTCTTACCAGAAAGCATAAGCCAAAAACTACAGCATAGTTATTGAAGAAGTGCCTTATCCAGCAGAATTTGCTCCAGCAATTTAGCAACAAGTTATGGGATAAACAAGAGAAGTTAAGATTTTTCACACCTCTGCATCAAAGGATTGTCAAGAGACAGAAAGGGATTCTAAAAATGGCAGAGAACAAGAAGGAGGTCAGAGCAGCAGACTGTCCAGCCTTATCCTGACCCTGACTAACAGCAGCTGCCTATGGATGAGCAGCAAAAAAGGCACTGGGATGTGGAGATGGCTCTCAGTGAGGGCAGGCACCCTCCAGCCACCCACCCAGCAGCTCAGGGGATGTGCTCTCTCCCAGCTTTTCAAGGATTTGCCTTTTCTGCATTTCTCCACTCATTTTTAAATCTATGCAGCAATTTACCCCCAACTAAATTACCAGGAAAGCTTAAATACAGATTATGTGCAAGAAAAAAACCATTGCCTTTTCTTCCTGCATAGCTCACTCCTGCCAGTGCCCTCTAGTTTTGATCCAGGATGAGCCTGGGTAAGACCCTGCTCCATGCCACTGGAGATTTGACAGAGCCCTGCTTTCCTCTCCCCTTCCTGCCCTGCCAGGCTGCCCAGCCTGCACCTGCCTTTCCCAGTCCTGGTGTGCTTTCTGGACATGGGGGACCACACCCAGCCAGAGGCAGAGCTATGTTCCATGATTTCTTTGCTCCTCCCCAATAATCCTCACCTGTTTGTTTTGCTGTTTGCATCACAGCTGAACAAGCTGATGCATATGAAACCACAACACTGGGTTTTTTATGGGACTTTATTGAGTTTTAGCTATTATTTTAATGGCCATTTGTTCTGATTGCAAGTCCTTCCTGCTCTTCATGATGCCTGTCCCTCCTCTTCATTATCCTAAACAACTTTTTATTATCAGCAGTTTGGCTCCTGTCTTCCATTTTTTCAAACAATTTCTATATGATTTGCAATGAACAGCATCAGTAAAGTTACACTATCAATAAAACCTGCTTCAGCTGTCCAAATGCTCGAGTTCTACTTCCTTGGCAGGAGCTCTAGAACAAGGAATAAGGACACTGTGAATGAAAATGTCCCGAGACATAAGCCAGTCTATCCAAATTAGCACGTACACGACTTGTGAAAGTAGCTAAGAGTCAGCCTGCAGAAGCTCAGTGCACCAGATGCTGAATTACCACATGGATGAGAAATTACTTTCCAATTACCATCACCAGAAGAGCTGTGTTAACTTTAACATGATAGAAACCAGACACCACTAGCTAAGAGCCCAAAGTTTTAAATGCTTTATCCTGTAAATTACTGGATAAACTCCCCCAAAACAACAGAACCAACAAAAAGGTCCTTTTTAGGTATTTTTCATCTCCATGTGGTTCCACTGCAGTATTGCCTCCAGCCCATTCTGAATTTCTTCAGTAAAATAAACTATGTCTGCTTTGCAGGGTATAAGCAATTGATTTGAAAGTGAGAACATACTTAACTGTTCCCTGTCATTTCCTGAAATAGGAAACTCATTTACAGCACTGTGGCCTCAAGTTCTCTAACCTGCAGATTTGCATCTGTACAGAGGCTGTGTATGGAGATCCCTCAACACAGGACAAGACCCTACTAATTGCTTAATAATTAATAATACAATTCCTTCCACCAGTGCAGGGTGCTGTCCAAACCTGCTGCTGCTCTGACAGGTGGTGCTGTGACAGACAGCAGGACAAATGGCCCAGCTTGTCACACAAGTGAGTCTGCCCTTCCTTTTTCCTAACTGCCCCTTAAACACACACTAAATCACATTTAGACTCTTTTCCTACTGGAAAATGTTACAGCCTTTTATTCTCAGCATGTCTAAAAGACATTAAAATGGAAATAAGTTCCACTTTGCTGAATTTTCTCTCCTCAGTGCTAGAAGACTACATCAAAGAGCTGGCTCTGAACAGCTGCTGTCAATCCAATCCTGTAAAGTTCCTTAGTCATCTCTGCAGGAGCATCACTGATGTGCAATAACTGCAACTATCTGCAACACTTTTGCAGTTGCTCCTGGCACTGGTGCTGCAGTGGTTACAGATGAGCAGATTGCAGCACACAGGGTAAGTGATTCTTCTGCAATCACACCACCAGCACTACAGAAGTGAGGACCAAACCCACATCTTAGTTCCCAGGGCCCTTCCCCTCCTCACTCCCTCCAGCTTCCCTCTCTGTCAGACTGCAGCCGTGGAAAGCTGCACCTGGTTTGCTAGGGATGTTTGCTCAGAGGTCACATTGCTTTTAATAAAGCAGTGATAATATCAAAATTCTTGCTCGTTAATAATACTTAACCTTGTTTACCTTAACATAGCTTTTCTCCTTCAATTTTACTTTATTACTTCTACTTAAAGAAAAACTTTACTTCAGATGATGTTACAAACATTTCTGTCCTCTAATTCTGTATTTAGCCAACAGTGAAAATAGTGCCTGCACAGCTACACACACTATCATAATGTGGTACAACACTCTGGCAAAAAAGTGATGCTCTAATAAAACACCATCCAAAAAAGTGAGAAAAACCCCACCAACCACCCTTTCTATCTGCTAAAAATAATTTCCTTTAAGACTTCTCCTATGGAGTACATCACTTAATCATAAAGACAGTTCAATAACTGAAATAAAAGCACAAAGTACAGTAGGCTGTTTAAGGCAGAATGGAACTGCACATCCCACTTAGACACTCAGTCCAGCAGAATTTACTCTGAAGTCTTTCTCAAATCCATTAAAAAAAAATCCCCAGTCATGTTCCAAATGACATGACAGCTTCACCATCCCCTACCAAGCAGGGCTGCACCAGAACTCTTGACCCCTGAACTGCCAAGGAACAAAAATAACCATTACAGAGCCATTTGCCTTCAATGGATTACTAATCCTAATTAATAACTAACAGGACTGTAATAATAATAACAATATGATTAATACTAACAGTAACAGAGAGCCAGCCAAAGCAGGAGTAATTTCTCCATCTTCTCACTTTCTCCATTCCCACTTTCAAGGACTTTCTCAACTCAAACTAAACTGAAAAAAAAAATCATCTCTGCATCTATAGAACAGTTTATTGCTACTGAGTGTCACTCAGCACTTCACAAAAGATAGTTTCTGGCATTTAGTTACAAATTCCTACTGGTTCAGTGATCTAGAAAATCTTGATTATAACAGTGGGCTATCTGAGCATTACTTAAAAAACATTAGTTTTAGTGGCTAATATCAGGTTTGCGTTTGTATAGGACTGTAATGAGAATTTTTATCTGGTTTTATTCCACCCCTATTTTTTTTTATACAGCCAACTAATAAACAGCCAACACAAAGAAAATAAGGATCTGTCAAGCTATAAATAACAAACTCAAAAAGGGCAAACAGTCCACGAGTGAAAGTTTAAGAAACAACTTCCTCAAGGCATAAAATCACCATATCACTGTATTTTCAAAGAAATTAGGGCTACCACCAGAAAAATAGAGTCTAAAAGGTCAACAGATCATCCAACTTTTAATAAAAACCCAAAACCCAAAGAATAGGAAAAAAAAAGAGAAGATAAGGCTCAGATGTTCACAAACAAGGAGTTTGGAAAGATTTCTATGTTAGAAAAGCTCCACAGGGGACACCCAGGATTTTTTTTCTGAAGTTAAAGCCCTGACAGAAGTGGTTAGAGGACAGTGGTAAAAAACAAACACCCACAAAACCCATTCCCTACCCCCAAAAAGCAGGAGTTTGCCAAGCTCAGATGACACCCACAGAAGAAGCTCAAGGATGAAACAATTGCAGTATTAAATGCGATCTGCATTGTCCTGATTTTTAAGACCTTATCACCAGAGGGCCTGAAGATTCCCAAGAGGACCCAGCCCTGGAAAAAGCCCTGGAAGAAATCCCTTGAAGCCATGATCACATCAGCCTGGGGTGTCTGTGTGGGCAAGGCAGGCATCACTCAGGAATGCTGATGCACAGGGACAGCTCAAACTTCCCAAATCACAGCTCAGCATTTCTGTGGGTCTGGTTTTGGACAGAGATGGGCTCTGAGCTGGGCATTACCATGCAGGAATGAGACTCTGGCATAAGGATGGAAAGTGCTATGGAAATGCCAAATCACTGCTCTGCAACAGTGAAAAAGCAAAAACAACTGCAAGGAATTACTGGGAGTGGAGCACTGGCTGAAATCATTACTGCCTGCATTTTAACTTCCAGCATAAGGGAACAGGAAGGAAAGGGAGAAGAAGATGACATTTATGTAATGCAACTGAACACAAAAACACAGCCTCCAGCTCAGGGAAGCACAAAGCTGTGAATTATTGCAAACCAAGTGAGTCTTCTGGGAGGCAACTGCCCTGCTCTTCCACCTTTGTGCTGCTGATCAGCCACAGAGAGACAATATTAGCAAAAAGAACCTCAGCCTGGCCTGGAGGGTTTTTGTCATTGAGCTGGAGCCTTAAAAATTGCATTGCAACTTCAAATGAAGGCAAAAGATAGCAATGATACCTTAGGTGAGCCAAGCCAACTGAAATCAGGAGATGGAACCCACAGGAAATGGATTTAATCCAAAACCAGCCAGACCCAAATCTCAACCCCCTCTGAGCTCAGCACTGATGTGTCCTTAGCTTCAGTGCTGCAGGATGATGCCTACAGTGAGCTACTCATGAACCACTCACAAATTCATCAGCCCTTTCACATAAATTGAGGTAACTGTAATTTACCACTACCCAGAGCAGGAGAAAAACCAAACCACAACACATCTGTAACCAGCTGAAGCTCTTGATCAGACAGTGGGAGCAGTGAGTGCAGGCACCACTGGCTGGTTCTAGGGATGCACAGTAACACAAAACCTTTCATTACACAAACAGGCTGCTCAGAGTGACAGGCAGGCATTTCAGTACTTCAAAGCTTTCTTTTCTTTAACATACTACACAACAGTATGATGAGTTGGACAAAGCAAAAGAAATCTAAACAGAAGAGAAGGAAGCATCCCTCTACCCCAGCAAGTGTCCCAGGATGGTAAATTATTTTCTGATAGTAAGTTATTTTATTTTCACCTACCCAGATATCCACACATTAGGAATCTGTGGCAAAACTCTATTAATTATGTTTTGACAAACAAATCAGAGAACACAATTTGATGGGGAGAAGAAAAAAACCCCAAAGGTCAAGCAATGTTGTTGTTGGCCCATGCAGTGAAAACAATCAGAAGCTCATCTCCCCAGCTCATGTGGGTGTCAGTCTGACACCTACACACAGAACAGGCACGAGGTTTCCAAATGTTTAACTAATAGGAGCATTCTTGTTCATATCCAGAGGAGCAAAGTATCACCCTAAAATAGAATACATTAAAAAAAATATAGGAGAGGTGCTTAGTATTGAGTGAAAGAGCAATAATTCTGCAAATTTATGGCAACCTGAAATCTAAAAAAGGAATCTGTCCCAGAAGATATTTAACACACCAGGTGCATCTTGGGAGTCACTTAAGAGAAAATAACTTAGGAGAAAATCAGTATTATGCAATATAGTCATTAACAGAATGGGCACAGGTATTTCAGAAAGCCTCCTTTAACTTTAAAATGTTTCTAATAAACCAAAAAGATAAAATAACCTAGTGGAAATAGGGAAAATTAACTGGGAAAAAATAGTTTAATGTGATCAACAGGTAAGTTCCATTCTTCTATCCTGTTTGCTTCAGCAGAGCTCCATCCCAGTGCTCTCAGCAGAGAGTCCCTGGGGAGCCCTGAGGGCAAGAGCAGAAATGAGACTGTTCCAAAGGACACTGGGAATGAGTAAGTGAAAGTCCCTGTGCAGCTCTAGGTATCAAAGAGCACAGCAAACCTTTTCCAGACACTTTGAAACAAATCTCACCATCCAGTTCCTTTGGTTACAGCCAAAACCCAAATATGCTCCATAAAAGGATTAAAAGTAGCACTGCCTATGAAAAATTAATGGAACACGTTAAGAATATCAACCCAAAATATGCATCTTACACAAAATGAAACAGTTCTACAGATGTCAGGGATTCCCTTCCCTCTCTTGGACTGAACAGACACACACAACAGCAGACTTGGAAAAGCATTCTTCCCCTTCAGGTGTGAGCCCACACAAAAGAAAGTCCCTGCTCCCTGGAACTCCAGTGAAATGAACACTAAAGCCGTGTCTCACAAACATTTTACATACAAAATGGTCAAAATCTAACTGCAGAGCAGGTCCCTAGCTCAAACCAGCCCTCTCCATAGACACCACCAGCCAAGCTCACCACAAATGCTGCCACTTCTGCCTTGCACAGGACACAGCGTGCTGATACTGGCAACAGAACAATCAAGGTTAACAGTTAGCTTTAAATGCCTTCTTTCTTTTAACTGCTCACAACTCTTTCTATGGTACAACTTTTAACTCCTGTCCTCTGTTAAAGCTAAGTGTTTTACTTAGCTGAAACACTGAGAAAGATCTTTCCATTCTTTTTGGATCAGTTGCTTATGAAATTAGTTTAATTTTATTTTCTTGGATATTGGATTTGGTATTAAATATTAACTGAAGCACAAGCACGTTTGTAATTCCCTTCTGAAAAAACAGTTTATGTCTTGAATATAAAAACCACATTTTGACTGTTCCAAGCACAAGCAGTAAATGTTTAACATGCAAATTCCCTCACATACAATATGCAATAACCTTATTTTGGCACATAGTTACAAACACTACCCAACCAACTGTACAGTTACCTTCACAGTTTTTTCAATTAAGTCTGAAATTCCTAAATACAGCAATACATTTTATTCTTTTAACAACCAAGTTCTTTCATTATTTTCCAAAACTCAGTTTACAAGATTTCCAGTCTACTTTTTACCTCCCTCAGTGGTTTCAGCAAAGATTAAGGACAATCAATTCTTTCCAAGCTCTCTCCTGGAGCTTGTGTCTGTTACCTCATTTCCTGGCTCCTATGAAGCAATGTGAGACAAGACTTTGGTGAAAACTATCATCATAACATTTACATTTTCAAATACTGAGTTCAGTTCCTCAAAAATAGTAATGAACCCCTTGCCATATGAGATTGAAATTCTTCCATCACTCTTTTCTTCAAGTGGTCACACAACTGAGAAGGGATAGTTCCTGGATAGTTTTCCAACTCCCCCAAGCAACCATCTCCTCTTTTCTCTCTTTCACAATTCCCAATGACATATTTCACAAAACACTCCAGCTGTCAGACACTGTCAGCATATTTCTACCCTTGGTTCATCTCTGCTAGCTCTGTTAAGCCTCTCCCTTTCACTCATTCATACCACAGTACCATGCCTTAAATTTCAACATGAAAAAATTGCTTTCCTTCATCATTCAGGCAGACTTGTCAATCAATTAGAAATGGGATCTTCTTTAAAGATCAGATTAGATTTGGGGTCAAGGACTACACATCATTTGAAGCCACACAAAACAACTTTATTGATTTAATATAAAAACTTACCCACTTGGCAATTGGACACCCCTGAGAGCTTTTTCCTTCCTTTCCTGTATAAACCACCACCTCAATTCTTACAGCACTTCCTTTTGCTCCATACCTGCATTAAAAAAAGTTCATGACTACAACAAACTACTACAGGCAATTTTAAAAGATGAAACATTTTCAATAGAAGATTAATGAATTTATTTTTACTTAGAACAGAAGAAAAACAAAGTATTTATAAAGCAAAAAAAAAAATCCTTTTAATTTAAAACCCTACTTGCAAGAGTAGTTTTTGACATCTCTCTTCTGATAAACTTCAGCCACTAAGGAAATGTTATCTGCATATAAATCCTAGTGCAATCAGTCACTATTATGACCTTTTTTTTTTTTCCAGTTTGCCACAGCTTCTTTACAGGTAGGACACCAGAAAACCTTACTCTGCCAGCTGCTGATCTCTGTCCTTCCTATTGACTTCAAGGGCACCTCAGAACACACTGCACTTGAACTCCAGCCCTGGGCTCAGAAAAGACACACGAGTTTGGACCTGCAGTGCTCATGCTCACCTCATGCACATCTGAACAAGAAAACACTTTACAAATGAGTACTGACAAAAGTTCAATAAAACAAAGCTAAACACAGCACTTCCTTTCTCAGAGCTCTACTTCTTCCCTGTTCAGACAGTCAAAAATACAATGTCATTAAAAGCTGAATTTTCCTCACCTGTTCTCCATAATTTCTCTCACAGCAGCAACACTTGGTCCTGTCCCAAGGTGGGTGTAATAGGGGCCTTCATCTTTTTCTATAATTTGCTCTGTAAACAGGTAAAGAAAACTATGTTGGCACATCCAAAAATTTATTTAGCCCATTAAAAGTCAACTTAAAAACAGTTTACAGAAATGCTTTCCAAATTAAATTAGAACACAAAGTTTGAGCCTGAATAAAGAGTATGACAGCCTTTTCTCTTCAGGCACTTAGACATGATTTTATGCTCTAATGATTCTGTTAGCATTTTTTAATGTTATAAAGTAAAATCCTAATTACAGCAATATCTTGCATTCTTTAAAACTTTCATTAGAGGAGCTAGCATGTAGTGACTACGTAAAATTCCCAGTATCCTTGTTGGTAGGAACATTATTAATTCATTTTAGACAAAGAGGAATCGAGGGCAGTAAAATAAATTAAGTGATAGTCATATCCTACAGAACGGAAACCATAACCCAGACCTCTAAACAAGCCCTCTGGTGATTCAGAACATGGAAGCCAAGGTGAAAATCTGCCTGCAGACCATTTGCTGTGAGGTTCTGACCTGTCTTTCCATGTGGGTGCCTTCATAATGACAACACAAGTGTCTGACACCCTCAGCCAAGCTGTGTCATGCAGAGCTTGCTCTGACATCTCCTGCTGCAACAGAGTCACTCTGCAAGTGGCCCCACCTCAACTCCCCCTGAGCTCTCCCCATGGGGCCACAGGTGTCAGGAGACTCGGGCCTGGACTCTTCCAAGCCATCAGGACTGACAGTGACAGGAGCAAGGCCACCCCCAGCTATGTCCTCCTGCTTGTCTAAAAGATTTAAGCAACAAGAACAATACACTGGGACACTGCTGCCCAGCCCACTCAGGCACCAACCAGTTCTAGACCATCCAATTCATGACCTGAAACAATGCAGGTAAGTGCACATCCAGCACAATGGCAGAGCAAGGAAGAGAAAAACTTCCCTTCCTCCAGGTTTAAGTTTAAGTGGAGGATTTAAACCTGCCAGCTGCTGTACAAAACTACTCAATTCAGCTGCGCTCTGCAGGCCCAAAGAACACCAAGCAAAAGTTACAAAGAGGGGAAAGATAATTTCCTCCTGTCTTCTAATGGTGAAACACTGATTCTTGTGCAACAGCTGTCATATACATTCCTCACATTAGAGGAAGCAACGTGAGCACACCTCCATTTGAAATGTACAGGCAAAAGTTAGCAAAACCACTTACCAACACAGTCACAAGTTGGCAATTCAGATTGTCCTTTTTTGGTAGGTGTGTCTATTAAATTTTTTGTAGGGGTATCAAGAAACTTCATAGGTGATTCAAGGAAACTGCTGAGCGTGTTTTTTGCTGGGGAACACCCTGAGTCGCCTGTGCTCTGAGCGTGGTCAGTACCCAATCTGGTTGATGTCAGAACGGTCACCTCACCCACACACTCCATATTCCTGAGAGCTTCAGCAGAACCTGGCACCTGGGCCCCAGCACAGGGAACAGGCAGCACCTGGGACTTCAGATCTACCTGCTGTTTGACCTGCTGCACATGGGCTTTGTTCTCACTACACGTTTCGTTAGCTCTCAGGTTAGACCGGTTAAAGGTTGGTGGCAAAGGATGCGCCTGACTGACATTTGCTGTTTGCTGTACCTGAGAATTACATTTTTCTGTAAACATCTGTAGGTTTTCAGTTGGCCTTTTCAACAAAGATGCTGTTTTCAGCTGAGAACCAGCCAGAGGATTATGGGAGGACAGGTCGCCGTGTTGGCTACGTGCAACAACTTCATTTTTCACTGGATCAGCACCTAGTGGGTCACTGGAGCCCACAGTTTTCATTTGCTCATTCACCACTTCACAGCCAAACAACCTGTCTTTTTTTTTCTCTTGTGGTGCCTCAGGTAAACACCTGTGGAATTTGATCTGTGCTTGTGGAAGAAATAATCTGGTTTTTTCTTGTGATGCTAAAGTATTTTGACCGAGCACTCTCTGTACTTTGGTTCTCGGAGATTTTTTTTCAGATGGAGCTACCCTGGAGTCCTGTGGCATGGTTTGACCAAGCTTATGCAGTTTTGATGATATCCAAATGTCCTGCAATTCACTATGCTGGCATGACAACAGCTCTAGCTGGTTTTGATTATTTTGTTGATAGCGTGCTTCTTGAGGCTTCTTTTTGTGTCTCGGTTTCCATGGCACAGCATTTCCTTTCTTATTTGCTGCTTGCTTTTGCTTTAACAGTAAGGAACTATAATTACGCCTAAAAAATACAGATTCTTTTTTCTGCAACACTTCTTGGTTATATTTTGGCTGCCTCTCATGTGATATTAGATTAAGCAGCGATGCCTTGATGTTGTTCTTCTGCTCTGGATTCGTCTGGTTTGATTCAATCAGGGCTGCCAGTTGAGTTAGCTGTGCGGCGACATCCTCTTCATCCTGGCTGTGCATTCCTCCTTCTTTAATCAAAGAACCACCTTCCAATTTCAGATCACTACACGATGGCTTTTGCTCTAACTGGCCAGGAGCTTCCAAGTTGTTCCCTGTATGGTGGGCATCACATGAAGCATTGCAGTACCCTGCGAGGGTGACTGGATCACGAGCACAACTTTCGCCGGAATCGTATCCTGAAAACGATGCTGCATTAGATGTTAGGTCAGATAAAGTTTTGGTATCTCTTGAGGGTAACTGTAATTTATACATCTCCCCAGCTGGATTGGCAGGTTTATCACACAACTCAGACACTGAACTTTGGCCATTGTATAACACTGCCTTATTAGGGAGCTGCTTCTGCGAGGGAGTACAGTGAGCCAAGAGCTGTTGCTCATTCTGTAAGTAAGTGTCTTTGATTTCTTGTAATGCAGAGGATGTAAAGGAGGATGAGATATCCCTTTTAAAACTGTGGAGAAAGTTGGAAGTTGTTTCTCCTGTATGTTCAGTATTTTCACTTTTAGCTGGTGAAGTTGTTTCTAAAGGAGCTTCAGACAACTGTGTTAAAGCTTCAATAGCTACAACCTGCTCCAGAGTTAAATTTCTGGTTTTAATCAGGGACAAGAAAGTGGGCTGGAGTGCAGTATTCTCAGGCTGTGTCTCCACACTTGGTACTGTAAAGCCATCCTTCCCTGCCTGCAGCTCCCCTTCAGGCAGCGGAGGACAACACAAGCTTTCCTGCACATCCCAGCTGGAACCTGTCTGCAAAACCGACTGATCAGAATACTCAGAGATGCTGCAGGTGCAGTTTTCCTCTTTCATTAAAATATTCCCGTGGTTTTCTGGGTGAGCACAGCCAGTGCCACTTGTCAGAGTGCTTACTATGTTATTCAGATCGCCACCCTTCGGCCATTGCATGGGGGAGTTGCTTGTCAAGTCTGTCCTTTCCTCTGCAGATACATTGTTCAGGGAAGCAACCGCTTCTGCTGGTGAATAATGCAGGGTGTTTATGCCATTTTTGATGGTGTGCACCAAGGATTTTTTGGGCTCAGGGAAGTGACTGGGAGAGGCTGCCCCGTCACTGTGGTCAGTGTGTTTCAAGTGTTGGGTGCCCGTCACAGCTCCGTGGATGTCGCCGTTGACGTGGACACCAAAGGATGGCTTCTCAGCATGTGCCCACTTCTCTGCTTCCAAGCCAGTCATGCTCTCTTTCTCCTTAGACTGCACATTTTCAATGGGTACTGCTTGGTTTGTCTTCACCCTGTATTTTTCACCATGACCACATATACTGCATTCCATGAGTTCTGGTCTGCGGCCATTTACTGCTTTGTTTTCTAAATTTGCCTATAAAACAACAATAAAAAACCCTTGTTGTAACAGCTGTTCAAAGCACATGAAAAATAAGAAGCTTCATATTTACAGCAATTAAACTCTACTTGGACAGATAAGAGGAATATCCTAATTAGGCACAGACATTGGAAAATAAACAAAACAGGAAGTTATAAAATAGCCTGAAGGCTAAAGACCCTATCTATATTTATAGCTATTTTTCCCCACTGCTGAGGGACAGAGGAGGAAAGTGGCTAAGTGTGGTGGTGGGAGACTAATGAAATGAATAGCCAGATAAAGGATGTTAGCATTTAGAGTGAGATGTAAGGATCCAATTTTGAATTCATTTGCATGAGCAGATTTAAAAAGGGTAAAAAAATTATGTTAAAAGTAAGACTGAAATCCAAGGGATTACAAAATTCAGCAGTAATTTGGCATAATTACATTCATTTGGCTAGACCAATAAACTGGCTTAACCAATACCACTTGGTTGGATACTCAAGCTAATCCTGAAAACCAACCATTCTTGCTTCAAGTCCTTAAATAATTACAAACCTTAATTTCATTAAGCAGAAATGACAGAAAGCCAATTTACATCAGCTCACTTGGAAGTTATTCTTTAAATAGTTGTTCAGCTTCTGTATTTAGATGGAAATTTCCAGGTTTTTCCACAGTCTCGCATGTAAGCTATTCAAAACTGTATTTTAGTAAATGCTACATTTTAGTGTTTTGTTAAATATGTTCTTCATCTTCACTGATATTATACAGTTCATGTGGTTGAAGCAATGTCAAAATCTAGACAGAGTCAGAATATTGTGTCCTGGAAAGAATATATATATATAGGCTTTAAGATTGTATAAATCCTTAAATACTAAGTAAAAAAAAAAAACTAATTAAGGCAGAAACTTATGCAGAACAGCAATTAAGGCAGGAATCCAATTTTTCTTATGCTATTCAGATTTTATTTATATTAAATTTCCTTTAAAAATAATTTTTCATCACAGTAGATAGTGCTGTTCCTTTATCTGATTGCAACATTTAAGAGTCCTTCAATCCCCTGTAACCTTAAGCTACACTTAAAAGAAAACCAGGACTGCTTTTCAAATCAAATATCAGCAACATGAGGGGCTAATTAGGCCTAGGTAGGCACAGTACCTCACAGCAGTGCCCAGAAAACCCCACCAGTATGAACCAATCAGTTAACTCAGAGATGGTTCTATGCTCATGCCAACAAGGGGCATGGACTTCTGACAAAACTCAGGAAAATAAATGCAAAATAGATTTATGATTAATTATAGCCATCGAGATGGAGTTGTCACAAACCCCCAGACAAAACAAGGCAGCTCCATCTGGAACTCAGTGGTCACCTTGCAACTGATAAAACACAACCCCAGGAATCCACAGCACATCCTAGATGTTCTGAGAGGCATCGTAAGTTCTCACAGAAATGTTGTGTATAAACACATCCAGCACCTGTGCAGCTAAGTCAATATTATATACAAAAAGATTCTTTATTTAATGTCTTTTCACTACCCACAGATCCTGACTAATGGTAAGCAAGCTGGAGCTCCTCAGGATCCTGGTGATTTTCTGTGAATGATTCCCAGACCCAGGGGGTCACCGAGCACTTTCTAAGGGATCCACAAAAGCTGAACAGGTTCCACCATACTACTGCTAGCAGGGCTAAATGCATCACAGAGGTCTCTGTCACTGTACCAGAAAATACTTAAAGGGTCCACCATAAAAGAGCAAAACCCCACAATTCTATACCTGCACAAAAGCTGAATTTCAATTGCCTTAACTTCAGAAAGAAAAACAATTCTGCTTCTTTCTTAAGCAAAAGTACATCTAACATCTCTACCAATCCAGAAGATCCACAACCATGTAAAATTTTTAATAAAAGTTATTTAATCAGACAACGAGGAGGCCGCTGACATAAAATCAAATAGATGAAAACTAATTCCCCATCAAGTGCACATTTTCAACACAACAGCACAGTTTGTATTCCATTCATTATTACAGGGATTGTTCACTACATTGAAGAAACTGATAACTTCAGCCTGGTAATTTGGGAGTAATAAGAGGCATAGGGAAGGAAGAGGCTTCATGCACAATTAGCAGAGATGAGAAGATCTGATAGAGAATCCGCTGACAGCACTCAGTACAAAAGTGTTATCACAGTCCTCCCAACTAGACTGTTCCTAAATAAAATCCTTTATCTGATCAAAAAGCACTGCTATGCCCCAAAATACTCAGGATATTCCAAGGTCTGCTAGTGCTGCACAGGTACAGTGCTGTGTCCCTACAGAACTCCAGTGATCCCAGCCACAAAGGTAGAATTGCTTAAAAAAAAATAAATTCTTTATACTTCATATTTTCCACTAACATCACTAGAAGCTGCCCACATGCAATGAGGAAGAAAAAAACCCCCGATGAATCACTGGCATTTCATATTCTACTTTTCCACATGAAGACAAAATATTGTCATTAAATCAGATGTTATTGTTTTAATCAAACTCTGCCTTTCCGGCACTGCGTTGCTTTGTCTCCTATTACTGAACTGCAGTGGATACTGCAAGATACATTTCTTTTCCCTCTCAAACAGAAAAGGCCACTGGATAGGCTGTTAGCACATGAAGTTAATCTTTCCCACCACAAAGAGAAGTGCAGACACACTACCAGGAACAGAGCTCATTTGATTCCTCCCCTCTACCTAGGAACAATCAATCTTCAAGTCCTGAACCAGCATGTGAAAAACACAGTGAAAAGTACAGACAAGGACATCACAACCCCAAGCAACAGTGATAACATTCACAGGAGGTAAGCACCGAAGTCTGATCTGATCTGTTTCTGAGGCTTTTACACAAATGCAATGAAAAGCTGAAGAATAAAGCAGATCAATAGCAGTAATTTCCTCTCTCAATAAGGAGAGCTCTACTCTGCCAGGAGACACGAGCCACTAACAAATCATGCTAAAGTTTAGGCTCTGAGCTAGTCTGTGCCATTAGGACAGGAACCACAGAGCCTGCTGTGGCCATGGCTGTACTACTTAAACATCAACCAAATACTATCTCACATATATACACACAAGAATTCCTCTGGAAGCGAATGCTTCCAGCACACACAATCAGCCAGTTACAGCAAATCATTTGACATTCTGAAGTTAGACTTACTATTAAAACTTCTCCTTTAACACATGATGCCCCTGAGGTAATGCAGAATTCATCAACTCCCCATCAAAATGCAATGCTTAAGCTACCCCAAAGACACTTCCATATCTGAGCAGCAAGCTGGCCATTGATTTTTGTATCTCATTTCAGACCTCTACAGGTGATAACAACACACACTTTACTAAAGGACACCACCATGATCAATTACTCTCATAAACAAGAAATAACAGATGATGCCCTGTCCAACTACTGACAAAATGCCTCTACAAGCAAGTCTTGATGAGTAACACAACAACTAGTGCCAAACCCCCCAGCCAGCCCTCCCTGTAAGATTCTGCTCAAGTCCCATGTGAACCCAGTGCCCAACAGAACAAACAATACTTGCACCCTTTGCTTGTGCCAAAACTGGGATGAACCAAAAGACAGCTCTTCCAGGGTCACAACATTCATCAGCACAACAGGATGAGTGGGTGAGAAGCACCTGCAAGCTGCAGTACCATGGGTAAGCCTGGATCCTGCTGCAGTGTCTGCAGCCACACAGCCAGCTCCATGTGCCCCTGCAAGCTGGGACAGAGCTGGCAGCTCCTCAGAGATCCAAACCCACAATGTAAGTGCTGCTTCAGAAAAACTGTCTGGAAAAGACCCCAAATGTATTTAATCTAACATTCAAACAAGGTGTTTGGCTCATGGTCCAACAGTCAGGTACCACAGCCTCACCAGGAGGCAAGAAAGCACCAACCAGCTGATCAGCAATTTACTCCTCTATCATTTATTCCTGCTGTCTATTCTTGTACATGTAGAAATTCAGCAGAACTGAGGACTTGCACTGGACAGGACCAACATACAGGGATAAGGAGAGAAGACATGGATAGGACAGGCAACAGGGAGACAGAGCACAGGTGTGGAGAAGCAGTTGCTTCTGCCAAGTGCTATGTAGGAAACCATGCACTGCTTAGAACAGAGACAGATATAAGGGGGGATGCTGTGGAAGCTATAGGTCACCTCCTGAATACAGCTACATTCTCTTCATGGATTTTTATTTTTTTTAAATTAAACACAGATATGGTAATACAACTAAGAATAGACTTCTATTTCTGACCACATGACATGTCTGACTACTGCAATAATGCAGACAGCAGCAACATGCCATAGGTTGGTGCCCAAGGCTGCAGTCTGAGCAGGGTGTCCAAGCAGGCTCCCAAAAGACAGAACAGCAGAGCCAAGCTGCAAGCTGGGGAATAGTCCCCATCAATCTCACCCCAGGAATAAAGCAGGTACCAGCACACTGCATAACTCTGGATATGAAGGAGTCTCTCATCCCACAGGGGCTCAGCTAAGGCACATTTCCTCTAAGTCTTAATGCACAGAAACAGATTGGGGACCTTTGTTAGTGTAACAAGCCTGAATGTACAAGGGGCTTTGTTCTGCAAGAGAGCAGCATTCACAGATGGCATTGAGGGACAGCAAAATTATGTAGACAAGTTTTACCACAGAAGCTGGTTTATACAGAAACTCAGAGGAACAAGAGGTTCTGCAAATCTGGAGAAAGGAACCTGACCTGGGGCATGACATTCAGGCTTTCCTGGAGGTATCCCACTCACTTCCAACTTCTCTGAGTATCAGAACAGCCACTCACCAACTTGAGCATCACAGCAAGGTAGCATTTCACACTGGATCCTACTACAGGTGAAAAGTCTGCTCTAGCTGCTGGTTGCTTTTATTTCCATATTTGTAGCCACCACAGCAAAGAACATTATCCAAGCTGCAGCTTAGCTCTCAGTTTTATCTCCATTTAATCTATATTTATATCCTCCTTGCCATGTTCTTCAAATACCAGCCAACCTCCCCACCAGAAAAGCTCCTTATTGACTCTTTCCAGGAGGAATTAGCACATTATGGCCCCAAAGTCTTTATACCTTTGTTCTCTTCCTTTTCTCTCCTACACCACTACTAGAGCAGAGCCCTCCCACCCACTCTGTGCAACAGCTTCAGTGAATCTGCTTAGATCTACAGTATCAGACCCCAAAGGATACACTTACTACAAAATTAAAAACTTCAGGATACTAATTCTGACTGTAAAGGCTTCAAATGGCGGCTCCCATGGAAATGTATTTACTGGATGACTACTTGGAAATGGGTGCTCTCAGCCACAAACTCAAATTGTTGTTTCCGTTAACTCCTATATCTATCTTGATCTTGCAAAAGCTACAAACAGGAGCAAGAAAAAAAGAGGGTGAAGGACACCCCATTCTCCTACACAGGCATCCAACAAGTTGATTTGTCAAGAAAGAAAAAATCCCAAACATGACAGCACTTTTTCTGCCACAGAAGCAAATATAAACAAGCATCTTGCCTGTTCATTTTTGTTTTCCTTGAGTTCTGGGTTTGGTTTGGTTTGTTTTTTACTGGTGCTTTGAATTACTCAATCATTTGTCATCAACATTGAAACCAAGCACTCAAAGAGACTCTGGCAGCTCTGGAAAATATAGCACTCAATTAAGCCAGAGAAGAAAATGATACAATCTGCAACAATATGTATTCCCTAAGAGAACTTTCCCCCAGTGTGCTTCAGCTGAAAAGCAGAGATGAAAGAAATTCAGTCTTTGAATTTACCCACCCTAGCTAATGTCTCTTGTGATCCACTCATTTATGAAACCATCAGCACAATGTTAAGGAAGTGCTGCCTGGCCCTTCCCTGCAAATGGAGAATCATCACAGTGCTCATAAGAGGGGCTTCAGGGAGCAAATCACAGCCACGTGCAACCTCCTTAGCAACAATCTGAAAGAGCAGTCAATTAATACCTATAAAAAATAGCAAATAATTCAAAGACCAGACATGATGCTTCATAAACTAAGCTGGCAGGCCAGCCACTTCATTACAGCTAGAGAGACATTCTGTGTTTAGCAGGAGGCATGGGACTGTATTTACAAAAGGCAGGTTTCTACCTTGGAAAGCAGTGCCTTCCAGGAGGACATTAACATGGTCAATCATCAACTGCACAGTAACTATAGAAACTCCTGGTACAGCTTTATGGCTCAAAGGGTTAGTTCGATTCTTGGGTGCATAAATAACAATATAATTAGGAAAAGAGTGGTTACTTTCAATCCTGCACTTGGCACTTTTGCACCTGCTGGCAGAATAAAGCATCCTGTTCTGGCATCCCCAATTCAGGCGAGACATTGATATGCTGGAGAGGGCCCCGAGGACCACAAGAATGACAAAGGATTGAAACATCTTGAAGTGAAAGCCTCAAGTTCACTCTCTACTCACTCTCTCCAATTTACCAAAGAGAAAGAAAATTGAAAAGCCACAAACTCCTGCTCAGTCTATGTGGAAAAGAATGCTGATAACAGAGGGCTCCTTGTTCTAGCATACAAAAGTTTAACGAGACTCAATGACTTTAAGTTAAGGCTGGAGAAGTCTGGCCTTGAACTATGGTGCACTTTTTTGCAACAAGACAGAGAGAGCAAAGAATTTTTTTAAGCATCTTGCTAGATGTTTGCATGCACTTTTCATCCATGGGCATTTTCAAATTCAAGTTCTTTCAGCTATCTTTTTAAAAAAAATTTGTTTAAGCCAAATAAAAGGATACAGTCTTACATCCTCCCAGCATAACAACAATTGTTCATAACGGTCTTTCCTGGGTTTATCACATATGAACCAAACTGAGACAACTTCTCTTCAGGTTAAGTGCAGTAAAGATCCAAACTGCTGAACTAACAACAGAACTTTCCACAGTTCCTGTAATCTAACCAGCAAGATATTCAGCTCCTTAATTTAGGACCACAGTCTGTGCCCCACCACCTGTTGTACAACCAATTATATTCTTTACAATTACTACAGGTTGGTAGCAGCTCTCAGACTAGAACTGCTAAGGACACACAACACCATCCTAGCCTGGCTTTAAAGCTGATGAGGGGCCACAAGATAAAAAGGAGTAACTAATACTCTTTAGAAATAGAAAACTCAGTGACAGGAGCAGCTTAACTCAGATTAAAAATAAAAAGAAATAGTCATGCTGATCTCTTAAGGCACCGGGCTACAAGGCAGCCCTATGCAGGATTTTTCATCTATGTTTTGCTTACTCTCATGAGGCAAAAAAGCCTAAAAAATAGCAAATTGTGTTTCCTTTTCTGCCTGAGAGCTTGCACACCTATGGTTTAAGTAAAGCTCAAGGCAGAATTTGCACTGTAACTTCCACTTGCTCTTTACAGGAGCAGCAGCTTTCCCTCCCAGGCTGGAATAACAGCAATGCAACTGTGGTGTTTGCACTGCAGAACTCAGACAGTGATCATCTGTCACAAAAGTGAATGCTCTGCATTTATAAACACACAGCAGTTTCTCCTCTTATTCACAAGTCCAGCAAACCCCTTATTTTAGGAAAATTAAATGCAGGGCCCCATTTTACTATAGGGCACTGATTAAACTATAATGCAATACAGACAGCATCAACAAAACCCTGAGAAAGGAATTCAGTAAGACACAGACCACTCAATTGTAAATCAGCTTCAAAAAATCCTAATATTCTAGAAGGCTTAATCTTAAAGTTGTTAGGACAACAAGGACAGCCTTGTTGTCTATAAATTAATTTTACATAAATGAATGAAAAGGGATTATTGTTGATTAAATACTGTCTTCCTTTTTCTTTATATCATTTAAGCTTCATGCATTTAAAAAGAAAGCATGAATTCTTCTTACCTCCCCAATGAAACCATATAATTAAGAATTTATTTTAGTACAAATCAGGTCTCTTGGTCTCTAGAAAAGCAAGGCTCCTACTAATGCCAGTGGGAAAGTTTGCTGTCATAGTATCAGCTAAATTAACTTTCCCATAATCAGTAACACCAAACAAAAGTCTTGGTATAACATGGCAGAAAGAAAAAAAAAAAACCACAAATGTTGAGTCTGTTGCCACTCAGGTAAGTTTAGGGCTTCTCAATGGTTTTCTCCCACATCAATTGCTAAAAGCAATAAACAAACTTGCTTAGCAATGTGGTAGCAGATCCTAAAGAGGGAGCACCCATTTTCAAAGGATTTTTTAGGTATTACTGTCAATAAATATATGGCCAGCAGCACACTGAGAACCAATTACTGGAATTGGCAG
The DNA here is from genome assembly GCF_963513975.1 of Fringilla coelebs. Classification (NCBI taxonomy): domain Eukaryota; kingdom Metazoa; phylum Chordata; class Aves; order Passeriformes; family Fringillidae; genus Fringilla; species Fringilla coelebs. The sequence continues at coordinate 2,181,659 of NC_140066.1, read as the reverse complement.
AGCCATCTCAGTTATTTCAATGCCTGCATCACATAGAGCAAGTACAAGTACTGAATAAAGCTCATTATGCAGCACTGAATGCAAACAATACCAACAAAGCAACGTACCTGGAAGGGAAACCTGTGTTCATTTTGTAGTACTTCATGAAGAACATCTAAACAACCTATCAATCAATATACCTACACAACTAACCTTCACCTCCCTTTCCAAAAGCTATGCTACTTTTACTGGATATTTTAGGACATTTTTGATCACAAACACATTTTCTAGTTTTTCAAAGCTCCACTTCTAAATACAATGAATGGAAGGTCCTACACTAAAACAGACCATGAGAGTCAAGATTTACAAATAAATCACAATTCAAAACATGCAAACACCACTGTGATCATGAGGTTCAGCCTGGCCTCACTCAGCACCTCCCAGCCCCCACCTACCCCTGAGGAGGGGCACTACCCCAACTGCTCTGCTACAGCAATGAAGGAATAAAACCAGAAAACCCTGCTCCTCCCTGTCCCCTCTCCAGGGCAGAGTGCCTTTCTTCCCTCAAGGTTTTGGGCAGCTGTGGGGCAAAGAGCAGCACAGGGACACGAGAGGAGGGCTGGGAGAGGGAGCTGAGCATCTCTGCACACCCCAGGAAAGAATTCACAAGGGACAGGCTTCTACTCCACCAGAAACTGGGAAAATTAAGGATTAGAAAATAGAGTAAGATTAATAATTTACAGATCACCTACAAAGGCTCTTTGTTAGAGCTCTATTCAAAAACATCTCCATACATGAATAGTCCTGGCTGAACTGTACAAACAACATGCAAGTGCTTCACATGTTCATGAGTGCATTCATGTGGAAGTGCTGGGAAAGCTGCAGGGGCAAATGCCCTGGGCTAAATCACAACCATAATCATGCCTGCTCACATCAAGTGGTTGCATGAGTCTACCAAAAGCAAAAGAACTTAAAGATTTCATCCCATTCACACAGATGCACATTCAGCTTGAATAAGGTGAAAAAGAGACCATTTCTCCCAAAAAATGTGGAAAAAAAATCCAGGTAACAGCTAAGTTACTTATCTTACTTTAAAAAATACAAGTTAACTGGTTTGTATAGGATGCTCTGATACCAAAAGTAAGATCTACCTATCAAAAAAAGAGGAGCAAAAAGACAGGGAGTAAAAAACAAGCAGAAACTTTCAACCAGTACTCAAAGCAATTTTAATTGGTATTCACTGAAGGAATATGCTCCAAGGTGATAATGTCTATTAAAAAAAAAACCACAACAAATATGGTAAGTCCTTTCTGGACAGCATCCTTTCCAACTTGTACTGTACCATTCTTCCTTCTTTCCCCGTAAAATTCCACTGCAGTGCAATTCCACCCATTGACTCGCTCATATCTCAGTTTAAAGGGGAAAAAAGTAATAACATTTAATTTCATCCAGCTAAGTATTTTGGCAGATATTCTGCACTAAAAATATACACCATAATTTAGAATAAATGTTCCAAATCAGTTCAAGCCTCGCTCACTCCAAGCATCATCATGAAATTTAGCACTTGTTTTCCTAAACCTTCCTAACACATGTATGACCTTGATCAAAAAAGTGGAGTTTTAGTTTCTTTAAGCTGCAAAACTAAAACTGCATCATAAAGAGGGCAACAGCAGGTCTGCCTGGCCAACTTTATGTTTTAAAGTTGTTTTTTAACAAAATTATGCCTTGTGTATCTGAAAAAGAAAAATTAAGAGGGTGCTCAATCAGCTATTTGCAGCCTTGATGGAAATAAAACTTTCATGTTCCTAGTATGAGGTTTATAAACACCCCCAAAGGTGTAGATACTGAGTCACCTCTGGCTTTTGGCTTGCCTTCAGCTGAGGGGATGTTACAGAGGGTGAGCAGGCACGGTGGGTGCTTTGCTGGCACCCCCGCTCCCCGTTGCAGTGTTTATGCACAAACACAACACAGAGCACAGACCGTGCAGGCAGCCACAAAATCACTCACACTGCACATGACACTCGGGATTTCTCCCAGGCTCTTCCCGATTTTCCCCCTCCCTTTCTTTCTTCTTCCTTTTGTTTTGTTGTTGTTTGGGGTTTCTTTCCTCTCCATCAGGGCACCAATCCCCCGCAGCCATCCCGAAGGCAGCCCTGGCTCCCCAGAACCCCCAGGAAAGGCCATGGATTGTGCCTCACCAGCTGCCCCCCATCCTGGGGAGGTTTCCTCGCTGCTGCCTGCACGTGCTCAGTGGAGCTTTCCCTGACAACACGAGGCCATGTGCAACTGCCCATTCTTTCTTCTAAGCTCTGTGGTGACAATGACCTTGCAAGGGACTGCAAGCACTTCACTGCACTGCCCAAATTCAGCCACCACACCAGTAAGTGGCGAAAAAGGATGATGTTAAGTGAAACGGGGTATAATGTGACTTCAGAAACGCAGGCAAATTAATTTTTAAGTATGAATCCCTTCTATATAGATTTTCCATTACCAGGAATAAAATTAAAGAGGTGTCTGCTTAACTGGGAAAAGAACACAATATAAACCCTAAGGAAAACTAAGGATATTCCTTCCCCTGTATCCATTACTGTGAGCTTACAAAGCTTTCTTTCTTTAATGAGCACTTGCCTGCTAGAAGTGATGAATATTTCAGATGCTCTTTCAAAACAAACATGGAGAACCTAATACAGTATTTATGGCACAGATGAATTTCCTAAATGAGTCTCCCAATAACCAGAAAGGAGCATTAAGCCATGAGTATAGAAAACTATAAATAGTACACAAAAGGTACAGTGTAATAGCGTGCATCACTTTTAGGCTTGTTTATATCTGACAAGCATTGCTAATTTTGCCCTGTACAGAATTTGTGAATGGCTTGGTCCTCAGCAGCACAGGGAGAACATGAACCCCCCAAGTAAATAAATGTGCATCTATCAAAACTTAGGAGAGTTAGGAAAAAACCCAAAGCTCCGTGTATTATTGGAAGAAAGTACTACAAAGCCTCCTTTAAGGAGCCTAAGAATACTACTTGAAGAAAATACAAATTAAAAAGGTCATATCCTGTTTGAATTTTGAAAATGTCAGTGGTCAGACGCCCTCAGCCACTACCAATAATGAAATCAAACACTGAGGTCATAATTCAACAGATAGGACAACACCACTTTACACGGTGTCCTACCAACAGCAGAAACCAGGCTAGAGCCATGTAACACAATGCCACATTTCTAAAAAATGCCCTAGTAAAGAAGTCTGCAAAGTATGCAGCTTTTTTGAAGTTTACTGCAGCTGACAGAGCTGCAGTGTAACTTAGATGCCCAGCCTCCCTTCCCCATCCCAAACCAAAGGCCAACCCCACCAAGCCCAATGCAGCATTCCATGAGATGCCTTCAGAGGTACTCTGCCTTCTTTGGTGGATGCAACGAGACAAATTCTTAGGAAATACACCCCAGCACTACAAAACAAATACAAATCTTTTGTAAAACACAAAACCAGTACCTAAAACCAGAGAGGAAATATCACAGATTCAGTTCAGCAAAGAAAAAGTCCAACCATAAATCAACGCAGGTCCAACGACTGACACGGATACTACACACACACAGAACCAGACAAGCCTTTCCATTCAAGAGCCAAGGGTGGAAAAAACCTCTTCAGAAGGTTTTTTGGAAAGGACAGGAATGACAGACTCCTATTACATAGCAACCTGCTGGGCCACCAAATCACAAACAGTGGCAAAATGCACTCAAGAGGAAAATCTCAAGACCAACCATGAGCCACGACTGCAGACAGACACCCATCTGTCTGTGACCAAAAAACCACATTTTCCACTCTTTGCCAGAACAGGCATCACACCAATTACACATTATAAACTGACTCCTTTACAAACACTCCTTATTTTGCACGCTGTCAACAGCACAAAAGACAGAATGAGCAAACACTTCAAGTTTTAGCTACACCCATGTGGTATATTACAAAGAGCAGCAGTATTAAAATGAATAATTAAAATCATACCCAGAACAACAAAACTACAAGTATTTCAATGGCTTATTTTAATGCAGAAAAAGCACATTAACAGTTGCCAGTGTCGTAAAACCAGAATTAGTTTGCACAACTACTCCACATGAAAAGACAGACACCCTTCAGGTTGGACAGGTTATCTGCTCCTTACTTAAACTTAACTTTGGTTTGTCTTACCAAAGTTTCTGTAACTGTAACAATGACAACACAACTGTTGGGAAATTGGGATGTTTTCAAGTAAAATGACACTACAGACCAGTCAGCACTTATAAATACTATATCCAATGACTTCTGAAATTTTAGTGTACTGAAACAATACTAAAATATCTTATTACATTTAGCTAGCATAGTTCAACAAAGTAAGTTTAACGACATACTTTTTGTTTGCATTTTCATTAGCTTCATCTTACCCATACCACCCATCTTACTTGCCCCATTCATCCTCCAGCTTGTTAGTTTGCAACAACAGAATTAACGACTTATTTCTATTCAAAACATTCTAAATATTAACTGGGAGAAGCAATATCAATATACTACCTGTTACTTTAAAAAAAACCCAAACAACCCAAAACATTAGCCATGAGTACAGCAAGTCTGTATTTTGCTATAAAAACGGAGATATTTGCATTTTAAAGACCAATCTTTTGTTATCGTGAAAGATAGCCATTTTAAAAGTGTGGAAGGAATATGTTACCACTGAAACTGAAGGTGGTTGTAAATTTACAGGATTTTCAGTTTCAGTTGAGGTATTCTAAAGTTTAAAGAAAGAGAGGATATCAAAACTTCAGTAAAGCGAGTATAAAAATTCCACTTTTGTTAACTTGGCTTGCAGTTTAACGTTGACTTCCCCCATGAAATTTCAGATGCCATAAAACCTGTACGCTAAAAACATTTAACTGTTACGTTTGAAAGTACGAAACTAGGAACAAGAAATTAAAGGGAACGTTCAATGCAAGGGAAAGCAAACTTTTGGTCCGCAGACTTGTGCAGGGAGGTTCAAATATGTCTACAACATGCTGGAGAGAAAGAGGAAAGAAAGGACATGTTCTGTGCTTTTAAAATTAGCTAATCTGCTTAATAGCTGGAAACGCCGCTACCCAGCGTTTAACCCTTTGCCTTCCTGGGCCGTATGACAAGAAAATGCCGCTCAAAACGAGAGGGGATAAATATCAAAGCAATCATCGGTTACCTTTATAACTCTTTGCTTCCTCCTCTGAGGCCTTTTGTTTTCTGTTAGGACCTAAAAAAACATCAAATTGCAGAATATAAGTTGTGGTCACAAAGGCAGGCAGACACCTCCGATTTTTATTATGGAACAGCGATATTTCTGCAATACCCCGAGTGCTTTACACGCGGCCCTTCCACGGGCCGGCGGCGGCTCCCGGCGGCCCGTCCGCCGCCCCCGCGGCGCCCCTCACATCGCGGGCGCCCCGCGTTCCCCCTCACGGCGGCGGCGCCCCTGCCCCGCCATCTTTGCTTCCTGCCGCAGCGGCGGCCGCGCGGGCGCGCGCCGCGTGCGGCCCCGCGGGAGCGCGCGGCGCCGCGCAGCGCCCCCCGGCGGCCGCCCGCCCGCCCGAACAAAGGCGCTCCGCCGCCCGCGAGGGCCGCCACCGACCCGCCGCGCCCGCCCAGCCGGCGCCGCCCCGCGCCCCGCGCACGGCCCGGCCACCGCGGCCGGGGTCGACGGGCTCGGCCGGGGCCGCGGTGACAACGGGGTCAGGCGAGGACACGGGCCCCGCACGCGTGCGCACACCGCCGCGCAGCGGGCGGCACTGCCCCGACCCTCTCCCGAGCGGCGCTGGGCGTGCGGCGCCGGGCTCCGCGAACCGATCGTCCTGCAAAGGGTGGAACTCGCCGCTCCCCCGCGGAGGCCGCAGCCACGGGGCCTGACTTCACCTGCTCTCCCCAGCCGAGCCCCTCCAAAATCCCAGCCCGGGGCCAGGAGCCCAGCGCCCACCGCGCTCAGCAGCGCGGCCCCGGCCCAAGAGACTCCTCTGGCTTCACCTACTGCGCTCAGCAGAACAAACTACGGCCACGGGAACCGGCCACCATATAAACATCAAGTGTAATTGTTTTCCCACAACTCCACCTGCTCCACGCGTTCATCCGGATGGAAGGAGGACGGAGGGGTGACAGCGAGCCCGCACGGATCGCCCAGACATCCCCCAACCAGGGAGAACAAACCAAGCACAGCGCATCTCACAGCAGGCACCCAAGCATTCCCTGCATCTTAACCAGAACGCTGGCCATGGATTTATGCACTGAAGATAAAAGCCAGTAAGAACACCTTCTCATCAGCTACAAACTGCAATCTGTTTTCTTAACCTAATGCTACACGGTAATGTAATTACTGACCACTTATTGGCCCAAATCAGTTAAATAGCAGAAATGCTCAGACGTGGACACACAGCTCATTCCCCAGTGTAGCAATTCAATCACAGAAAGCTGTCACCCACTTTTTGTTGTCTGATGCTACCTTGTATCTAAGCTCTTCATTTGCTGCATCAGAATGATGTATTGAATAGGATTTAGGATAAGGCAAAATTTAAAAAACTGATTTGTGTTCTTTCCCCCAAATACCCCGTGTCTGCAAGGGTCATTTTTGCACATTAAGAATGAGAGTGGAAATCACACAGACTTAGTGATCTGATTCTTCTTGGTAGTTTTGGCTACTTAGATGCTTTTCAATACAGGAGGAAAAAAGGAACTATTTTGTTTGCTTAGAAACCTAAGACCCCATATTGTGATTTAGCCCCCAGACTGGTGCATGCACTGGACAGCAAATTCAGGTTTCCTTGTAATCTCATGTTAGAGGTCCTCAGACACAAGGAAGGAAATAAACCTCTTCAAATAATTTCCCCATAAAAGCTTTCAGAACCTACACGGAAAATAAGGAGCAGTGAAGAGGCAACTTGTTAAATACAGCCTCTGAAAATAACTAGAGCACAAACTAATCCACGGCACTGTAATTTAGCCTGCATTATGGTCCACACCCAGGAACACAGAAATGGCAAAGTGCTGTCAGCTGTAATTATTTTACACTCCCACAGAGTGTGAGTGTCAGTGAAAACTACAAGAAAACTGCACAACTCCAATTCCCTGCCCTGCATCCACGGGGTAGGGAAGGCTGCATGCAGCTCTGCTCATCATACACATTCCCAAACTCCTCTAGCTGTGTGCTATCCCCTTACAAAACCCTCAAGTATCCTACTCAGGAGTGTTTTTATGTGCACTCATGTTAAAATTCAACTGGCTAAAATATTGCTGGAGTCTATTGTAAAATAAATACCACAAAGTCTAAATTTCTTGATTAAAGCTGGACCTGGCTAGAACACAAGAATTCCATTTTGCCTTTTTTTTTTTTCCCAGATTTCAGCACTTGATTTTGTTCCAAAGCAGAGCAAAACTTTCAGAATTCAAGAGGAGACAGATGGGATGTGGGAGACTAAAGTTCAAGCCCCTGGTCTGCATCAGGCAAAAATCCCTTACTGCCAACATGTTCTAATAATTCTCATCCCCTTCTTAAGTTTTAAACAGAGATTTAATTTCAAGCCTGGAGAAGCTTCCCCCAAAAATAGTTGCATTAAGACAGATAGTAGCCGTGAAAAGTTCCTGTTCATTCAGCATTTTCCATTCAAGGAATGGCTTACTGGAAAGCTCCCAACCAACTTGAATTGCAGCATCCTTTTTTCAATATGTCTGAGTTTTTCAGCAGTGTGTTAAAAACCCACAGACAAGCAGGCCCTTATTGTTATTTAATATTTCATGTTACTCAGATTACAGCAATTAAATAAGATGTCTCGAGACACCTTGGGCAACCCAAGTGAAGTAACACTCAGTGACCTAATTTTTTTGGCCAGTTTGTTGACTACAGGTCCCCCTAAATCTAGCTATTTAGTTCTAACATGAATCAAAGGAATTCCTGTTTAGTTCAAACAGGAATCACCCCAGAAGATGGTTTCAACCCAAGAGGGCTCCCTGCCTAGGTAGGACACTAAATTTGGGCACCTTGCCTTGAGACAAGCCCTGCAAAATGATGCCTCAGGTTTTAGCTTTTATATTTTTCACATTCTGTGCTGCTTTAGTGTAGTTCTGGGCTTCATATTAGGGGATAGTTAAGCTCTCTTCACAGAGTAGGGAAACAAAACAATTCCTTCTCTAGCTGGGGACCAAGGACAACAGATTCAGATCTCAGGCCCAAGAGCATAAACAACATGGGCTGAGGAGAGAAAAACAAGGATGGGACTGCATGATGAGGTAAAGCTGGAATTGGACAATGAACTCCAATATGCACAAGTGTGAAACCCCGTGACATTTGGGTTGTGCTGCCCAAGGTGGATCTATTTGAGGCCTCTTAATAAACCCCTACTTTATTCTGTAGCTCCATCTAGTCTCTGTTCTAGGTCAGCCTTCACAAGGCATCGAGAAAGCAGCCCTGGAGGTGAGGGCTCCCCACACACACTGCCAGCTCAGCAGCAGCCCTGGAAGTTCACAGCCCTCTCTGGGAGCTGTGGGGTCACAAACCCCTCCAAGTCCAGCTCAGAACTGGGGTTCCCAGCCTGGCACCCCCGTGGCAGGGCAGCAGCTCCCCGAGGAGAGCACCGGTGAGCTGGGGCCCATCAGCCCCGGCAGGGCTGGAGCCCGTGGAGCCGGCACCAGCCTCTGTCTGCAGCCCCTGCCCGGCCAAAACAGCAATCTCTGGCCAGGGAGGAAAGAAAATAAACCATGAGCCACCTTGCAGCCACATGCTGCTTTTGAAGCCTACAAAATCCTCGCCCCACACTGCAGCTCATGAAGACAGCCCTGACAGCGCGCAATGCAAGGGCAGCAAAGCAGGCCACTTCTTGGAATTGAATCTGCTTTTTGGAACAAAACAGCTGTAAAATAGCCCTCAGTAACTGCAATACTGTTTCAGAAAACAGCAGGCTTTAAAGAGAGGACAAAAACGTGGCAGCATCATAATCCTGTGTGGGTAAGCATCTCAAACTCTTCACTGTGGAGTATTCCTGCATTATTCATTCTGAGAGGGACAGTAACCCAAGATAAAGCCTTTTTCCTCTTCTTATGAAAGCTTCCTTACATTTTATTTACTGGGCTGCCCTTTCAAAAACAATTCAATAAACAAGAAAATGTTTTCCCTTATATATTTTAGGATTTTTCTTTACCAGCTCCAAACCAAACAGGCACAATGTGAATTCCTTCAGGAAGAGGGGCATTATATGCAACAATATTGCTCCACACAGGGGCTGGGAACTAGAGCCCACAATGCCTTATATCCAGACTTTCATGATGTCACATCCCTGCAAAACCCATTACATTCAGGAAGGTACAATATCACTTAATGTTTATGTGGCTGTTACTTTTAAATGGTATTTTTCAAGTCCAATATAGTTTTCAAATCTTTATCTGGATTATGTGTGAATTAATGGAAATAACAGTAACTTAACTATTGCCAGTTCCAAACATGCAACTGATATTCTCCAAGGGCTGAGTGCTTGTGCACACGTGGGCATGGGTGCTGGATTATGCACTTCAGTTTACATTCATGGCTTCCACCAGCCAGGCCTCACTCCCTGTAACTGTAAATCCACCTCAAGTGGATTTCTTAAAGAAAACCACTACTTTTTCTTTCCTAAGCAGCAGGTTTGGACTGCCAACCCTCACAGTGGCTATACAGCCATTTAATGCACACAGCTCTCACTGACTTCACTGGGACTTTTGCATTTTTTAGTTAGAATGGGGAGAGAAAATTCCTTTAAGGCAAAACACCAACATTTAAACTATGCTCCTGGCTCTATCTCCCTACACCCTCCTCCCCATGAATCACCTCCAAAAAATGCTTACATTCCACCAACATGAGAGAAAGAAGCATGACTCTTCTGAACAAGGAACACACTTAAGCCAATCTCATTTCTTTTAATTATTTATGTTCACTTTCCATACCATGGACAGAGACCATGGGTTTTGGGTTTTCCTCAGCTGCTTTGTACTTGAAACACATTACTGCCACAGAAGTCCCAGCACTACCAGTCTGGGAAAACAATGGAATTCCCTGCAATCTTATCTAAAGGATAGCTGATAACTGAGTGATAGCATTCCCCATCCTCCAATACCTTCCCCATCTCAACACCTTGAAAGAGCCAATGAAATACTTTCTCATTTTCTCAGAGCACAGTTTCTAGAGATTGATCATGAAGAAAGGCCTCTTTCTAGGAATATCTGAAAAGACACCAGGGTTTCATTCAAATACAATTTTATAAGAAAATACCCGACATGTTCTTAAATGTCAGGAATACTTCATTTCCCCCATGCAGCACCCTGAAATTGCACACAAAATTTAACAAGAAATGAAGGAGGCTTCTGGTGCAGCTCTGAATGTATCATACAGAATGTGGCCACTCTAATGAAATAAAAGCACACCAAAATAAAAGCTGCCAAGGAAAAGAATAGAAACAAGGAATCTCTCATAAAGAAAGTAAAAGGAGTGCCCAGAGAGGACAAAGGTGAAGAGGCAAAGCTAATCTGCAAGGAGTAGGGTCAGGCTGAGCAACAAGAAAAGTAGTATGTTTAGCCTGGAAAACAAAGGTTGACAGAAAAGCTGGAGTGCTTGCTTTCACTGACCCTGCCAAAACCCTTTCTAAAACATGGCTTTTAGATCACTTCCTACCTCAACTCCTCTCCCAGGAACTTCTCTTCAATCCCACTGACTAAATATACAAAAAGGACAATGTCACTACTCTTTTGCTGTAAAAGGTCAGGATAAGTCTCTACCACCTTTATTGTTTTAGTATCTATCTTAAGTCACATTACAGCTATCCCTCTCCTCACTTGTTTTTTAAGAGCATTAAGGAACAGCTGAAACAGAAAGAGTTTTTTGAATTAATTCTGAGCCAAACTGTTTAAGCCTACTTCCCTAAGCATCATACCTTAAAATATACTTCCCCCACAAAAGGGAATATACCATATCCCCTCAGTGCTCCAGGACTCTGCTTTCTGCTTGCCTACCTGAAAACCAGAATGGACTTCTCTGCCAAGCCTGGTAAGCACAGGACAGAGCAGTGCAAGCAGGAGCTCTCCTGAGACCTCTGCAGCTGACAGGAATTCCTATCTGCTGTAAGAACACACCATTTTCATGAAACTGCTCTGGAGAAAGGTTTTGCAGGTGCATTCTCCCCAGCGTGAACTGCTCCTCTCAGAGCACATGCTGGTGTGCAGAGACTTGAACCTCAGTTTCCCACATCCCAAGGCAAATGTGATTTAACTACCGAGACAGCCTCTCCCCCTCTGTGGTTCAGGTACTACTGGATCCTATGAAGAGAGCACTCCCAGCAGGACCCAGCACTGCAGAGTCTCACTGCAGCTCAGAGGTCAGGGAATTCAGTTGGGATGTGGGAAATCTACCTTCAACTCCCTACTTACCTGATTTAAAGCCTGATCTTGAAACTGAAATCCCTCAGAAGGTCAGTGCTGTTATCACATGGGCATACAGACTGTCTTTTCCCCTCCTCTTTGTTCCAAAAGTTATGACCTGGGTTATAAAAGGCTGATGGGGCAGAAAAAATGAGTAAGAAACACAGAAAAAGAAAATATGTATGGGGAATGTGGTAAAGGACAAAGGGAGAGAGGAAAGAGAAGTGAAATGAGAGAAACAGAAGAATAGACAATTAGAAAGGCAGAGAGATGCGAAAGGGGAAAATGCAGCTACAACTTGGTCCTGAAGTTTATAAACTGATTTCCACCAAACGTGTCATCACAAGCAAATTGCTTTAACTGAACCAAAGAGCAGAAAACATGCCTTCCTTAGTTTTTAGCCTTCAGTATTTTAAAATACCAACACTCTCCCTTGTAATTTACAGTCTCCTAAGACTACCCTCAATCTCCCTCCTCCCCACATTCCGTGCCTAAATCTTCCTCATTTCTTTATGCACGCCAATGAATCCATTCTTTTGGCCAACATACCAACATCTGGGACACAGAGCTAAAGCCATATTTACCTTTGATTTTACACATTTCTGTAACAGGAACAAGACTAACTCCAGCTCACTCTAACCTACAGATCCGTAGATGACAAGAGGAAGTTACTGTACAACCTGTTAGCACCAACAGTAACCCTGAACTCTCTGAAGCTGTAATGTGGCCAGCACTTCCCTTTGCAGAATTTTAAGACGCACCAGTGACTTAATTTGCAACTTCTTTGTCTTACCTCAAAAGGTAGCGTGACTGGTGGCGGTGGCTTTTTCAGTTCTTCGCATTTTCTCTTTTTACATATCCGGTGACTGGTTTTGCGCTTCCTGCAGCAGCTGCACTCCTCGCAGTTTGTTTTCCGCAGACAGGGCTCGCACACTCCACAACGCCGCCGTTTCTTTTTCTCCAGCATAGGGAGCAGAGATGAATATGGAAGAGGGTAACCACCAGCTGGATTTTTAAGAGAGTATGGCCCTGAGGCCTCAACTACTTCAGTGCTGTTGTTCAGGTTGTCCTGAACCAAATTCAAGCTTACTCCGACACTTCCCAGCTGTGATGAATAATCATTATGCTGCAGTCTTGAGTCAGCTGGCAAATCTGCATTTATGGCTTTTTCTGAGGCAAGAGCAGAGATTTCCATGCTTGAAGGCAACTCTGAAACAAAACCTGCAGAGAACTGTCCAGAGTTTTCAGAAGAGATTTTATCAACTGTGCTTTTTCCTAAATCTGAAGAAAAAGTGGGGACATACCCTGAATTCAAAATTAATGTCTCTGCATCGATACATTTAACAAGCTGTTCAATGTCCTCTACTTCAATATTGTTTAAAGAGGTACCGGAGACTGGCTCACATACTCTAAATATGTTCTTTGTGTCAAATTCTGAATTCTCTTTTGTAAAGCTCAAATCTGAATTTGAATCAAGTTCTCTGTGAATGGGTACAAAATCCACAACCAGTTTCATGGGGTATTCTGCAAGTGAGCTTGCACCTTCAAAGTGTAAAAGCAAATTTGATTCAGAGGCAGCTACAGAACTGGAATTTGAACCAATGTCTTTATTCTCAGGTCCCAAACCCCAGCCTGCCTTCAAGCAGGAATCTGCCAGTGACCTTGCATCTTCTAATAAATGTTCTTGTGAGTTAAACTCAGAGGTAACTAGAGACGCAGAATCCAGGTCTTGTTCTTCCCTAGGTAGCACCATGTCCAACCCTGCTCCAATGTGGAATTTGGCAAGTGTGACTGACTCTATCAGTACTGCTGAGCTGAGGCCTGAGGTATCAACAGAGCTGGAGTCAGGTTCTGTACTGTTAGGCACCACATTGAAGGGAGCCTCCGCATGCACCTTTGAGTTTGATTCAGAGGCAATTCCAGAGTCAGAAGGAGAAGGTGGAAGCACCAGCGCAGCATCTTCAACAAATGCTTCAGCCAAACTACCTGTATCGAGATCACTGAGTGTCTGCTCACAGGGCAGGTCTTCATGCTTAGATTTCAGCCCTGAAGCTTCTGTACCATCATCAGTTACGTGACAGTTTAGAATGGAGTCATCTGTTTCAGGTATTTCTGCCTCCCCGTGCTGACTGGCACATGGGATAGCAGGCTCTTCACCTGCACCACACAGCCAGCCTTCTATAGGCAGAGCAGCCAACTCATTCTGAGCTACATCTTCTTTCAAAGCTATTTCACCTGTTTCATCGTTTTTCTCTTCTACTACTGCCAGGGCTTCTTGTTCATGTTTTTCCTTTGTTTCTAGCCTTTTTTGTGCTGCAGCTTTCCTGGGCTTTGCAATTACTGGACTTTGGGACAATCTTCTGGAGAAGGATCGGTTCCGGAGAGCCATTGTGAAGCCATTGATGCTGAAAGGATCCTGGTTGTGGAAGAGGATATTGTCAGCTTTCTCCAAACTCACCCAAGACTCTCCAGACAAGGTTACATTGCTCCTGAGAAGTCTACCTGAAGAGCTCATGATTGGTTTCTTTTCTTGCTGTTTTTTCTTAACATCTTTTTCTTGCACTGGCTTTTTGCCTTTTCCAGAACTAACAGCTTTTGTGGAAGCTTTTGTGGTTTTCTTTCTCACTTGGCTAGATTTCTTTTTGCTCTGGTTAGTTTTCCTTTTGCCTAACTCTTCTTTTTTGGCTGATCTGGAAGGCCTCGCATGGTGAGCCATGTCTGCGGAGCAGGAGCAATGTTAAGAGGAGAGATGGAAAAAAATCATGAGCTCTTGAGAGACCTCTTCAGTAGAAAACTGCATACTCCCATTGCTGCTTTCTGTGCTCATACAATGTCAGCTCTGAAATAGAAAAAGATACAAAACAGCATTAATATACTTCTAATTTTAAAAGGTGCACATATATTCAGCTGACCATTTTTAATATTTAAAAACAGAGGTAGAATCAGAAATAGCAGTATTGGGTGTTATGTTCAGCTAGCACAAATGCTTTTAAAATATTAGTATACTACAAAATAAAAAGTTTGCCTAAAGGCCTCTAACACAAACAAAAAAGCAAACTGAACTCAAATGACTAGGCAACATCACATATTTACTATTTTATGTCAGTACTAAAAAGTTTGAGTTTTCTCAGTTTTATTAACAGTTCATTAACCAATACACTTCCCCTGAGTAAGGAGAAGCTAATATTCATCAGTATAAGGACATTCAGGAACAAAGGAACAAAGCTGAGTTTATTTTTTGTGCATACTCAATATATCATCACAGGGCATCTATCATTCTTTCACCACCTACTGGTAGCCCACCATGGTAAATTTCCATATAAAATGGGATAAGCAACTGGCTCCCCAAAGAGATCAATCTGTGATTTTTACAGGGGAACTGGACTAGGGAAGAATGGTCTTTATCAGTGTTATCCTCCTTCACAGCCCAATGTATTACATTCCAACCCTTCATTCCATACTGCGCCTATATCATGTTCTATGTAAGGCAGATGTCTCTGCTTCATCACTAAGACTTAATTTACCTTCAAAAAGCCACCACACATCTGTCCCAAGCTTTTGTCCCCAGTCACAACTGCAATGCACAGGTCCCCCAAGTCCCCAGACAAACTGAATCATCTCAAAAGATACAACAAATTTCTCACGCTCCAAACCAATTTCCTTCAAGGTGGGTTTTTTTAAAGCAAAGAAATTCTCACAAGTACATATTTTTAAGCACATAGTGCTATTTAAGTACCTATAGAAGGCTTTAAAAGCTTTATTTAGCCCTATGAATAGATCACATGGGTAAGACAAGGGCCCTTAAAATGGGAAGAGGCAGAGCCAGAAGCTCTATAGTCTCCAGCAGGAAAGTACCTTCCCTTCAGCATCATTCCTTATGCCTCCTCCAGACCTTCTGCACCTCTCATTGATGGGAAGAGGCCAAGAAAAGGAAGAATAAGAAGTATGGGGATGATGTCTAAAATCCTGACCTCAAATGGAAGTAAAACAAAGGGCATTTGGCTTCTAAAGGAAATAGAAAAGGAAAGAAGTGAGCAACCAGGTTCCTGACATCACCACTCCCTCCTGTGACTTCAATCCCCACCTGGAAGCCAACAGGGTGATCTCAGGGAAGCTGCACTTCCCCACAGCCTGCTCTGAGCTCTGCTGAAGGTGGGGAGAGTTTTGGTAATGCAGCCCAAAGAGCACTGCCCCAAGCATAGCCAACTCACGTGGCCTGTGTGGGGCCACCAGCTCGCTGCTGGCCGTTTGTCACAGCCCTGGCCAGGCTGCCCAGCGGCCACAGTACCCACCAAGGCTAACAGAACTCCCCAAACTCTTTTTGAGTAGCTTATTGAAAGCATTTTGAAGCCTGTCTCTTATTTATTCAGCTGCAGCAAGCCAACTGATCCTCTGTACCCCACATACAGACCAAGTATCTTCTCTAAACACGATGGGATTATCTTGTATCACATCTTCATATTGCGTATCAGATGAACACGATTACTGAGACAGCAGGCTTCTTCACACACACCAACAGCACTTTATAGTCGTGGGTGAAGCTTCAAAGGTCACACCAGAGACCTGAACAGCTCCCACAGATGCTCTCTATAAAAACTGGGTCAGACAGTGAAATAGTAAAACAAATACAACACTGAAAGGAAGGTAACCCGAGTGCTCTCCTCCCCCTACCCTTCTCTGGAGGCACATGGGGGAAGGAGGACATGGCCATTAGGAGTCACTCCATGAATCAAAAAGGGTATCACACCAGCAGGCCCATGAAATAGTTGTTGGCAGCCTGCAAAAAGCCTCCCCAGTTTCTTGGGGACGTGACAGAGACTGGGATCTTCATTCCCAAGGATGGCCTGGAGAGCTGCAAAACCAGCTGGAAGCAAGCAGCAGGCACAGCTGCAGCCATAGCAGAGGAGCTACTTAACAGTGGCAGGAGAAGAAATGTGAGCTACTTTCAGAGCTTATAGCAGGAGACCAAGGAAGAAAGCAAGCAATCAACAAAGGCCAGGCAACACAGCAATGTGTGAATCAGGAGGGGGACTGAAGTGATAAAGTCTTTTCTCTTTATCAGCCCTTAAGCAGAATGACCAGATAATACAGGAGGTCTGCAGTGGAAACAGTGAGTGGATTTTTGAGACTACTGCATGTGAATGATGCTTTGCTCATATTGTTTGCTTACACAAGTAGTTGGTACATGCTTCAGGAAGCATCACTGTCAAAATTATCAATCAGAAGCTTCATTTCCAACAATTCGGTAACTTTTAAAATCATGACTACAACCACATTATAATGTCTTTATGTGCATTTGGACAGGGATAGGACATGGGGAACAGCTTCAAGGTGAAAGAGGGCAAGTTCACATCAGATACTAGAAAGAAATTGTTCCCTGTGAGGGAGGTGAGGCCCTGGGGCAGGGTGCCCAGAGAAGCTGTGGCTGCCCCATCCCTGGAAGTGTCCAAGGCCAGGTTGGATGGGCCTTGGAGCAGCCTGAGATAGTGGAAGTGTCCCTGCCCATGGCAGGGGGCTGGAATGAGATGGGCTGTAAGGTCCCTTCCCATTCAAACCATTCTGCAACTGCATGATTTGAAAATTGCAAAATAGTTGCTTCAGGACTGAGGAGGCAAGATCATCCTGGAATTCTTTGGATGGTTTTGTCCTTTTTTAAAAAGGATTTTAATACAGAGAGACACACCTGTCTGGCAAGAATGTAGAAAACTACCAATGCCAGAGCACTGATTCTCTTCAGGGCCAAAATTATAGAGGCTATGAACAGAGTGGTTCAAGACTTCCCTTTTTTGGCTAAAAAAAAGAATGCTGATATTCATAGGAAATTGCCTGGCTTTAAATGCTGCATTATAAAAGATGGCAAAGGCTTTGTCTGACTCAGAGATGACAATACAGGGTGACAAGAGCAGCAATACTTTAATCCATTTTGTTTCAATTTTGTCACTGGAGTGACTTTAGGTTTCTCAGAAGTGATATGAATAGAGCCCCAAAAGAAATTTTTTGGGGGTTAGGGGGGTGGATGCTTCACTTTAGTTATATCTGTCTGGGACTTTGAATGCCCAACCTGCAAGGTGGTCTTACAGTCTCAGACAAAATGGTTGTTAGCAAGAAATCTCTGTTTCCCTTAAAAAACCCCAGTCTTGAATGCTAGTCTGCCAAAACCACCTTAACTGCTAGCTAAAAACTGTCTTGATATTTTAAATAACCTGCCCTATAAGTTATATGGCTATTTTTTTGTTTCCTCTTCCACAGTTGGCACCAGTGTTTTAGGTAGCTGCAAGGCTGGTTTTCAAGTTTTGCTTCCCATAACACTCAGAAATATTTTACCTTCCCTTTTCCATTTAAAGCACTGGCAAGGACTGTTGAGATCTGCAGCAGTTTCAAATCATCTCATGCTGCTTCTAAATGACAACAAATGGCTTTACCACATTGCTCATATTTCACAACAAGCAATTATATTTCCAAAACATCTACGTGGACTCAACAGGATTATAAAACATAAACCTTATGGGGCAATATAATAACTTGTCAGTTTTCTATCATCCTGGAGAGAAACAAACTTACTTCAATGCTTTCTTCTGAAAGCCAAACCAGGTGAGACCTGCCATGCCTTCCCTGGCAGGGGAGCACAGGCATCCCTAGGATGTAAAAGGGGCAATAGGTGACAGGAGGTTTTGAAGGGAACTGCCACAGATAATATCAGTGCATCCTGAAGCTGTCTGTTTCTTGAGGCAATTTATCTCTCCTAATCCATGTGCAAAGCTGAAAGCTGGGTTTAAGGCCAGTTGGTTAAATTTTGCTCATTCATGGTAATAAATCTGGAACAATTCTGACTGCTATAATCCTCAAGAAATACTGCTAGAAAAGCTAATTAAAGGCTAAATTTTTTTAGTCCTGTCTCCTCTCAAAATTTCAAACAATTATAATGAGAATTCTACCTACAAAGTAATTAAGAAATTTAATCCTATACTGTCAGAATGCATCCAGAAAAAAAACAAAACCAAAACCAACAACCCCCCCACCAACAAAAAAAAAAACCCAAACCCACCCACAATGTTTCACTTTACACAAGTAGGTAAAAAAAAGATAAAGCAAATTTTCATTCTAGAGACTGTGTCAACCAAATTTCTGTTCCATAGCTTGATTCTTGTTGGAAGATGGCAGGGGAAAAAGATAGATATTAGCAGATGTGTCCTCATAAAAAATTATGGCAGTTTTTTTATGGTGTTGTAGAAAATAGCAAGTGACCCCTGAACAAACAGAGCAGTACAGGGAAAAAAAGATACAGCTAGCAGTCAGTAGTTTCACTAGTCACCTGGTTTCACTACAGTCAGATGTACTTAAGTACATTTTGTTTCAGGGTTTAGGTATCTTTTAATAAGTCCCTTGAGATTTGCCCTTAGGAGAAACAGATCTGGAGGTTTTCATCAGAGCCACTCAATAATGCAGGTCCCAAGCAATAAGGGCCACAATGTGACTAAGCTGTCACACAAGCTCAGATGCACAATTTAGGAGTCAAAACCACCTCATCTTCTGGCAGCAAATGCTCTAGAGAAAGATGCAAGAGACACCACAGAAGAAAATCTGACCCTCAGGTGCAGAAGCATGTCACACCATCAGCATATTCCTCCCAGCTGCACCAAAGCCAACCTGCTTTGCAATTTGGCCTAGTTCCCTGCATCTACTCATTGCTCTGTAGAACACTTTGTATATGAAAAGAAGGGAAATGGGTTAGGAGGGGAGAATCAGCTTTAATTTTCCCTTTCCCCCTTCTTTAATCCTTGAATACACATTTGGCTTTGGGTAAGAAATAAAAACTACACTTCTCATCTGCCATCTCTTCACACACAGAGGCCTCCCCGCTCCATTCTCCTCCATAGAGGCTTTCTGCTCTATGTTACAGGACTATGCCATTCTTAAGCAATATTTCATCCACACAGATTAAACTTTGGCTCAAGGTAAGGCTTTCCAGTAGCATATGAATGTGGGACAGGCACTGCAGGATGCCACCTCAGTCTCACAGACAAAGGCACATAAAGCATAGTTCTTTATTCACTCATCAGCAGCACAGGATGGTGCTGAGCAGACCAAGCACCAAGGCTTTCACCCTAAATTTCTGTCCTAGCTGGCCCCAGGAGGCCACCTCTGTGTTTGGAGGATGAGGCAGAGGTGCCACCCCAGTGCACAAGGAGCTGCAGGCTGCTGTGAAATAGGCACATGCCATGAATCCAGCAGGACATGGCCATGATCATCATTGTGCAATGACTCCATGCACCTTGGAGCCTACACAGTGAGTCACACAGATAAAAAGATACCACAAAAAACCCTCCTCCTACTTTGGAGAAAGCTCTATTAGAACAATTAGGGAGAAAAAAAACAACAAAAAAAAATAGAACTGTGGCAAGGAACCGCACATGCCTAAACCACAAACCAGATTAAGCCTCAGACAAACAACTTGAACCAAAAATCAACTGTGAGGACTCGCACATGTGCAAGCATCCTCCCTTCAGCCAGGCAGGAGCAGTGGCTTCCTTTAACCTGTGTGCAGTGCAGCCAAGCACTGACCTTCACAGGGGCAATGCTAAAAAGTAAAAATATTCCAAGTAATTTCTAAAGGCTCATCAAAGAAAAACCCCATCCACCAGAACACTCCAGACACATCTGAATACAAAAAAGCAAGCAAACCAAACAAAACACCCTAGCTCATCTACTGCCTCTCTAATTCTGCATTTATGCTGTTTAAAGCACTTCATTTCTTTTTGATAATGACTACATTCTTCAGGGGGTTTGCCTTTTCTTAAAAACAAGAAAAGGCAGAAAATCCACAAAAAAACCCTTCCACCATTAACTGAATCACCTTATCTCAAACTCAGCTAAAAGAAGGGGGAGGTGGAGGGAAGAACCTTCAGGCAAAGATTAAGCCTGGAAAATTTCAGCCTGAAAGGTGTTTTGAAATTTTAACTATCTGAAAACAGAAAGCAGGATGGAAGTGCTTAGGCCAGCTTCAACAACCACGGGTATCACTGCCAGTCATAATAAAACACCATTAGTGAAGATTTTAAATTAGTACCCAGTGAATTAGGTCTCACAGAAACTGTGACTATCAAAGTTCCTTGGTAGATCTCACTTGAGCTCTTCCCCAGTTACCTGCTTTGCACAACCCAGTCCGCCCCTGTCTCCTCCAAGCACAACAAACTCTTAGATAAGAGGGACTGACCCTCATCACAAGAGCAACCACCACCACCCTTTGTGCTACCTCGGAAAAGCATAAACCAGCTTTCTCCTCCTTAACAGTTAGGGCCGACCAGGCTACCTGCCCAGACTAAGACTAAATGCTAAATTTTCCCAATTCAATCTGTTTTCCTAATTTGTGATGACTGACATAATGAAAACAGGGTAATTACACCACAGAACAGCTTTTAGCCTTTCCAGAAAAGTACTTCAAAAATCACTGAGCACGGGTGGGGAGAACTACTATTATTTGGAATATTACTCTTATTATTGTTGTCGTTTTCACAGGTTTTTCCATTGTCTTGAAAATGTAGAGACACTTCTGCCTTAGAAATCCACTCAGCCATGTTTAAATACCTAATGCTGCGATCTTTGCCCATTTTGCCATTAGTGCACTATAAATTCTAGAAGAAGAGCTCTTTAGCCAGAGGCACGCTGGTGCAGCCACCCTGGCCAACTTGTTTACAGGAGCCGACTCCCACCGCCTCACTCCGCTGACATTGGTGCGCTCACGCCCTGCTCCACATTCCCCTCTCCTCCTTAAAGGAGTAGCAATCTCTCCACGCTGGCTAGCTGCTGTCTAGGCCGAGATACAAGTGATGCGGACTCCGTTGCCCTTTAAATATCTTTGGGGTGCAGCAGGATGGGCTGGCGGAGTGCAGGACAGGCTGGGCACACAACTGGCGCGTCTCCTTTGACTGCTGCTGCGCCTGGTCCCGGACAAGCGCAGGCTGTTCCCTGCTCGCTGCTCGGGCCCAGCAGCCATACCTTTGGAAGGTTAGCTGCTCCTGCCTCCCAGCAGGCCGCCGCGTCCTTTCTCCTCACCCATTCGGCGAACCTCATCCTTCTCCCCTGGTTCTTTCACGGGCACGGCAGGGAGCGCTCCGGCCAGCACCAAGCCTCCAGTTGCCATAAGAGCAGCTCCTCTCGTCCCCCAGCTCCAAGAGCGGCTGGACAAGCACTCGGCGCCCAGGAGCGCCCCGGGGGTACAGCCCTGCAGGGCTCCGGTTCCTCCGGCGCAGGCAGGCGGACCCCACGGGAGGAAGGAGCAGGCAGGGCCCTCCCGGGGGGAGGCAGCGGCTCCTCGTGGCCCGGCCCCGCCGCTGGCCGTGCCTCCCCAACGCCGGGAGCCCTCCCCGGGGCTGCAGACAATGGGGCCGACCCCAGCGGCGGCGCTGGGGACCCGCAGCGCCCATCCGGACGCGCCCGGCTTCTCCCGCGGCACCGGCGGGGAGGCACCCGCGGGGACGCTGCCCCAGCCCCACACACCAGCAGGACCTCCACGGGGTGATGCTGCACAGCCCTCGCTCGCCGGTTTTATGGGGCGGCGGGAGTGGGCTGCGGGGTTTTTCCGGCTGCCCGGGGGCCCCTACGGCCGGGCAGGGTCCCTTTTAATTGTTCCCTGTCCTCCATGCAGGCTGCAGGCAGCTTCTCTTGCCTGGCGGGTTTTTCCAGGCAGGCTCTGGCTGCTGCAGCTCCAACACGCTCCAGCACAGCCAGGGAGACCGGACTTCTTCGTTTTTTCGGCCAACAAACTCCGTTTTGCATTTGAATAACCCCCAGCCTGCCTTCCTCCTCGGCTCGGAACGGCCCGAGCCGCGGGGCTCCGAGCCTGGCCGCGGCGGTGCCTCTACCTCCCCCTCCCCACTCTACCGAATCTCAACTTTGCAACTAGCCGAGGGGATAAGAGAGAGGGGAGTGAAAAAGCAGAGGGACCCAAAACACGGAAAGAAAAAACGTGGGGCTCCGAGAGCAGAGGTCCCCGCCGTTCCCCCCTCCCGCCCGCGGCAGCCCCGGGAGCCGTCCCGCACACGTACCAGGGCTGCGGCGCGGCCAGCCCGCGGCTCTCAGGAAGGGGCGATGCTGGCATGGCTCGGAGCGGGACGCGGGTCACGGCCCGGGCCCCCGCGGGCGGGCGGCTCCCATGGCGCGACGAGCCCAGGCGCGGAGAGGAGCCCCGGGCCGCGAAACGTGCTCCGTGCTCCGGCGGCGTCGCCCCTGGCCGGACCCTCCGGGAGGGAGCGGGGAGGGGGCGGCTCGGCGGGGCGCTCGCCGCACCGAGCCCTCCCGGCAGGCGGCAAAACGCGCCCTGGATCCCCGCGGCCGGAGCGGGATTCGCCGCCCCCCACACCCCACCCACGCTCCCGCTCTCCGGGGTGACCCCGCGCGGCCCCGGGGACAGCGAGAGGGGCGGCGGTGCCCCCACGGCTGCCCACGAGAGCCGCCGTCGGCGTGCCAGGCTGGTAACGCCGGAGGTTATTTAACAACAACAACAACGTTAAATGACGGCAGTAAGAGAAAAGGTAAATCATCCCGTTACTTGCGGGCGCTGTGCTTTGACGCCGCGTACCCCCCGGTCAGCCGCGGTGGTGGCACTCCATAAAATCACCCTTTTCTCTTTAGCCTGGCAGTGGGAAAGCCGGGTCAGCCGTGACAGGCGAGGGGGTCCCCGGGGGACAAACCCTCTTCCCCTTACATGTGCCATCCAGGAGGACCCTCGAACACCGGCGTCCAGCAGGGCCCGGCCATCCCACGCGTGGAAAAAACACTCCTAGAAGCATGGGGAAGATGCTGGCTGAGAAGGAAGATCTGCTGAGCCGCCCTCACCCTCCCGCAAGGAGCTAAAACATAATGAGCCTTGCTCTTTCCCCATCCCCCACCTCATTCATTAAGAGCCACTGACGATATTTGCTGCTCCTTCCCAGAGGGAAACGGGTGAGTAAAATGTTATGGTAAGAGGAACAGTCAGTCCACTGACCGACTTCTTCTACCCCTCATTATCACCACAGCCTTTTGTGAAAAGCAGGCCACCAAATCTAACATCTCTTCAGACTGAAAAACAGATGTTGGAAATAGGATCTGTGAAACAATATACCCAAGCAGTATTTTTTTAGAAAGGCTTCATTATTATTAAGTCTGTAGCTGTTGCAATATAAAGCACTTCCAGTGTGAGCCAGCCCAGTAAGATGTGAGCCTGCAGAGAGGCTTTTCTGCTGCACAGACGTGAGCAGTACTATCCACATCCATCCATTCCTAGAGATGCTTTAAATGCCAACATTTTGCTGGTTTAAGTGCCACGTGATAAAGGAGAAGCACAGATCTGCACAGCTCCTTGTCAGGGCTGCTCTTCAGTGATAGTGTGTAGGTAGCCTATCACCAATTTGCACCTCCATCCTCTTCCCACCTGCCCTACACTTCCTTGCATCAAGAAAGAAATATAGTCTGGGAATCTTAGCTAAGCTCTCAGACACCTCAGTTGAAGCAAGGTGAAACCTTCACCACAGACACCTGAATTTGAACAGTTGTCCTCAGTGGCAGGGAATTTTAGCAATGCACAAGTTCTCTTTGCTGGGTGTAACCATTCCATCTTTTCCTCAGGGCTGGATATCAAGACTTATATCATGCCAAAGACTTTTCCTGCTAAAATAAAAAGTAGTACAAGCTATTTTTGTATGATAAAATCACAGGTGGTTTGAGAGGTAAATGAACTATTGCTCTTAAACTGCTGCACACAGCAAAAGTTGAAGGAACTGGAACTCGATGATAAAACCCCACATAATCAGAATATGTTTCTTGGGGAGATGGCAGTAAGTTAGAGGTTTGGGCTTGAATAAAACGCAGAGTAAAAAATTAGTAACTTGAGGGAAAGCAACAAACGATGAGGGCTAAGGTTTGTTTGGAATAAACAGGTTAACAGGAGCACCCAAGCATCAACATACACAATCACAGCTCCATTAAAACATGCTATAGGCTAGGAAACAAAGAACTAATAATTGTTCATTTTCACACCTACAGACCTATGTGCTCATGGTCTGAGGTCTTCCATCCTGGGAAGCAAGTAGCACCAGATCACAATCTTTTCTGGCAACAGTAAGATACTCAGCCTAGCAAAACAAGCTGAGTTTAGATGCTGGGAAAAAGATCCCACAGTAATGACTGTCTGGGCAATAAAACAGCAGATGAAATCCTGTCACTAAAATGCAATGTGAGGCCCATGGAAATCACAGCTTCTGACTTAACTCCTAGCATTCAAAACAGAGACCCTGGTAACGTGACAGGTGCTGCAGGGAATCTGTTCTGTGTGCTTGAGTGTCAGGGACCATTACAAAAGAAGGGGAGAAGTGAACAGGAAACACCCCTACACCATCATTATTTAGCCCAGATCTCTTCTATCTCAAATATAATGTGCAGTTCTGGTCGGCTTAAAAGGTACAAAGGGAAACCTGAAAGACACATAAGAACATAGCAATTGTACCTAAAAGCACATGGAGCAGCTAAATGCACCGCTATTTCCACCCTAGATAGGCAGCAATCTGGATGAAATTCCAACCAATATACTAAAAAACAAAACCAGCACGGAAAGTAATATCAGAGAGAGATATTCATTCACTCAATGTATGTTTAGAGAAGCAATGAACTCTTTCTCCAAAGTAGAGGCTATCAAGGCAATAGATCAAACACATAATCAGAACATAGACAGCAACTTCATACAACATGTTTTCAAACCACAAAACTCCTTACTACAGCACACTGAAGAGGCAAAACACTTTAGGGAGTTTCTTTCTTTAAAGCAAAAATAATGGAAGAAAGCTTAACCAAAACCACACAATACAGAAGTACTATTTTAACTAAATGTTACTTGAAGCTGAAAGAGTGCACTGAGGGCCCTGTACACTGCCCAAGTCTCCTTCCCTGGGTATATGCTACTGGCTGTTCTTCTGGGTAAGGTTTTAAGCTGATGGATCTTCAGTCTGACACAGTGCTCCTATCCCTATGCTATTCTCCAGAATAAAATACAAGTTAACACCCACCTATAGAATGAATAAAACTGAACAGTGTGGTATGAAGAAATAAAGTGCACAAACCTTTAAGTAGCTCTGCATTGCAGGCAGCTCTGGCAATATTTGAGTCTGTGGTAAACATGAGGAAGCTGTGAGGGGCAGCTGCTCACTGAGAGACAGGGAGCCCCACACAACAGCCAGCAGGACAAGGACCTCACCAGCCAGCCCCATTGTACACACACAGGGTAAACAGAACAGGCCCAGGGACAGCATCTGCATTCAGACACAAGGCCAGGTAATAAAGCAGCTTCTAGAAGATCAGGTAGGTCTGAAGTTTGACTAAGAACTCAAGCTGCAGGTCTGGAGACGCACAGAGTAAGGAAAAATACACACCATCCAAGTGAATACTGAACAGAGTCCATAGAGGCTAAAAGGGACCAAGCCCAAACTAAGGCTCTAAATAAACAAAACTGATGCCTCAGCCAGGGTAGAGCTTAAATAGAGCTCCTGGGAGCATGGGCAAAGGATGTGGGTGGAGACTCCAGATGCAGCTGGTCAGGTCCATTTAGACCTATTAGTGCCCTCAGGGCCTTGACCCTGGAAGCAGAACGATTCAGGTATGCCTGAATTAGTCCTGCAGTGTCATCTGCATCAGACCTCTGCAACAGTCACAGCATCAGTCCAAGCTAAGAGAGGTTAGATTGATGCTGAACTTTAGCCCTTCACAAACCAAAAGCTCTGAGAATTACTCTGCAAAGATACCTAAACTGCTTTTTAAGGGACAGATTTGATCTAACCAGGCCTATCTTAGCTAGCCCTGCTTCCCTTGTAGTGGAGGGATGATACTGAAACATTAGGGTTGTTCACTTGTGAGATTACAAAACACAGATTACAGCTTCCACTTTCTATCAAAGCCTGCCTTACCTTTATTAGCTTGGACTCCAGCATGACAAAGTGACCAGCCTGCTCACAGCTCAGATGTGACCACCTGCGTGCCCCACTGGTGTGGGGTGCTGTGCCTGTGAATGCAGATGAACACAGGGCAAACACTGTCAATGCCTTTGGGTTTGTAATACAGATGATCAGATAAAGCACCCACAGCATTGTTAGCTGGCACTGTCTGAAAGAGCAAAGTCTCAAACAACGTGAGTTTAATGCAGAAACTCTTGAATTCTAATTGTGGCTTTGACAACCACTTCCTCATTTAGTCTTTCTTGGCCCCGGTTCTGTAGATAGTATCTACCAGCCTGATTGGCACCGAAAACAGGTTAACATTTGTAGGCACGCTGAACACAGTTAGTGTTAACACCATTTTATGTGAAATGAGGCCAGAAGGGACTATGATTTCATCTTCTGATACCCATGATACAGGGCCACTGCATTTATTCTAAATATTTCCTGACAGATGTTCCTGAGCTGCCATGGACAGCAGTTTGCTGCCAGTTTCTATTTTCATTGGAAATCTTAGCCCTTACTTCAGTGCATGATTGTGCATGAGTAATAAAAAGCATGACAGCGGAATGATTGTGCAGTACCTTGCTGGTAAACACATCTGGCAAGACATGGTTAATTGTGCATGCACAGACCCAAGAGTTTTGGATGCTTCGAGTGTGCTGCACTTCTGCAGTAAGCCATGTGATACAGGGGTCACATAGGGCACACCTCTTCCTGGCTCCTGAAAGAAAGAAAGGAAGGCACCTGCTTAGCCAGAGAAATTTGGCACCCATTGTATTTGCAGACTCAGTAACTGATCAGTCAAATATTTCAGTTCATTAAAGACTTCACTGACTGGGCTCGTCAGGGTCCTGAGGGTGTCAACAAGGCTTCATGGCCCTGACCAGCCTCACCTGGGGACTCCAACCACACAGCTGATTCCTGGGCCCTGAACTCCATTTAAGCTCAGGCCTGGCCAGGTAAGTGCTTCCTGGCTAAGCTCTGGTGTAGGTGTGTTTGGTTTGTGTGTTGGTTCTGGGCTTGGTTGTTGTCTGGATTTGGTTTCTACCTGACTCTCAGGCTTGCCTCTAGCTTAGTTTTGGGCTTATCTTCTGTTCCTGTCTTGCCTCTGTGGCTGTGCCCTAGAGCTGCTCTGTGCTGTCCCTGTGGCTGAGGCTGTTCCCAGCCCCCAGCTCTGCCTGTCCTGCTGCAGGACTGTGCCAGTGGAGGTACCCCCTGAGCTGTGCTCCTCTTTGGCTCCTGCTCACCTCACCTCAGGAAGAAGTACTTCTAGCTACTGGCTGACAGAGGTAAAGGGAGTTCAGGGCAGCACAGTCCTCAGGAACTGAGATTTGCTAGGGTTGTAATTTGCAAGCTGTGATTTTTGTGGCAGAAGAAGAATGATTATCGCGTGGGGAACTTATGTACTCCTGATGTCTGTGGATATGGTTTGGGGCGACTGAACAGGCAACTAGATAGCTATTACATCAGATCACTAATTAGTAAAGACCAGAAGCAAGCCTAAAGACTTTAAAAGCTTACAGAGGTATGACACCTGATGGTAACTTGTACAGCTATCCCAAAATAGGGCTTGGTGTACACCAGCATTTTAAGAGCACTGAAAATAATCTTTTTGGCAACCACTACTACAAGGACAGCTTACCTAACTAGAACCTTAATAGTCTATTTTAATTGATATGTATTTAAAATGTGTTTAGAAAACCAAGCCTCTTTAGCAACAGAAAAAGTCGGGAACAAATTACAATTGAGAAAACTACCTTCCTGCCTTTTTTTTTTCTTAAATTTGTAGCTCTGCTCCTGAGTATTGTAATTTTAATGTCTTCCCCTGCTGATTGTTGATTTACTGGGGGAGGATGCCATAGTGTCACACATGAGTGTAACCCAAATGACATTAAAATTCCTGATGACTTTTAAGAATGCATCATAAAAGAGATGCCACCAGAGAAATTTTGTAAAAGGTGATAACATTTTGAGGTAAAAAGATTAAATGACAACTGGGAGAATGCTAAGATTTAAAGGTGCAAATGAACTACTACAGTCTCTAAGAAAAAAAACAGACCTTGAAAGCACTTTATACCAGTAAATATAAAAAAAAAACAACAACAAAGCTAGGCTAGGCACATAAAGCTCATTGCTGAATTCCTTTGTGTGTTAGTATATCCATGCAAGATGTTCTGTTCAGTTTTGCAATACAGATTTTTTACTGCTTCACTAAACAGTATGCACCCTTCCCTAAACTGTGAGGGCTGACAAAGTATCTTCTTTAAATATCCTGCCCATAGCTAAGAGAAGTAACAGCCCATCTTTGTGATTATTGATTTTTCTAGTCTGTGGTGAAACTCTAGAAACTTGATGACTTTCAGCTGCTAGTGCAGTTGCAATGCTTTTCTGTGTGAAATCAGTAAATGAGGCTCCTACAGCTGGAGCTGTTAACACAGTATGGTTGCTGTGGTGGGAGGAGGCTTTTCCTGAGCAGAAACCCGAAAGAATACAAATTGGGTGGAGAAAATGGCATCAACAGTGACTTAAAAAACCTGCTCCAGTAACTCTCAGAACAGTTGCCTTTCTATTAGAGACTTACCAACAGTGACTTCAATAAAAAAAATTAATTTTGCAGGTATATTACAAAAGGTAAAAAGGCTTGAGGGTTTTCTGCTGTAAAGGACTTATTTAATGGTTTGTAGAATAATTTTTTTTTTAGTTGTGGGAAAGAATGACTATTGTAACAGCCATTTCTCACATATATAAATGATACAACGATCAAATAGAGCTAAATGAAGTTTTTTTGATTCTGACACATGCTTAATTTTAAGGAATATAATCTATTAAAGGAAAAAATGAGTAATTTTTCTTCAAGACAATCTGACACAAGCAGGAAGCAAAAATATTCTGGCAGTTCTTTTTGGAGAGTGAGTCCTTTTACTTGTGCAAGCATTGAGATCTGTTTGACTGGTTTCTTTGTGTTAGAAGACTAACTTTTTAAAAAGACATATTGATATGTGAAATACTTGAAATACAAGGTCAAGATGTATGGGGCAAAAAGTATATAAGGAATAGGTGAGTAAATAGGTGCAGAAAAAGAATGGAAAAGCTGACAGCATGTGCTTTCTCACCAGCTGTCACCAGGCATCAGGTGTGCGCTCTCTCCTTGCTCCATGCACCAGCATTCAGAGGGTACACTTATGAGTTTTTTCTTCAGGAGCTGAAGCCAAAAGGTCAAATACTTCCTAGTATTTATTATTATAAAGGAAAGCCTTATACACTGTAATCAACAGAGACATTGCAGAAAATCTAAAAAATTGCCCAAAATGTTGACAGCTATGGAATCCTGTTTGACCTTTCTGATTCTAAAACTGCTGATTTTTCTTTTTTTAATGTTTCCCCTTCTGATGCATTTTGAAACCTTCATATAAATAATCATACTGAATATTTTTTTTCTGGGTATGAAACCATAACTGTAGACAAAAGAAATATCCACGTTCTAGCCCGAAGTTTAAGCAGCTATTTAAATGACTAAAAAGAAAGCTATGTATTTTATAATTCAGTCTAATTAGAGCCCTTTATGTTTTGGCTACGTGCGCCCATGGGTCTAAATACACGTATTTGTTGGCGAAATGGGCGGATGACTGTTCTTAAGGAGCAGCAAGCGATCCCCGGGGGCACTAACAAACGGCTCCCACGCCGGATCGTGCCCGGAGCAGGCAGAGGGTGCGAAGCGGCTCCGGCGGGGCTGCCCCGGCCTTTCCCGCGGCTCCGCTGCGGAGGGGCGGCCCGGCCCAGCCCGGCCCGGCTGACGCGATCCGCAGGCGCCGCGGCGTGGCCCGGCCGCGGCTCGGCGGGGCCGGCCCGAGCTCCGCCCCTGCGGCGCGGCGGGGGCCCCGCGCTGCCCCGAGCGCCGCCGCTCGCCGCCTGAGGGAGCCGCCGCCGGCACGGCCCGGCCCGGCCCTGCCCTGCCCCATGGCTTCCCCGGCGGCGGCGGGGCCCGGCGCCGCGCTGCCCCCGGCCGCGGCGCGCCGAGACTTCTACTGGCTGCGCTCCTTCATCGCCGGAGGTGGGTGCCCCGGGCGGGGGACAGGCGGACTTCGGTGTCGCTGTCCCCGGTGGAAGTGCCGCCGGGTCTGTCACCCGGGGAAGCGGGGAGCTTGCTTTTCCTTTTTCCCCGAATGGGCTGACGCGGTGCGCTCCGGTGACTCGCACGTGTGTCAGAACCGGCGAGGAGCCCCGGTCAGCCGCCAGTGAAATGCTCCCGGAGCCCAAACCCTCCTTAGGGTCCTTGGGGAGGGCGGATTATCCCCGTCCTCAGACTGCTGAGGTTGCTGTGCAGAAGATGAAGGTGGTGTGAAGGGGCGAGACAGCCTGGCAAACGCAATGCCACATTAATGACCTTATAGAGAAAAAGCCTATTTATTCTTCCTGTAAGGGTTTGTCTCAGGTGACTGATTTGCTGGGGTAGGAGAAGGTTGTGTTTATTTACAGTTTTTCCATCATGCCGCGCTCTCTGTTGGATCTCGCTCTGAAGTAGCACAGGATACACGGCAGACAGGTAGCCCACCTCCTTGGGAAGATCCGCAAGGGCTGTTTCCCGCAAAGGGAAGGAGGAAATAGGGTGGAAAACTCTTGAGTAACTTTCAGGAGAGTTCCTTCTGCAATGACCTTAGCAGCTGAGACAGACAGTGGCCTGGGTTTTTGTAAACAGGAAAAGTAGCTTAAATGTTTCGCTAAAGCTTTAGGGGCTTTGTAGTATCTAATGGAAGCTGTTTACTTGTCATTGGGGCTTTTTCCAGTTCCTGACTGAGTTAGCTACACTAGAAAAATCCCTTATTTAACTGCTGATCTGAAGAACTTTTTTAATCCTGTCATTCTTCTGTTTCTCTCTTGGAAAGGTGTTGCAGGATGTTGTGCCAAAACAACTACTGCACCGCTGGATCGAGTAAAGATTTTGCTGCAAGCTCATAACCACCATTACAAACATCTAGGTAAGATGGCTGCTAATTTTTGGCTTTAAATGCAGTTTGTGTGGTTTGGGTGTATTAATTTACTCAGTGATGAGGCTGATAAAGAAGGTGCTCAGCAGACCTGAGGTTGTATCTGTCTGGTCAGGCCGTGTGCCATGTTTTGTTACTGTTTGAGAAGAAAAATAAAGCCATGTCTAAGTTGTGGTATCAATTGATGTGTTAGAGATTGAGATGTCAGAATAATCCTCAATAAGGCATGTAAGAGCTAGGCTTGATCTTTTGTTTACAGAAGCCAGCAGGAGATTGGTAATCACAGCTTCAAAGCTTGGATGATTTCGGTGAGAACTGTACTGCAGGGGTTCCCAGGGGCCGTGGGGATCCCTGCAGCTCAGACAGAGGCATGGCTGGGGGGGATTGGAGAGAGCAGAGGGCTTGTGTGGGCTGTAAGGTGCAGGTGATCTGTGTTCAGCATCTGTGTTGCATCATGGTGAGAGCAAACTCACGTGTCCAGAACTGTTCTCTGCGGGCTGTAACAGTGCCCTCTTGTGCAGAGTAATTGAGCCATTTATGTCAGATGTTACTGAAATATGGCATAACTTTTGCTCCAAAATTTAAGTGTTGTAATTTTCAGGGAGAAAAAAAATATTTTGAGTTGGCTAATTTTGCATGTAACTGAACTTGTTATTAAGTTAGCCACTAAAGATAATGTTTTTTAAAAGTTGGAAAACAAATCATTACTAAATCATAATATTCAGTGGATATATATATTCACTGTGGCAGAGAGGGAAACACAAGCAATGTGTTTTAGTAACACAGACACAAGTATGCACTCAAGCCTAAGAATTGAAGGGCGAAATAATTGGTCTGACTGGAATTTTAAATCTTCAATTTGCTTTGTACTGTGCCATAGCTGACAAGTAATATCTTATGTTCTTCCCTATTTTGGGAGTCAGATATAATGCTGATTATTTGAACTGTGTCTGACTTGAATGTGTCCATGTTACATGTAGGCAAAAAAGGAGAATTATGTGGATGAAGTACCTGTAAGTGCAGAGACACGATGGTTCAGTGTGTTTTTATACCTTTGCATTGTGGAGCTTGTGGGTCTCGCTGTGTTGTAGGGAATAGAAACAGTAACTCATCATTGCAGCATAGAGAGAAATTCTGGTCTTGGCCTAAGTAAGTTCAGAGGCATGTAATAAGCGTGACATCTTAAATTTGCTACTAAATATGTAATAATATCTTAATATACAATGATATAGTAAAAAGGTGCACTAATCTATTAATAATCTCAGAATCACAGAAACTAATAGATACTTGTTTTGTTTAAACTTCAAATGAAAGTTTGTCAGCCAGTCTTTTCTTCCTGCCTGAAAGCAAGATATCATTTTCATTTTCGGTTCTTATTTATTAGTTGCATATAAATTTAAACTGTTTGATTATCACAGTTAATTCTTTTATAGACTCAAACTAAAAAGTTAATTTGATAGCAACTATGCATAGCTAATGTTTACAGTAAAACTATAGGTTTTGCCCAGGCTTTGTGTGATGTTGCATTATTTCCCACCGATTAAAAGGAAGTAGGATTGCTTCGTGTTGTAACAACTCTGAGATAAAGCGTGTGAGGTGTTTAGGTTGTAAGTAATGAGAGTCTTTGACAATTTTATTTGATTTCCCTAGTGATGGCATTTAATCTGTAATTTAGCATGTAGCAATATCATTTTGCCGTGGTTTTAGCCTTTTAAGGCATTAGTCAGCCAGTTCCCCTGCTGTGTTGCTGGCCTTAGGCTGCTGTGGATGGGTAGTGGCATCTGCAGGAGCCTTGCTCACAGTCCAGGCAAGTGCTGGAGCCTCAGTGCAGAGGTTCACTGAGTCTGGGAGATGAGAAAACTGATAAAACTTCACCTTAAGGCTCTCCCCTCCAGCAATGTTTGGGCAGTGAAAGTGGCTTTTCCACTTTGCATGAGCAAAGGTGATGCAGCCTTAGCTTTATATGCTTACTTTCTTTACAGTAGCATTTCCTTGATTTTTGTTTTCCTTCTCCAGAGTGTTAAATACTTTTTTTTGTATTGCTGCAGGAGTATTTTCAACGTTGTGTGCTGTCCCCAAAAAGGAAGGTTACCTTGGGCTGTATAAAGGAAATGGGGCAATGATGATCAGGATCTTTCCCTATGGCGCTATTCAGTTTATGGCATTTGACCAATATAAAAAGGTAGCTGAATTTATTGTTTTCCTTTTCTTTTTTTTTTCCCCCTGTGATTGAAACTAACACTGAAACTCCTGTGTCTTATTAACTAGCTGTACATCTTTTGTAAGGTGGCTTAATTTTATCAGAATTTATTCATTAAAAATACCAGGACAATAGGGAAGCTTTTGCAATGTTGCTTAAGGAAAAAGTTCACAGTGATTTCTGGATGTTTGTATTGTTGAGAATAATACCCTTGCTTTAATGACAAAAAAGGCAACTTAAAGTCTACTGCTATTTGTATTGCTATGAGGTAGCCCTTTGTGAATAATGTAGCAAAAAATGTAGAATGAAACAACATTATTGTATATATGTTGGGATTCCTTAGTACTTCAGAGATAAAAGGACTTAAACTTGAAAGTCTGCTAGATATGACTGTTACAATTGACCTGACAAATTATTATGTCAGGCTTTAGATAAAAATGACCTTGAAGATAAAAATGCTCATTTGAGCTTCTGCAAGATTTGTTGGTTCTTTTCTCTTTTCCCACATTTACTTTCATAATAAATCTTTGCAACATCTCATGAAGGTCAGTTGTTAGCATGAATGTATTTTAAACATTGCTGTTTGTAGTAAAAAAAAAAAACATTTTGCTATTAGTGAGGAGAAATTTCATGTTTGAAAGGTCAGATTTAGTACCCAGCCAAGTAAATGGTACAATATTTACTGAGGACAATGGGATTGAAATTGTGATTCCCTTCCCTAAGAGTAAATTTCGGAAGACTGATACAAAGAAGTTACTCTAATGGGTTTTGTAGGTTCTTTTCTTTGTGCTGTAACCATGAATGCTGTTGATCTGTACATATTTTATGTTGTATGGAATAAAAGACTGCATGCCATGCTTTGTAATTGAAATGATTTATGAATCTGCAATTTCAAGAACCCAGTTAGCATCATAGCACTTTCTTTTATCAATTTATTGACCAGAAACCCTCACAATATTTTGCATGGATGCGTAAAAGAAAAATAATTCTTAAAGGATGAAGATACTAAATGATCTTTATAGCAGAAAGTCTCAATAATTTGATAAAAAGCCTGGGAGAGAATTTCTAACTTCCTTCTAGGCTGTAATTAACTTACTCTGAAATATTGTCCTTTTTCTCTTCCTTTTTGTTTCTCCTTTTTTTCCTTTCCTTTTTCTTTTTTTTTTCTTTTAATCCAGTTAAAATCTTTATGGGAGTATTTCACATGATGTGCATGTAAGAAAAATTGACTCTTCTTACTTTTCAATTTTGTTCTGTGTCCTTTGCTTTCTATATACTCAGTGTGCCTTGTTTAACACACATTAATGATAACTAAATAAGCAATTAATCTAGTTTCTGAAGTGAACAGTACAAATACTTTCAACTTACTGTTTTGCTTTGTTAGTAGAATTTTAGTACTTTGATGTTTTAATAATAAATTGGAAACAGCAGCAGTGGAAACAGTGTTTAACATTGGAAACAGTGTTAAAAATTCTAACAGTAATTAAATGTTCTGGATTGAATTTGTAGCATTGTAAACTTCTTGGAAACTGCTGCAGAGTTTGCACTAGTGTGCTAATAAGCTTTGTGCTGTGTTTCCCTGCCTTTTCTGATATCTGACTATTGACAATGTTCCACATTGTGTAGGTAATAAAGAAACAGCTTGGGATTTCTGGGCATGTGCATCGATTAATGGCTGGATCCATGGCAGGTATGGTTTTGTCCTTGGATTTCAGACATGCCTTTTGCTCAGAAGTTAATATTCCTTCAGAGGATGATTTGATGTGCTCTTGGGTCAAACTCCTGCAAATTTGTATTAAGCAAATATACTAGTAAATGGTTAATTGAATGTGGTTGCCTAATTGAAATCTGTTTGTCTAAGAGTGTTCTTTCAAAAATACTTGTGCAAGCAGTGAATTCTGTGCTATGTTGTGAAGCACAGTTTTTTAATATCTTTTATTATGGCATTTAAAAAGTGTAAAAACTGCTGTGATCAATATGAACCATAAAGCTGCAGGTTGTGGTAGAATGAGCTCATCAGCTCCTCTGCCACTGCTGCTAGGTTGAATATAAGCCCACAGAAATAGAGAGAACTGTGGCTTCTCAAATGAGTAGTTTCTTCAGAAATGTCTGTACTTTTCCATGTCCAGTGCAGGATTGTGATGATGCTCTTTAGATTATATTTGTGAATGTTGAAATCTCTCATTTATTATTTAGTACAACAGCAGCAGAAAAACCTATCAGTAAAGTGCCAGTGTATAGTATGACTATTTATTTGTTTTCCTCTTACTAGTCATTGAGTCCAAAGTAGCTAAGAAAAACACAGGGGAAGGTAAGTCATAGTGGGCTGAGGTTTAATTGAAGTGATTCTTCATGTGCTTTTCCTTTGTAAAATAGGCTAAGTACTGTCTAGTGACAGTGCTTAAATAGTCACAGGTATTCATATTTAGCTTCTCTTGGAAAAAAAAATTGGGATTTTTAATACTACCTTCAGTTAAACTAGGAAGATCTCATTAAAATATTCAGACTTTGTGTGGCATCAGAGGAAAGAGAATGAAATTAAACAGTGAGAAGAGTTCTAAAAACCAACAAAGCCTGTTTGCTAAGATATGTTCCAGAACTTGGCTGGCTTTCTATCTGAAAAGTCAAAACCAACCCTACATACATAGATGTTATTTTTTTTTTCTTCCTTTTTCTCCTTTCCCCTGCCTTTAATTGTTCTAAGAAACATTTTACAATATACTCCCCTCCCAAGATGATGATGATGATGATTATTATTATTAGCTTTTCCAGGAGCTTTGTCAGAGACTGGGAACTTGACTGGGAGGCACTCTGAAAACACTGAATAATCAGCTTAATCTGTCAGTGTTGGATGGGAGTGGAATTCTTCCCATAAATAAATTAATAGCATCTGGCATTGTTGTAAGCACCTTACTGGTTAAATCTGGTTTGTGTGGTTAGAGTAACAGAAATAAATCGGTGTACAGAGCTCTCTGGCAAGCATGATCTGCTTTATGTGGTGTGTTTAAGTACCATATACTCAATAGTTTCATTTTTAGAACCCAAAAAGTGGGGAACTGAGCTTGACTTGGGGGTGAGATGAACACAGCAGTGAAGTATTTATATAGTGTCACATGTGAGCGTCTCACTATTTGTTTACTAGGTGGCATTAACTGCTTCTTGGGATATTCTTTAGATAATAAGAGGCAGAGGGTTTATCTTAAGTGTATCAAGGAGATAGAGGGGAGGAAGGAGGCACTAAGAAGAGCAGAGAGTTTGAAATCTGGTACAGAAGATTTCTAGGTTTGCAAACAAAAAAGACTTGGAAGCAATTAGTAATATTTCTTGCTTTCCCTCCTGTGCTGGCTCCAATAAAGGATATTTTTCTGTCTCTTCCACACTCTAACACTAAAGGAGATGATGTGCTGCACAAACCCCAGTGTTGGTGCACAGAGGCCTTCACAGTTTCGTGGGATGCAGGACTGAGACTACATAACCTGTATTTCTTTGAGCTTTTTGTCCCTTCCACAGCATCTAGCCAGGCAGCTGTCAGCTTTCACTTCTCTGTACCCACTGAACTTCAGTCTTGCTTATGTCAGTGTTTCAAACCAGACTAGTGGTCAACAGGCCTGAATCAGCTCCAAGTGGTGGGAAACATTCAAGTATCTTCTGTAAGTGATAAACAGGATCAAAAGCATATCCACAGGGAAAAACAAGGCAGTGAGGATGGGGGTAGTGGAGGGAGAGAAGAGGAAAGCCTATTGTAATGCATATATTTAAGGAGACCCAGTTAAAGTTACTGTGGAAACTCTAACTCTGAATTTCCTGAGTCTTGTGTGATTCAAATTTCAGCTGTAACACTTCATTAAGAGATCAGTAGGGTATAGCTTCTTTTAAGGAAAGACAGACCTAGGCAGAAGAGAAATCATAGAGTTTGATGGGGTTTAGGAAAGAAAATTATCAAATAATAACAAAAATGAACAAGTAACATTAAATACAATATCACAGGAAGACTTTACCAATTTTTAAGATTTCTAATTAAAAAATCCAAATCAAAACATAGAAACGTGTATTTCCTCTTTTGCACTTGATTACCTTCAAAATAACAAAGCCAAAAAAGACTAGATGTTATCTAGAATAAACTCAAGTCCCATTAAACTAATACAGAAAGTTTGTTTTTGTTTTTAGCTTTTTCCTTTTACTAAAAGTGATTGAAAATAGTACTGACCTAGCACTAGGAGGATCTTGGCTTTCTCCAGTTTAAATACTATGTAATTAACAGTTGCCTACTTCAGTCAGCATTTAAAAAAAACTGGTCTAGTTCTTCAGATGTGCTATGGAAGGAAACAGAATTATTATCTATTGGACATAAAGAAATAGTAGGACTGATAAATATTTTTTATCAGCAGCAATTTCTGTGGATGTTGTTTCTGAAGCTTTGTTTTGTTCAGAAGATGCTACTTGGATAATTTAATCTTTATATTAGCTAAGGAGCAAATTTGCAGTTCAAGGCTGTGTCTTGTGCTTTTTGAACTTTATTCCTTTGAATCTCCTGGCAGTGTTTAATTTGATCTCTGGAGCTCCTGATATAGTACAAAGAGCGTGATACAGAGATAATAAAAACTTGCATACCAGCTGTGTTTGCAATACAAATGTATTTCACTCGTGGTTTTTTCTTGCTCCAGATAGTTTTTTATTTTTATTTCCAGAGAAAGAAAATTACTAAGAACAGAGAGGTAGTAGGGAAACTGGGAGACAGAAGAATCCCTGTGGAGCTAATCTCATTGTTAACTGCCAAAGCCTGGGAAGGCAACCAAGGACAGTCTAATGTGCTTCACTGTCACCACGTCTTTAGTCTGTGTGACCCAGGATCTTGTCCCCAAGAGTGGTCAAAGGTGCTTGAGGACAATATGGGAAGTGAAGAAGGGTCTTTCCCTGGCTTCTGAGTCAGCATTGGCAGTGAGGTCTGCTGCTTTTGAGGAAGTGGCTCTTAGAAGGGAGCCGCTACATTGCCCTAGTGAGATTATTTCAGATCAGTGGCAAATGCTGTATGTATCTCTGAACTGCTGATGCACTTTTGAATCTGTCCTGTCCAACCTACCCCAGCAGAGATTTTTGGCTTAGCTATCATTAGTGGGGAAAGACTTTGCTTTTTCAAGCCTGGGACTGAGCCTTAACGTGCTGTGGTCTGACTTCTCATAACGTAGCATTTAAGGAGCAGAGGTGAGATGAGTAATTTTGTAGACTTCACCACAATGACTTTGTGCCATTCCTCTTGGAAAGGACAGTGTCTCTCTTGAGCCCCAAAAGAAACCTTGATCCCTTGTGTGTATATTTTCCTTAGATGAACAGTAAAGCAGTAACATGCCTCTCCTAGTTGCTACAAGACAGCATATATCGTGGCTGATGTCCCAAATCCCCTTTTTACGTCTTCCATTTTTTTCTAAAATTCATAGCTAGAAGACTAAGAAAAAAATTTTAAAAGTTTCTATTTAAATCCTTTAAATACTGCTTCTTTCAGTTTCATCTGTGCTGGTTTTTTTAAAATTGTGCTATTTTCAGAGTGTTTTCACTAAAGAGTGCATTCACCAAGCTCTTGGTCCGTTGCTAGCCTTTGTTCAGAGCAAGTGCCTGGATAGATTTCAGTGCATGACTGGAAAGAGAAGAGGGGGTAAAGTCTGTTTTCTGAAGTGGGATGGCTTTCCTGTGCACTTTTAAGCTCTTAAAAGTGCTTTACCCCTCCCTTAATTTTTTTTAAAAACTGCTTGAATTGGTCTATTTGATGATATTTCTGGACATCTCGAGGAATCCATTAGGGAAAGGCTCTAGGCTGAGGGTTTGCATTTCATGGAAGTCAGTGGAAACAGTCTTGAAGTTGCTTTAGTGTTTTGCAGCTTTCAACTTTTGAATCCTGTGGGTGAGGCAGCCTCAGAAATAAACAGCAGATGTCTGCTTTTTGTTCAGAGGACTTTTCCAAAATCTCCAAAAGAGGTGTTTTTGTCTTCTGAAATGAATTACTGATGGGATAATCCAGAATCCCACAAACTTGGTTCCCAATTGAGAGTTGACCAGTGTCAGATTTTTGGATGGCTCACTTACAGTGTTTTTTTATCTCACCATCTAATCCTGATAATTTTCAGATCATTCAGCTTATCTGAGCAGTGTTTTTTTTTCTTTTTTTTATTTTTAATTCCAGATGTATAAGTTATGCAGCGCTTGTCTGCAGAGGTTGTGTTGCATTTGGATTTTGTTGTTGGTTTGTGTTTGTTTTTTTTGTTCCCCCTGTTATGGATTTGTCTTGGCCTTGTGGAAAGGAGGGGAGATAATACACCTACAAAAAGAGGTGTCATTAAGAAACTATTAAAACTTAAAAGGAATGACATTTTCCTGACAAAAACAAGTGACAATTTTCTTTCCACCAAAAGTGTACTTATCTTTTGTATCTTTTGTATACTTATCAATTTTAAAAAGCTACATTTGGCTAAATCAGAGCAGTTTCTAGAAAGCAGTGTCAATTACAAAGGTTTTTACTTTCTGCCTTCCCAAGATTTTTTTTTTTGTCTGAGTTTTGGTTCTTTGATGGGGTTTTTCTTTTGGTGACTGTGGTGTGCCATCAGAAAATGACCACTGTTGTTATTCAACAGTTTGAACTATTCCTTCCAAAGACTCTGTCAGCCATTGAGTGGTTTACCTCAATACCTAGCAGCTGGAAAGCATTTGTTAGTCAGGCAGGTGTTAGAATTGTTGTTTTCTGTGCTGGAGTTGTGCTTCCAAAACTTCGAGTTGGTCAGCATTTAAGCTGTTTTGAAGCAGCTCCTGACTGGATTAGTTCTAAGATTTGATTTTTTTTTTTCCTTTTATTTTGCATCTTAAGTCCAGAAACCTTTTCTGCTCAGTTTTAAAATAGAAGTGCTGATGTAACATGAGCTATTAAAATGCAGTAATGCAACACAGTTAAGTACTTCTCATCAGTATGAACCTGGCTCTATTTTAGATGTAATTAGAATATATTTAGTGTGTCATTAGAATATGTTTCATATTTTCAGGTACAGTAGATAGATACATGTGTCTATACTCAGTAATTACACCAAATTCTGACAGAACCTGTTTGGAATAAAACATGTAAATTCGGTGGTTTGGATTTTTTTTAGTATGGAAGGACTAGGTTTCATGGTTGCAATCCAGTAAAGCTGACGTACTTAACTAGCCTGAGTCTTTGGAGCTATGAATTTCAAAGCTCAGGTGAGTACAGTCAGGCCCATAAATCTTGAAAAATCTTGAAAAGGCCTAGGTGTGCTGCTTCGGTGAACACCAAGTGCAAACAAATCCTTTGTGTGTTGCTGGAGTTAGTGCTCCTGTTTACTGACTGTAAGTGACTTTAAGTGTTTCTGTAACAAAATAGTTTGTATATGCTATTGTATTCACTGCCAGAAAGGGAAATTCTACTTTTCAAAATAATCCTAGAATCAGATAAGGTGTAGGTGAGTTTTGTTTGCTTGTTTTGTTTTTGTTTTTAATAAAGGTATTACAGCAGTGATTTGTACTTACCCTCTTGATATGGTTAGAGTTCGCCTGGCGTTCCAAGTAAAAGGGGAACACAAGTACATGGGAATTATCCATGCATTCAAGATGATTTACACAAAGGTATTTTTTCTTTTAATCTTCAGTTCTGAAAAAGCAAAGTATGCTCTTAAATAATGTTGCACTGCATTGAACATAATGGCTTAGTGTGAAATAACATGACTTCATTGTGTGTACTTTGAATTTTTTAATGTAAAAAGTTATTTGGATGCTGCTTTTGCCTTAGGCTGCTGAGCTGTAGCTAAGGCTCCAGTACTTGGGAGGTCAGAAACAGCAGAGAAGCTGCTTTTCAAGAAAAGTAGTGATGCTAACAAAAAAATTTGGGGAGGAGGGCTATGTATAATGCATAAATACTTCCACTTATAATGTTGGGTGTAGATTTTTCGCCTTGGTTTTTTACCTATTTATTTCCTCTGGAGCCAGGCAGTTGTCCCTGCAATTCTTCAGGCACAGGAAGCAGAACGTGACACGAGCTCCTTGGTGGTAGATGGTGCTAGTCAGATTGCTGTCATGGGAGTCTGGATGAGCAGTGGGGTAACTCAAGACACTTGTATTTCTTGCTACAAATGCTGCTGTGTTTTTCTTTCAAAGGAAGGTGGTTTGAGTGGATTCTACAGAGGGCTGATGCCAACTGTGGTGGGAATGGCACCATACGCGGGTAAGTTAAAACCAGAACGCGCCAGTCCTTCAGCAGTTCTGTGCACTACTAAATTTGTTTAATATATTTGCACACCTAGTTAATTAGCTTCTGTCCAAATCACCTTCAATGATGCTCCTTTAAAAGTGTCTTCAATAGTCAAAGGCTAGCTTTTCTGCGATTTGGAGCTGAGTGTGAGAAAGGTAAATTAGTGGTTGTCTTGTACTTCCCAGTTTCCCCCCAAGGAAACAAGGAGGCTGTTTCTCTCCAGCAGGCAGATCCCTGGGAGCTGGGGCTCTGTAAATGCGGCCTCGGAGCCTCCGTTGGCTCCATCTCCTGGTGGCTTTTCGGTAAACACGCCCGCCTGTAAAGCAGCGGTGGTGTGGAACAGAGGGGCACAGCAGCCCGGCCCAACTACCCTCGTTTGTAAAGGCTGAGACGTGTCCCTCACTTAAAAAGATCTCGGGAGCAATTCTTAGCAGCACACAAAGATTCCTGACAGCAATCCAGTAACTCAAAACTCACAGTCTAGCTTATTTAAAGTATTCTTGTAGCATTATGTATAAACACAAATCCGTTTGGACAGAAGTTTCTGTAGAAGTTCAAAATATTGTTTCTCAGTTTTTCTGCATAAGAAAAAACTTCCATAAGAACTGGAAAATAGTTTCATTTTGTAAATGCAGCTTTCTGTTTATGATGATACGTCAACAAATAGTTTGCTTTTTTATGAAAGTACATAAAATTAAATTTCCTTTTAGGTTTTTCATTTTTTACCTTTGGTACCTTAAAGAGCATTGGACTTGCTCAAGCACCTAACTTGCTTGGACGGCCTTCATTAGATAACCCCGATGTGTTAGTTTTGAAAACTCATGTAAACCTGCTGTGTGGTGGCATAGCTGGAGCAATAGCTCAGACGATATCGTAAGTTGGGGTATGGGGCTGGTTTCATCTCTACAGCTGTTCATTCTAAAGGAACTTTTCTTTGACACAATTTGATCCAAGTCTAATTATTAGTAAGGTTTTGAAATTAATCAAATACTGAAATGCAGGTATTTCCTATTGTTTCACTTACTAAATATCTATTTAATCTTCAGGGTCTTTTAAGAGTTATCCAGTGAGTCAATTAAGCAAATCCAGGTAAATCTCCTAAAACCCACTGGAATCTTTTGTAGCAACAATCTTGTTTCTTAACTTGTTTGGAAAACTAAAAAATTTTGACCCTGAAGATAATTGGCAGAACTTAATTATTCCGATTTACTTTCAAACCTATGTAACCTGTGAAACCATAGGATTAAAAAAACCTTGGCATTTTTATTACTTTGCTTGCTTTTTCCTTTCTCACCCTGTCCTAGTTCTATTTTATTTTGTCCATAAAATAAGTTAATTTAATGGACTTACACAGCATGGATTTTTCACTAAATCACTGCATTGTAAATATCACTGCCTATTAGTCTTTAAACTGTTAATTTTATTTTCAATACAGGTGTCTTCTCCCTTCAGCATTTTACAGATTCTTTTATACTCTCATCTGACCTTCATGTATCTTCCTTACTCTAGTGCCAAATGGAATATATTAAGAGCTCTGGTTTGCTGGTTTTGGTTGTGTAAGGGGAGTCTCCCTTTTTGGAAAGCTTCCAGCTGTGTTGAGAATCTAAGCTGGATTCCTGACTCAGTGAAAAGAGAGCTGGGAGGTTGCTTGTGGACTTCTTTGTTTTCTTGTTTCAACACCATTCCAACAGTTGTCACTCATCTGCTTGAGCTGCTGTTTCCATGTCTCCTCTGTAGCTATCCCCTGGATGTAACTCGGAGGCGAATGCAGTTAGGAGCGGTTCTCCCGGACTCTGAAAAGTGCCTGTGAGTATTTCCTGTTCATCTCTACTGAGTTCTTCATGTCTGAGCAAAGTTCAGCTCTTAATTTTAAACTTTAAAAGGAAGCAACTACCATAAGAAAACAGCCATCCCCCACCCCCTGCAGTATTATGCTGTTGATTTCTTCATTCTTTTAATAAAGATGTTTCCCCACAGACAAAAGCTACCACTATCAATCTGAGGTTAAAAGAACACCTGAAATAACAATGGCACCCTTGTTAGTATTCCTCTATCTCTACTGGTCTTTGCATTTTGACGCTACTTGTGCTACCTTTAATATCAGCAAGCTCTCTGAAAGTGAGACCAAATGCTTCTACTGAAATGAAGTAGTTTCAGAGTGTATTTTAATGGTGCAGAATCTGTTCCATAAGATGATTTTGCATAATAAAATTTTATTTGAGCTTTTTTGCAGTAACCTCCTACACCCCACACATTGTTGAGGCTCCTCCACTAGAAGTGGAAGTGCCATAATAACTTTAAAATCATAATGCTATTAAATCAGCTCTCATCTTGAGAAATTTTCTGCATTTCAAATTGTCTCAATCTTATTCAATATTCTGGGACAGTTTTCTCTTGGTTAGTTTCAATCTTGTGGAATTTTGTATGTCTGGATCCAGTGCAATTCACTGTGAACCTCCTGTGTGGAAGGTTGGATCCTACCAAGAGCACCCTGAGTGACCTTTCACAAACAACCTTGATGTTGCTTAACTGTGAAGGTTCTGTTCTGTTTTCTTCACCAGCCTTTTTTTTTTTTCCTTAGTTATTTTCCACTCCTGATGACTTTAAAATAAAAATGTGTTCATTATTCTCAGGGTTTTACTTTTTGCATTTGTGAGGACTCCTTTTACAGACCTGAGGCTTCCGTATTTAACAATTTTGTTGTGACCATATAGAGAGCTGTGCTTTGAAGGAGAGACACGGGTCTCTCTTTAAAGGATGAGAGGATAAAGCAGGCAGGAAGTCTTGAAGCTTTGGAACATATGGAGATGCTCTCCAAGAGCCCTGTCTTCAATAGCATGCAAATACCAAGTGCTTTAAGTGCTTTCTATTTCATGTCTGCTTAGTTTCAATTCAACTATGTGAAGAAAGTTCTCTTTGCACATACAGGCAATTTCTGCTTTTAATAAGGCAAAATATTATATTCTCAGATTGTTATTTGTAAAAGGAATTTATGCTTCTCTGCTCTTTCCTGCCAGTTAGGCAAGACAATGTGTGGAGCTAAACACATTCCCAAGGCCTGGGAATTGGAAAGAGGATGGTGCAGTCCCAGCTAAACAAGTGTTCAGCTGGGACTGCACCATCCTCTTTCCAATTTCCAGGCCTTGGGCTTAAATTTCTTGTGGA
This sequence comes from Fringilla coelebs, assembly GCF_963513975.1. Lineage (NCBI taxonomy): Eukaryota > Metazoa > Chordata > Aves > Passeriformes > Fringillidae > Fringilla > Fringilla coelebs. Next base: position 2,136,698 of record NC_140066.1, on the reverse strand, counting down.
AGCACAGGTTGTCTTTTTAGTCATATGTGGCTTTGCTGTGTGGAATGCCATGGCTTTTTCTCCATAGATCTCTTAAAACCCAAGTAAAAAGTATCTTGCATTTAAAGAAAATGATTTTGCTACTGAATGTGTCTCCATTGATGATTTCTTTTCCCAGTACCATGGTGCAGACACTGAAATACGTGTACCAACAGCACGGAGTACGAAGGGGGCTGTACCGTGGCCTGTCCTTGAATTACATTCGCTGTATTCCTTCCCAGGCTGTGGCTTTCACCACCTATGAACTCATGAAACAATTCTTGCACCTCAACTGATTCTTTGGTTCAGAAGATTTTTCTGTAAAACTACACTATCAATCCTCAAATGATATTGATGAATAAATGACTTGAAGTTTAACAAAAAAAGCTTTGTTACTGTGGACCTGCTGTTGTCTGACATCTTTATTTGCCAAAATGTAGTCAATTTCATGGAGTCAAAACCGGGTGACACATCCAAATAAACATTAGCTAGCTCTAAACACTTTTTTTGCACTTGATCTTTTAGGCTTCATTCGATTAATTTTAGGAATGACACAGTTTTGGAGATGACACCCATGTTTTATACGGGTTCCAAGCTGTTAGTTATTTAGCTTTATCACCATTCCAGAAGCTACATGCTGCTGATTATGCTGCTTTTGAAGCTAGTAATTAGGCATCATCTGTTGTTCTTTAAAAATTAAATGGAATAAACTGATTTGAACACAATGCAATGATTTTGGCATTCAGATCCTTGCCAGGTCTGTAAAAGTTGAGCACAATTCAAGCAGCCTTTTATTCTTGTTCTGTACAAGTTTTCTGTGTGCAAGAACAGAAATTGCTACCCAGGAAGGTGTCTTCAGCCATTTCAGCTAGAACCAGCAAGATGTATTTAGCAGTATTGACAGCTTGCAGTTTGGAAACCAGTTCCTTGGTGTGCATTGTATTCTAAGAAATGCTGTACTACACAAATAAAAGTGAGGGGAAACTTACAGGGATGAGTGCTAGAAAAGATCTTGTGGTAGGGGCCTAATCTTAGATTTTCTGTGGAGCTGTGTGTTCTTGATTTGGTTTGTTCAAGGCTGAGTATGTTATGAGTACGTACTATCCCAGTACTAGCGGGTGTAAACAGGTTTTTCCCTCCCTTAAACCATGGTGCCAAAGAATACTGCATGCTGCTGCATTTACTTATTTAGGCATATGGACCATGTGCAACCTCACACAGAAAAGAAAATGAAGATTGTACAGGCCTCTGTAGGTGTGTGTATGTACTGTTCCTGAAGTCATGGTATGCAACAGACTATTGCATGTTTTGGCCTTCTCCTGTGATTCCTTTTCTGGAAGGAATTATTTTATACATGATTTGCATTGGTACTCTTGATTTTACTCACTTGATTCAGGAAGCTGTAAAGCATTTACTTCATGTAAATTATTTATTTATTGTAAATATTTTAGTGTCTTCTAAGAATTGGCAAATGGTGATGTTAAGTGCTGGATGGTAAGAGTGATTTGCTTAATTTTAACAAATTTTACAAATTGGATTTTCAGTTATATATTCCATACCAACTTCTGTGGCCCAATTTCCCCCCCAGTTTCTTAAAAATATGTGTTTCTTTGAAATTTACAGTGTAGCAATGGACAGAGAATGAAATGTATCTGGATATATTTTATTAAAATTTTCGAACCAATGTCTTTGTGTGATCTGTGTGTGTTGCAACCAGGAGGAATACTTATTTCTGGAATGATCTGTTTGCCCTAATAAGTAAATATGCACAACATTGTCATTCTTAAGTGACAGCAAATATGCTTTTTCATCTGCTCTTTAGTTTCCCATAAAGGAAAGCTAGCCAATATCACAGTGAACTTTTACATTTTAAAGTTCTTGCAGTAGGGATAAATCCACTGCATTAGAAAACTAAAGTGCCTTTCTTTTCTCTATGTTGCTTTGCTGTGTGAGCAAATAAGCCAGTTCTTTTTCATGTCAATACTGTTAGGGATTATTAAGTTAGGAGTTTTACATCTTAATTCTACTACCAGGGGTGTATTTGAGGACTGCCATGGTAAGTTAAGCAGTTGTGAGGCAGAATAAAGCAGAACCTGGCATGTTCATGCCTGAGAGGAAGAGAACATAAAAAATGTTTCCTAAATTCTTGAGTCTGGTACTGAATGTGAAAAACATACCTACTTGATGGAATTGTGCTGTATTTTCAGAATTAGTTTTTCAAAATAAAATGTAACAGTGTATGGAAGTGTTTTCATATTGATTCCTGAATTTACACAGTTATACTTGGAGAATGCTGATAGATCTTAAAATTGCAAACATTTTTCACAATCTCAGATTTCAGAACACTTGTGTCCAACTTTCTCCCTAGAAATTCCCCAGACTGGTTGGATTTTAGATAACTTCAAAAAGATATTTAAAGTATATTGTACATCATAAACCTATTCTGTTGAAATATTTATTTTCTGGTGTATGTAGACAGCATGAAAGAGGCTACAGCACAAAGGTTTAGCAAATGTTCAAAGCACTTATGTAATCTCAATATCGCACCCCATTATGACTGCATTTAATCATATCAACAAGCAACTATAAAATAATTAAACTTTTCTTAGAGAATAATTTGCAATGGGAAGCAGCAATAATATAGTTTACTGCATATATTTCAGGACTATCCCAATTAAAACTGAAAGGCCTAACCTAAGAATGTTCTCACCTTTTAAAATTCATCAATTTGTACTCGATCCTTCTGTTGTGATGTCTAACCATGGGCCAAAGCCGTCCTTTCTGCAGAGGAGTGAGATCTGCGGATCTGAAACTTCAGTACCATCTCAGAAAGCCAGCGGCCACGCATCTTTCTGAGGGGAACGGTTGGACTCTCGGGCTCAGACTGGCCCAGAAGCGAACCGGGAGCGGAAGGCATGTCAGTAATACCCTGTACCACCGCACCAGTGACGGAGACGGGGGCCGGGTGCGGGACAGCCCTCGGCAAAGTGGGAATTACCAGCGGGCGCGGCTGACGGAGCGGCGGCCATGCCCCCCGGCCCTCAGCGCCCCTCGCGCTCCCTCACGGCGCTGGCCCCGCCCCTCCCCGGGCTGCGGCGCGAGGAGCCGCGCGCCGCTTCGCGCCTTCAGCCCGCGCGCGCGGGGACCGCCCCCTCCGCCGCCTCCCATTGGCCGCGCGGGGCGCGCTGGGCGGGGCTGGCGGAGCGCGCGGCAACGCTGCCGGGGCGCGCGGGACGCGGGGCTCAGGGAGCTTCGCTGCGCGGGCTGGGCCGGGCCGGGCCGGGCCGGGCCGGGCCGGGCCGGGCCGAGCCGAGCCGAGCCGAGCCGAGCCGAGCCGAGCGCCGCACAGGAGCTGCCCATGGCCGACAGGTAGCGGCCGAGCGCGGGGAGCCGCAGCTGGGCGGAGACGGCCGGGAGCGCGGGAAGTTTGACCTTCCGAACCGCTCCCGGTTCTGGGATGGGGTTCTGAGGGCTGGCGGGGCGGCACCGGCCTTCCTCGGGCTGGGAAGCGCTCGGGGCTGCCCGGGGTGGCCGGTGAGGGGAAGCCGCCGCTGCCGAGGGTGTTGGCGCTGGGCACGGCGGGCTGTGTGGGCTCTGCCCCGGCCGGCCCGCAGCTCCCCAGGCATCGCTCGGGGACGGGAGAGCGGCAGGCTTGGCCGCTCCGCCTCATGGTTTGGCTCTTGGAAACTGAACCTTGAATTCCGGTTTTCTAAACAGCTTCGGGTAATGGGTAAAAATTTACTGCTCCGTGTTGGAGGTGTTTGTGTGGCTGTGGGAGTTCGTGCCTGCAGGGAGATACAAGCTTTCTCCCAAGCACAGGGTTTGCAGTACAGTTGCAATTAGTTTACTAGTACTTATGGATATGAGGACACAAAAATGGAGCACTAACTGTAATAAAGTTGCTTGTATTTATAGAGATTTTCTACACTCTACCCATACAGAACTAAAAAAAACCCAAAAAAACCCAAAAACACCCAAACAAAATATAAAAATTGAAGGGGAGTAAAATTTGGTTTCTATTTGAAGCTTTCCCTCTTTTTGCATGTAGGTCGGCTGTTTTCAAGCAGTGCAGTGTTCTTTGTAATTAGCTGTCACTTCAGTTTTCAGAAGAAAGTGGCTACCTCACCTGATGTGATCCTGAAGAATGGGCTGAACAACAGATACCGTGTGCTGGAGGTCAGCGTGATACAGAGGAATGGAAGTGACCCTGAGAAACACTTGACAATTACAGCCTCCCCCTCACTGGAAGATACAGAACTGTGCATCCTTAGGAATGGCTGGTAATCCACACAGATGTTTGAAAAGAGAATGAAATACTGGATTATTAACTTTTGTTTGTATTGCCTATGAATTGAGTTTTACGGCCTTAAAAGTGATAGGGAATCCTGAAGGAATCTTTATTTAATGTAATATTATAAGTGTGCTAGCATAATGGATATCATCTTGAGAGACCTGATCTCAGGTAATGTGTGTTGAGTGGGCACTGCTGCCTTGCAGTTTTGTCTTTGTAAATATGCCTTTATTCACTCTCAGGGTTTCTTTAGGTCAACTTCTACAAAGAACCCAACCCAGCATTTCAGAGAACCTTGAATCAGCTCTGTTAGTGTGTTATTTCTGATCCGTCGTGTCTGTCATTTGCAAACATTGATTGTGTGGGTGTATTCCCTCGCAGGGAGTCTGTCCCCGTGGTTCCAGGGGACATTGTTCATTTGGAAGGGGAGTGCAGCTCTGGCACGTGGGTGATCAATGCCCAGAGTGGGTACCTGGTGCTGTACCCAGACCTGCTGCTCTCGGGCACCACCATCTCCAGCAGCATCCGCTGCATGAGGAGGGCAGTGCTGAGTGAACGCTTCAGGGTGAGTGTCCATCCCACGCTGTCTGTGAGCTCCTGTCCCACTGGCACTGCTGCCTTAGCTCAGGGTTAAATCAGGCTGTTGGAAATGGCATTATCAGCAATTCATAATGTTTGCAACACAGAATAATTTAGGGTGGAAACTGTCTCTGGTTGAGCTTCTCTTGGTTTTTTTTTTTTGAGAATTGCACCTGAAATAATGCAGTATTCTTAATATAGCTACTGGGCTAAAGAAATTGTCTTTCCACTTATAATTCTGATAATTTTTTTTATAATATCTTGCTGCATTTTGTGTGGATATGAATCCTTTGTGAGGGATATGCCTCTTGCCATCCATATGAAAATATAACCACACTTGGCCAAGTGAAGGGCTTCTGAAAAATGTGGCTAATTCACTTAATAATTGGTGTGGGCTGACTCTGGAGTCTGAATCTAGCTGCTCGATCTTGGAAAGAGAAGTTTCTTGTGGTAGAAGTGTAGAAGTTCTTGTGTAGAAGTTTCTTGCTGATGTATGAGAGATATGCTGATAAATAGAGAAGCAACAGCTGCCAGCTGGTTAAAACTTCCAGACATGATACGAATATAAATCCAAATTAATAAGGAAATTTTAATGGAGTGGTAAACAGCCTGGTTGGGAGCCTGTGACTGGAACAAGAAAATTAAGTCCAGGAGGTTAAGACCATGAAATGGTTTTCAACTCTTTATTGGAGGAGTAAGAGGGATAAAATAATTGTTGGGACAGTGCACAGGGTCCCAACTGGGATAGCAGCATCTCCCTGTTGTGAGTGCTCACAGATCTCTGCTCTGTGAGAGATCCACAATACCACAGTGTTGAGGTTCCCAGCTGTTTGGTAGTGACTCCTGTCAGGGTTGTTTACTACCACTTTCAGTTCCTGTGAGTCTCCAGAGCCCAGCCCTGCTGATGGGGTTCTGAGCCATCTTGGTGACACATGGGATGATTTTGCTGTGAGCTGGTAACAGGAAACTGCTTCATGCAAGAAATCTGTGTAAGATTGTAAAGGTATGTATTTGCACTAGGAAATGCCTGCAGGCAGAACTTTCTCAAAGTTTTATTTGAATCTGTGCCTTTGCCTGCCAGTCACGTAGAGATTGTATCCTGACATTGTCAGGGTTGGGATAGAGCAATAGGTGAGACCCACTTCAATTCAGGTTTACCAGATAATCACTAGTGAGGTGAAAGCTTTCATGACCTTCTAGCTAAATAAGTGCAGGCTGTGATGTGCAGCAAATAAAATCCAGAAATTTGGCAGAGAAGTTGGCATGAAATGGGCACAAATCTTCAGGTATGGTGACATCTGTTGCAGGGCTCCGAGTCGGGTTCAGCCCAAATGCTCGTTGGGACAATTCTTCATGACATCTTCCAGCAATCAGTCACCAATGACTTGACACAAGAAAAGGTGCAAGAACTAGCAAATAAAATTGTGTATGGACAAAAATACCTCAAAGAAATGTAAGTAGCATTACAGCTGCCTTTTATGTGTGGAAGACAGGGCAGGAACCAGCAATTTGAGCCAGCAATTTCAGTTTACTTTAGGGGATCTTTTAGTAAGATAATTATCCATTTGATAACTTAATTTTATTTGCCTTCCCTGCTGAGCTACTACTATATATCTGAACTAGTTTTTTGGAGTAACTGTATGTGGCAGGCTTTTTTTTTACTTTTAGACCAAGCAGGTTGCAGTGTTTGTGTCTGTAACATTAGATTTCCAGGCATCTCTCTGAGCTGATTTGAATGGGACAAATATGATCCTCAGTAATGAACCTGGAACCTTATGACTGACCAAGAATTGAATTTCTGTTAATTTCATATCTTTATCAGGTTATCTCAGTTGTTGGGAGACCTTTAACTTATTTTCTCAGCTGAGCTAATGGAAATGTTAGGCAATGCTTAGTATTTCCCTCAAGAAGTGGGAAGATGAATGGCTCTTAGTTATAACATTTTACTGCAGGCTTGATTAGAATACAATTCTACTCATGTAAATTAAAAATCATTATATATAGACTGTTTTAAATTGTATGTTGGGAAATATCAGTATCTGTTGACCCCAGATGAGTCCCATGTTGAAGTTGTAATGGCAAGATTTATTACTCTTAGTTCTCTTATGAAGACAATATTTTGAATTGTGGCTGCTGAAATGCCTTTATGTCCCTCTGGGCCTCCATGAAACTTAATTTGCAATTCTTTTTTGCATATGTAGGCTACTGTTTATTTGGATTGAAAAATAACTTGCATAAGTCTGCTGCCTGTGGTGATTTGCACTCCTGTGAACCTTTTTGTGCAAAATCCACTCTGTTGCTGTAGAATAATGACATTCTTTCCAGTGGTTGCCAGCACTGAATTATCTAATGCCACACAACTAGATTTTGTGACATGCTCTGTCAAAATGCATGTAAGAAGCAGATGAGGATATCCAGAATGGATCTTCTGGTATAGCATTTGTCTTGTAATAGATGTTCAGTTAATAGTTTTATGAATTGAGTTGAACCTCTATGAAACTGTTGTTATCTACAGTTTATAGATATTTATAAGAACTTGACAGTTACTTCCAATAATCTTGTTGCTACTGAGGCAAATCTCTTTAGTACCAACAGCAGATTTTATATTTTGTTTCCTTCATGTGCATGTCTTTTTTTTTTAGGTATCTCTTAAATCTGAAACAAGCACAAATAATGCAAGAAATAGAAGAATATTTGCCATCATTTTTCAAGTGGGCAGAAGACTTCATGCACAATCCAGCAAACCAAAACAAAATGCAACTAAAACTGTAAGAGGCCAGATTTAAAAGTTTAAACCGTTCTATGTTGTGTATCTTGTTCAGTTCACTTGAAATTTTTAGAACTCCTTATGCACATCTGTTGGGTGATTTGGAGCTAATTCCTGGCCTCCCTGATTGTAGAGCTGTCCTTGTGCTGCATGTTTAGGGTAAGACACAAAACCTGAGGGGGAAGTGACTTCAAAATCCCTAAATCCTTGTGAACAGCATGGTACAAACCAGAGCTTTTAGTGAGCAGAAGAGCAAGGATATTTGAGCTGCTGACTAAAGTAAGAGTTACTGCAGGTATGAGCAAGACTACAAATCAGAATGTGAAACTATTAATGAAATGGAGTTCTTGACTAGTAAAAGATTTCTTTGGTGAAATGGTGATTTTACTGAAATGCTGCTGAGCTTTTCTTGTCTGTGGCTTCTTGCTGTTAATTGTAATAACCATAGGGTGTTAAAGTTTCAGTGAAATGGCAGATCTGACTAAAACCTCTACACTACTCTCAAGTGTATGACAGAGTGTGGTTATTGAGAAAAGACCAAAAACTATTAAAAACAGTTTAAAGTCTTATTTAACTTTGAAATTTAGGTAAATAGCAAAACTAACTGAAATTAGTTTCTGATATGTTGCTTCCTCTGTTAATGGGAAGATTAGTTTAAGACTTGATGCATTTTATTTCTCAAGTTAGTACCTAAAGGGCACTTGTAATGCAGAAATATACTGAGTTGCAACACATTTTAATGTTTAAATATTAATAATTAAGGGAAATTGTTAACTTCTGGCTTAATTTTCTTCCTAGGTCAAATGGTGGGAAAACAGAAGAGGTGTCTTCTAAGATAGAGGTTGTAGATATCTTGGACATTGAAGAGAATATCTGGTCTCCCAGGTTTGGGTTGAAGGGCAAGATTGATGTTACAGCCAGGGTGAAAATCCATTGCCAGTCTGGAGAACAGTCTCGGGTAATGCCTTTAGAGCTCAAGTCTGGCAAGGAATCCAACTCCATAGAGCACAGAAGTCAGGTACTAGAACCAAATGTCTCATTTCACTGTCACAGCTGTGTGTCCTTTTTTGTTGGTGACCTATTTTGTCTTAGGAGTATGAAACAGTTTGTATGTGGTATAATCTAAATTCATGGATAGCTCATCGTGTACATTTACCACCTTCAAGCACACTTATGGGTTTTTTATCCTGAATTATGTTCTTTAATCTCTTCTTACTACATTCAAATATGAGGTTGAAGCAAACTGTTTCAGGAACTAGGGTTATACATATTTCCATGTAGCTGGTCTGATTTAGAGAGGTGGTAGCCTTGCTATAAGGTTTTAAAGATGCCTTTTAATTTAAATCCTTGGTAAAATTCTTACTACTTGCAGCTTCTAGAAGACTTGTGACAATAATGGCTCTTTAGCCACATAAATTGTGGAAGAACTGAATGCAGTTTAGAATGTGTTTTGGTTTTAATGTTTTGCCTGGGTTAGCAATGATTTTCCTCACAGGAGATAAGTGTGGGCTGTGTTTTGGGTTTGTGCTGAGCACAGGTTGATAACACAGGGATGTTGCTGTTATGGCTGAGCAGGGCTCACACAGAGCCAAGGCCTTTCCTGCTCCTCCCAGGGCCAGCCTGGGGGAGATGGGAAGTGAGGGGACACAGCCAGGACAGGGGACCCCAGGGATCAAAGTGGTGTCCCACACCATGGAGCTGATCATCATACTCACTATCTAGGGTGGGGGAAAGAAGGAGGAAGGGTGGGGGGCACTGCAAGGTTTGGAGGAGTGCTGGAGTTTAGCCTTCCCAAGGCACCATTCCATGTGATGGGCCCTGCTCTCCTGGGGGTGGTTGAACACCTGCCCAACCTCAGGAAGCTGTGAATGAATTCCTTGTTTTTCTTTGCTTGCATGTGTGGCTTTTCTTTTCCATCTTAAAGTGCCTTTATCTCAACCTTCAGCGAGGGTGGGGAGGTGAGTGAGCAGCTGTGTGGTACTTGGTTACTGCTTGGGGTCAAACCACAGCAGCTATACTGGAATGATATGTATTTCAGTATGTATATATGTATTTATGTAAAATGTTTGCAGGTTATTCTGTACACATTGCTGAGTTTAGAGCGGAGAGCGGATCCTGAAGCTGGATTTCTTCTTTATCTAAAAACTGGTACAATGTATCCTGTGTCTGGAGCTCGCATGGACCGGAGAGGTAAAGTTGTTCCCCTACACTGGAAACTATAATTCTCTTAAATATTGCTAAAATCTTTCTTTATAACTGTAAAGTGTACTCTTATGAAAATAGCTGTACTTGGGGATACTTCACTCATTACTAAGCTTATGTTAAAAATTCAGTTGTTTTATTAATACAGTGCAAAGACCTTGTGAATAATCAGTTCTTAGTTGACTAAAAAGTTGATAGCTAATTACTTTTGAGGTAGAAATTGTTACAAGCAAAATCATCAGCTTAGTTTATCCTTTTTTTCACAGAATTAATGAAGTTGAGAAATCATGTGGCCTTCTATTTAACACACAGTACCTATAAATCTGATGTGGGAAGGCAGAATTCACAGCTTGCTGCTTTGCCTCCTGTGATTGATGACGGTCAAACATGTAAATATTGTTCCCAAATGCACAACTGCTTTCTGTACAGCAGGTAAATAAAAAAATCTGACTAATGTTTTTAAATGAGATTGAATAATTGTATCTGTTGATATAATAATTTCATTTTTGTGGTTGACAGTTTTGTATATGCTGGAGACTTTTCCACCCCAAAAGAATCTTCCACAGGTTTCTCTACAACTGTTATAATTCAGCTCCTGATCTCACAGAGACTTAGTATGTTTGCTCAGGTACACTTTTTGCAAGACAAAATCTGAGTAAGTCTCAACAAAATACTTGATGACAATAACAGATCTGTTTTAAAAGCTATATTCTTGCAGCTCTCTGCAAGAGGCAATCTCTGGGCCTGAGTTCTGGCTGGAGAGCCACATTTTCAGGTTCATTCTGTAGAAGATTGTTTCCCTGTAGGGTATGACACAAGTAATACATTGATACTACTCTGCTGAAGTGTTATTGCATCTCCTGGTCAACAGACATAGTGAGCAAATATTCCATAAAATTTCACACAAAGTTGTTGAATTCTTTTAACAACCGTTACAAGTTTTAGTCTCTATGCTGCACAAAAACCAACCAGAATTGTATGTGGAAGAGATCAAATGAGGTTTGTTAGAAAAGGAGTGCCTTGGGGGTGGTCTTGTGGAAATTGAACACCTGTTTACTTTTAAAATTAGAGGGGTCAAAGTGTATGTTGAGGGAGCTTTGTGGGGATACCTGATATGTTTCTGTAAAATCCTGCTTCTAATACTCAGTTGTTGCAGCAGCAGGATATATAGCTGGATAGCTATTTACTTCTGAAGAAGCATTTCTCTCTCTGGTTGTGTTTTGAATGTATGATCTGATATAATGTCTATTGATATTTAGTTTTGAAAAAAATTTACTTGAAGTTTGCTTGTGTATTAGCTATTAAATCCCCATTGCTTAGCTAAATATCAAAATAGTATATTACAATAAAAGGAGCAAAAGGTAAACTCTGTAAATGTATGTTACTATCTTTGAAATGCCTTTATTTGGTCTTTGATTAACTTACTGCCCTTCAAAATGATAGAGATGATGTGAAGTTACTCATACAAGATTAGGCATCTGAATAAAGGATACAGATTCTACTTTATTCAAGTAGTGATAAATTAATCTGTCTGGTATGTTACAGTAGGTATTTGGATTGTTGTTATGTACAAATGGACTTGCAGGTGAAAAAGGATGCAGGCTGAGCCTTTCTGTGGCTGGTTCTTTCCTTAGAGCTGTGGAGCAGAAGATGGCCAGTGTGGCATTTCCTCCTGCTTTGGTGCCTGTCATTGACAGAGAGACCCAGCACCTGAAACCCTCCCACCTGGAATATTTCAGCCTCTGGTATCTGATGTTAACCTTGGAGCTGCAAAGTGGAGAGCATAAAAAAGGATATAAAAATATATGGATGACACCTTCTTTGGAAAGGTAAAGTGTAATTTCTAAACTCGTGACAATGATGCTTCCTTCCTTCCTTTTGTTTGTTTTGTATTTTGGTTTTGATGGTTGGTTGTGGGTGGTATGGTTTTTAAACTTGTGGGGTTTTATCTTAATAGTTCTCTTACAGAGAGGATCTTAATATTAAAATATCTCTTTTTTTAATACCTTCAGAGAGAAGGCTGGAGATTGTGTTGGAAACATGATCAGAGTTGATGAAGTCCATGAAGTTTCTGAGGGACAGTATCTCCATTTTTTCCAGCGTAGAAATGGTGCCATACCTGGGACAAACCTGTTGGTTGGTGATCGAGTGGTTGTGAGTGGAGAGGAAAAGGGTTTGCTTGGTTTGGCTACTGGCTATGTTAGAGAAGTCAGTGGAACAAAAGTCTCCTGTTTGTTGGGCAGGTAATAGGATAAAAAGAAAAGTATCTGTATGCAAACACTCTGGCACTGGCTTGAGGAAGAGTGCTGCTGGGTGTCCAAAAAGCTGTGACATGTCCTGACTCTTCCTACTGGTGATGCCTCAGGGTTTAGCTTCCATATTTTTCAGATTCTGTGCTGCTTTAGTTTGTAAGTCTGGGCTTCATATTAGGGGTTAGTTAAGCTCTCTGCACAGAGCAGGGAGACAAAACAATTCCTGCTCTAGCTGGGCACCAAGGACAAATGATCCAAATCTCAGGCCCAGGAGCATAAACAACTGGACTGAAGAGAGAAAAACAAGGATGGGGCTTCATGGGCTAAAGCTGTAACTGGACAATTAACTCCAATATGTAAATGGGCCAGAACTTATAAAAGGGAGAGACCCTGTGACTGGGTGTGCATTTTGTGGCCATTTTGGTTCATCCTGGGTGCAGCCCTGGCTGGGCTCTTGTGCTGCCCAAGGTGCATCCATTGAGGAGATCCTTTTAATAAATCCCTGCTTTATTCTTTAGCTCCATCTGGTCTCTGCTCCAGGCCACCCTTCTCAAGGCATTACTGGCTTTGGAGTAGTACCCTTCAGAAATTCTCTTGTTTTGATTGAAACTGTCAGTACCTGCTCTATATGCCTGTCTATTTAACCAGGCTCTTTGAATAAAAGCACATTATAACTCTATTTGCTTACATCTCTAGCATGAATCTGTATGGATACAGTGGTTACTGTGTTAATAATAACTTTCATTGTTCAGTCTATATTGTCTTTAAATTGGGCTTATGTTTTATTATCCCTCATTGGGATCATGCTTTCTTTAGATCAGTTAATAGTGTATTTCAATTAGCTGTTGCTTCACTCTGGGGTCTCTGGAAGATTTCATTTAATATGTAGTAATAAATCTTTAGTCAACATACAGCTGGTAAACAAAATTATTTCATCCATGTTCTTGTCATCCCTCAGGAATTTGTCAAACCTCCCCAAGAACACTGTATTTAGGTTGGATCATGATGAAGGAGATGTTGGTACAGGAGTCCCTTTTAAAAATCTTTCTAAATTGATGAAAGATTGCCCAGTCAGGTATGAAAAATCAACTTAATTTCATGCTTTCAATGTTTTCAGATGAAGTTTCTCAACTGGTAACTCTTATTTGAACTCAGTTTTCTCTTGTTTTTATCTGCAGTGAAAGGCTCCGCAACTTGATCATTGACTTCCAGAAACCAAGTTTTATTCAGCACTTGAGCTCTGTCCTTCCTCCTGAAGCAAAGGAAACTGTTGCAAATATTTTAAAGGGTACGAAGTGACTTTCCCCAAAATTCTCTAATTAGTTGTATGTCTCAACAGCCAAAGAATTTATCATGCTATGAATATAAGGAGTTTTTCCTACTTTGGGGTCCTGTGGTAGTTCTCAGCTTTAAAATGAAAACCAAGTTCTTACCTTTCATGTCTTCCAAGTAGCTGAAGACTCATTTAATCACAGGAAGACCTGATCAGATCCTTGTTCACAACTTTATTTTACTGTTGGCTACAGGCTGCAGTGTGCAGTTGCAGACAGAGGGCTGTGTGATTCCCTCTGTAACCTTTACAGGAGGAAGGGACAGAGACAGCTCTTGGGATGCAGGAAGCTGACCTTGAGGGAGAGGAAGGAGATGGGCTTTGGTGGAAACATTCACTTGTGTAATCAATCACTCTTGCTAACTTGCTGACAAGTGTCAACATAGCGTCATGCTTTGTGGCATTTATTTAAAAACAAAACTTGTGTAGGTATGAGGCAGCATCTTGTATTTGGTGGAAATATTTCCTTATTGTCTGACATGTTTGTCTGTGAAAACATAAATTTAACTGAGTTGTCTTAGAGTAAATGGAATTTTTTATAAAAACTCAGTTTGAAGTCTTACTTTGCTTGAGCTTTGCTTAGTCCAAATAGCTGAAATGTGCTGCTTGTTTGCATCAGGCTGGGGCAAACCAGCTCTGCTGTAATTTTTGTTCTAAACAACATGCTGCTGTATGTGCAGCTCATCAGCCCTTGCTGTGAGCTGTGTGTTTGGATGTGAAAGTGGTATGATCAAACACAAATGCCCAGACACAGTATGTGGAGGTGGTCAATTAAGATATTAGAAAAAAAAGTCACAAAAGGTCTAAAAATAAAAATGTCTTCAGTGACTTATTTCTAGGAGCATAGTGCAGACCTTTTACTACTTATCTTGTGTATTGTGTTTAATGTCATGTTTTCATTAAAACCTACAGACTTTGCTCAGTTCTTGCCTCTATTAAGGGCTTTAGTGAAGGAGAAAACTACAATTTTGCTGTGACTTTAGTAATTATTACCATTTTGATGAAGTGTATTAATTTAATTTTTCTTTCTTCTGAAAGGTCTAAATAAGCCTCAGAAACAGGCAATGAAACAAGTGCTACTTTCAAAAGACTACACACTGATTGTGGGTATGCCTGGAACAGGAAAAACGACTACAATATGTGCTCTAGTAAGATCATGTACTTTGGAGTTTAATTTTTTTGGTGAGATTTAGAGGATAGACCAACTGTGTAGAGTCATGACATCATCTGACAGTATCTGTATAATTTCAAGGAAGAAAACACATTTCTTTTTGCTTAACCTATATTTGGTAGAACTAAAATTGGATTTTGTGGAGTAGGATGGTCAATTGCTTGTGTAGGAATGTATGTGGGAGGGAGGAGATTGAAGTGTGATATTTAATCACTTCTGTGATGCTTTAGTGTTAAAATTCTTTGGCTCCAGATATCAGCAAGTCTTCAAAGCCTGAGTTATAGCAAAAAAGAGGGACTCTTGAACAGCCAGTAATTTTTCCACTATGAATTGTATGAACCTGTGGGGTTGCACCCATGTGCAGTCTGCTGCCATCTCCTCTAGCTGGTGGTTCTCTTTTCATGAAAGAGCAGTGTTACCCTGCTTCCATTTGTCATCAGCTGGTGGGAGGAGGAGCCTGGAGAGCAGACAGCTGCTGCAATCTTCAGATCAGCCCATTGCCCTGAACCTCCAGTGCTGAATTGCCATGGAGAGCAGTGCTGTGGGAACGGGCTGCATGGCTTCTTACAGCAGGGGTTTTAGAGTGCAGGTTCTTGGCTCTGTGTGAGCAGCCTTGTGAGCCTGCTGGCCATGGCAACCCTCAGGACTGTTGCCCACATTGTCAGTGGCCAGCTGATACATCTGGCCAGGGAGACAGATACAGACCAGGTCATGCTTATTATTATCCCTCCAAAACCCCTTGTGTTTTTCACCTTAGCCAACTTGAGATTGTTGATTCTTGCAGATGAATCCTTTTCTGCTTCTCCTTAACAGCTTGTCCTTTTCTTTCCCTTTTCCACTCATTAGGTGAGAATTCTTTCTGCTTGTGGCTTTAGTGTCCTTCTGACCAGTTTTACACACACAGCTGTGGACAATGTCCTGCTGAAGTTGGCCAAATTCAAAGTTGGTTTCTTGCGCTTGGGGCGAGCTCAGAAGGTTCACCCAGATATTCAGAAATATACAGAAGAAGAAATCTGCAGGTCCAGATCAATTAAGTCTGTAACAGATTTGGAAGAGCTCTATAATAGTCAGGTGAGAAAAATGGGTTTTTTTGCTAGCCCTTCAAATTATTTAAGATAATTACTTTAGTATTTTGTTTGGATGCTGCAGAGAAGAAACCCTTCCCAAGGGTGTGTACTGCTGTAAGAAATCTGGGCTGAAAGAAATACTCAACCTCTGCATTGTTTTAATTTCTTTATAGCCAGTAATGACCTACATTAAGTCTGCAAGTTGAGAAGCTTTGTTTATGTCCACACAAAGTAACTCATCATTGTAAGTAATAAGCCCCAAAGATTCCAGTGCTTTTATCTGAGGTTTTGTGAATGGGCTGCTGCAGCCTCCTTTAGCATTATTTACATTCTGCTGCTGTTTGTGCCTTCTCCCTCCCACTGGTGCTCCTTGTGCCATTAGTACAATCAGCAGATGGGGAGAGGAAGTGGAATGCTGTGGAGCTGACCTGGCCAAACCCTTATTTTTGATTGAAAGATTAGTGCTGTCTGTGTGAATGTTAATGCAAACTGTAATGGGAGCTAGGTCATATGAGTCAGTGGCAGCTTTAAATTCAATTCACTGAAAGAATGAAGTTTGATGGGAGTTGGAGTAAATGCCAACTTCACAAAAGCTGCCATTTATTTTTATTGATAAGTATTACAGGGAATGACTGAGGTCATAAGGGGAATGACTTGGCATTTCTTATTTTGGTCATTTTGGATTGCAGTGGAAGCACAGCCATGGGAAGAACTGTGTTGCTATTGTTTTATCTTTTCTTCAGTATTGAAAAAAAACCCCAAACCACCTGATTTTTCACTGTAGTCATTTCAGCACACTCCACGAATTGTCCATGAATAGAACCTGGCATCACTCTGAACACATGACAGGAACAAGTTGTTTGCTACAGTCTGCTCTAAAGCTGGTTTTGTCACTTGCAGTTGATACAAGAATATGTCAGGCCAATATATATCTAAGTGATGCTGATCTGATTTCAAGGATAAATAATTTGATTTCTTTGATTTTACAGTTTAGTTCAGTTTAATGGGAAATATTTTTTCTTTTATTATAAAGAATATAGTGTTAAGGGATATAAAATGTACCTTATCCTTGAAGTGTGTCTCAATTTTCAGCCAGTGGTAGCAACATCTTGCATGGGAGTAAATCACCCCATCTTTGCTCAGAAGCAGTTTGACTTCTGTATTGTTGATGAAGCTTCTCAAATCAGCCAGCTCATCTGCCTGGGCCCACTGTTCTGCTCCAAAAGGTTTGTGCTGGTGGGGGATCATCAGCAGCTGCCTCCACTTGTGCTGAATGCAGAAGCAAGGTAAGATAAAATGCTGCTGGACAATTACTAGTCACAGATTCTGGGAAGGCTCTTGCAGTGTTCTGATTGACACATTTTGATTTTTGTCTTTGTGTTGTAACAGAGATCTTGGCATGAGTGAAAGCTTATTTAAAAGGCTGGAACAAAACCAAAATGCTGTTGTCCAATTAACTGTGCAATACAGAATGAATAGGTACTTTCAACATTTATTGATTAAAATGTGTTCTTGATGTGGGATTGAAATGGTGACATTTTTATGCCTTTTCTTGTTTTTTAAATCTTTAGTAAGATTATGTCATTGAGTAATATGCTGGTATATGAAGGCAAACTGGAATGTGGCTCAGAGAAGGTGTCAAATGCCACTGTTAACTTGCCCAACCTAAAGAAATTGAAACTGGACTTTGGGGATGCTTCAAAGACATGGCTGAAAGAAGTCCTTGATCCAGACACACCTGTGTGTTTTCTGAACACAGAGAAGGTAAAGTTCAATATGCTCTTTCAACATGTAAAACTTCATTCAGCTTAGGTAGGGTAAAACAGGGAACTTCAGAAAGTGTTTTTCCAGCATCATGTGAAGTGTGCAGCACACAAAAACATCCTTGGCTTTGTTGGCAGAGCTGAGCAGGGTGGTACAGCTGCTGCTGGAAACTTCACATCTGAGAACAGCTGAAAACTTGAATTTAGATACTACTTCAGAAAATATTGTATGGACTTTAAACTTTGTTTTTCCTGTGAAGTGCAGCTTAAAGAGTGCAGCCATACTGGATGTCCTTGCAAGCAGGGAATGGCCTGGTTTGGTGGCAAAGCTGTGTGCCAGTGGCAGCAAGAACTGCAATTCTCCATAGAGTTTTGCTGACATTCTACACATGGAAGTGTAAGGGATGAATAAATTGGCTTAGGTGTGTCTTTTCATGGAGACCCAGAATTTTGCTGGGAAAGTAAAATTCTAGTGCAGATAAAAATTCTGCAAAGAAACTGACTTGCAGGAAAAATGAGGAAGAGTTTAAATGCATGGGGAGAAAGATGAATAAATTAGTACCTGTTTGTGGTCTCCAGTCACACTTGTCACTGTAGTTGGTGATTGGGTTATGATTTAAGTCTTTCTTCCTCCTTAACAGGTTATGTGTTGATTCCTATTAATACTGTGTTTTGCCAATAATATAATATGATTTTGATATAATTATCAACTTTTATGATCTTTTACTGGTCACAACTCACCAGTGTTTCTATGCTCTTTTGACATTGTACAGGATTTATGGTTTTTTACAAGTTTGATAGAATCTCTTTAATGACCTAAAAACAAGCAGTGTTTACTTTGATGGCTTAGAGAAATTTCTAAAAATGTCTAAACTAAACAGAGATATTTTCCAGGAATGCCTAGACAGCTGCAAGGCAGACAGTTGGTCCCAGGGAAGAGGCTTGTTAATAGGAATCTGGATGAACCACTGTTTATCTAGTAATCATAGCAAAATTGCTAGTGAAAAAGTAGAGTTTCTGTTCCATTTTTTTCCCCTAGAAAGCCCATCTCAAGTCTAAGACAGCTGTCCTCTTCATAGAGCCAGGAGGAAAGTTTTTATTTCTAAAATATTCTAGATTTGTTGAGACATGAGGCTATAATGTCATTTCTCCTTTAGAACTTCCTGTCAGAACTCCATGTATTGTGGCAGGCATGGAGGGAGAAATGAAAAAAACCCCACTGAACATGACAGCAAACAAAACCAGCTTTTATTTCCTTTGACTTCATAGTAGGTTTTTTTCCCCCCTGTATTGTTCATAGTGTAACCAAGAAATGCTTATGAAGAAGTAGATTTGGGGGGGGAGGGATACAAACAGAGAGAGAAGGAAGAGGAAAAAACACCATGACACCACCAGGAAGCTTACATTTATTACTCTGGCTTTTAAAATAAAGAAGAAAAAGCCTCTATTGTTTTCTGCTTAACAATGCATCAAGTTTGTGACAGCAATTGGAAATCTATTTGTTTCTTTTCTGCCAACCCCTGTGTCAGTCTGCACTTCTCTGAGAGCTTGGGGCTGGTGGTTTGAAAAATGACATCCTTGATTTAGGGCAAGTCTCCTGAGAATTTCTAGGCCCAAGTTGTTTTTGTTGTGGTTCTGCTGGTGTCCTGTGGGAACAGGACAAATATAAATGTAAGCATGTGTTACCATAAGCATGACACAGCTTGTAGAACTTCTTTCCTGAAATGATTTTTGTATAGTTTTTAGCTACACTTATGCCAGTGTGGTCAGAAATTTACTGTGCAGTTAAACAGTGCTCTTCTGCTTTAAGAGAACTTGAGCACATGGGGTTTGGAGGCTTCCAAACACATTTTCATTGCTATTGGTGCTACTTCAACTTGAGAGAAGACTGAAGTCAAGCAAAGAGAAAAAATTACCAAACTGTGACACTACAATGACAAGAGTTTACATCCTTAGCTTGTTGGTCACATTTATACATGATATAGAGAATGGGAGGTAATAGTTAAGAAATGGTAAATTCAGTGAATATTTAAAGCTTTGGAGTTTATACT
Organism: Fringilla coelebs; assembly: GCF_963513975.1. NCBI lineage: Eukaryota > Metazoa > Chordata > Aves > Passeriformes > Fringillidae > Fringilla > Fringilla coelebs. The sequence goes on along the minus strand of NC_140066.1, from coordinate 2,117,207 downwards.
ACAATTTAATATTACCATTTTGGATAGTTCCTGCTGTAGCTTTAAATGTAGGCTTTCAAACGTTGTAAAAAATTATCCTTTCTGCCATGGAATGAAGAAAATTCACTGTAAATAATGCTGTATAGAGAGTGTTAAAGCAGAAGTCCCATGTAAAATATAATTTGCTCTCTTACTTTATCAGCAGGAAAATGTCCATTTTTGGGTTTTTTGATTTGTGACGTATAATGCCAAACTGTAAAGTCAGAGGATAAAGTCTGACAGTTTCTTAAGGTGACAAGCTAGTGCTAGAAACTCATTTTGGGGATTGTTCCAATTTGTTTTGCAAATGCAGTATAATTCACAGTACAGGCTCTTCTATTTAGTAAAATTTAGCATTTAACTTTATTTCTTTATTTAATACCATCAGTATAAATCCACATATGACTCAGTGAGTTAGGGACAGAACATAGTACCCCATTACAGACAGCAAAAGTCATTGTTTTCTGTTTGTATTTTTAAAGGTCCCAGCACCAGAACATGCAGAAAAAGGTGGCATAAGCAATGAGACAGAAGCTAAAATAGTGCTTTTCCTCACATCCTTATTTATTAAGGTATCTTTTACTTTATTACATGGTTTGGAGGGAGACCTTTAATGTTTTTACATTGCTTTAGTAGTGGTGACTGTATGTGTTGGGGGATAATCTTAAGGATAAATTGGAGATTGTCTTCATGTCAGTGTAGTGGGGAGCCTGAGGTCTGCATTTCCTTCCCTGTCCTTGCCTGCTTGGATCTGAGATGCAAAAAACACAAAAGCTGCAAATAGGGGAGAGAATTTGCCTTTGTTCCTTCTTTCATCCAGAAATACAGAGCAGGAGCTCTGAGTGTTCACCTCACAGTCTAAAGAAGAAAGAAAAATGAGGATTTCAAGGACATCTGTCTTTGTGCCAAGTTAAGACAAAGCTTGGGAGCTTTCAGTAACTGATGTTTTCTATCTCCTTTAGTTAATACTAGTTACACCTACAGTTCCATTAGTTTAGATACAATCTCTTGCAGCACTGTTTAGAAAAAAAATTAATTAGAAAAATCTTTCTGACTGTACTGAGTTTTCCAAGCCAACTGCAGTGACAGATTTTTTTCTCCTCTTTCTTCTTCATTCAGGCTGGCTGTAAGCCCTCAGACATTGGCATCATATCACCCTACAGGCATCAGTTAAAAACAATCACTGACTTGATGGCAAAATGGAAGGAGAACAGAGTGGAAGTGAACACGGTTGACAAATACCAAGGAAGAGACAAAAGCATCATAATCGTGTCTTTTGTGAGGAACACTATTGATGAAAATGTAAGCTGGTTGTTTTAACTTCATTCCAGTCCATTTCAGTAGTTTAGATGCATTTTGAAGATGAGTGGTTTATGGCCATTAAGTAGGAAAAATAAAAGCAAGTGACATTTCTTTTCCAGCTTGGCACCCTGCTGAAGGACTGGCGCCGCCTGAACGTTGCTATCACCAGAGCTAAGCACAAGCTGGTCATGGTGGGCTGTGTTCCCTCCCTGTGCTGCTACCCTCCCCTGGAGAAGCTCCTCTGCCATTTGCAGTCCCAGGCAATGATATCCTTTTTCTCCCTGCTGGTTTGGGAAAGGGGAAAGCTGGGATTGACTCGCTGAGATTTGAGGTGAGAATGGGAAGATCTTTGATTATTTAGGTTATACTTTTAACAGGGATTGGCAGCACAGCACAAAATGTGCTGATGACATTTGCCAGAAGTGTACTTGAGATCAAGCTAGTGGATGGGTTTAGAACCTTTTCTGTCTTCAACAGCAGAAAAAGTCAATGCTGACTTGCATAACTGGACATAATTTTTTGATTTTGAGGCCTGAATTTTTAATTTTTAATGCTTTTGCATTTTTTCCTGTGATCGTTTTGAGTTTCTTGGCATCTTAACATCAGTGTGATTGCTTTCTTCCACTCAACACATCTGCTTCATGAATAATCTTGGTGGAAAGGAAAACAGTGTCACTTTCAGATGACTTGGTAATTTTTTCTTTCTCTCTGGCATTGTACTGAATAAGCTTTAACTATTGCTGTTTCCATCTCCTAATTAAACAGGAAAGAACCTTGTTAGCTGCTTTCTTTGCAAGCATCCTTGCATATTCAAACAGGTTTTTGTGAAAGGCAAGTGTTGTTAAAATGCTTCCTTAACTTGCTACATCTTGAATCTTCCAGCCGGGGCTCATGAAAGTATCCACAAGTGTAACATCTTATGAGTGGGGAAGATGGAAAGTTTTACAGGACTTTGTATCTTCTCTTCTGCTGCTGTTTCATGGAAATAGCTGGTAATTGGAGTATCAGTGCTGATGTGCACTCTTCAGCCTGGAGGCAGCCAAAACAGGAAGCATTCAATTATTTGGAAGTTTCCTTTCAGTAGAATAACAGACATTTCTTGAAAAACCTGATAGTTACAGAACTAAAGCACCCAGCTTACTGGTGGCAAACCAGAAGTATGAAGCACTCTGTTCCTTCCACTGCTGGATATTGCTATATTCTCTTTTAACCTGATGATCAGTTACCTGCAGAAGTGACTGGTGAAGCACTTGGAGAGGAAGGGACTGTAAACCAGTGTTGTAGTGAGTCAGCTTTCTGGGCTCAATTTGGTTTTAGAAACTTGAAAATGTAATTTACATACAATAATGTCATTTGTTAGAATTCCTAATTAAGGTGCTGTGTTGTGCTGTTTGGAAAAAAATAATAGAAAAAGCTTCTTCCTCTTCTTCAAAACCTCACATTGTCCTTTGAAGTCTACTCCTGCTTTTAAAAATGCTTTTATATTTATGTACATAATGTAATTAATCTCTCATGTGAAGATCTCTTGATTTTGCATACCTCAGGGAGAAATGTGATGCTGATTCACTTAATCCCCTGTTACTAACTTGTGTTCAGCAGATCAATCTGAAGTGAAATGCTTCATAGTAAAACTCTTGTTTTCAGTTTATCTGATCTGTAGTCTTCAAAAGGAAAAGGAAACAAAACCAGACATGCAGCTCACTGACTAAGAAGCTTACATGCTCAGGTTGTATTTTTTTAAAGATGATGGCATATCAACAACAGAAAACTTTACTTGAGAGATCTCTGTTAGTTTCTTTATGCTACCTCATATTCTACACCAAAGAGGCTGAGAAGTTTCTTTCCAAGGCTGCTGGTGGAAACATCAATTTTTTTGATTCTTCAGAATCATTAGCATTTGTTTTCTCTTGGATCAATGTCAAGTAGCTGTGTGCATATGGTTGCAAACAAACTTGTTAAATGTGGGCATTTTCACTCTTTTAAACTGCTCCCTAACTTTTTGTAATGTTTGAACTAATAAAAGTTTGCTGTTGGTTTTGTTAAAGTTGTTTATACTTTGTTAATACTTTGCTTTATACAAGGCAAATATTTAGAACAGTACAACAATAATTTGAAAAGTTGACAGGATCTCCTCCTTTTTCAGGTGAAAACACATGCTTCATCAACTGTGTCTCTGCTCTGGGTCTTTCAAAAGTTGAAAAAAAATTGGAGAAAATATGCTCTTTATTATAGTAGTGGCAGCAGAATACTTTTTTAGAAGAGATTTTCTTTCTGTGTTTAGGATCTGTGTGTAGAAAGCTCTTAAGATTTCATTAATCTGTTTTATTACACCAAGCAATGCTTATCCAGGCAATTATTTGCATGCTATTAAAAACTTAATAAATAAATTGAGGGTATTGCCATCCCATCATGAAGTTGCATGAGAAACAAACAGAAGAATCCACTTAAAAAATGGATCCTTCCTTGTCATGTGGTAAAAATTAGACTGAGCAGCAAACCCTGAGCCTACAGATGAAACCATGTTTTGCTCTGGTAGTCTCAAATGAAATTGAGATGTGATTCTCTTAAAACACTCTGTGTTTCAATGAATATACATAGCAGGTGAGCATCTTCTAGCAGTAAAGGATCACTTTTTCTGTGTGCTGCCTTTGAAACAGCTTCCTGCAGCCCTTGGTGCTGCTGGAAGACATGCAGATTTTGCTGGGATTCCCAGAAATTTAAAAAAAAAACAAAACAGGAAGTTGTTTTATGCCAGGCTAGCAGGATCAGAGTGTGACTATTTCAGAATTGTTTAATATTTAAATGTATAGGTTCCTTTTTCTGTGTAAGAGGTGGAAAGGGCGGCTTTAAGAAGTGTCCCTGTCACCATGGGCTGTGGTCTGTCCCTGTGTTGCCCTTGTCCTTTGGTCCTTCCTTGCAGGCCCAGGCAGTGACACCCTCTGTGCTGTTTTGTGCAGTCTCTAAAGCTGGCAAAGAAAAGAACACCTTTTTGTCTTACAGGTTGCTGGTTAGCCTTGCCCAAAAAGGTGAAAGAATAATTATTAAGCAAAGCATCTTGCAGTGCTTGGTGTGCAGTAAGCATCAGCTGAGATCCCATCTGGGTTTGACAAACGTGCTTGGTGATAAACAGCTCTGTGAGTTTAGGCTCTTTCCTAGCCAGATTCACATTCTAAGTTTTTTTAAAATTAAAACCCAAAAACTCACTTTTTTTTTTTTTTAATACTGATTTTGAATTCCCTAGCACATTACCTTTAAAGGTACTAAAAACTCACAGATTTTTCTAGAATAGTATTATTTATCCTGATACATGCTATCCAATGCTGCAGAGTTATTATCTGGAATAAATGCTCGGGATTGAAGCTTCATGTCTCAACAGAAGGGTAGAAGAGAATCCTCCAGTCCGTGCAGCCTGATCGTGCTCAGCTCCTGTCCGAGGCTTCCTGCGCCCGGGCGGTTTTGCCCATCCCTGTGGCTGACGCCGCTTTCAGGGCGTGCAGCCGGGGCGGGGGGGCTATCGCGACAGGGCGATATGGGCGGGGGCGGGGCTGTCGCGATAGGGATGGGGGCGGTGCCCGGGGCGGCGGGGCTGTCGCGATAGGGGCGGGTCCTCCCGCCGCCGGGGGCGCCGCGCGGCGCGGGCTGAGGGCGGGAGGAGCCGCGGGCCCTGAGGGAGCGGCCGCGGCGGCGGCGGCGGCGGCGGCTCCTCCTCTCCAGCCATGGGTGAGCGGGGCTGCGGCGCCGGGAGCGCGGCCGGGCCGGGCCGGGCGGGGGCCGAGGGGCGGCGGGCACGGAGCGTTGCGGGGGAAGCGGGGCCCGCAGTGCGGGCGGTGCCCCGGGTGCGGGAGGGCTGCGGCCGGGGAGAGGCCGGCGCTGCCGCAGGGACGGCGCCCGCAGCCCCCGGGCCGAGCGGCCGCGGAGCGGGGCCGCCTCACGGGCCGAGGCTCGGCGCTCGGAGCCGGCGATGCTGGCCGGGCTCTCCCCGGTGTTACCTGCGAACTGCCCTGTCGGGGATTGCTGCTGCTGAGCCCTGCAGAGCTTGCTCGGATCTCTCCGATACCCCAGGCGGTACCCGAGCGGCAGCTGGGATTTAGGGTTTCGCTGGCGGTGTTAAATTCTAAATCTTGATTTTAAATTTTTAAAAAAATTGTTCGCCATTTATGTTTTTAAGAAGCAGGTGAAGAAAAACACGCGGGTAGATCGCACTTTAAAACAGACCTAAGATGGGTTTCCCCTCAGAAAAAAAGGCGAGGGCTGATAATTAAAAGGACAGCAGACATAGAAGTCTGTCTGAGGAAGATCGGCTCCAGAAGTCAGAATGAGGTCACCTGACAAAGGAATTTTCATGATGCCTTTGGGGAAATAGGATGCGTAGCAAGGGAGAGCTCCCCACCTGAAGTCTGCATTGAGCAAGGCGTTTCCTCCTCTAACGCTCGTATTTAATAGTGTCAGTAGCAAAGCTAATAAAAAAGCAGGATGTGTGCTCTGCCAGCAGAAAGGCTGCTGCTGTTCCAGCCCCCACCTGTCCCGGGGATGCTGTGCTGGTGCTGCTCTGGTAGAGCTGGTCGGGTCCCAGCAGCTGAGCAGGAAGGAAGGAGCAGACAAAGCACGGAGCTGTGGCTGCTGACTGGGTACAGTTTTGCCAGAGCCCTGTCTCTCATGATCTTATTGTTTCTCATGTCTCCTGGGGTTTTCTGTTGAAGTTCTGGGGAGCTATAAAATCAGCTGTCGTACATAATCCCAGTCATTATATTTCCTAGAGAGCAGAGATAGGTTATGTTTTGGAGTAGTTGGGTATTTGGCAGGCAACTAGGGAAAGAGAATATTAGAAAGTAGTTTTCAGGGTTTCTAATATCCAATCCCTAAATACCTGAAGTCTGCAGGAAATGAGACAAGTCATTTCACTGCTGTTGAGGAACTGAGAAAATGCCCATCTGTTATGATGATTTGGGCTCTTTGTGCTTTCTGAAGTGCAGACAGATACAGTCTGTATCAGATACCAAAACTCAGATTTGCAAAGGAACAGCCTCAAATTTTTTTTTTTCAGTCACAAGCCTTTCTAGATATTTTGACATCTGTGTCTCAATGTCTTTTAAAAAGTTTGGTTTTTTACTTTACTTGTTGGATTTAATTAAGCGGTAAGTCATCAAACTCTTTTGATTCTTTCCAGGTTACTTTGATGAATAAATAAACAGAGCCTTGTTTTGTCTCTGAGAAAATAGGGTCTGGCTTGAATGTTTGAATTGCTTCATTATAAATGAAAATAAGCTTAAGAATTTCCTGAGCACTCGGTTCTCAGTAGGAGGATTTCTAAGAAGAGGAACCTTTTCCATTCTGTCAGAATAAGATGATTGTAAAAAGCTATGGATTTTTTACTGATAAGATTTAATCCTCAAATGTATTTTGGCAGTATACACTTTGCAATGTTTACCAAAAACTTCAAGCTAAAGCAAAACCTTTAATTCTTAACGTGAATTTTCAGTGTGTAGTATTTTCCAGAAAATGCTCCTGGTTTAGTGGCAGTGACTGTGAGCAGCCTGAGAAGGAAGGCATGTGTCTGTGTCCCTGTGCAATTAATGAATCACTGTACAGTGGACAGTGATTATATAGAAAAAGCATGATGTCTGCTTCTGTAGGTAGGCTGTGATACACCAGATAAATCCATAAATTAATAGGAAGGCTGCTTTGATACCGTGGGAGGGGCGCTGCTATCAGAGGTGCTGTGTTAATTGCAGTCACTTGGCTGCTTCTGAGACCTGCTGGCAAAACATGGTGCCTTAGAACTGACATTCTGGGCTTTCCCCATTAAAACACTGACAATGTGCTCTGGATTGGATGCTTCTCTATGGCCTGGTGGTTTATAGCCCCTGCTGAACTTGTTCTGCTGAGTTTATTATGTTGATTAGGTGAAGGTAAGTTTTCCTTTTAACAAGGTGGACGTGAAGCGCTTTATTTCTTTGTGTCACTCCTAAAACTTGAACCGTAACATTTTTTTTCTCTGTTGTCTTAGCTGTAAAGGACCCTACAGCTGTAGAAAGAGCAAATTTATTAAACATGGCTAAACTGAGTATCAAAGGACTCATTGAATCAGCCTTGAGCTTTGGGCGCACTCTGGATTCTGACTACCCACCTTTGCAGCAGTTCTTTGTTGTCATGGAGCACTGCCTCAAGCATGGCCTGAAAGGTGTGCAAATTGCTCTAGCTGGATATTTCTCATCCCAAACATGCCATTTTTCTTCCTTTCTTTCTGGAAGTAGAGTTAAAAAAGTGTAATGTTGCATAAAGAATTAAAAAAAAAAAAAGTAAATGGTCACCTTTGATAATGAATAGTGTAATTATTAATTCTTTACCACATGTGTTTCCACATTTACCAACTTGTCATTTTGTGCAGCATTTGTTGGAAGTGGTCCAGGGTGTATTTTCAGCTGGACATCCTTTTTGTATTATTTTTTTCTAGCATATCAATTTTATATTCACAGCAAAGTAATTTGAACATTGCCTTTGGATACTGGTGAGCTGACCAGTGTCTCAGTTAAGAGTTATCTGGAACTCTGGACTCAGCAGTTAACCCTTGCACACACCAGATATTATGAAGGAAGCTACTGCAGTAATTAAAATTAATTCAGTTACTTGATTTTTCTTTTCCTAGTAAGAAAATCCTTTCTCAGTTACAATAAAACCATCTGGGGTCCTCTGGAACTTGTGGAGAAATTATATCCAGAAGCTGAGGAAATAGCAGCGAGTGTCAGAGATTTGCCTGGCCTTAAGTAAGTAGTATTGTTAAAATGCAGCAGAAAAATAAAGGAGAATCTGCAGGTGCCTCATGATTTCATTTGGCATTAATCAAGCCTTTGAACAGCTAGCACCTGATGTTGGGGAGAGCACAGGTGAATGGGAGATGGATAACAATGCAAAAAGGAGCAGGTTGTGTATCAGTCACTCTGCAGTCTGGAACAGCAGCAAACATTGGTGAGTGCAGTCAGCAAAGGCTGTACCAAACCACAAGGTGACATATCAAAGAGGAAAGAATTAGGCAGCTTTTGAGATTCTTGCCTGAACAGAGTCCTACTCAATTGTAAATTTATTCTCTTCCCATTCCAGTGCACTCTGCTTTTGTATTTGGCTTTTTAATTGGCCATCCATGACATTCCAAAAGGGTTTGGTTGCCCTGACTGGTGTGTGGCAGCACAAGGGTTCTAATTTATAGCTTTAGACCTTATCTAAAGCACACAAGCATGTAAATTATTGTTTATTCTTGTAGCAGGCCAGAAGAATAACCTTTGCCAAGTGTGTTCCTCTCTTCCTATCCTAACACAACTTGTCAGGGGTTTTTCTTTTTCACTGATGTGCTTACCACTTGTAAGTATGCAAGCATGGGAAGAGGAGGTTCTAAAGGTCCAGGTGTAATTTGCTGGATGTTAGTGTTTGCCAGTTACATAGGTAACTTTTCATCTTTTTTGTCATTGTCTTCCCAAGACAGCACTGAAGTTGCACCCAGTTAAAGGCAGGATTGAGTAAGAGTTGGGTAGAGCCAGAGGATAGGATTGGGAAGGGAAGCTGCTGTGGTGCCTTGTGATGGGCATTTGGTTCATTTTCTTGCAATTCCCCTCAACTCTTAACAAACAAATTGCAGAAAGGAGTCTCAGCTGTTGCAAGCATTTTACTTCAGCAGAAAACAGCACTTTCAAGATTATCAGGCTCTAGTGCAGTCTATACTCCTGTTTTTCCTGGGTCTGCTCCCAAGCTCAGCTGAGTGCTTGAAAATCTTTCTGTTATTCCAAAGCTTGGAGTCAAAGCCTAAACATTATGGCTTTCCACATGGTGATGCTCAACTATTAGCTTAAAATACCCCTTCAGAAACAGCAGCTGCTCCACCAGTAGACTGATAAGGTGTTCAAGAGCATGATTGAGTCAATGTGTTGTTAATTTGGAGCTGTTTGTCCCCGTGGCCTTTGTTTCAGGACGCCGCTGGGCCGCGCCCGGGCCTGGCTGCGGCTGGCGCTGATGCAGAAGAAAATGGCTGATTATCTTCGCTGTTTAATCATCCAGAGAGACCTCCTCAGGTAAACAGCTGGCTGGAGTTTGTGTGCAATTCATTTTCAGAGGTTTAGTCTCCTAAAAAAGAATCCTGCATTCCCCTCCTGTGCACTGGGAAGGAGGTGACTTCCTCCCTACCGTGTGTGTGGTTTCCACTGAGCTGCTGTTGGAAGCAGGGCTCTTGCTCTGAGCTTTGCTTTCACAGTTCTAACACTGGCATTGCTCTCTTCTGGTGTAAATTCTCCTGTCTGATGGAGTCATTGAAGCACAATCCTTCTTCATTTCAGTTTTATAAGCTATACATATTTTTAAGACTGACTTTGTGCCTAGATAACACTGGTCTGTCAGGATGTCGTTGGTGTTCAGCAGCTATGGACTTCTCCAGTGAAAAGACAAGTGAAGTTTGTTAGATAGAATCTAAAATTTTATTTTAAAAGTACAAGGAGAAGAAAGTGCTGATATTCTCTTGTTCAGTGAAGTATTTATATTTGTAGTGGTTTTGGTGCAAAACCATGACGATATTTTAAAAACCTTTTTAGCATCTCAGCCCTTTAAGTTTCTCTTTTATCCATTTAATCTCTTCCTTGGGTCTTGAATTTCAAGCATGTATTCACTAAATTCCAGGCATTTTTTCCCCAAAGGTTAATTCTTTTGCCATTCTGCCCTTGCAGTGCTTCTTAACAACTTAAGAGTTGTCTGACTCAGTGTGGCCAAACATCCATTTCTTGCAGTATCCTCTTCAACACTGTCTAATAGAAGGTGTAGGGAAGAGCCTTTTATCTTGTTTTTGTTTTGTTTTTGTTTGTTTGCTTGTTTTCTTTTAAAGTCAAAGTAAATCTTGTCACCCTCCCCACAGTGTCCCAGCCATCTGGAGCCTAAGGCAGTATCCTTCTTTTTAATAGCCTCTGAGATAAACCATGCACTTTGAATTTTTAAATATTTATGAGGTGAAAGTATGGGCAGGGCCAGTTCATCTTTATGGATGCTGTAGTAAGGCTACAATAAGAGAAAATTTTGATCTGTATGTCACTTCTGATTAATTTATTGGATGGATATGGAATGAATATACCAGTAAGGAGCAGTTTTCTCCTTCCCACAGTGAGTTTTATGAGTATCATGCACTGATGATGGAGGAGGAAGGAGCAGTGATTGTTGGGCTGTTAGTTGGGCTGAACGTGATCGATGCCAACCTGTGTGTGAAGGGAGAAGACCTGGATTCACAAGTAAGTCCATCCAGGTAAAGGAATGCACATGCAGTCCATGAGAGTTTTCTGTACTTCTGTTTGTGGATTTTGTCACTTTGGAGTGGTGATTTGTTAGAAATCCTACCTGAGACTCCACAGGGTGTGATGATCCAGCTCCAGGCTCTGTGGGGCTGTCGCCTTAACCTCGCTATCAGAGGGTCAGACCTCTGAATGGAGCTAATGGTCAGAGTGCAAAGGGTGAAGTTTTGTGCTCTGTCCTCAAATGGGAGCAGCTGTAGCAAGGCAGAGTTCTTTCCATCTGACTTGTGTGACCCATCCTTTTCTTCTGTGGGACAAGTATAGTTCCATGATCAGTTTACCCTGCTTGTTTCATTTATTTCTGTTCTGGAACATCATGGGAATGATACAGGGACCTGAAACAAACACTCTCTTATGACCTCTTAAGAGGGTGACTACTTTGATTCTGCAAAGCAAGACTTGGAATTCTTCCTGCTTTGAATGGGCTTTGACTTTTAACCCTGATCTTTTCCAAGAAAATATTAACAGATTCTGTTTAAAGGCAGATGCACATGTATTTGTAAATAAATGTAGACTGTGTTCAGCCCTGATTGGGTTTTTTCAGCTTCTTTGTGGAAAAATATCATAGCAGTTCAAGTGGTTATTACTATGTTCATATATTTGATGAAAAAACAGCTCCTCTGGGAAAGAGAAGTTACAGCTAATTGTGTGTGTGCTTTTGAATCCCGTGGTTAACTTGTCCTCAGTTGCTTGTTCTAGTTACTGTGTAACGTTAGTTTCAGGCCCTGATCTTGTGTAAAAGAAGATACAACACTGACAGGCCTGTAATTACAGAAAACTTCTCAACTTGCTCTTAGTGTTGAGAATGAAATATGTGTACTATAGACTACAAAATCTGTTGCTTGCTCAATTATCACTGGGTGATAACAGAGAAAACTCAGTTTGAGAAGATAGTAGTGGCAGATGAGATTCTAATTGCATTGTGTCCCAATTTGACATTTGTAACATGTCCAGAATAATTTGTGAAGAGTAGTGTAAAGAAAGCACCTTCTCAGAGAAGCCAGAAGCAGCAGGTTTTATTGAGCAGAAAGGTAAACTTCTGAACCTTGATGGAAGTCACAGCCAGGAGCATAGTTTTGGTATGTTGAAAAAATGCTACTCAGTGGTGAAATGTGTTTATGCAGCCCTAGTGAATTGAAATAAAAGAACTGTTATAGATGGAACATTTCACCTTATTTATTAGAGATGGTATTTTGCTTTTATCAGAAAAACATGTTTTCAGAAAGTTTTTTGTGAAGAGACTTTTTAGAAAAGACATGGAAAGGACAAACAGGATCCTGACAGGAGAGCACTGTATGAACCAAGAAAATATTAAACTTAGTAAAATCTTGTTTTAAGTGTTATATTTCAGGTTTTTCAGCTTCTGACTGAAACCGGATGAACCTTAAAAATGCCGTAGCTGAGGTTTTATCAATTACATAAATACAAGGCTGTAAATCTCAGCAGCACTTATTTGTATCATATGGAACTGTGCCTTTGCTCTCCCCTAGGTTGGGGTGATCGATTTCTCTGTGTATTTGAAGAGTGATGATGACATTGGGGGTAAAGAAAGGTATGTCCTCACAAAATACCTCCTATTCTCTATGTTAACAAATTATTTCTTGGGTGGGACCTGTTATTTCAGAAATAAGTCAGGTTCCCTAAAAATGAAATGTTCTGATCCTGAGAAGTGTTATTAGTTAGCTGGAGGAATATTTGCAGTCTGAAGCAAACCTCAGCATCACCTCCTGCCTCCAAGCAGGGGAGGCTTGTCAGGTGGCAGTGAAAAGGAACCTGCAGATCTTTAAGGCCTCAGCTTGGGATTTAGTCAGACTTTCAAAGAACCAGAGTTATGGCAGAGTAAATAAACATCCTTATCCTTCTCAGACTGTTATGTTGGATGTAGAGAAATTGTTTGCAGTTAAAACATTGGATTATTTGGGTCTCACTGATACAACGTGTGTGTTGTTACCTTCATGAGTATGAGATGAAGTTGCTTCCTTTCTTTTTAAAAACACAGTTGAGATGGACATTTGTATATGGTAAACATGTATATTTTCAGTCCATAGTTTAGTGCATCATCTTGTTAATTTTATTTTGTGCTTGCTTTAGAAATGTACAGATTGCTGCAATATTGGACCAAAAGAATTATGTTGAGGAACTAAACAGGCAACTGAAGTAAGTATTACTTTGAAGTATGGGTGTCAGGCCAGGCTTACAGGTAAATGCCTTTTGTACTACAGCTTTGTGAGAGAACTTCAGAGAAAGAGCTGCAAATTTTCTGTGTTTGGACTGAAAATTTAGTGAAGTAGGAAAAGACACTCTCCCGGAGAGCTCTGTGTCAGTTTTCATGCTTTTGGACAGTCAAAACTTTATTCTTCAAAGAAGCACAAAACCAACAGGCCAGAGCTGTGAAGGTCCTCATGATTCAAAACATCACAGGAATAAAAAGCTTGGTCTGGATTCTGACTGTGTCCCATTTAACAGTTTGCCAGAAGTGATTTTGAGTGTTCTAGTGAATCCATATGATATTATTTCTTTGCCTTGCAGAATATTTTAGTTTGTGGCTTTAATGCCTAGGACTGAAGCTGAATAAACTCACTGCTTGCTAGAAGCTACTTATTTGTGGTAGGTTGAGGTCCCTGTTGAAACTATTTTCAGGAAAGCAGCATTTTCCTCTTACTTTGCTGGATGAAACAAACCTAGTCCACCACTGTGCTTGTTATTGTGCAAATAGAAGAAAAGTGATTTAAATTCTCTGAGGAGTATTGTACAAAATCAAAGTCTGAGGGGCTAAAAAGCTAAAAAACCCTAACAAACCAAAACCAAACAACAAAGCCAGAAAGAACTTCTGTAGAATCTCTAGCACAGCTGATCTAGATCCTTTTTGAAATGTAATAATCTTTTTAAATTTTTAATGCTGGTAATCTGGATCATTGATTACTTAAGGCTCCTGTTGAAGTAAGGATATTCTGCTTTGAAATGGTGTCACTTAGCAGAAACCTTCAACAGCACAGCAAAGCTGAGCACATCAACTATGAGCAAAATGAAAGTCAAGGAGGAGAAAGAGCTATCACAATTAAGAGCAGTGATGTTTGTTTGATGTCATTATCCAGGTGAGCTTCCATGTGCTCTTGTAAACTCCGGTTTATGCACAGAATTTCCTGTCAGATCAGTGATTCAGCAATTCTCCTGTTTTATTTCAGTTCAGCTTGTGTGTTTAGACATCCTAAAATGCATTAATCTCTCTGCCCTGCTGTTCCAAATGAACTGGCAACTACTGAAGACAACACAGAGAAATATGTGAAAAAGTAAATGGTGTTACAAAATAGGTTTTCTGTTTCCCTGTGTGTGAAGTGCAGCCTAAAATAAAGGTGCTTCCTGCAGAAATAGGCAATCAGGCTATGGAAAAGGCCTGGATGTAGTTTGATACTAAAAAAAGCTACAGAGTAATAAAAGGGAATAAAACTCTGGTGAGGCTCCTGCATGAAGTCAAGAGGCATCATGAAAGAGATAGCCTGAGGACAAATCTCAAAAAATGTAGAGAAACAATGATTTTATAAAAGAAATGTATTCTGGAGGAGGAGAATCTGGAGCCTGAGGACAAATCTCAAAAAATGCGGAGAAACAAATGATTTTATAATAGAAATGTGTTTTGGAGGAAGAGAATGTGGAGAATGGTTTTGTTCTGTAGGGGAGAACTCATTTATCTTTTGTCTGCAATATGGTTGTGAGGATAAAGGAAAGGGAGAGTGCATGGGAAGTTCTGGCCAAGCCAGAGTTTAAGTGACAGGGGTGACATTGGGACTTGGAAAGCAGCATGTTCAGTGCAACAAAGGAGAGTAATTTTCTTATATTTAGGAAAAGTTCCAATAATGGACCTCATAGCTCTTAACCATTAACCACTGTACCTTGCATTAAAGCTTTTGAGCTTGGTTGAATGAGTTTGGATGTAATCTTGAATACCATTGTTTCTTTTTCCCCTTTCAGTAGCACAGTTAGCAGTCTACATGCAAGAGTTGACTCACTGGAGAAATCAAACACTAAACTGATTGAAGAGGTACTTTTTTATTTTAGTAATGTGCAGCATATTGTTTTCTCTGAAATACAGTTTTTCTAAATATACTTACATTATTTTAAGCTATGGAAGCTCTGTATAATATATTTATTTTGGCCTAAAGGAGAGGGGCAGCAGCTGCAGGGACTTGAAGTCAGCTTGCCAGGTAGCCTCTAGCATCAGTACATCAATTCTGTAGAACATTGCAATTTCTAACTTTGGACAAAATGAGAAGAGAATCCTTTCTCAGTGCCAGCTGTCAGTCTGATTTGTGCAGATGACTAGTCTAGAATGGATGACACCAGTTGCTACAAAGAGACAGAAAGTAGTTCACCAAGCAATTTCTGTTCCAGTCCTCAGCTTTAGCCAAAGGATTGCTTCTTGCTTGTTTACTGGATGCTTATACACAGCTTTCAGACTTGTCTGGTTCTGGGTTTGTGTTTATAGCCTATAATTCTGGTTATCTTTGATGCTTGAATAGTTTCCAATATTTTTAGCTTTATAAGAGAGAGCACACCTTTTTTAGTTAATGAAGGGGAAAATTGAAAACTGAATTCAGCTGCTGAAGGGACAGCTAGCTCACTCTTGGAGTAATGTATCCAGACAGAGTGAGAGCATCTTTTCTGTGTTAATTCTCAGAGTATTCTGGTTCCTTTATAAGCTTTCAGCCCAACTGTCCACCTATTTTGGTCCTTTGGCTTATAATTCTGACATTAAGCTGTATACTATAGGGCCCAGTTATGAAATGTAAATATGTTTGTTGTTCATATGGGGGAGGCTTTCTTATGTAAGCTGCTCCATATGACATATTAAGATGCCCAAAAAAGAAAATGAGAACTGGATGAACTTGAAGGCAAGTGGAAAGCAGAAGCTGAGGATGAGGAAAGAGAATTGAGGGTCTTTAAGTCATAATGGAGCGATGAAAAGAAAGCAGGTTCTTCAGCAGACATGAAACAGTGAAGTATCCTGAACACACTGCTGCTGTGTAGTCAAAGTGACTCAGAATTAAAACCAGGAGCTGCGTGCTTTCTTTAAAAACAGCTAACCCTCTGTTTGACAGGCAAGGAGAATAGAGCAGAGAATGTCTTGGTCTTGCATTAATCAGAACATTTTTTCCTTTATCTCTACTCTCAAAAGTGGTCACAGTACTTTCTGTTATTTGTTTCTTTTCAGTTAGCAATAGCAAAAAACAATATAATTAAACTTCAGGAAGAAAACCATCAATTAAGGAGTGAAAATACTCTGATTTTAATGAAAACACAGCATCATCTAGAGGTACGTTAGTTTTACCACTTTTAATATTGTAACATAACATGTTTAATTTTTATTCAAAAGTTTGTACATCTCAACTTCAAGCAAGCTGAAACAACTTTTATAGGGGAAAAGACTTATTAAATCTGTGGAGCTTTCTAAATGGCATAAGTAAATTAAAATTCTAGGACATGATGTTGTTTTACAACCATATGCACGGGTAGTGTATTCGAGTGACACCAAAGGAGGACAGTACTGCAGTGTAGATGTTTTGCTGGTTTTACTCAGTTCTCATTATCAAGCCAATGGCCACAGAGCAGAAACAGCTCTTTCATGTTTGTCCTGTGCTTGGAGGACGTGTTTGTAAGTTTTTCTTCATATTCCCCACTGTGAGTTGAGACTGCCACAACACAGAGTGTATCACCACACACTTTCAGAAGGGTCTGCCCTGTTGTTCTTCAGCCCAACCTTTTACACCCTCCTCATTCATGCACTGCACCTGTGTGCCCTCTGTTCCCTTTCCTGACTGGGGCACTCCATGGCTCACTGCTGGCAGTGCTGCTCACCTGCTTTTCACAGCTGTACCCTCTGGGGATGGGGCTGGGCTGCAGCCCCACTCCCAATTACCACCAGCTGAGTGCCTACCTTGCATTCACACCACCAAGCTGCAGAACTTCTGAAGGAAGACAGAAGCTGTGTGTGTTTGCAGGCTGCCAAGGTGGACGTGGAGGCAGAGCTGCAGACGTACAAGCACTCGAGGCAGGGCTTGGATGAGATGTACACGGAGGCGCGCAGGCAGCTCCGCGAGGAGGCACAGCTGCGCCAGGTGGGTGCTCCTGCCGCTGCCCTCTGCACGGCCCTCGCTGGCTCAGCGCTCCCACTTCCCTTGGGTTTAGCTGCTGCCTTTCACTTGCTTCAGCAGCCTTTTCTCCAATTGCCTGGAGTAAAAAGGGAGTTTTCACAGAGCATCAGTATTTCTGTAGTAATGTTGCTGAAGAGCAGTGAAAAAACAGCCACGTTTTTCTTGGATAAATTTTTAGGTAAGCTTTTAGCAGTACTGTATGCTCTCTATCTCTGTCTGTGAAAATACAAATACTTCAGTTCTACTTTTGTAATTAGTAATTAGGCATGTCTGCACAACATTGGCATGCTAATT
This sequence comes from Fringilla coelebs, assembly GCF_963513975.1. Classification (NCBI taxonomy): domain Eukaryota; kingdom Metazoa; phylum Chordata; class Aves; order Passeriformes; family Fringillidae; genus Fringilla; species Fringilla coelebs. The sequence goes on along the minus strand of NC_140066.1, from coordinate 2,100,127 downwards.
TCTTATAATGTGAGTTGCCAGGTTTAAAAACCCCATTGGCCAGTTAGTATATGAGTGTTACATTTATGGATAATTTGCAAAGGTAAAGAGAGACAGAATTTCTGAAGTGGTAAAATATGTGGTGCTGCAGCACTGTTACAGTTTCAAACCAGAAATAAATAATTCCATAATTCTTTAAATCCTTTGTGTTGCGTTGTGTTGTGTTTAATAGGATATGGAGAATGAGCTAGTGGTTCAAGTTAGCATGAAACATGAGATAGAGCTTGCCATGAAGCTGCTGGAGAAGGATATCCATGAGAAGCAGGACACCCTCATCGGCCTGCGGCAGCAGCTTGATGAAGTTAAGGCAATTAACGTGGAAATGTACCAAAAGCTGCAGGTAAAGGAACAATCTGCTGTTAAACTGCTGAAAGGATCACAGAGAGAGAAATGCATTATTCCCATTCTGGGCAGTCGGATGCTGCTGTTCCCTGGAGTTTCCTTGTGCTTCTTAGGTCAGCTTGACATTTTGGAGCATTACCTACGTAAACATGGTTTCATACAAAGAAGTTCTTAAGGCAGTCACTTACTGGGTTTAGGGAAGAAAAGAGCATGAGGCCAAATAATATCCTATGTGAAGTAGAGAGAGTAATAATGTACTGTAACAAAGATCTGTGTTGTATAAAAAAAACCCAGAAGAATGTAGGCACGTAGTGAGGAGTTGAAGAGAAGCCCTGACCTTCCAAATTAGGGAAAGGAAGGCAAGAATATGTTAAATGGAAAAAGCTCATTGCAGTTTTGGGTTCATTTTTAAATCTGTTAACAAATTAAGAAAATCTCTTAACAATTAAATGCCTTTTTTTGGGAGAATATGGATCTCATGGACCCCAAATGCAGTTAACAAATTACCAAATACTAGTGAATTACTTATTTAAAACATGAATTTGATTTAGGGAATAAATTCTGAAAACCAGCACAAGAACCCAGTCAAATCTGTGGCAGAATGAGGGGAAAAAAATTAGGATGCTGCAGGGGGATAACTGAAGTGATGGACAGAGGATTCTACTTTTCATCTGCAAATGTGAGGAAACTGGACTGGAGGATGAGAAATATAAATAGAGCTGGAGAGAAAAAGAAGAGAATGTTCTACAGTGTTAGGATGTGGGGGGTTGATTTGCAGGAGAATCTTGGTGATTTTCTGGACTAAGCTCTTTGCTCTTCACTGGTAAGGTTCTAATGGGCTACTTGGTCAGTGAATTTAACTTCTAAAGTGATTAACTATGGAAAGAAATCAAAGGGAAACATTTATACTTATTAAATATGAAATAGCACCTACACTTGCAGAGTATGAAATGATGAATTTTCTAGGCATGAGGATTTACATACTGTCCTCAAGGGTTTTTGGAAGGCAATCCTTAAAGAGAATCAAAACTTGATTTTTACCATGTGCCCCTTTAGATACTGAAAAAAAAGCCCCCACAAGGTAATGGTGCAATGACACCAATTTCAGCTTTAACCTCTTTTGTAACACAGGTTTCTGAAGATGCTATGAAAGAAAAGAATGAAATAATTAGTCGGTTAGAGGATAAGACCAATCAAATTAATGCAACTATGAAACAACTAGAACAAAGGTACAGCCCCATCTTTGTTTCTCTTTGTTCACAACTCCACTCCTTTACATCTTACTGCATTCCCACAGTTGCCATTGAAATGCAATTTTCAAGTAGAACATTTCAACCAAACCTTCCTGAAACTTCTCATTAGTGCTTTGCTGTTGGACTGTTTTTTTCTGTTTGACAAACACACTCACTTTAAATACAAACTTAATCTTTCAGTTTTCTTCCTCTATCGTCTTTCTTCTGGTCATAGGTTTTTATGCTGATATCAGAATTGTTCTTTCATTTGTTTCAAAATTCTAATTCCTTATTGCCTGCTTTTCTTCCTCCCACCAATTAAATGCAATAGAAACTGAAGCATTAATCTTGCTTATACTTAAGCATATGCTTAATATAAACATTAATGCCTTCAAGGATCACTGGTTGTTTGCTGAAGCTGTTATAATTGTTGTTCATTGCTTTGGAAGTGCCATTATTTTCAAGAACTTAATGAGTTTTTATACTGAAAGGCTGAAAAGTGAAAGACTAAAATTCCAGAATATAAATTTACATTATGGTTAGACTGCATGTACTGCATAATACTAAGATGTGATTCACATGTTTTAATTTAGTGGCCTTATATGCAACATTGACCTTTCTAATTGTAAAATATAACATATCCATAAGCCCTGTCATGTTGGTGTTTGACATGTCTTTTTTTTCATTTAAATCTGATTATGAAAAACATGCTTATGTATTAAAAAAATTAGTGACATGAATATTCTTTTATTGACATCCTTTTTTCCTCTTTTTTCTTTTTCTTTTTATCCTTTTATCCCAATTTTTGTTTTTTACTGTTTTGCTGCCTTCATCTGTCTTTGATTTTTGTCCACTGCATTCATGAAGTGACAAAGATCTGTTAACTCAAACTAGGACTATTGCAATGTCATTTGTCAAATGTGCCAGCAATGAGGCTCAGCACCAGTATAAACTTGTCAAGGATATATCATTCTGAGAGCTCCTCCAGGCCTCTTGTGTTGAAATAATTGCTGATAAAATAGGACTTCAGAATTTCCCAGTTCAAACTTGAAAGTGGTATTAGAAATCCTGCACTGTAACTGATCGTAGCTGGGTTCTGTTTTGTTTTCTGAAAGAACATCACCTCCGATCTCACTTTACCCCTCCTTAAAAAAAAAAAAAAAAAGAAAAGAAAAAAAAAGTAAATTACTGCACTATTATTAAGCAAATGTAAGCTAGTTTTCTAATGCTATTGAATCACTTCTTTGTCAAATTTTATTTTAAGAGGTTAGATATCTTTACTTTGACTGTACATTTTTATGACACTTGTTTCTAATTAGTGATTTTTCTGATTCTTTGCTACTAAGAGATTTACAAAGTAGCCCTACTGGCTAAGACTTCCCTGGTCCCCTGCTTATTCCTTTCACTTTTAGGCTGTATTTACCCCAAAAGCAGGCTCTCTGTTGGTTCCTGTGGTTGGAACTAGCAGTGTTTTCTTGAGCAGAGTGGCAGGAGTTGGTGCTGAGCTCTTTCAGAAGGATGGCTGTTAGAAAGGAGGGTGGTGCCAACCTCTGTGTAGTGTGTGTGCAGTGAAGGGATGCCAGCCTCTCTGGGCAGCCAAAGTTCCACCTCCCTGATGTCCTGGGGTAAAACATTCTTGTGGAGAGGGTTCTCCATCCAGCAAATTCTGTAGCTGGGACTGCTGCCTAGCCCAGCTGCCTTGGGAGGTGGAGCAGGGAGGAGGATTTACAGGCAGGGCCCAGCTCCTGAACCTGCCTAAGCTGTTTGTCAGCTGAGCATCTCTGCACTGAGATCAGCACTGTGCTTGTGCCCAAAGCCTTTTCCCTCCCTCCACCCATCATTAGGCAGCCTTTACAGCTCCTGTTCCTGCCTGCACTGCAGGAGGAAGAGCTCAGCCTGCTGGCTGCCCTAAATACACTCCCTGATGTTTGCTCTGAAGGCTGTAGTGGATGTCAGCTGAGGAAATGATCTTAGAGTTTTGCAGCAGAAGGGGATGTGTTTGTAAAAGTGGGGACAGGATGCAGTAATGCAGAAAGGGTTTCTACTGCATGGTTATGTACTAGTTTATTCCTTGGTTTGGAAGCAGAAACAGCCTTTAACGTGAGTTGGCTACTGAAAAATAACTATCTTCTAGCTATTTTCAAATAAAACCCAAACCAGAAACACTGAATAGAGCAACAGGGAGACCCTGACAGAAATGGGAGCCTTACCCACCTTAATGTTATCTATGCAAACAAGTGTCTGACACAGAATCATCTCCATGCCAAATCCAGCTGCAAGCTGCAGCCAGCTCAGCATCTGCCTGAATCTCAGCAGTGCAGCCAGCCCTGCTGCTGGGCTGGGGATGATGCTGCAGCTTTAGGGTAGCCAGCTCCCTCTCTGCCTTGCTTGTGGAAACAGCTCTGCAGTTGGTTTTGTGATTTAGGGAAGGGTTTAAGGTGCTTTTGGTGTTGATGTCTTGTGTAGCTTCAGTCAGCTTCTGCACAGGGGAGGGACCTGCTCTTTGCCTGTATTCTCCTTCCCAGGGCTTGGCCTCTGTGCACTGCCATTGTAGATGTGACTGGGAGCATTTTTCAGGCCACTGGGGCAGTTGAGTGAGATAGTGCACCCTTGATAAGGTGGTTTAATTCCAGCCTCGTTCACTTGTTTACCAGCAGCTTTTGGAAACTCCCTCTGGTGCAACTCCATCAGCAGAAGCACAAATGCAGACATTGCTGACACATCTTCTTTTTTGCTGACACTGGGAGCTGGGAGTCACTCTGTGCTCAGGGAGCTGCTGGGAGGTGACAAGTCAACCATCTCACTGGTTTCTCACTTACCTGAGAGGCCCTTGAGGCAGTTTTGCAGAACACAGAGCATCAGGTGGGGTCATTCACTGGGATTTTACAGGCTCCTGTATCCTCCAGACAGGTGTAACCATGATATAGCACAAATCCCCTTTTAGTACATTTACTTTTGTTACAATACACCCACCAGAGAGGAACCAATGCATTCCAAGGGGAGTGTCAGCTGAACAAACCTGGAATCCAGAAAGGAAAGATTAAATCAAATAACAATCCCTCATTTCTTGATTAATCATTTTGATTTGTCTATAGTATGGAGCTATTTTCACCACTGTAAGAATGCATTATTTTTAATACAGACTATTGAAATTAATTATGATGTAGTCGAGGTAGTTCTGTAAATGTAGTGGGACCTGTCAGGGTGTGTTTTGTTGTGTTAGGCCAGTCAAGTCTTTTGCTGTCTGATTGCAGTGCTCTGTATGCAACCTTATGCCTCAATTGTTTTGAGCTGCTTTTGCACAACACATGCTCTGCCCTGTCTCAATGGGTGATTAGTGCAAGCCAAGTGCTCTTGCAGAGCTTACTTGGGGGAAAAAAGCTTCAGAAATAACCCATGAACGTATGCTAAAGGAAAAAGAAAAGCTTCAATTCTAAAATATGTATCATGCTTTGGCACCTGTTATTCATGAGCATAAAATAAAACAATTATTACTTACAGTGATTGCTCTCTTACTGTATGCAAACCCAGGAGCTAAGCTCTCTAGGCATTGTATGGATTTCTCGTTTGAGTTTGTGAGTTTCCCCCAAACTTTGTTTTTATTTAGAAATGTTTCTATTTCCCCATTTTTCTTTTATTTGTCTTCTTCACCCTCTACACCCTAGTTCTAGCTTCAGTTTTACCCAAAGTTGATTTGAATTACACCAGATTGCAGCAAGCAGAGAAGGCTCAAATGGAGGCTGAGGCTGAGGATGAGAAACTTAAACAGGAATATGTGAATAAATCTGAAAGCCTGCAGAACGAATTCTCCCAGAAGGAGAAACAGCTGTGAGTATTTCTTCCCTGTTTGGAAAAATGCATGGCAGTAAACATTCTACATTTGCAATATGTCCTCTGTCCTAGTACAGGCTGCTTGTTGTTAAAGGGTTTTGAACAGAATGCAAATACTAAAGATCTTTGTGTCAGGTACTGGCAAGGCAGAAGAAAATATGTCATTCCAAGGAAGCCAAGCTGGCTTTGGCTGGCCTCTAAAATGACATACAGCTTGAAAGGAAGGGGAAAACAGCATCATTTCTTGGCTAAAAGTGCCAACTTAATTCAGGAGGAAATTATCCTAAGTGGGGGAAAATATGTATTGGAGAAGTGGTAAAACACACTTTGAACAAAGCCCACGAGTATGGAGTAGTGTAAACCTAAACAGAAATGGCACAACAATAGTTAGATTGATCCAGCTTAAGGATGAGATAGAAGTGGTTTAACTACCACTGCACAGGAAATGAAAAGTGAAAATCCAGTGGAGTCATAAAAGTCAAAAGCTAATTTAAAAGCCAGCCCTCTGTCTTTCTCCTGTTACATCCTTCAGTACTAATTTAAATCAGTACATAATGTTAGAAGCTCCCTGTAAGGACAGGTGCTTTCTCTCTTTGGGAAGATAAAACATCAGTTATTGAAGTAAATCTTTGGCACAAAAATTTGGGCTTAAAAATTAGTGATTTCCAATCCAGTTATTAGCCCTCCCCTGCCTCTCTCAGAACTCTGAATTTCAATCCACTTGTTCAACTGTCATGACAAATGTTCACTTTACTACCACAGTCACCTCTGCAGATTTGGGCAAAAGAACAGTTCAGACCCCAGCCTTAGAATTCTGCAATTCTGAAACCTCCAGGTCATGTTCACTTCTTTTCCAGCCAGATGCTGAGGTAGTGTCCCAAAATGTAAGTCTTTCCTTTAAAAGTGGGTTTGGTTTTAAAACAGGAAAATTAATGTGGATGTAGGTTTCCCATCAAAAGACCTTGCATGAATACTCTCAGATTTTTTTTCCTCTTTTCCTGTGTTGACACACTTTGAATCTAGAAGGTTGAACAGTGTGCTTCCACCCCCATAACATTCTAAACACCAAGTCTTCCATGAAACCAACAGTAAAATTCCAGCTAGAATGGCTCTTCTGTCAGAGCAGCCCTAACTCCTTTAACTGAAGTTCAGTTAAGCCAATAGAATCTGTATCCCTGTTTATGCTGAACCTCAGCTATGCAGAAAGCTCAATAAAAATAGTAAAGTCCTTTCTCCTTTATTTTCAGTTCTGTTCAAAATGCCATCAACCTTAGTCTAAAATAGAAGATTCACATCTAAGGATGTAAAATTAAATAACTTTGATGGTATCAGAGATACCTGCAGTGATTGTCTGCATCACCAATGACACTGTGGCTGGTTGGTTTGGTTTATTTTAGAAACAAGCTGTATAAGTTAAGGGCCTTTGCTTTATGCTTGTTTTAAAAATACTTCAGAATTTTGTGGTTAGTCTTCTCTTACTCATTTATTTCAAAGGTCAGCTCTTCAAAATTATGCCATACTCCTGGTCCTTTAAATAAACTCACTTTGAAAAGCATTTTCTAAATGCCAGTACTTTGTTTATTACACTGATACCTAAAATATCATTATATTGACACATTATTTCTGTTTTAGAAAACATCTAAGTTAATAGTTTGTTATGGTAATAGTCTATTGCACCCAGAAATAAACTCAGTTTTGTTTTCAAAAGTGATACTGTTGTGCACAGTGATTTTTGTTTTGTTTTCCCTGTTCTAGGCTTCAGCTGGAAACAGACTTGAAGATTGAAAAAGAGTGGCGGCAAACCCTGGAGGATGATCTTCAGAAGGAAAAGGAAACTGTATCTCATCTGAGAGCAGAGACCCAAGAAATAGTTACCCTTAAGAAAGTAAATTCTGCAGCAAATTTTGACTAAAAATGTAGAAATTGACTGCAATATTATTTATGCACTTAGACGTGGCATTTTAAAGAATTTCTGCAAATATATGAGAAAGATTACATTAATGTGTAATGAGAATAGAATGAGAAAAAAAAATGGGCTTTTTACTCCCCATTGAGTCCTCAGGTCAGAGCTCAATACTTTGGATAGGGAGAAATGAAAGCCTTGCTTTCCCTTCCCATTGTGCTGGGGGCTCTGTCCTCACTGCAGGCTGGACCTGTGGCTCTCTGTGCTCCTGGCCTCTCCAGTCACTCAGGTTTATTTTCCAGCTTTTATCTCCAGTCACTCAGGTTTATTTTCTCCCTGCAGTGGGCTACAGAAGCAGAAATGTTTCTTTATCTCTTGGGGGTCTGAGAGTTTTCTCCTGAGCAGTTGCTGTTCAGGCCGGGTTTGGAGGGAGTGTGAGGGATCACTCATGCCCTTATCTTTCTCAGCAAGGTCAGCTTCAGTAGGAGCAGCTTCCTAGGCAGTAGGGCAAGCACAATTTGAGAATAATTTGGCTTCATTTTGTTTTGTTTTGTTTTGTTTTAAGGAGTTCCTTAAACTTCAGGAGAAGAACAAGCAGCTGAAAAGCACATGTGAGGACCAAGAAGCTGCTCTCCAAGAACTGGCATCCAAGCTGAGCGAGTAATTTTATTATTCATCATCACTTATGCATATTATTTTTGTCATATCCACTTGAATTAAGAAAAATAGTGGCACAGTGGTAATGCATATTAGACAGGATATGGGTTGGCACTGGGTGCTTGTGGGGAGGCTGCTTCCTCCAAAATGACATAATGGGGTCTTGTACTCTTGTTCAGAGGACTTGGCTTAAAATTTCAGTACCTAAACGAGCTTTTTAAGTTGGTAGAGCATAACTGACCATGTAGAAGTTTGAAGTAGCATTATCTTATTCCTTAGATCAAAGCTGAAAATAGAAGATATAAAAGAAGCTAACAAGGCATTGCAGGTGAGTAGTATTTTGAGAAAATAACCTTTTCTTAAACTGTTCTTTTTGAAATCTTTCATAAGCATGAGAAGACTTCTCTCCAACAGCAGCTACTTGAGAGACTCACTGTATGATTTCCTCCAGTGGGAGAAAACCACACTCCCTTGTAACTTCCTGGAAAAAAATGCATTAGCTTTTGATTTTCCTTGTTTGATGCACAGGTGTGCATTTTGACCCTTTTCTTGCAATGGCACACACCCTTCTATCATTTACAGAGTGTCTCTGGGACAGAATGTGAAGCCAGCTGAGCTTAAACTGCATAGTACTTCTCAGTGATCAATAAATATTTGATCATCCTAAGAAATAAGTGAACTTGTAGCACCAAAGCTGATAAAATATGATGTGTAATGTCAGCAGGTTTGGGACTTTCTTAAAGACAGCAGGGAGCACTTGAGAGCAGAGATTCTGTCTGCACGTGTTTGATCATCTGGTGTGTCACCTGGCATGTTGCTGCAGTCCAGGTAAAAGTGACAGGAATGGTTGAGCACACTTCTGGGTTTATTAAGTGCTTTAAACAGAAGGAAATTGACAATTCTTGGCACTGTTCTGTTTTTTTTTTTTCTTTCTCTGCATCTTGAGGACTGTTCCCATGTGCTGAGCAGGGACATTGGCTTCACTTGGAGGCTTGGATGCTCTCCCAGCTGAGCCACTGCCCAGCTTTAGCACCTCAAGCATGTTCCCTCTGCACCTCTGCTCTGGCTTTTTTGCAGTGTTTTGGAGCAGTCCTGTGCTGCTCTAGAGTGTCTTTGTGACATTACACTGGTCCCAGGGCACTGAGCATTCAGGCAGTGAATGTTCTGCTCTTGATTTATCTTCTCCCCTGGAGCTCAAAGTTGAGCTTCATCAGATAAATATAATTATGATAATTTTTTCTCCAGGGCCAGGTTTGGTTGAAGGACAAAGAAGCCACTCATTGCAAGCTGTGTGAAAAGGAATTTTCACTTTCCAAAAGGAAGGTAAAACTTTAACAAGATTTCTCCCAACGTGTTTACAAGTATTATGTAATTATTATTACAAGTATGATGTAAATAATAATTGTCTTTGAGGTGTGACATGAAATGTCAATGATCAGGTAAAAGCAGAGGTATTTTTGAGATATTTTTGAGATATTTTTCTAGTTATTTGATGCATGCAATGCAGCTGGGCCCTAATTTCAAAAGAAACAGTTTCATAGTGAAGTTCCACAGAGTAACTTAGTTAAAAATTTAACTACTTTGTTGAATTGTTATCTCAAACTCTTATCAGCTCTGGCACTGTTAGAATTTGGCATGTGTAGAAGTCTTTTTATGGCATTTTTAATATACTAGAGTAAGAAAATATGAGTTTGTAATTTTAAAGTAAAATGTGACATTAATTTCAAAGCTTTATTAATGTGTGCAGGAAGTTTCCTTTACCTTTTTATGTTCAATCTCAATTAGCTACCCTATCATTGCTCATGCAGAATACATCCTTAATCCAGAGCTTGAAGGAAATCTTCAGCACATACATATATAAAAGTCTAGAAAGACCATGGCTCTGTCTGTGGTGCAGTTCTAGACAAACACCATTTGTGTAAGATTGCATCACAGTTTGGGATGTAGGTCCATTTTCTTTTGCAGACTGACTCCAAGAAGGAGTCAGGAATTACATTTTGGATTGTGCTGTGTGTATTGTTTGTTGGTATCCAATGACCAAGTCCATTTCCATTGTAAATTTCAATTTTTAATCTTCTGCCTGTGATTTAGCATCACTGTAGGAACTGTGGGGAGATCTTCTGCAATGCCTGTTCTGACAATGAGCTGCCTCTGCCCTCCTCACCGAAGCCTGTCCGTGTCTGTGACTCCTGCCATGCAATTCTGATACAGAGGTGCTCCTCTAACGTGCCCTAAGAGATTTATTCATTCTGCTGTTTAGCTCACCCTGTAAAAACAACCACACCAACTAAAGAATGTACAACAGCATTTCCAGACTTTGAGGTAAGCAGTGTGGAGTTGGAATTTCAAGGTACTGTGAACGAGTTACTTCTCTGCTTCCTCTGAAACAAATGGACACAATGGGACCCAAATGTAGAAAATGCACATCTAGAAGAAGAAAATCCCAGGAGGGTATGTTGGTCTGCCAAATGGCTCAGCAGCTTTTTTAGGAGGAAGCAGGGCAGCTTATACAGGAGCCTCAGTGTTAATGTGTAGTGGATGAATATTTCAGTTGTTAAGATGATCTGGAGAAAGGTGATATTCTTACAGGCTGATGTGCCACAAGTCCAACCTAATCCTGTGCCTGTGATAGGCTGTTGGGAAGCAAAACCCTGCAGTAGCTGGTTTTAAATTGTACTGGGAAAAAGCATGGCAATTAATGCAGTGCTCTGAGAAGTTGCTGCCAAATACCGTGTGTTTGTTTACCTCTCTGCATTAGCAGGAGTTGGTACACCCCAGAACATTCCAGAACATTGCACTGCAGCTGTTCTGTGCGGTCTCAGGGTGTGAGGGGAGCTGTGCTCAGCCAGGGCACAGGATTTGGTACATCCCAGAACATTCCAGAACGTTGCACTGCAGCTGTTCTGTGCGGTCCCAGGGTGAGGGGAGCTGTGCTCAGCCAGGGAACAAACAGTGCTCGGGGCACTTTCTGCAGGAAGGTGTGTTTTGCTGAATGATTTGTTCACATGAACTATTCATTGGATATATTTGTGTTTCCACTGAGAGAGAGCTGTTCAGCACAGACCTCTTCTCTGACATTGTCTGTAACCTTGAACAAGTCTCTGCATTGTTTTCATGCAAGTCATGCTCTCCAGCTTGTACGTGTAGTCACTGCATAGCTCTAGAAACCACCTAGAAAGGCTGGGATTAAATGCTGGGGGTCACATCCTTTCTGTGCTGCACAGGGAAGTTCTTCCTTATTTTGTCACCATCTTTCTCAAACCTTCAGAGCTGGTTCCTAAACTTCATTTTTTTGCAGAGCGCTTTTGAGCCTGAGTCTAGCCACTCTTGTCACTGATGTAACTTTTGTTGGAACCTAAGATCCTTGTTCTTTCCACAGGCAAATAGAAATAATATCCTTTGATAAACTGCCCTCCCTTCCAGCTCACTGCACTGCACCCTCCTCCCTTTAGCCACTCCTGGCCTGGGCTCCAGCCCTGGATCCTCCAGAATTACCAGCCCTGTAGTTCCTTCAGCTGTGGGCTTGGAGTAGCACTGCTGGCAGCAAAAGGGAGGCTGCAAATAGATCTTTTAGCTGTCCTTGCACTTTGTTTAGCTTGGCTTTGTCTCTGAGGATAGGGATTTAGTGAATATCCTAAAAGCTAACATAGCTATTCTTTTTATCACCTCAATGTAGTTGCTTATGTAGCTTTTGTAAAGAGAAATGTTTTTAAAATGACCTGATGTAACTTTTTGTAAAATACCACACAAATACTTGTAAATCTGTAAATAACTTTTGGAAAAAAATAAATTTAAGTTATCTGAGAATAATGTAATTTAATTTAAATTTGTAATTCAGAGTATTTTAGTTTATTAAGTTCAAGTTGCTTAGAAAGCCTTTGCCTGTGCTGGGAAGTGGGGTGCCCTGCCAAAGACACAATCAGGTGCTGCTCATGTGCTTCCTGAGAGTGTTTCCAGGTGGGCTTTTGCAGGGCTGACAGGTAGGCAGCTGGGTTTGATGCAGGATAGAGATGGTAGGATAAAGCTAATTTGTACTGCTTTAATAAATAACTTGTGAAAAGGGATGCAACTGAACGGAAATAATTTAAAATAGGCAATCTTTTAAAACAAGAATATAGTGCATTTCCATAGCATGCAATGAATTTCTTCTTAATATCTTCTCCTCTCCTCTGTGCTGTCCTGTTTGCATAGGAAAAGCGTGTAATATTCAGGTTGCTGTTACTGACTGCCTTGAACAAAATGAATGCTGATGTTCCATATGGTTTCATTTCCCTTGGCATCAAACTGCATACCTGGCCTGCTTTTAAGGTTTCTGGACACTGCTGTGACTAATGCTGCATTTCTGCATTTCTGTAAAGCCCTGCTCTTGATTCTAAATCCTTCTCACACAGAGAAGAGCACAGGAAGAGCTTTGGGGTACCCACAAGAACCTGGAACTGTCAGACAGGCTCAGAGCAGCATTTTATTCCTTTTGGGAAATGAAGCCACTTCTGCCGCGCTGCTCTGGGGGCGTTAGCCCGCCCAGTCAATCCCTGTTCCTCGTGCTCCTCCCTGCGCCGGGCTCCGGCAGGGTCAGTGCCCGAGTGCGCTCCGCCTGCCCGGGGCCCCCGGGAGCCGCGGCTCCTCCCGGCAGCCCCGCCGTGCCCGGCGCTGCAATGCACGGCCGGGAACCTGCCCCGGCCCCGGGGAGCGGGCAGAGCCCCGCTCACGGCTCTGGGAGCAGCTCCTCTGCCGTTCAGCGCTGCGGCTGGGAGCCGAGGGTCGGCTCTCAGCGGAGGAGTCGCCCTGCCCGGGGCTGCAGTGAGCGCACCCTGCCCGAAGCACAGCCCAGCCCGCTCTCCTAAGCCAGGCCCGGGCAGTGTCAGCTCCTTCTCCCAGGATGGAGCCCCAGCTGTGCCCAGGGGACGAGGCGCTGCAGAGCCGCGGGATTCGGCTCTCTGCTGTGGCCACGCTAACGGGCTCCTGCAAATGCTCCTTTCCTCCACCTCACTCTTAGGTACTTCTGCAATTGAATTAACTCTAGTGCCACTTGGGAAACACCTCAGGGTGGCTGGAAACAGACCAAAAGCCCCCTAATTCTGCAGAGCAACAATGTTCAAGTGGTTAAGAACTTTCCCTCCCCTTCCTACCAATGCTGCTGCAGTGCTTGAAAAGCTTCCTGTGCCAGTTACCCTTTGCAGCTCTTCCACTCCCTTTGACACCCAGACACAGGCTCTGGTGAAATAAACTCCATTCTCCTCTATCCCACAAGAAGACATTTATTACAGATATAACACAGTACTAGCAAAACAGGTGACAGACTTGCAATACCCAAGATCACATTTGACATTTTAAGGGAGGCATTGAGGACAAAGCAGTAAATTTGGGAGATCACACTGGCTCAGAAGAATAAATACCTTTTTCCATTACACATCAGGTATGTTAAGTGTCTTCAAACAATAAGTTTCTTACATATCTTACATGTCACAAATGCACAAAAAGTTTCATCAACGTCTTTTGGTTGTGTGTTACTGAAAAGGTATTGGGCCCGTAGATATTTTAGAGATCTTGGCTTTGAATGAGCTCCTATGTAGAATGGCTTGGCAAACTTTGAACAAATACAGACAAAGCAGCTCTGTGCAGTGAAAAAAAATGCTGAACCATGTTTAAATACAATGAATTCAAGAAAAAAGAAGTAACTTGCTTCCAAATCCCCCAGTCTTCCTAAAACCATGTTTGTGAAAAAAATCCTAAATGAAAAGCATCATTGACCTATGTCACGTTAGCTACAAGCTGTGCTGATGTTTCAATTAGACTGGCAGGTTACATGTGTGAAATGCAGGCTCTAAACACTACAGCAAGGTGGAAATCGACGTGGCTGCTGGGTGGTGTGGAGGCAGAAAGGGGGTGCTGCTGCTTTACAGCTGTGCATTTGCTGGGGGCACTGGCAGCAGGAGGAAGAAGCTGGAACAGTGACTGAGCCTCCACAGCTTTCTGCTGTGCTGCAGTTATTACATACAACTTAGCAAAAGGGTTTAGGAAAGTAATTACCAAATAAACTAACCTATTCATCTACCCTTCTCCCCTTAAACAAGTGAATGTTTAAATTTGTTCACTAGACCAAGATTACATAGAACTGAATCAGTGTTCATAGGAGTTACAGTACAACCACCTTTATGGAACCATAGTACAACATTTTAAACCGACTGTAGTCTTGAATATGTAATACATCCTTAGGAGTAACTAGTATAAAAAGTATCAACATCAGTGGTTTGAATATAAAAATTTATTTAAAGTCAGAGTATGCAACAAATAAAACCTACAGAAAACAGATTTTCCCATCACAATCTGTTGCTTACCAAATAATATTGTGAAAACACATTCCTTCAGTCATTATAAAGTTCTTAAAATACAAAAGAAATTAAATTTTGTAAGAAAGTCTAGTAGACCAGAGACTGTTTCTTCCAAGATGTTCTGCAGAAGCAAGGCTATCCTTCAATACATCCCACGCCATCCTCCTCCACCCATACTGCCTTGCCCATAGTATCCTCCACTATTTCCACTGCCACGACCTGCGAACAATTGACACAAGGTCATGCATACATACCTTAAAGGAAGAAAAAATGGGATGGGTGACACAGAACAACCGGTGAAGGTGACAACTTACATTAACACTACTCCAGCACGACTGCTCTTAACCAGTGTCTGCAGCACAATGTGCAAAGTGCCCAGAGACTGAGTTTCAGAAAAGCACTGCCCCTCTTTCCCTTCTCCCAGCCCAAAGCCCAGCACCCTTGTCTCCCCCCAGTCCTTCACACGCTCCCCAGGACATTTAGAAGAGAGCCTGCACTTACTATATCCACCCAAGCCATCAGGGGTTCCGTATCCACCGCTGTAATTGCTACCCATTCCCATTCTGCCAACGGAGCCGTAACCTTGATCTGCAAAGCCAAAACTGCAACGTTACAAGCCTGAACTCATTAGACTTGGCAAAGCATCAGCTGAACGTGCCATTGATGCATACCCATTCCATCTCTGCCATAGCCTCCCATGCCAGAGCCACCTCCAGCAGTGGAATTCAGGAAGAGCTCAATGTATCGATGCTCTGTAAGAAGCAAAAAGACCTCAGGATGTATTTTGTTTTCCAGACCAGAAGCAGAGGTACAAAGCAAACCCTCACCCCCTTAAAGGCAGAAGGCCACAAACAAGCAAGTTTGCAATATGGAAAATCGGGAAAACCTCAGGATGGATCTGCTGCTCCCAGCCCTGCTAGAGCCTGGCCAAGCGGCAGCCAGGGAACGCGACACTCACGCATGTGATTCTTATCCTTGGACATGGCAGCTACCGCGTCCTCGTGCGTTACAAACTCCACATCTGCCTCCCCTGTAGCTCTACCATCAGCTCCAATATCAATGTGAACTCTTATAGGGTTCAATGGTGAGAAAAACTAGGGAAAAAACAAATTAAAAAAAACAATCATGTTAATGCAGAATCCAAGCCAGGTACTTTTTTTCATTTCCATGGTTAGTGGTGCACTGCTTTAATTCAACGTCATCCTACCACACAGATTGAACTACTCACTTCTCAAGTAGTACTTAGTGGTTGTGGGACATTCAACATAGGTCAACCTACGTTTACAACCCATTGTTACTACACAGCTTGGAGAGCTGCAGCTACAGAGCCTGAGGAGCTTCCTTTGAATGCACAGATACAAACAACTCCTGCCCACACACGCTGCTCTGAGCAACACAGTAAAATGTGATGGCATCTTGGACAAGAAAATCATCAGTTGGTTTTCATTTGGCTCTGCTCTTCCAGATTTCTCAAAGCAAGGATGCATTCATGGAATTCAACAGAAGCTGCCTGTCAAAAGCACTGCTCTTCCTCACTGCCCCAGATCTAAGCCTGACTTTTGGCCCTTCTTCTCACACAGTCTTTACCCTAAAAGGAACAATCAAACTGTCACAAAAAAATCCACCTCCATTTGAAGTACAACAACCCACCCACAAAAGCAAACAAGCAAAAGTTTAAGAATGGAGCTCTGCAAATATAACACACAGGTGCCACTGGCAAGACAGCTCCTCTCCAAAGATGTGCCACGTTTAAACCAGGCCTTGTATCCCAAGAAAAACTCTTCCCCGACAACACCACATCTGCACTGACACAAGAATGCAATCCCAAGATCCTGCAGATGCACCTCTACCTGCCACCCTGATCTCTTACAAGAGGGATACAGTCCTCTCCAAGCCAAAACAGCCTGCCCACCTTGCCCCTCCTGAAATAAAGTCTCAGGAGAACAACAAACAAATATGCAAACTATGCAATTTAAGTTTCATACCTCCTGTCATTTTCATAAAATCAGACAAGCTAAAAAAAACCCTGAAGGCCTTAAAATGAGGATACTGATTACAGCAACTGTTGTCTCTGCAATCCATCTTTTATGCAAACAAAAGAGCAGAGAATGCAGGGATTAACGTTAAATATAGCTTCGCTGACTTCTCTGGTAATCCCACCTCAGACAGTAGCTTTATAAAAGCTCGTTAACTTTGTGCAGATGTAGCAGCGACTCGTTTGAGAAGGCTCCCCGAGTTTGGGCTGGGACAGACAGGGACATGCACACTGCTGGCATGAGGAAGCCCTTTCCCCCGTGGTACTTACGTTAGCAATATCGTTTTCCGTGGCTCGGAAAGGCAGCCCTCTCATGTGAACAAAATGACCGCCACCATGGAACCCCGACCCTGCATCTCCAGCTCCATAGCCATGTCCTCCCATGCCTATTGGAAAACCCAAACCAAAAAAACCCACACACCTCTAAGATCATGAAAAGCCAAAAGTCATCACTACTCTTTTTCTGAAAGCACTTAATTATACCAGTGAATGCATGGTGTTTACACTTCCCATGTATCAGCCCAAACCTTAACCAGAAGCCCTGCTAAGCAATCTATTTACCTTTTCTTACAACTCCCCAGTCCCCTCCCCTTTTAAAACAGCCTTCTTTCCCAAATGGCAGAACGAAACTATTATCTTTGTCTTGGAAATACTGTGTCTTGCAACTCAAGTAACAGGAAAACCTTTTCAGACAAACTATGAATTTCTTTTACCTCTCCCATCCCTCATCCTGTCGTCATAGCCGTCGTTTCCGTAGCCATAGTTATTATAGCCACCATAATCATCAAAGCCACCATATCCTGTGCAGTGGAGAGAAGGAGAGGAGCGATTACATCACTGCTCACAAGGCACAGAGCAATCCACACACAACACTCAATTCTGCAGTCTTTGGGCAGCCAGCACTTTGCAAACAGCCTCTGCAGACTGTCAAACCTGCATTTCTGAACATGGCGCAAAAGTACATTTCTTTTTATATAACACAGACTGAAACATGCAAATGGAAAGATGCGATTCTAATGAAAATAGCTCCCTTATTATTAACATTCATCTTAAATACTCAGCCACATGTTTTGATAGACTACAAGTTTTTTTCAGATAAACACATCCAACCTAACGGGCATTACGGCTACTGCCATTTCTCATTTCTTGACAAGCATGTCAGAAACATGAAACTGCCAAGAGAACCTGTGTTCATTAGATGAACATACCACCGTCATATCCACCACCTCCTCGACGCATTCTGTCATACATACTTCCACGCCCAGCTCCATAATAACCCCCTCTTCCTCCTAATGGTCTATCATATGGTCCAGGTCGCTGTTGTCCCATCATTCTTCTTGGCATGTCAGAGAATCCTCTGATTTCGCTCTTACTACTTTTGAAGATTTCAATGTATCTAATAAAAAAGGATTTTCAAGGTACCAGTAAGAACACAGGCAGAAGCAGTCTGAATTTTACAAAAGGCCATACTACATTTTCTAGAGCCAAACGTACAAGCCAATAGCAGTGACTACAAATACCATACAACTTAAGTTTCTCCTCAAAACCGTAAGAATCTTAAGTGTATTTAAAAAAACCCACTTTAGAGTGGCAAAAATTACTATGTGAAAATTCTAGCTGTACAAATTAAGCTTAAAACGTGTCTTTCCAGTATGAGAAACATACTGTTGAAAAACAATGGCTGTAGCAGCATTTAGCACAAATTACCCTACACGAGCATGATTGAAACAGTTTTCTGAGTTTAGCAAACTACCCAGTGCAATACTGTCTCCCCCACCCCCCAAATCTACTGTATTTCCCAAGTTAACTTAGGATCAGTTTTAAAAATTCTTAAAAACAGCCAATTCCCCAATGGTCCCCAACCCCCCAAAAGCATTACTGACCCACAACCCCCAAAAAAGAAAGATTTAACACCATCCCAAACTCTCCATCCCCACCTGTGCCCTATTCTTTCCTTGTGTTTCCCCAGAGCATTTTCTGCTATCTCCTTTGAAGCAAACTGCACGAAGGCCTCCCCTGTGCTTCTCCCCTGGTAGTCCAGCGTCAATGTTATCCCATTTGGCACGATTTCCAACCCTTTAACCCAAGGACAAATAACCCCGTCAAGGGGAACAGTGTTAAAGGCTGAAACATTCCCATCTGTAGCAAATACTTAAAGCATATCTAAACAACAACAACGAAAAAGAAAACCACCTCGTTTCCCCCATCACCCAACAATACAAGCCCATGATCTTTTAATTAAACATTAATGGATTTAACCGTACTTTTCTGTTTAGACTATACAAAAATGCAACCACCTAAGTTACACGAAGAAAATATAGCTGCCGATCAAGCAATTTAACCGATCCAAATGCTAGCATTCAGATTACCCCCCTGTGTAAGGTACGTTTCCCACCTCGGCAAAATCAGGTACATTTTGTGTTCTACTATATCTACGGTTATCTGTGCTTTATTTACAGGGCATAAATCTTAATTAACATAAACTGATTTAACACAATCCCTCCCCATCCACCCCATTAACAGCTATTAAACATGTACAAAACACCGTGTAAAAGATACAAAAAAACTCTAAAGAAACCCACTACACTTCGACTATACTGGAGGTACCTTGGAAAAACTGAACAATCTCTTCTTTACTGCAACCAAATGGGAGGCCTCGGAGTCGTACCACTGTTCCGTCATTGGTTGTATCATTGGGCCCATTGTGTTTTCCACTCCAGTCCATCTTTTATTTAATTTAAATCCTAAAAAAAACCCAAAACACCCAACAAAACAGAAATTTAAAAAAACCCTGAGTTTCCGTCCGTGTTTAAGTCCCGCCCTAAAATAAGAAATCTGTTAAGATTTTATTTATTTAGAAAACATAATAGATCACGAGCTTTATTGCTGTTCCAGATTTAAAACTGGGCATTCAAACACATGCCAGCGGGATCTAAACCCGCCACCGCGGGGACTGAACCCCCGCCACCGGGGCTGCTGCCGGGAGCACCGCGTGGACGGCGGGCAGCACGTGGGCAGGCACGGCACATAAAGCTCGGCGTTTACTCCGAGTACACCGTACATCCGCTCCGGAAAGCTTTCTTGGTTTGGCTTTTTTCGGCTGTTTCTTCCCTCGAAGCCCAACAGTTGAGGAAGGAGCTGGAGCCACAGGGCCTTTCTTTGTCTGCCCTCAGCCGGGGGCGGCGGGGGCGTGTGCGTGACTGGGGCGTGTGCAGGAGGGCACCGCCGCCGTCCCACAAAGAGAGCCGCCATCGCCGCCTCAGCAGGAGCGGAGCCATCGCGATCCCGCCTCCCGCCGTCCTCCCGAGACCGCGGCCCTGACCCCCCGCCTGCTCCCCGCCGCCATTTACCGCGCCTCCCCGGGGCGCCCGCCACTCGCCCGCCCCGCTCCCGCCGCGCCCCCCGCCGCGTTCCGCTGCCCACCTCTAGCCTCGGAGGTGCTGCGCTGCCTTGCGCTGCCCGTGCCGTACCCCCTCACCGCCGCAGGAACCCCCGCCCGCCGCTCTCCCGGGGCCGCTGCCGCCGCCGCCCTCGCCTCCACCGCTCAAAATGGCGGCCGCGCTCGGGAACGAGGCTCCGCACCGCCTCCCCCTCCCCCGCCCACGGGCGCGCGCCGGGCCCGACCCGGCGCCGGCCGGGCCCCGAGCTCCCGCCGTCGGCCCCCTCGGCCCGCCGAGCCCCCCCCGGGGCGGGCCCCGCCGCCGCTCGCCCGGCCCGCTCGCCCTCTCCGCTCACCGCGAGCCTCTCGCGCACCCCTGGCCGTGCCCCGGCAGCCGCTCGCGCCGGGCAGGACGCGCCTCCTCGCTCACTGCCGAGCCGTCCGGCGGGCCCACACCTGCGCAGCGCCCACGGGCAGCGGAGCGTCCGGGCCGCGCGACTATCGCGATACCCGCGCCGCGCGCCGCCTCACACCCGCCTGGGCGGCTCCCGCGCACGCGCCGCTCACGGGGGGAGAGCGAGGGGGGAGGGGGTGGCGGTGGAAGGGAGCGACTGCGCATGCGGGGTAGGGGAGGGGGCGTCCCGCCTTTGCCTTTCGCCGCCCCCTCCGCTGAGGGGCCGCCCGGGCGCGTGCGCGCCGCTCCCTCGGTCACGCGGCGGCCGCCGCTGGTTTTGGCGCCAAGCGGGAGCGCGCGCGGCCAGGAGCGGGGGCGGGGCGCGCGCGTGCCCGGGCAGGCCCTCACGGCGGCGCCGTCGCCTCCTGCCCGCGCTGATGGCGGCGGCTGCGGCCGGCCGTGCTCCGAGCTGTGTCCGGCTCAGCGTGTCCCTCTCCCTCGGCGCAGCTTTGGGAGGGCGTGAGCGTGAGGAAGGTTGCCCGCTGTGGGCGCACGCCATGGCTGCTGCCCGCGTCTCCTCAGCAGAGCTGCCGAGCCGGGCAGGATCCCGCCTCCCTCAGCGCGGGCCGCACCGGGCCGGGCGCTGTGGTGAAAGGGCGCGCTGAGGCGTTCAGGGGCTGGTGGAGAGAGAGGTTAAAATGTGTGTTTTAATTTAATAAATCAGGGGCGTAGGAAGGAGTCTCAGTCGGTGTCGGCGGTAGGAAGTGACGGGATGGCTCCGCCTGCCGTCGGGAAAGCTTTAACTCGGAGTTGTGCTGGTCTGGCTAAAACGGGTTAGAGAGCCCTGGCAGAGCGCGGCCTGGGGCTAAACAGGTGCGCAGCACAATGCAGATCCCCATTTTTACGGTTGATGCGTTTACAAACCGGCCATTTTCTGGAAATCCTGCTGCAGTTTGTCTGCTTGAAAATGTAAGTTAAAAAAACGCCAACTGTTTTTTGAGGTACTGCAATGACATTTGCCGTTCTGTACTTGGCCTGAGCGCTCAGCGCTGCTTTAGACTTTGCTTTCTTTACTCAAGGCTTCTGTTTTCCAGACTTGTTTGCTGTGGCGCAAGAATACAGAGAAATTAGCACAGGGGTGCGTTTTTTTTTTCATCAAAACAATGTCACACAAGACAACGAATTTGAATTTTTTTGTGGGCTATTAAAAATACTTTGTTAAGAAATAGACTGGATTTATTTTGAGTTAAGAGAAATGGCTTAATTTCTTCAAGAATAATTCAGACTAAAAGTTCTGAAGAATTAAGGATTCAGGGTGAACTCTGAAAAGTAATGCTGTAAAACTCAATCAGCGCTCAGTAGAAGGATTAAACTGTGGGGGTTGATTTTTGGTGTGGGTTTTCTCCCTTTTTTACTTGAATTTTTCCTCTTTCCCTGGAAAGAAAAAGCGGTACAGACCTCGATATGAGTCTTTCACCATTAGTATGTTGGCTTTAGTCAGGTTCAAACAAGCAGTTTTTACTGCTTCAATGTTGCATGGTAGTTTTGGTGCAGTTGACAGTAACTCTGCTCCTCATCAGGGTGTTGTGAACAGTTGGTACTAATTGGTAGCCATTTCTAACAAAAATAATTATTAAGATGGATTAGAAATTTACAAGCCTTGTATTGTTTGCATAGTAACTCCTGATAAAAATTGTAAATATGAAAATATATGTAGAGTAGCCAGTGGCAACAGCTTGTAATGCCAATATGAATCCTTTCTAGGGTTCCTAAGTCTGTCTAAATCCCATGTAGCATTGCCTACTTACCAGGTCAGCCAAAGCTATGGCTGAGAACATCTCTCTTCAGAGATATTTTTGGCCCCATAAAATCTAAATACTCTCAAAATGATCTCTGTATTAAAATTGTGAGCTTCTAATTACATTTTTACATTAATTTCACTTTGCTACATCAAGATATCGTGAAGCTGCCTTACTTGCATGACTTTGGGATGCAGGTGTTTAAATTTTTCTGCAGTTCCTGGAAGTAAAGGCTTTAGTGTGACAGCTAAAGCCGAGATCCTAATTCAGCATTTTATTCTGAGATTGAAGGAAGTGTGATGCAGCCATGAAAAACAACTGTTCTCTGCTCCATCCAGAGTCTCAGCAGAGCTTTACAGAAAAAATCAGGAGAAATAAATGCAGGAATGGCAAAAGCAGTCCTCTCTCTGTTTCAGAGGTGCCACAGGATGGCAGTGTTTCAATAAAGTTCCATGTTATTAAAAAGAAAGGTTATTTTAATACCATTTTTACTGGTCTTTGTTCTGGTCTAGGCTCTTTGCAGTAACTGACAGAACTCTTGCTGGGATAAAGGAATGTAACTGTCCTGTAAAATGTTAGAATGTTGTTCAACTGTACAGAATTCAGTCTGCAAGTGCAGCTCTAGGGGACTAAGCAGTTACTGGTTTGTAGCTGTAGTATGGGATTTGGGCTGAAAAGGGTTAGTTATTGAAGGAAGTAATTCAAATTTAAAGGGCACATTTTTATCTCTCAGAGGCTGAACCTGACCAGGTCCCTTCAGCACTTTGTTTCACTTGAGTTTCAGTATTTTGAAGGTTGGATTCTCAAACCTGGCCAGTCAGCATAACTGTGGGGAAAGAGTGGTGGAACATGGGCCAAGGAGAATGTTATACAATCCCTGGGCCTTGGGTATCTTGGGATCAATGTCCACTGGCTTCAATCACAGGCACTTTGTCAGCTCCAGCTCTTTCCTTTTTTTTTTTTTTCCAGTTTGTCAGTTCTCAACTCCTACCAAGGGAGTGTATTGTCCCACTTTTACTCTCAGAGATTATTTTGAATTAAAACTGAATCCATGTTTTATTGTAATAGAAAATTAAGTGTCTGAATTTGACAGAAAGTTTGATTCTGCATTTTTTGGCCTGTTCTTGACTGGATTTGTTATGTCATCCCTAGGACCTGGATGAAGATTTGCACCAAAAAATTGCAGCAGAAATGAACCTTTCAGAAACAGCTTTCATCAGAAAACTGAAACCTGGAGATGACTTTACCAAAAGTTAGTGGTTCTGCTTACAAGAAAACATCAGACAAATGCAGAATTCATTCAGACTCACTCTGTGGATTAATTTTCAGCTGAATCTGCTCACTTGGCAGTTTTGTGTTGGCCTGAGCCAAGGGGCTCATCCACTGGTCTGGAATTAGATTCCACATTAAGGTGTCACGTTTATCCTCATTGTTGTTTGATGGATTGATCAGGGAGTAGGAATTTTGTACAGTGTCTGTAATTAAAAATATTAAGGATAGTAGTAACTATAATTGCTTGCTCCTGTTAATAAATTGGAATTTATTTTAGGGCTAGACTAATTGCTTGGAGCAAGAAGTTACAGTACTTTTCATTTTTCATGTTAGCACTTTGCCAGTATGTTTACCATGCTTATTTTCAGTCATCCATCTCTAGCAGCATACAGAATGCCAGCTTCTTTATCATTGTAGTGCTTTTGGTACTAGTGAGCTGTTTGTGACCCACACAGCTGCCCAAGGGCTGCCCAGTTCTTTCAAAGGAATTTGCTCACAGACTGTGTGTGCTGAGGGGTGGTGGGAGTGAACCAGGAACAAGATTTTTCTTTTTTTAATTCTTGCTGTGTTTGTATGGTAATTATTCACTTGAAATACATGTGTAAAAGTTATAGGAAGCCAAGTAGCATCCATGTGTGTTACAAATTTTTTAAACAGTAAATAGAAATATTCTATTCTTCATTCTAGTGAAATGAAGGGTTAGTTGACATTAGAGGCTTTTACCAGACTTAACTGGTGGTTTAAGCAAAATAATTCATAACTGAGCTAACTCCAGTACAGGTTCTGTACCAAAAAAACCCATCCATGGCCTCTAAACGGTAACCTGGCCTGCAGGTGATACAGATCATGACTCTGCCTCTGTAGGATTTCATAAGACACACTGACATGGAGGCTTTATCTTCTAAATAATTCCTGTTCAGGACAAAGGAACATCTGTGCAGCATGCAGGCCTGGTGCTGTTGGCCTGATTCAAAAGGGACAGCTATTCTGAAAAATCAGTGTGAAATGGGTAGAAGTGTGTTTAGGACCAAAACTGATTGTAACATGCATTTGGATTAACTGAAACGTCATCGCTCTATATATATTGAGGTAAAATTAAGATACTGACTTCTTCCACTTAATAGCACTAAATCAACTTCGTATTTCCAAGGTTCCTGCTTTGGGCTCAGATGGTTCACCCCAGCCAGTGAAGTTCCTCTCTGTGGTCATGCTACTCTTGCATCAGCTGCTGTGTTATTTCACGTACAAAGTAGGTCTACAACCTATCTATTTCTATAGTTTTTTTAGAGCATTTATTTCTAATTAACATCTCTATTTTTTAAGACAAAGGCAATTAAACATTCAGAACATCAGTGAAACACAAATGGAAATACCTTGAGTATTGCCTTTTATTTTTGCTCTGTAGTTACAAGGCTGTAGTCTGATGCCTGCCCTCTGACTCCCATGCCCTGCTATTACTCTGGTTTATGAAAAGTGCTAAATATGCAAATGTCATCTGGGAGAGGTATAGCAGGATTTGATGAATAGGGAATATTGCCCTTTCTGTTAAAAGGGCATTCCCATTCATTCTAGGCCAATGCAGGAGTGATTCCCTGACAATTGCTGTGTTTATTAGCCTCAGCACATTTATTGAGTTAGTTGGGAACTTTGCCCAGAATACAGTGTTGCTCTAGGTATATTTGAATTACATGACTAACTTTTTCTGAGTATACTGAGCGACTCTCAGGGCTATGATAATTTAGATAAAAATTCTAATGTTTGATAATGTGCAATGTTCTCTCTCTAGAAAATACAAACTCAGTTCTCACGTTTGTGACACTGAGTGGGGAATTAAAGGCCAGACAAGTGAAAGATCATATTGTCCTGGACTTGCCACTTTATACAGCCTATCCCCAGGTTAGTCAAAATTTTATTCAGGATAGGCTTTCAAGGAAAGTATGTGTTTGTATGTGTATGTCAGTATATGTGTCTGTCTGTAGTTGCATAGATACATATATATTGCATTTTTTACAGTGTGTGTGTTTTTTTTTTTCTTCAGGAACTTAAGGAAGTAGAAGAATTAATAAAGGTAAAAGAAGAATCCATCAGTTGTCTTAGAAAAACATTTATAATAGCTTTGTTTATTTTTAATGTATTATAATGGCTAAAAAATGGTGACAAGGCACTGCTCAGTACTTTGGAAACGCCAAACTTCAAAGCTCTCAGTCATGAGTCGGTAGGTCAGGGAGTGGAATTCTCCAAAGGGCTGCAGCTGAACCTGTGTCTCCCATTTCCATTGACCAAAGTGTCAATATTTATTTCAATGGCTTTTTTGACCTTTTGTGTGCATGAGAGGACAGTCTGTGTCCTTGCCCTCCTCTGGGTCCTGGATTTCTTCCCAAATTGACATATATGGGGCTCGTAACTCACCCATATCCATTCAAACACTTGGTGCATTTGCTTTTCTTGCTTGCATGTGCATGGAAGACTTTGCATAAGCCCTCTCCTAGCAGGGAATGTGCTTTGCAGAAATGCTAAGGGAATAATATTTCATATTCAAGTGCTGATGGGTTTTTTCTGTCTGTGCATTTCCTACCAGGCAGCTGTTGGTGACATGATTGTCCAAGATGTCCGTTATTCTCCCGACACAAAGAAGCTCTTGGTCCGCCTCAGTGATACTTATGACAGGTATATTGCACTCTTTTAATTGTTTTAATCAAGGATGCAGACATTGAGCTGGCCTGTTTATTCCTTATATGCTAGTTTTAAATCAGGTGGGGATTAGAAACCTCTGATTTAAATTTCTGTATAAAGTGGTTATTTTATCTTTTAATATGAGCTTTTTGAAGCTGCAAAGCTGAGGGAGATCATTCTGAAATCTGGCTTCAAGAGGAGGAGGTGTAGGAAGCTGTTTTAATGATGGTGTATTTTTCCCACCCATCTGAGTCTGAAGATGATCCAGTGACCTGGTGGGAAGTTGGGAGTCCTGCTTCTGTTCAGGGCATGTTGGCAGAATGCCAGGGATTCTTACTTCCATTGGACTGTAATCTGCTTACACATGCTTAACAGCACCATAAGTAGCTTTAGAGAGAAAAGTCCAATTCTTATTATTCCAAAGCACTTGTTAATCTCATCTGAATTTCATTGTTAATTCAAGTATGATTTAGGTGTATACTGCTGAAACACAACTTCTTTAATCGGGCCAAATTGCTATTATTACAAACTTGAAGTTTGGCCTCACTGGTTAAAGTCTGGGTACTGGGGAAAAAGAAATATTTCTCAGCTGAGTACTTGCTATTTCACTCTTTCAGACTGTTTTGTAGGGAGGTATCAGCCAGTTGTAGACTGCTTTAGAATGCCATGAAGACCTGAATGCTGTTAGTTATTTGCCTGCTCTGAAAGGAGGTGGAGCATTTGGTACATTCTGTAGTGAGGCAATAATTCTTTCAATGATTAAAATGTTGAAACAAGGTGATTTTTCTTTTTTTTGTACCTAATATTTCAGGATGCTCTGGTTTCAGAGATAAATACGAAATGCATGGCTTGATGTTTTTTCTCATTCACAATGCATGAGGTTCAAGGTGATTTTTCTGTCAAATACCATTGTGAGGACAATGCTGGGGATTTTGTCTGCTCTAATATTTTCAGGCTGGTTTTGAATTGTAGAGAAGATGATTCTATTGCTTTATTTTTTTCTTTTCAGTATTTATATTAATGTAAAATGAATTATGGGCCATTAAATTTTCAAAATTATATTCAAGGTCTGTGTTGGAAAACTTGAAAGTGAGTGCACAACACTTTTTGTCAGCTGAAAAGACAGGAAAATTGAAAGGACTCATACTCACTGTGAAGGGAAATTCCAGTGGAAAAGGCCATGATTTTTACTCCAGATATTTTGCACCTTGGGTTGGAGTTCTGGAAGATCCTGTTACAGGTATGTGTTTGTGTGATAAGCAGGTCATACTTTCTGTTTCAGTTCAATTAAAAGGTTCTTATTCAGACTCGTTAATCTGTTTTTGTATTTTGAAGTCTTTTATAAATTACTGGTTTATACGGATAGCAGGAGTGCTCATTAAGCTAAAAACTTTTATGACTGAGGCCAACTCATTCAGAAAAAATCAAATTAGCTTCTTACTGTCATTAGGCCAGATATTCTTGAGTCTCTTTCAGATCTTTTCCTTCCAGGATTACAATTAGATAAAAGTGAGAGACTAGTTAATTACTGGATGAGTGTTGCAGTGGAAATTTCTATCCTCTTCTGTTGGTGTTCTTTTTTTGTGGTGCTTTGGATTTTTGTTTGGGTTCTTTCCCAATGCATTTCAGCTGAGATCTTCCCTAGTTTCATGACGCTGCTGCTGTTCTCAGGCCTGTGAGAGCTCAGCTGGCTGCCTGCTTAGGGCAGCAGGGCGTGTTCCTGCCTGATCTGACATGGCACTCAGTGTGTTGGATTGCTGCAGGAAGCTGTTCTTTGCTTAGCTACCAGTTAATTATTAGTCAGCTGAGAATTGTAGCTGATGATGATGCCCTCACCTAGCAAGATTTGCTTTGAAGCTAGAGGATGTGGAAGTAATACTGCTTTACCATAAATGGGAATTATAAAGCATTAAGAGTCTGCACAGCAGACAGAACTTAGGGTTTTTTACCCTAAACACACGTGGCACCTGATTTATGATGTTTACATTTTGACTATGCTTACTCTGCAAAGTAGTGATTATAATTTAATTCTCCAATTTTTCCAATTTCTTTTAAGGATCTGCTCATGCTGTTTTAAGCAGCTACTGGTCAGAGCAGCTGGGAAAGAAAGAAATGCTTGGTAAGAGAAACTGTTATATTGCAAAGCTGTCCATTTGTGTAAATCTACTCTCTAGAAAAAAAAAGGTTGTGTTACTACTGCAGTCCAAACTGTGGCAATAACTCCTTATCCATTTCTTCAAGATGAATAGAATATTAAGTAATATTTTGTGTGTGTGAGGTAGTCTTTGAGAAATGGCTTTCTTTCCTATCCACCACCATGACACATCATGCCCCAGGGAGTTTGAAGTGTTGGTTTCTGGATCATAACTCTCTGCTGTCAGTTTTTGATCTTGGCTTTGGGATTTTAGTTCTCATGACCTTTCATCATACCTGAAGCTTGGGGAACCTCAGGGGATGTTTATGTTTTTGATTCAATCAATGAGATATGCTTATTAGATCACATCTTCGGTACTAAGCAGGAAACTTAAGAATGTGGTGGAAAGAAACCAAGAGAAGCTGTTAACATATGCCAATGCTATATGGGGAGGTGTTGGGTGACTCCTTGCTTCTCCTGTTTCTGGTGCTTTGCCAGAGAGCAGAAGAACAAGAGAAGCAATACAAAATACCCTCATCCCCTACCTGGTTCCCCAAGAGGGGACAGGGGGCAATTCTGCACACAAGCCTTTGGTCACATTTAGTTTAGAGCAGAGGTTGGATACTTGATCTAATAAGGTTCTTTGTCCATAAAAGCAAAGCCAAACAAACAGCTAGCCTGAATATAAGCCTTTCTGTATTGGGTCAAATGAATATCAGAATAGATTTTCTTGAGGATGGTAAGTTTTTAAAGTCTCCACCATGAACAGGACCTTCTCCATCATGGACCAAAGGAAAGATTTAACATTCTGTCCATCTTGTATTTGCATTTACACCATAC
Organism: Fringilla coelebs; assembly: GCF_963513975.1. NCBI lineage: Eukaryota > Metazoa > Chordata > Aves > Passeriformes > Fringillidae > Fringilla > Fringilla coelebs. The sequence goes on along the minus strand of NC_140066.1, from coordinate 2,071,265 downwards.
AATATCTGTGATAGCTTAAGTAATGTTGGGGGGAGGTGGGGGGGAAGTCTCAGCGTGTTTTCTGAAGATGAAAAACTGTCTTTGGTAATGTGTCCTTATGGACTGGCTGTTTCTCAGATGATTTTGACATTTTTGGATGTGAATGTGGGACTGAAACTCCCCATAACATCTATAGACACTGCTTCTTTAAGTACTCAAATAGGCTGGAATTCTGTCTGTACTTACAATTGACACTTTCTACCTGTTTTGCATTTTCATGTATTTTGTATGTACTGTCCCTATTCTGCTTTTAGAGAAACTAGCTCAAGCAGCCAGGGCAATTGATACTGTAATCAGCTACTCTAATGTGTTTAGCACAAAAAAAGTCCTATCTGTCTGCAAGATAGGTTTGTGTTGTTTGGGGTTTTTTTTTCATTCATATTTCATGCATGTATGTCCTCAGACTTCTTCTGTGGTTAACTGTTTTAAACAGGACAAGTTAATGGGATGTAAGTTTATGAGAAATAACTTTTCCTTACATGTGTCTGTCTGAGAGGTATCAGGTAGTATTGGGTAAATTCTTTTGCTAATGGGATTATTTGGAAAAGATAGCTGACATTCAAGGACATTCCATATCAGCAAGTATTAATTAATAAGAGCATCTTTGGACTTTTTAGAAACCTCTGTGGTATCTTCTGTAATATCCGATACTTTTTATTGCAAGAATAAAGGAAGATTTTCTTCCGTAGACTGAAGGATCTGTTAGTTCCCAAATAGATTACACATAAAGTAATATAAAAATGTGGAACATGAAATCTATTGTCACATCTCTCTGGCTACTGGAGGCCTTTAGGAAGAGGTCAGCTGCAGCTCTGCTGAAGCATCAGACTTAATTTCCTGTGTTTGGGTTCTCTTCCTACTTTTTTAGAATAAATTCTCAAACAACAACCACTGCCACTAACTACAAAGAGAATTTTCCAGTACTTTTACAAGGTGAAATACTTCATGATCTTTTCTTGAAGCTGGGTCCATGTCCTTGAATTTAAGCTGCTTGTTCAATCAGGATTTTGCACCAGTCCTTGCCTTTCTTGCATTGGAGGAGTCTCTGCAATGTGTACAAATAATAATCTCTCAGATGTATAAAATAAATTATAATCTCTCAGATGTATAGACTTGCACAGTTGCTAGTGAATGCAGTGTGTAAGAACTATGGATCCAGCCCTTCACTCTGTTGTCACACTTCTAAGGTAACATTTATAAACCTGCATAAGGAATTCCATGCAACCAAACAAATTAGAGAGGATTTCCCAAATTATTGCGATGACAAAGGGCTTACCCAGGACAGGTTTTATCTCAGTTTAAGCTAGGGGAGTCTTGCTATACCAGTTTATTTGGGACAACTGTATTTATTTGTGGGGAAATTTGTTTCTTTTTACTGCCTTTAAGTCCCCTGATGCCTTCTGGTACAGAACAGGTTTATAGCATTTAAGGGTTGTCTTTTGGGTGGCAGAAATGAAACAAAAATTACCACCAACATTACCAACAACAACAAAACACATAAAAAGAAGAAATTGCTTCTTCTTGTTAAGGTACAATGAAGTTTTTTGAAGTTAAGTTTTTTGCTAATTTGAATTCTCATGAAGTTAAGAGTTCATTGCAGTTTTCATCTTTTACAAGTAATCTCAACACATAGATTGACAACATCAGATTTATGCACAAGTGTTACATTTCTTCAAAAGAGAGGTGTTTACCTCCATCAATCACCAGATTTGTCCACCTTTTTCCTTAGGATAAAACAAAGTCTTGGAGATCTTCGCTTGGGTTAAGGAACAAGTGGTTCTTTCAGCATTCCTCTCTAGGGTTTAGACATTCAAACAAAATACTAGTGATTTCTTAAGTATTGTTAAAAGAGTGTCACTTCTGCCTGAGCTGATGTCATTCTGATGACATTATGAAGAAAATCCATTATTCCTTTAATTGGTTAAACAGGGGTCATTGAGCTCCATCTGGGCTGGTAAGAAGGTCCAGAACAAGAGGATAATGTTTGTACAAGGCCAGCAGCTGATGTGTGATTCTGTGGTATCACCGGCCTTGTGGCTGCTCCCAAACTTTCCTGTGTGTCAGGTTAACCCCAGAGGAGCCCAGGGCACGGTGAGTTCAGCTGTTAGATGTTGTTTGTACAGTTGTACATACTTGTTTTCATAGCAGATATCTATAAAATCTATGTGTAGAATGAAGTACTCCTGGTAAATACAGGTGTGGGATGGGTGTGCAACAGCTTTATGATCTAAAAGGTGAGTGCACTTCAGAGATGCCTGAATGCCTCCAGAGGTACTGCTGTTAAATGAAATCCTCTATGTATTGAAATGTTCCATGCAGGCCTGTTTACTCTTGGACACAGCATGAAATACCAGTGCTTTTGTGTGAGAGAAGGAATAAGTCAAGTATTATTTTCATATAAGCTTGTCTAAAAATTTCTTTTGTGAGTTAATTTTTTTTTCTTCTACTTTGGAAGTTTCTTCCAAAAAAGTAAGGTAAAATAAAATGGACCAATATCAAAACAGTCTCAGTAATCCTGACGTGAAAGAGCTAGAGTTTGGACATTTAAAGAAGAAAACGCCAAATCACCCTTTGAAGAATTGAAACAATTAATCTCTTTTATTTCAGTGTGCTCTTGTGGGAGACCTCAGTGTGTCTCCACACCTGGCAATAATAATTGATCAATTTTTAGCTGGCATGGGTCTTAAGAGTCTAAAATATTCACTTCAATTGCTACTTGTAGCATTACTCCATTCATAGATGGTGTTCTGACAAGTTAAAAACAACCCACAGTTCTATAAAATGGAAAAGAACAGAAAGTATCAATCTCAATCTCTAAATAACTCCTGTTTCCACTCTTTCGGAGTGCTTGCTTTGTCTGAGTCTAATCTCCTCATCAAAGAAGAGCTTTCTTAGCAGCAGTGCCTGAGAAATAGTTTTAAAGCATACAGAATATATCACATCAGAGAGCCTGTGCTCTGTTGGGATCTCAATACAATCTCTACCCAATTTATAAATCGTGGGTTTGAGAGGAAAAATGTGCTGCTTAGCTTTGGACAACTTCTGGAGCAGCTGGAAGTTCATTAAATAAGGAGGCTGAACATTATTGCCTCTTCATCCATTTAGAGCCTTTCCCAAAGCAACACTGCTCAAAACTTTTCTAAATGCCATCTGAACCAGACCCTTTTCAAGTCATGCAACTAAAATGAGACTTCTGAAACGAGTTAGAGACTCCACATGCTAGGTGAACATCATCCCACCTCCGTATGGCTCAGCAGTTCAGACAAAAGCTGAATTCTCTAAGCAATTGCAAGCAGAAGGCTGTTTCTACTTCAGTTTTGTCCAGTTTCTATAAATCAGTATCTGTTACATCCTGTGTGAGAATTTGGGGTCAGTTTCTGACAGCTGAAGCAGCATCTATGTTTCTTTGTAGACTTTTGACACTGCCTTTTTGAGCTTGTTACCAGGCACATTCTTTGAATGCAGTATCAACTTTTGGTGTTCAGTGCCAGTAAAATGGTCATTCATTCTCATGCAGGTAACACTTGGTGTTCTTCCTTCTTCCCTCCAAAAACTGTATCCCATGGAGGGAGAATTCAAGACTTCTTAAATACAGGGAAGAAACTTAATTTGCTGCAGGAAAGCAAACTACCCCTTGCTGTGTGGTGGTTTCTTCGTCACTTGGTGTCACCAATTGTGACAGTGTTCACAGGGCTCCCAGGACAAGGGAAGAGATGAGAATCTGGACTCCATGTTTCAAAAGGCTTGATTTATTATTTTATGATAGATATTATATTAAAAACTATACTAAAAGAATGGAAGAAAGGATTTCATCAAAAGGCTGGCTAAGAATAGAAAAGGAACCATAACAAAAGCTTGTGTCTCGGACAGAGAGTCCGGACTGCGATTGGCCATTAATTAGAAACAACCACACGAGACCAATCCCAGATCCACCTGTTGCATTCCACAGCAGCAGACAATCATTGCTTACATCTTGTTCCTGAGGCCTCTCAGCTTCTCAGGAAGAAAAATCCTAAGGAAAGGATTTTTCATAAAACATGTCTGTGACATCACTGCTTGTATGAAGTAGCAGTTTTGTCAGGCTCCATAGGCAAGGTCTGGTTGGAAATACACCCTCAGCTGACCTTCATCCATAAAGGCAATTCATCCAGGCTGTCCCTGGTGCACTGTTGGCCCTGGTGCTGCTTGCTTTCTGGAGCCAGAAGCCTCCTTTCCCTGAGTTTTCATGGATTTCAAAATAATTTGTGATACACAGTAGTTTTTAACTCTGGGTTCTTGTTTCTCTTTAGCGTTTCAGTGTTCCCGCCGTGGAGGAGAGCTGAAGATTTCTGTGCGCAGTGACGGCAGAGTTGACATTGCTGGGCAAACTGCAGTTGTGTTAAAAGGAAACCTGACTTTCTGAAAGAACTGCCACCAATCTCCCTCTTCTCTCACTAACCACTAGTCTTTATGTTACTGTGATTATGCTGATTTTATCTCAGCTCTAAGCACTGAATTACTACAGTTCTCAAAATCTTTGATTACTCATCGGCCATTTTTAAAAATTGCTTGAAAGTACTCACTTCTCATCTTCAGAATCCTTGGTATTCTTCACTTCCATCTTGCCACTTCCTATGTGCACTGACCAATGAAATACTCGAGTACAGCTATCTTGTTTTTCTGGTTTTAAATTATTCTTCTCTTTATTTCCAAATTCCATGTTGAAATCCTTACTGCTTCTTGGATTAAACTATAAGCATCTGTTTGATAATCAAACTTTTCCCATGTAGATAATTTTTCATGAAATCTGAATTAATTTAAAAAAAATTTCTTGGCTATATATTGAAATGGCAGCCATATGCACTAACTTACTTGAATTAAAATATGAAAAAATATTAATGGTTTAGAAATGTGTCTTGTGGTTCTCTTTTATGAACAGTATTTTTCAAAGTCAAATGGTATGGCTTTTGATCATAGCCCTGCTGCTTAGTCAGTACTTTTAATTAAAGGTTTAGTAGATTTAACAGATTGACCTTGTGATGCACCTAAAGCTGATTAAAATCTGAGGGGAAACTTTATTGGTTACAGTAATGTCAATTATTTTTCAAAACTTGAAGATTTTCTCCTAAACTGAAAGTTTTTTCTATAGTCTTCATGAAGTGTACTGCTTCAGATTTTGTCACCATGATGTGGTCTTTGATGGATTTATTTGGGATATGGAACTTTCAGTGACTCTAGCTAAAACTGCTTTCCCTTTCAAGTCACCTCTGTCTTAAGCTTTGCTTTAGTTCTTTGCAATAATTCAGGGTGATGTGTTTTGAATTCAGAAGACACCCTAATACTGTGGGAACAGTTGGATGTCATCCCATTATAAATCATCAGGAACTTAGTTGTGCCAAGTTCCCATTTTTCCATTTATTTTGAATTTTATCAGAACTTGCTAGTTACATCTTACTTAAGTCCAAGTAGCTGGACAAGTAACAGTGTGAGAATGTTACTTTAAATAGAAAATTCTATCTCCTGAAGCTACTAAGAACATACCAAAAATGTGATTTAAGTGCACTGCTCTGCTCAGGAGCTGGGTGGCAAGCGAAAGGAGTCTCCAAATGGAAATGCATGTTCTCCTGTATTCAGTCTTGCTGGAGTTGATGAAGCTGCAGGATGATTTATACACCTGTGATCAGGTGCAGGTCACAGCTGTGGTGGCAGCTTGGCTGTTAGGGCAGCTTTGGCCCTGGCCTCCTGTCCCCACAGCTCAGGTTGTTCCCTGCATTGTTCCTGGCTGCACCTTCTGAAGCAGCAGTGCTGCTTTCATTCTTCCTTCTGGCTTAGGCAAAGACGGAATCTGGCCCATAATCAGAGAGGCTTGTGGAAAAAAAGCCTTCCTTAGGAGTAAAAGTGAGCTAAAGAACCAGCTATTGTTCACCCATCCACATTTAACAAATTGTACAGTAATTTCTTTTACTCTAGAGGACTAATAATGAACAAGGCCCATACATTTCAAAGAGACTTGTTATCTAAATTTCCTGACCAAACTAATATCTTTGCTGCTTAAAGCATTTTTTTTTTATAGTTTACTACTATTTTGTCTTGATTTGTTTTCAGGATAGAAAAATCACCGGAGCTCAGGTGGGAGGCTATGCAGTAATGTGTTTGTAATCAACATATTAGTTAATCAGCCATGATTTATTAATGATGAATTAATTATACCTGATTGTGCAGTTCTGCTGCCTAAATGGAGCTTTAAAGGAGTTATTTTATTAATCATCATTGTCTAATTGCAGACATTTACAGAAAGATTGCTAATTAAACATGCAACCATATGCAAAACAAGTAAGGCTGCTGAGGGTGGCAAGAAAAAGAGCACTTATTTTCTGAGGAGCAACTTTATTCTCATGAAATATTGTGTAGCTGACCTGGTGATCCTGATTATTCACTAAGATTTATTTTAATGTATTGCACATTTCAGTTAGCAGTAAAGGAAATCAGTTGTGACAAATTCTGGCTTCCCATATAAGAAAATAGGTTGTGCAAACTTAAAGTAATATTATTTAGAACTTGTGTGGCCTTGTTTCACATCTTTTTGCAAAGGATTTGTTTAGTGATTGTGGTGCAGAGGTTTTGCAGAACTGTTTTGTGCTGCTCTCTTAATTAAGACTGGTGGCATAGAGATGTGTTGAACCAAGAGCAAATGATGTGAAGGGAAATACAATTCCAAAAATTCCTGTGCATTTGAGTGTTATTTATTGTGAGAGTCCAGCTTCAGGCCACTGTAAGGCTGGAGTAAATCCATGCCTAGATCCAGCAGCCCAGACATGAACATTTAAATGCCCTTTTGCTTCTTTGGTGTGTGCCTCTGCAGAGGCACAGCTCATGTAGGGGCCAGGGGGAAAACCAGGAAACTTTAGTGAGCAACAGAAGCCATACAAATTTACTGCTAGGGAAATGAATGTAGAGCTAAAAGAGATGTAAAGAAAATGGGGATAACTCAATAAGCCATTTAACAGGTTTTCTTAAAGGAGTCATGAAAATACTTTGTGTTTCTTTTGCGTTATTTAGATGAGACTAGACAGAAAACAGACATTAAAAGTTGTTACTAAATTTGGAAAGTTTTGCAAGAAGAGGAAATTATGAAGACTTCATGAATGTGCACACAGCAAGAGGTCATAGAAAGGAGCCATGTGTTCCATAAGGGATGGGAAGAGAAATTAGCAACAGATGAGGCAGTTATTTCTGGGAAAGGAAAGATTTCTTTGTCTCAGTATTCATCAGAGTGACAGAGAAACATGCCAGGAGCGGAGGGAACCTTCCCAGAAGTAAAAAAAAAACCAACCCAAACCTAAATTAAAATAAAGAGTGATGCTTGGTCAGGTAAAAATTAAATTAGTTCAATTAAAAACTGAAAAATCTGCCAATTAAGCACATTTTCTTCTCACATCTATTTTTTCCCCCCCAAGGAGTAAATCTGTCTTGAAATTAATTAAGAGACTTAAACAAAAACACAGAACTAGGGATTTTTCTCTACTGCTGAGTCACTGTCCTTTTATTTCCTGAAGTTTACTGCAAACCATAAATAAAAATTTCCAAAGAATAGGAAAGTGGAAGAACAAAACCCAGGATATGACCAGATAGTCAATGGTGTGTATGGATTTTTTCCCTAGGAAGTTTGTTTTAGACAAAGACATAAAGCAGAATAGGAAAAAAAAATAAACTTTTCTAACTCTGTTGGTTTCTTTGTGTACTTTGACTTGGGTTTTGCCTCACTGATGGGGAAAGAAGGATATGCTGTGATTTATATAAGGCCAAGGTTTATTCACATTGCAGTGTTCTGTGACTTTTTTGGTGCTATACCCAGACCAGGAAACCGCTTTCCTGCGTGTCATTTTTGTCCTGGTAGGAGTTACAGGTGGGTAAAGTGCATTAGGCAAACCCAAGGAAAATTCTGCAGAACATTTGTAGGATTGTGAAGAGGCAGAGATTTTAAGGAGCTGAAGGAGGTGTCATGCCTGAGTGGGGACTGTGCAATGTGAGCACCTTTCAAACCCTTGCAGAGCCAGTTTGGATGATGTGGGAGTCAGGCTGGGAGGTGCTAGGTCTGAGAATGGATAATGGGGATTACAGTAGAGCTGGAGCAGGGTGTGAGGTGCAGCAAAGCCAGGAACCTGACTTTGACTTCAAATATTCTTTACTGACCTTTGCTGTGCTTTGGAGCCAAACCAAAGGGGACTGACCAGAGTGCTCATCCTACCAAGGTGGGAAATTCCAGCTGGAATTCTTGATTTTTTTTTCCTGTTTCAGGAAGCTTCCTGAATAATTTTATTCACCTTTATTTGGGAAGAAATGGATCATTCCTGAACAATATAATTCTGTTTTAAGAACAGACTTCTGGGCTTTATTGTGTTTACATGTAGCAGCTTTCTAAAGATGTGTCAGGTTCACTTCCATACTTAACATCACAGCCTCTTTTCTTAACTGTATTTTTAAGGATTATGGGCATTAAAACTTTCAGAAACCTTTCAGCAGTCAGATAACAGCAAAAATGAATAAAGTACTCTCTTAATAATAAACTGCAGGCACTTTTAAATAAAGTTACAATTTCAGCAGAATAAAAAATGTAGATTAAAAGGAAACACCTGCTCCTGTAAATTACTATGCTGCAGGTACCAACCCAGGAGACTCTGCAGATGGTTCTGTATTTGCAAACCTGACCTCAGCAGCCCTTCATCAATCTCTCACCGATTGATTCTCTCCAGAGCAGAGCACACCATATCCCAAGGTACCAGAAGACACCTTTGAATTAAATTAGTTCCAGACAGAATAGCAGTTAATTGGTATTTCTGTTTCATTTTGGAAGTTTTTAACAAAGGATTTGATTGTCTTATCAAATCAACTGGCTGAAGAACAGTGCAGCCAGTTCCAGGAAGAGCTCCAAAGGGAACTGTACTTTGGGAGGTGCTCTTTGCTGCACTCCTGGCTGATTGGGAGTGTGCATTAAGTTATGCTATGCCCTAGGATTTTGAGATGGGCAAAACCAAAGTGGGATCTTGATCCTTTGAACAGTAGAATATGAATTCATTACTTCTGTTAGGCTTTCCTGCCAGCCAGGGAAAAGCAGGAGATATCTTAAGTTCTGTGTGTTTGTTTCATCTCCTCAGTCGTTTTCAGGCATCTTGTTCTTTTAGTGAGAGCTGACATTGATTATGGCATCTTTTCTTAACTAGGAGAAATTTTCTTACATGGTTCTAACTGAGCCTGTGCAAAGGCCTTGTGCAATTTATTAACATTTTTTTGCTTTGGGGGAGGAAACATTAACACCCTGTCTGGAAAAAGTAGAGACAAGCTTGTGTCCCCTGTCCAGTCATACATATGTGTTCCTGTTTTGTCACCCATATTCCTCAACCTAAGCATCCCAAATTCTTCAAACTGATAGCACTTTCATCAGAGGCACATGTTTCAGTGAGTCTGAATTACACAAGTATAATTATTACCGTGCTCAGGCTTTCTATTTACCCTAAATTGTAAAGGAAAAAAAAAGTAATACATATCTTTTTGCTTCTCAGTTATATGTGAGAAAGGCTAGCTGCAACAGAATAGAGCTGCCTTCCTGCATTTTTTGAAGGAATTAAAGTCCATGAGTAGTTGATGACATAAACCATGATGTATGCAATTAAATAAGAATGTGTAATTTATTTTGTATAGAAAGAAGGAAACTTGTATAACAGCAGTGGCTGAAAATATTTCTGTAAAAAATTATTAGAATTCCTAACTTAAAATTTCCACTGTGATAACAATTAAGGTCCACTAAGACCTTAATTTAAGACCACTAAGACTAATAATTTACTTTCCCATCCTCAAGTTTGTAGAATTCAGAAGAATATTCCTCTGAAATCTGATAGAATGCTGACTTTCAAGACTCCTGAAATCCTGAAATAATAAGGAATTAAGAGAAACAATTATCTTCATGGGAGAATAAAGCAAACACCAAGCTTTTAGATATCAAATGCTCAGTCCTTTTGCCGTGTACATGGATTGCAGTGAGATTTTTGCTCTCCTAGCCATGGCTCATCACTTTATTCTGTGGTACCTGATGGGAAACATTGTCCTTTGTGCCTTCTGAGCCAGCATTAACTGTTAGCAGGCACATTAAGTGTTTCTTTATTCACCACTGCCTTTCCTGGTAGCTTTTGGAATACCCCTGTCACATCCAATTCCCTGGAGCTCACAAACGTGACACTTGGGAGAGCTGAAAATCCGAAACATCAAATGTTACCATGTGCCTGACTAGAACATCTTCATCTTTTAGAATTGCCTTTCTTTGATGGGGAAACCTCTGTGGCGTCCTGCTGTCCGTGCAGACAAAAGAGCAGATGTGCAATATGAGTGTGTGCCTGGGCACTCAGCTGGCTGGGCAGGGGGCAGAGCAAGAGAGCTCCAAGAGTTCCTCCTTCATTTGGGAAGCAGTAATTGCTACATCAGCCCTTAGTGTAAACCTTTGCTTCAAGTGACTGAGGATTACTTCATTTGCATAACAGTTCAATGATAAAGTAAAGATCTAATGGTAAAGTACAATAAAATTGAAGTGACATCTCTCTATATATATATATTCTGTATTTTATATGTGTGTATATATAGATACCAATTTGTTTTAAGGTTTTCTTTTCTTTTACTCATATTCTTGATCCTTGCCATTTTGGAGTAAGTTTCAAATTTCAGCAGATAAAGATAACCTTACTGTAAAGGTTTTTTTTTAAAAAGCAAGTAAAACTGGGCTTATAGAAAATATAAAGATTGACCACATGTTCTCCCAGATGAGGTGAATGCTCTGCTTTCCCGAACAAGTCACTTTGTAGTTCACAGCATTATGCACTGTGGTCTTGGACAACCAAACCTTATGGCTATTTTTGCCTTTGGATACTGGATTAGCTGCAGAAGGATTACAGAAACACGTGAAGTTAGGCATGAATGGGAAATTAGGATACAGAACATCAAATTAGAATTCTCATTTTCTTTCATAATGGGATTTTTGTGAGTCTTTTCCTCAGTTAACCTTCTAAAACATTGTCGTGGAATATTTATGTGACAATTCTTACATATTTCTAAAAGAAAAAAAACTGAGTCTGCAGCAATGTATTTTAAAATATAGTATACCCTTATGGACATACAATGTTTAAAATACCATGAGAGTGGATTTTTGATTTACATAACTGAATGCATAAAATCAGAATTATATGTATCAAAAGCATTTGATCATTATTTTAAATACTTTAACTGGGTAGATATATATTATTCTGCATTTAAATAATTTAACTGATTCTATATATTCTATATGTATTTTATAGATACATATTTAAATAGAAATGCCTAGAAGAAATCACTTAGCTGAGAAAATGGAATTGAAAACATTTTACTAGATCTGTTATTAACTGAGAGAATTCTTCTCTCTCATTTTTATGAAGCAACACTTGACAGTTCAGATCCTTGAAAATGTTACTGAAAGCGCTGTCACTTCTTATTTGTAGCTATTTCCTTGGTGGTTATATTTACTTTCTGTATTTCTTCAATGCAAAAGTGAAAGTTAAGAAAGCCTCCAAACAATGATGTGGCTCTTACCCCAGAAAGGCTCCTGTGAAGTGCTCTGGGAACTGATAGGAAGTACATTTATGTAACAGTTTTGCAAATATATGAAGTGAAGGATAATCGACAAAAGTCTCATTTGTGTAACAGCTTTGACCCATTAGGGGCTTTTAAATCATGCATCACTGACTTCATGGTTGCTGTTGTCAAGCTACTTACAGATCCTAGTTAAATCATGCATTTTGTATTTTTGCCCTCATTCCCTTTTGTTTACCAGCAGGAGACAAAATATTTAATTAGTTTTGGGGCATTTATAATCTCCTCTGGGCCAGCTCCAGCCACAAAGCTGGACGCCACTCCTGAGTTAATTCCAGCCAGGCTGGCCCCTCCACTAGAACATATGGGTAACCTCTGAGCCTTTAGCAAAAGTTGCAACTGAACTAGGAGAGGGGTGGGACCTCCCCGCTGGGAAAATACTGCCACAAAGCAGAAAGGGGCCAGCGTCACCAGGGCAGGTCACTCAGACCAAACAGCATCTGGCAAACTGTGCCAAGCAGAAATCAATGAGAAGCAGGGCACTGGGCAGTAATTTTATGCCTGTTTACACAAGAAAATAACTCCTTCTGAAGTGAAAAATGATTTTATAAAAAGCATCTTTTGGCATCACTCTCTCCATTGTTCCTTCTTGGATTTTTATTAGTCAATAAACTATGGCACAATCCATACATAGTTTTGTTTTGAGCAAGCAGCATTGGCTGTAGCATTAATTATGTTTTTGGGAGATGAGGAGTTTAGAGAGTCTTCTTCCTAATTGGCTAGGAACCAGCTGTATAACTGTAATTAATTTCCAAGGTACATTACATTCTCTTCTCCATGTTACAACAATCAGTCAGAGGGCTGGAGAAGAAATAAAACAAAGACAGTTCCTAATCTTAGGGACTGTGTGTTCCTGCTACTGCAAACTGTTGCAGCTCAGTCCACTTGAAACCTTCCCATGTTTTATTATTGTCACTTTCTATTCCTGCCTGTATCTCTGCTTATATCTCATCTTGTTTTTCCCCATTGCCTTTTATCACTTTTCTCTTTTCCCTGAAATTCCAGGGAATGTTCTTACACTCCTCCCCTTTGATACCATGACACACCTTTTATATCTCCCTTTCTCTGCTCCTCTTTTTCCCCTCAAGAGTAAACAGAGAGCTGCACTCCTGTAGCATCTCTCTCTTCCACAGGCTGTGTTTAAGTCAGTTCATTGCCAATACTGAAGTCTGTAGATACTGTCTGAACAGGTTTAGTTCCCTGTGTATCAGGAATACATTCCCCAGAGATTAAGAGAAAAAGGCTTATCAGAAAATAAAAAGGGGTTGTTTTTTCCCACCTTGATATTTGATGATCTTCAACAGGGAAGAGTCTTCTAGGGAATTAGTTTTTGTTCCATGATGAATTTCCATACTGTCTCTCAGCATAGTTACCCAGTCAGTTTCTATGTTTCGGACTTTTTGTAGGCTTTCTACTCAATTTCAAAGAAAAAAAATTAAAGGCTAAGTTGGGAATGGGTTTGGTAGTTTTTTTTTAATGTAGAGCAAATGAAATTGAGGGTTTTTTTAAGCAGTGGTTGCAAGAATGTTAATATATTTCTTGTGCTTCTGATGTCATAGCAAATAGGTAATTTAAGAGTAAGTTACTACAGTGTAAGTTTGTTTGATTGTTTTTTCACAAGGTTAGCGTGGGGAACGGGCTCAGTCTATGACTGCTGTGTTGCCTCTCATGCTGGTGTTTGGGAGGAAGCAGCTCCTAGGGACAGGAAAGCCATAACACCCCCTGATCCAGCAAAAGGCTGATCAGCAGGTAAAATGTAATAACAAGTCATACCTTCTGCTTGAGGCTGTCTGACCACATCTGTTGATTTAGGAAGAACACAGCTGATTTCCTGTTAAAAGGTGTTGGTTCATCCATTCTTTGCAGCAAGCTTGGGATCTTTGGTTTTATTTCATTTGCTGCAGTGTCCAGCAGCCCATCAAATTCAGCTACATTTATAAAGTTCTGAAATCAAATGCACACATCCTAGTTCCCACAGGCAGATTCATAAATAGTTGGGCTTTGGCTGTTGCCATCTCTGCAGAACAGTTTGGAACAAGCATTTCTGGTTTGAGGCTAAAAGGACCAACTGGAGATTCTCCTGTTTGGAGGGCAGTGGGCACAGAGGGTAAACATGAAAATTCCCATCCCTGAAATCTCAAAGATCCCCTTGTATTTTACAGAGGTGACTGTGATGCACAGGTGTGAGGAATGGGCAGGGTGATAACTGGATGAGAGACACCTGAAAAAGTTTTAAAAAGGGGAGGGGGCCACAAGGGAGAGGAGGGCTAAGGTGGGAGCCTCAGAACTAAGAGGTGAATAACCGCTGGAGAATTGCTCTCTCCAGGCTCTGGTGCTGAACCCAAGGGTCCTGAGTTTATAATTCCTTCTGCTGGGAGGAAATGTGGTCAAATCAGGTATGAAGTATGTCCTGACCACCTACTTCATCTTTCTAATACTGAGGTATCTGATCTATGCAAAGATAGTGATAATAATAATTAACCACTTCTGCTGCTAATTACCCTGTTAGAGGTTTTATAGAACAGGTTAGAGAAACATCTATCAGAGATCACAGAAACAGTAATTCCTTATGCAATCAGGAGAATAAAGTAGATTCCTTCCCTCATCTGGTTCATGGTGCAGAGCATGCATAGTGCTTTTAATAATTCTCAAGCTATTTAGTAATGGAAGGTCTTCCCTGGAAGACTCTTGCCTCATTGAAACTGACTATATAGGAAAATAAAAGGTGCTTAAAAAATCTGAATTACATTTTAGAGGAATGGCTTCTGCTCTTGCCTATGTCAGAATGCCTATGTAATGTTAACAAGTAATGCTTAACAAATATATTTAACTTTTTTTTTTTTTTTTTTTTTGTGTCGCCCTGTGGTACTGGTGCTGCTCAAGTTAATTCCCAGCTGAAAGATGAGCAGAGGGTCAGTGTTTACCCAGACTAGTTGGCTCAGCTGTGGAACTGCAGCAGCCAAGCTTCCTTGCACGGTTCTGCTGGAGCAGTGAGCCTTGTGCCAGCTCACTGTGTGTGCTCTGGTGGGTTGTGTCTGGTGAAAAACATCAGGATAGCTTTTGCAGATTGCTGAGCATGTGCAGGTGCAGTTGACCTTGACAGAAAACTGTATTTTTAAGCACATGCCATGTATATGATACTTGGAAAATTCACTAGCTTTGTAATACAGCAGAGCTTTTTTGCTGCTCTGGTGGTTCAGTGGGTTACCATATCATTCAAGGTGGAAACTTCTTTCATGATCTATTGTGTGTGTATACAAAGGTACATAATGTAGCCAAATTCAATATATAATGTAGTTGAGAAGCAGTTAAATGTTCAAGACATTCCTCTAGTAACATGGTAAAAGGACAGCTTTACCCTTTTTGATTTTTTTAGAGGTTTCTGACTTCCTGTTTCAAAAGTATGCTTTCAAACAAAGTTATGTTGAAAGGGTGTTCTGTGCAGGATCACTGGGGAAAGCTCTGCTTTTTGAGCCTCACCTGAGGGAGGGGAGAAGGATAATGTGGAACAGAAGAGAAATGGGTGAATGTCAGGGGTAACTGGAGGGTGGTGTGGCAGGTAGAGCCTGAAGTGCAGCTGGGACAGGCTCTTGGCTGCTAGAAAGAAGAGCTCAGCCCAGAGAGACTGAAGAGGAAAGTGAACTGTTCTTTATGGGAAAAGGTGTCCAGTGCCAGGGTGGGAAGCCCCAGGTGAAAAGACTGCAAACTCCTCCTGCAGCTGTAGATTGTTATTCCATTTCCAGTCTTAGTTACTAAGTGTCCCTGCAGGATACAGCATTCTCCAGTGAATTGTTGGTTTTGGATGCTTCTGTAGCTGTGCCAGGGAAAACAACACAAATAACCAAGGCAGGAAAAGAAGTGATTCTGCACCCCACGGATTTCTAGCCTGTCTTGTGAGCTGAGTCAAATGTTAGAAGAAATTGGGCCCTCAAGGATGGTCATATTTTGGTAGTTACCCACCTGCTCTTAATTAGGCAGCATAGAGCATGCCATTCCTTCTGCTTTGCTCAGGGTAAACAGCAGTGGTGACGAGTCTTGAGCCTTTTAGAAAGGATCTACCTGAGAGGAAATAGTTCTGGCTAGAAGGGAGAGGTAAGATTCTTCTTTTGATACATTGCTTGTATATGTTTTTATAAATACAGGTAGAGAAAGTAGGGAGGAATTAGACTTTAACCAGAAATGTTACTTTCATTTCATTTTAAATTTAGTATCTGGTATCCCAGTCGGTCCCCAATAAAAGTAATCAAAGTAATTAGATCGTGTTTTCCATGGTAGTACAGGTGAAAGACATTAATCTATTAGTGGGTGCTGCACTAATTGCATCTGAGTTTTTAACTTGGATACCTAGCAGACAATTTTGAATGGGTTTATGTATGTAGTCATAAATCCTGAAACTACCTAATTTCTTTAATGAATTGAAACTCTTCTTTATTTTCCTAATGTTGGTGGTGACTTGAAGTTGCTAAAATAATCTGGTTTATGACTGAAATAGCATTCTTATCTGTCTCTTGTTTTTCTCTGAGGGAGACATAATATTTTGGTTAATTAAACTGGTTTAGAATTAAAATATGACTCAGGAATAAAGCTGTGAGGATTGTGGAGTAGCATTAAATTTGTACCTGCATAGTTAGAGAATCAAAGATTGAATTTTGAGCAACTGGGTAGGCATAGAGCTTCCTTCTGGTAATTCTGGTGTTTTTCTGGCTCGAGACTATCTTATGAGGAAAAAAGAAGTAAAGGGAATTTTTTGAGAAATGGTTGATGTACAAAACCCACAAAACTAATATAAGTTAGGATTTAAGAAAAGGTTTTAGCACCACAGAAGTTTATCACACCAGGATATAGTAACAGCTTTAAAAAATAGATAATAATTTAAAAAATATTTCAAATAGTAATATATGTGAGGAATTATTAAAATTAAAGGAAGGAGAGAATACAGTTACATAAATGCTAATTGAGACAGGCTGAAATATAGAGGAAATCAAACTGAGTGAAGGAAACCTGTGAAAATTCCAACTGATAGCCTTTCTCTTATTCACTGAACAATAAAGGAGGTTATTTTTTAGTTTGAGGTAACATTATCATAAGGCAATGCAATGGGGCTGGGCAAATGAACTAGATTGTGTGAATAAGACCTCGATATGTTTTGTATTTTGCTTTCGTAGAGCAGGAAATTTACAAAATTTTAAGTGAGGAAAACCAGGTATTTTGATCAGCCAGCATTTTTTAGCTTTGCCTGTGAGTTATAAAAATGTTATTAGCTTGTTATTAGTCTAAATGGATCTGGGCTCTTGTCCTGTGATTTGATAGTACATCATTTAAGCTGGAGTTCCAGCGTGTTCAGTAGGGGAGATAAATCACAGCTTCTCTCCTGAGATTACAGCAGTATGTTAGTCAAAGCATGATGGTGGTGAATCAATTAGGAAGGGAGAATTAACAGCACTGCTGTGTGCTGAGTTACTGTGCATTAGTGAAGGAAAATACAAGGTTTCTGAAGCACTGTGATTTTCAATATATTTGAAGTCTTCAGTGTAACTTACACTGCCAGCACTAATTAAGTTGAGAAAGGAAAACTGCTGCCAAGTGAAAAACTACAGTACTCTGTTTAAAGGGGAGCTTTTTGTATTTATGGCACGATGTTAGCAGCACTCTTCAGATGAAGAGCAATTAACTACCTGAATTGAGTAGCAGCTATTTCATGAGAACACACGGTATTTATTAACTTACAGAACACCTTCATTCTCTGGTGTTCTTTTACATGAAAAATCATCTGGCATTCACTGTAAGAGACGTAGGGTTTAACTAACAAACTTATTAGGGCTAGAAGGCTGCAGGAGCACTGCAATATTCTTTAGCAATAGCATGAAGGTCAGATGTGGATCTTCTTTCCTGCACATGCGGTACCTTCCCATGGAGCATCTTCAGAAACAGCAATCTCACAAGTTCTAATTGCTGATCCTTTAGGGAAGACATATGTTTCTGTGGGGTTTTTGCAGGGAGCTGTTCTCACACAGACAATCAGAAAGTGGCGAGCGCTAGCGGCCCTTTATGTTTGGAGAATAGGTCAGCGCACACAGATAGCCAAGTCCAACATTTCTAATGAAACCTGACCAAGTTGCACTTCTTTAAAAATTGAAGAAGTGGCATACATTTTGATAATGGAATAATGGAGGCTCCCTACCCCAACTATCATCTCTGCTCATGATCATTAGGATGCAGAATATTAAGAGCAGAGCAACTGGGCGTAACAGCCGACGTCCAACATCTGTCATGCTGGAGTCCATTAGTGTTCAATTGCATCCTATTGTTTTTGGATTATTCAACCTCATTTCATTGTCATTGCTTTTGCTAGGGATTAATCAGCTGTTTACAACTACACCAAGTTTTGGAGTCATAATGAAAACAATTGAGCTATAGTTCTAAATAAATATACAGTATTCAGTCTCTAATGAAAAAAGTTACTAATTTATGAATGCTGGTAACAATTTAATTAAGTTTGAAATCAATACAGATAATAAATCATTGTGTGGCAGGTTTTTTTTTTCCTTTTGTGTACATCATAAAAAGATCATGTGATATTTCCTTGTATGTTTATGTAGTTGTGATTTTAGTACAATACAAGTACAGTAAAAGAAAGATGTAATTATGGAGCATGGGTGTGTGTATATTGTGGCATTACACATAATACCTCTGGCATTACAGTATAGCAGAATTGATCCCTTGCTGCCAGCAAGCAGATTTGTTTTTCACGTCCTCTTTTATTCTTGTCACTTATTTAGAAATACAGTACTAAAAATACACCTTTAATTCATGTCAAATACACATACGTACTTTAATAGGGTGTATTAAAAAGGGCAGTTTTCAGGTGATGAGTATACTTACACGTTTTTGTGCATAACTATCCTAGCCCATCTAAATATTTTTGCAATTATTAGATAAATCTATTGCTACATTTTAACTGTTTAAATATATTTGAATTATTTTAATGACTTTGAGTTTGCTGCTAGGCAAACATATGATCCCCTTTTTTCTCAAGATACTACTCTGATTACAACGTTGTATACTTTATACAGTATTAAAATTGCGAATGGTGGAGGGTTTCTAATAATTTGAATTTACTTATTTTGGTACCATATGTGCAAAACAATGGTATTCTTGGCCATGTATCTTTTAGCTCTTTCTCCTGTTTGATTAATGCAGTTATTCTTCTATCCTCAACCCTTAGCCAGAATTTTCACGTGTTTTAATGTACAAATACTACAATGCACAGAGATTTTTTTTTTTCCCCCCTGAGTTGCAACAGATTATCCATTGAAAGGGTCTTTTGCTTAACTGCCCAGAGTCTTGTGGGGCCAGCCAGACACTACTCCAGATGGCAAGTTGTTAGGGCTGGACAGAATGGCTTTGGAAGACTTCTCAGCAGATGAAGGCTGTAATGTTGGGATTTTACTGTTTGGCTTTTTCCCCCTGTAGTTCCCAGGGTGGGAAGGTGCTGGGATGGCAGCAGCGTGCCGCCCGCCCACCTGCCACCACCTGTTCAGCTCTTGTGTTCCTATAAAGCCTCCTCGTGTCCGCTCCACACCATCCCTGCTGGCCGGCAGAGCCAAGCAAAGAGAGATCTCTTAGGGAGTCACAGAATCCCCTCCTCAGCCGAGGCAGGACTGCTCTCACTTGAAACTGCCATTTGGAGTTGTTGTGCTTTTAATCCAGCAAGATCCTTCTTGGATTCAACGGACCGTTTTCTTCGTAACGCACATTTTGAGAATGGAGATTTCATCGTTTTCTCTCTCTCTTTGAGATTAAAGAAATTAAAAGAATGAAAGCGTAAGACATAAAAAATGCTTCATTCTTTCTTTCAACCGTAAGAAACAATTTTCAGGCGTTTCCAGAAGAGCTTCTATTTAATTATATTTATTTTTTTAGAAGGCAAAAAAATACTCCATAATTTCTATCTGGAAACAGATTGAAGTGGTATGAGGGTCACTCCATGAGTGCTTTCCTTACCACTTTTTAGGAAGCCAATTTTTGCTAGGCCATCTCGGAGCGCGTGAAGCTGAAGGATATGAAGAGCTGTAAGTCCGGCGCCCTGGGGTCGGTGGCAGAGCCGGGCTGCGTGGTGAAGTGCAGCTCGGAGAGGCTGGAGAACGCTGCCAAGAGGAGGCTGGCGGCCAACGCCCGCGAGAGGAGGCGCATGCAGGGGCTCAACACGGCCTTCGACCGCCTGAGGAAGGTGGTGCCGCAGTGGGGGCAGGATAAGAAACTCTCCAAGTACGAGACCCTGCAGATGGCTCTGAGCTACATCATGGCTCTGACCAGGATCCTGGCCGAAGCGGAGAGGTTCAGCAGCGAGCGAGAGTGGCTCGGCCTGCACTGCGAGCACTTCCACGGCGACGGCTACCACCGCTACCCGGCGCAGAAAGGCGCGGCCGACGGCGATCCCTACGCGCACAGGGTGTTCGGCTACCACCCCGAGCACTTCCAGATAGCTAACTAGAGCTTCTTGCCAGCCGAGGGTGTGCAGCAGGCCAGATGTGTAATTAACTCTTGCTAATTGTTAAATCCGCTTGATTAAGGTAATATTGGCGTTACAATGGCTCGTTCTTGTTTGCGTCTTATTTGACAAAATAAATGTGCTCTGAGACCTAAAATCAAAAGGCATTTAAGGTGAATGGATTTATTTAATGCTGGTGGAAATTATACTTTTAATCTGAAGTATTTCTGGCAATTGTTTCCTAGTTTATCTAGTGTATTTAATGCTTTAATTAAAGAAGTTTTTTGGTGTCTTATTTTACTGTGATGAATCATGACAGTATTTTTATAGATCATGGGACGAGTTGACCTGTGGTGTAAATGAATGGAACAGCGCCGGAAATGGATCTCATTCCATGTTTTTCTTTTAATGTCAGCTTTAAAGTTGTTCTTTGCTGTCTTTTCGCATCAATGGTTCACATGGAAAAAGTTTTATAATGTATTGGAGTTCTAGTCCTCAGAGAACTAACTTTCTTAAACTTTGTAAGTTTGACATATGGGTTCCAAAGTTGTGTAGGTTTGCTTTAATCCAATTTGTGGTGTCTCTTGTATGCTCGAAAAAGAGCTGGTTTCAAGTCATGGAAGGAATGTTTTATTTTCAATGGTTTGTGATTGTATACCACAAATGAGAATGCTTGTGTGAAAATAACCTAAGCTTCTAGATTTTTGTAGGCTTTAAATGATGGGATTTTATTTTTTAATCTTATGTTATCTGGAAACAAGAACAGATTTTGTAAATTTTAAATAAAGCATTTTTTATACTATGTCCTCACCAAATATCTGAAATTCCTACCCTAGGAATTACTCACTAGTGGATTTTTCTACCCCAGATATTTCACTACTTCTATCCCAATCCTGGCAGTTTAATGTACTGAAGAAATAACCAGCAAATGATATTTTCTTCCCAGTTACAGTAAGGAGTGTATTTTATGTACGAATTTGGGGAAGAAATTATGGAGCATTTTTGTAGAGCAGTTGAGTTCATTTCAGCCCTGGCGATGTGCTGAATGGCCTTTTGTTTACTTGCTGCTTTCACTTGTGGCGGATAGAGGGGTCTGGGGAGAAAAGGCAGAAGAGGAAAGGAGGTTGGGAAAATGAAGAAACGAGGAGAGAGAGGATGGAGGGGAAGCAGACGTGTTTGTAGCAGGGTGCAGAGGCTGCAGCGGCTCAGCTGTCGGTGCCCGCTGTGGCGGCAGCAGACTGTGGAGCTGAAGGATGCTGCTGCTGCATCCTTCAGCAGGGGAGATTGCAGAGAAAATCCCTCCCTGGGGTTAGCCAGGAGAGGGAAGGGAGAACGAGCTGCTGCCCCACAACAGCTGGCGGTGGATTTCCAGCAGGGAAGGCTGGCGGGTTCCCTGCTGGCTGCTGCCATGTCCGATATTTGAGGGTTCTTTCAAATGACAAAAGAATAGCTTTGATAGGAGTTATTTTCGACAATTAAGCAGCTTTCAGAGAAGAACAAAGGCATGAATAGGAACTAAGCCGTGTTTGGGAGAGAGGGGCTGTGCTGCAGGAGCAGGGCAGAGTCCTTCCCTGTGCCTGTCCCTCCCAGGCTCCTGCCTCTCCTGCCCTGCCAGCTGCATGCTCTCTGCCAGGGAGGATGGCTTTCAGGCTGCCTTAAACACACTGTGCCTTCTGAGCAACTCTCTCCTTTAAACCCTGGCATTCAGGAATGCGCTTTCTAATGTGTATTTAGCCTCTTTAAAGGTAATGAATGGTGTTAATTATTAAAATATGGGCCTTGCTTCGTGTGAATTACATCAGATCTTTATTAGCAGGCTGAAAGTGGGTTCAACCTCAGAGATATGAAGTCATGTTATTCAGGCAGTTGAAATAATTGTTGTCCATCGTATAGTCAAGTGAATACTGTGTGAATATTATTTACCATTAAGTGGCAAGTTTAGGTATATAATAACAATGAATACAACTCTTAATTAAATGATGTGCTATCTTACCCTAATGTATAAGCTGTAAACTTCAGGCAGAAAGTCTCACCTGTGCTGCTAACAGCAGTAGGTTTTCCATACTGAAGCAGGAATTGGATGCAAATCAGTCATGTGATGATATGACATAGAAAGCTTGGATTAGTGAAAGATTGCCTAAAGCTGGGGTGGGAAGGGGAATACAGTACAAAAGGATAATTGCCAGAATAGGGTGCAAGAACATGACTGATGCTTCTGTTCTACTGACATATGATTTGTTTTTGTGGGACATGACATTGCAGTAATTCAGGTAAAAGTACTTAACAGCCGTTTATCTTCCAGTTTTGTTTCTTCTGTGCAGCACTGTACTTTATTTTCTGCTGCATATGATGATATAGTTAAAAAAGTAATGGATTAGTATGCAGGAAAATATTAAATGGTAATAAACTCTCATAAAGAGGAACAAATCAACACAAACCATAAAATATCTGTGCTCATGTTACCAAAAGTTATTAAGAATTGAAACTGAAGTCTTGCAAAGCACTTCAGCACATTATGTAGGTGATGAGCACTTATAAGTCAGGTCATGGTATCAATCTCTGCTTCTGATCAGTAGGGCTAAGGTTATAATCCCCTGTAATCCCCATTCTCTTAGATTTTGTTGTGCTAATGGGACATGAATGTTTCTTGCTACCTTTATTTATAATTAGTAATATTGCTGCTGAGAAATTAGTGATTTTATCTAATGCTGTACTGGTTTTGTTTCTTGGGAGGGTGCAGTGCTGAAGATGGGAGTTTCAGTTTAGTGTAGTAGTGAAGGCAGCAGACTAAGTTCTGCATAGTGCACAGACAGCTGTCTGTCTATTGATCATCTGTCAGAGCCTTTTGGGCAGTGAGTTGAGGTGATGGGAAAGTTTGATCATTAAAAATTCTGAGTGCAGTTTGAAAAGCAGATAATATCCATGCTGCTTGGGACTTCTCAAGCACAACTACCATTCAGTAAATCATTGATTTAATAGCTTTCCTTTACAAATCCTTCAGTGACATTTGTGAAATGTAAATTTGACAGTTTGACTTGGCTTTGATTATTGCTCCCAAATATTTGTTCCCCACTGACTTTTTGGTGCTCTGAGCCACCTTCTGTGCTGGACTTTGCTGGTGTGGGCATTTCATACCCCCTCCCCTTAAATAATTATGGCTTCTATTAGGCCTCCAAATAAGCCAAAGCTTAGATGCTCAGAGCTTGGTGTACTCTTAGAGGCTGAGTTTTGTCTGCTCATCAATCTTTGTGCAGACCAGAAATACTTTTGTTTGTAGTATCAGTGCTACATCAGGTCCATCCACCCAGTTATCACTGTAATTGTTATTGTGGGGGATTTGGGGGTGACAAATGCTTGCTTCATTTAGCATGCCTTGCATATTGCACAGATATGTGTTTCACTGTTGAAACTCACTGTGAAATTCTAATGAACTATTTGTGGGAAATTACCCTCTATTTTTCTGAAAGAACTTGCTGCAGGGTTTTGTATTTGAAGCTACAGGTACTGTGCTTCTGTGATTCTTCAATCATATCACCCTGTTTTGACATGGTCAGAGTTATTTTTGTGCTTGGAACTCGAGTGGCATTTTAAACTGCTGTGACTTGGCAGTGGCTAAAGGCAGAATTAGGGTAGCACATTCCCAAAATGTGTGTTAGTAATAAAACCTCAGTGCTTTCTTCCTCATCATCAGCATGTCTTTCAAATTCCATTCATCCCAAATTTTTAGGCTTTTATCTTCCATCTCGCCATTTATGAGGTATTTAGTGCACAGTCCATCTGGTACTATACATACACCCAGGGCAAGTCTCAGTTCTTGGCTGGAATTCTGAAATGGTTCTGCAGTACCCATTCTTCAAAGTAAAAATGTCCCTGACCTCAGCTCTACATTTGTGAAGTCAAGGCCAGTGCACCTTCCTCCTGGGGGGAAGCATGAGTATCATTAGGTAGGTAGTTCAAGATTTAGCTCGCTCCCTCTCAATTGTGAAGTAAAAGAAATGTTTAAAAAGTTCTATTTTCAGGCCAGAGGAACTGATTTGCCAAAGGAAATCAATTCCTTTTGCCTTAACACAGGTCCCCTTACTCTTGGGATTCCAGCTATTTCGGCTAAGCAATATGGAGGTGGTTCTATGTAGCTTAGGAGTGAAGTTTATCCAGTTTTTTAAAAGAATTCACAGAAGAGCTGCTTTTTGCTTTAAATATGTTCAACTCTTCTATTTCTACAAAAAATCCAGGGGAAAAAGCCAAGTGCACTGAGGATGAAGGCATGTTTATTCATGGAAGAAGCAGTCCAGTGTTTCCTCTGCACAGATATCTTAAAAACCCATTGATTTCACCTGGTACTTGCGGACTTAAAAATTCTCTGTATTTTAAACTTTAATTGCATGTCAAGCAAACCTGGCTTCAAAACCCCTAGCCCACCCCGTGTATTATATTTAAATATCTCTTCTACTAAAGAGTACATTTTCATGTTGTCTACTATTTTTTTTTCTCATTTGTAGTTCAGTTTTCATTTGTACAGAAATTAGCATGCCTTGCAAAAGATACCTTACAAAATTTGCTTGAAGTGTCTCCATATGTAACTCCAAGGAATAAGAAGTTCATTTTTGACTGGCTTCCTGCAGCCTGGGCTGCATACTAATATTATTTTCTAACATTTTGAGATTTTCTTCAATGTTCTTCCATTTCTTTCCAAAACTGTGGTTCCTGTTACTAACAGACTGTGTGATCATAAAGGATGGGCAGTTCCTGAACAGAATTCCCACTGGTATAAATGGAGAATTCCATTTAAATTCACACACATATGGCCCAAGATTTCTTTTGATTATGCAGTAAATGGCTCCTTATAGTGGACTATATATATAGAGAGAGAGAGAGGATGTATAAAGGCATTAATAGAAGCAATAGAAGAAAATTCCACAGAAGTATATTTTAGAACTGATACCAAGAATTGTTTAAAAAAGCAACTTTATTTCACAGCTACCTGCTAGAAGCATGGCTAGTATATAACTTGACAATATTTATGATTTTCTTCTAAATAATGTAGTCTGATTTCATTAATCAGCTGTCACAGCAAAGTTCTGAGAAAACTTCTGGTATTGTTGCACATTTTCACAATTATCTGAACATGTGAAGGACACAGTCTTGTATGCAACTCTGAAGCATTTATTTAAGTTCAGGTGAGATGAAGGGAAATACAATACTGAACAGTCAGGTGGCTTTTTTTTCCTTTCATGTGCAGTTAAAATATACTATAAAACTGAGCATTTTTCTTGCCAGTGAGAATGACTTTGGAAAAAAAAATTTAAAAATATCAACTTTAATCAAGAAGAAATAGTAACTAGAATGTTAAGGCTCAAAGTGAACATTTTTGTATTGGAAATAATGAGGCAATTTTCAATGAATCACTTCTCCAGTATTAACAGTATAAATATTTCATTAGGTTTTGTAAAGACATTTTTCAGAAACTAGTGCTTTTAAACCTGGTAGCATTAAGAACACAGTTCTTAAATGAATCTGTATTCCAGATTTATTGCTTGAAGTACCTCCAATTGCTGTAAACAATTGGGACTGGCAGTTGTTTACACATTGAGATGCAAACTGCAGACTTTCCTTTTTTGCAGTGTGTGCTCTCATCTCCTCATGTTAGCAGATGTGAGGCATTCAGAAGGGTTGCTCCACCTCCCATGTGGAAGCAAGGAACTCAGTCCAGTGGTTTTAAGGCAGGAGGTCCAATGATATCAATGCAGCCCCAAATGTAATTGCTGCTCTAGGCTGGGTTTGCATCAGTCTGGACCAAAAGTTTAAAGCAGGAAGAAAACTTTTTGAAACCTAGAAATGCAACGCAAAAGATGGAATTTCTGCTGTAGTGTGCAATAAACTGTGCCTCTGATTGGTTGTGCAGGAAATGGGAAACCAAATAAACCTGCAAGACTGGGAATCAGTGAACACATGAGAGGTTCCAAACACGAGCATTTCTGTATCACACTTGCACAGCATTGTGCTCCACATTGGGGTGCTTTCATGGGTTTTGGAAGTTAGGAACTAACAATGACTTCAGTGGAAGGTGTACCATGAAGTGTTGTTGCTGCAGTAGCCTGCCCTGAATAAGAGAATGGAAAGCTGTGTTGGTGTGGGGCTGGTTATTCAGTGAAGAGCAGCAAGGAGCAGCCAGGTTGTTCAGGAGGGAGCAGAGTGGCTCTAGCACATCCTGTGGCAACACAGGACTGTCCTGCTGTCCTTCCCTTTCACAGACCTTCTCCCCATTTTCTTTTCCACCACTTAACAACAAAAACATAATTTTGGCGTCGTTTTCTTGCAAGTTCTTCCCTGTGATGAGCACATCAATAGCACTT
Source organism: Fringilla coelebs (assembly GCF_963513975.1). NCBI lineage: Eukaryota > Metazoa > Chordata > Aves > Passeriformes > Fringillidae > Fringilla > Fringilla coelebs. Next base: position 2,044,733 of record NC_140066.1, on the reverse strand, counting down.
GTCAAACAGCCCTGACATCCATTCCCACCTGCTGCAGGCTCTCTGCATGGGCTCAGCACACACAGAGGGGAAATGTCCTGTGCCATTTATTTAGGGAAGGAAATGTAACACCTACAGACCATTTGGGACCAGGCTATGAGCTCTGGTTTTCATCTGAGCTACTGGAAGGAATTGAAATTGCTGACTTGTGAATTTTGAAGGAAAATGTGAAGGGTTTTGATCTTTTTGCTAGGAAATCCTGTTCAGGAGAGAATATTACACATTTTTGGTGATCTACCTTCTGTAGCCTGACTCTCGCTGAGACTTCTGGGGCCCCCTCTTGAATGACTAAGAGGGGGTTTAATCCTTCTTACACAGATCTTTGGGAAAAGTCTTTCAGCTTCTTGTCCTCCCACCTCCAAAGAACTGAATGGACATTTTAAGAAACATTTTACCACATAATGGCCAGCATGGCAGCTCAGGTTATAATGATGTGAGTTTGGGGACGCTCCTCTGGTATTGCAGAGAAAAGGTGAACAGAGATGGTTTGCATGTTTGCACTGTGCACTTTGTCTTTCAATTTGCATTGAGTTTTTGGGTGTGATGTCTGAGAGAACCACTGCTGCTGTCAGTAATAGTGACCAGTATGATTCCAGCACTGGATGCAACCTGGTACTTCCAGTGCTGAGTACCACATTCCTTTCTTCTACACTCTGTGAAGAGCTCTTGTAGCTGGGCTTGTCTAATGGGCTAGAGTCCAGCAAAAAGGAAGAGTTTGTGTTTGCTTGAATTCTTAGTTTCTACTCAGCTGACAGGTGACTTAATCCAGGTAGGATATCTAGACAGGCAGTGGAAAATAAAATAATTTAAGAAGTGTAGAGTGATTTAGGTCTGAAAAAAAGCTCAGGGGGTCATCTGGTCCAAGCCCTCACTGTCAGCCAGGAAAAGGGGCCACAGGGGACTTCTAAGCAGGCAATCTCTTGGCTAAACTTGTGCTGAGGGATAAAGCCTGATGGCCAGTATACAACCTGGAATACTTGAGTTCAAAACCTGCTCTCTGCTTTGTGAAATGATGGCAAGGCCAGATGAGAGTTTGATCTTTTGTGTCTTAATTTCCTACCTTTCCCTTTCCCAACAGCACTGAATTAAGCAAGCAGAATCCAAAAACTTTTCTTGGATTATTTTTCCAAGAGTAGTAACTGATGTGGGAAACTTGAAATTTCGGGTGTAGTTTTGGAATCCTTAAGCCATTCTAAGAACCAAACGAAGGTTACAGGAGCAGTAGAATCTCTATCCTAGAAGATCAGACCCACAGTTCTGCATCTCATTACTGAAGTCACTTAATGCATCACTTTCAATAGGCATGAGTTTTATTTTGTTTGCCAGGGAAGAGGTACAATGTGGGCAACATCTGCTTTCCCTTGGAAGCACCTGTACCTTGTTTTAACCCTTAGGATAACACTGGGGTTTAGCTTTCTGGGCTGTCCAGTCTGGGTTGAGTTCCTGAGATTCCTAACAAGAGTGTAAGATGGTTTTTATAATGATGGTTTTGTTTTATGGTGTTCACTCAGGTGGGAAGTAAAACAACACAAGGAATACACTTCCTCTAAATCCTGAGGGAATCAACAGTTAGGAACAACAGAAGCTCTATTTGTGGGAAGTTCAGTGAAAGATATTCTCAGTCTCTGACTATATCCAATACTCTTTTGCTCTTAACATAACTCTTCATTGTTTTCTTTGCATATGGATTTTTTTTAAGGTTAAAATTTTAAATTTGAATAATCCCCAAAAATAGTCTAAAATGAAAGTATCTGTTAAAATTTGTTTGCATCTCTGGGACTTTGATCATGACTTTGTGGCATTCTGCAGCCATGTTGAAAGCAGTAAGAAGTGCTTGAAACCAATGTCTAGAGAGAGGGTTAGCAGTAATTTAAAGATGCAGGAAAACATCTTAAACAGTCATAGATTCTAACAGCTGGGGGTATTGATGTAATTATATAGATAGCAAATATATTTAAATCAATCATTAAGTGTTGTCACTTAACACCTTCTGTTGAGCTTTCAGTAATTTGCCTTATTTATTGCTACTGGTGGGGTTTTTTTAGCTTTTTGCATATAACTGTTGCTTAACTTCTTAACTTTTGTATATTAACAGAATTTTCTGTCTTCCTGTTAGACACCACACTTGTGATTGTTTCCTAAATGGTGATGAAAATTTACCAGGTCACTATTCCTTTCCATTTAGCTATAAAATGAGCTAGATGGTAGAATCCCATTAAAAATTAGGAAAAAGAGACTGATATTTAAAAGCCATGAAGTTACAAGTTTGGTATCATCCATGTTAAAGTCAGAGGATCACTAACATGGTAAAGAAAAAAGTATGAAGCACATCTGGTAAATAGTTTCAGCTATGGGCTCAAGAGAACATGCTTCAGACAGGAGGAATTTCCATTTCCTTTGTGCCTTATGCACATGCCCTGTACCTTATTTTATGAACCCTTACACCAAGAATACACAGTTCATAGAGTACACACGCACACAGATATAAATATTTAGGGTATACAGCTGTACCTACATGAAATGCTCTATTTACCTAGTCTGGAGTTCCAAAATTCTAGAATAGGCTGTCATAATAATCATATATAAAAATGAGTTACATCTTTTCCATTTAACTTGTGCTTTGTGATTCTTTGGCATGTTTTTTTTAAATTACATTCAAAGTCTTGTTGTTTACCCTCATTCAGGATTGGTGTTACTGTAATGTCAGTGTTTTCATTCCAGCTAATCATCATCAATCCTTACCGTGGCAGCTACAGTGCAGTAGCTCTAATTCAAGAAGTAAAAGTGGTATTGGCTTTTAGGTGCTGAAAACTATGTTTACTATGTAATTCTTAGCAAACTACACAGTACTGAATTTATTGCACAACACTCCATACCACAATTATCCTGCATTAAAATCATATGCAAAAGTCTCGTACCATACGTTACTTGCGGCGTTTGCAGCAGCAGAACACTTAATTAATTACAAACAAGTTGCTTGTAAACCTTGAGCATGGTGAGTTGTACCTCTCTTGTTTTTATTAGTTAGTTTTTCACAGTTCGAAGTATCTCCGCAGGTGCCAACTGGAACAAGTGTTTGTTTTTCAAAGTTCCTCACTCTCCACCAGCTTTTGGCTCGGGGATGAGAACAGCACGGGGCTCTCTGGAGCTGGGAAGGCAGAGAAGATGTCGAGTCCTTGGCTGCTGAGGTTGGTGTAACTTCTGCCCCCGGGCCGCAGCTTCAGTGCCTGTGGGATCTGACGGTGCCACTGAGCTGCAGCGACAGAAACACAACGGGCTCACCAAGCCACAGTGGAAATCAGCCCCCACACCCCTGTGAGAACTGCACACTGTATGGCTCTGCACAGCTATTTCCTACCTGGGTTTTGTTGTATCGATTAGTAGTGCTGTATTAACATTTCATTAGTATGGTAAATGCAGTTTTGTAGTTAAAAGGTAACTTTTGTAGTTAAAATAGGAACTATGTACGTGGGATATTTTTTTTTTAAGAAAGGAATGAGGTACCTGCATCAGACAGCAGCCACAGGGTGCCTAAATCTTTCAGAGAAAGAATTTACTGCTCTCTTATCAGAAGAAACTGACTTCTTCCTGCCTGGCTAAGGATTGAAGGTGTTTAGGATTAGTAGGAAGAAGCTGACACTGCCCATTCACTGTGTGTGAATGGAATTGATGCATCATGGATGAGCTGTATGAATGTGCAACAGGCTGCTGCTTTTAAGGGTTAATCCTCTGTTAACCTGGGGCCTTTTTTGGGCTTGTGCTGCACAGAAAAAGGTATCTGGACTGTCCATAACTCTTTGTTTCTATTGTCTCATATTGTCCTAATTCAAACTGTCCAAATTATTATTACTCTAATTATATTACTATTTTTATAACCATTTCATTACTATTAAACTTTTAAAATTTTAAGAACAAGTGATGGGCGTTTTTCACACCTGGGAAGTTGGTCCCAACATCCCTGAAGAGAGCCCAGCATGGGCTCTCTGGGTTAGGGTCTGTTCTTTCAAATGTTAGCATTGGTATTGTTTGTATGTTCAGCAATTCTGTTGAAGTCTACAGATAAAATTTCATCCCTGTTCAAGTCAATGGCAATGTTTGCACGGATTTCACAAAGTCCAAAATTTAATGATTGAATCTTTGGAGCCTTCTCCAAAGCCCTTGCAATCAGAACTAAAAAATTATATAGCATGAACAGAGATGAACAAAGTGACCAGGGCTCTGATTCTGTTCTGCTTCATCCTCTGGATGGCTTTTCTTCAAGGAAGTGATTGCAATTTTTATTGCCATGTAGTTGTTGCAACTACTAACATGTTTTCTAGATTTTTTTTTTTAAATACTGAAAGAAATGTATTCCAAGGACACATATTCAGTAATTTAAAAGTACCGTTCCCCATGCTCCCATACGAACAAATACTACTAAAATTTTGTAAAAATATTATATTACATAATACCTAGTAGTTCCTATCCCTAAAACACTTCAGACAAGGGAAAATTATATTATCTTTGCCAGTGTTTATCCCTATGGGTCTGCACCCCAATTAGAGAGACATATCTGTCAGCAGTTAAAATGAAAGGGTATGAAAATGGAAGTCAGGTTCAGGCTCCAATGCTGTGAGGTTTTTAATGTGGGAGACAACAATCTACATTGACAGGAAATGTCTTTCCATGCTGAATTTTAACCCTATCTGGAAATATTTTAAAACGAGCCTCCTTTTTTCTTGCAGCGCCAAATTTGTTTCTACTTGAACTCATTATTTACTCATTATTATTTTTCTTTGTGTGCAGAATTGCAAATCATACCACACCTTCCATCTCTTGACCCCACTCATTCAAAATAGCACAAAGAAAAATGACTTCCACCACTCACTTTGGGGTGAGAGTTGCATATCTTAGAAAATGTGGTTGGAATTGGGAAGCATTTCTTGATTTCTGTATTTTCCTGTTTGGGCCTTGAATTCCTCATTTGAAAATGTATTTCTTTCAGCATTTAGACACCTAAGGAAATTTAAAATTTTGTTTCACCTTTCTTAAATCAGCCTCTCTTGAGCCTTCCATTACTATTGCCCATACCACCACAAGGTGGCAGGAGGCTGACAGAGATGCACTGGCGACTCGGTTCTGATAATTAGGTGGAAAGGTTTAAAAACCAAAATGGAAATATGAGTTTGAAAACGTTCAACCAGTTTGTGGAATATATATATGTGTGTGTATATAAAAAAAAATATATATATATATAATCCAGTTTGTGGAACATGCTTTCTGTATTATTATATTGCTTAAGTGATCAAAATACTCTGCTTTTTCTATTCCATCTTGCAGAGGTAATAGATTTATGATGTGCTGTAGTTCTTGAGGTGGGCTGGGGCCTTCTGAGTCCTAGACAAATGTATTGGATGTAAAATAGCCCCCATCAGTTAGGCTCTGCTTGGTTTGCATCCCCGTGCTCTGTGGAAGAAGGGATCTGCTTCTTGTGTGCAGTTCATTGCTCTGCCAGGTCAGGGCTGTAGCACAGGCTTGTCAGAGGCAATAGAGTTAAGGTTCAACTTGAAAATACATACTTGTGTGTCTAGGGATTCTGGGAGGAGGAAAATGGGAGCAGAGAACATCGTGCAAATCCCCTGCTTTGGCTTTTTGTCCTTTCCCTCCTTCGCAGCGGTGCAGCAGGGCTGGTTTGGCCATTTAGCTGTATCATTAGATCTCTTCTGGGCCCTTAGGAAGCTGTGACACTGATTTCTACCCATGTCAAAGGCAGACCAAGAGGCAGCTGGGCCCTGGTTTCCTTCCCAGCCCATACCTACCGTAGATGTCGAGCCGAGCGGTGCAGGAGACAATGCCAGCCTCGTTCTTTGCAGACAAGGTGTACCAGCCAGCATCTGCTTTCTTGGCAGGCTGGATCAGGAGGCAGACATACCCTGTTGTATCTTGATGCATGCTGGAAAACAAGTGTTTGGGAATTAGTATTTCTGAAGAGTACATCAGCTTTCAGGTTTTAAAAGATGTATATTAAATGTGAAAGAGATACGTTGTCATCTTTACTCACAGAGAGGCAGCAGTCTATATCAATAGATTTGCTTTCAGTATGGCCTCAAACAATGTTCAGGGAATCTCAGATCTGGTCTGGCTCCTCTCAGTTGTGCACAGCTGTGGTGTGACTGTGGGAGCTGAGTTGTTACTCTGTATATGTTAATATTAGCATTATTTATTGAATACTAATGAGCCAAACCTGTGCAAAGCTGCTGCACAATCCTACTGTATTTTTCCTAGTTCAGAAGCTGGAACAAGAACATAAAATACAAGAGCACTTGTACAAAGTTGTGATATTTTTCACTACAGCAACCAGAGCCGGTCAGAAACTTTCTTGGGGCACCCTTTTCCGTGAGAAAATGACCAAGTGGGAAAATCAAAAAGATTTGTTTGGCTGACACTCTGAAAGAAACCTGCTTCATTGTTCCCTCCACTTCCTTTGCTCTCCAGTGATCTAAGACTTTGTGGCTGCAATTTCCAGGAAAATTTTTCAGCAGGATATAACAGAACTGAGACTCCTCTGCTCTCCAGGCTGAGGCTGGTCCTTTTTATCAAGCCAAGTGTTTCTCTCATTATAAAGGAAGAGTGAGATGAGCACTTCAGAGCACTTGAAGTTCCAGGATGTTCTGAAATTTCAGATTTTGTTTCTGGATGAGCTGGAATGAAACCACGGGCTTGCAGGACAAGAGGACATTTTGTGCCCTAATAAAAAAGGGAACATTTCACCCTTTGTTCCCTGCACTACACAATTTGCCTTATGCTGGGGTGCAGTGGTGTAGGAGCTGGTGTGTGTGAAGCTGATCTCAAAGATCCAGTGATTGCATCAAGTTGTTACTTGGAACCAAGTGAAATAAAGTACTAAAAATCAGATATATGCTGAAGTAGAAATCTTTAAAAAAGCACCAATATCTGTACTCAGCACAGAGGTTTTCATGGAAGCAGGTGGAAAATTCAGGCATGGGTGTTACAGTACCTCATCCTCTCTCTGTTTGATGGGATGGTCTCGTTGTCCTTCTTCCAGTAGAATATGGGAGGTGGCATTCCCACAACTCTGCACTCTAATCTGACAGGGTAGCCTTCTGGAACACCACAGTTCTGAAGCTTCTCCAGAAACATGGGGGCTCTTTTGACTTCCTTTGCTGGAAAAAGAATTATTTAGCAACAGATATTTTATTCTTTGTTTCTCTTTGAATAGTATGGGAGAACATGATTTAAAATTATTCTTGTGATACCAAAGCAGGTTGTGAATTTTTAGTGAGATGTTGGAAGATTATGTAGTGGAAGATTATGTAGCCTCTGTAAGGGAACATAAAGTAAATAATAGGCAGAACTGAAGTTCATAAAAGAATATATGCATGTCTAATGGGTCTAAACATGCAGAAAATAAATGCCAGATCTATAAATTTCAATATCTCACATGTTTTAAGGCTTTATTAAAGAGCAATATTCAGATTAATTTTTTTCTATTTAAAAACATTTTTAAACCAATAAAATTCGGGCTGAAATCTGGAATACCTCCACATATATATTATGAATTCAAACCCTAAGGATTTTCTGGGGAGAAAGTGAGGGTGGGTGAGAATGAGGCAGAATTCTTATGACACTTTCTTAGTAAAAGGAGTGCACTCCTCTGAGCACCAGGTCCATTTCCCTCCATCAGCTGGGGAGGGAAATATATGTATAAAAATGACATGTCTGTGGGATTTTCCTACTCTCAGTGCATTAACTATTTATTAACTATTAACTCTGATTGTCTGTAGGGAAACTATGTAAGGTAAGTTTGAAGAAATGCATGCAGATAACCTCATCACCGAGGCGAGTTTTCTTACCTACAACAGTGAGCTCCAGACTGAATGAGTTTTGTCCTGTTTTGTTAGTGGCAAGGCAGGTGTAAGTTCCAGCATCACTCTGGGAGAGAGGGTCGATGAGCAGGGAGTGCACCCCGGTCTCTCTGACCAGCATCTTGTGCCTGCCGTCCGGGAGCACGGCTTTGCCGTTCAGGAGCCACGTCAGCTCTGGGGTCGGCAGCCCGCTCACCTGGGAGACAGGGAAACAGCTCCACACCAGTGTCCAAGCAGAGCCAGGCCTTTTTACAAATGCCAGCTCAATCATCTCAAAATCTTGCCCTAAAAGATTTTTTTTTATTTTTGATTATATCTCAGTTTTTGTTTCTCTGCTGACTGCTTCCAAAAGGGAGAAAGCCAGAAAACAAACAAGTGAAAAGATTTAAAAATACATGAAATATCTACATTTTTCTTAGTCAAACAGGAAGAAACTTAGTTTGAAATATGAAATTAGAATATGAGATTCACAAAAGACTTAATAATCTGCTAGTTTTCCTTTTTTTGGTGCTGAATAGAAATCAAATTCCCTGATGTAAAATACTACAGAGTTTAACAGAGATGAAAAAAGTTCTATACAAAATACTTTGTATTTTGTAAAATTTGATGAAGAATAATGTAATACTTCATAGCTGTTGAACTTGCATGCTTTAGAGCACTACAAATTAAGTATTTTTTGAAAGATTAGACTGCATTGTAATATTAAAAACCTTTTCAATAGGGAGCAGTACTTACTCATGTCTAAAATACACATCTCTAAAATACTGCTTTCTAAACAGCATTTTACAAAGCAGAGAAAGAGGCAAGTGGAACTGGTCTGAGTGAGGAGTGCTCTCTCCCAGGTCTGTGCAATGCCAGACATGCTTTAAGGCTTCACAAGCTCTGCCAGGATAGCAGAGCTAGGAATAACCAAATTCTTTGGCATGCTCCTTGTAAACTTTACATCGTAAATTAAGTAGTAATGAGTCTTGCTCATCTTCAGGGCATTAACTTGTGCCTCAGAGCTTCTCCCCTCTTCAGGGTCAGTGTCAGCACTGCCACCTTTGCTGCAGGGACATAGAGGAGTTCCAGAATATGTTGGAGCAGATGATTCTCCTAAAGGTGTTCAGTATTCACTCTGTGTACTCTAACCTCTGACAACTCTTTCATGCCAGGATTTCAATCAGTAAATTGGGATGTTTCTGCCTCTGTGCATGCTGGGGAAGCAGAAAATGAACTAGGCTCAGTTCCCTCTTTTCAGGGAGTATTAATTTTCAGTAATTCAGTCCAATACAATGGATAACATTTGTTTGGACACAATGCAATGTTCTGCATCCTCTCTTTGTCATGGTTTTGTGCTATTCTGGATTATGTTCAAGAGTCTGGTAATGGAGCAGAACTTCTGCAGTTCACACTGGTAAAGGACACAGTGAACACATCTAATAATTTGGACAACCCTGTAAGTGAGCCTTCTGTTTCTGGGTTGTGTTTTCTGTGTTCTTCATCCCATGGAATATTTGGTCAAAAGAAATCCCTGGAGTCAGCTCAGAGACAATGGCATTAAGAAAAAATTTTGAAAATGGAATGGAAAATGTTCACGCCCGCATTAAAGAACATGAAAACGCACAGCACTGCATGTCCAGAGGTTGGGAAAGTGAGAGTGAACAGAAGAACCAGTTGATACCTTACAATCCAACCTACAGAGTCGCCCTTCATGTGCCACCATGTCCCCTGGAGCCTGCAGGAAGTATGGCCTGAAAAAGCGTTCCTGGACTGCCTCTTTGTCTCCCTCTGGCACCCGGGGCCGTGTTCTGCAATGCAAAAATCACATGGCTGTGCTTGGAAGGCAATTTTTTTTTCCCTAATGCTTAAAAATAAAGGAGGAAATTGAGGAAAAAATGGAGAGAAAGCTTGAGTTACATAAAAGGGCAGAAAGTAATGGATTGATTGTAATTTAAGTCTTGCATATTTTCTCTTTAGAAAGATTATCCAGTTAACTATATCATGTAGTAGCCTTGGACTCCCAAGGCAGCCTTTGCTTATTTTTGCATTTTTTGACTGGATTTCATTTTGCTGATCCATCCCTTGCCTTTAGCTCCACTACAACAAATACATGGAATCGTATTTAAACTTCCGTGTATTTGAGGATGCCCTTCAAAAACATAGAAGTGACCTGTTGGGAGGGAACTGCTGCTGTTATTTCCACTTTATGATTGAGAACTGAAGTTCAATGAATGCAGTGGTTATTTTGGATGCCTTCAGTAAAAAGCATAAAGAAGGTCTGCAGGACTTTTTTCTTTCACCTGTGAGGCTGAGTTGTGGATATTCGTCCCCGAAAAGGGACACTCTGAACCATCAGGTGTCCTGAACAACTGATCCTCCCCTGCAATTCCAAATGGAAACAGAATTAATAGTTGGTTAATGGCTTATTTCATTTTAAAGTCTAAATATTGAACCTTACAGTGCATTAGGATTTATTTTTATAAAGCAGCTGAACTGTAGTGAGAATACCACTTCCCCAAAGCAAATGCCTTTGGCCTGCAGTTGATGCAGGGGTTTCCCAAACTCTTCCAGGCTGTGGCAGTGGTGCCTGTCCCTGCTTATTTATTCATGCCACAGGTACTGTCTGCTAGTACCTTTGTACTGGCCTACTTTAAAATGCAGCCATATAGAAACTGAACAGAAAAATAATTTCAAAAAAGAGAAATGTTTAAACTGGAAAAGGTTGCCTGATGAATGTATACTTCTAAATGGGGTCAAGGAGAATGGCATGAGGGAATGAGACTATTTGCACATCCATATCTTTGCATTCTGGATAAAGAATAGAATTGTGTTTAGTAACTGTTCCAAATTTGATTGAACTATTTGTTTGTTCCTGCTCTATTCTTTCTGCCTGAAACATCATGTCAGTCTTGTCAGCACATCTCAAAAGGTACCTATCAGCAACAGAGAGTGGGAAGGAGATAGGGCAGGAATTACTAACATGGGAAAAAGTCCTTAGTGCTTTTGACTGTGTGACAGGGGAGTAGTTTCATCAGTCATCTTTTCATGGTTTCCTCTCCTATGCTCTGAAGCACCTGATTTGTGATACAGTCACCACTTGATGTCAAAGCATGGGGCCTAATTTGTATTCCTATTAATGTATATTAGAAAAAGAGGAAACAAGCATTTTTGGAAAAGAAAAGAAAACACCTTACTTGTGGGTTTGCAGCCATAATCGTATAGTTGCCATCATCGTCATTAGTAGCAGCTTCAATATGTAAAGAACACGTTCCATCTTCTTCTCTGTTCATTTTGAAATGTGTATTTTTCTTTGAAATCTGCTTGCCATCCTTGAACCAGTAGACCTGTAGGGATCAGACACACCCCTGTGACTTAACAGTAACTAGAAAAATAACAGAAGATGAGGCACAGCTAATACAATTTCAGAATATTATAAACTTTGCAGGTCAGTTATAGTGGGAAACAGAATGATTCCAGGTTGGGTTCAGGAGGCTGCATATCACAGCTGGGCCTGCCAGGTTCTCTTTCCTTGGCTCTGGGCACGTTACTGCTTAGACCAGTTCTCCTCTCTTTGGGAAGTTCTGGGGGTTGTGCAGCTCTGTGTCTGCTGGAGTCAGGTGGCTGGACCTCAAGGCCTGATGCATGCTCAGGAGCAGATACTGTGATTTTACAAAGGTGGGGGAAATGATTCATTTGGGAGCTCTCTCCACAGAGCCATGTGCCAGGAGGGATGAACAGAAACTGGGTTTTGTTCCTTAGCAGTTCCAGTGAGAATGACGTACCTTGGGAACGGGAATTCCGACTATTTTGCAGGTGAATGTAATAGGGAATCCTTCCATGACCCGAAAATGCTTGAGTCTCTTATCAAAGATGGGAGCAATGTATTTGCCTGTGGGGATTTCCTCGTGCTGCACTTCATCATCTGACTCATCCACCGGCGTCCGCTCCAGGCGGAATTCGATCTCGTTCATCAGCCTCTGCTCGAAGCTGGAGATGCGGTATTCCTGCAGGGACAGGGCACAACTCTGAGCCCTGCTGCCATGGCCTGGCCCTGCAGATGCAGCTGCACAGAGAGCAGGGCCTGACAGAAGGCTCACACAAACTTGGAGATAAAAAATGCTAACTTAGAAATGTTATGGAATGGGAGAGATATTGTCGAGAGAGAAGCGGAGCTAGAAACAAGTTTCAAAAGATGGCCTTACAAATGTGACTCCTTTGGAGCAACAGAGCTGTGAAAGATGCATTGTAGTAGGACCCACAAAGGGCAGTTTTATGATTGGTTTTAAGGTATCTACAGCATGGTGTAGCAAAAAGCTGATAGGCTAAGAAACCCATATATATAATTAGGAAATAGCTGGCTTCTGATCGGGATGCTGTGAATTACAACTTCTCTATTGTCTCACCCTTCTCATGAAACTGAAAATAGAATCAAAGTTTACAAAATGCCTCGTACACTGGGGTATTTGCAGCCATTGGCACTTTTAGACTAATTCTACGAGTGAAAATAAAAAAGCCTAAGTAAAGCTAGGACATCATGAAAGTGATTTTGGTTTGCAGGCACGGATGCTGCAACGTGAGTCTGCACAGTGTAATGACACTGAGTTTTTTCACAGGCAGCAAAAGAAATCAAACATGTAATTCCTCTAAGTCCCTGTGGAAAAAAACCCCAAAACTCTTGCACACTGTTGATCAAAAGAAATCATTAAAACATAACAAATTTTGGAGGATTTTGTATTCAAATATTAATCACCTGCTAATTATAGAAATGAATGCTGTATATTTTAGTTCATAATTAAATAAGGAAAACTATACCAACTAAAAGAGAAAATTAGGAAGAAAGGGAAATATTTTCAGAGTAATTAACATCAGATTAAACTTGGACAGATTTCTAGGTGGTGTAACTGAAAATGCAAAATATATTATGTTAAAATTCTTAGAAGATTAAACAGATTAAGCAATAAACCCAGCATATTCCTTCATAAATGACCATTTCCAGATAGTTTGATGTGATTATGAACTTTCTCCTGATCCCCTGAATTCAATTCGAAATGTCTTATCACTCAGCTGTTTTGCATGAGGAAATCTCCTGTCTAGACCAGGAGGCATTTGACCAAATTTCTCTTGCTGTGACTTGTGAAGCCTCAGAGCAAGAGCCAGCTTCAGTCTGTGCCTCCAAAGCAGTGTTTGTCCTGGCCTTGGTGGAGCTCTGCAGCTCACCTGGATGCACCTCTCACCTCACACTCTGCCCACTGCACTGACACACACACCTCAAGTCATTGCAAACTGCCTTTTGGGGGAAAAATCTTGTGTTACCTGTAGAAGACTAATCAGTTTGCTCACACCTGGATTTGTGCAGGTTTTAAGCCCAGAGTTTTCCTGCTTCTATTGAAAACTGAATTTTAGAAACCAACAAGTAGTAAATAAGGATGTAGCCAATCCTTAGTATATTCAATTTGCTGAAAAAACAAGGTTCAGAAAATGCATCTTGTCTGAGATCTTATAGAAAGTTAATTGAAGAACCAGCAGTTATCCCAAACACTAGCAATTACATCCCTGATCATTTAGCCATTCCATCTTACTGCTGATGATGCTCTTGACCAACAGATTCCAGATAGCAGGGAGAAAAGATGGAGGCAGCAAAAAATTTTAGCTGACAAACTCTTCTGCTTTCTTCAGGAGACCAAGGAGACAGAAGTGGCCAAAAGTTTAGATATTACAGTGGAGTTTTGAGGAGACAGGATTTTGTAAGAGTGTGGCAGCCACAAAGTAGGAAAAGCTGGGAATTGCTCTGGTTGAATAAATAATTTCTGATTTTGGGACTGTGGTGGTAGATGCTGTGTGGTTAGCTGTGCTAGGAAAAGGCAGCCAGCTTGGAGAAGGTAGGAAAGGAATTGGGTGAATGAATGAATGAGCAGACACTGGTCCCTTGTTGTCTGATGCTGCAGGGCTGCTCATTCCACACAGCTTCAGAGCAGTGAGGAGAGCTGCAAGGTTCCAGCAGCGCTGGCAGGGAGCTGAGGATGCTCCAGGATCCCTTCCTTGTGGCACTGGAGTCCCTGGGGGAGGTTGGATTCAATCTGCACAGGGACTCAGCCTGTACCATGCAGTTCTAAAAGCAGCTGTGTCATTGCCCAGGGAGCTGCATGGGGTCAGACCAAGCAATCCCATGAGTGATTGGAGCTCCTGGAGGAGTAAACTCCAGGCTGTGTGTCACATGGAGCTGTGACGTGTGTGTGTGTTGTCCCTGGTGGCACAAGCACTGACCCCACATGAGTATTAAATGCAATACATCCTTACCTTGCCCACCTTGCCCTGCTCTGCCAGGGCCTCTCTGCTCTCTGGCTGGCCTGGGAGCCCAGCTGTGCCAAGCAGAGCTCGGAGCTGGCTGCTCTGTGCCCCTGTGAGCCGTGCCAGGGGCTGGGAGCCAGGCACAGCCTGCTAGCAGCCCCTCCTCAGGGGGCTGGGAGCACCAAACAGCCTGATAGAGTTTCATCTCCTCAGCTTTTCTGCTCTCATGCAGCAGGTCTCAGCAAATTGCTTTCTAGATCAAATTCTCATCTCGTTAAAGCCAGTGTAAAACTGGAGTTTCTCTGATTTCTCACCAACCGAGTGGATCATTTTCTCATGCTGGTGACAAGAACTGGTTCTAGTGTTCCAAGGGAAATTCAGCCATTGGTGTTTTACCCTTGATACTGAGAACAGCCCTGTGTCCTTTTAGAAAGGCAGAATCATGTAAGAATCAGGGAGTGGCTGCTGGAGCAGAGGGGAAGGCATTGCCATTGCACTTTGAAGGCATCACGCTAATGTGCAGAACAAAATGCTGCAGAACGGAGTTAAATTTGGAAATATTGCAACCTGATGGTACAGTCCAGTATGGTTTATAGACAGCTGAGTTTAGTCAGCAGATTTTCATATGGATTTTTTTTTTTTCTGGAATCATTGCTGTCCAAAAGAAGTCATGGTATGTTATAAGAAATTAATAGTGTATGGTTGCTGTAGCCATGGTGGCCTACAGATGAAATCAAATCATGCTGATAGAGACAACTGATAGAGACAACTACATCTTTTTTTCCCTCTACTCAAAAAGTGCAGATTTGTCTTAATTGATCTAACCAACTAACATAAATAAAACTTAGAGCAATCGTTTTCAAGTTGTATCTAACCAAATTAACCTTGTGTCTGCTTTAGATCCTAAAAAGTTTTCTGTGAATGCAGTGTATGATGTTTTTCCTGGCTGATGTGCTGAGGATATTAACTTCTTACAGACTACTTCATTAAGAAATATGGGCACTTCCTCCTTTTCAAGTGTCTGCTTGCAGAAGAAAATACAACAGAGGAAGGAATGCATTTCGTGGGACCCTTTGAAGTTAATCATGGACAGGTTTTCTCCCGTGTTTCTTTGCATGTGACCCTGGATATACAGAAAGAGGCATAAGAGCAGCACTTTGTGAAAACAGAAGCATTTTGCTGCACCATCAGCACTGGGTTGTCATTGCTGGCAGCTGCTTCCCTGCCCATGGCAGCCCTGAGTGTCCTTGTACAAATGCAAGTCTCTGGCAGGGAGCTGTGCAGGCTGACTGCAGGAGTTTGGCTGCTCATTTGAAGGAGTTATATTCAAAAATACATTTTAAAGTCAGGGTTGCACAGCCCCTGTTTCCTGTGTGTTGCCCTCACACTTCAGTCTTTGCTTTTCTGTGTGCATATTTATGCTTGTATCAATTAACAACCAAACCAGCAAGACCAAGTTAACTTTGCTGTGAAAATTTGAACACCAACATCCAGAGGCTGAAGGTGTTACACCAAACTTCTCATAAAGAGCAGAAATCTCTGGCAGAAGTGAGAATGCACCTCTGTTTGCAGAGTAGAACCTTGGAGGTTTTTGCTTGTTTGGTAGGTTTTCTTTAAGGATTAGCAAGAGCAGAAAGGAGTTGTTCATGTGGCTTTCTGAAGAACTGTGTTTATCACAGAAGCCATAAGCCTGTTTCTGAATGTGATTACAACAGTGGTGTAGGGCAAAGTGATGTTGTGGTTCAGACAAATGTTTCATCAAATGCCACAAAAAGGAGAAACCCATGTAGCCACAGGGTACAGTGTTAAAACTAGGCTGCAGTTCAGCACACTGAGGAGACTGAGGGCAAGTACAAAGGTTCAGGCCCTGGGTTGGAGTGGAAAGTGTAGCATTGCAGCTCCTTTTTTGGCAGCTTTCCTAGAACATGAAACTTTTACAGGCAGTAATTCACACTCTTGTTCAGTACAGTAAGCCAGATATTTAAAATTATTGTATCTACCAGCTCCTCTTCAGTGGTGTAATGCTCTGTACAAAGTATAATGTATCTAATGCATCTATAATTGTGTATATTTCCATAGGCTGAGTAGATTGCAGCTTTGGAAACCTGGCCATTTCTCCTACATCTAATGCACATTGTTTAGTGAGCATGGTGTGCAAAAGGGGAGTAGGCGGTGTTGCTTGTATTAATGTTGCCACAGTATAGTTTGAAGGGTAAAAAACTTCAAACTGGCCAAAGCAAAGCCAGGAAATGTGCTGAATATGTATCTGAAGTGGTTTTGTACTGTTCTGGTGGAACTCTGTGGCAGATAGAGAAGTGAAATGCAGCTTTGCTCCTGCTTGCCTTTGCTCTGCCTTGGCAATATTGCTGTAGGCTGCTGCTGGGTGCCTGTACTTTGTCCTGCACAACAAACAAAACCTTCTCTCCGTGCCAGCCTTGCTGAAGGTATGGGTCCACAGCATTTTGTCTCTGTGATGGATCTGCTTGGCCCCATCACCATCATTTCTGAGGGTCTGAGAGCACAGCACCCTCCAGGGCAGGGCTGTACCTGCATTTTACCTGTGGGAAATTGAGACTTAAAGAAGCTGAGGGACCAGTTAAGGTAACACAAAAATCTGTGACAGAGCAGAGCTGGATCATGGTCTCCTAGATCCTATCAAGTAATTTAACTCCTGGGCCTTTCTGCTACCTTTGGCAAAAAAGGGGAATTGCATAGAGTGTAGTAATTCCCATTAGATTCTAAGCACCTTTCTATATGAATATGAGTTCTAAAATCCTGCATCTGTTGTAGTTCAAGTTTCTCTTTAGCAAGATTTTAATTTATCTTTAGCAGTATGTATATTCAGTGAATATACATACTGACAGTTAGTAGAAGCTTGTAGAGTCAATATAATCTGATGTTAGGATAGTAACTCATGGAAATCACAAACAGGAAGGCTGGGGGAGCTCTACTCAAATGTTGATTATCATATGCTATGTAAAAACAATTCTCTTGCCAACTTAATGCCAACACTAGACAAATTTCCCAATTTAATCCCAGTTTTGTAACTTTTACTAGATTGCCTTTTTGGCAGAATTACTCTAAATCCATGTAACAGTTTATCTAAGAAAGTGGCATGTATTGCATCTCAGCATCTGTTTCCAAGCTGTAACACTCCTTAACTTCACAGTCTCATCTAGGCTACTCTGACTGAAACCTCCTGATCAGTTTGAGTTCTCTCTCCTCTCCCTGTTCCCTCTCAGCAGTGGGATTCAAAAGCAGCAGATCCAATGTACAGGCTCCACTTGTCATGTCCAGGAAGAGGTGCCACTGGGGTGATAGATTTCCTGCAGATGAGTTATATGGGGCATGAACCTCGTGCTTAGCCAAACACAAACCCAGGCAGAGCCTAACAAGTCATTGTCCAGCTAGGCAATATTCACAGTACACTTCAGAGGGATTAAACAAGAAGGAAATGGAGGAGCAAGCCCATGGAGCTGCCACATCCAATTCCCACAGAATTGCAGCTGGAGTGGGTGTGTGCCCAGTGAGGAGCTCAGCTTCCCTCCCCAGCTTGGGGAGCTCTGCAAGCCAGGATCCCTGCCATGAAAACCTGTCTGTACTTTGCTATTGATTAGATCTAGGTCTTGAGAAGACAGCCACAAGTGTGGCTGTTCCACATTCATTGCCACAATTACAGGGAGTTTATACATATTAATATAAAATTGTCTTGTTCTCAAATCTCTTTTCATTTCTAGTACAGAGAGAAGCTTCCATGGGGAGTCTTTGTGGTCAAATTCCCATCCTTAGTCTAAAATTGCCTTCATTGCTGACCTGTGAGAGATTGTGTGAAGCTTGATTTTGAGGCAGATTTTTGGAGTGATTGAATGAAGGGTAATTTTTGTGCCCTGGGAGCAGAGTTCTGGGTGATTTGTGGGCCTTTCTGAGACTGAGGACACAGTTTGGGAACTGCAGGAGCTGCTTCTGTGTGATCAGTGCTGAGGAGTTATTGGAGTCAGGGCCTGTGTGGTGAGCTGGCATCTGCATGTGGCTTTGGCTTTTAGTGATCAAAAAGCTTTTGGACAAACCCTGCTTCTCTTCTGCTCTGAAATTTCTTACCAAGTGTTCTCTAGCAGAGGTAAAGACTATTCATGTGAGGGCTGTGCATAATTTTCTAAAGAGTGTAGGTTTTTTCTTTGTCCTGAAAATAAGGCTGCATCTGAGTTTTAGGTAGGACACAACCAATCAGCATTGCCACATGATGTTCTTCATAGTAAATGACACAGATGTGTGAGCATGGTTTGGAGTTCTTTTAACCAAAATGTATAAGCCAGGCCCTGGTATTTAACTCTGCTTTCCTTTATTATTGCATGGGTAATTCATTTAGTTTTATTACTGTACAGGATTTTGAAGTTTAATTACATAATTTCTCTATTTTATATTATTTGTGTAACAAAATGTTGAGGAGATAATAGCATTAATTTCCAAGTTTTACCTGTAAAGCTGAATTTCCACTGTTAACTGAGGAAATATTTATAGATTTATTTATATTGGTGAAGCCTGTGGATGCTTTCAAATACCAGGGGAAAAGAATTAGTTTCCATTACGCATTTATATTTCTCCATTTGCCAAAATCTCCCCAAAGTCTTCTTCTTTCCTTTTCCCCCCACACATGTTTTTGTTTCTACATGACTCATTCTAACTGAAGATTACTGAGATATTTTATTTGTAGGGCAGGTGAAAGGCCCAATGGACTGGAGAGGCAGATTTGGGAAGTGGAGATAATGCTGCCTGTGCTCTCCTCTCATCAAGTGCTGCAGTTACCTGACCCTCACTGAGGCTGTGACACTTGGGTGCTTGGTCTCACAGCATTTCAGCATCAGTCTCCAAGAGAAAACCCCCAGCTTTGTGCCAATAAAACATTCTGGGCTGGAGAGGAGTGGATGGGGATCTTTGTCCTTTTTGTCCTCTTTCACTTTGCAGAAATACTGAAACATCCACTACAGCAAGGACAAGAATGCAGGAGATTTTTGGCCTAGTTTCTGGGCAGCAGAGTGATTATCTTTTTATTTCTCTGTCTCAGTCTGTCTCTGTTCCTTTTCTCCATCACAATCTGGAAGAAAAAATTCTAACAGCTTCCTCAGAGGACCCTAATCATTGAGCTGAAATGCTCTTTGAAATGTCCTGCTAACTGAGGGCCTCTTCTTGGTGCCTGATGTCTTAAGTTTTATTCTTGGAGCTGGAGGAGGTGGTTTTCCACCACCTAGCTATCTTTCTAGTTTCTCTAGCTCAGAAGAGAAGCTGTTCTGAAAGGTGGAATTTCCAGATTTTCTACTGCTGTTGAAGAATGCTGAATTATTTGAGCAACCTGGTTCAGCACCAACACAACACATACCCACTGGCAAGGAGTGAAGCCTGTCCTTAGGGGAGTGCAGAGTCAGGAATTCAATTGTCTTTGAGCCAGGGGAGACACTGAGTCAGGCCTCTGTCCTGGGATTTGTCCTAACACCTTCCTGGGATTGCCTAAAGCCATCAGTGCCCCTTTTGTTTGAAAGAACTGAGCAAATCTGGCTGAAGATGTTCGGGTGTGACTGGATCACATTTTTTCCAGCACTCCTGGTTGTGACGAAACTTCACCTGGCACTAGAACTTGCCACCATCTGCAGAAATGAGGGGCATGACCATTTGTTCTGGTAAAAATGACAGCTTGTTGTTGCATGTACTTGATCAAAGTTGCAGTTAGAATCTTGGCAAAGTCATATTTGTATTTCTGTCAGCACCTCCTGGTCATCACGGCTGTGGAAGCCCAGAGACTAATCAGTTCTGTCTCATGCAGCATCAGCAAAATTCCCAGCTCTGTTCTGATGCTGGATTTCTTTATTGCTTGTGATGAATGATGTACTGGATGAAACAGAAGGAGTACATCTGGATTATCAGATATCATGCTGAGTGCATAATGCTGACACTTAGGAAAATCTCATCTTGCGAGCTGAACATTTTTCATATGGAAGTCAATTTTAGACAATAAATAGAGCACCAGAATGCAAATCCCTCCTGTTCATTACTGCCCTTTCTGTAGCAATACAAGACAGTACCAGGACTTTAAGGCACAGGCTTGTCATCTGCAGCATTTGTTCTGGATGATCCCTGCATGCTCTGCAGGTATTGTAAATGGGAATGAACTCTGCTCCTGAAATGTGGGGTCCCACTACAATGCTCTAAATAAAAATACACCAGAGGACACATTTGCTGAGAAGGAATTTTTTAAATACTATTTAGACAATACAAGGAAACCAACATTTGAGATTCTTACTGGATGCTCTACTCCATTATGCAGTGATCTCTCACACAGAGGAGACTTTGTATTTATGACAGAGTGAGCCCTGCCCTACCATTACAAGAATTGATTTCATACAGATATTCTGTGTGTGGAATGAAAATGTCTCCTTTTTAAATTCTGTGTTAACTGTGAGAGGAAAAAACAGGACAAAATACATGGGTGTGAATGCAGCACTCCAGCATATTGCTCTCATGATGTTGATTGTTCTGTATAGTGTAAAGCAATAGGAATTTTGGAAAATACTCTTCATCCGTTGAAATAGTCACTGAGGAGAAAACTCAGGCTTGAATTTGCTGGAGTAGGCTGTTCTCAGATGAGAAGAGTAAAATCAGAAGGGATTAAAGTTGGGAATTGAGAGCAAAATGAGGAAACCTTTATTGATTTTAGTTCATTGCCATTGGCATTCTAATTACTGTAACAATTAGAGAAATTGAACTTTTTCAGTGTTTGAGGAATTTGAGAATCAAGATTTAGGTTTGGTCTCATATAGAATAGCAAATAAGTGTGTAAATATCTTTTGGTGTTAGCAGATAGCTTTGTTCCTTGAACTTAGTAAAAGGTTCTTTATTTTGCTAAATTCTTATCAAAAAGTTCTTGAAGAAGTCCCTGTCAATTCATATAAGTTTGGAAATTTGGAAATACAGGTTTAATGCTACGAAATTGAAAGCCCATTTTAGTTCAACTGAAAGAAAAACAAAAACCTTATCCTAAACTGTTTTGTTACATTTCTCTTTGATTTAAAACAGAGTGTATGAATGTGTGTGTGCAATGAATTGAGCAACTTGTAAAGCAAAAAAGTAAAAGCCAGTGTCCAGAAGCTTCCATGAAAGTAAAGAAGTTTTACATTCATACCAGCCTTTGAGATGATCAGAAATGAAAAATGCTGCTCAGTCACAAAGTGAATTTTCTACAGCTGCATCCCTCAAGCTTTAAAGTTCCAGGTTGCTATTCCAAACCAGTACTCACATGAAAGCTCCCCCTGCAAAGCTGTGTAGCAGCTCACCCACACAAACACCTTTTTTTCCACAGCATCATCATCTATGTCTCGTTCATGAGTGAAATTTACTTTAATAACACTTGATTTTCTTACCTGCTGACCACTTGGTTGATTAGCATCCTCTCTGAAATGCAGTTTTCTTTCCAGGTCCTTTACAAGTGCAGCTTTGTTTTCCCGAATGGAATCTTCTGTTGCCAATGGCAGAGGCTTCAGGTTTTTCTTTAATCCCTGGGTTGGGCTAATAAAAGAAAATTCTGATACTAACATGCAGCAATCAGTGTGTATAGATAGATAGATAGATAGATAGATAGATAGATAGATAGATAGATAGATAGATAGATAGATAATTTTGTGTCACCTGTATGCTATATGACACGTTATGGTGGAACCTATTAATTATTTACATAGGAGCCAAAGCACAATACAGGATATGATTTTTCTTTTGTTACTATCTTTATGAGGCATCCCATTCCCATGCAGTAGAAATTAAAAACACACATTTTAAAGAAAGAAAGTAATGCTGCAATAAACATCTAAGTTCCATTTATATTTATCCTGCAATAATGATGTCACAGTAAATGCTAAAGAAATAAGTGTAGGTGTTACCTTAGGTGCACAATGTGTACATTTGACTGCTACCAGGCAATAATTTAAAAGTTAATACAATTTCTCATTGATCTTTATCTCCCATTTTCATTGATCATTTACTCTTTCCATGAACTTTTACTTCTTTAATTTCTCTCACCCTTTTATGACACCCAATCTCAACAATTATTTTTTGGTTTGATTTTCTAGATGTGGTGTGTTTGATTCTTAAATAAGATGCTGTAGACACAGGGAAACATCTTTCTGTTGTAATAACAGATTGGTTGATCTAGCATCTGCAGGATAGTCAGGAGATTGTGGCTTGCTGATGGCTACCACTACCTTGAGCTGTACCATTGATAAAAGGGGAAAATATTCCTCACCTTGTGCAGGATTTGGAGTTCTATGGGTAAATAGTTGTAGCACTGTACAGGTGCTAGCCATGCTAACACAGAGTTCACATAGTCCACTAGAGGGAAATTTGCTTCAACTCCACCAGTAAAGAGACTCTTAATGCCCCCACCTTGCCACTGCATCATCATCATTAATTGCTTGTATCATGGTAGCTGTTTTGTCATAGAAATCATGCTGGCTGAAATTATTTATGTGCAAACCATTAACTCTCCTGAGATTTTCTGGGGGATTTCAAATGTTGAAAGTACTGCAACCAGAAAAGTACCTTTACAGAAGTTATTTCTTAGATTCACCTGGACTAGAAAAAACCTTGCAGCATAAGGCACCTTTAAAACTTTACTTCTTGCTTACAATAGGTATGAATGCTTTTATACCTGGTGTAAGCAAAGAGTCTTGGAGTGACTTATCCTGCAAGCCCATGAAACCTCTTTTCACACTAGTACAGTCTTATGAACCTCTGAGCCCCCATATTCTTGTATATCTGTTTGTACACTCACATCTCTCTATCTTCAATTCTGTCTTTCTACAGAAGGTATTTGTCACCCTGTTCTTCTAAAGTTCTTCTAAGCCTTCTGATGTTTACATTTTTGTAATGGAGTTTCTCACGCACTTTTCATGTAAATAATGATTGTTCTGCATTCCTTTCTGGAGGAGGAGAGAATTGATGGTGTTGGTTTGACCAGTGTGGTTGGAGAGGTGGCAATTTCATCCTCCAATCCATGGTCACTTCTGGAATTCTATAAATATTGAGGTCCAGAAATAAACTAGCCCTTTTTTGCCTTGGACATCTCAGCATGTGAGTGTCATTCATTTCATGTTGTACTGTGACAGGTATTATCCCTTCTTTTCTTTACTGGATGTAAAGTTTAGATTAAATGCCCAGAATATCTGAATAACTCACTCTTCTATTTCACAGAATGTCTGGGCTCGGGCTGTTATTTGTCTCTGCCCAGACAAGGGTGAGATGGGCTCGCTTCTCGGGCTCTAAAAGACAAGGCTGGACTCTCAGGTTCGGTCTTCAAGGTTGTTTATTATTTCTTATCTACAAAAATTTTCTTTCTGCCCAGCCGGGGTCTGACCAGCAAGGCAGCCAAAGGCACTCTGACTGCCCACAGGGTGGTCACATCTTTTTATAACAAAGTCTACGTAAACTATATTTATCTTTTGTCTCCAATACTTATAATTTTTATTACTAAGTGTACTTTTACTATAAACCTATCAAAAATACCTACGTCACACGGAAAATGGAAGACAAGAAGAAGGAGGAAGAACCATGTGGCAGGCCCTAACTCCCTCCATCTTGTTTTTCCAACCCCCTTGTACCAAAATCTTAAAAACTGTGCTTTAGCCTATAAATGTTCTATTTCTATATCCTTTACACACCAGTGATTCTTATATCCCCACATATAGGTGGTACATCTCTTGTAGGGTCAAAGTTGAGCCACCAGGTACTTTTTGCAACATTCTAAGGCTCTCAAGCTCCCCAAGGGTTCTCTCGGTAGCTCTGGCTCTCAGGAGAGGTGCGCTGAGTTCCCACAACAGAAGATTTCAGTGACTCCCTGTCCTGGCTTGACTACATGATGCTTTTATCCCCAATCATCTTGTTCTCTGAGTTCTCTCCAAAATGTGCCCTGAACCAGGACACTCCCCCACCGAACACCTGCACAAAAATACACACCTGCACAGTTTCCTTGGAGTATTTGTGCATGTGCTCTGTGCTACTTACGTGGCTGGGCTGCTCCTGGGCAGCCCCATGGCGTTGGTGGATGGCGCGGCCGGCAGCGAAGGGAGAACGGCGCTGAGGAAAGCCACGGGGTTCTGGATGCGCGCCGTTGGGGACAGGGGAGCGGGGACCACGCTCTGGGGCTGGAACTGCTTCACCCCGCTCGGCAGACACGGCTCGCTTTTGCTGGGGAAGCCTCCCGAGGGCCTCGCTGGGTTTGCCGGGAAGTTCTCCGTGGGGTTGGTTCTCGGGGCCGCCGGGGGGACGCAGCTGAAGGTGCCCGAGGAGCTGGCAGAGGGGCTGGCCGGCGGCGTCTGCGGCGCCAGGAGCTGCTTGGGGCGGCCGTAGGCGAAGGCTTGAGGAGCACAGGCTGAGCTCTGCTTGTACAGGAGCGAGCTGGAGTGCTGGTAGAGGGAAGTGGCAGAGTTCACCAAAGTGGTGTTGAATGACAGCTCTCTCAGAGATGCCTGGTGCACCTGCTGTTGTTCGAGCAGGACCTGGTTGTGGAGCTGTTTTAACTGGCTCTGATCGCTGCACAGAAAATAAAAATGAACAGAGTTTGTTAGGAGCCCTGATTGAGCCCGTTGGTTGCATTTCTCTATGAATTCAGAGAGAAAATTCGATGTCCTGTGATACAGTGAGAGACAGGAAACTGCTACATGGCCTATACTCTAACATTATAAGAGGAGCATAATATTAATTTTCTACTAAAATAACCTTTTCCTTCATGTTCCCTTCTTTGCCAGAGGCATCAAAGCTTTTTGTCCGCAAATTATTTGACTGAAGATAATTCTTACATTTTAGTATGTGAAATATAAATATAAATCTTACTCAAAGATATTTAAGGGATGTCATTGTCAAAGTCACCTCAGTACCTCTTTGCTTGTGTGACCAAGAGTGAGATTTGGTGTATCATAATTTAAATGAGTGTTTGTAAGCCAGGTTGCATTATTTACCTCCTGCTGAAGTGGCTTCTGAAACCAGCCCTTTGACTGGTAAAGCATTGCAATAATCCACCACAGGATATGCTACCAATGGAGTTTAGGTGGTGTTGACATTCAGTGACAGGCAGGAGTGGATAATTCAGAGAGAACTTGCATTCCATGCAGTTGTTATTTTTCTAGATGCTATCTACTAGATAATTTTTCAGGGCTTTCTTACTTTGAAATTAAGAAAAATCATTTTGCCTTGTCAAGAGGTTTATTTAGTTATTATGTACCTGGAAATACAGCACATGAAAAACAGGAGAGCTTTTTCCCTTCCAAAACCAGAAAAGATGTAGAAGATATGGAAAATGATTATGTAACAAACTATGGAGTATTACATATCTACTGAGAAAAAGTGGAAAATGTGAATGTAGAGACCAAGCACAACTGCTCCTGACCAAGCAAATACAAAAATCACATTACAGGCAGATCAAGATAGCAATTTCAAGCTTTCATAAAGTAGAATGGTAGAGTTGGCAATTCTGTGGGCCAGATTTTGTGCCCTTCATGTATACATCTGCATAATAAAGCAATTCTTTGTAAAGCAGCTTTTTTGGGAGGGGGAGCTGAGAGAAATTCTGCTTTGTGCAAGTATTGGGTACTTAAATACTTCTTCTGCCCCCCCCTAAAACTCACTGTCGCTCAGAAAGTGTGCAGGACTGTGAATGTGGGCTTCACAAATTCCAACCCTGTGCTCTGAGTTCTTCCTCTGCTACAAGGAATGTCAGTTCTGTCTTCTCCTTGTAATGTTCATGCTGTGAAATTACATCCTGGCTTGAGGGTACCAGGGAATTACTTTCTGGAGTCCTTCCTGAGCCCTTAGGAAAAGCTTCTGCCTATTTAAGAAATTAAACGAAGATGTTTGTGTGCTTGTTGTTAAATTACGTGTGGGAGGTTGAAAAAATGCGGAAAATACTTTTCATAATAAACTGCAGTGTGAATTCCATAAATTGTCCTCTAAGAAAACTACATTACTTCTTCAAATTTCCCCTTGAGCTCCCAGTGCAGCAATCACTTTTTGGCTCAAGTGGTTTCCCATTATCAAGCATTTCCAAGTATTTTATCTGTTTTAGGGGGAGGTGACGTTTGTGGGACGTACAAGTCATGAGGCATGACAGCTGGTTGCCAGTCTGGACTGTGTGTAAGGCTGAGTATGTCTGCTTTGGGCAATATTTCATACCCAGAATTGAGTGAGATATGTTTGAAGAACCTACTTTCATTTTGCCTGCATAAGATCAGTGTTCTTCACCTCTTGATTGCAGCAGAAAACACCGTGGAATTAATAACACTTCAAAGGGAAAACATTTTCCTTTTTAAATTGGAGGTCACTTTTCCTGACAGGGATATGCAGAAAAAATTAACTAGTGCTGGAGAATTTGTTTTCTAAGATTATGGTTAGTTAGGCCAATACAATGTAATCTTTTTATTCTGCATTTGAGTTTTCACTCTAGTGCAATAGTGTTGTGGTCAATGAATAGTAAATAATATCAGTGATGCTCCTGAGAATTAGACTTCTGAGAATTTACTTACAGCTTTGGTTTAGCCAGTACTGGGGGAGGTTCCTTGGATGGTGATGTTGGCTCTGGTATTTTCACTGGCTGTCCATTTATCTTCTCTGGGAAGTGGTTGGGTCTGGTTTGGTTTGTGGTGCCAGCTCCATCCTCTGAGGATGATTCACTTCCTTTTTCATCTTCGGGCAGCTTGAAGTGGACACGGAGCCCTGCCTTGGAGCTGGACCTGGGCTCGTTGTGGTTCACAAGAACTCCTTCGAGTTTGGGTCTGGGGGCTTGGCTTTGGTGGCTGGCAGGAGGCTGGGGGGCAGCTTGGTGCTCAGTAGCCACAAAGTCGATGGAGCTCGTTGTGTGAAGGGCAGCAGTGTTACTGCTGTCCTCAGGTGCTGGAAGAGGAAAGGTCAAACCTTTGGGATATGTAAATGCCAGAAATCGTAGTGAAATGAAAGCACAAAAGTTACAGTTCAAAAAACTCACTCTGGTGTCCTTCCAGCCGTCACACTGACTTGTTTGACCCTGTTTGTTTAAGAACAAATTCCCTTGGAAAAGGAATATTGTAAAGGTAGAGGGCAAAGGGACACTGCTCCAGTTTGGAAAATCAATCAGTGGTCTTCAGCCAGGTCCCCAGTGAATTACTCCACTACATCTTTGAAATACAAGCATTGTTTTTTTCCCAGAGAATTCTCACACTTTTTAGTTATGAAGAACATTGCCAGAACTTGAGCTGCCTTGGAACCATGAGTACACAGCACAGATCACAGCCTGCTCTGCTGTATTCACCAGCAGCAAAGGACTCAAGTGGCTCTTACCTTTGACAGTCAGACGAGCTATACTGGACACTGTGCCATATTTATTGCTTGCAGTGCAGGTGAAACTGCCAGAATCTTCTGAAAATACTTCAGCAATAACGAGAGTACAAATCTCCTCTGCAAAGCATCAGAGCAGGGTTAGCGCTTGGAGTGAACATGCAGTGACCAAACACACAGAACCCCGACTCCCTTTGGGGAGATTTCCTTAAGGACTTCCACCTTGCTCAGTTTGTTCCCAGTTCCATCAGTATTATCAGTTTTGGCAGCCTTTGTGTGCAGCAGCTGTTATCAGCATTGTCTGCAGCAACTGGTACCCTCTGTGCTCCAGCATGCCCAATGAAAGCAAAGAACAGGTGTCAGCAGTGTGTGGAAAACATGAGAAAATGTTTTCCTAACACATGAAGCACAGACTTAAAAGAACTTAAAATTTAATTTGGAAAAATATATAGTGTACTCCACGCTCTCAGCTCAGTAAAATACAGGTATTTTTTATCTCTGATGATTGAAAGGTTAATTCTAATTGACTGGGAACAATTCAAGTGGAGTCACTCTGTAATATATAAACCACATACATATAGACTGTTATTTTCAGAATACAGTGCAGATTTGCAGATAGAGGGGATTGTGCTAACTGTGCTTACAGAAAGTTGTCTTTTGACTTCTTTGTGAAGATGACTAAAGGGCACCAAAGATATGCTAGCAAAATTGTACTAGGAAAAACTAGATTCCATCTAGAAAAGTCAGTCTGGGTTTATGACATTCCTGTCTGATGAGTCTGGGCAGCAGTGCCAGCTAATAAATACCTGCCATGATGGAATTGAAGTCTTTTGGTTTGGCTGAGTAGCTGGGAAGAGGAGGGACAGCAACACCTAAAGTGACTTTAAATGTGGGCTGATAAAATTTCTTCACCTACTCAGTGGCTATTTATATACAATTTTGCAATAGGCTTTCCTAAAACCCTACAGGATAATTATTCTATGGGTACTTTTGCACGCTGGAACTTGATTGTTTCATGTCATCACCAAGGAAAACCCAATAGCAACAAGGAGATTGTTTCCTATCAACTACAGGAGAATAATAGTTTATTATAGCAGTATGATAACAGAACTAGTTTAAGGCATTATAGTATCTAGTTTATCATGCTGGGATCTGCCAACCACTGCATGCATGGAAATCCAGATTCCTTCTGAATGAGCAGCAGGTGATGAGGCTGTGACAACTGCACCCAACTGATTATCCCCTAAAAACTGCTTCACATTACTCAGCAGTGATGCCACTGGACAGTAACAGAACTGTGGCAGTGCCTTCTGGCAGAAGCTCCATTTTTATATTCCTCAATCTCAGACAGAGGCAGTTTCTTTCAAGGCTCTTTTTGGGGCAAAAACCTTTCAAATAGGGCAAGGAGAATACAGAAGTTTATATTCCATAAGAGTTAATGCTCCTTTGATAATTTTCCATCTTGACAGGAGCAGCTTCATATTTTTAAAGGCAAAAAGCAATGAGGAGAGTGAATCTGTCATGGAGAAATAACCAAAGCTCTAGGGCTGCTCTGCTCCAACCCCATTCTGCCCTGATCCTTGGAATCAGCAGGTCCAGCCCCATTTATAGGATTTGCTGATATCAGGGGTGGAACACCTGATGTGCTCTCTCACATTACGCTGCTCGGGAGCACAGGGAATGGCTGACATGGCTGAACATCTGATGCAATGTTCCCTAACTGGTAAACTGGATAAAAATAGCTCAGCTCTACCTCATCTCCTATACCTCAGGACCTCAGATGTACAGGGGACCCTCCTACATTAATTATATTAAACTTTAGCTCGTTTAAATCCTGAGGTAAAACTGGGTCTAAGCAAAGTGGAAACCTTTTCTGCAAAAGGCACTGAATTAATTCAAGTTACGTGTTTGTGCAACAGTTTACAGCTAAATGTGTGCCACTAGTAGCTATAGAACATAAGGAAAAGAAGAAATTATCTTAATTAAAGAATGAAGTTTTAATATTTAATATTTTATGAGGTTAAACCACCACACCTCTGTAATGAAAAATTAGGAAGCTTTGATGATCCTCACCCTCACCTGGTTCAGCCATAGATCGTGGTTCTAAAGGGAAGAAGAGCAGAGTTATTAGATTGAATATAGTTATTTTTGCCAATATTTCTTTTTCCTTAAGCACTAAATATTAAGTTTGACCTTCTAAATAAGATGGAATATGCTTTTTGATCCAATTTTCTGTTTAAGGGGATGTGAAGACAGCCAGGCCTTTTACCCAATGGTATGTCAAAGGCACAATTGAACAATGTGAACACTTATGAACACTGTTGGGAACTTGGGAACAGAAAAGAAATTCTCCAAGTAGCTGGCTGGGGTTTTTTCAGTATTGGCACAATTTTATTTTGTCTTGAAGACAATTTCTGAAACTCTGACCCACATGAAATCAAGATATGATGAGCCATTGTTTCACTTAGGTTTAGCTTAGTGGTACTTAAGGAATTTCTGTTGAATTTTCACAATTTAAGCATTTCAGTGCCTTAGAGAAAATTGCAGATGTTCTGACTGCATTTGAAAATTAAAATTACAGTTGTAATAAGAAATTCACAGCGTTGCTAAGTTAACAATTTTGTTGCTTGCCTGTATTTTATTAGACACAATATTTTCACACAAGAAACATACTTTTCTGTAATATCCTAAAATCTGGCGAGTCTTCTATCAGTGTTCCTTCTCTATACCATTCAACCTTTGGGGAAGGAGCTCCTTTCACCCGACATTCAAAAACAACAAGCTGCCCCTCAGAAGCTGAAATATCCTGTAACATCTATTAGAGAAAATGAATAGACAGTCAGTAAATGCCTTAATGCTCTGGATGTAATACTGATTTCAGTAAGATTTAATAAAGCCACTTAAACTATTGAATGGCTTAGGAAAAGTTTTTTTTTTTTCTTTTTTTTTCCCTTTTTTTTTTTTTTTTTGAGAGAGAGCTCATTTTTAGTTATCTCTCTTTATAGTTATCTGACCTCTACTTTTCAAATACGTCATAGAAGAAATTACCTTTGTAAATACAGGAGCAGCAATTATAGGTCTTCCATCCAGTCCTTGCAAATAGTTAGTGGGGCTTTGAGCCTGCAGATTGCAAAACATCACAAGATGATGTCTAGGTGTGCAGACATGATTTTTTCATATACAAGAGAAATGTGCTTTTGGAATGACATAAAAGAGATTTTGGTGGATGAAGCAAAAATTTTATTACTTCATTGCCTTACTCAGTTAATCCTGGCAAGAAAAGCTTTAGCACAGTGTATTGTAACATCTTTTCTTCATATTTCAATAAGGCAAATATATGTTGTCTGCTTGGTTGTAGTCTTCTTTTAAAAATCCTTAACCTACAAAATAGTTATTGATGTTAATAAGGAAATGTTAAGTCCAGTCACATGTGTGACTGCTACTATAATTCTTCTCCTTTTACAGAGGTGGGATATCAACCTGTTGATCCTACTCAGGAAAACAGAATGGAATTGTTCTCCTCCTGGGAAACTTTGTTACATAGGTCGAGTATTTAATAGGTTTTTTTATTTTAGTGCAGTAGGAGTTGCCTCAGAGCAGCAGAATTAATGATTCAGTATCTCAGGAAATAGCCAAATTTACACACAGATGGTGCCTTATCAGCCAACAAAATTTCAAAGTTGTGACTTTTGAAGGAACTATTACCCTTAAGCATCTTCTTTCATAAATGGCAACTTGTTGCTTAGTTCTATTAGTTCTTAGTTCTAGTCTGATTGTAATCAGAAGTAAACTTGCATTAGTTCACCTGCTCAGTGTCTGTTCATTGGTTACCACCTAATCCTGGGCTGTAAGCTTTGAAAAGGCACTGTGAAGTGAGAAACTCGTGAACTTTTCAGTTTTAAGTAAGTATGGCTCCTCTTTCCTACCTACCAGGAAAGAATTCACAGCTGTGAATATACTGTCAGTTAGTTTGCAACAAAAAAGGAAATGTCAATTAGAACACGGAATGTTAATTAGAACATGGTAATGTTAATTTCCTTTGATGTGGAAAGTAAAATGTTATGTGGCAAAGAAGCTTATTTACATACAAAGTACACATAGCAGCGAAACGATTCCGCTTAAAATGAATTCCATTGAAAGGAAAAGATTTCAAGTGAGCTCTGAATCCAGGGAGAGGAAAACCTGCTGGGCTGGAAAGTGGATGAGGCAGTCTGCGGTGGGAGAAGGTGACTCGCACAGCCAGGGGCCCTTCTAGCCTCGGAGCTGCGGGAATGCCCCTGGATTGTGTGCAGCCCCAGGGAATGCACCTGGATCCCCTGCAGCCCCAGGGAATGCACCTGGATCCCGTGCAGCCCCAGGGAATGCCCCTGGATCCCCTGCAGCCCCAGGGAATGCACCTGGATCCAGTGCAGCCCCAGGGAATGCCCCTGGATCGTGTGCAGCCCCAGGGAATGCACCTGGATCCCCTGCAGCCCCAGGGAATGCACCTGGATCGTGTGCAGCCCCATGGAATGGCTCTCAGGCTCAAGGCTGCAGTTCAACAGCAAAGCAAGTGCTAGAAGATTTGGGTTTCTCATCACAAACTGTAGAAGAAACCCTTTATTCAGAGCTCACTTTTAGTCCCTGAAATGCCCCGTGGTGTCGCCCTTACCTGGGGAACTGGGGTTGGCACAGTGTGCACCTCAGCTGATGGAGCCTTGGAGGTTTCTTGGTGCTTGGTTGCAGTTCTGACAGCAGGAGATGCTGCATTCACAGAGGTGTTGGCTGGCTTTGGTTTGCTGTGGAATGTTAACCAAGAACAAGTTCTCTAAGTGGAGGCTGGAGCTGTGTGTGTCCCTAAGTCACATCTGTCTCAGTTACATGTCCTCACTGCTGGGACTGAATTCCTCTTGACCCAAGCTGATCTGTACTCCTAGGTAAAGCTGCATTTTGTGAGTGAATTTCAGCAAGAATTAATTGCTGAAAAATAAAAAAGAGACGTGCTTTCTGACCAACATATCATCAGTTTTTGCTAGTGTACAGATTGATACCTCTTCACTTTCTGGTTGTTTATATATGGAAATACAAGAGTTGACACTTTTTAATTTTATTGCTAGGTGAAATAATGCAGACAGTGAACAGCTGGTCTTTTTATTCACTTTGAGGTCCCCCCAGGAAAGCTAGCCTTCAAAACAGAGGATGCTTTACTCAGAGTGAAGGTACAACTGTTGTGATCACTGATTTCTCTTTTGAACTTTTTTTAGCACCTGTTCTCATATTAACTCTCTTACAGGTGTTCAGATTGGTGTGATGACAGCTGGAAGATGAGCAGAAATGAGGACATTACACCCAAACCTGGTCTTTCAGAATATGATCATTTGAAGACATCCTACTATGATGTCAGAG
This sequence comes from Fringilla coelebs, assembly GCF_963513975.1. Lineage (NCBI taxonomy): Eukaryota > Metazoa > Chordata > Aves > Passeriformes > Fringillidae > Fringilla > Fringilla coelebs. The sequence continues at coordinate 2,011,833 of NC_140066.1, read as the reverse complement.
CAGCATTCTGAGAAAAAAAATTACCTCACAATTTGATGAGGTAAGTGATGTAGAGATGCCATCAAGTGATCAGGATCATGGTTAACCCTACATTGACACCTAATGAGATGAATGTGGAAAAAAAACCCTGCCTGTGACATTTGGACAAGGCTGAGCTGGAACAGAACACTTCACAATTCATCCCAAACTGATTAGCTGTACATCCTAAGTCTGAGACTTTCTTAACCTTAAGTTTTATAAACCCCCTAACATTTATCAAAGTCCATGAACCAATTCCATCTGGAGTGCTTTATGACCCTGAAGTTTAAATTGCATCCATCAGGATTTGCTGTCAGCCTGAGGTCTTCAGTCTAATACACTGCAAATGTCTTCTCTTTGCATTTTAAAAACTGGCATTTGTAATGAGTGTAATTCTCCTTAGTGATGGAAAAAACCAAGAGGGTGCATAAATCTATCTGATTAGGGCCTCTTTTATCAAGGACTGGTTGCTTTTGATGTTGAATCTGTGCATACAAAGGAGTTCAAAATAAAAGACTGATTCTTTTAGTTTTCAACCAGTCTGACTCCCTTTCTAGTTAATAGAAAGACTTTGATTCTGAAATATTTTTAACAGCATTGGATCAGGTTTTAAATCATCAAGGGATGGATTTCTTTTAGGAAAAATAAAGAAATGAATAAATAAATATTTCCCAGATTTTAGATTACATCTGACATATTTTCTTTTTATAATTAAGTAGTCTTTTATAATTTCATTTCATTTCAGTTCAGTTTAATTTCTTCATCTTAAATCTAAATAATCAATCTACCTATATTCTGCCAAAAACCTTGTATATTTTCATGTGAGAAACTGTACTACATTCTTTGTCCAAGTCAGACACTTATATCAGCATTTAAGCTGGATGTAGTAAAATGGCTTTTTAAAATAAATTAACTTTTTTAGTAAATTATTTTTAGAATTTCAGTATTTATGGTAATACCTTTCCTTTTATATTAATATGTAATACTAAAATTTCAATTCTTAATCCAAAGTTGAGGACACAAAAGCAAACAAATATTTGTTCCATACTATTTGTGAAGCAAACAAGTGCACAAACAAAATCCAACCCAACCAGTCCAAATTAATTCTAAACAGAATGCTGATGTCTTGGAAGCTGCAAACTGAAATGTCTGCACTTGTGGGTTTTTTAACTGTAAGAAAGATGGGAGGTGTAATTGATTTTAAACTTACTGATCCATTTCGTCCTTGATGATTTCACCTTCAGAGTCAGAAGAAGAGATGCCTGTGAAAAAATTTTAAAAAATCATTTAGCAGAGGGGTTTTGAGTTTCTTTCTGAATGATACAAACCTCCATTCAGCTTTCCTGTAGAGCACTCCATGGGTGTGTATTATAAAGCTGTGCCCAGACAAAAGGTCCCATGGCAGGAGGAGTGACCACGTTCTGCAAGGTGTGGGAGCAGCTGCAGCTGGAGTGAGGAGAGGAATATCCAAGAGGGAATGAATACCTGGCTGTTCCTTGGGCTCTTTTTCAAATGCCACTATGATTTAGTCCCCATTTGTTGGGAATTGAGTAGGAGCTTTCTTCTCTCAGACACCTGATGCTGTCAGATTAAAAGGAAAAAGAGACACCTGGAATTGTAGCTGTTGTTCTCCAGCTGCTGCCTCGTACCACGATGTGCAGGAGATACTCGCTCTGTTTACTGGCTGCTGAGACATTTTGCACTTCTGATTCTGCCCTCACTGGGTTGGAATTTTAATTTTCTCTGCAGTTCCTGACAGTGAGCATCTCCATCAGCCGTGGCTCCCATCCAGCACCCACTGAGCTGGGGAAAAGCAGACCTTGGTCCCTGCCTTGAGAGCTTGGAAATCCCTGCCAAGCACAGACATCTCCCATGGATGTCAGGGGCAGTGCAGATGCTGAAAAAGGATTTGTCCTCTCACTGTCGAGTTAGAGTTGTGGAAGGAGAATAACTGCAGAATGAAATTCATCTTTTGGGCACTGCTTTAATTTATGAATGGCCCCACTGTGCTCAGTGATGGTGCTCATAGTGTGCTTCTCTGAGAGAAAAAGAAAAAAATCCTATGTGCTTAAATTTATAGTCATGCTAGCACAGTAATGGATTCAATCTCAAATCTTACCCAAGAAAGTGAAAAAAAGAAATATAATAAATAGACCACTCTTAGGCCTACTAGGTACAGTAAAAAGCATAAGGAGAAAGAAAGGACACCTAAACCTGCAAATATATATTCTGTTTGATTTACAGCATCTACTGGGCAAGGAGAATATAAAATTGATGGCATATTTATTTTGGTTACAAGGTCCCAAGAAAGAGTTAGAAGGAAGCTGTCCTACATTCAATTTGCAATAATAACTGCAGGGAAAAGGGATTAATAAGACTTGGACACAAAGTTTCATTTCTTACACTTCTGTAGAGTTCCACAGACAAAAAATACAAGGTAGTTTCAGAATCTGAGTATTTTTAGACTTGGATCTTGGAGTGAGATATATAAAACCTCTGGGAAGTAACACAATAAAATGTAAGGGCTGGTCTCTTGTCTGAAGAGTGTTTCACAGGAAAATAATAATGACATTAGTAACAATGGAAAGTGTTGACTCCTGCTGTGTTTTTTTAATGACAAAACTATCCCAGTTAGCAAACAAGATACATAATTGTATCATAATCCTGTGACCAATTTCAACCATCAGTTTCTGCAACACCTGTAGGATTACCTTCTATGTAAATCTCTGCAGAGGTGGAGTCTGTTCCATAGATGTTGGAAGCAAAGCACGAGTAACGCCCTGTGTCCTCCTCAAAAGCCTCCACAATGATCAGGGAGTGTCGGTCACCTGTCTGGATAATTTGGATATCTGGTGAGTTTTCAAGCTCCTTCCCTTCACAGTACCACCTGCAAGGCAAAAAGAAATTGTTTTTCAATGCAGACAAGCTGATGATAATGTTTGAAGTCTTTCTGATGATAGAATTGGTAGGTTTAGCCTGAAGATTGTGACATAGTTCTGCAGGTAAGTATTGAATCAACAGTCATAGGAGTAAAATATGGACGATTTTCATAATATTCAATAAATAATAAAAGAGCTCTGAATTTGGAATACTGTCAATCCAGCTCTGAATTTCTCTTGAGGTACAATCAGATCTGTGTAGTGGCTTAATGTGCAGCAAAAATCACCCAACTCTACGTTAACAAATATCCCTCAAACTTCTGTTTCTGAAGTTCATGTTAATTCAGAACGTGACTGAAATTTGTCTTTGTTTTGTCATATATTTAACACAATCTGCTTTTTATAAAAGATGGCAGAAGTGTATCACAAGGCAAGAGGGTTGCTTTATTACAATAGAGGTACTTGCACACAGAAAGAGCCAGGAGACAGCTGCACCTGAAGTGCTTTTGTGCACCATGTTGCTGTGCTCCTCTTTAAAACACACTGCTACCTGTAATTAGAGATAACTAGCTAAAATTGAGAAGCCAAACTGAAGTGCATTCATCTTCATTGTAACTTTTCTCATGAAGATTGATAGATGGATAGATAGATAGATGGATAGATAGATAGATAGATAGATAGATAGATAGATGGATGGATAGATGGATAGATAGATAGATAGATAGATAGATAGATAGATAGATAGATGGATAGATAGATAGATAGATAGATAGATAGATAGATAGATAGATAGATATAGAAAATGCCACAAAAGTATTTCTATTTTATTACTGTAACTTCTTTCATTACATGTGATTAGCTACTGCATCTTCTGCATGTGAGGGTGAGAGCTGTCATACTGGCAATGTTTTTTATTCAATTGACTTAAAAAAAATTAGTAATAATTTCATCCATCTTTTATGGTAAGTTGGTAAAAGAATCTGTCAACGTTTGACTGGTACTACATAAAATAAGATTTTTGTGGAAAGGATAAGGATAGGTTTTTAAGTAAAAAATTGTAATAATTAATGCCTCCTGTCTCACACTATAAGGCACTTCAATACACTTCCATCTCAAATATTTTAGAAAAACATGAATAAATAAATTTTTTGACCCCTCAATTGCAGAACTTTTTAGCAAGCTTGTGGTACAAATTAAGCATGAAGTAAACCTCAAATTAATATATTGAAAAAAAAACCTCTAAGCAGTCCAGCAGAAACCCAGAATATAATAGAAATATAACACAGAATTGAGGAAGGAGCCTCAAGGGGTCTCTGAGGTATGGAGGAACACAGATCTAGCACTGAAATGAGTCTGAGCCATCCAACACAGCTCTCCCAGCACGCAGGGAATTCCTGCATTTCATTCCCACCAGAGCTGCCCCGAGCTGCCTTCTGTCCATGGACACTTCCTAGGACTGCACTTTACTCCAGGCAGCTTTCAGCAGCCTTTCAGGCTGTTTCCCAAACCCCAGTGGAGCTGGTAGAAGCTGCAGACAGTGTTCTGGCCACCAACCAAACCATGGAGCACCTCTGGAGGCTGCAGAGCCAGCTGTGCTCCCAGGGAAGGGAGCAGTAACAGCAGCACAAACCCGAGGGTGCCAGGTGAGCTGGCACATGGGGAAGGAGGAGGAAGAAGCCCCTGGGTGTTGTGGCTCAGATTACAGATCCACCTAACCCAGGGGGCTCTCCTGACAGCGGCCCGGAGTGACACTGAGGGAGGGGGCAAGAGCAAAATGAACTGTGCACGAGTGTGCATTCTGTATGTGTGTGTATTCTGTACATGTGTGTGTATTCTGTACGTGTGTATATTCTGTACGTGTGTGTATTCTGTACATGTGTGTGTGTATTCTGTATGTGTGTGTGTATTCTGTATGTGTGTGTGTATTCTGTACATGTGTGTGTATTCTGTATGTGTGTATATTCTGTACATGTGTGTGTGTATTCTGTATGTGTGTGTGTATTCTGTACATGTGTGTGTGTATTCTGTACATGTGTATATATTCTGTACGTGTGTGTATTCTGTACGTGTGTATATACTGTACATGTGTGTGTGTATATATTCTGTACATGTGTGTGTGTATTCTGTACATGTGTGTGTATTCTGTACAGGTGTGTATATTCTGTACATGTGTGTGTGTATTCTGTACAGGTGTGTGTATTCTGTATGTGTGTGTATATTCTGTACATGTGTGTGTGTATTCTGTATGTGTGTGTGTATTCTGTACATGTGTGTGTATTCTGTACATGTGTGTATATTCTGTACGTGTGTGTATTCTGTACATGTGTATATATTCTGTACATGTGTGTGTATTCTGTACATGTGTGTATATTCTGTACATGTGTGTGTATTCTGTACGTGTGTGTATATTCTGTACGTGTGTGTATTCTGTACGTGTGTGTATTCTGTACGTGTGTGTATATTCTGTACATGTGTGTATATTCTGTACGTGTGTGTATTCTGTACATGTGTATATATTCTGTACATGTGTGTGTATTCTGTACATGTGTGTATATTCTGTACATGTGTGTGTATTCTGTACATGTGTGTATATTCTGTACATGTGTGTGTATTCTGTACGTGTGTGTATATTCTGTACATGTGTGTGTATTCTGTACGTGTGTGTGTATTCTGTACATGTGTGTATATTCTGTACATATGTGTGTATTCTGTACGTGTGTGTGTATTCTGTACGTGTGTGTGTATTCTGTACGTGTATATATTCTGTACATGTGTGTGTATTCTATATGTGTGTACATGTGTGTATATTCTATACGTGTGTATATATTCTGTACGTGTGTGTGTATTCTGTACATGTGTATATATTCTGTACATGTGTGTGTATTCTGTACGTGTGTGTATATTCTGTACATGTGTGTGTATTCTCTATGTGTGTGTATATTCTGTACATGTGTGTATATTCTGTACATGTGTGTGTATTCTGTATGTGTGTGTATATTCTGTACATGTGTGTGTATTCTCTATGTGTGTGTATATTCTGTACATGTGTGTATATTCTGTACATGTGTGTGTATTCTGTACATGTGTGTATATTCTGTACATGTGTGTGTATTCTGTACGTGTGTGTATATTCTGTGCATATGTGTGTATTTTCTATGTGTGTGTATATTCTGTACATGTGTGTGTATTCTGTATGTGTGTGTATATTCTGTACATGTGTGTGTATTCTGTACCTGTGTGTATATTCTGTACATGTGTGTGTATTCTGTACGTGTGTGTATTCTGTACGTGTGTATATACTGTACATGTGTGTGTATTCTGTACATGTGTGCATAGTCTGTATGTGTGTGTGTATTCTGTACATGTGTGTGTATTCTGTATGTGTGTATATTCTGTACATGTGTGTGCATAGTCTGTATGTGTGTGTATATTCTGTACATGTGTGTGTATTCTGTACATGTGTGTGTATTCTGTACATGTGTGTATATTCTGTACATGTGTGTGTATTCTGTACATGTGTGTGTATTCTGTACATGTGTGTATATATTCTGTACATGTGTGTGTATAGTCTGTATGTGTGTGTGTATTCTGTACATGTGTGTGTATTCTGTATGTGTGTACATGTGTGTATATTCTATACGTGTGTGTATATTCTATACATGTGTGTATATTCTATAAGTGTGTGTCTATTCTATACGTGAGTCTATATTCTGTACATGTGTGTATATTCTACATGTGAGTGCATTTTTATACGTGTGTGTATATTCTGTACCTGTGTGTATATTCTACACCTGTGTGTATATTCTATACATGAGTGTATATTCTATATGTGAGTGTATATTCTGTACATGTGTGTATATTCTGTACCTGTGTGTATATTCTACACCTGTGTGTATATTCTATACATGAGTGTATATTCTATATGTGAGTGTATATTCTGTACATGTGTGTATATTCTGTACCTGTGTGTATATTCTTCACCTGTGTGTATATTCTACACCTGTGTGTATATTCTATACGTGAGTGTATATTCTGTACATGTGTGGATATTCTGTACGTGTGTGTATTCTGTACATGTGTGTGTAAATTCTGTACATGTGTGTGTATTCTATATGTGTGTACCTTCACTCATTGCCCTGGAGTGTGTAACCAGTCTCTTTAACTTCTTCCCCAAGGTGGGAAGCAGCACTTAAAAATAGTTCTAAAAATGTGAAATTACTGGTCTTAAAATCATAATTTATGAACCACCTCTCCCTTTAAGTGTTTCTGGATCACAGTACCATTATCATTATTTTCCAATAGATTAGACTAACATTTATTTTGAAAATGCTAATCTTTATTTATGTTATCTTTATTTTGAAACTCTTGGTTTACCTTTCCATTCAAAATACATTTCCTTTAAAAAGAATCCTTTTTCTACCTTCTGATCAACTTTTAGTGTTTCTACTCTGTCCTAGGTCTTTCAGATCCTCTAAAACAAAGCTCTTCAAACAGAAGGAACAGCTACATCTATTTTAAACTTTGCCCATAATGGCTTGCCCAAATCTGGAATTTTTATCACTAATACTTAGACCCAAAGAGGTTTTTTTTGACTGGTTCCCCAGAAGTGAGTATCACATTTTCCTTTCTGTTCAGTGCTGTCCTCACACAGTGCAGGTACAGAGAGCAGAGCTCTTAGTTGGCATCCAGAGCACAAAGCTCCCCTGCCTGGGGTAGATGAACAACTCTACCAAGAGCAAGCAGAGGAAATGTTTACACCCCAAGGGAGAACTATGGTAATGTGCATTACAGGGTGATTGAAAATATCCTGTAACAATTATTAGTGCCTTTTCAAGGTCCAGACTTGGGAATCACATAGGATTCCTGTGATACTGAAGAGAGAATTTTTAAAAATTCTGTTTGCATGATGGTTTATTCTCCTGTTGTTCTCAGGAGCTGCAGTTGGTGATCACTGAAAATGGTCACATTATCAGGAGAGAAAGTTCATGCAGTTGTGTGACTACAGGCACAAACTTGGTATATGAATGTACAAGTTGCCTTTTAGGTGTGTAATTCATGTAGGCAACTGTGTACTTTGGGACATGAGTCATGGCACTTACTCATGTCTTTTTATATTCCTACCCCATGCCTCTTCCTTATATTGTAGCCTTGTTTGAGTGTGTGAGACTTGGCAAATGTCAATGAGCATTCAGGAGAATACCCATGCTCTAGAATTTGGTTTCATTTCCAGCAGCATCTTTTCAGAACATTAAAATAACTTGCAGAGTACAGTGATACAGTGATATTATATTTTTGTGTCCATTTAAATGTTTCCTTACTGAAGTGGCACATTGGGCAAAACCCATTACAGAAAATGCTGTGATATAATTGCCATTAAGGTTGAACTCACAGTGTTACTGACCAGCTTTTCCAATTAACCTGTTGTGTTTGTGCAGAGTTAAGTCTGTATTATACTTTTGTGAGGCACAATATAATTTTCCTATAAGCAAATTTTAAAACACAAGCTAATTTTTACACTTCTTTTATTACTATACAAGTATTATAGACTCAAACAATGAAGCAGGACTGAGTTAATTGGGGTTTTTTTGCATTTTTTTTCCTTTGGTTAGTCCCAGATTTGCAGCATCAGTAATTTAAAACTTCAGGAATAAACTCCTGCTTCAAACCTATGTTTAGTTCTCCATGCAGTGTGTTCTGTAGTGACTCTTTTCAGCATAATGTTCAAATATTTTGAGAATAAGTTGGAAAAAGGAGCATGTTGTGTGAATGTTGTCTGGCTGTAATGCTTATAAATCAAAAACAATGGTCTCCTGTGAAGTTAGGCTTCATGGAAAACTTTGGTGTGGTGTATGTACTCATTCCTTGTTCACATTTGGTTTTGTACTTGCCATGAAAACGTGGTAGCAATGAAATGTCAGCTCCAGGCAGCTCTGCCCCTGAGGTATGTGCCGTGGCTGAAGCAGCAGTGCTCTGCCACTGACATTTCATTCCTGCCTTGGATTGCAGAGAGAGCTTCCTCATGCAAGGGAGGTTCACATTCAGCACAGGCACTGTCATCCCCTGTGCCAAATTCATCCTAGATCTTAATCCATTGACTCCACTGGAGCTGAATGTAAGAGAAGTTTGGCTAGAACAGAGAGATGCTTTCATTTGGCAGCCAGGAAGAAAAATCTTAATTAATCTTGCAGGGTTTCACACTTTTCTAAAACCTGGGATTAGTTGCAGGTCTGGTCTCCTCAAACAAAGCAGCATAAAATGCAGTTTTTAGGCTTTGTGTACCTATGTTAAAGAATGTTTTCATGGAAACCTTCTGACATACAGCCTGTTTTTAGAACATTAAATCCTCATGACACTTCCAGCATAGCTGTGTATGCCAAACCATGCAATGTGATTCATCAGTAAAATTAACCTGAGAGTGATGTGCCAAACAGTTTGGAAAAATGCAGACACCTCTGAACTTGAGGGAGAAAGGAGGGCTCTCCTCACAGAGGGGAGTAAATGTCACACCTACCATTACTCATAGAGCTGTAGAAGGGAGCATGAGAAGGAGGTCATCAAACACTTTGGAAATGCACCCTGCATTTCTCTCAAAGGCTTGTTTCTGACCCACAGTGCAGCCAGAGCAAAGCAATCAGCAGGAATTGCAGCAGTGCTCTCTAATTGCCAGCTGAGGTTTGAGCTAGCTGGAGGCACACATCCTGTGGTATCAGTCTTCAGCTGATGGCACTGAAAAATGAGTCACTTCTCACACAAATTTCTAGATAGGTTGGCCAAATGAGCTTCCTCTAAATTGTGGGCTTGTTCCATTAAGGCTGAGTTACCTTTAAAAACATTTGGGCAGGTCTTGCTGAATTCAGCCAAGAGGACTTAGCTTTCCGTGTCCTGGTGTTTCAGATCAGTTCCCCATTTCTTGCCCTGCTCCACCATCCAGTTTTCTTTCCCTCAGTGAGCCCTTGTGCTGGGATAGTTATGTACCACACCTGTAATGCTTTATCATTGCCATGGTTTGGGAATTTGATAAATAACCAAAATGGTATTTTGACCCTGATCCATCACAAATGTCATTTACATCTTTTACATCAATTTGGTTTAGTACTATCTTGCTTTCAAACGTGGTATCTGCCCTTCATATTTTCCAGTCCTTTCTATCCCTGCGATCAGCTTCTTTCTAAATATCCTGTCTCTAATTTCTCTCTTGTAATCCCCATTGCATCAGTCTAACCATCAGACTGCTCCTGGTGTTGACTGATTAACTGCATTGCAGAGCTTGCTGAGTCCTGTTCTTGTTTCACAGTGCTCTGGGTTCCCACAGTATGACTTCCACTTTGTAACTGTGTCTAATAGATGCATTTTAAGGCACTTGGGATCCCTTTCTGTGGTTAAGAAGTCCATTTCAAGTCAAAGGTCACTAAGCTTTCTTTCATCAGTTGCTACCTTGCCAGCTGGTCCTTTCCTGGGACTGCTGATTTTTTTATTTCTTTTACCTGTCTATTAGAATCCTTGTGTCCTTGCCCAGCTCCACAGACACTGAACTCACTCACCAAAAACCTTGGAAAACTCTTACCCTCCAAGCAAGACATTTGGCAATTCTGGGCACAGTTCTGCTCACAGCTATGGCCAACAAGATGCCTCCTTCACTCTTTCAGAAGCTCTGCACAGCAGATCAAAGAGAAGCCCTATTTTTAGGGGAAAAACACTGCACTCTTCTGGTCCCCATGATTAATGGTACACAACCCCAAAGTACATTCTGGTTTTCTTGTGCTGTAGCAGTGACTATCAAGGCCACCATACATGGAAGCATGTGAATATTTATCACCCAGTCAAGTGACAATTTTTGCACCCTCTCTTAGTGTTACTTCTGCACAGCAGTGGAGGTGAAAGAATCTTGGATGAGCATGACAAAGTTTTGTTAATAAATCATTATGATCAGGAAACTCTTCAAGGAGCTAACATTCCCAGCTTTCTCCTTAATATACCACATACATACACACACAAACACAAGGGAGAGAGTCCAGAGCTCCCCCCCACCTTGTGACTTCTCTTTTGGTTTTTTAGTTAAAATTGAGAAACTGAAAGCAGAGCCTGATCTTTTTCTTGAGCTGTAACTGCTGGGGACTAACTTCCCTAGGGGACTTCTTTCTCCCTGTCCCTAATTTCCTATATCTGATGGATGCTTATTCTACAGAGGTGTAGTAGCTCCTGTACTGAATGGCATTCACATAATTAGCTTATTTAATTAACCAAAATTAACAAAATCAAGTGTTGAAATAGAAATTTCAGCTAAAAAGCTTCAGTTTTGTCGGGGCACAAATAGACCCAAGTTGCAAAGGTATCCATCATCCATTTCTGTGGAATCAAGTGGTTCCTGAGTTGGGTGTGCAGGCATTCTGCTCAGCCCTGGATATCTGTAGGATGAGCCATCACTCCTGGGTTCTCCAATCTGCCCTTGTGAGCCTTCAGTGACTTCACAGTGTCAGCTTCTAATTCTGGTGGTTGTTAAACACCTCAACTTGGATGACATGAGCACCTTGTCACTTTTATGTGTGTCAACAGCACAAACATGACTGCTGGTATAAGGACAGTGTTGTGGCCTTCTGGAGAAACACCTGAACTGAACATGGTGTGTTGGAGCACAGTCTGGGAACAAGCAATTCAGTGTTCACCTGTTCTGAGTATGAAGAGAGCCAGACTGAGTTTGTGTACAGGTCCATAAGACAAGATGATTTCACTTGTTGTCTTTGCATTATAAGCTATGAATGATAAAAGGGGGAAGAATAATTTCTGACTTCCAGGGATCCTACTGACATTTTTATTATCAAAATGATTTATCAAGGCAAGTGCCTGGAGAAATAAGCAAAAGAAATGTTCAGAATCTTGCTTTATAAGCAGAGAGTGCTGCTAATATCTAGGGGATGATGATATTTCCTGTTTGTTTTCTGTTTAAAAACCCCTTAATTTCTGGCACTGTTTTCTCTTTTAGTCAGACACCTCTGAGTTTATGGGCTGAGCACAATGCAACATTTGTAATGGCTCCACCAAGGGAATGCCTCAAAACTGTTAATCAGAGCAGTGAGTTTGGACTGAAACATAGTAGAAATAATATTCTTCCCAAACAAGGTATTTCCCACTTGCACACACCTACCATTACAGAAATACAAAATGACAAGTGCAGAATATGTTTACCTGACTTCAGGTGCTGGGATTCCTACCACAATGCAGTCCAATTGCACTTTGGATCCTTCAGGAACTTCCCTGCTCTTCAGTTTTTGAGTAAAGCGTGGTGGCTGTCCAAGGGGCTCATCAGAATATACAGATGCAGATTCTGACTCTGTTTTCAGCTCTGCACTTGTTAATTGACCGATAGATTCCAGGTTTGCTGCCTGTTGATCATCTGTTTGCCCAAAAGTTTTCTCTACTTTGTTTTCCAAGTCTTGAGGTGTTGGAATGGAAAGCCTTTCTCTGTTTTCTGATGTGAGAGACAGGTTGGAGCTACCTTTTTGAGCAGACTTGTTCTTGGAATCAATTTTGCTCTTGTAGTTTTTGCACGTTCGGGGTCGTATTCTTTCGGAGTTGTGAGCTTTGAAAAGTGACGAGAGCTCCTCAATGAAATCTGCTGCCTTGTTTAGGAATTCCTTTTTGGATTCTGATTCAGAAGGGAGGTGGTGTTTCTTGAGATCTTGAGAGCTCCCTTTGGACCCCTTTGTATTTCTGACATGTTCCTGACAAAAGTTGGAGTGCAGGCCGTTGTCTGCTGTTTTCAGAGCTGTGGACTGGGCCATTTGTCTGTGTTTTCCCGCGTTGTTCAGCTGCTCTGGGGGGCGCTGTGAATGTGCCTGAAGCTCATCCTGTTTCATTTCCAGCGGGTTCTGATCAATAGCTTGTCTTGCCAGGTTTACACTTTCATCAAGCTCTTCTTGGCTCAAAAAGGCAGACAGATCTGGGAGGTCATCTTGGGCAGCTACCTCATCTGAATCACCAGAAGCGTTGCCATAGTGGAAATTATGAGAAACTGGCTCTGATCTGCTTCTTTCACTCTTCCCTTGGTGTTTAGTTTCTGCTAAATAACTCTCTCTCAGAAGCTGAGATATTGAAGTTGAGGTTTCTAAACTGTCGTCTTGCATGCTGCCAACAAAAAGCACAAACAGAACCATGCCTTATCAATAGCAATTATTTTGATTGGACACAATGACAGGCTTCTGAAAAGCAGAACACAACATTTTCAAAGTGCATCTGTGTGCTGAATACTTGGAAGTACTTGTAGTACTTGAAGCATAAGGATGGCCTTGTGTTAAAGGCCTGCTTCTGCACATCCTGCCAGACACTGCTGCCTTTACCCACCAAAGTTCATCTTTCATCACTTTCTACTGTCAGTGCCTCACAGAAAGTAACTGAGAGTGTGGTGTTTTCTACTCTGTTCAAGGCAAAACTTCAACTACAGAGCTATTAACTGAGTTTCAATGTCAAATTTTCATCATTGCTGACGTGTGTTTCTTAGCTAAGAAACAATCTCACCAGATTCGATTAAGTGTTGGATATTTCAGGGACTGAAAGTTGTTGAGAATAACAGGACTTTAAAGTGAAATAAATTTAGCTTGAAAAGCACTGAAGTACTAAGTAAATGAACCCTCAGAATCATAAGAGGGATGTGAGGAGGAAGGAAAAAGAACTAAAATATTCTATAATGACAACTTCTCATGCATTATAGGAAGCTATAATGGTGCTAAATGTTCCACAGCTTCTTAAATCCAGCATTATTTCTAATAAGCTATTTAAAGTAAGTGGAGAACTATGACATTATTTATTGAAAGTAAATAGAGAACTGTGTCATTATTTGATGCAAACATAATTTGTACTACAGGGCTTTCAGAATCATGTTCTTAGGTCATGAAAAACTGTACCACATGAGATGAGAGCATCAGGAAGGCCACACTTAACCTGCAAAGCTAAATATCCCTTTTTGAGCAAGGGTAACTGTGTGGGGTTCTCCCTTTTGTTTACATGAGAGCCATGATGAGTGCAGAGGGATTCAGACCCCCTGATCACACCCTCTTCTCCTGGTGCCCTAAAGAGGAAGACAAATGAGTGCTCTTTACCCCTCTCAGAGAGCTGATTCCTCACAGCTACTGAAACAAGTGCATGAGTGTTCCCTGGGTCTGTCTCAGACTGTGCAGTGCTCATTATCTCCCTCCTGCTTAATTCATGGTGTGGTAAATCATGCTGCAGGGGTTTCAGGTGTTCCTACCCCCAGCTGTCTGCTTTGTCACCCTGCAGAAGGTTCATCAAGAGAAGAGAGCATCCATGCCCCAGCATTGGCCATCTCCATTCACAGCCTTGTGTGACAGCTGAAGTTAGCAGGGAAGGAAAAGTTAAAAAGGCATTTCTGCTGTGAAAGGCTTTGAGCTTTTCCAGTGGGACAGTTGTCCCTGGAAAAAGGATGCTTCAGAACAAATGAAGTGGTAATGTCTCATACTGCTGCAGTATTTCTTCCTGGAATGTGAGTGCCAGCCCTTATTCCTTATTTACAAAAAGGAAGGTTTCAATTTAAACTGTTCCTATTCTTCTTCAATGAATGAGCATACAGCTGTCATAATCTGGTGGGCATTTTGAGACCTTAATCCCTCTGCTTGAGGCAGGTTTCTTTGTACTGAAATCCTCTTCCTTATGTAAGTATTGGGCATTTTCTATTTATCGATTTTGCTTTATTTTCGTAATATTAAACAAAGAAAATCACTAAGACTACAGAGGCACCCAATCAAATTATTGCTAAGTTTGTGCTTGTACAATGAACAAGAAATAAAATGCCACATAAATTACAGGCTTTTAAACACACCATGGAGTCCCTGCACTGGGCCAGCTCTGTGGTACCCATTGAACACTTGGCATTTCATTATCTGGTGCAGTGTTTCAGTGGAGCTGTGGCACATAGAGAACATTGATTTGGGAAGCCCACATGAGATAATATCATGAGCTGTTTCATGGCTGGACAGAGTTTATAATTTAACCTCTTAAGAGTACAAAGAGTTCTCCATGAGTCTTAAAGTTCCTGCTCAGTGGAAACTGCTTTTGCTTGCTCAGCTTTCACTTCTTGGGCAGCTGTGCCACCTTAGTGCAGCTGAACGTGTTTCAGGGGCTCTCTTTGCTTGTTTATGTGCTGATCACAGACTGTGTGCTGTAAAGGTCACTGCTAAAGCTACAGTTTCAGCTCCCAAGGTTTAAATACATTCTAACATAGGGAGTTCACAGCCTGCAGGACAGACCTGTGCCATGAATGAACTGCAGCCCAGAACCTCTCCAAGTGTGGCTCTGGCTGAATTAGGGCATCCAGCTCTTTGGAGCTTTACAGGACCCAGTGGGAGGCTGTGTTTGACACGGCTGGAGAAGTGTGCATTTTACAAGGTGGCAAAATTTAGCTTGCTGCATTTCTTGGCCACTCTTTCTGCAGCATTTCAGAATGCCACATCTTCATCTCAGTGTCTGTAAAGGTCACCAGAGCTGAAAAAAGATGATGCAGATCTTTAGAGGACGCTGGATGCTCTAAGTAGGGAAGGAATAGTGTGATCAAAACCTGAAGTCAAATGAACTTGGAGATGGTTTTTTCTAAAGAGTATCTGAAAATTGTCTGACTGAGAGTATTCAGGGTTTCATTTGCCTCTGTTGCACAGACATCAGTGCTATTTCATAGTGCTGTGTCTGTTTCAACAGAGGTTGTTAATCACAGTGTGGCTTTTCTGCAGAAAACCATAGTAAAGCAACTGTGTGCTCAGTATGGTTATTTGAGACCTCATTCTGGGTATATTTGACACTTTGTTCTTGCATGTCTTCTGTTCATCTTTTAATGAATCAAAAGCATTGAAACATGAAAGAAATAATTTCTGCTAATTTGCTTAAGGAGTATTACTGCAACATAAGGAGCTACTCTCAAAGATGTGTTTAGGGAAAATAATTTTGTAGTTCTAGCTTGAAAAAACTCAGTGAGGATGCCACTGTCTGATAGCAAAGGGAGGAAAACAAACAGTTCCCCAGCAAAGGACCTGCAACAACTTCCTTCCTTCTGCCCATTGGAGCAGAAGAGGTAGAAGGGAGCAGAGTTCTCCTTCTAGAGTTGGGAAGCAAGATATTAGTGAGAATGAATCTGATGCCAAATTCATAATGCTTAGAGGGCCATCACTTTTCTTTAGAGTCAGAATTTTATATCTAACTCTTCTCTATTTTCAGCTTGTGTAGAAGATGACTTTTTATTCTATTTTTAGTAATGAAGTCGTCGGGTTCTAGTCAAATGTAGCACTTTGAGGCAGTGCTTGTCTACTGAAGTTTTAAAATATTTGGAATTATTTTATATTTTTAATGTCATGGAAAATGTTAAGTTTCAGCAAGCGTTGCTGTGAGGCGACTGGGCAATCCCATTATGGTGATTAATTCTGCTTTGCTTATGCCTTGAGAGATGTCCACCTTGTTGTGGTTTTGTTTTTTCAAAGAACTGTGCTAACTGTATTGTAATTGCAGATGTCTCTGCTGAGCAGATTAGTGCAGATAACTGTGTTGAGCAGGCAGGAAGAAGGACAAACCAGCCAAACCACAGTAGGCAGCAATCTGTGGTGGCAGTGAGAGCACCAATGATTTTGCTGACTGGAAAAGTGCCATAATGAACCTGTGTCAAGGGCAGGAATTGCATTGCTGGTTCCAAGTAATGTCTCTAAAGTGCTCTTGTTTAGGGGGAAATGGGGTGACTGCCCCCAGCAGCCTGCAGTTCCCTGCTCTTGACTGGCTCATTAGCTCCAGCACCAAACCACAGCACAAGAGCATCTTTGGCTTTCCTGGCACACCAACTGCAGTGACCTTGGGCTCCTGCTATCCTGAAAGGCACCAGGGGATGCCATGAACAAAACTGATTCCATGAATTTCTTCACTCTGCTAATTCAGTTTCCATTAGGCAACTAATTGAACAAGCTTTGAGTTTCCAGGAGCCTCTGCTTATGGCAATGTTCTCTTATTAGCCAAGGGATCTTTAGGATTAAATATTCACAAAGGTAGAATAAGTTTCCACAGTTTGTTTTGGCAGTGGCTTGACCTGAAAATCCTCACATGGAAGGGAGGAAATGTGTACCACAGGGCTCTTGCATGGTGTGACACCAACCACTCATTTTTTCTTGTTTGAGTTTTCTTAGACTCATTCCTGAGTCACCACTGAAAGAATCTGGGTTTTTCCTACAGAAATAGCACTAGTGAAATCTCAGCAAGCCTAAGGGAATCCCAGATATATCTGATACATCTCCATTTTTTTGGTGAGAACAGCTTCTGACGCTTGATGCCCTAAAGATAATTTTTCAAACTCTCCTTATGTAGATCAGAATAAACAGGTTATTAATCAGCAGATTTAACACAAAAAGCATTGGAACATCTTCTTTGGCTTTCAAAAGTTAAAAGGAGAAATTTTGTGTGAGACAGCAGAGCAGCAAGCACACAAACTGCTGCTTCTGCTTCTGCTCTGCAGAGAGGCCCCTTTGTGCCCTTGACACAGCAGCACTCAGTGTGGAAAATTTAGCAAATATTAGAGGCTCTATCTACTTCAGGATTAATTTAATTGCACATAAATTGCATTTCCCCATAGAGAGCTCAACGTTTATGGGGGTGTTGCAGCTGTGTGATTGCAGCTGTGAAAAACAAGGTAAGAGCTGGCTCAAGTGCTGTGCCTTGCAGACGTTGGAGGATCACAGGCACATTCTCTGTGCTTGCAGGAATTCTCACTTAGCAGTTGCCATTGTCACCCTTTCTGGTAGTGCCTGTTGACAAGCTGTGGCTGCTGCAAGACAGGCTGAGGCTGCAGACACAGGAAAGGTTGGGCTGGGGGAGAGGACTGAGGTTGTGTGTTTGGGGGTGTGCGTGTGAGATATTTTCAAAAGGTGTTTAGAAAGCTGTGTGCAAGAGAGAGCTTTGCTTTTCTGTTTTAGACACTTCAGGGGCTTTGATTTCCATTCCATTTAGTTATTTAGATAACTAAAGTCCCACTTTCAAGAATGTAATTAAATATGGAGAATGGAGAATCTCCAGGCTCAGGAGTGTAACAACTTCTCATGGAAACAAAATCCCTCAGAAATGGGATGGGATAAATGCTCTCTCCAAGTTATTCTGCAGCAGACACTGCAGGAGCCCTGTGTGCACTTGGAGGCATGCCCTGGCCCATGACCTCACTGTTACAGTATTAGACACCCTAAGCAGGAGGAAATGCTCAACTCTGCTTCAAGGGAAAAGCACATTGAGAGCTCTCTAACTTTTTCAACATTTCCTTTGTACTCTCATATAATGACAAGACCTTGAATTTTTCTCTCTGATCACAGAAGATCTTCCTTATTTCACAATTAATATAGTCCCTTAGTAGTTCTCAAAATGAGAACTGAGACCCTTTATCCCATGTCCCAAGCTCCTTTTTCCTTCTCAGGGGATCTCCTTGAACTGCAAGGCAAACAATATCTTGAAGAAACAACATCTCATTGAAACGAGAGCTGATTTTCAGCTGATTTTTAAATTAAAAGTTCAGAAGGAAGACAGGTGATGGTTGTCTTTGAGGCCTGCCTGGGATGGTTCTCCATCCTCCTCTTCCAATGCCCTGTGCAGCCAGGCCAAGTTCTGAGAGAACTTCAAGTGCTCTCAATGTAGGACAAGTTTTTATTGATTCAAGTAATGTGTATATTCCTCTTTCCTTCAAGGATTGCCCATATGAGAATGTTTATAGGAAAGGCCAAAAGAGTTGCAGCAAAGATCCACAATTTGATGCTGAATGTACATATGGAAGGCCTCATGGAAAATATGACTAGCAGGTAACAATATTCATTTTTCCTGGTTCAAACACACACACACACCACTCTGCTAGACTGCAAATTCATTTTCATGGATTGTGAGCCAAATGACCCAAAGTGAGCCATGTCCTGCTGGCAGAGTGTGGGAGCAGTGCAGAAATCCACACGTGCACGTGGCTGAGGATTTCAGCTTGGGACTGAAACTCCAGCTTAGCTCTCAGTGTTACTGGTGGAAAAGGGAACTTGAGTGTTAAATTAGACACAAGAGAAGTCTGGATTGTGTTTTTCTTCTCAGGTTCTTCAGTTGTGCCTTTCTTTTCTCACAGTCTCACTGTATTTCTTTCTGTCCACTGTTCTTTTTTATGTTTTTTCAACAGTCTTCCCTTAGAACATTGTAACATAAAAGCCTTCATATTTTAATCATATTTTCAAACTGCAATGTTTAAATGAGGTTTATATTCTACAGGAATGATTTGCCCATTCCTGTTTATGAAAATGAGCACTAATCCAGTTAAGTTTTAAGCAGAAAACTGATTTTTTTTTTCTTTCCCCCCTCACCCTGTGGTTTAGGTTACAATTGAGGTTGCATTGCCCAGTTACCTTTATGGTACTGTGTACATTTTTGACAAATTATCTTAATGTTGTGTTTATGTGCAAATATGCCTAGACTACTGATTGTTATCAGCTGTGGATAGAAAAAGATTCCTTCAGTACCACAGCAAGACCTGCTGTAAAATCTCTAAAGAATGCACAGGAATAAAACCCAGCAAAGATCACACAGTTCCCCTTTGTGCTTGCTACTCTCCCATGTACAAGAGCTATCTCCTGAATTGACTATAAATATTCTCTGATATGTAAATATTATTTTGCTCAGCTACAGAAACTACCACACTATTGCTGTTTAATTTAGTTAGCTGTTTCTGTTTGACAGTAAAAAAAACAAGACAGACAAAACCAAAGAAATATCCTGACCGTAGGAACCTTCAGGAGGTGTAGGAGAGGGAGAAGAGCAGAGCTGAAGTTTATAAAATTGTTCCATTAGCACCTGCTGATTTTGTTTTCACTCTTAAACTCTAGAGCATCTTCACAAATGTAAACCTTACGACTGAAACAAGACTGCTGATGAAGTAGTCAGTGTCTTTAGCATGATTTCTATAATGTTCAGTTTACATATGCTCAGGAGCTACTCTGTTCTCTCGTCAATTGTTGATGTATTATTTGGTAACTTAACATGGGCTTCTGATTACTGCTTAATGTTGCAATATATTGGGCCAAACATTTGCTACTGACAGTCAAATACTTTTCTGAGAGAGAGAGAAAGAGAGCAAAGGAGATAGTGAGCTCAAGGGTGAGAGCTATGCCCTTCTAGCAGGACTGTTTCTGCAGCTGTTGTGTACATTAATCCAGAGAGCAGATCTCCCTGCACTAAATATAGCCACGGGGGTCATTTTACATGACAGAATAAATAATTAAATAAATAGAAAGCATTTAACTATGGGGGTCACATTAAATTAGGCTTGATTTTGCTTAAGAAGGACTTCCAAATGATGGCATCTTGGTTTAAGGCTGAATACTAGAATGTATATATTTCACTCCTCCGTTATTTCACAAAGGGAAGATGAGCAGGAAGAGGAAAGAGTCCCGGCAAGGAACTTTTCAGGTCATTAGAATCTTGTTGACTCTTCAGAGGAGTCAGACTGGCTCCGAGGGATTTCGAGAACCCCACCAGTGCTATTCAGGTCCTTTATAATGCTGCAGAACACAGTTTCTCTTTCCCTGCAATGCACATACCTCAGCATAATCTAAGTCGGTTTCAAAACGTATTTGTTCTCTGGATATGCCTTACCAGCTATAATTAGCATTCAAATATACATGCTTATCAAACCCTTCCGCTACACTCTGCAAAATCAAAATGTACACCGATCTGAAATTGAGGGATTACCTTTTTCAATTCCTCCAGATGTTTCTGCCCAACGTGGCAGTGAGTAGCGCTGAGAGTTATCCAGGAGTGGGAGGTTAAAGTTAAGGAAGCGAGGGGATTCTTCGAGTCCTCAGGAACAGAAAGAGCTAGGAGTCCATCCAGTGAGGGAAGTTAACCTTGGTTATTGTGAGGATGGCTGTGAGGAGCTGGACAACCTGTCACCACGGGAGCAGCAGCATTTGTCAGCGTGCAGGTCCCAAGTTATTTTGAGCAGCGTGAACCATGTGCCCGCGGAGCATTCCACCTCATTGGACAGGGAATCCGCTGCTCCCACAGCACCTTGGGCACCGCGCGCCTTCTCCTCGCTCATGCCACGGCCCCTATAGATGCATCTGTGGGTTTTGCTGATTCATCCAAGAGCCTCTGCAGCGGCATTGGATCGCTCTTGGCAGCTGCTTTACTCTTCAGCCTTTTCGAATTGCTCGTTGTGGCGCTTTCGTTAAGTTTCCATCAGAACTCGAAGGTTTCAGGCGCAGGGAAACCCGTCAGCTGGTGACAACATAAAAGTTTTGCAACTCCAAAGGCAAACTTAGCAAATGTGTTATTTAAATAGTAAAATATTCCTGACTTCTATGGAGTGTTCAGTTTAATACACGCAGTGAACAGTGCAGAAATCCTTCAGGATGACCTGTAACTACAGATCCTCAAAAGGCTGGAACTTCTACATCTGTTATTGAATGCACAGAAATGAGCTGTTGGAGGGAAAGCAAGTAAAAGAGGCGATCGAAACTAAGCTCTAAATAAAACTAAGAAAGAAACAAAAGTGGGAAAACTTCAACACATTTGGACCAGTACACAGAGAAACCCTGTTACTATATAGAATTTCATTGCTTAAAACCTTGACTAAAACCTTGACTTGGCCAAAACCTACCACATCTGTGCAACACAGAGATGAGATTTTCATTTCTACTCTTCCTACGCACGAGCAACAAAAAGTGGCCTGTAATTTTCAACAATTCATCACGCTGCTCAATTGTTGGTATTTTATTAAAAATGCTTTTCACAATTCTGATTTTAAAAGATGACTAAAATATTATGCTTTTATGATGGGGATTTGATATATAAGCCTTTTCATAGCTAATGATGTAAGAGCTGGCTTCTTGACCTTCTCTCAAAACATTATCAAGTGAGCACCTGTGCTACAAAAGGAATTCATCTGTGGAATGTGGTCCTTCAGAAAGTTATTTTCTGAGTTGTAACAGTATGGAAAGTCAGAGGGAAAGGCAATTCTTTCATGTAAAACTTCCTCATGCATTGCAGATACTTTTTTGTTATTTCCCTTTCTTTTTGTAAAGCATTGTCATGGTTTAACCCTGGCTGGGTAACAAAGGCCCACACAGCTGCTCACCCCCAACCCCTGGCAGGAGGGGAGGGAATTGGAAGAATTAAAGTGAGGGAATTTATGGACTCAGATAAAGGCAGTTTAATAAATGAAACAAAAGTTGTGCACACAGGCAAATAAAAGCAAGGATTTCACATAGAATCACAGAGTAAGCTGGGTTGGAAGGGATCCATAAAGATCATCAAGTCCAACTCCTGATCCTGCTCAGGACCATCCTCAAGAGTCATGTGCCTGATAGCATTGCCCAAACCCTCCTTGAGGTCTGTCAGGCTTGGGGCTCTGACCACTTCTCTGGGGATCCTGTTTCAGTGCCCAGCCACCTCTGGGTAATGAACCTTTTTCTAAAATCCTACCCAGACCTCCCCTGGCACAGCTTCAGGCTATTCACCCAGCTCCTGTCACTGGTCACCACAGAGGAAAGATGGTTGCCCTGTGCCAGGTGCAGAATCCTGCACTTTCCCCTGTTGAACTTCATATGGTTGATGATTGCCCAGTCCTCTGATCTGTCCAGGTCTCTCTGCAAGGTCTCCCTGCCTTCAACAGAGTCAGCAGCCTCTCCCAGCTTTGTATCACCTGTAAACTTGCTCAGTATCCCTTCCAGTCTTGTGTCCAAGTAATTTCTGAAGATGTTGAAGAACACAGGGCTGAGGATGGAGCCCTGTGGAACCCCACTAGTGACAGGCCACCAGTCTGATGTCTGCCCCATTCACCGTCACCCTTTGCACCAGACCCATGAGCTAGTTGTTCACCCATCCCATAATGTGTTTGTGGGATGGACCTTTTGTCCAGAAGGATCTGGAAGAGACAGTAGCAAAATTTCACATTTATTGAAATCCAGAAAGACTACCTCAACAGGCTTCCCTTGATCAACTTGGTGGGCTACCTTGTCCTAAAAGGAAATCAGATTTGATGAGCAGGACTTGTCTCTCATGAAGCTCTGCTGGCTGTGACCAATGACTGCATTCTTTCAGGTGTTTTCAGTGCCTCCCAGAATATCTTCTCCATAACACTGCCAGGCACTGAAGTGACACTGACAGGTTTCATTTCCAGGGTCCTCTTTCTTGCCCTTCTTGAAAACTGGGACAGCATTTGCCCCCTTCCAGTTACCTGGGATTCCCAAGACAGCTTATAAATCATAGGGAGAGGCTTTGAGATGACATCACCAGTTCTTTGTGGATTCCTGGATGGGGCCCATCAGGTCCCATGGATTTGTAGGGATCCAACTGGAGCAGCAGGTCCTGCACAGTTTCAGGGTCAGCTGGGAATTGATCATGGTCTCAGTCATGGTCCTCCAGCTCAAGGCACTGAGACCCCCTTGGTCCATCATCCGTGGTGAAGACAGAGGCAATGAATGCGTTAAACAGCTCTGCCTTGTCCTTGTCCCTGACTGTGAGGTGACCATCCTCATCCTGGAATGGCTGGTGTTATTTCTGCACTGCCTCCTGCCATTATTGTGTTTGAAAAAACTCCTTTTTATTGTCCCTTAGAGTTCTGTCAGCTTCAACTCTAGCTGAGCTTTGGCCTCATGAATTTTATCCCTACAGTTGCAAGCAACATATCTGTATTCTTCCCATGTCTCTTGCCCTTGCTTCCTCTGGGCATACACTTTCCTTTTTTGCCTTATTTCTGAGAGATGATTCCTGTTCAGCCAAGCTGGCCTTCTGCCTCACCAACCCAGCTTGCAGCATTTGGGAGCTGCTGCTCCTGTGCACTTTGGAGGTGATGTTTAAAAAGTGACCCCAGCACCTGCAAAAATATATTCCCAGGGGACCTTGCTTACTAACTCCCTGAACAGCCTGAAGTCTGCTCTCCTCATGCCTAGGGTTGGAGTTCTGCTGGCACTTTTCCTCCTGTCAACAGAGATTTTAAACTCAATCACTTCGTGGTCACTGTGGCCAAGACAGCCCCAATCCCCACTTTGCTCACAAGATCCTCTCTGTTGACAAGCAGCAGGTCAATGAGGGGATCTTTCCAAGTCAGCTCCCTCAGGACCTGTTCCATAAAGTTGTCATGCGGGATTTTTTAGGAATTTTCTGGCTCAGGTTGTACCAGTTAATTTCTGGCGAGTAGAAGTCCCCCGTAAGGACACAGGCAGTTGATTTGGAAGTGTCTCTGAGGTGCTCAAAGAAGAGTTTATCCTTGTCATATTCCTGCCCAGGAGGTCTGTAGGAGACATCTGTGTTACTTGTTTGCCTCTTGATTTTATCCAGGGGCTCTCAGCTGTGCCCTTGCCAGCTGTGAGCTCTGTGCATTCCAACCCTTCTATTCCATTCAGTGCCTCTGCTGCCCTGCCTCTCCCACCTGAAGAGCCCATAACCATCCAACAGGGAATTCCAGGCACCAGACTCATCACACCAGGTTTCACTCATACAATGATGTCAAGCTCTGGGAGCGGGCCAAAGCCTGGAGCTGGCTCCTGTTAGCTCCTGGTACCGTGTGCATTAGTGTAGAAACATTTTAGGTGTGGTACTTTGTAGCCAACACCTTGTGGAGCAGATTGAGGGATCTGTATGAGCTCATTTCCTCCAGTTTTGGCACAGCATCCCATCCCTCAGCACTGCTGAGCCTGGTTATGTCCCTTTGCCTCTTCCAAGCTGGTTGACAGCTCTGTCAATGAGCCCACCAGCTCCTGTGCTAGAGCACCTTTTCCACTCTGCTTGGTGCACCCAGTCAGGTGTCAGAGTAGAGCAGCTCTTGAGTAGATCTTCCCATGGTCAAAAACCTCCAAATTTTTCCACTGAGACCAACCTCAGACCCATTCATTGGCCTGATGGATCTGCCTATTCCTATTTCATTCCCATGCCCAAAACATCCCTGTGCTACCAACACTGCTTCCAGCACAAATCCAGAGCACAGCTGCTGTGGAAAAAACCTTAACTCTACCCCAGCAAAAACCAGCACAAATTCCATTGTCAGAATACCTTGGAGCATGAGTTTGTGGTGGAAATAGGGAAAGGTTGTGTAGTGAACCCAGGCCGCCTTCTGTGCACAGGTGAGGGTGGTGTATGATGTAACTTTACATTTGGACTAGAGATCTAAGATATTCTTTATAGGATCTGGAACAGTAATGTGAGCCATACAGTGCTGCAGGAACTGCCTGTTGATACTGCACCCCATGGACAGTGCCTGTAGATGTTTAGGCTACAAAGTCTGCAGCCTGAAAATGAAGTCTGATATGTCTGGCAATAATTGTTAATCTAGGGGGAGTTCTGCTGAGATGCAATTATTTACCATGGAGTCTTGCTGTTGGTGAAATGCTGTTTGTGCATGATAAGCAAAATTATTCAAGCTGATGAAAAAAAAAAAGCAAAAACTTTTCACTTCAAGACAGAGTTTAAGATGCTAGAATTGCAAAATCATTGAAAAATCTGAGCAGTAAATAAGCTCAGGGTTATGTAGAAAGTACAGCATTGAGAAACCACAAAAAGTTATGAGCCTTTACTGTGGCAGACAGACCATTGTAATAGCAGATGGTACAAGGCCAAAAATTCCAGGAACCACAAAAAGTTGGAGCCTACACAATGTGCCAGGTCTTGCAGAGCTGGCACTTTGATAGAGCAACGCCAGAGAATTTCAGATTCACTAGTTTGTAAGTAACAGTCTGAAGGCCATGAAAATACTGTGCCTCCTCTGTCTGCATTTATAGAAAAAAAAATGAAATCAGGTTTTTGCCTACTGAGCACTAAAAAAAGGCACTTCAAAGTATGATGACCTCCAGCTTTATGTCCCTTTGTCTTTGCTGGCTGGCAGAAGAATGAGGCATAGTGTCCTAGAATAAATGACATGAGCACTCTTTCTCTCCAGATCTTGGCTGTCAAAGCCCAAACTACCTTCACAAGCTCAAAGAAGACTCACAAGAAGTGAGTTTAAAATGGAAGTTTGTACATGGCTGGTTGGCTGTCATTCCTCAGTAGGATCATCCAACTGTATTTGTCAACATATGGATTTATCATAAATGGAAAATTTGCTGGAAGAAGTTGTTCCAGGGGCAGTGCAGCTTTGGGCAAGAGCAGCCATGGCTTTTCTTGAAGCACCAAAGACTGTTGCTGCTTTAATAACCACAATTAGAGGCTGGGTAATTAGAACAGCAGTGGCAAGCCCTATTTCTCTTTTATAGACTTTAATAAATTATCGTGAGGCCATTGTTCCTCTGGTAAGAAAAGTGTTACCAGCAAATTTCTGGATGTTCCTGGAAAAGCTATTTCAAGTGATTTACAAACCTTGTGTAAGATGAGTTGGGTATTTTCTGTTCATATCACTATGCAGCACATCTCTTACCATGAGTCTGCCAGGTATTGTGTAATCCTAATTTGGATTCTAATTTTAGAAGTGGAGACATATTAGAAGGATGATAGAAATGGTACCTCTTTTCTGTAGAAAGTACAAATAATGATGTTAAAACATTCCTTGAGTGCCTATTTCTTTTGCACCCAGCCCAAACCAGACTATCATTGAACAGGGCAGCTTCAATCCTCACTTTCTCTGAGGATTGCCCAAGTGTTACCAGAGAATTTTTCAGTCTCATTCATTATTTAGATGAAATGTACTTGTGATTTATGGGGCCTGATGCTGTTTCCAATGAAATCAGAGTTTGTTCTGTCACTGTCATCAATAGGAGAGGAGTCAGACTTTTCCAGAAAGTTATAACTACAGTAATGAAAGCAATCTTCCAGTCATCCACACAGAACCACAATCTCTCATACCCCAATGTCCCATCTATTTGCTTTTCAAAATTATTCAGAAGGTTAAAATATACCAGTAGTTTGCTTTGTTGCAGTAGACAAGGTACAGCTGAAAAATGTTATAAAGGAAGATAATCTCCAGAACATTAAGTAATTGATGTTATGGGTGGCAATTGTAAAAGGTGATTTGTAAAATCCCTTTTCTTGTAAAAAGCTTCTACTCAGTTGTAAGAGCATCAGGTTCTTTAAGGCAGATTCCCTGTCTAAAAACATGGAGAACGCCATGTCCTTATTTTAGATTATGATATTTTTTCTTGTCTGCTATTAGCCATTGTAAAATGTTATAAATATCAGCCTTTCAAAAATGCCTGTGATACTAAAGAGTTAGCAAAAAGTGTTCACAGGCATTCACTATTCCTGTACAGTTAATATTTCCTTTGCTTCTCCTACATTCTTCCTTTTCTAAGGAAAATTACTTTTGTTTTAATGTTGGCAATTTAACCAACATTTTACAAGCTGCTAGCATTCAGATTTTAAAGTGGATAGTTTCCCCTTATGGTTCAAATAGGGGAAAGGCTCTTCCTGGAAAGGCTCATGTGGCTGAGCAGGATCTCCTGGCAGTGGCACTGCACCATGTCTGGGGGCAGAGTTGGGCTCACAGCAGCCTTCCTCCCGTGGTCAGCACCCTCAGGCACACAGCAAATACCAACACACAGAGTCTGGCTCTTGCCCAAAAAGCAAAAGTTGGGTGCAACCTCTTAGCTTGGTTTTAAAAACAATTTAGAAATTGAGATAAAACTAACGAGGACTCTTATCTGTACAATTTGATGTCTTGGAGTCTGTGTCTGGTAATTGAGAGAAACACAAGATCAGAAAGCAATGATTAAAACTAATAACCCAGAAGCTGGGTTTGATTACTGGGTATGTGCTCTATCATTCATGACTTTCTTTGGGCAGGTGAAGCAGGAGGAAGCTTGATTTGACACTGGTGCCAAAGAACCAGCTTGACTGAAGTGTGAGATTTGCAATCAGGGCTACTGCTCCCAGCATCAGCAGAGACTGTGGGATCCATTTGGACACTCTAGGATTTCACTGTCCCTGTTACAAGGCATGATTAGACCAACGAGACCAGGGAAGGGATCTGATAACACCAGTTCTGGTGTCTTCATCTAATTTGGGGCACTTTGTGATATGTGAGATTTGCCTTCCTTCTATGACCCCTCTCCTTCCATATCTTCTTTTACTTCATCCCTTTATTTCTTGTCTTACATGTCTTTCCTTCTCTTGTTTTTTGAACGCCTCCCTGAGCTGATACACCGGTGGGCTGGGGATTTCCCTGGGATTCAGTGTGAGAGAGGGCACTAAGCCAAACACAGGTCCATCCATTCAGATTTGTTTTCCCCTTCTTTAGAACATACACCTCCAAAACATACAATAAGGATATTCATAGCCATAATTAATACCAACTGAAGACATCAGAATGGCTGGTACAAAGGGTGGCAGTATCTGCTTAACTACATCTAAAGGAAAATGAAATACAGCAATATTGCTACAGTGACAGCCATATTATAGATTTATATTTTGATTATTTGGACTTCTTCTTGTGTTACTTTTAGAAAAGTTAGTATTTTTTTCTCCTGGTAGCTATTTCTGTGGTTGATATTAAGTTGATATTAAGTAGATATGACATCTGCAGTGTCTGGCTTTGTTAACCACTTACTGTTGTGCAGAGACAGGAGCATGAATGCTTTTGACTCGGGGTTGAGATTAACACAACAACATGTTGTGAATTGTATTTTTAAAAGTGGATTAAGAGTCAATCCAGGGAGGCATATTTTGT
Organism: Fringilla coelebs; assembly: GCF_963513975.1. NCBI lineage: Eukaryota > Metazoa > Chordata > Aves > Passeriformes > Fringillidae > Fringilla > Fringilla coelebs. The sequence continues at coordinate 1,983,297 of NC_140066.1, read as the reverse complement.
AACCACAGTCTCTATTTCCAATTACACATTTGTCAAACAGAGATTTACAGTTCACTCTCTATTCTTATCACTTAAAAGGCTTCATACATCTAGAAAAGAGAGCAGAATTTAACTCAGGCTCCTTGCAAAGAAATTCCCAAACCCTGAAAGAACAGAGACTACTGAGAGTCTATTTGTGAGTGGTTTTAACATAAAAGAACAAAACAAAGCGTGGCAATTATTTGTGGAAGCCTGATTAATGCGAGTTGCATGGCAGTGAAGAAAATAATCTTCAAAGAATCTTGACTTCTGTCTGAACTAAGAACCCTCTATATAAAATACAGGTATCTTCAGTATCTTTTTTCTCCTTAGGGGTAGTGTCTTTCCAGTGTTGTTTGGTCTGTGTTAGAGGCCCTGAGGCCCACAGCAAATTAACCCCAGAGGGCCAGGCAGGTGGCAGGAGGCTGAGGCTGCTCAGTGTGTGGCACTGTAGATCAGGACCCTTAGGATTTTGGAGAGCCCAAACCCAGAACGAGAATGGCTCGTGTTTTGAACCTGTTCTAGACAAGCAAAACTGTACAGAATACCATCTCTATCAGATGTTTAACAGGACAAAACCTTCAATAACTCAGTTGTCAAAATTGTACTTCCCAAGATACACCCCTATTTAGAATGTCTTAAAAATTGTTGGTAGATGAAAAATAAGGAGAGAGCATTCACGGACAGTCTACATTTTAGAAATCATTTCTTGAGACCTCTTGCTTTCCAGGCAAAGAGGCAAAGACCTCTTGCTTTCCATCTCATTCAGATGAGAGTTTCAGTGTTTATCACGACAGCCAGCTCATCTCTGAACCCACACTCATGGGATCACCTCAGCTAGGTAGGGCTCAGATAAAGAGTCTGGAGAGCAGCAACATGATTGTTCAGTGAGGTGGCTGGAGGTAAGAGCTTGGTAGCACAGAAATGTGTGGCTTAGGTGGCAGAAGAGCAGGGTGTGACACCGGTTTGCTAAAATGTGACAGAAGCAAACTCCACGGACAGCAGAGCCGGTGTGCGGTGCGTGGCAGCGGCGCAGCGGGATGAGGGAAGGGGACAGAGCCGGGTTCTAGGCAGAGCTGCAGGGAAGCTCTCACGGACACAGGGGGGCAGCAGGAAAGCGTGGCAGTCCCTGTGCCAGCACAGGAGCCGGCAATGGCCCGTGGTGCTGCGGAATCGGGGCTGGAGCCGGGGCGCGCTGAGCGCTCCCTGCGCAGCCGCCGCCGCTCTCACCGCGCTGACAGCGGGAATGCTCCCGGGGCTTTGAAATATGCTCCTTCGAATCAAAATAGGGTCACTCTGATATGCAGGCACAGCTAGGGTCCGATCCCCAAAGTGACTCCCGTCAGATGGCTGGAGCTGCAGTTTTCCAGCGCAGCCCTCCAGTGTCACCTTTCCGCGCTCGCTGGGGATCGGTTCCCGGCCCCTCCCGGTGACTCTGGCTCTGTCCCCTGCGCTGCCTCATCTGTCTGGAACGCTTCCCTCGGGCCACTGAGTCACCTTCCCACTTTAAACGTCGAAACTGACCCGCATAATAACGTAAAGTGTAAAAATGTGTGCGACGAGGCACCGCAAAATGTTATCTATAGATGCTGATGAAGCTTCAGAACACCAGGGGGGGTTTAGGGATACAACTCTACTGACAGATTTGATAGATTGAATTTTTAAAAAAGCTCTTTCGTGTCAAAACACATGCAAACTTTCAGAAGCGACAGAGAGGAGAATGAAAGGAAATCCTTAGTACCGGCTTATGAAACACCATCAGTATCAGAATCATTCTGTTTAGCCCAAGAACAAATGGCAGTCAGGTAAGGTAAGCTCTCTTACATGATCATGACCCAGAAAATTCCCTCAGAGCAACAACAGTGTGAGGTCCTGGCCATTCCAGCTAGCCAAGGAGAGGGTTGGCTGTGCCAAAGGTGACTTTTTCACAAGTATGTAACACAGAGAATGAGTGAGGATAAGCAAAAGAAAGGAGGCTGTGCCTATTCTTTTATGACCTTAAGTAAGACCTCTAATTTATTTCAAATAAGTCACCTTGCAATCAGAAATATCACTGAATACTTTCCCAGGCCAGTGGTTCTGCTTATTCAGTTGACAGTCTCCAGAACCATCTAATTTCATACCAGTCAAAGCATTATTTACTCAACAGAAGGAGTCAAAAGATCTATCACAGGATTTAAAATACATTGTGATCTGATAAACCATGCATATAACAAGCCAAGTTTAGATCAACTGGTACATCAGTGATATATATTAATGACTTGTGCTATGCCACCAGTTATAGAAAGGAATTCTCTTTCTGGCTAGGGTGCCTTTGGAAATCCTTTTTTAAATTTCTCACTTTTTTCTTTTGCTTTAGAAAAGGAATAATATTGGAAGACTTCAAACTGTGATACTTAGAAAGAAAATGCAAATATGGTAAGTGCTTTTCATTTAATCTGATTAGCAAACGCCTTTTAAAGTGCAACAAAACCTTTTTGCCATGCTCAATTGGTGATGTGGGGCTGTGGAAATCCAACATTTGAACTAAATTTTAGATGTAATGCTAAATTTATTAATGTTAAATCAGGACAACATGGTAAATCAAGAAACATCTATTTTATGAAGAAATATTTGCTAGCTTGGAAAGTCAAAGCATATGAAGACCAAGACTATATTTTCACTAAAGAGTTACAAAGATAAACTTTAAATTTTATTACATTTTTGTTGAAAATCTAAGGACTTGCCTGTGTGGATCTACTTGTATATTCCCATTTGAGGTGTTTACCTTCATATTGGCCAAGAGTTTATGTTCAAATGACTGGAGGCAGTCACCTAAATCTTTACCCACCATTTTTTCAAAATGACAATACACATTTTGAAGGCACAGAGTTCAGGGTCTCAATCCCAGTGTTTATAACCTGTGGGTATGAAAGCTATTCCTCCTGTGTGGGGTGGATTTGTTGTGCATTTTGCTGCTGAATAGGATTTACGGTGTTGGAGGGAATAGGGAAGGGTAAATGGGGCTGGAGGGGAAAAGAACTCATACTGAATGCTTCCTGATCCTGAAATACCTGGTGTCTATTTCTGAGGCACCAGAGAAAACCTTTGGATCTTTTGCAGAGATGTGAAGATCTCTCTGGTCTAGATCCTAAGATTCAGGAGATTTGAGGAAGCCAAAGGTTTACATCAGAAAATATTTGATGAGGAATATATTATTAGTCTCTAGTTTTATTCTCTTTATGTTGATCAATATATGTCCAAAGGAGTTGTAGCAGAGTCAAGAATGCTATTTGAATCTTTTCCAAAAATTTAAGTTTCTTGAAATACAGCTATAAACATAAATTTATTTGATAATCCTTGAGCTTTTAAATTTCACTTCAAAGTAAGTTATATTTTAAAATCCATTTAATTCCACTTGTCAAATGGAATTTCTTTTAACTTCCTGTGGGTTTTTAGGAAAACATCAGAAATCATTATTGTAACAGTATCTGTTTTGTTGTTACTTGGGAAAATAGTTCTGTATCCAGTCAAAATTAGCAGTAAAACTACTGGTGTGAGAAGTTTCAAAAATGAAAATTTTAAAACTATATGTGTTGTTATTAACTATCCTAGACTATTATCTTTTGCCAAAAGATAGCAGTGTTCATAAATTTGATTTGAAAATGTCCAGACACTTTAATCCCAAACACTGGATTCTTGAGAGGTCATTGCTGATACCACACACTGGAAATTACAAGTGTTTGTAATGGCTATAAATGGAACATTTCTAGGTTCTTGCCTATTATAATTCTGCAGGACTATTATAGTTATGAACAGACTATTTTAATGCTTGTGGTTATTATAAACACAGAAGACAACACAAACAGGTTTAAAATGGTGATGAACTATTTAGAAACTCAAACTTGAACAAGAGGTCAGGAAAAATGATAAAGAGCACATCATTTGCCTCTCAGAAAAGTGATTTTTAATCCTATTGCTGCTTGCTACAAAGCAACCACTTGTTCAAGAGACAAATAAGCATTCTGTTCCTTCATTTTATTAAAAAAAAAAGAAGTTATAATCAAAAGAATTTAATTTGTACTGTCTGTTAAAAAGCCAGTTTGCCTGGCTGAGTTTGCTACAAGCTAGAAGCACCTAATAGTGTTTGTATTGAATTGTTTGTATTTGCAGAAGTTTTATCACATTTGGACACAACATTTTTTCACAAGTCTATTGGCTAAAATATGATGTGTAACTGTTTTCTGAGGAGATTGGTGTTTCAAGCTGGCTCTCCTGTAATCTGATTTTGGATGTCTCCACTGGGCCATGGGGTGAAGAGAAGCTGCTGTGTCAGCTGGATACTCTTGAAATGTTCTGTCTTTTCCTGAGAGTCTCAGGAACAATCTCACATCTCCAGGGTCCTGAGCTCTAGAACTCCTCTCAAATTCATTCTGTGCATTCTAGGAATTAGTTTGTTGCTCTAGAACCTTGATCAGGAGCTGAAAAGATCTCTGTACTATTTTCTATGAAAGTATGTACGTGTAAAATGGGGAATATCCAGTGTCCCTGAAATGATAATTTCTGACTGGGACCAGTGATCATACTTAGTGGTGTGCTGGTGACTTGCTGACATGAATGACAAGAAAGCCTTCATCAGGCAGACACAGGTGATGAATCACTGCTACCTCCTTCCCTGTCCAAGAAAAAGGCACAGCTAAATGCAATGGAGGCTTGGCACAAGTGGCTGCTCTACTGTTTCTGCTTCCAAAAGATATACAGTTGCTTTGGCTTCCCCTTTCAAGCTTGAAGTTCTAAATGGAAGCAGTTTGTTCTGTGCTGGTAGACCAAATAAACAAAGAAACATTATCCCAAAAACAGTGACCCAAAGTTTTCTGCAGTGAAATAGGAGCATCCAAATCACTCATACTAAAAAATCGACAATAAAATTGGCAGCACTTTGCACCACTCCAGTGTCAGTAAACAGAAACAAAAGATTACTAATTTGTGGCAATTTTTCCTTCCTAAATAAAGTAAATATTGACTTAGGAGACCTCTGGCAACAGGAGGAGTCACTGGGTTTCTCTACATTGGAATTGTGTGTAGGGAGCAGCAGTGACTCCGTTTTTCAGACAGTTATGAGGATCTGATTGCTCGGCTCACACAGCTCACCTTCTATCTCCAAAATTTTTTTTTTATTCTAATGCTAAGGTTGATACTTACATTATAGGAAACTAAAGAGTTACAGTCCTTCAAGGACTCCAAGCTCTGATTGCTCACATACAATTTCTGTGAAGAACTCCTTAAAAACATCTGCAAGAGATATTTAATTTTCAATCTGTCCAAGACTCTTTGACAACTGTGAATATTTAATGCCCTTTATGAACAGAGAAATCCCGTACTGTAGTTGATACAAATGTCATAGATTCACTCCCACTTTGACACATTTCAGTCCTTGCTTCACTAAAGAGATCTTATAGAATCATGCCTCTCTGGGTTTTGGTAATACATGTGAAATCATAAATATTGTCCTGAATTAAATTATAAAAGCTGCAGAGTACTGTCCAATCATGTTGACTGTACAAAAATACCTGTGTTGCAAAATAGTCCCATATTTCTGAGTGCTAACTAATAGCAGAAACAGCTGTATGGAGTTTGAATGTACCAGGCACAGTTTATGCCCCAGTGTTATTTTCTTCCCAGCTATTCTTTGCAGAGTGCTACCACAGGAATAGAGAAAACAGCATGTACTGACATTTGTTGAGGCACGGGGCCACAGGCTGTCCCAGCCAGCTGCTGGGGGGCTCCTCTGCTTCCCAGAGACTGTGCTGTGCCCCCTTCCCTCCCAGCAGTCAGCACTCACAGCCCTGTCATGGCATGCTGCTTGTGCCCTCTGATATTCAAAGGTTTCCTCACCGTTCCTTTGCTCTCCCCATCGGCAAGCGTTACTCTGGGCTGGGATCTTGTCCTCTGCTGTTTCTGTTCCCAAACACTGGCACATCCACACCCCTATCTTCCTATCTGCTGCCTGAAAGGTGGATTTTTTTTTTGCTCTCAAATCTTACTCCTTGTAAAGCAAAGGACTTTAACATGCAGTAAGTGGGGTAGAGATAGAACGGAGTATCAGGACAAAATCGGTCTGGCTCAACAGAAGGGGACTTCATCATGCTGTTTCTGATTTTCATATCAGCCCATTTTTTTCTTACACTCCCAGTTATATTCCAGTAACAACAAACTTCATTTTGTGCATTTAATGCCAGCTCCCACCACACTCCTAAAAGAGATCATCCATGTAATGTTCACAGTTAGTTTTCCCTTCTGCTGAATCCCAACCCCCCTGAGAAAACAGGTCCCTCCTCCCCACCTCTGTTTACACCAGCACCTTTCTTCATAATCAGGTCAGCCTGTGCTTGGGATAAGACATTACCCTAAACAATCCCACATGGAAATTTGCAAAGAAGCCAGGAGTGCTCACCATGAAGTGTTGTGACCAGGCTGTGTGTGAGCCTCGGTTCTGGTCCTCCCCTGTGCCTCTTTGTTCTCCTCAGTGCAGGCTGCTACCTTTCTGCCTGCTCTTTACGAAATAGTAAGAAGGCTAATTTTAGGGTGCTTCATCATGCTGCCTTGCAAAGACACAGTGTCATGTCAGAACCAGCAGCATGTGGCACCACTTGCAGCTATTTTATAAGCTGAGGTTCAGTGTGTTACCAAATCTGTCTCTGGAAGGGCACAGCCCGCTCAATTTTTGATATTGTGTTCCTGAAGGATTGCATTTAAAAATCAAAGGTCACTTTTGGCCTGACCAAAAGCCCAGTTTAATGACATGAGAACCGGTGTCTCAGCATCCATCTCTTAAACCAAAAAAACCCAAAAGATGACATGGGAATTTTCATGCTCAGTTAGCACCTGGCCTGCTGATCTATTTATAACAGAACAATACATGTAATAGTGTGAAACAGCACTTCAATAGGAAGAAAATATGCCACACGTGGGAACGGGCTGCACTGCCAACACTTGTGTAGGATGCTCAAAAACGTTCAGCATCTTCAGCCCCAACCTGCAGGTGCTTCAGCACTTGTGTGGCTGCTGCCATACTGCCAGGGCACGGGGGACTCAGTGCCAGCTTGTGTGGGCTTGGGGACACTGGATCCACACAGGGCTTTGTGAATGCAAGAGCTTCATCCCTAACACAAAGGTCAGCTTGTTTCCTTCATTATAGACTTCATGTCCAGGGCTCATCCTCACCCCTCGCTGCTTTTTCATTTTCTTTGCATTCATCATCCTATGAATAGCTTTCCTTTGGTTATTTCAGCTATAGTTTGTGGCCTGAAAGGATGAGGGGAGTGGGGGAGGTTTTTAGTTTTGCTTATCTTAATTTGAAGGTGTCTCCTCAGTTTTTCCTTAAGCATCTCCCTTTATCAGATGCCTTGAGTTAGCCACAGAACTTACAATGTCGTCAGTTTAGTATTTTTAATTTATGTTCACAAACAGGTAAAAAACTGTTCAGTTTGTTTCAGTGTGTAGCCATCAATTTATAAATGATTGGTCTTACTGGTAAGCACATTTGGATTTGAGCTTACCAGGACTGTTTATGAGCAGGGTGGGCAAAGAGAGAACTACAACACGCTGAGCTATGAAGTGGCAGAGCATTTAAAACTCATACTCTGTGTATGTGGAGTTCTCTACATGGATACTGTGAAGAATCCAAGGATGAAATGTAACACTGAAATGGTATAAAAGGGTCTGACCATCCCTTGTTTGTAAGCTTATTTGCATTTTAAAGCCTTTTCTTTGTCTTAATCAAGAATATTCTACACAAAGGCTTCACACAAAGGTGGGTAATTTCTCACAGCAAAATGCTGACATCTCGAATTTCATGTTATCAGCTGTTCTGAACACCCATTTCTATTTTCTGTAGTCTGTGACACATCAAAGTATAAAGCAAAGGTGTTTGAAATGTGGAACTGAAGTTTATAAAAGTATGTCCTGGCTGTTACCAGGAGAAAATCGAGGCAGAGAGCAGTGTGTGTCTCTGTTACTAACTATACAGAAAGCTTTATGCCATAATACTGTAGCCTTCAAAAACATGTATATTAACTGAAAGATGTTTTCTAGTAATTGAGCATAAAGGACATATTAGTTAACCCTAGACATGATTCTTTTCTCGTTTTTGTATTATCTCAGTGGGGGATTAACTGGGGTACAATTTAAAAACCACAATTGTGCTGACAGCTATCATCAGGCAGTAGCCAAGCATTGCTATTTTAATAATGGCAGGAGAACTGAAAATAGTTTCCTGCTTCTTGTGACCATCAATAAGAAGACTGTGCAATGGTAATAGGAAACCCTCAGGGCTAAGGCCCTTAACAAGGACATAAATTCCTTCCCTGAAGTTAAGCAGATTTACATTTCTTGTTTTCACTGGACTTTGCATCTCTGAGGGGTTTTTTTGCAGGTACTAGAGCGGACAATGGGAATTCTGAGGTGCAAGCACCCCCCAGCTGCCCTGAGCAGTGCAAGTGCAGCACCTGCCCATGGTGGCAGGTTCAGTGCAGGAGGGGTTGTACTGAGTGCCAGGGAGCCCAGGCAGGGCTGTGGCACCACGGCACACGTTCTCTTCCCCCCACTGCCTGTGTGCCTTCAACCCCAAGAAGGGGATCCCATAAGTTACTAGGGCATGGTAGGTAGGATATGGCTTCTATGGCACAAAAAAGTAAATTTTCTAAGATAAATGATAAGTGGAATAAAAATATGGCTTGTACTTTACTTGAAGACACACTTGAATTATTCAATTTACAGTAATCTGATGTTAGGATTAATATAATTTTTAAAATAAAATAGCTATGTCTGTTGCAGAAGAAAGTTGAGATTTGTGCAGCACTGTATGTTGTTTCATGCTTTATATATTTTTTATTTAATGTGTTAAGCCAGTTATACCAAGTGAGTTTTCCTTGTATAAAATTGTGGTGGGCATATAATGTTCTCTTCAAGTACTTGGGCATATCCCCACATGCTGGTCAGAGGACACATTGCACAATGAATGCCAATATTTAAAATCCATTTCACAGTGTAGCTATTCACAGTTACTACTCCGCTGGGCTCATAAATAAAGGAAAAAGGAAGTTTAGAAGATAACAAATGAAATGTTTTCCTCCGTTTGCTCTGTGTCACAGCTCCTGCTAACCTTTCAGTCTTAGATGCAGAATGGCAAAAGGCAAATCACTCACATTTCTCCTTTAAATAGCAAAACCGGGCATTTGTTGCCCTGAAAAGTGCTGCATCATTTAGCTTGTGTCAGCTATGCAGCAATCTTATTTTCCCTAGGTATGAATTTCATATTTCTGGTTTGGATCTTTCCTGATAAATCTACAGCCACAAATCCTGAGAAGTCCTGTACAATCTTACCTATTTACATACACAAGAGTGTTTAACGGCTGGAGCAAGGCATCCCATTGATTTCCGCTTTACAAAAGGGCAGAAGGACACCAAACACAGAACTTTCCTCACTCACTGTTTGCAAAATCACTTGCTGTGACGTATGCCTGTTCCTGGCCTTTTTTCATTTCCCGACCTACATAAAGGTGGATCCTTCTGTAAAGAGGCTGCTAAATAAGGAAATCTCATTTGGATTACCAACCCGGTCCAATTACATAAATTGCAATGGATTTTCCTCCCAGTACCAAGCATAATACCGGGGCGGGGGGGGAATAAAAAGTTAAGACGTGTGTCTGGCGTGCGAACTTCTCCTTTAGCGGCTTCGCTCTTAAGAGATACGCGTTCAGTGAAAAAAACATTTTACTGTGCCCATCTCGGGCGTGGACACGGAGAGAAGCTTGTGAGCAGACCGGCAAATTCCGAAAGCGGCATTTCTTTCTGCGGGAGGGGCAGGGCAGAGCCCCAGAGCCACGCCGTTCCCGGGGCAGGAAGGCCGAGGGGGGCCGGCGCTGACAGCGCTGCAGCGGCGGCACCGATCACCCGCGGGAACCGCGACGCGCTCCCACAAGGGAACAGTTTGTGCCTGCATCCATCCCCCTGGCCGATCCAGTTCCTTCCCGCTCACTGATCTCGTCCTTTTCGTGCCCTCAGAGATCAAGCAGAGGCTTCCGCAGACCTCCTCAGATAGGGAATAAGGAATAGCAACACGCGCCCAAGTGTCTGGAGAACTCCGCAAGGCAGACGAAACGCCACACGAAGACCTCTCCTCAAGAGAGCTATCAGTCCCAGAACCCACTCGTTTTTTAATTCTCAGTTTAAAACTTGCGATGTAACACAACGACGGCTCTGTATTTTCGCGCTCACGTGTGTTCCCATGCCGAGAACGCGCACAGCTTCGGGCACCACCGGAGCGAACAGCCGAGCTCCGCGCCCAGCCCTGCGCTCCCCGCGCACACGGGCAGCCGGAGAGCGTCACTCGGGGCCCCGCGCCTCTCGGGCCGCTCCCTCGCCTCCCTTCTGCTGTCAGCTGCTCGCCCCGCCTCCTCACAGCCCAACGGCGGGAACCGAACCACGCGGCGCCTCCGAGCGCAACGTCCCTTCTGGAGCTCCGCCGAGCCCCGGCTGACGGCTCCGCGCCGCGTCCCCGCCCCCGACCACGAGGCCGGCCCGGCGGGAGGCGGGCGGTGGAGCGGGCGCTGCGGTCCCGCCCGCCGAGCCGGCGCCTGCGCGGCAGCGGCGGCCGGGCCCTGTCACCGCGCCCGGGGCTGCTCACGCTGCTCACGCCCCGGCCGTGGCCGGCGAGTGCCTGCGGTGGGCGGGCCGCCGAGGGAGCGGAGCGCTTCGCTACCACCGGTGAGTGCCGCCGGGCCTTAGCGGACCCGGGCGCTGCCGCCCTCGGGCCCCGCGGGGCGGACGGGAAAGTGGCCGGGGCCGCGGGGCCCCACGGCGGGACGCGGCCGCGGGAGCGGGGCGGGCCGGGCCGGGCGGCGGTGCCGCGGGGCAGGTGCGGCCCGGGGCGGTTGGGAACAAGCCGGGCGGCGCCGCCGAGCGGCCGCGGGGCACGGAGGGGTCCGGCCGCCGCCCCTCTCCGCCGCCGGGCCGCGCCCGCCGCTCCCTCCGCAGCTCAGCGCGGCGGGCCCGGGGAGCCGAGCCCCGCGGAGGGAACGCGGGCCCGCGGCGAGCGCCGGGGCGGGCGGGGTCCCCTCACGGGGCACGGCCTGACGGCCGCAGCCCGCGCGAAGCGTCCAGGCGCTTCCCGGCCGCCCGCCCGCGGCGCGGGGCCAGTGCGGGGCTGCCCCCGGCCGGGCCGGCCGCCCGCACCGCGGGGTACCCAGCGGCCGACGGCGATGGGTGGCTCTGATGGCCACGCACCGGGGTGAAAGAGTGCCGGGATTTGAGATCAAAGTACAGAACTTTGGCTACTGGCTCTTAAATGATGCAAAACAAAACAACCCCGCCTTCCGTGGAAATACATATATAGTTCAACAGAAAGGAGAACTTTTCTTATTTTTTTTTCCGTGCTGCAGATGGAGATAAGCCTTGACTATAGAAATCTCGAAGAACTGTAGTGATACATCTTTTCTGATTTCTTGTGTTGCAGGTTGAAGCAAGTCACTGCTACAGATGTGTGACGTGAGCTGTTGCGTAGCTATGTCTTAACTGAAGACGTCTTCGTTTCGATGTCCCCTTCTGAATGTGGTAGGATATAGCTAGGGAAATATTTGATCATGCCTCACCTCCTGAGATAGGTAAACAGAACGCAATATCTTTTAAGCTGTTTGGCTGTTTTGATTCGGTGTTGCTTTTGGGGTTTTTTATGCGGTCACAAAAATAAGTGTCTTGTTTATTGCATTTTGTCTTTTGCAGAGAAAAATAGTTTATCCTGTTGTGCTGGCAAGAATTCTGCCATTTGGTGTACGTAACGCTTAGATGTTAAGTGTTGGCTTGCTTCTCCGAGCAGTTTGGGGTTTAGGTAGTTTATACACGTTATGACCCTGCAGAATGTCTTCTAAATAATGGTCACAGATGAAAATTTATAGTAACGTCTCATTTTATTGCATTGACTTTTAAATTGCTCTGAAAATTCAGGGAAACTTGCTGTCATGGAAATAGGGTATAAGTTGCAGTGAAAACATTGTCACCAATTTTTTTGTCGTATGCACTACTGCAAATGAAAGAGAAGAGCAGCTTTGAATCCTTTCCAAAAAGGTACAGAGTCTGTCAGCACAAATACTCATAATTGTAATTTAGGGATTAGGGGTGTGGACTTGCTTGGGGGAGTTGATGTACGTGGCTTGCTGCTACTGCAGAGTAACTGAAGCTGTAGCTGGTGTTGATTGCAGTGCAAGACTGGGGACTTGAGTTTCAGCTATTTATTTTCTTTTAAATTGTGACTTCAGTTGACTCCTAGTTGTTTAAATGCAATGACTGACACAGCATATTGTACTTTGTATTGCATAACTGGATTGATCAGAGCTGACCACTTTTTTCCAAGCTATGAGTCAAGTGTTGTTTTTGGTGATGATCTTGAGGCCATGCACAATCCTTGCTGGAGTCATGCAACTCCTCAAGTAAAGAAAGTAGCCTGTACAGTCCCCTTGGAAGATATTTGAAGTCGTTTCCACTGGCTGGAATTAGCTGCAACTGCAAATTTGTATAAATTTGGATTAGGGATTAAAGAAGTTTTATGAAGAATGACATTTTAAGTTTTTGAAACAAAGTTACGCAAAACCAGTGACCTGCACATCTTAAAAGTTGTATCTGAAATGGGAAAGAAAGCATTTCACTGCAGAATTAATGCAAATCCTGTCCAAGAAAGCAAATCACACTCTTAAAAATTGCTCAGGGTTTGAATACATCAGTATAGAGAAAGTGAGCTCATGGATTACATGCTGTATAGAAAGTAATGTAAATGTTGGGGACAATACTGAAAAATGTACATTTTCCTCTTTTCTCAACAGCTACGCAGAAGGAGTATTCTAGAAAAGTGAATTTGGAAGATCTCTGATAAAAAGAAGTGTAAACATGTTGTGCTGGGGCAATGCATCTTTTGGACAGCTTGGATTGGGTGGAATTGATGAAGAGATTGTTTTAGAACCCAGAAAAAGTGACTTTTTCCTAAATAAAAGGGTCAGAGATGTAGGATGTGGACTGAGACACACTGTTTTTGTCCTGGATGATGGGACAGTTTATACATGTGGATGCAATGATCTGGGACAACTAGGGCATGACAAAGCCAGGAAAAGACCTGGTAAGTTTAGAAGTGATGAATTGTGGGGATTCTGTGGGGTGGTGGGTGTGGCTTTCGTTTTGTTGTGCTTCATCAAAGCCAAGATTGCCGGTGTCTGCGTGGGGCAAATTCATGCACAGCAGTTCTTCCAAGAGTGGACATCTTTTTGACTGGAAAAGCATTGCTTTGCTGGGATGGGTTCTTGTGAAGCTGGAAACAAACAGCTATGAAACATGGCAGTCCCCCCATATTTTTGCATGCTGTACAGATGGACACTGCCACTAGTTTTTATTTCAAGCATGGCTGTGAGAGACTCAGGGACTGTTTGTACTCTCAAGGGGAGCTGACCTGCTGCAATCCATGGGTTGGTATTGTACTTCATGTGTGGGTTTGGCTGTAGGGATATGGTGGAAATGAGTATTTGGCGTATCACTGCAGGGAAACATGCAGTTTTTAGTTGTCTAATATGTGATGTACAGCAGGTCTGATTTGAAGCAACGTTCTCTTTTTGTAAGAACTAAAAATAAAAGTTTTGATAAAAGACTTATCAGCATAAGCAGCGCTACGGGGAGAGGATTTGGAAAAGCCTAAAGGATGCTGTGTAACACTTCTTTGGGCTTTTTTTCTTCCCACCTATGTTTAGTGTGTGTTTCTGCTCCCTCCTAGTGCAGTTCTGGAGCAGAACTGGGTAAACATCTTGCAGGGACTGCAGAGGAGTGTGCACATGGGCTCCCTTCAGAGCTTGCATGTGAGTCATAGCTGGTGCTGAGAGCCAGGGAACAGTGCTGCTCACTGCTTACAGCACAGCAAACTGGAAAGGCTTACTGAGACTTGCTTCTGAGCACTCCTAGAGCACTTTCACAACTTGCTTGGCTCAATATTTGCCACAAATTTTTCAAATGGAAACGAGGTGTCATGGGGTATTTTAGCAGTTCTCCTTTACACAGAGTTTCAGTTTTGGTGCCAATTAAAGATTTTCTTGATTTTTTTTTTTTAAACTAATGTGGACTTCTATTGGGAAACAGTATGTGGATATTAAAACTGATAAACTTTAATCCTGTGCAAACATCTGCTTCACGAACATGAAGAGAAACTCGGCATGTCAAACTTACTCTGCTTGTTGCCCATTCAAAAATTTTGGTGAATTGTCTTTTTGTCTGAAGGTTACAATGAAAATATCTGACATTTCATTTGCATGACCTTTCATACGTAATGGACCTACTCTAATTTTTTTTTAACGTGCTCAGACACATGAGGGTTGTAATGTCCTCCCTAACCTTCCTTTCACCCAGAGGTTACTGATATTACTGCTGAGTGTTGTATGAAGTCAGAGCATTGGGATAACTTCAGTTGCACAGCCCAAAGAGGCTTGGTATCTTTATAGATGGGTGGATGCTCTCTTTTAAATGTGTTTCTGCTAACTGAAGATAATCTTGTTGCTGACTGTGTGTCTTTGCTACCTCCTTGTTCCCCACTGCCTTTCTTCTTTCCTCCTTCTAGAGCTCTACTTGCCGTGGGCACTGCATGGCTGTTCCTTAATCCATTTTAGACAGTCAGGCTGGCTGGTTCAGCAGCTGGGGGAGATTGCCTGAGCTAATCTCTGTGCTGGTGCCTGAGCTGGAGAGTGCTTCCATGACCTCTCCCACTGGCAGAGCTGTGGGAGGCTCTGTTGGGTGAATTGGGGTGGCAACCTCTTTAGTCAGACCAGCTGGATGTAATAAAAAGAACTTATATCTGCTGCCTGTGTTAGTTTATTTTGGAAGCTGAGTGCCTGTCATGCTGCAGATAATGTGAGCTACTGTTGTGAAGCTGACTTGGGCTGGGCTGTGTTTAGAGTGCCCATAACATTGACAATGCACAGGCTTTTTCAGTGCAGTGCCATTCTTAGGCTGGAATAGAATTTGTGTTTGAAAACTGGGAGTAAAATGTCCAAGCAGTCCCTTATTTAAGGGAACTATCAAAAAATCCAGCCTTAATGACAGGCCCTGATGATATTTCACTGCTTTACTTATTGCTGGAATTGAAATGTTATTCTGATCACAAATCATAAGCCCAGAACCAAGCTTTGAGTGTTTCCAAATGCATTGGTACAGGCTACTGGAAAAAAAAAAAATCAGAGATATTTTAGTGTGTGCTTTTCAGAGGTGTCACTGTATGTCTAGAAAAATTACTCTTTAGGATCCGTTTCTACAGTATTTTGCATTATAAAGAAGACATTGTGTAGCTCATTGCAAAATCAGTAGCTTTAGTCTGTAATTTGCCCTGCCTTGTTTTGCAGGCTCTTTCTTAATAATGAATAGGTGAATTTAATTTGCTGTGGTGGAATGTTTTCCTTTTACATAATGTCTACACGTGTAGTCATTTGACAATAATCTATTTGACCTTACTGTTAATTGAGTTTCTGCACTCATTTGCAGAGGGCAAGATTAGAAGGATCTGCTAGGATCGAGGTGCAGCTTTTGTGCACTTCTGTGTATTGCTCCAGAAACAGTCATGACTTGGTTACTTCAGGGTGTCAAATTCTACTCATTTCTCCTAGAATTGCATGTTTAGAATGTTAAATAAAGGGTGTTTCAGCAGAACTTATGGGCTCAGTTGATGTCTTAGTAGTGTGTAAACGGTTTGGAGCAAGCCTAGCTTGTTAGTAACATTTTTTTTTTAACCAACTGATTTTATTTATTCCTTTTTTTAGAGCATGTTGGTGCACTGGATGCCCAAAATATTGTAGCTGTGTCATGTGGAGAAGCCCACACTCTTGCATTAAATGACAAAGGTCAGGTATATGCTTGGGGTCTGGCTACTGATGGACAGCTTGGCTTGCCAGGAACAGAGGAATGCGTCAGAGTGCCCAGGTTAAAAATAGTACATAATAAGTTGCCTTTTTTTCAAATAATGTGTTGAAATCACATTGGTTAAGCTATTCTTTTGTTACAGGTAAAGCCATATAAATATAGAAAATGTATATTAGCTATGACACTTGAATGCTGTGTGTAGACACTTTGCTTTCTCAGAAAGTCTTGTAAGAAATGTGTTACAGGTGTGCTTGGTTTGGTTTGTTGGTTTTTTAAATAGTCCTCCCCTAACAATGAGACATTGGAAAAGTAGGATGGGTGTTTTAAGAGTATGAATGCCATTTAAGAGAAGTTAAAGAGAAATAGAGTGTTAAACTTTCAATTTGAAGAAGGTACATTTGCTGTCCTATCTTTGTACTTCAGTTTTCACCCCAAAGCTTTCCAGCTGTGATTGAATAATACACCTTCTAGTTAAAAAAATGCATGTTGGCCAGGGTTGTTTTCAGAATGCCATCAGCATTCCAGCTACCTGAAGTCCACACACAAAAGTAATAAATTACTATAATATTAAAAATGTTGTATCTGCATCAAATTGAAAAGCCCACAGGCCCTTTAGAAACTTTTTTCTCATCCCAAGTTGAAAGCATTATTAGTTTTAGTGCACACATGCATGTATTTGCAACTTCTTTATAATATTGTGCAATAGGTATTAGCTCTATGAACTGAAGGTTTGGAAATGGAAAGTAAGAATGAGGTTCTTCTTGTATTCTGTATTCATTCCTCTATTCAGCTGTGTGAGATCTCCTCCCCAGCACATGAACCTCCCTAATTCTTCATTATGGAGTCTTTTACAGACTTGATCTGTTTGAAAATAAGGCAGAACTTGACCTTAGAAGGTTTAGAAAAAAAGCAGTTTTGTCTTCAGATTTTGCTAAATAGCGTCTAATTAAGGTTGAGATGTTTAGTACACTTCAGTAAAAAGGATTCACATTTTGTATATTACCTTTTATTTTATGCCATGATCTGGTAGTTTAATTCTTTCTCTGTTTTCTTACTCCAATAGAAATATTAAAAGCTTATCAGAGATCCAGATTGTCCAAGTTGCTTGTGGTTATTATCACTCACTAGCACTCTCAAAAGGTAAGCCAAATCCTCCTGAAGTTTTGTATAGTTTTGTATCAGGGAGTTCAAAATTTTTAATCTTTTTTTTTTATTAAACATGCTACCACTTAGCACAGGTGGGATTTCAGGTTGGTAGGGGCTGTGTAATTTAAAGATGGAAGCTTGAATTTGAAAAACAAATGTACAAATGGATGTTGAGTTGTGCTTTTATTTCTTCAGGGTGTTTGTGTGTGTTGTTTTTTTCTCATCATCTGGCTTCCTTTTTATTTTGTTTCTTTTTCTTGGTCCCAAATCTTTTCACACTGGTCTGTTTTAACCTGGAACCTCAAGTTACTAAGGCTGGCAGGAGTAACTTCCTTGTGTGCTTCATTATGGCAAAGCCTCTGGTTTTTGGTGCTTCCATAGTTAAAATGCCATATCACATACAAGCCACCTTTTGAAAGTTTAAATACCTGTCTTCAAATTCCTGCTGGGGCTATGAGCACATACTTACTTGGCCTCACTTGCACTGCATGTCTGGTTAGTGCAGCTCTCCAGAAACAAAAATGAATTTCAATTTGCTTGTTGCTTGTCTCATCATGAAATAGGAGGGTTGTGGCCAAAACTTCTGCTTGGAAGAAGTGGCTGCTGAAAAGGGTTAATGGGAACTTCCCAACTCAGAACAAAATTCCAGAAAGTTTGTAGTTTGTCAGTGTTTCTTAGCAATGTGTGTTTACAATATGAACCAAATAACTGTGGGCAGGCAGGTGTTCATTGTACGCTGAATGATGGTTTTTTTCTTTAAATCCAGTAGTTTATACTGATTATATGTGACTTTTCATGGGCTCCTATTGAGCTTTTCCTGTGCCATTATGTATTCCCAGGTGTAATTATCATTATAACCCAGGGGAATGCCTTTGTTTCAGGGCAGGCAGAGCTTTAGGAGTAACCCTTTGCCTGAGTTAAGATCTGTAGCAGAGTTGTGTTGTCAAGCATTCTGTTGGTCAGAGGTGCAAGAATGTCGCAGGAATTTGTGATTTGAAATTCACTCAGTGTTTTAAATAGTTACAGGCTTCAAGGACAGCATCACTGTTTTATTGCCAGGTCATGGACTTGCAGCTCTGTTTCTGTTCTTGATGTGCTCTGTCGGGCATTTTGGGTTTAGAAGTTAATATCAATAAATAAAATTTGAGGCCAGTACTCCAGGGGATGAGTTTCATTGTTTCCCCATCTTGATAAAACTGTTACTGGAAAGGTAGAGATGGGAGAGATGTAGGAAACATTTTGAAGGTAACATTGCTGTTGAAAACATGTCACATCAGCAAAACTAAATTATTTTATGTTAGGGTGGTGATCTTTAGAATAGTAAATACCTTGGCAAAACATCGGTTGTTCAAGAGAATATTTTATTTTAGAAGCAGTTTTAACATCAATAGGTCTTTGATTGGCATTCTTTAAAATGTTTTTTTTTCATTGTAAATTACCAAATGACATTATAAACCTTATGCTTCAGTGATCATGCAATGAAGACAGTATTTAAAATTATACACCTCTTAAATTGTCTGTCAAAATTTAAGTATCTTACCTTAGAAAACCTTAAATGAGGCTTTTGATTGGAAGTAGGAAAATTTTCCATGTCCAGGGTGCAGCTTCAGCAGATGTCTGCATCAACATCTGTGCAGTAGTGGAACTTCCCAGGGAGCCGTGTCTTGCTTTGGAATAACCAAGCTCAGTAGATCTAGCAGCACTGTGGAACCAGGAATGTTAAGAGCAGTTTGGAGGGCTTTGAATGCGATTTAAATACTTCCAGTCTGATGAAGTGCTTGAGTTGAATGCCTGCAAATTACATAAGAATGCTTAGCTTCAGAAGTCAGTAGTTTGTATGCATTTTCAAACTCAAAAGTTTTTGAAGAGTGACAGTCTGACTTGTAGCTTTTCTATAAGTGGATAAACATTGTATTATTAAACTATATTAATTGTATTTCGTGGTTGTTTATTTTTTCCTTCAAACAGGAAGTGAAGTGTTTTCCTGGGGACAAAACAAATATGGCCAGCTGGGCTTAGGTTATGAGTATAAAAAACAAACCTCACCGCAAATGATTAAATCTCTGCTGGGAATCCCTTTTGCACAGATTGCAGCAGGAGGAGCTCATAGTTTTGTACTGACTCTTTCTGGAGCCATCTTCGGATGGGGACGCAACAAATTTGGGCAGCTTGGCCTTAATGATGATAATGGTAAGTAAGCATTGCTTCAGGAGGGTTTGGATCTGAGGAGAGCAGCGTTCCTGGGAAAGGAGCAGACACAACAAACCTTGTTCAGTGCTGCTGGAGTGTTCCAGTGCCCTGTGAGATGGCACAGAGGTGTGATGTTGAAGTTCTTGCCTGCTTCACTTGGATTCTTTCCCTCTTTGACATCTTCCTGCAACATAATGGCATTGAGTTGAAATACTGTGCAGTAGTTAGAGTTTGAACTGAATTTTATGTGGATGAAATTGCTTGGCAAAAGCAGTCATCTGTCACAACTAATTGGTTGTCCTTAGCAGTCACATTTAGGCCATCTTCATATTTTACTGCCATTTACTTTTACATTCCTTTCTCAGGCTACTTTTGTTAATAATTCACAATTTTTGGCTAACCATTTCCAAAATTTCCTCTGCTAGGTGGATGACTCTCAATGATTTTCAGCAAGTGGTTAGATGAGACAAAAAAATTCTTTCTTTTTTGGTTGTATTGTGTTAGGTGCACAGTATGTGCTCACAGGGCTCCAGGATGGCAGTGTTTGCTGTCAGGGTCCTGTAATACACAGTTTTGTAGTGGATAATCTAGAGATGGTTTCATGAGTTCAGATTTTCTTACTGGTTCATTGTTATCAACACCATTTAAAATGGGGAAAATGGGTTGTAAATGAAATACTCATCTGGGAATGCATTAAAAATTGTCACATTCATGTAATAAGAAAATTGCAATTATTTTTCAGAAGTCATGAGAGACTTCAGTTGCTCCTACCTATTTTTTGGAATGTGTATAACCCTACATTTTTATGTAGCATCACTTCTCAATAAAATCCCTTTTAAATGTCTTCATAGGGTTTCTTGCAGACATGTTAGCATGCCTGACAGGTTTTAAGACATTAGCACTGACATTTTAAAGAATTGCCTTTGTGCAAAGTTGACAAAGTTGACTTGTCCTAGCGATGGAGTGAAGTTATGTTTGCTTCCTGTTTGTTCAGAGCTCCATTCTGCCATGCAGTCAGTAACATCAAACTGTGTGTATAAATATACTTTCCAAAGAAGCCCAACTGACACTGATTTTAAAAACATGAAACACATAAACAATTCATTTAAAACACAGAAACAATGATCATTTATTTTCATTTCTCGTGGCCAGTGTCAGCTCTAATGTAATGTTCCATATTTAGTTGTCTGTGTATTGACACATGATCCTGTGCTAATGAAAATGACAGCATGGGCTACAAACTTTTTCATAGTCCTTGTTTTATTCTGTAGTAACACTTCTATCTCCAAGAAATCCATCTCCAAGATCCATAAACTCAGTCGTGGTGGTTGTGTTACGCTAACAAATTTAAACTGCTTGCTTGGCAAGAAACAAATTAGAATAAATAAGCAAAACGACTTGGGTTTTGATTTTTATTGTCAAAATAAGTGACTTTTCTCTATTAAACCTTTCAGACAGGTATGTTCCTACACTGCTCAAGTCCCTGAGAAGTCAGAAGGTTGTTCATATATGTTGTGGAGAAGATCACACTGCTGCCCTTACAAAGGTACAGAACTTAAAAATATATTTGTGCTCCAATTTTTTTAATATTTCCAGGAGAAGATGCTGCCTGAACAGGAAAAAATAAACTAAATTCTAAATAAAATTTATGGGATTAAGTTGAAGGAAGATTGGAAGAATGGTTCAATATTAGAAAAAAAAATTAACAAATACAAGAAATCTTGCATTTTAAATGCTTATTTTCCTTTTTCATGCATAGACGTTAACTCCAAACTTACTTTAAAGCTGATGGGCTGGGTTGAGATCCTGAATGTACTGTGAATGTTTGTAGAGATTGCCACCCATGTGTATGGCTCCACTGTCCCCTGCAGAGCCAGGGGCTGACACACCTTTTGTAGGCAGTGTGTGTGTGTGTGTGTGTGTGTGAGCTTTCTCCAAGTCCTTCTGAAGTTCAGGAGAGCCTGGCACTGTTTGCTGTCCTGACTCAGTGACTGAGGCTGTTGAGTTTTCTCAGTGGATGCTGCAATTCTGGTGATGGTTTCCAGCTGAGGGCCTGGCTGATGCAGAATAGAGTTGAAAGAAACCGTGTCACAATTTCAAAGCATCTGAAAATGGCAAGTTTCAAAGTTGTTGTGAGGTAAGGTGTATAACTTCTGAAAATATTTTTGGTGTTGGTTAATATCTTGATTAATCAAAAACCCTTAAAAAATTACTTGCCTTACAACAATGTTGAAATTTCTGGTTTCTTATGCTTTCAAAGAATGAGGCTGTTTCAGCCATACTGTGCATCATCTGCTGAGCAGGGCAGCTTCCTGCTTGCTAATCACTTCAGCAATTGTATGCAGAGTTTCAAAGCTGGAGGATGCTTTTAATAGTGGGAGTTTGGACACGGGTGAAGTTCATCAAGAAACCTGGAAAAGAGGGAAAATGAGGATTAGGATCTATAAATGACACAAGCTAATGGCAGGACTGTTGTATGATAATAAGGAAATTAGATGAGTCTGATTTAACACAAGTGAGGTAATATTTCATAGCTGTGCCACGTTTTCATTGCAGTTAACTTGCAATTCTTCTCTGTCTTGGGGCCCTGTTGTGCCCTGTATATTATGTGTCCTTTCCCTGCAATGCCAAAATCACCAGAAACAATTTATTAAACCCCTATTTCTGTGAAGTTTCTTGTTCTGAGATATATG
Organism: Fringilla coelebs; assembly: GCF_963513975.1. Classification (NCBI taxonomy): domain Eukaryota; kingdom Metazoa; phylum Chordata; class Aves; order Passeriformes; family Fringillidae; genus Fringilla; species Fringilla coelebs. The sequence continues at coordinate 1,961,335 of NC_140066.1, read as the reverse complement.
ATCATCTTAATGTAAAAAATTTATTTCTTTAGGAAGGTGGGGTTTTTACATTTGGAGCTGGAGGCTATGGTCAGTTGGGTCATAACTCTACCAGCCATGAGATAAATCCAAGGAAAGTTTTTGAGCTTATGGGAAGCGTCGTCACACAAATCACCTGTGGCAGGTAAGGTCTATTCTGTGCTAACCTTGTGACTCTTACACATAACTTGTTTTGTATAAAACTTTATATCTATTGCAATATGAAGTGGGGATTTTCTTACTCTTTGTGGTCAGGGAAGAGAAAAGGACCCCTAACAAAGGATATTTAGTGATGTTTTGGGGATTCTGAAAGCACTCATAGAAGAGCTAGAGGAAGTTGTGTATTTGAGAGGCTGTGATTTTCTAAACTGGCAGTGTGAACAATAGTGTGATGTGTGTGAGTTTGTTGCTGTCACTTCATTTCCTGTAGAAGAACAAGTGTGTTTGGGAAAGCACAAAATAGTTTACACAAACTCCCAGCTGGTTCTTTACAGGCCTGTGATAGGAGAGGGGGCATCTAGGGTTGAGCAGGATGGGAAGGGAAAGGAGGTGCAGGCAGTCTCTAGACATTCATTTCTGATATGCTCTAAAGGTCAGACAGGGGCTAAGCACTGGCAGCTCCATTCTGGGAAGCTTTCCATAAAAAAGGAGGATTGCCTGTTGGAGTGGAAGTGGAATATTGCCAGTGGCAGGGCATTGCAGGAGAGCAGTGTGGAGTGTTGGGTAGGACAGGACCTTTCACACACTGCTTAGCACAAGTCCTGGCCAGGCCTGCACACAGCTTAGCTTTGTGTTACTGAATTCTCTTTGCCCTAGGCAGCACACCACTGCATTTGTCCCTTCTTCTGGAAGAATTTACTCTTTTGGACTGGGAGGCAACGGGCAGCTGGGTACAGGGACCACCAGTAACAGGAAAAGTCCCTTCACAGTGAAAGGAAGCTGGATTCCCTTTAGTACTCAGAGCCCAATGAGCACAGGTAAGCACCAGCTGATGCATTTACTGCTTGATTGCCTGCTCCTTTGTCATGGCTTAAAATTCTTGAGTTTTAAACTGATTAGGGGCTGTAATCATTTTTCCCAAACATTTTGATTCCACTGTGTTCCTCTGTCGGACTTCCATGCCTGTGGCTGGTGGGTGAGGACCTCTGGTAGCACTAGACCTAGAACTTACCTCAGAGAAAGATGGTCTTTGTATCATTAACTAGTGTATTGTATCAAGGTTCTGCCACAAGGGAGCCTTTCTGTAACTCAGTGTCGATTGCAGTATCTTAATAATTTTCAATTTCACATTTTCACAGTGGCCTGTTTTTTATTCCTATTGCAGACAGTGAGGAGTGCTACTGTGTAAAGAGAATTTTCTCTGGTGGGGACCAAAGTTTTGCACACTACTTTTATCCACAGGTAACAAGTTAAGTGTAATTTGGTTCCAAAGCTTGTGAAAGTTGGATTTTGGTTTTTGGATGCATTTTAAACTATTTTGATGTTGAAGGTGCCTGTGACTATATTGTAAAGTTTGTTGGAGCAGTGTGGAAGCAAAAGGCCCTAAGTCATGGTAGCAGCTGAAGGACTTGGATCCACTTAGTGTGTGTTAGCTGTCAGGAAGCTCTTGAGACTTTTTTGGCATAAGCTTTTTTCTTGATGGATGAATGCACTTCTTTTCATGTCATAAGGGAAGAATTGATTGAATATTTGAGCTCTTTGCTCCTTGCCCAGTCCTCCTCATAATGTCCTCCACAGCAGCAGCTTTGGTGTCTTCTGCTCTGTAGCCATTTTAAAGTACCACAGTGGTAAGGAAACAAATGGAGCTTTTTTCTAAAAATTACTGCTGGTGACATAGTTTGTTGTGTCAGTTTTATCATAGTCTTAGAGCTTATATTTTAAAGTAACAAGAATTGATCTGTTTAAATTCTTGTATGTAAAAGAGTCTAGAAGGACTTTACAGTAAAAGTGGCAATGTGGAATTGTGATGGAAGGACAATTCTATTGGAGAGTGAGTTGGGAGATAAAATAAAAACAAGGTGAAGATTCTTGGGACTGTTTCCAGTAAAGCTCAGCAGATATTAGACCATGGGGATTAATGAAGCATCAAGAGTTGAGTTTGTAGGATGAAAACTAATTTGGACACAAGGGAAAATGGATTTTAGTGGGGAAGCATGTTTATGAAGAAAAATTGAGTACAGGTCAGACTTCCAGCAGTGCTTTGTACTCACAGCCTGTTCTGGTTATACAGAATCAGCAGTTTTTCTAGGATTGACTTGTTGGATTCTTTGTCTAAATTCTGATAGACTTTTAACCATTGCTGTATTTGAGAGAAACATATTTAGCTGGTGTAAACTGGAAAATTGCTTATAATAGAGACTTAAAACTTGTCTATTAAAGCTTCCTTAATAACTTTATGTGTAATTTTCATAATTACTGGGGTAGTTTCTGGCTGACTAATTGAGGTGAACTGGAGGCTGTATGAATGCAGTTATTGTGGCTTGTTCTGTACAGAAGGTATTAGCAATAGATGAACTTTGATGCTGCAGAAGTATCCCTTTTAGTACTCTTTGGTAATTTGTGTTGAATTCTTCCAAAGTTCTGTGTGTACTGTACCCCTGGGGGTTGTGTGTCCCTGCCAATTAAGGGGGCCCAGCCAAAATCCATTTTCTCAAGTCAGTTTTTGGGCTGCTCAGTTCCCTGAGTTGTTTTCTTTGGCTGGACAGAAGGGAAATGGCAAAAGTGTTCCTCAGCCTGATGCTGTGGGATGGGATCAGAAGTGCTGATTTTTGGCAGCACACAGTCATTGGCACACTGAGTCAGCTCGGTGTTGTCAGATGGCATCCTCAGGAGGAATGTTCTCTTGATAGTTTTATCTTGTTTTTGGTGCTATTTGCCATCTCTTTTTGAACCAGTGCTCCTACTGAAAACAATGGTCTTGCTTCTCCTCCTCTTTACCATTACAGCTCTTAGTGGAATTCATTTTATATGAGCAGCACTTCCAAATGCAGCTCCTCTGATGAGGCAGGGCATGTTCACAGAAGCATGATCATTCTCAGAGGAGCCTGATGGAAGTGGGGTGGAAGAACATCTGTCTGAAAAATGGAATGGCTCCTTTCCTGTGTGCTCACAGCTTGGCAGGGAGATAAGTGGCTCCTGGTGGCTGGAGGGGAGATGCTTGCTGCTCACATCTAAAGCTCAGTTAGTGTTCATCATTGAGACAAGTAAGGTGGAGGGAGTTGCCATTTAGCAAGGTGTGTGAATGAAACCTCATCAAGATGGTGTTAGTGTGTGCTCTGCTTTCACAGGGAGTGCAGAACTGTTCAACACAGACTATTTCACTGCAATAGTCTGGGTAGGCAAATTGTCAGCTGAGACAGCTCAACCTTGGCTGATTTTTCTGGAAATCAATTTTGTGTGCCTGATTCTTTATGCTTTCTTTAAAATTTATTTAGAACATGGTGCCACCAGATGATTTTAGGAATCCTGACCTTTTGAAGCAGATCTGGACTGTGAACGAAATGTTTATTCAAAGATTGCTGAGTTTCCCATCTGGAAGACTTCCTTTAGAGATAGCTAAGTAAGTGATGGAAAGAAGTAGTCTTTGGTGATCCTGCTTCTGAACTGAGCATTAATGGGGGCATACACAGCAGAGCTATTTGTAATTACTGATTTTAGGATGTGCAGATCCCTCGCTGTGCTTTCGTTGTTGTGCTTGTTGAGTAGTTTAGATCCTTGAGACTGTGTCATCTCTGCTCCAGTTTAGATGGCTGTACAAGATGAAATTGAGTATCTAATTGCACATTGAAAAATAGCAATACATGTAAAGGAGTATGAGAACAACTCAAAGATTATTGCTTCTATTTTAATAAAAGAGTATGCAAAGCAATTGAATTGCAAGACTGGCTGTGATTTGAGCTGTCTTAAGTGTTGAGTCTTGAACAGAAATTTAATCTAGAATTGTTTAGTCACATTTGAGTCAGAGTCCCATCCTTTGCACAATGTAATTCATTAGGGATTAAATACAGGCTTTTTTATTGCAAATGCTGATTTTTAAAAGGAAAACCAAATGTAACATTTCATGTGACCAATTGCAGTGAAATTGATGGAACGTTCTCCTCTGCTGGGTGCCTGAATGGGAGCTTTTTGGCATTGAGGTAAGTGGGTGGGTTTTTAACAGGTGTTCCTGTGGACAGCATTAGTGGTGGCTGCCTTCCTGGTGTCCCTTGTGTCAGCTGGGACGCCTTCCCAGGGTTTCCTGTCCCTTTGGTGCTCTGATACCCTCCGTGCAAACTCCTGCTTCTTTCCTGCCCTGTGTTTTGTCAGCTGCCCCAGTGAGATTGGCTCCAGCCTGTCTTGGCTGCTGCCATGTAAGCCAGCAGAGCTCATCACATTTGCCAGCCCTGGGTTGTTGGTAATTCCAGGGCAGTTCCCTGCGTGGGCTGGTTCACATCCAAGTCTTTTTGTGTGATTTTCTTGTGATTAGAGGAGATTTTTTCCAATTGTTTCTAAGGTCGTGTTTTATAAACATGTACGTCTGATAAATTTTAAATCCTTAGTCAGTAGGTCTAAAAGTCAAGGGGGTAAAGTCTTGAGTTGCTGAGAACACAGGATTCAGTCTTTCTGGTTTTTTGCCTTCCTGCAGCAATGATGATCATTACAAAACCAGCTCTAGATTCTCAGGGGTTGACATGAATGCTGCTAGACTACTCTTTCACAAACTCATACAGCCCGAGCACGCTCACATATCACAACAGGTTTGTGCTGTGTATTTTCTTTACATTTGGGATTATCTTTCTGGGTTACAGCTCTCCAGAAATACTACTCTTATGCTTGGTCCAACCCTGTAATTGGATTTATTTACTCAATAATATATTGACTGCAAATGTATGAAATCGTGTTTTGTTGTGACAATTAGGTGACACATCAGAATACTCTATTTTAATATTTATTGTCATTATCTAAATGTATAATAGTCTTCACTGAAGCTCTTAATTGCTGTTTTCTAGATTAGTTTTCATATACATGGGCATTGTTTCAAATCTCAATTGTATTAAAATAACAGAATTTTCTGATGTGCTGCAGGTGGCAGCTAGTTTGGAAAAGAACCTTATTCCCAAATTGACCAGCTCCTTACCAGATGTTGAAGCTTTGAGGCTGTATCTCACTCTACCAGAGTGCCCACTGATGAGTGATGAAAACAATTTCACAACGTTAGCTATTCCTTTTGGAGCAGCTATTCTGAACCTAGAAAAAGCTCCTCTGAAAGTTCTTGGTAAGAAAATGAATTTCTACTCTTAAAACTAAGGATCTGCAGATGAAAATGTACAGAAATTCCATCAGTGAAGACCTGGCCTTGGCAGCACATTTATTTACAGTGTATTTAGAGTTCCCTACAATTCCCCAGTGAGAAAGTTAAAGGCTTAACATTGCTTGGTGTAAGAAAACACTTATTCTGGTTGCTTCAGGGTGACTTAACGGGCCATCCCTGTGAATTCATCTGCTGTTGTAGTTTTTGGACTGATGCCATTTGGGAAGAATTGAACTATGTAGTTTGCTGTAATTGATATGTGTCTTTGCTCTTTAAAGTGAAAATTATGTGGTCAGACAGCTAACAAGCTCTAAGCAATTTACAGAAGTGTTGCAGAGCAGATGTTAAATTGTCTTGGTTGTGACTACAGCACCTGTTCTGAGCTTCTGAGGCAGTTGATCTCTCCTTGCTGGTGCCAAGATGTGGTCTTCAAATATGCAGCTGAGACTAGCTCTGGTTTTTTAACTCTACTTCTTTACACCTTCTTGTTGTGACTAGGCTTAAAGAAATTCAGCTTAAAGAATTGTTTTCAGAATATTTTGCTATTGATTGATTTCTTTTTGAGTGGGTTCTTTCATTTTACTCAGTTATGCTTTGCCTTGTAATCTCACTTTGGTTTTTTTTGGTGAGAGTACAGAGAAGCAAACTGACAGTTTCTTGAGCTCTAGATCATTTTCCATTGTTTTAACATTTCAGGTTTTGAACCATCTTTTTTTAAATCAAATGTTACATTGTGACACTGTCTGGATGAGCAGATTTCAGGGGGCTTGGATTTGATGTGTAACAATAGCACATTTGTTGTGCTGCAAGGTTTGTTTTTTCAGAGTAGTAACTGATGCTTATGCTTTCTAGCCAAACATGTTTCTTAGTGAAAAGGATAGCATGACATAGTGTGGCAGTGACAAGTACTAAATTTACCTGTTCACCGTGTGTTGACAGAAAATTGGTGGTCTGTACTTGAAGCTCCCTTGTTCCTCAAGATAGTGGAACTCTACAAGGATGTCGTAGTGCACCTTTTGAAGCTGTGCAAGATGGGCCTTCCACCTTCTGACAGAAGAGTACTCACCAATTTCCTCCACACAGCCTTCAGAGTTCTGGAAATACTGCACAGAGTACGTTTGGGGCTTTTCTGAACAGTTCCTTGGCTGCTTGGCTTTGTCAGCATCTCTGTGCTGGGCACTTGGTAAAAGCTGAGTTACTGATCAGTGGGAAAGATCAGAGTTGCATCTACAGAAACATCTGTAGTTGTTCCATCTGGACCTATGAATCATTGGGATTCTGGATTCCAGTCTGACATGAGGATGGAATTAACTACTTTTTGGGAACACAGAGTTACCCAGTCATTTGCTTCTGTGAGGGTATGGATTAAAGTGAGAGGGGAAAGAAAAGCTCTGGGATATTTTGCAGATTGAGTTATCTGGTGGTTTGGGGGGGGGATGTGGGAGGTATTTGTGAAAAATAGGCTTAGATTATCTGGTTATGAAGGCAGGATCTTTATAACTATCTTGCTGCTTTGCTAGTCAGCAGTCCTTGGGAAAAGAGGTGTGTATTAGGAAAATGTGGATGCTTCTGGATTCAAATTGTACTGTAGAAACAAGCTTCTGCATAAAGCTACTTTCCCCACATCACTCTTTTTTTTAAGCTCATTGTTTTTAAATAGAAATTGTTCCTCTCCTCACAGCTCATAGTGTTCATACTATAAGACTAGAGTTATTGAATCATAGCTCTTAAACCTGAATACAGGAACAGGTATTTATTCCCTTGTGCACATGATTATGTGTATTATCAAACTGTAGTGCAGTTAATTGTATTTTCCTTCACTCTTTGATGGGATTTTGAATAGTCCATGTATCCATGTTTTTAACATTGTTTTTTGCTTTCTTGTAGGCACTGTTGTTTTTCTAGAATTTTTTTGGTAGCTGGGTGTCTGTGGCTGACGTATGAAATGCTTGAAAAACATGGAAAAATATCCCTTTGAAAGCTAATAAAAAAATAAATTGCACTTCCTTAGGTAAATGAAAGAGGCCAAGTTATACAGTATGACAGATTTTACATTCATGAGATCCAAGATTTGATAGATATCAGAAATGACTATGCCAACTGGTTCCAGCAGCAGGTGTTGGGAATGGTAAGTTGTGTGGATTTTTATTTGGGTTTTTGTGGGTGTTTTCCTCCCGTGTTTTGTGTTTGTTTTATCCCTTTAAAGAAATCCATAGATTCTCTAAGCCTGGGAACTTTTTTCATAAAAATACCTCGATAGATGAGCAGTGCTGAACAGACTCATGTCAGGTACTGGCTAAGGAGGAATTGTTAAGAAGGTGTTTTTCTTCTAGGGTGTCATTCTTAGGACTGACACTGCTCACTATTTGAATCTGTCAGTTCAAAAGTGATTCAGAATGCAGTCACTGAAGACTTGCCATGTCAAAAACGTTAGGAATGTAATAATCCACAGCAGGAAAACATCCAGAATAATCTGAATTGCCATATTAGACAGGTCCAGTCAGTGAGCAAGCTGCAGCTGTCTTGGATAATGAGTGCAGCAGCAGCTACAGGGGCAGGTAACTGATGGAATTTTCTACTTTGAATTTAGCAGCTACAACTGAGATAATTAATTCCTGCATCTGTAAACAGAAGAGTGATAAGTGGGAGCAAATTAATGACTGTGCAGAGAATTAGTGAGTTGGATAGGTTTTTGCCACAGTTCCTTGACTTAGCTTTGAAAGAATATTGTAAGTAATTAAGAGAGTTTTCTCTTGCCACCCATATTTTATTATTTTGCATCAGTACCAGCAGATGTTATTAATTAATGTGTGGAAGTAAACATTTTAAATGTGTGATTTTGTGCATCCAAGCAAACATGATGCTTTACCAGCCCTGTTTTTAAAGACTGATAAACAGGGTGTTGGAAGCAAAGCTTGTATTTAATAAATGAATTAGAATGTTTCTGGTTAATGTTTATTTCTCAGTAAACCTTCTCTTGGGGGGAAGCAGTAAATAAATATTTTTTAAATTCTACATCAGAGATGAGTAATTGATGCAGACACTAATGCTGCTTTTTCATCTTAATTGTTGCTACCTTTGTGCAAATGCTGTCATAGGATGTCAACCATGGATTAACTGAGGTAAGATTGGATGCAGTCTGATTTCTTTTGAAGAATGTAAGGAAATCAGAAATGTTAAGGATTTTCTGCTGTGTTCTGTTGGGAGTAAAGCTTCAAATTAGCCATGGCTGTAATTTAAAAAAAAAAAATCTTTGTGGTGCAAAAATATGTAATTGTCTGTATTGCAAATTTGGAACAGCAGTTGGAAAAAAGGGCTACTTCTATACCCACTAGCTGCAATAGCAGTTCTGAAATGAAAATGTGCTAAGTGAGAGTGTGGTTTGTGCCTGGCTTAATTTGGTTTGGCTTGATTGAGTTTTGTTGTTTTTTTTTTTTTTTTAATTTGTTTTTGGCTGAAGTACTAAACAATTAAAAATCTACCTAATGTTCCTAAGGTGCTTTGGTTCTGCATTGATAATAAGTCAAGGTTGAGTTCTCTTTCCAGTAAAATAGATCTATTAAATGAGTGCTACTGTAAAGTTTTTTTTTTTAACCAGGATTGTGGCTTTTGAATAAGCTGAGCTATGACATGGTTCTTCTCATTGCAGTTAACAGATATTCCTGTTATAATTTGCACATACCCATTTGTATTTGATGCCCAGGCAAAGACAACTCTCTTGCAAACAGATGCAATCATACAGATGCAGGTAGGAGGCTCCATTTTAAAATTTTTTCCCTGAGTTGGGGACCCTGGGGGATCCTGTTTTTTTATTTTTTTATTTGGCTGCTTGGTGGTGTTGTTTTGGGGTTTTTTTTGTTGTTTGTTTGGTTGGTTTTTTTGTTTGTGTGTAGTTTTTTTGTGGGTTTTTTTTGTAGTTTTTGTTGTTGGCTTTTTGTGGTTTTTTTTTTAAACTCTGTGTAATTTCTCCCTCATAAAAATCAAGGATCTAGTTTTAATCTCAGGGTATATACACAATAGAGGGTAGTGGGTTTGGGATCACATGGAAATTAGACTGTTTTGTACTTGCCATACATTTCCAAGGAACTTCTTTTCCTTTCAGTAGTGAGATGGTTTTTTTATGTGTTATCAACCCATAGTACAGGTACAAAACCCCCAAACAGCAATCAAAAACCCCAAACCACAACCCAAACAAACAAACATAAAACCCCAAGCACCTCCCACAACCAAAGAGCAACCCCACCTCCCATATGAGCAGACTGGGAATATTCCCTGGGTCATTGATCTGAGTGAAAACAACCAGATGATGTAAGTCAAGTCATGGGCTCATGTAGGAAAATACTACCTTGCTCTTAATTAATAATAAATGTCCTTTTATGTGCCTTTAAAAATGTACCTGCACAGTCAGTAACCAACATTTGATGGATTCAGGGAAATGTTCCCATTAAATGTTTCTATTAACAATATTAAATAGTATTAAAACACACAAATTCTCAAGAGTTCTCTGTGATATTCAGAACATTTGCAACAGCATTTTCTTTTTCAAGCAGTTTTAATACAGAAATTATCATGTAAGTTAAATTAATTGCTTTTCATGCTGTGAATTAGTTTTTAATGTATGTTTGGTTTCATGCCAGATTTATATGAAACAGCTTACTCTTCATTAGATGAAATGCAGGATCTTTTTGCTTCCTTTTGTTATCCAAGGTATTTTGACTGGAACGTTAAAATCTGAGTTCTTTTACTTCCCTGAGAGCAATGGGTAAAGGAAAAATATTTCCTGAAATCAAATACTTCCTGAGATAAAAGGAATGCAAAGAAAACTCGGGCAAATTCAGTAGCTCTTGTGCTAGTTATTCCCATCTGCACTTCTGCAGACAGGTGATACTGACAGGAGTTTTTCACTCTGTTTTCCTGCAGATGGCTGTTGATCAGGCCCACAGGCAGAATTTGTCTTCTCTCTTCCTGCCAGTGTTTGAGTCTGTCAATCCCTGCCTGATAGTGATGGTGCGGAGGGACAACATCGTGGGGGATGCTGTGGAGGTGCTCAGGAAAACCAAGAACGTGGACTACAAGAAGCCTCTCAAGGTATCACAGGGCACTGCTCTGGACAAACCTTGCCTTACAATCTCTTTGCAGGTCAGTGCTCACTGAGTTGTGTGTTGCAGGTGATTTTTGTAGGGGAGGAAGCTGTCGATGCTGGAGGCGTTCGCAAAGAGTTTTTTTTGCTGATCATGAGGGAGTTGCTCGATCCCAAATACGGAATGTTCAGGTACTACGAGGAGTCCAGGCTGATCTGGTTCTCTGATAAGGTAGGCTGTGGTTGTATTCAGTCATTTTAACTTACAGGGTTTATATTAATAATATATGAACGTTGTAGGTTGTGGTGGTTTTATTTCAAGAGTAGGAGCTGAAGCAAGCGTTCTCAAAAAATGTTGGGGTTTTTTTGGCCACTCTTAGATCAAAACTTCCCCCATTCCTTGTTTACTCCATACTGGTTGTCCCCAAGCCCGCCAGCTTTTTAGGAAGAAGTGGCCAGAACAAGTGGATTCCAAGGGCAGAATTAGGAAATCAAGGTGGCAGAGACAAATTCTGGAGGTGGCCTGTTGAACAGGGCTTCCTGTGTGCAGATGGAGTTATGGGTGATAGGTGCTCATGGAGTTGGGCTTTGCTGGAAGGTTTCATCCCTGACCTTTGAGCCATCTTTCAAAGTACACTGACTGAGGTGGCTGGATCCCAAATACCTGAATATTTACATTTCCACAGGTGTGTTTAAAGCCTTGGTAATTAATTCTGAGGGTTTCAATAGTGAGCTCTTCCCTCTTTCTCCCCAAAATGATTTTTTTAAAATTGACATGAGTGGTGCCATAGGATGTCACTGACAGAACCAAAACCTTAGTGCAGTATGGGTCCCCTGTAACACAGGATATGCTGCAGCTCAGCCTTTCTGAATTTAAGTAGAAAGGATTCTGTTCCCTTGGATTTCAGTCTCAGCTGGTTAAACTTGATTCTCTTTTCCTTGGTACTTACATACATATTTAAAGAAAATATGAATTAAATTCACTCAGATTATACTGTACTGTACGCTTCTTCCTGCACTCTGCAAGGTTAAAATAACTTCTTTATTTTAAACCATTTTGTCTGTTTTCTGTTCTTAGACCTTTGAAGACAGTGACTTGTTTCATTTGATTGGTGTTGTCTGTGGGCTAGCAATATATAATTTTACTATTGTAGACCTTCATTTTCCTCTGGCTTTGTACAAAAAGCTATTGAATAAGAAACCATCCCTGGATGACTTAAAAGAATTGATGCCAGATGTTGGCAGGTAAGCAAGAAAGAAAAGCGGGTGATGGTAGAAATTAATTTTGAAATTAACATTTTCCTGTAAGAACATTGCATTTCCTTTGCACAGTCACTGGGTAAACAGCTCTGAGTAACTTGCAGCCATTTGGTACCTGTGACACTTACTGTTGTGACCACCTGTGTCCCAGTGCTTGGTGTTAGTGATTGGTGTTAGTCATTGTCTCTTCTATTTTATGATCCTACAGCAATTTTAGGGGGAAAAAACCCCTTGAAATTCAAACCCCTTGAGCTTTAGCCACTAATTTTATAAGCCTAAGTGTGAACATAGTTTCAGTTCTAAATTAAATCCATCAAGAAAATATTTTTGCTTATTTCAGGAACAAATACGTGCTAAATATTTCCTTTTGACTGGGGATTTGAATAGGACTGACTAGCAGGAGCTCAAATGGACAGGAAAGGATGCTTTTTAGCATTTCATAGATTCAAGGAGAATTCAAAGGTGTTAATGGAAGAGCCAGTCAGGGCTTTTTAAGTACCAGCTGCCTCTGCTTTGGGAGCCCCTTAGCTGAAGTCTTAAGACAGGAATGTTCTCTCTTTACCCCATGGGATAACCAAAAGGAAATGATTGCTTGGAATTACCTAGCACTACACAAGGTGCAAGTCAATAAGATAATGGATGAAATAACAGTAGAAAGATACTTCTTAAATTTGAATTATCAAAGTATAAAGAACACTTCAGGAAAATAAATTAATTTTTCTTTCCCCTGGTGCAAGTATTTTGTAACTTATTTTTCAGGGGAATGCAACAGCTACTGGACTATCCAGAGGATGACATAGAAGAAGCATTTTGTCTTAATTTTACTGTAAGTTTTATGTAGTGTTTGAAGTATGTCTTGCCAAGCTCACACCCTCTATTTTAATTGCCTCTGATGGAGTGCTTGAACAAAAGCATCAGCAGCTGATTCCCATGAGGTTTAGCTCCTGTGTCTGCCATTCATGTTGCTGTTAACTAAGTGGTGGGAAGAAGTATTTATGCAGTAAATAAGATTTGCACTATTTTTGTTTGTTTCAAATAGATCACTGTGGAAAATTTTGGTACAACAGAAATTAAGGAGCTTGTTCCTAAAGGTGCTGACATTCCTGTAGTGAAACAAAATCGGTGAGTTCTGTGGGTTGCCTGAGGCTGTCTTTGGGTCACAGGCCCAGAGGGATTGTTTTGTCTAAAGAAATGTGAAGGCAGTTAACTAACACTCTGGAGTTGTGCACTAATGCAGTGTAGGATGTGGAAAAATAAAAGCTGAAGTGTTAAGGCATCACTGCAGGAAGCTACATATCACTGAAATTCAGTGGGTAATGATGAGAGCTCTAACTCAAGGGCCATTATTGCAGCTCCTCATTCAGACATGAATATGAGTTCAGTGAAGTCTTCCCTTTGTAGAGTAGGTAGCATTAAATAATCCAGTTAATCCAGTGTTGTTGTCAGAAGAGGAGTGACAGGAGGGGATTTTTCCTCTGTGAAGGATTCTGTAACTTTTATTTATAAAAACAGTCTTTCCTGCCCTTTGTTCCCTTTCTGCTCCTGGAGGATAGGCAGAACATACCTGCTGGTGCTTTTGTCCCCTTTTTGCAGAATTTTCCAGTCTCCTATTTAATCTTTATGAATTCTTTGTGCTTGTACTTCTCTCAGGGTAAAGGGAGAACTGAATGGAAAGAGCACACTCCATGAGAACTGAATGCACATGGAAAACACTGTAGCTTTGCAGTTCTCTGGTGTAGGTTTGATGTTCTGTCACTAAGTGACTGTAAAATTGGAGTTGAATTATGGGAAAAGCTTCAAGGTGCCTATGGAATGCCTGCTGCATTGTTACCACACATGGTCTTGCAGTAATCAAGAATTCCTCTTTCTCAAGCTCTGAATATGCCATGATGCTTCAATTAATTTTATAATATAAATTAATTTATCACTGTGACTTTTCCCTGGAGCAGCCTTGCACTGTTAGTGTTACACAAGTTACCTGCCCTTCATGGATAAGGAGGAGATCTCATGGAATGCTGAAGGGGAGGAGTGTGGATTACCACTTTGGTCATCTCCAGCATTTTCAGTGCAGCAGCTTCAACAAACATTTCATCTGAATGTGTTTATGTGATTCTGTAAACCACTGGTGATATTACTCAAAGACTGGGGGCGGTGTTGAAATGCATTCCCTCTTTGCACAGCGAACATGTGTTGGTGGGATAGCTGTAATGCTCAGCTGAGGTCACTGCCAGTGCAGGAGCTAAACTGTGTGCACTGGCATTGATTTCAAAAATTATCATAAATGCTGGATCACAGCAAGAAGTTTTAGATCTTCCTGAAGTGCTGCTGGAGATGTTTCCAGCAGGATCTGAGAACTCCTTGTACCAAGCACAGATAACAGGCCATCTGTTTCTCAGTATCCAGCTCCTTGGCACTGATCTTTTTACTGTGCAAGACTCAAATGTCCTTTTGAAGTTGATTTGCATTTTTAGTGCAAATATGGCAATCTTTTTAATTAAAAAAAATAGAGCAGTGAGTTTGATTAGTAGCTTTCAGGACACTCCCTGGAATTCAGGCCTTTCAGCTTGGTGCCAGTGAGTGCAGTTCACTGCAATGCACACAAACAAGGGAGATGTTTGTAGTGCCTGAAGTATATAACATTAAATGTTCCTGCTTTTCTGTTGCAGACTGCCTTCAGGGCTGTGCTGGGGAAGTGCATTCATGTGCCATTTTATCTTCACTGTGGTTGTAAGATAAAGCAGACAATACAATGTTTTAGGCTCCTTGTTGCTTCATTGTCTGTGCTCTGTTCTGTACAGAAATGGCCACTGGTTTATTGGTAGAAGGGTGACCTGTACTATTTCCTCTCTATTTCCTTAGTATAATTCTTTCTTTCTCTTTGTACAGGCAAGATTTTGTAGATGCATATGTGGATTACATCTTCAATAGATCTGTGGCTTCCTTATACAGTGCATTCCATGAAGGCTTCCACAAAGTCTGTGGGGGTAAAGTTCTTCAGCTCTTCCAGCCCAGCGAGCTGCAGGCAATGGTGATTGGGAACACAAATTATGACTGGAAGGAGCTGGAGAAGGTGAGAACCATAGTTAGGTTTTTCTTTTGTATCATTCTAATTTCAGGGTGCAAAAGCAGCTAGGTGTGCTCTTGAGCTCTGTTTTAATTAATGTGGTTCCTGTTATTTATTGAGACCTTAAAACATCAGTGAATGGAGATCCTAAAATATTATTGACCTTCCTGCTTTAACTTTTTCCATCTAATTTCTGAAGGAAATCAGAGGAGAGGCAGAAAAATCCACAGAACCCTGAGGCAGCTATACAATCTTTCATATTAGACACGAGAAAGTGAAGTGATTGCACACAGTTATTAAAAGTAAATATTCTCAATGGTCAGAGCTCAGTGAGACTTGGTCTGTTGGGATTGAAAATGCTTTGCAGTACAGGCATCTGTCCCTATATTGAATTCAGACTGAACAGCTGAAGAAAATGGAGTGAGGAAAGTAGTAGTAGTAGTAGTGTGCCACTTGCTGTGTGCCTGTACACAATCTGCATTCATTCTGCTGCAGTGTCAGCTTATCCAGCTGTTCTGTGAGCAAGCAATAACCCCCTTTCCTGCTCATTTTAGAACACAGAATACAAAGGAGAATACTGGGCAGACCATCCTACAATTAAAATCTTCTGGGAGGTTTTTCACGAGTTGTCTTTGGAGAAGAAAAAACAGTTTTTGTGTAAGTATTTGAAATTATTTCACAGAAGTTTCTAACTGAACAGGATCTTCAGGCTCTTGCTATAAGAGGGCAAGTGTAAGTACTTGTCTGTAATGATGTGATTAAGTATGTGGGAAAAAAAAGGCATGATAGAAAAAACTGATGGTGAGCTTGTCTGGGTGATGGGTAGTTACAGATCACAGTAGCTCAGAGCAGCATTAAAAAAAAAGAAAAGCCAACCCCCCAAAACACCAACAACCGAATCTGCTGGTGACATTTATTTGGTAACTAGGATATCTTTTCCTGTGCTTTGACATACAGTCCACATCCTCCAGGTTTTTCACTGCACAGAGATGGAAATTTGGAGTAGTAACTGATTGTAAATCTGTCAAGGTACTGATGGAAGTGGTAATGTTCAGATGATAAAGTAATCAAAGCTTGCTGTGAGTGAGGATTTGCTTGGAATAGATCACAGATTAGTTTCCAATTCAGATAAATTACTTAATGAACAAACTAATTCTGTGCTTACAAGATTCTTGGAAGTGCTCAGCAAAGATACAGCCAGTGGATTTGAAGTTACGAAGGTTCTGTTGCATGAAAAACTTTATAGTATTTTAAGGATTGTTTGGTTTCATATGCTAAAATGAGATACTTTCCTTTATGGATCACTTGTTGTATTCCATATGAGCTCAGATGTAGAAGGTAGAGACAGGGTGAAGTCATTATTCCCCATTTTCCAGACTTCACAGAACTTTGGTGTGAAAAGCTGGCCGTTGCTGGAATGATTACAGAAGGCCAGCAATGATTAGAGCAGCATGTGTGACACAGACAGTCTTCAGCTAGTTCCAATGACAAGCCTTTGTTTTTTCTTGGCAGTGTTTCTGACAGGCAGTGATCGGATTCCAATCCTTGGAATGAAGTGTCTGAAACTGGTCATCCAGCCAACAGGAGGGGGAGAAGATTACCTGCCCGTAGCTCACACTTGCTTTAATCTTCTTGATCTTCCAAAATACACTGATAAAGAAACCCTGAAATCTAAGTTGATCCAGGCTATAGACCACTATGAAGGTTTCAGTTTAGTATAACTTGAGAAATGAAAGTTCCGTGTACCGTGGGATCATTGAGTTTTCGTGTCTTTCTTGTGGTGGTAAATTCAGTGGATTAAGTGATGCAGTTGCTAATATAACTGATTATTTGCAAAAAATGTTCAGTGGTATGGATATTCATGAGAGCCAAAAAAAATCCTTTCCAAAACTGAGGAGCTGTCTTAATACATACCTTCCTGTACAGAGCCATGTGGATTTTGCCATCTTACAATAAAAATGAGAGTATTGTGAATGGGAGTCAAGTTTCACTAACAAGAATTAACATTTCACCTTATGCAGACAATTTGGCGTGTGAGTGCATGAGAGACTTGCTTCGGTTTTTCAAATCACTTAGTAAGAACATTTAACTTCTTCCCTGATAAATTCACTTGGTAACTTTTCATTTTGTAAATAATAAATTTTTGTGATAAAATAGTTCTGTTCCAATACCAGTATGGTTTCTATTGCTTGTAATTGAATATGAGCTTATTTTATGGCTTTTAACAAAAAAAAAAAAAAAGTGATTACTCTGATTTCTGAAGATATCTATTTTTCTGGTTTGTTTTAAGAACCTTAATAATGAAAGTGATTGTTCAAGAGACATTCATCTTCACAATGTACAATCCATGAAGCAGTCACTTAGTGCCGATCCAAAACCGCATCCAATGGCATTTTTAACATGTGGATGGACGAGCTGACTTCAGACACTGTTTTATTTTTAAGGACTGATTCTGTAATTAAGTGGACACAATTATAAAAGAGGTTAATTTATGATCTGAAGCCTCTGCAGTCATGTGTCGAGAATACAGCTGAAAAGAAAAAGGTGCACCAGCCAATTGTTGCTGTCAAGAGGTTAAACGTTTATTTTTAAATGCTGAAAGCGTAGTTTATGGTTTCTAATAGAATTTTCACTTTTTTCCAGGTAAATGCATTTGAAATAACCTTTAACACCCCTCTCCCTTTTTTCTTAAGATTTTATTTTTAGTATAATTGCCCTGAGACGATTGTGCTTAGCTGGACACTTTCGGATTTGACTTTTCCTTCTCTGGTTAAATTCCAGATTTTGTGGTGTTAATGCATATGTGACTTGCAGCTGTGAAACAAATATTTATTTTTTTTAGATTTTTAAATGCAGTGAAAAAATTCAAGCTATAATAAAAGACTTGAATGAAAACCTTTGTTGGTTGATGTGTACGGATGCTTGGAGCAAGCAGAGTTCTTCAGGTGGAGAGGAACTTCCAGTGCATTCAGTTGGAGAGTACAGCTAGGAAAAGCAGGGAAATGCAGTCTTTGCAATAAACTGTATAACATCCAGTTTCTGTGCTGGCAGTACATATTAATATAATAGAAAAAAATAAGGTTAGTACAGTAAAATCAGTCTTTTTCCTTAACACTGTTTTTTACAGCTTTCTCACACAGTGTAACCTCTTAGTAATTTCTTTGTATGCAGCCCATATTCCATCTTTTCCAACATGTGTTACCTGGCTCGGAAATCCTCCCCCTTGCAAAAAACAAGAAACCAACAAGTACTAAAGCAGCTTAATCTTATTGTACATGGAAGAAAGAAAAGGAGAAAAGAAAGAGGAAAAAAAAGGTATTATGCAGGTAATACTAAAACCATCATTTTTAATTATGAAACACCAAGATGGCAAAGGCAGATATTCAAAAATTAGGAAGTGGCTAATGTAAAATGATCTTCTTCCTTTCTCCCCTGTGTATTATTGCATGTCCAAGTGCTGGATTTTGTCCCATGGGAGTCTTGTTAGTCTGGTTTCATTTGATGCACACAGTTGGTGTTTACTCAAAAAGAAGGGCTTTGTGTACAGTTGTGCACATCAAGTGTGATTTGGTCCATATCATGCAAATCCAGTGGTACATGTATGTGCTTCATTTCCCTGTGAGAGATTCTCTGGTTTTTGCTGTATTGGATATTCCTAGTCAATGTCAATGTTAACCTGAAGGGTG
This sequence comes from Fringilla coelebs, assembly GCF_963513975.1. Taxonomy (NCBI): domain Eukaryota; kingdom Metazoa; phylum Chordata; class Aves; order Passeriformes; family Fringillidae; genus Fringilla; species Fringilla coelebs. The sequence continues at coordinate 1,942,937 of NC_140066.1, read as the reverse complement.
ACTAAAGAACCTCATTCTGTAGATGAGGGCTCAGAGGTGGAATCCAAGCTGTAATTCACTCTCCCATTTTTGGTGCCCAATTTAGGATGCACTAAACTCATAGATACCCTTCATTTTTGATGTACAGTTCTTGCTGACTAAACTGCTGTGGCAGGTGCTGCTGACTCTCTTGGGACATGAGTGGTGGTGCTGGAATGGTTGGTTTAGCATCACCTTGAGAGCCCACTGGCAGAGCAGGGCTGGAATTCACCTGAGAATCCTCTGCAGCTCTGGCCTTGGTTTTACTCACTCCTGCAGGGAATACAGTGCTGAATGCTCCTGATTACCTTACAGGTGTCAGTTCACCCTTTGCAGGGAGGCAGTGGCCAGCTGAAACAGTTGTCTGTGTAACAAGGTACAGGACTTCTGTGTTTACCAGAACAATTAATAGTCGTGGCATCACTTGTGTCAGGCACTTCAAGGCTTTCTGCAGTGCTTGTGTTGCCCTTGGTTCACCTAAGAGTCCCAGCAGCCCTGGGAAGCACAGCTCTGCTGAAGTTGTGCCCCCAGGCAGCAGGAAGGGCTTTCTCCTGCTTGCATCAAGGATCATTTTGTATACAATGTTTGATGCTGTGCAAGGTGTAAAAAAGGGGGGAAACCCCATTTTAGGTGTAGCTGAAATAGCCATGATGTTAGTGAAGAAAGCCTAGAGCCTTCCTTTTCCTCAAACCTTCAGTTCCTCAGGAAACCTTGGGTCCCACTGCTTAAAAGGGTAACACAAACAACTGGGGAATGACAGTAGTTTGGGCTTCCATGGGAGCATTTCACAATAATTCATTTTTAAAGTATTTTTATTTGATGATTAGATTAGCACTTGATAGAGATTCAGAATTCTCACTGGAGAAGACCAGTTGCATGTCAAGAGTTCTCATCATGACTGCTGAAGGAAACTTGCTATTGCCAGAGCAGTGCAGCCATGGACTGGATTTACTGCCCCTGTCCCGCCAGTACAGGGATGAAGATTGAATTTGCATGGCAGAACTACCCAGGCTCTTTGCACTGCAGCTACAGCAGATGTTTGTCCCTCATTTTCCAGGGCAGAGGTAAGAACACAGTGTAGAACTGTTAGAGCAGGGAGCCCTGCTTCAGCATCATGCTTTGTCTCCTTTGGCACTTTATGGGAGTTGCTATTAATGAGGCTGTTACTCATCACAGAGCTTTGAGCTCCATTTCCCTCTAAGAATGTGTATAAACAACTCTGAAGAGGGTTTGAATTCATTGCACTTCTCTCTACTGCAATAAACTTGATAATAAATGAAGCTTAATGTAATCAAATGTAAATCACTATAAAAGAGAGCTCCTTAAAGGCACAAAAGGTTCTGCAGTTAAGATAAATGTGGATAAAAGGTTTCATTTAATAGCAGTTTTCAGCACTGGTGAAGAGTTGAACCCCCCAAGAGTGGCTGTGTTGACTTTGTGCAGCCAGAATTATGTACTTGTATATTCTGTGAGGAATTGCCTTACATAGTTTTTGAAGAGGGGAGGATAAAAGAGGAAAAACAAAGTATTTGTATCCCCTGACAAGAGTCAGGATCCCATTGCTTCCCAAGTGGATATTTCTTACTTGCCAGGTCAGAGTGGGGTTTGGTGCACTAATTACCAGCCTGCTGTTTTGGTCCTCCAATCTGCTGTTTGTGTTTGTGTTGGGCAAGTCTGGAGCAATGACTTCAGTAACCCTAGCTAGACCTTGAGAGGTGGAGAGCATCTTCTGTCACCTGCTATCCCCAGATTGATACAGCTCCTGAGAGCCCCAGGAAATGCCCTGGAGTGTTTGCCTGCTCTGTGTGCACAGTTAATCAATGAAGGGGCTCCACCAGCCATCATTTCTGTACTCTTGAGTTCCCTCACCATGTGACTGAGTCCTCAGGGTGTTTATTTTCCTGGGTTAGGAAGCCAGTTTGTGCCTATACACATAATTTCTCTCTGTGCTACTGCCTCATACACCCAGTGCCTTTCTGTGAGAATGCTGAAACTTGGGAACTGCAAACCTTTGCCTGTCCCTGCTGCAGAGGTGTTGAATGAGAAAGATTTGTTATCTTCTAACCACAGGGCAGCTGGGGGTGGGGGGGAGCACTGGCAATGCCAGGCACGCTAGAACTCTGCTGAAATACCCTGCCTACAGCCCTGCTGGTCTGCAGCCTGAGTTCTGCTTATCCTGGGTTTGTGCATAACTATTGACTGCTAAACAGCAAAATAAGGTGTGGCAGGTGCCACCAGTGCCATCAGAGCCCCCTTACATTAGCCAGGACAGCACTTGGCATTATTATTTTTCTCCAGGCAAAGGCACATGAGTTTCAGATTAGGAAAATGAGGTTTGGGAATTAGTAACTTCAGTGTAGTTGGTGTGTACAGTGCTGGTGGGGATCTTTGTCTCACCAGTGCCCCAGGCTGCTCTTACCAGCAGGTGGTGAAACCTCACCTGTGCAGTGAGTGTCTGCAGGTCTCACTGCTCACAAAGGATGAATGTTACACAGAGACTTCAGCTGGAGTGCCCAAGTCAAGGTTCCTTCCCTTTTCCAGGCATGTCTGGGAGGAGGAACAGACTTGGCAGACTGTAGCTGAGCACCAGCTTCCAGTGGGAGTTGTATCTGCCATGTCTTTAAAGAATTCCAAAAGTAATCAATGTCATTTTTGGTGGCAGGATCTGTGGGAGTCCCTGCCAGCAGCAGTGCTTGAGGGCTCTGGGGTGCAGCATCTCCAGGGGTCTGAGGCTGTGCACGGGCAGGGGATCCTGGCCAGGTGCCTTACCACACTGGGAGTAAGCAGAGGGGGAGGGAACTGAGATAAGGAGGCCCTGCAGTATCTTTGGGTGAGGAATAGCCCTGCAGGCTGTGTTAATGCAGAGCTCAGGCCCTGCAGGGATCTCTGCCAGTGCCCACCAGGGAATGCTCACTTTGAAAGTCTGCAGCAGGAGGGTGGTGATGCTTCCAGGGCCTAAGGGCAGCTCTCCATGGCATTCAGCATTCCTGGGGTGGTCTCTGGACCCCAGTGTTGGGAGCTTCTCTAGAATTCAGGGCTCCCTGCAGGCTCCCTCCTGCTGGGGGGAAGGAGGGTCCCCCTCAGCCAAGGCTGGGCTCTGCCTTTGGAAAGGGTGGTGGATAATAATTGCACAGAGTTAAAAAACCCACGGCCAAAGAACTCAATCCCACCCGAAGGTGTTTGTGTTTTGTTTCTAAGGACTTCCAGTTTGTGTTTCTGTGTAGTTGGTGCATGTTTGCTTTGTGCAGGAGCTGCTCACAGGGAGCCTGGCTGTCACTCCAGGGCACATGGCACTGGGCTTTGCAGGGAAACAGAGTTTCTCTGCTCTGTGCCAGTGAAAGTAACAGTGCCATGGTCAGAGGGGTTGTGTCCCTTAAGAAAAGACCTGTGGTGGTGTAGCTGCCTCCAGCATCCCCCAGGCAGGTCAGGGGAGGCTCTGGGAGTGCCTGGCTGGGGTTTGCAGGGCTGCTAAAGCAGCTGCAGCTCAGCTGGAGCTGCTCTGACCCTGCTGCTCCTGGGAACTGCTCTGCTGGTTCATCTGAGGCACAAACCCTCTTCAGCTGCAGCTAGCCCAGGTGCTTCCAGAAGGGTCTAAGGAGAGGGAAGTGGGCTTCCAGGAGCTCTGGGAGCCCTGTCCCTGAATTTGCCCACTCCTTTCCAAGGTCCCACAGCAGAGAGCTGCACAGTCAGTGACTGGTGCTTTACTTCAGTGCCTCTGCTTTTCTGAGCCTTGGGGCTCATGCTGGGGCAGCCAGCAGCAACTCTTTTCCCTTGGTACCCCATTTTCAGGATCATTAATACTCTTCTTTTCCTACTGAGTCCTAACAGTCTGTGTCTTCTTGAAACTCTCAGCAGAGAGTAACTCAGGGTGCAACTTCATGACTTCTTGAGGATTTCCAGCTAGCTTGGTGCACCATTGTTAGCTAGACATGGCCAGTTGTTTTAGCCTGAAATTCAGCCTTTTGCACTGGGTTTTATTCTCCAGTCTTTGTAGGTAAGTGTATCATGCAAATAAATGCAACTGCTTTTCATTTTGGCTGTTCTGGTTCAGTATTTAATTGTACATTACTAAGCTTGAGGTACTCCCCTGGATTGTTCTCACTTGTTTCCAGTCTGATTCTGGATGCTGGTTTCATTAGAATGTTGTGTTCCTGTAGGCCCTCCTAAATGGATGTTGTCTGTCCTTTTGTTATTAGGCATTTAAAAATATTATATATTTTCCATAATCAGAAACACTAATTAAAAATGTACTGAATTTAAGCCAGATCCATAGAAAATACATGGCCATTAAGAAGAAGTGATGAGAAGATGTTTAAATATGTGCTTTTAGGTCATTATTGTTCCAGAATAGGCTGGAAGGTGGCTGGGGAATGGCAAACAAATGCTTGTACTTTGCTTTTTTTTTCAGGGCATCTATTCAATATAAATACTAAGGGCTATGATGCTTTCATAGGGTAGTTATATAAATTACCAGAAAAAATAAGTGATCTCCTCTTTTGGGATTGTACAAATTACAGCTGGACTTGGACATGCTCTGCCAGGCTTCCAAATTTCATGCAAGGTGCTAACTGCTTTGGAATAACAAAAAGCTGTGATAGCAGATGTTTTCTCATGCCCACCATTTGCCTCATCACCATCTGAAATTCTCTTGAAAGACAGCACCTTGCTGTGGGGAAAGGGCAGGGTGTGAAATGGAGGAATGAGAGATAGTTTGGGGTTCCTCTTCTGTTCAAATAATATTATCAAAGACACAAGAAAGAACAAAATGCAGAACTTCTTCATCTAAGTGCAGAAAAAGGTGCAGCTGTTCTATTTAAGAATGTTTTCAAGTCATTCAGAGTATTAAGTGACTGACAGAAAAACATCTTGTGTGCTGAGTCTGTTTTTAATACTTTGTGCCTCAAGTGTGTGAGCTTTATCACCTCTGGTTTTTTTTTCTTCCAATACAAATCAGTTTTTGTTTGAGAGGTTCAGAAGTACAGTGGGATCATCCACACAGTGAGGTGTTACACAGTGGGAAGCTGATTAAACTGGGCCTGATTAAACAGATCCCACTGGAAGGGATCTGTTGCTGCCTGGGGTGTGCTCAGCACAGCTGCAGCCCCCAGGGAGCCACAGGACAAACCCAGAACAATCCAGGGCAGGGGAAAGAGGCCATTCCAAAAGTAATGCCTTCCATGAGCCAGGGCACACCTTGACTTTACAGGGCATCTTTGGTAAGTTTGTAAGGTACAGCTAGAAATTAATGGCAACCAGAAATCAAATGACAATTTTAATAGACTTTAGAACAGAGTGTACGAGTATAAAACACTGGTTTTGTATTTCAAAAGTTGCAGGAAGATAGCCAGTCATTTTAAACAGTCTTCTACAAAACATATGCCAGTAGATTACATAAAAGACACTATATACAATATAAAAGAGCAGAAACCAATCCTCACTGTAAAAATAATTTAAAACAAAGTATTTCAATTTAAAATATCTCCTATAGCACAAACTAATACATTGTGACATGCAAGTGAAAACTAAACATATTGCATTCTTTAATGTAGCCAAATAAGAGCTGTGTTAAATTTGGACAATGAGTCGACATGCCAACATTTCCCGATGAATGCAGGAGGCTGTTCTTAAATATTTATTAACTGCTGTTTTATGTTCAAAGAACAGCTACTATACATCTTCCAAAATGTAATAAATATTAAAGCAAAGGATATGAATAATCTACATCGTGGAGTTCATTTGGGCCAATGTTGAAAAAGTGGTTTATAGAAAAATGCTGTTTCGCTGACTACTGCACTGTGCAATTGTACAAAATAGTTCTAAAGGCTTGGAAACAATCTGCACTTGAACATTTGCAACATCCAGTTTTAAGGCAGCCTCGCACTTGAGAGCAGAGTGGGAGAAGCCGCTTTGCTGTGGTGTCCAGGGTGGAGCTGGCGGCCGGAGGAGGTTTCCCAGCTCAGTCTGACCTCAGGCCAGCAGGAGTGAATCCACGTGGAGCTCCCTGGCAGCATGAACAAAGGCTCCCACCACTGCAGTCAGTCTCTCCTGGCCTCGGTGCATCAGCGAGCACAGAGGAAGAGCTTCATTTCTGCGCCTTCTCACGCTGGGAGGAACTCTCTTCTCAACTCTGCTTCCACATGGAGCCTTAGCAATTCCTCAGCTGCTGTTTATAAAGCAAGCTGCTCTAGATGTGACCGCTGCATCCAGCGTGCCAGCCTCTGACTGGGGGGAATCCTTTCTGTTTAAAATGCTGCGTTCTCACTGCTAGGGAGCCAATGTCAACAACGCTCTGTGTCCATGGAAGTCATACACTCAGCAACCTCAGCGTTTCCACAGCACTTCTTGATCAATCTAAAAACCATTGGATTCCTCAAGTGCAGCTGTCTTGTTTCCATCTCGCTATCTGCTTGCAATTAAGTTTGTCTCAAACATATAAAGGAACTGTTAAAGCAAAAAAAAATTAGCTGCCACAGGAGGTCTTAGAAAATGCCAGTGTTTAATGACAGACTAGGCGTGAATGAAAGGTTTAGCAGAAGCGTAAGAAGATTTTTAAATAAACCAAAGTGTTACAAAGCAAGAGGTGTGAAAATACCATTCTTTGGTCTAAATTAGCTGTTCCCTTTATATTAGTTTAACATTCCAATGGCTTTTTCAAAACTGTTTAAAAATAATATAAGCTGAAATTTATTAAGCAAAAATATGTATTATATACATGGATGCCTGATCAGACAGATGAACTTAAAAGTGAACATAGTGACAGTTGTTTAGATAATCCTAGTACCTTAAAAAAAAGATGAGTTAGTGTTGAGTGCGCAGTAATAGATTTTTATTGAAAAAGGTAAAAAACTAAGCATGAAAATCTGTTTTAGTTATTTATAAACACTACATCCTTATGGTTTTGTTGCTCTAAATTCAGACGTAAACATTCATTCTGGCATGCCAAAGCTCCTAATGCTGGTGGGAAGTTCCTGTAACCAGTCAGCGATCACTTTACAGCGCCTTGCTCGGCTGTTCCGTCCCTGCGGCTTCGTTCGTCTCAGCCGATTCCTCAGCTGCCAATTCCTCCTGCTCGGCTCCATCCTCCCCGAATCCAGGCTCCTCTTCCCGCTCGGGAGCATCCTCATCCTCTATGCCATTGTAAAACTCCTCCATCTCACTCTCATCCTCCACATCTAAGCTCTGGCTGCGGCACGAGCCGCTCTCGCTGCTGCTGCCGCAGGAGCTGGAAGAGATGATATCGTCCTCAGAGTCCGAGTACACCTCGGCACCGTGGAAGATGTAACGGTTGGGTGGCAGGAACAGATACTGGGTACCTGCAACAGAATGGGAACGCTCAGGGACACGCTGAAGTAACTGCTGGGAGTGCTTAGAAGGTACCTGCAGAGATCTGTTGTCAGCAGTCGCTCTTAACTGACAAATTAATGGCATGAAATGCGTTTATGCCCATGTACGTGTTTTTAATACGAAGGACAGAAGAAATGCTTCGCTGGAAAGCTCCGTGTTCCTCCTCCCCGTCCCTCTGACACCAAAGAGAATTTATGCTGGGTGTTCAGCAGCTGTTTTATGGGAACACATTCCCAGCTAGACTTCCTCTACCTATGACAGAACAGGAGCTCCTGCATGGAGTATCAGACAAAGTCTAAACCCAGCCTTTCCTTAAGAAAATTGCACTTTAATTCCTGACTCCTCACATCAGTTACAAGACTGCACACTGGAGGGCTTCCTTGCAAAGTCTAAACTTCCTTAAAAACGTGCCTTACTCCAGCTATGAGATTTTTAAGTCCTGTCATTACTTTGTCTTCCAGCTCTACTGCAATACCAGATCATGCTCTACTGTGACCAGCTTCTGAACACCTCGGGATCAAACTAACTTTTCTGAAAATGCATTTGAAAATGTTACAAAGTGATTTAGTTTTTGATACCTACCTTCAGCCTCCTAAACTTTGATCTTTTAGGTGAGGATGTAATCAGAGATTTTTAAACCTATTGTGAAATACAAAAAATATTTCCTACTGGCTTCTCCAAAAGAAATAAATGGTTCAATGAGAGTTATGTAGACACTTGTCTGAACAAAAATAGCCACCAAAACCCACTGATTGCCTCAAGAGTAACTTATCACTTTAAAGTAAGTCTAGCATAAATATATCAGCCAAAAGGAAGCAAAATACTGAAAACCATTAACACTTACCATCCAGCCTTTTGCTAATCTGTTCTTTTGCCGATCTGTTTACCCAACACTTCTTCAATATTTCACTCTTTTCTTTATTTTCTCCATCATTAGATCCATTTTCCTTCATTGTTTCAGAGTTCATTAGCTCACTAGCAGGATTTTCAGGGTTTTCAGAGGACACCTGTGTGTCCTGAAGCGTCTCCTCTGAGCAGGTCCCTTTAGTCTCAGAGGCAGGCTCACAGTTTTCTAGCTTACATTCAGCTGGGTGTTGTGACACCACGGCAGTATCGGGCGGGCTCATCCTTCCCGGTGAACTGGAGCCTTCTGAAATGTTCAGGGGGGTCGGTGGGAGCTCAGCCGAGAGCGCTTCCAGCTCCTTGTGCGGCCGCGGAGGCTTCTCCGTGATCTCGGAAAGTTTGAGCGAGTTGTAGCAAAGTTTTGTGTATTCGCTACCCAACCTCTGACACAACTCATTAATAATAACGTCACAGTCTCCGAGAAGCTCCACGTCAAAGTGTAGATGAGGCAAAGGTTCCCTATTAATTAAGATCTGAGGCACTTCATGGGGGATGGAACCTATGGATGGAAAAGAGAATTCAAAGGTAGTCACCTGGGTTTTACTTCCAGCAGAGACCTACTGAGAAAGCTCAGGCTTCTCTTCGTGCCTTCAACTGAAACAAGACAAAACCAGCCAGGTCAGGAAGAAGGCAAGCCAGCCCCAAGTTTAACAATGGCAGTTGGAGGTGCTGTGCCTACTGTAGCCTGCTTAGATGGGTGTTTTCCCCCCATTTTTTCCAGTTAAAAGCATTTCTCAATCACTGAGAAACACATGCACAGACATACTGGCTACAGTATACAGCAATATTGAATATACAGCAGTATTGAAAAGATTAAAATTAGTACTGTAATATATTCAAATTATGTTGGTTTTGTGCATTTGTTTTATGTACTTAAGTGCACATGAGGGATCTGCTGCTTTTGAGATGCTTCCTTTCTAAAGGCTTCAAGCCTTTCTAGAGCATATTGCAAGCACGGAGAGAAATGAATTTTAGAACTGAGCCATTCAGGTTTAAGAGAGCAGTTTTTCAGATAATAATTTCATTACCTTGAGATTTACCTAGAGTGTAGAAAAAGCATTTAGAATTTGTTACTTTCTCAATTTTGCATTTCAGCTTTACATAGGCAAGCAGCTTTAGTCTTACAATTCAGTGGTGCTCACTGAATTGAGCCAAAGGTGTTTCTAAGAGCTTGGAGTTTCTTCACCGAGAATCCCACTTCTAATCCAAAATTTGTAAAGAAAGTATTACCAGAGACAGTCACTTACTTGGGATCAATGCTACTGGTCTTACTTTGAGTGAAGACCCAATGACAATGAGGAGATCCACTTCATTTTTGTCGTACTTCATGGCACGGTGGAACTGCTCAGGCAGGTTCTCCCCAAAGAACACAATGTCCGGCTTCATGATGGCCAGCGGCTCCTCGGGGGGACAGCGGGGACAGCGGGGCACCACCTGCACACAGCAGCCTGTTACTGCCTGCAGGCTGCCCTCTGAGACACCCACGTGTGTCACAGCCCCAGGGCTGCCCTCTGAGACACCCACGTGTGTCACAGCCCCAGGGCTGCCCTCTGAAACACCCACATGCTGCCCTCTGAAACACCCACAGCTGCCCTCTGAGACACCCACATGTGTCACAGCCCCAGGGCTGCCCTCTGAAACACCCACGTGTGTCACAGCTGCCCTCTGAAACACCCACATGTGTCACAGGCACTTATTTTGGGAGAGCCAGGGAAGTTTCAGTGATATTTTCTCATTTCATTGTTCTGTGGATATACAGGTAACTACACTTCTTCCTGCTGCCTGCAGCAACTGCTCAGGGAAATAAAGCTACAGCAGGAATAAAGAGGGAGAAACCAGGCAGGTCCATAGCACAAGCCAAAGTCCAGCAGTCATGCTCAACACCAACTGAGCACACCTCCCATTTGACAGGAATGGATTTTTCATAGTTTAATCTGAACAAAAACTGAGATTTCTCTGTCAGGTTCCAGTTGAGGATCTGATACAAACCCTGTCGTAACCCAAGAGTCTTTTGTAGAGCTTTAGCTGCAGTTTCTCCTCCAAAAGGTTACATGTGTTGCACGCACAAAGCTACAGGGCACTGTGGCAGGCAGCTGGCTGAGAGCATCCAGGACAAGAACAGAGGCCAGAACTTGCTTGGTCTCCATTTTAAACTTTTCTAATTCCTCCAGCAATAGAGGAGAATCCTACTTCACTAACAAAAGTGGCCACTAGTTAGATTTGGGGAGAAGGAGATTCCCTTTTTTCCTGAGCCAGGGAGTTTTCTGATCTTTGGGACCTCTTTCAACTCTTTCCTATCTGAAGACTTTTAAAGAGAGAAGAACAGCAAGAAGGTGAGTGATAGATCTACAGACAATACTGAGCAATTTCCTTCTAATAGTTCAAGTCTTTTCAGGTGTAGTGTTAAAATATAAGACTTCACAATAAATCCAAGGAGCTGCAGTCATATGGAAATCATCACAAGCTACAAATTAGAGCTATAAAGGTGTAAAGATTCCTACATTACCTATTGGAATAGAAAATTACCTGAAAACTGACATTTAAATGCATAACAAGTCCCTACTATACAGAGAACAGCTGCAGAAAAAATAATATAGAATGTTGAAAGTTTAAATGAAAGAATTAATTTTATGGATGCCTGCAGTGGGACAATACTCTCCAAATTAGAAAATATCCCAAATAGAAGGCCTTCCTCTAGTGTCAAATGATCTTTTCCAAAAATTAAAGTGTTTGAACAAAGAAAAGCCTTTTGGCATGGATGCTCTGTGGGATAAGAAGCAATTTGGCACAGAGCTAGGAACTGGTGTGGTGGAAACCTTCACCCTGCACCCAAGCAAGAAAGCACTCAATAATCCCATAGTCAAGGAAAACCAACTAAAGGATTCCCCAAAAAGGATTGGATGGCTAGAATGAGTCTTGAACTTTCCCCTCAGATCTTTATATATTAGAAAGAGAAAATCTAGCTCTAGCCAGCTGGCTCTGGAGGTAAAGGAGCAAAAAATATCTGTAGGATGTTCTTAAAAATACTATTCTTAATAGCAGAGTAAACCAAATTTCCCATTCAGTAATTCAGTGTTACAAGGCTTCAGGCTTTTGAGATTCCCATTTCTTAAAGCTTTAACACAAACATCTCTTCTGAAAGGCTTTCACTGAATTCCATTTCAAATGCAATGCCTGAAGGATTTACATCCCTTCCATGTTTCTCATCTAAAGTTGCAACTGTGGACTCTGAAGCATTTATCAACAAAACCAATGAGCCTGCAGAAAGAGTCCCCTTTCATTTGCATGAACAAGATCTTTCTGATCACAGAATCATCACCTCTGTTCCTTCAAAAGAAGGGGAAGAAGAGCAAAGGCAGAGAGGGTCTCTCCAGATCAAAGGTTCCTCTGCTCTGACAGAGCAGAACCAAGCCCTGCCTTGGTGCCAAGTGACAGCCAGGCATGGGGGGTTCAGGAATCCCAGGAACACCAACACCCCAGTGCATCCTTGCTCTAGCCTGCTCTGTGCTTAGCACTTTCTCCATCAGCTGCTCTTTGAAACACATGTTTAATACAGGAAAATGCTCAAAGAGCATCAGTGTTATAAAAGGCAAAGAATGCTTTCTCAGTGTGACTCTAAATTCAGATCAACACAAGCTAGGTATAAATCCAACTTCCTGCTTACCATTTAACCTCTGCTTTTTTTAGAGGAGCCATTAAAAATGAACTCTCAAGGTTTTGTTCTGATTTTTGCCATTCCCTAATTTTTGCAGGACGGTATTTGAGCATACTTCTGAATACCAGAGGAAATGCTAAAATACAGAGAGGCACTCTTTGAAACAAATGCAGAGATATGGAGGCTTTTAAAAGCAGATCTTGTAAGCAATCCCAGTATGATGGTTCAGGGTTTGGTGTGAGGTGTTTTTGAGATAATTACTTATTAGAAAGCTGCAGTGAGTTAAAGTAGATTTTTTTTACCTGATTGAAAATATCTCCTCGAACAACTTCACAATCAACTTTGTATTTACAGATCAGGCAGGAAGCTGTTGCAAAGGAACCTGAGGGGAAAAACCCGTATGGTAGCATCAGGATTTTTAGTCATTCAGATTTGGTCTTATGCCCAAGCTGTTTTGACAAAAAGGCTGTTATGTTGCAGAAATCAGGCATTAAAAAAAGGTACTGTAAAATTAAGAGAAGATCTTTGTAATACTAGAAGTTGCTGTTGTTGTAGGTGTTAGTCAGCAGAAATCTTGTTTTAGGAGTAGCCATGTACCACATGCATGTCAACACAAATGATTCTGTGTCCTCTCATTCCCCTGACTTGTGCAAGCACAGACAAGGAGCAGAGAATAGAAAGTGCCCTTCTTGTTACACAACAGTGGTGCTGCAAACAGCATCAGCAGCACAGGAACCACAGCAACTCCACACACAGAGCACAGAATAACTGAGGAAATGCACTAGCAAAGACAATATGCTTTCAGGGCATTGTATCTGGGTAAGACAAAGAGAGTGAAAGCACAGAAAAACCTGGAGCAGATCATTTATGAGCAACTGGCAGCTCAGCTCTGCTGATCACTGCAGGCCTGCAAACTGCACAGCTTCTGACACCTTGCTCAGCACTGCACCTCCCCCAGCACGAGGGCTTCCAAGGACTATGGGAGGTGTGACAGTCATTTGCTCATTCTGATGAGCTGATTGTAATAATTCAGAGCTTCACAGAGCACGTTAGGGATGGCTGTCAGGCTCACAGGCCCAACTCAGAGGCATCTGCTGCATTCCTCTGCAACTCCATATGTGAGTTATTTTTCACCAGCAGAAGTTTGGTGCCCATGCATGAGCCATTCCCAGGCCATGGCCTCTGTCCACTCAGCTCCAGAAATGCCAAGGAGTACAATCTAATTCCAGATGCATGGGTTGGATGCAAGAGCCATTTAAAATACAGCAGAATGCATCTCAGACAGCACAGTTCTCATAGGAGGAACTGTACTGTAGGTCTTCAGTCACAGCTGGGGCTCAAGGTTCACATTAGAACTCCCCAAATCACTGCAAGGTTCTTTGTTAACTGCTCATGATTAACTCATTGCCCCAGCCACAGGAAAAAGCAGAATAGGGACAGCAATGTGAGCCCCCACAGAAGAGTTTTGGTTTCTCTCCAGCCACCATCATTAGGCAACAACCATTTGTTAAAGAGCAGCAGCTGTAGGCCAGATAAAGCTTGATGGGCTCAAAACAACCTTTGCTAATTTCTAAAGGCCTCAAAATCTCCGAGTGCACATGCTTTTAAAGCATCTGTGTCATTCAGAATCACCTTATACAGGACATACACCAAAGATGGTCTGTGATCCATCCCTGCAGTGTGCAACTGGAAAAACGGGGAGCTTGAGCACAGCAGTGATGTGCAAAAACCCAGCCAGGTGAGAGGCTTGTGATAAATGCCTCAGATGAAATGCCAGCCAAAAGAAAACGTGTGACACACTAAGCACAGATGGGAACCAGCCCTGGGCTGGGGAGCTGACTGGCAGAGCTGCTGTGTGCTGCCTGGGCCCCGTTCAGAGCTCTGTGCTTGCTCTGCCTGGAGAATCCAGCCCCACGGATCTGGCACTGAGTTTTGAAGGTATGGAAAGCACCAGAGTCTGGCCCCTGGCAAAGGTGCAACTACATGGATGGGCCTTACAAACATGCCAGCGCTGCTTTTAGATGATTTACGTGTCTGAAGTTTACTAAATGATCCAAATATGCATTTAAGAACTAATTTTCTGAATATTTTTCTTGAAAATTAATCCTTGGACTTTCAGCTTGACATATGCAAGCCCTTGGAAACGGAAAGCGTATCAGGCAATTAAAGCAATTCCACTTAATTAGGCCTCCTAATTACAGAATCTGTATGACACTGAAGGTGTAACAAGATGATCTTCAGTTCAACCGAACTGGTGATTAATGCTCAATGTTTTATACATGAGGTGGAGTCACTGAAGTGTCAGGATATTTTCAGATTTCAGTGGAATACAACCTAAGTAAAGAGTCAGATAACAGCCAGACTCCCATTCCATAGGAGGAATGGGATGGGCAGTGAGAGGGATCTCTGGCAAGACTGCTTTCCATGTTATGTTGTCACACAGATCAAGAAGCACCAAATGCATTTTAGAAGTTACAGTCTAAGCTAGTGCCAACAGGGTGTGGATCTTCACTGATACAAAGACCCTTCATCAAGCTCAATTCCTGAAAGGAGTTATTTCTACTTGAAACACTTCTGATTTAAATATGTAAGCTGTCTAAAACAAAACTTCAGCATTTAAAAATCAAATTATTTGTTGGCAAGAGACAGGAATTCAAGGAAAGAAAGTTTAATTCCAACAGTGATTACCTTGTCACATGCACCAGTAAGAATCCCCACAGGGAAAAGAAGTGAAACTAAACCCACTAACCATGACACTGGATTATCCTTTGGATCCCTGCCACCTGCTCCAGTGTGTCTATGTTCTGAGTGTAGTTGCGAAGGAGTTTTCCCTCTTTATCCATCAAAGCGATGAACTTGTGACACAGAGATGGCTGGAACTGTCCTGGGTAGATTTCCTGGGGAATTCAGAAGCACATTAGACAGTGGAAGTGGATACAGAGTTTACCTGAGCTGGGCACTGTCCCCAGCCATCCCAGAGCCCCTTGCCCTGCCCTGGCATCCAGCTCCTCCTCCCACTGCTCAGCTCCTCAGCCTGCTCAGGAACTGCTCCCTGCAAGCTGGGACTTTGCTTCTACACAGCACAAAAGCAATGTTCAGATCTTTTTCTGGTTTTGAGAATTATGAAATAGAAAAGCTTTCTCTCCTTTGTTAAGTGTCAAGTGACCTCAACATTTGTTACTAAAAACATGTATTTGGATGGACAGAAAAGGAGGAGGAGGAGTGAAAAAGCAGAAAAGTAAAAAGTATCAGCAAAATTAGATTTGGACTTTTCTGGTAAAACCTGTGTGTAGACAGGTTTCAAGTAAGTCGATTTGTTTGCCTGCTGTGGCGTTTTTTGGTTTGGGGTGGGTTTTTGTTTGTGGGGGTAGTGTTTTTTTAATATTAAAACCCAAAGGAACCAAGCATACTAATGAGCATCAAAATTTGTTAGTATCTGGATAGGAGGCTTTCAGAGAAAGCCAAGTGGAAAAAGAATGCATTGGGTTTTCTTTTCCAGTCTTTGTAACAGGACAGACCAGTAGTGTGAATTGTGAGCAAATGAAAGAAAGAATGAGCACAAGTGGTGACTGATCTTCACAAGTCCTTACTGGTCCTGTAGAAATTCTTATGTCTTGGGTTTGATTTCTTTTTGGTCCCAAGGAAACTGAAGACTAAATGCAATTGGGTTTGGATTTTTTGTTGTTGTTTGTTTCTCCATATGTCTACAGTTTCTACAATTCCTTCTTGTCTAAGAGACATCATCACTGCTTTTGATACTGTTTAACATCACTGAGATATTTTCAACCATCTGAAATGGTTGTTTATATCATGAACTTACAACAGGAACAGTAAAATAAACTTTAAAAAGAGAGAGAATGTTGCTGAACAGTTTCTAGTTTTTATCTGAGTTATGCATTTTAATATTGTCATCTGCCTTTACTGACCAAGACAAGAACTGTTGGAAAATCATACCTTTGCAAACTTAAAAAAGGGCCTGGGATCCTTTCTGAAGTATTCTATATCAAACATTGCTTGAGGATCTGGAAGGTCTGGGAAGTCTACAGCAAGGCGTGCATAGATGCCATCTCTGGATCTAAAGTCAGGTATTCCACAAGACACTGACACCTGAAATATATTTGTGCAATCTGAAGTAAGTAAAACTACATATTGGCCCATAAAGCATTGCTCTGGGAAACCACATTTCTGTATGCTCAGTGCTCAGAAACATTAAGAACAAAACCAGCCTGGGTTCTCTGTATTTATTTTTCTTCTCTTTCTTTTTCTTTTTTTTTTTTTGTCCAATTTAACAATTCCCAAATCACAATCAGGAGAAACAGCACAGAAACAAAATTTGACAAGTGGACAAAAATCCCTTTAGTACAGTCTGCACAGGTAGTAACAGGATACCAGATCTTGCTTTTACCACTGGAAGTTTTGTAAGATGTGAACAAAAATTTGGAGCATTATTGCATTAAATTTAATTATTAATTGTTCACTGCTCTGCCAACTCAGTTTAGATATAGTGGTTGATATTTTAAATTTTTTTACATGCTAACACAGTAACAGTCTTGCTTTTAAAAAATATACATTCTTACTTCTGAAGAATAAACCCCTTTTGGTATAAGTTGTTTGTTGATAAACATTGCTTATCAAAGCATTGTAGTAGCCATTAAGGACTGAAATCATTGTCTCAGACTACCCCAAAATAGCATGGGAAGAGGAGGAGAAACAGGTGTATGCAAGTATGGAAAGAGCAAGATTGGGAGTAGCAGTGCTCTTGTAAAAGCTGATTTGAATTACTCATCTGCTCTGAGTCGTGTCACACCATCTGTGTGTGAACAACAGAAGCAAGAAACGATCTGGTGCACAGGTACAGAGCTGCAAATGTGCAGCAGTTCAGAAATGTTCTTTAGTCAAACAGGGAGTAACTTTATCACCATCACAGAGCACCATGTGCTGAAAGTAACATTCAGTCTGCTGAAATCTGATCAAACTGTCCCTATGATCATGCTCCTCCTCTGCCCACCAACTCTTTTCTTTTCTAATCCTGTTCTTCTAGTCCCTCAAGCTCCATCTGGGATTTTAAGAGATCCACTGGGATTTTGTTTACAAAAGCCATCCCCTTTGTCTGAAGACTAGGACAGAAAAAGTTGTGGACACGTTAAGTGTTCTTATTGTGTAACTGTTTTGCATGGGAGCAGCTGTTTACAAATTTCTATGTCTAAGAATATTTGTTGTGAGAAGAGAGATGGTGTGATCTCCAGTGGAAGCTGCAGTCCTTGCAGTGGCTGGACTCTTCCCCCAGCACAGTGACTGGCTCCCATCCCTGCATGCTGTGCTGAAGCACTGAACAAACCTGGCTCCACATTCTCACCCCCACGCTGCAGCAACACCTACCCCAGCTCCAGTCAAGACCATGATCTTCTTGCACTCCTGCAAAAGTTTCACAGCATCATCAATGGTGTTAATATCTTTCCTCTTCTTCCTCTTTGGTGGCTCTGACAGGATGTTTATCACGATTTGCCACAGAGTCATGTCATCCAGTTCAGGTGGGGGGATGGTTTCTGGTAGCAGGTCCTTCAGAATCGTCCGTGGGTCTGTACCTAGCATGAGATGCTGCTGAACAAAGGTGTAGGGACCTAAGAAAATTAAAAAATACAGATATTTAAAACAGAGTCAGGTACTGCAGAGATCATGGTTATTGTTCCATTTATTAATGCTTGCTAGTACAGTTTCACGAATCGAATTTAATGCTCCATTCATCAAACCCCCTGTATTCTGGTCTAAACTCTGAAGTGAGAGCTGGGCATTTTAGTTATTTATCATTATTTTATGTTAACCCTTGAAGGATTTCATAGAAAGTCAAGTAAAAATGCCAGTTTGCAGCAAAATTAACCTCTTTTAGAGGTACAATGGGATATTCACAATGTGCCTCCATCTGTACTTTCCCAACATTTGGTATTTACAGGAATAAGCTGAAAACAAACAAAACCAAACAAACAACAAATATGCATATACTTTCCAGTGGTATTATAAACCATCACTCTAAACAGACACATAGAGCCCAGAAATCAATGGATTTTTGTTGGTTTTTGGTCATCTAACACCATTTATTTCAGACATTACCTCCTCAAGCCATTAAATCAGTCTTTCCAAAAACACTTGAGATGAGGGCTCACTGTCCTAAAATCATACAGGGATCATCTTGTCCCATAAAGAATACCACTAAGTAGGCAGGCTATAGAAATATGCCATAAATTAGGCTAATTTAGTGAACCTGTGTGTGTGCTTTTAATAGGGATTGTGGCAGGATTTCTATTCAAGAAAAAATAAGACATTGACAATTTTATTCAAAATACAACAAGTTTCAAGGGGTTAATTTTTAAACTCTTAAATAACATACAGAATACAGCCAACACCTCTAAGCTGTTCAGAAGCACTAACTGACAATATTTTTGCAACAGAAAAAACCAGGAGGATTAACTGGGGAGGATGAAGTGACTGTTCAAAGGCAAAGAGCATCCAAGAAGATGCTCCAGGCTTCTACCTATGCGTGGTCTTGGGGTCCAGTCACTGGAGCTTGCATGTGAGGCTCTGTCTTCTTCATCACTGTCACAGGAGTGAAAGCCATTGGCCATGATTTCATCGCTGAGGAGGAAGTTATCTGCAAGACAGCACGGGCAGGGGGTTACACTCCAGCCCAAGGGCACAGGGTATCTTCAAACAGGTCACAAAACCAAAAATCTCACTCTCAGTTGGCAGTTTTGTCACTTAGGCACAGAAAATGTCTATTTTTCGTTACATTTATAGATATACTTCCAAGCTGCTGGTAGATTTACTGCAGGGTTTGCTACCTCAATGCTGGGCTTCAGGGGGACTGCATGCTGACCTTGGTGAAATCTCACTTTCTGAAGTGTTGGGCATTATGGATATTTCACTATTTCACCATAGAAAAAATCCAAATCTTTTAAAAGTATCATTAAAAATGTCTTTCCCTTACAATTCTCACTGCATTCAGCTCATTGAAAAACTGGGTGAAATGAACACATGTCACCATTGCAGACAGATCTTTGACTAGGTTTTAAGAGCACTTGAACAGCATTTTGAAAGAAACCCCCAAGTGCACATTTGCTACAAGGAATCACAGGATTTGGTGGGGGTGTTACCTCGCAGCTCAGCTGTATTTGCTGACCACATAGACAATTTATGATGTTTCAGTTGTGACACACAAGGTGCTCCCCTGAACCACCTTCACTAAGTTTCTCTCATGCCTTTGCCCCTGCAGCTGGCTCTGGTGCCAGTCACCTCAGCTGAGCCCGTGGCCTTGAGCCAGAGAAACTCAATCTAACTCCATCTCAGAGCTCAGTGAACGAGCCCAGGGCACAACAAGGCACTTGTGTCACTGAGCTCACACTGAAGGGGAAATCTACATTCCAACCTGAGCAGCTTATGAGAACTTAGACTACTCAACCTTTTTTACTGGCTTTAGCAGAAATAGCCTCAGCACCTGTAGATTCAGTTGATGAAAATCTAAGATATGAACAAAGAACAAATTTCAGTTGTGCTCTATAAAGCAAAGAATCACTAACGTAGTTCTCAGTCTCTTATCTGAAGAACTGAAGAAGCCCCTGCACTATTTTTTCATTATTCCACTTGATTCTCAAAAAAACAACACCACAAAACACCATCATTTTTTATTCAGAGGTTGTATTCTTCTTCAAGTCCTTCTCCTTGTTGGCATAAATATTTCTGATTAGAAAAGAAGGAGGTCAATGACAGAAATTTGTTGTTGGTTCTTGCTGTCTTGGTCTTCTGAAGCCACAGGAGCTCACACACATTACTATTATTAATCTATTTATTTACAGCATTTCAGTTCCATCTCATTATGTATGAAGTCAGTGGAGATACTGAGAATTTTGGAGAAGGAAAAAGTGCATTAGTACACATCAGTAACTGCAAGGTGCAAGTTTAACTTGAGAAACCTTCGTGGCTTCTGTATCAAGCAGCAAAGCTTACATTGTGAAAGGCTCCTCACACACAGACCACAGAGCCTGGATTTAGGAAACAGTGACAGATACAAGCAGGACAAAGTAACAGTTTTAACTGTAACACTCCCTGAGTTTTCCTCAAAGGACAGAGGGGGTAATGCTGGCCAGAACTAAACCAGACACAGCAAAACACGCCTGAGGCTCGGGGGGGACCTCAGCAAAAGGCACTGGTAAGAGATCACTGGCTTTGCTCTGAGCTGCTCCAATGGAGTGTTTAATACTGAGGCTGATCCGGGTTTATTCTACACCTGTTCCTTTTGGACTGCTTTTGCACAGACAAAGTTTCTGTAGAGTTTTACTCAACAGCTAAAGTATCTTTAACTGCATTTCAAGATAATATGTAAAGACTGTACTAGCAGAATGCAGTGTCTGGTATGTTTTAAGAAATCTTTCCAAAACACTGCTTTAAAAAAAGCAAAAATTAACAACTCCAACAAAACACAACTCAAACCTGATCAGTTTGTACTGTGAGGTACTTTCACAGTGATGCTGCCCACCAGTACACTTCAAATATGATCTGAAAGAATTTAGAAAGATTATAGTCCAGTTTTGTGCTGCGGTCACTCAAACCTTAGCCAAGACTGTCACTTGCAGTTCTTTAAAGAACTAGTCAAGACTGCTGCTCCTGAACCTATGTGCAAGTTTCTAAGGACCAAAAATAAAATAACTAACACGGCAGAGATTATGAAAAGGAAACCGGGCTGATCATTTTTCATTTTTAATGACTTGTTGCCAACAACACAGCAGAATCAAGGCTCTCGGGGCTGAAGCCGGCCCGCTGTCCCCGTGCGGCACAAGGCCTTGGGGGCCGGGCCCGGAGCTGCCCCGGCCGGCGGAGCGGCGGCCGCAGCCCCGGCGTCGGCTCCGTGTGCGGGAACGGGCCCGCAGCGCTCCCCGCGCCCGCGGGGACACCGCGCCCCGTGCGACACCCGGGGAGGAGGGAGCGGCGGAGGAGGGGAGGGAGGGAGGGACGGGAGAAGGGAGGGGTCGGTCCTCACCGGGATGCGGGGCCGGCACCGCGGCCGCCCCGTTCGAACACTGCGCCCGCCCGCAGCCCGGGGCCGCCTCCGCCGCGTCTTCGCCGGGCGCCGCCTCCGCGCCCTCCCCCTGGTCCCGCCGCGGAGGCGGCTCCGCCCGGGGCAGGCCCCGCAGCCCGGCCCCGCCGTCCGCGCCGCTCCGCGCCGCCGCCGCCTCGCCGCCGTCCTCCCGCTCCGCCCGGCCGCCATCGGCCGCCGCGGCCGCCGCCTCCCCCGGCGGCTCCGCGGGCGCGGCGGCGGCGGGCGCGGGCGGCGGCCCCGCGGCGCGGTCGGGGCGCGGAGCGGGCGCGGCGCTCCCCGATCCGCGGCGGTGCCGCTTGGCCGCGGGCTCGGCGCTGTCGCTGCCGGGGCCGGCGGGGCCGCGCGGGCGGAGCGGCGCAGCGTCCCCGTCCGCCATCTTGGCGCCGCCGCAGCCGCCGCCCCCCTCGCGCCCGGCCCCCCCCGCCCGCCGCGGGCAGCGCCGCCGCACGTGACCGCGGCACGTGACCGGGCAACAACAAACCAGAGCACGTGACCGGGGGCGCTGCCGGCGTCACGTGGCGCTCGTGCCGCCTCACGCCCCCTCCCTCCGCCGGCCCCGCCATGGCGGCGCGAAGAGCCTGAGGGAGCTCGCGGGGCGCGACCGGCCCGGCCCGGCCACCCCCGTGTCCTGCCTTCCCTTCCGTTCCCTTCCCTACCGTGGGCCGCTCACAGCCTGCCCCTGCCGAGCAATGACCGCGCTGTTCCTCTGCACTCCCCGGTCGGCGGCTCCCGGCAAATGGCGGCTCCGCTGTTCGCTCCTCGGCAGCCGCGTGAGAAGCCCTCAGGGCTCGCTCCGTCAGGGTATCGGACAGGCTGTGCCCCTTCCCGAGAGCGAGATCCCCGCGGCAGAGCCCTTTGCTGGGCTGTGCGGCACCTGGCCAGGGGAGCCCGCCCGCCGGGGCTGCCCCTCAGCCCGGTGGCAGCCGCAGAGCGGGGCCGGGGGCCCGGAGCGGAGGGGCAGGGTGTGCACGGGGCACGGCCATTGCCTGCCTGCCAGGGGAGCGCACCGGCACCGCGGGCTCCTGGCAGGAGTGCTGTAAGGTATCCCTGTTCTCCGGGATAACACCTTGGCCCCACCTGGGATTCTGCATCGCGGTACTTGAGCTCCCGGGATGCAGGAGTTTTTTTGGGGGGGTCAGCAGCTATCTAAAGCAATGCCCCAAGCCCATTGTGTTTCCCGAGCTCTGCAGGCTGTGCGCGGTTGGTGTCCCTGGTTTCCAGGGATCTCTGTTCTGCGGAGGGGAGGAGCAGTCCTGAGTGTCCCACCTGGGCGCTGCAGCGGGGCCGTCCCTGCACAGCGAACAGGAGGTGCCATGCATGGGCTTTCCATGGCGTAGTTTCTTTCCACCTGGGAATTTGGACTGGATAGAACTCAGCCTTTTTCCCAGGACTGCTACCAACCTAGAATTTTGGGCTAAACTTCGTGGACAGAAATTTCAATACTGGTTTGTTGTTACTGTTCAACATCATGAGCTACTTGCAGAATAGTGTTAGTGGATTTAATACAATGGAATTCCTAAATTTAGTGGCAAGACCCAGGTTAGACAGGTAGAATTTCCCTCTTGCAGGCCTTGATAACAAACAGCTTTTAAAAAAAAACTTGGATTAAAAATTTTGATGCATATGGCTTCAAAGGGATTGCTTTATGGATAATTAACTTTATAGGTGGTCTTTGTAGGGGGAGGGAGATTTGGGGTTTTTTTCTGGTTCTTTCAGGTATTAACAGTCCTGAAAAATACGTACATACCGGTTTTTCCTACTACCTGCTTCTCAAAGCAAGCTGCAGAGTAACCAGATCAAAAAGTCTTTATTATTCTGTGCAGCTTTGTATGGAAGCATTCTTTTTCCTGCTTGCCTCTGGAAGCTGAGGTAAGGTCCATATTTCTTAAAAAACACATGCAAGATGCTTTTGTCAGCATATAAAGGGGAGGTGGGGCTTTAAGATTGATTTGGTAGTTATTTTTGTGAAGAGAGTTCTAAGGAAGAAATAATCCAAGGGCTGCAGATGTAGGATCTGAGGCTTTCCGTGAAGGTATCGGTGAGGGAGTGACTCAGGGATCCCAAAGCCTCCTCTGATCCTGCAGACTTTTCCATGTTTGTGATGGCATTGCAGGAGTTGCCTTCTTGTGGGAGGTCCTCTCCTGATTCTGCAGCTGTGAGCTCGTGTGAGGACAAGGATGGGGCACATCATGCAAAACTCAAACAAGTTATATTGTGCCTTGGTCTTCTCATAAATGTGTTCTCTGCCCTCAGGAAGAAAAACCCCTGAAGTCAGTTGAGAACAGGTCCTAGAATATTTGATGTATTTTACAGAAATGAATTCCAATAGAGATTTATTTAAAGGGCTATTTGTGATTTTTCCAAGTTGTTGGTAAATGTTCTGTTATATTGAAGCAGAATTTAGATTCTCTCTGGGCTCTGAACAAACAGAATTGTCAATACGTGTTAGGACTGAGAGACACCTTTTGTTGGTGGCTGGGTACAGAGAACAAATAAGAGATTTCCTCACTTCCAGAACAGTTTGTACATCCTGAGCAACACTAACCACGGCGTGTGTAGGCAATAGTCTGTGCCATCTCCTGTGCTGCAGCTCCCTTTTAAAGGAACTTTATGTCCTGGGGCTAATCTTTGTCAATTTTTGTGTAATAGGTACGGCTGCTCTTGCTCTCCTTTTGGATGATGCTTTGGGAGTTGTCCCTCAGAAGTCAATCGGAGCTGAGTTACTGCTGAGTGCATTTAGTGTTCTCCAGACAGCAGGCTGCAGCTGTGCTGTGGGAGCTTTGTGCCCCAAGCCCCGGGGATCTCGAGGGGCAGAGCCCTGCTGTGTGTGGCCTGACCAGAGGAGTAGAGGCGGGGCTGAGGCTCCGGGGAGCACGTTCCCTGGGAGCTGCCAGGTCCCACTTTGTCACTGCAGTGCAGCCCTTGCACCTGCAGCTGCCCGGCAGCACAGAAATAGCCACTAAAAGCTGGAGAGGAAAAGGGTTAAAGAGCTTCCCTTTCACCTTAGGCAAATACACGAGGAATACTTGGAAAAGAAAGGGATGTCAGGAATGCTGTTGGGAGGAGGGACGGCTGTTTGTTTTTTGTTCTCCCACAAAGTACAACCTATTTAAATATTTACATGTTCTGTTATTAAAAGACTTTCCTTTCTTTCCCGTACTTTTCTGGTTATTAAGTTATGAATGGTAGAGATGGAGAGATTTGTAATTGCTAATTCTTCCACTTGTAGTGACGTTGAAAAAAAAAATCTTGTTTTATTTACTGAGAGAAATATGTTGGTAGAGTTTTCTATCAGATTTAAACGGTTCCACCAAGGATTGTGGTTTTTCTTTTAATATGATTGCTTTTGGTTACTTTGTATATTTTATAATCTTAGAAGGCTATCTGAACATGCAGCAAAAGTAGAACGTTTCAGACGATGCAACCTTGAAGAGAAAATGGTGGAAGAATAATATTAAATGTCATTGCAGAACATTATTAATGCCGATTTTAAAGCGCTTGTGGATGCAAAAAATATAAACTTGTTATTCATAAATAGCCCTCAATGGTCCCTGGGCCCTTCATTGATTCACACATGACCTGTTCCAACCTTGGTCACATCCCGGGCATCTGTTCTACAAGGTCCCAGCATCTAGAACTGTATAACCACTCACAGCATCTATTTGCAACTGCAAAGGAGACATCAGGAGTTAATGACATGAAACATCTCGGGTTGCAGAGCTCTTGCAGGGGCGGGAAATGTAATAATACCAGAACTCCTAGGGCTCCAGGGCAAAGACAGGAGTGTTTCATGTCCTCGGGTAGTTTTAATTGGTCAGAGTGAGTGGTGTACCATTGCTGTTTGGTTTGAGGAGCAGTGTCTGGGTACCCAAGGAAGCCTTCAGAGAGTGAAGGTTGCTCCCTTTGTGTTCAGCTGACTGGCAGACCTCTGACAGACCTGGGCAAGGTTGGTGCTTTGTTCTCCAGAGTTTGCACCCTGTAATTGTTATTTTGGAAGCAATCCTTACTCTCCTCTATAATAATTACCCATCTAATGATCTGATTAAAGATGGTGGCAAAAGTTGTAAATAAAAATTGAACAGAAGATGGCCCGGGTGCAGGGCAGCCTCTCGGTGTGTGCCTGGTTTGCAGTGGCCGCACAGGTGATGGCGGCAGAGAAATCTCTGCCGCCTTTCAGTGTCCAGAACCGCGCGGTCCGGACGGGAGCCGCGGTTTAACGCTGGAGTGACTGTGGCAACTACAAATCCCAGGGAGCAGTGCCGAGAGCAGCTGTGTGCGGGGCCAATGGCAGCGGGGAACTGCCCAGCTCCGTGCGTGTCAGCTGGCAGCGCTCAAAAGCGGCGCCCGGAGCCCGCTCCGCACTGCGAGCCGCCTGTCGGGCCGGGCTGCTCACGCTCCTGCGGGAGCCGTGCCTCGGCGCCGTGCCCCGCAGCCTCCCTGCCGCCGGGGAGAAGCCGCTGTGCCCATGGATGCCATCCTGAGCTGCGCGCCGGAGGACCTGGAGGATTACTACAACTTGCTGGGATGCGATGAGCTGTCCACGGTAAGAGCCTCTCCCTCTTCGCCAGCTTATTCGCAGTTTGAACGCGCTCCCGTGTCTGCAGGGAATTTGCAGCTGTGTCTCTGCGGGCAGGAATATTTGAAATGCCTTGTGCACCTTCTTTCTTGCCACTCATAGGATCTCCCTTCCTTGGAAAGCTTAGTTTTATCTCCCGTGTTTTCTCCAGCATTAAGAGCCTGGAGTAAGGCTTAGGTTGAAAATGCCCTGTAGAACAGGACTGGATTATGGAGAGAGCCAACTGCATGTGTTTGACAGCGTCCAAATAATAGTTTGGAATATATATTACTGGTTTTGAAAACTGAAAAGGAGCTATTTATGTACAAGTAATACAATGAAAGTTCATAGCTTTAGGGCACTGATAACACTGCTAAGTTTCTTGGGCTTTATACGTAGTATAATTTTTTTAAAATGTATTCACTTGTTCAGATGAAAACAAAACCAATATCTTTTTATAATTTGCCATATTAATATTTTAAGTGCTGTTTTTAATTAAATTCAAATACTAGTTTTACTAATTTGTTTTGATAACAGATATGTGCTTTACAATGAGATTTAGCTGAGCTATTTTTGAGTGATTTGCTGCTAAAACAACTGTGCATCGTGTTAAAGGTGTCCATACAACTTTTTGTTGGCTAGTCTAGTATGCTGCTTTTTTTCTTTTTTTAAAATTTAATTTAGCTGTTCTATTAACTGGAATTGTGTTTCTGATTTGGAAAAGGAATTTTGATTACTCTGCTGTAATGAGGGATGTGTTCAGTGGAGATAAAAGTTGTCTTTTGCTCAGTAAATTTAATCAGATGCTTTCACGTGTCCTCGTGGTGAAGTATAAAGATGGGGAGTAAACATCTTCAGCGGGTCCCAGAGGGAAATGTAAAGCTTTTCCCGAGGACACTCCCAGGAGTGATCCCAGCAGAGGGCAGTGCTCAAGGCTCCACGCAGCCTTGTTTCACAGATGCTGTTTCCCGCTTTCTACCTCACACTAATTCCTTGAGCGCTTAGCAATTAATGCACGGTTCAAGTACGTGTGAGAATGATTTCTCAAATTGCTTGAAAATGAAATGTAAAAGCTGGAATAAATGCTAATGGGTCCTGAAACACAAGCTGCCAAGTACTGTTTGTTGGGAGAAGCAGCAGATATTGCTGCACTGCTTTTGACACGGGAGAAAGACCTTGGAGATCCCAGGCTGACTGAGCTCCAGGATCCCCTCCCTCGGGACCCTGCACAGCCCTTCGGGGGTCTCACGGGAATTTGGAGCATTGCAGGCATTTTGCAGTCTCACTACTTTGTGCAGGAGTCAAGCATTTGGCACAACTTTGGGCGTGCACAGCACGCTCCCAGCTGCAGCAGTTTCATCTAAGCTGCTGAATATCCTGCTCTTGGTTGGACCTGGTTAAATTTAAGTAGAAATAGTCTCAGTTTCTACAGACTTTGCTGTATTAAAGTAAACACAAACCAAGTTCCTTCGTGGCTTCTGGTAGAAGGGAGCTCACAGACACCTACTTCATCTTCAGATGTGACAGGAAGAGGGGAGATTTAATCTCCATCCTTCAAGAACAGCGCTGGTTTTGTATAGTGGGTATTGGATATCTTCCTTGGTAAAACACCTCACTATATATTTTATATTAATTTTGTGTATGTTGTATAAACTTCCTATAAAGTTTTCTTTCTACTGATTTTTTTTTTTAAGCTGAGAACTTCCATGCTGCCCTTCTGCTACATTTTAACCCTCTGTACACATTTTAACTTTCAAATTCCCCTTTACATAACTGTTTGAGGTGATAGCTGGCTATACAGTAACCAGTCTCACCAAGTTCTCTGTACACTGTGTGTGTTTTAAAGTGTCTTACTGACTGCAGATACACCACATTACATCTGTCCCTCTGGAAAGAGCTTCTGAGCAGAGTGAAAAGTGTAGAATTCTTAACATACTACCATAGATCACATGTTTTCCCAGAATATGACAAGATCTGTCCAGCTAGTTGAATGAACTGTAATTTTATTCTAAATAAAAAATTCTATGAGACTTAAATTTGAAGTAAGTAATTTAAATTTTATGTGGCTGTTATGGTTTTACAAATGATGAATTTGTATAAACAGCCTTTGTAGTATGGGAAAGAATGGTCATTTTTGATACCTTAGGCAAATTGTGAAAGCTTAAGCTTAATTTTTCTTAAGCCAAAAGAAGTTTTGGCTTCTGAATTATAAGAACCAGCGAGATACTTGTAAAAGCACTAACCCTTTGAAAGTCTGAGCTGATGCCCACCCCAGTGGCTTCATGGCTCCACATGTGTTAGTTTTTCCAGTGGTTGGAATACTTTATGTGGGATTTGCAATTAACTGATAAACTAATACATGCCAATATTCTAATGTTGATTATAAATCTATTCTACTCCAAGCCAACCTTTTTGTATGGAAAATGAACTTGAAAAAAGAATATGAACTACTGGTTATGGAGTGAGTTCTCTTGTGGTATCCAAGATGGAAACCTCATGGGGTGCTGACTGAATTTCCTATGAAGAGGATGTGGAGGAAGCCACCTAAACACACAAATTGATCTTCAGCAAAACAGAGAGCCTTTGCTTCCTGCTATGAGACTCTGTTGAAAGTTGGAGTTGATTAAAAAATGTAAAGAGCAACTGAAGGGATGCATTTTGCCTCTGTGCTCAAATGTCTTTGCACATTTTTCTCCAGCCGTGCTGGATGACTGAGCCCCACAAAAGCAAGACTAAGGATGAGTGCATGGGAATGACATTAAATAAGCAGAGTTGTTGTTACCTACTTGGCTTGTACTAAAGCTTGTAAAATTGAATGGGACAAAATCTTTCAGCGTTCCTTGTTGTTTCTCCCAGCCTCTTTCAAAAAGAAAATTTGCAGTTTTTTTCTGTGTTTACTTACTTCGGCTCAATATTTTGTTTAGGTTGAACAGATTCTTGCTGAATATAAGATTAAAGCCCTTGAATGCCATCCTGACAAGCATCCTGGAAACCCCAAAGCAGGTATGTATTCTTTCCTGTGTAAAAACAATCTGTTTTTTTTCTTCTATTAGCATGGCAAGATAAAAAATTCAGTCCTAAAACTTTATTTCACCTCAGTATATTTTAATCATAGTGTGCATTGAGCACGTTCTGTTTAAATAGCAAGCTTGCAAGTCTTTCTAAGACTTGCACACTCCTTTGTGAGAGTGAAGGAAGACACTTGTTGGATTTTTTTTTATTTCTAGGACCTTGAATCTTTTTCTTTCTACAGTAGATCATCTTTCAATACAGAATTTATTTCTGGAGTGTGTCCCTTCCTAGACCTACAGAGTTGGTGCACTTCCACACTCAGTGGCACTCAAGTGCCACACTTGCATCAATCAGTTAATTTACTGCCAGGATCAAGCCTGTGAGGAACACAGAAATGGGCTTTATTATCTTTAAATGTAATTTAATGACTGGAAGTGAAGAGAAGCCAGCCCCAGGAGGAGCCTCTGTTTGCAGAGAAGCAGCTGACGTTGTGTTGATGAGAGGGGGCAGCTCCTCAGAGCTGGGAGGGCTGAGCAGCACCTGAGTGATTTGGAGCCAATCGTTACCCATTCAAAGCCACAGAGAGCCCTGGGCAGAGCTCACCGAGGCCGAGGTACAAAAAAGAGCAGCCAAGTGCCAAATATCAGAGCAGCTTTGCTTGTCTCAAAGAAATGTTATACTCTTATACTCTCTCTTTACCTGAACATGCCTTATTTACTTTAAATACCTTTTTACTGTACTAGTGAGAGTTTATTTTGTGTTTAATTTCATCGGCTTAAAGTTAAAAAGAGTAATTAAAGTAGACCTTTTATCTGTTGAAAACTAGTAACATTAGAATAAGAAAGCCTAGTAATATTAGAATAAGAAAACCTAGTACAATTGTTCCCTCAGCCTGTTGTCTCTTGTTTGATTTATTGTCATCAATTTTGATTAGTGTTTGGGTGTAGTGTATTTCAAAAGAACTCTCTCTAATTTGTAAACTGGAATCAATGAATAATAGTAATAATAATAGATCACTGTTACATAGGTGAGTCATAGATAAAGTCTAAATCTCTATAACCCTTCCACAAATAGTAACATGCAGCTGGATCCTTAGTAACCATTCTGTGAAAAATTACCCTGTAGGGAAAAATGAGAGTTCTTACTCATTCAGGCTGGATAACATTTTAGCATGCATAGAAAATACACCTAATAAAATCCACAAGTTAATTAATCTGAACTATATTTAGATTATTATTCTTGCCAGTTCCTGTTCATCTGTTTTTCTTGCTGCTCATGATTCTTGTTGCTGTGCTCTGCTCTGACTCCTGTGCTGCTGCAGATCTCAGTGTGTTCCTTCTAAGCAGTGTTGCTAATTTCCCTTTTTAAGGTGGTCTGCAGGGGCTGACTTGTGCCTTTTACCTGGGTACTAAACTTAGGTTGAGAGAAACTTAGAGAGGAGCTTTTGAAGCTGGTAGACAAAGGAACATTTCAGTCCTGATTTGCAGGGGTATCACGCACCGAAGGTGCCACGATCCTAAAGCCAGGCAGAACTGTGCAAGCTGGAACTAGAACCACATCCCTTGGCCACTTGCTTCTCCTGCCTTCTCCTCTGCTTTGCTCTGAGCCATTGCTGGCAGGTCCCCTTTTGCATCTGAATTCATTTCTTGTCCTTAGTGTCCTTTTTGTCTGTGTGGCAGTGGAGGATTTCCAGAGGCTGCAGCAGGCCAAGGAGACGCTGACCAACGAGGAGAGGCGGGCGCGTTACGATCACTGGCGGCGGAGCAGAGTCACCGTCCCGTTCCGGCAGTGGGAGGCGCTGAGCAGCTCGGTCAGAACGGTCCGTGCTGCCCCGCCCGGGCCCCCGGCAGCCCGGGGGATGACTTACGGCTCGGGGTTCTGCTGCAGTGCCCGGCTATGGCCGTGGGAATGGGGCAGAGACATTCCTGCTCTCTGGATGTTCAGGACATTCAGGAGCCCGTGCACAGAAGGGCGTTAGGCCAGTGGTTTTGGAGTGAATTTATCAAGTTGCTGCTTTTATAGGAAGTTTAAGTAACTTAAGGGCTGTTTTCAAATGCTTCAGCTCACTTTGCTTTTGTACGAAACTTTCATTTCTTTTTGAAGTTAAGTTAAAGCTGGGATCTGTTTATAATATATTCTCCTCTTGGTATATTGCTTATCAGATAGGTTTTCATGTTGTCTGATTAAATAAAGATGTTATTGAAAAAATCCAGGGGGTAGTTCCTTGGAACCCTGGGCTTCCCACAGAGCTGGAGGGCCCTGATGGGCTGGTGGGGTCATCTGGGACAGAGGCAGGAGTTTTTTGGGTGATTTCCTTCCTGATTTTGCCTTTGAGAAGATTTGGAAGCATGCCCCAGTAGAGCTCAATTCCATAATATTGGATTGGGCTACATGGTCATATTTTAAGGCAGGTGAATAAAAGTTTCCTGTGTCAATTCTGCCCATCTCAATTCTGCTTAGGAGAAAACTTGGAGACACTTCAACTACAGCATTATGCCTGAGCTTAAATGTTTGGTGGAAATATCCAATTAAGCTTAGTTCAGTTCCAAACAGATGTTATTCCACAGACTTTAATATTAAATATTTTCAAATTGCCTTGCCTTGAAAAGGTACTCTGAAGTTAAAGACAGCTTTGAAAATGAAGTTAAAGACAGCTTTGAAAATGAACATTTCTGAAGTCACTCAAACCCTCTTAAAAAAAGTCTGAATTCATGACAGAAGAAACTGGACAAAAGGCCCTTAAAATTCTGATGTACATTTTGTTCTTCACCCCCACCTGCCATAAAGTGTCCTCTCCAATGCTAATTGTGACATGTAACCCTACTTTCCCCTATCCCATTGATCTGCAGGCTTCTCAATGTGCTTTGTTTAACCATTTATTGCAACAGTATAAAAAAGAAAAAGTCATTTAAAACCCTAACCCTTAAAGCATTGGCCTTAGTTCTTTGTTCTGTTTGCATTCCTTTAGTCAATGCACTGGGCTGTCCAAAGTAAGAAGGACCAAATGCTGGAAGCTCCTGACTTTGGTAATACCAACAACATAACTAACGAGATGTGGGCCCAGCAGATGGAAAACAGTGGAGATGGATTGTTGGAAGGGAGCAGGGAACAAGGAGATGTTGCAATCCCTGATGTGAAACCAGAGTCTTCAAAGAATCCAGACTCCCCAAGTAAGTGAAAACAGCAGTGGCAGAAAATTGCAGTATCCAGGGATTGGCCTGAAATGGGGGCTTTCAGTCATGAGAAAGTCTTCTCCAGAACAGTGTGTTGAACTTTTAGCTTTTTAAATGTGGTTTGGGGTTGGGATTTTGGTTTGGGTTTTAATGCTTTTGATTACTTATTTAATTTTGAAGTTTTCAGATGCTCCTTCCTCCCTATCCCAAGTTTCCTTGCTTGTTTGCTAATGTTATAATATATTTGACAGGGTGTGTATGCACTTCAATGTTTATACCCCATGTTAGGATATTGATAATGTTTTTGTTTTGGTCCAGCAAAAATTGATATATTGGGTTCCACTTCGAAACTGTGGCATTGTCTGTTCCTGTCACTGGCCTGGATGAGTTCTGGACTGCCACCTACATGGCAATTTCAGCTCAAACAATAGATTCAAACACTAATTCTGCTCACAGGATTCAGTTTGCTGTAAAAAGAAGGTCACATTTTAGTACGAAAAGGCCCCAGATCACGTACTTGCAGATTTATCACATCACCACCTCAATCTTCTTGCCTCGATGAGGCCACTGCAATTTGTCAGTTTTGCTTTGTGAGTCCCCTTCAGGGACTGCCAGGGTCCTTGCTGTTCCCCTCTGGGACCTTCCCAGCTGAGCTCTGTGCTGAAGGCTGGTGTTTGAATCTTGTTCCGGCCTGCCAAGAATTCAGTGCTCTGTTTGTCTGTGCTAGTCAAGAGCACTGGAAGTGACCACTTCTCTGCTTACTTCTTTCTGGGAAGACCATCAAGTACTATTTCAGAAAATTAAATTTTATGCATGTTTATGATAATTTAGTTGTCTTTCTCTTTTTTCCCCTCAGGATTTTCAGAGGGGAATTACTGGCACTTGCGTTTCCGCTGGTCAGGTGACGCTCCGTCAGACCTTCTGAGGAAATTCAGAAACTATGAGATCTAAAATGAGAAACACACATGAGGAGCATGAGATCATCTCTTCAGCTTTCCCTCTGGGTTTTTTAACAGCAGTTATAAGTTATTTGTATTTTGTATTCTTTATTGGAATGTGTTGTTCTTGTCAATGTCTAAATACTGATTTATCACACATGCTGTGAGCATTACAGATGGAGGTTTTTCTGTTCAATAACCTGTTCAGTATTAATATAAAGTGATGTTGTGAAGTTATCTAACATCTTGTATATTGTTTCTTATATTCTCAAATATTGTGTGATGATTAATATTTCTTTCAATAGTGTGACATAAAAAACATACTCTCAGTAGAACCCTGGGCTCCAGGGTATCCTACTTAGAGGATCTTCCAAAAGCTTTATGACAATTAACTGTAAACAGAGCTGTGCTTATCTCTTAACTCTGTGCTCTGCTTCACTTCTCCATTGCATTGTACTCACTGCAGTGATTTATAATGTACTCATTACAAACTTAACTTGTGGGAGAGTTGTCATCTTTTGTTATAGATGAAATGAGAAAGTTCTTGTTATCCAAGGTCTCTGTGACACATGAAGCACTCCTAAAAATCACTTGTCTTCTACCTTACCAAGAACACTTTTTGCACCAGCTCTTTGTTTTGGAAGGCAGTTTCAGAACTTTATTTCTCCAGATAACAATTTTTGTCTTAAAGTGTACTGGTGGAAAACTGATCCCCTGTACATGTGTGCCAGCACTGTCCCGTGGCTTCATAGCAGTTCCCCTCCCTGCTCAGGTGTGCTAGACATGGTTTTACCAGGGTTTTGTCTAGTGAGGAATGAAACATCAGACATGAAAACTTTTTGATACTTTGGACAATTTTTCGAATTCTGCACTGTTGTTTATTTATGTTTGTTTATTTGTGTTTGTTTTCTTCTTTGCAAACTTGGCTAATATGTCAGGTGTTGACATTGTGGTTTTGTGCAGGCAGATAATTCCATCAGGAGCAAATAAAACTTCATGCATACAGAAAAGGGGTTTCTTTCATCTTTTTAATTAAATCCTCCACCCACCACAGAGATTCCTTTGGAATTTCTTGTTATTTGTTATCTTAGTGGGTAGAAGCTTAAGGAGTCCAGTTGGGAATCGCAGGCAGTGCAACGGGAAGTGTCACCTGGAGAGTGCAGTGTTGTCCCACACGGGAACAGCCTGCTGTCTGTCTGGCTGTCTGTCCCTGGAGGGGTGTGTGTGGCTGGGCCGTGCTGTGCTGCCTGGGTTGCTGTGCCCCTCCTGCCTGGGGCCCGTTTGCCTCCTGCTGTGCCCCAAGTGCTGTTACTGGAACCCAGGATCGGGGGGATCTCACTGACCTCGTGGGCACCTGTGCCCTGCAGCCAGCGCTGCCCTGGGGCTGCCCCGTGTCACTGCTGCTGCTGCTGCTGCTCCCAGCTGCTGAAAGCTGAGTGCTGGAGCTGTGCTGCTGCAGCCACGCTGGCCTAGAGTGGATGGCACTGGTACTGAGAGCCGGCTCCATAGCTCCATCATCTTTCATTCCACATGCTTTTCTCTTGCTTATTTTGCAGCTGCAAACATCATGAGATTAATAATTCTCTGTAACATTGGTTAAATGTAACTGGTTTGGTTTTTTCTGGTGCATTTGCTGCTTTACTTCTTACAAAGGTATTTGCTCAAGAAGGACTTTGGTCCATTTTATATAATGTCTATCAAATAATTGTAACAGAATAAACTCTTACTGTATGTGAAGGATACTGAGTAATAGGGAACAATTTTCCCTCCAACAAAAAGATGGGAATGCAGCCAGCTGGAGCACTTTGATTCAGATGGCAGCCCAGATTCTCCTCTGCCCATTTCACTTGCCGGTAAAGGTAAAAGGGGCTACTTGGATGGATGATTTAGCACCTAATGAGCTGGTTTCCTTTGAGAAGGGAACACACAATAGACCTTTGAACAGCAAACGAATAGTTTGTGTCATTAAAACTGATGTCATTATTAGCCAATTATTGCGTGGTTGGTTTTGGCAAAGAACCTTGGGATGTTTGTTCTGGATGAATAACTGCAGACATTTGGAAGGCTCTTAGCCCAGCAAAAGCTGAGTTTTGCAACAACCTGCTCAAGATCAGCCCTGTAATTTGTACTTGTCCTCATGAGGAGGGCAGGTTCTAACTGATGTTCCAGTACACCGGTGCCACCGATACAGACTTCTTTTTTTCCATTTGTGTACATGTTAAACTTGATATGGTCTGTTTTTCTGTATTTCCTGGGTTGAATTAATCTATTCCTAGCAAAGCAAACTCAGATGGATTGGAAAACAAGAGGAGCCTGTGCACCCTGTTCTGCTTTTCATTCCCGAGAACCAGGTGGGACCTGACCTGTTGGCCAGTAAAAAGAGTTAACTGGAATGAGTGAGCAGCCCAGTTCTCCCTCATGTTAGAAAGTAAAGAAAGCACCTGACAGCTTAGTCAGTGTTAGATCATTCAGGGTCTACACCCCAAGCAGAAACTGCTTATCTGCTTCTTTAAATATACAGTGCTTTTAGAAGCTTTTTGCCAGTAGTGTGAAAAGAGCCAGTAAATGTCCCAGCTGCCATTTCAGCAGCAGTTATGGGGTGCTTTGGCCCCTGCACTGGTGAGCACCAACCATAATTCACACGCTGGAACTGGGGCAGGGGTTGTGTGGTGGATCTCAGGCTCTGTAAAGGTTTGATTGAGGCAACAGAGTCAGAGCTTTGTGGTTTTCAGGGGCCCACCGAGATCTTTAAGTCTCTTTGCAAAGTGGAGACAGGGGCAAAGGGTTCTCTGTGGGGGTGGGGAACAGCAAGCCCAGACACTATTTATTAGATTAGGGCCGAGGAATTTCAAGCTGGAGGAGAGCAGCCCTCTGAAGACATGGGAAGCTCCTGTTTTCTTCTTGAGCTCCCCTTGGGAGTTGCTTAGGTGGGCAGTAAAGGGTCCTGATTGTTTTGGGTATGTGAGGGCTCTGATGTGCTGTGTTACCGCTCTGAATGATTTGGTATGAAAATAAACAGAGTTGTGAGGTGAGCCCAGATCCTCTGGAGTCCAGACAAAAGTGTTGATAAAACCCAGCCATCAGTGGCCTTGTGAAGGCTGAGGAGTTTTCATCTGGAAGTTATGAGACAGCAGATGGGGTGCAGGTGTATGATGAGAAAATACAGAGTATAGGGAACGTTGTTCAATGCTGTGTTCCCAGGCCTTTGAACTATTTTAAAACAGAAATTAAGAAACTACTTAGCCAGTTTTTTTACAGTGAAACTGAATAGCATTGGGGGATTCTGGAATGATATAAAATTATTATATCTTTATTTGCTGCTGTTATACTCGTGCAAGTGCAGCATATATAAGATTGTCAAGAACTAAAACATCCTCAACCTTTTTGTTTTGCCAGTATTTGAGAAGTTTTTTTGCCAACATTTGCCAAGTGACAGTGTAAGAGTTAGTTTGGACAATAAACACAACAGTACATGACTTAAAATCTCAGGCTGAGTAATGCTGAATGATAGGTAAGGTCGTTTCTTGATTGTTTGTTTTCCTCTTTAAATGAGATTTTTAATAAAGGCAGTATATATGTTCTATAATAGAAGCAAGTACCCTGATTATTAAAAGAGATACTGTGTATCTTTAATTTCCTGAGCATGAACATTGCTATCTTACCTTCCCAGCAGGCTCATCTCTCATTTCAGGATATGAAAGTGTAAGCAGTGATGCTGTTGTAAAGCTGATGAATTACACAGCCGAAGCTAAAGCCATTCCGTAGGTGGCTGGGCTGTCACTGTCAGACGGGCAGTGGCGGTGATCATCAGTTCGTTCACGCTGGGGGTTGATCGCAGCCCGGCGCACACGCTCCCCCTGCTGCGGGCAGGGTTTGCAGCCCTTCCTTGCTGCTGGGGCCGCACGTACAGGAGGCTGACACACCGGGGTGGTGAGAGCTCAGTTTAAGCCAGTCACGGACGGTCGGGGGATGCTGCCGTGTTTTGTTTTTCCTGGTTATTAATGGCGTAATAACTTCTGTCGTTTTCCCTGTCACACCATACTGTGTGTGTATGTGCATCATGCATATGCAGACGGTCATAAAAGGCAGGAAAAGAGGATTGAGGGCCCCCCTACTGGAGGTCCAGGAGGAATCAGACCAGCTTCCTTCAGGAAAGCCAAGGTTTGATGGAGTAAGTCCATTCCTTATAGAGAATATAGCCTTCTGCTGACAAGATTTAATTTATTTTGTATCAGCTGTAGGATGTGGGGGCAGAACAACAGACCTTTGTGTGAATCAGGACACTGTGTGTTAGGTGTTGGATGAATGCTGAGCTTTGCAGCTGACTGCTGTCTGTCCTGTCTGTGGGGCCTGGAAGCTGAGCTGTTGAAAGCACCAAATCCCAGATGCTCTTCTCTCACCTCTATCCAGGGCTCTTGTCACTGCTCGCAGGTGCAACGCCAGAACCTTGCCCTGGGTCCTGCTGCAGCTTTGGCACTACTGTTCCTTCTGGCAGGGCCGGGGGAGGAGCAGGTGGGCACGGCCTGATGAGCTGCAGTAGGATAAATATCACAGGGCAACAAGGATGATGGGGGGACTGGAGCATCTCCCAGCAGGAAAGGTTGAGGGAGCTGGGCATATCCAGCGTCACAAAGACATGACTGAGAAGGGGCCTTCTTACTGTGTACAAATATCCACAGGGGGCGTCAGGAAGGTGGAGCCAGGCTCTGCTCGGGGGTGCCCAGCAATGGGACAAGAGGCAGTGAGCAGGAACTGCCACCCGAATGCGCTCCTCTCCCCTGCAGTGCCCGAGCAGCGGCCCGGCCTGCCCGGAGAGACTGTGCAGGCTCCTCCGGGCGGTGTTCCAGAGCCGGCTGGATACGGCCCAGCCGGGGCCCCGGGACCACCCGCAGCAGCGGCTGAAGGCTGTGCGGGACCTGCCCCGCTCTGTGCCCTTATCCCAGCACATCGCTCGGGGCGCTGCCGTTGCCGGAGAGGAGCCGTGAGCAGTAAAATGCACCGGGGACGAAAAAAATTTGAAGCCCCTCCGGGCCGCAGCGAGCAGGGTTCGAACCTGCGCGGGGAGACCCCATTGGATTTCAAGTCCAACGCCTTAACCACTCGGCCATCGCTGCTGATGCTGATACGCTTCCCAGGCTGCAGCCTTATAGGGCGTTCCGCCCGCCGCAGGCCCCGCCCCCACACCGCGCAGCCAATGGGCGCCGCCGGCCCCGGCCCCGCCCCGCAGCAATGGCGGCCGCGGTTCGGCAGGAGCGGCGCAGGAGGAACAAATCCCAGTTATTGCCAGCGGAGAGTCTCAGCCTGGGCACAGGGACCGCGCCCGCTCCTGCGGGTGGAACCTGAGCCTGGCACGGAGGAGGCAGCCAGGAGCTCCTGCATACACAGCAGCCATTAGGCGCTGCGCTAGCTTTCAGTGGCGTTAATGTTTTTTTTCTGGTTTTACTATTTCTTTCAATTATTGCAAAATCTCTGTTACAAAATCTCTATCATATGAACTTTACATGTAATTTAATTCACTGTAGGTAATTTTTTTACGCTAGCAACAGTTAATTATGCCAGCAGTAGTGCGATAGAAATTAAATTTCATTTGACTTTCTACCTGTGTTGCAATGGGTAAAAATAAAAATCTTCCTGATTTTTAATTTCTATAATCAGAGCTTTTGTTTTATTATTATAAATAGCCGGAGTGATATTGGCAAGTTCCTGTCATTATTTTTTTTAATGAGTTATTGATCGAGAAGCATTCTTAATAATTGTTTTAACTTGCCTCAGCACCGAAAATGTTGCTGAATTAGTCACGGGTTTTGAATATTCGAATGAAAATCGCCTGTTGGGCCTTTTCTCTGTGCCCTGCCCGGGGAACGGGGAGGACAGACGGATGTCAGAAAGCGCCGGGTGTTTCTGTGCTCCTCGGAGCCAGGAGGAGCGGCGCTGCCAGCGCAGCCCCATGTAGCCGCTGGAAGGTGTTAAGGCGAGGAAAGAAGGCAGGAAGGAAGGAATGCTGTCTGTCTGTCTGTCTGTCCGATGGGGTTTGCCGCGGAGCACACGCGGCTCCGGCCCCGGCTCTCCGGGCTCTGGGGCCGTGTCCCCCGGGCAGAGCCCCGTGCGCTGCCGCGGAGCGAGGGCCGCTGGCATTCCCGCCTGGAAAGGCCGGGGAGGCCGGCACGGGAACGGCCCATCGGCTGCGGGAACGCTCCAGCGCCGTGGTCTCCATCGTTCCAGCCCCGTGGGCTTCTGCCGGGCTGCGCTGACCGCTTTGACACCGCACACGCGGCATCCCGAGGCACTGAAGCCCGGACAGACCGAGGGCTCCTTCTGGCTCGCAACTTGCAAGGTCTGACTCCAGTGATCTGAATTCAGGAGGCTTTCTTTCTTTCCTAGCAGAACTGAGAAAAAACGTACTTTTTTTCCCCTTTAAACAACAACTGCTGTGTGTTCACGCTTAGGACTCGAGACGAAACGTGCAATTTCAGTAGGACAGAGTAAATCGGAGGGGGCTGAGAGCCCTGCAGGCGCACCGTGAGCTCTCCAAGCAGCTCCGCTGGGTCTGTGTCTCCGGAGCAGTCTCTGGCTCCGAGCAGTGCTGCAGTGACCTCCAGCGCTCGCAGCGCAGGCTGCAGCCACAGAGCAGAGAGCGCGCACAAAGAGCAGCTTCCAGCTCCTTGAGGTGCCCATCCCGGCCCGGGAGCACTGAGAGAAGCAAGGGACACATGCAGAGTGCCACTGGAGTAAATGTATTTTGATCATGAATTTATCTCCCCAAGGAATCTCAGAAGTTTTATTTGTTAATCGCTTAAAGGTAGCAAGATCCTGACATTAGAATAGGTAACAGATAAAAGTCTGGTTTAGGTCTGTTGTATAAAATATTGGTGCTAGGATAGAATTGCCTATATTTTCTCATGTTTTTAATTTCTTCAAGTAACAAAGACAGATAGTGAAAAATCTTCAGTAGCACATGGACAGATTAACCAACCAGTATCAAAAATGCACAAGTGGATTCTTAAGAAATACAGGGACTGAGCCCCAAGCACTTCAGTCCTTAAGAATGTTCACCTTAAGTGCAATGTCAGTTTTGTAATGCTTGTTCCATCCCTTCTCCACCACCACCTGCTCTGTGGCCTTTTATTTAATCAATCTCTGTCAGCTTTCAAAATTCAATAGTTCGACCATTTCTTTCTGTTAGAAGTCTATGATGCTTGCAACAGAAAAAATAGGTTAGATTCTGCCTAAGTTAACAAGTATTTACAGCAGTGTTGGCAGAACAGCAACTTTGTGCTTATGTGTAACTTCGAATATTCAAGAGTAAATTTTATATCTCCCTTAAAGAACTTGAACAAAATAATGACTCCAAATAAGTTGTGTTTTACAGCAGATAATGCCTGCACCACAAGACTACCGAATTTTGTTTTCTCCCTGAGGAAACACATAACAGTAGGAAAACTAATGCTGCATACTGAAGAGCAATTCTTCTGTATTCCTCCTGTTCTGTTAGCTTTGCAGATCATTTGACAAAGCTGAAACCATACAGACTATACATGAAAATAAGAATTTACTAAGGAAATTCCGTATGGCTAAAATTTCACATTTTGTGAATGCCTAAGAATGGATCTGGGGACAAGTTTCAGGTAGAGAATCGAAAGTGGCTTCATTCCTTTAGTTAGGACACGTTGAAGTTTTCCGTGTTTGTTTTACAACGATGACAAAATTTGTTGAGATATAATGGCTACTGGGCAGCTTCCATGGAATTCATTGCTATCCCAATTAATATTGGTAATTTTTATAAACATCTGGAAGAACAAGAAGAAAGTTCTGCTGGCTAGGTACCAAAGTGTCCTGGTGCTGGTCCTTTCTGCACAAGGATTTGGGGCTGCTGGCAAGGGAGTGCTGAGGAAGAGCTGATGCTTCTGAGTGAATCAGTGAGTGAACACATCAGTGTTCAGGGGAGGCAAACTGAGCTGCAGCTCCCCGTGCCTCTATCTGCTCACAGATGCTTGATCACCTCACTTCCAGAGCGTTTGAAATGAAGGCAGCAGGACATCTGTCACCACAAGTGTGTGAATAATCATGGACGGTTTGCTGATCCTGCTCATGCAGCTAAATATTAATTAAGGTGACTGAACATCCATGCATATGCAAAAAGAGGCATACAATTTTATCCCAAAGCTTTCATTTTACTATTGAAAATGTGGCTCTTAAAGTTGACAGACTGTAGAATCTGCTTTTGCCTCTAATCCTCTCAAATGTTCAGTAATAGGTAATTTTTGGAAAAATGCTATTAGTTCTACTTAAATTTTAATGAAATTACAGGCTCAGCGTCACAAGATTATCAAATTATATCACTGAATGTTGTTGTAGGTGTCAATGCAGCCAAATGTTCCGTTGTATTCTTATTTTTAATAAATAACCTTGGCAAATTTGGGCATGTGTGTGCTACTGGATTGGAACCTTTTTCTTTAATACATCTTTATCAGATTTACTGGGTTTTAAACAAAGAGAATGTTCCTGTTTGCAACTGGTTTATCCACCCATCTCCTACATTTTTATGAAAACAGAAGGTAAATGGATATGCTTTCAAAATCCAGCTATGCTGAATATCATAGGAAAATGCTACTCTGGGCCAAAACCACCCTCATGGTAAGTTTATTAATGAGACTTGGCTTTCATAATGCATCTGCAACACCACAAAGAGTAATATTCTTTCCACCTGTGTGAAAGTGAAATAGGCTTCTGGCTCCCATTCTGTGTTGCTTGACTTTTGTCCCCATTGGTATGGGGACCCAGATTTACTCACCTTTAGTATACTTCAAATCTTAAATTACATGACTTTTTGATTGATTCATTTTTCATTTAATCATTATTTTCCAGTTTGTTGGAGTTTTTTCCCCCCATAAAAACAATATCTGCAGTCTGTTTTAAATAGTTGTGATTAAAACCTGTTATTTTGCTGAGTTTTACAGGCTATTTTTCACATTGTCACTTCAGAGAGGAATTATGACATTGGGTAGCATCAGCAGTGCACCTCCAGGTCAGCAGAAGCTTTAGAAATGAAATCAGATTGTGGTCAGTTATGAAAAAAAACCCTTCACCAGAAAATCTCCCTCTGGGTTAGTCACATTAGTGCCTAAACTTTAAATCTGTTTGCAGTATTGGCTGGTTGCAGCTGTCCTGGGTAAATGAGCACTTTAACTCCTACTATGCCTCAGAGACAGATAACAGCAATAAAACCTTTCCAATTCTTCAAAATCAAATACTTTCTACATTTTGAATTGCAAGACCTTCAATGAAGGAAAGCTAAAACTCAGTAACAAATAGAATAAAACCAACTTTAATTATGCTTGCAAAATCTGGAGCAATGGAGGTCTTGAGATTTGTGTGAATCTCAAGAACTAAGTTTAGGAATTTCAGTCATTGCTATTTCATTTCTGACACTTACGGTAATATGATTAATTTAGCAATTTAAACTCCCAAACTACTAATTTCATACTACATGGTTTCTCAGTGGGAATGAGAATTAGTGCCTTGTAAGCAGGCTGTTTTTAAGAGTCAGCTCTTT
Source organism: Fringilla coelebs (assembly GCF_963513975.1). Lineage (NCBI taxonomy): Eukaryota > Metazoa > Chordata > Aves > Passeriformes > Fringillidae > Fringilla > Fringilla coelebs. Next base: position 1,900,698 of record NC_140066.1, on the reverse strand, counting down.
AGATAAAATTATTTATTGTTTGTATAAAATTATGTCTTAGGGATTCAATATCATTCTGACCAGTTGAATTAATAATAATGTACAAATATGAAATATATTAACTCAGTGCTTCCATTAGGAGTAAATAGATGTGTAAACAACTGAAAATAGAAAGAAATTACTAATTACTGGTCTTACTTACAGATAATAACTGGAACCAAATGGAGAGTCAGAATATTGGAATGTGCCCTCTTAAAAAATAGATTTGTTTCTGAACTGTGAGGGCTAACATCAAAAGTTATTGCAGGAGCATGAAATTTTGTTAAAGAATCTGATTATAAAATTTTCTTCTGCCTAGCTGAATTGAAATAACTTTAGAAAAGATGATGACATCTATACTGGTGGGCACAGGGTTGTGTCTGAGGTCCTGTGTCTGGTCAGTCTATCCATGCCCTGCTGCCATTCTGGGGGTACATTTAGCCACTCATCAGTTGGGAATTTTTCATTTGTCCTCTGTGGGAATGAAATCCAGGTACATGAGATGCAGAAAGGTGAATCGGCCAAGTTCCTTACCTGGATAATCACTGGCCAAGACTGGGATTGTCTTCACCAGACACAGATACGAGTACTGTATTTGATTAAAAATTTGCTTTGTTTTCATGCGTACCTTATTTGATTAATTTTAAACGTGTTTGCCAGAAGTGCAGTGTCTCAATAGGTCTAGCTCTCATTCACAGCTGTGAAATCCTACCCCAAGTCTTACAGCAGATAATAAAAAAGCAGAACCTCGTCTGGTGAATCAAACCGGAGGGTCAATCACGGGACTCTGGAACAACCTAGTACCTGAAAAAACAGTGTACGTCGGGAGGGAGGATACGCGTACACTGGCATAAAATGATTTTGAATCAACCCGAACAAACAGGCTTAGTGCACAGGTTCCCTAATACCCAAATACCTGTCTCGGGGCGAAGGAAGAGCGGCGGGAGCGCCCCGCGGGCCCGGAGCAGGCCAGGAGCAGGGCAGGGCAGGGCAGGGCAGAGGGGCCCCCTGCTCAGATCGGAGCCGTCCCGTCGAGTCAGATCCTCCTCGGTCTCCCGCAGGCCAGACGCCTCCTCTATTCCGCCCCTCAGGTCGGGATCCTCCCCTCAGGTCAGCGCCTCCCGTCGGGTCCCCTCAGATCAGGTCAGACACCCCTCCCCCCATGGTTCCCGCCCTTTTCCCCTCAGGTTCCGCCCTTTTCCCCTCAGGTCAGACCCGCTCCATCCCCTCAGGTTCTCGCCCTTTTCCCCTCAAGTCAGTCCCCCTCCATCCCCTCAGGTTCCCGCCCTTTTCCCATCAGCTCCCCCCAGCTCCTTCCCTTCAGGTTCCCGCCCTTTTCCCCTCAGGTCAGACCCCCTCCATCCCCTCAGGTTCCCGCACTTTTCCCCTCAGGTCAGACCCCCTCCATCCCCTCAGGTTCCCGCACTTTTCCCCTCAGGTCAGACCCCTCCATCCCCTCAGGTTCCGCCCTTTTCCCCTCAGGTCAGACCCGCTCCATCCCCTCAGGTTCCCACCCTTTCCCCCTCAGGTTCCCGCACTTTCCCCCTCAGGTCAGACTGGCTCATTCCCCTCAGGTTCCCGCACTTTCCCCCTCAGGTCAGATCCCCCCCGCTCAATCTCCTCAGGTTCCCGCCCTTTTTCCCCTCAGGTCAGTCCCCCTCCATCCCCTCAGGTTCCGCCCTTTTCCCCTCAGGTCAGACCCCCTCCATCCCCTCAGGTTCCCACCCTTTTCCCTTCAAGTCAGACCGGCTCCTTCCCCTCAGGTTCTCGCCCTTTTCCCCTCAGGTCAGATGCCCCCGCTCCATCCCTTCAGGTTCCGTCCTTTTCCCATCAGGTCAGATCCCCCCGCTCCATCCCCTCAGGTGCTGCCCTTTTCCCCTCAGGTCAGACCCGCTCCATCCCCTCAGGCTCCCGCACTTTCCCCCTCAGGTCAGATCCCCCCCCCCGCTCCAACCCCTCAGGTTCCATCCTTTTCCCATCAGGTCAGACTCGCTCCATCCCCTCAGGTTCTCGCCCTTTTCCCCTCAGGTCAGACCCCCTCCATCCCCTCAGGCTCCCGCACTTTCCCCCTCAGGTCAGATCCGCCCCCCCCCCCCCCCCCCCGCTCCATCCCCTCAGGTTCCATCCTTTTCCCCTCAGGTCAGACCCCTCCATCCCCTCAGGTTCCCGCCCTTTTCCCCTCAGGTCAGACCCGCTCCATCCCTTCAGGTTCCATCCTTTTCCCCTCAGGTCAGACCCGCTCCATCCCCTCAGGTTCCACCCTTTTCCCCTCAGGTCAGACCTGCTCCATCCTCTCAGGTTCCCGCCCTTTCCCCCTCAGGTTCCGCCCTTTTCCCATCAGGTCAGACCCCCTCCATCCCCTCAGGTTTCTCCCTTTTCCCCTCAGGTCAGACCCCCCCCCCCCCCCCCCCCCATCCCCTCAGGTTTCTCCCTTTTCCCCTCAGGTCAGAGCCCCTCTATCCCCTCAGGTTCCACCCTTTTCCCCTCAGGTCAGACCCCTCCATCCCCTCAGGTTTCTCCCTTTTCCCCTCAGGTCAGACCCTTCCATCCCCTCAGGTTCCGCCCTTTTCCCCTCAGGTCAGACCCCTCCATCCCCTCAGGTTTCTCCCTTTTCCCCTCAGGTCAGACCCTTCCATCCCCTCAGGTTCCGCCCTTTTCCCCTCAGGTCAGACCCCTCCATCCCCTCAGGTTCCGCCCTTTCCCCCTCAGGTCAGAGCCCCTCCATCCCCTCAGGTTTCTCCCTTTTCCCCTCAGGTCAGCCCTGGCCCGGGTGCCTCGCAGAGGCCGGCTCCAGGGACAAGGGAAGGGCGCCGGCCCGGTGGGAGGGGAAGGGGCGAAGGGAAGAGAAGCAGGAGCTGGGCGTCTTGGAAAGCAGGTGTGCTGTGTGTTCAGGGTGATGATGAGGCAGACGGTCCCTTCAGTGTAAAAACTGGGGAGGATTTTGGGCCAAAAAGGCATATGGATGTCCCTCCTTACTGAGGAGAGAATGTGGCTCAGAGAGGTGTTGCTGGATACTCTGGTGTACCCTGGAGCTGGTTGCCTTTTGCTCAGAACTTTCAGCATTTCACACTGACTTCTGTGGCATGAATGGTAGGAGCATGTAAGTAGGCAAAAATATACTTTATACAGGGGTTTTGGGAGGTCTCTTTTAGTAGAGTGGCTTCTGCTTTTGTCCATCTTGCCAGGGAAATGAACACAGTTGCCCGTGGTGCCCCATTTTTGGTGTATTAGTACAAACACTCCTCTCAGCCTTGCCAGCAGCTGCCTCAGCAACATCTGAAAATGCTTTCAGGGTCTTTTGTAAGACGGTGCTTATTTTTATTGGGATGGCAAGAACCTTGTCCAAACCCTGCTAATTTTGACTGCTGCTATGAAGTTGCCACAGCTTTTGAAGTAATCCCTCTTAATAAGCACCAGGAATTCGAAGCAGTTCCTCTCCAGTTGTGAGAGGTGTCTAGCACTGTTTTAGACACTTTTGGCCTTTTAAAGCATCCCCACATCCAGCCCTTGTATAGGTGGTTGAAGTCTGCAGGAGACCTGGGGTATCTAAGAGTTTTTTTCTGATGGATCCTACAGTATATAAAATAGTTTTAGGTGTTTACCTTAACCAGCTGAATCCCATTCCTCATTTGCTAACTCAAAATGATAGGTCAAAAAACTTCAAAAAAAAAAAAAAAAAGAGCAGTTTTAACACCTCTTATTAGTGAGTTTATTAAAACAAAGAGGGTTGCTGCTCAGCTCTAGAGTAATTTGCTTCATAAATAAAACACTGATGCAGTTACAAAGATCTCATGGTTAGAAAAGTGTAATAGGGATCATTTACATAAATCCACTTGTCTATATTGACCTTTGCAGTGAAGTGAATTGTGGTTTTGTTCTTAACTTTTAAATAACGTTCATGAAGTAAATGAGAGAGCTAAGAAATGCTGAGAAACACTAACTGCAGGTGGTGAGATTTATACTTGCTTTGCATAATATGGTTTTAATACTGTACTCAGAAAATTAAATCTTACTCCAGCAGCTTTCTTAACTGTCTGCTGTTGTTCATATCTTCTAAATTCATGAGTTGCAGGTAAGAAAATAAGGATTTTTTTCAGGTTTAAGCTTCAAATATGATCATGAGAGGAATGAATTATGAATAAAATTGTAAGCTTAATATGGTAATATCACATACATTTCTCCATAATAAATTATTATATAATCTAGAAAGTCTGCTTAGTTTATATTAATAATATTTGATGCTTTTTCATCCATAATCCTTTTTGCTGCATTCCTTCTTTGCATCTCTAAGTGCAGAAGACACTTTTGAAATCAGTTGGCCATTGCATGACAGGGCTTAAATGTGATTGATTTTTTTTCCCTGTTCCTTGCAACTGTTTCAGTACTATTATGTATGTTCAAGTATTTTTTTTTCCTCCTCTCTTCTGTGTAGTCACAATATATGCCCCTTCCTTAGGTTTGGGTGTTTCCCGCTCATTCCTTGTTGAGTCTCCCCAGTGCTGTTAGGTAGTGCCATTTTATTCAGCCTTGAGTCCCTTTTTACCTCTAAATCAACTACAAACAGCCAAAGTGCTTTGATTGAAATTTTCCAAAACAAAAATTCAGCCCCGTGTTGTGCAAATGTTCAGACTGAACGATTCAAGACCTCCAGTCTCCAGCAGAATAGATGCCAGTATTGAGCAGCCTCTGCCTTTTGGGAGTTTTAGGAGGATTTTCTTGTTCTGTGTGTATTGTAAACTGCACTTCAGGGTACTCTAATTTGCTCTATTAGCAGATTAGCAAAATTTAACTCATATCCCTTTTTTAAAATGGCTGCCTTGGTGGAAAATCTTTCAAATGGAGGATTATCAATCTGGAAGTGTGTTTTGAGTGTCCTGTGAAGGTGAATGAAGGAGAGGTGCGTTGCATCTATATTTGAGTGTGGATTTACAATAATGGCCTTTGCTTTCCTTCTTCCCCTTTCCCTTCTCACGTTCAGCTTAAACCTCGTGGATTTTTGAGGAGGCTTTGCCCATTGCCTTCCCCGGTGTCTAGTGCAGGTTCTGAGAGCTCTGTGTCAAGCCTGGTTTGCACGGCAATGACCTTGGGTGTCTCTAGGTGGTCCTGAACAGCAAAGCTGCCGGTGACCTCGGGCGCTGCCATTTTGGGAGGAGTTCCAGTGGCGTGCTCCCCTCCCATTTTGTTTCTTCCAACTGGGACTGACAGGCGACCCCTTGCAGCCTCGCTGTCTGTGCCCCTGCAGTCCGGCTGCGTCAGGTGGAGTTCTTTACAGAGCTGTCCTAGGAGCTCCTTTCCTTGGAGTCTTGATTCAAAAGGTAAGATTGAAGAAGAATGTAGGCAATTTTCCTCTTAGTGGTAGAAGTACATGAAGCTATAAATGGAACTGTAGCTGCTTGATAAAATTATCACTCCAAAAGTTTAAAAAAGTTAAAAGGCTGGTTTTCTTAGCCAGCTTTCAAAAACAACAACAAAAAAAACCCTTTTAAGCATGATTTAAAAAAAAAATTCTGAACATTAAAAAAAATTCTGCATATTCTAAATATTTTAATCGTCATGGTCTTAACACTTCAAGCCAGTAGCTGAAGTTGTGCAGCGTGTTTGCATATTTTCCAAATATGAGAAGCCATTTTGGAATATTGGAAAAGGAAGAATGAAATGTTGTATGAATGCTATAATTTTTAAAAGTTTAGCTTACCTCCTGGTACTTTGCTGGATGTTGCACCTAATTAAAGGAAGGTTTGTGTAAATGTGTGTTTATCATACCTCAGTGAGAAAATAATGAGTTAGTGCACAATTTTATACCGTTTTTTAAAAATTTCAAAACATATAAAAAAAAGTTATTATAAGAGAGGGCTGAAGGAGGGCTGATATATTCAGTGTAACATTGTGCATATTTCAAAACCCTTATGTGCACACTTTTCTGTTAGCTAAAATTGAAGACAAGAGCTGTGTTCAGGCCTAGTGAAGCCCCAGAGATATCCAACAGCAAAGAATTAGGCCTCGTGACAGGTATTTAGGAGGAAGCCATGATGAATTCTTATTGTTTTCTCCTGGTTGAAGCCCGTTGATGAATGTTGGGAAATTAATTCACCTTGGAACAAAGTTTGATTGTTGTTTTCTTCATGGCTGCACTTCAGCCAGATGGTTTTTGAGTTGAACTGTGGGCAGAGGTCAGAAGGGGCTGCAGGGTCCTTAGGCTTTATTTCTGAAGCTGCTTCACCAGAAGTGCTCTGTCAGCTCTGGAGAGGTTTCTGCTGAGCCATGGTGTGATTGGAAACCGGTTGATAGAGTTGATGAAGGAAATGGGGTGCTGTGCAGCAATGGGAACCCCACTGGAAGAGTAAATCTGCATCTTGAGGTCTGTCCCTGTTTGCAGGCGTGGTGTGCAGGGATTGTGGCTTTGCTTAAATACTGTTTTCTGTCCCTTTTCACTAGATTGTGCTTTTGTATGTGCTAAGGGTGCTTGCCAGCATCCAAAGTGAGGCAGTTTCTAAGAATCATTTCTCTCTTATTTTCATTCATATCTCAGAGTCAATATGTTATGTATATATCTGTATAAAGTCAGGTTTGCTACCCTTAATTTTGGGGTTGTTTTGGGCATGTCTGTAAGCAGTGGGGAAGAAGAATACTATTCTAGAAGGCTAAAACACTATTAGGTCACTGGACAAAACAAATAATGCAAACATTTTTATCAGTTAGAAAGCAGTTAGATAAAATGGTATGTGATGGTGAAGCATCCTGGGGTAGACCATGGGTAGGAAACGACCACATCTGTTGGCAAAATCAGTAGCAGCTCTACAGGGAGAGGAAACCCTGGCTTTTTACCTCTTTGCAGCTGACACATTTTTTTAAGGCAAAACAGCAGAGTGTAGTGTTGTAATAGATAACTGTCAGCAAACAGCAATAAAGCGAAATGGGGAACTGTACTTAAATAAAACTTGAAATCTTTTAGTAGCACCTCATGGAGTTTCTATTATTATCTATTATTTTAATGAGTTGAACAATATCCTATTTTTAGTAGAAGGTCAACTTGAACTTTATTTGAGCAGGGTCTCTGGTTTTGAACACAGATAGGGACACTTTAAATGTGATAACAAAAGGGAGGGCTTGGAGCCAGACCTCCTTAACCTATCATTAGGGGCTCAGATAGCCATCCATGTAAGAACTGTGTGCCACTTGAACAGAGAGGAGTCCTTGCTCTGGGCTCAAACTGCATGCAGTGAAAATAGCACTGAGACTCATGTGGAAGGATTTTGGGGTTTTATTTAAGAATTTAAAATAGGTCCAAAAATATTAATGATTTTTTTTTTTTAAATGAAATGCTGCCATCTGATGTCACGCCACTTTCTTTTGTGTGTTGGTTTGTTTTTTTTTTAGAGTAAATGCTTTTTTGATTTCTTAAATAATAGAACTCCAGTTTTCAGACCAATAACTCCAGTACCTGCAAAAATGTACGTGGAAGAAATGTTAAAGATTAGTTTATTAAAGTATTTCTGGCCTTAGCGGTATTATTTTAATTGTGCTGTCCAGTGGAACTCCACTGATGAGTGAAATTATTTAGTTTACTAGTAGCGAGATAGTGTCAGGTTCCCAAGTTTCCATGTTAGACTTCACTGGGAAGGTGTTTCTTGCAGTGGCTGTAGGTTTGGGGCAGCAACACATTTTTTGGATAGCTGTTGGTTGAGAAACAGTGCAGAGTGTCAGTACAAAGCCAAAAGCTGTGGAGCTGCTGGGGCTGTAGGATTCACACTTCTGCTGGAACATCTCCTGGAATTTGTTGGTGTTGCAGCTGGCTGAAGGGTGTGCATTCACCAGAGGAGGGATGCTGATAGGACATTTAAAGGAGGTGATTTCTGACCTTCCTGGGAATAAGCAATACTGGTGGCAGGGTAACCCTAACATAGGAGTAAGGAATAGAGATGACGTTCTGTAGACTTAGAGTGTAAATTGTTTCTGAAAATCTTTTACTCACCTCAGCCTGCTTTTTGGCCTCAATTAAAGAAAGTGTGGGTGAGGTGCTTCAGTGTTGTTATGGTTTTATTCCGGTACTCTGCCACTGGCATTCTCTCTGATCTTGAGGAATTAATTTTCCCTCTGTGATTCCGTTTCCTTACGTGATAGTGGAACACAACCTCTGCTTGAAACAGTGCTTTAATAGAAAGCCTGTAGGAAAAGGAAACGTGATTACTAAAGAAGGAAAAGAGAGCTTGTTCTGGATGTTATAAACCTGGGAAAAATCTTAAATTTTCATCTCAATAATATAAGAAAGTATTTCTGAGGCAAGTTGTGATGCTTTATCCCACCTCAAAAGTTGGGTTGGTTTTTTTTTTTTCATAAACCCTTATTAAACCTTTTAATGCCACTAGGTCAATCAGGCACCATTGCTTGCTGTGGGGATTCTCCAATATTCATAAAGAACTAGGCTTATGCTGTTTTCTTGGTAGATTGATTGTAAGTTTTGATGTATCACGTTATTTATGCTGAGAACTGTGTTTAAGAGCTTGGTGGAAATCTTATGTTCTTGTGAATTTTAACTGCTCTTCAGATGTGGATTGAAAAAGTGCTCTAGGGAGATAGTAAACAGAGGCAGAATTGAAAGGAAATAAAAAACTGCTGTGGTTTTTTTTTTGGGTTTAATTTTTGGGGCTAAGATTAAAAAGTCTTTAGTTACTTCATTGCCAGCCTACACCTAAATGCAAAGCCTGTTTATATAAAGTGGCTTTCAGTGAATAGATGTTATTAATGGGTCTGAATCTTTCCACCTTCTCAAGCTCTCCTTTTTGGTGTCTGTGCATTAATAATGTTTCTTGTTGCTAGTGATAAGAAATTATGAAATCTGAGATGGTTATAGAGTAGCCTGTCAGCTTTGTCTGGAAATTTAAATTATTTAGCAGGTGCTTTATAGACTTTACCTGGTGTTAAATGGCCAGGTCCTTTCCCGGTGTTGGAGATACTGCTCCATTCCAGAGCGTGGTCTGGCCTACAGAGTACAAGAGGTCTCTCTGCAGCATGGACATTTCTTTGCCTCAACTGGAAGATTTTAGCATCCTGAATATCTTACTTTCTGTGTCAGCTAGAGGATTAAAGGAAAATGCAGTAATTGTTTTTTGTGGCTTCTATGAAGGCTGATTTGCACTTGCTGTACTGACTGTAGCAAAAAGGCTAACAAATTTTATTCCCAGAGTGCTGTTGGTAGCAACTGATAAAGCTGTATAGGAAATACTGAAATTAAGAACAAACAGTAAAAAAATTCTGTTATGTATTCTCAGCAATGTTTCGTATCTTGGAAATCCTCAGATGCCCTGTCCCTATATATCTTGGTAAAAAATTACAAATCCCGACTACTTTGTTTTAACTTCTCTTCATTTTTTAGAAGGCAAGAGGCCTTTGCATTTTCTGAAACTGCTAGGGTAATAGATCGTGTGTCATTGTAGGATACCATACAATAGAAAAAAACAACAGAGAAAACAAATTTGGTGCCAAGTTCCTGGGTGAGAGCTGTATGAATCCCTTTGCTGTCCAGTTCAGGAGTCTGAGAGTGAGTCATTGCCTCCAGACTGAAGTTGGCATACAGTCAGAATGCATGGCAAAACAGTTGCTGTGCTGGAAATTCCAGGAATAATCACTGGAAGTGTAAGTAATTTCATGCTTCTTGTCATCTAATTGTTCAAAACCTTTTCACCTCTAAACTTTCTTGCCGGGCTTGTGCTCTACTATGTAGCTTTAAGGATGCCCATCCCCCTGCCAGCCGTCCAGCAGCCGCTGTGTCCCGTCAGTCATCCTGAAATACACTGGGAGCTTGTCAGGCAGTGCCTTGCAGATGCCTCAGGAGCCCCTTAGTGAGCCAGGGCAGTTGCACTGAAGTTCCCAACACAAGGAAATTACATAGACAGTTGCTTTAGTGCTGCATATGGACCATATGTTTTCTAGCATAGGTGAGTGATGCACTATTGGCTTTCTAACAATCTAGCAGGAAATGGATTCTAAAGTAAAGGATTTCTAATTTATGCAGAATGTCTTTGGCTCTGCTTTCTGACACTTATTAGTTTATGTCTGTATACAGTGTACTTAGAGATTCTAAAAAAAAAGCTGCAGGTGCTGTGTTCACGTTGCATTGCAGATGGATGTAGACTTTGACTGTTTTTCCAGTGTCTTTTTCTTACTACACCAAAAGACTCAATAGTTTTGACATCTGATAAAAAGACAGAATTTTCATTATCTTGAGGTTGGTGGCATTTGGTAGGAGTGTGCAGGTGGTTGGTTTTCTGGCTGTTCTGGGACACAACTGTGTCTTGTAACACATGCTTAACATCCTAAGTGTTGTAAGAGCTGCTGGTGTACAGGGCTGAGATTGCCTCCTGTAAAGGTTAATCTAACTGAGTGTGAGGTTAGACAGCCTTTTACCAAAATATCTCACAGTTAGGGCCCCTGCTGTAGTTAGGGGCATGTTATACTGCAGGAGACAAATGCATTAAAAAAAATAAAGAAAGGTGGAATGTTGGTTTTCACTTTTTTCCTGAGGCAAACGTCAGATTTTGTCATCTTAATGAGTATGATCTAGAAGGACAGAGGTTCACTTAGTAATTGGAAATGCCAGAGAAAATGCCAGGATGATCTTTACTGGCTGTTTATTTTTCTTTCTATCACCTCTTATCCTTGCCTTAGTTAAAAAGAAATAATGAAAGAACCCAATTTAAATATTGATTAGCCTATATGGTATATAACAGTAAGGAGAGCCTGGTAAGCTAAAAATATGAAGTCAGATTATCAAAGTAATTTAAGGTCTTGTGGTTTTCGCTGCATTGGCTTGCAAAACTGTTTCTATCTCTTTAGAAACAAAAGGAAATTTCATGAAGCATTAGAATTTTACTTGAAAAATATTGCTGGAATCAGCAAGTGAGCCCTTAAGTGAGTTATTTATATCTTAGAATATAATTGAAATTTTCAGAGACAATAGTTTTTGCAATTGACTTTCAGCTGATGACTTGTTATTATGGGCCCGACTCAAGGCTAAAAGCTATTATTGGCTTTAACTGGCTTTTGAACTCAGGGCTCAAGCAAAGAATAAAAATGCTGATGTTAGACAGTATGCTAAGGGCAAGAAACAAACAAACAAGCAAAAACCACAGAACAGCTGGCAACAGGGAAAGTCATGACATATGGGTTCATATTTTTTCTGACCTGCAAAAACGGGGTTGGATTTGTAATACTTTCCAAGTTTGGGAGTGCTCTGTGGTGGGATTCTGGAGCACAGTAGTCCTTTAGTAACAGGAATTGACTTTAATTACAACTATATATTTTTGTGCCAAAATTTAGAAAAGACCTGCTGATTGCAGATAGCATGTAGCAGAGGAGGCAGTGCTGTGAGAATGGAGAGTCAGCTCGTGGCTTCTTTAGGGCTCAGTAGGAGCACGAGGTGCCGTCCCCATCCACTTTACCTGTCCCCTTGTCACTGATGTGTATCTGACCAGAAAAAAATGCCCAGCACTGTCGATACCATCTGTTTGCCACTGCTGTGATGGATTTCAAGAACTGCCCATATTTTGGGAGACTTGTGAAAATATCGAAGATAAGGGTTGGTAACCAGCCCCATCATAAAGATTTATTGTTTTTCCTAATGTCAATAAAATGCAGATTCATTGAAATATTGGCCAAAGATTTAGAAAACCAGCGATTTATAGGTGGCAGAAAAGGATCTGTCTTTTTCAGAGTATGTAATGATGTGGTTTGATGCAATCCCAGTGAAAATGGAGGACAGTAGGGGTGGACACAAGCAAAGCAGCTCAGGAGCTTCTCTGCCGTGTGTTCAGAGCTGCTGCGCTGGGCCCGGCAGAGCCGGTACTGGCAGCGCTGCAGGGCGCTGTGGGGAGGGGCCGGCAGTTCAACTGCAGCGCACTTTGGGGCTGGAGCTCACCGCGAGTGTGGGAATGACCGACAGGAGAGGCGTTCAGAGCAAGTTAGTATTGGGCAGAAAGAGATCCGCTGGCAATTCCAGTTTTGGGAGTCTCGAAGTTTGTTTCCTTGGTGTTTGTATGTGAAAAACGCCAATCACTTGCTTTTTAAAATTTTATAAGTGTTTAATAGTAATAAAATGGTTATAAAAATAGCAATATAATTAGAGTAATAATAATTTGGACAATTTGGATTAGGACAATATGATACAATACAAACAAAGAGTTACGGACAGCCTGGTACCTTTTCTGGGCAGCATAAGCCCGGAAAAGGCCCCACGTTAACAGGGGATTAACCCTTAAAGCAGCAGCCTGTTGCACATTCATACAGCTCATCCATGATGCATCAATTCCATTCACACACAGGATTCTGGCTGGGCAGTGTCAGCTTCTTCCTCTGAGTCCTAACCGGCCTCGTCGTGGCTGAACGAGGCAGGAAGAAGTTCGTTTCTCCTGATAATGGAGCAATAAATTCTCTTCTTCTGAAAGATTGAGGTGTCCTGTGGTTGCTATCTTAGTGCGAGTCCTTTCTTTAGGAAAAAAGTATCCTACGTAGCAGTTTCTATTTTAACATTATGTTATAACCTAAAACTGTATTTAACACACTACTTAAGAGAATTAATATAGCATCACTTTCTAACACAACACATATAACATTCATTTGAACATTTGTGAAAAGCCAATCATAAAATATGCATTTTTCACATTGTTGAAAATATCTAAATGTTAAATGGATAAAATATGGGCAGTTAATTTGCTTTGACATTTCTAGAGTTCTCTTTCCGTTCATATCTGTGGAAAGAAAAGTGTTTTTTTCTGGTCAGTCTGATCTCAGGTTTCTGTTTTCTTTGTCTTTTGGATCAGAATTAAAACTGAAAAATCAGTTCATTCCATATGCTATTGCCTGGCTGGGTGCAGCTGAATTTGTGGGAGCTTAGCTCTGCTGCTAGTATAGTTTGTAATTAAAGAAAAACTTGGCACTTGTGTAGCCTTAAAAAAACCCTAAATTGCTTTATACCTTAATTCTTTAATTATTGCTCATATTATCTTTGCGTGTAAGTGAAATGTGGATAACTCTCCAGATCCGTTTCTACACCACTTGCTACAGGAACCCAGAACCTTCTGTGTTTTATTAAATCAGTGCTAGGTTCACTGGAAGGTGACAATATATCTCTTCAGCCTGCACAATTGCAGTACCTTACTACTTCATTATACAGCAGCAGTGGTTGCAATAAGTCTTGCTTAAAAAGGACAGATATCCATTATTTGTGTGTTTGAAGTCTTTATTGGCTAAAAAGGCTTTGTCAGGCTGTGTTTTATAAGAAGTTAAGTTATTGCAAAATTTAAAGTGTCTTTTATTTCGGGACAATAATCGGTTGCAATCCAGCTAAAGCAGTTATAATTCTTTGTTGACACACACACATTTCAGGCTAATGGCCTGACCATGGCCCAGTGAACTTGGTGGAAACTATTAATTCACATCAGTAGATTCTGCATCAAGTTCCTAATGAATGATTTATTCACTTTAAAGACCTTACTTGGCTTTACTTCCATCTTATTGACTTCAGTAATAGGCTTTCTCAACTTAATCTGTCTTGACACTTAAAAAATATTTGTTATTGCAGGGTATAAAATAACAAAATGTTTCCCTTTTTCTGCTGGTAATTTCCAGAAATTTTAAGGACTACTGAATATGGTTTTTGTTCTTAAGGTGCTTATTATATAACCCCTGTAATTTGGCACGTGGAATACAGATATTGTGCACATAGCATTAATATTTTTGTTTTGTGATAAATTCAGTAATGGAATTTAATGTTTTTGCTTTAAAGAACCTTTGTGGACTAGTAGAGGATTTTATTTAATGGTATTCTAATTCAATTATCCTTGTATTTTTTTAACATGTGGTCAGTGTAGAAATCTGTGAGCAAACATAAGGAGTTATATGTACTTTAAGTCTATGATTTTACAGTTTTTGTAAGTATCAGCATATTTTTTAACGGTTTGGAAGTGGGGAATTGGAAACATTAATTGTATTTCTTGAGATCAGACTGTTATGAAACAAGTTTATACTCACATAGGCAGTCTCTGGGCTCTGACAGGAGGCAATGAAGCTTGTAGTCATGGTTAATATTGGCTTATTGCACTTCTCTTGTTTTGTACCCAGGTGAAATGTCAACAAAAGTGCCAAACATTAAACTGAAAATTGATCCTCGGAATCTGCAGATCCAGACATTTACAGTGGAGAAATTACTGGAACCACTGATAATTCAGGTATTTTAGAGTTGCAGAAAGTAAGCTGGATAACCATAGGGGGAAGGGAATAAGGCTGAAGAACTTTTGACTAAAGACATTATTCTGAAAGTCACACCCACAGCCCTTCTGCACTTGCACTTTACTCTGCTCAGGAGCTTTCCAGGGTCTGTCTGCCTTCCAGGTTTGGTCATTCATTTGGTCACTTCCAACTTTGCCACCCAGTCTGTCCTAGTAAATGCTGCATGTTCTAGCTGGTCTCTTGTGCAGTGTTATCTAGGAGATGCTTACTGTAGAATACACTGCAAATGGATTTCCAATGCATGAAGTAAGTAATTCTTTAAAAATAAAGTTGTATTTTCCCCATTTGGAGCTTTGCCTTTCCCAAATTTTTTTTTGTCTTTTCTTCCCTTTCTCATTTTTCCTGTCTGGAAGGTTACTTTCCTCAGAAAGTAACCTTTTCTATCATGACTTCATTTCCAGCTGCTATTAACTGGGCTGCTTCTCTCTCATTTTGTCTGCCTTTCTTTATTTATTTTTGCCTGGATGTGATTGATGGTGTAAAAACCCTCAGTTAACAGGTCAGTGGTTTGTGGAAGCTGTCAAGGATATGTGGATGGGTTATAAAATTAGTTTCAAAGTAGTAAGAATAGATGTCTTGATAGACTGAATTTAAAAACCTCTTATAGACCAGTAGGTCAGACTATGCTGAGGCAGCCTGCAACACTGTGAGTGTTTTTAGAGGAGGTAAAGAAAAGTAAATTTTGGTTTGAGTTTGGCAGGATCAAAGAGGCCTGACAAAAGAAAAGAAAGTTCAGTTCCAGAATAAAACAAAGAAACCATCTAAGTTTTGTGGGGCTTTTTCCCCTCCCAGCTCTTCTCAACCATTGAAAGGCTTGAGGCTGTTCAAATTGGAAATGCTTTGGTTCTAAGAGAGTATTTGACAGTCTTTTCCCTCTCTTAAGCTTAATGCTTTGCTTGTTTCATACCTGTGGAAGGAAAACTTATGTTTTGAGTGGATCCTTCAAAAGAAAGTGTTAAAAGTGTAAAAATAGGGATTAAAGCTCATACTCAATGAAGGCTGATTGAAAGGTGGGAAAGATCATAAATGAAAATTAGTCTGTGATTAGAAAGAGAATCGAACCAGAGATAAAAATGATGTTCTTGCCAGATTCAGATTAGCAACTGCTGCTTGGAATGCAATTAAACTTTATTTTGAGATTTCTGTTGTAATTTATTTGTTTAATAGTTGTGTAATGCTGTGGCAGGAAAGAAACAATGGACGTGTTTGAGGTTCTCTGAAGTCTGTCCTAGCCAGTTATGCTCAGTGTTAGGGCAGTCATTAGATTAACAGCATCAATGCAGGAAAAAATTGAGGCAGAAGCAGCCTGGGAGGTAACTAGGAGGTAGTTGTGGAAATAGCTGCAGATCACTTGCTGAATTGACTCTCTTTCCTGCCATGTGCAATTGACAGCAGTGATTACTATGAAACTCGGAAAATAGTAGAGCAGCTGTTTTGTTTAAAACCCTCTCTGAGTTGGCAGCTTCTCTCTCCTTGGAATAAAACACTGTCCCTAAATTGCCCTGGGTGTTTCCCTCTCTCTGTGGCCTTTCTTTTATTGCAGGTGTTTTGAGGATGTTAGTTGTGAAAGGAAGTCTAGTTCTCAATCAGTGCATCTGGCACATCAGAAAAGGTAGTTGTCAAAGTTAGCGTGGTTCAGCTGACACAGTGTGTAGAAGATTCCCTGCATTTTGGAGTCCCTTGGATCACTGATGAAAACCAGGCAAGTTGAAAGGCTTGTGTTCCCACTTGTCATCCACACCACACATGTTTGCTCACAGGGAAAGCACACACCGTTGGTTTAGTTCTACATATGGTGAGTTTACCTTCTGCTCACTGGCTGGGATTAGCCAGTGTTTATTTGTATATAATACAAGCACGTTGGATTTGAAACAGTGGACAAGGGTTCTGCTGTTGTCATTAGATCAAGAGTTCATGTCTTGTTTTCCTGAATATCTAGGGAGAGACATTACACTAAACTACATTGTTAACAAAAAAGAATGGTTTATGACTGATGCTTAAAAATACTTTTTATATTACAGTAAAGGTGAACCAAATATTATGATACTCAAGGTATCAAGACATTGCTTCCTGTACTACTGCAGTATTAAGAGATTGTCTCAAAGTGCTGCCAGTAGCAGAATACAGCATTGGAAGAACTGCTTCAGAGTTTCCTAGAAACTTAGTATTTGGCATAACCAAATACCCACCCCTTCAGCCTAATAACTAATGGCAATAAGAGGCAACAGTGGCATGATTCAGCTTTGACAATGTGGTGGCACGTGGCCTGGGAAATGGCTTAGAGACTCCTTGTGCCTTTAGCACAACTGTGTTGCTGCTACCAGAGCTAGGCTGGGGATCTGCTGTGCAGGGTAACAATGGCACACTGTATTAGGCTGTGCTTTGGTTCTTTCTGGGTAGGATTCTATAAAGTTTTTACATTCCTCATTGGGGTTCTGTGTTAGAGAATTCAGAGTAGTTTTTCTGTTTTCCATAATCTCCATGAGCAAAGAGCTATCTTAACAAATTTTGACTTGTATTTGAGATCAGCTGCTGCCTCCAGTATTTCCTGAGAGTGATGCTGAAGATGCAGTGTCTTACAGTCAAGAGTTTTCACCTGCAGGAATCATTATTTTTTTATATTTTTTCATTTGTTTTATTTCCTTTCCTCCTCAACATGTCAATGAACAGTATATAGAATGATGTTTAACATTAAAAAAACTGCAGTAACAATCTGCAGAGTAGACTACATTATTTTCTAGTGAAATAGTGATTAAATACTTTAAATTTAAAAAAAAACCCTTCTATTTGATAGATTTTTTTGGGGCCACTTCTAATTTTTGATGGTGTTTTATGCCTTTCTTATTGGAAGTATTAGCCTGTAATCTGTAACTCATTCTTAAAAATATGGACATTGAAACTGTCTTAAATGTTCTAAAACTGACATTGAAGTGTTTGTAAAAATAAAATATAAAGATTTTTCTTCCCAGTGCATTCTCTACCAGCTGGCTGATTTATGTGCAATAAATAATTCCATTTTCTTCCTTTGAGCCAGAGTCAGAAAAATATCCAAGCCTTCTTTAATAATCTGAGCCAGAGTTATTTATGTTGCTCTCTCCCTTGTGACATGCCAAAGCAGTTGATGTCAAGTGGATGGTCCTTTCCCCCCCACTAAATTGCATGAATGGTGCAGGGGTCAGGGCTTTTATGTTTGTAGATGTGTTTATAGAAATGTTACCCGCAGGATATTCGTCAGTTACGTTTAGAAGTAATGATTCATGAAAAGCACTCAAGTGCATGAATTCATGGATGAGATCTGAAGGTGAGCTAAGGCACATGTAGCCCTGTACTACCCATGTTCTGGCAGAGGGAACAGGAGCGTTAAAAAGGATCAGTGAACTTTATGAAAATAAGGTGTGCTTTAAAATATCTGTGCAACACTTGAGAAAAATGTTTTGGAGTCTTTCCTTAGTGTTGCAGTTCAAGCAATGCCTTAGAAAATAGTCTTTCAGAAACATTCTCTTGGAGTGTGGGGGCTGTATTCATTCAGATGATGAGGAATGTGGGTGGGATGGTCTATAAAAACAAGTTCTTTATGGGTGTTGAAGTGCATTGGTAAAAATTAAATTTGGTCTAAGTGCATTGGTAAAAACGAAATTTGGCGTAAGCTGCAGTAAATCTAAATTCTGGACAAATTGGTGTATAATTCTAATGTTGAGAACATGCTGAAGAATTTGGAGGTGTTGAGCTCTGGCCACAGGGATATACCCCTTTGGTAAGAAGAGAAGGCATTGTGAGAGGTGTTTGTACTCATTTTGGGAATTTGTTCTGGGTTACCTTGCAAGTCTTATGCTGGAAGGATGGGAAGACCCAGCACTTGTGGGGAGAGAGAACCTGTGGGTGCTGGCTGATAGCAGCTGACCACGAGGCAGTGTGTGTCCAGCTGGCCAAGGAGGCTGGTGGGAGCCTGGCTTGTACCAGGAATGGTGTGGCCAGCAGGACCAGGGCAGTGACTGTGCAATGGTGAGGCCACACCTTGAGCCCTGCCTTCAGTGTTGGGCCCCTCATGACAAGAAGGACATCGAGGTGCTGGAGCCTGTCCAGGGGAGGGCCAAGGAGCTGACTGGAACACAAGTCTTAGGAGGAGCAGCTGAGGGAGCTGAGGGGGCCCAGCCTGGAGAAGAGGAGGCTCAGGAGTCCCTGCTTGCTCTCCACAGCTCCCTGACAGGAGGCTGTGGCCGAGTGGGGTTGGTCTCTTCTCCCAGGTAATGAGTGCTAGGAGAAGAGGAAATGGCCACAAGTTGCACCAAGGGAAGTTTAGATTGGATGTTAAGAAACATTCTTTCCCTGAAAGGAGTGCCCAGCATTGGAACAGGCTGCTGAGGGACGCGGTGCAGTCACCCTCCCTGGAAGCATTCAGAAAGCATGTGGATGTGGTGCTTTTGGGACATGGTTTAGTGGTGCACTTGGCAATGGTAGCTTGACAGCTGGACTTGATGCTTTTGGAGGTCTTTTCCTACCTTAATGCTTCCATGATTCCTGCCTTGCTGAGGCCTCCTCAGATAGCACTGGTATTTTTTATTTTATTATGAGCAGGTTTTAAAATGAGCAGTGGCAGGAGTTGGCATCAGGATTAATAAAACAGTGACATTTCTGTTAACTTTGCTTTGATCCTACAGAAGGAGGAACACAAAAGATGTTGCATATTGAGTAAAATTGCATTAGATTGAATTCAGTATTTTTGCCCATTCTTGGTATTTATGCTGAGCTTGCCTGTCTGTCTCTAAAGCAGAGGGAATCTCTTTGCTTATTCATAATTATATATTTTTTATTTTAATAATAATATAAATTCACTTGTAGAACGTAAGCCATTATTATCTCTTTTGTTTCTTTTAAATGTAGGTTACGACATTAGTGAACTGTCCACAGAATCCTTCTAATAAGAAAAAGGGCCGTTCCAAAAGAGCTCGTGTCTTGCTTGCTTCTGTGGAAGAAGCCACTTGGAATCTGTTGGACAAGGGAGAAAAAATTGCCAAGGAAGCAGTTGTGTTTAAAGAGGAGCTTCATGCAGCGCTCGCTGATGTGCGGAAGGAGAGTAAGTACATGGGAAACAAGGCAGGCACCACGGGGAATTGGTTTCACCATGCCGGTGTCAAAGTGAAGCTAGCATATCTGTGGGAAATGGGTTGTGATATGCAAATGTCTGAACTTGGAGTTGTCTAATTGCATATTCTGGGATACTACCTATTGGGAGGTGAAGTGTGCAAGCTGGGCCTCACTGGGAAAAAATACATATATCAGTGCAAGTTTTGGTATTTGGAATGTAGTTTTTCTTCTTTTCACGAGGACAGGATGCCTCTTGATCATTTTAGTGGCTGTTAAGCATGACTAAAAGTTAATGTTTATTTTAACTTCTTGTAAAGAACTGTTTACCTGAATGAAGGCCTTTTAAATCTTCTTTCTTTTGTGCATTAGTAAGAATTTCAGTTGGGAAGGTACAATAGTTCAGTGTGGAGGTATATTTTAAGAGTAGGAGGAGGATGCATCCTTTAACCTACCATAGGAGACATCCCCTCCTGATAGAGCAGCTCCTCTCAGGTGAGTTGTGTCATATTCTGTGTCCTCCTGACTTAATCTCTCAATTTTGAATCTAGTTCCCAGAGCTAGGCTAGTTTTTGTCATCTGTAGAGTATGTTATATCCATTTTCTTGCAGGCTCTTTGTTGTTTTCTTGAGTTTTACTTTTCCCCATGGAAACTGGGAATATTTGGGTGAGCATGAAGGCCGTGAGTCACATGATCAACATTCTAAATGTGTTCCTGCAGAAATGACAAGTTAATTTATGTTTTAGTTGTATCATCCTGCCCTTACTAAAGATGGAACTTAATCAGGTTTTTATTTAAATTTAAATTTATTTTATTTGTTCATCTCGCACATGCAGCTGGGGTGGTTTCTGAGTCTCTGCTGCTGTTCAGGGCAGTGATTACTTGCTTTTGGCTTCCTCTGAGTCTAGAGATGGCTGTGGTTTGGAGTTTGATCTATGCAGATGGTGTCTGAGATACCTTAAGGTCCTTTGTGATTAAAAGTGTTATGACCAGCAAGTATCACTGTTATCTGTCACACTGAGCAGCTGAGGCTCTTGCAACATCATTCATTTTGTACTACTCTTAAAATGTTAGCCCATCCATTATAGGCTGATAACACAAGGTAAGAATGAAATGTATAGTTTTATATTGATTTTTATACATAGAGAAATTGGAAATGTGAAATATTTTTTTTATTACTTATTGATTCTCAGCCAAGACCAGAGGTAACTACAAAAATAAATAATACATAAAGTAGATTATATATACCTCATACATTTTAAAAGAAAGTTAAGCCCATGTTATCACCTATCATTATGCAATGATGAAGTGAGTGGTTCAGCTGATCTCCTTCAAGGATTTGCCAAACTGCTCAGGTTAGTTTTAAGAAATTGTTGAAACGATTGTAAAAAAGGTAGCAGTTTCCTGATTTTGCAGATATTTATAACCTTTGAAGCTGTGTGCTATTTTTAATTTGTGGTATACCACATCATATGTAACTTAAGTGCCTGTTACTCAGGCCACATTGTGGTGCTGTTAAATGTCTCCTGTTATTTACTTCAAGCTTTTGGAGGGGATGTGGGTCATCAGCCACGGCTGCATGCGGTGCCTGCCATGCATGTCACAGCATACAGTATTTAATTGTGTGACTGTGGTGACTGGCAGGGACTTTTATTTATGCAATCTCTAATTAATTAGGAAGTTTTGCACGTGGCTACAGCTTGTATTTCCTGGAATTTTGAAGAAATGCTTTAAATAATTTCACTCACATCAACCAAACTCAGATTTGCACATTGAGATCTGGAAAGAATAAATTCTGTCTCATCTCCTCTTGTGTTTTACCTTGTGTCACTTGCTGAACTTGTTCAGTTGGGGATGCATCATGAGCATGAAGCACTTACTCCTTTTGAATGTCAATTGCCAGTGTGAAAACTCCTTCATTACTTTTGGAGCTCATTAATTTGGGGCTCCTTTTAAAGGAGTGATGGACTTTTTTCAATCTGCTTCTGATATTCCTATTTACAGTAATGCTTTGGAGAATAAAGGAGCAAATGAATGGGATAAAAATGAAGAGTGGGGGTAATGTTTGGTGTATCTAATTCATCTGTGTGTAATTCATGGCCTTCAGAAATCATGGTGTCTTGGATATGGTTTCACTGACTACAGGTTGCTCTTGGCACTGTCAGTAGATGAGATTTTGGAGTCTCAAATTCGGAATTCTATAGTAAAACTTCTGAAAGAAGGTGTTACTATTATGGATGACTGGATAAATACAGTGTCTGCTTCCTTTGACATCTGCAAAGTTTTATCAAAGATTTATAGGCTTGGAGCCAGTAATTTAAATAAATGTTCTCTGCATTTTTCTTTGTTTTCTCTCAACAAACTTTTCAAGGCCTGCTCGCATCTTGATAACATCTTCTGGCACTCTGCTAAATGGGTCAGCAGGAAGGTTCGTGGGTGGTGGACTGTATGTATCATCCAGAAATCCACTGGCCTGGTAGCTGAAGTACTGCCACAATTTCCTGTTGATCTGATTCAGTGAAGCTTTGTTAGAGGCTACTTATGTCCACAGTTTTATTCTAAAATAGTGTAATAAACCCCAAAGTAAGTGCATTGAAAAACTCTCACTGGGAGATTTCATGTGCATGCAACATTTCAAAAGATTGTCTTCTAATTCAATGTTCTGTGGAATACCTGAGCCCTATGCAAAAAGAGTGTAAGGAGCATTGTTCAACCCTGAATGCTTCTGACACTAAATATCAGTCTCAAATTCATGTCCTGATTCTGAGATTTAATCAGTTTTAAGGCAAGCAGTGATGTTCATGTGGTGAAATGTTGCTGTAGAAGTCTGAATTGAAGTCTCACGTTATCCTTAGGATGATGAGTTTTTGCATTTCCGTGAAGGTGTGATGGCTTACAGTTCTCAAACAGTTGCATGGGCATAACTGAAATGTTTGCTATTTACTGCCATTGCTGACTGACTATATATAGTCAGAAACACAACAGTTGTTGCCTGCCTTGTTTCTATCTATTGCAGTGTCAGTGTTTCTTGTGTTTAGCTGTTATCATGCTCAAGTGCGTTCCCAGATAAACCTGTCATCGCGCAGAGCAGTGAATTGAAAGGAAGTTACTTGCTGGAGTTACATTTTGAGCCTTAAGTTACTCTTTGATGTTTTGAACGGCCATATTTAATGTCTTTTGACACTAAACAGGGGAGGCAAGAGTTTGATGGCCTGGAAAACACTCCCATTCACTGGCAAGAAATGGGTGCTTACTTAGAAGGGCATTTACTGAAGGAAGGGTATAGGGATCTTTTGTATTATACTATGTTCTTGTTTGTCCCTCCTCTCATCTTAAAAGTAAACTTTCTCCTTCTACATGAAGAGGTACGTCTCTGTATTCTGCATCTAAGGGACTTCTGTTCTGGGAGGCAGAACTTAAATGGCTTAAAATTATCTGTGCTGTACACTCATTTCATCAAACCCAGAACGGATCCCCTGCAGAATAGCTTTTGACATCAGCATCACTGGATCAGGTGCCCCTGAGTGGGAAAGGGAGAATGAAGAGGTGGGTGTAAGGCATGATGGGGATGTGTGGTGGCTCTGATTACATGATAGGAAGAAATGGATGAGATGTGGAAGTGGAACTTCCTGATAGGCAGTGGTGAAATAGTTGCTATGCAACAGAATCTAGTGGTATCTGAGTGGGATAAGAGACTGTGTGGCGGGAGAGAAATGTCCTGTTACAGCTCCAGAAAGGTATTGTGAGAATATGAGTTATCACAGTGTTGAATATTGGGAACATGCAGGAGGTATCGATCTGCTGTGCCCTGGCACTGATAGTGTCACTTCAGCTGGCTGGCTGAAGCAGAATCCTTTTATTTGCTGTAGCAGATGGAGATGGTATTTGTAGGAACAGAACAGGTGATTGTCCTGGTGACTTGTATTGTTTAATCTTGTTTTTAGAAAGGGTAGGTTGTTCTGTGCTGTGATGTGACCTTGACTCCCAAGCTTCTCTGGTATTTATTCTGCTTAATGTGTTAGCTGATGCCTGCAGAATTTGAGGCTGCATGTACTAGTGTCAGTAAGAGCCAGTAAGTGTTCTGTTCCTGGTGAGACTCCATGTGGAATGCTGTGTTCAGCTCTGGGGCCCTCAGCATAAGAAGGACATGGACCTTTGGGAACCAGTCCAGAGGAGGCTGCGAAGATGCTCAGCAGAATCGAGCACCTCTCCTGTTAAGGCAGGCTGAGAGAGCTGGGCTTGTTCAGGCCGAGGAGAAGGCTCCGGGGAGACATTGTTGGAGCCTCTCAGAACCCAGGAGGGACGTACAAGAGGTCTGAAGAGGGACTTTCTACAAGTGGGAAAGGCTTTAAATTGACAGAGGGTGTTTTAGATTAGATGCTAGGAAGAAATTCTTCACCATGAAAATGCTGAGGCACTGGCACAGGGTGCCCAGAGGAGCTGTGGCTGCCCCATCCCTGGAGGTGTCCCAGGCCAGGTTGGATGGGGCTTGCAGTAACCTGGGCTAGTGGAAGGTGTCCCTGCCCATGGCAGGGGGATTGGAACTGGATAATCTTTTCGGTCCCTTCCAACCCAAAGATTCTAGGATTCTGTATTATAAACCATTGTGGGCTTTTTCTTGTTTGTTTGTAGTTCTTTTCTCTCCAGTTTGAGACTGAAATGTTGGAAATTCTTTCTACTAACTTTGGTATGTCCTTTTCCCCCTTAGTAAATGGGCTCCTATTGTCAGCTGTGTTTCTCTGGAACTGTAAAGCCATCAGCCTCTAACAGTGCAGTTCAGGAGTGGGTGACAGGACTTTCTTGGCAATAGTACCTCCTTGTGGGAGGACACAAGAATGGCATAAAATTCACTGCATTCCATGTGCATTTCACACTGCTGCAGTTAAAAGTAAAAAATGGGATGAGAAAGCCAGTTGTAAATACAAATAGAAGGGAGGAAAATGGGATACTTGAATGAGATTTCAAAAAGAGAACGAAAATCTATTCATATCAATAAAAGAAGAAGGCATAATTTTGTTGATCTTTCCTAAGCCAGTGAAGAGCACTTGGCTGTTGTGTGTCTCTGAGGGTGCTTGCTGCCTGCAGTTGGTGGCGTTGTTGCAGTGTCTGTACAGACACAGACTGGCATGAGCTGTCAGCTAATTGCCAACAGGCTCACAGTTCGCTTGTTTTTAAAGGAATCTTCCTGCAAGTCTTTGGATATTTTTGGTGCTGGATAAAGTGTGTGAATCCTCTAAGTATTTAAAAAATTACCTGTGGCTGAACAGTGTTTTTTAGATTTCCCTGTGCCTGAGCAGATTTTTGTAGGCACGTATAAGTAAAAGTCATTTGCCACAGCAGTAGCTGTCAGTAGCTGATCTGTTGATGGTAGAGCAACATTTACTTTGGGAGTCATCTTATCTGGGTGTGTTGAACAGTTTTGGAAATATCTGCCTGACAGTAATTGTGCAGTTATGATAGATCCTGGCTTTGGTTCTTTGAATTGCTTTTTGTTTGGTTGTCTAAAAGAATTGAAATACTTTGAGTGCTGCTGTCTGTCTGAATTCCTATTTGTGCCACTAAATGGACATTTTTTGTGTTTTATTGTTTGTGACAAATATAATTATGGAAGAATATCCAGTTGATGGGAATTAAAATAAAAATAGATTAAATGGCATCAGATTGTCATGCTGTCTACTGCAATTTAAGAAAGTTTCAACACTGTGTTGTTGGTGGAGCTGTCATTTTCTGCTGTTTGTTCTTGTAGCTCCTATCTGTCTAGCCTGCATCTCATGGCTCTATTTTAGGGTTATGATTTTATGTGTTCATCTGGCCATCCCAGCTTATGTCATGCTCATTTCTAAGGGCTTGGTCTTATTCAGACCCTTCTGACTTGTGTTTGCTCACAGAATTTCAAAATGTTGAGGGGTGGAAGGGACCTCTGAGGGTCGTCTGGTCCAATGCCCCAGGTCAGGCAGGGCCAGCAGTCTGCCCAGGACCATGTCCAGTCAGGTTTTTAACATCTCCCAGGATGGAGACTCCCCAGCCTTCCCGGTTGGCCTGTGCCACTGCTGAGTCATTCTTGCAGAGAAAAAATATTTTCTGATGCTTACATGGAATTTCTTGTGTCTCATTTTGTGCCCATTGCTTCTCTCCCTGTTGCTGGGCACTACTGTGAGCAGTCTGGCTCCATCTCCTTTTCACCTCCCTTCAGGAATTTATGATGTTTATCACTGTGGTCCGTATCGTTGAATTTCATTTACCAGACTTCACATTGGAGAGCAGTATATTGTTGTCTGCTGGCAGTCGCTAGCTCCATGGCACAGATTTCCCTTTATGTCAGTCAGATGTTTGAGTGTATGAGGTTTTCATTCCATTAACTTATATTTGTAATGAGAAGAGCAATATTTGATTCCCTTCTGTGACCAGAAATAGCAAGGACACCAACGTACCCAGTAATATAACAAGTAGCGACTAGAAAAGTTTACCAAAGCTTTGTTGTGTACAGTTAAGAGTAATAGTGTGAAGGCCAAGGGAATTATTTCAGAATTTAATGATGCTGTAGAAGAGGAAGGGAAAGAGAATGGAAGATATGGAACATTAACCTGCATGATCTGTAACCATTGACCTTCATTTCAAGGCGTTAGGGCAAGAAAGAGATACCAGATTTATTGGCTATACTTGTGACTTGCCAAATAACTGACAGAACTTCAGCGACTTCCTTTCCTCTGGGTGTTGTGATGCAGCCTAAGGAAATGTGTCTCGTTTCGCAGGTCAGGCCCTGCAGGTGTCAGCAGAGGCGTTCACCAGCGATCCCTGCTCCCTGCCCCGGAGGCAGGCTGTTGTCCCAGCCGCTCGCTCCCTGCTGGCCGCTGTCACCAGGCTCCTTATTCTGGCCGACATGGTGGACGTGGCCTATCTGCTGCAGCACCTGAGTGTGGTGAGTAATGCTCTGCTCTCCTCAGGCTCCTGTTAGCCACAGCTGTGTCTGCTCAGGGCCTGGAAAACTCTTTCTCTACTTGAGCCTTGTAGGTCTCATGCATGGAACACCTGGGCAGCTGGGGCAAGTGTAGATTTTAGATGAGATTTGTGAATGGACCAGAAAAACTCATCTACTTGCAGCTCAGCATATGTGATCTACTTTTGGTTCCTTTTTTTCCACTGATACTTTCAGTGATTTATAAGAGACTGATAAAACCACAAATTTCTGTTGACTTCCTAGTATTTCAGGGCAGAGGTGAATAATCAGTGCCACCTCTCATAATGCCTCATGCCACGAGAGAACACAGTGACTTAGAGGACCATGCTGAAGCAAGTTCAGTTTGGTGAAGATGAGAGAATGAAAATTTGGCTCCAAATCAGACTAAGAAAAGTGTTTGATAGTAAAACAATGTTGTGTGGCTTTCAATACTGGGCTTGAAAAATCTGCCTCTGACAACTGCTGGAGATGCACCACAGGCTAAATTAACACTGACTTGCAGAAGCTTCTGTGTTGTTCTGTATGTTTAAATTTATCAGCTGTAATAGGAATGGCCTGTGTCTTTTGCACTGTTTATGGAAAATGTTCTTAAATTATGATATTTTTCATGGTAATCTATTACATTTTTAATGTTTATTTTCATAATCCCAGATGCTCTCTTCTGAAATGTATTTGAGTATGTTTTACATGAGAGAGCTAAAATTAGATGGTTTTTCTTACTAGAGTTTCAGTATTTCTAAATGGCTGTCTAATTGACTTCATGTTTTCCATCTGAAAATGAAAACAAAAAGTAACTGAAAACGGTGAAAGAATGCAGAGTATCATTCAGGAACAACTCCAGCACTGCAGAGGGCCATTAAATTGTCATCTTCTTCCATATTTCCTCTTAATAGGAGGGAGAACTGAATTTGTAAATGAACCCTTAGAATAAATTAGGGTGGTAAAACACTCTCAGTAAAGCCATTGCAAAAAGATTCACCCTAGTTGTTAGAGGGTGTTCCATTTTGCATATCTATTTAGTCTCTGCTCTGGCTGTTGAACTTGCCTACAGTGGTATTAGCTGTAATGGTGTCTTTTATGTTGACATCTAATTAGAAAATTGACTTAATGTAATTTCAACATATGCTATTGAACATCCCTCAGTTTCTAACAACTTTTGGTCGCAGCTAACTGAGCCAGATTTAAAGGCAATTAAATATTTTAATGAATTTCAACATGGCTCTATTCTAAGTGTTTAACTGTAATCATTATACTTTAGAACTCCCTTAGGAATTCAGTTTTTCTTCAACATGGACTTGCTCCCACAAAAAGACATTGTATTCACACAGTGTCAAAGTAGACCTTGTCTTTGCTGTATCAGCTGTAATATTCTTGGGTTTTTCAAGTTCATATGCCTTGAAAATCAGCTCCTTAAAAGTCTTTAGCTGTTTTTCTTTGCACTTGTTCTAAAATCTTAATACTTCTACCATATTACCCTGTTCTTCAGACATGGGTGTTACAGCTGTTATCATTTAAGAGATGGGAAATTTCATTGCTCTTTATTTCTGTGTCCCTGAGCACTGTAATTTTTATGGGGTAGACAAAATTGATTTGAAAAATTAAAAAAAGAGTCATAGTAGAATAAAAGACATAAAAATTATGAAAATTCTAATCAAGGACCTTTTCTTTATTTGCATGTATAAAATGAAAGAAGTTGGTTCAGCATCATGAAAGAACTCTGTACAGTGTTAGTGAGATCTTGTTCAATGTGAAAGTATTTAATGGGGGATTACCTATTCAAGTGTCTAATATTTTTCAAACCCATTTATCAAAGAGTGCTGAAAGTTTTTAGTCTTGGTCACTCACTAAAATTAGTGAATTCCAACGCTGATGTTTACAACTATAGGGTTTTGTACTGACAGAATACACTCTGGATCATTAAACTTGAATTTCCTCAGTAACCTGGGAATAAAAATAGAAAGAAAACAAAGACAATGTGACTGGCTGTCGTAGAAAGCCTCATCTAGTGTTACCTGTCACATCTGCCTGTTGATGTATATCTAGGAAAAAAGGATGAACCTCAGCTGTCTCCTTCCAGTTTCTGTAGTCTCTAACAATATTGTTTTCTGTACATTCTGCTTAGACTTAGGACTGTTTTTGAATTCTGTGTAAGAAAGTCTTCATATTTAACAGTTTGTAATTCTGAAAATACAGAGTATTTTTCATCACAAAAATACTGAAATGTGATTTTCCAAAACCAGAAATAACAGGTAAGTTTGAAAGGATTTGGTAATCCTGGGAGGAATTTAAAATTGAATGTTCAGAAACACAGCTTTGTGAACAGGAAATCAGCTTTTTAGAAGTTTTGCTAATAAAATGGAGAGAATTTTGGCTGTTTAATGAATTCTATCAGATCGTCACTGAGCAAAAAGTGAATAAATGTGTGTGTAAATAATGCTTACTAGATGCCAGTACAGACCCTCAGTGACTGGTCACATTCTGGCACAGAACACTTCTGGCCATTTGTGGAATTCCAATCCTATAAGGCTCTGAGGGTGCAGTGCAAACAGGAAGATCCTTTCAGAGTTCACTGCAAAAATAAAGTATATCACATCAAAAAGAGAGGTTTTCTTTCCTTAAATAATTTATTTTTTTAAACAGGGAACAGTTTAAATAAATGCCTATCTCTGTCTGAGTTTCCATGCTTAAAGAGTTTGGAGTCTCTAAAGAAACAAGTGAGTTGTGAAAAATGTGGTCAGACAAAGGACTGTCTTCTGTATTGCACTCCCTGATTCAGAGCTGTGTTAGCAGCTCATCCATTACGGTTAGTAATGCTCGATATGATTTAATTAAGTGAATTAACAGACTAATGGTATTGCTTAAATGTATTGATCAGAAGAGAACAGCAGGAAAGTAACAAGTTTGGAGAATTTCATTCAAAGAGCATTGGCAGTCTGTCTTTCTCTAATCGGTTTCAGATCATGCTGAGCCAACATGTTTTATCTGCCTTTTTCCTATTCATGTCATGCTTGTAGATTTACTGTGCAAGTCTTCATATTTTTCATGAAGGCCTCAGACAGCATGATCTTTACAGAATGCTTGATTACAGTTATTTAAAACTCCTGCCAGGGGAAAAAAAGAATGGCTACAGATAAGAAGCAACTTGTGAAGTTGGGCCCTGTGAGTGTAGTGCTGTCTGTTCCTCCCTTTCCTGCAGAGTATTCAGCAGCATTAAAAATGTTCTGAGCAAGAACTCAGTAGGGTTACACAGAATGAAAGAGGAAAGTCATTTTGGGCTGGCCTGTGCTTCAGGTGTAGGGGCTTGATTCAGCTCCCAGAATTGTGCTTAATTGATTCAGATCCCCGTGTGGAGCCTTCCTACCGTCCAGCAGATCACTTTGGCACTTGGACTAGTGCGAGTCTTAGATGCTGTAGCTGGTCACTAAACATTTCATTTTGGACTGGGGGGGATTTGTTCTGCTCCCCATCCCTGTGCTTGGCTTCAGGGGCTTGGGTACCTGGAAAACAGCTGGTCCTGCTGCTGAAGACTGAGACAGAGAAGTACTTCAGACTTTTCCTCTTTGTTTCTCACTCTGTTTCCCCCTGCGTCCAGTTAAGGATGGAGATTGTCCTTAGCCCTCCATTTGTTCCTGATGTGTTTATAGAAACCTTGTTTTTTACAGCAGCAGCCAGATTCAATTCTAACTTCTTGCCACCTTCCTTAGTTGGGCATGGGTCACTCCTGTGGCAGGGAGACTTCTGGAGCATAAGGAGTATTAAGAAGGTGACAGGAGTCTTTGAGAGAAGATTTGGCTTCTCCTTTGGTTCACACTCCTGTTTATTTTCTCATCAAACAGAGATTCCTGCTACTAGTGAGAGGTTTGTCTGTGGTACGTAGGATGCAGTGTTTGGAATCAGGGCTACAGGGCTCATCATCGCACTCTGCAAATTCTGTGGCACTCTGTGATGTGCAGGAAATAACAGAGGAAAAGCGGCTTCCAAAGAATTGCGTTTGGAGCTGGCTCTTTCAAAGTGAGCATCCTTTTGAGTGAGTAGGAATCTGGATCCACTTCTGTGCTTGGTATACGAGCCTCTTGACTGCTCCTTTGTAACTTGTAAAACGAAATAATTGTCAAGCTGTGGGATGCTAAACTCTGTCTGGAATGTTAAGTTGTAAACATAAAGCTTGGGGAGATCTGTAACATAAAGGTGGTTTGTAGAGAGGTTGTACAATGCTTGAAGTCATCAGAAGTACAGGTGAGTGTGAGAAGTCCATATTGTGTCTGGGGATGAAGTTGGAAGGTGGCATATTAGGAAAGCAGAAATAATTGTTTGGACTGTGCAGATGCCTGCATGCTGCAGTCAGTGACCAGTTCCCCACTGCAGTAGACTCTGTCTGAACCTGGCAGGGAAAGAGCATGACTGAAGGCTTCCCTTGGGAGTGTCTGTGACTGTTTGGCCCCTGCAGCAGCAGGCATTCACCACTGAAGTGCTGTGCTTATAGGAGAATAACATAGAAGTGATGTTCTGAAATTTCCTTCTCTAGAGTATTAATATGGGAAGGCACATTCTAAGCTGGGAAAATAATCTTGGGAAGTTATCGTCTCCTGGCAGGTTATTTATTGGTAGTATAGCAACAAAGTCAGTATAATGTAGAATGGCTTGTCTGATCAACAATTCAAGCATGCAGAGATCATTCTGATCTAGGGAAATGTATTTTATAACTCATTTGTGCTTTGAGAGGCAGAAATGAGGAAATGCATGCAAAACAAACAGTGTCTGCTTTGTCATCAGAGTGTATGTCTTCAGACCTTTTTAAAATGACAGCAAAATCATCTGATATTTTCTGAATGGAAAAAGCTGTGAGCTGCTTTCTGTAAACCTCTCCAAAGGAGGCACATTGCCCATTCCATTACAGCAAAATAGGAGAAGAGCAGCTTTTTTCTCATAAGTATGTGTGTTCAGTAATTGGAATTTAAGAGGGGTTGTGAATGGCTTTTTTCCAACCATATCTCTGGACAATTTAAATAGTACATTTAGTTATAATTTAGTCTTTTAAAGAACCAGTACTTTCTCAAAACAGAAAGGTATATTTTTTCAATGGACAGCTTCCTTATGTCAAAATGGAAGTAAAATTTGCTTCTTGTCCTTAATTCAATTTGTATTAATCCATATGAAAATAAAGAGAAATATTTTACCAGTGGAGAAATCAGTGCCACTGTACTCCCCTTTGCAGTGGAAGATGGTAATATTGATACCCTGAAATTGTGCAGCTCTAGGCGAACAGAAAAGAGCCATTTCTCCTAATTTGTGAATAACAGAGCAACTTTTTGCAGCCCTGGCCCTAAATCTAAACCAGCTGTGTAGAAGGAAACTACGTCAAGGAAATGCAGCAGGCCCTTTGATCACATCATCTTTATAAAGCCAGACTCCCAGGCCAGTGACATTACAGGTGTGTGCAGTAGCATCATGCACAGAGTGGAGAAGCAGGATGGGCTGCCCCCATCCCTCTTCCTGTTTGTGTGGAGATTGTAAGGTGGTTGCCAGCAATATGGCTTTGTGCTCTGTATTCAGTGATGTTACTTTCCACATTTCTGAATTATAAGCAATGAAGCACTTTGCACTGCAAGTTTATAATCTCATAATTCTGTGTCCTGGCCTCCTGTTTAGCTGGTAAGCCATTAATTTTCATGGCTCGTATTGAAGATGAAACGTAGTAAATTTTGGCTTAAGCAGTATCAAAATTTTAGTATGATTAGTTAGTTTAATATGATTTCATTTTGAAGAGTGCAGCCACTCTGTCTCAGCCTCTTTGATCTCATTGCCTCATTTTTGTTACATATGACAGCAGAGCAAAAGTTCCAAGGCTCCTGAATGTACGTAGAAGGATAGTGGAGAAAACCCTCAAAAATGCTACGTCAGGAGCTCATAAAGACAGCAGAGGATTCTCAGCTGTTAATCCGCTTTACTGCAGGAGAAACTTCAGCCAGAGCTTTCCTCTCATCTTTGACTTTGCAGTGTGTAAGATGTGAGACCGCAGGACTTTGTCCTGATGCCTGTAGTCACACTTACTAATTGGATGAACCATGTCAGTGTTTGAGAGGAGGCTGCTGGAATCTACCTTACCCTGATCAGGCACATCATACTTCCATCGAGGAAGTGTTGTAGCGCTCTTCTGGCCCATCCCCCTTTGTGATCCTCATCACTTGCAGAGTTCATTTGTTGCTCTGTGGTACCTAAAATGGGTCAGTGAGAGTTGCTTCACTTAGTTGAAGCATTCGCTGTGTGTTGGTTTCCAATCAGATGAGCACAGAGCCTTCATTCAGCCATGTCTGGATGGTGCCTGCTCAGGACACTGAGGCTGCTGTGTTATCCACTCTGCTTTACAGGGCTGGCATGCTGGGCTCTGGTTCTGCATTTGGTAGGTTTGGGCTTTCCTGTGAAAGGAATGCTGTGATGTTAATGAATATAAAGTCTTGCTCTTTAAGGTACGAAGTCTTATCCTAGAGATAAGATTTTACCATGGAGGGAAAATGAGTCCAGGTAGCTGCCTAGTAGTGCCACTGAGAGCAAAAGCAGTAAAAGAATGCTACTTCTTAGTTTCCAGAAACTGTTCAAAGCACTTTGAAAATATAACAGGCAGAAAAGAGCTTCTTTGAATCTCTTAGGATTTTTTATATTTGGTTATTGGTAAGAGGAAAAAAAGTCAGGAATTCTGATATTTCTTTTCACCTCCAGACAGGTGAGATGAGAGAGGTTTTTTTTACCATTCACCCCAAAATGCTTGTTCACACTGATAGAAGTATGATGCAGAAAGATCCAGGTGTACTTTTAACATATGTGCTGATAACCTTTGTATGTCCAAGGCACAATTTTCTGATTTCCTGCTGATGACAGTGGAAAGAGCATATCTGTGTTTTCTTAAAATTGCTTGGTTGATGTTTTATTTACTTTTGAGTTAAATTTTTAAAAAGTGTTTCTCCCTTAGATCTAAAGACAGATGTGGATGTTCTGGCAGTTACCCATCAATTTTATTGAAGCATGTTGCCCTTATAGTTACACATTTGATTTGGATTTGATCGTGCTCTCATACTGCTTCTTATATCTCTTTCCAGAGAGCCAAATGTATTATTAATGTTTAGGTTGCTGCAGGACATAAGGGAGTGAGTGATCTTGCTAGCACAGCTCCTGTTAATGAAGAATTGAAGCTGTGGGACTAAGTACATGCCTAAAAGGATGATGATGATTCTACACCTGTATTGTAGTCTAACATGTTGACAATTATCTTAAAAAAAGAAGGCCCCTCAAGAAAAGACTGTACCTTATGTTTATTTAGTGAGTTTGGGAATCAGTGGAGACCTTTCCCCTGTGTTATCCAATCCCACATCAGGGTGCAACAGCTTTGGGCTAAGCTCTGGAGATATATGTGATGGTTTGAATCAGAAGGTGCACGATGAACTTGCCAGAGACATAATGAGCAGTTTCTTACACACTTGAAAAAAAGCAAGGACAATGGAGTGCTTTTTGGTCACCTTAAACTGAACTCAGGTCGTGTTTGCAAATGTTGCAATTAAGTTGCTTCCAGCTACGGGGTTAGCCAGGAGTGGGAATTGATGAAAGCAAACATTGCAAATGCAAGGCTTTCAGCTCAGCTCTGGAGCAGAGATAAAATCTGAAAACAACAAATCATGCAAAAATTGGAAAATAATGAAGCCAAACAGAAAGGAACAGAGACTAATGCAGTTTTATCTTAGCATGTGTCTTCTGTCAGCCATGTCGGTGCAGAATTCAGGAACATATACTTTGGGTGAGAAGGTTTTATTTTATATTTTGGTAGCAAACAATTTAAATGCAGCTAGGAAGTCTCCAGTTAACCTCTAGTAGTGCTGAATGAGGTAGAGTAAGATAAATTAAATAGATGGAAACACTGCTTTAACTTGCCTTTTGGTTTTGAGAGCAGTGAGACTGAAATAAAGGCTGCAGAGCAGCAAACAAGACGTGCTAACTTGCCTGAAGGTTGCAGGCAGGTTGTTGTAAATTGTCAGTGGAAATCCACTGCAGCTGCTTGTTATCCCCAAGGAGAAGTACCTGGGGGCTGTTCAGCATCAGCCACAGCTTGGGCTTGAGCTGAGTCACCTGCTCAGGGATGAGGGGCTCTGGAGCACTCCACATCCATGATCAGCATGGGCTGTCAGTTATGTTGTCAGCTTCTTAAAGAGGGACAGAACATGAGTGGAGGTTTGGATTTTTTTTCTTCCTTCTGCTCCTGTGGTTTGTTATTCCAATTCAGTGGCTGTAGTTTAAGCAAAACTGCAGAGAAATGTGGTCTGTAGTTACTACAGGAGTGCTTGGTTGTCCAGAGCTGACTGGAAAGCAGTCCATTGCCTCATTCCCTGGGCACTGGCACCACGGGGGAGCTTCACCTACGGGCCCTGGGATTGCAGGAGGCTCAGTCAATATTTTGGAAGGATTTACGAGTGTGTAGTTCTTCCTGATTATGTCAGTGTAAATATATGTTTATAGACTTGATGGTAATCACAGTGATAACAAAGTGTTCCTGGGCTCCCTGCAGCTTTGCAGCCATCACATGCTTATGAGGTGAAAAAGGGTGTTTACAGCTGGGAAAACAGCAAGTCAGAGGAGAAGGCTCATGGTTTCCTGAAGGGAGCAAGGAAGCTGGATCTCCAGTTCTCCTCTGACACAAGTCTTAACAGTTCCTACAGCTGGGCTGGTGTTGTGCATCTCTGAAAAATACCAGTCCTCTTTTTAATAATAGCATATGCATGAAAGAAGTTTTAAATTTAAAAGTAAGGTCTATAGTGAAGCATAATTGGAGTTGTCACAGTTTTCATGCAGAATGTGGGCACGTTGCCTGAGGTGATTATCCGGTATTAAATTACTCTTAAGTAAATTAACTTGATAAGAAGCACCCTGTGATTTCCAAGTTCTGCTGTTATGCTTGATAGAATGAGTTCATGGCCTGTATAAAGTTGCATACACTTTTCTTAGTTGAAAAGAAAGTATTTAAATCTGTGTCAATTTATTAGTTCCTGGAACTTGGCATAGAAAAGCAACTCACCTTTAGAGATTGATTGCTTGTGTCTGCTCCGACCTGTGAAGTGAGAGGATTTCATTTCATTGAGGAGGGTGTATGTACAATGCTTTGAATTCTGTGACTGGTTTCAAAACAAAACCCTAGGAATATGTGGAAGGTTAGAGGTGACAAAGCTCAATAGCCTTAGTATTTAGTAGAAAATAATTGTAATACAGAATGAAACACAGCAACTGTATAAATGATAATTTTTTGTTGGCTTTGTTTTTTTATTTTCCCTCACAGTTTCAAAGAACATTTGAATCTCTAAAAAATGTATCCAGTAAGTCTGATCTGCAGAAAACCTACCAAAAGTTTCAAAAAGATCTGGAAAACCTTGATTACTTGGCATACAGACGTCAGCAGGTAAGACCATGGAGGCTGGTAAGAAGACAGAATGCTGGGCATAAACAGGGTATGTGGTAAAACTGCTGTGTTGATGGAGTTACTGTTCTGTCATTGGGTTTTGTGCTTTGTATCAGGTAAGGCAGCAGGGCTGGGGCAGGTCTTGCTAAAGCATATGGTGCTGGACTGCTGGGTTTTGGTTTTTCAGCAGAGAGAAGCACAGGCAAAGCAAGTGAGACTTAGCAGACATTAAAAGTTGCATTAACACGTAATTGTCTAAATGGAAGTGTAGAGCAGTACTATTTGCAATCTTTTACTTGAAAAAATTAACCCCATCACCTCAGTCAATGGAATCCAATACTTTCTGTGCATGCAAACCATTAATTTTTTCTCCTTTAGAAATGAATTTGTGAGGTTAGTATGCATCAAACTTCAACGTGTACATGTGTTCTTTGACTTGTGTTTGCAAGATCAAAGTTGAATTGGTAACACGTGTTTAATGCTGGATGTTCTGACACTTACACATAGTTGATGTGAAAATATCAGCTCTCATTATGGGTAGTCACTAATTTTCTTGTCTTGATGATAAAATAAGGCTTTGCCTCTTCCACAGCCTGAGGGTAAAAGCTGTAACATTTCTATGCGGGGTCGTTGTGGTGTGTGTTCTCCTGAACTCTGTCACTTGGTGTCAGTGTTGCCAAACAGTTCATGTGCTTGGGGCAGATCACTTGCAGCTATTTCTGTCAGGTAATTGATTAGATTACCGTGTCTTAGTTAATTTGCATTGTTTATCTGAGCAGTAGTTATCTGGTTATGGGGAGGAGTGTTTTACGTGCTGGTTGATACTGAGATTTTC
This sequence comes from Fringilla coelebs, assembly GCF_963513975.1. Classification (NCBI taxonomy): domain Eukaryota; kingdom Metazoa; phylum Chordata; class Aves; order Passeriformes; family Fringillidae; genus Fringilla; species Fringilla coelebs. The sequence continues at coordinate 1,864,085 of NC_140066.1, read as the reverse complement.
ATTTCAGTAGAACTTGCTGGAGAACCTGCAGTGAGGGATTTGAAAAGTGTATGTACGAATGTATTTAGTGTAGAAGATATTTTGAATTTTGTCCTGCTTTAAAGAGAAAGTAATCTTTTAATGAAAAGATATGCTTGATTTTCTGTGCAAAAATCACAGACCTGCTTTGGGGCTGAAGCTGTCGTGAATTTGGGACATATTTATGGAGTGTTTAATTGATATTACGTTTAATTGATAGCACATTTAATTGATAACAATTTATATACTTGTATTAGGTGAGGGGTATATTCACAGTCCCTCTGGCAAAATGCTGAGTAACTGCATCTGTTTGGAGACAAATGTTTTGTATATGGTCAAAGTGTGACTCTATTGGTGGTAAAATAAGGGGTTTATACACTGAAAGCAATGAATGTTGCTTTTGAAAGAAATGCAGTTATCTGCTTCTGTACCTTTTCTTCAGACATGAGCCATGAAGTGCAGTATAGCAATGCTCTTCTTCAGTGGGAAGGTTTACAGGACAAATCAAAGCTGGGCTTTTTAAAGGGTCTTCAAAATGTCCCACATCGACTCTGATTAATAAATATAGACCAAACTTCTATGAGTGGCAGCAGTATACAAGTGGTAAACTTGTTTGGGGTGAAGGTTGGGCAGCACCCACTAGAGAAATTTCTTTGGGTTGAGAATATCTGTTTATAGCCAGGCTGCCATTTTGCAATGTGCCAGGAGATGCCTGTGTCTGAGAAATATAGATTTTCTTGTCCAGGAGATAGTCTGGCAATTCCTTTGAATTAAAACAAGCTTTTAATTTCCTTGATACTTTCTCATCTCTGAAATTTGACAAAAAAGAATAGCTGCATGCTATGAGTACATACCACTTGCTCTGTGACTTCATGGAATGTTTCCAGTAAAAGCTAAGTAAAGTTTAAATTGGTTTGTATCAACCTAAATATTACCTTTGCAATATGAATGTTTGCAGGGGAAGTGAGAGGACAAAATGTTAAAGCACTTGGGGATAAGATGGGACTTGGTGATTGATCCCAGCTCTGCTCTTGGGATGCTGTGGTAGGTGCACACTTCCTTTTCTCTCAGGTGGGAGATCCAGCTCTGCTCTTGGGATGCTGTGATAGGTGCACACTTCCTTTTCTCTCAGGTGGGAGATCCTAGCTCTGCTCTTGGGATGCTGTGATAGGTGCACACTTCCTTTTCTCTCAGGCCGGTCTTTGTTGCTGTTGGAGGGAAGTTGTCCATATAGTGTTCAGCTGGAATGGCACTGGTTTAAGGCTGTTTATTGTAATTGTCTTACTGTAAGGTCATTTAAGGAGAGTTGGGCAATAGCTGCAATAAAAATGGACTTGCAGTGAAGTTCAGTGGTATTTAGCACCTGTCAAATTGAAAAATTGCCACCGTTGCTGCTGTTCTTAGTGCTAAGAGTGCCTTTAGGATGCCTGTAGCAGTGCTGGCTGTAATCCAAAGACATTCAGTTTTTGACTAGAAGCCTCCACCAATGTGTCATCTTATAGTTGACAACAGGACATCAGTATGTGCACACACACAAAAGCACTATCCTGTTGTAAAGTATTCTGCTTTAAGGTTTGCTTGTTTCATGTTGATTGTGTGCTCTCAAGGAAATTGTTTGTAAAGGACGGAATCTGTGGGAAAGAATTTTGGTTAATCCATTTAAAAAATCATTTTGGGATTTCTTTCTGATGTTTGTTATATTTAGAAATGTTTTAAAAAGTTGTGTTGGACACTGAAGGAGATAAGGGCTGTATCAAAGACATTTATGGGGCACACAGTGATTTACTTCGCTCTTGGGAAATAGTGCTTGCAGAGGATGCAGCAGAGCCATTCCCTGTTCTGGTTCACAGTCCCTTGTTATCAGTACTGCAGCTGCCTTCATGGTTATACAGGTCAGATTTGTATTTTGAAAGGTTTAATTTTGAATGAAAACTTGCTTCTTCAGTCAAATGGTAAATCTTTTTGTTAAAATGGATTGAATGCACTTTTAGTCTTCAGCTTTGATCACTTTGGTGGGAGAGAATCAGAAGAGTGAAAGTGGGAAGTTGTGGGTTGATAAAGTAGTTTCAACAGATAAAGCAAAAGCCATGCACACAAGGAAAGCAGAACAAGGAACTGATTCCCCACTGCCCATGGCTGGGCAGGTGTTCATCCATCCCCAGGAGAGCAGGGCCCTATCCTGGGTGACAGTGACTGGGGAGGACAAACTCCATCCCCCTGAATGTCCTCCTTCCTTCTTCTCCCCCCAGCTGTGTGTGCTGAGCGTGGCCCCACCTGGGCTGGGATCTCCCTTGGCTCCCTTGGGCTCAGCTGTCCTGGCTCTGTCCCCTCCCAGCCCCTCCCTGGTGGGGTCAGTGAGGGCCAGAGGAGGCCTTGGGTCTGTGTGAGCTCTGCTCAGCAATGCCCAAGGCGTCCCTGTGCTACCAACACTGCTTCCAGCACAAAGCCACAGCACAGCTGCTGTGCAAAAAACCTTAACTCTACCCCAGCAGAAACCAGCACAGTATGAGATTTGTTCACTGAAGTGCTCCACTCCAGCAGCTGGAGACAAGTTTTTGAAAGAGATTATCACTTATCAACTGGCAGGTTTATTTTGTGGCAAACCCTTTAAAAGTATGCTGGAAATTGGAGGGAGTTCAGGGTGAATTATTTGTTGTCAAGAAAACAAGCATGATGATAGAAAGCTGCATGACTGAGCTCCTTAAGTTATCTGGAAAAGGTTAGGGCTTAGAAATGTCAGGAATAGAGGTACTTAACTAAATCTTTATTCCAGTACACGGAAATATGAGAAGAGCCAATGGATGGAAGTCAGACAAGTTCAAACCAGAAAACAAATGAACATTTTTGACCATTAACTACTGAGAGGGCTTAGTTAAGAGGTGCAGTACATTAATCACTGCTTGTAGCCTTTCTGTCCACTATCCATGCCTTTTGAAAAGATGTGAAATAACTGAGATGCAAATTAAAGGGCAGGAATTATGGATCCTTCTGTGGCTTCTGCTGTTGGGAGAATTTGAATGAGAATTCACTTTTTTCCCCTCCAGACTTAAGAATGACACTACATTTGCTTGTTTGTTGGCCGGTAAAGGCAGAATTATGTCTTCTGAATTACCATCCTGGATTAATAAATGGGTGAATTTGTTCACTTTTGTATTTACCACTCTACCACTTTGTAATCTTTTAGATTTTAGGGTTGGATGTGTTGAGATCTTGTTTAGGAATTTTCAAAGAAGCCTTGTACTTTACTCCAGAGTAATTTTAAGGCTATACAGGCATTTGATTCCCATTAGATTTCTGAAAATGCCTTCCTTTGTTTTCTCCTTATATATGTAGTCACACAGTATTGATTCTAAAATGAGACTATAGGTGATATTTCCAGTATTGCAGCTGCTTATCTCCCCTTGACATAGGAACAACATCTATCATGTTGTTGTGTAATTAAAATTGTTGATTTATCCATTCATTTTTTAAAAAAGCAAACATCAAATTAGTCTCGGTAGCTAAGATAGTGAAAAATTATGACAATTCTGTTCTCAGCCACCTGACTTGCTTTAGTAATTCCATGATTATAGCTCTGTCATTTGGTCCTTGCTTCTGTCTGTCCTGTGTATCTCTGTGGCTCACTTAATGGGTGAAGAGGTTTTCCTTTTCCCTGCTCACCTGGAAGTGCTCATATTCCCTGTGCTTATAATTTTTTATATGTATTCAGAGTTGTAGGGGAAAGCCTTTCATATCAACATATCCCCAGCCTGTGCCATAGTTTTAGCAGCTCCCTGGTTCAGCTGGATTTGTGTCTGTCAGTTCTGGCTTGAATGATTTTCATTTGTATCTCCATGTGTGCAATTTTTCTGTCTTTGCATGGATGCTAAACCTCTGAGGAAAAAAGTCATGCCTGCCCTCATCTTTCCAAAGCTCAGACTGTTGGTGTTTCTATGAAATTGAATTAGTTTTGGCTGCACCCAAGATGTCTTCAGTTTGGATGAAAGATTCCAGTCTAGTCTTGTCTCTGATAAATGTTGCTGAAATGTCTTGGGAGCCAAGGATGGATGATGCTTTACGTTCAACCAAGAAGTCACCAGGTAATTTAACAACAAACAAGCAATACAGAATTGAGTGTTAAAGTGGGAAGGAAATGAGATCTTCAGCTAGAAATTAAATTACAGAGACAACTAAGTAATGTTATAAGGGTGTGACTTAAAAAGCTGTAGAGGATTTTGAGTGCATTCCATGGGGGACTTGGATACACCACTGATTTTGCTCTTGAACATTTGCTATGGTACCATGTATGTCTCCTGTATGAAATTTGATGTGTTGGGTGGTTTATCTCAGTGGGAGCTAGTGGCTGAGATTAGAACTCTATTTTTTCAGTGGACTGGAAACCAATTTATTTTTTCCTCCTAATGAAATAGAACAATACTGCAGGTGATATGTTTATGCTAATGTGGGATAAAACCAGAATTTTGGGGTTATAAATGTGGTCAGAGTCTAAGGAGAATGGTTCTTAATGAGGCAGTGATAACTGATTTTATGACAATATTCTGTTAGGCAGCAGTGTCTCAAGGGAAAAAACAAAACAGCAGTTTTATTCAGCAGGAGTGAAGTGAGCTTTTTCACTTTCCTGTGAAGTGTTGCCCATTTGGTTGCTTCAAATCATACATTGTGCAGCTGACTGTTCCTGCCTACATGTGGTGACTTGTGCTCATCCTTAATGTGTCCTGTCTGAGGAAAGCACACCTATTTTTGGACATTACTGTGACTTCAAATTATGCCCTATGGTGCACTAATGGTTCCTTGTCCTCCCTCCCCCTCAGGAAATCTTTTTCCTTTTTCATTTTCCTTTTTCTTTTTTCCTTTCCCTTTCTTTTTTCTTATTCAAGTTATGCTGTGTAGTGAGGCAGCCAAAACAGACCCCTGTAGAAAATTATTTACTGAATTTCTGTAGTTGCTGAGAATCATTGGTAAGTGTTCTGAAATCTCCATTGATTCCAGACAAATTGAATCAATTTTTTCCATTTATTTATGTAAAAATCCTGTGAAGGATGTCAGAATCTAGTCATAGTATAAGATACTTGCTACTGATCCTATGACTACAAACCCAGAATAATTTGGCAAGACTTGATCTGGACAAAACTATGCTGGCTGTTACTCATTCCTAGATTTATTTCTGGATGAATAAAACCATGTCTTTTGTTATTTGCTGCAATTGTTTCTCCTCAGGACTGGAAGTATAGCTGACTGAAGGAATTGCCTGGTTTGTGTCCTTGGCAAAGGAGGGGTCAGGTTTGTTCCCTTGCAGTGTGCTGTTGTCATGCAGATCTGCATTGTCTCACGCTGGATGTTGGCAGCCAGGGGCGTTCAGCAGCGTTGCCATCGCCCTGAGTTCTGTGTCAGCGGGATGGTTCATTCAGCCCACTCCATGTGGAACACATGGCTCTTGCTTTGGTAGGTTTTGTCATGCCTCTCAAAAGAGCCAGCATTAAACTGCAGTGGTTTTCAGGATTTCACATAGTTCCTCCTCCTTTGTTACAATCAAATCTTATAAATGTTACAAAGCGTAACACTTTCATAGGTGTTGTGCATGAGAAGCAATATTTATGTTTGGATGAGGTCTGAGTGCTGACTTCCTCTCTCTGGAAATAATTAAGGAATGTTATTTTCAAAGACTCTGCTGAGTTCTTTCTCCCTTTGAGATCTACAGCTTTGTATGTTTTTAGGGGTTGAAATCATCACCTGGTAAAGTGATATATGATTCTTAGCTATAATTGAAGGAGAAAATACATTCCCTGATTTTCTGGGAAGTAACATAACTGCATATTCTACAGAAAAAGCAAGGTTTAAAGAGGATGCTTCCTTTGTTGAACACTATAAAAATGATGTATGTGCTATTTTGATTTGACATTCTTTTCTTTTTTTCTTTTTTCATTCTTTTCTTTCGTTCTTTTCTTTCATACTTTAATTTTTTTAAAATTAAATGGCCTGGAGCAGTAGTGAGTGGTGACTATAAAAAAAAATTCTTTACTGAATCATAAAGGAAAAAAGAGAAGTGGGAGATACATATATAAATGTCTTGTAAACATTTTCACATTTGCTTTCTTACAGCTATCTTGTGTGACCTTCAGCAAGTCTCTTAGTATCAGATCTACTGGAGGACATCACTAAATGCCTCCATCCAAGAGTTAAAGATTTATTGCTGTGTAAGAACTTGCCAGTAAGGTTCTGTGCATATTTGAAGTTCCTTTTTTCAGACATGAACAGATTTATGTCAGACTAGGTAAAAAGTTCAGTCTGAGGACATCTGACATTTTTACAGGCTCAGAGACAGTGTGTACCATATAGTCTGAGCTAGTGTTTTTGTTTGTGGTGAGAGGTTTTTTTTGTTTGGGGGTTGGGTTATTTTTTTGTGCTTTTTTTCTTAGTATGAGAGAAACTGCTATTTGGATGCTGAAAGGATGCAAGTTAGAAGTGCAATAACAGTTTGGAATGCAGAGCTCTGATTACTAAAGAGAGGGTAATGAGTGATGTTATGTCCTGGTGAAAATGACAGTAATAGTAGTTTGTGAAAGAGTTATCTGAGGGGAATGTTATATTGTATTGATCCCAGCCTGACAGACATACACCAGCTTCTCACAGAAAAATAAATTCCATAGAAAATGTTTCTCTGCCTTGGCGCTTTGTAAAATCAGATTAGATGAAATGCAAAGCCTTGCAAAATAACTGAGCAGTGAATGGAAAATGGTTTGAGAACATAATGCTTGGGAATGATGGACAAATCCTGCAGGAGCCCTGCTCCTGATGTGTTTGATCCAGGAACTCGTAGCAGGCAACAGCCAAAGCAGGCTCTGCCAGGAGCACTTGGGTCTTTATCTGTCTTGATCTGAGGACTCACTTGTGGTGCAGTTACTGTGGCCATAGTACTTGGCCATTCCTCAGTGCTTTAGCAGATAGGACATCAACATAGGAAATTAAAAACTTGAATTTTGCGCAGGGTGTAGGGGTTTTTTCTCATGTGGAAGCAGGTTAGGAAGTAGAGATGGGGATCTCTGTCTCCTGTGAGACTCAAGTTCTGTAGCCAGTTAGGATTATGTACCAGGGGAGCTTCATAGCTTTTCCCTGGCTCACAGCCTTGTTTTGAGGGAAGAACTTGTTAGCTCCGTTTATGAGGGTTCTGACCCTTGGTAATCACTCAGCCTTTGGATTCCAGCTGTTCTGGGTAAGCTGGAACAATGCTACACAGAGCTGAAAAAGAAACCTGGAGAGAGAAATCACTGTTACATACCCTGACAAATTATTTTTTAGTCTTGTCTCAAGTCCAAGTCAATATTCCTACTTTGTAGTCTGTGTGACCTTGTCAAGTTGTCCACTCAGTCCTTCTTTTTATATTGTCTCTCCTGTACACATCCCTGCCCCTTGTCCTGCACGTTCTGCAACAAGTTGCATTCTGTATTTTTCATTTGCATGATCCCATGTGCAGTTTCCCTCTAAAACTCACTTTTGTCATTTAGCACTTATATTTCTTATCCAGTCACTCTGCATCACTTTTTGCTTATTTTGTCTCCTTCTTCCTCCAAGCCTTTGTCATCTGTCATCCACACCTCATTTCTGTTGGAGGTATTGACTCATTCATTTTGCTCACAGAAAGGTGCTTTTCACAGTGAATTCCAACAAACCTAGCAGTCCACCCCCAGAGAGGCTGCCTCCTGTTTTGCTGTGTGTCCCTGCACAGACAGCACCGTGCTCCCGGGGAGGTGCTTCCGCAGGGTCTGGAGGATCACTGGCAAGGGCTGGAGCCACGGGCATGTTTGGACAGACAGGAATGAGGGCAGAGGATGGGTCATGACAGAGGGCACTGTCCCAACCTAATTTTGGCCTTCCTGACCTTGACTTCCTCCTTTCCATCCCGCTGGAATTTCAGGTTGTTGTCATAACCCAGCCAAAATGCATCTGATTGTCTGTGATATGTAGGCCTGTCATCACTGGCTCTTTCTCTTGTCAGAGTTTGGGAGAGCAGTCAGACCTTGGTCATGCTTGATGGGCCTCATCAGACTCTTAATATTTTCCTTTATTTGATATCTAGCTTTTTTTAGAGCATGAGGTTGTAAGTTCTTCATGGTTTGCGAGTGCTGCAGCTGGTTACTTTTCAGCTATCAGTGATCAGTGGCTATTACTCAGCTGATCTGTCTTGAAGTTTGCCTTTATGTGATTTAGTGAAGTTGGGCCTTTATAGATGGTCATTATGGAACAAAACTTCCTTTGTAGGTAAGATTTTGACACTTGTAACAGTGTTTTCATAGCTCATACCGTTAAATTCTGCTGGCGGTGGGACAGTGAAAGCTTTCCTATGTCAAATTTAAATTTGGTAATTTCCTTGAGTAAGTACATTTGGGTTTTCTCTGCATTAATTTAACCATGGATCTAACTGTGTAAGAACAAGAGATAGTGTGTAATAAGATCTTCCTTCAGCCAAGATTTCTATATGAAACAACAATTATATTAATTTTAGCTGTAACTTGGTTGGTTAGCACTGGAGGAAGTATGATCTGTTTTGATTTGTGGGAGAGAGAAGTACAAACTGTACCACAGGACAATTTTATGTAGTTTATTTTAGCTAGATCTCAAATTGTTACCAAAAAAACCCAAATAAAATGCATTTATCAGCTTATGTTATCTGCAGGTATGAAATTCAGCCCTGGATTCACTAAGGTGGAAAAGGTTGGGAGACCACATAGTCAAAGAGTAAAGTTATGTGTCTTTTCAGTAGAGAGAACTGGAGGCTATGATCTCCCGGTGATGTTTCCCTCTTTTGTTTCTGGGAGCTGGGAAGGAGATGTCTGAGCAGTTCCTGCAGATGTGTCTGAAGTCTTTTTTATTTTCTTGAGAAACTACTGCAGCATTTCACCTCTTCTGCTAAGTTAGTAGAGGTCAATAAATTATTTCAGGATCTGAAAAGATTATGCAGCCTTTTGTAAAACTTCTTACTGATCATTAATTTGTAGACAAATAACAGATGTGCCTGGTCTCTGGGTAAAATCCCTGGCAAAAGTCATATTTTCACTAAAAGCCAGCATTCTTAGAGCAATCATTTGTATGTCAAGGATGTGAACCTAAATGGACAGCTAAATTGCCTGTAACTAAAATTTGATTGCAGGCCAAAATCTTGGAGATGCTGGTGATATTTTGTTGCTAATATAATAGAGAGGATTGGTACAGAGACAATACAAGGAGGACTATTACTCCTCTATTTCCTGCCCCCCCAATTATACAGGTAGGTTATACTTCTTAAAGACAAGTAAAGTGATAGCCAAGTGTCCTTCTCCACTTGAGCCTTTCCCCTGTGAAATCACTGGGAGTGTCTGTGGGAGAAGTGAGCTGCTTTTCATCAGGAAGGGTGGGTGTATTCCCTGCTGTGCTGTGAAGAGAGTTGAGCCTGGGTGCTCAGGGAAGGGAGTTAGTGAGAACAATAATTGAAGGTATGCTAAAGAGATCTTGATCCTGGCCTTGGCCACCTTCTTGACTTAGTGAAAATGAAATGGGAAAGTTTGTATTTGCTTTGGAAAATGGTTCATTAGAATTGCAAAGAGCTAGCTGAGAAGCTGTTAAGAATCTTGAAAAGGTTAGAACAAATGAAGATGAATTTAAAGAAGTGTGTGTACCTGTGCCTGCATGCTATATGAACCTTGCCTCAGTAGTAAGGATAGTCTAGAAAGGCAATGTGTTCCCATCCTAAGTGTCTTTAATAGTTTAGGGGAGAAATGACAGATGCTTCTGACCTAATTACAGAATTAAAGCAGTTATCAAGGGAAGGAGAAAAAACAATTCTGAAAATAAAATATAGACAGCAATAATGCAAAAAAAAAGATGTGAACAATACTGGAGTCCTCGAAAGAAGATGCAGAAGAGATGTACTTTAAGATAATTGAATGTAACTTGAATAAATTCTCTCTATATCCTTCATTCACTGCCATTAGTAGCTGATTTTGTCACTGTTTTTAGTAGTGTCAGTAAAACAGCTCTTAGTCTTTGTAAGTAGAGATAAGCCTTAACCCATCTTACAGGAGTCTTGCAAGGGTGTTATTAGGAATGAGATTCTAACAAATGTTGTTAGAGATGGCACTTGGAGCATTTCTGCAGGGAGCTGTCGCCTTTCCTGGAGCGCTGGTACCCCTCCCTCCCTGTGGGAGGCACGGAGGAAGCAGAGCTGAGCCACCATCCCCCACAGAGCTGGCCAGTGTGTGCCCTGGGTGCCCCTGTGGGAGCTGCAGGGTTACTGCTCACACACCTGCTCCTCCAGCCTGGATCTGTTCTACAGCAGCAAATCCTCCAGAACCCCAAGCAGAAAATTCTGTCCCTAGAGCAGTCAGCACTACTCCTGGAGGCAGCTGTGTTGGGCCTGCTCCTGGTCACCTGTGAGGGGCCATGGACTCACTGGAGGCTTTGGCTTGGAAGGGGCTGTAGAGGCCATCCAGTCCAACTCCCCTGCAGTGAGCAGGGACATCTCCATCGGGTTGCTCAGAGCCCCAGCCAGCCTTACCGTGAATGTTTCCAGGGATTGCCATCTGCTGCCTCTCTGGGCAACCTGTGCTGCTGTTTCACCCTCTCTGTACAAAATTTCATCCTTCTATCTACTCTTAAATTGACCCCTTTCAGTTTGAAACCATTACCCCTTGTCTTATTGCAACATGCCCTTCTAAAGTGTTGGTCTTGTTGGGCCTTCAGGAGGTGTTCCATCCTTCAGGGATGCTTTACTAAATACCCATTTAGTCTGATCCATATAGGTTATTCTTTTTTTTTCCTTTATGGGTATTGCATTGAGCTTGTGTCCTGTGAAACTGAAGTGCTCTGCCAAGATGTTGTTTCCAGTGTTTCTGACCCAGATTTGACAGCTGTAGGAAGCACACGTGTGAACACGACTGCGTGCTCTCTAAAAGCTGCCTCGGGGATGGACCTGACCTGTGTTCAGCTATAAAACCACTTAAGGCACATCTCACACCATTTAATGAAACAAAAACAGAATCACAAATAAAACCCAAACCACAAAAATCACACAACAAAATACCCCTCTTCTGGTGGATCTGGCTGAATTGAGGTGAGCTGGAAATCAATCAAGGCTTCAGGTTGTTGCAGCACGTTTGCTGTTCTGGTAGTTAAATTAGAGTGATGGACATAGGGAGCAAAGGGGAAAGTGCTCCTAGTCTAAGAATGTAGTTTGACATAGAGCTTCCTTTGAGATTGATAGTTGTGAGCTCTGTAGGGGCAGTGCTAGCGCTAGCACTGGTGGGAATTGTTCTGTAAAATTCTCTGGCATGTACAAAATTTATATAGTTAGAAAATCAAAGTTAAAAGCTGAAGCATGTTCATCACTTAAATAATAAAATGCATAGTTGCCTCTTAGCAAGATGTATTTAATTGTAATACTTAATCCTCTTTTTTGGAAAGAGGTAATGCTAATAAAATGTAACTAGTTAAATTTTATAAAAGTTTTAAATTATACTTTTTACCATCCACATAAATTTTACTGTGTTTATGCATACTGTAAGAATGGTTTATGGACCTTCATATAAAGACTTTATACCCTTGCATAATAATTTTGCTGCAATATTATTTATATGTCATAAAAATGTCACAATGATTTATTTATGACTATCAGTTCCTCTGCTTTCTCTTTGTAATTAGCGAATTACAGAATAATTTTGTTGGGAAGAGACCTCATGAGGGTCCTGGTACAGCCTCCTGCTCAGCTTGGATCAGCTCAGGGGTCAGATGAGGTTACTCAGAGCTTTATCCAGGCGTGCCTCGAAATTTTATGAGGATCAGACTGTTTAGCCCCTCTGGGCAACCTGCTCCCCTGTTGGGGTGTCCTTCCAGGGAAAAAGATGTTGCTTTTATCCAAGCTGTAGCTTTCTTTTCCATATTATGCCTGTTGTGTCTCATTCTGCTACCATGCAGTGCTGTGCACTCCTTGACTCTGTCTTATAGCACATCTCTGCTGTGCAAGATACCTCTAAATAAAGTACAGTGCATAGGCTTTATAAATTCTGTTCTCTATATGTGTTTATGGTCCAGGCCTTGTTAAAGGCAGTATCATAAAGCTGCTTTGTGTATTTTTTTACACCTGAAGAAACTTTCTCCTGCAGCCCTGTACACGGCTTTCTGTTTGTAATGTGCAGCAATGGCTGGCCAAATGACTTAAAATTTAGTAGTTTGGTAAAATCAACTCAGTCAATGTTTTGGGTGGAAAGGCTTTAATCCTTTTCCACAATTGTTTTGCAGTTGTCTTGGAAGATGAATTCTTTTCCAGTATGTCTAATCCATAAGTTTTTTGAATATAGAGTAGATTAGTATGGTTTGAAAGATCTGTAGAACTCACAGCCATGTAGTTGTAGATCTGTTCATGCTGCACTAATAAATACCTTATGGAAGTAATGGGGTTGTCATAAGACAGAATTTCTGCCACCTCCACTACTAAATTTCTGTAGATGGTGGGTAGAGACTTGGAGAAGTTTTTTAATGGACAGGGTTTTACCTGTATGCTGTAATTCATTTAGACATTGATTCTGTGCAGCACAGTGGAAAAGTTATTTTTGTAGCAGAAAATGTAAAATTGTATTTTCATATCATGTCCATTCAGTGCAATGCTGTCATGACAGGAACAGACAAATGCAGCTGCTGCACTGTAATGGAAGAATGAATGGCAATAATTCCCTGCTACAGAGGGAATCATACACAGAGAATCATTCACTGTTCTTATTTTAGTAGAGTTTCTAAAGAAGAAACCAGAAATTTTAGGTGTGATTTATGACTAGGATTTTAGGACAGTTCCAGCAGTCCTCGCACCTGTTTTCTGTAAGCTTTGTACCCCATGAACTGGACAGTGGGTTAGTGAAATCATGCTGTTTTACAATTACTTCTTTTTGTGAGAGATGAATGCTTTATGATATACACATGCTGCTAATTCTGCATTTAAAGACAGACAGTGCAAAGAAATGTGCACGTTTTTTGTTTTGTCTTACACTGCCTGTCGTGTACATTCCCTATTAGGTTTGTTTTTGTGGTATTGAATAATTCTGATCCCATAGAACGGTCTCTTCAAATGGAAACTATTAAAAAAGGATATGTAACTGTGTAACTGGACTTAAGACTTCTAATCTAAGGATTCCAGTCTAGCACTGGTTTGCTTCTGTGAGCAGAATGCTCATACTTTGAATCAGGCAGCCTGGGGAAGTAATCCCTTATCTTTGTCAGTGAAATTGTCGCTCTTGTGTTTGCTGCTCATGTCTGATTCTGTTGCTCTGAGTATTTGTGGTGCTGAGGTGGAGCTGTGTGAGTGGTGCTGTGGCCTGCTCTGCTGGTGCTTGGTGTGTGCAAACACCACTTGTTTCCAGAGGGCCTGAGGAGGCTGCTGGACCAAGCTGGGAATGGTCTAGCAAACGTTCCTGGCTGTTTCATTTTAGCAGCCTCAGTTTGCTGCTGTAATGGGGCTGAAGTGTAAGGGCTGGAAGTACAAACCTGCTTACATTTCCTGCGGAGCCTGGTCTTTGAGAGCTCATTGGACGATATATTGGGTGTCACTGTTGAAAACCAGCCTGCACATCCCCTCCCCAACCCTACAAAAGCATTATATTGTGGTAACTTATTGTCAAATACTGTGCATAGTCATGATTAGATTTAATGATATTGCATAAATGCTAAGCATTTACTGTGCCTTTAATTTTTCATCTATTTGCCTTGTGGCACACAATGTTTTAACTGTTTGCCTGTAGGGCTTTTTCCTTAAGATAAGGGTCTTTCTTCCCTGTGAATGGTTAGAAAATACTTCATTTTCATAGCAAACCCCTAAGCCACATGTCAGCTTTATTGAAGATAGAATGCTGTTACAGATGCATTTCTATCTGGAAAAAAAAAATTGTGTCTGGAATAATTTGAATAGGATAAACTTGGTTCAAGTTACCTTTTTATGACTTGTCTTTTTTTGCAATACTGGTAAAACTCAACAGAATTTACTGTAACTATTTAACATGTTACAAATTCTTGTAATCATATTTTAATGGTTTATATGTTCTTGGGAATTTAATTATATGGACTGTGCTGTTGTAAGAAACTCAGAAAGGAATTAGAAGATACAGGCAGAATAAATCTTAGATGGTAAGTGTTCTGTATTTTCAGATTATGTCCTCTGCTTCTGGGAAATAAGTTGTTTCAGTGGCCCCTAATTGCATTAAACAGTATTAATAAACAAAACCCCAGTGCTTCAAGAGGATGAAGTGGAGCAGTTTTTCAGGTACTATAAAATCTACCATTGAAAAAAAAGGCAGTTTTCTGGGCTTAACCATTTTTCATCATTTGAGTCTACACAGATTTTATTAAGGAGTTGTAGTAGAAATCAAAATGTGAAGAAGCAGTACATTTTGAAGGTAAAATATGAGCAGATGCTCTGGGCAATAGGGGTGCTGCATAAGGCAGGTGTAAAGAGCAGCAGGAGGTTTACACAAGTCAACATTCATCTTCATTTTAAGAAATTCAGTGATGAAAACTGGAAGAACTACACTGTTGTAACAGGGCAGTCATACTAGCCCTGAGTTACAGTGCACTGGGGAGGGCTGGTGGAGCACTGAATTGTGGGCCTTTTATAAAGTTGAATATTAGTGGGGATATGAATGATTTAGACTTATTTATGACAGGTGTAAGATCACCAGCTTAGAAATATGAACTGTTACTTCCATTCCTCTCTGTCTCTGACACCTGTGGGCTGTTAATGGTTTGCTAATTTGTGTTACTGACACAGTTGGGGTCCTGTGTTGATCCACCTCAGTGTCATGGAGCAGCTGACCTCCAAACTGGTCCTTGAAGCAAGAGGTCCTTTCCAGGTCCCTGGCCAGATTTGTTGGTGTTGAGTTGGAGTTTGATGGTCCTTTCCAACATGGGACATTCTGTGATTATGTGAAGAGAAGCACAAAGCAAACTGGTATAACAACATTACATATTGATAGTGTAAATTATTTAATCATTCTTAACAGTTTTTACTGTTGGACTAAAGTCCAGTGCTTTACTTCAGGAAACCCTTGTGAAAGAACAGACTTTGTGCTTGTGCTTTTGGGCACAAATATTTCCTTAGGGTCATATTCCATGACTATGATAATTTACACTTAGTGACAGAGTAAAAAGACAATATTCTTATGATTCTGTGATCCAAGCCAAAAGGCCATATGGCTTTGGTTCTGCAGTTTTTTAGTGGATAAATATCCTGTTGAGTCAAATGAGACTTCTGTATACAGAGACTTAAAGCATCAGTCTTCATGGCCCTAATCCAGTAAAGCTGTTTAAATGTGTAAGTAGATACACATGCATGGAGTGGTGCAGGAGCTCTCCAGAAGGTTATTAATTGTTTTACCTTGAAAAGACCTGGAAAATAATTTTGTTTTTAAAAGTGTGTTCCCATTGAAAGTAGCTTACACAACATTATTTTAATTTTGTTAACAGTTTGTCTCTGAGAAACTTGTTAGAAAAGGGGCAAAAAAAGGCAGGGAAGGTGAAGGGGAAGAGTTTTGACCAAGTAGAATTGCTGCATTTTGATGCTGGTTGTCACAGTAATATTAATCAACTGCAGCAAATTTGAAAATTCTGTTGGGCACAGCTCAGTTACTGAACAAGACCACAGTCAGCTGTTCAAAACAAGATTCCTTCCTAAGTCCTTCCTGACATCCACAGGGGTGCTGTGATCTTAAATGCTCCTGATATTTTAAATTTTATGCACTGGAAGCAGATATGGACTTATGGATTCTCTGGGTCACTTCATGATCTGTCTTGATATATATCTGCTTTGAAACAAAGGGGAACAGAAAGAATGGAGGTTGTGGTACTTAAATACATGATAAATAATAAAATCACAATAATAAAAAGTAATGCTAACAACCATGTTGACTGATCAAAAGGAGAATGAAGACAAATCTTAACTAACCCTTCCAGTGGTAGCAACAATTTGTGGACGTTAGGGTCACAACAGAGCTCGAGATTCTGGACCTGTTTTATTAGAACACAAGTCAAAGCATTTTGGACCTTAGTGTTTTTGTTTAAAGCATCCTAATTCTTTATGTAAAGATTAACAATAAAAGAAAACAGTAAAATTTAAGAATTATTTCTAGGGAGTAGGACAAAAAGAGATTTTCGAAATGCATTGCATAATGATATTTCTTCTTCCATGATACTTCTGGCAACAAGGAGTAGTGACACAGGCAATATTCTTGCATCTCCTACCTTGTATGTGCTGTGCTCAAAGCATTTTCCTCCTCTATTAATGTCCAGCAAGTGACAAATAAACAAAAGAGTCTGCCCCTTATCCCCGTGTACCTGTCCCTTGACAGTTGAACCCTTCTGCAAACCCTTCCAGTGACCCTGCCTCAAAAGACCCACCAAAGTATCTCAGTTCTGTGGTCCTAAAGAACTCCTGCAATATTAGTAAGTTTAGTAGGAAATTACTACTGTCAGTACACATGCATGCACAGAGTGACAACTGAGAAAATTCTTCTTAACTATTATAATCTTCCATTATAGGAAAGAGGGAATTCCTGTGCACTTCTGTGTTTAATCAGACGAACAAACCCCTGACACTTGGTTAGGTGGAGTAAAAGAGGCTACAAAAGCTGTCAGATTTGCTCCACTTGCTTCTAACAAATGAAAGGATGTAAGGTTGCAGGTGATAGAAATGCAGTGATACTCTTAGCATTTTTTATTGTTAGAGCAAATTATTGTAGCACTAGTTCTTAGTGTGTAGTGCTTGTAGGTTTTGTGCATGTTTGGTGATTTTTTCTTAAAGTTCATAAACTGGGACAAGTACCTGATGTTGTTCTTTAGCGCATTTGTGGGGTTTTATCACAGGATGCCACTTTGATCTGAGCTGTCAAGCTACTCTGGAAGGAAGCTAAGTCATACACTATGGTCCTGTGAAAAACGATTCAATAACAATGGAACAGTACAGGTGTACATTTGTTCTCTGGCTTCTGCATTGAATATTCTTACTGCAGAAGTAGAAAATTCACCAAAATAATCCCCAGTCTTAAAACTAATCTCCAGTCTTAAAACTGGAATATGGTTGGTATTTGGTCCTTCAGATGTTCACACAGTAATAAATTGCACCACAGTGAAACCAACCAGATTTAATCTGTAGAAATTACATATCATTGTAAAGGCAATGAATAATGAGTCAGCAGAAAAAACAAAACCCTCTAAACTTGTATCTCAAGAATCAGATTGGTTTTGTTTTGGTACCTGTAACTATACCATGAATACAATGAGGAGAACGAGATTTTGGGTCTTTGTCTTTTTCTTCCTCCTCTGCTGCAAAGGGCTCTGAAAAGCCTTTGGGGACACTGCTCATTGGGTTCAGAGGATTTCCAGAAGGTTCAGTTCTGGTGATTGGCAGTGAGTCCAGCTCTGAAATTGAAGACTGTCTCTGACAGCTCTTCTTGCAAGAAGAGTTTTCAGGGAAGGGTGTTTTTCAGAAATAGGGATGTTCCCTCCAGCCAGGGCAGCATGGCTGCAGAAGAGGCTGCACTCAGCACTGAAGGCTGGCTTGTGTCTGAAACTATTTCTGAAGATACAAGGTACAGTAAAGACCTGTGCTTGATCAATCTATCCACACATTTGATTACACAGGAATTTTTATAAGGACCAAGTGGGTTAGCACTTGTCAGTGCAAACAATGGAGCAATTGGTTTATTTAAAATGCACATTGAAATGAAACTTATTTCAGCTTTTTTTTTTTTAATCTTCTCTTCCTGCAGATTGTTCCTGAAAGGGCCTGAACAGAAAGAATTTTTACCATGTTTCTGGTTTTGATGTATATATTGTGCTTGTGTTTCATTTACCACCAGCAGTGACACTGAAAACGTGTATCAGAAAAATGCAGGAAAATGTACTTAGGTTCCTGTGTGTACTGACTTTGTAGTTGAGAAACTACAGCTTTAATTAGTCTTGGTTGGAAGATTTTGGTTCATTTAATTGCAACATTGGAATGGGAGATAGTAGCCCTGAAACGGTATTAAAAGGTTTTAACTAAATAGATAAATTAAATTATATGCTGGTTTTTTCAGTTTATTTCCTCATACAGAGTGAAATTCCAGGCAATAATCTTTAGAATGGAAAGTATGAGAGAAAGATTTCCTGGTCTTTGCTGGGGATCGTTAAAAGAAAGTGAAAAACAGACAAGGATGTAACTCACAATAATTCTGTATGGGGGGGAAAAAGCTACTTACAGGCTATTAATATTACTTCTGTAAACAAATTCAGTAATAGGTGTACAATTTTTCCCCTTACTGCATGCATTTTATCTATAAGAGCGGAATTAATATGTCCTCGATACAATTATTTAAAATAAAATAGTGTATTTTCCGAAATGAGTGGCTTTTCAAGAGAATTGATTGTCAGTCACTGTTTTTAGTTAGGGAAGAGAAAATTGCAGTAGCAGTAGAAGATATTTCTCCTTCAGAGCTTGCTGGTTCAAAACGCCAGTCCGTGGTTTGAGTTGAAGCACTATTTTTCTTTTGGCATTCTATTTTATATGCTCAGAGCTTTCAAAATATTCATCCTTAAGGCTGAAATTGTTCATGGATGACCTATTCTCAAAGGTGAACTTAGTTTTGAATGCTGAAAAAGCCCACTGTCTAGTCCCTTTATTCATAAAGTTATGGGGAAGACAGAAGTTTAATCTACTCTCTGAGATTGTTAAAAGTTAGCTTTGAGTATGTCTGACACTCAGGATAGAGTCTTGATATGTGCTTTGGTGCTTTCAGGATTAACATCTTTTTAAAATGGCAGACAGTACATACCCTGCAAGACTGTATAACTCCTTCTGATATGATTTTAACCAATCCCTGAATTCTTAAGGAACCATAACATCCACATTCAGACATAATTTTAAGGTAACTTTTCAAAAGAATTGCCTGCTCCAGTTTTCCCTCTTGACTGATTCATGTAATGCCGGTGTTTTTATCTCAGCAGCTGCTGCGGGCAGGCAGATACAGTTTCCCTTTTAAGTAAACTTACCCAAAGCTAAATGAGGGCTCATTATTTATCTTACCACCCAGAATTGTGGAGGCTCTTGTTAATGTTCATTTGTTTTTTGAAACTGCTGGAGTCCTGAATGAGCCTGTCATCTGGGCACCTTTTTAACTACAAACAGCCAGGTATTCCAGCTGATTCCTGAGTCATGTCCTTCACAGCTTCGCTGTTGTAGGCCATGTCTGTGCAAAGCTGAGGAGCATAGGGCAGGAGGTGCAGAAGGAACAAAAAACTCTTTTTTTCCCCTTCTTTCCATAGAACTGAAAGGATGGGAAAGGATGATGAAGTAATGAGGAAAAATTAGTGGTAAAAGAAGAGCAGTTGGTAAAAACGTACTTACAGAACTTAAAGCTGTGCTGTGGAAGACTGGGGGTTTTTTTGTTGAAGTGGCTTTTAAAAAGCAGTGCTGAGTGAGAGCTGCATGGAGATAACTGTGTTGTAAGGAGTTATCCAGTGCTAATTGTAGTGCTTTGCTGCACAGGTTTGCAGTAAGAGGATTTTTCATCCTTGGGAACCTGTTGTGCAGCCCTTTTTTGTGCAGGGCAGCAGTGCTGCATGCTGACACGGACACGTCGTGTGGCTGGTCCGCCCACTTCTGATGTGCTGGCCTACTTGCAATTACTGAAAAATTACAGCAAGGAATCTGCATGTTTCAAATAGATGCAAATTTAAAACAGCCTGCGGGCTGAACAAAGCTTTAATTTTACATGGTTCTTTAGTTTCTGGCTTGTTAGTGAAATCAGAAGAAACTTTATTAGCAATGTTAAAGCTGCAGCAAAATGTAGTAAGTTTTGACTGCTGGTTAGACTTGTGAACTGAATTTATATTTTGCATATAAGGGGTTGTTACCTTCTGTAGAATAAAATTCAAGCCTTGACTAATCGTTGCTGGCTTAGACAAAAGAACACCATTCAAGTTTCAGCTTTAACACCGTGTGGCACTGAAAAGATATTGTTCTGCAAGTCCATTGCCATGTAGCTGTGCCAGCTTGGGACTAGCAATGTGGAGAAGCAATCAGTTGAGACAGAATTTTTTTGCCCTTACATCCTATTTCTTCTGTTACTTGAATATTTGTGGCCATCCTAGACTGCAGATATTGTAGCAGTTCTCTCTAGTACTCCATCACATACTATACCCATCATTGCTGCCTGATCCTGAGCTGCTGCTCAGGTACCTGTTAATGCTTCTCACGCCAGAATCACTTGTCACTGTGATCAGGGAGGATGAGACAGCCCTGAGGAGTTGTGGCATTGCCCATCTGCCACTCTCTCCCGGGAGTGGTGTGGAGACAAAATGAGTGTTCACATACAAATGAAAGGGAATTGCTGAATAATCCTCCTGCAGAAGATTGTGTGGTGCCTGTCTCGAGTCACTTCGTGTCTGGAAATAGGTAACAGCAGCCATGGGAGAGCAAACCAACTGCTGCAGGTTCTAGTTCATCACTCCCAATTAAAGAATAAACAATTAGGTGAAAATAATGCAGCTCTACTCTGTCAGTCCCTGTCTTTTGCATCAACAAATCAGATTGAAAGATTCCTTCAGGTGCCCAAAGCTTTTGCAACAGCACATGAAATGTAAGTCATCCAGAGATTGTATCTACAGGTGTGTTTGAAACATGTGGATAAATATTTCCTTTACTTGTTCAGTTTTACTCAGGTCAGACTTAACACACACATTAAGCTGTTCTTGGTCTCCTGGATTTTTGTTTCCTAAAACAGTAGCCAGAAAAGAATATATGTGAAATTTCCTGTAATTTTGGTTAGTAGCCCTCCAGCTTGATAAATCAGTACAACTGGAACAAATTTTAGAGCCACTGCATCGGTGTGATCTTGAGACATCCAGATCTTGGGCTTCCCTGCAGCAATTGAAGCTTTCTGGGTCTGTGCTCCAGGCAGAGTTCTTTCAGCCATCCCAGTAACTACAAGAGATCTTTGTCTGATCTCTCACTAGGAGGAATTGGACAGGGTTTTGCTGCAGCTCCACTGTGTTCTCTGTAGGGTGAATGTGCCTCTCCTTGAAGCCTTAAGTGTCTTCTTTTGTTGGTGATATCCATCGAAAACATGAGGGCAGAAAGCTTAGTTGTCTCTAGATAAAATAGAGGAGTTTAGATAATGACACTTCCACTTTGCTTTTGTACTTGAAGTGTTTTATTTAGGAAAGTAGTTCAGACTGAGAATCAGAGCAGTGTTCTTTCAGTGACATTTGGTGTAAGTATATTTCTAAATCTGCATAAATTCTCTTCATTGTTTTTGCAGCATTTCTCCAGGGGTAGGTCCTCAGCTAATGATCACAGAATCTTTGAATCACAGAATAGTTTGGGTTGGGAGGCATCTTTTGCATTTAAAATAGATGTGACAGCTGGGGTCAGATTGAAATAAGATTCTAGATCTAGGAACACAGATTCTGTTCAGTGCTAGCACTAACTGTTTTAATGTTTTGAAAGATGTGCTGGCTTGTGGTAACAATTTTGAAGAAATTGGAATTATTCTTGCTTATGAAAGTATTTCAGAGCTTCTTAGGAGTTTACTTAGAAATTGTAATAGTGCCCAGTACCCATTAATAAAGCTAAAGCTGTTTGGAATCAGAGTGTAGAAGTAGTGTGGAAGAGGGCAGGCATCTCTGATGAAAAAGTTAAAACCACACTTAGTCTTTTTAAGAACTGATTCTAATGCTTTTGGTGGTCATATGATGATGAGAAATTAAGGGAATGGCATAACCTGGCAAGAATTCAGTAATCAGTGAAGAGAGAGCTCAGTATGATGCTGTAGTTGTTTTGGCTTAGGGCAAATTTTGGGAGTGGTTTTTTTTTTAGAAAGCAAATTCAAGCAGCCCTTCCCCCAAATAGTTTTTTTTAGGAGGTAATTTTTTTTTGAGAAAAGTGGAAAAAACCTGTTTATTTAACAAGCAAAGTATTCACAAGCATAAAACTGAATAATATTAAAGAATGGAACTTCTTGTTGTTCTGAAGAGATGGCAAATTTGGAGAGGGTCCTTTTTGTGGGGTGTAGCTGGGCTCGCTCAGTCTGTCATCAGTCATGTCCTGGCCCTGGTGGGTCACAGGTGTGAGCTCCTGATGTTTTTCTGGGTTTTTGGTCCAGAACAGGCTGATCAGTTCCAAGAAGAAGAGTCATAGTTCAGGGAACTTCTCTGCCTCAACCAGCTAAGAACTAACTGAAAGTAAAGGAGAGCTCTCTGCTGCTGTGTGTGCTGCAGACAGCACTGCCTGTGAGAGAGAGTGAGAGCTGAAGCTGTTATGTTTCTGAGCTGCCTCAGACCTCCCAGTGCTTCTCCTTCTCCCCCCCTCTGCTCTCAGGTCTCGTTTGAAAAGCACAGAGCTCGATGTCCAGCATAAGCAGAACAGACTGGGGGTACAAGCATCATAAAGTCACCCTAGGAGAGATGCCAAATGATGTAGTGACATGATTGTCGTCTACAGAAGAGAACTGGGAGATTTGTAAACTTCAGGACTTTTGACCTTCCCTGAAAAACCTGTTCACTGTTAAATGACTGCATGTTAAATCATGTGCTTGAAAAATGCAGAACTAAGGGCAGCTGTGTAGCCATGGGACTAATGCAGAATTTGATGCTCTTAGAGAAGGCTCTGTCTGTTGGGGTTTGGCTCAAACTGGGTTTAGCAGGAAGCTGTCAGCATTCCTGTTTGTACTGGCCCAGATCCTCGTGGGCAGCACTTCAGAAGCTTGTGAAAAGAAGAGCTGGAACAGAACCTTCTCTTTCCAAAGCATTCTCAAAAAGTAAATGAGAGCCTTTCAGTCAATACCTGCTGTGCAGTGGGTATAAATCTTCCAGGGCTTCAGGTGAAATTCAGGGTGAAAAAATCTGAAGCCTGAGCCACACCATATCTGGTTTTATGTGGATAGAAGTCTTGACTGTTCCTGGGTGCCATTGGATGTGGCTGTCTTCCATTTTGTTAAGGAGAAATTATTTTGGATTTTGCAGCGTTTATTTTTTAAATGAATATATTTTATCAAAATGAAACTGCTTCAGTATTGTTGCAGTAATACAGAAGTCAGTAGGTTTCTGTTCATTCTAGGGTGTCAGAGAAAATGTAGGATTTTTAACATTACCCAGCTCCCTAGTGCATGAGAGGTATTCATTTCCCTTCTAGCTCGTGACCTATTTAAAACTGAGCAGTGTGATGTGCTTTACATATCCCTTCTGGTACAACCACAATTAATCTTATTTTTTTTCCAATTTCAACATTTGCTGCAATAATTTTCACATGGTTGATCACAGCAGCCATTAAGGAGGTAAGGTTATAGGATCTGGGAACAAAAAGCTAGTGAGACAACATTATACCAGGTTGTTTTCAATGACAAACTGAAAATAAAAAGGATGATGAGCAGTGATGTTCTGGGTGTTAACATCTTTGACCTGCAGATTCAGCTGAAGTCAAAACACCAGAAAACTAGAGCATGCTTAAAATTTTTGCTCCAAATGTATTATGTAGCTTAGTGTTGGTAGTCTTTAGGTGTATTTTTAGATCTCTTTTGAGGTCCCATGTTTTTGCAGTTCCAGAAGCATTTCCAGTATGATAGATGATTTTATGAAAAGATGGATTTCAAATGGAAACATGGATTTAAATTCTGGTGAATAACCTCTCATATTTTTCCTTGGCTTTGTGAAATAACACAGCTCTTTTTAGTGTACTGTTATATACATTTGTATTTCTTTTGTTAAATTAGTGTGACCATAGAAGATAATGCACATTGATGAAATCTTTTTCTGTCCTTTTTGTACGCATAATTTATTCAGAAAAAGTGGTGCAACCGTGCCTTTCCTGGAGTTTCTTCTACATAAATAAACTTGGAATTTTTTATGTAAATAGATAAATATTTGAATTTTAAGTGCCTTATTATTTCTTCCAGTCAGACAGGAGCACTGGGTGTTTATACAGGCATCCTCCCTGGGTGCTCTGTTCTTTGGGGAGGGCAGGGTGTGCTGATCCCTTTGTGCTGGCTGCAGGCTGGGGAGCTGCACACAGATGTGTAAACCTTCCCTTCTTCCTGTGCACCTCTCAGCAGGGCTAGAAATGAAAGCTGCTGTGTGTAGCCTGTAGCCCCCATGGCATTTTCAGTCCTGGGCTGGGAAACAGTGTCAGATAAGCTGGGTGGCTGTGGAGGGAAAGCTCAGTTAGCATCTGTGTGTGTGTGTGTGCTTGCTGAGGGACCCCTGTGCCTTCCCAGCTGGCACCCAGCTGGTCTTTGGCCCTGCATCTCCCCATCTCATGCTAAAAAAGACAGCTACTTCCCTTTTTTTTCCCCTCATAGTTGCTGAATGGTCATTGAGGGTAGAGCAGAAGAAAATAGGGCTCCAGGAGAAGATTGCACTTACATTGCACCATGAAGAAACTGCATGGTGTGTAGGAATGGCTTTCAGATGTGTGGGAGCATGGATCTCCTGGAGAATTCTGGCATGTCTGATTCAAGGTGTTTGTAAATTCCAGAGCTGGAATTTGCACTCCTTAAACCTTCCAACTATTTCCTATTGGAGTTTGCACTCCTTCTTAAACCTTCTAACTATTTCCTGTTGGAGTTTGCACTCCTTCTTAAACCTTCCAACTATTTCCTATTGGAGTTTGCACTTCTTCTTAAACCTTCTATTTCCTATTGGAGTTTGCACTCCTTCTTAAACCTTCCAACTATTTCCTATTGGAGTTTGCACTCCTCCTTAAACCTTCTATTTCCTATTGGAGTTTGCACTCCTTCTTAAACCTTCCAACTATTTCCTATTGGAGTTTGCACTCCTTCTTAAACCTTCCAACTATTTCCTATTGGAGTTTACACTCCTTCTTAAACCTTCCAACTATTTCCTACTGGAGTTTGCACTCCTTAAACCTTCCAACTATTTCCTACTGGAGTTTGCACTCCTTCTTAAACCTTCTAACTATTTCCTGTTGGAGTTTGCACTCCTTCTTAAACCTTCTATTTCCTAAAGAACAGCCATATTATTTGCTAACCGGGTGTGTTTCTGACATGGCACTTCAGGGAGAATCCCTTGTGCAATGGTTGTTATCTGTCACTCACTGGATCCATAAATCCTTGTGTGGATATTCAGTAAGACATATTTTAACCTTAATCATTTTATTAAGATCAAAAATTGCTTAGCTTTGCTCAGTTTATCAGAGAAAGTGTACTTTCTAAGTAGGCCTTTCTGGTTAACTTACTGAAGGTAAATTTTTATCATTTTTACAAAGTTTTCAAGGGATCTAACATTCATTAAACTAATTAGGAGGTATATTTTCCATTATTTACTGAAAGATTTCCAAAACAATGCCAAAAACCTTCTATTTCTTTTCCTAACTCTTGATCTTAGCGCTCAAGATGGAATGTGGTGTTTATTCTGCTGCTGTAACTGATTTAAGCTTGAGGTGTATTATCAAAGTGAGGCAGTTTGAGGGATTTGAAATTGTGTTGTGTCATAATTGTAGGGGTTGGACTGAAACTCTGTGCAGGTTAACTAGAATCATTATTTTCTAGAGAGTTTTTTGATTTTATCATATTTGTAGGAGTAATCTTTTTAATTGAAATGCCAGCTCAATAGTGCTGCAGATATTTCTGCTTTTTGTTTAACTGGGCAGGCTTCACACATGCTGGAATTTCTTCTGGCCAGATAGAAGAAAGCAATCATGGCCTTTTTCTTTTCTTCTGCAAAATGTCCTTGTGACCAACAAGTCTTTTCCTTCACAAATGACATTTGAGGTGCATTTTTTAATTTAAGTCAGTGCTGAAGCTCTGGTGGGGCCAGGGTGCCAGCACCAGTATTTTAAATGTGCTCCTTTAAAGCTGTTCCTTACCTCTGTAGGGAGGTGTTAAGGAAATAATAATAAAAATATTTTTTTTAAGAAAAGGAAGGAAGGCTGCAAATGACAGACTGCTGAGCAGTGACTGTTGTTTATGAAATGTGTAGAGATGTGTGAAAGCTTGTTCTTTCTCAGCTCAAGATTTGTATCAAAATTTTCACAATTGCAGCAATGACTTATTTGAAGCTTTAATTTTAGGATTTTCAGCTCTCAATCTTTGCAACCAGTCTTGCTTTTTCTGAAAAGTTCTTTCCTCCTCTCTGGTAGGCTGGAGGGGGTTGTGTGCAAGTGAGGGGCTGTATATGAGCTCTGATTCTGTGTGGAAGGCAGGGTTGGGCTACTGAAGAGTCGGGTGTTCACCCAGGCTGGATTTGGTGTTTCTCTCTTCGGAGAGTGCCTCCCCACGTTTTGTAAGTGCTGCAGTGAAGCAGAAGGGCAGCTGCAGTGAAGCCTGGCTGTCCCCCGTGGTCAGCCTGTTTCACGTGAGCTCAGCAGGCATCTGCTGTGCTCACTGCACAGGGCAACTGAGAAGGCAGAATCCAAAGGGCTGGAGAGAGGCTGTGCCGTGGAAATGTGAGCCTGGAGAGCTGACTCCCAATCTGGGAAAAGCTGTCTGAAAAACAGTTCCGTTCAGGAATCGGAGATGTTCTAATTAAGAACACAGGTTTTCACATTTAGCGTAGGGTTTACAAAATCGACTGCTATACGACCAAATAAGGAGAAAAAGAGTTAACAGCTATTCAGATCTTAGTGCAAACAGTATGTCAGTATTTATGGCAATTTAGTAATCTACCCAGAGTTTCCAAAAAATGAAAATGGAAGGCGACTCATTCACTGTAAACATGAAATAGAAAACAAAATATATTGAATGCTCTGAGTCTTAGCCCTCTATCCTTCCCCATGTAATTTGGAAAAAGCAGTAATTTTTATATTCTCATGCTGATTTATTCAGACACATAGTGAAGAAATGCATGTTAAGTGATTTAACTGTCCTCCCCTTTGTCTTTCAAGTTGCTGTGGTGATGGAAAATGGGAGACATATGGATTGATCTGGCTTTATGGATGGGTGTGAAATTGGGGAGCAGGAAGATGCTTGAAAAATGTTGTATTTGAGCATGAGAAGGTGTCATGAATTATGACTAGGGCTGTGCAAAAACTTGTTTTAAAGTAGAGACTAGGGTGAGTTGTTGTGTAAAACAAAGCCTGATTCTCTTGTGTGCTGGAGTGAGAATGGAAGGAGTTGATCGGGGCATTGCTTTGTGGAGGGGCTCTTTCTCTACTCAGCCATGAGCACTGACTGCTGGGCTGGGCTGGGCTGGGTGTGCTGGAAGCACAGACCTGAGATCAGTCACTCTTGCCAGGCAGGCCCTGCTCATCCCTGCTGGGTACCTACAAGCTGGGGTTTGGAGGCCCCTCAGTGTCGGCAAAACAGCTCCTGAGCCTAAACCCTGTTGAATGATTCTGTTTGCAAGAAAGTAATTGTGTGAGGTCTCACAATCATTAATGCAAAGCTGCCCTGGGTATGAGCCAGGTGTGCTGTCAGAGGTGTTTCAGGGTGATTACTGGTTTGGTGTTGATAAAAAGGACCCAGGGTGGTCTAAACATAATAACAGTTTATTGTAAACATTGTGTGTTGGAGGCTTGCAGGGAGAGGGTTGTGAGACCTGTGTTGCCCTTCAAACAGATTAATGCAGTGTCTGTGATTTGCCTGCTCACTCACAAGATCAATAAAGCAAGCAAAGAAAGGGCTCTTAGATGAGCAAATTGGAGAGGAGGGATGATGGCAGATGATGGCAGAGGCTCATCAGAGGCACATCATTTTAATCAGTGAGGGAGAAAAGGCACCACTTGATGGAGATGGTTGCCTGTTGAATTCTATGCAACCTTTAACATTTAGCAAAATAATTTCCCTGCTGATGTTTAACCAGGTCTCTCTGCTGCCTTTCAGTTTGTAGAGCACTAATTACAGCACTCTTGTGACATGTAAAGATGCTGTGGATTAGTGGTGTGCAAAGCTGTGCCAGGATATGCACCTGATTCATGGAACTGTTGGAAGCAGTGTTTTCCAAGAGATTTTTCAGTCATAGGTTTTGAGATGGGTTCAGGAATGCTTGAGAAGCTCTTAGGCCTGATAGTGTTTGGAGCTAAGTTTAGGAATTGTAATATTCCAGATTCCAGAATATGAGTAATAGCTTTTGAACAGGTTATGTGAAAGGTTGGAAGATGCATCACTAAACTATTACTATTAATAATCACTAAACTATTACTATTAATAATAAAATGAATATTACTATGAGTCACTATTTTTCACAGGTTCTATGAAAAAAATAAATATACCTCCAAACAAACACTGCTGCATATATTTTGGTAAAAATTCTGGAATTCATATTTCAGGGACACAAAGTGTATGGAATGGTTTTCACATGTAGGAGGAAATCAGGAAATTTAACCACAGCTAAGCAAAGGAAAGTGGTTGGCACACCTCCCAAGAGAGGTTCAAAGTGCCATATGTGTGTACACTTGCACAGAGATGCTCAAGAATGCCAGAGCTGTCCAGCTGCACCAGCACAAGGCTGATCCAGTTGGCTTTCCTGTCCCTGCCCTGCTGATCTGGGTGGGACAGCCCAACGTGGGAGCCTCCTGTCTGCAGGGGTTGTTGTGGGCCAGGCGCTGGCGTGGCACAGCGCTGTGCTGAGTGTGCTGCTGCAGTTCACTCTGCACTGAGGGCTCTTTCTTTCCCTGCCCGTGTCTCTGCTGTGCACTGGATTTCCCTGGGCCAGTGCTAGTGCAGACAACCCTGCCCTGCTGCCCTGCACAGGAGGAGTGCTCAGGCTTTCAGTAACACCTTCCCTGGGCAGCCAGAATCATTTCAGGTGCTCTGTGGAATAATTCCAAATTTACTTGGTCAACAGATTTGAGATGTGAACGCTGCTGAAATGGGGATGCCTCAAGCCTGGAACCAAAACACAGGCACTACAGTCTGTGTTAGTTTGTACTGTAGTTTAGGAGCTTGCTCAGGCACAGTGAATGAAAAGAACATGTATGTTTAGTAAGTGATTGTTTTTAATGACTTCTTTTTAATTATTGTACTTCACCTGCAGCTTACTCATGAGATTAGTTTTGATTGCTGTGTTTTGCAGTATTTAATTTAGTGCTGTGTAAGTTGCTGCATTGAGCAAAACTCTTGTGTTGGGGTCTTTTTAGCCCCCAAACTGTCTGTGTGTCTGCACAGCAGAGCAGAAGCACAAAGCACAGACCCCGTGTGCTTCTGGCTTGTTGTTCTGACAACAAGCCTGATATGTTAACACAAGTCTCTACAAGGTCACAGCCAGAATAACTGAGATCAGTTTACTGACCTATAATGAAAACCTCTTTATGCCTTTGTAACTCTCTTCTGTTAGTCAGACACATTTCCTTCTGTACTAGCTGTGAAATCTATCTTTGCTTAGTCTGGTGGAGAGTTGTGATATTTATTATGCTTCAAAAGGTGTGTTCATAGAATCAGAAAAGTAGGTGTGAAAGGAGCACAGGAAGTCTTGCAGAATCCATGCATCCCAAACCAGAACTATGTATGAGAGAGCAATTTCAACAGTTGGGGTTTTTTTGTGTGGAATGTCCATCCCTATGTGTGCTGCAACTTCTCAGGGCTATCTGTACTGGTATTTCCCTATCCTTCTTGTTAAAGTATTTCCCCTTTATTTGCTTTTCTTCCTCCCATTTAAATATTTGTGTTTTTTCTTTTCTCCTGTCCACAAAGAACAGATGATTCGATTCCTTTTTATATATTCAAAAATGATCCACAATTTTTGTAAATTTTTTTCTTTGCAGCCTCAGTTTCTTCATTTCTCTTGATCCGAGTGCTCTTTTTTGAAGAGTCTTGTATGTGTCTCCTCCCCTCTTGTTTGGAAAGAGTTTTTCACAGCGGCAGAGAGCAGGGTTTGTAGTGCCCACAACTGTTCCACATCACTTCAGCTGTGGATTTATCATTGTTAAAGATGATCAAAGGTAACCAGATGTTTCTACAGCCTGCAATCTTTTAATTCACTTCTCTTCAATGTTTTTTGTTTCAGGCAGAATTGGAGATGGATTTAAAACAGAACAGGATGTTTCCATTGCATTAAGATGTGAATTCTCTGTTGTGGTTCTTTTTTTGTAGGACTGCAATATAGCCAGCAGTTTGTTTTTTCCAATTTGAGTATAGGCATTTGTGCATGTTGAAATGTGTGTTTTTAAATTGCTTTTAGGTGCAGGTCTGCTTATGCTAGTTATTGAGACTGTTGCAGTTTTCATCTTGCCCTTTGCAATCTTCTTCTCTTTCAGCTTTCTCTCTTTTTCATAACCTTGGTGGAGAACATTTAGGGTATTTTCCAGTTGCAGAAAAAAGTCCTGATGAGCCTTAATTTAATACATATTTCTGTTTGATTGTGCTCCCTCATTGTCTATTCCAGGATATTTTCCCTGCTGATGTTTTTGTACAATCTTTACACTAATTTCATTTAGACCATGTTCTTTGAACCTGCTTCCTGAACCTCACTTGTCATGGAGTTAAAAGCCATGCTGGAGAAGTGACATACATTATTGCCATCTCCTTTTAGTCACACTCCCTGGTCCTGTTAGAGAAAGAAAGGAGATTGCTTGATCCACCCCAAATTAGTGTAACTTACTTTCAGTTTTCTTTTTCTGTGATTGCACTGGATTTTTCTTTTAAGAGTTATAGTTAGACTTCAATTCCATGGCTCTTCCTTGTTTTCCCCTTTCCCCTCCTCTTCACTTTAAGGATACATTATTTTTTCCTAGTTTTCTAATTACCTCATCAGTATTCCAGCAGGGTCCCAGGTGAATCACTTGCAACTCTCAGGCTTGATCAGGGTAAGATGGGATGAAACAAACAGGCTTAGGCAATTTGAAACATACCAGGTTGTCTTAAGTATTCGTCAATGTGTTCTTTTCCAGTATTAATCTGAAATCTTACATTCTTTCTTGTTTTTAAGTTATGATTGCAACTGATCTTTGAAGTAATGTCTAGGAAAAAAAAATGCAGTGAACTTCTTATCTTTCAAACAGGACTCTGACTCTAGAGATTTCTCTTTACTGCTCCAGCATTTATTTCAACTTCCTCCCATTCTATCAATGTTTCCAGAACTTTTCTTGCAGTGTTTGGTATCTGTTGTTAATTCAATTTTTTAAAAATGTTTTGCTATTGTTGATTTTTGTCCTTTATGTGTTTGACTTGCTCTTTTATATTTAGTTCTAGTATCTGACAGAGTTTCTGTTTTTAATAGGGTACCTTCATTCTCCTGAGAAGGGAAGGAAATTTTTGATGATGAATCCGTTTGGTCTTTTTCTCTCAATTTCCCCCAGTGTGACTGTTTGTCATAGGTCACTCCGTGTTTGCCCAAGCCATGTTTCTCCAGAGGCATCCTTTTTATTTTGCTGAAGGACAAAACGAAGCAAACCTGTACCATGGCAGAGTAAAATGTGAGAGTCCAAAGGCATCCTGTGTGCATGGGGTGTGTAGCCTGAATGCAGAAAGCAGCAGCAGCTGTCACCCACAGGGGTTTTGCTCCACGGGGCAGCAGCTAGAGCAGATGGGGCTGCAGGAGGAGCAGCAGTCCCTGGTGGAGAAGCAGAGCTTGTCCTTTGGAGAGGGCACACAGTCCCTGATCCACCCAGGGAAGGTGAACGGGGCAGCAGCTGGTGAGAGCTGTGCTGAGGTTGGTTTGGAGGTGGGCACCTGTGGGTGCCACCCTGGTGCTGAACTGAGGTGGCCCTGAGGCGTTTCCAGTGGGATTGGTTAGTGCAGACTGAACAGCTCCAAGGTGCAGCACACCCAGCTCTTGGTGTGATTGGTGCCAGTGATGTGCATCCCCCTGAGAATCACTGTGCAGAGCTGCAGCTCCTCCTGGACAGCAAGGAGCTTGGGGGGTGGTGAGCAGGGCAGGACTGGGGCATGTGCTGCTTCTGCTGCTCAGTGCAATCCCAGTCATTGTGATTTATTAAAAAATATGGCTATTGATCTAGTACCAATATCCAACTGTGACGGACGAAAACTCTCTACCGGTTTAAAGCTAGAAAGTGTGTGTTTATTGTGGGATAGCTCCCAAACACACACTGCCATTTGCAGGTGATCACAGAGCCCTTTTATCTATACAGGTATTGAGTATACCCACAATACAAATGCATATCCATACCTTTGGTACATCCCATTCCCCATATGGATATTGATCTAGTACCGATATCCAAAAACTCTCTGACAGTTTAAAGCTAGAAAGTGTGTGTTTATTGTGGGATAGCTCCCAAACACACACTGCCATTTACAGGTGATTCCAGAGTCCTTTTATCTATGCAAGCATTGAGTACCCACAATACAAATGCATATCCATACCTTAGGTACATCCCATCCCAATGGTAATTAGTTCCAAAGCCATTAAGCATGCGCAGTTTGTTCCCCGAAATGGGTGGGTGGTCCCTTTCATGGGAAGGGGTCCCAGAATGAGGAAGTAAATGAAGTCTTCCTCGTTCTGACCTTTCTACCTTTTCAATGCAAATATTACAAATGAACCCTTGGTACAACTCCCATTCCCTGTCCTCAGTTGGTTTCAGAACAGAGGAGGCCCACAATTGTCTTATGCTCCTAAGAGCTGTTTATCAGTTTCTATATTCTTCATTAAAAAGCCAGCTCACCAAACATTGTGTTGACAAGCAATCAGTTATTAGTTAACTACTAACTCCTAACTTCATCAAGGCCTCCCCATTTATTTCAATTAACTCCAATAAGGCTTATCTCGAACTAAAACCTCATCTCCTCTAAAATCTCTAAATTCCTTCAAGTTTGTCTCAATTGTACAGCAGCAGTATGGGAGAGTGCTATATCTTTGTATAACCAAGTGTTGATGTCTCCTGGATGTAGTAGCTTCATTATTTGTACTTAGCCTGATTAATAATGGCACTCCTCCTCTGTGGACTTCACCTGTTTATTCATTCATGTGAGGTTTTGCTTGGCACTGAAGCTGCTGCAACAAATGAAATCTTTTTACTGACTGTCCTTAGCAAATATTTTTGATAATGAAACTGAGAAAACGGAACTGTTCAGAAGTTCTCTGACTTAAAATGGAGATGAAATGAGTTACTAAATGTATTTTTTTCAGCTGGTTACCCAGTGGAATATTTCTGAGTATAGTACGGCTTTTTTTTTCTTCAATGATTTAATATTGTGAGTAATTCATTGCAGCATGACTGTGCATCAAACTTCTTAATGAAACAGTAGCATAATGTGATTTAGTCAACTGTAGCTTCTCTATTTGACCTTTACTGTGATAGTAAACTGCAAATACAAAAGTATAATATTCCTCAAAGCACACATCTGTGTGATGTAGAGAACTGTGGATGACATAAATAGAGAAGTAGTTATGTGTAGCTATTATCCTAACAGTTATCCTCCTTGAACTGCAAGCAGAGAGGTATCAGAAAGGCTTACAGAGCTAGTGAGTGCTACAGAAGTTCATCTATTGGTGCAAGTGTGTACAGCCATAATCCTGACAAAAAAGGGATCTCTGGCTGTAAGAACTGGAGATCCAGAGCACTCATGTGGAAAGTAGAAAATAAGGCAGTTTAATTTTGACTATTTCTGGGTTTTTTTATAAACCAGACAGGCTGCTTTGATTTGTTGGCTGTGTTAACTACACCATATTGTGATCATTTGGTTCTTGGCTTTCTCATAACTGGTGGCATGAATTGTCTGCTCCTGAAAAGCGAATGCCTCTATTCTTTTCAGTTAAATGTCTGTTTTTCTTTATTGACTGAACAACAGAAAGATGATAAACTTGTTACCTGTGGTATTTCTAATGAGCTGTTTGCTTTGTGGTTTGTGTCAGCTATCAATTTGAAGCCTTGCATTCCTTTACAAAAATAAAATATTTAACCTTTTCTAAAACAGAAGAATCTGGGAAATTCTGAGAAATCCATCTAAGTGATAGAATGAATTTTCTTTTAGGATTCCTTGCTGACTAGGAAGACTTTATTGGAGTATTTGACTTTTGACATATGGTATTTGATGAACTGTACAGTCCAAGGATTTGATAGCAGTGGATGGGGCCTTTGTTTGAAGTCCAGACATTCAAATCTTACTTTTTTCTGATGATTAGAGATGACACACAACAGCTGTTCTCTGTCCTACTGCAGTCTGCCCATTTATTAGTCTACCAACTCCCACAGCAGAATTCTTTTGAATGAAACAGCAGGTGTGTCTCTAGTCCCATGGAGGCTGGTGGTGCCACTGATGTTTTAGAGAGGCTTCTGTGGGCTTGTGCTGAATCAGAGCCTGAGTAAGAGCTGATCTCAGTAGTGAGTAGGCACAAAGTACCTCATGAATCAGGTCCCTTTGTTATCTTACAGAAAACTTATTTCTAAAAAATGCTCCTTGCAGAAAGAAGAGAATGAGTTTTAATGGCTTTGCAAGAGTTTTCCCCAGTCTTAATGGATAAATAGATAGGCTGTGGGAAAATTCTGTACCTCTCCCTGGAGAGGAACTGCCAAATAAATTACTTAAGCTAATGGTAAAGTTTGGGTCAGTTCTTTGAAGACAAATTAATCCTCGTTTGAAGGTCATGCTGTGGCTGGTATTGTTTCCAGCTCAGTGATTAAAAGCTTAGTCACCCTCTTCAGTTTCTCCTGGACTGGTGCCCTGTGTGTGGGAACTGAGTCTGAGCTTGACAGGGACCAATAGGCCAGGACATTGCTCTGTGTATTGGTAAGGAACTCTTACAAAGAGCAAGAGAGCAATCACATTCATCTTTTGGGTTTGTTGTCTTTCAGAGGTGAATTAATGCATTTTTGAAGCAGGTTTTTTTCACATCAAAAGTAGCTAAAACTTCTGTTACTGATTTATCCTCTGAAGTTCTCATTTTCTCCTGTTCTATAACAGTAAAGAACATTGAGAAGTGAAAGTTTGGGGAAACATGGAGCAAGGCAGGCATTGTTTCAGTCTGGGTTTCCACCTCCCAGAAGGGTTCTGGGTGGTTCCTTCAGTCTAGCACCTCTTCTAATCAGAAGAGAAATTACTCGGGTGTTGGAGGTCAGAGCTCTCCGTGGTTCTCCAGCATTCACCTCACCCGTGTCCCACTTGGAGCAACCTGGAGTTTGGGGATCTTTCATTCCAGATGATTTTTTGGTGAGGGAACAACAGGCATATTTTAGACAGAATACAGGGCTTTTTGGAGCTGCCCCTCTGCAAAACTTTCCAGAAGCTTCTAATTAGTCCCTGTAGGTTTCACTGAAGGGCTAATGTTGTTAGCAAGGTTTTGCACACTGTGGTGCTCTCAGGGGAAGGAGGAGGAGATCTGCAGTCCGTGTTGGGGAAGTTAAGCAGCCTCATTTGGGAGTAAGGATCATTGTCCCATTATTTCCAGAGGGCAGTAGGGAGTGTTGCAGTTCTTCCAAGCTTACAGCACAACTGAAGTCTCTTGCACAGCCACTGTGGCCCAGAAGTTTCTCTGGTGGGGTCTCTGTGCCCAGGCACTCTGCAGAGCTCCCCACTGGTGCAGCAGCCAGTGAGGGACAGGTGCCTGGACACTGCAGGTGCACAGATAAGGAGCTTTGTTCCCCTTATCATACAGTATGCTGCTAATCTGCTGTGTAGTTTTCCATGCTGATTGCCTTTCCTCTGGCATGTATATGCACTTACACCACTGTTCTTGTAGCTTAATAAAACTGCAAGTTTAGCCAGGTCAGATAAAATGTGTATTTTTGCTTTGCTGCTTATTGTGTAATTACTGTAAATGGTCATGAATGATCAGGAAGTTTCTTGCAATGTAGCACCTATTGAATGCAACATCCAAGTGCTATATGGAAATAATTTTGTTATGTTAGGAAAAAATCATCTTATAGAGATTGTAAATTGCTTTTTACTTGATTATCTGAGAAGACTGTAATTACCAAAATTGTTTTCCAGGGCAACTGTTATTATGTGGTTGGCTTTTTGGCAGTTTTCTATTACTGTGGCATTAACAGGCTGAATCAGCAGCAGATGTGAACACACTTCAGTGACTTTCACAAACCTGAGTTTTCAGGGCCAGTTGTTTAATACACTGCTCAATAGAATTTCAAATGTTTTGAATTTGGGGCATTTTTCTGCTGAAGTGATTGATGAGACTGATTTTAAATCTAGGAGTTGTCATTCTGTGACTGCTTAACAAGGACAAATTATTTTTGTCTTAAGTTGGAAGAAGAGTGTCTAAGAAGCAGGAAAAAATAGTTAATAACAGACATGCCACAGCTGCTGTGTGGGTGCTGTAAGAAGAGTAAGCATACAGAATGCAGGTGTATGCACTTGTTAAATAGCTTTTTTGGGTGGTTCTTTTCTTGTTGTTGCTGTTAGTATATGACTGCCAGTTTAACAGGAGAATGTTGTCCATGCTACACTTTCCTAATATTCCAGTTTGGTGATAATTCTGTAGAGAGAACGTATGATGAAGAACATTAAAATGATATTGAAGACTTGGGCAATTTTGGAACAAATTTATTTGGTTTCAGAGGATGGTTTCTAAAAAACCCAAGCAACCCAAGCCAAAATGACCAAAAAGCCTCGAGTAGAATAAAACACACTCTAAAACAAACCAAGACCAATGGCAGGAAGTACATGTGGCTTAGAATGAGATAGGAGTAGTTTGATGGCTTAGAATGAGACAGGGGTAGTTTGATAGTTTAGAATGAGATAGGGGTATGGCTTAGAACAAGACAGGGGTAGTTTGGTGGTTTAGAATGAGCTAGGGGTAGTTTGATGGCTTAGAATGAGATAGATAGGGGTAGTTTTCAGTGGTGTTTGCTTAGAGTGAGAAGTGCTTGGAGGGAAGGACTGTTTGCCTTGGCAGGAGGGTGGCTGCAGGGTGTTGTGGCCCTTTCCCCAGTCCTGTCCCAGGCTGGGGGTGAGTGCTCTGTGCCTGGGGGAGCCTCCAGGCAGGCTGGGGGCTGGCAGAGCCTGCCTGGCTGCCCTGCTCTTTGGGTCCTTCCTTCTCCATTAGGTGCTCCTGTGCCAGCTGCTGTGCTTCCATTTCTGTAACTTGAAAGGAGTGATACTTATTTTGTTACCATTATTGACATCCTGAGATGTTTAGCAAGCCTTCTTTAGCAAAGCTTGCTGCAGTCCCAAGCCCTTCCTGCTCCCACCTATTCCATTCCTTTCTCCCTGGCCTGATGGTGAGAACATGATGCTGAATGTGTGGCTGGGGTGATGGTTCCCCTGTTTATGTGCCCCTTGCCACGTTTCCCTTACCTGTGAAGGACATGAGCTGCTGCTGATCCCTGTGGCACTCCTGCTGGTCCCCAGTGCCAGTGTGCTGAGGCTCTGGCCCTGGCTGCTGCTCTCAATCCCTCAGCCAGCTGCAGGAGGGACATCCTTCACCTCTGCTCTTACTCTGATTCTGCAGCATTAGCTCTGAGTGGGCCACAAACTTCAAATCTGCTGCGAGAGGACATCCAGGAAACTTACTTTTAAAATATACAGATACACAGCTCATCTCACATTCCTGCTGAAAGAAATTTATGTTAAAAATGGTGGAACTTTTTCCCTGAGCAAGAATAATGTCTTCAATATTGTGCAAAAATTGACTATTATAATGGAATACAAAAGATTTGTTCCCTTTCAGGTGGCAGTTATGCTTCTTAGTTTTGAAGATCAGGTCTCTGAAGGATTGCACTTTTTAAAAATTCTGTTCACTTTTCAGAAACGATGTTCTAATAATAATCTAAAAAGTAAATTGATTAGGTAGTCATTGAGTGTGATTTATCATTTTAACAGTGAGGTATTGTCTTATGAAAAAAGTTTTAATGCTGCATTAATATGTCACAAGAATGATCTAGAAGAAAGGAAACATTTCAGAAAGGTTATTTTCATGTTAAATAAACTTTACAAGACAAAAGAACTCTACTGCAGTTTTTATATAAATGAGATTCACAGTCCTGAAACTATAAGATGATATGTCTCAGCAGCCCGAGAAATTACAACACTTGTCCAGAATTGTAAGTGAAAAGCACTATAGATACTTGTAAGCCTTGGAATTTGTGAGTGTGCTGCAAACAAAAGACTTGATACTGTAATGAGAGGAAGGTAATTACATTTAAACTAATTGGGCAATACTTAGCTAGTCAATGAAAGAAATGTCTGAGTGAACTCGTAAAAAACAGATCCAGAAATAGAGAAGAAGGCTTTGATGTTTATGTTGTGGTCATTTACTCACATTGTTTGCAAAGGCTCATGTAGTACTTCCCACCTGGCTCGAGAAAGTTTTTGATTTAATCAGTGTTTAATCAGATTGTGACACTGGAAAATGATGGGATCATTGGTAATGTGGGATTCATCTCAGAGGAGTGGCTGCTTGTGAGGAGCTCTCAGTGGCACAAAGTCCTGATGCTTGAGCATCCAGCCCTTGCTGGACACATGAAGCTAAGTTTCTATATGAAATGGGAAAAAAAAAGTATTTAAGTCCTGCATGTGAGAAATTATTTGGTCTTGGGAAATCTGGTACTGCACAGGCTGATTTTCTTAGCCTTGTTTTGCTAATGGTGATATCTAAAACACAAGGTTATCCTCTGGGAGGAGTTTCAGTGCTGGGTGCTGACCTCTGTTCCTGTCTACCAAATGTTGTTTTCTTCTTTGACACACGGCTGGAGAGACAAAGAGAGTCTTGTGCAGAGGGAGGTGGGACAGAGAAGCTGAGCTCTGTGTTCTGTGACTTGGGGATGTTGGAATGCCTTTCTCCTCCTGGGCAGGAGGGGCTGCTGTGCTCACCTGTCAGGTCCCATGCCCCGAGAGGATCTTGGGCTGCCCAGGTGTCTTGGTTTGGAAAGACAGGTGCCTGCTAAAGGAGACAGGAGCCTCCCCTGAAATGGAGAATGCAAACCCTCCCCACCCCTCCCAATTGCTATGAACTTTAAATAAGGGGCTCTCAGGCAAAAACATGGGAGCAGGAAATAACAGTTCTTTAATAGGGAAGGGGAAAAAATAAAAGGGTAAAATAAAACAATGCAATACACCAGAACAACACTGTCAGAGTCAGAACATGACCTGACACCCTGTGGGTCAGGGTGTTGGTAGCAGTCCAGTTGGAAAAGGGGCTGCAGTCCTCCTGGAGTGTCAGGGTGGTTCTGTTGGAGCAGGGCAGTCCTGTGGGAAAGGGGTGCATTCTTCCTCCACAGATCATGGAAGTAGAAGCAGCTGCTGTTCCTCTGGGGAGTCCAGTGCAGAAGAGCTGTGCTGGTGTGTCAGAATCTCCAGATTATATCTGGGTAGGAATGCTTGGCTCCTCCCTCTGGGCGGAGCATCTCACAGTGGGATGTTATAGTTCTTATCAGCCATGTGGTGACATTCAATAGCCCCTTATCAGCAGATGTTCCCTGCTGAGGGACCCTGATTATGATCACTCAGGAAGAGAGATAAGGAGAATTGCCCACTTGACACCAGACAACTGCCAAACAGATGGCGATAGAATACATCTGGCCTTGCAATCTGGAACCCCAGGGCAGGGTGGCCATGTGTACTGCTCTGCCATGCCTGCTCTTCCTTCTGCTTGGTGCCTTGAAGGAGTCCCCGACCTCTTACCTTCATGTCACATTCCTGCTCTGTAACTTGCTTTTCATCCATGTTCTCTTCCTCCTTAGTCTCTTCTCTATAAGTATTTTTCCCCTCAATTTTTGATATGATTTGGGTGCAAGGTCTGACAGTCTCTTATTCTTGAGAGCATGTGGGGTATCTGGGAGGGCTGGAGGAAATCTCTCTTTTAGGCAATGTCTGGTGAGAGTGGAGAAGCTGCTGCTGTGTGATGTGCCCACATCAGTGTGGAGCCTCTCCTCCCCCAGGCTCAGCAGGGAGGTGCTGTGCACAGAGCTGCCCAGGAGCAGCAGCACAGGGGCACTCCTCAGCACTGGCCAACGTTTGGCCAGAGGACTGTAAATCATCAGGTGAGGGGTAAGAAACGTGCCTGCTGGGGAATAGGCTTTGGTGGGATGCAGGCAGAAAAAACAGAAGAGCTTGCAGACTGCAAACCATCGGGCCTCCAAAGACTTTAATGTGGCAATTAAAGAGAATTGCTTTAATTCTGTACAATTTTGCTTTAGTTCTGTGCAAAATAGCCAAGCTTTGCACTGAGTGAGTAATTGGAAGAATAGTATGTGATTGCTTCACTACCAAGGCTTATAATTAGTAGGGAGGAATAACTTACTTTCTTTAAGAAGAGTTTTTAAAACCAATTTAGAGAAAATTGCTTTTCCACATTGAGTTTCTGACACAGAGTTAAAGTTAAGCAGTATTCTCAGTTGGACAAAACAAATAGGGAAGAGCTGGGGATACTTCTTCTGCTTCTTCACCTTGTGTGTCCTGTCAGAGCTGTCTCCCAGAACCATGGATCCTGAGTTCTCTTCTCTCTGACCATTACTCTGTAGTGTTTTGTGCTTTATCTTTATTGTTGCTATTTCAACTGCAGATGATATCAAAGGAAGCAAATCAATTGTTTCAAAAACCCCTGCAAATAGTGTATTTTCTCCAGAAAATACTGCTCAGGCTTTATTAACATGGGGAGAATGCTTTCCTTAGCCTTTAACCTGAAAGTGCTTGAGCCCCTGTTTTCTCTGAACAAAAAAAACCCATCAAGTAAGGAAAAATCAACAGCTCTCTTGAAAGATCTGATGTGAGAAGTTTTAGCCTAGCCTATTAATTTGTCAAAATTGAGAACAGGTGAAAGCAGGGGTTTTGTAATGGAAAATGTTAAACAAGTCAGTGCAGAGTAAGCCAATGTTTTTTTTCCAGACTTAATTCCTCACATGCAATTTTTTTCTTTATTAAGTTTCTCCTAACTTTACTGGAATTTGAAGTTCTGTGTGGAGAGGGGATGGAGGGGAGATCTATTAAAATAATGCCATGTGAGATAATACAAATACAGGCTTTGTTTTTCGTGTTGTGTGTCTGACACAGGGGTAAGGCTGAGTTCTGACCAGTTTGAAGGGCTTTCATGTGACTGAACCTCTGGTAGGGCATTCATTCATTTTAGGAAAATGGAAATTATGTATTGAAACTTCTGACTTTCTGCAACAAATTTGTAATGAAATGCCTTATTTCAGACCAGTATTCTTTAGCTAGATTTTTTCATGGGACTTGAACTCCTGATTTCTTACCTATTTAGAGATCAAGAAAACAGCCTTTGCCAACTTTACTGCTACATAAAAAATGCACTTTGGGGACACCTGGAAGTCTTTGACTCAATTAAACTGTTAAACTTGGGTCAGTTCAACTATAAAAGTTTGAAGCTGACTTATAATTTAAACTGGAGGTTTGAACCTCTGTTAACAGACAGTAGTCTCTTAAGGTAATAAATTTACCAGGCCCATACTGATCTCAGTCCTGGAGCTATTTGTTATGACTTCAGCAAAACAGAATCCTTGTGGCTCCATGGATTTTGAAATTGCTTGTGTTAATAAGGATGTTCATTGTGGTGTGTGTGTATCTGTTTGTTTCTTTTAATAAAAACAACTGTTACGGTGTCTGTTGACTGGAAAATGTCAGAACTTTACTTTTCCCCCTTTGCTGATTTGCATGCACAAGCTGATGGAAGGTATTTTCCTTAGTGAAAAATTCAGATCTGGTTCATCCCTTAACAATCCCTCGTTTGGTGTCCAAAAATTAGCAACCATGTATAGCTCTTGAGGGGATATGTGAATTTGGGACCCAGAACTTAGGGGTGTTTCCATAAAATGAATGACATTTTGCAGTTTGTAGATACTGGTTACAGTTTATTCCATTTTTATGGCTCCTGTTCTGTATTTCCAGTACATTGGGTCAAACTCTCAGGCTGGTCACTGTGCTGTGAAGGGATTGCAAAATCCTCTGAAGCATCAGGAGGAATAGGACTGTGGGACATGGTGCCTGTCAGTACTGTTGGTCAGGATGCAGCTTGAGGAAAATCCAGCTGTGCCCACCTTTGCTCCTCAGGTTTGCTGCTGTGGGTCTTGTGGCATATGCCTGCTGTGCAATATAAACAGTCTCATCAGAGTACTGCCCTTTTCTCATCTTCCCAGAGCACTTGCTATGTAAAACACAAGCTAATCCTTAGCTTTTTACGTGTTTATTTTATCAAACTCTTTTGGTGTTTATACTTTTTGAATTGAGTGTAACAGTGGTAAGAATTAAATGGTGTTCTGTGTCGATGTGCCACCAGGGAAGATGAATAAAATTTCTAATCTAAATGGAATCTATGTAAGGATAATGTCTAATTTTAATAGGGATGTTAAAAGGAAGAAATCAAGTTCTGTATTTGCAGCATTTCTTGACACATACTGATGCTATAAATTATACAGTTGTTCTTCCTCTGTATGGATTTTGTAGTACTCACAGCAATTTATAGGTCTAGAGTGCAGCTGCTGGAAGTCATTTATTCTCAGTTCTGTATTAAATCTATCACATATAATGCATTAACATTCAGTTCAGAGCTCAAGGGCTTAATGGCTGCTTCTTTCTTGCTCTGAGTTTCTGTTCTGGAAGTGTTTGCAAGGTATGCAGAAAACAAAATTTAAAAACTTAAATTAATATACAGGAAAAAAAAAAGGGATTGTCCATGATAAATACTTGAAACCAGCTCATTTTGCAGTTTCAGCTGAGCAGTGAAAACAAACCCTGCTGCTAACATTGCTGAGATTGGTAATGCTAATAAGCTTGTTTTGATGGATTAGCACTTCAGTGCTGTTTGCTTGAGTGACGCGCTCCATCCGCGTCAGTCGGACGTGGCTGCACGTTGGGGACACTTCATATTCCCTGCACTTTGGGCTGGGGGTGGCACTTCATATTCCCTGCACTTTGGGTTGGGGGTGGAACTTCATATTCCCTGCACTTTGGGTTGGGTTCTGACACTTCATATTCCCTGCACTTTGGGTTGGGTTCTGACACTTCATATTCCCTGCACTTTGGGTTGGGTTCTGACACTTCATATTCCCTGCACTTTGGGTTGGGTTCTGACACTTCATATTCCCTGCACTTTGGGTTGGGTTCTAACACTTCATATTCCCTGCACTTTGGGTTGGGTTCTGACACTTCATATTCCCTGCACTTTGGGTTGGGTTCTAACACTTCCTATTCCCTGCACTTTGGGTTGGGGGCTGGCACTTCATATTCCCTGCACTTTGGGTTGGGTTCTAACACTTCCTATTCCCTGCACTTTTGGCTGGGGCTGACACTTCCTATTCCCTGCACTTTGGGTTGGGGGCTGGCACTTCATATTCCCTGCACTTTGGGTTGGGGGCTGGCACTTCACATTCCCTGCACTTTGGGTTGGGTTCTGACACTTCATATTCCCTGCACTTTTGGCTGGGGCTGACACTTCCTATTCCCTGCACTTTGGATTGGGTTCTGACACTTCCTATTCCCTGCACTTTGGGTTGGGTTCTAACACTTCATATTCCCTGCACTTTGGGTTGGGTGCTTCTTGGGCTGCAGGAGGCTGCCACTGGGTCACTTGATTCAGCCTGTTTTAGTTGTGGGGTTTTTTAATTAGAAAAAACAAAAGTAGATTGGAAATATTTCAGAAGTATTTATAATTAATAATAAAAAGAGTTTACCTGGAGTTTGACAGAAGAATAGGGGCAAAAGCCATGAGGATTTTTTGAGTATATAGTCTGTGAGGAAAGAGCAGGTAGAACAGACTGCCTTGTATGAGTCCTGTACCTGTTTATTGTTGATGATTTCCCATCTTTCATAATAAGATAATAAATTTAGGAAAACTGAACTATGTTCTGCTTGACAGCAAGAGAAACTTATACCTGGGGGAACTTCAGCTGATACTGGAGAAGAGATGCTGAACTCTTGTGGCACCTGTAATATGTTCTGGCATGATCACTTATATAAAAAGATGACTCAAACAGGCTAAATGTGAAAGAGTTGTTTATTGTCTGTTAAACTGTATCAGTGAAATTGGTTGTGGACCCTGTATGAAGTGACCTGTCAGCAGTAATAATTTACTTAGGCTGTTTGTAAGTAGCCTACTGCCACTAAGGCAGAGAATGAAGCAAGTTTTCAATCCAATAAACATCCCCAAATCCCTTCTAATTTTAAAACCTCAGAAAAGAAGCAAGTAAAATAGTCACGTAT
Source organism: Fringilla coelebs (assembly GCF_963513975.1). Classification (NCBI taxonomy): domain Eukaryota; kingdom Metazoa; phylum Chordata; class Aves; order Passeriformes; family Fringillidae; genus Fringilla; species Fringilla coelebs. The sequence continues at coordinate 1,820,073 of NC_140066.1, read as the reverse complement.
GGTATTGTAAGAGTTTAATAAAACCATGGGGAAAATATAGTTGTGGATGAAGGCCATTCTGCTGCATTTTTCAGTGAGTCATCTTCCTTTGAACAAAGTCTAGGCCAGAATATTTCTTGAAAGCTGTAACAGCTTAGTTAAAGCTTCCAGATGTGATAAGACCTTCTGGAGGTTCCTACCTTCTGAGCCCTCTCTTTGATGAATGCTTCCTGCTCTAGTTCTAGGCAACCTCACTGGTGACAAATGTGACTGTAGCTGTACTAGGTGAAAACCTTTGTGAGCTATATATTAATTCTTACAGGGAAAAAATTGCTTTGCTACCTTCCCAAATCAGCTACTTCATCCAGGAGACTGCAGGATAACAGCAGGGTATTGGAATGGAGGACCAGATCCTGAAGTAGCAGATAGAGAAGTGACATCAAGGATGGCTCCAACATCAATAAATGGGCTGGAAGTTCCTGGAGCACGGGGGAGACAGAATATTGTGCAGTAGTTTTGCAGTCTGATGCAACCAAATCGTGCAGTTTCAAAAGAAACTGCATCCTTCCCTGTCTGAACAACAAATTCTTGGAAAACATCAGTCAATTGCAAGAGCAGGGGTGTTATCCAGTCATGGCTTTGGATGAGGTAGCTTTGCTGCTCTGTGGTATTACATATCACTCCTGTATGATGAGCAGTACATAGGTATTGATACAGAGGGCGAGTTCTGCTGGGAGCCTCAGTGCTGTGAGTCCCTTGCCTGCCTGCTCTCAGCTATGCTTTCATAAACACTGCTGAGTTGCCTTAGAGACAGAGGCTATTGCTGAAGGCTTATGGTAGCATTGATATGCATTTTTACTGTAACACTTGATGTTTTGGGTATTCATGCATGTGATGCAAACTGCCTACAGTTCTGCTCTGTATCCTGTGTGTGTATGTGGTGTTTCTGTGCCCTGTGCATGCTGTAGTATAGTGATACCATGAGACACTAAAAACTGCTGATTCTGATTTCTCAGGTCAGGAAAAATGACTTTAGAGACCAGGTAAGACTTTTTTATTAAAAAGTTAGCTTGGAATTCCTCACAGGTACTATGATCATGCTTGGTAAGGATAGGCTGAGTGGTGTTTAACTTCCTGTGAATGCACATAAGGGAACCTTTGGTCAGTGCAGTGCAGCTCTATCATCTAGTGGGGTTTCATTTGTGCTCACAAAGCCTTTATTCCGCCTGGTGTTTTTCCCAGTGCTTATTTGTGTCTCCTTTTTGTGTGGTTACAGTCACTTGTGTACATCATCTGTTCAGATGTATTTGAAAGCCTTATGTGGAAGAAAGGAGCCACCAGGTCATGCTGTTTGCAACTTGGCAAGTTGAGCATTTTTGTAGAGCAGACGGGGTCAGGTTTCTGATGGAGCTGATACCAGGTGATCCCTGCTGATGGGAAATGCTTGTGTGAAAAAGGTCCTGAGGCAGGGCTTCAGCAGCTGGACATGGGCAGCAGCCAGTGTGCCAGCTGGGGTAGCTGGGCTCAGCCACAGCCAGGTCCTCAGGGAGGTTTGGGGTGATGAGGCAGCCCCCAGGACAAGCTGGGAGGTCAGGCTGTGGGTCAGGTGAGAGCCCCAGGCTGTCTCAGAAGGGCCCTGGGGATGGGGCCAGCTGGAGCTCAGGAGGCCACACTGGCAGGGACAGCTGTGGCTGAGCTGGAGCCTGGCACCCCTGTGGCATGGCTTGGAGACGGGCTGAAGGGTCCCAGGAGCCTGGCACCCCTGTGGCATGGCTTGGAGAGGCACTGAAGGTCCCAGGAGCCTGGCACCCCTGTGGCATGGCTTGGAGACGGGCTGAAGGGTCCCAGGAGCCTGGCACCCCTGTGGCATGGCTTGGAGAGGCACTGAAGGTCCCAGGAGCCTGGCACCCCTGTGGCATGGCTTGGAGAGGCACTGAAGGTCCCAGGAGCCTGGCACCTCTATGGCATGGCTTGGGGAGGCACTGAAGGTCCCAGGGGCATGGCTTAGAGAGGCTCTGAAAGTCCCAGGAGCCTGGCACCCCTGTGGCATGGCTTGGGGAGGCACTGAAGGTCCCAGGGGCATGGCTTAGAGAGGCTCTGAAAGTCCCAGGAGCCTGGCACCCCTGTGGCATGGCTTGGAGAGGCACTGAAGGTCCCAGGAGCCTGGCACCCCTGTGGCATGGCTTGGAGAGGCACTGAAGGTCCCAGGAGCCTGGCACCCCTGAGGCATGGCTTGGAGAGGCTCTGAAGGTCCCAGGAGCCTGGCACCCCTGTGGCATGGCTTGGAGAGGCACTGAAGGTCCCAGGAACCTGGTACCCCTGTGGCATGGCTTGGAGAAGCACTGAAGGTCCCAGGAGCCTGGCACCCCTGAGGCATGGCTTGGAGAGGCACTGAAGGTCCCAGGAGCCTGGCACCCCTGTGGCATGCCTTGGGGAGGCACTGCAGGTCCCAGGAGCCTGGCACCCCTGTGGCATGGCTTGGAGAGGCTCTGAAGGTCTCAGGCTGTGTGGAATTGGGGCTGCAGGGCCCGGGCTGGGTGTGGGTGCAGCTCCCAGCTGAGGCTGGGCTGAGCCCTGAGGGCTGCAAGCTCTCACACCTGTGTAAACCAGTGTTCCCTCAGCAGAACTGACACGGCTGAGAGAGATCTGCTGTCAGTGTCACCCCCAGGTGTTTTTCACTTGCTTTGTTGCTGAGATACTTTCTTACACTGGAAAGGACACAATACTTATGAAATTTATCATCTGGAGCCTTGCCCAGATGAACAGTGCGTGAATGCACTTGGAAGAGTTTGAGCTTTATTATGGTCTTTGAATCAGCAGCTATGTACAATTTGGCAGTCACTCTGACTGAAAGCTGAATGCTAAAGCCCAGGTTTAAGCTGTGATGAAAAAACGAATGCTTTTGTCCCCTATTTCTATAGTAGCATGAAATTGTGGAGGTTTGTATGCCTGTGTTTTTCCTGGCTACAGAGCTGGGTTCAGTAAAATCTGTCTCTGCAGAGAGCAGGCTGGGTACTGCAGTGCACGGTGAAGCTGCGGCTGCTGCAGAATCCAGCAGTGTGATTTGTACCCACAGTGATGCCAGCCCCCGTGAGCTGTGCTGAAGGGAATGCTCAGTGAGCAGGAGCTGCCTTCCTGGTGTATTGAGCTGTCAGACCTTAGATGTATTATTTGGGATAAGAAACAGATTTTTTTTTTCCTCCTTTTTTCTCCTTATTGAAGTAGTGCAGTCAAAGCTTACCAATGAAGGTACTTTTCAAGTTCTTAAAAGTCTGCTTGTCCTTTCACTGGGTTTAGCTGGAACAATCCACAGCTGGGAATCTCTGATTATCCATTCATTTTCCATTCTTGTCATGGACAACCAGATATAAGAAAGACACAGAAATATGTCCTGGAAGGACTGGGACAGCAGCCTGGGGAAATGTCTATAGTGGGCCTCTTGGATTGGCAGTGGTTGGAAATGGGATTATCTTTAATCTCAGCTGGTCTCACATGACAAAACTGATTTAGTGTGGAAAAACATAGTTTATGTCTGTATAGTATAGACATAGTCCACTAGTCTAAAGAGAAGTTGGAATAAGAAGAAATTCTAAACCATGAATAAAAAATAAAATAGCCTGAAGTGCAGTAAAGTAGCTGGGTGAACTGCAGGTAGAGACTAACTTCCTCCTTCAAAGAACTAGTTCATTTTTCTGATAATCCACATGTGAAGAGCTTTGATAGCAAATTCACTCAATCTTAGGGGGTTTTTTTTGGTCCATCTATGCAAAAGCTCAGACTAAGATTATCAGATGTTTCTTCTTTTTCACATGAAAAATCTCAAGGAATAATTGTTTCCTCAATATGGAAAGGAATAGCGGTTCTACAGCTTCTTTGGGGACACTCCAAGCTCAGCTAAACAACAAAGTAGTGATGAATTTCAGGGGTCTGAGCATTTTTTTTTTAAATTTAACATGTTACTGAACTAAACAGGGGCTCTTTGTAGGAGAATTTATCAATGCCATGACTCTGAATCTCTCTACAGTGTTGTGTGAAACAAAAACATTATGTTACTGAACCTTTCCAGACGTTGTTACTGACTGCTGCTGCCTTTGTGCTACTGGTTTACCAGTTTTGGTTTTCTTATGATCATCTCAATCCTGGTTAGACAGGACTGTTTTAGAGGGAAAAAGTAATTTTTAAAGGCTTATGGGTTTGATTGTTTGCATATGATGTGGCCAAGTAAGAAATGGTTAATAATAGAAGCCAGTTAGGCTGAATTGACTTTCCATGGTGTCTCTACGTCTGTGGCTTCCTTGTAGCACAGGAGAAAAGAGGGCAGTCTGCTGTCTTGTAATAATTGCAGGAAAGATAGATTCACTAATTAGAACCAGAGTCAGTGTTTAAATCACATTGCTTTTCTGAGCAAGTCCAGTGCACTGGACAAATTGTAGCTGCTTTACTGACGTCGGAGATGCAGTAGCGTTTGGATTTGAACACACTGGGCAATAAAATCATTCTTGCACAGTGCTGATTCATTTGTGTATTTGCTTATTAAAAATTGAAAAATGCATTATGTGTTAATACACTGAAGAAAACACAGTTTTCTGATTCAGATGATCAGTTGGTTAAACTATTATCTGCTCCTGCCTAAGACTACATCTCTTTCATTTTGTTTGCTTTTGGTTTATTTTTGTTCCTATATCCCCGAGATTTCTAAGTTAGCCTGAGGAAGTAAGATGCAATCCTGTGTCCAATGCATATCTTGGACTAAATGAGATTTTAAAAATACAGGACTGGTTCATTTAATATCAAATGCTCTTCAGCTATAAACTTAAAAACTTCATGCCGTGAGAAGTGGATACTGTGATGCTTTTGTAAATAATGCATATAGAGCCTGATGGAATGCAAAGGAAAATAATTAGACTTCAGATTGCCTGTGGGCAGGCTGTGAGAATTTTTGTGTGCATTTACTTGTTCATTCTTCATTGTGCCTCTTCTCATCATTTGAATCTGGTGCCACAGGCTTAGATGTGCTATTTTCCCTTTTTTTTTTTTTTCCCCTGAATTTAGCTGTCTCCTTCACCCAAGCCATTTCACAAATATCTATTAGTTTCCTTTTCAAAGGGACATGATGCAGAAGAAGCAAGGGAAAAGGTCTGTAGTAAAACAGGATGAGGCAGGAGGCTCAGTACAGCCTCATGTGGACTCCGTGGTTGTTCCAAAGTCCGTAACTTTCAGCTGTCCAAATAACAGTGCCCATGACTGATTCCTGGGAACAGTTCAGTTGGACTGGGCACTTCTGGCAAGCTGGGTGTCCCTTGTTTCTGCTGTAGGGTTTCAAGGAGGTCTGGGGGGAGAAGGGAGGAACAAGGTGGGTGTGGTAAGATCCCTGAGTGCTTTGACAGCAGGGACAGAGGGGAAGCAGACCCCTCAAGCACCTCATGGTGGCTTCTCTCAAGCAGGTTTTTTATTCCCACACCTTCTATGCTTCCCCTTTCTCGGGAGTGCAGGATTGGTATCCCTGGCCTGCTGTTCCTTTCTGCAGTGTGCTCAAGACAGAGGCTGCTGGGGCAGGGAAACAAACATGGGGAATTTGTTCAGATGCAACAATTACAGAATGCCTTAACTCCGTGTGCACCTCTGTCCTTCTCTATTGCCACCGAGGAAAGACATGGCTAGGAGGAAAGACAGCTAATTTCCAGGGCAGTTTTCTCAGAGGAAAACTGCTTAAAAACAAACAAATCACAGACAGTTCGTGGTGCTGGTTGTAAGGCACACTAAAAATGGTGGTTGTTTTACACATACTTTGCTCATTTCTCATGAGGTAATGATGATTCAGTTGTAACTATTGGTACAGTCTGTTTTCACAAACTTTGATGAATTTAACTTGATGTTTCCTTAAGCAGAGTAGAGATAGAAATGAAAGAATGTTTATACGTGTCAGTTTTGGAGTGCTTTTGGAAATAAACAGCATGTTCTTTTGCTGGCAGGATTTGAAATCCAGCAATCAGCGAGATGAAATTGCTGCAGCACGTGTATCCCTGAAGGAAAATTCTGCATTCCTACATTCAATATGTTCAGCTTGTTTGGAACATTCAGATGTTGCATCCCTTACAGCCAGCAAGGATTCAATTTGCAATGAAATACAGAATGCTCTCAATGTAATTTCTAATGCTTCCCAAGGAGTTGGAAATAAAGTGGAGCAACCTGCATCTCGTACAGCTACTCTTGGAAGTGCACTTGATGAGCTTGAGGTACGTAAACATGTGAGATTACAAGATTTTTGGAAAAAAGTTTTTTAATTTTTTAATAAATATTGGTATCATAAATGATGAGCCTTAAGGCATTGAAGATTGTTGCTCTGCTTAGTCCTAGTCTAAATAGTATCACTTGAAATCATTTCATTGAGATGGTTCATTGAAATGATTTCATTTTCTTCAGAGGAGTTTGGATTTAAGGCTTCATGTGTGTTCAGTATTTGGCTCCCTTCGAACAGAGGGCAGAGTTAGCTGCAGTTGTGTCCCTGCTGCTGGAGACAGGCACATCCTGCAGGAAGTGGGCAGAGCACAGGAGTTCATTTTGCCCAGAAGTGATTCTCAGCTGACAGTGCCCACTGCTGCCATGGCTGCATTTGAGCTGCTGCCGTGCAAGCTGAGTCCGTGTCTCCAGAATGTGTCAGTGGGATCATTCTGTAATTTGTATAATTGAGCCATTCAGAAACTTCATTTTATTTGCTGCTTATCATTACATAAAGTGACATAGCTAATATGATTTCACCACCTCTGCATTTCTGCTTCCATTATTTAGGCAAATACCTGGGGGAAGGCAGCACTTTCTCTATTCCTGACTGTCAGGGTTTGATTCTGGCTCAATGCCAGTGCCCCCATGAAAATACTTCCTCCCTGGTGTCTGCTGTGAGATGTGATCAGAAATAGAGCAAAGCAGGCTCCAGCTTAGGAATGAAAGGGGAAAAACTTTATTAACCTACAACTGTATATAAAGAGAAGCACACAGAACTCGGAATGAAAACCTTACATGTCACATTCTTCCTCCCTCCACCAAATTTCCAATACATCCACCCTTCAGATCGTCAACTCTCAGTCTATCACCATCCTTTAGATAATCAATTCTCAGTTCATCAAGGAGAGAGGAGTCTCTCTTTCACCATGGGCTTCCCCTGGAAACACGTTTGAAACCTCTTGTGTTTCCCTGTCACACGTGGCACCGCCCGGACATCATCTGCCAGCGTGACCTCTTCCTTCCATGCCCAGTGCTCTCACCACTGTGCATGGACCAGAGCTGCTTCTAGGGTTTTTCCTTTTCAAGAGTGCCTTGCCCAGTTCTAAAAAAGCACAGTCTCTCACCTTTGGGACACGTGTCCCCCCCAGATTTCACCCCCTGGGGCTGAGGGGTCTCGAGAACAGAGATCTTCCTCTTCTCTGAACACGGAGAGCACCACCACCACCCTCCTCACCTGTCGTCTCTGTTCCCGCCACTCTTCACCTCACATCACTGCACTCTCTTGGCTCCAAGCCATCGCCTCCCCCCTAAATGCAGTCTCTGTGTCACAGGAAAAGTGATTCTGTCCATGGCTATACAAGAAAAGTCCAGCCAAAGGCTACTCTAGCAGCTCCTCCCACCTAAAATTCTTCTCGACTTCTCTCGTGGCCCATTTCTTCTTGTTTCATCTATATCTCTCTTCTCATTCAACTCCAGGAGGAATCAGCATTTGTAAGGTTCCCATCATCCAAAAAAGGGTTCAAAGTCTCAGGCTTGGCCTGTGCAGAACTCCCATGGCTGCCCTGCCAGCACCTTCTCCCCGCACTCCCCTTCTCCTTCTCGGCTGGCCATGCTATCAAATCTCAAGGTGGCACAGGCACAGACACCAGCCCTGTCTCTCTCTCCTCCGGGGGGGGGGCTGCCTGATGTCTCTCAGGGTTCCTCCACCCTTCCATCCTGCAGGGCCTTCTCCTCCCTTCTCTGTCCAGGCCCCAGCCCACCTCACTCAGGTCTCGTGGCTTCCCCTCCCCCGCCCAGCCCGGAGTCAGGCAGGGCAGCTCTTTCACGACTGGAACCAAAAGAGTTTTCCCCCGGGAGTTCTCATCTTTTAACCCCCTGTGCTCTCAGAGGCGTATCCATGTCCTCAGTAGCCACACCAGGTGCCAATATTCAAATCTGAGCACCTATTGGTTTGGCCACAGCATCCCAAAAAAACCCTACTTCTTCTCAAACCAGGACACTGACCTCACCTGAAGCTTTTCTATGGAGTTTTTCCTTTTTCTCATGGCTGCTGTGGCTCTCACCAGTGGAATTCTCCATTGTCCTGCCACAAATGGTAAAAGATCTCCTGTAGGTGAGGCTGCACACCATGATCCTCATGGGGTGTAACTGCTGTAGGCCCAGATCAACAAAAGGAATGTATGTTTCTAAACACATTTGCAAATATGGGTGATTTTGGTTGTGAATTCTTGGGCTTAGCAGATCTCAGCATCCCAATGCTACGACTGTGATACATTTTCAGGATAACTGATGTTAGGACTGATGGTAGTAGATTTTTATCTAAAATTTTCAAAGGAAGATTAAAGAAATATATTGAAACATGACACAGATTTTGTAGTGGCAGTTTATTGATCAAAAAAGGCCTCTCTGGCATGCTCAAAGTCAAAGCAGACAGGTTTTTCCCTGCAGAGGAGCAGGCTACAATTGCACATTACAGGTTTTAAAATTACAGTTCCTAATCTATCTTCCTAATAAATGGAAGTAAAAAGAAACATGTAAGAGTAATATATAACATGTTATAGTGTAGCTGTGAATGACAAATGAGATTCCTTATATGAGACCCTGGATTGCTTAAAAATTAAAAAAAAAAAGAGAAATGTCAAAAGGAGTTGCTTTTATTACTGCAGATGAATTAATCTTGACTCTGTGTAAGCAGTACTATTTAAAATGCGGTAACATTGTTGTTCTAAAATTTGAAATTTTGGATGATCACAAAATGGGGGAAAAAGTATTTTGAATTGAATTTGTTTTTACTTGGAAATGTAAGAACATAGAGGTCTGATGGTTGTAAAAAGCTGTTTGTTTATCAAGTTGTAAATATATTTTTACCTAGGTAGCACAAATGGGAATCGAAGCTGTGTGAGTTAGATAAAGCACAATTTATAAAGCATTTAACTTCTGAAATGATTTTATGAGTTAGATGGTTACACTTTTCTCGCTTTACAGAAAGTTCTATTGGCTAAGGACCTGAAATAACCTTTGCTCTATCTTCCTGTTGCAAATACAGTGCCATGAAATAGATTGATGCAGTAAATAGTCTGGTGGGAACAAATCTCATTAAATGTTTATAGTGTGGAAATGTATCTCGGAGCTTACCCAACAATCTAGTATCTAGATGTTTTGCAGTATCTTTCTTCCTTTGCCAGTGCTGGCACTGTGAAAGTTATTAGAGATTTATAGGTGAGGAAACCACCAGTAAAATTAGAGCAGCTAACTCTTAAATCAGTGGATTCTCAACAATTTCTCTTAAAGGCTCCCTAGAACTACTGTGTCATTTGTAAATAAACACAAAATTGTAACTTTAAAATTTAATTGCATAGTAAGATCTGTGAAAAGAGCATATTGGGTGCAGGTTATCTAATGCCTTTCCCTGGTCTTTCATCTTGTGAATGCAAAAAGATTTCTCACAAAATTATGCAGGTCCTGTGTGCCTGAGTCTCTGTCGGTGTGTTCAGCTGCTCTCTGGTCCTTGTGTGACCGTGGCCATCCAGCTGAGCAGTTACACTGGGATGACTCCAGAACTTCATCAAACACAACCAGGTTTCTGCATACCCATGGGCCCTCTTTCTTTCCTGGATCAGACCAGTGAGGGAGAAAACAGGGATCTAATTACTCCTCTTAAATGCTCCCTTATGCTGGAGTCTTTGAGCTGCTTCAGAGTAGCTGACCACTGTTCAGCCTGTTAAACCAAACCCACCAGAGACTGCTTCCTGTGTGTCTGGTGTCTTCTCATTGTGTCTTTCCTGTGTAGATGTACTGATTATGAATAAGTAATGAAATTATTTGAAGAATTTGATCTGTAGGGCAGAGTCTGAAATGATGTTTTCCCAGCTGTTACTGCCTAGATTTTTTTTATTCAGAGATGAACCCATAGTAGCTTTTTGGCCAGTGCTGTTTGTCCATCTTGGTGTAAACTTTCTCCTAACTGTCTCCCAAAGGAGGACATTTCTGTTTGAATGACTGCCTTCAAATCTGCTGAGATTTGAAGGCAGTCATTTTTCCAGCTGATTGTATAATTGGCTGTGGCCACCATGTGTGTCTTAGTCTTCCCCAGACAATGAAGCTGTTTTTTCTGCAGCAGCACTTCAGTGTTCTAGCTGCCAGGTGTGGACACTTGGCATTGAGGGGCTGCTTGAGATACAGGAGCTTGTAGGGAAGCTGCTGCTGCAGTGCAGAGTGGCCCTGTGGCACAGCTTGGGCAGATGTGAGGGACCCCAGAGCACCTTGGTGATAAGGGCTCTAACAGGAATGAGGGAGGCAGAGTTTCAAATCTCTAACACAAGCATGTGACTCAAGTCTCCTTGCCTCACCGTTTAAGCTTTTATCTTATGGTGTTCTCATATAACACTTTCATTTCTAGCTTAAGTTACATAGTCCCTGAAATTGTCTTGTTAAATCTAAACTGAAAAAATAATTCAAATCCTCCAGTTTGCAATTAGTCTGGCACATCGTGGATAAGCACAGGTAAGTTCTGATTTACCTAAATTCCCTATCAGGGTATCTGGCATAGTTTTCTTGTTTAATATTTCTACTGAAAGCTTGAAACCACCCATAGATGTGTAAGAGGTGTACAGGTGTATGTGGAGTCTCGGTTTGGAGACTAGGACCATAATGACATAGTTTCAGATGTTCAGTTATATTAACAATTGCTGGTTTAAATTTCTTCAAATGCTGAAGCTCAAATATACTTACTTTCCTGTTTTATGAAAATCTCACAGTCTCCTTTTCTCTCTCTTTAGAATATTTACTTGCCACATAAATGTAATTAATTTTATCAAGCCAAAAGAGTTGTCTGTTTTTGTAATCGTTGAACAAAAGCTGCAGTTTTTATCTTTGCCCATATTAAGCCTGTTAAAAGTGGCAGCAGTGACTTTCTGCTACAGTGTGGGATTGATTAGACTAAAAATCAGCAGAACTAGACTCCGTGTGTAATCTGACTCAGCTTTCTCAGCTGTGAGCTAGCAGTGCTCTGAGTTAAATCCAGAGGTTCTCCTGATCTCTAAAAGACTAAAGTTCATAGGCATTGAACCCCTCTTTGAAACAGAGCTTAAGCTCTGGTCTGAGACTCTGAATGGCAGATAGAACCTGGGTTTGTGTGCAAATGACCTCTGTGTGTAGTCCCACTAGAGAAAAGGGAATCTGCCATGGTCAGAAGTATTTTGGATGCTTCCAGTGGAAAGGGCTAGCAGCACATCTGGGAAGCATAATGTCACTGCAGTTCCTGCAAGTAAAAAACAAAGCAGCGGCTTCGTTGAACTGACTTTTCTTACCTGTGCTCTTCTTTTTTCCCAGAATTTGATAGTCCTGGATCCTCTGGTAGTGAACGAGGAGAAGGTGAGGCCGTCCCTGGAGCAGCGGCTGGAGGCGATCATCAGCGGGGCGGCGCTGCTGGCCGACTCCTCGTGCACGCGGGACTCGCACCGCGAGCGCATCATCGCCGAGTGCAGCGCCATCCGCCAGGCCCTGCAGGAGCTGCTGGCCGAGTACCTGCGCTCCGTGAGTAACGCCCGCGGGGGCACGGAGTAATGCACACGTGGGGCGCGGAGTAATGCACACGTGGGGCGTGGAGTAATGCACACGTGGGACGTGGAGTAATGCACACGTGGGACGTGGAGTAATGCACACGCGGGGGCGCGGAGTAATGCACACGTGGGACGTGGAGTAATGCCCGCGGGGGCGCGGAGTAACACCCTCAGAGGCGCTGAGTAACGCACGCGGGGCGCTGAGTAACAAAGGTGGGGCACTGAGTAACGCACGCGGAGTAACGCACGTGGGGCGCTGAGTAACAAATGTGGGGTACTGAGGAACAGACACAGAGGAACTGAGTAACCAGAACGGGGGCACTGAGTAATGCACGCTGGGGCACTGAGTAATAAATGTGCGGCAACAGAGTAACACATGCGGGGGAACTGAGTAACGAACCCTGGGGCACTGAGTAATGAACACAGGGGAACTGAGTAACAGCCACAGGAACTGAGGAACTGAGGAACTGAGTAACCAGTACGGGGGCACTGAGTAACACACGCTGGGGCACTGAGTAAAGAATGTGCGGCAACAGAGTAACACATGCAGGGGCACTGAGTAACGCACGTGGGGCACTGAGTAACGCACATGGGGGCACTGAGTAACGCATGTGGGAGAACTGAGTAACACATGCGGGAGAACTGAGTAATGAACACTGGGGAACTGAATAACGAACGTGGGGCACTGAGTAACAAAAATGGGGGCACTGAGTAACAAACACGGGACAACTGAGTAATGCATACGGGGCACTGAGTATCAAATGCAGGGCACTGAGTAACGAATGCAGGGGAACTGAGTAACACATGCGGGGAAACTGAGTAATGAACACTGGGGAACTGAATAACGAACGTGGGGCACTGAGTAATGAATGTGGGAACTGAGTAACCAAACGGGGCTACTGAGTAACAGACACAGGGGAACTGAGTAATGAACACAGGGGCACCGAGTAACAGACATGGGGCACTGAGGAACAGGCATGGGGGAATTGAGCAACGAACGCAGGGGCACTGAGTAACAAACACAGGACAACTGAGTAACAGGCATGGGGGCACTGAGTAACAAACACAGGGCACTGAGTAATGAACACGGGGTAGTGAGTAACAAATGCAGGGGCACTGAGTAATGAACACAGGGTACTGAGTAACGAACTGGGGCACTGAGGAATGCACATGGGGCACTGAGTAATGAACACGGGACACTGAATAATGAGCACGGGGTACCGAACTGGGGCACTGAGTAAGGAATGCGGGGAAACTGAGTGACATTAAACGCAGGGGAACTGAGTAAATGGGGCAACTGAGTAACAGACACAGGGCCACTGCATAGTGGAGGGCAACTGAGTAACAAATGCGGAGCAACTGAGTAACAAACACAGGGCAACTGAGTAATGTGTGGCCACTGAGCAACACAGGGCCCAGCTCAGGCCTTCCTCAGCACCTCCTGCTCTGGAAGCTTAGCGTTTAACTAAGCATTAAGGTGCAGTTTAACCTGCATTTCACAAATTGATCTTTAAAAGGTTCAAGGGGACATTTTTCTCCAGAAAGCAAAGTGAAAACTAAATCCACGTCCCCAGAATGAGTATGAATTGTATTATGCCGTGTATATAAAGTCTGTGGAAAATGCCATACCACAGATAAGATGTATGTTTAGGTTATTTTATGCTTGTTGTGAATTGTCACTTATGCAGAACAGACAATCTTTCATATGTCAGAAGCAAGAGTTTCTCTGTAATACCACTCCCTAGACCAGAGTTTGGAATGTAATCTCTGTTCCTGTAGAATGCAACAATTTAAATAATGATTTCTTAAAAGGTAAGGAGTCTGTTAGTGTTGTTTTCGAGTAGGGTGTTGACACCAGAAGAGGAGAAGTGCACCAATTTACAAGTGTTAGAATGACTAAATTGCTATATTGGGAAGACAGGAGTGTTGGATAAATCCAGAAATCTGGTTGTCTGACATGCTTGTAGCTGTGAATTAGAAAAGGAGCGTAGTTTGCGTTTTACAAGTGATTTTTCTTTTAGATTTGAAGAATGGGTTTGGCACTTGTTACATCTGGCAGGTAAATGTTGAAACAGTGGAGACTCAATACTGCTAATATGGGTACACAATGTTAATCTCATGCTTTTCGTCTGTAAACATTATCTGTAGGCATAATGTTCTTTTCTAAAGATACTTCAGGATGATTCACTGAGCATATTGAGGGAACAATTGTGTGATACAGATATTTGTTCTCTTTTTGGGAAGTTGAAATTCTTTCTGTTCTGTAAGTCATAGCAGTTAACACAATCTAAAGCTGTTTACTTTGTCTTATTTTATTGTCCTTAGGATAATGTAGTGTAGAGACTAAAATAATTATGCATGTCAGATTTTTTTTTTCCATCTGACAGATATTGTACTTTTTGATATTTCTCTTTGTTTATTAGAAGTTTACAGATGCTTCATTAAAGTCAAGTTGTGTTTCGGGCCTTACACCAGAGAAAGGTGCTATGAAAGTTTTAATCAAAATGCTGTTGAATGCAGCCTTAATTCTTGAACCTCTCTGGAAGTGCTTTACACATGGGTTAGATAGTGAGATTTCTTCAGCTCTGGTTAGCTTGGAATGTAAAACTTTGGTACATTGTTGTAGCAGATTTCTCTTGCAATGTCTGCTGCAGGGTGGGTCAGGGTTTGCTGTTAAGTGGCTGAAAGTTTCATACAGGAAAACATCCATCTTTATTGGTTGGACTTAATGATCTTGAAGGGCTTTTCCAATATAAAAGACTCTATGATGCTATCCAGAGCACGTGGCAGGATGCAGATGTGGTGAACAGCATCCCATATTAGTCCAAAAGATTCCTGTGGCTTTGTCCCAAGAATGCTTTCCCATGAATCTCTGGTGTGAAACGACAAGATTTTAAGTCAAATGGTCTTAAATTCTTAGACTGTTGAAAGAAAATTGTGATGGTCTTTTCTACTTCAGAAATAATCATGGTTTTAGGGGTATGTAATGTACAATAGGTGGAAAAGAATAATACAGAACCCACCCCACTGACTTGAGAAAGTCAGAAGGCAGCTGTTCAAATATGACAGTGAGGGAAAGTGCCATATAATTTGCTGCAGAACACAGTGGATGCACAAGGTGGCAAAGACAAGGAAGCAGAAAAGAGAAAATACAGAAGATTTAAAGGCATGAGGTTACAAATCAGGAGGGAATTACAAGTTTTTAGTTTCTTTTAGAGCTCTTATATGAATGGAAACGCTCTCACTGAGAACAGTTTATGGCTATTACTGCGACAGTGTTAAATAAGTTTTTCAATGAAAGGATTACCAGATGTCAGTTACTTTATTTCACAGCTCTAACTCGCTGAAGAAGAGATGATAGATCCAGGAAACAGTGCTGATTTATCAGTGTCTTTTTGGCTCTTCTATTAGCAGTTTCAATAAGCCAGGCCTGGAAATGGAATGAACTGTAAAGATGATGACAGCCATTTGTTATCATAGCACAATTTAAGCACAATTTACTTTTCCTCTCCTTGGGAACACTGTTGTACTCCACAGGCAGGTGCTCTGTGGAAAGCTTCATGGGTGTTTGTCTGTATGCCCTCCTGGCTTGTGCTGAGTGAGCTACAGAGCCTCTGCCACAGCTTGTAGGTGAGAGTGGGAGCTTTTCCTTGCCCACAATGCACACAGAGTGTGCTCTGCTCTGGCTTTGTGCTCCTGCTGTGTGGCTCCCAAGCTCGGCCTCCCCGCTGCCATTTCAGCCCTCTGCACTCCCTCACAAGCTGTGCTGCTCAGCTGCTCCAAGGGTTTGTTTTCCTAGAGATGGCTCCTGTTTCTTGCTTTGATCCCTTGCCTTAAGGCTTCTTCTTCCTGTCTGAGTGTTGCCAGTGGGAGCTGCATTGCCTCAGGGACACCTCCCCCAGTAAGTGCCACCTCCACAGATCCTCCTCCAGCAGCTGCTTTGCCAGCAAGCTGCACTGATGGCACCCAGCCTCTTTGGCTCTGCTGCTGGTAGTGCACCTGCCCTGCCTGGTAAACCTTGGGCTTAAACAGAGCTATTGCCAAGGACTCAGTGCCTAAATTCTCTGTGGGTTCTACATTGTCTGTTCTTTTGAAGCTGAGCCTCAGTGCTTGAACTTGAATGAGGGACTTGTCTTTACGAACAAACTGTGGGTCTGCTGGTAGGTAAAACTAGCAGTGAGAGATAAAAGAAACTATGGGAAGGATTCCACTGATGAATGGAATGAGAGAGACTTGTCCTTACAAACTGTGGGTCTGCTGATAAATAAAATCTGATAGTGGGAGATGAAAGAAACAATGGGAAGAACCGTAAATTCCATAGGAATTCCACTGAGTGACACAAAGGAAACAAAAAGGGGGTGTTATACATTAGAAGGGGATAAATTCCATAGGAATTCCACTGAGTGACACAAAGGAAACAAAAAGGGGGTGTTATACATTAGAAGGAGGTAAATTCCATAGGAATTCCACTGAGCGACACAAGGGAAACAAAAAGGGGGTGTTATACATGAAAAGGGGGTCTCAGGTGTGAGACATTTCGGGAAGTCTGTACCTCTGAAGTACCTCAGGCAATGGGGAGGAGATGGACGTGCGGATGGGAAATGAGGATAAAAAGGAGGCTGCGTCCTCCACAGTTCTGAGAGACACCAGGGGAAACGCCCCATGGCCTCTCCTTGTCTTTGAATAAAGTTACAGGACTCCTCTGTCTCCTTTTTGGACATAAACCTCTGGCATTTGTGGATTAATTTTCCTGACAAACTGTACAGGGACTTAGGATTTATTAGCACTAACATTTGAAAGAGTATAAGGAGTATCGCTTTTGTGGTTCCTAAATTTGTTTCTTTTATTTTCCTCAGTTATTTAAAGTGTCTAATAAGCCTCAAAGGCATCAAAGATTAAGAGCTTCTTGGTTCAGTGGGATAAATTTTTAATTTCTTTTTTTTTTTTAAAGAGTTTTTAATGCAAGCTTGGAGAAACATCTTTTCAGAAGATACTTGCTTTTACGTGAGTGCTTTTCACAGAGGTTTTATCCCAGCGAATGGTACAATGCAAAGTGAAGCAAAATGCTCTCCACAAGAACCTGAACGTTTTTCTGTTCACAGAGTAATTCAGACACACAGTAAATTGCAAACACATTTACGATTCTTCTGAAAGGCAGCAGGTTTTTTTCTGAATTGCTCCAAAAATTCTTCAAAATTATTTGTGTACTGTTGTTAACCTTTCTGAATTTTACTCATAGACACAGTTTGTTAGGGGATATATTTGTGTTTTAGGCCATCCAGTAACGAGAATTGCTGCTGTGGGTTTGGATATCTTATCAATGGCAGAATCATACTGTCATGTGGGCAATAATGGAATAATGTATCCACTAGAGCAGTCATGTTGTTCTAGTAATAACACTTGCTTTTTCCTAGTGACAAGCTCTTGTCTCTTCATCCTGTACCATGGAAAGTTGCCGAACTCGGCGGAGTGCAGCAATACAAGGTCCATGTTCCATGAGTTGAGGTTTTATCAGTCACAGTAAGGACATTCCCTTCCCTGGGGGTGCACAAGGGATGATGGAGCTGTGCTGAGCCTGAGTGGAGTGGGAGTTGTGAGCAGCACTGAGTGCTTGCAGGTGCTGCTGTGTCTGCCATCATTAAATAGAGAGGTGTGCCTGAACACTCATACTTCAGTAAAGATCACTCCTGGATTGTTAGGGCTGGGAAAGAAAGGTCAGCTGCACTGGTATGAGAGCTGCTTTCTGGAACTGAAATCCCCTTACTGTTGGAATGTTGTTCCATGATATTTGAGCTTCATTCATTTTAGTTGATAGTTTCTCACCTTGTTGTAGCTGCACATATGGTTGGAGATACGTATGTGTGTGTATCTATATGTGGGTCAGCGTATTTTTCTGATTTTTCAGTTCTGATTTCGCTTCCTTCTTGTGTATTCTAAAAATGTTTGTTTCTCAGCTGGGTTTTTGTGTCATGATTACCTAGATGTTTGGGTCAGACATGGGTAATGCAGTCTGGATGTGCCTGTGGCTCCTGTGCCACAGGTGGTGGCAGCTGCTGTGTCCTGCTGTCCCACAGCTGTGCTGTGTGTGGCAGGGAGCAGAGCCAAACCAGCCCTTCTTCTGACACCAGCCGTGCTTCCATTTCAGACATGTGAGGAGAATAATGATGCATTTTACCTGGAGGCAGAAGCAAACTGCAGTTGCCCACCTTGTGTATATTTGTATTACCGCTGATGGAGGCCTGGCCATCCCCCCAGCCTAGGGGCAGGCAGCTGAGGCTGAGCAGGAGTGCTGTGTGCTCTGTGCCCAGGAATGGTCAGGTATTGGTGCCCTGTATTGCATGGAGGGCAGACCTGAACCTGCTGGGAATGCAGCTCCTGGGCCTTTATGCAGCTGGCTTCCCTCAAGGCTCCCAAGCCTTGTTCTTCAGCACCAGATCGTGTCCACAACTTCTGGGAATGAGACTTGTTTGGGTGTGAGCACATCAGCTGGAGTGCAGTGAGGGTGAGCTGAGGAGCCAGGATCCCTGAAAGCAGCTGGGACAGGAGTGAGCTGGTCTGGGGAGCCCTTGAGGAAAAGGTGGGCACTGCAGAGCCTGTATAGCCATGGGGGAGGTCCAGCTGTGGGTAGCTGGCAGTTGGGCTGTCGTGTCTCTCTAGGTTTCAGGCTCTGTCTGGTCACTTACTGGAACCTGAGCATTGCAAATTCAAAACCAGAATATGGGTGGAAAACCAGGAGGTTTTTTTATTGGTGGTGTGGTCCTGGGCCTTGCTCCTTGTCTCAGCTCTTAAATTTGGTTGCTGTGGAGCACTAATGCCTTGCTCCACCTCTGTATTGAGTAGTCTTCAATAAGAGCTTAAGGTCTGGCCCACTCTCTGGATGTGGAGACTATGACTGATAATGGGTTTTTGTGCTATTTTATTGCCATTCTTACTCTTGGAGACTGGAGGGACTTGAGATGCCTCAAGCATACTGATATCTCAGCTTGGCCTTACCTGTACTTCATGGTTTCCCCATGAAGAGTTTTAACACTTTCCTGGTTGCCAGTGACGCCTGAGGAGTTAAAAATAGGGGACTGCTTGACTTGTCCTTTATGGCTCCTTCCAGTTTCTTTCACAAGTATGCAACTTGCAAAGTTCTGTGTAGCTGCTCTCTGAAGAACTAACCCCAGACTTGGTAGACTTGACTAACAGGGAGTTTGAGGAAATTCCTTGTTAAAATCTTCAAGGACAGAATGGCTTATGGTTATTCATGGAAGGGGTTGAAATAACTGACTTCTTGAAATCCTTGTTTTTCAATCTGTTTTTTATTTCTGAACAAATAAAACCTACTTTTGTTAGTGCCTTTGTACAAAAAGAGTGGATTTGAATGTGCTTACTTTGCTGTCCTCTTCATACTTAAATGTCTTAAGAAAACTGGTGTTCCAGAGAACTTTCAAATTGAGGTATGTCAAAATGTAAACTGGAAGAATTTCCATGTGTGGGTGGGAAGTGTCACTCAGTTCTTTTAGTATTCATGTTTTTGGTTTTTTTAATGACTTTATTGAGTATTATGTTTTTCAAAAAAGGATGTATTGCAGTAAAATTGGTATGCCTATATGGTGTATTATGCTGGCATTTATGCAAGAAAATATGTAGTTTTCATGATTTTGTTGTTCACATTGTCTGAGTAGTTGATTGAGTTGACTTTGAACACTCCTACAGAGGGTTTTCTTCTGTTTTGTATGCAGTATGTGTAATTGAAAATCATTTTTAAATGTTAACTTTCAGTGAACATTTTGTTTTATGGGGAAATTAGATATGAATTGTTAAGGAGGAGGATCTTAAGTGTACTTAAAAGACAGAAGTAGTCTAGTGAATTCCCCAAATAGATTTACAGCTGAAAAATAAGCTGCAGTTACATGTACCTGATTGTAGATGCTCTTAGAGACCCTGCAGTAATGTGGGATCTCTGCACGTGAGCTGGAGAAGGATAATAAAAGCTTTTCTCTCCTTCAGCCCTGCTTCTGGTGGATGGTTCTGAGTGAGCTATGCCAGGATTGAGCAGCAAACTGGAGGCTTGCACTGGGGTAATGTGAGGGGCAGCTCGTGGCTCTGTGGGGGTGACCACTGGAAGAGTCAGGAATTTGTGTTTAGTATACCTGGCAGCACTGAAAATATACTGGGTTGCTCAAGACTAAATTTTTTTCAAGAAACCTTCAGTAAAACAGCGTTTGCTCTCCCCAGGATGAAATAAATCCTTGATTATGGTAATAAACATGCATTAAAAAGAATCAAGTGTTTGTTAACTCAGCATCTAGCTGTTTAGTTTATGAGAATATTCCTGTTTTTAGAGTTTATTGAAAATGGTTGTTACTACATAAGATTTTTGTCAACCAGTTTCCTGTTTTTTAGAGGATGTTAGACTGGTCATTTTCTGAAATGTCAGGGTGCCATTTCTGGGAATGCTACTGAAGTCTGCTGTGTCAGATGCATTTGTCATGGTTTTTATCCTCTGGTGTAATGCAGCTGATTTTTGTTGTCCAGATATATTTCTAAATTTCATTCTGTTTCAGGTTGAAAGTTACTTTTTGTTTATGTATCAGTTCTAATTAAAAAGATCAATCATAATTGATTGATCAGGGAACTGTTCATGGAATGTTGGTGTTGTGGGCCCATGGAAAACCCAAACCAGCCTGGCTGCAGTTGACTCTGCTTTAAGCAGTAGGTTGGACTGGATAATGTCCAGACATTGCTGCTCTCTTCAATCTGTGGAGTCTGATGCCAGACATTTGGATAAATTCCAGTGTTTGTGCAATGTCCTGGATGACCCAGCCAGCTCCTTTTAATACACAGTAAATCTCATTATTTACTAATGGAAGACTGAAAGATATTCAGGTAATGAAGCCAGGACAAGAAATTACATAAAGTAGTAAAAGGAAAGTTTCTTTCATTTGAGTAATCTCTGGTAATTTTCAGATGATGAAAGAAGAGTAGTTACTATGTTAAATTCTGTTGTAATGAATCCTCTCTATAAATAATACCTTGTAGAAGTCATTTGGGAAGTGGTTGATTAAAAGCTCTCCCTAAGAATTTCATGGCATGACTGCAGAGATCAATTGCATGGCTGAAACCAGATGCTTTCCCTGTAGTCACTTGGATTCAGGATGCTGGATGCCAGCAGCCTATGAGATGCTGCACTTCTTAGTTTATAGTACCAGGAGTGAATTCACTTTGATAGAAGTGGAGATACCTGTGTAGCTGTCAGCTGACTTTTGGACTTCATTTCTTGCCTAGCTTCTCTTGATATTTTTTTATGGAGAATGGACAATGGAGCCTTATGTGAAATAGCTTATGGTCACTATTCATTAAATCATTACTGTATCATATTGCAGAAAAATTGTCATTCTTGGTCTTAATTGTTCAGCCAGATCTTAAAACAGTGAGTTAAAGGAGATCAGGAACTTGAAGATCCAAATCCCAATTCCACATTTCCATCTTCTGTCTGAAAAAAACCCCAAAACTAGACTTAAAAACCAAAGCCACATCTTTGTCTTTGGTCACAAACAGCATTTATTGGCACTTCCCTCTTATTTTGAATTTCCTTTTAGTGCATTCTTTTCCAGTTGTTGTTTGTTGTTCCTGCCTGACATGCTGCTCTTCTTTCCTTAATTAAGTAAAATAAAAAGCAAGATTATAATTGCATTTGTGACCATTGTGTTTGATCAGAAGGTTGGCTAAGTAAACAATGGAACCATCCCCCCTCCCAAATCACATTAATAAAACAGATGTGCTTTAGTCCTTTCAAGATCAGCCCTTCTCAAGATCTGCTTTTCATGGTTGTTTTCTAATCCTGTGTAGCCAATTGGCACATTTTCTTTCTCTTTGAATATGCAAAGAAAATAAATGTCTTAAGTCAGAGAGCTGCAGATGCAAAGAAAATAAATGTCTTAAGTCAGAGAGCTGCAGTGCTTCGTAGAATACATTAGATAAATGATTCTAATTGCTATATTTACTGGAAAATCCGTACTATCTTAGGTTATTTTAATTGTCTTTAACCATTGTTTCATTATCAGGAGAAAAAACAAAGGAAATTTATACAAAGATGGAAAGAAATGATAAGTCAGCTACTTGACTAGGAGCTGTACTCAGGAATAATCTAGGATTATCTTTTCTATCAAATAGCAATGTTTCTCATTTTTTCTAAACCCTGATATTCTATGGGAGGAATTATCAGTCTGTAAAAGAAGATAATTGGTAAAGGAATCCCTCCCTTCATTTTCTCGAATATATTGAGCTCTTTGCAGGAGAAATGAAGAATAATAATAGTTTTTAAATCCATGTAAATAAGAGAAAATAAGGAATATAATAATTACAAACATCCTGGCAGCAGTTAATGGAAAAAAAATGGAGCCCAAGGTAAATCTCTTCTCTGGGTACTTGGTTCATGCTTCTTTTCTCCTTAATGCAGCAAAAGAGCACTGACTATTGAGGTGCCTTTGCTGCCTGTGCACCTGCACACATGGACAGTGCACACAGGGGAGAGCAGATGCACATGAGCCAGAACCATTTTGGTTTTACAGTGCTGTTTCCAGTCTACTGCTTGCAGTAATAAGGGAGTGAAATAGGGGAAAGCTTTGCAAAGTTCCTGTAGAAAGTGTGAGCTGAAGGAGTCCAAAGAGTGAGTAGGAAATGGGGAATGCTGTGTGACTGCTCATGGCTGTTTGCTGAGGAGGTAAGGTCATAATGGCATTTGGGTTGTGTCCCACATTGCCAAGGAAATGGAGGTTTTATTGCTTAGCCTTCAAGTAATCAGAAAGACTTGTTTCTAATTTGAAAAACAAGAGGCCTGATAATCTTTTGAATTCTGTCAGCCACCTCCTGTGTTCAACTGTGCAGCTGCACATTAAAGCAGGACTTTGAGATGCAGTGCACTGGGAGGCTGGAGGTGATGCTGGCAGGTACTGCCAGGGCTGGCAGCAGCTTTTACCTGTCCTCTGCTGAGCAGCTGGGGAGCAGCTGACCAGATTGGTGAGATGAACAATTCTCCTGGATCCCAAGGGGAAAGCAGAGTGCTGTTGCATGGGAGTGAGCATGCAAAATGCGAACAAAGGCTGGGCAAGGCTGCCAGCTCCTCAGGCTGTTTGGCTCCTGGTTTATTGTGGTCCTTGGAACACCTGCCTCTCTCAGCTCTAAGAGTGGAGTTTTCGTAGAGCAAGACTGCTCAGCAGCTCAGACCTCCAGGTTCTTCCCAGAAAGACCGGGAACAGCAGATCTGAAACGTTCGGAGTTTGGTCCCAAGGCTGTCTTACAGAGCACCAGGGCAGGTGCCTGTGTTTTGTCAGATCTGTTGTGCTTTCTCTGTTTCCATGGAACATTCTGCTTTTGATAAATTGGTAAAATTTAATAGAAGAAAGATTTCTCTGGAGAATCTGCAGCTATATTCCTGTTTTCTGATGTTGTGCTTCAGTTCTTGCTCTGTTTTTCAGTTTGTCTGTAGCATTGTCAATGCCATTTAAAATGTCTGATAGAATTACAAGCACATAGTAAGCCTTTCTTTTCCTCATTCCATGTCTGGATGAAATGTGATTGGCAAAAGTCAGATATTAAAATTACTTGTTTGGCATTTATTCAGCTGCAGATCTGGTAAAGTACTATTGCAGATCTATTACAATTTAAGTAAAATAGGGAGGCTGAAAAAGTCATCAGGAAGAATGGGTTTAGATTTTTGTTTTGACCACTAATTAAGGAAGGAAAGAAGTTTTATGTTTTTGTCCTCTAGCTTATTCTTGCAGTGAAGAGCCTGTGTATATCTGTGATACAGATCTGTGGGCCAGTCTGTAAATCTGGAATCATCCCTTGCTGGCAGACAGCTGGAATATGGCACTGTCCTCATATTCCCTGTTGGTGAGGAGTGAATGAGGTGGAGTGAATGAGCAGTGTCCTGGGATTGCTCTGTAACAGAGCTGCTGTGGGGCTCCTGGGAACCACTGCTGGGAATGCTCCTGGGGGGCCTGGCTGCTCCAGACACAGATTGCTTTGGGTGGTTTCCAGGCCAGAATGGCTCTTTGCTCCTTTGCCCAAATAACACATTCTGGGGCAAGAGCAATGCAGCAAGGCATGGTCTGATCAACAGTCTGATCAGCACCTAAGGCTTCTTTGCTCAGTTAGAAGGAGGAAGTAACCTTCAAATTTAATAATGAAGAAAAGGGTGGAAATCTGAGCACTGGAAGTAATTTAGAAGGAAATAATAGGAGGGAAAGTAAAGACCTTTCTAAACGGGGGAGGGGAAGTCAGAAATATTCTTTCCTTCCTGCTTCAGGCTTCCTGTAAATAGTTACTTGGACAAATAATGCAGTCAATAAGGCAAAGTGAATATATGCCAGGAAGAGTCCAGGAAGATTTAAGAAAGGAGTTTGTGAACCATTTGCCTTGATTGTAAAAATATGAGAGGAATGAGTATTTCCAGGTAACAAAAAAGCCAAATTTGTCTTAACAGATACATTCCTTTATGTAGGGAATTAATAGGTCAGTCCCTCTAACTTGGATAACCATGAAGAAGCTGCAGGAAATCCTTATATATTCATTTCCTAAAACTGCTCAGGATATGAAAGTGGTGCTGAGCCACAAGCATCTATTTTGAAAGTATGTTTTGTCAAAGACATGTAGTTCTTTGACAGAATAGCTGGCTGGGGATTAAAAGGGAAGTTGGAAACTGCTGTCATGTTATACACAGCAATGCACACTGAGAGGATGTTTTCACAGGCAAACTTGAGAAGCACAGTTGTTGTATAATGAGTGAAAATACAGGTCACTGAAAAACAGTGTTCCTAGTGAATTGGTATTTAATCCATTGCAGGTCAATTTGGGATGGCTTAATGAAGTGTGATTCTGCAAGGACTGGCCTGGGACCCAGGTGTATGGTGTACTTTCATTAGTCATAAATGAAACTTCAAGGTCAATAAAAACATTGCCCCCCCC
The DNA here is from genome assembly GCF_963513975.1 of Fringilla coelebs. Lineage (NCBI taxonomy): Eukaryota > Metazoa > Chordata > Aves > Passeriformes > Fringillidae > Fringilla > Fringilla coelebs. The sequence goes on along the minus strand of NC_140066.1, from coordinate 1,795,354 downwards.
TTTTCTCCTTTTCTTCTTCCTTTTTTTTTTGTTTTGTTTTGTTTTGTTTGGTGAAATGGTCTGAAATCTGCAGATTGAAATAATAAGTGCAAAAAATTACTCTTGGGAAGAAGTTCACTGTATAGTTAAAAATGCAGGATTTGTGGCTTAGCAGTGGTACTGCTCTAGAGCTCCCAATGCCATATGAAAATCAGAAATGAAATGAACTTTCAGTAGGGCTCAGCTCAGTAGGAAATTTTAGGCATCACAGCTTAAGAATAACAAGGACTGATAAAAGGAAGAAAATGAAGCAAGGATTTTAGAACTTGTAAAAAGCAGGAAGCAGCTGACTTAACTGAGTCTGTGTAACTTAGGAAGAGGTGGAGGAGAAGAGGAACAGGCTGGTATTTTCAGATATGGAAGAGGCTTTATAAGGTTCATGCGTTTAAGTTATTCTCTGTATCCATTCAGAGGAAGACAAATGTAATTGGCAAAATGCAAAATCTGTGCAGTATTGAGTAAAAACCCCGGCCATGTAGGTGAGTAAGCCCTTGGGAGGCCCTGGAGAGGTGCTGGTGCACACAGGTGGCACTGCTTGGGCTGCCTGGGAGCTCGAGGGGCACCTGGGCTGTTCTGGGGTGCTCAGGATGCAAAGTGACCCTGAGCTCCCCCTTAGCCCCACTGATAATTGGCAGTTTAGAAAAGCAATGTTCCCAGTCTTCGTACTGCATTTTCTTCCTGCAAATTGTTTTTTTTCCACAGGTTAGCGTAGGTTTGTAACAGTAAATGCTGTTTCTATGCAGTGATCAAAACTAGAGTGAAATTTGGTGGGGTTTTTAGATTTCCAGGCCATATACAGATAATAATCTGTCCTTTCTACAATTTTGTGTTCAGGCATCTGGGGAAGGCTGGTTAATGAAAGAAGCTATTAATAGTTGTAGGCATAGCAGGAGTTTATTTTCTTATGAGCAATTTGCATGAAAACAGTACATTTAACAATGATTCAGCTTATCATATCAGCAGGAGTTTTTGTATCCTGACAAATTTATAACTATATTGGAAAGATTTATCTAAATTTAATATTTCAGGATCTACCTAACCGTTTTGCATCCTATAATCTGTTCATAAACTGGAACTTAAATACAAGAAATAGAAAATAGGAATTTTGCTCTACAAGATTAAAACTTCAGCAACCAAATTGCATTTGTGTAATGTAATATGTGAGCTGTTCTGTCATACTAACATGTTTTTCTGAGGAGAATGGATATGAACTATAAAACAAAACCCAACCATCCGACTCTTTCTGTGATTTGGTTGCATGGCAGAAATGCCCAGTAATTTCCTGGTGTCAGAATAAAATCAGGCTGGAAGCTGCCTGCAGGGGACACCTGGGGGGCAGGAGGCTGCCCCAGGCTGGCATGTCCCCAGGGACTGCACCTTGCCTAAAACTTGAAGGGAGGAAATTTTCCCAGGGTTCTAGAGGAGGCTCTCCAGGACCGATGGAAAGCTGGGTGCTGCTGCAAGGCACTGGGCTAGGAGGCGAGGAAAGAGAAACCTGCTCATGTCAGGATAGAGGGGAGGGGGACACAGGCTCTGCAGGCACTTGGCCACCTGAGTTTTCCTTCTCAGAAGGTGGCCATGGTCCATGGTCTTGCTGTTCTAATAAGCAGAAAGTGCAGCAAACCCAGCTGTAGAGCTGGAGGGTGCCTCTGCTCCTGTGCCTCCCCAGGAGCCGGTCACGCCACGCCGTGTCCTGAGCACAGAAACGTGGGTGGTGATGGGGTTTGGGGGACTGACTGCAGTGCTCCACTCCTCAGGGGCTCCTGCCAGACAGCAGGGAGAGTTCTGGTGGGAGAGCTGTTTGTCTGTGGAAACCAGGACCTGGCACACTGGGAGGGGCATGGTGTTGGAGCTGTGTCTCCTGAAAGGTCCTTTGCTTGTCATGGGTTGGTTTCACTGACTGGAATTCAAGAGTGTTATAAATAAGAAGCTTGACTAGGCCAATGTTCAAGCAACAATCAATTTATTTATTAATTATGGTGAAGTATGAGCAAACAGCGCTGGGTACAGTGGAGGCAGTTTTCCCTCCAACTGCACACCCATATTTGGGCTTACAGGTATTTATAGGGGTACTCAGAAGCTCTCTCAGCAGTTTCTATTTCTCCTTGTTTACATCACAATTCTATACACTATTGTGATTTAGTTTTTCTCAGGGTGTGTCCCAAAAAGGAAGATCCCCAGATGGTGGTGGCAGTCTCTGAGATGTTGGTCCAGTTTCCACAAGAACAATGACGAATCCCATCTGGTGAAGTCCAGCTCCCCAGGTGTGGGTCCCCCTTGTTATTACAATGACTATAAATCTCACAGCAGTGATGTCCAGCTTCCCTTGGTGGAGTTGTACATCCTAGAGAGGATGTCCATCTTCCTTTCTCAAGCTGTTTTTCTCAGTTTTGTTAAGGAGTGAGATAAGCATATTTCCTTTCTATAGATTCCAAAGCCATAGTTTCAAGGATACAAACAGTATTTTAAAATTATACTTCAAAAGGTTATTATTGCAGCACTCTTTAAGGCCTGACTACAAGCAAACAGCAACATCCTGAATGCTGTAATTCAAATGCTCCTAAATCAATCCAGGTTAATTGCAAACACAGGCTGGTTCAGAGGCCTCTTCCATGCTTTACTCTCCTCAGTTATTATTAGAGTTTGCAGCCGTCCCATGGTCGGTGTGCACACACATGGCAATCACAAATACACACATTGCATTTCTGTGCCAGACACCAAACACAGCTTTGTATTTCACAAGAGCAAACTAGAATGTGTCTGTGTAAATAGAAGATACAAGACAGCTTTGCAGCTCTTCCAGAATTTTTACTGGTGCTTTAGGTACAAAAGAATGGATTTATTCTGGAATAGATGGTAGCTTGTTTGCCTGATCTAGATGAAGCAGCTTTTTTTCCTTGCTACAATTGGGTTTGCTGGTTATAAAGGAGGAATGACTTCATTATGTGTTGAACTGACTTTTTCACAATAAACTTGAGAATCTAAAAGCATACTATCAAATGTCACTGTTTTATGTGATGCATTTCACAGTTTAAAACACAGTTTTTTTCCCAAGTTGAAATTAGAATTGTTGACATTAAGGAAATGAAAATGATTGATGGAGTGGTTTTACTTGACCAGCTGCTAATGATTTCTCACTCAATATCTCGTTAGCTTGTGCTGAAGTCATACATATGGCAACCTAGAAAATAGCCTGAAGTTCCTGAAACTACAAAGAAGAAAAATATAAGTTATTCTGGTGCTTTTGATCTATGAACTGTGATATAAAATGTGACTTTTGATGTTCTGGGATGGTGTGATCGATAGCATAATTTTTGTTATTAAATTGTTTAGTCTTTACCGAATGCTACAGTGCATTATATTTTGGCTCAGAGGCAGGGAGAAAGGTCACTTAATTTCCTTGTTGGGCTGCAGCCCTTGCTCAGGTGGAGCTGTTTGGGAGGAAGGGAGAAGGCATTTTCATTGGGAACAACTGAAAATGCTCATCTGAGAGAAACGTCTGGAATTTCCTAGGCTGGGGACTGGTCTCTCTTGCAGGAGCCTCTGGAGAAAGAAGGGCATGTTTGTGTGGCTGCTGAGGGAGCTTTACAAAGTCACAGTGTCTCAAAAGCCTTGCTGAGCATTCTTAGCCTGAGAACAGGTTTGTAGGAAGGGAAGGGTCCATGGGTTTTCAGTTTCTCCTGCCCATCAGGATAGCTGTGCTGCCCTCTGCGAGCTGTTGCAGTAAAGCACGGCTCTGGTTCAGTGGCTTTGTGAGTCTGAAGTGGAGGAGGCTGTGGTCAAGAGGGGGTCAGTCTCTGGGAGGCTCCCAATAGCCCCCTCTGAGTGACACATTGAGATCCCTGAATCCCTGCATGGATGAGTTGGTTTCTCCAGTGTGAGGAGGAAGGGGAGCCCCTCTAATGGAGTACTCATTGAGCATAGGGAGCACCTGGAAAAGCTGCAGGTGAGCATTCAGTTATGGCAGCAGCCAGTGTGCTGTGGCCATTGCCTGTGTCCTGCTGTGCTGCATAAAGCTCTCCTTCTTACCTCCAGTGCTGGCTCCTGATTATCTCCTGTACAAGTGCAAAAAACCCAATGCTTGAATGTACCAAATCCTCTAAAGCCAGTGGTGGAGCTGCAGCTGGCTTTGATGGAGCCAGAGCATCACCTGGTTTGAAGGAGTTCAGCTCAGCCCTTGGGGCTCTTTTTTAAAAGACTGTGGTCTGTACTGAATATTTCATGCTGTTCTTTCTTGGTTTTCCCTATGTTGCCTGACACTCTGGTTTATTGTAGTGTCTTACAAACCTCATTTAAAAAATATGCTTGGTATTTTGGTTAAAATACAGTCCTGGTTATATCTCCCCTGTTTTTCTTTCTTTGAATGGTGCTGTGGTGACATTTATCATGCAAAATGGAAGAATTTCTGCAAAGCAGAAAGGTGAAATTATGGTTTGACCTAGTGTTGAAGCTGAGCAAATTAGCAAAAGAAAAACTGTTGATAACCAGTGAGAATTCATCATATTTTCCTCACACATTTTTTACAAGTATTTTGTGGCAGCTGAAATTTCTGACCAGGACTAGACTCTGTCTCTTTTGTCCTCAGACTACGTGTAATTATTCAGAGTATGCCATTTCTTCTTATAGGAAGCCTTACTACCCACAGGCAAATGTGATCTATCATCTTTTCCTTCAACAACTCCCCTTTTCCCTCTACCCTGAAATAAATCAGAAAAGATTTATAATATTCTGCAGCCCATAAAACCTGCTTCATTATCCTTAAATCATATATATCTGATTGCAAAGCTCTTATTTTTATAAAAATTTTGGGAGCAGAATATTTTATGGAGTTTGGTGTGCTCTTACTGGAGGCAAAAAAAATCCATTTTTTAAACCTAATTTTTTGCAAGTTTTTGCTGCGAATGAAAAGCTTTTTTAGACCGAAGGAAAAGAATGGATCTACCTTGAGATGTCCAAAGAGAAGGAAGTGTTCAAGCTGGAGTGATAACATCAATTGGAATGGTTCAGTCTCTATTGTCACTGTGCTGTCCTGATGTAACAAACACCTTTTTTTACAGCCCTGGCATCCCTGCCCCAGGGGATTCCATTGGACCAACCATTGTGAAGAAGCAGCTGGATTTGTGCCCTCCCATTTTCATTCCTTCCTGTTTCCTTCCTTAATCCATTGCCATGATGAGCAGTTAGAGTTCTGGCAAGTCTTTCTCCACTGAATCCTGGGATCTTCCTTTTCCATCAGCATCTCTGTCATTTTCCCTCCTTTCTTTCCATTTTACACATCTATCCCTTCTCCTGTTTAGGCAGAATGAATTTTCCTTCTTGGGTGTTTTTCCTAAAGATGTTTTTCAGTTGAAGTCAGATTTATTTTTGGGCAGCTTTGTGGAGATGCTGGCTTTGGGTGAGAGGTAACTGTAAGGTTGCCAAGGCTTGTTCTGGGGATCCCCCCATTTCCCCTCACTGCTGGTGTGCTCAGTCCCTTCAGTCAGACACTGAACTTACAAAGCAGCTCCTGCTATTTCAGCTTAGCTAACCATTGATGCTGCAATATCTGGAATAAAGATTTTGTATTTATAAAGCTTTCTTAGTTTTAAAATGATTTTCCAATGTTGACTTTATTAACTGATAGTCCAGAAAACTGTGATGTAAATGGAAAAATACACCACTGTGGCAGACCAGTGATCAGCTCTTGATGGGCAGCATTGTACATCTTTGCATCTAATTGAATTAATATTCATATGGGCAGTACTTTGGTGTCTTTTTGTTATTTATGAATAATTCTGCCTTTGATTTACTTTTCCACTTCCCTGGGTTTCACTGAAGTCCTCCTAGGTGCAAGAGGCCAGTAGCAATGTTATTTTTTACATAGCAGCACTTGATTGAGGATCTAGTGTAGGTCTGTTAGAGCCTCGTTGTATTCATCTGCCTCCTTGAGAAGTTTTGTAGATCTGGGTCTGTCTTCTTTTTTTTTTCTGGGGTCATTTACTGTTAGTTCATGTGTGTAAGGCCAACTTTTTTATCCCTGTTCCTGATTTGCATTCAGATACTATGCTGCTGATTACTGATGTGTACAGGAGATACTTGGTACTAAAGAAAATGGAAATGGTTTTCACATGCAGAAAGGCAGATCCCATTCTCTAGTGGTTTGCCTGTGTATATCCAGTCCAGACTTAATTTTAATCCTTCTCATCTTCTGTTTTATGTTGGGCCTTATTAGCCTGTACCTCCTTTTAAAAACCAGCCTTAAATATCTTCTCTTCAAGGTCCCTATAAATTTTGAAAATACATTTTTTTTCATTCCTGAAGCATAACTTCGTTGCATTTATAGCTCCTTTTTTTACATCCTCTCTCTGGAGTAATGCTGAATTATTTCTGCATTTAAATCTTCAAATTTTAGGTAGCAGTGTGAGTCTTTTTTTTTTTGGTAACGGTTGTATTTCTGTGGCATTAACAATGCCCCTGCATAAATTCCCCTCCTCCCTCCTTATTTTATAAAAGAAAAACTTGCACACAAACTCTCAAAACAGGTCATTAATGCTTATTCTGGGAAGGAAAAAAAACCAAACAACCCAAACAAAAAACCAACAACTTTTTTCAAAGAATAATTTTAGTTTATAGTAAGATGCTTGTACATTACAGGAAGGACTCTTGGAGTGTAATTTAGCAGTATAAATGATCTGAATGAATTTCTTTATTTTGGTGGGTATTTTAATTTCTTTGCTAAAGTAAAGGTAGGGCCTTAGGATGCAGGTAGGTAGGGAAGGAAGGAGTGAATGAGTGCCCAGGCCTGTGAGTGTGGCAGGGGCAGGCAGCTCCTCACCTCTGAACCACCAGAGGGGTCTGCAGTGCAGAGCACAGGCAGCTCTTCTGCCCCCTTGGATCCAGGTGTCTTCAGTGACACTGTTTGTAGATTCAAGGAGTCACTCAGAGAAATAAAGAAATGGAAAAAAGTTTCAGGAATAAAGTAGCATCGAAGTGACTGTTTGAGCCAGGCAGGAGACAGGATCCCAAAGCAAATTTTATCAGTGTTTATTCCCACTCAGGTTCACAAATTCCATTCCATTGATGTAGATGCCGTGTTCCCCAGAGATGGAAGGGGTTTTAAGAAGTGAGAGAAGCACCTTGAGAGGAACCATGTGTGTTTTATTTATGCCTCAGCCTGGAAGGTTCTGTACAGAACCTGGACAGACTGTGCTGGCATCGCTGTCCGGGAGAGGCTTCACCGGGCGGGCAGTCAGGGCAGAGAGCGCCCGCAGGCTCGGACTGGGGGTGTCCCACATGCACCCCTGTGAAATACAAAGCTGTGTTTGGTGTCTGGCACAGAAATGCAATGTGTGTATTTGTGATTGCCATGTGTGTGCATACCGACCATGGGACGGCTGCAAATTCTAATAATAACTGAGGAGAGTAAAGCATGGAAGAGGCCTCTGAACCAGCCTGTGTTTGCAATTAACCTGGATTGATTTAGGAGCATTTGAATTACAGCATTCAGGATGTTGCTCTTTGCTTGTAGTCAGGCCTTAAAGAGGGCTGCAATAATAACCTTTTGAAGTATAATTTTAAAATACTGTTTGTATCCTTGAAACTATGGCTTTGGAATATATAGAAAGGAAATGTGCTTATCTCACTCCTTAACAAAACTGAGAAAAACAGCTTGAGAAAGGAAGATGGACATCCTCTCAAGGATTTACAACTCCACCAAGGAAAGCTGGACATGGCTGATAGTCCTTGTAATAACAAGGGGGACTGTCATGGTTTGACCCGGAAGAGAGTTTTTTTTTGGAAAGTTATGGTCAAACCAATCAGTGGCCAGATGTGAAATTGGCATTTGGTGTGGCCACTGAGGATTTGGGTACGCCTCCGAGAACACACTCAGTGGGTTAAAAAGCAGAGGATTTAGAGAAGACCTTCTCTCTTTGGAGTCCGGCCGGTGAGTTGCTCGGACCTCTCCCCTGCCCAGCGGCGTCTGGGCGGGGGAGGGGAGGCCATGCGGCCTGGGAAGGAAGGCCGGAGCCCCGGCAAGGTGCAGGGGTGGAGGAGTCCTGGGATGGTTTGGGCAGCCCCCCTGGGAGAGAGGATGATAGAGACTGTGCAGGCTGAATTTGTTATCTTGTGCTGGGAGCACAGCCAGGAGGAGAAAGTGGGGGGGGCGGCAGGTGCCCAGCTGCCAGCAGACCGGGCCGAGCTTTTAACCTTTTTGTGAATTTTTGGAAGCTGTAAAAACACTGATCCTCCCCAGCTGAGGAGTGAGAGGGGAAAGAGGATGGGAAAGAAGAAGAAGTTTGACTAGGTGAAGGAATGCTTGCAGATGAGAGTGCCCTAGGTGGAGGAGATGAGTGGAGTGGCTTTGGCTGGACTTTTCTCTTACACAGCCACGGGCGAAACCAAGTTCTTCTGATAATACAGAGACTGCTCCTTGGGGGAGGCGGTTGGCTAGAAGCCAGGAGTGACAAGGCCGCGAGGAGAAGTGGAGAGAACAGAGACTGAGGGGGAGGGTGTGGTGGAGCCCTCTGCCTCCAGCGAAGGATCTCTGTTCCTGAGAGCCCCAGGCCCCAGGGGAAATAATATGGGGGGGACAGGCGTCCCAAATGGTGAGAGGCGGCCACTTCTTGGAACTGGGCAAAGCATTCTTAAAAGGACCTAAGGAGCAGTTTGGATCCATGGACAGTGGTGAGAGCGCTGGACATGGAAGGAAGATGGTCACCGCTACAGATTTTCTTCGGGCGGCTGCAGTGTGTGACATGGAAGCACTGGGGACTGTGCAGTGTTTCCCTGGGGAGGCCCATGGTGTGAGAGGAAGACTCCTCTCTCCTGATGAACTGGGGAGAGTGTGTGTGAAGGAGGGTATTGGATTGAGAGTTGATGTGTTAGAGGGGATTTGTTTGTTGGAGAGGTGGGGGGAGGAGAAGTGTTTTTGAAGATGTTCTATTGTGGATTGTTGTGTGTAGTTTTTTTCCTTTTCCCTTTTGTGTCTATGTAGATTAATAAAATGTTGTTTTTTTTTTTTTCCCTCCATTCCCAAGTTGGAGCCTGTTTTGTTCTGTTCCTGGGTCGCATCTCACGGTAACCATTTTTTGGATATCCACCTTTCATGGGGGCGCTGGCACTATGCCAGGGTCAACCCATGACAGGGACCCACATCTGGGGAGCTGGACTTCACCAGATGGGATTCGTCATTGTTCTTGTGGAAACTGGACCAACATCTCGGAGGCTGCCACCACCATCTGGGGATCCTCTTTTTTGGGACGCATCCTGAGAAAAACTAAATCACAATAGTGTATAGAATTGTGATGTAAACAAGTAGAAATAGAAACTGCTGAGAGAGCTTCTGAGTACCCCTATAAATACCTGTAAGCCCAAATGTCGGTGTGCAGTTGGAGGGAAAACTGCCTCCACTGTACCCAGCGCTGTTTTGCTCATACTTTACCATAATTAATTAATAAATTGATTGTTGCTTGAATATTGGCCTAGCCAAGCTTCTTATTTCTAACAGGACTCCCACTCAGCAGTTATTGGTTCCAGATGTGAGCTTTGCAATCTAATAAAATGGATAACCTTTTTTTGTTCATAACACTGACAGAGAGCCGGGGTGCTTGTGATGATGCTGTCTCTGTCTCTGTTTCTTTCCCCCCTCTCTTTTTCCTCTCTCTGTGCCTTGTCCTTTCCCCCTTTAAAAGGAACACTCACCTTTTTAAATTTAAGAAACGCTTCTCAGATATAATATTGCCACATTTGCACTTTATTTATGTCCCGTAAATCAATCAAAAGAACCCTCCCCGATTCTGGCTCGGCGGAATGGGACACACCTGTACAGTTGTTTTTGCTTTGAGATGGGCAGGGCAGCATGTTCATTTGTTCCAGAAACTTCAAAAGTTTCTGTTACCATCCCTTGATGAAAGTGGGGTTTGTGTAGTCCATACTGACATTTTTTAATATCTCTTCATGGCTTTAGCGTGCAAAGAGGTTATAAAAACCCAAACCTTTACATCACCTTGTGTAGTGGGAGAATGAAAAAAAAAAAAGGTTGATTTTTATTAGCATATTCTAGCATTATTATATTTATGAATCTATATTTGTAAGAGGTAGTGATGAAGAAAAGGAGAGAAGGCTCACCATGTGCTTGGTTGGCAGCAAAGCTGCTCAGCTCTGGAGGTGATACCAGAGAGGCATTCCCCTGCAGGATCTCAGTGTGAATAGTTCTGTTTCACTGCTGGCAGTCTCAGTTGTGACAGCTAGACTTTGGAGAAAGAGCTAGACTGCAGAAGGCAAAGAGAAGTATGAACTGTCTAGGTAGTGCTGAAATAGAAGACAAAAATACATCTTTTTCATGAATCCTATTTGCATATTCACATAGGCCACTGATAGCTGTATTTTTTCCTTTCCTGACAATGAGAATAAGGCTTTTGGGCAGTGGAGGCTGGACTAATTGTGCAAGTTTACAGGTTCGTTAAAAATAAAGTTACCAACAGCAAGACATAAAAGGGAGGTGCATCATTATTACTAGAAAAATAAATAACTTTCATCATTTCTTTTGAAAGCATAAATTACAACAAATTATTCAGTATGAATTGTTCGGTTAATGGCTTTCCATGCCTCATTTATGACACACTCTTGTATAAAACTACTAAAGTCATTGAAGTGCACAGTGCTGCAGAGACACATCATTTTCTTTTAATGGGTATTCTCAGTAAAAGTTGATGAAGTTTCTCTAAGAAACACAGAATTAGTGTATAGGAATGTTTAAATTACTGGGCTTTGAAATATGAAGTTTCATTGAAGCACTCACTTTATGATTAGATCGTAGATAGAACCAATGCTGAAATGCAGCCACCTTAAAAGTCTGTTTCTTAGGGAATACATAGTGGGAAATACTCTCTCTGAAAGCTGGAAAAAACATACTCTTGTATGACTGCACACTGAGTTCTTCTGGTGTTTATTGGGAGACCATCCATCCTGTCCATGTCAGCTGACGTCAATAAGGCAGTCATCACATGCTGTGCTTTATCCAAACCAATGCTCTATTAATGCAGCACTAATTAATGCTCATTTGGATATTCTGTGTCACGTCTGTTGGGTGGCACTTTGGAGTGTCCCCTGGCAGGGATGTGTGGGAGCTTTGCTGTCAGAGGCCAGGGGTGTGAGCTGTGTCACTGGCTCATTTGCTGTCCCCGTTCTCAGAGTGGCTTATTCACATTCCAGATGGATGGTGAGCAAGCAGAATGGAAGCTCCGTGCCATGTGGGATTTTCACACTTGTACACACTGCACTTCAGCTTACATAAAAATTCTTGGCAAAGTTCTAGTGGTAAAATGTTAATTTCTTGGGGGTTCATTAGAATAACATTAATCATGAACTCTGATTATGTTCACCTTATTCTGAAACTTTATAACTGAAATTAATCAGGTTCTGTAATTAGGTAGAACAATAAAATGGAACCGGGCTTTGTTATTTTATAATAGAGCTATTAATTCACTCAAATGTTAGACTTTCTTTGAGGAATTTACAGAACATCTGCTTTTAAGTATGGATCATTATGGTCAAAGTTGTACCTATTAGAGCTTCATAAGTGTCTTTCTGTGTTGAGAAGTGTTTGCAGTACTTCTGACAGGCAGGTTTATTGTTTGTTTACTGTTGTGATGGACTTGAGAAACCTGGGAAAAAGCATTTCTCCTTTCTGAATCTTGATTAGCTGAATCTTGATTATAAGATACACACTCCCCTGCCCTCCCTAAGAGAAATCTCAGGGTTTCAGATGGAGCCTGCCCTCTGGGGGGCTGAGGGGATGTTAACCATGCTCCCTGGAAGCTGGCAGTGTGTCACTGGTAATTACCTGAGGGTCCTTTTCTGTGTTGAACGTGGAGATGATTCATCCCTCCCAGAAGAAGAACAGGCAGCTTTCCTTGCTGCAGCAGCTGGAAGTGTTACCAACTGCTGTGGCTTCAAAGAAGCTGTGCACACTCAGAGAGGGACTGGTGTGAGGCCACGTTTGGCTCAGGAAGTGCCAGACCTACAGAGAGTTGGGATCTCTGGGGGCTTTCCTGAGTAAGGCAGCTGTGTGCTTGCCCCAGTCTTGAGTTCTTTCTTGGCTTTCATCTCTCAGCTACTGTGCCAGGCGGGTTATTGAGGCTGGCTGTGCCTCTGATGTCACCAGGTAAAGCCTTTATTAAAGTCAGCCTTTACTGGTTGGATCTGCCTTTAGGAAGCCCAGGTCCTGAGAGCTGTACAAAACTGTGGAGCAGAAAGACCTTTCCCCCAAGAGGGGAGGGTCAGGCTGCAGGACATGAGTTAAGCTGTTCACTGTTTCACCTGTTCAGCAGACCATTTTTGCTACTCCAGCTGGGAACTGAATCCAGCTGCTTGTGTGTGACCCTGTAAATGATCATATCATTAATTAACATTTCCCATCTTTGAAGACTTTCGTTGCTAGTGTAGCAGTATCAAGAATTATTACAGTTCAGTGACACTGGAATCCTGGTTTATTTCTTATAGTCAGAATCCTGGCTTATTTCTTAGGTCACAGTGTTGCCTTTGCACTTCTATTTTGGTTTTTTTAGCCTTCGTGTTACGGTTTTTGCACAATTTCTGTTCTCATGTCCAGTCTGAGGATTGGAAATAGTAAGAGATAAAACATGCCTTGAGAGAGAAAGAGAGAAATGGAGGAAGTGAGTTGAGCAAGCCTAGTACACAGCTTCTGAGGCTGGCATTTTCCACTGGTTGTGTGCTGCCAAAAGAAGTCTGATACTTATGATGTATGTCTGAAAAGTGTGTATGTTTTGAGGGTTTTTATGTTAGTGGTAGCTCTCAGATCCCTTGGGAATAGTTTGTACTGCAAATTTTCATAACTTTTTAATTGAAGCAGTCATTTGCTTTCTTGTATAGATGGTGTTTGTTTTTTTTTTTTGTTTTTTTTTTTTTAACTGTCTTGAGATACATGCAGGAATTTGTCAAATTAGTCATTAATCTTTCTATACACCCCCTTCCCTAGGGAGGACCTCCAGTCAGCTGCTTGGGCTTGCTTTGCTGATGGGTGTTTCAGCCCTGTGCATTGCTGTACCAGCATGATCCACTGATGGATGGTGGTGGGAATTGTTGCTGGGAGCCAGGTTTATTTTTAAAATTGCCTCGGGTTTTTCATTGCAGGAGGTTATATTGTCTCTCAGTCTGTATTTTGCACCTTTAATGACTTCCCCCAGCCTTTTTTTGGTGAAGGGACCTGCCAGGGTCTGGTGGTGAATGAGACAGAGGTGGATGCCGTTGGGTACCTCTGTTCCTGGAGTGTGGCTCTTGCTGCAAAGGGAAACATACATGAGAGTGACCCCCTCTTGATAAATACTTGAACCCACAGACTCCTTGCTTCTTGCTAACTCAGCCAGCAGGCTGGGGCTTTATTAGGGACACTCTTCTGTTTTATCCATGGAACAAAAGCATTTCCTGTTCCTGTGCAGCCAGGATCAGAACCCAGCTGGCAGCAGTCTGTTGGCAAGCAGGTCAGGATTCAGGAGTGGGTCTTTCTCTGGGCTAGCCTAACCTGGGCTTTTTCATCATGAGGATCTTTTAGACAAGGTACCTACCTGCCATCTAGCTTTCTTGAAGACATCTGTCTTACTGAGAATAACAAGTTTCAGGCTGATGGAGTCCATGTTAAAAAGGGTTTCCACTGAATGTGTACAGCAAGGCACGTGTTAGCCCTCTGGGATTGGGGTGGGCACACAGCCCCTGCTGCTCTGGGTCCATCTTGCAGAGCACTGGAGTGGCCTGCTGGGCTTACAGAGAGCCTGGGGAGTGACTGGGAGAGAATGAGGAATCTGCCAGGGGCTAATTCTGTGACTCTGCTTCTGCCATTTGTCCTGTGACATCTGCAGTCTTTGATTCATGATTGAGGAAAAAGGGAATTGTTGGTGTGTGTGTGAATATCTGCCCAGCTGTGCCTCTTTAAACATTCACCACAACTTCTTGTTTCTCTGCATAAGAGAATATTTTCTCATGTTCCCCAGTCCAAGCTCACTGGTGTCCAGTGCTGGGACTGGAACCTTTGAACACCTGGGCATTTGGAGGAGCTCCCTTAGTGCCAGGATCTTGGTCACACACTGTAAATGCTCCAGGTCCTAGCACAGAGCAGGAAGGACAGGGTAAGAACAGCTGGAACCACCTTTTGGGAGGGTGGTGTTTGCTCCTTCCAGAATGCCAGAACATGACACCTCTAAACCAGCTGTGGGGTGGTTCAGGTCACTTCTTCCTGCAGCCTGAACACCCCTGGCCTCCAGAGTGACTCCTGCATGTTTGTTAGCAGTGGGCAATTAGCAAAATGTGTTTTCAAACTTAGTGTAGGAAAATTCCAGCACTGTGGAAGGTAGCAGATTCAAAAACAGTGTAGCGAAGAAATACAGAACTGAAGAGTGCAGATGTAAGATGTGTCTTAAAAAGACAAATAATGTTTTGAAGAGGAAATTATTTATGCAAAATATGATACAAAATCGAAGTTCTAATAAATAAGCAGTACAATGTATTCTCTTTTGAGACTTTGTTTCCACTTAACAGGTACTGAATGCAGATTGATTTGTTACCAATTTTTGAAGCTAATTTTCATTCTGTTCACCTTGTTTTGTACAAACAATTGCCCTGTAATTTTAAAATTCAGTCTTCTGCTTTGAAGCTACATGAAAATATGGTAGGGTAAAGATCCAGAAAAATAGATTTGTGGTTATATAATTTCTCTTTATTATAAAAAAGTTGCTTCACCATATGAAACTTTTTTTCCTATATTTTGGAAGGCTTGTGTTCCCATTTTGTTTTTCACAGAGTCAGCATGATATAATGTCTTCCTAATTTCTGTAATCTTTTATGATTACAGGGTAGTGTGTAGTGGTATAAAAAGTTATTCTCATACAGTGTTGAGTAGTCTTGAAGATTTAAAACAAAAGAATGGGGTATAAGAATGCTTCAATCCAGATATTAAATGACAGACAAATAAGCAATGTAGTAATTATTAAAGACTTAATACTACATTATTTTTTTTTCTTTAAAGGTTTTGGGCTTTTTTCTTTGTTTGCTTTATCATAATGTTAAAGGGCTGTAAACTTTTAGCATTTTTTCCAAATTACTAGATTTTTCCGGAAGTGGATGTTTCTTTTGAGTGACATTTTACATTCTAGGAGTAGTATAAGGATTTGTTTCTGTTGCCACTTCTGTCAGCAGCTGCCTGTGACAGCAGCAGGTTTTGGACCCCTTTGTCTTTAAGCAGAAATACAAATGCCTGATTTGGCAGACTTTCACAGCAGATTTTGTAGCTGCCTGTTGAAGTCTCCTGTCCTGTACTGCCTTGCAGAGCAGTGAGACTTAATAAAATATCATCAGCCTTGACTAACAGTTGCATAACCAAGCTTTGTTGTTAAAAATCAGGCTGTATTTCAAGGCAACAGGTAAGTTTGAGAAGAATTAATTTTTTTTTTAATTTTCATTTCTAGGAAAACTTGGCTGTATATTTCAAGAATTTCTTAGAGGTTTGTATAGTTTAACCCTCCCTCTGGAACCAGTAGATAAAATTCTACACATTAAACACAGTAAAAATGGTGCATATTCTGCAAAGGACAGAATTTTAGATTAAAGTCGTCTGGGCACAAAAGCAGTAACAAAATGATCCCTACAAAACAGAGTAACTTAATAACACAAGAAATAACTTTTGTTAATTTGAAGCTTTAGAAACTGAAGCTTGTAAAGTAAGATGTAATTAAATTATGGCACTGTACATACCAGTTGTTCTTGGTAATTGAAACTTTACAATATGAAAAATACATTACATCTGTACAGTTTATACAGGTAGGTAGGATGAGTTTTGAAAAAGATTCACTTTCAAGGGTCATACTCTGAAGTCAAAAAAATACTGCACAACTGAACTAATTACAAATTGTAGACTGGAAACAATTAATCTTTGTGATTGACTTTTCATTTGCACAGGGATCCCACACTCCACAGAACTGCCTGCTCACTGTGTCCATAGCTTCACCCAGGGTTTGGCTGCAGCCCCTGCTCAGGAGCCCCTAGGGCAGCTGCTGTCCCTGCTCAGGAGCTTCTAGGGCAGCTGGTGCTCCCTGCTCAGGAGCCCCTAGGGCAGCTGATGCTCCCTGCTCCAGGAGCCCCAAGGGCAGCTGCTGTCCCTGCTCCAGGAGCCCCAAGGGCAGCTGGTGCTCCCTGCTCAGGAGCCCCAAGGGCAGCTGCTGTCCCTGCTCAGGAGCCCCTAGGGCAGCTGCTGTCCCTGCTCAGGAGCCCCAAGGGCAGCTGGTGCTCCCTGCTCAGGAGCCCCAAGGGCAGCTGCTGTCCCTGCTCCCTGCTCAGGAGCCCCTAGGGCAGCTGCTGTCCTTGCTCCCTGCTCCAGGAGCCCCTAGGGCAGCTGCTGCCCGTGCTCCTTGCTCCGTGCCGCCGTGGTGATGGTGCTCAGGTCCAGCTCAGCCTCCAGGCCCGTGTCCATGGCCTCCTCCTGCCTGCTGGCCTCGTAGGGCTTGTGGGCCAGCAGCTCGTGGTGCACCCCGCAGTAGCTCAGCGTGGGCTGCTCGTAGGCCAGGAATGTTGACACGTTCATGGACAGTGGGATCTGGGGCAAAAACAGAGGGGAAAAGCAGCAGTTACCAAATGACATTAGCAAATGGTGCTTGCCTGAAGTGTGTGTTGGAAAACCAGGCTGTCTGCTCTGTGTCCCTCTGCCTCTCCTCTCCACCCTAACCCTGCTCTTCTCCAGGATGTTTTAACCCTGACTGCCACCGCCTTGGGGCTCGAGGCCCAGGGCTACGTGTATGCTTGGATGTGTTTGAGAAGATGAAGATGTGATTCAAGTGACATTATCTTTAGAATGTAATTAACCTCAGCTATAATCACTGTGTCAGGAAATATTGCACGTTAAATGTAAATGCTTTTTCCAGTGAGTGGCTTGAATTTGTCAGTGAGTGTGATATGTTTGGTCTTCTTGGAAATACAGGTGAGGGGGTTCCTGCTCTTGTAGTGCCTGGGGAAGGAGACCTCAGCCCTCCTGGCATTGTAACTAAACAGGGAACATCCCTATTTGTCTCTCCTCCTTTGCAGCTTTCCTTCCTGTTTTCATTCCTTCTGGGTTGTGTCTCAGTAACATTTCTAATTAGGAAGAACTTCCTGTTTGTTGAAATTAATAAATCATCTAATATACCATCACAGCCATTGTAATAGTTCTCATCTCTGACAGCAATTCTGGAGTAAAACCCACAGCAGTGTTTAATGTGTGAGCTTCATATTGTCTGGAGTTCAGGTTCAGATGAGCATCAGGAACCCGTTTATCTTAGATTTACAGTTCAGAAGCCTTCACATTGCAGTTTCTATTCAAGGAGGCATCTGTTCTGCAGGCTGAATTTCATTGCATAGTATTACATTTCTGTGCAGTGAGGGGGAAGTTCTGGCAACCCTCTATCTTTTCAGTCAGGAAGTGTAAAACTCTAGACTTGCTTTACACAGAAAATACAGCTAAAAGTTTGTACTTACAAAACTGTATGGCAAACCAGAATATTTTTATAAATAATTGTGTTCAGTCCTGAAAAGACTGTAGTCCAGTTTGGAATGTTAATTTTTTTTTCTTCGTTTTTCTTTTGATCATCACTGGCAGTTGAAAGGTTACCACAGACTAAAAGGAAATCTCCTTTTTTTTCTTTTAAAAAAAGGAGGCAGATAATTTGGGTCTGCTATCTCTGTAGCAATTACCGGGATCTGTGGCTTTTTTTCTCTAGGCTGCAGAAGTGTATGTACTTCTCAACAGATGTGGACTGGCTGGGGAGGAATGCTCATAGCTCCAGATGAATATCCCAGCAGTTGGCAAAGGTGGGAAAGGTTCTTGCAAAGGCCTTACAGCATTTATTAAGCTTCTACTGTTGTGCCTGTGTTCCTGTCTGATTGCTTCACCTTGGCTGCACTTTCATAAGTCACAAAATTGCATTTTTTTCTGAATGTATTGTATTTAGAATTAGTGGCAATATTTTCATCCTAAGGATTTTGGTGTATTGTATAATTTCATGGACAAACCTCAAACCTCTTGGGGCAATTTCAAGACTCAGCCATAGACTCTTGAGAATGAAAACTTGGAAAACAAAGGCATAAAGGGACAGCCACAGTTCTGGGTGGCTTGAGAATGTTGTGATGGGAAATTACAATAGGGCAATGGAATGTTTTCCATGAAGATGACAGAGCTGAAAAACAGATGATCATGAAGAGGAGGGATGAACATAAACCACACTGAAACAGGAGAATAAAATGAGCTGAAGGGTGGAAGCAATAGAAGTGATAAAGCTGTGTCATTCTGAAAATGTACAGAATGACAGTGCCATGAGAGTGTCATATACAGAATAGGCATGGGAATGTGGTATATCAGCATATGCTCAATATGTGAGAATTTCATCTGTTTCACATTCAACTTTGCTGTTGCCTTCAATTAAAAAAAGGAGCAAGCCCTTATAATGCATACCAGGGAACGATACAGCTTTTATGGACACAAATCAAAATGAAATGCTTTATTTGTGGCCATGGGAACATTCTTGTTATTTCAAATGAACTTCAAACAAACCTGATACTTCACCATCCATCAGTTTGTCTCTGGGACCTTTTTTCCTTAAGGAGTCTTAGGACAGGGCTAATGTTTTGTACCTACATTTGTGTCTCCTGCCTCTCTACCCCTGCTTTTAAGTTTTCCCTGTAATTTAGGCAAGTTTGCATATAACAAGTCCCTTAATTTCTCTCTAGAATGCCCTAGAGCTGTCTGATAGCCAGTTATGGAAAGAAAATACCTATCTGATTATCATCTTGTCCCTTTTCTTTCATTGTCTGCTTTTTCAAGCACTTACTTACTTAAAACTGCTGTGCTGTGAAATAAGGGAGATACTGAAACTTTTGTTAAAAGAACAGATAAATCTGTTACAGCCAATTTGTGATGGTCGTGGATTTAGAGTTCAGACCCTTCTGGCTCCCCTACCAAGAATTAATTCAGCTGTGGGGGTACAGTTACCAGAAGTTACTTTTTGTGGTAATTTGCCTACTTGAGAGGAGGCCACACTGTAAGGCAGTGAGTGCTTTGGGCTGAATTGTTGTCTCTTGAAAGTGCTGATAAAAGATGGCTGCAGGAATCTCTAGTCACTCCTAAAGGCCTCTGTTTTCCTTCAGACTTCTCAATTCTTAGGTGGTTCTTTCATGTTTACATATTTCAGCCTTTCCAAGTCCCAGTGCTGAAGGCCTGGGAAAGGGCAGTGGATTGTTGGATCAGCTGCTGAGAGCTTTGGCACGAGATGTCCCAAGGACAGGCATCAACTCCACCAATTTTCCTGCCAGGGCCACAGAGGAGTTCAGTGCAAAGGGAAAGATTATTTCAGGCTTTTCCTTGCTTCTCTCAAACTCATTTTCTGCTCAGTTCAGGCTGTAATTAAAAACCTATCAAAAGTATAAGCAGCAAGAATAGCTTTCACTGACCAGCAAAATTGTTCTTCACACAAATGTTAATGGCCTCTTGGTGAGGGAGAATTGTGTTTTCTCTTCAAAGGGCACACCTGGCCAGATGTATGATTTTTCAGTACTGAGGAACTCTTGCTTTTTTTCTGCTACATAGTTGTGGGATGTTTCATGTGTCCTGCTTGGCTTTGGCAATTTTTCTATTCTGACATGTTCATCTGTGGTTAACTTGGGGTCCCACACAGTGAGGAACAATGCAGCTGAATCCAAACAGGTGCTTTGTGCCCAGCCTTCGCTGCTGGGTCAGACTCAGTGGCACATTCCTGGCACAGGGAGACCAGAGTGAGGAAGCAAAGGGCAGATGAGGAACCTGAAATCCTTACAAAGCTTTTAAACCATCTCTTGAGTCACTCTCAAGGGGAGGACCCATTGTCTCCATGGCAGTACAAACAAAATAATCTCTTACTGGAGTAGCTGCTGTGTCTGGACTTCAGTTCTTTCAGTGACTGAATGCCCCAGACTTATATTGATACTAAAAAAATCTTTACTAAGTGCATGATTAGAATTATAGTCCATTTGTAACAGTAATCTTTCCTGTTCTGTGTTCAGCATGACTTTTCAGTAATTTATGATGCAGCACATTGCCTGGGAAAGGGAAGGTGGTGTTAAAAAGTAAAAATCACCTTGACAAGCAAAGACCAGAACTTCTGAAGCTTTGGCCACTTGAACAGTAAAGTGGTATATTCTGAGGATTGGAAGAGAGTATAGAGAGCATTCAACCAAGCACAGATAGGTTCCATGGGAAAACAGGGCTATTTTTTTTTTTTGTTATGTCTGTGTAGACTTGATATCTTAAAGTAGAAGGAATTGAAAAAAAATTCTCAGCAATTTGCACATACTAATTTTGAGAGTCACCTTTACCAGTTTTTGAAATGCCAGAGTGAACAGCTGCTAACAGCTGCCGAGCCCTTTCTTCTTCATTTTAAGAAGATGGTAATGAAGAGGAGAAATCAGAAGGAAAAGGTTTTGTATTCCACTGATTCAGTTCACTAGAGTTTAGGCTAACACATAATGAGCCATGGTTTCCTAGTTGCTGGGCATTTTGTCTTTCATGTTGTTAATTTTCCTAAAATTTGTACAGGGTGATATTTACTTAAGATCTTTCCTTCCTGCAAAGAATGTGACATTTGTAAGATGAGAACTTGTGTCTTGATTAGCTCTAATTGCCTGCTTGACTCTGAAAAGAGTATGTATTACATTTTTTCAGTTAGACACTTATGCTTGCTAATAATGTTAGAAAAATGAACAAGTTATAAATACTCTTCTGCCTAAGTAAATATCGCCTTGCTTCTTTTTTTAAAAAAATTTGTCTGTGTGGATTCCTTTGGTTGTGTAGGTTTTTATTTGTTGGTTGGTTTTGTTTTGTTTTGTTTTTAATTTGAACAACCTGCAGCTTTGGATTTTTGTTTCTTTTTAATAGCAGTCCTTCAAGTTCTAATGTAGTAAAGTGAATTAAGGAAGTAGGTGTGAGAGTGTGTGACTAAATAAAGATTAATCCATTCAGTTGCTTAAAATATGGTTCATAATATTTAATAGAAGTGTACATTATCCTATAGTAGCTCTAAAATGTTATTACAATTAGATCCATATCTAACTGAGCACTAACCTTTTTAGGCTTCTCATTTGTTTTTAATTTGTATGCAAAATTGGATGTTTATCAGATAGGCTCTGCAGGCATAATTACCGAGGTATCATTTAAAAACAACAGCGCTGAACTTTGTGGGACTAAAAGTGAATCAGCACAGATAAAGCTTTTACTTTAGATGCTGGATAAATAATGGACTCAAATGGAAGTATTGCCTAGCAAGCTTTTGCTGCAGGTAGAAGAAGGCAGCTGTCTTTTGGCTTTGTAAGGTTTGTTGCAGCTTGGAGAACCTGAGCATCATGCTGTGTCTTAGTTATAATTCTCTGTTTAGCAGTCAATAGATTCTCGTGAAATATGAGGGAATTGTATGAATGAAAGCACATTAAAAAAGACACCTTTGAAAAGTGAATTTGTAGAGATGTCTCAGAGAATGTGTGTTTAAGGCACATATGTGGGTCATGTGTGTGTATTGTACATGCACACACGTGGACAGGCCCGGGGAGAGGTCCTTGCACCCCCTTCCTGTCCACTCTGAAAGTTCTAGAATGCTAAGAAGAAAACCAATGAAATTCATTGGATTTACATTATAGATATGTTTCATGGTTAGGGGAGGTCTGTCTCCCTTAAATCAAAATCTCTGTGTCATGAAGTAGAACAAACAGTGATTTAAAGCTCCTCAAAAGTTGTCCAAGCCAGGCTTAGTTGGACATCAGGGTGCCTTGTTCAGTTAAAGAGCCTGGGGCCTGCTTGTGCAGCAAGTCTTCCCAAACCCAGGGGCACACTTGGTGTTGTGGAGAGCAAGATCTGTACTTGGTAATCAGGGGTGTTTCTCATAATGAGCAAAACCCACTGTGGACTGCCAGCTGCAATATCCGCTCATTTACAACACCAACTGCAGTTATCGTCACAGATTTTTATTAATTGTTCCTCTTTTGGTTGATAGTTGAACTTTTTGGGCCGTCAGTGGGCTCTAAGTAGAATTTTTTGTGATCCTCAGAGGATGGGTTTGCATACCTTGGGTAGGCTTCTGTAGAGTGCAGTTAATATGATCTTATTTTCTTCTCTAATTATTTTAATGTAACAGGCAATTTTCATATCCCCTAAGTACTATAACGGGCAATCTCATTACTTTTCATCAGCCTTGTTTACAGAGAAATAAAGCAGCAGCAGAATAAACAGCACTGAATGAACCAGAAGCTGAAGTATTAGCTACTCTGAGTGTTCAGAGCCACAACTCAGACTCCACAGGTCATGAGTTTACCTTAAGAAGAGGAAAGTATTTTTATTGATACAATCTTTAGCTGGTTCTTTGCTTTTTGGTCTATGAACAGTTGGGAAATTTGATGTCGTTTGTGCATTTTACTATGAAGGCTAAGTTCTAAATTTAGTGAAAGCTGAAGTTATTAAAACCCCCAGTAAGAGGGGGTTTAGGAAATACCAAGGAACTTGATGAACTGATGATGTCAACATCGTCCTTTTTATGATTTGCCCTTTCTTACCTTCCAAATCTTAACCTTTCTTACTTGCTTTGTTTTATAGTTTTCCTTCTATTTCTGTCTTAGGGAGGAAGAATCCTTCTCATTATTGACCATATTAATAATTTGTGTAAGCTCTTAATCTTCCAGTTCTATTGATGTTGGCTGCCATTAGTCTATTATCTCATTCACCTTTGCTTTCTTTGCAGTCTGCACTGTCTCTTTGGCTGCTTTTCACTGAGATGCCCTGATGCTCTCTTCCCTTAAGTGCTATATCCCAAAAGAGGCTTTGAGGTACAGGAGAGTCTGGTGGTGCTGAGACAGGCAGTGAAACCACACTCTGTGGTGCTGAGTTTTGAGTATTAGTTGTCAGCCCTTAATACTGAAGCAGTTTTGCTGCTGCATTGACTGAGATTGTGGTTCTGGGCTGTCCAGAGCTGATCCTGCCAAGTGCTGCATGAGCTGTGGCTTGCCTGAAGGAGTGAGCTGATCACACCTTCATGTGTTTGGACAAAGTGGGCTTCTCTGGGATGTCATAAGCCAGGGCCACAAGATTTACAGTTCTGAAGGGAAGAGGGACTTGTGTCTGAGAGCCAGGAGGAGGAGGCCTTATTTACTCTGCTAGCTTGATTTTCCCGAAATTTAGTGTGTAGAAACTGAGCTGAGGACAAACTATGTATTTCATTTGTATTCTGCATTACAGGCATCTGGAGATTAAAATGGGCTACCAATTAAAAAAAAAACCCACAAAACCTAACTAAAAGCTGATGTTTTCGATGTTTTTCTCCTGCCATTTCTGGAGGACAGATTTTCCTGTCACATCTGCAGCTGACAGAATCCTGCCCACAGTGTTCTGGTAGCTGAAGCCACGACACTGGCTCAGCAGAGGTGTGCTGCCAAAGCCCTTGCTGCAGATGCAGCCATGCTTGATTTTATTAGCTTGGCATGTGTCAGGCAGGATGTTCTTCAGCTGCTGCAGGAGGGTGCAGTCACATTGCCCTGCTGCTGTTGCAGCACTCCCAGCTGAGTGCCAGGGAATCTGAGGCATTCAGTGGTCAGTGACACAGCATCAGGGATAGTCCCATGTAATCTCAAGTCCCAGGGCCATAGCAAGTGTGTCAGAACACACATAGGAAGGGTTTAAAACTACAAACAATACCTCCCCCCATCCCTCAGTTCCCCTGCTCTGGTAGCCCTGTGTCCTGCTGCATTTCCTGGTGCTGTGCTGAGCCCAAGCCCACCTCGAGCTGTCTGCTGTGTGCAGATCATTTAAAGGCAGAACATCCAAGTGCCTCTTTGGGCACAGGAAACTACTCCTGAACAATGAGGATGTTAATCATGGGGTTTTGATTTCAGTCCCAGGCGTGCTGCAATAGAAATTCCTCTTTACATTTTAAACAATTTGTTTCTATGGAGTGGTGTTGCTTTGTGCACAGTGTTCTCAAATTATTTAAAAATCTAATGCTCACAGCTTACATCAGTTTAAACTGTGAGTAATATTATTCCAGTGACTAATCCAGGCATACCTGTCAGAGATGGAAAGCCTGTACTGAATCTGCTTTAATCCATTTGCTGATTTTTATGGTCTCAAAGTCCCTTAAAGTACCTGACTCAAATCCAAATGTGCCCCACATGCTGAGTTTTGCATGCAAATCTTTAAATTAGTTGAAGGATACAGATTCCCTTGGGATTTAATAATTGGCTAAAACTAAAATGGTTTGTTTATTGCAGGAAGTGTTTTCTATTTGAAGTCTATTTTGCGCTGTGATGCAGCTGTTCTCATTGAAAATGTAATGTATGCTGCACAGAATTCCAGGTTTTCTTCTCTCATCCTTCCTTTGTTCTCTGGGGTGGGTTTGTGTTGTTCAAAGAAGAGTGGATGATAATCTTTCCAAAGAATAATTTAAATAGGCAAAAGACCAATTTGCCATATAGCTACCATTGCTCTTCAGTTAAATAACTAGCATATTGATATTTTCTAATTGTTGGAACAAGAGCATTTTCATACATCTTAAAAAAACCCTTTGAATGGTGCCAAAATGCTACTGCAGTTTTGGCAGAGGCTCTCCTGGAATTGAGTGCTTGTTCATTGTCAGTGTAGGAGAAATGATATGTTCACACAGAGAGAAGGGACTTCCTAATGGATATTGAGAGAAACAACTCAAAACACAGAAGAATTTAAACAAAAAAATTCTAACTGAAAATAAAAAAAAAATTAATTGAGAAGAATATATCTAAAAGAAAAGTGAAGTTTACGTTTAATGTTTAAATAAAATACTGCTTTGTCAGACTTGGTTCTTGGACTTTACCATGAAATGGGCAGTGTTTGTTTTGTTTATTTAGTATAATTTCATAAAATCCTTCTGAGTGAAGTATTTCTGATTACATTAGTGAATGGGCTCTGTGTAATTATTTAAGTAAATTTAAAAAAGATGTTGGTTAAAAATGGAATGATATTACAAAAGAAGAGTAATACCAGATACAGCTTGAAAAGCAAGAGCAGAGCTTAATATAATTTATAAATTTCATGGATGGGGAATGTGGGATATATTGATCATTCACTTCTCAGTAAAGGTTCATAATAGGGTTACTGATAGGGTTACTGCATATCCCTGACTGATAAAAATTTGTTGTTTGCTGATGTGATGGAAGTAATAATAGATTGTTTCTTTTCCTTAGCCATCACATCCTGCACATACGTTGTTTGATATTTATGCTAATGAAAAAGTTTTCTTTTTTTTAACTAATTTCCCTTCATGCTATATTTTATCGCTGTGCAATTCTTGAGGGAAAAAGCTCTGTTCCATTCCCAAGCAGTATATGCCAAATTTTTTTATTTCTAAGATGTTTTACTATTTGCACTTGTTAAAAAAAATATTTCTGTCGTGCATGTGCTGCTATGACATTTGTATGGCACTCAGGCTGGCTGTTCGTGTATCAAAGTGTCCAAAACTAAACAGTTCCTCCCTTTAGGACTACAAATTTCTCAGGGCAGGAAAGCATTACTTGGTCAATTTAATATGAACTCCTCTAAATTGTAGGCCAGGCATTCTAAATATGAAGCGACAGTCCCAAAGCAGTTCTTGTGAAGCCCTGTGGCTGCTCGGAGATGAGCGGGGTGCTGCCCTGCCCTGCCCTGCCCTGCCCTGGCGGCCGTGCCCGGGCACAGCTCCCTGCTGTCCTGCACGGCGCCGCGGCTGCGACCGCACCGAGCCACAGGCCTGGCTGCCTCCCTGGGCTGGCCTGGCTGCCTCCCTGGGCTGGCCTGGCTCCCTGGGCTGGCCTGCTGTGAAATACAAAGCTGTGTTTGGTGTCTGGCACAGAAATGCAATGTGTGTGTTTGTGATTGCCATGTGTGTGCACACCGACCATGGGACGACTGCAAATTCTAATAATAACTGAGGAGAGTAAAGCATGGAAGAGGCCTCTGAACCAGCCTGTGTTTGCAATTAACCTGGATTGATTTAGGAGCATTTGAATTACAGCATTCAGGATGTTGCTCTTTGCTTGTAGTCAGGCCTTAAAGAGTGCTGCAATAATAACCTTTTGAAGTTTAATTTTAAAATATTGTTTGTATCCTTGAAACTATAGCTTTGGAATGTATAGAAAGGAAATGTGCTTATCTCACTCCTTAACAAAACTGAGAAAAACAGCTTGAGAAAGGAAGATGGACATCCTCTCAAGGATTTACAACTCCACCAAGGGAAGCTGGACATCACTGCTGTGAGATTTATAGTCATTGTAATATCAAGGGGGACCCACATCTGGGGAGCTGGACTTCACCAGATGGGATTCGTCATTGTTCTTGCAGAAACTGGACCAACATCTCGGGGGCTGCCACCACCATCTGGGGATCCTCCTTTTTGGGACACATCCTGATAAAAACTAAATCACAATAGTGTATAGAATTGTGATGTAAACAAGTAGAAATAGAAACTGCTGAGAGAGCTTCTGAGTACCCCTATAAATAGCTGTAAGCCCAAATATCGGGGTGCAGTTGGAGGGAAAACTGCCTTCACTGTACCCAGTGCTGTTTTGCTCATACTTTACCATAATTAATAAATAAATTGATTGTTGCTTGAACATTGGCCTAGTCAAGCTTCTTATTTATAACACTGTCTCTCTGGCCTCTCTGCCTCTTTGGGCTATCCTGTCTCTCTGACCTGTCCTGGCTCTCTGGGCTGTCCTCACTGCCTCTCTGGGCTGTCCTGCCTTTCTGGGCTGTCCTCTCTGCCTGTCTGCTTCTCTGGGCTGTCCTCACTGCCTCTCTGAGCTGTCCTGACTCTTTGTGGCCTTTTTGACAAGGGGTGCTTTAAGCCCCATCCTACTCACCCCTTGGTGCCAGTGGTTTTCCTTTCAGATTTGTACAGGTGAAGTGCATTTCCTCTTTAAAGAAATCCTGAGCAACGAGAGAAGGGCATACTGGTTGGGGTATTTCTTTAGAGCCAGCCAGTTGCACCCAGTCCCTTTGATCCTCCCTAGAACCCATACAAATAAGTTTGTTTTCTTACTTCAGCTGTGGAGAGAGCAATAATAGCTCTGGCTGCACAGCTGTTTTGGATCACCATGTGTCCTTCAGGTGAAAATGGGGTCAGGTTGCTGTGTGATAGAAGAAGCTGCTTGCAGTATTTTTGGTACTGTGAGTAGGCAGAGGATGGTAGCCTGAGATGTTAAGCAGTATTAAACCCCCCATGTCTAGCAAGAGCCCACAGGACGTGGGGAACACACCAAATGGGAACAGCACTGGCAGTGCTTCTAGCAGCTCTGGTGTGGAAAAGGAGAATGGAGTCTGAATTCTTCTGAAACAAATGATAATAGTACAGACAATGTAGTAAATACATTTGGTTTATGTAATGCTGTAGGGAAACTTCCACAGAATTTACAAGGCAGGATGTGTTTCTGTTCAGAGGTCTCACTTGCTCTGTGAACAAGAGAGGGAATTCTGTGGCAAACAGGACAAGCTTGGAGGGCTCAGGGCTCGGCCCAGCTGTGTGCAGGGAGCAGGGAAGTGCAGGGGCACTCAGGGATGTTCCTGGGCTGTGTGCCTGGGGTTGGGATCTCCTGCCTGCAGGTGCAAGGTGGGCAGGACTGCACTAAAAAAGGATTTCCCTCTGAGCTTGAGAGGGATGAGATGATGTGCGAGCCACCTGTGTTAATGGGTCTGTGCATGTTAAAGATAATAAGATAGTGCTGCTTTGCAAAAGGAGAAATTTGCACTCCGAGGCCTCCTGCCCTACCTTAGCTAGCTCTAGGCAGACCCTGATGATGGAACATAAACTTCCACTTAGATGGAAATTCAAGAATCTGAGAAATGTTGGTGTGGATTAGAATGAAAAAACAATTAAGGACTTTTGACATTTTTGACATATTTTCATTTTGAATTAGAATATTTTGTTCTAACTGGTTTTTGTCACATGCTGTCTTAGTAATTAAACCTTCAACAATATGGATTATCAAAATTGATTTTTGAAATGTTGATTAAATCTGTAAAATGCCAATAGTGTATTGAAATTTTAATGAGAAATTGCAGTCTAATCCAACTGTTCCAGACTTCTTAGTGAGATAGGGTGTATATCTTCTTCTTTTTCTTTTTTAAATTAATTTAGTTAATTGCAATTTTCCGTTGCAAAAAATCCATCCATGTCTTTTTGACCAATTCTGAGTACCTGGAGAATAATTTCAAGGATTGGTTCCATTGCTCAGGCCAAACCATGCCATTAGCAGGATAGTGGTCACAAAGGATCATCACATCTCATCTCAGACATTAAACACAGACAAAAAAGGTAATCCAGCAACAATAGATGGAGTTACTAACAGTGCCAGTGTGATACTTGCTGGCTTTTACTAATTAAATGACTTAATTAAGTTGCCAGGACAGAATGTAGATAATCCCTATGTCAGTTGTTTGTTATCATCTGGCTGCTTGGGCAGATCAGTGTCTGGTGTGTGTCATGCATCAGGATGTGGCATGGAACCCGTTTTTTCCCTTTCAAGTTCCTTAGGCATTTCTGCACTCTCTCTGAACATAGCAATCAAAAACCAGGTGCAGGCTCTGGCTTGTGCCATATGTAGGGCTCTGATGGCACCTGTGGGGTGTCAGGGGTTTGGAGGCAGGGGTGGTTCTGTCCTTACAAACCCCTCTCTAAGGCCATTTGCTTTGTGTTAAACTTTGGCTACAAGAATTTGCATAAGAATGACTAAAGCAAAATGAATCTCTAGGACTCCTTTTTCAAAATCTGGGTTTGTGTTGTTTAATATGCGCAGCAGGTGGCCGAAAATCTGACCAAATTTCATAATCAGATGTCAAACAGAGGTCACATCTAATTACAAACCTTCTTTCTAAATATTTCAGCAGAAGTTCTTTAGGGGGATTTAGAATAAGAGAGAAATATTTGATAGAACTTTGTGTGACAGAGATGTTTTCTGCCTTTTAAAAGAATAGTTTGCTGTTTATCGTTTTGTTCCTTTTGGTAATGTGCTCTGCACATTAAAAATAGATGAACAGAGAACTATTCAGCTGAGCTACCCAAAGATGCAGGTGGCTGGTGCAGAAATCTGCCAGTCTCAAACTTACACTGGAAAATTCCCCATGAAAGACCTCTTACCCCAGAGCTGGTGAAGTTCACTGGAATGGGACATGTTTGTTTTCTAGCAATGGATTTTACACTTGTACAGAAAAAAAATTCTCCAACCTCATGAACCTTAGCAACACGTTCTGTAACTCCTATTTGATTTTACAAGCACAGAGATTTATAAAAAGGAAGTTTATGTGGATTTCAGTGCTGCTCACTTCTCCCTGTTATGCCCTGAGTCTGCGGCACTGCTCCTGAGTCAGGCAGCTGCCTTTGGTCACCCAGGATTTATTAGAAGACTGTGCCTCTGCAGGCACTGGGCCTCACTTGCAATTTGCCTTCCACAAAGTTTTTGATTGTATCTGCACTCTGCATCTGGCATTGGCAGGAAACAGGTCTGGGGAAGGCCAAGTACTGCCCAGAAAATATTGCTTTTTCCTAGGATTATTTGAGGACTTAGTGGAAACGTGGAATTTGGAAGAGAAGTGCGATAAAATAATTATTTGAGCATCATGATTTAGGAGAGACAGCCAAATTGCTGATTGTTGAAGCACTTATTTCACTTCTATGAATTTCTGTGGTAAGCGAAGGCTGGCTTGAGAATGAAGTGACTTTAAAGGAAATTGTAGATTGATTGATGCTGCAGTGGTTGCCCCAGAAAATGCTGTTGCTTCACAGTCAGCACAGAGCAGTCCTTTGTAGCTTTGCTGCCAGTTCAGCTCGTACCTTGCATTTTCTGTCACCGTGTCTGTGGTTCCCTGAGGTGTCACAGCCGGGTCACATCTGCAGGCGGTGTTCTGGCACCAGTGGAATGCCCAGGCTGGGCTCTGGTGTCTGAGGACACTCAGTGGCTCTGTGCAGAAGGCACTCCTGCCTGCAGGGCAGGGCGAGGGCTCCAGGGAGCTCCTGCGCTGCTGCCTGTGCCGTGCAGCTGCTGCCTGGATCCCGCTGGGCTCACAGGGGCTGTGTGCCAGGCTGGCACTGCCAGCCCACTGCCTTTCTCTGTTTCTACAGTGCACATCGGCTTTAAATCTCAAAACAGGGATGGTTGAAAGTTGGCTTATATAAAACTAATAACTGATGGTTTAAGAGAAAGTAAAATTATGAAGAGCACCGTACTCAGAGATAACCCTTTTCTTGATGTTACTGAGAAAAGGGATGAAAAGGATTATCTCATGAACTACTCCACAGATAAGGTGGCAACTTGAGGAGAGTGCAGCAAGGAAAGGAGGAATAATTAATTTTAAGCTTGGTTTGCATCTGTAAGACAAACCACTTAGCATCCTAGATAGCCAACTTTTTCAGTACATGCCATCATTCACTTTCTGGAGTAAATGTAAAAATTGCAGTAGAGCTTTCAAAACACTCTAATAAATTCATTTTCTGAGAAGTAGTTATGTAATTGGAATAAATAACACGCTTTATCCTTTTTTTTTATTTGTTTGTTTGTTTAAAAAGAAAAGCTTTAAAGAGCAAAAGTTATTTGCCATTCAGAGAAACTAATGCAATTGCTTGGGCTGATGATTTGTATTGAATTGTTGATATGTTCATTTCTTCTTCATTAACAGATTATCTTTGATTCTTTAAGAGCTATACATACAGCCTAATGGGTTTTCAGTTTCTGAGAGTCTTTATTTTCTGGGTTTTATTCAATTAGTATGTGGTGTTTTCACATATGTTGTCTGTCTGAAAGCAAGTGAGGCAGACAAACAAACAAACAAATCCTGAAAGCATTCTAGGCTCAATCCTTAATCTACCTGTCCTTTCTGTTCCTTTCCACTCCTGAAGAGGTTTGAGCACCGTGCTGCTGTTTTGTATCACCTCTTGGCTTCCCTGCAGCAGCCAGAGTCTCTGGACTGTAGGATTTTTAGTGCACCTGAGCAGCCAGCTTGTTCTTGGTGCTGCATTTGCTGTGCCTCCTGCACTGGCACTGCCGTGCTGCTCCCAGCCCAGGAGGAACGCCTGGGTGAGCTGTGCAGTGTGGAGGAATGGTTACAGGGTAGAGGTCACTTTGACCCTCTCTCATTAGCGGACCCAAGGCTGGGAAAGTACCAAACCCAGCTAATCTGAGTTCCTTGCACCTGCAAGAACTTGTGTCCTTGAGCATAGCAGTAGTACAACAACAATAATGAGGATGAGACGTGAGAAGCAGAAATGTAAGTTCTCAAGAATGAGGAAGAGCTGATATTGCAGTATAACCAATAGATTGTTTAGCTTACAGAATATGCATGAGCTTATTACCTGTTGTGTATAAAAGTCTGGTGCTTTATCAATAAAGTTGGAGCTTGCTGATTCTTACATTAAGAGTCCCAAGACTTCCCTCACTGTGACAAATGGCGCCTGAACAGGGACAGTGCAGAGATCTCCAGGGGAGGGCAAGGCAAGCTTTAGCTCCTGCAGCTTGTCTGGGTAAATTGAGGAAGGTAAGGGAATTGCAGCTCAGCCAAAAGATGAGCAGCATGATGATGCTGCTGGGATGGGACCTCCACTGAAAAGCAGCACAAGTGCACGTGTTATAAGAAGGTTTTAAAAAGCTCAGCTTGTCTAGGTGTCCAACTGGAAAAAACGAATGCAGTGAGAGCAGGAGTGTTTGGGAGCCTCAGTGCTGGGTGTCAGGCTGTGGCAATCTTTGCCACAGTATAATTCACTGATGTTTCTCTCCAGTGTTATTCCCCTGGGCCCGGGCTCCTTTTCAGTCTGCCTGCTGTGCTGGGACCATAACCCACTGAGTTGTGTGCAGCATCAGGGGAGCTGGTGGGACAGCTGCTTGTTCATTTCCTTGTCTCCTTTGGCTGGGTGGCTCAAGCAGCCCTGCTGCTGACACAGCTGTGTGTGTTGGTGCTGTCTGGCCGTCCCTCTGTACGTGTGGCTCAGCTCAGCACCCACTCCTGAGAGCTCTGTTGCGTGCATGTGGTAGAATGAGGATTGGCAGAGTCTTTATCTGCTTTCATTTCATTCTGTGATCAGGAATGTGTCTGCTCAGTGGGTTTTCTAACATCTAAAATATGTTCCACAAATGTGTTTTATACTGATTTTATGGAATCTTCTGCTTTGATGGATAGAACTGTATGTCCTTTCGAATTTTTTATTTTTCTTCAGTGTTGGAGAGTTATGAATACTTCTCAGCTTAGTCTCTAATTTTTTTCCTCAATCAGAGCCAACTCTAACTTGATGGAACAGGTGGTTGCTTAAACAGCAAATTGTTTAACATAAAGCCCTGGCCAGGACATAGCTTCTTTTAATTAAACAACTCACAGTGCCCCTGCCAGCTATCTTTTCCCTTGCTCAGCATTGCAGCACTGCTTTGGACAGAATGTGCAACAGTAAAATAAAACACATCTCCAGCATGAGCCCTGTTTCATCTGGATCACTCAAACTTTTCTTGTATATTTTGTGATATGAAGGTGCCATAAGTCTGGATGGGACCTGCTTTTCCTACATTTCTTTTCATGATACCAACCTCTTCTTGTTTCAGGGGGAAAAATGCCAAATTAAACACGTGGTTCCACCTTTCCAATGCAAAACACTCTGACTCAGGGTCTTCAAAGCCAGGGCATGAAGGATTGCTTGGCTTGGGTGTTACTGAGACACCAAGTGAAGAGGCGCTGAGAGGGGCACAAAGAGAGAGGCTCTTGGTGCTGTCCCCTTACCTCATGTCCTGACTCCTCAAAGACTGGCCCTGGCTGGCAGGGAAGGGAAATGCTCATCTGGCAAGAGGTCCATTGTGCACAGAAAGTCCATTTTTTCCCTCAGTAATTCAGGATGTATTCAGAACCTCTGGGATACTTCCCCTTGGCAAGAACTCGTCAAACCAGCCAGCCCAGTGGCTCATTTTAGGAGGTTTTTAACCTGTAAGCCATTATTGAGCTCCTGGATGATAGTCAGGATTAATTTCCAGTGAAACAGGTGGACTCCTCCATCACCTAAGCAGACAGTGCTGATAGCCCTGTTAATCATGAAGATGTCATAACTCTGGGGTATTACAGGCTCTGGAAACCAGTTGGTTTAGAGGTTATGTTAAAATCTCTAGTTTTGGCTCTTTCAGATTTGCAGAAGTGTTTGCTGGCACAACTGGCAGGATGAGGTCCTAGTTTTCAGGTTTGAGAAATGTAATATAATTCCAAGTATTTATAGTGACCTACTTACAAAAAATGCCATGCTACCATTACCATACTGTTTATATAGATGTGACAAATATAAAAGAAGTCTGATACGTTTATACTATAAAATACCATCTCTGTTTTTCTGAACTGTAAAGTACTTTTCTCATGTACTGGTTAATAGGGCATGCAAAGAGGTTTTTTACCAGATGTCAGAAAAGGGATCCCAAAGTGCTTTGTTCAGAGGAAATCTAATGTTGATTGCCACCAAAGGGGGAATTGGGTCCTCCAGTAGATTTCAGCTTTTGTAGCCTCAACTAAGGAACTGGCAGCTTGTTGACAGATAAATCTGGGCTGAATAACAGAAATTCCATTTAATTTACATTTATTTTAAAGTGAAAATCTTTTTGCAGAAAGATTTTAGCATAGCAGTTTTCCTGCTACACTTTTTTTGGTTTTTTGGCTGAAGCTTAAACAGTTGCTTGTGTTGTCTGTACACATGAGTAGACTTTGGACTGAAAAGAATGTTTAGACTAGAGAATTATATACATATTTATTCCTAATGTTATTGGCTGCTTATTGCCAAATTATCTTGCTGAAAGTATAGGATGGGGATCTTTAAACTAGTCACTGTAAAGCATTCCTTTGTTCTTTTAATTGCTAGTATCTTACCAGTTTCATAGGCATTTCCTATTTTTGTGGCACCTACTTAAATGTGATGCATTGCTGTATCTCTGTTCAAATCCATGGTAAGAATTCAAGGTTGATGTCTCATCTCAGTATTGGATTTGATCTGTTACAGGCCTTTAAAGCATTATGGATAGTTTGATCAAATAATATTTTCAACTGACTCCTGAATTAACAGTGAGAGACTGACAGATATGTTCACTCTCATTGACAAAGATACTGTTAGTCCTTGGATAATCCCCCAAGTCCAGGCTTTGGATCATCGCTCACTTATTATAAATCAGGGTGAGAGGATTTACTAAATCAAGATTTCAGAGTATTGGAAAAGTATGTAATTTGGTGTGCTCTCAGAGGTGTCCCAAGTAATTGTGCCATCGGGGCTCAGGATGTGACAGTGGGGTACAAGCCTCACTTTGGTACATGGTGCTGGGCATCTGCTCATTCTCAGCGGGTTTCAAAAACCACAGCCAGGCTTTTCTGACATCCCATGGTCCCCCTGCACAGCTGCATTTGACTCTCAGCTGCAGATACAGCTCTTGAGGAAGAGTATGGTGAGTTACACTGTGGTTTGGGGTGTATAGCAGCCTGCGAAGTGGTTGTTAATGATGGTGATGATGTTACAAAAACATCTGCTCCTGTCATAATTGATGCCACCTTTCATCAAGATCAGCACCTTAAGCGGAATCAGACATTAATTAATATAGGAATTGGTCCAGTTGTGTAGAACTTTTTCCTCTGGAAAAGTCCATTTGGCCAGGATAGTGGTCCTAAAGGAGATTTCAAACTTGTCTAGGTGAAAGTCCTTATGCTTTTTCTGATTTTCCTTTGTGTTTCTGGACCTGTGTCTCAGTTCTTTTGGGGTCTGCTGTTTCTCTAGGTGGGGAGCAAAACAGAAATCTCTTTAATGCTGCCCACGAAGAAGTACTGTGCTGTTACACTCTTCCATGGCAGTTCTTTAAGTGTCTCCATTGTGCACATTTGTATTTTAATTTTTCACTTCAATACACATATACAATATGACAGACTTCTAGTTGCTATGTTCTTATTTATTTTTAAAATCCACGTGTTTCATTAATGCCTGTTTCTTCTGATAAACTTTCAGAAGATGTATTTCATTCTCATCCCACAGCTAGGACTGGTTAAAGCAATTTTCACAGCAACTATAGATAAATGCATGGTAAGTAAATTAGCTTTTATTATAATCACAGTGACTTTTCAGCTTTTATTATAATCACAGTGACTTTTCTTGTCTATTTGATTTTCGCATGTTCTTGTATGACTTCTCTAACTTTAGTATATCAGAATGAGAGAGGATTTGCAAGGTGCCTGCATGAGCATTTGCTGCAAGGTGCCTCTGTGCTCCTGAGCTGCACACCAGGGCAGCAGAGCACAGGCTGTGCAGGGGCCTGCAGAGCAGGGCCACGAGGTGTTGGGAGAGCTGTGGGACATGTCTGACCTGGGAGCTCTGCCAGGACACCAGAATATCCTGCTGGTTCAGGCTGCTTGTGGTACACTGGGTCAGCATCATGGGTTTCTTCCTGTGAGCCAGAGGAGCTGCAGACACTATGGAAGAAATCTGAATGCCTGTTTTGTGTATTTTATAGTGTGTTTAGAAAGCAGGGGTTTGATGTGTTTGTAACATTGGCTGTCTTTCTGGGTACTGTGTTGACCTAAATTGAATAAACAGGGATAAAATGGGTACTGTACATAGACCTGTTCATGTGTGCTGATTTGACTGAGGTGCTAGAGGATAGTGAATGAGAGCATGGCAGGGAATGTGAACTGCAGGGTGAACTTCCTTATTACATGCTGAAATGAGGGTGAGGTCTTGGGGCAAGCTTTGTAGCAGCTGAGCTGTCGCTCTCAAGTCAGGAGAACAGGAGATGAAAGCCGGCAGAAGCTTCTCCTGGATGGGTCATAGGGCAGCACCTTAGTGGAGCTGAGGATTGGAATTGCAGGAGGAGACTGCAGGCATGTTGTAGGACAGAACTAGACTTCAGATTGGCAGCTGGGAGATTTGCAAACATGGGGTGCCTGGTTCTGCCTCATGAGGGACTGGGGGAGGGGAGGGGCAGTTCAGCACAGGCTGTATGGGCACCATCAGCATGCTGATACAGAAAAGGAGTGGCACAGGAGCTACTTCAGTGCTTGAAATTGTTTTACTCTGGTCAGCACTGGTGAGGCCTTGGCTCGAGAGGAATAATGCCCACTATTGAAATGTGTCATTAAAGTTACAGAATAATCAGAGATTTCCTGAGGGACGGCATTGGGAGAAATCAGAATCTAGAAATGACGACTTACAAGAATGATTTGGAGTATTCAGTCAAGAGAGCATGAAGGGACATGTGATAAACCCCTTCAGCTACTATACAGTTCTGCTGCAAAGAATGGAAGATCTGTTCTCCATCATAGTGGTGGGTAGAACAAGAAGCAGGTCTCAAATAGGATTAAATTGGATTAAACTTCTCCTGTTAGGAATAATTAAGTATTGTAATAGCTGCCAGAGGAAATAGAGAAGTGTACTTCACAGGAAGCAAGCCAGAAACAGAGGAGCCAGACTTCTGTCAAGAATGCATTGTGGCCATTGCTGCTGGGGCAGGTGATGGAAAAGGTGATCTCCCCAACTCCTCACAGCCCCCCTCTAAAATACCAGTTTTCAAAGATACTTTGAATTGGAACCAAACTAATTCTCTTATGTGTTTCTCAAGTCTGATTTGGATTAAACATTTTCTCAGTGGGTTTCTGGATAGAAGGCTTTTTGTTGTTAGAATTTAGTATTGGCATTCCATGCCCTCTGCTCCCCAACCCTCCAAAAAAGAAAACAACCACTTTTTAGTCTTGAAAAGTTCCTAGCTTAGTAAGAGATATTGATTGTTCCCAGAATTAAGAAGGTGTAGATCAAAGAAATACACTTTTGAGTGAGGATAGTCCTTGTAAGAGAAATAGAGCAACAAGTAGGTTAAAAGAGAATTTGGAGGTAGCTGTGTTTTGTGTGGGATCAGAGATATTCTTGCCAAAGTCCCATCTGTTCAGTCTTTTTTCAGTTCTGTTTTCTTCTCACCTCTCTGTTGTGATTGCACTCCAGAAGGAGACATTACTGTCTGACTGAAGTGCTGAAGTCGTGCTGCTTGTCTCTCCAAATGCAGGGATCACAAAGAGCAACTGAGTTTTCACTTTCTGAGAGGTTTCACTGGTGGTAAAATCACCAGGAATAATCTGATCCAGGAAAGCCTAAGACTGTCTTCAGCAAATGGGGATCAAGTAAAGGAACAGTCTTTGTTCTGGACAGAGATAACAACCCCACTCCCCAGGGCTTTTGCAACTGACTGTGAAACTGTTGTATTCAGGACTCTTGGCAAAATCTCTCTTAGTGTGGTGTGTGGTTTAATCACACCTGTGATGTTCCTCCTTGAGTTAAACTGTGAAAAAGTAGAGTTCCACCTCAACAGAACTCTGGGGAAAAGATGTGTCTGAAAAACTGAGGGCTGAATCCTCAGTTGCCAGCATGTAGCTTCCAGTGCATGGCACAGCTCTGTCAGAAGGAAACCCTGGCTAGCCTGGAGCCTGGGAATGTCTTCAGAGGCTGAGTGACTGAGAGGTGACACACGGAGCAAGCTTCTAATGCTGGAAATTCTGCATTTGCACCTGACCCAGCCCCCTTGTGTGTGGCCCTGAGGAATATTTCTGTGTGTTGGTTGTTGGTGGCTCCCTGCAGCACTGGGAGAATATTGCCTCTTGAGAGAGGCACTCCTAGTGGAAGATGTTATTTCTCTTTTATCTTGAATTGGTTCGGATGAGTGATATTTTCTCAGAATACGTCTGCCATTTCTGTGTGCCCTCTCTAGAAGTTTTAATAGAGTTTCTCTCTTCCCCTATCCTGAAGAAAGAGGATGAAAGTGATAGCAGTAATTGGGAGAGACAGTCACGTAGGATGGACAGCACAGGGGCTTTCATGTTTAAATTACAAAAGATTTGGGCTAGATGGAATCTTTTCCTCCTCATCAAGCCACTTAGAATGCCATATATCAGGTTTATTTCTGGGAGAGTGGGTTAATGGATTTAATTATGCTCCTGCTTTCAGTATCATAAATCAAAACTGATCTAACTGGGCTTATGCCAATAGCACAATAAATGTAAAAGGAAATCAGGGGGTTAATCTATTGATGTATTTCATTGGGGCTTAATAAATCCACCACAACTGCCAAAATAACTTTTGGGTAATTTGCAAAACTAAACATGTACCTCTAGGGCACTGAGTTGTTCCTTGGAAGCTGGGCATCTCCTGGCTGGTGCATCTTTCAGGAACCTCAGGTCATGTTTTCTTCTGCAAGTGGCAATGGATTCAATGTGCTGCGCTACTGGGGCAGAGTGAGTGTGGAAGCAGCGTAGAGCTGGCACAGGCTACTTGCTTAAAGACAAATTAAAAAAGGATTAAAAAGTTCTCACTGTCAGATTTATTTGTAAAGAAAATTATTCAGTTGCTGGGGGAT
Source organism: Fringilla coelebs (assembly GCF_963513975.1). Taxonomy (NCBI): domain Eukaryota; kingdom Metazoa; phylum Chordata; class Aves; order Passeriformes; family Fringillidae; genus Fringilla; species Fringilla coelebs. The sequence continues at coordinate 1,756,903 of NC_140066.1, read as the reverse complement.
ATCAGTAATTGCATATAAAGCAGTGGGGAGTGTCTGTAATTGCTGTCTATTCTATGTACTTTCTCCTGAGAGCTCAGGTCCATACAATGGTGAAAATTCAGCTTGAAATGCAGGAGCTGTTAATTGGCCTCGAGATTTATCTTCATCTCTCTGTAAGAGTTTTGCCCAGGCTTTTAGAGAGCCAAGTTATTTGCAAAGTCAGTGGAGTTTTATTGGGAAAGATTTATTGGTTTTTTGTAATCCAGCTAATGAAATGAAGCAGATTCACAGTTTTGGCCTCAGCAGCATGACTAAATGGCAGAGCTGGGTGTGCAAGGGAATCAGTGGGGAGGTACAGCCTGGGTGCAGCACAGCTACCTTGAGTTCCCTTTCCAAGCACAGGATGGAGGAAGTTCCCATCTCTGCCTCTGTTATCAGCACCACTCTTGACTGAAACTGTAGTGATCTGACAGCAGTCCTGGGGGATACCATGCCAGGGGCTTAAAAGCAGCTTTGGGGGAAGGGGCCTGCTCTCCTGGGCTCAGATTGATAGGGCAAGCAGCAGCAGCTTCATTTGCTTTCATACTGACAGTACCAACACCTTGGAGCAGTTTGTGTAGGGCAGGAAAGAAAGGACTTGCAGGAGCTAGCAGCCACAGGACACCTAAATCCTTCAGAGAAAAGGAATTTATTGCCCTCTTATCAGAAGAAAGGAACTTCTTCCCGCCTTGAGGGCGCTGTTGGGATTAGGAGGAAGAAGGTAACAGATGACCAGACCGAATCCTTTATTTGAATGGGATTTATGTATCATGTATGAAGTGTATGAATATGCAACAGGTTATTGTTTTTAAAGGTTAATCCTTTGTTAACAGGGGTCCTTTTTTGGGCTTGTGCTGCCCAGAAAAAGGAACCCGGACGTCCATAACTCTTTGTTTTTTGTTGTCTCATATTGTCCTAATTCAAGTTGTCTAAATTATTATTACTCTAACTGTATTGCTATTTTCTATAACCATTTATTGCTATTAAACCCTTATAAAATTTTCAAAAGAAGTGACTGGCGTTTTTCACATCTGCCACGCTGCCTGTGTCCAGCAGGGATTCAGGCAGGTGCCACCCTGCCCTCAGACACAGCTCTGGCATGGAAGTAGTTATAACAAGGCATTTTATTGCTGAAGCAGGTGATTTTCCTACAAGATTTCAGGGAGAACTAAACTCATTGTTGGACAAAACTCGGGAGATATGTTTTCAGTTTTTCATATACGAAAACAATGGAGTTATTTTGAATGTTGGAATCTTTTTTACTGGAGCAAAGATTCCCGAAAAGCTTTGTGGATAAATACTTTGCTAACTCTAGTCTATAACTTTCCTATGGAAGCTGATCATACTTGACAAGGGAAATAGGATTCCACAGGAGGTTATATGAAATTATGAGATGCTGCAAATGGAAATATACTTTCTTAGGCAGAGGAGAGAGAACAACTTCTCCGTAATTGAGTTGCAGATAAAATTGAATTTAAAGGGTCCAGCAAGCTCGTTTGAAGTTCAAAGAAGCTGGTGCATAAATTTGGCCTGCCTGGAGTTACTGCATCTTTACACATACAGCTTGATCAAAAGAAAAGCAGAAATGGAGTAGTTCCAGAAATCCAGATTGATTAAGTCAATCTTTCTTACCCAGCAATGGAATTCAGAAAAATATCATTTGGTCTTCTCTAAAATATTATCCTCCTGGATCAAAGGATTTCACTTCCAGCCTTTCTATACTAATCAAACAGTAAAAAAAAAAAAAGAACTTGTACAGCAAAAAGATTATGCTCTTTATCATCTATTCAAGTTAGCAGTTCATGGAGGCTGCTGTCCTGCAGAGTAAGCTACAGAAATGCTAAGTCAGTAAAAACATTACTTAATAGCTTACATTTACCTTTGTGACTGACTTGGGGAATGAAATAGTGAAATGTAGCGTGATCTGTAAAAGTCTCCCTATTTCATATTAGGATTTATTACTTTTTTCTGTGAAATGGAGGGCTATTATTTGTGGAACCTCTGGAGGATCCTGCCGGCAGGAAGAGGCCAGGAGCAGCGCAATGTTTGTGAGCTGAGATCTGAGTACCAAGAGTGCCCAGACTCTGAGTTCTTGGGGAGGTACACAGTACAGCTGGCAGGAATAGATGCTTTTAATTAGCTAGTCTGAAAAATCTGCATAGAGGCAAATGCCCTGGTACCACTCTTAGAATATATTGTTTCTGGAGGCCTTAATTCAAGGAATCAAGGCTTGAAAGTATAATTTAGGCCCCAGAGTGGGACAAGGCTGGATGAAGATTGATGAGGACAGACAAAATCTTTGAGACTGTGACCTTTAACATAGCAAATTCTGTTCTATGATCCTGATAATTTCACAGTGTTTTAAAATCTAACAGAAGCCAATTGAAGGGAAGTAAGTACAAATGTTTTCCCTGTATGTATTTCCGTCTGTGCCATACATGCTGGAAGTGCAGGTGAGGAAATTAGAAAATGAATGTTGATCTGCTAGACCTAGAGTCATTTTGGAGCTTAACTGCCTGAGAGAGGTCTCTGCAGGCCTGCTACTGCAGCAGGGGGAAGCTGCAGCAGTGCTGCAACCTGCCCTGTTCCATCCAGGGCCTTTTGGCTGCCCAGGGCATGCAGTGCCCTTCCACAGGAGTTAAAATACAGATAAGGAAATACATTTAGGTGAGGTAGTTTTAGTGCAGTGAGTCATTTCTCCTCCTTTCCCAGCAAGGTTTTGTGCAGTTCTAGAGGTCTGGAAGAGCCTGGGAGGAAGCTGACTTTTATGGAATGTGAGAAATGTCGTAATTCATTTTAAGTACGTGTCTAATATTCCTACATGCCTCGTACCTTAAAATCTGGCCTCTCTTTGAGGTGGCACAACTCTTTAATTCTGTTAGGCTGTTAAAAATAATACCAATCTGTTCAGTCACTGACAGCAGGTTTTTTATTGTGTGGTGATTTGGGATTCTGAGAGTTATGGGGGAAGGTGACCTTGATGCAGGTTTAAGTGCAGCACTTCTTGACACGAGGCAGCAGAGAACAGCACTAGTGTTAACTTCATTACATCGTTAAATCCACTAGGGCTGAATTACTGAAACAAATTAAACAAGGGATGTTCTTATTTCATAAACTGCACTTAATCTCATGCATGGCTGTGTTTATGATAGAGTCACAGCAATACAGTAAATTAAATGTGAATAGAAGTCACACCAATATCTTCATAAGCAGATGTTTTGTATCTGAGCTCAAGTAGAAATAAGATAAATCTCAAGTCATTCAGGGCAAGAAGATTGAAGTCTCATGCATTTACTAAAAAAAGATAAATTTGTGATTTTGAATAGTTAACATTTGTTCTCTTCTTCAGTCTGAGGCACACAGAAGGCTGGTCATTATGTCATGCAGTAAAATTACACTTAGCAGAATTTGCAATGGAATTTTGCAAAGAAATAAGCAGAGGTGATGGGTACAATCAACATCAAGGCTGCTGCTACTTATTCAGTATGAGTCTTGACATTTTGGGCCACCTGTAGGAGTACAGTTTTTCAGTGGTGGTAATTAGAACACCTGATGTATGAATAAGTTGTAAATGTATTAAATTGCTACCTGTCAGTACATTTTTTTACTGTGCTTACTGAAATCTCCCCTTAACCTTTTCTCAGCAATTACAGGTAACTATGGGAAGAGTTTGAAAACTTAAATGGGGAAAAAAGGTTTGAGTTACACTGGTATTGTTAATAACCTCCTTGCCCCCATTTTTTAGTGTTGTGGCCAAAAAAAAGGTAGATTCAAGTTTTATTTGTCAAATGATTTCAGGAAATTTTGGTGACTTTTTGTGGTGAATAAACAGTTTGGAAGGAAAAATCATTTAACTCTGCTCCTTAATAATCCTGGTGCAGAAATATACTCTTATAATACTGTAAAACTTTATGTAGCCATTCAGATGTGGGTGGAATTTGTAATTCAATAGTTTATCTAATGATTGCATTCCATTTTCTAGTGACAGTTTTCATTAAGACTCCATTTATTCAGAGAAAAGCGAATCTAATAAGAGTAGCCTTGAGTTAAGGGATTTATCACTCTTTTTTTAATATTTTCCATATTCTGAAATATGTATCATTTAGGCATAACAGAAAGGTTTGTGCTTCTTTAAATTGTGCCACATTTTTTCCAGTTGTTTAATGTGTGTTACTTGGAGAATGTGCAGTAGGTATTTGAAAATTGCTTTTTTCAGATCCTAAGATAGGAGTGAAATGACTGTAAAAAAGGGAAAAAAAGGGGAAGAGATAGTCACAACTATAGTCACAAATGTAATTTGAAATTCACATGGACTTCCATAAGTTTACCTTCTGCATGTAATTTTTTTTTTCTGTTTATTTGTTTGTTTCAGGGTTAAAAGGAAGGTTTACATGAGGGGGGAGTGGGGCTTTTCCAAGTTATTGGTTTAAACACACCATGGAAAACATTTGTTTTTATTATAAAGTTAGTATTTAGCATTACTTTTTATTGTATGTTCTATCTAGCACAGTAACTGTTCAATAAATTTTGAGTTCAATGTAATGAACCCATATAAAAGAAATTCTGAGACAGGAACCACCTGAAGACAGGAGTGACAGGCCCAGCAAATCTCAATTTCACTGCAGTTTGTATTGCAGCAGGATGGAGAGGGTTGATTTGAGTCCCACAGTTGGGGAATGGCTGGTTTGGAGAGGCTCTGCTGGTGCAGGGGCTGTGCAGGGGCTGTGGGACGGACAGACAGACGGAGGGAGGGATGGAGGGAGGGAGGGAGGGAGCTGCACCTTGCCCCGCCACTGCTTTTGGGGCTGCTTGCTCTGGAGGGGCTGCTTATTTCTTTGCAAAATTCCATTGCAAATTCTGCTAAGTGTAATTTTACTGCATGACATAATGACCAGCCTTCTGTGTGCCTCAGACTGAAGAAGAGAACAAATGTTAACTATTCAAAATCACAGATATATCTTTCTCTAGTAAATGCATGAGACTTCAATCTTCTTGCCCTGAATGACTTGAGATTTATTTTATTTCTACTTGAGCTCAGCCCGTCCTCTGCTCTGCTCTCAGTCCTCCTCCCCAGGAGCCTATGCTGGCCCTGCAGGGCTTGAGGCTGCCGTGCTGGCTTCTGCTCGGTCCCTGCACGTAGAACTGGGTCCCTGCACACAGGGCTCAGTCCCTGCATGTAGAACTGGGTCCCTGCATGTAGAACTGGGTCCCTGCATGTAGAACTGGGTCCCTGCACGTAGAACTGGTCCCTGCACATAGAACTGGTCCCTGCACATAGAACTGGTCCCTGCACATAGAACTGGGTCCCTGCAGATAGAACTGGTCCCTGCAGATAGAACTGGTCCCTGCACATAGAACTGGGTCCCTGCACTCTGAGCTCAGTCCCTGCACATAGAACTGGGTCCCTGCACATAGAACTGGTCCCTGCACATAGAACTGGTCCCTGCACATAGAACTGGGTCCCTGCACATAGAACTGGGTCCCTGCAGATAGAACTGGTCCCTGCACATAGAACTGGGTCCCTGCACTCTGAGCTCGGTCCCTGCACGTAGAACTGGGTCCCTGCACACAGGGCTCGGTCCCTGCACATAGAACCAGGTCCCTGCACTCTGAGCTTGGTCCCTGCACACGGGGTAGAGGCAGCTGCAGTGAAGTCAGGGACAGGGCACCGCTGCAGTGAAATCAGGGGCAGGGCACAGCTGCAGTGAAGTCAGGGGCAGGGCACTGCTGCAGTGAAATCAGGGGCAGGGCACAGCTGCAGTGAAGTCAGGGCACAGCTGCAGTGAAGTCAGGGCACCACTGCAGTGAAGTCAGGAACACGGCGCTGCTGCCACAGCAGCTCGGGCACTTAGCACAGCCGCCCTGCTGCTGTAACAATGGTCCCCATGGTTCCATAAGTGTCATTCTCCTGCCTGAAAACGTTTGGTTTTCCTCTCCTCTAATAAAGCCCTCATTTGTGTCATATATTTCTTATAAAACCAAAGCTGCCTGCTCATGGCTGTGCATTTATTTTCTGAGTATGGGCACATATAAGCACAGAATGTTAAAGGTTTTACATTTCTGTGTTTTAAAGGAGGCAAGAACCAACCCTGTGAATTCTAACACAAAAATAAAGCAACAACAAAATCTAGAAAAAACATCTTCAAATAATTACCTAATGAGCTTTTAGGACTGAAACAGGCCATGCCTTATGGGGAGAATGTGAGTTTGAAAGGCTCCAGCAGTATGAGTTATCACACATCCCTGGATAATACATCACACCAAAATCCTGTTTATTTAGGCTATTGCTGTTGGCAGTTAATCTCAAGCAAGGACATGCAGCATACTGAGAAAGGTGGAATGGCAAAGCATAAGGGTTGTCCATACCTGCTCTCAGATCTGTAACAGCCTCAGACAGAGATCCAGAGGAGATTTCTCCTCTGCCCACTGTCTCTGCTCATTAAATCCTATATGGCACTTGCAAAAATTCTTGGTGTAGTGTAGTGTTTTTCTTAATTTCAGAAATACATAAAAATTTACTTAGTACTGCTATCACTAGAAGGGTTGGAAAACAAAATTTGTGCATTGTGTAAGTAAGAGCAAGGTAAATCCTGACTTGAAGAGTTTTGTATTAGTTAATATATTTTAGAAGTATTTTAAATATTGATTATCTCCTGATTATCTCATCTTTTTTTCTTTCTTACTTCTCCTGCCCCCCCATTAGATGGGGACCTGGATATTGTGCTTTCAGGAAATTTGAAGATTGATTTAATACTAATAGAAATAGACTTGATTTGAAAAATTTGTATCCAGATCCTAATATCTTACTTCTCAGAGTTCCGGGAGACATAATTTGTACTGCAGTGGCGGGGATCTGCATATGAGTTTATAACTCAAATGCCACCCAAATAAACGTATTTTTGGCTTGTGCCTGTTTGTAATTGTGATGAATGCAGAATCTGTTGGTTAGGAAGGTCTCTCCCAGCAGCTGTGTACAAAGTAATTTGCTCGTTACCCTTCCCTTCTTCTCACACCTCATCTTCTTTGAAAGTCTCTGTTTATCATTTCGTGGCCCCGGTGAGTAAGTGCTGCTGAGTCAATGCTCCATCCCTTTCCAGCTGGGCCTGGGTGAGTAATTCAGTGAGCTGCCAAGCAATGCAATTACATTTGCAGGGCATGATGACTTCACTGTGACTGCAGCGTGGTGCTGTGGTCACGGTGCCATCCCCCAGACTCAGGTGGCACCCAGTGCTCTGGCAGTGATTCCAGGTAGCCACAGGGCAGCATTCCCTCTGGATTTTCACTGCCTTCTGCAGCAGTACCACCAGTGGCTCCCACTCACATTACCTGCAACTGTTTTGACAAGAAATACTGCAGAGGAATTTTTTGCTCAAGAGTATATGAAATGTTTTCTTTTACTGCAGAGGCGGTGTTTTACAAAGAAAATGACCAGTGAAATAATTATTTTTGGAAATTTCTACAGTGGTGGTAGATAGTCTGTGCATCTGTGTATTGGTGTATATTTAATTTTTGTTATTAAAAAAGTCTGAAATCGATGTGACATGAAGGACAAAGCATTCCTTACTCTATCACATGAAAGTTTTGGAAGTTGCAATTAGCTGGTTTTTATGCACCTTTGTTGATCGTATGACTCATTTAATGTGGTTGATTCAAATGTCAAATTTTACTGGAAGATTAATGTGGCCTGGTGTTGTAGCCTCTCATATTTTGTAGTCATCACAGCTGCTTTGGAACAGGTTAAAGAATTGGAAATAGGAATGTTGCTTATATAAGATGGCCTGCAGTGCACAGGGTAGTTTGAACCTTCAGAGCTGTTTTGTGGGGACAGTGGCTCTGAGTTTCAGGACGGTGCTCTTAGAGAAAATTACCTTTTTCTTTCTACTCTTTAATCTTGTTCTAGGGTCTCCTCTGCTGTACAGCTGCTTGTGATATGGTACCAGATTAAATTACTATGACTTCTATCTTTCCTTAGGCAGAAAGAGATAGGGCTGATTATTGACTTCCCTCAGCTTCCAGCGTTCCAAGATGTGCCAGAGCTACTGGGCAAAGCTCCAGGCGGCTGTGGTGCTGTTGGAGGAGCTCTGGGGGCACTCGGGGCACCCCTGGGCTGGCCAGAGCAGCCACTGCCTGGCTCAACCTTGGCTGATCCTGTGCAGGGAGCTCTCCCAAGCACTGGAACATTCCTGGAGGACGTGCTCTGGCTCAGCTGGCTGCAGAAGGAATGTGGTTTGCTTTGGGACCCTGCACAAATGCAGCCCAACAGTGCAAAGCTCCCGGAGTGATGGACTAAAATCACCTTTCCAGCAGTCCCCAGCCACAGCTCATGGACAGTGCCTCTCAGGAGGTGTAGGGTCAGCACAGATGAGAGGTGGTAAGGGACTATGTTGCTGGTAATAACTCCATGATTCCTATGGCTCCTGGATTGCCATTGGTTTTTTCAAATGCAAATACTTCAAGTGCCTTGAGCATTTACTGTGATCTGTCTGAAAGCTAGGACACCTTCTGTAAACAAGAGAGTTTAAAAGTCAGTGAATTCAGGAAAGTCATCAGTTCCCCTGCTTTCAGGTTTTATTATAGCCCTGAAGTTCTCTGGAGAAATATTAAAGCATTACAGAGTGGGATATTTGGCATCCACATTGCCTCAGGAATATTTAAAGGCCAAGGCTTGTCATTCATCATCTCGAATCACTGAGAATAAAACCAGATTTTATACTACTATAACTTCTGGAGCAACACAGTCAAGCAAGCACCTAGAGCAAATTTCACCTTTAAGGAATTTGGTAAGTGAATGAAGCAGTGCCATAAAAACCTGTTCTGACTCTGTTCATAATTGAGGATTCACCGTGGAAACCATAATGGTGACGTTGAGCATTCTGTGTGCAAAGTGGAACGTATAGCACGTGTGTCAAAAGGTCCTGCCTCACTGGAGGAGGTTTTCTGGGCTCTGTAGCTAGCTCTGCTCCTTTTGCTATAGTAAACTTCATTTGTGTTTAAAGGGGACCTCTTAGGAACTAGAAAAAGGTCTGTGTTGTTGGTACTTGTTTGATAAATCTTGTGAGGGCCAAAGAGCTCTGCATCTGAAATCCCAGGAGAGATGCCTTAAAGCTAGCTCAGTAAGCATGGCTTGTGTGATGGAAGGTCAGTTTGGCACACATCTGTCAGAGCTTGGAGCTCTCCCAGAATGCAGAGCATGGAGCCAGAGATGCTGCTTGGGATGAACGTGAAGTTACTCAGGAGAACCTTGGGAAGGAGGTTACCCTAAAATCCTGTGTGGTTAATCCAAGTGCAAGATACTGTCAGACATCACCTGGGGGAAAAAAACTGCTTTATCTGAGGAGGAAGACTTTCAGAATGTCACTTTGCTGAATCCAGCTTTTGACTCCCATACAAAGGGCTCTGGAGCTACTTCCTACCAACTCAGGGACCAACACTGACAATTTCTAGGGGTTCCTTCAGCCTAGCAGTGTGTTGGGATGAGTTGGTATTGCTGAGATGTCCTCCTCATCCGCTGCCTGACTCCCTGTGTCCCCTGCACACCGAAGGTGCAGCAGTTGCTGACAGAGGAGTCTCCATTCCTGCCATAGCCCCAGGCCTCTGTGCTGATACAGAGCCACAGCCGAGCTCAGAGCAAGGCTTCCACCCAGCCTGGGGCTTGGGGATGAGCAGAACATGAAACTGGGGGTTCCTCTCTTTTCCTGCTGTAGCTCATTCTTGAAACGCCTGTTTCTTACCTTCCCTGTTCTTTTGCTCATGTTGTTGTAGGACCTCATCCTTCTGCTTTAGAAATTCTTCAGTTTCTGATTCCATTGTGATAGGGTCAATATAAAGACATTTCACTGGCTTCCAGCTTAAACTAACCTGCCTTTTCTCTGGGGTTTATTTACTGAGAGATACCAAATTTTCTCCTTTGTCCTTAATTTTTATGTGATAGATTTCCAAGCTGTTAATTCCCTTTCATCCACCCTAGTGATTGTCACAAAGGTTGTTCTCACCATCAGAAATTCATTTTGGATCCCTTTCTCAAATACAGCTGAACAGCCTGATGTATTATCCGGGAGAAATTACTTGTATGTCTCATAATAATGTTAACAAATCTCTTTCTTTACTGGAAATTACTCAATGGATGTGTTTAGAACCAGGTTCCCCTTTTTCCAAGCCATATTGCATTACGCCTTCATATTAAGGCTGCAATTGATGAATACATTCATATTTTTCTTCCCCTGCTGTTATCTCCGGTGAATAAGCCCAATGTTTATGGGGAAAAAAATTGTTTCTAAATGCATAACTGTATTATTTCCCATCAATTTTAATATTTTTCTTTCTACTGCACTCTTCTGTGACATCTCCCTCTTTCAGCATAATAGTTCATCGGCCCTGTGTTGATGATACTGCATAATTTTGTGTATCATCAAATTACATTAGTATAAATTTACTTTTTTTGTTAAATTACTTCACTCATTAATGACCTTACAATCTCTCACCAGGCCTTTGCTTTTTTATTCAAACACTGAATTTTTGCTTATTTTCAAACTTTAAAGTTTATCTACCATAGAATTCTCATTGCTAATTGCCATCTCTTCATCAAAACTAGCAGGTTTTTTTAGTTTCTTGGTTTATCAAAGTGGTGTGTCTTTGAGGGGAGGAAGTTTCAGAGGTGGAAGTTTCAGAGGCAGAATGTAGAATTGATGAGTGAGTAGCAGTCCTTCACAGGAATGAGGGTCAGAAAATGGGATGTTAATTGTGGCACATGACAAGGCAGTGTCAGAGCCAGCTGATAACATGGTCAGTTTGATAGACTCAAGTGAGATTTTAGAAGAAATTACAGATGCATATGCTATGAGTTTGGGGCAAGGGTAGTAATAGAGTCCCTTGGAAAGGGAATCAGCTGACACAGGGGGAATGTACTTTTCATACCAAACTGATTTCCATTTTCTTGGATTCAGGAGCCTGCGTTGCATCTTTAGACTAACTGATGAAGTTTGGTGATGAATACTGCTTTGGCAATTGTACTTTGCTCAATCCTTTACCCTTAACTGATACCTCCTGTAGGAAATCAAACTCAAAATGCATTATTTGTCCTAAAGTGGCAGAATTCAGGAATCAGAGCTGCTTCCTTTCTTGAAAAATGCCATGAATTTGTTGCTGCTGACTGACACTGCTCTCTTGCCCTTGATGCTGTAACGTTAAACCAGGTCTGAGTCCTGTATCTGTATTCAGTGTGAAAATGATGACTCTCAGTGTTTAAGTAATTAGAAGTAGTTGGATTATAACTATTGACACAGCATCAAGAAGTGATGCATTTTTTATTCCTGAAGCTGCCTCAGTCTGGAAGCTCCTGCAGTCCTCAGATCACACCAAGTGGCCATGAGCTGAACCTGCTGCTTTTTGTCTTCTGCTCTTCCTGTTCTTACACAGGTGGTGAGAAACTTCCACATTGGAAGTCTGAGCTTATTCCGCAGCATTTGTTACAAAAATGAGTGGATAAAATGTAAATCTGGTTACTTTTATTAAACAGTGCAGTTTAGATGTGGATAGGATAGTAAGAATCTGAAAGAAAATTACAAATACAAATATAATTTATCCTTTTAGAAATTCACTTTAAATGAACTTCAGTGGGAACACAGACGAGCTGTATAACATTTTGACATATCAAACCTATCCTTCCTCTGTAACTATTGTGACATTAGTGAGAAATGTGTCATAAGGCTGAGCTTTTAACACATTGTCATGTGCTAAATGAATCCTGGCTGGCTTAGCCATCCCCTTGTTCCCCTGGTTTCTGGGTCCCCCACGAAAAGCGTGACTTCCAGCTGCTGAGGGAGAAGGCAGCACGCTAAGAATGCATGGAGGGGATGAGTAAAGTTAATTTTCAAATACTCCTGATGAGTTCCTTGGCTGTCAGCTGCTTCCATTAGGCAGAAAACTGGTGAGTTCCAATTTGTGCCTCCAAAAAATGCTGAAAAGTGTTTGCTGATGCATTATTAAATCTGTAGGGCCAAATTTTCTGCCAGTATAAAAATTCCACTGATGACACTTGGAGCATCCAAAGATTTGGCCCATTATTAGAGAGTTCTTTAGGATTAATTCCTTGTATTGGCACTATAATTTATTTGGGAGACTAAGACAACCAATTGCAATATTTTATTTTAAGAAAATGCTGTAGATGCCTATTCAATCACAGAATTATTTAAAAATCACTAAAAACTAGTGATTGCTGTATGAGGGAAGCATTGGGTGAGAAGACAGAGGAGTGAGTGGTAAAATCCAGTCAGGAACCTGAAGGAGGTGCTGCTCACCAATGCTTTCATGTCTGATGTTCTCAGGCCATAAAGGAGACAGACCAGTGGGAATGTAAAGTTCTAATCTGCCCTGATCCAGACAGCTTCCTAAACTCCTGAAATAGAGCAGTGCTGAAACTTGTGGCATGCTGGATAAAATGGATGACTTTGAAAATGGTGCTAATTCTGCTCACAGTATAGCAAGTGAAGTGCTTCACCTGCTATTTCCTTTAGGCAGCAAAGACTTTCTGCCTTTTTGAGCTTGCAGCATTTCTGCCTCACATTTTTCGCGTTCACTGGGGTTACACTGCACTTGTTTTGCAGTGGTCAAGGAAAGAATAATTCTAAATGCAAGTAACTGTTTTGGGAAGGAAAAAAAAGCCATTACAGAAACTGCATTTTTTACAAATCATCAGTTTATCTTAAAGTTTGCTGCAAGGACTCGCGTGGCTCTAGTCATAGATTATTTACTGGAGAGCTGGGTTGTGGAATTATCTGGTAAAGATAGAGAGCAGCACCTTTTTATCTGTCTTTTGCTGTATTCACAAATCTAACACCTTTTAAACCTGTGGTGGTCAGGAAGGCACTGATTGCTTTAACTGCAGGCAGACCGGGCTGAGACCAGTGGATTCTTCCCTTTTGTGAGTCTCCAAGTGTAAAGGTTGCTTGAGCTGTTGAAACATCCTCATTTTCAGGTGCTCTTTGAGAGGGAGAAAAAGCAGTGTTGCCAGATGGACTAAATGAACAGAGATGTTTAATCAGAGTTAATGCTCCTAACATGCACATCTTCCTGCTGGCCCTACAATTTACTGCCTGGGAAAGGTGCTCACCAAAGTCTGGCAGCTCTACTGGGGCTGAAATGGTTTCCTGTCATTTTCTTCCATTTTAACTTTCCGAGGTCGGCAGCAGTCTTAAAAAACATCATGAACAGTAAGAATTTATTCATGAATGATGAAACATTTGAGATCCACTGGAGAAGCACTCTTGGAAAACAAATGCCACAACATCAGATGTTGGGGCTCCTGAGTGTTCCCAGAGCTTCCTGGGGATGTGTCAGTGAGACCTGCCTGGCCTTCATTAGTGTCAAAGCTTGACTTTCATTAAAAACATGGTTTGTATCCACATTTGCACCAGAGCTGTGCTTCTACTAGAGTTAGGCTTCAGTACTGAGGCTTTTAAACTCTCACTTCAAAGATGGCAATATTGCCAATTAGCTGGTTTTGTGTTTAATGATTGATGTGACATACTATGCTACACCTGAAATCCTGAAATTTAGCCATAAAATCTCAACTGACTGCTCAAAGAACTCAGCAGTACAGGGGACTGGTTTTAGTCAGTTATCCTGAGCAGTGAACAATTGGCTTGCATTGGCACATTTCCTTTTTAACACCACTGCCTGTGTTTACCAAGGGCCAGCAAACCTGGGGGTGTCTGAGCTTTGGGCAGTGCAGAGGGGATGAAGTGCAGGAAGCCTGGCTCCTGTCCCCTGCCTCTGCCAATGGCTGGGGCATCTCTGGGACTTCTCTTTCTGGGACTCAGGTCACTCATCTCTGGATTGCAGATGTTAACACTGACCTCTGGGCAGGGCTGGTTTACTGATCAGCTGGGGGCTGATGGCACTCATCAGTTATTCATCCCAACCACACCTTTGTAAAGCTGCTCTGGAGCTGAGCACTGACTGCTGTTTGGGGCTGACGTGTTCTCAAGCACTGAGCCCCCAAAGCCGATGTGGGCAGCACAGGGGGAAGGGCCAGGAGCAGAATGTGAGGTTGCTGAGGCAGAGGCACAGCAGAGGGGCAGGACAGGCTGAGCTGGCTCTCCTGCTCCGGGAAAACAAAGAGCCAGCTGGAATGAGAGCAGCTGGGCAAACACCCCAGCTGCAGCTGTACCTAAGGGGTGATGTGGAACAGTGGTGCTTGCACCCCAAGGTGGTGTTGGAGTGTTTGAGACACCCTGGCAGGGCAGGTCATGTGCATCTCCAGGGTGAGCTGTGCCAGGCTCCTGTGACAAACACCACAAACTCTCTTCTGGCAGGACAAGCTGCATGGGAAGGAGGGCCTGGCAGCTCAAGCCTCCCTCCAAAGGGTTGGGAGGGCTTGCACTGGATACATACTGGATACTGGTGAACATAAAAGGTGAACGGGTACTTTACCATTTCTTCAGCAACATTTTGCTTTTTTTCCCCTGATAGAAATAAAACTTATGCTTGCCTGTGACAGGTTGAGAATTAAGTAGTTCCTCACCTTTTTTGCAGTCTTTTTATGCTGTGTTGCTGCTCGGTTTAAAATATATTTGCTTTTTCTTGCCTGTGGAAACAAGCACAACTGAAGAAAAAGCTTGCTAGGAATAAATTGGCACCTCTTTCTATGCTGTGTTAAGATGAATAGAAAGGTTTTCTTAACCTTGTGCTCTTGAGAAGTGTTTTGAGCCTTTAACTTCTGATTCTATGTGTCTCTGCTTTCTTACATTACTTTTCTCATGTCACTCCTAAAATTGTCAAGTCAAAATCAATGTTAAATTGAAGAATTGCATCTGCTGAAGACAGAACTTCACATGTCTTTTGTGCACAGTGAAAATACTTGTGAAAATTGCTTTCTCTGGCCTTAAACCATTTTTCATTTTTAGAGATTGTACGGAAGAACTTAATCCAAATGAGATTTTCAGCTTCAGTTTTTCCAGAGTATTCTTCCCAACATCAATCATGGTGTGTAAAGTGGCCTAGCACACTTCTTAATGGGCCATGCGTGACAGTGCTCATTTTTCTTTGGAAAAAGGAAATGCAAAGTGATGTTAAGAAGCAAGTTATAAAATTCATAGTAAGGATTGAGTTGCTTATGATTTCCATTACTGCAGTGCTGGGAGAACACCAGCTCAGTAGATATCTTGTTATTCTAAATGCAGCAGAGAAAAGAATTTTCTGGGATGCCTTTTGCTTTGATTCTTGTATGAAGCTCTGGCAGTTTTTCAGAAATGGTCAAAAGTCATGAACAGGACTGTACAAAATCAGATTATAAGGCTTGGAAAATGGAAATGAGGAATTTTAAAGTAATTAAATGTATTTAAAAATTATTTTTATTTTTCACCTCAATTTTGGAATCTTCAGTGTCTGCTGATTTCAAATTTTCAGACTTTTCCTCAGAACCAAGAGAGCAAGATTTGGATTATTTTTTATGTAGTAACATATAATTCACTTTTCTCACCATTGTGTGCTGGGAAAATATGTACACAACAAAATCTCAGGAGATGAGAGGCTGGTATCTGTTTTTACAAAGGTAACAGAGATAGCTGAAAAATTTATAATAGTCCTGCTTAGGACAAGGTCAGTTTGGATATTCCTTAGTTATGGAAAGGTAATAAATTATGTTGGGCTTGGGCATCACTGTTAGGACACACTGGAGAAATCAGAGGCCTGATGATAATACATGTGAAGAAGGATTGAAAGAATTGGACTTGCTAAGTCTAGAGCCATAACATGAAAAGTGAAGAAAACAGTTTTTCAGCACAGTTGAACTTGCTCAGTGCCTTCAGAAGATGATGTATCCAAGCAGTTCAGATTTAACCCTTGAAGTCAAAGTGCCAGACTTAAAGTTTAAAACCAAACTCTGAGGCACTTTGCAGCCTTATGAGGTGAGGTAAGAAAAAACATTCTGGATTTCCTTTTTAGTATTCTGTTCTTGAGATGCATATGACCACATTTTGAGGCTGGGACACACAAATATTTTTAAGTAAAGGTCCTTGTTCTTTGGGCAAACCCTTGATTGTCTCATGGTGTATTCCAGAGTAATGAAGGAGAGATTGGGCACACAGGGTGGCTGTCAAGATCGCTCAAGGATGCTGATGTAGTTTTCTAAACCTAATGAACCTGCTGACACTGCTCCATAGAATGTCACTCAGTATTATTTGACTTCCACAAGATCAAACCCACAGGGATCAAACCCAAAGGGTTCAAGCATTGCACTGTGGCTGTGACAGAATTTACAGAGGGAAGCTGCTTCCTGCAAAGACTAACAGATACAGCCCATCAAAAGATGAAGCTATGAAAGAAATTTCGGTGGAGTTTTGTCTACAGATATCTCAGGTGTTGCTTTATTATTTTTTAGAGTATAAATCACTGATTTTCATCCCCTCTTTAGCAGCAGAGCTCCCCTAACATCAAGAAAACTACCTTAATACAAACTTGCTGAGAATATTTAAACTTGCTGTGAGTTGTTGGGAAGACTCAGAAATAGTTCTTATTCTAAAGTTGCTTTTGATTAAAGTATCTTTTTTTCTGGGCAGCTCCCCACCTGATGTGTTACAGTACCTTCAACATAAGTTGTGTTTCTTGACTGGGTTTTTTCCCCACCAGGGTGTGCAGAGGTAATGATGTCCATGGGGAGCAGAGGAGTGGAGAGATGCAGCAGCACAGTGGAAGAGATCTGAATTGAGGGCTGGATCCAGCTTTGCTGGTGCTGCAGGTGGTGTAATGCATCAGCACAGCTTCTGGCTGATGTGATCTGAAATACGTGTTTTGGGATGGGGATCCTGAAACACAGCCAGCAGCTCTGCCATTGCTGGAAGCTTTGCCCCAGGTGCTTTGTGTACTCCAGGTCATCTGCTGGAGCAATTTCTTTCACAAACATCTCCAGAATCAGTTGCTGACATTGGGCTCAAGCCAATACAGTCTCACAGAGGGAAGAACTGTAATACCTTCAAGTGACTCATGCACCGTCATTTAGAGGGTGGCTGCCTACAATTTCCAGGTGCCATCAATCTCCTTGGGAAGATAATTTCCTGCCTTCGTATATATGGAGGAGGAAAGGATACCCCATGAATTTCTGATGATTGGGATGATACTTAGCCTTTAGATAGTGTTTTTAGCCTTCAAGCAGTTTACAAGTGAGCCTTAATGTTCATCGTATCCTTCCAAGTCGTTAAATGTTAATATTCCCTTTTTATGGAGGGGGAAGTTGGAGGAAAGGAGTTAGCTAACTGTTAGCTAACTAAGGACTTTGGAAAGAGTCATGGGAGTGCATTTCAAGCCTGTGCCTACATTGTGTGTCCCTTCTTTCCCTGCAAGGCTCCTGTGTTTGTGTAAAGGCCTTTACCAGCACTGGAAGGATGCAGTGTCAGCCCCAGGGGATGCTGACTTACAGTAAGCAAATGACTGTTCTGGGACAGCACTGAGAAATTTGTCAGCTAAGAGTTTGAAAACTTAGGAGAGATCTTCCTAAATGGTGCTTAATGTAAACATGAGCTGTTGAAGTGGCTCTGAGAGATGTCAGGTGGTTCTCTGAGAGACAAAATCTTCAAAAAGCTTTCAGCCACCAGCATCCAGTGGTGTGACCATGTGGGAGGAATCCTACTTGATTCAATGCTGCTGGTTTTTTCCATTCACTTCAGTGAGCTTAAATGAAAATCTTGGAGGTAGCACTTGTCCATTTTTTATTTTAAAGTACATATTTATTTTATTTCTGCCTGTGTCTGCCATAGCTTCTAGTTTTTAAATATCCTGAAACTAAAACACAACTGAAGGCTACAGATGCAGGAGGTTTCTTTTGAAGCAGTAGGGAGTCTGCATGAGGAATCTTCACAGGAGTTGAAAACATTGATATTTGTTTAGAAAACCCTGGTGTCTATCAGAAAGATGTTTTATTCATGGAAGACAACTCATAAAAGGTCAGAAGAATAGAAGAAAGCTCATTTACTCCACCCAGTTAAACAGAACGTTGGCACTGTGGAATGGAAGTGCTGTCTAATTACATGACCCTTTTTTAATGTGTTGATATAAAAGTTATATTTTAGTCAGCATATTTTCTTTAAAAAAAAAGTTCTCATTAACCTCTTTGTTCAATACAAAGAAATTAATTATAAGAATGTTTTTTAAATTGGGAAATATTGAATAATATTTAAATTTTTTTCCCTTTTAGCCTACTTCTAGTCAACTTCTGAAATTTTCAGGGATCTTAAAAAGAGTGAAATTATTTTTGCAACTCAATTTTTTGATCAATTTAGTTTAATTTAATTTCTAAGTGCTTTAATGGCAAGCATTGTAAAAATCCAAAGTTTTTAAATTTCACGTTCATTTGCCTATCCTGTAGAACTTACAGTTTTAATGACACAAATTCTGCCACCTTCTCTCTTTCCAATATAAAAAAATCAGATAAAAGATTTGGGCCAGAACGAGCCACAACAGTTTAACCAGGTTTTAAACTGGTTAAAAGTGACAGAAAAGGAGACAAGTAGGCAGGGAAGGATCACTGCTGAAGTGTGTGTGAAGAAGAAGAAGAAGAACATGAAGAAGAAGAAGAAGAAGAAGAAGAAGAAGAAGAAGAAGAAGAAGAAGAAGAAGAAGAAGAAGAAGAAGAAGGAGAACAAGAAGAACAAGAAGACAGCCTTACCAAATGTTTGGTGTTTATGGGAATGTTCATACAGGTGCTCTCTCAAATTCTGTTCACAGAATCCATAAGAATTTTGTATTTTTAAGAGCTCTGCCTTCCATTAAATTAGGCCAAAATGGTCTAGCTGGCTGGAACCCAATGAGAAAGGAGACAAATGGACGTTTGCACACAGATGTGCTTGGAAAAGCAGGATTTCCAAAGGCAGTGAGGCTGGAGAGATGGACTGCAAGTAGCAGTAACCTTCAGAGCCCAAACACAGCTCTGCCCCTCTAAAGCATCTCCCCTTCCCCCTCCTTTCTGGAAGCATTACAGGAGATGTGATAAGTAAATACAAGCTTAATATAGCTGTTTACTAAAGCTCTTGGGGAAAGTCTAGCAAAATATGCTTTCATAAATAAACCAGAGCTAATTAAGAACCACTTGAAAAGCCAGCACAGGGGGAGGATGCGAGAAAATTACCATGTAACGTGTGTGTGGTTAGCAGGAGCATAATTCCAGCTGAGACCAGGCAGGAACCTGACTGGAGCTGGATTTATCCATTCTTTCTCATTTTGGGCAGCATCCTATTAAACAAATCATGCCATTACATTTGATTGAATTACCTGACAATAATAATGGCAGCAGAATGAGACCTTTCCTAAGTAACCTGCAGCTAAAAATCTGATAAATGTCTGATAAAGTTAGGAAGAAGGCTAGTGTGTAATTACAAGGAAGATCAATCTCAATGCATGTGTTTATTTTTCAAGTCCAAGGCAATGAATTGTATGCAAAATAGAAGGGCATCGAGGCTCCCTGGGATATCCTGGGCAGTGTTGTGCCTTTGCTGAGCTGGGGTTCCTGGGGCACACTTAGGGAAGGAAGGCAGACCTGCCTGCAGAGCGGCTGGGTGGGTGTGCAGTCTGTGCCAAGGGCTGTTCACACAGAGCTGGCAGCGCTGGTGCTGTCCTGTCTGCTGTGGGACTGCCTCTGGGAAGGCAGTGTGGTGAGAATCACCCCCTGGGAGGGGCACAGCCCTTGGGAAGGTGTGCCAGCCCTGCGTGTGAGCAGAGTGTGTGTGAGCAGAGTGTGCGAGCCCTGTGTGTGTCTGTGTGTGTGTGAGCAGAGTGTGTGTGAGCAGAGTGTGTGTGAGCAGAGTGTGCCAGCCCTGTGTGTGTGTGTGTGTGTGAGCAGAGTGTGTGTGAGCACTGTGTGTGTGAGCAGAGTGTGTGTGAGCAGAGTGTGCGAGCCCTGGGTGTGTCTGTGTGTGTGTGAGCAGAGTGTGTGAGCCCTGGGTGTGAGCAGAGTGTGTGTGAGCACTGTGTGTGTGCAGAGTGTGCGAGCACTGTGTGTGTCTGTGTGTGTGTGAGCAGAGTGTGTGTGAGCACTGTGTGTGTGCAGAGTGTGCGAGCACTGTGTGTGTCTGTGTGTGTGTGAGCAGAGTGTGTGTGAGCACTGTGTGTGTGAGCAGAGTGTGTGTGAGCAGAGTGTGCGAGCCCTGGGTGTGTCTGTGTGTGTGTGAGCAGAGTGTGTGAGCCCTGGGTGTGAGCAGAGTGTGTGTGAGCACTGTGTGTGTGCAGAGTGTGCGAGCACTGTGTGTGTGTGTGTGTGTGTGAGCACTGTGTGTGTGTGAGCCCTGTGTGTGTGCAGAGTGTGCGAGCACTGTGTGTGTCTGTGTGTGTGTGAGCAGAGTGTGTGTGAGCACTGTGTGTGTGAGCGAGTCCTGTGTGTGTGTGTGAGCCCTGTGTGTGTGTGTGAGCCCTGCGTGTGTGTGTGAGTCCTCTGTGTGTGTGTGTGTGTGTGTGTGAGCACTGTGTGTGTGTGTGTGTCTGTGTGAGCCCTGTGTGTCTGTGTGAGCCCTGTGTGTCTGTGTGTGTGTGTGTGTGTGTGAGCCCTGTGTGAGTGTGAGCCCTGTGTGAGTGTGAGCCCTGTGTGTGTGTGTGAGCCGTGTGTGTGTGTGAGCACTGTGTGTGTGTGTGAGCCCTGTGTGTGTGTGTGTGTGTGTGAGTCCTGTGTGTGTGTATGTGAGCACTCTGTGTGTGTGTGTGTGTGTGTGTGTCCTGTGTGTGTGTGTGAGCCCTGTGTGAGTGTGAGTCCTCTGTGTGTGTGTGTGTGTGTGTGTGTGAGCACTGTGTGTGTGTGTGTGTGAGCACTGTGTGTGTGTGTGTGAGTCCTGTGTGTGTGTATGTGAGCACTCTGTGTGTGTGTGTGTGTGTGAGTCCTGTGTGTGTGTGTGAGCCCTGTGTGAGTGTGAGCCCTGTGTGAGTGTGAGCCCTGTGTGTGTGTGTGAGCACTGTGTGTGTGTGTGAGCACTGTGTGTGTGTGTGTGAGCCCTGTGTGTGTGTGTGAGTCCTCTGTGTGTGTGTGTATGTGAGCACTCTGTGTGTGTGTGTGTGTGAGTCCTGTGTGTGTGTGTGAGCCCTGTGTGTGTGTGTGAGCCCTGTGTGTGTGTGTGAGCACTGTGTGTGTGTGTGAGCCCTGTGTCTGAGTGTGAGCCCTGTGTGAGTGTGAGCCCTGTGTGTGAGCCCTTTGTGAGTGTGAGCCCTGTGTGAGTGTGAGCCCTGTGTGTGAGCCCTGTGTGTGTGTGTGAGCCCTGTGTGTGTGTGTGTGTGTGTGAGCCCTGTGTGAGTGTGAGCCCTGTGTGTGAGCCCTTTGTGAGTGTGAGCCCTGTGTGAGTGTGAGCCCTGTGTGTGAGCCCTGTGTGAGTGTGAGCCCTGTGTGAGTGTGAGCCCTGTGTGTGTGTCAGCCCTCTGGAGGCTGTGGGGCAGTTTTGTTGGGGGCTTGCAGTGTGTGAAGGTGGGAGGGTGTGTCAGACACAGGGGAAGGGTTCCCAGGCCATTGTGTCTCTGCTGTTCTCTTTCTGTGTGCGTTCCATGCACATGGAACACTCCTGGCTGGCAGTGCTTGCTTTTCTGCCCTGTCACATCTGTGCCATCCCTCTTTGCTTCAGGTCTGCTCACAGATTGCCTTCATGTGCTCTCAGTGCTGCAAGACCCATTATCTTACCTATCATATCTGTCTCTCTCACCTGTTGGGAGAGGACCCTGAGAACATCTGGGAACCGATGTGAGGAGCTGCAGACGCTTTGTCTCTTGCAGAAAACCCTTGTACCTGCCGTGCTGTGCAAACGCCTCCTTTGTCAGTCCCCTGGGGCAGACGGGCACAGAGCTATTCCCTCCCCCTGCACTGACCACATCCCTCCTGCTGGGGCTGCCTTTGCCTCCCCATGGGGATGCATTGCTCTGCCCCAGCTTGCCTCCTCGCAGGCTTCCAAGCAGAGGGAGAGCACAAAGCTCGCAGCATTTTCTTAGGGGAGCTGTCCAGCACTGAGACATTGCTGAGTTTGGGCTGCTGGTCAGCTCTAGGCTTGTGATCCAAGAGCTGCTCTGCTTGCATTTAGGTGTGCTGCTGCTGCTGCTGCTGCTTTATGGTGCACTGCTTTATTCAGGCCTAGCCTGGCTGCTCCATGGGCTGTGCTCTGCCTGGGAAGGCTGCACAGACACAGCACCCTTCTGTGGGATGTGAGCTGTCCAGTGGCAGCCTCTTCTGGAGACTAGGCAGTCTCAGCAGCAGCTGAGCTGGGATTTGCCAGGCCTGCCCTTTTCTCCTGGTTTAGGTACAGGAGAGAGACCTGCAGGACTGACAAAGGTCAGTTCTCTCTTCAGTTTATTTTCTCTATTACATGAAACAGAGTTTGGTTGTAGCAAGACCTATGGCAGTTGGCTTGTGAAGTGAGAATTGAGGTAAGGACCAAGAAGCAGAGCTATTCAATCATTGTAAATAAGACATTTATAACAATTTTAGTGTGTCATGATATGAGCAAATGGAGAACTGGAGTTTCTTCTCGATACTGGAGAACCCCAAAATGCCTCATTTGCCTAATTGTCCAGGCAAAGAGCAGCTACTAGGCACTGTAGGATCTACATACGTGCACCACAACAAAGGCTGTTCTTCCCAGAGCATTTCTTACACCTTTGGGCTCTGGAAGAGCAACATGGGATGCTGCTGGAATGACCTAAGAACTGTCAGAGTCCCATGGATGAGATGGGCTGTCCTGGCCCCGTGCTGCCGGGCCACGTTTGATTCAGACAAATCCTGTCTGTTCACATTTCCTTTAATCCCACAGACTTGTATAAATCTCCTATTCTGAAAACCAGCTGTATTTTCTTTCACAGTTTCGATATTTCTAATCATATTTTGTATTCATGTTCTGCAGCTTTTGAATTCCAAAGTACTGTCAAGTTCCATGATTTCACCAGGACTGCCTAGGTGGCATTTCCAACCAGCTGGTGCAGAAGCAGTACATGGCACAAGGGAGGAAAACTAAACTCATATAATCTGTTGCCTTTATGCAATCTGCTTGCTGAATTAATTTCACTGACTGGCAGCAGGTGGAAGGAAGGTGAGAACATCAGAAAGGTTTTGTTAAATGGCAATCCTTAACTCCATTTTCATTGGAAGGATCAGGTTTTGGATCTGCCCATTATGTCTGGAGCCTGTGCTGTGTGTTGGGACATGAGAGGCAAGTCTGGTTCCATTTGCTCTTGGGATTTGAGGGGCAGACATGCTAAAAAGACAAGGTTATGGGAAGTTTTAGTCCCTTCATGCAAAGGTCACCAATCTTTTTGTTTTGTTTTTTTAACTTTAACACATGAGCTATCAAAGTGGACTCCACAACTCAGTGCCATGAACATCACTTGTCCTAAATGTTATCCTTCAGTAGCCTCTAGAAGCTAAATGCCTTCCAACTTGTATTTACACATGACAAAAGGTCAGTCATCTCTAAACAGCCCTGCATGCTAAAACACTTGGAACTGTGTGTTCACTCCCTGCTGCCCATTCCATGCCACACCAGCAGCCTCCTAGCTGAGCTGCCTTGAAACACACCACTGCCATTTCTGTAGGGAAGGATATGCCTTGGAAAGCTGAATTTATTCCCACTTTCAGGGACATGCATGGAATTGGGAATCTGTGTTATTCCTTCACCATTACCCTGCAATGAGCAGATAGACTTGATTTATCCTGAAAGGTGCTTGAGCCTGGCCTGTTGTAATTAGCCTTAGGTAGATTTTAAATGAGCTCCATGACATCATATCTGGCTACTTCTGTTTTTCCTGTATTTCTGAGGCATCTTTATTACTCATTGTGCTGAATCTGTGATTTGTAGTTTCCATATTTAGTGGTTTAGAATCTCTCTTTACTGGAATAAGTGTTGATTTCACTGTTTGATCCAGGGGAGAGAAACTTCTAGGGCATGTTGTCATTCCTTGGTCCTGGAACCTCATTGTTCACCTCATCTGCTAATCTGTTGGCAATCCTCCACCTTCCTCTGTATGTATCATTTGTACAGCAAACTGTTTGTGTCACATGCAAATCTTTTTTTTTGAGGCTGCTTTGAGGCTGCTTCCACTGACAAATTTGTAATCCATTGCATTGCTTTAGCCTGAGACCACCTCTATATTTGATATTTCTGATAGCCTAGTGTCAGAAGTAATGAAGTTGCACGGAACCTCGGATAAACTGTGGGGTTTATCTGTGGCTGGTAAGAAGCTTATGTATTCTCTGCCAGCATCTGGCAGCTCAGAAGCTGGGCTGGAACTGAATGGAAGCTGCTCTGAGCTGCAGATTGTGTTTGCTCCAGTGCCCAGCGCTTTGCTTCTCCACAGGGCTCTTTCTACACACCAGCCTGGGCTGTTCTTCCCTTCCCTGAGGCTGTTCTGGGAGAGAAGGCTGAAGAGAAAACTGCAGATGGAGTTTGAAGAAGTGACTTTTTGTCACCCAGCCTAATCTTGATTGCAGATTTTTTTCTCCTTGCTGGTTCCTCTCCCAGTTTGTTAAGGATAATGTCAAGTGGGGGATTGTTGTGTAGTTTCTGTCAGTCTTTTCTAAATGCAACTGATTCAACACATCATAGGTAATTTTAAAAGAATATTTATTCTAATTTTCTTTTCTCTCGATAATTTAACCCTTTTCTTTCTTTTCTGTAAAATGCAGCATCTGCAGCTGAGTGCAGTGTGTTAGCTCACAACAACTGAGTGAAATAATTCTGCTAGACCTCCTGTGCTTTATATAAAATATCCTGGAGCCAATATTAATTGCTTATCCAACTTGAAGGTAACTCTGGTCTCTGTTCTTTCCTCCCCCAATTCCATTTTTAATGTAATCATTCCCATCAGCATTATTTTCAGGTTTTCTTGATTTTTTTTCCCTCCAAAATGTAAGTGTGCCAGGCTAATTAGAATGGTGGGGCAGAATTTTAAAGATGCTCCCATTCATCCACAGTTCTACTGAAATGTAATTAAATAACAAAGATTACAATGTCTCATGCATATAAATTTTAATGACCCATATCCATAATAGTCATGCACCATGGATTAGGTAGTTTTAATATCTCTAACCCTTATTCTGACCTGTTCTCAGATATTTTTTAAATCCTTCAGGGTGAGTTATTAGAGGGGGATGGTAGAATTTCTGAGATATTTGTTATGGGAATCAGCTTCTCAGAGGGTTGTTTTCCTTGTTAATCAGAATCCCTCTCTCCTTTGCCCGCTGCCTTCCCTGGTGCATTAGAAAACACAGGGAGAAGAGGCACTAATGGCCTCTGGCAGTGAAACACAGCTCAGGCACTGTCCAATTCCCATGGCAAAACACTGGCAAGTCTTTCATTAACTTGCATGGAAGTTATTTCAGAGTGAGACCAGTTTTCCCATTTAAATAGCAGGAAGACTATTTCTTTGGGCTTCCAGCTTGAGCTGTGGCCTCTATTAGATTTTATCCAGCATTCCCACTGCAGGCAGTTCTATTTATGCTACAGGCTCAGGGAGCTTTTCTGGTTGACAGTTTTGTCTGGTTGATGGTTAATCAGCATATTAGCAATAAATACCTCAACATTATGCTGGCTTGCACTGCCTAAACTTAGTGTTGCTTTAAAATTAAGAAGGCCTATTTCTTTTTGTATGAGCCAAAGGCCTGCTTGCATGGTAGATCCAAACCACTGTGCAAACATGTTTCTGAAGTTCACTGTGCTTGGGGAAGGATTGTGTGGCCTCTGGGTGTGTGCCTGCCCTCCATGCAGACAGGTGCTGCTGCTCTGCTCTCATCTCTGCAGGGGAGATTACACTGTGTGCTCATTTACTTCCTAATGGGGCCAAGATGACAGCCAGAATTTTTGAGCATGAGAAGTGTGGCTGTGCCCATGTCTGCTCCTTTGTGTGGCTGCCCAGCCCCTGGCAGCAGCACAGTCAATTCCAGGTTCCCAGGGGGGCCTTGAGCTGCTGAGCTCTGCTGGGGAATGCACTCTTTACAGGCACTCCAGCCTTCTCAGAAGCTCTGGGCTTCTGTGAAGCTTAAGATTTGTAAGAATCCCACCTAAGCTGCTTTTTGGCAGAGGTTAATGGAATTAACTGTTCTGCTTTATTTTTGTAAATTAGGCCTCTATACATCCTCATTTGCAAAGCTGTTTCCCTGCTTTACTCTTCATTTCCCACTGAAGGAAACAATGGCTTTGTCCTCAGGGAGAAGGAACAAATGAATTTTTCACTCATCTTACTCCAGTTGTCTCTTTAAACTCAGTGACATTTAAAAAGTTCTATTTTCTATAAACATGCTGCCTGGGTGTTCCATGCTGCATGTTAACCAGGGTAATGAAATGTTGCAGCAAATACATGTTGACTGTGATTACATTACATTAAAAACTAGAAAGAAATTATCTTTTCATTTTTCATGAGGTGCAAAAGACACTCTGGGATAAATTGAGTTTCACATTGAAAAGGCAGAGAGTTCTAACTTTAATCCATGGCTAAGTAATCATGTTAAATGAAGATCAGTCAGCTCAGTGCAAGCTACTTTTGAATAGAACTTGGTTGTTGTAAATCACTTCTGTCTATAGTGTCAGGCAGATATTTAAGATTTCACAAGACTTCACTTTCACACCACTAGAAAATTCTACAGTAGTGTAGAAAACTTTTCCACTTACTTCTTCCAACCATGTTTCAAGGATTCAGTGGTACCAGCCATCATTTCAGACCTATGGAGGTCAATAATTTACAGCATTAGTTTTCTTTGAGTCACTAACTTCACCTTTATTTTAATAGGAAATGAAAAGGGGAAGGAGATTTCCTGGTGGTTAAGAAATATGGGAAAATACTACTTTTTCTTCTCTTAAGAGTAATCTGATTCCACTTTTCAGTAAAGCAGCTATGTTAGGGACTATATGTTGTCAATCTCAAAAACCACCTTGTAAAATGATCTTCTGTAACTTTTTCATTTTTTCTCTGTGAAGCCCAAGAAGCTGGTTTAGATGACATTAAGACACGTGCTGTAATTACTTCGATTATTCATCATCCTACAACAAATTGTGCTGGAATTCACAAAGTGAAGAATCATCTTTCATACAAGCCTTGTTTATCAGTGTTCTGTGCCTACAGGGTAAAGTACTTGCTCTTGCTGTCTGATAAATTGTGAGAGTACTGAGGAGCCCAGCAGTGTACCTGAATGGTGTGGTGTATTCATGGCAGCAATGATCCAAGAAAATGCTGGGTATTTCCAGTTATTGCAGTGTGCTTGGCAAATGCAAGTAAGGTAAGAAGTTGTCAGAATTCTGGCTCAGGAAATGACCAGATAAATTCTGCAAAATTGGACTTAGGTTCCTAAACCTTTCTCTGCAGGGATGAGCTCTCAGTATTCAGTGGCACATCCATAGGGACACCTGCCACTGTCCCAGGCTGCTCCAGGCCCATCCAGCCTGGCCTTGGGCACTGCCAGGGATCCAGAGAGCCACAGCTCCTCTGGGCACCTGTGCCAGGGCCTCAGCTCCCTCCCAGGGAAGGGTT
The DNA here is from genome assembly GCF_963513975.1 of Fringilla coelebs. Lineage (NCBI taxonomy): Eukaryota > Metazoa > Chordata > Aves > Passeriformes > Fringillidae > Fringilla > Fringilla coelebs. Next base: position 1,729,420 of record NC_140066.1, on the reverse strand, counting down.
TCTTCCCAAAGAAGGAGTGGCTCTGGAGCAGCTGAGCAAGGACAAGGGCCTAGAGAAGTGCCAAAAGGCAATTCTTGGAACTCTGCACTGTCACTGAGAAACACCAAAGTGTTCCACTCAAAGATGCCTTGTCTGAGCAAGTGCTGATAATAAATAAATTGCTTATTTGCAAACAAGTGAAGGTGGCAATTCTGCTTATAAAGATACTCTTCCTTAATTTTTTGAATGATTACTAATTGATTTGCAGAACTGGAGCTGCTGCCATTTGATTCCTCTTTTCATTTATCACACAGGTTAGTTTCTGACCATTTGTATCTCTGAAGCATGTGGTCTTCCAGCCCAAAACCACAAAGACATCCATTTTAGATCTTAGAAGCATGAAGTCTGTTCTGAACATTTATATGAAACAATGAGAAAAAACTCTGAAAATAGAAAAGTGATGGATTTCTAGAACTGGAACAGCTTTTTTCAAATTGACTATTTATGGAATACTGATAGCCAAATGTTCTTTGCTGACATCTTGCTAAGCTGTGTCATGTTTCTGGAAGCCTGGGATCTGTCATCACTGCACACTGCTGTGTATTTGCAGTCTGGAAGCACACAGGGCCTTTCTGCCTTGGAGCCTCCTGTGTGGGAAAGAGCTGAGCAGGAAGAAGTGCTTGGAAAGAGGCTGGGGCTCCATCAGCACCAGGGGACCTGCTGTGAAGGTGGAGGCCTGCCCAGGACCCAGGGGGTTTCTGTCTCTCAGGGTGGAGCTGAGTTCTTCTCTAGATGGGGTTTCATACCTCATTTCATCTAATGCTCCCTGGAGGTGCTTGGGCTGAGCCAAGGGAAGGATCTGATCCAACCTGTTAAGGTTTTGAAGAAGCTCAACAATTACTTTTCTAGTGACTCACAGCCCTGTGTGAAACCCCAAATCCTGCTCAATGTGCTCAGTACCAGGTCTGGCAAGGGAGAGAGAAAATCAGACAGTTGTCTTCAACAGTCTGTAATTAGGTCAGTCTGGAGTAACTGTGAAGCTGCATCCTGGAGTGGAAATGATCAGTAAATTCTCCTCCTTGATAAGAGTTTCTCTCTCATTATCTACTCTGCTAATTTTCCTGAAGGCTTTGGGGACAGTACATAAACTTTGGATTGCCCTGTCAGCAGCAGGCTCTGCCTGAAGGCTCAGTTCCCTTTCCCTGGAACTTGCCCTGGTGCTCTGTGCCTCCAGCACTGCTCCTTCCCCCTCTCTGCTCCCTTGCTGACCCCTGCAGCTCCCCTTCTGCTCCCTGCTGCCTGCTCTCAGTGCTGCTGGAGTTTGCAGCCAGGAGGGTTATCAGTAGAGCTTTGCACTGCAGCTTTGGAAAGTTGACATCGTTAAAAAAGGAAAGCACAAGCACAGAGAAATGTGGTTACTTTTTGTTATGTGGTTACTTTTTGTTATGTGGTCACTTTTTGTTATGCTGAAAATGAAACAACATCAGCTGGATGAAAGGAGCCAAGTCATTTGAGAAAGAGTAAATGGTAACTGAATAGTTGAGGCACTTGGAACAGGGTGATAAACTTGCAATCATAGTTCTACCTGCTTTGACAAGAACAGATTTAATAAAAAACACCACACCAAAGGCACCCAGCAGTCTGTCTCTGTCTAGGTGCCTGTCACAGGCAGAGCCAGGGTGTGAGAGCTGATTTTCTAAAAAATGTTTCTAAAACAGTGTCCCAGGCCCAGGGAAAATAGCTAAATGGTCTGTCTCCATCTTTTCCTGGAACAAAGAGGGCATGAAAACCTCACTGGTGCTTTGTCAGACTAAGCACAGATTCCCTCTGGAGAAGGGAATCTTTAGCAGTGCTCCCAGGGACATGACTGACCTGAGTGGTACCCGAGGGAACCTTTTAAAGTGAGAACTCTCTACATCTCCTGGGGGTCTCTTCTTCCCAGCACAGTGCTGCTGCTTCCCCTCCCTGAAATGCTCTTCCCTAGCCTATGTTCTCCAGGCTGGAGGAGAGTCTTCAAATGTGCAGGGGCTTGGTTTGTCCTAAAAGGTAATTTTTTCTATTCTATTCCCAGTCCTCTGTGTTTTCAGGCTCAGACAGTGATGTCCTTAGCTCCTGTGGACACCAGTGCTCACAGGAATTTCAGGAAACACCACTGGTCATCATTAGCCAGTACAAGTAAGGCCATCACAGTCTGGCACTGCAGCTTTTTCTTCTTTATAACAGCTTACAGCACACTGGAAGGAGACATGAGCCCAACTCTGGATGTGGGAAAACTCTTCACAACAAATCATCTGCTCTGTACTGCAATTGCTGATCTTGCAATGTTGGGAGGGTGGATACTAATGCCAAATAAATAAAATTTTCATTTGCATTATTGTTTTCAGTATCGATGATCAATAAAATAATTGCTCTGTCTTGATGTTTAATTCTAAATATATTAAAAAAAAAGTTATTATAGTAGTATTATCTGGGTGAGTCATATGGGAGGACTCAAGTTTCCTGGCTGCTCAAGAAGATAGCCAGTTTGGCTTGCATACAGATTTAAAATGTTTTAAAAGAATAAGTTTGTGACTCAGGCCAGGAAAGCATTCTCACTCATGGGAAGCTGACAGTAGAGGGGTTGGTAATAAGGAATCAGTTTTAAGAGGCTGTTCTGGCAGATCTGCATGATTTGGGCAATCCTAATTGTGACAAGAGATTGCAGGTTGTGTCTGTGTGCAGAGCTCCTGTTTGCTCTGCAGGCAGGATGGATTTCTATTGCACTGCTGACAGGGAACACGTACCTTCAGCTAATCTTCATGTTTCATGGATCCTTGAATTTACATTTGTATAATGAGGCAATAGAGATCTTGTAAGCATCTTTTAAAGCAAAACTCTCCCTCAGATTTTTTTTTAACTTAATGGTTTGGCTTTCTCAGACACTCTGCACATGGGGCCCTTTCCATAGCTGACTAATATCATGATGTCACTAAAGTCATTATTCCTTTCTGCTTTAAAGGAAGCACTGCATCATTCCTTTTTACATTCTAAGTAATTTTTAAAACATAAAAAACAGATGGGTTACGGTCATGTCATCCCTGTATTTTGAAAGACTCTTGTTTTCACATAGAAATAGTTTCCTGTTCTACTCTTGCTTCTCTGAACAGTAATGTTGGGTCACTGAATGTATGTTTGAAAGATCACCTGTTCTGATTAGGAACAAGTGTCATGTGTTCAGCTCTTCTGAAGCTGCATTTGGAGCTGCTTCTGTTGTATTTCCCTGGAGCTGATGGCACAAACCAGTCACACCGAGGGAATGTTTTCCCCAAGCACCAGCTGAGGCAGCAACTGGAGCTGCACTAGAGTCCTCAGTTAAATGAAAGCACTGCTGGCTTATGAGCTGTGCATTAATGCAGATATATTAAAAGCCTTCTGAAGATGTTGGCAGAATTCTCATATTGCTAAATGAAATACAAATGAAGGTTTAATTGCTAAATCCAGATCTCTTCTGCATTATAAAGCTTTTTCTTTGCTCCCTTACTGTTGTAAGAGAAGTACTAGCAGAGCATATTAAATTAATGTTTCTGCTGGAATTCACAGTGGTAGTCTGTAAGTAGAGCTGCTCAAAAACTGTCTGGTAGAAGTTAATAGAAAAATCTTCATAAGCTTTGCAGCAGAAGGTTTAACTCTGAGCTGCCCAACGTGCCTGGGCAGGAAATGGATGCCCTGCCTGCCGTGCCTTCAGTGTCCTGAGCAGCAGTGGAGGGATTTCCTGTCCCAGGGCTGTGTTTAAGGCTGAAGGTGGGCAGGCATGAAGGGCAGGAGTGTCGGGGTCTCCAGCTGCAGCACAGCTGCCATGCAGAGCCTGCTCACAGGGGACAGTGCTACCCACGGACATGAGGTGTTCTCTAAGGCTGGGCACACAGTACAGCTTTAGGCATTGAGGTTGTGGCTTTAAAACCAGCCTAAATCAGTTTGTTTCATTTCCCCTAAGGGTCTGGTTCAGGAAATGGTGATTGAAGTGGAGGTGCTGGCTGTGAAGGGTTGGTTTTGGAAAGAGTGGACGTATGACTTGCTTTCTACACTCCTGGTTTTTAGCACAGATTTAAAGATCCATTTGTAATTTCTTTTTCCTTCGAAGTGTATGCAGGACACACCAGGCACTTTTGTTTAGATTGATAAAACTGCAGGGCTTTAGTGAGTCTCTAAGGCTTTTGTGCCTGATCTTGTTGAAGGCAGTGCAGAAGCAGAGAGCAGCCCCATGCCTGTGTCAGTGCAGAACTCACACTGCTGTGCTCCCCTGCACAGCTGCAGTCACCTGCTTCTTCTAACTCCCTCGTGTCTCCACAAGTGCTTGGGTTCCTGTCCTGCTTCCCCACTTACTCCCTGCTTTCTTCCCACACTCTCAACTTCATTCTTCTCTCCCTTCTGCTCTCAAAGCTCCCGGGGCCAGGGGGCTCCCAGGGCTGTGCAGCTCCCAGGGCCATGCTGTGCAGACCTCGTGTGCCTTGACTGGACACCTTAGGGGGAGAAGGAAAAGAGCTGCCTCCTGAATGGGGCACAGGCAGCTTGGCTGTGGGGGAGAGGGGCTCTGAGAAGTAGAAGCAGAATTTCCAAGGGGGCTTTGTGACATGGGGTCCCCCACCCATCTCCTTCCTCCTTCAGTGAGCTGCTGCTTCAGCCTCTCTTGGGGTGCAGCTCATACAGGCTTCCCTTTGCTTGGGAGAAGGGAGAGCTCCTAGACCTTCCCTGCCTGGAGACTTTTTTCATGCTGCAGGCTTTAAAAGTATCTTTGTGTGAGGTGTTATCTGTGGAATACCTGGGACTGGGTAAATCAGGGCTGGAGGGGTTTTGAAGGTAGGGAAACAGCGATGGCAAAAGAAAAACAATGTGTCTATTTTAAACTTGAATAGCTTGTATTATTAAACTTGGATTTGGATAATTACAATGTTCAAGCAGAAAAGTGACACCACTCCAGGAATCAATTTACCTTGAAATAGCAAAGTGATTGGAGGAAGTTGTTAGTGGAATGGCTGGAGCTCACTTTGTCACAGAACCACATCAGAAAATGTTCAATTCCAGTATTTAAAGAATTACCCATTGTGCCCAGTTCTGTTAACCTCTGAAAATCCCAGGGGAGACAGGTGGGAATGAAAGCTGGATTTTATTCTCTGTGTGTGCCAATTTTGATTTACATTTTGCAAGTCAGCCTCTCCATGGATATAATTTTAATAGGTTTCTAGATCTTTTAATGAAGAACTAGTTGTAAAGCTCTCCCAGCTGTTATTTGAGTCCTACATAAAGTTTCAATAGCTTTGTGAGGTATGAATTTTCTTTTATAAACTCTCCCTAACCCTTTGTCCAGTATAATTGACACAGTACTTGTCCATTTGCCTCTTTGGTCCTTTCTTGTTGTCCTGCCTACAGTCCACATTGGTTGCATTTATCTGTACTGGTCCTTGTGGTCAAAGCTTCTTAAAAAGACACTGTCATTTGTGCTGTCTTGTGTTCCTTTGATGTTGCTGAGGTTCTGAAGTATTGGAATGTATATTATAGTGATTAGGTTATTATTTTATCTGTGAATTGCTTGGTGAATTATGGCTGGTCCCAGTGAGTTCTTACAGTTTACTATTGCAATTTATTGTGCAATAAAATGTCAGTTCATTTTTGGCCACATTTTCAGCTGCATCACTCTTTCATCTCTGGAAACCTCCCAGCATTTTTCTGTACTAAATGTGCACAAGGATCCATCTGGTTTTTGTGCAGTCCCTGTGTTTTCTGTGGGCAGTCCAGCTTGCTCCCACAGTCTCTGGCAGCCATCCTGCTCCTGATGTAATATGAAGGTGTGTTAAAGATTCTTGTAGTGCTGCAATTCTACCTGAAGTCTTTTGTGGCCTGGCAGACTGTGTTTTTGCAGCTCACCTGCCATGGTTTACATTCCTTTCTGTTACAGGCATATGCCATGATCTTTTCTGATGCTGCTGTTGCTAATACCCTCTCCTGACCTGCCTTCCCAGCACAGTTTGCTGTTAGCCTTTCAGCAGGGTTCTTTGAGGTGAGTGGGACATGCTCACCTCCTCCTATGCTGTGCTTACATAACCTTCACAGGCTTGCCAATACTTAACATTTGAAATTTTGTTTATTTGAACGAGCTTTCAGTTACATCACCTTTTTCAAATCAAGTGGAATTTTTATTTAACTTTTGTCTACTTTAGAGATATTGAAATCTTACTGTATCAGTCTTACAGACTGCCTTTCGGTAGTAATATTCTTGATGAGGACCTTGACACTGCTGTGACTGTATCACAAGGTGGCTTTTTTTAGTGGGTCCCCTGTTTGTCACTCCCTGAAGTACAATCTACAGATCAGATTTGTCACACAGCATGTCTGAAATAACGAAACCCTACCATTACTGCTGTTTTCCTGTGCTACCAATCATTCCAGTTTCTCTGCACACAACAGGGTTGCTCTTCTCAAATGAAAAGGATTAGATTGTCCTTAATAATGTATTTTTCCTGTATTTGAGCATGGACTTGGAGTTGTGCAGAGATTCTATTTTTCTTGTTGGTACATTTCACCAAGCTCTGATATGATTCTAAGATATTTGTGCTACCATTTCTTGACATGATTCCTGTACTGACACGAGTTATTGCATTTTTTTAATGCTTTATCTAGATCCTAAAATACCAATAATTATCTCTTTCCTCCAACTATATTATTCTAAACATCCTTACAGGTAGGCATTGTAGTCTAGCCATCTCTTTTTTAACCTTCTCAGCATTTCTATAGCAACACATACATACTTGGTTAGGGTTTTTTTGCCTTCTGCCCCTTTTGGGAAACAGCTTCACCTTTGACTTTGGCCAGTGCATTTTGTACCCACGGGCCTGTGTACAGACAGGGAAAAGGAGACAGAAAGTCTCCCCACCTGTGTCTCCTCCTCTAGGGGTTCTCAGCTTGTTGTGCAAGTGTTGATCCTCAGATGAATTTTGCAGTCAGACTGGGGAGTGTCTGTGCTTTATGATGGATTTATATTATGGGAGTAGGTGACTCCAATGAATTTTGTTTAAATCAGTTCTTGAGTCAGTATTAGTTAATATTTTTTGTGATGGATTTTGAGCTTAGCTGCAGACACAGAGGCTGAAGACTCGCCCTGAACCTCATAAAGAATTGCCCTGAACCTTGTGAGAAATGCTCTTTGTTGACAGCATCTGTGCTGTTTTGGTTTCACTGTAGAAATACAAGGCAAGTGATACAAGGAAAGTGCAACTGCAGTATTTTTTGTGAGGAAAGAAAAGGCTTCACTGGCTAGTGAAGGATAAGCCCCAAACAATTAGGGTAAAATGTTTCTCCGTGCTTCTTTGCTCTGGAAGCTTGTCCAAATCACTTCCCCAAATAATGGTAGCTGTTACTGTCAATGATGTATCATGGAGGGAATAATGCAAGCAAATCTTCAGTCTTGCTTTTGCAGTGGATGCCTAAAGCTGTATAATAAAATGGGATTTTGAGCAACAGCAGATTTTGGACTCCTATGTCAGTCACATCCCCTCCTTTCTCTCTCCACCAGATGCTGTTTTACAAGTAAGTAACATTTTATGTGCAAGAAGAGAACAGCTGATTTATTACAGAAATGAAAGAATATTAAACCTTCCACAGGGCTGTAAGGACAGCCTTAGCACAAATACACCTAATCCTGATCTGATAATAGCAGGCAATGAACTCACAATATTCCATATTACGTTAACCTAGTTGCAAATGGTTTTTCATTTAAATTTTGTTTGCTTAAGTTTATTACAGAAAGTAAAAATAACCCCTTCTCTGATAGCCCCTGCAAGATAGATATTGCTCTATTTCTTTGTAAATAAAGGCCTGCATTTTATTACTGTGAAAATTGCTATACTTCTGCCTTTGCACATCAGGCAATTTTCTGAAGCTTTTCTCAACAGGTATGTTGTAATGGCTTGGTGTGCTGGAAGGGTATGCCTTTTCCAAATATACATCTACAGATAATGAAGTACATTAAGAATGAACACTATATGGAACTGTGAAGGGAAAATATATATGGGCAATGTTCAAACCAGAGCTAAGCTTCTAAACCCCTGTTCTAGCACCTAAAGGGAAATTGCCAGTGGAAACCTGAATCTTTAAAAAAAAACCTAATGAAGTAGTCATCTAAATTTTACTTCAGTCATTTACATCACCTCATTCAGCTTGATGGAATGAAGCAGGACTGCTCATGCCACTAGGATGATGCTGTGTCTAATTTGTGGGTTTGTATGAGCGGATGACAGTAGAACCTTCATCACTGAGGGAAGAGTTTGTTCCCATGTAGGTCAGGGTGGCTGCCAGTCCTTCTCCCCCTCAGCCCCTGGAATAGCTGGGGCAGTGCCCAGCCCAGGGTTTGGTACCCAGCTGCTGTGTGAGCACACAGGCCTGTGTCTTTTTGTGTGGAGCAGCATTCCAGAGGAGTTCTGTTTGGATTGTCATGCCAGGAGAACATCTGGGGATACCATTTAATGTATTTAATTATTGTGGTTTATAAGCAGTGGCTCCTGGGTTTGTATGTGTGGGTGTCTAAGAATATGTTTACTTAGTGTATGTTCATCTGTGGTGTATTTAATTGTGGGATATAGAGGCCATTTTTCTTTTTAGGGAAAAATAGCTCAGATAAGACAGTATTCATTTTCATAAGATGGTGTTTTAATAAGATAAACAAAAATGGGATAGATTTCATATGTGTTTTATAACCAAATATTTTACATGTTATTTTTCTTCTCTTTTGGGTACTCTGGAGGCAGCCATGCATGGATTGTTAGAATAATAAAAATTACTTGAAGTAACTCTGCCTTTACCTGAGCATTTGCTATGCTTGTGAACTTGCATGCTGTTTGTGTCTAGTATTACATGCACTTCCATTTGCCAGCCACAAACAAGTAGATTTTAATTCGTGCACTTTACACACTTCTCATTGTACAACAATAAGACCCTAATCAAATTTGATTCTACACCCATTACTGAAGGGTAGTTTGTGGCATGATAAATCTCAGTTTTCATACTCATCTCACTGCTTTCTGAGGGGCAGGTGAAGGAAGTGCTGCCTGTGCTCTGCCTGCGCAGTGCCAGCTCGGGGATAAATAACCCCAGGTGAAGGGAGCAGCTGGGTCTGTGCACCCTGCAGAGCCCTGGTGCTTGTAGGATGTCTAGGCTAACAGAAGCACGTCCTGTCACAAGCTAGCACTAGGCATGGTTGAATCAGAGAACAGCTACATGGGGGAAAACATTCCAGGCAGCCCCTGAAGTCGGCATCCAGAGACATTGCCAGCTGTGTTCCCTGGGAGGTGGTACAGCAGGTACTGGACCTGCTGCACAAAGCTGCACTTGATCAGTCAGCTGAATGTCATTGAAGGGGCTGGGGGAGATGGGGGAGCTAACTACTGCTGCCTTAGGTGCTTGCAAGTAGCAGCAGCCCAGAGAATATTTTCTTTCTAGGGCAGCTCTAGCACAACAGCTCATCAGTGCTGTCTGCCAGGGTAAAGAAGAGCACATTGACAGAATTTATTGGGCTCAGACAGCCTCTGCTAGCGTTCATCATGAGAGGCTGTTTGGGAAGCTAAACATGGCTGAAGTGAAAGGGGAGCTACTCTTCTGTGGTAGGAACTGTCTGGAGACAGCAAACCGAGAAGGAATGAGGTGTCAATTTTCCACATGGCAAAAGGTTAACAGCAGGGAGCCCTCAGGTATTCAGGTTAGATTCATATGCTGCAAGTTGAAGTCTCTGGGAAAGGGAAAATGGCAAAATGTGCAGGTAATCTAAATTGTTTGGGTCAGTCAGGTCTAGGAATACAAGCAGGACCTTCCAGAACTCTGCAAAGCTGCGTGGACGAGCGCGAGTTTACCAAGCAGAATCAATTCACAAATGTGAAGTATTGCCTGTTGGCAATGCTAGGAATGATTTTAATGACACACCTCTGCTGGTAGTATTTATTAACAAAGTGTTATCAGTGAAAAAAGACTATGTTGTGTCCTTCTGGACACAGCTGAAAAGGCTTGTTAAGAGTACATTAATAATGCCTTTGTGTAAGTATTTTGCCTTTTATTCTTGAGTTTGTGATCAATTCTAATTACCTATTACCAAGGAAGATTAGTTGAAAAAGAAATGGTTTGGAGTTTGCTGAGGAAAGTGTTTAGGAGCAGTTGATTCAAGGGACAGGGAATTGATTTTAAAATGGCTTATTAAAATATTTTTATTCACAGTCCATAATTCATCTGTAGAATTTGCTGCCAGACCTCAATGATGGTAAGGTTTTAATTGAAATTCAGTATAAAAAGATTTCATTTCTATGTATATCATGAGAACACTTACAGGTGTGTTATTTGAAGTATAATACTTGATTCACATTCATGCATGGGTATGTTAAGGGCTAAGACATCATTTTCTGACTATCATAAGCTTTTTTTCTTCTGCTTTTTTTTTTTTTTTTTTTGGTATGTGTTTATTTCTACTTGTTATACACAGGTTGCACCCAGTCAGAAAGGCTGCTAGGCATGTCTGATCTGACATTTCCTGCTGTGATTGTGATCTCCTTGGTTCAGGAGAAAGCACAAACAGTTCAATGCCCTGTGTATGAATTCCTCCCTTTGTGAGGAGTTGCAGTTGTCTGTGCCGATGCAAATGCATCCCTGCAGTCAAGGTAGGTTATTGTATCGTGTATCACCATGATCTGAGCTTTTTAAACAGAGCCACAATGGAATGAAAACAGTTTTCCTGTTGGCATCTGTTCTGGTTTGATTCTGAGTTTCTCCTGGGCCACCTCTCATCCTTTGTGATGCTAGTGGGGTCACCAGAAGTTGGATCAGAATTTTCAGCCTGTCAAACACAGTTTATACCTCTCTATCCTGGAGAAAAGCAGCCTTTGGTAGTTTGGCCCCATCTGGGAATGTAGGAGAACTCCCCTGAGCTGCTGCTGCTGCAGCTGTGGAGGATGTGGGGTAGCACATTCCTCGGTGTGGGCCAGTTTTGGACACATCTTTCACTTTCACACGTGTTCTTAGTGGTGGGGAGGTCATTACCGGGGGGGTCACTGCTTGTTTGCATTTCAGCTGTGTTTCAGCACTTTGTCATGGACAGGCGTGGTCAGTGCTGCCTCCTGGTGCTGATACAAACACTGGGAGAAAAGTGGGTTGTTTCTTAAGGCTGGGGTCTTTTTCAACGAATACCACATTTTGCTAAGTCATCTTGGGAAGGACAAATGTGGTTAAGCAATGGAACTGAATTTTGTCCTGCACTGTGAATACAAAGTTATTATTTCCATTGACATAAATTAAAAAGCTAAGTAATAATTGATTGTTAAATGAGAGATATAAAATCTGATTTCAGTCCCTATCTCAATTTTCAGAAAGTTCTCATCTGAATAGACATTCCCAATAATAATTTCCCAACCTTGTGACTGTACATAAATCTCTGAGCAATCAGATTAGGAGCCACTTTAGAAAAAACAGCCATAATTCACCAAGTGGAATAAGCCTTTTAAACCTAGTAAAATGAAACCCTCTATTTATTCTGGTGGTGATGATTGCTGGTATGAATCTTGTGAGAGTTCTGGCTTGTTTGTTTTGTTGGAGGTGATACAATGTTTTTCCATGGAGCGTTGCTCTGCTGTCATGCATTATGTTTCCCCAAAGTTCTGTAGGCCACCATCATCTGTTTTATATTTGACACTGGAGGAGGAGAGCCTGCCAAACCACAACAGGCCACAACAGTGGTGATTATAAGCACTGAGTAATTGTATTTTATGGCTTGACAGGCTATAGGTTTCAAGCAACATTTGTGGAAGTGTGCTGTTATGGGATTAAGGTTATGTTTTAGTTTAGGAAATTCTGTACCCTTCTAAATTTGGGTGGAGGTGTCTGGGGTTGCTGCCTTGCTGCTGCATGATGCTGTGCTCTCACTTCACATGACTCATGTCTCCCACCCAGCTTCCACTTTCTGTGTGAGTAAGAAAACAATCACTAAAGTAATGGCTGTGGGAGGCTGAGCATCTGCTCCAGTGCTGCCATGGCCTGAAAGGAACCCCATTTCTATACAAATGGCATCGATAATGTCTTGCAAAGTGTTTAGAGACTCTCTAATGAAAGGTGCTTCAACATTTTTTATGTTGAGGTACTTCAAGGAGTGACATTTATTTCTAATTAGAACTAATTAATTCTATTGTTGAAGCACTTGAGGAGAAATGTTATAATCTTTAATTTATTAATTGATAGATAACTGACTTGATGAGCTGTTTATTTCCAGTTTGGAATTACTGGAAAATTAATTTTTTTTCCAATATTTGATACTAGAACTCCAAATAAGGAAAATATTTTCCAAGTTGATGGCTTTGATTTCTGCATTCACCAAGCAAAGCAATGAAAGAGAAGAGATGTAGAGTTCCTATAGGGGATATAATCTGGAAGAAATATTTATGTCCCTATGTACTAAGTTCTGAAAACATAAAGAAATTGAAGTTCACAACAGACATGTGGCTCACTAGGGGACTGACTTGACTTGGAAAAGTGAAAATGATTTGGTGGTTTCTGGCCTCCTGTGGTCTGGGAGGAAGTGGTGAGCAGTGCCCTGCCTGAGCAGCAGAGGTGGGAACACTGCATCCTGTGCCAGGCTTGCCCCTGGAGCAGGAACAGGGAATGGCAGGGGAGTGCAGGGCTTACAGAGTTCATTACTGGCAGCCAGCAGCCTGCAGCACTCAGAACAACCCAACCCTTCTGACACTGTGTGTTGGCTCAGGGCTCTTTTCCCTGAGGAGAATCTGGGACAAGACACACGTGTATTATTATCTGTTTTTCACCTGCAGGTCAAGATGGCCTGAACTGCCTGACCCTGATTTGTAGGAGCTGTAAAGAATCAGTGGTGCCACCTTCCTTCCACTGCAGAGTGGCTGCTGCCTCTCTGCTGCAGTTTGCTGTGGAATGGGAGCAAATGGCTCTTATTTAGTCAGTCAGCCTTTGATAAACAGAATGCAGAAAGGGCTGTTTATGATGAAACCATCCTTCTCTGCACTGCTGCCTTACCTTGCCCCTTGTGCAGTTCTTCAAGTTTTATAAAATGTAAAAGAAATGATTTTGAAAGTTGAATAAGGGACCCCAGTTTTCCCAGGAATAATGCTGCATGTCTGCCTGGTGTAATGCATGTCAGTGAGGGTGCAGCTGAAGTGCAGCTGTTGGTGTTCCTGTGCAGCTCCTGAGCAGCAGCAGTTGTGTCCCCTCCTGCAGCTCTGTGCAAGGGGAGGCTGTGCTGCAAAGCTGATGCTGGGGGGAGTGGATTTGTTGCAGTCATCACAAGTCAAGCTTATTTAGTGAGGAAATTCTTAAATGCTAAGGCCTCTTGTCAGCATGACACTACTGTCCTACTTTCATGCCAGTGATTTACAAACTGCAGCATATGGGAGTCTGTGGAATTCAACTCACCTCTGGGAATGCTCTGCTTGTGAATGATGTATGAAGGGTAAACTTTCTGAAACGCCCTCATGACTTTATGGTAAGCATGCCCTCAAAGTCCTCAGGCCAGTGGGTTCTCACTAAGCTTTTTCCTGGGATTTCGTGACACACTTACCCTTTGGGAGGTGTTTTTGTCTTGAGTTTCAGTGGGCCATTTTGAGTTGAAGAAAAGGGGAGCATGAAGGTGCAAGAGGGATTTCCTGCTTATTAATAGCAGTAGTGTTTTCAGCTGGGTTCATATGGGTGGTGGAAACAAAGATATGAATGTGCTGTCCTGGCCCTCCCTCCAGCCTTGGTTCATCTTGTTCATTGACAAGAAGTGCAGGGTTTGAAAGGCAGTCAGGTGTTGCCTACTCAGTGTGACTTCTTGGGAACTTAGTGAACTGGCCACATCAATCCAGGAGGTATTTCTTGGTTACAAAAGGAGAAGGCATCTCTGGTGCATTTACTTCAAATAGAGAAACAAATTGTTAAATCCCTTGAAATAAAGTTTGCATCAGAGCTGGGAGAAATGGCATGGGGACTCAGGAAAAGCTCTTCTAACTTATGCTAAACATGTGCTGCTTTGCTGTATTTTACTCCAGTCTCAACTTTGCAGCCCTGAAGGCTGCAAGCCTGAAACTAAACTCCTGAAATTATAAAAGCATAAAATAAAGTGAAGGTTAATGGTCACTGGCTTCTTTCCCACAGGCTCTGCGAGCTCTGATGTGTGGAGCACTAACAGGATAGGAAGGCATGAGGCAGTTATATATTGTTGTTCTTGCAGTCAGCGTTAGTACTGTCAAGCAAAACAACACTTGCTAAAAAATAACACACCTGCACTGACAGTTCTCCTGGGAAAGCTGCTCTTGGAGACCTTGGGAGCAGCCCTGCTTTGTCCATTGCTCACTCTGTAGCAGAGTGAAACCAGCAGAAGGGGCATGGGCCGTGATCATCCCTGACCTGTGCTGCCTCAGGGGCATGCAGAGGGTGTAAAGGTGTGTGCTGAGGTTGTCAGGCTGCCCTTTCAGCAGGATTCTGCCAGTCCCCTTTTGCAAGAGGAGCTCTAACGAATCTGCCCATTGGAAAGAAAAATAAGGCTTTAGACAGCAGCTTCTTGTCAGTATTTCGGGAGGAGGCTCATTGGAAAGGTAAATGTAACAGCAGATGAGACCTAAGGTGTAACCTTTTCCAGAAGGATGCAGGAGTTACCAGCCTCCTGGAGACTGCCAGTACTGCTTGGAAAAGTAGCACAAACACCTGGTGAAGGTGTTTGCCTAGGGCTTTTGAGTGAGGGGTATGAATCAGAGAACCATAAATGGGTTGGGTTGGAAAGGCCTAGAAGACCATTTCTTTCCACCCCCCTGCCATGGGCAGGCACACCTTCCACTGAACCACAGCCCTATCCAACCTGGCTTTGAAATAGAGAATCATTTTAGAGTGCTGCCAGAAATTATCTGGGGGAATGACCAACTGCTCCAAAATGGGAAGGAACTGACTCAGACACAGAGCTGAAACTGAACTGAAGAGGATTAAGTTTCAGGTGTCTGTCCACATGTTTTGCCATTATTGGCTGAATGAGCTTTGTAATTATCACAGCAATTTTTATGATGTGTAGCAGAAATAGGGAGGAGCTGCGTTCTCAGGTAATTTTGGCCGGTTGACTTTGAGGCATTCCTTTCCTCCAGGCTGTTTTCCAAACAGTTGAATGCCAGTACATCTTCACAGATTTGCAAACCCCCTCTTTCTCTCACTGGCATTAGCATGCAGCACCACTGCAGTGTGGTAGCAAATGCCACCTAGCAGCTGGATTTCCACAGAATCTCAGTCCTGCTCCATCTACTGCCTGGCACAGGTTCCCATCAGCTCCTGCACTTCACTGCTTGCTCCTTCCCTTCAAAGCTGTTAATTCAGTCAGTAAAATTGGACATGCAGATTTATGCTGGAAAGAACATGTGACTGTCTCTGTGTTTTCTTTGTGTTGGGGATGCAGAGAAGTAGAAGAGGAAGCATTGAATTGTATAAAATAGGTATTAAATTGTAAGAAGGTGCAGGTAAGGGGCATAGGCTACAGATATTCAGAAAAAATCTCTACAAAAAAGTGTTTTATTTGAAACCTTTTAAAAAGGGGAAGATTCCTTGTTCCAGGGCGTAGATTGTAAATCTTTGATTAAATCCTGAAACAGCCCTATTAAAGAGACACGAAGTGCTCTGTGGTACTGAGGAAAGGGATCAAGGGTTATCCAGCTGCAGCTCTCAGAGCCTGTTAGAACCTGCATTTTAATGAGCCCATCAGCCCAAGGAGTGCTGGTACACACTGCAGCATCCCTGCCTGCCTGCACAACCGTCCCATCCAGACACAGAGCACTTCTATTTGCTCAGGCTTTTTCAAGTACATTTTAAAAAATCCATTTGGGAGAGATTAATTAATAATTAAGCTAGTGTGGAATTAATCTTAGGCAAATCTGCTCCCTTTTTGCAGTGTAAAGGATGTGTCTTGACTGTCATATCCATATAGTGACCCAATAAAGCACTGATACCAAAAATTCAATTCTCTAGAGCTAATCAGCATCCTGTTACAGCAGGGCCATCATTTGAGGCAGGTTTTGTTTTCTCATGCATAATAATTTCTGAGTATTATGTTAATTGTCACTGTAAGTTGATGGGACAGGGTTCCTGCAGAGGGTACAAATACTCCAGACTGCTTTACGTTATTTTTTTTCATCGTGTTTGAGCATGAATCACTTTCCTGTACCTCACTTTATTTACTTGATCAATGAGTCCTCTCTACTGGGGGAAGCAATTTAAAACTATTGTGAAAATGTCTCTGACATTTCTTTGTTCCTGGGAGCTCACTTGCTGCTGGAGCTGAAGTTGTAAACAAGGCTTTACAGGGGCACAACTCAGTAGAAATTCAAGGGCATCTGGTACATTTAAATGTAGCTCTTGGATTTTCTTTTTCTTCCTGTGAAATAGCTAATCAAGAGAGGCCAGGAGCTCAGACTGAAGGAAGGAAAGGGACTAGACCGGGAGAGAGAAATCCAAGAAAGAAATCAAATAATGATATTTTTCCTTTCAGTGAGAACTAAGCCTGATCTAGGGGTTTTCTGCAATTGGCAATTTCCCTTAATAACCCTCATTAAGGCTATAGGCAAAGACAGGAAATCCTGTAGTCTGTGAAAAGGGTGAAAATTCATAAATCCTGATGTTACTAAACTGAAATTAAATTTGCAAGTTTTGGATAATGGGGGTATATTCCTTTAACTCTTATGTTCTCCCCCATCCTGCTGCACTACATCCATAGTTCTGTAAATCTCTTTCCAGTGCTCTTCTGAGCTAATTCTAATAGGGGATCTATCAAAATTCATGATAAAAATTCATTATAATGTTTGATGAATTACAATGCCAGGAAGTTAAGCTAAGATCCCATTCTGACAGCATGTCCTGCCTCAGGATAGGGGGTGCTCCTCTTCTGGGAGCCTGTGGCTGAGGGAAGGAGGGCACCCATCTCTCCTGGAGCTGTCCATGAGCACATTTGCAAGCAAACAAGATTATGTTGGTATCTTTCTCTGTTGATACTGGGGTGTTGACATCAATGTGGGACACTTTCAGAATCTGCACTGGGTGGAAGTAATGAGCACTTGTAATAAATTCTCACTACAGAGTCTGCAGGAGCATTTTCTTTTCATCATCTCATTAACGACTTAGAGCCATTAACAGCTTAAAGTGCTGAGTAAGGATTTACATTTAATTTAAGTCTTCTGTTCTTAGCTGACAAAATGTATTTTACACACTTGATGGATGTAATTAGTGTGATGAGGCTTTAAAAGAAATTGGCTTGGCTAAATTTAGAATTTGCCATGTCAGTTTATACATGAAGCCAAAGCATACATATCAGTAGTTCCATGGCTTTGGAAAAGTGCATTCTATTCATATTACTGATATATAAATGTTTTTAATTCATGATACCAAAACAGTCCAAATCCAACATGCTTTCACATTTGACAGTGCAATCCCTTAAGTTACAATTTCAAATCCTTTTCTACTGCTCTTGCACATCAGAACTTCCAATTGTGTGCTGTGGTTGCAGA
Organism: Fringilla coelebs; assembly: GCF_963513975.1. NCBI lineage: Eukaryota > Metazoa > Chordata > Aves > Passeriformes > Fringillidae > Fringilla > Fringilla coelebs. Next base: position 1,711,901 of record NC_140066.1, on the reverse strand, counting down.
CCAGCTGTCCTTTGGATAGCAAGGAATTGTGCATGGCTGCCTAAGTTCCCGTGCTTTACTAAACTTCCATAAAAGCAGACCTCCATGGAAACTGCTGGACTGCAGTCCTGCAAACTGAGGGCAGCTGCACTGCCATGCCAGCCCCTTTTCCCTGCACTGCTGCTGCTTTCTGCTCAGCCTGACTCGGTGCTCAGGATTCCCTTGTGCAATGTTCTCCCTCATACCTTCTGTGCTTGCTGCTTGCTCACTAGAAAAATGGAACTCTTGTTTGTGCTGTCAGCAGCAGCAGGGATGGGTAGGACGTGTTGTCCAGTGTGCTTGGAGTAAATCTGTCCTTTAATGAAGGATGAATTTCTGTCTGATAATGGGAGCTTCTGAACTCGTGTCAAAATATTGCTGGGTTTTGCTGCAGGCCTGCATTTGTGTCAGTAGTGTAACCTGGGAGCTGATGTTGAAGATAAATCAAAGTAGAGACAAACATTTAGTCCCCAAACAGAGAGCCTGTTGGAGCTGGGTACAAGTAGCCTTAGGAGGAGTTGCAGAGATGGATTTCCAAACCTGCCTGCAGGGATCCTGTGTTGGAAGGAGGATGGTGAGGGTGTCACACTGTGAGTCACAGCCCTGGGAGCCCATGGGATGAATGTCCCGGTTGGAAATGGCTGTGATGTGCACAGTGGATGTGTCTGGCTGGCTCAGAGTGTTCAGAGAAGCTGGGTGCTCTGGAGCAGGGCAGGATGAAGCTGACTGCTCTGAGGATGTGACTCATATCACAGATGGCTGCAAGGCAATGCTGCCATCTGAGAGTGTCACATTACAAGAAATAGTGCTCTGCTAATAAAACTTTGATGGGCTGGAATGTTGTTTGATGTTACTCTTCTATTGAAGAGGAAAAGATGATCCTTTTCTCATACTTTGACTAAGTGTTTTTGTATAAGATTCCTATGATTGTTAGTGAGAAATTGAGGAATAAACTCTTCTGGCTAAAAGAAGCCAGACTTGAGAATCTATAGCTGTTTTTTAAAGTGAACCATAGTTGATTATTTTCTGAGGTGAGTTCACTGTAACTGTGTGCCAGGAATTAGTGCCAGTCCTTTTTGCAGTTCCCCAGCTAACAACATCCTTTTTCAACCTGCCGCCCTCCCAGTGTTACTGAGGTGGGTCTGCCCCATCTGCACCTCACTGAGGTACAGCTGCTCCCTTCCCCTTGCAAGGGGATTTGCCAAAATCTCTGGGGAGGTAATTTTTCAAAATAGCTTGATGGAGCTGGCCAGAGCACTTTGTGACCCTCGAATCTTGTTCAAATGTCCAGTCCTGGGGAGAAATGGAGAGGAGATAATGTTTCCTAACAAAGGTTAAGTGCTTGACTGGTGCAACAAATGGGTGAGATTTGGGTGTTTAAATTCCCATTGGCAGGTTTGAAAACCTTTGCTACTGTCTGTTTTAAATAAACAGGATAATCTATGGGAGACTGAAAAAAGAGTTACAGCACACTAATTAAGATGAAGTCTGAAGTGTTTTTCTGTTTGACTCCAGTCTGCTCTTTGTAAACTGTGTTCCCTTTCTCTACTTTTATCACTTGCACCTTTTGCACAGGCCAAATAGATGCTTCTGCAGTGCTAAATAATGCATTTTTACAAATTAAATCAAATGAGACAGTGTGTATGCTGGAATATACATTATGAAGTCTGTATTTTTGGAACAAGGAAATTTCTGATGGTTGTGTTTTCAGTGGATTTGTATTACTAATGTATTACTGTTGTTCATTATCTCCCTTGGGGGGTTCAGTGTTCCCAGCTCCTCCATCTGCAGCTCCTTGTGATCCTGAGGGCAGGGCAGGGAGCAGCCACCAGGGCACTTGGGATGCCCACCAGGGCACTTGGGATGCCCAGCTTTCACTGGGGATCCTGCCTTGGGGCACCTTTTCTACCCTGACTCAGAGCTGAACCAGGAAGGGAATGATAATCTCATTATATTAGTTTGGAGTCTATTTGTGAGCTTTGCAACCTTCGGGGAACTGGAAAATATGTATGCCCAAAAAATCAGAACCATGAGTTCTACAGTGCCAGCTGCTGTAGACACTAGGTGAAGAACTGGCATGCCAACATTCAGTAAGTTGTTCCTGACCATGTAAGAGCCATCAGCACAACCTAGGATTTGCCATGAAGATCAAAGGCAAGGAGGATGTGCTCAGCTAGAATAATGTACATGTTACCTATGAGCTGTATCTTACCAGTTCTACAGCTGTTGGAAATAATCACATCAAAAACAACAGCAGTAAGATGGAATATGTTTAGACTTTTTCCAATACCAGCTCAGTCCCAAGCTTTGGAAAGAATGTCTTACATTATAGGAAGGTATTTTCTTCCTTTCATTTAGTAAGGTATGAAAGAAAAGAGAAGTTTTTTGTTTGATGTGTAAAGATGCCCAGAACCTGACAGGAGCAACTTAAAAAAAAAAAAAGTTTAAAATACTTCCAAGAGGTGCAGAAATGTTTATTTTATTTATTTGACATTCCAGGTTTATCTGTCTGTCTATCTATCTATCTATCTATCTATCTATCTATCTATCTATCTATCATCTATCTATAATCTATATCTATCTATCTATGTATCTATCTATGTATCTATCTATGTATCTATCTATGTATCTATCTATCTATCTATCTATCTATCTATCTATCTATCTATCTATCTATCATCTATATCTATCTATCTATCTATCTATCTATCTATCTATCTATCTATCTATCTATCTATCTATCTGTCTATCTATCTATCTATCTATCTATCTATCTATCTATCATTTTGTATCTTTTACTTTCAGTTTTTTAAGTTCTGGAAAAGCTGAGTGACCCTTCCTGACTTTTTACTAGTGCTGGAAGCCACAGGCAGTCCTTTCCCTGAGTTGTTTTCTGTTTTCCATCTCTCAATATAATTATGGACATGAACAGAGGTGCCCATGAAAATGCAGTGTTTTCCTATTAGTACACCATGCTAGGGATAGAGTGCCAGTATAACCCTTGGCAAGAATTAGGGGTACTGCTGGATTTCAGTGAGAATAACTAATAAAGGCTGGGTTCATGGGGGCAGCTTCTGCAAGCTGCTGCCACTGTCATTGCAGTTAGGTTTGCTTTCTTCTGGCCTGAAGGAATGAGGGTCCTGAGAGACTGACCTAGCTAGGTAGTGGGTGAGTTAGGTTGGGGAGGAAATGGATTTGCACACAGAACTGAGCAGGTGATTTCCTTTCAGTGGTGTAGGGAAGCACTGAACCTTGTAATGCATTTCTGTCCTGGTTTGGGGGGTAAGTAGGTGAGTAATTAAGACATTTTGCTTGTCATGTGTCCCTGTGGTATATTAGTCACAAAATGCTGGGAAAATGAGCAAGGTTAAAGTGTAATTGTGAAGTCATACATGGTGTCAATGCTGGTGTTGGAAAATTCAGCCTTCAGGCAGGAGTGTAAACTGTGATGCATGGGCAGTGTGTTGGTCATGAACATGGGAAGGGAATGGCTTTAGTGGTTAAGAGGACATGTGAGGGGTTTTTGAAAGACTTTTGTTCAAGGTTACAACTCCAGTCATTCAGCTGCTTTTTGGAAAACAAAAGAGTTTGTGGGAAACATTAACAAACAGTAACTAAAGAATGACATATTTTGTTTTGTAAAGAATTTGGTTGATTTTAGTGATGAGGAATCTTAAACTTGTGCGTTTTCACATGAATATCTAATATTTCCTGTAGTAACATCAGTAGGTCATTAAGCCTTTTAGAAAGAAGTTAATAAATAGGAATGAACTAGCCTTTTGCCCCTTCTCAGTAAACAATGCTTATTCTTAAATTACAGTGCCAGTGCTGTGGTCATTATGGTGTAACAGCGTGAACAAGACAAGATTTGGAGTGAGATGTGTTTTCTGTGATGGATTGGTGGAATTAAAAGATAGTGCCTACTTGGAAATCTTTTTGCATTCTTGCTTTTGTGATGTTTGTGCTCGTTCCAAATGAGATTTGCAGGTTCTCTGGTAGATAAAACATTGGCCATCAGCTCACAGCTAATTGTCCCAGAGGGTCTTGGATAAAACCCTTTTTTTTTCCTGTCATGACCTCCTGTTGAGCTCTGTCATGTTTCACTGCTTGTGTGCCCTGCTGTGCTTTGTTGGTGGTGATGCCAGGGAAGAGTTTGGCTGTAACCCTGAGAATCACATCACAATCAAAAATTTTGTCCTACTGTGATGATACCCACTCTCAAAAGCCTTGCTAGGGATGAAAAGCAAAGCACTGGAGCATGGACTGATAGGTGACCTCCCAGTGCACCTGAAGCCATCAAAAGTTACAATGACAACTGTATTTCCTCCAGTGTGGAGGCAAATGAGTTCCTGTGCACCTTCTCAGGGGCAGTGAAATCTGAATCTTATCAACAGAGCTGTAATCCTGCCTTCATTGTCTTCTGTCCCTCCCTGTGGTTTAGGATCATAGCAGGAACACTGGCACAGGGTTACTGAGACCCAGAGTAGTTACAGCAAAATGTTCCAGAGGTTTTGCCCAAGCAAATGTGCTGCATATTCATGTCATATTTGCCACTGTATGACTTTGCTATTGTTTGTGAATTTGATCTTGCATCATTTGATTCTTGTCTCTTTGGACATTGCGTTTTTTTGAGAGGAGGTTCTTACTTTGGCTTGTTCCCAGGCATTGAATTGTCCTTCTTTTAATGTCTAATAATATCTTTCTCTCATTATTATAAACTAAAGAAAAAAAATTTTTAGTCTTCTGTTATTAGGAGTTTGAATGAGTTGTTTGTGGCCTGAGTTTATTTTCTAAGTTCTAAACCAGTGGCCACCAACTTGTTAGAGCTCCTTGTATACTCCTTGCCTTTTTCTGACACTAGTGACTTCCACACTGGATAGACCATTTCCTGCCAGCTTTCCTCTACTCTTATTTTCTCCATGTATTCAGTACATGCAGGTTGTGGCTGCTGTACACAGATCCAGTTGAGTACTCACTATGCTGCAAGGGTTTGGTGCTCCTCCTTTGTGGTAGAGAAGGATGCAAAGGGAAGAGGCAAACACATCTCTGTGGGAATTGATTTATGTAGGAGATACCTGTGATTAAGCTGCCTACCCACTGGATGTCACTATTGTTCCACAGAAATTCATCCATGGAATATTTATCTAGCATTGAGGGCTGACAGCAAAGACCATTTGCTTGCAGCAAACTGAAAATCTTTAATTGTATTTGCAGGCATATTGTGTATTTGTGTTCATTTTGCAATTGAATTTTATATGAAGGTTCACCATTTTATAGTAATAAGAAAAGAGAGCTTTGCCAAACCTTCAGCTGTGATGGCTCTGGAGGTGCAGATAGTGAGTCATGAAAACCAGCCAGCAGAGGAGCTTGCAGTCATTATACTCAAGCCACTTGTTCTCATTATTATTCTCTTAGTCTGCAGTTGCTGGAGGTGATCTCAACATAGTGAATGAACATTACCAGTCTCCTCAAATTTGCTTAGTGCATTAGTTATTTTCTTTTCCCAAAGATGTGCATTCTGTGTGGTGTGTTACTCTGAAATGGCACGTGAATATTCCATGAGCTGGGTCTCTGAGAGGCCAAGCAATGCCCTGGCAAGGAGGAGATCTGGGTGCAGGGGCTGGGTTACACTCCCAGTGCTCAGCCTCTGTGTGATCCAGCAAATTACCTCCAATCTCTCATGTCTGTTTGCCATGGTCTCTCTGTGTCTCACAGAGAAACTCCTGACTTCCCTTAACATTTTTGGGGTGCTACAATAAAATGAAGCAGTCTGGTGATTCCATCTAACATTTGTCTCAGCATTGTCTAAATACATGTGGATGCCAACCCAGTGAAAATTACAATGGCCATGGAAGAGTCCTGCACTTGGTCTGCAGCTTGAAAAGCCCTGGTCTTCAGTGGTAGCCCCAGAACACTATACATGTCCCAGGAAGAGGAATAGTAAATGATTACAGATCCCAAAAACATACAGAAAAAAAAATACAAACATCTTCCAGACCCATTGCTGCTCTCCCAAAATTGGAATATGTTGGTGGTATCAGCTCCATTAAAGAGGAGCCAAGTCATTGGAGGCATTTGGTCGCATCCCCTTCCTCAAATTAGTGCCTAAAGTGCTTGTGTGAGGGCTCACAGGTTTGTGAGAGCCATGATAGCTGCTGTGGCTCTCTCTTTGACATCCTCTGAGGATCGCTTGGCATCACCCCAGTGAGGTTTTAACAGTTTTGTGGGAGACCGGGACCAAACTATCTAAAAACCAACACAAAGTGGGATCACGATTTTAGATACTGGAGAGAAGCAAAGGAGAAATTTCTTTGCCGGAACCTTTGAGGCTTCAGCACTTCATTTGTATTCAGGAGAGGGGCAGCCTTTTCATGGGGACTAAAAGTTGCTCAGCTAAGACCAAGTCATTCCCAGAAGATTATTAGAATTTGTGACTCTGGTGGCCTTGCCACCCAAACCAAGTCACTTCTGGAGTGTTTCATTTGGCAGTGGTGAGGCTCAGTTCAGCTGAGTTCACGTGGGTTTTGCTCACATGAAAACATGGAGTTTTAAGGGGCTGTGGAGCTGGTTCAAAATGTTTTCTAAGCCATAGGCACTAGAGTGGGATTTAAAACCTTGGCTCCCAGGACTTGGGCTGTGCACAAGGTTCAGAGAGTTCCACTGGCTGTGTTTTGTGTGTGGTCAGTGACAATGGCAGCAATCCCACACTGACCCACATGTGTTTGGAGATACCTGCAGCTGGAGTTCCAGGCTGTGAGTGAATTGGTGATCTGGGCATGTCTGTGCATGAATACAGGTGCTGGATTTTTACTGTGTTGTTGTTATCCATCTATGATTAATGGCAGCCTGGCCTAATTTTCTTTTTCATGCCTATAATTGATTATTCAAAGGGAGCTAGTGATGGTTTTACAGGTATCACTTTCTGAAGGAGGTTGTGGATTGGTTCTTTCTGAGTAATGTTTAGAACAAGGCATTAAAGAAACACAAAGCATAAGTCCAACTCAATTATAGACAACTCTCACAATCACAGTCCATTAAGAGGTTTTAGAAGATGTATTGAATATTTTTGAATAATAAAAAATCTCAAATAATAGTATGAAATTATTTTCTGATTGCACTTAGCAGTTCTAAAATGAAATATAAAAAATTAATTTTAATTTTATGTGTATTTATATTTGTACACACACACACGTGTGTGTGGGTATGTCTGTATGTATGTATATATGAACATCCATATGTTTTGGGGCAAATCTCTTGTGTTTTGGCTGGGCCTAATGTTAGTCACCACTGCAGAGATGGAAGCCTCTGAAGTACAGGGATGGTTCTTAACATGAAGTTTATAGCAAACTCTAATGCTAGATACCAGAGATAACCAAGATGTGCTGGTAGAAAACTGAATCCTACAGTAGCTAGGATAATTAAATGTGTATTGACTTTTTAATAGCAGCTTCCAAGGTGCAGCTGAGGTGCAGCTCTGCTGTGCTGCTGAAGTGTCTCAAGCACTTGCACTGTTAATGGTGTGGGGTCCTGCTACTCGGGGAAATGGGGTGTCTCTTGCAGGGCTCAGTACAGCTCCAGCTTCCACCCTCAGCTATTTCCTCACTACAGTCCTTGAAAAGGAGAATGGTTTCATTCTGTGGGAAAAACCCAGCCCAAACCCCTTCAAGTGTATTAGTTCTTTTAAGAGATGTTTCTAGCTTTGTTTTGATTGTATTGAGCATGTTTCAAGGTGATTTGCTATGACAGGGTTTTTTCAGTAACAATTCAGGAGAACCTTCTGTTAAGGTTTTGCTTTTTGTAATCTGCTGCAGTGAAACTGCCTTGTAGAAATATTCCTTCCCAAGTGATTGAAGATGTGCAGTTTACAAAGCCAAATCAAGTTGCAAAATGGAGATAATTAAATTACTGACTTCTATAAAGGTGCTGCTGTATGATTTCATACCCTCCCTTCCTGATAATCAAAATAAGAGTTATGATTTATTTGCAAATATGGGGGATATTATATTCTTCTGCAGCTCACAAAATACATGATTTTGGGAGAAAGAAGGCAGGGAATAGCTGGGTTACAAATCTGTATTTTGCCCACAACCACTGGTGTATGAGTAGACATTAAAACTGAGTATCTGTGAATTCTGTAATGTCCTTAAGGTTTTTGGTAAGTGAGGAAAATGATTTGTCACTGATTTGTGTAAAAGGATTTTTGGGTGTACTCCTGTCACTTCAGTGAGTAACCAGTTTTCTCTGAAAGCTCTTTGCAGCTGTAGTATGTCTAAAATGCACAGTGTTTGGCATTTTAAGTGATGAAGCTTTATTTAGCTATTAGAGGGACACTGTGCAAAACATAGCACACAACCTTAGCAAGCCTAGCCCAGCCAATAAACAGAAACAGAAGAAAATGATGGATTTTAATGATTTCCTCAGCTACATAAATGCCTTTGACAGTCCTGAAAAAGAGAATTCCTAATGAGAGCTGAAACAAATGTGTGCAGGAAGTGGTCTTGCTTTTGCTGCTGCACATTTGAGTTCCTCTAATTGCATCAATAAGGAATTTCTGCTCCTCATCTAATGAATGCCTTTTGACTATTTTCTGAAAGGCAACTGGATGTAGGGATAAACACTGGCACCTTTTGTATGAAGTCACATAAACAGGTTTCAATTGCTAGCTACCAGCCCTAGAAACACTGTGGTATAATGCAGTACAGTAAATACCACTGTACCTTTTTATTTTTAATTTTTTAGTAAGCCTAGGTTTCCCTCTGCTTTGCCTCTGGTGTAATACTTAAGGGTGCTTTTTAGTCTCTCTTGTGTTGGGCAGCAATCAGGCATTTTTTCAGAGCTGTTCCTGCACCATCTCTACCCTCAGACAACTCAGAATTCATATGGTAGTACAGTACCTGGATTTTTACTTCGTTCTGGGCTCAAAAAGTGAATTTTAGAGCAAGGACTGGGTTTGGGGAGGCAGAGGGGGATAACCTGAGTTTAATTTTTTTTTCATTGTTGTCATTTTTCTCCCTAAACAGAGGCACAGTTGGTGCAGGTGCAGTGGATTACTTATGAAAGAAGTTTTCTATTTAAAAACAAGAGAGACTTTAATGAGATCAGTAGAGGGTTTGTACAATAGGTATTGTATTAAACCAGAGCTCAGGCTTCACATTGATTGCGGTATTTAAATCTCAATGAGTTGATTATGTATGAGAGTAAAATGACCAGTATTATGAATGTACAAAAAAGGGACATGGAAGAGCTGTGCCAGAAAAGTGAGAAAAACGTTCCCTTTATAGTCCCTAGAGTTCAATAAAGCACCACTATTTCCCAGCTTTTAAAAGCTCTTTTATCACAATGGTTCATACCTCGCATTCCCTGGAGCCTGATTTGTTATACGTGCAGGGTCCCGTTCCGTTCAGCAGCATCTCACTGGTCTCGGTGTTGGTAGGTTTGTAATCGACATAAAATTCCTGTGTGCTTGGAGTCATTTGCTTCAGTGACTGTCTTTTCTTTTTCCTGTGCCTTCGCATGAGAGAGCGCTGCTGCAGCTGCTTCATGCTGGCAGGGTAGCGCTTCCATGACACATAGATCACCAGCAGGATCACCAGCACCGACAGGAAGAGAGCCACGCTGCCTGCTATGATTTTATGGAAGGAGATGTGTTCTGTGTCGTGCTCGGGCTCAGAGCTGGCTTCCGTGGCTCCCATGGTTGGGGGCAGAGGGGGCTTGCTGTCGTGTTTAGGCCTGGTGAGTTTTGGTTTAAATGTTGGCTTTGGGAGAGCTCGTGCTAGTTCGAACCTTTCCGTGGTACTCTTGCCACAGATGCTGTAGTTTTTCACTGCATCGATAACATTCACCCCTTGCAGCTCTTTGGGGCTGGCACAAATAATTGTATTTTCCCTCAGCCCTTTAAAACTTTTAAGCCAGTTTACCAGAGAGCAAATGTTTCTGCTGCATTCCCATATATTCCCGGCAAGGCTGATGTCATTGAGAGATATCCAAGAATCCAAAATTTCTTGACCAATAAATGTGAGCTTGTTTGAATCCAGGTTGAGGCGCTGTAAATTGGGCACACACTGAAAAACACTAGGTCCACTGAAAGCTTCTATTTCATTGCCAGATAAATCAAGTCTTTGTAGTGAGCTCCAGGTCCAAGACATAGTTTGTCCTATCACGCTGATTTTATTCCACTGTAAATACAGGTTTTGAAGGCTGACTAGCCTTGGAAAAAGTGCCAGGTTGAGCTTAGAAAATTGATTGTGCTCCAGATGAAGCTCTTTCAGTCTGATCATACCTGCAAAGACATTCCTTGCTAAACTCCGGATGCGATTATAACCCAGGTCCAACAGTTCAAGGTTCCTGCAATCTTGAAATATTCGAACAGGGATGGTTCTTAGGGAATTGGACCGCAAATGTAAACTCAGCAGCTTCCTTAAGCCCCTGAACTGTTCAGATCCCAGAGACTGCAGTTGATTGTATGACAGATCCAAATTCCGGAGATTTGTCACAGGTCTGAAGGTATTATTAAGAAAATAGGAGATTCTGTTGGAACTCAAGATCAACTCTTTTAGTCTGCGTATTCCACTGAAAGCATTTTCGTCAATATTGCTGATGTGGTTATGGTCTAAATAGAGCCAGGTGAGTTGATTAAGACCTTTAAATTGATTGTATTTTAGTTTTTGGAGGCTGTTATATCGAAGGGACAAACCTAAACAACCAGCAGATATACTTGAGGGAATCTCCTGCAATTTCTGAGATTCACAATATACCATTTTGCCTTCACACCTACAGCCCTTAGGGCATCCTCGTTCAGCAGAAGAAAGCATTGTCAGTAATACAGTAGGGGCTATTACCAGAGCTACAGCTGATCCGCTCAGTAGCCTAATTACATTGAAACCTGGAAATAAAAACAACTTAGAAAAGTTATCCCCCCACACATCAGTCATTTTTTTCAATCATGCTAAAATCTTTTAATTCAGCAATCATTTACAAAGCCCTAGCTTGACTCGACTACTTTTCACATTGGGTTTTTTTTTTTTAAAGTCAGCTTTTTTTTTTTTTTTTTTTTGTTTAAGAATACCTCGATATAACTACTGACAAATAGTTGGGTAAAAGGTGTAATCCCTAAGTCATTTAAGTATAATAATAGTAAATCACATCAAGGTAAGTTTATGGAGAAATTAAAGCACAGGCTATGCAGTAACTATGAACTATAAATTGAAAAGGTAACATGAAAAACATACCCATCCTTTGTGTTGTTCAAAGGTCGTCCTTAGGTCTTTTGTTTTTTGCTTAGTGTGCCACAAGCATGGCAGCCCCTGTCAGCTGCACTGTAGTGAGTCAGGGCTCGCTGACACCCAGGAAGAAAAATTGGACCCCTTGGGAGATGGACCGATTTTGGAACATTATTCTTTGCCAGCCGTGCAAAGCACTCCAAGAATAAATCAATCCCAACACAGCGTTCGCAGCAAAACGTCAAATTCTTCCTAGGTAATAGGATCTTCATGGATATTACGGTTTTGCATCTTTCTACTTAGGAACCTGGCTTTTAAAACGTTGCTTCATAGGAGAGCCTGTCGGTGGGTGCTGCCCGCGGCGCTCAGCTGCGGGAGCTGCCGCCCCCGTCCCCCGGGGCCCGCGGCTCGCTGCCGGCCGGGCGCGCCAGCTGCGGGGAGCCCGGCCCGGGACGCGGCTCCGGCGCTGCCGCGCTCGCATGCCGAGAGCTCCGGCCGACTGTGGCGGGCTGGCGCCGGGCGCAGCCTTATGTAAAGCTGCCCCCAGCGGCAGCGGCTCCGCGGGCATGTGCAGTGCCTGCCTTCCCTTGCAAATGAGCCAGCTCTCCCGGGAGAGCGGGCGCTGCTCGCTGCGCGGTGGGCAGCTCCGTGTGCGCTGCCGAGGGGTGCCGGGCTGCCCCGACCCTCTCTGAGAGCTGCCCTGCATCCCGGAGCTTAAGAGCTCAAGCGGCAGCTGCTGAGACTCTCGTCTTAAGGGCTGACGTGACGTTTGTAGGACTTAGATACAAATTTTTGGTTGAAAGGATTTTTTTTCCTTATTGCATTAGATGTGTTCACAAAACCTTTTTGTACCCACTCACTATTTTTCAGTGAAGTATCAGACCCCTCGGTGTCTCTCTTATCAAGTGCTTTAGAGTGGACTCTTTTTTACAACGTGAAAAATGTTTTTGGGGCTGACATTTTCCATTTTTGCTTTTTTTCTTCCCTGTTAAAAGGCTCAGTGCCAGGAGGTTAGAAGAGAGTACTGTGCTCATTTATTTCCCAACTTGCTGTCACTTTGTTCCACAACACTAACACTTCAACCACAGGCTTCCAGAGCCTTCACAACACAGCGACTACGCAGCTTGGTGTAGTACCTTAATGAGGCGAATTGTTTTTACTGTTGCTCAGGACATGGACAGGATTTTATGTGAAGGTACAGTAATGCTGAGCTTTTTATATGTGTGATGCTCTACAGTCATCAAATACCACCAAGAGAGCCACCTTGTCTTTCCTTGGTTTTCCCTTCTTCCCTGCGTGCTCTGGGGAAAGAACACACGCTCTCATCTGGGCAGAGCAAGGGTAAGAGCAAGGGTGTTACAGCAAATCCACCATGCTGGCAGCCTTCCTTCACTGTGAAATATGGCATCACAGGTGATGGTGGGCAAGTGGAAAATCCTGGCTCTTTTTTGTGCAAGAATGGGCAGGGGGCTGGAAAGAATTGTACTGCTCCTTAGAACAGTGCTGAGAACCGCTTTGCCTTTCTGGGAGAGAATCTTTACCCTTGGAATAATGTGCTCTGGCTTTTCCCTAATTATTCACTGCTGTGAGAATAGAATAACTTGAGATGAGGTGAAACCTAAAATTTTCCAGGCATTAAAATGCCACCTTTGCTAGTACTTAGGCTGTGAATGACCTCAGGTTTACAGTAATCCCACAAGTATTAATGAACCAAACCAGAGCTCCCAAATGAGGAGTGCAGTCGTTCCTGGCTAACACCTACTAACACATCTTTCATGTCAGAAATATATTCCTGCGTCGTGGTACACTCTGTGAGAGTTCTTCTCTTTGGGGCAGATTGGTAGAGAGGGAAAGGGTTAATTGCTCCATTAATCCCTGTCAGCTCACCATCTCCCGTGCTCTGCTGCAGCTTGTTTGGGGCTCTGCAGTCTGTTCTGTAGGGTGGAGGAGCAGTGACAAACTGCAGAGTGCAGTGGGAACTGAGCTCTTCTGCCGACAGCAGTGTCACGTGCCAGTCTGGTGTCCTGGTATAGGCTTTCCATCACTGCCTTGGGGTGTCTCTGTTCTTGATGGAGCAGGAAGAAGACAGCTCAGACCTTTGGTAAGTCAATTTGTCTTCTGGAACTGCTGCTCTTCCTCTGTTGACAGTAGATGTCTGTGAGAGGTAAACTCTTTATTGAAATGATTCTTTTAGGTTCCTAGACTTAAATGGGCTGAAATTAGGTTTGTCTCTTCACCTGGTTCAAACACAGCATGTAAAATTTCCAATAATATCCAGATCCTTTCTCATGAAGAATTGGTGCAACTTAGCGTACAGCTGGCACTCAGCCTTCTTCCCAACTTTGCCTGTTCTCTGGCTTTTCCTTTTTTTGTTTCTCTCCCTCCTTCACCTTGGTTATGGAGTTAATAAATAAGTTCTTGGCCACCATGAGTCAGCAGAGCTTCAGCAGCTTTCCTAGGGTTTTAATAATTGCCAATATACTGGACTAGTAAGAGGGAACAGCCACTTTTACCAAGAGTTATTTTCATTTTTCTGAAAGGGGTGAGACATCAAGATATGAACAGAGAGAGCATCAAATCTATGTTAATGGATTGCCAAATTGAATTTTCTTTACTGAGATCCTTTTTGAATTACACAAGCAGGAAAAGTGCCAGAGTTTTTTAAGATTACATTTCTGTATCTTTATACAGCAGAATAAGTTCTTCTCCAATTGTGGAAATAAAGCTCCCGGTATGAAACAAATCCCAGTATGAAACATTTCTTATAAAATTTTAGGCCAATCTAGCCATATAAACTATGCCAAATCAAGAATTAAGTTAAAGCTGTGTTTCACATAAGAAGATACCTTTGCCTTGTATCAGCTACACCTTGTCTATCAGTGTCCCCCATGGGGTAACCAACTCGTGGAACTGGGCAACCAGACCTTGAGGCCCAAGTGGTTGGATTCTCTTAGGGGTGAGCTCTGGAGAGCTTCCATCACAACTAATCCCATAACTCCTGAGTGCCCAAACCCAGGAGTTTGTGCTGCCCGGAGTGATTTTACCTTGTGCTCTGTCGGTTCCTGTGCATCCGTTCTGCAGGACAGTTGCTGTCGGCTCCCCTCTGTACCACTGCCAGGCTGCCCTCCCTCCTGTCCAGTCCTGGAGCAGAAGCTCCCAGGCAGGAGCAGGACCCAGAGGGTGCCAGTGACCAAGGTCCCGGTGGCTTCATGCTGGCTGAGCATTAGTGCTCAGGAACAACGTTATTCCATCTGCCTGAGAGAAAAGTATTTTAGCCTGCAAAGTAGTCTGCCAAGAAAAACCTCTTAAGAAAAGTATTTTATTTATTTGTGTAGTCTTGAACACAAAGTTCAAGTCTGTGTTTTGGGGTTTCAGACCTAAATATAAACTGAGATACCACAGAACCTGAGATGCTTGTAAGTTTTGAGCTTTATGACTCCATGACTACTTTTAATTTTTTTCCTAGGCTTTTTCTGAGGGGAAAATGGCACAGATCAGGAGATACAGTGGCAAATGCGTTACTAGATAAGTCTAAACATCCCTCCAGATGAAAAGAGATGTGTTGGGCAGAGCCTGTGATGAACACATAGTTTTCTTTGTCTACACCATAGAGAAATTCAAAGTTGTTTGGAAATAATGCACAATGCTAAGGTAGTGGTAGTCCAGATTTTTCTCTTGGTGCTAAACTTTCAGTAGGTTTTTTATCTCTTTATTGTTCTAGATCCATTTCACTGCTATCTGATTTTGCACTAATTTGCTTCAGTTTAATTTCATGTTTGGTTTTGGGTTTTCTTACGTGGTTAAACTATAGTGTGTTTTCTTTTTCCATTCATTCTGGCTGAGTTTTCTGTACCTAGATGCAACTCCTTACGGAAAGCTTAGTATGAACTGCAGCCAAAATAGTAAATTGTGAAAGAAAAGGTGGCATTCACTGTGAAAGCCTGTTCCTCTACAGAGCTGGTTTGGAATTGAAACTTTGCGCAGAGAAAAGGGGAATCAGCAAATTGGGCATTTTTTAGGATTATGAGAAGGCACCTGTAATAGGCAGGTACATCTGTTTGCTAAGGACATTTGAAAAGGGGGGGTGTGACAGAATTCAGGCATCAGTAGAACGGGAGTGAGGGGGTAGGGAAGTGATGTAAACTTCCCAGAGTGTAAGAAGCCAGGTGCTAGTGGGATTCCTTGCAAATCAGTCAAAAGCCTTCCCCTGTTCTGTCACATGCTTCACCTTAGCCTTCCTCAGGATATTCTGTGCTTACTCTTTGAAATCCATTTAATGATGATGTTACAGAGAAGAAAAAAGAAAAAAAACATTGAAAGGTTTCTGTTACTCCTGTGAGAAGCACATTCAGGAATGCAGTCTGAGCTTTTCTAGACCCAGGGCATTATGTTCATAGTGCACAGACTTTGGAATTCAGACTAGACCACAATACACCTTTTTTTTGCTCACAGACAGAGCTCTCAGGTCTGGGAGTGCCTTTATGTGTGAATCACACATCCCTCTTGGGGACCTGTAGTTAGCAAGCGCCGTGCTGTGTTCTGTTTGGGTTTATGAAGTGACACTGTGTGTCATTCCCTTGGCTTTATTCCCCTATAAAGGAGCCAGGAGTCAGCTGGG
Organism: Fringilla coelebs; assembly: GCF_963513975.1. Lineage (NCBI taxonomy): Eukaryota > Metazoa > Chordata > Aves > Passeriformes > Fringillidae > Fringilla > Fringilla coelebs. Next base: position 1,696,046 of record NC_140066.1, on the reverse strand, counting down.
TTAGCAGTAGTAGCTTGCTCTGAATGGGACTGTGGTGTGCTATCACTGTATCGTTAGGAGAGATAAGTCTAATAAAATGTGTCTGCAATTTTTGAGCCAGTGATTAAATGAACCTGCTGTTCCATGAGGATCAGATTAGAGCTGGGGGCGTGTAACTCCCAGGGTAAATACCAGAGCGTGGGAGGGCACAGGGAAACTCAGGATGCAGCGCTAGCTGAAGGCACACATAAGGAGAGGGAAGTGTGAGAAAGCCAGGTTCAAGGAACAAGCAGGCGAGGGAAATCGAGGCAACAGAAGATGTTCTGAAGAAATAGGGAAAGAGGATTGAGACTAGAGAGGATCTCATCCCAGGAGCTGAACTACACTGCCCTAAAGGACCGTGGTGGTCAATGGTAGGTGAGGGAGATGGATAAATTAAAATACTCTCTTGCCCTTCTGCTAGGAAGTATTATTTTGCAAGGTCTCCCCCACCCCTGTGAGGGTGAAAGGATCCCGTGTTACACTCACCAAGAGGCTGAAGAGTGTAGGAGCCGTGCTCCACTCTGGGAGTCAGCGTGCCCTGTAGTGTGGGACGGCTTGCAGAGGACAGCAGGGACACATCTGTCTGTGTGTGTGCCCAGCGGTCCCTCAGGGCCTTGGCACAGGGCCACTCAGGCTATTGCATCCCTCATGCACAGTTACACACTGTTGGAGAAGGAAGCTTTTCCAGCTGGGCACTTCTGCTTAAATCTTACCATTGTGGACAGGTCACAGGGGCCTCTGTGCTGAGCTGGGGGAGGGAAGGCTGCACACAAACCTTTGTTCACAGCATCCACGGCCTGGATGTTTTGTGACCAGTCAAAAGTCCTTTAGCCTTAATGAGGCACTGGACACACAGCTGTTCCCAGGCTGGCTTTTTGTCCTGTGACTTTGAAGCTGTTTGAGGGTGAAAGGAATGAGGGACTTGTCTTTACAAACTGTGGGTCTGCTGGTAGGTAAAACTAGCAGTGAGAGATAAAAGAAACAATGGGAAGAATTCCACTGATTGATGAATGGAATGAGAGAGACTCGTCCTTACAAACTGTAGGTCTGCTGATAAATAAAATCTGATAGTGAGAGATGAAAGAAACAATGGGAAGAACCGTAAATTCCATAGGAATTCCACTGAGTGACACAAGGGAAACAAAAAGGGGGTGTTATACATTAGAAGGGGATAAATTCCATAGGAATTCCACTGAGTGGCACAAGGGAAACAAAAAGGGGGTGTTATACATGAGAAGGGGGTCTCAGGTATGAGACATTTCGGGAAGTCTGTACCTCTGAAGTACCTCAGGCAATGGGGAGGAGATGGATGTGCGGCTGGGAAATGAGGATAAAAAGGAGGCTGCGTCCTCCACGGTTTTGAGAGACACCAGGGGAAACGCCCCATGGCCTCTCCTTGTATTTGAATAAAGTTACAGGACTCCTCTGTCTCTGGTGTTTGTGGATTAATTTTCCTGGCAAGGGCAAGCAGCCTGTGCTTCAGTCTCATCCTCCAGAAACAGCACATGAGATGCAAAGCTGTCGTTTTACTTACTCTCTGCAATTGATATGACCACTTCTGTTTCAGTGGATTTAGTGTTGTTCCATTCAGGCTTCCCACTGTTCCGTGGGCTGGGATGCCATTGCTGGAAGAACTCCTACTGATTGTCCAGCCAGCACTGCCAGGGTTTGGATGGCCTGACCATTGGGACATCCTGAGCAGTCACCATGAAATATGCTTGTCTGGGAAGAACGATTTGTCTGTCTTCGTTTAAAAGACAAATATCTGTCAAGGAAGGTGGAAACCTTCCTGGAGTGGAAAGATGACCCCTCCCTTTGAAAATTATAATGCTTTCAGGCAAAAGTATGGGAAAAAGGAATAACAGTTCCTTACTAGAATATATATATATATTTTCACACACATATGTGTAACAAGACAAAACAACAGCAACAGTAAAAACTATAAAATAACCCCAAAGAAACCCGGTAACAGCCTTTGCCCACCCCCTGAGCACTTTCGGCTTTGGCCCGGCTGGCAGGGGGCGCTGTTGGCGCCCTGTGAGGGAGCGGCTCGGGGGTGCCGCCCGCATGGCCTCGGGGGCGGCCCCTCATGGCCTCGGGGGCGGCCCCTCATGGCCTCAGCGGTGCATGGCCTCGGGGGCAGCCTCTCATGGCCTCGGGGGTGCCCCCCTCGTGGCCTCGGGGGCGGCCCCTCATGGCCTCGGCGGTGCCCCCCTCATGGCTTCGGGGTCAGCCCCTCATGGCCTCGGGGTCAGCCCCTCATGGCCTCGGGGGTGCATGGCCTCGGGGGTGCATGGCCTCGGGGTCAGCCCCTCATGGCCTCGGGGGTGCATGGCCTCGGGGGCAGCCCCTCATGGCCTCGGGGGTGCATGGCCTCGGGGGTGCATGGCCTCGGGGTCAGCCCCTCATGGCCTCGGGGGTGCATGGCCTCGGGGGCAGCCCCTCATGGCCTCGGGGGTGCCGCCCGCATGGCCTCGGGGGTGCCGCCCGCATGGCCTCGGGGGCGGCCCCTCATGGCCTCGGCGGTGCCCCCCTCATGGCCTCGGGGGCAGCCCCTCATGGCCTCGAGGTCAGCCCCTCATGGCCTCGGGGGCAGCCCCTCATGGCCTCGGGGGTGCTGCCCGCATGGCCTCGGGGTCAGCCCCTCATGGCCTCGGCGGTGCCCCCCTCATGGCCTCGGGGGCAGCCCCTCATGGCCTCGGCGGTGCCCCCCTCATGGCCTCGGGGGCAGCCCCTCATGGCCTCGAGGGCAGCCCCTCATGGCCTCGGCGGTGCCCCCCTCATGGCCTCGGGGGCAGCCCCTCGATCCCCGAGCCTCCGGGGGGACGGCGGCCCCGGGGAGAGGGAGCAGGCACGGGCTTCGCTTTCCCCAGACCTGCATGTGTACGCTGTGAATATCCTGGCGATGGCAACGCTGGGGCTCCGGTCAGCAGCTGGGAGCTGCTCTCTCCAGTCAGGGAGGACGTGAGGGCTCGTTTTCCCCTGAACACCCGCGGAGGTGGTGAGGGTCTCCCGGCGCTGGCGGGTGCCGAGAAGCCCCAGTCAGACCGGCAGCAAGGAGAGCTCCGCAGCAGCACCGAGACCCTCAGCAGGACAAGTCCAGCACCAGGACCCAACCGAACTGCTCCGCTCCCCGCACAGCCACCGTGTTCCCCCTCACGGTGAGTGCCCAAGGCCCCTTTCTTCCTCCCTGGAAGATTTCGATGGAATGCTACAGCCATTGGCCAGTTCTTTTGTATCGGAATTGCCGACTGTTCATCCCCCGGGTGTCAGCTTCCTCTCCTCACAGCGCGAAGTAACAGATTTTTTCAGGTAACAGATGGGACGGGATTCACTGAAAAACCCAAAGCCACAGCAGTTTCCTGAGGTATCTGACTTGTACCTTGCTAGAACCGTTCTGCATGTGCCTCGGGGGCGGCCTGTGAGACATGGCAAAGGGAATGAATTCCCCGGGCAGCCAGATTTACGTGAACATCTCATAGAACAGTTCTGTTCGAGGACAAGTCTTCAAGGGCTGGGACATCCGTGAAGAGGTGTTGCATAATTGAATCCAAGCAGGGCTGCTGCCTGGTCCCAGGCAAAACCAATAATCCTGACAGTGTCCAGTTCTGTCCCGAGGGAAAGGAGTGAGCTCTGAGCATGTGCTGTCGTGTTGGTAAGAACAGGAACGGTAGCGTTTGACTACAGACGAGGTGGTGGTAGTGCCAGCCGTGTGGCCGTGTGCACAGTTTTGATGTTCACCAAACTAGACCTTTTCAGTGTTCCATGTGTATGTGTAGTTAAATCCATCAGGGCTGGCCTTGCCTCCTCAGCTGTTCCCTCTGCACTCATGCCTTTGACTGTAGCTGCTCCTTTTACACTCCTACCCTTTTCCTACATCTCTGAGGATTCGTATTTGTCATTTGCACAGCATGGAGCACACATAGATGATGCATGTTCACACATTTCTTAGGAGTTTCAGACCTGTGCCCTGCCATGCATTTAGCTCTGTGGGGCCCCAGATGAAGCTGCCTTCATGTCTCACTATGTGCCGAGGCTGTGGAATTAATTACTCTGTCAGGTCAGCCCTGGAATATCTCTTTGCTGCAGTGGCTCCTTGACTGCTGGAGGAAGGCAGCTGGCAAGAACTTTCATTATAGGAAAGCCATGACATCCACATAATATCAGGAACCATTATAACTTGTCAAAACCTGAGCTTTTATTCTAATTTTTTGGCGTCTCAGTATCTTCACTTACGAGAGAGGAATAGTGGCATGTAATTATTCTATAAGTTTATCAGCATAATAGATTATTTGCTTGACTTTTTGTCTGACACTAGTTATATTCAAACACATACCCTTGCCATCAGTTAAGCTGTCTGTTCCTTTTTGGAATTCCAGCACAGGTTATTCTGTATCTGTATTGTTATTGTTATCTTTTATTTTGATGCCTTTTTTTGAGCTCGAGTGGCCAAATAGCAGAATTCCATGTGAGGACAGTGTAGTTGCCAAATACAGAAATACAGACTTCTATTTAAAATGCAGAATTATCTTTTATCTGTGGTTAATAAGTTTGCCAATATCTGTTCACTTACAGAACCCTGCTAATGTTGCAAGAGCACCATTTTGAAAATGACTGCAATATTCGCTGAGTATTACCTTTAATTTTCCGTATAAAAATTGCAACTGACATATTTTTAGCTTCTTGAAACAAAAGGTGCATGTAGTATTTCTTAGGATCAGACCTGTATTAGAAGATGTTTGTTGGTGTACTTCCTAGTCTTACTGCTCTTCAGCATCAACAGGCATACAGGGGGCAGGAGGGCAGAGTAGAATGATTTCATTTGACATGTTGAAATATTCTAAAATCTTTTCCAGTCTCTCCTTTCACTTGCTTATGCATGAAAAACTCCACAGAGAAAAAAGCATTCCGGCTTTCCTCTGTAAGGACTCCTGCTTGGACTTCAGTGCGGTGTTCTGAGGCTGTGATTTCCAGTCTGAGACGGAGTGATGTGTTATTAGACAGCATTAGTAACATTTTGAAGAGAAAAGTAAACATGACACTTGAGCAGATTTGCAACTGAAAGAGGAAAACATGAACAAAGTTAAGAAGCATATAATTGTGCTCATTCCCACCGTGACTGGCATAGAAATGATTTTTTCCAAGTGGCTGCAGTTGTATGCTTAGTCACCTCCTTCCCTGGCTTCAGCCTAATGCTGTTTTCTGTCATTTTCTTGCAGAAAGAAGTTTGATCTTTTTTGCATCAAAAGTTTCAGATTTTTTAGCTTTTAGTAATTCAGTCAAGTCTTTTTCAATTAAGCAAGCTGTGGCAGCTTGTAGATATTCCAACTTTGGTAGCCTGGTGTTCCTGAGAAGGCTCAGAATGTCAATTATGCTGACAGTCTCAGTTAACCAGCTTGTAATCAGCTGCTGCTTAGGCATGGGTCACTCATCCATGCCAGTAATGGTGGACTAGAACTTTACGATTTAGAAGGAAATAAAATACACACAGGTATGTTTTAACTCTTCCATTCTGTATTTGCCATCCCTCTTTGTCTTTTCCTATTGGGGTGTCTGGCAGACAGAGCTCTGAAGAAACAACGGGATTTAAATGACCTATTACCTCATCTTCTCATGTCTACCCAAGATAATTGTCTCAAATTAAGTGTGATTAATAACAAAAAAACCCCAAAAAAACTTCCATACAACCAAACCCCAACATGTTTGGATGATTTAAAAAAAGTGCAACAGACTTCCATGTAATTAATTAATTTAAAAAAATAATTCTGGGTTCCTGCATATTTATTTTGGGTTCTGTGACAATGTACTCTACTGTTTATTAAAACTAAGTGTCTTTCAGCCAATGGACAGGACAGCAAGCAAATAACAAGCCAGCTCAAAATGACTCAATACGAGTGTAAGACAGTAAGTATCTGCAAGCTGCTAATTGCTGATGGACGCAGTGCTGAAGGGTACAGGAGAGGAAGCTGACATGAAAAGAGGAATTGGAGTTTTCACTCTTACTTCTCTTTCTTGCAAGAACAGTAGGATAGGCATGTTGCATTTTTGTATTTTGTAAATCCTTCTACCCAGCATTCTTTATCTCCTAAGTAGGTAAGAGGCTTAAAAGCACCTTCTGCTCTTGCAGCTTAGTTGCATACAGTAGTGGTTAGAAAGCAAGAAATGCTGCAGTTGATAACCAGCTAGAGACTGTGGCCAGCCCATGTGGTGGAGACACAGGAGAGCTGAGCCTGAGCTGAGCTTCATTTGGTGTCCCTGGATGGTAACAGGAACTGAGAGGAAACAGAAACACTCACAAACACAGACTTGGTCTTGGTTTTAAAACGCTTTTGACTCCAGGCAGATGGAAAGCAGAGGCACCTCCATCCACATGCTCTTACAGGAAACCTCTTCTGTCACAGATAGGTGACAGAAGATCTTTTGTCTGTGTCATAGGGAAATGGAGTGGCTGCTTGCTTTGGTCTTCCAGCATATGTTTGTGTCATCATTTATTTTTGATTTAGACAGGTTGACCAGGTTGAAATGCAGAGCAGGAATAGACACATGCCAATATAATTAACACAAGAAAAATGCTTCCTGTGACCATTTCTGCTGCTCTGGGTTGAGCAGTTTCCTATGTAAGCAGTTTCCTATGTTTCTTTCCTTCTTTGTAAGTCTGTAAATGTCTACGAAATGAATGTGCTTTATTCCATCAATGCAGGACTAAAAAGAACCCAAATCTTAAAATAACTGTGTACAAATCTAGTATACTGAGCAGATCTAAATAGAGTGGTGCTACAATGTTATTTAGTTTGAAATTCATAAGAAAACTAGGAAAGAAGAACTTTTAAGGGAAAGCCAAATATACCTTGGTTTTTTTTTTTTTGCATCACCAGTATGTCTCATTTCAGTTGTACAGTTTAGTTCATACTATGATAATTGAACCCCACATTACAGTTCTTGAGAGACTTTTAAGGTGATGTGCCCTTGTGCCGTTCAAGTGCATAAAGAGTTCACACGGGGTATTTAGTAAATGCTAAAAGACATAAAGCTCTCTTGTTTCAAAGTAAAGGCCATAAAGTAACTATTGGGTTGTAGGAAAAGAAAAAAACAAGGTGCTGTATGGCCACATTACTGAATAAGAGCTGTCTCTTATGGAGATCTTTGCAGTTTCCTTTAAAATACCCAGGACTTGCTGCTCCGAGACAGAAAGCTGGAAGAGATCCAGTGCTCTTATCTGACATAGCAATTTCAGTGTTCTTCTCAGTGTGATTTAAAGTCAAGTAGAAATACACTTGGAATTGAGATATTTGTAAGCTGATAAAAGTCTTCGAGTAGTATCAGAACACACTGCTTCACAGCATTTCCAAAAAGGAAACTATAAATGTCCTTGAGTGCATTTGCTCCTTATATAAATGCCATGGTATTTGGAATTCTGTGTCAGATACTTGCTGATCAAAAGATTAATATTTTAAAGAAGACAGTAATTCTCACATTCATGTAAAGACCAGGATTTAATGTTTCACCCTTTCATAAACACATAAATGTGAGAGAAAACAGTGAGTGCCAGCCTCTGTAACAGTTGAGCTGCAGACTTCTTATTTCTGATCAAACAAAGTTTTACCCAAATCCAGCTTTAGAAAAGGTTTCCAATAACTGTTACTACTGGGGTTATTCACAAAATCCAAATCTGCTTGTGATGGTTTTTGTACCATTTGTGAGAACTGTAGCAGCCTCCTTCTGTCATTGCCCACTCCTAATGTGGTGGAAATTGCCTAGTACTGAGAAACTTCAAACTTGGATCTTTTGCTTAAAAAAGGTTGTTGTAAATTACATCAGGGATGCTGAGAATGAGAGAGTTCCTACTCTTTGTAGGGTTTTTTTCCATCAAATGACTTAACTGCTGACAGAATTAATTATCATGTGAGTGTGGTTCAGCTGCAAAATTTCACAATGGGAGAGGATTCTCCACTGGTATATTTCTCTCTCTTTTTGAATATTAAATCTCAGCTCATATAATGAAATAATACAATATGTTGCATGCCAAAACCAAGGGCTGGAGAGTTGCTGGTCTTCTTAAGTACATCAAAATTAGCCTCTTAAATGTTCAGCGTCTAGTTTGATAAGTATGCCAGTGACCTTTCTTCTGTTGGTCTGTTTCTCAGCTACTGGAAGTACTTTACGACTATGTTTTTGTTTTGTTTTCAAGTGCTTTTCTAAGACATTTGTATTCTTTGCTTAGGTTGCCACTTACCTGGTATATTTTACTTTGGGCCACTTGCAGCAAAAATGCATGAAATGCCTGACGTCCCACTGTGCCTAGAATGTATTTGAAAGAGTAAATGTTTTTAGTGCTTTACAAGTTTGCAGCCTCTGCCATGTTTTGCTGCTGTTTGTCTTTTGCTTTCTGCACAATTTACTTGGCGCCATGCGCTGCTGCCTTGTCAGAGGCTGGCTCCAAGTGTCGTGTGTGTTCGTGCTGCCTTATTTTACTTGCCACACTTTAATGCAAAAGCAGCCAGCAGCAGCAGCAAAGGAATCTGCTGTTTCAGTTCCCATTCTTTCCATTGTTATCATTCAAGAAAGGCAGAAACCACATAGGAAAGCACTTATGAATTCATCAGAGTTTCTCATGTTCTCAAACACAAACAAATTAAAAAAACTATGGAGAGCTTTACACATCATTATATGGAGAGAAGCACTGTTTCACCACTTTCCAGGAGTGCTGATGAGCAGGAATGGCCGTGGGTTGGATAGGGATGTGTATGGCCGAGCAGCAGTGTCCTCCCACACCTATGGATATGTCTGTCTGAGGACATTAGTAGGAACATACTGACCAAGTTTCATGGTTTAACAGAACACTTTCTGGGGGTATGTTTTGCTGATTTTTGTTCCTTATGGAATTAATTACTGTCTCTGCTTGTCTCTAATTTGTACTTTACATGATTAGAACAGAGGTCAGAGGTAAATCTTCCACGTAGTCACTGCTTGGGGAGGTTTACTCCTGATATTCTGGGTGATTATTCTATCTTATTTTATACCAATTCCATTAATGCATTTTGAATTTGAGCATAATGATTCCCTAAGAGCTTGTGATTATGCATTAGACATGCTTGTGTGTGCTGTAGGTAGTGTCTTTAGAAGTCTGATAAAATCTGAAATGCAAATACTCTCTTTTCTTGGAGTCTAAGACTATAGGAGTTGTTGTTGGCTTTGAAACAAAATGAATAAATGGGAACTCACTATAAAGTGCTGCTGCCTCTCCTGAGTTTTGCCATTACCTTTATTTAATGGAATAGGTTTTGACATCCATCAGGCTTCTCATTCTCTTTACTTCCCCACAAAAGGGAATTATTTTATGTGATGAAAAAGCAATATGACTCTTCTGTTAAATGCAGTCTGCTTGCTGAAGTCTGGAGCCATGAAAACACCATACAGCTGAAATGTTCTTGGCTCTGGTAGCATAAGGGGTGTATACTGTTTAGTCTAAACATACTGGCATGAAAGATGTTCTTCTCTTGTAGGTAGCTATCCCTCACACTGTTGAATGTCTTTGTGTAGGGTTAGGGAGACAAGCTCTAACATTGTGTCTCCAATTTGCACCTCAGTTAGCTTGGAACTGCAGCAGGTAGTTTATGTGACATTGCAAAGGGAAGTTCTTGTGTCCTGTTTTTCTGGATTAGTACTCCATGGGGAAAGAGACTGAGATAGCCAGATTATCACCACCTTGTGAAAAGTCCCTCCCACAGCAGTAAAACCTCTCGTGTGTGAGGTTCAGTTCTGCCACACAGATGAGAATCTGGGATGGCAGTTCGACCTTTGTCAGCCCCTTCAGTCCCACCGTTAAAGGTCAGTCTGAGTTGTGCATACTCACCCACATGGCCCCGGTGTGTGAGTAGCTCCTGTGTGTATCTGTGTACCACTTGTCAGGTACCAGCCTTCAGGTCCCTCACAGCCTCATGACAGTGCTGTTCTGGGATTTGAGGTGCTTTCTTTCTCCCTGCTATGTCTGTTAATCTGTATATAAATCCAGGCTGAATCACTTTGTAATGCACAAAAAAGTAAGTAAGCATCCACATGATCTTTTATACGGGAGTTTTACTATAGCAGACAGGGGACATGTGTTGATATTTGGAAGATTGTTGCAAAATGTTATTGCTCTGGAAAAAGATTACAAAGGAAATGCAATAATCCTTTTATTCAGGTCCTTGACATTCCCATTCAGTTGTAGCTGAAACAGTAGTGGATGCTTCTGACACAAGTCCATGGGGACAGGTGGGACCCACCCAGGGGTACTGAGGGAGCTGGCAGGGGCACTGCCCAAGGCCCTTTCCACCATTTCCCAGCAGTTGTGGCTGACTGGGGAGATGGCAGGTGACTGGGGCTTGGCTGTGGGACTCCTGTCTAGAGAAGGGCTGGAAGGAGCATCTGGGCAGCTGCAGGCCTGGCAGGGGTGAGGCTCAGCAAGACCGAGCGCCGGGTCCTGCCCTTGCGTTACAACAGCCCCCTGCTTTCATATCTGGGCTCTCCCACAGTTTATGATCAGACAAATATGTTTGGAATGAGCTAAGGGGAAAAAAAAAAAAAGTTAACAGCTTTGATTTAGGGCACTGAATGGTTAACCTTCTTTCTCTTATTTCTTCTGTGCCAGATAAAACTCCCACCACTTCAGTGTTGCCATGCAATAAATTTGTTTTGTTGGGTTTTTTCCCTCCTTTTGACTTGATGATTCATTGAGATCAAACATTTGTTAAACTGCACTTTTAAAATTTCTGTTTTATTATTTTTCTGTGCTGGTATTTTGAGAGCTGCTTGAAAAAATTGACTTTTTTTTTTTCACCAGGCTAATCCTAACTCGTATTTCCTACAGTTATTTTATTGAAAGAAATGTAAGTTTCAAAAATGTTGTGTTTTGTGGGTGTTTTTTTTTTTTTTTTGTTTTGGTTTTGGTTGGGTTGTTTTTTTTTTTTTTTTGTAGGCAACAGGCGAAGGAATGTATTTGCTAATGAGCTTGCATGAATACTCAAGACATCTACCATGCAATGCTCCTCTCCTCAGGCTGGTTTTTTTCTGTCTTGGGTAGTTTTTTTTAAAGCTGTTATTTCATTCTGCTCCTTTTCCATGCCTGCACCCAGACAACCTCACCCTAAGAGCCTTAATTAGCTCAGTTGGTGTGCAGAACAGGCACAGATCAGGGAGAGCTCAGCTGGACTGAGAAGGATCAAAGGAGGGTGGGTGGCATAAAGGAGTTCTAGATTGTAGGCATTGTGGAATTAGGTTAGAGGAACATCAATCCAGATACTAAAAAGGCAAAAGCATAGGAGAAAGGAAAGAGAAAGAAGACTGCTGGATCTAGCAGAGTAGTTTTGGAAGAAAGCAAAAGCAGGACCTCTGATAATGAAAACAGAAATCCATTTCTTTAGCACCAAGAAGTCATGATTTAAAAAAAAACTTAAAATTTTATTAATTTTAATCAGCTTTAATGAGGCAGTTTAGGGCAGAAGATTAGGAGGGAACTCTCTCAGACAGGGTTTGCAGTGTAAGGGGAAAATTCTTGCTTGGATTAGAATTGTAGTAACTTTGGAGTAGACACTCTGGGAATGGATGAGAGCTGTGGAGAAGGCTGTGGTATTGAATTGAAGCAAAGAGTTTGTACAAAACAAGTGGGTTTGGGACAAGGGACAGATCTTAGAAAATATTGTCTGGTCAACTTACACTGAGACCCTGTTTTCAGGTAATGACACAAACAAAAGGCCGTTTGCAGAAAGGCTCAAGGCTGTTCCTCGTTCTCTTTTTATTTTACATATGTCCACAGCATCTCTGCTATTTCAGTAGAAGGGCTCCCCATTTATTAGACCAGTGCCAGGATCCAGGACCTAGCATCCAGGATCAAGCATGTTTCTTCAGGACCAGAGTGGGTTCCAGCAAAGAACGTAACAGCATATCAAACACAAAAGCACGCTGACAGCTCTGAGAGCAAAAGAGCACACGAACGTGAGCTGCACAGAGACTACAGCTAAGGCTAATACCTCTCACTTCTCATACAGAACTGAGAACACAGAGTTGAACCTGATGTCACGTTTATGTCTTTTCATTTTGTTTGCGTTTAGCAATACGGCTGTACCCATTAATCAACCAAAAGCCAATGTTTGAGTGACCTTACCCAGTGCCTCAGACTTAGATACTACATGTTGAACTCATTCAAACCCTGAGAAACCATTTTCAACTTGTTTTGTCAGTTTGCCAGTAGATACTGGGCCAATACCAAAAACCATTCCTCCACATCATTCCCGATTCGTTATAAATCCCTCTGGCAGATCGAGTGTTTAGATCAAATTCCTTCCAGAAGCATCCTTTAAACCCCAAGAATTAGAAAGACTTAGTTCTGTGAAAATAGATTTTTGCATCAAATTCAGTGTTTTAGGCTTGAACAAAACAAAAACAAAACTTCAAATATTACTCCCTATCACTCTATGTATAAAAATACAGATTCTTAATATAATTATAGCTCAGTTCTGTTCTCAACACCGAATCGTTCCCCTGTCACGGTGAAGGAAGTCTTGGGACTCTTAATGTAAGAATCAGCAAGCTCCAACTTTATTGATAAGCACCAAACATTTATACACAACAGGTAATAAGCTCATGCATATTCTGTAAGCTAAACAATTTGCTGATTATACTGCAATATCAGCTCTTCCTCATTCTTAAGAAATTACATTTCTGCTTCTCACATCTCATCCTCATTACTGTTATCATACTACTGCTATGCTCAAGAACACAAGTTCTTGCAGGTGCAGAAACTCAGATTAGCTGGGTTTGGTACTTTCCCAGTCCTTCCTTGGTCAGCTAACAAAAGTATGTCAGAGTGACCTCTACCCTGTATCCATTCCTCTACATTCCCCTTTACAATTAGCACAGGAAACGTTTTTCATTTACAGAGATAGAGCTTTACCAGCCGTTCCATCAAACTCCATAAGTAGTTCATGTAGCATTAGATAGCTTACTTTACTGACACCAGTATAAATAGGATTAAAGACCATAGACACACAGAAAAAAAGTTTGTCCATCAATATAAATCAGACTATAAAGATAATTTTAAACCTTAGAACTTTTAGAAAAAGATTTTCAGCATCTGTATTTTTGCCCCAACTTACCTCAACAGTAACCCTAAAACAAATCAGTTAAAGTACTAGTAAATAAACAAACCAATACTACTTCTCTTACATTAGTTTGTTAACCAGTGTCAAAAATATGAAACACAACTCTACAAAACAAAACAAGAATAGACTGTCTTTTACTAATACATAGATGTAAGTGTAAAAATTTTAATAAAATGTGTTACATGAACCCATCTAATAATTCAGAAACTATTAATAAAAGCATACAATTAAAAAAAGTATAATTAAGATCAAAGTTAATAATAAAACTTAGTTAAATAATCTACTCGGTAAATTAAACCCTACACTGTAGTATAAAGAGATTTTAAAGATAAGCACATATATATTAATTATCATCATAATTATACTTTTAATAATACCTTAACTACTCCAGGACATACAAAAAAAAATTAACAAACTATCAAAAGAGTATTCTTAATACAAAACAAAGGGGGAGATGATGGAATCCAAAATGGAAGGAACTCTCGGAACTTTGGGCCTGTAAGCCAAAGTTTAGAATTAAACACAGGATTTGATCTGAGACCTTGGAAAAAGCTTCCAAACTTGGGTACTAGATGCAAGAATGCAGATTTATAGTTTAAAGCAGAAACACCTTAAGTTAAGGAAAGTTTGGAGTTTTAGAGTTTAAGATATAAAAAATAAAAGTATTTAGAAAGGTAAACAAGGAGTTTAGCATGCAGTGCTGTAAGTTTATGTGTCATAACGTGATTAACTAAGAAAATTTACACTGTAGCATGAGTGCATAAGACGAAATATTTAAAGATTAGGTCAAAACCATAAATATCCTTGTTAGCAGTGTTTTATTAGTCAATACATCCTTAAAAGTCTTGTAGCTATGATTCTTGTGACCTTCTGAGCCACGCAGTAAAGATGTGAGCCGAACTCACCCTTCCTACCTGCAGAGAAGATAAAAAAACAAACCACATCATCAAAACCAACTCAGAGGTCCCATCTCTAAGTCGTTCAAAGCTCCTTCCAAAATCCCCATAAGGCAGTACAAAAGTACCAGTGCCAGGGGCTGTTCCTGGGACACAGCGAGCCCATGCACCACGGCACGTGAGGGCACGGTGGCTGCAAGGCTGCCCAGTGGGAAGGGACCTGGGTTAGTCCTTTGGACCTCACCACCTCTTAGGGGTGAAGCATTTATTAGCTAATGGGGACAAATAGGCACAGTCATGTGCTTACCTTGCTTATTGTAGGTTAAAAGTGCACTGGGGGAAGTTGTCACTTCCCAGGGAGTTGGTGTATGGGAGTCCTTGGAAGCATTTGACTCAGGGAAAGGTTCTCACATCATTGCTGCAATGAACTGGCAATGGCTGATGTTGCACTCCTGTGCAGCCCAAATCCAGCTGTGTTCTCCTGCCAGGCATTTACCAAGTCTAAAAATTTGATAGTTTAATATTCTGGTCATAAAACACTACTGCTGGTATGATTGTTGTGTAATAATTGAGGTGGATGTGTTTGGTATTCTCAGATACTCACTGGTTGTTGATTAGGGCTTTTATATTACACAGACTAGAGAATAGGTTCTGGTGGCCTTTCCCTGTTGGGAGGTCATGTAATCTTTCAGTTCAGTGAAACCATTTGGGTATACTGAACAAGAGAAAATCAATTTTTGAGGTATTGATTGGAATAAAATTTAAAAGGTCAAGTATAGTGCTTGATCTTGGAGTCTCTGGCCTAATACTCCTTTCAGGTAGGGATTAAGTAGTAGGCTTGGCTGCTTATCATGGATCAGGATCATGAAATAGAGAATGAAATGCTGTTGAAGGCAAGAGTAGATGGCTCTCTGTATTTAGGACCACTGAATGGGGAGTATTCAAGTATGTACCAGTTCTAATTTTATCAATCTTCAACACTTGCAAGCATACCTTCAAATTAGAACACAAGTTCTGTTTAGGTCTTCAGTGCATAAATTATTAGGTGGAGCAGAGTCAGTGGACAGCATACAGAAAGGGTTAATCACAGCCCTACTGGTATTGCTGATAAAAAGACATAGTTGTTATCAAAAGATAACACATGAAGAGTGACAGAAATGGTAGTTCTTTTCAGAGCTGCTCATAGACCGACCTTCTGTACAGCTTGATGGTTTGACATCATTGATCCATATTGATTTCATTGGGAAGTTCAGAATAGTTGCTGCCATTATTTAATTAGTGCTTTGAAGCTATTACAACAGACAGAAAGCATATACAGCAGCTTCAGTGTTAGAAATGTAGGACTGATAAATCTGGGGAACCTGCCAGCTCTACCTAAAGGTTGGCCTTGGCACAGATAGAAGAAGAATATTTGACAGCAGACAGACAATTAGAGGAAGAGGAAAACCTAACTGTACTTTGGATCTCAGTTCTTGGTGTGTTTACATCTTTGGTTCAAAATATTGTCCCACATGCTGTGATGATAGATTTTTGAGAGGTTTCTTTGGAATCATTAAATACTTAGTAGTGTTTTATTACTGCTTCTCTTTTCAGAGCTGTAGCTATTTATGGAATGAAGCAAGCGTTTCTCAGTCCATCTTTCCTGTTTTACTTCATGATAGCAGATAACGATGTGAGCCTATTTCTTCTGCCAATGTACAGTGCTCCTCTCTAGAAGTGCATATCTCATAGGGTCCTACCCTACATCACAGTGGTTTTCTTGTCCCCTAGTTGGACTTCTGGCAGTAGACAACTTGGAGACAGAAAAGTGTGGTGAATGGGCTCCAGCAAGAAAAATTGTCTGGCTGCAGTGTAACACTGGACCCTGCATGGAATGAGTTAAACTTCAGTCCTGAATCTTTAAAATTCTGTTTATCTTGCAGCAAGAGAAGGTTCTTCTCTTTAAGGGAAGTTAAAATTGTTCAATGGGAATAAAACTTTTATGGCAGAAATTGTTCCCTGAGGAAGAATGGAATTATAAGAACACAGACTTGCCTGCCAGTCTGTTCTCTATGGGAATGACACTTTTTATAAACAGCATTTGTTCCTTTCTGAGTGTGTATTAAAGTGATATCTTTGGACATTTGTGGTGATTGAACTCTCAGACCACAGCCAAATTGCCTCCTACAGTGAAAAGCATTTGAATTGAAATAATTAGAAAAGTTCTGTTAGAAACATTTTAGTCACAGGGTTTTGCTATTGCAACAAAAGGCAATTCATTCCTTGGGACTATAGAAAGGTATTTACTTCAAAATCAGTTGGAAAACTGGATTTAACTAACACCCAATAAACACAGAATTAATAAACACTAATGCATATACAAAACATTCTTGATTGATTACACATGTTGCACTAGCACTTTTAGATGATACTGAATTTTAAAATGTATAATGTTTGCATACATACATCCCCCAAGATTGCAAGCAGCAATATTATTGCAAAATAAGACACACTGGTAGCAAAATAAGAAACCGGTGGTTTTGTTGTTTTGTTTAGATTCCAAAAATCAGAGGTGAGGAACAAGATAACTGTGTTCCTAGATTTTACTGGTAAATTCCTCATCGGCCTTAGTGTGACCGAGTTAATCACAGCTAAATGGCTTGATGCTGAAGTGAGGGAGGATGCTTTAGAAGAGGTTCTCTACTGAGAGGTTTATTTTTCTTTCAAGGAAGATAGTATTAATATAAATCATATTAACTTACTGATGATAAAAAAATATAGCTTTAAATGTCACCAGTGCTAGCATAATTTTTCAGGTTGGTTGACCTGAATATAAGTGGCAGCAATCACCCTGGCACCCTCATGTCTGCTGCTGAGGCCCTGTTTTTTATCCAGTGTGCCTGGAGGGCTGGACAGACTCCCTTTCCCTGAAGGTACGCTGCATTTTCGGGTGTTTATATAAGTTAATTAGGTGAGGGAGGTAAACTGAGCTTCATGCTTCTTCCTCTCTTCTAAAATCCCAGCTGCTCTTGCAGCTGGTAAATACCAGAGTAGTTCAGGGCTGTGGACACACTGCTCTGTTCAACTAATATAGGGTCTGTGCTGTTGTCTTTAGGTAGGCTCTAAAGGAATTTAAATAATGTATGGTTTTTTCCACTTGACAAATTACCATTGATTGGATAACTAACCCATCTGATTTCCTCTAATAGCCAGAGAAATGAAACTTTCTTTTGTATCTTCCACATAAGCCAAGGTGCTGTTAGAAACCTGTGTCACTTCAGTGAGCTGCATTCCTTAAATTCTCCGGGGGCCACAGGGCATTGGCTGTGACCCATTGGTTGGCCAATCCAGCTCTCCAGTGCTGATTCCCCACTCGGGGCCAAAGTCAGATTTTAGTAGAAATAGTTGCAGTTCTCTACAGTGTAGAAGAGCTTAATGAGGTTTAGGATGCCAGATTTCAAGTCTCCATTCCTCAGTTACTTCCATAGATGTTATAACTGTATCCAGCTCTATCATTATTTAGTCTGGAAACTTCGGTCTAAAGTAGCCAGAGTTTTTTTGAATATATGATTCTTACCATAGAGGCTAGAAGCTAAATGGTTGGGAAGAAACTCAGTCATTTATATACAAATAAGCTTTTAATTACATTTTGTAAAGTATTTGAAATATTTAGAAATATTAGCTTTGGTGTTTAGCATTAACTTTGCTGGGCCAAAAAAAGCACCAAAAAACCCAAATTTTGCAAGTCTTCCAAATTTCCATCCCAGGGTAAAAACCTGAAATCTAAGTTGCAGGAGTGTTACTAATAGTTTGATCTGAGATGTTCAGCTTCAGAAACCGGCTGTAGGAATGTAAAATGTTCTTTGTAAGGAGTCTTAGAAGTCTGCATTAAAAAATAGTTAGCAATTCTTTAATTTTCTCCTAGTCAGATACAGGTTTGAGACACTGCATGTGTGTGATGACTAAAGTTACCTCTGTAGACATGTGCAGATTTCAAGTGAAGTCAGATCTTTGGCATACCTTTTGTGAGAGGTAGAAACAAAAGCGAAAGTATTGATAGTTTGAGATTTCGAGATGCCCTTGGAGACCTGTGATACTGCGTGGAAAGGGAGTGAAAGTGAAGTGCTTTGGATGAAGGGTCAGTACCTGGGCTGATGGATTTGTGAGCTGGGAACCACAGCCTGGTGAAGGCACAAGCCTGAGGGAGGAGATGTGAGGAGCGGATCTGTAAGGCAGGATGGGAGACAGTGGGACATCAAAGTATGACTTAGAGAGGATGTTTCTATGGCATTTGGGAAGGCTGGCACTTGAGGATGACTGCCCAGCACCCACAGGACAGCCGGGAATGTGTCTGTGCCTCCTCTGTTCTCTGCAGCACAGGGCTGCTGGGTATGGCCTTCCCTTGCTGCTCAGGGCCCTGCCAGGGCTGTTCTCCACTCCTCACAATTCCCACATCTCGATTTGCTTATACTGCAGTATCTGGTAAGGCCAGTATTTGCTGTATTGAGGAATTCTCTTTGTCAGGAAATGGATTCAGCAGGCACGGCAAACTGCAAGTGCATCTCTTAATTGGCACATCCCCTGCTTGGGTTACAGAAACATTTAGATTCACAGTTAGGTATTACAGTTAGTAATGAAAAATAGAACATTTTTAAGGTGCTTGTTTCACACACATTTTGTAATTGCACTTGGAAGACCAAGGAAAATGTATTTTTCAGAGTGGCTGGCATGATGTGGTTGGTGTGATGGCAAAATCTTTAGCACTGGTAGATTTTGTCTTCATTGCTGTTCAAAAGAGTGAGGAATTCTGTTATGTGAGAGTATTTGTTATTAAACTAAGGCATACATAAGTGACATCTAGAAATATGTGCTTTCTGCTGACACTTGTGAATTCACATGGAAGAGATTGAAAATAGTAGTGGTGTGTATAGTGAATAATTCTTCAGTGGCAAATACATTTTATGAACTGTGAAGTGAAGAGGATGAACCTAAGTTTATTTTGGTGGAAAAGATCCAGAAGACTGATTATAATATAATTTCTGTGTAATTTCTTTAGTGATTGGCATAGCTGTTGGAAATATGCTGTTTCTCTGGCTTCATTTATTATGGATTATTTTAATTCAGTATATATTTTAGTTTGTGTTCCATGTTATTGTTTAGTTTAAAAGAGGAGGAAACTTTTGTAGGAATCTTCAGTATTTCAATATGAACTTTTTAAAGCAGATCAAGTGATTTAGAAACCTAATTTGTGGACTGTGATGGCAAATTTATTAGCTCTGTTATCATCACAGAATTTATTTGGTTAACTGGATAGTATTGGATCAATCCCTCCTCCTCTTGTATTTTAATCGTTTGACAGCACGTGTGACACCTCCAACAAACATAACCAACAAAAGGGAGTTTTTAGCTTTGTTTTGGGCTGAAACACTACCCTACCTGACCAATTCTGTCTGGAGGTGAGACCTGGAAGCAAGAGGCACAGGCTGAAACCATATCAGGCTGAGTGGTGTGATATCCTGAGGCAGGTGTCTGATCTCTGAGTGAGGAGGGGAATTGAATGCACTCTTACTATCTGCTAACAACCTCTTCAGCTGTTTTTTTGTGTATCATTTTCTGAATTGCCCTCTGGAAACTGGCTGCCTTCTCCCTATTGATTGATTATAGAGGGAATGTGGAGTGCTATCTCTAGATGGCCTCCAATTTTGTGCAAGTTACTTGGAGAAATGCACATGGGTGCCTGGATCCAGCCTGAAATTTCCAGTACAGGAGAGTGTACTGCATTTAGGATTAATTCAGTTGTGCCTCCACTCAGTAAAAATTCTTAGTTTAAAGCCTCTAGCTGATTTGAAATGTAATTTGAAAATGCTGCAGATTGAAGGGGTGAACAAGGTGTACATGAAATTTGAGACAAACATTCAGAAGGGGCTTCCACTCTATGGTGCATAATCAGCATCAGTGTGAGCCGTTAGGTAGCATGTTTTTCAGCAGGCAGTTTCTGGTAATCTGCTTTTCTTTCAGGTAGTAGCATTGAGATGTGATTAGGAATTCCAGGAGAGTGACATGTGTTCTTGCTTCTCATGTTAGGTAGCATCTTGAATGGGAGGGAAGGGAAAGAGGGGAAAGAGAAGCATCCTTGAAATAGTTACAGCTCATGGAAAACACTGGAGCTGTGGTCCCAGCTGGATTCTGTTTGCCTTGTGCTGGGGGGAGTAAAGGAGTCAGAAGAGACGGAGCTCAGGCAACCTTGCAGTGCCCATCCCTTCCTTGCTGATGAGACCTGGAGACGTGACGAGGAGAACACCAGAAATTAGCAGCTCTCCAAGCACAGGATTTGGCCAAACACTTTGTCACAAACAAATTATCTGGCTAAAGCAGCATTTGTCTGTGAATCATTCATGAGCAAGCATTCCTCTTCACTTGTATATTATTAACTTTGATGTAGTTTTTGATGTTAGCCCTTGGGCATAAACTGTTTGCTTGAATTATTTGCGATTTATTGTTGATGGCCTGCAGTTGCTCACCTGGATCACAGAGTATTGTTTCTCCTTTGAGGTTCAGTGACTGAAGAGTAATGAATTATGTGTTGGTAGCAGTGAGACACAGTTCTACTCACTGCAGCTGTGGATTTGTACTAAGAGCTGGGTGCCAGCCCTGGCTCACCAAGGCCCAAGGTCAGCAAGTTGTGCTGCACATTGCCAGTAGGTGGGAGCACATAATTTGGAAATTACCAGTGTGTATTTTTTCTGTCCTACATACTTTCCCTAACATTTCTGGCTGATTACTGTTAGAGACAGGATCCTGAGCAGTGGGAACCTTTGACCTGATTTGTATGAAATCCCAAACACTTGTGTGTGTATCTTTTTTGGATGTGTTTGGGTGTAACATAGCACTAAATTAACTGGGACTGATCTTTAGGAGATCTGAAAAAGCATTGCATGTGAGCACAAACATCATACATGGGGTCGTTTTATGGTTTGCTTTTGTGTCAGGTGGATTATTCTGCTGAAGTATGGAAAAGATTATTTTTTGGTCACTTCGCCATTGTAAACTAAGTGAATGGTTCTTTTTGGACCTGTATGGTAGCAGAGAGAAAGTCATATGAAAATTCAATGACTTGGAAGTTTGTAAATAGGAATAATAATAATTTGTATTTTTAAGTGATGTTATTATCATTAGGAGTAGCTGAATAGAAAGAAAAAACTTAGGAACAGCATACTAAAGATATAGCATTTATTCATTTGAATCTCTCATATTTATTCTTGGAAGTCATTCCTTCCTCTTCTCAAGGGCTTCTGCAGTCCATTTTTAATGCAGGATGTATGTATATATGTATATAATGCAGTCCTGTACACAAATGGTAAACTTCTCTGCATGACAGTAGATTTTCTATTATTGTTTAAAACTGTGAGGAAAAAAA
This sequence comes from Fringilla coelebs, assembly GCF_963513975.1. Classification (NCBI taxonomy): domain Eukaryota; kingdom Metazoa; phylum Chordata; class Aves; order Passeriformes; family Fringillidae; genus Fringilla; species Fringilla coelebs. The sequence goes on along the minus strand of NC_140066.1, from coordinate 1,674,594 downwards.
GGGGAAAATATAGTAAAAATATAACATCATTTTAATGGAACATTGAATTTGTTTATCTATTCATATGTGTTATAAGTAATTGGTATTTTTTATATGCTACTATTTGCATTTTATAGTGTATTCCTGTAGGCAATGCTATTAACACAACTCTAGCTACTATTACTGAGCAGTGTAAAGCCATATTTTAGTGGTTATATCTTCAGTAAAAAAGCTCTTTCAAAACCAGTTTTTCCACATCTTGAAATTTTGTTTGAGCTTCAGATAAAAATTATATGTATATAAATTAGAATGAATGCTACAACAACACAGTATATATTGTTTTGGCTATAAAATATCTGTATTTAAAAACAAAACCAAGGGAAACCTTCTGAAGACAAGGAGATGAAAACAAAATCAGTGCAGGAATTGGCATGAGCTCAGTAGTTCTGCCTCAGTTTCCAGTGCTGGCTTTTCTTGCTGCTGGGAGAAGGTGAGACCAGTGTGAGGAATCTCTTTTTGTTGGTGTGCAAAGTTTCCCTGCACTCAAACTCCCTGTGCTATGCTACTGCTTATTTGATTGGACACTTAAAATTGGAAACTTATTTGATGTGTTTTCCTGGCTTGAGGCTTTCACAAAATAATTGCTATTTAGCTTGGGTTCTTAGGAAAATGAGGCTTAAATGATGACATTGCTGACTGTGGGCCCCCTTGGACACACATCCCCAGCAAGTCCCACTGTGGACAGGCTCTGCTCAGTCCTCAGAGGCCTGTACAGTCTTGCACATTGTTCTAAGAAGAGTCAAGACTGTGTGTACTAAATAGGAGTTGGTTTTACTCACGGTTGGTTTTGAATTTCACATTGTGTTACATTATCTCCTGGGGCGTTATTCATCTACTACTCTGTAAAATGCTATGGTAAGAAAAAAACCTCTGAAAGTAATGTGAGGAACATTCTTCTAATTCTCAATCTTCTAAAGGGAGTTAATGGAGGATTAGTAGGTGAGTCTTGAGGACATTCCAGAAACTTCACAGAATACATGTGTTCTCCCCAGTATTTAGCACTGCTGTGGTGATGGGTTGGTTTGTCTGCAGTAAGCACAGGATCCTTGTCCATTAGCTGCAGCAATGTCAGTGTTGTTGGAGCACCAGCCAGATGAGTTGTAATCCCAAAGGTAAGGGTATGGATTTGAGAGCGCACTGCACCTGGAGGAGTGTGCTGCTCTTCTCCTGTCACATACTCTGAATCTCTTCCTATGACCTTAAATCCAGTGAGTGGGTAAGCAGCAGACACGCTCTGCCCTCACCTCAGTGACATGGCAGGATGGTTGTGAGGCTTGGCCATGTTCCTTCCACTGCAGGGACACAGCTTTTGGCTTCAAAGGGGGAGGAAGTGGAGCAAGGGGGATGGAGGGTTTCAGGGTGCTGTTCATAGTGCTGCCTAACTTTGCTGGCTTTTGTGGATACGGAACTAGTAAAACCTGATAGCCTACTTAATTCTCATCCTTAATGGCATGCCAGAGGTCCATCTGAGACCCTCTGCAGTACACAGCAGTGGCAGTGATGCATCTAGAATGGCTTTGCTTGAGCAGAGTTTGTCACATACCCTGAAGAGGCATTTTGGGTGACAGGAAACTATTACTCTCTCCTGGAAGTCACCATCATCATCAGGATCCCCAGATTTTTGGGCTCATTTAGCTCCTTCACGGAGGATGCCCAGGGACTGCTGTGGTTGCAGAGCTCCCAGAACAAGGGATGAAGGCGGGATGTACACTTGTGTTGTCCTTTTTCACATGTGACAATCTTAAGGCAGTGGAATGGCCCCAGACTGGGTGCTCTGAGATCTTTTGCAGTTCCTGACATGAAGGGATGCAGATTCACATTTGAAGGGGGAAAACCTTACAGGAAGGACCTCCCGGGTGGGCTCTGGCTCTTCAAAGATACAAAGTCTGTGGACAGGGGATTAGTAATCAGAGGAATTCAGGGACAAAGAGAGCTTAGGGAAGAAATGAAAAGAGAGAATTGTGATTTCATAGCAGATGCAATGAAGGTAGCAAAAGAGAGGCTGTGCTAAATGTAATCAGGCATTGATTCCCTTTGGGGAGTGACAGAAGCGGCAGCGCTGCCGGGGCTCTGTGCCAGTTCCATCCATTGCCAAAGTACCCATACAGCTGTTGTTTGGAGATAGCATTTCTCTGGAATGTGCCATTTTCTTTTATTCCTGGGAGGGGGAAGCGATAGCTAGTTTATTTGAAATCCATCAATGTAAAACGCTTTGTAAACAAAGGCTGCACATGCTATCGTGCTACACTTTCCCCCTTTTATAGACCCTGCATAAATATGTACACTCTCCTACAGTTGTTCAGTGCTGGGGCTGAACAACTGAAGGAGAGGCTGTGGCACACACCAGCCTCTTGCTCTGAATAATAAGCAAAATTAACTTAATTGTGTAGAAAAATGTGTTATTTGGAACGAACCAGCTCAGGCCTTAAGGGAAGCGTCCTGCTGTATCTTGTTGGCTCTGTGTGTGCTGGTGATTGATTGGTGATTGCATTTCTGCCATGCCCTGAGCACTGAGCTCTGTCTGTCTGTCTGTCTGTCTGTCTGTCTGTCTGTCTTCAGCTCTGGGGAAACGCCTTTCGCTCCCCTGTATCCTCACATCTATAGCTGGGGATGCAAGTGGAGCTTGCTCTGTGATGTAAGGAGGGTACTTGGGCAGTCAGGCCCTTCTGTCTCCCAGACATTGTATCTGAAACAGCTGAAGAGCCAAATCTAGGACAGGCAAAAAGAAGTTTTAGACCACGAGTTTAATCTTCAAAAATCAGAATATGAAACCAGACTGATTCTGAACAGTGAGGTAAATAATTTGTCATCATACTAAGATATAGTTTAATTCCACATTTTTAATTGTAGCTCTTTATCATATTTTTCTGGGGCAAAACAAAATTAGAAGCAGTGAAGACCAGGAGATGAAAATTTGTATGTACTTGCAGACACAGAGATGCAGTTTCTGTCATTCAGTGCATCAGTTTGCTCTAATCATCTAGGCCAGCTGCTCTACATTAAGCTACACTAATCAGGGTAATGTCTGTTAAAAATACTATAAGATCTATTGTAGAGAATTTAGCTAAAACTATAAAAGAGAATGAACATTAAATTAGGTCTTTGAATGAAGTTAAACCCAAACTTGCCCCAGTTTTTTCGCACTAAAATAGTAAAATGTTCTTAAGATGCATGCATCTAATTGATACCTGTACATTTCTAGTTTAGGCTTGGTCCAGTGTATAACACGGGCTTTTCTTTGTCTAAACAAATGCTCATTTCTCTGAAACTGATAACAGGCAGTACTGGAGATTTAAACCTAATGCATTTGTGATAGAAAATAAAATTAGAATTAGCTTTGTGAGCAGAATTTAAGCATTAGATGAAGCATCAGCCTCTGTCCTGTTTACCCATCTTCGGCTTTTTATCAGGTAAATGTTATTTTCTGTTTTCCTTGAGCTAATACTTGCTTTCTGTTGTCCTGTTCTTTTTTGGCTGAGGTTACAGACTGTACCTGTGCTTGCCATTCTTGCTCTGAAAAGCAACTGCCTGTGCTGCAGCAGTGCAAACATGGCCTTTTGTTGTAGCATTTCTGGCTGGGATGGAAGGAGGCTCCTTTTGGGAATGAAAAGAGCACATTTCAGTCAGTGTGAGTGAGCTGATGGAGCTCGGCTGAGGGGGGTGGCTCACCAGCTCAGCACTGCACAGCTTCTCCTCCTGCGAGCTGGAATTCTCCTTATTGAGTGCACTGGAAGGAAAAGGCAGTGCTGAGCTTTTTGTATGCTGACTTCAACTAGAACTCTCCATAGCACTGTAGCACCATCAAATCTTCCTGTTTGGCTTGGACTGCTGAAAAAGAATATGTTAGTCTGACTTTTATATAGGGAAACTTCACTGGTATTTTTGCTTTAGAAATTCTTCGGAGTTTTTCAAATTAAAAACATCTCAGCAAAATGTAGCTAATTTGAGTGTATAATTCCACAAAATACATGTTTTTTGAAAATAGATGTTTTAGTTTCCAGTACTTCAGAGCTTTCTTGTGGAAAAAATCTTCAGTTCTGCTTCCATGTGGACAGCTGGTAGTGTTCCTACTGCCTTCAGTGGATGCAGCATTGTCTTCTACTGTTTCCTATCAAATTTGTGAAATATTTTTTGTATATTCTGTATGTTTTCATCCATTTCTCCCAACAGCCAATTTCAGGTGTTTTAATTTAATGGCTAAAGAAGTTGTAAAACTTTTGCCTGACTCAGGGGACATGTCTTTTATGGTTTTTTGGGGTTTTTTTCCCAAAAACCACCAAAACACCTAAACAGAAAATACCCAGGCATTTAATTTACAGTTATGCAGTGAAAAAAAAACCTGTCATAGTGATATCATCGAACCCTTATAAAAAACAAGGAGGCCTATGCTTTTTTTGGACACTGAGAGTGGAACTCATGTTGCTTTAATTTCTGTTTCTGCAGTGCAGTGATCTGCGCCCAGCCCAGCTGAGGTTCCAGCCCAGCCCTGTGGGATGAGGCAGTGCAGTCAGGGCAGCCACAGCCTGAGTAGCTCCAAAGGCCGAGTTTAGGCCGAGTTCAGAATGCCAGAATCTCCTGAGCTGGACCTGACTCCATTGTCTGTGGTGGCTCTCTCTCCTCTGGCACCGAGCTCAGAGCAGCTCACTCAGGTGTGGTGTCAGTAGGGGAGACACCAGAAGTTGGATGGTGTGAGGGGAATGAGAAGGGGGATTTTGCTGCACTCACTGTGTGCTTTCCTCATTGTTGTGTTGCCAAGCATTGACAAATCAATGGAGCCAGATATTAAAAACAGAGACTTGAAATTTAAAGTAGCAAACATTTGATACACTAGGGCCTTTCAGATATTGACTAATGGTAACTAGAAAATAGATCAGTACTTTCATTAGATTTGTACTGTTAAAGATCAGGGAGCTTCATCAAAATACAAGAGGCTGGAACAGAATTCAGAGGACAACTGATCTTTAAGATCAGAACCATATATTCTTATACATTCCTCCCTCCTCTCCTCCAGCTGCCAGACATGTCTTATCAACATCATGCAAACAGGAAATCCTGAGATCTCATAAGCTAGCTGGGGAGTAGGTGTGAGTTGTTTGAGACTATCCTAAGCAATATAGGTGGTTTTAGAAAGCTGAATTTGCAGTTCTGAGTGTGATGCTAGATGTCCAGCCAGGATATATTCCCCTTCTGTTTTACATTCAATGCAGCTTTTAAGATGTTCAGAGGGAATTGATATTGCCAAGATCTATGACTGTATCAGTGAGCTAGGCCCATTTGGGTGTAAATCCCAAACATGTACACAAATAATTTTAAGGTAAAAAGAAAACAAATTTAAGTTTTGTGGTAGTCAAATGCAGAATTGGGAAAGTTTGGGGTTTTCTCCTTCATCCAAATGGAAGTGACTCTGTAGAGAAAAATGAATACCAGGTTAGAAACAGAACAAATAAAAGAAATAAACAACCACAATGCAGCACTATAAGATTGGTGTCTTAAAGGCTGAGAAAATTAAAGGGAATTTGGCTATAATAAAGGTACTGTATCATAGTGAAGTGTAATGCAATTGTAATGTTGAGTCCATTTTGTAGGAACAATAAAAAAGACCCTAAAAAGAACTTTTTTTCAAAAACCCTATTCCATGTGATATTGCATGTAAACTATACAAATATTTCTCATTCTTAATAATTACTTACTTTAAGCAAATCTACTCATGCACACCAGTAAATTCCCGCTAACCTTATATCAGTGCTGAATTGGTCCTGTACTTCCTGTCAATGTGTACAGTTTGACAGTACTTATTTTTACATTTTCATAGTTACTGCTTCTGAAGTAATTGATTCTAGATGTCTGATAATTTTTTTTCTGTGGTGAAGCCAGTAAAAATCTTGCCCACAGATATTTCTCTCTATATAGCAAATAGTTGTGTTCCTGTAATGGTGGTAAACAGTATTTCTTGTGCATATCTCATGTAAAGAATGCAGAAGCAAAATATGAGTAGCACTGAGACTGTGCTTTCCCATTATATGAGGTGCTACATTACAGGATCATCCTGCTGAGTTATTAACAAAGGCTTGGTGGGTTGTAAACATTTCATAACTGCAAAGTACACTTTGAAAGCTGGGTAATACTAACAGCCTTTTAGTCCAGAGTATTTATCTTGGCTAAATGCGGTAGAAGTTGGCTTATTATCTCTGTGATTGGAGTCCTGTGTGGCAAAGCCACTCTGTGGAATAGTGGAGCTGGAGAGCCATACAGGTGGAATGGCATCCCTGTTGTCAGGCCTGTAAAGCAGCTCTGGCTGTTTCTTCTACAGCCTTGAGGTGACTGCAGGTTATACAGCCTGCATGCTCAACCTCCTCACTGGAAGATGAAGACATGGCAGGCTCTTGGCTCCACCTCTGGGTCCCCATGGTCCCCTGTGGCTTGCACACATTCCCTAAGCCACTCTATACTCTCAAGCTGCAAACCCCTGTTTTGGTCCTCTTGTAATGGATTTGTACTTTCTTTTGTGCCAGGTGATCTGTAGCAGGAGAGGAGGTGTCATTGTGCTGAATATTCCACCTAATCAAGTGTTCTCAGTTAGGGAATGGACTGACAGTACAGTTATTAGGCATTTTTTACCACTTTTTTGTAGATGTAGCTTGAATCTCAAGTTATTAGTGACCAAAAAATGCCTGCTGTGTGAAGGTTCAACACTGGTCCAGGTGCAGCAATGATCATAGTTTGGAGTTCATAAAACATTGGTTCACAATCTATCCAAATTGGCTGTTGTGATAGCTAAAAGATGTGCACAAGTGGCTGCTGTCTTTGCCTGGGCTGGTTGTTTCTGGCTCTTCCATCCTTCATCTTTTGACTTGATACTTTTTTATACTTAACGCATCCTGTGTTAACTTGTAATCAGTCACTCTAAGGTACAAAGTGCCTCACTATTCCCTGTCAGACAGCTGCTGTACTGTTGATTTCTAAACCCTCTGAGCAGAGAGTTTGAAAGCTCCATTGTTATCTTTTCCCCAAGAGACTACTGGGAGACCTCTGCCCACTCCCTTCCAACCACCCACAGTTTGTTATCTGTGATTGATGTGAGCGTCAGTCCTGCCTGTTCCCTGCAGGATGAAGGCTGCTGCTGGGGCAGCCTCTGTGGGGCTCAGTTCCTGTGAGGAATTGCCCATCATGGCTTATAAAGCTCCTCTGTGCCCCTCCATGTGGGGAGAGCTCAGAAGGGCAGAGACAGTTTGTCCTTGGCTGTGCTCTGGGAAGCATGGGCATCCTTTGTCCTTCTGGAGAGACAAACCTCAGCATACGCATGGAGATTCAGTAGTGCTCTGTAGATGCACCAGAACAACAGTACCTGAGAATGTGAGGGATAAGGAAAAGGGCTTCTGGGATTGTGTTCTATGTCCTTAAAAAACAGGAGGCAAACTTAAACTTCAAAATATGCAGTTGTGTTTGTTCTGCTGAAAAAGGGTCTATCATCTGCAGTCAGAAGGGCAGTGCTTACTTTTATTTACTGGCATCTTTGTTTATTATCTTAACCCCGAAAGTGAGCACTGTGTGGATGTGTAAAATGAATTAATTTCATTCTGAGAGTTATTTCCTAATGTGAGAGAAGAAGAAATCATGAATGATAGCTTGCTGTGCTCTGACCTGCCTTTTGACTGTAGTTTCATAGCTAAACAAAGAACTGTTTGTCCAAAACACTCTCAACTGTCACTTTAGAGAACTTAAATAAGATTCATCCATCCCTAAATCCATGAAACAAAACAATAAAACAAAGTGCTTTTCACTGCTGCTTGTTTAATGATGACCAAGACAAAGGGATGACATTGCCTGTAAGGTTATGTAATGCACACTGAAACCACTCACAGGGACTCCTTTCTCTTGGAAGTGATTGATTTAAGCTTTTGCTGTAATATTTAATTTGTGTCTTTCCAATGTGCATCAGTAGTCTGGCCAACTCAGGTTCTTTCTATAGCCCCAACTCTGTAACATTTGCAGAATACATTTCTGGAATTTGTGGGAATTTATTTAAGCAAATGCATCTAACTTCTGTGTCCTTCTTAGGTGAGTGCTTCACAGAGTAAGATCTAGGTTAAGCAGAACAAATGGATTCTAATTGTTCTAGGCTGCATGACCTGCAGATGATTTTGTTCTTCAACAAGTTCGTTCTTGCCTCAATTGTCCTGCTATTGCCTTTTTTTTTTCCTTTGAAATTTTTTATTGCTGCCAGGAACTATGATAGATTTGTACTGATTATTTTCCTAGACTGATTTTTGTCTGGAAAAACCCAGGGAAGTAGGCATTCCCATTCCTCTTAACCTTGTCTTGGACTGATGGCTAACTTTTCCATTACTCAGCCAGTCAGACTGGCAAAAGTAGTATATGGACCATCTGTTGTTTAAAGGGGGAAAAATGTTTAAAAGATGAGGACATGGCTTTGTAAACACAGCAGCAGGGAGACTGAAAGGTGAAATGATTCCGCTGTTGTTAAATGGACGCTGTCTGTCTGGTTTCCCATGCCCGCCTTGTCAGTAGGGTTGTTAGCTGGGCAATGCAGATGCTCATGTGATACTGCATTTCCTCACCACAGGAAGTTACAGTGACAACTGCTGTCAGTGGATACTGAGTTTGTCTTGTGAAATCCTGACTTTCACTGGGAGTCTTGTCTCAGGAAACACAGATTATTTTCTCTAGTTTGTTGCATTGGCTGTACTGTTATTTACCCCTTCTATGTGTTCAGTTGTTTTCATGTGTGACCCCTTTGAGTACAACTCCTTTTTTTAGTTTTGTTTTCTATCTCTGGCTTTGCTATTGGCCTGAAGTTGGCAATGGCCACATAACATCACCATTCTGTGCCTCAATTTTCTCATGGGGAAATTGGGGGGAGGACTTGCTTTCCTTGAACACTTGGAGAAAAGCTTAGTGAAAGAGCTGACTCTTGCTGTTGTCTTTTATAATTCTGCAGTGGTTGCCATTGCACTGTGGGTGATAGGTGACATTAGACTGATCCTATTGACATAATAACCGAGTACACATGCTGATGGGTCAGTCTGTGTCCCTCCAGTCCCAGAAGAACTGTTGGCTGTACATGTGATTCTTTTGCAGGAAGAGTAAATAAAACAGTGAAGTAGTCGACAGTTGGCTGAGTGTCTCTGCATTTTGTAAATCCCGAGTTGTGAACTCTCTGTGCTGGGTTCACTGAGAAATTCAGGGCACTGCTCATTCAGTCTGTAAAAAGGCAAGTGCTTGAAATTGTTTCAATTCAGTACTGACTGGATCAGAAGACACAGCTGGAGTAAAGCTACTGTGGATCTCCTGCCACTGAACACCTCTTTACTGTTGTTATGCTCAAGTTGGTTATTTGCTTTGCAGAAGCAGAAGCAAGGCAGGTAACAAGATTTTATTCTTGTTTACAGAGGTTTTAATGAGTGGGTTCTAACAGCACCATTAAAATTTGATGTGTGTCTCCTACCATATTTCTGAGGTGGTGTGCTGTACTTCTGAGCTTACCTTTTTGATTATTGACTTCGTAGCTACAGTGGTCTGCTGTTGTGTGAGACTAAGCTGCTTTAAATTCCAGTTTGCATGGTTGATACAGCTGGGCAGTTACATACTGGTGTGTTTTGTCATCTCTGAGCAAACTTACATTGTGTGATTTGTATCCATCTCTAAGAGAGGTTTGTCTTTGAGTAATAACGTACACTTACATCTTTAATTTGTTTTCTCCTTGTAAAGAATGGCCTAGTCAGAACCAGAAAGTTCATAAATTGTCTCTGAATCTCAAAGAACCCAGGACTTTTGCTTTTGGCCCTTTAAAGTATTTCTCCTTTAAATTAATGTTACAAAATCATCTATAACCAATATACTGAAAGAGCCTTTGGTATCTTTAAAATGGAATTAGCAGTTGCTAATTGTAACACCTTTCTATGTGTGTATGTTTTTTTGTTAATTAAGTGTTCAATGATCAGAAATCAGCAGCAATACTCACATTAGAAAACTTTAAAATTAGACACTGATAGACAATTTCAACAAACAAGCCACATGATAAAAGGCCATGAGCAAAAGTCGAATTACTCCTTCATGAGCAAGTTCCACTGGCTTCCTTTAACAGAGTTCATTAATGAACCATGAACATTTGGCATGTGATTAATGGAGAAGTGCTACTATATGAATGAGTTCCGGGAACACTTATTTTGGAAAAAATAAAAAAGGGAAAGAAGATGGAAGAGAACAGCTAATTTCAGCTTCAACATGCACAGCACATACATTTTCCACAATGGCTGCAAAAATGAAGTGCCAAAGTGGGCAGGTAGAGATATAACATGAGAGCTTACCAGATTTTCAGAAATAGCAAAAGTAAAAACATCTAGGGTGCTTGATTTGGAGCAGAGGAATTAAAATAAACAAGAGAAAGAAACGAAAAAAAGTCAGTCACAAGTGAACTGTTCAAGATGTGGAGAAGGTTTGAGGCCCAGAGCACCTTCATAGCCCCTGTCAGAGAAGACTTTGAAATAGCCTCAGAAAGTTTGAATCACTGAACAGTAGTGTGAATGTGAATACAAAATAATAAAGTTAAATCACAGTGACTTTAAACTAAGACATGCGTAAGGGCTTGCAGTAATTGCATATAAGGTGAGCCAGATATGACAAATATTTTTAAGAGTGGTCATTGAATGCAAATTCATCTGTGTTCATTAGGAAAGTAGTTGGTAGGATTCTACTGTAAAAGTGCTCCCACTTTTACAGTGGACATCACAGGTCATCCTCATGAAGCACAGGCAAGGAAAGCACAGAATGAAAAGCAATAACTCTTCAAGCCCCTGTAATCTTCCTTCTGCTGAAGGTGATTGCCGGAGTGCAGCTGAGCTGTGCCTCTCTGCTAGAGCACTGCTGCTGCTGTCTGTTCCTGCGGCTGTCACGTGAACTTCTCGTGCCAGGTGATAAACAGCATCCAGGCAGGAGAGATGTTTATCTGGGGAGTTTTAGTGACAGTCTTGTTCCCTGGTAAACAAGGACGTGAGGCACAAAACAGGCAAGCTGAATCCACTGCATAGTGCTTTATATGGTTAGACAGACTTTGTCATGTGATATGGCTTCAAATCCTGTTTGCTCTTCTGCCCTCAGAGACTCCTGTATTATCAAAATTGTTGAGACCAAATCTTTGAATGCATTTATAATTGTATCACAACCTTATCTGCCATCACAGGAAGCTGCTGCTGCTATTGCTGTTGTTATTATTGTTGCTGTTATTATGATTGTCACATTTTGTTCCTGTGTTCAACAGTCTGGCCCACTGAGTTTTGGCAGCCTGACTGCTCCTTCCAATATTACCCAGTCAAGTTTTCAAGGATGTAAAAGAGCTTGCTAAATGCAGTTTGAATATATAAATGTTCTTTTCTACCAGTTAACATAAAGCCACTTGTAGTGTAGCCTGTGAAACCATTTCAGTGTATGGTTATGAATAAATACCTGACTGTGATGTTGAAGTGTAAATATTTCAAAGTAAGCCTAGTACTTAGGGTACAGTCTTATTCATGTTATTACAACATATTTGGTATGTCAATAAAGAACTGCTTTTTGAAGGTATTACAAGTTGTAGATGTACTGTTTTCTTGACTAGTCTTTGCTGTTTTCAAGTAAGTATTACAATTCTCATTTGACAATAGACTGAAGATGACCATGTCAGAATCTCAGAGCTTTAGCCACTGTGGTAAAGGCTGATGAGGAGGCTGCTACCAGTCGTCCATTACTGTGATGAGTATTGTCTTCAGTGCACTTACTGGTTTCCAGCAGGGACCTCATCCTAGTGCGTGGTGTGGAAGCAGATGGAAAAGGTTTGCAGAGTTGATCATGCACCCAGGTGGACATTAGAGACACAGTGTCATGGCATGATTCATGTGACAGCTGATCTGGTCTTACCAGAACAGTGCCGGCTCTTGGTTGAATCCACTGCGACTCTGCTTTATCATCAGGCTTGATAATACTCTGCAGCAAAATTTGCTTGCCACAATAGCACAGGAGCTTCAGAGAGGACGTGGTCCTGCAGATCAAAGCAGGCTGGTAATTGCACTTGTCTGTTCTGTGTTTACCTGTGTCAGCTCCAAATTACTTCCAGTCTTACGTCTGAATGGTGGGGTTTTTTGTGATTGTATCTGTGGCTTGACCTTGCTTTTATTTCCTGGCAGACACATTTCCCTGGCCCTACAAGTAATATTCCTTGATATCAACTGTTTCCCACCCAAGATGAACTTATAAGAGTCTGTCTCCATATATTGTGTTTTTCATGTGAAGATATGCCCAGTTAATACCTGCTGGTGAATAGTGTACAGGGAATCATGCGTTAAAATTTTTTCTTAGAGCAATAGATATGAAAATATGCTTCCCTGTTTTCCAACTGGCCAGCACACTTTGTCCAATTTCCCTTTCAAAAGAGAAATAGTGTTTTAATCTAATAGAAAATAAATTGCAAAAATACCTACTTTAAAAGGGACAGATATTTCATAATTTTTTCAGTGATAAGACACTAAGGTCAGGGGGAGACTTTTGCTACCTGGGGCTCTCAAACGTATTTCTCCTTTATCTCAGGTAAATGGAGAGTATATGTTTGATTTCTTCCTCTTATCTCTTTTTGCTGTTGCACCTTGTGTGCTTTAAATTTCCTGCCACATGAATATTCTTTCTGCTAACTTTTTTCTTAGCTTCTTTGTAAAGATTGTTTTCCTAGTCCCGTATCCCTCTTTTGATGGATATAGAGTGTATTATACATATTTGAAAGTAACCGTGGGACTTGAGTATTGAGTCCAAATAGTGGCCAGAAAGCTCCAGGTAAGAACACCTCCAAATTGTCTGTGTTACTGGTGCTAAATTATCCATCAGGGGTACCTTCTCATGGACAGCATTCAGCTGGATTGACCTCAAGCTGTGTGTTCACTCACGGGCGGCAAATCAGGAAGATTGCTGCTCGCTGTAGACATTTTTGATTTTCTGATGAAGAACATTCTTGCACAACAGAAGAGTCATGTTAGTTTTTTCCATCTATGTGAAAAGAGGACAACCAGAGGATCAGGCCCAGCCTGGGTGTATGAAAGGCAGGTCCTGCTTGAACAGCCTGAACTCCTCCTATGGCCAGGTGACCACCCTAGTGCATAGGGGAAAGGCTGTGGGTGCTGTGTGCCTGGAATTCAACAAGGAGTTTAACAATGGAAATTTAACAATGGAAACAAATGGAATTTAACAATGCCAGGGAGTGCTATGGGTGCAGCTGCATCCCGCTGGGGCTGGCACCGGTGCTCATTGTCTTCAGTGGGGATCTGGGCAGGTGGCCATTGGCAGGTGACAGCAGCCTGGGTCAGGAGGGCTCTGCACAGGGATCTGCACAGGCTGCATCCATGGCTGAGGGTGTGAGGTTCAGCCAGGCCAAATGTCAGGTCCTCCCCTTGGGTCAAAACAACAACAAAATGAGTCCAGGTGTGCCCAGAGGAGCAACAAGGCCAAGGGCGCCTGGGCTGTCACTGTCCCTGAAGGTGTTTGAAAGACGTGTATGGCACTTAGGGACACGGGTTAGTGGTAAGCTTGGTCGTGTTGGTTGAATGTTTGGACTTGATGGTCTTAAAGGTGATTTCCATGCGTAATGTTACAGTGATTCCCTATTTCTCCTGTGCCAGGCTCTAGATCTGCTTGATGTTATCTGGAACTCTGCCAGCTGCAGTCTGAGCACACTGATGTCCTCTCTCTTGCACTGCGTGGCTTGGAGGATTCCTGGTATTGCACAGAGACCCTGAGAAGGATCTGTTTGCAATTCTGTGTGGCAGGAGGCAGAACAGAGTGATTTAAATAGGGCTTTAACTCTTTAGATGACAGTTTATTAGTGTTTGTAGCTGTAGTTCTGACTGGGGTGTAACAATGTGACACAAACCTATTCACCAAGCTCTTCCCGGTAAAATTATTTGCAATGCCAATATATTTTTTGGTACTGAGTACCGTCTTTGCCCAGCGTGTGCTCTGTGTCTGGTGACAAGCTCATTGAGGAAAATGAGAAATGGCTGTAAACAAAGAAGGACTTTGAAGTTGGTCTCCCGCCTCTCGCTAGGGGTAGCTGTTCTTCGGCATTCCTTTATGGAGAGCTACCTGAATCTCTGGGAGAATGTGGCAGAGAATCTTCAGCTGGCATGGCACAGATAACAGGCATCGCTGCACTCCTAGGGCCCTGTCATGTGAGATAGATATTAATGGGACACTCAGTAATGGATGACAAGGTGTAGTTCTCAAAAGCATTTGACTTGTCCAAGTTGTATTTAAGGTATAAAGAATGAACCAGACTATAGAATCTATAGACTTGAGCAGAATCTGCAGATGTTTATAGATTTTGTATTGTTAAACTAAAGTGGGACTTCGGTTTTGTAGTCTGCAGATAGGAAATGTATTTTACAAAACACACTGATCTTGATTTTGGATCAAGTTGTCTTCATTGAGCCTAAGGTGAATGAGACTCTTGTTAGCAAAATAAAGTAAGAAAAGTTTGAATATTGTTCTGGTGTGTATCCAGAAACACAAGAGCTTTTTTGAGTGTGGTAGAAATGTGAATAGTCTCAAAACTTGTGGAGGTGAATTCTTCCTGAGGTCACAGATGGTACTTAGCATCCTTTGTAGGAACCATCAGCTTTTAGAGTTTCAGTCTGAGTCTTCTGTGCTGGCTCCTGTCACTTTGCAGTACATGGTGCTAAGGAGGGGAGTTAAATTAGAAGCGTTTTTCTGTTTAGCAACATTTCCTATTTATTTAAATACACATTCCAGGAGTGGTGCCAGTGTTGTTTGTGCTCTAAATAGGTGCATGTTGTGCACACACATAATTCAGGGTATTTTTGGCTTATTAATAAATACATTGAATCAGAAATTGGTCTCATTTTAGTATGGAATAAAAATTGGATCAGTCTTTTCTTACACTTTGCCTGTTTCAACAGTGTATATATCATTATGTAGCAAGGAGCCTGAGCCATGTTTTGTGGAAGCTGTGTTGTAGGGGGTGGCAGTCACAGGCCACATTGCTAATGAGAGAGGACTAACTGTTGCTAACTATAGGGGAAGCTCACTGCTTCTGTAACAGCTGAAACATATTTTTAATAAAGATTTTGTTTCTTGAACTTCAGTTTTTCTTTCAAAAGATTGGAGAAAACTTAGTAAAGCCCTGCTTTGCAAGTCCACATTGCTCTCTAATAAGTCAACAAGTAAACCCATTGACAATTACAGATACTGTCTTCAGAACTCCTTTCCAAGATGCCATTCTGTCATCTGGCTCATTCCTGCTAACTCTCCCTCTTCCATTACTAAACTTATTCCCAAGGTGGGAAGCCGTTCATTTTCTGCCACAGCCTCAGTCAGTTGGTGCCCTCATCGTACGGCAGTGTCTCTTCACAGTAGGCTTGAAACAGACAAGGCACTTGCTCCTCTGTGAAAATCTGATTTTTAATTCTCGTTAGTCCTTTGTAAGTTCAGAAATGGCAGTGTTGTGTGAAACAACCTCCAAAATTTAAAGGTAGCAAGAAGTGACATTTCCTGTCATTCTCTGCCCCATGTTGAATGTTCACTGATGCTGGAATTGAGTTCCTTGATTTTTGTTTCATCACGGATTTCCATTGTATATAATTTAGAGCGCCTGAGTATGCTTCTCTTTGATATTTCAATTATAAATGAAAATGAAAGCAAAGTGTTGTTCGTGCTGCTTAAAAGCTTGTCCTTATTTTCTTTTTTTTAGCTTTGTCAGCAAAGTTGTGTACAGTGTATTGAGGTTTACCAGCTGTTTCAACTGGCATTGAATGCATTGAACCTTTCAGTTTTGTTGTCTTGGTTTTATTTAGACTCAGGTTACAGATAAAATTGGAGTGTATTTATCTTTCAAAATGATATTGGATGGCATTAGGTTGGATCATATTTTAGTGGATGAAATTTGTTAAAAGCATAGGACTTACTTGTATACTGCACATTTCCCAACCTTGTGATTGCTACCAAACTACTTTTAATACTGCTCAGAATGCAAAATTAAAAGTGCAACATTTTCAGTAAATGCCATACTTAATATATAGGGTGATAAGTAGTTAAAGGTATTTTATATAACATGGGATCTTTATCCTTTTATTGCATAAGGACTAAGTGAATATTAATGTATATTTCCTTCAGCTATTTGATCTCCTCCCTGTGCAGTTTCTGCTGGCACTCGGGTAGTGTTGGCTGCTCACTGCAGAAACAGCCACAAAGTGAACAGAGCTAGAAGCATCTTTTTTGAGCTTTGCAGAGTATGTATGCACTCATGTGTTCTAAACAAAACCTGCACCTAAAGTTTTCACAGGCGCTGCAGTAACCTTCTTCCTTCTCCACATTTCTTGAAACGTGGATCAGAATACCCAGAAGCTCCCAGTGCACATTGCCCATACACTGTCAGGGACTTCAGAGCACTTCTGCTGTGCTGATTATGGTGGGTTTGTTCTAGTCCCTATACCTCTATCTACCAGTATTGCTTCAAATTTAACTTATATAAGAGAGACAATGTTTTGTTTGTGTTTTTTTTTACATGCTTGCAAGTGCCATGGGATTGCCATAATGGTTTAATGCAAGCACATTCTGTTGGACATCTGTCAGCTTTTGGCTCTGGACTTGGCTGGTATGGGCTACCTGAAGCCATCCTGTTGGACTGTGTAATTTGCACCACAGAGTTCCTTTCTCCTTTTGCTCAGGGTGGTGTCAATCAGAATAGCTCCAGAGCCCTGCAGCTCTCTCTGCTGTTCTCTTCTGATCCCTTGGGGCACAGGTAGGTGTACTGAGAGATTTGATGGGATTCCCCCAAAGCCAGAGCACCTTTTAGTTGGCACCTGCTCTGAGAACACAGTGTCTTTAGGTAAGGAGAAGAACAGGGCAGGCAGCATGGCAGATCCAGTTACTGCCATCTTCTGCCTTCGGTGCTGTGGTTCCCTCTGGCTTTGTTCAGCTGTTGGAGGTCCCCTGGATGCTGTGTGAGGAGCCAGGTGTGTCTGAGCCTGGATTAGCAGAAAGGCCATCTGGAGGCACTGAGGCTCTTCTCAGCCAGGGTGCCGTGCTCAGCATGGCTGAGTGATGCACCAGGGTGCGTGAGCCTTCAGCTTTGGGGCTGTCGGCCCTGAGTGCTTGCTTTGCTTTCCTCAGCTCAGTGTCTGTGTGCCTGCAGTGCTCTTATGTGTTAGTGCCCACCTGAGGTTTCCTGAGTGTAGCAAAAATGGGTATTATATTTAATTTGCTGTTGTTATGGATGAGTGTAGAAGTGTACCAGTAACCTTAAAAAAATCATGAGCTGGAGTTTGATAGTCTTAAGCAAGCAAAACTAAGCCCTGGTTCTGCAAACTCATTTCATTTCCAAGTATCCTTCTCTCTCATGCTGTCTGAGTAGGAAACAACTCTTCCATAATTCATAATTTAATTTCTTTTTTGTAATTACAGAAGAAACCTTGCCTGAAATACTGGCTTTGCCTTTTCTGCTTAGCTTTCTCATTCTCACTCTTTTATTATTTTGATCTCATTACCATTCTTTGCAGACACAGTGTCACATCAGCTTTGTGCTTTAAGTAATATGGTTTACTACAGCATCCATTTTCACTTAGGCTATAAGCACAATGTGATATAAAGCCTTTTCATGTACAATTGCTCTAGATTTTTCTTGAATCCCATTTATATGGTTTTATTCAATGATTATTTTTACTTGTTTTTAATATATAATATTGTCATGTGATTGAAGAGGTATTTTACCTACTTTGGAAGACACACTCTAGTTAAAACTGGACATAAGGCACCCTTGAATATCCCCAAAAAGCAGGTGTTTAAATATATACTTTCCATGTGAAAATTTTAGTAAGTTCATGAAGGATTCCAGCCTTTGCTTTTAGGCAATGCTTGTTGTGGCAGTCTGGAAGCAGGGCTCCCTGAAGTTTATTACAAACAGCAAGTGCATTTGAAAGTGTATTTATTTACATAGAAAAGATGATGCCAAATTGAAGTTACAGTTTCAGCACTGGACCTTCTAATGTGTTTTTTACTTTTATCAGTGGTTGGTATTTGAAGTGATTCCACTTTTTTCTCCCCCACAAAGAGACATAGAATTCTCCTTGTAATTTTAGAATACAGAGGTCAGGATATCTTTTGGTGGAACAGGAGAGGAGAGGAGGGGTTACAGAAGAGGGCTTCTATTCTGCTATACTGTTCCTACAATGATAGCAAGTATTTTATTCATGGAAGTCTGAAATAAATACATCTAGTAAGTATCACATTATCTTCATTCTCAGAATCATGCTCCCAGTTTTACTAAATGATTAAGCCTCTTTTCATGGAACTTACTAACAGTCCAGGGCAGGCACTCGCTGCCTTTCCTACTCGCTGCCTTTCTTTTCCTCACTGGGGTGTGGAACGTGCCCACCTCTAGGGTATGCAAACAACAAATCTTTTTAAGGCCTTGATTACAGGTCCACACAACCTGAGTATTTCTTCAGTATAAGTAGATCTTACATGCATTTATACAGAAATGCAAACTATAAATGTTTGAGTTTTCATGTACCACGAGGGAACCGTATTTATGAAGATCCTCCTTAACCTTTTGCTTTTAATCTTCTGGCTGTATTTTTAACATTTCTTAAACTTCACATGAAATTCAGTAGCACACATTTACAGGCAAGAGCAGGTTACTCATTAGATTTCACCTAAGTATTTATTTTATTTCATTGAAAGTTGAAGGATTTAGTATAAATCTTAAAGTAAAAAGGTCTTTGAGCTCTATAATATTTTTGCTTCACCCAACATAATTCCTAATGACTTTCCTACTGATTCTGTTCCAGTTATGTCTAGGAATCTATGTTTCTTCTTTCCTTTCTTTGCTATATTCTTTCATGGAGCTGATGACAATTATATGAAAATTTAGGTTCATTTATAATAAATTAATTCCTTGGCTAATTTGAGATGTGCATAGTTAAAAAAATTAAACATGAAACTTTTCTTTTTCAACTTAGACAAAAGTTCTCTACACCATTTAAGGTAAAAGTCCTCAGAAAATGAACTTCCAGCATGAAGTATGATTGCTGTGTTGGAATGTCAGAAATATTGCTGAGATTGAATGTTTCCACAGGTATATTTGGTTTTTTTCTGTGTAAAAATAAATAGGGAAAAATCCCAGGGAATTTCTGCATAGGACTGCAGAGGAATATGCCCTGAATAGCAGACTCTCTTCATCTCATGCACGATTCTGCAGATCCCAGCCCTGCAGGAGACTGTAATTTTCAGTTGTCTTCCCTGCATGCCATCACATACAGCCTCCCTTGTTCCATTTGGTAGCTGCTACTTTTAACAAATTGGGGCTTTTTTCTCTCTTGTAGCACAGGAGCCCAGGATCTTCAAGCTTGTGCTGTGAGTCTAATCACAGAGCCCGAGTAATGCACTGATTTCTCACTCTGCCAATCCATCTGTGGAGTAAATGGCTCTGCAAGGGCCCCTTTCTGGCAGCCCTCAGAGTAAAAGCATCATTCAGGCGCTCTTCTCTTTTGTGTGCCTCCCCCCACAGTGCTAACAACAGAAACTTCCTGAACTAGAGTAGATCTCTAGCTAGCAATAGTGAATTTTTAAATAGCAGTTGAGTGTTTGAACATTTAGTTATGAGTTTGGAGGAGTTTCATGGTGCTGGTATGTTTTGTTTGGGAGTGTCTGAATTCACCCAGTGAGGTGCTGGCATCAACTCCCATTTGCTGTGATGATCCCCTGAACCTCCTGTGTTCCTCCCTCTTACCTTCTAGTCCTCTGTACAGACTGGACAAGTTCAAAGGAATTCACACAGTCTGGACTCACCACACACACAGAATGCTGAAGAGTATTTAGTGGAAATACTTGTAAATTGGAGAACTTAACTTGGACCTTTCCCTAAAAGCTGGACTTTCATTCGCTGCGCATGTTGAAGTGCCTCCAGCCTCCTAGATTCACATATTGCATCACAGCATTAAATTAAATTAAATTAATTACTCTGGATTACAAAGGGATTAACTAATACAGTTAATACATAATTAAATGGAATTATATTTTTTGGTCTGTTTGGGGTTTCAGCATTTAACTTTTATTTAGAAGTAGAGTTTTGAACAGAGCCACATCCATAACATGTGTGTTATTTGAAATTACCAAGCTCTGCCTGGTTCAGAGCAGAAGTCTTGGATAAGTAGCTGTTTTCTAAGGTTTCTGTCTGTAGGCCAAATTCTGTCCTGGGTCCACTCATATTTATCTCAAGCTGCTTCCTTGTGGGGAGCTACACAGAAATGTTAAAGTTATGTGGGAGTGAACATAGGGAGCTCAATCTTCATGACCCATCCAGTGTGATACAAGAGTGTGCTCGGTTTTCTGGTGAAAGAAACATCACAGCATGTCTGTTCTATGAGGGATCATGAACAGTATCATAGAAGTTTTCCCAGAGTGATGAGTGTGACAAGCAGCAAACTTATTTTCCTGTTCTACCTTCCTTATCTCTCTATGGTACAGCAGAAATAAAAGGAGAAAGCATGAGGGTACTGGATGGCATGGAGAGGCTGTGAGGACTTGGAATACTTTTTTATATAAATACAATTCTTCAGTCACCCTATATATTTTTAAATATATATTGTATGTATGTGTATTTACAATGCTGTTTGATTTGAGTGCTGTTACACTCCTCTTAAGTGTACAGGAATCTATTTATGTAGCATGTTGTGCATTAAAATACCACCTCAAAAGCCACAGTAAGCTTGTGTTTGGTTCCTTGAGAAATGAAGGATGTGCCTTTGCTGTGCCACCTTGGAACCTGCTCTAACTCACTCTGTCCCTAGGTATGGTAGAATGTGAGTGGCTTGTGCTGGACATTTTTCCCTATTTATGGCTGCTGTTTAAGACTGTAACTTTCAGATTTGAAGTACAGCTAAGAGTTTGAAACAATCTGAACGAGAAGGACTGTCTCAGCAACTGTACTATATTTTATTTTGAATTTTCTTCTCCTTCCATTCCCTTCCTCTTTCTCATAACAGCTTATAATCTCCAAGCAATTTATATGATAGTTCATCATAGAAAAGGCTTATGCTGCTGCTGTAGAATGAAATTTTCTCCAACTAATTTTCTATTTTCCTGCTGTAAAACTGCCAGAACACTTTGGTGAAAGGTAGATGGATATTCAATTAAAAGCTAGTATGGACTAGAAACTTAGAAAATTGCTTCTTAGTAAAAGGCAGATTAACCTCAAGTATACTTCTTGCTGTCAGTTCAATAGTATTGCTCTATCTCTACTTATGTTTGCCTTTCCTTCCTGCATCATCTGGGAATGACAGTAACATCTGATTAAAAGAAATTTAATGTTGTTTTTACTCCCTGCTGATTCCTCTGATAGCTGAAATACAAACCAAAATAAAGTACTACTGGCCTTTCAGGTTTCTCTATCAGGTTTTAAGACTGTTGTACCTCAAATATGAAGTGCCTGTGGCGTTTGGTTTTTGCATTAGAAGTAGTAAGTGATGCTTGTTAGTAAGTGATGGTTGTACTTGCTCTGCAACACTGGGTATGACATGCACTCCCCAAATAAGTACTAGAAAAGTATGGGTGTTTTTTCAGGATCACCTTGGAGTCAGGCTGGACTTTTCTTATACTCCCACTGTGAAAAAGTAGGAGAAAATGTGATATAAGGCGATACCTGTCTTACCTATCAGAAAGAAACAATAAAAATTTTGACTAGTGTAGGTTCCTCTTCTTCTCTCATAACTGGATCCCAGTCACTTTCAGGAGAATTTATTATCCCAGGGATAAAGATCCCAGCTCTGTCCTTTGAGACAAGCTGGCCATCCTCCACACCTTCAGCTGACTGGCACCAGCGTTCTGGAGAGTGGGTTAAAATGTGCAATATTGTGATGCAGGGACGTGGGCTGGAGACAGCCCCACGGCACAGCGCACGGAGCGGCCTCAGCGAACAGCCATGAGTTTATCTGGCTGCCCTTCTCACGGGGGTCTCCCTGCTCAGAGAGCTGATGGGATGGGATGGGAGCTCTCCCTGCCCAGCTCTCCAGCCACTGCTGTATCTCAGCCAGCTTGAGCAGGGCTCTTGAGGTCTCTGCTGCTGCCTCCCTTCCAGAATGAGCCAGGCCAGCCAGGTTTGTTCAGGCCAGATTTATCTTGTTCAGCTACAGACCAGCTGTACCTCGACAATACAATATGCATATTCCAGCAACATCATTCTTTCTGAGGTTTTAGGGTTATTGAGATCTGCACATTTCAGTGTTTCAGTGGTTTTTCTAATAATTAAAGGGTTATGCATTCTCAATTCTGGGTTTTTTAGATGTATGATTGTCTAGAATGAAATTTAAAATTTGTTTTGCAGTATTACAAACTATGTGTAACTGAATGCCAAAAAAGGGTTATGTTGAGAGGCTTTAAATTCTAGGCTGTTCCTGCATATTGATTGAAAACGGGTAATTGACACAGGAAGGAGAGCCCTTAGTACTCCAGTTGTAGCAGTGGAGGTTGAGGTAATTAATTTCTTATGAGGCACTTCACATCTCACAGCATTAGATCCATAGGGAGTATTCCATGAGGGCTTGAAGAGGAGGAAAATGACAATCTCATATTGAAGCTGTTGAGGAAAAAACCTTCTCTATAATGAGAAGCAGTTCCACATGAAAGAGTCCCTATTTGCTCACTTGCATATGATTTTCCATACCCCTTTTTAAAAAATATGCTTACTTGTTTATCACAGAAATAGATTTTCTTGAGACAGGTGTCTGTAAAAAAGCCACACTGGGGTGGGTGTGTTAAGAGTAGGGAATCTGTGTCACTGAGTGGAGGTAGTGATTTTCAACTTAAAATATTTGTGGGTTATTCATTTGTGTTTCCCATATTAAAAAAGAAAAGTAATAAATATGCTTCTAAATTAATTTCCCTTTCCAGCCTTTTGCTGTACAGTAAAAATAGGCTTTGAAATGCTGCATGAAAAGGCCTGGGAGCTTTTACCTTTTCACAGGAAAAATGTCAGAAATGTCAGGTACTGGCTTAACTGCCTTGTCAGAGGATTCCTTGAATAACTTCTGAAACGTTCATGTAAGAGATTTCTCAGGCAGTGAATGCTGTGCACATAATTGCTCATGCATCTAAATAGTTCCATGTTTCAGTGAGGTTGCTTGTGCTCAAGGAGTTATTCCTGTCCACTTCCAGGATGGGGAACCAGGAGGTCTTTAAAACATTTTGTTTGAAGGCGTGACACTTCCATGAGAAGAACTGTAAACAAGCGGTTTATTTCTGAGTTCCAGCCTGGCACAGGCTTCTCCACTGAGTCCTGCAGGTTTGGAGAAGGTCATTGTTTTGTTCTGGTGTATTTAACCAGACATGGCACCTCCAACAAGCAATCTTGGTTTTTACTTGGACATTGCACTTTGAGGAACAAGCTGAAAATTTGAAGGGTAAAATAATATTGAAATTAATTCTGCCTTTAAGGGGCAAATCCCTGGACCTAGTGGTATCCAGAATGGATTCCACAGGATTCCACAGGATTCCACAAAGGAATGCAAGGAGTTCTGCCCCACACTTGGCATTTCTCACATAGCCAAACAGTCATCTTGGAATTTTTCCTCTCTGTGTGACCTTCAAGGTAACAATTCCATTGTCCCCTCCTAGCAAAGAGTGTAGGAAGTGGTATTTGTGTCATTTAGTTACTGGTGGCTGAAGCATGGTGTTAACTAGTTAACTAGTTCTGGCAGCCGTGAGCCAGCTGGGATAAATGAGGGCTGCAGCAGGATGGAACTGGATCTTCCCTTTTAAAGGCTTATGGGCTTCTCTGGGCCTTTTCTGAGACAGATGCTTGAAGATGTCTTTACTTTGTTGAGTTCCACAACAGGATTTGAAAGATCAGGGTTTCTATGAGCTGTCTATGAAAAAACCAATCCTGTCATTGCACTAAAAATTGAGGTGTGGAAATGCCCCAAGTAATGACAAGATTGTTTCATCATGCAAAATAAATTGTAAAATTACTTTTTATACAATTTTCTTATAATTTTATGGTTTTGATTGGAATTCACTGTGATTTTATAAATCAAAAGAAGAACCATTTATAAATTCCATATGCAAAAAAAAAAACATTATATGTTTCATGCTCAATTGTAACAAGAGACATAAAATGCTTGGTGTCTCTATAGAGAGTGTGGCTTCACTTTAATGTCCTACCTAAGTAGTGTGAGAGTTTGTTTTTGGTTTTAATTAAGGTGCAAGGACCCTCTAATTGCTGAGTGTAGGATTATTTGCAGTCAACACAGAGGCTGAAACAGTCAATCATTTAATTAGAGCTCTGACATTTCTTAAGTTATTGTAGTATTGATTGGTGTTTACCTTTTAGCTTGGCTTCTTTTTTTAATATTCCTCTAGAGAACTGATTTTGATAAATGTGCTAGTCTTTTTTTAACTAAAACTGTTCTTGGATACATAGAACTATATGAAAAGCTGTTTATCACAAAGTCATGGTACAGCTGCTGGAGACAATTGACAGAGGGCAGGTTTAGCCCAGATATGAAGAAATTCTTCCCTGTGAGGGAGATGAGGCCCTGGCACAGGGTGCCCAGGGAAGCTGTGGCTGCCCCAGGATCCCTGGAGGTGTCAGGGTCCAGGCTGGATGGGGCTTGGAGCAACCTGGGATAGTGGAGGTGTCCTTGCCTAGGGCAAGGGCTTGAAATGAGATGGGCTTCAAAATCCCTTCCAACCCAAACCATTCTCTCATTGTGGGGTATACAAAGAAAATCATGCTAGTAGATTGGATTTTTTTTTCCTTTTTTTTCCTCCTAGGATTGTTCAATGGCTATTTGGGAACAAACACATCCCATGAAACAAAACATATGTTTAACTCCTGGCCACAGACCTTTAAATATGGGAATATTGGCCTAAGACTAGTAGAGATTAGATGATGACTTAAGTAATATCTTTGTTATACTACTGATCAGTGCAACCATCAGCTAAACATTTGTGGGCCTTCAGAAGTATCAATCAAGTGAAAATAAAACCTTTCTCAGAGTATCTGTATCGTCCTTTAAGATCAACTCAACAAAGTCTGGAGCTTCTGGAATCCCTGCAGTCTTTGTTGGTGCTGGCAGCTGTTGGCATGGAGCCACAGAGGCGTGGCTCAGACTGGTGCCTGAGTCCTGCAAGGCTGTGCAGATGTGTTTGCACCTGTGTACCTTGGGCTGCAGGAGGGTCTGCAGTGCCTGGCAATGGCACAGTCCTCTGCTGCTGTAAATGAACTCCATCAGAGCCAGTGGTGAAATGTCTTTCAGCTGAGAATCTGCCTGTATGTGTGTTCTGGTTTAAATGAAAATCCTGCAGGAAAGATTTTCTGCACACGTGGTTTTTGAGACATTCAACTAATGTTGTTTGCCAGTGTGTGAAATAGATGGGCCTGTATTATTTGCAGTACCCAGCATATGTCTTCAGGCTATCCAGTGTTAATTAAAAATACTTATTTTCACTCAGTGAAATATTAATAACACTGTGACTTAGTGCTTGTAAAATGTTTCAAATGTTAAAAATGCATTGAAATAGGAACTGGATATTGCTTTTAGGATCTTCACAAGGGAGCCATATAGCTTGTAGTTATTACATATATTTTACAGGAAAAAACAGTAGGTCAATGCCGGATAACTGAAAGGCTCAACTGCCTGATTTTTAAAATCCAGACCCAGAATAACGTGCATAATTTTCCAAGCCCTTTTCCTAATTCAGTCACTCTGTACAAGCAGGAGCTGTTTCAGGATAGGTGTGTTTGTTTGAAGTGCAGCAGTCACCAGAAGGATTCAATAGCCAAGCAGATGCAGAGTATTTCATGTCCCGACGTGTGGGTTCCGTCCCTGGGGAGCGAGACACAGCTGCACTCTGCTGAGTGTGGAGGTGCTCAGGTCACCTTTGGCTTCACTGTGCCAGCATTTCAATGGACACTTGTCCAACATTAATCTGCTGGTTTTGGTTATTCGAGAGTGTGATCATCTCCTGTAGCTCTGGGCTGTTCGTGTCAGATCCAGGAGGAGTCCGAGGCTGCAGGGGAGGACACAGCCACAGGGGGACTTCAGCTCCCAAGGGGCCTTAGGGACAGAGCAGGAGAAGGCAGCTTGAGGCCGCTGCTGTTTGAGTGTTCCCGCAGGAGACTTTGTAGCCAGCTGTTCCCCTGACTGGAAAAGACTGCACGTGGTTTAGAAGTCTTTGTAAGTAGGATTTATCCAAACAGCACTGTGGGGTTTTTGATGTTTAAGGTTCTTTAGGGAAGAACGAGAGTCTGCAGTTATGAGGTTTTCTGCAGTCTGGACTTGTCCATATTCTACAGCCTGAAGCTGCATTTACACTGCATTTGTAGTGCATTTTATTTCTTAGGGAAAACATGAGGTGAAGAATAACTTCATTTATAGTTAGATTTGCTTTCTAGACATTGACTATTATGTTAAGAATTTGAAAATAAAGTATTTTTGTCTTGTTCACTGTTCAATATTTTATGCCACTTGCTGCCTGAGGTTATTTCAGAGTAGCTGCTTCAAAGATTTAGGTTAGCTGAAAGCCAGTTGTATCATTAGTGGCCACCTTTGAAGTTACAGATTACCAGGGAATTTGAAAAATATCCCAGTATTTTACAATGATTTTGTCTTTATAGAAAAATAGGCTCTAAATATAAAACTTTCAAAGGATATGCCAGTGCATTTTGTAGTCTGAAAATGCATAGGCATAAGCTGAGTTGTAGCCACCAAGTTTTTCCTGGCCCTGTTTACCTGGCAGTTCAGAAGGGATCATTGTGTTGTCAAGGTTGACAAGAGCTTGCAAAGCATAATAGAGGACTCATTATTTACTTTGGTTCCTGTGCAAGCCTTGGTACAAGAAATGATGGCATTGCTGTGAAACAAAAGTAAGTATCCACCTCCAGGGATTCCTTGAAGGTTTTAAGGTGAAGTTCAGACCTTTCTCCAAGACCTGGTTTTGATCATCTATTCCCTGCAAAGACAATAGCCAGTTTCAGACATAGAAGTCTTAGTAGATTTTCTAAATCTCCCTGAAAATTCTAGTTCAGCTTTTAAAGTAGTTTTTCCTTTCAGTTGATACAGAATGTGCTTATAATTTCAAGGCATTTATGACATTGCACATTCCATTTTAACGTAAGAGTTCTTTTCTTGCTGCCTCTAGTCTTAGTTTCAATATTAAGCATATTGTTCTGTTCACAGGTTTCTTTAGTAAGGAAATACCTGATTGAAGTATGATACATAGCTAATAAGCTTATACTCCTGGGTGCCTACCACCATATTACTACTTCCATATGAATTTTAATGTTATTTATAAAATAACACAGTTGTGTCCATAATAAAGACTTCCTGGTGTTTGGTAACTGCTGTGGTCATTGTTCATAGCTATTGCTTAGCATTTATGAGAGCCTGGTTCTTTGTGCTGTAAATGTCAAGTGTGCTGACTTTGTGTAAAGCACCACTATTTGTGGTTCCTTCCTTCAGGCCAGGGCAGTCCAAAGCAGTCAGCTATGATAGCTTGCTTTAGGCAAACAAAATTCATTTTGTATTTTCATGTTGTTTCTGTACTAACAGGAAAAAAAAATCCAAAGCAGCTAGTAGGCACAGAAGTATTATGGTAATATTGTATGGAAAAAAGGCTGAACGGTCCAGTGAAGGGTGAAGTACACTTTTCAAATAGGGAACCATGATAGAAGCACTTTGCTCATAGGTGGAAATAAACAAATTAAAATTGTTTACAAAGTAAAACTGATTCTCTTCAGACCTCTCAAATATCTCAAGAGCTCTCACTCTTTACATGCTGAGGGTGAATGTGCTGTGGAATGAAGAGGTTGCTCTTTCATAGGCAGTGTTTGCATTGCAACAGCTTGGACATTTTGAAACTCACCCATTCTGTTTTACAGAAGGAAAATGAACCCTACAGACAAAAGCATAACCACACTGCATTGTGGGCACCTGAATTTATACATTGTTTGTAGAGAGAGAGCATTGTTTTTCATATGAAATGGTATTAATGGATTGCCATACATATTACTGCTGTCACTGTTGTTGTTACTATTATTAATCACCACCATCATCATCACCATCATCACTATCATCATAATTCTGTTCATGTTGTTGATTACATTGGGAGTATTACAGCAATTCAGAAGTTAAACAGTGTTTCTTTTGTTCCTGTATACTGCTTCTAAAGCATATGTTTTGATTCAGCAAATTATGCTTAACATCTCAAATTGGCATTCTATGAACATTGTGGTACTGGCCCTGGAAATGGATGAAAAATTTGGAAAATCCTTCAGCATGTATGATTTACCAAATGCTCTGATGCACTGGGGACACAAAGGATGGGCCAGACAGCCACTGATTGTTTTGTGTCCTGTTGATTGCAGACTGACAAGGCAGAGAGAAGCAATGCCCTGAATGTGGCCATAGACAGTATGTGCAAGAGGACCAGAGACCTCCGCAGACAGGTGAGACCTGGGCAGATGGAAGGTAGGAATCCAGGGATTCTTTTCCAATTTGCTATTTTCAGTTTATGTGTTTTGAAAATTATATTTTCTTTTCCATAATAAAAATATATTGAAGACAATTGCACATTCCACAGAATATTGGCATATCAGTTTTCAAAACTCAGGGAGGAAACCCTGCCAAATGATCCTGGCTGAATATATCTGTATGTATGCATATCTAAATATATTTGCTGTAGATCTATATCAGTAATGTACTCTAGCCATCAAGATTTGTTTAATTTTCAATAAGCTTGAATTATTACTGCTTGTTGGAACAGACACCTTGAAGGAACTACTGAGTCCCTGTGTGTGGGTCTTTTCAGCTGTGAGAACTCTTACCACACAGGAGGGCCCTTGGAATGCCCAGTCCACAGTCTGCCCCCCATTTTACATCCCAGTGTCCTAAAACTAATGTGAGACGTGGACCAGAATCCACAACTTCAGTGAAGGGCAGAAGGTTAGCTGTAGACATCAGCTCTGTTTATACCCTTTCTCTGTAATAAATATCTTTGAGAAAAACTGCAGAATATGCTGGATGTGTATAATGTGTCCTTTCAAAAAGAAAACCCCTAGGAAGTCAGTAGTTCTTTCAGCCAGGCTTCCCCAAGCAAGTGCATGAGAATTTACAGTGACAAAGAACATGAGCACCCCTCTTTCATCCTGTCTCCAGCTTGGGCTGTTGATAACTCCCTGGTGGAAGACTATCCCTCCCAGCTTTGTGTTCCATCTTGCAAGCCTGCCTGTGCTTCAGGATGAGGAATAAATTCCTTCCTGCTCCCATAATCACCCAGGGGAGGCCTTGAAAAATAAGAATAAAATATAAATACAGTGTTTACTACCAAGTAGCTATCCAGTGTCTGCTTACATTCTGTCCAAGATGTGTTCAGTGCAGAGACCTGCATCACCAGCTCAGTTTGTCTAGGAACCCTTCCATTCATTTTCTTCCATGAGTTAATTAAACTCCAGCTTAAAACACTTTATTGACTCTGTTACAGTAGTTAAAAGCTGTTAACTGATTCAATTTGTGTCTTTCTGTAAACCTTTGGAAAATGTTCAGGCTGAATGTAATCATGCCCAATTTATAGTCAATCTAGAACCAGTAATTTCCTCTTACCAGAACAGCTCTGTGCTGCTTGACATTTTTTCCACTGGAAAGCATTTATGAGAAATATTTTATATCTTTCCTCCAATTCTGTGTTCATACATATGAATTGCATAAGAATTGTTTTAGGAAGAGTGTTTACTGCATGCCTGATTCCTGTTCTGGGAGACATGAAATGGTGAATTTTGTGCTTGCAGTTATTGCAGTAGAGTCTTATTTGCTTTCACTTACAAACATTCGTTACTCTGTCTCCAATTTACAAGCAATTTTACAAGAAACATGAAAAGTGTTGTTTGCTCTGCTCTTCCAGCTTTTCTGATCCTGTATTTTTGGCTGGGGCTGTGTACCTTTGCTGGCCTTGCGTCAGGCGCTCTCAGTGCATTCAGGGCTGTGCTCTGAAGTGTGCTCTGCTTTCAGACCTCACTGGGGCTGCCTCTGCCAAATTTGGGTTAAAGATGAAACCTTATCAAGCTGGATTTTTAAAAGCTCTTCAGTAGTGCCCCCTGAACCAAACCATCAGAGAGGTGCTGTCCCAGCCAGCAGCCTGGCTGTGGGTTATGCCATGGGCCCCTTTGGAACGCCTTTGCACTCTCGGAGTCCCTATGGTTGAGCTGACCCCAAGATGTTGGAAAGTCTCTTTTCCCAGCCCCACAATTGAAGAAGGAGTCAGGATTCCTTGGCTCTGGTGTTCAAGGTTGTCTGTTCTCTGTTATCTGTAACATTCTTTCTCTGACCTGCTGAGGTCTGTCTAGCAAGTCGGTTTGTGGCACACTGACCGCCCCAGAGGCAGCGTTATCTTTTTATACTAAAAACTACCTGTACGTTATTTGCCATAATTTTCCAATACCCATCACCTGTGTTAGTGATAAGCCAATCCAAAAGTGCCACCGTCACACAGAAGATGGAGGCTAGGAAGAAAGAAGAAGGACAAGGCACACCCAAATCCCTCCATCTTGGCTTCTGAACCCAAATTGTACTTTTCCACCTTGTGACAAACTAACTATCATTCTACTTAAACTCCTGCGGCTTGTAAAACTTCATATAAAGTTGGTAATTTTCTCCATGGGTTAAAATCAAAGGCATAGGTGTCCTTGGTTTTGTGCCAAGGTCTCTGGCACAAAATCTCCCTGCCAGGGGCTTGAGCCATCCAGGGCAGCCAGAGGGATGTCCTGGGTTCCAACACTGCACATCACAGCAAGGGGAGTGAAGGAAGGCTTTTGTCTGGCAAGACTGAAGGCAGAAGTAGCTGTCCCCAGAATAGGATCTTCTGGGAGCTGTAGAAACTCTCCAGCTTTTCAGGGGGACTTACTTGCATTCATTTCAGGAGCTTGGCCAGCACTTCTGGGGATTCTAAGCTGTTCAGCTTTGTTTTGATTTGTACTTGTGCTGGAGATGTGCGTGTCATTTCTGTGTGTGCAGCTTTACCTGGATCGCTGCTTCCCTGCTGAGGAGAGCTGTACAAATATTTAGGAAGGAACTACCTATTCATTTCAATTTGTAATTCTGTGAAATTACCATACTCAGTTCTTGCCTCCCAGTTCTTTCCAGGGTAGCATGAATGGACTGCACAGATGTTTCTCCTGTGGTTGTTCTGCACTTCTGGCTGGTTGGTTGCTTTAATAAATGTTGTTCCTGGTGATATTCTTATATCTTTATGTAACTTCTTCATCATGGGTGGCTGTTTCTGGACACAAAAGAGATGGCCTTCTGGCTCCTCTTTGAAAGGGGCAAGGGGAGATCCCCCAGTAATAACTACTCTGAGCTTTGCCAGGACTTTTGCCAGAGTAGTCTAGTAAGGCAAGAGGTGAGTAGAGGCAAACAGAGTTTTCTGTGCTCATCAGTACTGATGTTGAATAGTGTTGCAAACAGCTGCTGGCATTTTTTTCTCTACCCTCCACTGTTTTTGACAACCTTATGCCCCATGTTTTATAAATGACATGTTCCTGTGTTATTTTTAAATGCATTTTGATATCAAACCCAAAAATTGTCCATGCTTCTGTAACAGTCTGCTCAAAGGGTAAGACCTTGCATCTTAAGAAGAAAACAATTTGTCAGACATCATCCTCCCCCTCCTTTCCCTCTTCTACTGGTGTCCCTTTCACTTAAAATACGAGAAGAAGTTTAATTGTAGCACAATAACTTCCCTAGCATTGCGTGCTGGCGCTACTGGTCCTGTCCTTTGTTCATATGCCTCCCTTCTACCTACTTAGCTTTTAGCATTTTGCCCTACAGGTGGCCAGAGTCAGAAACAGACTTACTGAGTCATGGAAGAAATGCTTGTTAGAATTAGCATGAGAAGAAATAGATATTGCCTCAGATATTCCTTTTTTCTTTTGTCTTTTCCTTTTTTTTTCTATGTTGTATCTCTTTGTTCTTTAATGCTACACAAGCCATCCTTTGCAGCTCTCAGCTTCATGTATTCCTTTGCAGAGCTGCAACAGGAAGATAATTTCAGACTTGTGTTCAGCAAAGACACAGCATTATCTTTGTTTTTTTGAAGAAGATGCAATTTGCTGCATAATTGCAGGGTAGAGCATTTCTTAGAACGAAATAGTAATGATAATTTCTGTGTGAAAGGTTAATTAAGCCAAGAAAACCAGTGAAAAGCTGTAGCAAAGAATTATGCAGTGAGAGATAAAATTAGGCTGCTGGTTTGAAATTGGGTATCTCAAACCCACCACAAATGTGCCTGAGGTTATTGTAGTGACACTATGCTGAGGCTGTGAAAGTCCTGCAGTCTGGGCTGTACAGAACTCCAGAATATTTCTGCTGGAGATAATCAGTCATTGGCCATGGATATGATGGTTCCACAACTTCTTGTTGTTATTTTTGGAGATTGAAATCTTAATTTTTAAATTGTGACTCTTCAAGGTCACATTTATGTACCTAATTTTAAACAGGCAAGAATATGTGTTTTCCTTAGTGGAGCCTTTACAACAGAGAAGTCTTAGTAGGTGACTTGGCAGGACTGGAGGTTCAATATATTTTATTTCTGGTAGTGAAACTTTCGAATAGTTTTTTATTTTTTTATTTCAGCCTGAATAAAGCTGAGAATGTAAGAAGACCTATTTTTTATTGGAATCCCACAGCCTCTGTATTTGTAAATTACTTTGCAGAACATACAGTGTATCCAGACAGTATATCCTAATGTGATGGGCTACAGTAGGTTAGCAGACAAAGAAACCATTCCAAACATGAGTTGCCTGTGCTTGTTTGGAAGGTTTGTGTCCCTCTGGTGAGTCAAGGACAGCTGACTTTAGGTGGTGAGGCTATCCAAAAGCGGAATTCATATTCAGCTCTTGTCTGATAATCAGCAGATTTCTCCACTGTTCTTTCTGCTGTGCATGGTCACTGCCCTACCTACAAACACAGCAGCAGCATCAAGAAGATTGTGTTTTTTTTCTATTTTTCTCTCAGTAGGAGTTTTTACTTCTTCTGAGTTTTCATTGAGATACATTGGAGCAAAGCACCAAGTAAAAACAGTACTTTGGCAACAGTGTGATGAGCTTAAAAACATTTAGTGTCCTTTTCTGTTCCAATCAATATCTTTTCTATATCTTGTAAAAATACTGGATTTGGAGTAGGAAATTCAGTGCACTTGATTTCATGTATAGTTCCAGTTGGTATGTTTGTTGCAGTGCTGCAAGATCTAAATGAAGCTGTCATGTGTAGGTAACATGCAAAATAACCTCTTAAGTAAGTAATGTCCCAGTGATTGGTTACAAGCTTCTGTGAAGCCTAATTTAAGACACATAATTTATAGCAGAATGTTATACTTCTTTAATAATTTAGGTTAGAAGTTCAAGAACAATTAATTTAAGCAGAGAAAATTGAACTCCAGCCTCATTTATAGATCTTCTTGCTCTATTAATACATTATCAGGTGGCACAATCAGTAATCTCATTGACATAATTACCATGAAGGCTGCCATTCTGCAAACCGGACTGTGTTTCCCAGAAAGAAAATACTTGGGTAATTCTTCAATTATGAAATCATGGGATGTAGCTATTTTGTGAGTACAAACATGATTAAATTAATATTTTCTTTGTAAAATTAAATAGCCTTCTCCCTTGGCATCTGAATTACAAGGGAGAATACCCAGGAGATATGATGTCTGGCCTAACTAATTTTTCACATGTGCAATCACTTAAGTAGCCTATTCATCAAGGAAGGGGAATATTTGTTTGGCTCCCTTGTTTTCAAGAGAACCAGTATATGATGTAGTGTTTTATATATCTGTACAAACAATTACAAGCAGGCTTATTTACCTAGTGGCATATTAAAGTTTTCCTTAAAATTAAATACAGTTTTCTGTATTTAACACATAAATTGTAGCTGCCATAGGTCTCAGAGCTATGGTGTAAATAATGCATGAATGCAGTGTGCGTGTGTTTGTGTTGCAAAAAGGAACGGCCAGTGATTCCAGCAGACTTCCATGGACACTCCAGTTAGCCGGTACTGATGCACTGCTTTCTTTTGCAGCTCCGGAAAGCCATTATAGATCACATCTCAGACTCCTTCTTAGACACCACTGTTCCTCTGCTAGTTCTCATTGAAGCTGCTAAAAATGGAAGAGAGAAAGAAATAAAGGAATATGCTGCTATATTTCGAGAGCATACCAGCAGGCTCGTGGAGGTATGTTTGATGGAATTGCACTTGTTTGGAATATATGGTGTAAGCGACTTGCCACTGAACACTCCCTTTGCTGGCAGATATCAAAAATTGTTTAAGGCTGGCATTTCAGGAAAGAATAAATAAGTGGCCTTGGGTAATAGTAAATGTACTCCATTTTCTTCTAATGGTATGTAGTAAGACAGAGTGCTTTGTCCTTGCATTTCATTGCACAGAAATTAGATGGTATGGAACTGTAATTTGAGAAATCAGTGTAAGCCTTTCCACCAAGGTGTTCAGTGGGAACTTGACTAAATGTGTGTTTCTGGGAGTGTTAGCTCACAGCGTTCAGGATCCTGCTGCCCAGAGTACAGGAGGCACTGTGTCAGTGCCAGTTGTTTGCCAGCTTTCTCCCTTGGAAGTCTGTGACCAGAGCAGTGATCTGCCGAAGGGGAAGCGGGGCTGTGACCAGCTTAGAGGCAGGAGCTCGCTGCTACAATCGTTGAATGTTGCGGGTTGGACAGGACCCGCAGGAGTCTCCGAGCCCAGCTCCTGCCTGCATGCTAAATGAATCCCCTGCATACACTGGGGACTCAGCATTCATTCCTGAAGGATCTACCTCCTTATTGCTTATAAATGATACTTCTGCAGCACTAAGAGATTTGCAAATACGACTGGGGGGAGATTTTCGTTTGTTGGACAATCAGTCCTGCAAATGCGGCTAAATATACACTAACCAAAACTCATTTGAACTGGAGCTGGGAATGCTGCTGGAATACTAAAGTCAAAAATTCACAGCAGCATCATCTCAAGTGCCTGGAAGGAACACATTAGTAATTTTTGTGGGGTTTTTTAGCTTTTGGTGCTTTCGTGTGCAGTAATGCAAAAATGGGAAAAAATCAATGAATTCACTCTGCAGCTGAAAATCTACTTAGGAAAACTATTTGGCTCAGAATTGATAATTAATTTTGAGTGACCTAGAGATAATGAAAGAAAAATAGGTAAAGAGCTAAAGTAAAAATAGGGTATTGCATTTACGTTTCTCTTCATGGTCATGTGATTACAGAATGAGAAAAGTTGTTATTCTTTAATTTACAAGAGTATCTGATTTTGACTATGCTGCAAAATCAAATGACAGCTGAAACACAAACTCAAAGTTGCAGGCTTTTCCAATTTTTAATACTGAAGCTAAACCATCCTGAAGCGACTTCATTTTTAGAAAGACCAGGTGATCCCTGTAGACCAAATAACTTGACTGAATTTCTGAGTCCAGCTGAAATACCCAAGTCATGATTCATTTTAGAAGGCCTAATAATAAAATCCAGTGTTTGTTTTCTTTCATGGGTTTGAATTTGTGTCCCAAATGCAAGAACTAGCTGGCCATGAGTGTGGGTGTGTGATTAGAGAGACTGATGGCTGCACAGATTCACTGCCTGGAAAATCCACAGCCTGATCTTGCTGCATGTGTGAATACACAGTGTGTGTGTACATATTTATATTTATGCTGTGACTCATTGTGCTGCCTACAGTGAAGAAAACTTACTTCTAAAGAGAGACTGTACACAGTGCCACCTCCTATTGTTGAATTAGTTGTTCCAAATGTCACTTTACTGGGGATTATATTGTGGGCTGCTGTTCAAATTAACTTCAATTTTACTTTATGTTATCTTCTGGATAGCTAGTAGAACTAAGTATCTTACTTAAAAGTTGCTTACATTGGTTTAATGCCCTTACCAGTATCTGTAAGCAACAGCTCGATTGATGGCTTTTTGATAAACTGTATTTATCAACTGCTAAACTATCCAGCAAATTAATTAGGTGGTAGTTGTACTGCATCCATCAACTGTGAGCCTATCTGAGGTAAAACAGAACAAAAATGAAAAAAACCTATCAGCTAAGCAAGTGGCCTCAAAAGGGCTTTGTGGAGATAAACAGATTTATCTCATTTTTAAGAAAAATTCTGTCATTTCTGACAGCATCATGTAAGTGAGAGAAATATGGCAGCTCTTTTGGGGAATGTGTAATACCAGTTAAATTTATGTAAATGTAATAGCTTTTAAATACATTAGAGCAGTTACTATAGCAGTTCCAACTGGAAGCATATTTGGGTTTTAGTGGCCACTACAGTGGCCTAAACTATGTTAAGCTGAGAATATATGTATTTTTAAATTGATACAGTGGAGCACTGCACTCTTGCTTTCTCAAGGAAAATAGTATAGATAGACTTGGATCTGAGTAGTTGTGGTTTTCAGAAGTGTATATCCCTAAACATGCACATACTTCAGAACTGAGACATGGCCAAGGTCCTTGGAGCTTGGCTTCCAGCTGAACATGGGCCATGGATAAAGCACGTGCTGGAGAAGTCAGGTCTAGCTAAGAGGGAGCCTGATTCTGCCAGAAGGGCAGGACTGGCCAAAAGGAGATGAGCTGTGTTTGGCTCCTTGCTATTTCTATTATCCCTTTATTTAAAACAGAAGTGATGTATCCTGGTGAAAATGGTAATGTATAAACATCCCTTGTCCCCTTTGGGACAGGCACCCGGGCTTTAGCCAGGGAAGTGTTCCATAGCCTGGGGCTGTCTGTAAGATTTGGGGTTGGATGACAGGTGAATTCAAGAGCCAATCCAGTATAAAATTCCCATAACTTAGGAGGAAGTTTCCAAGCATTACTGTATTTTATTAGGGGGTTCTTAAATGAGAGGTATGAGCTGCATGTTTGCAGGGGAGGCCTCACATTCTTTCCTTGCTTGCTTATTTCCTGCACTGATGCAAGAGCCAACAAACAAATTCCCTTACAATTTGGATGTTATGGAATACAAGTCCAAAAGCCAGTCAGTTGTGCTATTGCAGAAATGGGCTTCATCACTGCTACTGAAAATAAATTTAAGTATTGAAATGCCAGATCATGGGTGGCATGCACTTGGCTATGGAATACTAAGAGACAGTAGGTGTAGTTAAAACGTTTTAAAAGCTAAACAACTAAGAAAAATGTTGCAAAAAAAGGCACAGAGCAGTAACTGTACCAGAGAAGGCTGGTGGTGAGAGATGAGACATCAGGCTTTTGAAATACAGCTCTGAGAGCAGTTTTACCATCTAGGTGTAGTTGTAACATCCAGGGAGTTGGGTGGCTGGTGGGCACCAGATGGCAGAGCAGAGGCCAGTGATGCAGGCAAGGCTGTGCATATTGTTAAATACACAATACCTTGGTTAGCAGATTAAAAAAGGTGGTTCTTTCTTTTGTCTGCTGCAAGTAGCCTTTGTGGGGCATGCCCAACCCAGGGAGCTGTTGCAAACTTTGAGAGGTGAAAAGCAGCTCAGATGCTGGCAATCCCTAGGTTTTGTCTAGGGGAACAAAAGCTAAGGAAAAAACCTGTTTGCATTCTCAGTGTGCTTTGTTTCTGACTGTAAAGTGCTCCAGGTGCGGGTCTGAGCCCACCGTAAATCTCTGACATCTCGAGCATCCTGTGCTCAAGACTTTCACACCCTGACTACCCCCACATGTGATCTTTTCTTTGGCTGTCTATGAATTTTGGTATCATAAGAGATAATGAACATCAGTCCCTATTTTCCTTCTCCATGACACTTACTCTTTCATTGTTTATTGTTTTCAAAGTATTTCTGGTCTTTTATTTGGAAGGATCCACTTGGATCTTTTATTTGGAAGGATCCACAAAAGGATCCACTTGCTCCCTTCTCTGTACCTTTTCCAGCACCTGGCAGCCCATGAGGTGGGAGGCCAGAACTGTGCATGCTAATCAATACAGTCAAAATAATTTATAGAATCACAGAAACTGTTGGTTATTTCCTCACAAAATTACTCACTTTTAATCTCTCTAGACTGAATTTCATCACTGTTACCGTTTAGTCATCTAGTACCATTTCATCCTTTTGCAAATCTTCAGTAGTTATTTTATTTACTGCTCCAAATAACTTGTTAAAATATGTGTAAACAAAAGTTATAAAAAGTTAATGCAGATAATGCAGAAATTCCTGGCTGACAGCCTTCTGCCAATTTCCTGCTGATTTGTTCCCGAGGCTGAAACAAGTGATGCTAATCTGTCTGAATCACCAGGGAATTTGCTGGTTATTCAGCCACTCTAATTCTTGGAGGAGTCTGGCATCCACATGCCTGGATCTCATGCACAGTACAATCAGTAGTCCAGATTTTTCATTCTTCCATTGCTTTCATGTATGAAAACAGGGGTGTCCATTCCTGTTTATTTTAACGTTGCTCTTCTAAAAGATATTTATAGCATAAGGAAGATTTATGACTATTTCCTTTACAGTTAAAAAAGGTAACTTGTTGCACTTGAAGATATATGCTGTGAAATTACCTGTGTAATGAAAAGTTTAATTCTCTCCAAATTAAGGAAAAGTTGTTTTTAAAAAAATGTAGGTTTTCTTGAATTCAGTCATGAGTTCAACTTCAGTGAGTCTCCTCTTATAAAAAGCAGCGTCTCAGCTCCATCCTGACAGGCAGTGTTCCAGTTGAACATGTTCCACACACTTGTCAGGCTTCAGAGCAGTTGTTGAGCTGGACTGATGATGTTAGTGTTGCACCAAAGTTGAATTTGATAATAGTAATTTGAAAGTGAAGGCAGAACAACATGTCAAAAGAGAGGATATTGCATTCTCAAAATAATCAGCAAGCAATAATTTGAATCAGCACAGTGGTATTGCCTGCTCTCATATATCCTTTGTTAATGTTGTTCTGTGGCTCAGTTATAAATATGCTGTTGTGGCCATATTGATTAAACCATCAGCGTTTAATTTTCCTGTCACAATATTTCACTTGATTGCAGAAATTGATGACAAAAGTTTCAGAATCTGGACCACAAAGAACTGTGTATCTGTGTAGCCAGATCTCCAGTCACATAAGAGTGGATTTTATTACTGCAGCCAGCCAGTCCCGTGGTGATGGAATGAAATGATTGAGATGTCCCAGTGTGACGGGGACAGCAGCACGGCCCGATGGCCGTGTGGCCAAGGAGGGGGTTCACTGCCGCAGCTCTGCAGTGGGGGGGTCAGAACCCGTCCCTGCTCTCTCCTTGACCCTGCCCAGCTGCCGAGCCGGGAGGTGGCTGCAGTTTGGGGAGGAAGGGAATGCACTGGCTGAGATTGCTGTCTGTCAGCCCCGCGGCTGGGTTTCTTATTTCTAGCCAAATGAAGTGCCCTGTACAAACCAGCTTGTACAGCAGCATCACAGGACTAGGCTGTACGTCCATTTTTAATTAAAACAAGCCATTGATATTTGTGTTATTTCCAGTTTGAGTGTTTCCTTCTGTGCTCAGTTTAAAACCTGTACTAATAATACAGGCCTGTACTCCCCAGCCACCAGTATCACTCCTCTCAGTGCTCTGCTTGTTTTGTCTGCTTTCAAAGTTAACAAATTCAAGGTATTCTGAGATTTTATTGTGTTGGGCTTTTCTCAATTTAAAGCCTTATTTACCCCATTGACTCTTACCTCAAGATAAAGAGTTTCCAAAGATTTCTCTTGATTACATGAAGTGCCTGTTTCTTCTATGATTAAGTGATTAGTTTAGTGTGGATGCCTAATTTTTAGATGACAGAAGTGAGGTGAGTTGATTTGTACCTAGAGAGCTGACTGTTGGTCTGTTTTGAGACTTGCATTATGTTGCATTTTCTTACACTTTGTATAGCAGTTTTAATCAGGTATATCCTCTGTGAGGGCAGTTTTTTGATCTGTTTTTGAAAGATCAAGGATGCTTGAAGAGTAGATGATGAAATGTTTTGTATATAAACACAATAGACTCAGTTGGATATTATAAAAACAAAAGTTCATCTTCCCACAAATGTTAACATAATAGTGAATTTGGTATGGAAATTAGAAGTAGTGCTTAAAATATCAAAGGAGATTTTCTGTGGTTTCTGTTTTAATATGAAAAGGAAGAATTCTCTAATAGAAACAAGAAGTCTTGAGAAAGAAGATACTTTTCCCCCCTCTCTGAATAGGAAATGTTAATCGAGCTAAGCTAAATTGCTGCTACCCTGGCTCACTGCTCATACTGTCATTTAAGAAACAAACAGTATCCTCATAGGCCAGTGACCTTTGTAAATTGGCTTGAGCAGTAAGATTACAAATCTCCCTTCTGCATTAGCATTTGGAAGTTAGGGCCTTCCCTCAAAAATTGATTTAAGACATAGCAAAGGAATACAATTCAGAAGCATGGATATAAATTCAGTGAGGTACAAAACATCAGTGAGTTTGAAACACTGAACACCATACCAGCTCTGGGGTGATAATATTTCCAGATATAGTAGTAACTAAATATCTTCTTTCTTGTGTTCTTTTCTCTCTGCTGAGTTTATTAACTGCTCTGTGCTCGTGGCCTGGAGGTTCTACCTGCTGTTAAAAGGTGCACAAGCTTGGGGTGTCAGCCACCCTTCCCAGGAGCATCAGCTGGGGCTTTGTGTACTGGAAAAGCTCAGGCAGTGGCAAAGGGTTTGAGATACCATGGTTAACATCTTTGCACTGCATCTGTAGCTGCACAATAATTGCACACACCGCAGTGTCTCAGTTTTAAATGTGAATAGGGTATTCAGGTATGTGGAGGAAGCAGCATAGTCCTAGTTACATAGTAAAAAAAACCCCAAACCACGTTAAACTGCCCACTTTGGCTATGATATTGGACACTTCCCACATATGAAACAAGCACTCAGCTGCTGAAGTATTTTGGTGAGCACCAAGGGTCACATTGAACATTCTTCTGATGGAGGTTATTTTAGGCTGCAGTGCCTTGTATTCCTCATATCCTGCATCAAATACTTCTAAGTCTGAATATTGATTATGTTACATTGAAAAAAAAAACCTAGAATATATTGCAGAATGAAAAAAGTTTTGGGTAAAGATTCTCTCTGTAGTCTAAGTCTTTGTTTGTGAGCCTTGGCTAAAAAAAATTATTCAAAGATTTGGGTTTTTTTAGAAAATGCTTGTTATTAATGGGGATTCCAATGCAGCAGTTTTGAAAAAAATATTTCAAAATATGAAGATTTATTACTTTCAGATTTGACACATTTAGGTTTTGCTTTGAAATACCTTTTAATTTTAAATATTGGAATGAAATTACAAGTCGAGTTGAAATATTTGATTGTATGGAAACATTTTAAAAGAGTCTTCTAGGACATTTCAACATTATCTCTGAACATAAACACCATTTTGAATTATGAAAATTAAGGCAAAATAATAAGGAAAAGCTTTAAGGGACCCAGGTGTTCTTTCTAGTCCCCTTTAAGACAGAGCTGTTTTTAGTGACTGGAGTGTTCTGGCCTCTGGTTCACTCCTACCAAAGACAAAAGCAAATTCTGCTGTTGAGATAACAAGTATACAACAGTGAACAAAAACTAGGTAACAAGAAGACTGAAATGTCACATCTACAGGAGGAGAAAAGCAGGCCCTGTGTAAGTGGCAGTTTCTTGTTTGGGGAAGCTGACAGACTGTTCTCCTGAGCTGATCCATCATGGAGATGTAATGCTTTCTGAGAGGAGGAGTGATAGGCTGCCTGAACTTGAGATTAAAAAAGGAATTTGATGGGAGCAGGGAAGAATGCTCTGATTATCTTTTCTTTTGGCACAGATGCAGATCTCCCACTGTGGTGTTTAAAGGTCAGCTATACCAGGCAGAGGCAGAGAGATTTAATAGAAGTGGAGGCGATGATGAAGTGGACTTTGTGTTCTTCATCCCTTCTCTCAGCACATGAATATACCTTTGTCTCTGACTCTTGATCTAATAATACTGACTTCAGATCTGCTGATACATAAATGTGACACTTCAGCCTGTGGCCTAATTCTTGCTGGTGTGTTGTGTTTTTCAGTTTGGCCTGTACTGCAATATGACAGGGCTGGCTTCTGGGACTACAAACAAGGGACAGTAACAAGCAGCACACATATTTAAGTGCCTCAGTGTTGTGATGTGTTGATACGGAGCAGCAGAGGCATGCAAGACACAGAGTGCTGCTCAAAAAACAAGTTTGCAAGTTAGTGCAAAGATTTCCAGTGTAGAAAATGCACATCTATTGAAGGTGAATTCTCCTCAAGAGAGCATTTGAAAAAATTAAGTTAAAAGCTGTAGAGGAGGAAATCCCTTGAGTTATAAAAATGCATATTGTTTCTATTTCTATAAGGAAGTTGAGGTTTTATATATACATAGATTAAAAATTATTTTTTGTTTAATGTTATTAGAATTACAATGCCATTTTGGCAAACAATATGGAAGATTTTACATATGTTAAAATGAAATGTTTTCAGCATTTTCAGTTCATTTCCAAAATGTTTGCAAAATGAGGACAGTGGAAATAATAGTATCTGGTAACCAAAAATAATATTGACAATAAATTAATAAGCATGCTCAAGAAAAGTCTTCCTTTCTCCTAAAAGGCAAAACACAGCCACTGGCTCTTGAACTAAAGCTGTCTATCTCTGCCTCTTGTGGAAAACAGCTCTGCCAAAAGTCAGTTTTAACATGGAATGTGCAAAGTCTAACAGGTTGATTATTATTTTTCTATGCAAACAGTAAATATTTCTCTTGAAGTACAGTGGGAAGACTCTCACATTCAGTCTGTTTTATTGGCACGCACCTAAAAGATGATAGCTCTTCTTTGCCACTGTGTCTGATTTTCTATGTAATTTGCTACATCTTTCTATGTCAAATTTCAATATAGTGACCCAGAAAATTGGGTTGAGAGCAACTTTCCATAGGTCTGGAAGATGCAACAAAAACATCCTAAATAAATCATCTCCCTTTTGTACTTTCCTGAGTGTACAACAACTAACTTGCAAGCAGCCTGTGACAGCTGTTACTTTTACCTCTGAACATCCAGTACTTAAGGACTGCATTCTTTTACCTTACTCAGCTTTTATTTGGAGCTAAGGTCCATGGAAATAAAACTACTTGAAATCTGAAAGCCAACAATCCCCCTGATTTGATATCCAATATACTATTGCATAGTTTCCTGTCAGATAGCAGCTTAATCTAAAATGGATTTAACAATTCTTTAATTTTGCCTTATATATCAAAGTACTGCGTGTACAAAGTCCTGGCAGTTGGAAGGCTCTGATTTCTTACTACCACCTTCAAAGACAATTGGGAATTGAGTATTCTCAGCACTATTCCTGTTTCTATCAGTTTTAATCCCAGACTGGCAAACACAAAATAA
Organism: Fringilla coelebs; assembly: GCF_963513975.1. NCBI lineage: Eukaryota > Metazoa > Chordata > Aves > Passeriformes > Fringillidae > Fringilla > Fringilla coelebs. Next base: position 1,631,133 of record NC_140066.1, on the reverse strand, counting down.
AAATAACGTTTTAATCCTTCATTGCATCTTTTAAAATATTGATTTTACTGAGCTATGGAAAAACAAAACTACTTCTGACAATGGCAGCACATCAAAACTGCATGTGCAGAGGTCAAACTGACAGATTACTGGAACATCTTTATTAACTTCCAGAATATCAGAAGAGAGAAGACTCTTTTATCATTCTCCTTTGTAGTATAATCAGAAGACAAGAAGCATGAATCCTATTACATGGAAGTTTTTAGTTTCAGGCTGTTCAATGCTAAGGGTTTTCATCCCCAGATGTAAGATCCAAGTCAAGGGTTTGTCATTTTTTTGCTGTTGCTTTTGCTCACTCTTCTTCTTTAACCCATAATATACTTTCAGTGGTATGATCATATATGTCAAAATAGCAGTTGAAGACTGGAAGCTGTGGAATATATCCTTGTATATATTTGTGTGGTACAGTTTGAGTGTTAGCCATGTACAGAGGCGTGCACAGCAGCTGTCCTGAGGCACAGTGGGATCTGCAGGTACTCAACTCCAGTGTGGCTTTCTGCTTCAGAGAGCATCAAACTGTGCAGCAGTTAGCATATGGACATGTGGATGCAGAACAGTGGGCAGCATTTTGGGAACAAAATGTATCTGTCAGCAGATTAGGATGTCATTTTTTAAAGAAGATAAGCTCTTTTAAGCATGATCAATATTTAAAAATGGGAAGTGGCTTTTCATTACATTACCATTCTAATTAACCCTCCTCTCTTATCACGCATTCTTTCTTCTTTTTTTTTTTACTCTCACTTAGTAAGCTAATGCTCTGTTTTTGAGAGGAAAACCACCTCATTTCAGTTTGCTGATTTCCGTGCATCCTCAGTTTGTGTGATTGGGAATTCCTGTTTGGGCTCCCCTGGCTGCTGTGGGATTTTCCCTTTCAGGAAAGCCCCAGTGCCACCTCAGGCAGGGTTCAGGTAGCAGCTCCCCGGGGACATGTGGGCAGGGGAGTTCCTTTCTTGTCCCTTCTTCACTGTTCACTTAAATCCAAAGACCTCAGGGGACCCATTTGAGTAACCTGACTGCTGACACTGCTAATTTTAGCAAGCCTGTGATTAGCAATAGTAATCTAACCCCAAAATAAAGAAAACACGATCTCATTTTACTTAGAGATACTTTTTTTTCCTGCAGCTGTTTAAAAATCCAGCTCTTGATGTCTGAAACAGAAATGCAGTGCCGATGAGCCCAAGAGTCATGTGTAAACCCCAGCTTTCCCATTTCAGTGAGTCTGCAGAGTCCCTCAGCAAACTGACCTGCTTGGCAGGAGGCTGTGAGGGCCCTGGGGCAGCCTGTGGGTGGGTGCTTGCAGAGAGCCTGCAACAGGTAAAGGTGCTTTACCTAAAGATGCTAATGGCATTTGAGGGAGAGGGTTGTGTGGAATTGCTTCTAAAATCAAAGGCAGCACGGGAATGGTGCACAAATTCTTTAAATGCAAAAAAATGTATTGTGTTCTAATAGAAGCAGTCTGGCAATAGTATTTGAGAGGTGGTAGGCAGAGGGAAGGAGGCCTTTAAAGATGGGTAACTTGTTTCTGGATATTTTGGAGCTGGTAGATGGATACTTAATGGAGAGCTAATGTGGTCAAGACAGTGAATTAAGAAAAGTAATCCAATTAAGTTTGGTTAAGTCAGACATGTAATTCCAAGTGTATGTAAGCTTTAAGACTTTAGACCTTGCTGTTAGGGCCTCACAGAGTTCTAGCATTTTGCAGCAAGTCCTGAATTAATAATGTAAGTATTTTTGTACCTCTGTATAATTAATCAAATAAGATTCAACTTTCCTATTACTGATTGAACTTCAGGTGATAAATGGTGACATTTTCATTAATCCTCTTAATCACAGCCTTTATTGCATAAGTGTGAAGCGAGGGAACAAAAGATAAACAACCCAAAGATTTATCAGACTTTCTGTGTCTGAGGGGCATATTTCAGCAGCTGGAAATGTCAGGCACCTGGTGCAGTGTGCTGGGAGTTACAGGAACTCCAGGGGGAGTGGAGTCCCCAGGAGGACACACTGGGTAACATCTGTGGTGATACTGTACAGAGAGCTGCACAAGTGCATTGGCACTGACTTCTTGCCTCTTATTACTGCAGAAACCAGATTTAGAAGTTCCTCAGAGTATTAGAAATTGTGATAATTGTGATTCCATTATATCCCCCGAAGTCTCATCATTTTGATACATTGATCTGTAATGAGCCAGTCAGCTGTAACAGAATAATTCCAAAGGTGCCAAAAAAAGCACTCATCATCTAAATATTAACGTCATTTTACTAAAGCTTGTGCTTCTCAAATACCAAACAAGTCTCGCTGTTATTTGTTGGGGTTTGCTGGTTTGTTTTTATTTTTTCCCCTTGGAATATGAATGCTGTGACAGTTGTTAAAGGAGGAGGTTTACTCTTCATAGTTTTAAACTGAAAGAGGGAGGATTTAGTTGAAGTAGGAGGAAGGAATTCTTCCCTGTGGGGGTGGTGATGCACTGGCACAGGTTGCCCAGAGAAGTTGCCCCATCCCTGGAAGTGCCCAGGACCAGGCTGGCACTTGGAGCGACCTTGTTGATGTGAGCTGTCCCTGCCAGGGCAGGGGGTGGATGATCTCTTTCAGCCCAAAGCATTTTATGATTTATGAGTATTTTCCTAATGGTTGGGCCACAACTTGGCTTGCTCAATTTAACCACTGCTCTAGGAGTCTTTCTGGTTATTTTACCACTGGCAAATGGCTTTCAAACCAGTATTTTTCTGCCACTGCCTGGGTGGTGCTTTTTACAAGACTGTACTTTATAACATGAATTTCTAGATATACTGAAATAACTGATAAACATCTTTGTTCTGAAATGCAGTTTGTACACAGTACCTAGAGGAGCTATGCCATATCTTGTATTTGAGACAAAAAAGCAAAAAGTAGGGCAAATTCTTTTATAATACAGGAGTAACAGCATAAGTGAAATTAAAAAAAAAAAAGAGTGGCTGGGGCGGGAAAGTAAGGAAATTATCAGAAAACACTGTGGGAAGCCATGGACTAGAATTTTTGATTACAAGGAACGCAAATGATCATTGTTTATCAGGGAAGTTGGATGTGTTTTTGTTTATGACAGCTTGGTTGAGACAAAAGGAATATCCTGCTAGGTATTTCCCTTTGGTTTTATTCTTCTTCTGCTGAATTTTTAAAAAATAATCTGAACATCAATCTTGAGCAATGTGCAACAGTGTAGTTACTGCCAAGGAATCACATGGCTTACATTTTAACATCATTGCAATAAATTCCTTTTACCCAACTGTTAGCCTAGTATTCAAAATACTGAGTTCATGACAAATTTCTAAAACCTTCTGAAAAACACAGGCTAGTCTTGCTAGGTGTAAGGAACCTCCTAGCTAGGCTCAGCAGGACAGTACTAAGGTGTGCAGTCATGCTTTCTCTATTGGTGCTGTCCTTAGTCACTATCACAGTTGAGGCAGTGAGGGGACAGAGGACAGTAGTAGCCATATCCCAGGAACTTTTGTGATGGGAAGTTCAGATCAGTATATTCCGAGATTTAGCTTAACTGACCCGGAGTCACTTGTAGATTTAAATTCTAGACTTCCTTGCACAGAGGTTGGTTTCCTTTTAAATGTGGCTGCTGCAAGTCTTTGTGTTGCTGTTGGACAGATGTCTGCTGTGCCTGAGCATCATTTCTCATCAGGGCATCGCTTTGCAGTCAATAACAGTCAATTCATTTGCCTCTTTTCAAGGCCAGTGTACTGTAAACAAGATAGAATCTCCTAGGAGTTTTTCAGTGAACTTAGCATGATCACGTCCCTGCAGTTTGAATTCTGTGCACATGCTTCTGGCTGAGCCCACACCGGTGCTGCAAACCACACTGCAATCTGCGGTTTGCAATCTGGACCGTTTTCTAAGCGAGAATGGGCTGCATGGTTTATGAACAGTTTTAAATGTTCTCTTTGTGATCAGTTTCACATTTCCTAGATCAGAGATCACACAGCAAAAATTAGTCAAGGGTTTCTTATAAAATCTTTTACCAACCTTTATTAACAGAAAAAGAGGCTTCCACTGCCACAGAAACATTTTATGTTAGTACAGCGTTTGTTCCATATAAACTACAGTAGCTGTGAGCTCATGTCCAGCTCCACTGGCAATTGGAACTGGCTGTCTATACACGGCTTTCATAGCACCATTTACAAAGGGGAGAATAAAAACGAATAAACCTGAGAGAATTACTGATTCATTTAAGGGATTAAGGAACGGTGAACATGAATGAGAGGGCTGATTACATTTTGACAAGATATTTGAAATGTAGCCTATAGTGAATGCAAAGGAATGTACGTGTGAGATGGGACCCACACACACACACGCACAGAGCTGTGTGAGATGGGACCCTGACACACAGACAGACAGACACACACACACACACACAGTGTGCAGTAGGCCCTCCCCATTTTCACCATTTTCACCATTTTCACCATTTTCCCCACGCACTCCGGGAAGGTTTGGAGCGGGCAGCGAGTGCCCCGCGGGCGGCTTTGGCTGCGCGTCCCCACAGGGAGCTTCTAGCGTGAGGGCTGCGGGCGCCTTTCGGTGACCCGGCCGTGGGATCCCGCTGGCCGTGCCGCTGCCATTCTGCCCTTTTATCCATTGCTATTCCACTTTTTATGCATTGCAATTCCACCTTTGGGCCGCCGGAGTCCCGCCGTGCTGGCCGCTGGCGCTGAGGGGAGGGCACGGGCAGGGCGGGCGTCTGAACCCACCCGTAACCCTGAGTTTTCTGCTTTATCGTCTGCTTCGAGTTGTTTCTTTTTTGAAACCGGGAAGCTTCGGCGGCCTTGTTGCTTTAAAGACTTAACTTCGTGCAGCATAAGTTCTAAAATAGTGACAATATGTTTGGAGGTTTTTCTCTTGCCTCAGAAGATGTTCAGTGTCAGTTCCCGCAGACAGGATGATGCCCGCTGAGGTGAAGGGTGCGGCTCGGCGGCGCTGAGGGACAGACAGCGCTGCTCTTTGGCTCGCTGCTGGGGCTTAGTTTTTTTTACACGTTGTCCTTGAGTTTAAAGCTGCCTGGGATGCCTGTTACACTAATCACATATCACTTTTTCCAGTCCTTTTGAGTGGAAGCAGGACAACCATAAATTGCTTTTCCAAAGTTTGGAGGGAGCCACTTGGTTTGGAGAGAGATTCCAAGAGTACTGCAAGAGGGAGTTAACTTCTGAGAAGCTTTGGAAGTGGGATTGGTTTTCTTTCTAAAAAGCCACTACTTTAAAATAATTCCTTCAACACACATGATGTGTTCTTGTGTGAAGTGGGAGGGCTTGGTGGTTCAATACTACGTAAGCTGCCTTAGGCTCTGACTTGCTTTCTTAAGTAAATGTCTTCTTTTCAACTGGGAGACAGACTTGGACTTGCTGTGGGAAGGCTTTCAGAGTGCTGGATTACAGATATTGTCACTGGCAAAATATTGAAAGCTGGATGACCTTTGCTTTTTTTTTTCCCTATTTTGTGGCATATTTGACTAATGAGTAATAAGAAAGCATAAAAAGATATATCCATGCATATGTTTGAATCTTGCCTGTGCTTTATAGACAAAAAAGACCTGAAATTTTGAGTATTCTATTGACAGCTTTATTGTATGTGCTGTATTTTCCTCTTTAGTACTGAAGTGCTGGAAATGGAGGGTTTCATGCAGTTTTGAGAGCTGTTTGCTCCATCCTGATTCTTACTGAGTTCCACCCGTGATAGATGTTGATCAAATGTTGCCAGTGGCAGGCAGTTGGGGGCAGTTAATGAATTTGTTTATCAGCACTTGTATGTACCTCATTCTTTCAAGAGCCTTGTATTCTGGTAGGGAGTTGTGATTACTCCTTCTCCTGGTTGTTTTAAGGAATTGGCTAATTGTGTATGACTGGTGTCCTCTTGCTGCATGGGTAACTGCTCTCTGATTTGCCATGTTTTGAAACCGAGATAAGGAAAAGGAGAAGGGTATGTGATTACAGAATTGGAGTAGCCACTGTATCCTTTTGAAAACCCTGCTTTCTTCTGGTTTAATATGCAGCATGCTTCTGGAAACCCCCTGTTGCTAACACTCCAGTAAATAGTGCTGAGGGGGAGTATCATCACGTAGTTCAGCTTTAGAGCTTTGACTTGCTGTTATCTTCAGCCTGTGGAAGGAAGGAGCTTTCTTCAGTTCACTTCACAGTTACTGCAGTGCATTGAGGCTGGTGCTGGTGCAGATGGGACATTTTTTGGAGAGACTTTTAGTGAGACACAGGTCACAGCTACAGGCAGTATCTGTTTTAATGGAGTCTTCGGCTAGCTTGCCAGAACTTGATATAATACAAATACAGTATTTGTTCTTGGATGTACCTAGAGCTCAGAGTCTAGAGAGGGAATCCTTACCTGAATTCTTCAAATGTAACTGGGACCTAAAGCAGTGAGAGGGAGCTTAGTGGGGCTCTGTGTCAGGCCTGGCACCTTTACTGAGAAGGATTCTGGAATTTTACTGGGCAGAGTTCTCCCTTGCATGTGTACTGTGTTTGTCTCACAGTGTATGTATTATCTAGTTTCACTTTGGTTGAGGCACAATTTATCAAGGTAATCTCCTAGATGAACTTGTATGAGATAAGACTTGTCTGGGCACATGGAACTTGAAATAAACCAGTTGCAGTTATGTTGTTAGTAAAAAAACCAACCCTACAACAAAACTCAACAATCCAGTCCATGGGTATTTCTATATGCTTTATTAATTACACCAGCAGAATATTGGACATGCTTGGTAGGAAACAGTTGAAGTTACATTATACTCTGAGGAATTGGAACCATCTTCACCAGGTGGTTGGTAACACCTGCAGGGACAGTGGTAAGCCTCAGGTATAGCACAATGAGATAATTTTGTCAAATTAGCAGTGGGTTAGGCAGCTCTGTAAAACTGCCTAATTCAGGTCTGCAGAAAATGGAAGGAGATGGAGACAGGTAAAATTAAGAACAGTGCAAAAGAAACTGAAAGGAGAGTGAGGAAGATTTGTAGGTGTGTAATTGTCTACTGTAGTTAAGTTAGCAGAGTCAAGAGTCTTTCTGAAAGAGTGGAAGGTGAAAAGCTAAAGGAGGCAGGGAAAACAGCACAATACATGTTAAATGCATGTTTGAGGAGAGTTTCCAAGTAAAAGCTAATAAAAGGTAAGAGTGTAACTTTTGACCTGAGGTATAACTATTTGACTTGATCTGGAAAGAAATTAAGTTTTATGGTAGAAAATGGATTGGAGAACAAGCAACATTGTGATACTACTTTATTGCCCACTGGAGGTAAGTTTGAAGTCCACAGGAATGTGTTTTTTCACTATAAACAAATCCTGTAGTCTATGTAAGTTTTATTAAACCCATAAAAATGCACATAGTAATCATAAATGCATATAAAAATGCAGCAATGACTGGAAGGCATACATCAGTGTAGCCTTTCCCTTGAAAAAGTATAGAATCATTATTTAATGTTGACCTTTGTAGTTTTTTCATGGCTCTTTTTGGTATGAACAGTCGTTTTCCTCAAAAGACATCTTAAAACTTCATGAATAAAGCTAGTGGTAGAAACTGAGAACACATAAAAAACCTGTAGAAGATATTTCTGTATACCACAAAATTAGAAGCAGAAAATACATAAGTACATTTTTTCATTTATGGTTTGAAGAGAGCGGACTAACAGTTATAATCAGTTTACACTGTATGTAATTATATTGAAAGCTGTATTGACTGCTGTAATGCTGGCATTCAAATGTTATTCCTCAGCTCAGTGTTCAGTTGCTCTCCTACAAATGAAATATCATTTGAATTGTGATTTTTCAGATTAACCTCTGCCTCAGTGGATTGATTACTGGGCTGGTTTTGTGTCCATTTTTGCACTGCCCTCCTTACACCTTTTTAACTCCTTGCTGGTGCCAGGGAGAATGTTGGACATGTTGAAGTGACACTCTATCTGGTTAGTGTTCCTTAGAGGTGTGTGTATAAGAAATACTCTTGCTTGGTTTTGTGGAAAACCAGTAAGTTTTTCTGATATTTGCTATGTGTTAAAAAAAGAGGCAAAATGATAGTACTTTAAACTTCCTAAAGACTGTATTTGAAGTTTTGTGACACACAAGTTCATTTTTTGTGAAATCTGAAGCATGCTGGTTTTTATTTTGGTAACACTTTCCCAGTATGGTACTAAGAATTTCTGTAGGGTTATCAGTGGGAGGGATTGGGTTGTATCAGAGGGTTCTTTGCACTAGGCTAAAAAAATCTCTAAATACAGACTTGGGGCTTACCCTGCAGTGTGGTGAAGGACCTGGGTCACTTTAGGCTAAGCAGAGCTTTGGAAGGTCCTTCCTCAGTAAAACAGTTTCTTGACAGGAGATGTTTAATACGAAACAGGAAATCTTCACCAAGAAGAGGAAACAGAAGCTTTTCTGGAATTAATGCCTTCATTATCCTTAGTGATTTACAGTAAAAGTGCATTGGGACTTTGGGTAAAATAATGAAAAGAATCTGAGCTTCTGTTGGTGGAGCAAAAGGGATCACATCTAGAGAACATGCTGCTTCGTTTTGTACAATTTATAGAAGAAGAATTTAGCTAGTTAGCAGACAATCTGTTCCTGAGCAAATACTTATTTTTGGGAGTTAATGGAGTGAATTTGACTGAAAAAAATCCTTCGGGGTGCATCTAATTCTTGCTGTGCAGTGTGGACAATATATCAGCAAAGCTGTTCTCAACTGCAAATGAAACAGGTGGTGAGGCAGTGCAGTGATTATTTACTCCTCTACTACTTAAAAATCTCACTTTTGCATTTTGTTTTCAACCTGGAGTTATGTCTGAACCACTGTAGTGCATCCTTAAGTCATGGCTGGAACGTCTCTCCCACGGATTTCTGTCCCTTTCCAGCAGCATCAACATAAGAGCCCTCAGAGAGGAGAGGCACTCTTACTTTGCCTGAGGCTCTTACGGGGTTGGGACCATGTCCCTTTTGCCTACAGAAAGGATGTTAGGTTATCTCTGTTACTTTCAGCAATAGATAGCTTCAGGTAGCTGGCTGTTAAGAATTACCACACCTTTCTGGAAATCCACTGGAGGTAATTAGTGGCTCTCCAGGGTGTTTTGTCTAAATGAGTTTCCTGTTTTGCATTAATAGCCAGTGGAAAGCATTGGGAAATCTGAGGTTGAATGCAGCTTGAGCCTTCATCTTCACTTAAAGCCTTCATCCTCTGCTTGGGGGGAGAACATTAGGGGAGCCACAGTGTGAATGCACTTGTGTGAGCGTAGACAGGAGAAAAAGTCTTCCCCTCCAAGGAAGTTTGGGCAACAGAGTGAACTTGTTCATATATAATGTATCTCTCATGGCCTTTAAGTGCATCTTTCTTTGCCTTTCAGTTTGGTAAAGAGTAGGAACTGAAAAAATCTGGACATGCATTTCCAGTTGTGCTCTCTCCTTGATACACAAGTCCCCTGTAATGTATAAATCAAGGAGAGCAATATGATTTGTTGAATTATTTTTTTAACTGAGTATATCTGCAAAACCCAAATTTTACTCTTCAGCAATTTCTAGCCTGAAAAGTTGTTGGGTCATGATATTCTAGAGAGAGGAACCCCCCTCCCCAATTCAGAAAGGTAAACTCTCACCCAATAGTAAAAGCACCAGTTAAAGTGCTTGTAAGAAGTTGTTTAATAACTGCAGGAATAAAAGAAATGTGTGTTGGCATATCTTCTGTGTAGAGATAATGGGCATCAAAAAATGCACTCTTTGGTGCCTACAGAATCTAAAAATCCATCCAGCTAAGGAAATATTTTATCTACTGCCAGTGCTGCACTTACATGCTCTGTTCAAAGTCTTATTTTCCCACTGCACCCTAATTAGTGTATTAATTGATGTTGCTAAACCTCATCAAGGATGGTTTGTTCTGTGTTTGTTTTCAAGGAAAAGCTGCATAACTGCTTTCTTAGTGTCTTTAAAATGTTTGGAGAAAATGATAATTTTTTTTTTTTGGTAGAGTTCTTATTCCAATCAGACCAGCCTACAAGAAAGCTTTTTATTTGTCCTGACAAACTTTGCTCTTCAGAAGGACAATTATTTTCTGACTGAGAGCAATCTTGGATATTCATTTTGCAGTTTTGTTTTTGAAGCTGCAGTGTACTTGGGTTTGAAGTCCCCTAGGGGAAGCTAGTTTCTTCCAGAGAATACAAAAGAAATGTGATGTATTTGTGTAGTTTATACTGCTTAGGGGAGAGATTGTGGTGTAATGAAGATTTCTTGGATTGCAAAAACCTTTGAGATGGGTTTGATAGATGACAGTAAGGTCTTATCCGAGCTAGGGCTTGATTTTTTTCTTACGCACTATAAGCATTTACTGTTGCTGATACAGCTTGTCCTCCTTAGCAACATTATAGCCTCAAAAGAAGACTTCAGATACACACATGCCCTTGCTCCTGCTTGGAAAAATTACACACAGGTGTTTGCCTCCTTCCATGTGATTTATTTGAATTATTGTGGTTTGGGTTTGTGTTAAGAAGATCTCTTCAGGAGCTGCTGAGGGAAGTACCAGTGAAAGTGCTGATGGCTGAGAGCTTGTTAATGACTTCCAGGGATCTGAATTGTCTTTGGGTGGAATAGCTGTGAACCTCCCCACCTACTGCTGAGACTGATTGAAAGCCTTTTTACTTATGCATAAGGTACCTGTGGGCTAGTACTGCTTCAATGCCAGGAGAAGAAAATTCTACCCATTTTCTCATGGAAACAGAAGCCTTATTAACATTGACCAAAATGAAAGGCAAAGGTCTAAATTTGCTGCTGGCAATGCACTGTAGTATAAACTCCAAATACTCATCCAAAATACAGCGTGTGTTTATTCCAAAGTAGCCAATGCTGCTTTGCTTACCTTAATAGATATTTTTAAGACACCTTATGTAAATATTACAAACCTCTGTTTGCTGGTGTAAAATGGCCTAATGTAAATTCCTAGTGCTTATGCCCTACCCTAGGTTTGCTGCTTGTACTTTGAGAATACTGTTCTGAAATGGGCCATCAGCAAGGAATGCTTAGAGCTGAAGGATCAGGAGGGGAACCATAAGATCAGGAAGTTGTTCCTCTTTATATTCAAAAAAACCCTTATTGCTGTTGACTTCAAATAAAGAGGAATACTTGTGCATTAAAAGCTCCTTCCCAACCTGAGCATGCTTTATCAGAGAAGAGCCACACTTTTAAACCCTTCTAATGTCCCCCATGATCTGGTAACACTCAGAATTTGTCCCCAGATGCTGATGTGTTACATTGAGCTATTGGCACCAGTTGGTTTGAAGTTCATTCTCATATTTTGCACTGGGGTTGGAGTACATGATCTCTGGAAGTCTCTTTCATCCTGATTTATTATTCTGTGACACAATTTACATCAAGGACTGTATTTGTACTGAAATGTTGGAGCCAGTGTAACTAGGAAACAGGATAAAAAGTTGCTGTGAACTGTCTGTATCTGCCTTGCTCATCATGACAGGAACAAAACTGCTTAGAGCAGTTCCTCACTGATAAACAGGAGCTCCATATTGCACACATTTGTACTGGATTCCAAGAAATGAAAGTAAAGTTTTTCTTGAAACTGCCAAATGAATTTGAAAAACCTGAGAAACCTTATGGTAAAGAGGAAAAAAAAAAGCTGCTGAGAGTTTTTGTCTTGGTGGAATGACTGGCATTGCCTTTTTATTTTACCCTTGAAATGTTACTGCTTTAGGCAGAGTTCTTTAACTCAAAGTTTGCACTGAGTCCTGTGGAGTGCTTCATTTTACATAGGTGGTGTAGGAACAAAGTGGGAGTGAACACAGATCTAAATTAGGGATACACAAGCACCTCAGTGGCTGGGGCAAAGGAATTAAAATACTGAAGCCAGTATGAATTAATTGTTGGGACCAGTAGTGAAAACTTCTGGCCTGCACTCCAAAGAAAAACAACTAATTTTTTTTTTTTTTTGGGGGGGGGGGAGGGAATAGCATCTTTTAGGGTTGTATTGTGATGATACAAAGTCATCTGTGGGTAGTTTAAGTTGAAGAGTCAGGTAGGAAAGCATAGAATCAAATCCATTTTTTTCAGATACTGCATTAAAAAACCAACCTATGACAGTTTGCTTCAATTAAAAGAGAATGCAGTGTTAGTGCATTGATGAAAACTGAATTTCTTCAGTCTTAACCATTTTTTTTAATGTGGAAAAGATAACACATCACATGGGTAGGGAACCAGTGAATTGTACTGGGATACCAGGGAAGGTATTTTTGTGCAGGCCCAGGTGTACATGGAAGGCCCTGCATTCTAAATCTCATCCCCTTGAGAAAATGTTTCTTAATCTCTCCTGAATTTTCAATAGGAAAAGTAATTTATTTGTCTATGCACTGACTAATGCCTTGTAATTACTTCTGTCAATTAAGTAAGAATAATAAAAGCCTTTGGTGTAGTAAATTATTCTTGAACTAGTAGTGGTGGTGTCCTAAAATGTTGATGAAGGAAGATTTGCTTTTATTTCATGGCAGCTTGGACTGTAGAAGCTGTGGTATGAGTTTTGGGTAGCTCCAAAATGACTGTGGCTGTCTGTGTTGATATTTGCAGCCCTGCAGAGGTTGGTTCTGGGGCAGTGTTTGGTCTGCATTAACATTGGAGTGGCTCTGGGCAGTGCAGCTACTTCAGGGAAGGCTGTGATGGGTGACAGTGTGGAGTAGTTTACTGAAGGACTCAATATTACTACAGTAGGATAAAAAGATCTTCTGGATCCCAGTGTCCCAGCCTCTCTTGCACCTTTGTCAGACCTGTCTCTTTCAGCCTGTTGATATTGATTTGCAGTGAGATACTTTTTCCTTCGTCCATTTAAGCTTGTGGAGCATTGTGGAAGAGATACTTACTTCAAAGGAAGCTGTATCTCTATGGTGTGTGTTATAATAGAAGATGGATTTGTTCTTTCACAGATTTCCAGTTTCCATATACCCTGTCACTGTTGGTTGCACTGTATGTGCTGTATGATACGATCATTTCAGTTGAAAACCACTAACTAAAAGAAAAATTTGTTGGTAGTTCAGGGCAGAAGTTACTTTGTGCTTAATTACAACAAGATAAATTTTATTTGAGCTTTAAGGTCTTAAAAGTAAGTTTAAAAGAACAGTGTGAAAGCTGGTTATGGTTTGAAGGGCTCTGAAAAATTAAGGGGCAAGATCACAGGCAATCTGCTGAAACCTTAGGCTCTTACTTTGAAATTTCCTCCTATTTTCTAAACACCGCTCTGCAGCTGTTACCTGCTGAGCCTAAATTGGGGTGAGGTGGTAAGATTTCTCATCACTGTCACCTCTTTCCACAGCTCTTTTTCCCTCCTGCGGTGTTTCCCCGTTCAAAAACATTCTTTGACAAAATATTTCTCCCCCAAAATGAAGTTTTGCTATCAGAGATGTGTTTTGGCAGGTTTGAAGTCTGAGCAGGAATACTTGCTTATGCTAATTTAAGTTTGTCTATTTATTTTACTTAAGGTTGCCAATCTTGCTTGTTCATTGTCAACAAATGAAGATGGAACGAAAATTGTCCAAATGGCAGCAAATCACATTGAGACTTTGTGCCCACAGGTAGGAGGTGTTCACTTCATTCCCACTGTCACATACACTAGGGTGTTGTCACACAATGCAGATGTTCCTTGTGTTCCTTTTGTCTAACTTCACGTTCCATTTGCACAGCTCAGCGTAGCAAATGGAGACCAGATGATAAATGCAAATACTTGGGCAGTCTGTTCATTTGCTCTGTGCTTAACATAGAAATGGTTAATAGTCTGTATTGGCTGGGAGTCCTTAAAAACTGCAATGGCAAAAATATGCTGCTCTGTTTCTGAAACACCTGATTGAATGAGCAACTGTAATGTGAAAAATTTGGGATCATTTACTCTGAAATAGTACCTATTTTGACATTTAACTTGAAAGACTCACCACTTGTTTTGGTTTTTGTGTAAGGGAACCGTAAAGTATGAATTCTTGTGATTATCATCAATTTAAAAACTTGAACTTTCATCTTAAGGAAGTCAATGGGAAAAAAGCACGGCTACAGATACACTTTTTCTAAGATATTAAGTACCAAAAAATGTGTTCACTTTGTCATGTTCAGAGTTTCAGAGATACAAAAACTTCAGCATAGATCTTTTTGAGCAAAGATTTTACTGATTCCTGTGAATCTGATCTGCGTTACAGCCTTGAGGCTGCATCATTTCAAGATCATTAGTTCTTTGAAGAACACTGCAGTTTACACAGTGGCATAATTATTGTTACCCTTTTGTGGTAATGTAGTTGAAATAAAAGTTGAAAAGCAAATATTAATATGTTCAATAGCAGGCTTGAGAAGTCCATTTTATGCATGTTGTATAAATGCAAGTTTTGGAGAAATGAAACATTTCTGTCAAGGAAGTGTGATGTTCTGAAAATGTCACAAACCGGTGTTTTCTCTTGAATAATTCAGTTTCAATGTCTGTTTTTAAAACTTGAAGAGTTCTGTGTTTCAGATCACACTCGTATGTGATTTAATGTGCTCCTGGATTTGTAAGAAAGCTTTTTTGTTTCTCCAGGGGTCAGGTGCATTTTATAATGGATTATTATGCATCCCAATACAGCTTTTTAATTGAAACCTCCATATCTGATACCAGAAACTCTTAAAATCTAATTTTGACTAAAATATTGATTTTTCTTCACAGCCATTTAATTTTCTAGGCTTTTAATTTCCTATGCTAAAATGAAAGTTTCTTGGGTTTATTTCTTTCCTTTTGTTTAACCTTAAGGTAAACTGGGGTGAATTAGTTGATGATTATAGATCTGACTAAAAAGAGATTGTGGAATACACAGAAGATTATCTTACTACTAAAGGCATGTTCATTGTGCAGGATTTGCTGCTTTCTTAGATAAGGACCATGCCCTATGAAAGCAATTTGTATTTTACCTAAGTAAGAAATAGATTAAGGCACCTGCATTTTTTCAGTACACCAGATTATGCTGTATCATTTAAAAACATTCCAAAGGGAAAAATAGTGATCTCTTAAGTTCCCTGTGAGGCATACAGTTAGAGTTCAGAATGGGGAAATTCACATGCAGAATTCCCCAATGCTCTTGAATCCTCAGAGTGAAAAGAAAGGTATTTTATGTGCTTTACAAAATATTCATTGAAGGAAAGCATGGTATGGATTGAAATCTGATACAGTAGAAATAAAAGAGCCTCCCGACCCCAAATGCCCCAAAAACTACCAACCAAAAAACCCCCTAGCAATTACAGAATACACTTGGAAGTTTTGCAGATTTAACAACAAAACTTCCTGTGGAGCAGAGAGGAAAAGGCAGCTACAGAATTGGCAGACACTGGAGGAAAGCCTTTTGGCTTTTGTTACATTGATCATGCTCCACACATCTCATGTACTGGAGGTAAAACTGAGAGGGTTGATTTGGAGCCCTTGTTACTGTTGAGTAAGAAAGACCCAGAGTCACCAGAAGGCTTTGCACAGGTTTGCACTTTGGGTTCTCTCTTTTACACACTGTTCTGATACACACAGACTGGATTGGTCAGATAATCAGCACATTTCACCTGACTGCCTGATTAACAAAATGCCTTTCCTAGAAACAATCTTTGAGAAAAACAGGAAAACACAGAGTAGGAAAACAACACCTGCAGGTTGTTTATAATAACAAGCGATCATTGTTTATCTTCAACTCCCTAAAGTCTCACAAGCTGATTCTGGGAAAACTTACCTGGTTTTCTCACTCTCTGACCAGGCTGTCACATCCACAAACCTTTTTTTGTTTTGTCAAGTTAAGTGAAATTGTTGGCAAATATTTTGACTGTTCAACAAATGAAATAAGCTGGGCATTTATATTGGAGACAATGCAAAACACATAATGATCCTGGAATGTTATGAATGTTTTATGAGAAATTAATTTAGTGTTAAATCAGTAATAATAATAATAAAAAAATGAACAGCTGTTTGCATATGATTTGGTGAACAATTATTTCTGTTTGTATAACTCACTTTTGGTTGGGAGAATTGGGTGTTGTCAGGTAAGTAAGATCTCCAGTGTCACTTGTATTGGGAATCCGTGTGACAGTCCTGGTGTGCCAGCAGAATCTTGACTTCAGCTGAGTGCATGGGAAAGAAAGGGAAGGGAAAGACCCACCAGAAGCAAAAAAGCTTTTGTTTTTAAAGGCAAGGCTATAAATCTGTGGAGCTGTTTTGCTAATAGCCGTGTTGGGTTTGTTACTCTTGTGCTTCACTTCAGTGGCGTGTTTGGGGAAGACTGTGGTTGCTCTAACAGTCCTCTGGAGTAGCTGGCAATAATGGTAAACCTGTTAACATAGAGGGAGAACTATCCTGTGGAAAACCAGAGATTAGCAGATGAGAATCTGCTTTCTCTAGCTAAATTCTTCATAGGTTTTTACATTTTTGTGGTCTAATCAGCTTTCACATCCTGAGCTGCTGCTTTTGAGAAGAGTGTCCTTGAGCTCAAAACTGGAACAGTTGTGTCAAAATGGAGATCAGAGGTGGGTGGTCTTAAGGCAACAGCTAAGATAATCTTCAGTGTGTCAGAGGGCTCTGCCTAGAGCCTTTTTATTAGCATAAAGATCCCTGGAGCAGGGGGTTTGGGGTACTTTAGAAGAGCTTTAGCTGAAACAGTGAATTTTAGGGTCACTTTCTTTGAAAGGGAGCTCTCACTGTCGCTTGCTGCTAGTTACCAGAGTGGTACAGGGTAATTACTGGAACATCATGAGAGGGAGGAAAATGCAAGAAAAACACCCAAATGTTTATGGTTTAGCTTAATCTTCAGATGGTGATAAAGAAATTTTTGAAAGTCATTTGAGCCCATGGAAAATTCTGCCAGATATTTTAAAGAGGTGTAAGCACTGGTATAAGCAGAAACTCAGATCTTAGTATTTTGGTGAGCTCTGTTTTTCTCTGAAGTATTGAGATAGAAACCATCTGGTTATAAACTGAGGTGAGAAGCAATTCTGTGTAACTAATGAAAAGTGTGTAACACTTGGCACAGTTGTGAAGGATTCAGCTGTGATTTTGAATGCCATCTCTTCTTGCTGCTTAGAACTTAACATGCTGCTAGTACTTTTAATATTGCCTGCTCTGTGATAAACCAGTGTGTAGCAGCGTGGGGTTTAGATGTTGGCTGCTGCTACCTAATTCCCAATGAGCATCTCCTGTGGAAAAGCTGCTTGGGTGGGCATTCAGGCAAGGCAGGCAAGTCCACACACACACTCAGCACAGCTAGCTCAGCCAGGAGAGGCAGAAGGGCCTTTGTGTGGTCACTTCCAGCGAGGTTTATTGCAGCCCCCCAAAGGGAAACCAGAGACAAAAGAAGGGCCGAGTGCCTGCACAAGGTTTGAGTGAGGGAGGGATGGGGGCAGCACAAAGGGCAGGGCAAAGGGCATTGCCCTGCAGGGGAGGTGGCTCCAGCCACCAGGGATCCACAGCCTGTGAGGAAACAGGGAAAGGAGAGACCACGAGAATTAGGAACATGTGGGGAATGATCAGTGCTGAGAGGCTCCATGGGCAAGTCTTCTCTTTCAGCCTAGGTGGAGACTCTGTGGTGTATTCTTCAGGGCGAGGCCCTGGGGATTTCCCTGAGGGGTTCAGAGGATTCCACACCAGTAAATATAAAGGTGATTTTTTTGGCTGTGGTGGTTTGGTAAATAAGTCACTGTGGCGGTTCAGGTAACACGGAGAGAGGTATTGGAGTAGGGAAGATACTGAGCTGATCAGTGGGAATATATTTATACACATCATGTTTGCAGACCATTGAAATACTGATCTGACAGCTGTCTTGAACATTTTGTATTTGGCTTGTCCAGCATAATTCATCCGTTTCTTCAGTGCCAACGTGACAGTCTGGAACTGACTGCTGTATTTTGATATTATAGAGCTGTTTCTCTATTGACACATGTGTACCTGCAGTGAGAGGGGCCTTGCAAGAAACCACTCCCTGCAGCCTTATTGTCTTTGAATTTTTATAATTTCAGCCCTGTTGTAGTGATGCTTTCTTTCCTATCTTGCTAGCAGATAATATTAAGCCTGTCTTTCAGGATCATGTGAAATCATCTGCATTTATCAGTAAATTCAGAAATACCACAGAACCAAGAGTTGAGGGATTGAGGGGTTTTTTGGAGAGCGTGTGTGTGTGTGCAGAAGGGATCCAGACAAAGCATCTCCATTCCAGTCCAGCAGCCACTTGCATTCTCTGCTCTTCCAAGCACAGCAGTGACCTCCAGCTTGGTGCAAAGTGTCATGGAAGCCTTCAGCAGCCCAACAGTGACAGCTCTGTGCCCCACACACAAAAATCCAACTTGAGAAGCTCTACTTCCCAAGCAGGGCTTGTGTGCTCCCTGCTTGCTTTCTTAGAAAATGATTGTGACTTTGTTATGCTTTATAAGTTTTGATCAAGCTTTCGTGTGAATGTCCTATAATTTTTTTTCTCAAAATTAAATATTGTGTTTTTCTGTTATGAAAATGGATGGAGGAATTCAGCTCTTCCTTTGGGAAGAGCTAAAGAATTCTTTCCCTGGATTTACACTTAAATTGTCTTGCCTTTTTTTTGTTGATGCAGATAAATGGATATTATTTCCTTCTGTGTAATTTTCTAGGAAATAGGTAATAGCAAACATGAAAAGTCTTGCTCACAAAAATGACACTTGATAGCTAATCAGTGGGCAGGATCTTTTGATGTGTTGTATTTTTCAGGTATTGGAGTTCAAGTGTATATTTTATGATGCTGTGGATTTTTGAAGCTAGCAGTTTGCATTTTCTGTATATTTACTCTTTCATGAGAGAAAAATCAATCATCCATTTTTTTATTTGCTCTGGCACATTAAATAGTGGGGAACATTGAAGAAGATTTTTTTCTTAGCCTCATAAAGACTCTTCACCAACATCACTTTAATAACCACAGTTTCATCTTCTTGCTTGAACCATCTTCGTGGCATCTCTTTTAATCTGTATTAATACAATTTCCTTCAGATACAGGGCAGAAGTAATGGGGGAGAACATGGTAAATCAGTGAGTTCTCTACCATCTGCTTTAAAAGACAGACAACAGATGTTAGTATCCAACAGTATTGGACTTCTTAGGTATCATCTCCAGCCTTTCAGTGGAGAATTTAATTAAAAATATGGATTGTGCCTTAGTAACACTATTTCTGAAAGGAAAGTCTGGTGAAGTGATGGTTTTCATGTAGGTTTTCACCATGTTGCGAAGTTCACACACAATGCTGCTGAAGGTGAGGATTTCTTTATTAACCTTGGTCTTTACGAGCTCTCCTGTGTTTAGTTCCTTCTCATGCACCCTGGTTCCACAACCACTTGGTCTGGTTGACAGCATCAGTGCTGCAGGAGTGCTGCAGTGCTCCCTCTCTCCCTGCTCCCAAGCCTCATTTCTGCCCCTTCCCTGTGAGCAGCAGCAGCAGTCACATAGCTGCTCAGCAGTCTGGGGCAGGAAGCTGCTGTGAATCCACCTGGGAAGCAGGAGGGTTAAGTTTGCCCTCAGGTCAGCTGCCCAGTGTAGTTTGCTGTGTGGATGCCTGAACTCAAGGAAGGGAGTGGGGGCAGTCTGGAGGAGCAGTGGCTGCTTTTGGTGGCACTGCAGACTCAGTGATGATGCCAGCTTGAGCTGGCAGTGGCACAGCTTTGGTGACAGAAGGCATTGTCCAGGATTGGTGGAGGGCTGTTGTTGCCAGTTCCCAGGAGCCATTGGGAAGAAGTTGTTAGTCCAGCCCTCAGTGGGACCCTGTTTGGATGGATGGAGCCTGTACCCTCAGAGCCGTGCAGAGTTCATGTGAAGGGCAGTCTGCACTGAAGGGGCATGTACAGAACCAGATGTCTGGTTGTGACAAAGACTGAAAGTGGTACAAGGAAAAATCTTTCTTATACCCCCTAGCATAATGTACTGACATTAGTATTTGCAGGACATTATCTTGCTCAGTTTATGGAAATTGAGGTTTGCCTTGTAGCAAGCTTATTGGGAAACTATGAATCCTAAAGCTGTGGAACACAAACGTGTGTTGGAAGGCAGAGTACTTTATGCTTTTGTACAAATAGACTTAGATGTTTGTTTTGTCTTGAACTTCTCTAATAAACAGTTTGAAAGGGGGGAACCTCTCCCCCACTGTTACTCTTAGGTTCCCCTGAAAGTCTCATGCTGGCTGTGACTGCTTGGCTCACTTACAATAGTACTTGGAGAGAGAATAATTAACTACAAAATGCCTTGAGGTTGTTTTCAGTCTTAACTTTCATGTTCCAGCATCTGTTGTGTTAGACTAGAATCCTCAACAAATTCTCACCTTGTAATATGAAACAAAAATACAAACCCTGAGTAGCCTCAGCTTCTGTAGCAATACAGAAGCTGTCCTGTTTTATCCTCTTCTTGCCTCACCTGCAGTCAGTGTACATAAGACATGAGACTGATTGTGATTTTAAAGTTGCTGGAGGGCATTTGCTTTATTGCACCACAGTGCTATGAATGTTTTATAAACAATTTGTTTTTCCCTTTGCCTTTAAAAGTTGAAAATATTCTTCCTAGAAAGGTGGTTTTTTTTAATCTTCTCAACTTCATCCTTTTTTTCTGGATTTATAAGTTAGAGATGCTACATTTTGTTGGTGACAGTCCTACAGCAAAAGGCTAGGAAGGGAAAGAATGGCAATAAAGTATCATTATTAGAGACTTCTTGTGGTAAAGAACCTACTGTCTGGGGAGCAGGGTAGGAAAGCTTAGAGTCGTACAAGACAGCAAAATAATACCACTGTTAAGAGATGGAGTCTTACATGGATTTTGGAAGAGAGGGATGGGCAGCAATAAAGAGCCGAAAATGTGAACGGCTGTAGCAGGCAGTAATAGAGAGGTGTAAATAGCACAGGCTGACAGGGGAATTCATTGCTCTTGTTGAAGCAAGGAGCTAAAATCACTAATCCATGGCTCCATCTGACATGGCCCTTTTGGGGCATTGTGCATCTCTGCTACCAGCTTCACATCCAACCTGGGGATGGTTTCCAGCTGGAGTACGGGCAGTGTGATGGAGATTCTGTGGGTGCTCAGCACCCTGCAGTCACCTGGGGATGTAGATGAGGAGCAGATGGAAGCACTTAGTCTGGCAAGCACTTAGGGAAGTGGATGAGGTACACATGAGTCTGGTGTAGCTGCACTGATGACAGGATGGGCTGTGTGCTCCTCCTTCTTGTGTGCCTCTGTGTCCCAGGAGCTGCAGCTGCTGCACCGGCCTTCTGGAGATTGCTGCTGCCTTCTGCGTGAGCTTGGCAGCAAAGGCACAGCAACTTATTTTTATTCCCTGCACACTATTCCCTTGTCCTTTGTGCAGGGTCAGACTTCAGGGATTTGGGGGAATTCTGGCATGGCTCTGAGGGAGGATGTTAAAGGAATCATGTGGGTGTGGTCCTGCCTGGGCCAGACTGACCCCCAGCACTCCCTCCCAGCTGCTGCCATTCCATCAGTCTGTGCAGTGCTGACCTGCAGAGGGGTGAAAGGGCAGATCTTAAAAATGTTGGTTGATTCATGTCTCTGAGCTTCCAGGATTTTAAAAAGAGCTTTTAAATGGTTTTATAGAGTGTAATCAAATTCAAGGCAATGGATGACTGCCCTTCTTGTGTTTTCATGATTTTTGAGTGCAAACTACGATGCTATAATCTCATTAAATGGGGCAAAGAGAGGTAACGGGATCTGCAAGGGGATTTTCTGTGTTCTATTTTGCATTCATATTTGCAAAAATATCCAGCAATTTGACTGCCTGCTTTACTTAATTCCTAATTAAAAGTAATTAGAAAAAGTTACAGCAGCTTTGAAAGTAATAGTAAAAGTAGCAAGTACAGCAGCAGTTTGTTTCCTTCCTGTATCTCTTGTGCATTATTGTTTACAAGGAGGCAGAGTCTTCATTTGCTACTCTGAGTTAGAAAAGCTTTTTTTAATGTCATAAAGCTTTTGCTACTATTGCAAACAGAATAATTTCAGGTGTTTACCAAGCTAATTCTCCCCCAGTATGTCTTTACGTGATGGATTGGTGGGAATTAAACTTCAGTTTTCAGGTAAGGTCATGCCATTATTTGTATCATGGGATTGTAGTATTTTCAAGACTATTCTTAGGATTTTGTGGGCTACACAGGCATAGCTTGTGTGTAACTTGATGCATACTTGTAGATAATTTTGCATTTATGAAGACCTCTATAAAAGTCTTTGGTGATGTTAGTTTTCACATTTTATTTCCCACATGTGCTGGTATTGACATCCTAGCAGGAAAAGATGTGGACAGTATGTTTGGCTAGGATGCCATAACCCTAGTCTGGATTTCAACTGTCCCTTTCTGTAACTGCCTTGAATATTGAACTGTCATCCCATGTAGCTTCTGACATCCAGGAGCTGAAATGAGACCTGGTGGTTGTTGTCCTGTGCAGGAGTGTTTGCTCTAATTGACCTCTGGCAGTAAGAGGATGTACAGTAAAGACTGTTCTGACCACAGAGCTGTAAGAAGAACATCAGATCAAGCACACATGACATTGGATGTAAAAACAGTGATGGAGCCCTGTTTTCCTAGGGTTGGCTCAATGTGTGCCTGAAAATTGCTTGCATGTATGGCTTCAAGTGTGGTTCTTAATTGCTGGCTGTGGTTAAACCACTGGTACTGAATGTTCTTACTTAATGCAAGCAGGCTCTTCCCATTGCTGGTCATGCTGTAAGTGAAGACAAACACATCACCTGAGTGTTGTTCTGGCACTAATCCTGCTAGAGGAAGAACGTGGTCTGCATGGGCTGTTGGCTCATTTATCTGTTCACAGTTGTGTTGTGCTGAACTGGGAGAGAGTGTAGGTGTAGAAGAAGGGATTGCAAGTGACCTCACCTCTGATAAGTCACAGCTGTACTAATTACCAAAGAAGAAGGACAGCCTTGCCCTTGATGGGTCACAGCTGTGACTAAAAAAAAGATGAGTGTGATGAAAGGGGTGGGTTGGCTGGTCAGGGAGAGCCTGGAGGAAGAGGGTCTAGAGAAAGTCGACCTTGAGGAAGTAGATCTTGAGGAGGAAGAGGAGCCCTGAGAAAGAAAGAAAGAATGATCCAGAGCCACACAAAGACGAATTAAACAAGCGAGCTGCTGCAAGAGATCTGCTGAGAGGTCAGTGTGGGTCTGATAGCCTTAGAGCCTGCTGTTGGAGCCTGCAGTCACAGTGGAGCTAGGTAAAAGCCTGTAGTCAGAGGTAGCAAGGAAATACTTGCAGTCATATTCCAAGAGTAAAGAGCCAGCAGTCTGCGTCTGTCAGAAAAGCCAAGAGTAGGAGCTTGCTGTAGTCAGTCAGGATGGCTAGGCTGGGAAGAAGAATAAACCAGGACCCTTTTCACGTTGTTGAATGAGAGTCTGTGTCTTGGCTCATTTCTGCCACATCAGGAAAGAGGAGCAGCCCAGGAAGACTGGGGTGTTTGTAGCCTGCAGCAAGGAAAGCCTTTGCGAGATCCTTGAATCCTGCAGTGGGGGCCAGGAGCATGGAGTGAGGCCTTGGGAGGACAGGAAAAACCTCCAGGACCACAAAGGGCATGATAGTGTTTGCTGCTGCTGGATCTTTGACTGTGGCAGAAACAGGTGAAGAACTGGAGCTTGTCTGACTGTGTGAGTGACATGGAATATACCTGAGGATGCCTGTGCATCCCACTTTTCACCAGACTATTTCTACCTGTTCTTTACAGAGGCACATTATAGATTTTCAGCTTCCATGTCCCTGTCTCTGTGTAACTCTGCTAAAGCTTTCTGCTCTCTGTCTGTTCAGTAACTTGTTTTTGTGAGAGGTTGAAAGCTTGTTGTTGCCTTCAGCTCTTTGTTTCTTCAGCTCAGACCATCCCCTAGCTTATAGATGTTACAGGAAATTTAATGGCATTTAAAGAATTACTAAAGAAGAGTTTTGTTTGTAATGGTGATGGTTTTGTTAGAAATCCCAAGAGGGAAGGAGGAACTAATTAATGCTAATGTAGTAGGTTATTTGTATTTTCCTGTGCTGTTTTGGTTGGGATTTTGTATAATGTACTTTAAAATGTACACGAAGCAATACTTGTATCATACATGATACCCCCCAGCCAGTTTATAAATGTAATCCATATGTGTGTTCTTCTTACCAAATATTCAAGGACTGTAACTTTAGTGTGGTTGCAGTGCAATTGTTCCAGTTTCATTACAGTTTTATTTCATCTCTCTCAAGTTTGGTACATGAATGAATAGTCCATGAGGACCTTTCTGTTTTATATGCATTACACTATAAATTGGACTAAAGATTTACTTGGGTATAAAATCCAATAAACAGAAGGTTAATGATACCAGATTCAGTTTTATACTGTAATTTTAGTATGCAGCTAATTTGATTGATAATGATGAGGATTGTATATAGACACAGGGGCATTTTATGCTGAACACCTTTTGAGATCAAGTCCTTAGACTGTGTAATTCCCTGGAGAGTTTTCTTTCTGCCTGCATGTGCTGGGAAGCTGTGCCATAGCTGTGGGAGTGTGATGTGTGCGGTGGCTGCACGCCTTGTCCCAGTCTGATCAGCAAACCCAGCTATGCCCAGTGGGAAGAAGTTTTATCTCAATGTGCTGCTGATGTGCTTTGATAGAGCATTTACACAGCCTAGGAAAATGTAGAAGAGGTTTGCATCTCTGAAAAGCTTTGCTGCATGAAGAGACTTGGAACACAAAGGTAAATACATTTATAGTGAA
Organism: Fringilla coelebs; assembly: GCF_963513975.1. Lineage (NCBI taxonomy): Eukaryota > Metazoa > Chordata > Aves > Passeriformes > Fringillidae > Fringilla > Fringilla coelebs. The sequence continues at coordinate 1,606,360 of NC_140066.1, read as the reverse complement.
CTGCAGGTAGCTGAGCTCCAGATCTGGATGGAGCACTGTTGAAGATAAGACTTTCACTATGGTTTGTTTTGTTATTTTATACTCAAAACCATTAGAAGTGGAACTCAGATTTTTTTAATATATTTACTCTTATGTGTATCAGTAAATCTTGAGGATTATTTTGAGCTTCCATTTTAAGAATATGCTTATCTTGAAATCAGGATTTTGAGAATGCCTCGCTCAAGGCTTGATAAGCTTGCGTGAAGTGTTCTGTAGCTTTCTGAGCAGAATCGAATTGTCCCCGTGCATACAAACTGTGGCTACAAGAAAGTAATTGTTTAGTTAGAACATTCAAAAATTAAACTAATTTACTAGTGTTATGATTACTGGATCCTAGGTGAGATCCTGGATAATGGGTGTATAGCTAATACAAAAAATACAGTTGGAGGAACAGTGATTTTATAATGAGTCAAAAAATGCCCTTTTGCTTCTTGAAATAAACTAGGGAATTTGTGCAATCCACAGAACGTTCCCTGGGTCACTTACAGACACTGTATTCAGAAAGGCAGAAATAGGAATGTTTATTCTCCTTACCTGAGTTTCAGTACTGCAAAATAAAGCGAAAGTAACTGAAATTATGGTTCCATGCAGATCAGACACCTGAAATCTGACCTAAAATAAAAGCCCAACACATTTGGGGATCTGCTGTCTGCTACACTTGTCAGGTCAAGTGAAGTAAGTTCTGGAAGGAAAGTGCTGTTGGATGCACTTAAGAGTCAGTCTGTAAGTGTTCAGCCTATTCTGATGTCTGTCTCCAAAAAACAGAGTGACTATCCACCCAAATGTAAATCCTGAATATTTAACTACATTGTCAGTTCTTTTGTGCTTTTCTGACATTTTAAACTAAAATAATGGAAATGTTTGTTTTGTTAAAGGTAACTTCATGTGCCTTTTCTGTAGAAGGGTTTCAAATTCATTCAGAAATGTGCATGTGGTCCCTAAGTAAAGCCAAAATGCAGATGTGTACAGGGGTAAGAAGAGCTTTAGAGGGCTGCTTGGAGTGTGTGGGTTTGGTTTTGTTCCTAGGAGTGCATCATGCCTCTCAGCAGGGCTAGATTATGTTGGAAGGTTTGCTTTTGAATGAAATTGTGTAATTTGTTTTCATAAATTACAAAAATCTTATCCCAGTGTAATAAATATTTCTGTGTGTTACTGGCTGCCACTGCCCAGACACCAGGAGACAGAACCGTGCAGAATCTCATCTTCATTTCTTGCCTGTTGTATCAGATCAATAAGGTTTGTAGAATTGCTGGGTTACCCCCTTGCCCACAGTTCTGTTTGTTCTTGAGGGATTGCTTTATCTGTGTGCTCTTAATTTAGTCTCAAGTTCCTTGGCCAGTAGCTTTTAAAAACCACGCAGACGTTTAATCTTCCTTTAATTGTTGGTATCAAGAAGGCTTTTGCTAGATTTTAAGGTGAGGTAATATAACTCTTTGTTCACTGAGGTTTTTTGCAGAACTTAAGTTGCCTCATATTCTCAGAACAACTCATATATAACTTTTCAAACTTATTACCAAACGTTGTCAAGTATGTTCAGTGTTAAACCACATGCCTTGAGTGATATCCCTCCTTCCTGCTTTTTTAATTGTGGGAAAGGAGAAAGAATCTTAGTAAGTTCTTTAAATTCTGCTAAAGTAGAGGTTGCAAATATGACTTTGAAATTTTATCTTGGGTCAAAATTTGCCTTACTTGTTTTCACCCCACTGCGTTTAGTTTTTTAGGGATTGCTGAGTTTTTGTTGCATCATTGTTTCTTGTTGGATTTTTGAGTCTCTCTCTGAAGCAGTAGGTATCTTAATCTTGAACATAATGTAGAACTTTATGGTCATGTACCACCTGTACACTTACCTCCTCATAGCTCTCAGGACTAGATAATGCTGCTGAGGTGGCATTTTCTGGGATGTTGTGAGGGGAGGAGAGGGCTGTGGGTGGAAGTTCTCAGATGTTCAGATAAGGATGAAAGCTTCTTGTGGAAGTACAATCTTGCTTTGTCTTCATATGTCACTTTTGATATAATGATTAAATAATCTCCCTTTACTCTGCATCTACTTTCAGCTGTTTCCAGTGGGATTCTTTATTTACCAAGCATTTCAAGTCAGTTTTTATTAACAAATATAGCCAGTAATTTATTTACTCTTGGAAAGCACTTAGCCCTTGGGTAGACTGTGTCTGTATTGTCTAGAGCCGTTATCAACATGACCTCAATTTTATTTATTTATATTGACTGAAATGCATTTTATGATTAAATATCTTGTATACAAGATACTCAGCTTTCAAAGCTTTAAATTGCTATGGGTTTTTCATATCTGTGTTACTGCAGTTGCTTTATAGGCCAGATGCCAAAGCAGCAGTGTCACATATCCTTGCATCTTCTTACCATTATAGTAGGGGTTTTTGCTTCCAAGTTTGTTTTTTGACTTAGTAGTAAATAGATATTCTTTTTTGCAGAGCTTGGGTATATCTGGACATTTAAACTCCCCCGCTGTGTTAAGAGAAATGCAAGGCACAGCTTGGCAGAAGTTCCCCACAATTTTGTGTTAAAAGAGCAACAATAGCAGAGTGCCAGCATGTTTCTGTGGTTTCTTTAGTAGAACCATTGTGTCCTAGTAGTGACCTAGGAAATCCTGTCGTGGTGTTCCTTGCATTGTTTACATTTCTGTTACCTTTCCTAGATTACCCTGGGGAAGTGTGGCACTCTGCCCCAGAAGGAATTGATGTCAGTATTTATCACAGAGCTACTCTAACTGCATTTCAGAAAAACAGCAGTCCAGGTTGGAAGGGACCTTAGGATGTCTACAGCCTTTTGCTCATAGCTGTTTGTTTCAATGCTCAGTTTCAAAATGAACTATGACCTTTCTCTAAACTTTGACTGGTCAAGTGTTGAAAGTCCAAGGGCAGAGGCGGCACAAACTCTTTGGGCAACTTGTTCCACAGCTTGACTAACCTTGGTGTGAAATTTCTCCTGTGTGCATCTGTGCCATCTCTCATCAGCTCCTCCCTCTGTCTGCTGTCAGAATACCCTTCCACCATGCATGGCTGTGAAGAGGCTGTGTGTGCTGGTTTTGTCATCTCCTGTGTGTTGAAGAGCTGCTCTTAGGGCCCTCTGAAGCCACCTTTTCCTCAGGCTGAAAAAGCTCACATCTCTCTCCCTCCTTGCAGGGTGAGAGCTCCAGACCATAACCTTTTAGGTGGCCTTCTGCTGAACTTGCCTTATTATTGTTGCCTCTGTTGTGTCAGAGAGCCCCAAACTGACACAGTTTTCTAGATGGGATCCAGCCAGTGTCACCTCTTCTCTGCACTGTGGCTGTGCCCTTTGAGCTGGCTGTGCTGTCAGCTTTCATTGGGGAATGCTGCTGACATGAGCAGGGTGTCAGGTCCTTTTCCAGCAGAGCTGCCCCCCAGCCAGCCACTTCCCAGACTGTGTCATGATAAGGATGTTACTCCACCCCAGCTGCAGGACTGGATTTTAGATGTTCAGGGGATCATTTTTGAATGAAGGAAGAAAAACCTCAGGTTCTCTTCCATCAAAACCAGCTGGACATAAGTTTTCTTCCTTACAGTCCCAAGAAGTGCAATTTCTTCTGTGTTGTAGCATGAGGTACTTAGTTTACTAACAGCTTGGAAAAAAATCCACCTTCTAAAAGCTCAGAAACCAGTCTTCTGTGTTTTGTTGTGTTATCCATGTACATACCTCTTGTATGTTCAGAACTACTACTACTACTTAATCTTGTTCAGAAAGTGGTCACATTACATTAATTTGGGTCAGTGTAAGATGCACAGAATAGTTTTGATTTTAAACAAAGGCATGAATTCTGATCTCTAGAAATGACAGACTCAAATGACAAATTGATGTACTGCTCACCTTGAATATGACCATCCTGTTATACTTCCTTTAGCAAAAAAATATGGAGCTACAAAGTCTCTTACTGTAGCAAAACTCTGGTGAGGTTCTACAAGGGGTTTGTCCTGGGGGGAGCTCTTTCAGCTTTGCTGTAGTAGCTTACACTAGGGCAGAACTGACCCTTCTGTTCTTGGAGGTGAATTTCTCAAGCATATTTAAAAAATATGTGACTGAACTTGGCTCTGCTGTTACTGTGCCAAGTGGATGTATTTGCTCACCTGATTTTGTTGGAAATTATTCTGCTGGATGTGGAAGTGAACATAAACCTGGGTGGCCAGCTCCTATTCAGCTGAAAAGAAAGATAATTGCCAAACAAAACCCAAACTATTAATTAAGGTATTGTTTTGGTTAGAGGGGCTAGCAGTTTTTGGTATTCAGAATATCCTTATATTTAATTTCTAAGAAATTTCTGGTTTTCTTCTGCTGTAGTCACTGCTGTAACAGACATTTGCCATTGCTTCTTACCTTGTGTTTTTAATTGAAAGCCTGTAAAAGTATTCTCTTGTAATGTTAATCCAACCCTGCCTATGTACTTTTTACTCCTGGGTTGTTTCCTTTTGCCTGACCTTGGGCTGGATGATTTATCCTTCCCTTAAGGCACCATCTCACTGAACACTGCCTCCCTGCCTCCTGTGGCAGGATGGATGTCTGCTGTCCCCAGATTGTTACTTCTGCAGTAAAGGAGTAACTGTGCCAGTGTGCAGCTGGCTGTGTGAACAGTGTCCAGGTGTGGGTTTGTGGGCTGTCCTGGTCATGGTGCTTTGTTTTTCTGCCCCTCCATGTACCCTGTTTTAGCCCATCATGCCCAGGAGTGTGTTCCTGAAAGCTTCCTGTCCTGTGCATGCCTCAGATTCCATTTTAATTTACCTCGACTTTGGTGTAGCAACTGGCTGGTCAGAAGTTAGTAGAAGGCAGGATCTTGTTACTGTCGTCATTTTGCTGCGTCCTCAAGCTTCTCTCAACTTGTGTAATCTCTGTGCTGTTAAACTTCAGCCTGGTTCTCATTTGATGGAAACATTTAGAGTATGATGTATCCTGCACTTGATGAGGACATATGGCTATTACCACAGTGAAGCTAATAATAGCACAGGCTGTCCTCACCTAGGTTCTGCTAGGATTTATTTGAAAACTGGTAATTTAGCTCCCAGTGAAATGCCCCAGCAGTGAGCAGGAGTAGTAGCAGCTTTCTGGTAACCTGAACTGTGATATTTGTGTGCAGGAATACAAATGGGGAAAAAGTAATAAGGGAATTTCAACAGCCTGATATGCTGTAATAAGGCCATATTTAATTAGCCAGTAGCAAATGTTAACCTTATTTTGGATCAGGAAGCAGTGGTGAAACAGGGACTTCTGATGAGTTTTGCTCTTGTTGTTTCTTGAGGCCAATTCAAATAAATCTCCACCATCAGTGATAGTTGGAGTGAAGTAGAAAAGCTAATCAACCTCATGAAGCCTAAGAAAGTGACATTTTCAACTTGGTCTCTTGTTGGTGAGTCTGAGAATGTCCCAGTGTGAAATTTTCTTTCCCTTTTTTGATTTTTTTCTTCTTTTTACAGGAGAAGAGCGTTTAAAGTGCCCATTTTACTTGCGTGATAATGCGTGTCTTTGAGTTTGTTGGGCTAGATTGGGAATACACAGTCTGAACCATGCATGTGGATCATGGCTTTGGGACAGTTCCAGATGGAGCACAGCTCACTTTAGATCTGTGCTTAGCCATAAATCTCACACCTTGATGTGGTTCCCTGGCAGACATATGGGGTCTGTAGTGTGCTCTGCAGTTTAGAAATGTGTGGAGGGATAGAATGTAAGAAAATAAAGATAGTGCAGGTCTCACACCTGAGGAGTTGCAGCTGTGTCCAATAAGACAAGTGCTACAAAAGAGTGGGTTAGCTGGTTGGGAAGAGAGATGAGGTTTGTTGGCTGAGCTGTGAAGCAGGAGTCCATGCTGTGAGGAGCTGCCCATGAGAAATCACCCTGAAGGTATGAGACTTTTGAAATATGATGACAACACATGTGACAGGATTTTGTTTTCATTGCTATCAGTCTGAATTGTTCTATGGTATGTTTTTCTGAGTTGTTTCCACACTTCTGGAAGCTGTGTTTATCCAAAGGGAAATGAAGTGTTTTGTTAATAGGACATTAAGGGTTAGAGCAGTTTACCAGGGGAACCATAAGGAGGAACAGTGTCACCTTTAATGTTTAACCCAGGATTAGCTGCCTTTGTGCAGGATGGACCTGATTTCACTTGAAGCTGTAAATTTCCTGAGGGAAGCCTTAGGTAAATGCTCTGGTTGGTGTTGTTGAGGTGGTTAGAGGTGAGAATTTGCAGCCCTGGTGCAGCCTCAGCCCATCAGATGTGCCAGTGCAGTCTCTGTGCTGTTAGAGCAGGCTGCCCACCTGTCTGGGCTCTAGTCACTTCAGGACTTTTTTTTCCCAGAGGTATCTGGAGTCATAAGGATTTCTAAATGCACCCATCTGATGAAGTTGGCTGCATTCTGTAAGTTTTGATGATCTTCCCAAGCAGTTCACCTCTTTTTGCATGTGATGAGACAAAAGTTGGGTTTTTTTTAATCTTTGGCGAGATAAAAGATGCTGGCTCTGATAGTGGAACAGCTTTTTGCACTGTCTCATTGTTACTTTTGGCAGGGCCAACCTGGTAAGTCTGCCAAAACAAAGAAGAAAATGAAGTAAGAAAAAGACTATTGTATTTGAGCAGAAACAGAGTTTGACTTTCAGCTAATGTCTAATTAGGGGCTTAAACAGAAAAGTTAGAAATTACCTGTTCAATATTTCAGTCTTGATAGACATATTTTAAAACCTAAACTAGTTAGTGTGGTAAGTCAAAACAGGACCAATGTGACCTAAGAATTATTGAGGAGAAATGTTGAGCCCCTGGCTTAGAAAATTGATCCTGTGAAAATGGATCAAGCGTGATATGAATGAAAACAGTTAAAGCCTCACCTCCTACAAATTTCTTAATTTTAGAAGTGTTGGGGAAGCTGCTGTAGAGCTGAACAGAGATGGGCTTTTATATATTGCACTGCCTGTGGAAAGCTATGTATCTTGGGTATTGCTATTGAAATAAGAGAAACTGGAGGTGATACCTCGTATGCAGCTGTACAGGGATAGGCACTGAATTTTTGGGTGTGCTGTGCATCCTAACAAAATGTGTAATTTGGACAAAAATACATGTGCTGACTGCTTGAAACCTGCTTTCCAATGTTTTCAAATGTTTAGAGTTAGAATTGGAAAAATTATTCTAGTGGTTTTGATTCACCAATTCGAGATTTTCTGGCCAATGCAGCAAATCACGTGGTGGGCTGAGTGCTGGTTAAATGCCAGTGTGGTCACTAGAATGTATTTACTCATTTCCTGCTGTGAGATTAGGATTAGGAGGAAGACAAATCAGGCTCAAAACTTTAAAAGGGTATAAAGAAAACTTTTTTAACAGTAACTAAAATACAGAATAAAAAAAATCAAAATAAAACTTTTAGAACATTTCTCCTTCCCCCACAACATTTTCTTTCCTACTAACAATGTACAGAAACAATTCAGTCAGTTTAGCACCTCTGGAGTAACCTTTCTTCAGCTCACTTAGGGAGAGGAGTGTCTCTTGCCATGCCATGGAGACTTCTCCACAAGAAACAGTTCCCTCATAGCTTTTAATTTTCACAAATAGCAGCTGCCTGGAAAATCTGCAATTGTCCCTCCCATCTTTCTGCAGCCTTCTCACAGCCACGTCAATTTATGGGGTACTGTTTTAAGGATGAGCTGTTTAAGAGTAAAAGTTCTCTTTATCTATCTTTGAAATCATCTCTGGGAACAGAGGTGGTCTTCTTCTCTCCCTGGGGGCACAGGGTCTTCATCACTCTTCTCTCTCTCTGTTCAAACTTCTCATGGGATCACAGCTACTTCAACATCTGCTTACTTTAACATAGACGCCTTTGCTCTTATTTTCAATTTGAATGCTTCATCCCACAAAGAAAAAGAGACTGATGTGTCAATTGTATTCTTCTCCATAGCTTTACAAGAGGATTTCAGCTTAAACTTAAGGCATCTCTCCATTCTTCTGCCATATGGGACATGATTCTTTCTTTACAGACCTTGGTGTCTTCATGTTGTTCCTCTACGTGTCCGCACTCTGTCCTTTTCTCTCCCTTGAGGGAGGATTGAAGGTCTACAAGCCTTATTTGGGCACTGAAAGAGTTAAAATCTCACCTGGGGTTTGCAGATGGGGATCCCTGTGATCCCTACAGGGCGGAGCACTCCCGGTGAGGGCTCTTCAGGCTCTTCAGGCGGTGCTGGGGCTGTGCCAGAATCTCAGGGGCTGGGCTGGAACGGGGCAGCCCCTGAGCACTGCTGTGCTCAGCTCCAGCCAGGGGCTGCTTTCTGCCCAGGCTGCAGAGCCCCCTTGGTTTCTTGGGTGGCCGTGCCTGGGGAGGGCCGGGATCTCAGTGCCGGGTGTTTGGTTTGTGAGGGGTCCCCAGGAGGAGGTGAGAGATGAGGAATCTGACTCCATGCTCTCAGAAGGCTGATTTATTATTTTATGGTATTATATTATATTAAAGAATGCTATACTAAAACTATACTGAAGAAAGAGAAGGATACAGACAGAAGGCTTAACAAGAATGAATAATAAAAACTTGACTGACTCCTCAGAGTCCGACACAGCTGATGGTGATCGGTCATTAAGTAAAAACAATTCATGTGTTGGATAAAACCATCTCCAGACCAGGAGGCTTCTCAGCTTGCCAGTAGAAAATCTCAAGCAAGGGGATTTTTCCAGAAAATAAGACAGGGACAGCCAGGCTTGGACTCTCAGGCCGATGAGGCTCTCCCCTGCCCCTGCCCTGCAGCTGTGGGGCCCATCCCAGCCCAGCCCTACCTTGGCTGGAGCCCCAGGGCCTCCCCTGCCCAGCCCCGTGCCAGGAGGGCAAAGGGAAGTGCTGCACTTCAGTGAGCCCCTTTGAGCGATCCTTTGTGCTGCAGGGCCCGGAGCACGCTGGCCAAAAAGGAGCTACCAAACAGGGCAAGGATGGGTCTGTGTTCAGAGAGCCAAAGGGTGTTCATTCTAAGAGGGTACAGGGATAAAGACAAAAACAGGGTGGAAGGCTGGGGTCAGATAATGGGTAGAAGGGGTGGATCTGAGGGACAAGGGCCAGTGGAAACAGGGAAAAGTGGTGCAGGGAGGAGCAGGAAACCAGGGGAATCAGTAAGGCAACAGGGGTGGGGCAATGTGGCAAATGAGAGCCAACGGGGACCAGAAAAGAAGAAAACATGCTAGGGGTATGGAAAAGGGAGCTGAACAGGGGTGACATCAACTGGGGGAGCCAATAAAACTTGAAACGTTAAGGTGTGGTTGCAGAGGCTTATGGGAGGGATCCTTTTCTCACTCTAACCCCAGAGGGGTGTGTCTCCTAGCCTGGTTCTTCAGGCTTGAAGTGCTGTAGTCTTTTGCAGGCTTCCCAGCCTCTACAGGGAAGAACTTCTCTCCCAGATCCAGAGGATAGAGAGCTTTTCCTGCAGTTTGTTCATTTTTAACATGTGTTTTGATAGGGGTGTGTTCAGATTTCTAGTGTTTAACAACGTGTCACTCTTCAAAACCAGTCACTGATTGGTGTTTTTAGGCATGGAGGAAGCTCTCAGCAGCTCCTGTCAGAAAAATCATTTCCCTGGGTGACTTCTTCCCACCTCCCAAATGTCAGCTAATGCAAAACCAACGCAATTATTAATTAGAGCTTGGATCCCCACTTCTATAAACGTGTCCCCCAGGACATAGGTGCTGCCTGTTTTATTCCAGCCTTGATGCCTTTTGCTCCTGGCAGTATCAGAGCTTCTGCTCTTTTCCTGTACTGTAACAAATGTTGTTATCAAGTCAGGAACCCAGCTGACCAAAATGGGGCAGGCAGAATTCTCATTGTTACTGCACCAGCATATTCTAGTCTATTAAAGTATCTTGCAAAACCTTTTTATGTCTCTTTCCAGGGCCAGTGTGCATCTTGAACAGTTTCTTCCTTTTTCAGAAAGTAAAAGATAACTTGTAATATATTTCATTTGGGATGTTGGGGTTTTTTCTTCTTTTCCTGATATTCTTGCTGTGCTTTTTAATTCTTTGCCATGCTCAGCAACAAGGGTGTGTTGTTTTTATTCCCCATGTTTTGCATGGTGTTTGGTTGTCCTAAAATACTTTCCCCCTTGATAAATAAGCAGTATTCAGAAGGAAAGAAAGGGAAAGGCAAGGTTAATGTTCAGCTTCTACCTGGCATATGTGTTAGTTTAATTTAAAAATGTTTATGTATGTAACATCAATAAACTTCCATATTAGGAAAAAGCATCTCTAGCTTATTGACTGAAGAAGTATCTGTAGAAATGATCACTCTGGGATCCAGTGTTTCCACCTTCAGTTAGTCTTTTCTGAAAGAGACGAAATCTGCTCTCTTCATGTGGATATAATTTCTGGTTTTAGTCTGAACTGACTGAGTACAACCAGACTGCTGCTTTTATCTAGGTGTAGTATGTGTTGTGTCCCGTACCTCTGATCCTAAAAGACACACCTGTTGTTCTGGGAAAGCCTCCCACTTTTATGTGACAGAGGCTGGTTATTCTCTCTCTCAGTGGAGATACACCATAGCAAGCTCTTGGTGTTAAACTCAGGACTGAAATGATGGTTGCTGTTCTGGTAAGTGTGTGAGTGAAAACCTCCTGTATTTGATATCCTGCAAACTGGAATAGTGTCATTTTCCAACTAAAAGCAAAATGTTGGGATTTTTCTGTCCTCTTCCATCAGCTTCTTAATTTATGAAGCTGAAATGGAAGTTGGCCTAAGCAACATCTGACTGATAGTTCTGCTTGAGAAGAGAACCAAAAGGTGAGCAAGCTTTTGTTTGGAGAAGAGGAATACTGCTTTGCTATGTTAAGTAAAACATAAGATTTGATTTCTGAAGAAATAATTATTTAGTTGGTTTTGTCTGTTTTTGGTACAGGTTATTAATGCTGCTTTAGCTCTTGCTGCCAGACCAAAAAGTCAAGTTGTGAAAAACAACATGGAGATGTACAGGAGTACGTGGGAGAACCACATCCGTGTTCTTACTGAAGCTGTGGATGATATAACAAGTATTGATGATTTCCTTGCTGTATCAGGTATGATAATTTTCAGAATCCAATTCTTCTTTTATATGCTTTGAAAATTTTTCATCACTTTTCAACAGGAAACCAGTGAAAGATGAGAGTGTATAATGATTTGTGAAAGCATTGCTGTTGTTTCAAAGGTGCCCACGCAGTGGATGTTCCTGCTGTGCATGGTGTAGAGCTGGGCAGAAGTCCCTGGGTGTGACAGGGGTGCATTTATCCATCCCCACAGCTTCATTTACCTCTGCAGTTTCCAATCCTCTCTGCAGCTGGGAGAGGTCTCCGAGGAAAGGAAGTGCATATTTCTGTGACTATACCTTAAACAAGAGGCTCTTGTGATACCCTGTGTTCCAGTTCCTGTGGAATGCACAGTAGAATTTCTGGAATTTTCAGTGTCACAGATATTTGTCACACAAAATATATTTTTACAGATCTCTTCAATGAAAAGGCCTTGGGTAGTAAACTCTATTTACTGAGGCAGCGAGTGTCTTCATCATTTAAAAAGAAGACTGGTAACAGCTGTTTCACTTTTTGCAGTTTAAAGATTCCAGTTCTGAAGTAAGGTTCTGTCCTCACTGTCTCACTTTCCTTAGTGAGGAAAACAAGAGAATTTCAGTTGCACAGTGCCTGTTTTTTCTGTTGCTCCTGCTAAAATGCACCTTCACATGCATAGTTCAGAAATCCTTGTGTTGTGAAGCACTGTGGGGCCTGGAAGCTGCTGCAGTGGAGTCCCAGTGAGTGAGTGGTGTTTTCCTTACCATCAGGGTGTGGGGACTCCAGTGCAGCCAGCATGGGCAGAGATGGCTGTCCAGGCCCTTTGTGGGATCCAGCCTTTTCCTCAGGGTGGGGAAATTCTCCTTGCTTAACAGATTAGCTGGTGTACCTGGCAAGTGACTTAGGTCTGAGTGCAGAAGAATTTACTGCAAATAGTGTGGCTTAGTTATTCATAGTTACTCTCCTGTGTGTATCTCAGCATCTTCATGCAGAGTAGCAGAAGCTGAGAATTATTTTCTCCCTGTGTAAGTTAGCCTTTGATGGAAGGGCTTTATGAACCTGCCTCCTGCTTACAGTGCAAATCTTCCCTGTTCCTGAGATTTCCTGAAATTTATGCTGGTATTGCTAAAGCTGTTAATAAGGAGATGAAACAAGTCAATTTCTAATGAATAAAATACATTAATCTCTTTTAAACTCAGGAGTTTTCATAGTAGGTTAAAAATCTTTTGTCAGATTTATTGAGCTAATATTTTTATCTATACAGTTGTGATTCATTGAAATGGCACATTTCAGGGTTTTTTTTTTCCCTCAAAATTTCTTGCACTTGAAGAATAAATTTAAGCATTCCAATAATGATTGTGCCAGGGTGTCAGCTCCTCACTCATGGGAGTTGCAGCTGCTGAGTTTGCAGGTGGGGGGGAAAGGATGAATCCTGGAGTGTCAGAATTGCATTCAGAGTTACAGGACACTTTTTAGGAAATACAGTAAACACACTTTCCCTAGGGATTCTGGTGATTCAGAACTCTGGATCATACAAGAGAATTGCCTACTATAAAGTTAATTTTAAATTTCTTCTCGGACTGATTGAGAGATCAGTTAGTGCTGACAATACTGCCTGTCCCACTGGCACTCAGGGAAGGAGAATTGTGAGCATTTGGAAGGTTGGTTGTTTGTTCTTTGTTGGTTTTTTTTTTTTTTAATTTTTGTGTGGGGTGTTCTTGTTTTTTTTGGTTTTTTGTTTGTTTGTTTTTAATGCTCTTAGAAATGATATATAATAACAAAATGCTGCTTTTCTTTTTCTAAGTCTATTGGTCTTTGCTTTTCAGATTCATGCATCTTCTTGAAATTGGATTTATTTTCAGTTGTGTTTTATTCTTGCCAGTTATATTGTACTATAATTAAAGGAAAACAGCACTACAGAAAAAAAAAAAAGAATTCAAGTCTTTACAAGTGAAAAAGAGGTCTGCTTGCAAAGGGTTGAAGAGGAGGTCTTTTCCTTATAAAGGAAAGCAAGAGTTAATGACTTGTGTAAAAAAAAAAAGTCATTGTAATTATGTAACATTATAAATTATGATACTGTTGTTCATAGATTTGTTACGGCTTGTAGGAACAGAGAATCAGTCTCAGCCTATCGCTTTTGGATAGTTAATTTATGCAAGGAAGAATGTGGGTGTTAATCTTTACAACCCACTGACATTAAGTTAAAAAATTACTGTCATCCATTTATCATGATGATGTGAAGTCTGCAGATTCATAAATTAAAATGTGCTGTTGCATTTGATGCGTGAATTTCCGGGAAACCGCTTTTGTTCTGCTTGTAATTGCATTCACGGTGGTAAATCTGAAGTTTTATCCTCAACCCTCTGCTCTTGGAAGCTGACTCTTAGTGTTTTCTCCCTCATGCAATTAGCCTGAAACAGAGTTTGAGGCTCATTTCCTAATGTTGATTCTTCTGTGTTATTTTAATACTCTTTTATTCAAAACTGCTTTAGTAAACCTAGTGGGTGTAGGTAGAAAATCTGAAATGTCAGTATTTCCTTCCTTTGTGTGTATGTTTTCAGCTCCTGATGATGGTGTGTAATTGCAATGACAGGCTAATTGCAATTATTAAGTATTTCAATTTTGTCATGTGTTAGAAAAATGGTAAGAAAAGGCTTGGATGTTTTAGTCCCAGAATTAACTTTTTCAAGGACCATATAGGTAAGATCTCAAGTGTGTTTATATATACAAAATTCTCAGGACCTGTGATTTTTTTTTTTTCCTTTCTATTGTCTTCTTGAAGATCTTGCATGACAGACCCCTGCACTGCTTCTGTGTCCTTCTCTTAAAGTCCTTGCCCAAACTGAGATTCTTTCATCAGCTGGGCCTTCTCTTCAGCCTCCCTCATGCTGTCTGGAATTTTGCTCATTATGGGATTTATAATATCACAGCGCTTAAATGTCTTTAATAGCAGCTCCTCTTTTGCCAAAATGGAAGTGCCATGTTTTCATAAAAATGTTTCCTTGTTCATCTCTTTTCCCATTCCTCCTCATGTATGAGTAAATCTGCCTTCTCCAAGTACAGTCCACAAATGACCCAGAGCCTTTTCAGTTGTGTAAAATGAAGTCAGTGCTCTCTGCCCTTTTATATACCTTCTTAAAATACAATTTGTCTAAAGTGCATTTTGTCCCTTGCAATTGCATCAGCTCTTTCAATTGAATTAATTTTTTTTTAAGGTAAATCCCTTCCAAATAATGGGTGATAAGTCATTAGACAGTGAGAGGTTTTGTCTCATGTCCAGCTTGTTGCTTCCCCGCCAGAAGTTCTGTTTGCTGCTCTTTTCCTGAGGAAGTCATAGGGAGTGCTGTGGCTTACATGTGTGCCTCAGGTGAGGGTTTGTGCAATTCTCCCCTGCAGTTTGCACTGCTAAATTGATATTGGCAAGTGTGGAGCCAGGCAAATCAATCTGCAGTAGAATCTGGAGAGTTTAGCACTGTTAGTCCTGTGAGCAGAACAGTATTTTATAATGTATCCACAGGTGCCCCACAAATTCAGCTCCTTACAGGGGCTGGCCTGAGGGGTCTTAAATAGGTAAAGACTTCAGAGACTGCTGAGGAAGTTCTGTGATGGAATAAAGGATCATTCAGGATAACCTGAGCAGGCAAAAGAGAATAACATTTATACTGAACAATTGGGACCAGTCAGGGACTGCTGGCAAGAAGGACAAGAGCCATGGTTCACTTTCCTATGGTACTCCTGTTCTGTGGTGATGGGCAGCCTTTCAGAGCAGATCCTGGGAAATCTTGCACGTTTGTCCAGCCAGATGGAGTAGAGAAGATTGCATTCCCAATGTGGAGTGTGCAGGGAATTCCTGAAAAGTCAGAAATCATGCAAGCTGGATATTTTTTCAAGTCTTGTAGTCTTTCCCTTGGAGTCTTAAAATTATTTTTTCCAAGCATGGTGGGAAACAGTATGATGCCACCATGTTAGAACAAAAGTTGCCTTTTAATGTAAACCTTTGCCATCAGAAACTTTTAATTTGAGGAAAGCAGCAAAAGGCTGGATGTTACAGTAAAGCTGTTGGAGAAGATCCTTTTTGTGGGTGCAAACAGTCTTATGGCCATCAACAACAGCTAAGAGACCATATTTTTGACTGCTTTAGTTTGATTTCAGTGAAGATTTCTCAGCTGAACACCAGCAACAATAATCAGGAAAAAGAACCTACCTTATGTATTTTATCCACAGGCCTATTTTTGAAGATCACAAAGAGGGAGCAAATACCCAGCTTCACTTCTTTCCCCATCATTTAGAGCTCCATATGTGGAGCCCCAGCTGCTGCTGCTGCAGTTTCTACTGCTGGGAGAGGTCTTCAGTGGTTGGTTAGGAAGAGTGGGTCAGGGGGACTCTGCCACCATGTGGGATGGCATGTACAAAATAGCAGAATAGAGAAGCAGAATTAAAGACTAACAAGGATTAGAAGAGAGCTCTGAAGATTCTCTATTAAAGCATCTTGTGCAGTGCAGGGCAAACTTCCAATTTCCTGCAGAAATTCAATTTGAGACTTCTTCAGTTATATGTGGTCCATACCTTGATTTTAATTTGGTTTTAGCTATTATTGTACAACAGATCTTAAGCAATGCAACACAACTAGTATTAATCTACTGCAACAAAATGGAGAAAATGTCTCATTGGCAAATCCCTTCTCCTGCTTGCATCACTGAGAGAAGAATGAAGTTCATCTGAATCACACCAATTAAGAGTAGATTCATGTAAGTGTATTTCCATAAGATTTTTTTTTTTTTGGAGGATGGAAAATGGGGACTAGAGAAGGAAGCACTGACCCAGCACTTCATTATTTCTGTGTAGCACTAAACCAGTTGAGCGCTTTTAGAAAAGATCCTACAGAAACCTCTTGGTTTGTACTAATTCTTGGCTGGATTGCACACAAGTCAGTTCCTGTTCAGTAATGTTCTTCTCCAGCCTGTTCTAGGCTTTAAGGGTTGTTTTTGGTTTTTGCTGCATTCTTTGGAAGAGCTACATGGGATGGATTTTGTGTCCCAACTCTGTTCCTGTGTATATTGTTGGTGTTCCTTACAGGCTTTATAGAAGTGTCTGTTTGAGACTGATGGCAGAAAACAGCTGAGTGGAGATTGTGCTATTCTTCACTCGTGTTCTCCTGGGCTCAGGTACCGTGTATGGCACTGAGCCCTTGTCAGTCTTACCACACTTTATCCCCAAGAGACCTTAAATTAGGCAATTGCAGGCTTTTCCTATCATTGTCTCTGCATTAGTATCAAGCCAGTGTTTGTTATGAATCATAACTTTTAAAAGAAAAGTAGCTGTTAAACAGGTGATTTTTTTTTTTTTTTTTTACAAGTTTGATGAGCATTTCTTCCTCCATCTCCAGCTGAATAAATTTCCTAAGTTTAGTCTCCCTTGTTCTTCTCAGTGGACAGAGAAGCTCATTTTGGGAGAGTGTGTCTGCTTGTTCTGGATGATGCAGGCATTCTCTCATAAATACAGAAAACACTTGCTGAGATTAGACAGATATAAAATGTTATTAATTTTCCCCTTGATCTTCTGGTCTGATGTATTTCCTGTTGGTAGCTAGGATTTTTCAAATATGTAGCAGATCTGTAGCATTATCCAATTTTGTGCAATGGAGGCAGACCTTTCCTCTATTTCTTCGAAATTACTTTGCATCAGTCATTTAAAAAAAAAACTCCTCATGTCTGTTTAGTTCCTCTGCCTTTTCACATCCCTAAATGCAATTACTTGCAAGTACTCTTCCAGGTTTTATAATGTTCTCTGAATATCACACAGCCTTCCTTATCTCTGCCCTGTGGTAGTTACTCTGCTGTTGAGCTGTTCTTCATTATTCAGTGTCACATTCTGTATAAAGGTATTCTTAAGAAATAGCTTTCTTGATGCTGCCTGTCCTGTTAATGGCATCATACTCATTTTTCCATGATTCTGTCATAGTCTACCCAGTGCTGGGTTTTTTTTTTTTTCCCAGAACCTCAGGTAATCTGAAAGAATAATTTATAGTTGCCATAGGAGGCAGGCAGGCAGGATGGAAACAGGCCAAGATATGAAGGGGGTGTTAATATCTTTTTGTTACAGTGGAAGGGAGGAGAAAGCTCTGGGGTTTTAGTATAGAACCCCCTTTTTCTTGTTAGCAACAATACCAGCAAACTTCAAGCTAAAAATAGCTTAATTTAACTTAATTTCTGATGGTTTGAGGGGGGAGGGTGCACAGTAGCAGAGGTGGTTAGCATATTCTCCTCTGTTCATTATGTCTGCTAAGCAGTGGTTCTGCTTCTTTTGGGATCTGTGATGGCTCCCCATTGATGGTCACACATCAGCAAACTGTGTCCAAACTAAAGTGGGAGTTACTCTGGAAAAGCCTGTCCATCCCTACTAATGCTTCTCATATTCCATTGGAAGTTTAAGAAATGCTTAGAAATTTATTTAAAGCCAACTGTTGGAGTTCAGGTTAAAAGTTCTGAAAGGTTGTATCCAGTGTTGTAGCATTTGGAAGTTTAGAAACCATTTTACAAGTGATTTCTCCTAATTTTATTCCTTAATTTACTCAGTTCTTTAGTAGTGTGCATTTCCATCAAAAATGTCTCATTTCCTTCCTCTCCCACGCCAAGATCTTCCAATTTCTTTCCTTTGAAGTTTATATTCTAAAACTTCTAGTGTCCTTCCTTCCTCCTTATCTCATTAAAACCAACTGAAAAAGCCTTCTGCAAGATGCCAGTATGTGTGGGTAGGGCTGTAAAACTTTAATGCTTTGTCTGCTAATTTAGGGTGGCCACTTGCAAACAGTGTATGACATCTCTGCCTTTTTTTTTCTTTTGATGCACTTTATTGTGTTGTGGTTTTATTCAGTGATTCAGGAATCCATGTTAGTGCTCATCATGCTGAACAGCTACACTAAGCCTGCATTATGGAAGTGGTAGGCTGAGGTTACTGCAGTTTGCACTTCTGCAGGCACAGCTTTATGTGCTTTACTGCTCCCTTGTTTTTTGTCAAAGTACACAGTTCTGCTTGAGTCAGATAGAAAGTGTTGGGTGTAATCAGGACTAATCAGATTAGGTAATAATAATGCAGTAATTTTCATCTTTGTGGCTACTGAAATGCTCTCAGTCTGGACTGTGAGATTCAGACATCTAAAGGGCTCCCTAGCAGGGCTTGTTTGTAGAGCCAAGAGCACCCTTTTAACTTTGTGACGTTGCTACATCTTTGATTATGCTAAAAATTCACCACTTGATGAGTAGCACTGCTGTGTATGGAAAGGCCAGGTCTCAGCGTGGAAGTATTAACAGCATTAAGTTTTGGAATTTGACCAGGCTCTGTTTCACATCACTTTGGACACTTGTGGTCACTAAGATGGCAATCTGGACACTTGAAGTCACTCAAACTGCAACTTGGGCAAGGAGTAAGGGAATAATTCAGATTTCTCTTGCTTATCTCTCTTGATATAATTTGTTTTCCATCAATGGTTTAAATTTCTCGTTCAGTTTATTACCACTTTTCCAGTCCATGTAGCATGTTTACAGATTAATGCATCACAAAAATTGCCAATTACAGATTCGCCCTTAGCATAGCTATGGAGATCATGGGAAAAAACCCAAACCAACAAGATGCTATTCAGAGACTTAAGATTAAATTCAGTGTTGTCATGCTGGCCTTCTGGTGCCTGCACTAGCAAAATACCATGCTTTGCTTTTTGTAGGAGAATAAACATGAGAGTCTAAGCAGAGATGTATGCACTTAATTGCAGTTCCTATAGGAAGGTAAATGAAACCGTGGGTTTCAATAACTTGCACATCAGGTTTGTTCAGCCTGACTGTAATGTGCTTCAGGACAAATATGAATTTGCTAAACTTAAAATGGTCAAGCTCCCTCTTTGCTGTTTTCACCTTGCTTGTAAGAAAATGGCCTTGGATTTTTCCCTTTTTTATCAATGCTAAGAGCTGAGTCACTGAGCATGCAAAGTTTGTTTTTGCTGGTGCAGCTCTTAGCCTTTAATGACCCACCTGGAAATTCTGTCAAAACCATCGTAATGCTTTGCCTTCACTGGGAATATCCTCTGCTTTCCCCTGCTCTTTCTTTTAAACTCTTTTTCTTCCATGACATTATAATAGCTGTCATTTCAACAATGTAGGGATGTATCTTGTGGAGGAGTAGGAGGTTTAGTTGTGCTGCTTACTAAAATGGATATTTTTAAATGGAAGTAAGGACAAGAACTATTTGCAGCATCTTAGATATATCTTTGCTATCAGATATTCTTTGGGAAATCACAGAATAATTTGCCTTCAATTACTGTTGAGCTAGCGTGCTTCTAGAGTTTTCTTAGTTGACTTCAGAAATTTCTAGGGTCAACTGCAGTAACTAATTTATAGGTCAGTATTCTGTATAGGCTTGGGTTTTTTTTTCACTACACATTTGAGTTCATTGACATTGAACTGGTTTGCTTAATTCACTGATCACTTGGTGCTGTGATACCATCTTCAGTTCTTTGTTGTCAGCTTTGCCTGGAATGAGAAAAGACAAGAAAAATTCCCTCCTTCATTACTTCAGTACTCTCCTTTTATATTGCTTTTGAAAGCATTGAATTGCACTATTTCAGAGCCAATCCCTGTGGAAATGCTGGCTTACAGAGTTGGGAAGACTGTCTGCTTGTTTCTGCCCCTTCTTTTGTCTTGTGTAAAAAGTAACACCAGTAAATCTGTCATTTATCCTGTGCCATCTCAGAGCTCTCTGGGAATAGCAGCTGAAAGCCTTTTAGAAATCCAGTGTACAGTTACCAGCAGCAGTGCTTATCTCACTCTGCACTGGTGCCTCCAGTTTGTGATACACAGCTTCCTACTCTAGGAATTAATTATGCAGTGTTCCTTCTCTTTCTGTTCTCTTTTATACAGTGGTTAATACCAGTTTGCCAGCAGAAATACTGCATAAAGCTTTCTGATGGCCCTGATTCCTCCCAACCACCTCACAAGTTACCACCACAGTCATCCATTTTTCTTACTCTGTTATTAAGATAAATAGAACTTGAAGTGCTGCATGTCACAATGGATAGTTGGAGTAATTTTCAGTTTTCTTGGGAGGAATGTCTTCATCCTGGAGATTTGATGTCATGGTAGCCATTTTGTTTTAATTGACAATCTTGTATTGTCTCCTGCCTCCCTTCAATATCCATATTCCATATCCTTGCCTCAGAAGTAGCTTACAGTCCTGATACTCTGATTTAAATGCAGATTGCTCTTGCAGCACTCCTGGCCTAGACTCAAGGGCAAACATTGCAGTGTTACGCTTGTTTGGCAGCGGGTGTTCTTAGGGACTGCTTGGCTAGGTATGTCATGTCCTGCCACTGGATCTGACCATGTGTCACAGGCTCATTTTGGGAACCATTCTGGCAAGCCTTGTCCCATGAAAATCTGCTATTCAGAATTAGTATTTTCTAAGTCAAGATTTTCTGCACTTGTTAGTGAGGTTATGGGAAATTTCAGAGGTGAACTTTTGGAGAGCTGTAGAGGGGCAAGAGTGAATGGGATGCATGAAGTCACTGAGCAGGTAGGCAGGACTAAGGAACCGGGGTCATGAAATTCAACACTGGACTTGGAATTTTGATGACTTGAGGTTTTCATTGAGAAGCTGAAATTTCATCCTGAAGTCCTGCTCTGTTCTTACTGAATTTCAGTAAGTTGCAGCTGAGACTTCGTTAGCTGTGGGATTCATTTCTCATCATGGGCTTTGCAAACTACTGGTATCTTCCTCAAAAGTTTTGAAGGCTGAAGCATTTGGAATTCACCTTGTATGGGATTTGGATGAGCTGGGATTTGGCAGCCTTTGAAGCATGGTCTAAGATGCATGGGTTTGATGCAGATTTGGATTAATTTTTTGTGTGTTTATTTCCCAACAGGCTGCTTGCTAATGGCTTTCCAGCTGCAGCTGTGGCAGTAGCTTTTAATGGTTTTGTGCAGCTTTGCAGGAATTGATTTGCTTGCTTTTTGTACTGAGGCCTACTGGAAATGCACTCAAGTGTTCCCAAGAACTGGTATGAAAAAAAGCACAAGCAAATGGTAAGGGAAGGTTTTGGTCACTGGTGTTTAGAGTGTAAGGTGACAGTGCTGCTGTGGTGCAGAATGCAGGACTCTGTTTCAAGAATAAGACACAAAATCCTTATCTGGGAGAGCAGGTTCCAGTTGTGTTGTAGTTCTGAAACTGGAGTGTGCTTTTTTACTGGAAGCAGCATGTCCAATCTGTCCTTTCAAAAAGAAACATGAGAAAACAGATTTGCATATGTGTACAAGATGAGCAAAAGCCGAGTCCCCTCTTGTGAACCTGTTATCAAGCAGTAGGATGCAAATGAGGTTTTCTTGATAATCCACAGGCAGCCTACCTGTGCAACCTCAGCAGCTGGATAGGACACGTGCTTGTTTGCTGCAAAGCTGGGACCCCTGAGCACCTGGGGGAGAAAAAATCAAATGTGAAATCAGAGTGCTAATTGAGTATGTGGGGTGCACCAAGTGGGACTTATGCCCTGACTTCTGTTGCCTGTAAGTTTAGCAGATAGCTCAGATTTGGTCCCTGAAATTTGTGGATGGCAGTGTAATAAAAAAAACCACACCTCCCAGACTTAGGTCCTCTGAAACCCAGGCAAGTTGGAAGCAAACCAGCAGCACCTGTCCTCCACCAAGAGCAAAAATGGTCCCAGCTTAGACTTCAGTGGGAAAACTGATCTAATGAAGAGGCAGCTTTTCTCTGCAAGTAGAGGTGACTTCTCAACAGCAAACAATGCAATTTGCAGAAGAGTGTCCACCAGGAAAACTGAGTCACAGCTTAAAGTTTCCATTTTTGTAAGGGAGACTTGGGAGTTTCCTACCCCAGTTGTCTCTTGTCAGTGAAATGTTTTCTCTCTGTTGACACTTGTCCCTCTGTGCCCTGGTTGTTGTATCAAAAAGTATTTATAGGTGTTGATCACCTGCTTACTGTAGCAGGTACAAAGCTGTAACAAGAATATTATCATAAAGTCAGAATTTTCACTTGAGCAATTGTCTAAGAGTGGCAGATGGCTGATATCTTTTAACAATATTTTACAGACCAATGAAATTGCCACCATTTAATAGAATAGTCTGCACACACTGTGAAACAGGTAACACAGAGCTCTCCAGTTTTACACCCCTGATCTTGCAGAAGGAAACAGATGACGTATTATCACGTCTGTTAATTCTTCCCTCTCCCCACCAGAGGAAATGAAATCTTTTGAAGGTAACAAATTGTCCAAACCTTCCAGCTGATGCAAAGACAGACATTGAATATTCTCTAGTAATTGCAAATTTCTTCTTATGCTGTTTGGTCCAAACTGGGAAGATTGCCAGCTCTTCATTCTGTAGCATGTGCTGTGAAATGATGAACTAGGTTATCAGCTATGCATTGATTTGTAAAATAGGTGCTGTGAACTATTTCCCTGTAATCTGGCTAGTTATTTCCCTGCTCCAAAGACTTTTTCTTTCCAATGAGGTAAGTCTTAGTGTAATTCCTTCAGATAGTACTTTACTCAGAGATCATTGCTTTTGCCATTTTAGACCTAAAGATTTATGATTTATCAAGGCCTTTCTGAGTTTTTAAGAGATATTTTCATGAAGTTAGGCAATATTTTAGCTAGATTTGGATTCTGAATGCAGAATTTAGAAAGCAAAATAAATTTTCCATTTCCCAGTCACAGAAGGGCAGAAAACAAATTTATTTATGCCCTGTTTAGGGCCAGCTCATATTTCACCTAGGGCAATAAAAGTGCAGATCTCAGTTCTTCTCTTTTGGCAGAGGAAATGATATGGAAAATTGAATCTCAACTTTTGTAGCACTGAGAATACAACTTTTCTTTTTTTTTTTTTTTTGGTAGCTTCTGTCTGCTTTAGAAACCCAATTGGGTTAGAAACCTTAATTGGGCTTTTAAGTAACTCTGCATTGAAACTGTGCAGGCAGGTGAGGCACAAAAGACCAAGCCAGGGCTGGTGGAGCATTTTTTGTGGGACACAGTCCTCTGCTTATATGCTGAAGGAGAATCCTCTCCTGTAGTTCAGAATTCTCCTGCAGACACTTCCTGCAGGCTGCTGCAAAACTAATGGCAATGAAGAAACAAAGGAACAAATTGCCAGGAAAAGTCTCTCCCGCTCTGTAGTTCATCTCCTGCAAAAAGAAGCCTCCCAGAATTTTTACCTGAGGTTTATAAAAGTGTCAGAGAGGGAAACTGTCTCCTGTATTTTTTGAGAGGGAATGTTCTGAGGAGGATAATGAATGCTCTGGCTGTGCAGTGTGGTGGAAATGAAGGGAACAGGCCCAGACTGAGTATAACGAAAATGGTTATCCTGTGTATTTTTTGAGCTGGCTGGCACGTACTGAGAGAAAATGTGACAGAATTTTGTAAGGCAGATAATTCTCCATTATCCAGTAGCTAAAATGAAGAGTGAAAAGTAATTACTATGTCTAAGATAACAAGCTCAAAAGAAAAGTCTAAGTTAAGGCTGCCAGTCAGTGGCAAATGTACTGAACAATTGTATGTCAGAGTCTGTAAAAGGCCTGGCTGATGTGGGAGAGGCGTGTTCCACTCCTCTGGGGAGGCTGGTGTGCCCCTGCTCTCTTTGGCTGGCAGTTCTTACTGTTCTTCCCTCTCGATCACAGAATCCTAAAACCATTGTGGGTGGAAGGGATATGCTGGTCTAGTCCTTCCTGCTGCTCACAGCTGGGTCTGTATTGTATTCTGACCAAGAACAACCTCTCTGAGTTCTTTATTCCGGTGAATCCCATTATCCTTGCAGTGATTCCCCATCTCTCCCAGCCCAGTCCTCAGCAGCTTCATTTTGACTGTTACTGTTCATTCACTGAAGAAGTGAAAAGCCAGAGACAATTAACCTGTTAATAAAGAATTAAGGTTATGTGACAATGCTTTTCTAGTATTCTGCATTCACTAAAATTTAAATACCTAAAAAGCATTGTCAAAGGAAAGGGATGTATGCTGATTACCTCATAGCTTCTTAGATCTGTCTGGAAGCATTTTAAATAAAATATTTACACCTAATGCAGTATTAGCTACTTCTTGGAGAAGTTTAGCAAAGCTGGGTGTAAAAAGCAGGTTAGTTGAAGTAGGACTTCCTGTGGAAGAGGAAATGGGGACTATTTGTCAGTCCCCACGTTTGTGAGCAAATTTAGGAGATTGTAGAATCTTTGAGTGGTCTGGGCTGGAAGGGACCTTGAAACCCATCTAGTTCCAGACCCCTGCCTTGGGCAGGGAAACCAACAGCCAGACCAGGTGGCACATGTAACATGAGAATTGTAATGTAAATAACACAATAGTACATTGGAGTCTCTCTGCTGTAGTTGAGACAGAACAAGGTTTCCTAGTCCAGTTTTCCTAGAAGAAGGTTTGCTGCCTCATGTTGGCCCAATGGCATTCTCTCATTGTTAATGTGGTCACATTAAGGTTGGAGGGGTTTATTCCATTGTACTTCAAGAAGTTGAAGTGGATGCATTTGTTAAGAAGGTAAATTACTCTCTTGGAGGAAGTTCATTGGTTTTGGTTATAGCTATTTTGGTGAAGAGGATGCTCTCTTCCAGGAGAGAGTTGTCATTAAGAACATGATTACCTGGTTATCAGCATTACAATTGCCTAGGTTCATAGCTGAGACATGGCTAGTCTGAGTAAAATTTGCTGTGTTCATTCTGGAATTTAGTAGCAGTTGAAAAGGAGCAGGAGGGCATATTGCAAACACAGTTTGTGGTTAGAGTGATTTCTAAGGATTAAGCAAGAGTACTCTATTTTATTTACTTTCTATTGTCTCCTCCTTTCCTGTCCATTTCCAATTCCTTGTTTTTCCCTTCTGGTCCTACAGAGCCAGCAGCATGTTACAGAGTATTAATACATTAAAAATTCTATGTTGCCTGTGTACATTGTTGAGGAGAAGTATGAACCATCTCCTGTAAGTTTTATTCTAAACTGAGCTGAGGTTCTTAGGTGATTGTAGCCAGAGAAGAGGAATGGGCACCTCTGAGGCCCAGGTCCTTGCAGACCTTTGCATGTGGATGTGGTGGATTGTCCTGAAATCATTAATTTCTTCAGTTGACACGAGGAGGGTGTGTTCAAGAGGACTGGGCCAAGTGAAGGAGCTGGGGCCAAGCTCCATGAGCTTGTCACCCCTGCATGTTTCTGGGGGGAAGTGCCCAGGGGAAACCTGAAGTCTGGACATGAGAAGTGACCCCTGCCCAGCTGGATATGTTGACATTTTCACTTTTTCTGGCTTTCCTTTATCTCTGTCCTGTCCCAGAGTTCATGCTTCTGGTCTGCTTCTCGTCTGCCTGTGCTCTCTCTGGATCCTTACCTAGATCCAGGCTGGCCTGTGTGCTTCTGCAGGGAACTTCCCTGTTTGCAGAGCTCTCTGAGCGTGGCTTGTGTAAAGCTTTAGGAAAGGAGAGGCGCTGAAACATGCTGAGAGTCTAAGCTGGTGCTTCCTTCATTTCCCTAAGGTCCTGGAATACATCTGGATGCTGAATGGGGAAGCTGACAATCCAGAAACCTGTCTGGAGACTGAATTTTGTGCCCACAAAATGGAGGGCAAGGAATGAAGCAGAAGCAGTTAGCATCTCAAATCAAATCTTATTGTAGTCATGTTAAAAGAAATGAGGGACAGACATCAGACTCTGGAAAGGATTAATATTACTGTAAGATTCTCATTCATGCAGGGAGAGAAATTTTCTGTAATCTGAAACATTTATCAGCTAGTTAAACTGATAATTTTTGGTTGCCAACTCTGTAATTAGTAGATACTTATTTAAGACATATTTTTATACTTCTGTTTTCGTGGTGATATGGCAGAAAATTTTGGGTGGGTTTGGTTTTACTGTGTAGGTTGGGTTGTTTTGTTGATGGGGTTTTTCTGTGAGTTTTTTGTGCCTTTTTTTTTAGCATTCATGAGTTTAGATACTGACATTTTAGATTCATTCATGCATATGTGAATGAAAATGAACCTTAAGGAGAAGCTGCCAACTCAATCAATGCTTTGTTCACCCTAAGGTAAAATTTGGAAGAAATACACATTTTAGTTAGTATTTTCTGGGAACAGAAATGAAGCCAGTGTTTCAGACTGCAGGTTGAAGTTTCTGAAAACATGAAGTATTGTGTCTCTTTTCCCTGAAAAATAATCTGGAGGGACTTGCACAGATAATGATAGATCCTGAAGAACATTGCCTAGGGGGGTACCTTTATGCTATTCCCTCTTTTCTCTCCTCAGCCGTCTTCCATCCTTTTTCTTCTGCTGTCTTCTGGCTTTGGGCCTGCAGCCTCCAGCTCACTGTTAGAGACAAACACCATATTTCTGTCTTATGTCTCATGGTGTACTGGATAGTGTAAGATTTTACCTTTTTTCCAAGTTAGCCTACTGTTTCCTGGAGCACTCTGGTAAATTTTGTAGACATACTCCTTCAGGAAAATCTATGCCATTAACATGAGACATGCATGTTGACTCAGTAGCCTTCTCATCTATGTGCTTGATCTTTCTTGGCACAATTCCCCTTGCAGAGGGAGGTTATGGTTAAATAGTGCTAAAAAGTCTGTCACAAAGGGAATAATAAATTCATTTTCTCTAGCACCTAGAAACAGCAGCATTTGTGCCCACTTGTCTGCATCAGTTGATTTCTGGTCTTCACAGGTGATTTGTTCAAACGTTTCCCCGTGCTCATAATGGAGAAGCTATTTATTTCCCTTATATCAAGTCCCAAGTTTCCTTTACTTTCCTGCTGAGCAGGTGCCTGTTGGTGCATCTGTCCAGCTTGTCAGGGTTGGGCTGGGTGTCAGCCTGTCCTCTGGAGTATGAGCAGCCAGACTGCCTGGTGAGTGTCACCTCTGGAGCTGCTCAGGGTGTGCTCTGGGTCTGGCCCTAAATGCTCCCACCTCGTCCTGCCCCTTCCTGAGGAGCAGCTGTCCAGCTTTGTCCTGCTCCTCAGTGAGCCTGCAGGGCTGTTCACCTGCCAGGTACTGCCAGCCTCATTTCCCTGGGGGGAGCTGGGGACACTGGCACAAGTGTCCTTCAAGTCAGGGATAACCAGAGCACTGCTGCCATCCACCCACAGAGCCAGTCCTTCATCACTGAAGGCAGTCAGTTTGTCCATGCTTGATTGGCCCCAGTAGTAGTACTGTTTGTCCCTAATCATCTTCTTGTCCTTCTGGTGCCTGGCAATGTTTTCCTTGAGGTCTTGTGCCATCATTTTTACAGGCACTGAGGTGAAGCTTTAGCCCGTAGCTTTCTGGATGCTCCTTGACTTTTAAGCCAGAGAATTGACACTTCAACCCTTCTTATGGTAGGGCTCTGTGTGTCTGAAACAGGAGCATTTTGGAAGTGTGAGTGCACTTGGCTAAATCCCAGATAATTGAGAGCCCTGCCTGTCAGTACCACCCTTGGTCTGAGACAGAATGACAGAGTCATTGTCAGATGGATTATCAACAAAAAATATTAGAAATTATCATTTAGCTTCTTAGATTTGGCAGATGAGGAATGTTTAGCTAAGACAATTAGAGAAGAAGGAATATGTGTTTTCCTTGTTCTAAGTAATTATTTTTCTGTACTTTTCTATTAATTTAAAAATTCTTCTCTTGAAATTGCCAGGAACTTTGGACATTAAGTGATTACCAGTGATTTTATTTCTGAGTAGTGACTAAGACACTGTCTTGCTCGTAAAATATAGGTATTTTATAAAAGAGCTGCAAGTGCCAAGAAAATCTATTTCAGAAGATTGCTGATGGAAATTTAGCCTTGAGCATTGTCTGAACTTCAGTATGTAGCAGAAAGGTGGGAATTGGATTAACTTGGGTGGGGTTTTTTTGGTTCAGGGTTTTTTGTTGGTTTTTTTTTTTTTTTTTGTTTGGTTTGATTTGGTTTTGTTTTGGAGTTTTTGGGGTTTTTTTCTGTCTGAATACAAGAAAGGTGGTAACAGAGAATTTTATACTGGGACTTGCACTTTCCAGTTAATTGCTTAAGTTCTCTTAACTTTGGCACTAAAACTTGCTAAATCTAAGTATGGATGTTCTTACCATTTACTTGATGTCAGATATCTTTCTGGAGTTCATCAAAGCATTATGAGTCTGTGGGAGTGTGTCTTTTGTTGTACTAGATAGTGTCTTTATTGGAAAACTTGGAATTCTTTTCTGATGAGCACTCTAAGGTACCATGCCTGGGGAATAGGAGTTATCTGAAAGGAAGCTGACTTCTTGTACAAAGTTTCTGTGCTTCCCATTTAATCATGTCAACATATGGGAAAAGATAGAAATCATTTCTTGGCTAGACTATAACTGCATAGATTTCTAATTTTATGGTTTAGGTCTTGCAGAAAAGGAATGTTGTATTTTCTGTCTTGTCTTCAGGAGACCAAATTGAGTTTTATAATGCTTCTTCATGTACTAAATTTTTTAAATTTCTGGTAATTATTATTTTTTTTCTTTTTTCATAATATCTCCATTTAGTTCACAATTTATTTTTTTTTAATCTGAGCAGAGAAACTTGAATTAAAGTGCTTCAACTGAGGCCTTAGCGGTGCCAAGTGGAGTGGAAGGGCATCACCTGTCTTTTTCTTGGATGACATGCAGAGGAAGAGCTATTGATTTTGTTGCAGAGACAGTCTGAGTCATGGCTTTGTCAGACAGCTTTATTAGCCATTGGTTAGCTCAGCTGAGATATGATTTTTGGCCATTTTTGACTAACGCCTAAATCCCAGCGGGAAATCAGAAGGTGCAGTGCACTTGCTCATGATAATTGCTGTGGCAGCCATGGCAATCTGACAATTTCCTTAAACATCTATCAATCCACTGTTACAATTAACTCTTCTTCCAGACATTGACTCATGACAAAGAGATGGTCCATCATCCTGAGATGGTCCATCATCCTAATCTTCCTTTTCTGCTTTGGGGAAATTAAGCTACTTGGCTGAAAATCAAAAGCTGACCTAATGCATTTGTTATAGGAGGAGGAAGCAAGATAGAGGCTGAAACAATCTTTGCTGGACTGTGATCAGAGATGTTCCTTTTCTATTAGATCTCCTAAGGCAAATATTTCATCTTATTTGAGCCTTGGGAAAATGAAGTTAAGCGAAGTTTCACTGATTGGGAAGTAGCTCATCTGGGAAGAGCTTCAGAAGATGGTGGGAGGCTGTGGTTATTCAGCACGTGCTGCTGGGCAGGGCCAATGCTGAGGAGAAGCTCACTTGTGGTTTCTGTGGTGCAGTTGCACACGGGGCTGTGCTGCCAAGGCCCTGGCAGTGGGTGATACACAGATGGATGGAACCAGGCAGGCTCCCTGCGACCCTTGACGTGTGGCCATGGACACATGGAGCAGGAAAACTTGCACTGCTTTTCTAGTACAAGGTGGATGGACAAGACAGAATTAAAAAAATCTGTATACCTCTTTGTTGTCATTAAACACAGTATCTGAGAGTATATATCACAGTCTAATTTCTATTCAATTCTAAAATGACTTGGAAGGAGTCTTGCCATACATACAGGTCTAGTTCCATTTCTTTTGAGCATCTGCTCTCAAGTTTGCTGTTCCATACAAGTGTTGTTTGTGCCATCCCTTAGAAAGGTTGGGAAAC
Organism: Fringilla coelebs; assembly: GCF_963513975.1. Taxonomy (NCBI): domain Eukaryota; kingdom Metazoa; phylum Chordata; class Aves; order Passeriformes; family Fringillidae; genus Fringilla; species Fringilla coelebs. The sequence goes on along the minus strand of NC_140066.1, from coordinate 1,576,675 downwards.
TGGGAACTTTCCACCATGTGTTCCATTCATACAGTATGTCTGTGAGACCACGGGCAATTTTATTTTTTTAATGCCCCTGAGATTCATATTGCATGAAATAGCCAGGTAACTGTGATCTTCCATTATGGAGGCTTTGCTTGGTAGGTCCTGGAAGAGCCCTGCCTTTCTGTTTACACAGGATTAAGCCCTTTAACTGCTGTCTTTGCTGGACAGCAAAAAGCAGTGTGTTCTTCACAGCAAGGCCCTCAAAGTGGTCGTTGGACTATACATTCTATCCTTGTCTGTGCTAACACGTGGGCAGTATTCAAACTAATAGAAGGGTGGCCTGTACTGCTTCGTTTTGGATGGAACTGTTGCTTTTTTAGTAATTTCTCCTGCGTTCTGTGTGTGTCAGACCTCTGTCTCCATCGTTGTGCACATACAGATGGGTTTGTTTGGAAGCCTCCCCCTGTGGAAGCACACAGGAAGAGATGCCTGGAAAAGGACAGGTGAGATATAACCTGTACATCACAGGTTGGAGCCTGGAACATCTTTGTGCACCTGCTCATTTGGCCCCTTCTTTCCAACTGGTTGTGTTGTGTTTGACACTGGAGGAGCTGAGGTAGCTGCCAGTGCTCTGAGTGCCCTCTTTGCACGGAGCTGTCAGTCTGGGGGTGCAGCTGCCAAATCCGCACACGCTGAACACAGTGCTGACAAAGGCAGCGTTGCTAAACTCCTCTTCTTCTGTGCTCTGTGGAGGTGGTGACATGGATCTGAAAAGGATAAGGGCGTTCTGTGTTTACAGAGACATTCTGTCATGCAGCCATTTCATAAACTGAACTGGAATTCATAGGTTTTTGCATAGGCAGAATCCCAAGGTAGTCCTGCCAGACCCAGTTAGTAGTTTAGGATTACCTAATGGTGTGTTTTATCTGTCCAAGTTACTGTGATTGTCTAATTTATTGGATAACATAAAACATAATTTAATACTCATGTACAAAATGGCAGTCATGTGAATTGACAAGAAACCTGTAAGCTCTGAATTATTTCATGGCTTAGTGCAAGGGAAGTTTCACTGAGGCTTCTGAAGATGGAACAGATCTATTGCCTTCACAAAATGTGCTTTTAATGTTCTTGTACACTCTCTTGTGAGACAAAGGAGATTGCAGATCTGTGTAGGAAAGGAAATTCAATACCAGCACTAATGGGAAAGTTTTTAGGAGGTATTTAAGCTTTAAAGGAGTAAATATATTATCATTTAAAGACATATTTTATTACCTTTGTACTGTAAGTTTAATTTTATATTTGCATTACTTTGCTTGAAGAAAAAAAGGAGTATGTCCTTCAATATTGGTTGTATAGATGGAAATACTAATGTAACACATAACTGTTCTCTCTGCGGTTCTTGACATTATTGTCTTCTAACTTGATGTGAATCCTTACTCGTGCTCATTAATCTTTGGTTTAGGACCAGTCTGTACTATCAATATTTTTTCCTTTGTCCTTCCTGCTGATGTTTTTCCCCCATTTCTACATACTTGAGTATCAAAGAATGGTGTGGTAAGTACAAATTGCCAGTTGAAAAATTTATATCTAGAAAGATAGAAGGGTGATAATTTACTTCAGAGTTTGAGCATTAGCATCCTAAGGCATCGATGTAAAAGAAGTTAGTTTAGTTGTTGGGCAATTGTTTGTTATTGGAGAATCATCTCATTATGCAAGATGTTGTCACAGTGGCTTAAGAAGGTTTCAGCTTTAATATTTTTTTTTATTTTACAAATATCTAATGTAAGGTTTTGTGGTTTTCATGTTTTTATAGCACTTTCTGGCTCAGTATTTTATTGTTGCTGCTGCTTAAGGAGAGCATTACAGTGCCTTTGAATTCTAGGAATCAGTAAACGGTAGAACTTTCGGGCAGCTCCGTGTAGGTTTGCCACTGTAAGTTCTGCAGTCTGCTGAGCTGTGTAAGCGGTGTGTGAGCACTAAAGCTGTTCCCTTGTGCTTGCAGAGAGCCACATCCTGGAGGACGTGAACCGCTGCATCGTGGCGCTGCGGGAGCAGGATGCCGAGGGCCTGGACCGCGCCGCCGGCGCCATCCGCGGCCGCGCCGCCCGGGTCGCGCACGTGGTGGCGGGGGAGATGGACAGCTACGAGCCAGGAGCCTACACCCAGGGCGTCATGGGGCACGTGCAGCAGCTCTCCGGGGCTGGTAAGGCTGAGCGTGGGGCTTCTGGCACCTCTCTTTGGGGCGCTGCCTTCGGCGGGAATCCCATGGGTCGCTGCTGTAATGCGCGGGTGGTTCTCCCCAAGATCTCTCCTTTAACCAGCTGTTGAGTTAAGACGAGACCATGCGGTTCAAGACTAATTTTGAACGTTTTATTTGAATTACACGATCTCTGTAAGCTTTCTTGAGTTACAGAACCCCCCGTTACTGGCATCCTTAATGCATGTAACATTGTTCGGAGACTTGTGACTAATGAGGTAGCAGCTTCCCACTTTGTTGCGCTGGCCTCACCAGGCCTGCTCTAAGCAGATGAAAGGCAAACTCAGAGAAGGTGCATGATTTGTGTGTCCTTCCACTTTAAAGACTGTTAAGCAGTAATCAGATGTCCCAAAAAGTCATCAGTTTTGTGAAACAAATTTGAAGCTTTCTAAAATGTTTAGCAGTCTCCTTTCCATTTCCATGATATTAAAAAAGAGGGCATCCTATATTGGAAAATGCCTGTACTGGCCACAGGGCGTGTAACTGCACTATTCTATGAATGGTTCCTGTGTTTTCCATAAATGAATCTCTGGCTTTTCATAGTATGTACTTAATTAAAAAAAATTAAATCTATGGCGTTCCCAGTACTTCCATGTTTTAAATGGTTGCAAGTCTCATTGTGGGCAGTTAAACTGCTCCTAAGAGATTTTCTGGCAAGTCTGTACATCCCTGGAATATAAGATTTGGCTTCCTGAACTCGGAGATCTAATTCCTTGCTCTTAAACAAATGTCGAGTACCTTACATTTAACTGACATTTTACCACAAGAAAAGACAAGAATTTTGTTTGAGCTCTTTCTTAGTGAGTTCAAATATGTCCAGGGCAGAACTGTCCTCATGTGAACAGGAGTAAACTGACATTGCAGTGAAGTGACAAAAGAGAACAATGGGATGAGTTTGAAATAGGCTTGCCTGTTTTTATCTTGTTTTCCAATATTTTGATGGGAAAGTTGAAAAATTTTCACCATTGCACTCCTTTCTTCATGATTTCTGGAAGTACTGTGACGAATACTGAGAGGTAAGCAGCATAGAAAGCATAGTTTAGATTCTCATGTAAAAGCTGAGCCTGTTTTTCTTGAAACTGATAGTGCTTAAAGGCATTGGGTGTTGACACTGATTTCTGTTCTGTTGCCTTGCTTTGACAGTAATATATATAATATACCTGAACCTGTCTGTCTGCAGAAGACAGGGAAGCATAAAACTGGTTGTGGTTGGAATGTTTCCTTCTTTCAAGGGGCATCAAGCATGGTCACATCTCATGACTTTGCAGTACTTCAAAGAATTTGCTGTCTTTATGTTGTTCAATAGGAGTGCAAAAAGGCACACATACTTTTCATTTTCACCCGTATTTATGTGATCTGCAGTGAACAGATGTTGGACTGTGAAAGGGCTGCTTGGTTATGTTTTATTTAACTTTTTCAGCTGACAGGTAAAATGCAGGTAGGTTGCAGCCCACATGTGTAACCTAAACCAGTCTATCCCAGCTGGGTCTTTCACGTCCAGCTGATTGCGAGGGGAAAGTTCACCAGGAGGGAACTCTGTATTTATGCTGCCATAAACTCCTCAGTTAACTTCCACAATAACCTTGGGTAGTGAAGGGTATCCTTTAAGGAAGAGGTAAAGTTTTGCTCATGAGAAATTACTGTAGGCAAAGTATAACACTAGTGAAAGCAAAATTAAAGACAAAGAGCATACATGGAAATAGCAGAGAACTAAAAATAAAAATGGAAGAGTGAATGGGAGAAGAAATAGGAAAGATGCAAATTGGAGGTAACAGAAGGTAGAAAATGTGCGTAAAGAGGAGCAGATATATTTACTGTTTGTTAAAACAAAGATCAAGGTTAAATTGTAGAATATATGGTGAGGTAATGTATAAGAAAAGAAAGATATTGAATTCTCTGCATTGCAGTATGCAAGGAAAGAGCAAAAATCACTGTCTCTTCGGCTGGAAGGCATCAGACGTATTTAAGATAAAGTGAGCTGTTCAGTAGTATCTTAATACTGCCACAAAATGAGTATTAAAAACTGGAGCCTAATTTCCCAACTCAGGTGTAGTCTGGTATACATATGAGCTGTGGCCATGCAATGGAGGGTCCTCTTTCTCAGGCATGTTTATCCTGTTCCTCTGTTTACCCCTTCCCTTTCCCTGAACAAGAAGGAAAACCCCAAGAAGACTAACAACAAGGCTCTGTAAAAGCCCCATCTATGTTGTGGAGCTGAGCTGTTAGAAGTTAAATAATATCAGAGCTGAAGTTGTCTTTGCAGCCCTGACATCCCGTGGTTTGCCCTCTGTGTGTGCATGACACGCCTTAGGACGCTGTGGCTGTGTGATCGTACCCAGCTGCGTTACCCAAGAGCTGCTCTGTGCAGGTCGCTGCCTGGGCATGTGCCATGGCCACGGATTGGGCCACAGAAGGCTCGATTTAGAATGCAGTGAGGCACAAGACTGTGGGGGCACAATGTATGAGCCCATGCTGGACCTAGTTACGGAGGCACTTGATGCTCTTGTTCTTTCTGCGCCAACTCTACGGTAGCACTGCCGGGAACTGTGCAGAGTTCCTGCTGACAGCCAGTCCTTGAGGCTGCGGTGTGGGGGTGCAGGGATGCTCCCCAGCTCCTGCCGTGCCGGCCGTGAGGGGGGAGCGCTGTGCCGGCCGTACTGGTTGTGAGGGGGGAGCGCTGTGCCGGCCGTACTGGTTGTGAGGGGGGAGCGCTGTGCCCGCTGTGCCGGCCGTGCCGGCTGTGAGAGGGGAGCGCTGTGCCCGCTGTTCCGGTTGTGAGGGGGGAGCGCCGTGCCGGTTGTGAGAGGGGAGCGCTGTGCCGGCCGTGCCGGCCGTGAGGGGGGAGCGCCGTGCCCACTGTGCCGGCTGTGAGGGGGGAGCGCTGTGCCGGCCGTGCCGGCTGTGAGGGGGGAGCGCCGTGCCGGCTGTGAGGGGGGAGCGCTGTGCCGGCCGTGCCGGCTGTGAGGGGGGAGCGCCGTGCCCACTGTGCCGGCCGTGCTGGGGGAGCGCTGTGCCGGCCGTGCCGCCGTGCTGGGGGAGCGCCGTGCCCGCTGTGCCGGTTGTGAGGGGGGAGCGCTGTGCCCGCTGTGCCGGCTGTGCCGGTTCCACACCGCAGTGACCCCGGGCCATTCCCCGTCCCCTGCTCCCAGTTTCTGGGGAGCAGCTGTGTGGGCAGGGAGGAGCTGCAGAGCGTTCCAAGGCCCCAGGGCAGGTGGCTGTAAGTCAGCGCCGAGCCTCGTGGCCCGAGCCTGTGTGGAACCTGGGGGACCCTGGAGAAGATGCTCGGCCATGGGCGTGTGTGCTGGGGAGGCGGTGGCTTCAGCCCAGCAGCGCCTGTTTGTCTGCACAAGGGTAAAGCAGTTGAGCTTGAGGCTGTGTTCTGGCTGTGAAAACTTCACTTCTGGTGCCTCTGTCATTCCTAATGGCTGGCACTGTTTGTTAGATTGAAATACGCAGATTGTTGCATTTAGGTAGGGTTTGTGTACTGTTGTATCAAAGCAAAATGAAACTTTTAGGAACTCTGTTTATAAATCCTAAGGTATTTCTTCTTCAGAACTGGAAGGGTGATCTTGCTCTGTACTTTTAAATACCAGTCTCCTCTGTTATTTTATTGCCTGCCAGAGTCTGCAGCAGTTAAATTTAAGTCAACAATTTATATTATGGCATATATCTGTTGGTAGAGTAAAAGGTTTGTATTGTAAATTTGGTCTGCAGTTCTGCTTTAATGCCAAAGTCTAATGATATACATATAAGTGTAAAAACATAAATTCTTTAGTTACTTTGATGTCTACAGATCTTGTAAAAAAACAAAACAAGGAAAAAGGTGGAGGCAAAGATGAGAAGTATTTTAACTGCCTCAAGTCTGCAGTGGGTCAAAGACATTTAGCTTTTAGACCTTTTTTGGAGTGCTTGGGTTAGTGTTCAGTGATTTTCTTTAAAACCTTCACAGCCTTCAGTTACACTTTGGCAGCATATTTTAACATATTATCTGCCAGTATGAATGAATTTGTTTTGTTCCACTAGTGTATTTGTTTCCTGGTCCCAGGATTGCTATTGTGATCACCTTCCAGTCTCCCCTTTCCCTTCATAGCCCTTTCAGTGTGGGTGCTTCTACAGCCCTATGTTAAAACTGATCTACTACACCTAACCAGAGCTTTCTTGCACAGTAATGTGTTAATTGATTCTCCAGGGTGGATTAAATCTACTGCATTGCTTTTCTCTGGGAAAAGGTAATTTACCTTAGCCATAAAAAGACAGTGGTGTGTTCATGATACAAGCCTCCTTCCATCTTGGGCTTTTTATTCAGCTTTTCCATTTCTTGCAAGCCTGTGTGCACCAAGCTAATGGTTTGTATTTTCCTGGCTGCTTCACTTGCCTTTTTCAATTCCAGTTTACACGTTTGTCACAGCAGCTTATGTGAAATGTCTGGCAGTTCCCTTTGTCCTCTGCCTCAAGTGTTCTGCAGTAGTGATTGTCTGTTCTTCTTTGGAAATGTGGCTCTTTCACCCAAAAGACACCCTCCAGAGAGGAAGTGCAAGAGGGGTTGTCTGTATTCTCCTGCCCACTCTGATGTTTAGTGCTTATTTTGTCATCTTCTGGCAAAGCCACCTGAGCCAGCGTGGGGAGAGAGAAAGGCTTCCGGAGACTTCCCTGGCTTTTCCTAAGGGGTATCTTCAGATGGGATCCTGACATGGGATGAATGGGCACTTGAAGGTCCTTACCTCTTGTTGTAGAACAAAAGACACCAATATGACCAACTTTATTCTAAATTATTTATTTAGGAGTGGCTAAAATAAGGTGAATGGACCTTACTCATTCTGTGCGGCACACAAAAAAATCAAAAGTTTTTATTAATTTAGAATTTTATTAATTGAATTAAGCTTTTTTAACTTTATGCATTAATTGCATAAAGTTTTAAATGAAAAAGTATTTTTGTTTTTTGTTGTTCATCACTATCAGAATAAGATCTTAAGAGAATACTTGCTGTTCAAGTCTGTTTAGTGTTCAATGATTTTTACTCTTGCTTATGAAACCCAAAGACTGCTGAAGAAGAGGATTGACTCCTGTCACTTTGAAATACATTAAAAAAGAAAATCCTCAAAACATTTGAAGAAGGAGAGAGGCCTGAGCATGCAAGCTTATGGGATTGGTGAACTTGTGAAATTAGTGCACAATCCAGACAAGGAACATTTTATAAGCACCTGTTCAGCAGAATTATTGTAAGAGCTAAAAGGAAAAAAAAAATGGGCCAAGAAAAACACTGAGGGTATTTGCATGACTTAGCCTAAAATATGCTTTTTGATGAGTTCCATGGTGATTGTAAGATAATGACTTAAGAAATAGCCCTTGATTCTTGTGGTTTTTACTCTGTTTCAGAGTCAATAACCTCCATTTGGTGGAGTCTTCAGTGAGGTTTTTTGTTTTGTAGGGCTCTGTTTGGATCCTTCTGTGAAATTCTGTTAAAAATGCTGGCTTTAGAAACTGGATTTTGCTTCTGATCTAAGAATGTTCTGAAAAATATGGGAAAAGACCAACATTTTTTTGGGTTCCAGGTAATCAAAAAATGACTCTGAACATTGAAATTTCTTTTTGCCAATCTTTTCTTCCTTTCCTCTGGCTCAGAAATATCTTTGCTTCACTGTTAATAACAGTGTAATACCCATGTTGGTTATAGGCACTGTGTGGGCATTAAGGTGCCTTTAACTACACATCTGCTTCTTTAAAATGCTGTTGCACTTAGTGATCGTTTAAAGCACTGAGAAGAAACTGCTCTCCAGTGCACTGCTCCCCCAGGCCTTGCTCAGTGCCAGCTTCATTCAGAGTGCCCAGCACACATGCACTGTTCAGGGCAGTCCTTGAACACACACTCAGAGTCTGCAAGAACTTTCCTTCTCAAGAGAAATCCTAGTAAGAGCAGCCTTGAAAATGCAGCATTGTTAGGAAATAAATGTGTGTTTCTGAAGGTAAGAAGTTTGGTTTTGCAGTGTTCAGTTGAGGCTCTTGCTCCATCTAAGTTCCATGGAGAATGGGAGGGAGGTAGGGGAAGGGTCTCTTGGTTTGAGTGACATTGGTGGAAGAACTGGAAAAGTGAGGCTGTTGGGTGAATTCTAAATGCTGCCATGGTAATGAATTTGCCACTTTGGTGAAGCCTGCTTTACCTGCAGTCTGATTTTGGAGCAGAGGATTCTCGGGGAAGCCTTCCTTAAAGTCAGAACCCACTGAACACCAGTGTTGTCTTTGCTTCTGCAGTTTCCACAGGCCCTACAGGGAAAGTTAGGATGGCAGTATACTAATGGGCACTAATGGCTTTTTTTTTTCCCTCTCTCCAGTGTTTTGTGGGCTGGGGTTTTTGTTGGTTGGTTTGTTGGGTTTTTTCCAAGTAGAATTGTTCTTCTGTAGTCATTGCGTGTGACATTTTGTGATAAATCTTCCCTCACCTGGAGCTACATTAAAAAGTGACTTGTTACTTTCCAATGTCTTTATAACTTTAATATATCCATTTTAATATATCTCTCCCTTAGATCTTAAGGACCACTAGACTGGTCTGGTTCAGTCGAGTCCCTTCATTAATGACAGCCCTTCCCTAAGCTGATAACAAGATCAGGAGACTCTGCTGTTCCTTTTACTGCATTTTTTAAACTAAAGCAAGCTCTTTAACTTGCACAAGGTTATCTCTATGCCCATATCAAAGCCATTCCTTTCATTTCAGCTGTGACTTTCTTGCACAAACTCTTAAGTGCCTTGACCTCTGTAATTTTAAGGACATTTCATTCCCTTGCAATTCTGTAACCTTTCCAGCTATTTGGAATGTGTTTTCCAGAGCATCTGGGACACAGTTTTATCTTATTACTGTTATCATAATGTTTATCTTGCAGTCTTGATCCTACAAACCCTGATGCTGTTGTTACTTTGCATTTTTGGGGAGTTGCAAGCATGCTGCTGTATCTGTTGCACTTGCCCATGGTTAATTTGCTCTGTCAGGCACTAGTTGGTTATTTTTTTCCTTTGCCAGTCCACATTCAAAGAATCCTTTAATCCTCTTGCCTTTTAGAACAGTGTAATATGTTGGAGATGGCATCTTTCTTACAGAAGCTGAGAAGTTTTTGTCTGTTTTACAAGTTTTTTGCAGTAGGAACATTTTAGTTCTTAATGAGCCATTTTAGCTTCACCTGATGTGTCCTGGAGCCAGCTGGTCAGATCTGCCTGCTGGGTTATCCCAGTATGTACTCAATCTTTGGAATACTTTGGAATTTAGCACTATTCTGACCATTTGCTTTTGTAACCTTTACATGTCAGAGCATGATTTGCCTCCTAAGCAGGATTGTGACCTGAGTAACTGGATTTCATAGATTATCAGTGCTTAAGAGTTCAATTTCTATTTCATAGTATCTATGAGGACTGTTTTGGTTTAAATTGTGAATATGAACTCAGTCTCAGTAAGGATTTCCTTAGGCCTTAAAAACTGCAGTATGTTTTTGTTCTTCAACTGTAGCTCATTCTTAAGTTCTTCATAGAGATAATTTCCTAACGAGAATTTACAAAAAGCACCTTTCACAGTTTTCATTTTTGCATGTAATACACTATGTTTTATAGTGAAAATCATAATTTTGTGACATGCCCTATCATAATCAAAATTAAGTGATTGCCCCACCTTCCTCCAATAATACTTTCAACTACATACATCTAACTCTGTTTAGGATATTTTTAGTGATTCCCTTCTGGCAGCATGCCCCTCAGCTCTTCGTGCTTCCTTCCTTAGAAACCATGAACTTTCAGATCTGGAAATGATGCAGTAGCTCTTGATGGGGGGAGCATATGCATAATTCAGTAGTATTTATATATGCCTGTGGATGTGTGCTTGGATTATAAATCTGTTAATGTAGTAAAATTGATTCTTGCTGCAATCATAAACGATAAGCTTGTCTTCATTTTGTTCACCTCATCTCAGTAAGTCTGTCACCACCATTCATTGCACTGTTTGGAGAAGTGGCATTGAATTCATTATATACCAAATCAATTTCTGTAACTAGGGCTTCTCCTCACTTCCTGGGGACCGTATTCTGTTTTCCACCAGAATCCCCATCTCTGAAGCTGGTTTTTTTTTGCTGCAGGCTTTGTTTTGTGTCACAGTTGATGGGAGCACCAGACCACATCCTCAGTTTACCCAGTGCTATTAAACAGCTGCAGTTGATTGGAATGATGCAGTAGGCACAGATAAAGTGTAAGGAGTGCATCCATCAGAGCTGAAGCATTTGTCATGGAGTTTCATGCAGAAATGTACATCTGTCTGTTGCTCACACACCTTTTTGATTGTTGTCAGGCATTAAAAATTCAAAGGTAGGCAGCTTCAGTCAGCAGATGGAAAGGCCTGTATCTTGGTATTGTGCAAAAAAAGTTGTTGCAGAATTCCTTGCCCTTCCCAAGCACTATAAAACAGCAGCTATGCTTTGCTCATGTAATACTGGGCCTTAGCAGCCAGGCTAGGCAGTAAACTGTCCATGGCCCTCCTAATCAACAGGAATGTTCAGGGAAAACCCATAGATGTTTCAACAGCTTGTTTAGTTAAGGGGTTTGGGGGATTTTTTTCCTTATAGTTCAGTTTTATAATTTCTTTCCTGACCTGAAGCCTCATGTAGCATTTCCTGTACCCCTGAATGTGTTTTCCCAGGAACCTTACTTTTGGTGTTGAGAGAGGCTTAAAATAATTGCCTGATACTGATTCCTTGGTCTGAAGTCGGAAGTGTTTAGTGAGCAATTCTGGATGATATCAGCATACTGTTGGTTTTGATATGCTTATTTTTTTAGGAAGGGGAGGCTAGATTTCAGGAAACACCATGAAGCAGATCTCTGAGGAAGCATTCATTGCAAAATAAACAATATTTAATGATAGTATGCCAAACATCCAAGTTGATACATGGATTATAACAGGAGTGCCAGAATAAGACGGGAAAGGTCTGAGAATGTGACCCTTGGTAAGAGGATGGTACTCACTGTACTCTTTCCAAAGCAGGCCTTGTCAAACTCCAGGTGTTGGGGAAAAGCTTTCTGGAGAACAGAGAGTGCTGAGGATGGGCTGGGCCTTAGTGCAGGTGCCCTCTGAGAAGGGGGAGGGACTGAGAGTTGAACGTGGGGAGGTGGCAGCCAAGGGACAATGGATAGAGACCTTCAGCTTCCCCAGAGAGCTGCAGGGACTCTGGTGGAGCCACTCACTCTTGGTGGAGACAGGTGGCACAGCTAAGGGCAGTGGCCACAAGCTGCAGCAGAGAAAATCAAGGGAGTGTGGGCAGAGCAGGGGATTTATTCACTGTAGTGCAGCATTAGAACAAAGCTGCAGTGACATTTCTGTCCTTAAAGATTTTCACAACGTAGCTGGACAAAGCTGTGACTGAGCTGATGTTGTGTTGGTCTTATGTTTAAGGAGGTGATATGCAGAACCCTTTTCAAATTATGTGTGTAGGATTTTTTGCTTGTGTTAGATGATAGCTGCATTCACTTAAGTGCCATCTTTTCTGGTAATTAAATGTTTTAACATGGGCCTTCATACTCTGCTGTAGTAATCTCAAATTCTTAGGGAAGAGTTCTTTCTCTGTTTAGTGACTTGCTTCTTACTTGAAATACATACTGTTACTATTAAGAAGGACTTTGAGTGTAAAAATGCTTGCATATACTTCATTCAAAGTCTGCAAATTTCTCCAGAATGTTAATACAGACCTCTTATAGAAGGTGTTTTGTATTAAATGGTGGTCAAGCATAGAAACATTGCAAATGGATGCAGTCCATCTGTGTGGTTTAGTCTGATATGTTTCCAAATAGGCAAAGAAGCATTTAGAAGCTGTAGGTGCTCTGTTTTTCAGTGTTTGTTTACTCTTCAGTGTGCTCTTTTCAAACCATGGGAATTACTTTCTTTTCCTGAGAGCTAATAGTAAAATTTTTAGCAGTGCTCCAGATTTCTTTCCAGTAACAACATAGTCCTCTTTTATTTAATTTGTCCACTTGTCTTGCTTATCTTTTATTCTGTAGGATAGGTAACTAAAAACACATTTAGAGTTTGTATCTTAATAGTATTAGAAGCAATGCTAGTTTTATTCAGTGAAGTTTTGTTCAGTTTTTAACCATTGTTTGTGAGCTGATAACTGGCTTTCTTGAATCCTCAGTGGTCTGTATGTTGGAGGAAAACCATTATGTCTGTATTGTAGATTGGGAGGAGGCTTTCTTGTAGTCGATCTTTGTAAACTCTAAACCCCAAGTAAAGAACAAAAACACCTTGGGAACCTTTTCAGCCTTTCCATAGTCTCTCCACAGAATTGGATGTAGCAGGAAATGTAATTGGCAGTCCCTCTCTTGTCTGTCAGCAGTCCCTGCAGTTGGAGCTCTTCCTCAGTGTCCGTGCAGAGCAGTCAGTACCTGTTACAAGTCATACTCCAGCTGTTCCTTTGCTTTCTTGTGCAGAGCTTCCTTTAGCTGAAGAACTTTCCCCTGCTGATGACAGTAGCGTTGCACTAATAGCCATAAATGTTGCTAATTTATTTGAACACTATTGGTGGAGAGATTTCAGGTAAATACTGAAGAAGGTTCTTTTAAATGTTGTCGGTAAGCAGTTGGGTAAGACAAGATGCAGTTATGGTTGGCCTGCTGAGTGCCAACAGCCCCTTCAGGTTCCTGCTTTGAACCCTTGGAGAGTGCCACTTGAGTTTGTCACCTTGGCCACTAACAAGCTGCCCATTGGTATTTCACCTTCTGTGGCTAGCAGGTTTATTGCTCTCACATGATTACATGCTGCAGTTGATCATTCTCATTAAATGTAGCAGCTTCCCTTTCTCACTGTAGATTTTAATCCATTTCAGTACAGTGTGTTCTAATAATGAAGCTTCCACGGTGGGCTTCAGCAATTAGAGCCAAATGCACTGCAGTGATTGCAGCTGACTCCTCTGGGTGTGGTGCAGCCCTTGGGCTCCTGTTCCTTCTGACTGGTGCAGTGCTGTGATCCCACTGAACAGTCCCACTGCTCTGAGGGGCTGCAGCAAAGGCAGGAAGCACACCCAGAGTTAGTCTGTCACGAGTCACTGCTTTCTGAATCGCTCTGAATATTAAATTTAGAGACAGTATTTTTCTGGCACCATTCAGAAAAATATCTTTTCTGCGCTTGACAGCATTTATTGGTATTTCACTGTAATTAAGTGTTCGAGGATTTTGGCTACCAAGGTGTATTTTTCTTGTGCTTACTTTTAAAATGTCAGCAGTCTTCCATGAAAAATAATTCTTCTTGATGAAATTATTTCAGTTATTCCAAGTTACTGTTGAAGTAGACATAGGACTAAAATGTAGTGACCCTTTTCCCAATATGTTTTGTCCAAGGAGATTTTGTCTCGGATGTTTTTGTTGTTTGCTAACATATGTCAAAAACACGGTGTCTGACTCTGCCTAAAAAGCTGTATTGATTTTCTGATGTTTCCTAGTGGGATATGCAATTTTTTTTGTCTTCGGGCCAAAAAAAGCTTGGAATCTCGTGCAGTTTTATTCTTTGTGGCTAATTCAATTAATTTCAGGTTTTCTTCGTTGATGCTACACCCACTGGAAACCAGATTTCTAAAAAGACAATATTTCTAGTAATCTACCAAAATATCTGGCTGCATTTCAAAATTACATGTTTAAATTATTGTCTGCTGTTAATATTTTGAAGACCAACTCATTGTCGGCATAGTTATATTTGGGAAAACACGGCTCAGTTACATGTTCTGAGCTTCTGAAACAACACTGGTGTCTCCCAAAATCAAGTTACTGTAGTACATGAAGAGCAGCTGGTACCAAGCAGTTGTAAGTCCAGCACCACTGCTGTGCCCCCTCTATAAGGACTGGCTGGGGATCACAGACATTGTGTGTTGCTAACTGCTCTGCTCAGTTGTTTCTTCCCACTTTTCTCCCATAATTATAGGGTGATTGTAAGGTTTTTGTGAATTACCCCGTCTCTAGCTTTGGTTTATAGCACAGTGCATCTACAGTCCAACCAAAGAAGGTTCACAGAGAGGGGTTTGAGGTGGTTGAAATTTTATTTTTTATTAAACTCTCAGGACTTTTCCCACTTAAATTGCTGAAAAGCTGCTCTCTGTTCGGATAGTCTCTTTTGTATAGAAAGAAGTCACTTCCTTCCCACAAGGACTTAAATTTCCTCTTAATTTCCTTTTTATGGCATTTTCTGTGTCCTGCTCAGTCAATTTGGAAAATCCCAATTTGGGAGTATTTGGTCAGCAGCCTGTAGAAATTGCCTGATAGGTTAATTGACTCTTTGCTCTTGCTGGCTGAGCTTTGGCTGTGTTTGGGGTGGTTTTTAGGTACAGACTTTGGGTATTTACTAGTCTTAGCTTCTGTGTAGCTATATGCCATTCCATGTAGTGCAGATTCCTCTAAATGAAACCCAGAGACTGCACTTGAAGGAAGGGCAGGCATGTTCTGGGCTGAGGAGTAGTTCTTGTTTCCACAGCTCGTGGATGCCATGCTGTGACAGGGGACTGATGAGACAAGACAGGCCCACATGGTCCACACTGTCTGCTAAGGAATGAGAAATAAATTCAGAAATTCCTCTCATCTGTCCTAGGGGGAAATGTCGTTCTCATCTGGGATCTCATGGTCAGTCTGTCCTTGAGTATGGCAGCAAAATGTATTAGGTAGAGGGCTTCAAAAAAAGGAGGATTATGTAAATTACTGAAATGATCTCTCGGCTCTTTTGGATGCTGTGACCTGTCTCTGAGTTCCTTGTACAGAGAAACTCATGTACTCCCTCCAAAGCATGCCCACAAAGAAGCCCTTTGAAGATGGCTGAGAGGGATCCCACGGAAGCATCGAGCTGTGATGTTCAGCTGCAGGGCACTGCTTTAATTCCCAGCTGCAGTGTTCCATGCCTTTGCAGGCTGTGGTCCAGGGATTCCTAAGTCCCAAGCAATCCCCTGTGCCAGTATGTTACAGAGAGCAGGGACTGGTGTGTGCATCCCAACTGTCCTGGTGCAAAGCAGAACAACTCTGTGTTCCAGGTAGGAAGCTGAATCACTGCCATGGGTGTGTTTAGGGGAGGAATAAATTAGGGCCGTTTCAAATTAAAAGCAGCAATTTACTGGATTGTTACTCATTAATTACACACACTGCCAATAATTAGGTCTCACTTGCTATCAATATTTTCTCAGTTGAGGACAGTTAACTCCTAAAAATCTTACCTTGTTAGCTGTGAAGATCTAGTACCACAAAACTGCTGTCATGTTCAGTATAAATATGTCTGTAAACATACACATGCAAAAATATTCCTGATGTCCATTTGTATATAGCTAGCTAATTATATACTTATATACACATGTATATACACACTCATCTGTGTGCTTGTGGGTCTGCCAGCAGTCTGCCAGCTTTGTGTGCTGCAAAATGCACAGCTGCAGCTGTCTGAGTTACAGAAGGGGATGCCGCTTGCTTTTTGTTAGGAAACGTCTTGTGTGCATCAGGCCCCTCCCTGGACTACTTGCTGTTGTATTACACTGTTATTATGCAGAAACTTTGGCATGAAATACTAAATTCCATTAGGATAATTTATAGATCTTTGTGCTCTAAATAGTCAAGGAGGGGGCAATGGGGGATTCTGAGATCGTGCCTCTCATACACTGGCCCAGAATTGAAACTGCCAGAGGAACATGAGCTCTTTCAGGTGTTGTAAGTTCCACAAGTAGTTAATTTCTTTTCCTGCATAAAACCTGTAAGCTTGTTACCAAATAAGGTGAATGCTAATATAAGGGGTATATCAAATATAGTCACAAAGCTCTTCTGCTTCATTCATATACATATATATGTAGATACATGTAAATGTATTCCTTAGAAAGCCATTGGATCCAGTGGCATAGTAAAAAGTTACCAATTTAACATTGTATCACAGAAATAGAGGCTTGAATTAAGGGTCTGTACCATAGTGAAATTAGCTTCAGGAGCAGCTTCATCTTCATGTTAGGATTGCATTATGTGGATTGTAAGAGTCACAAGTGCTTGTGTTATCCAGCTCAACTTTTGCAGTTAGTGCACAGTACTCTTTTTTTGCAGTAGTCCCATTATTGTTTCAGTGTATTTTGGAACACCTGTAATGAAGCTCTCTGCATCAGTCACTAAAACAATCTGTTCTGTTCTGAATTGCGTGTTGGGTGCTGTGACTCAGGCTGCTGCCAGCAGATCCCTTTTATTTCACGTGGTGTCCCTTAGCCAGCGTAGTTGCCTCAGCTTAGATGGGTTTATTTGTTAATTCTTTATGTACTGTTCTGGATTGCAGTGACATTAAGAGTAGACATAATACTTAGCAGTAAAATTGGCTTACTGGAATAGGCAGTGTTCTTACCATCTGAAATTCTTAGACACCTTTCGAGAGGAAATTTACAAATGCTTATTTTGTAATCACAGGAAGTGCAAACTATTATTTGATCTCAAAGAGTGTAATTAAATAAAGAAGTACTGAATAAAGGCTGTGTGGCTATTAACTAGATTTCTTACCTTTAAAGCTCTACTATTACCTTGCATTTAACAGGTGGTTGTGTTTTTAATCTTTGCAGCCATACTTTTTTTTACTTCCACTGGATTTTTGCAACTGGAAAGCTGCTTAAATCCTCTGTAAGCAGCCTGTATATACCCATCACACTGCCTTTCATGCCAGGTGATCAGGCTATGGGGGAATAATGAAGTACTTGAGGCACACACTTCTTGTGTCAAGTCACTTCTGATGCTGCCACCACCTTGGTGTAGCTCTGGGTTGCACACACCTCTGTTAGCTTGCCTGCCTGCACATCTGCTTTGTTTCAGTGCTCTGCTATCATGCTAGTTTCATATGAAACGCATCCAGTAGCTTTTTAGGCCTTACTTGACTGTAGTTCAGGTGGGTCTTTGCAGGTTTTATCCTCTTAGAGTCCTAATTCATGACTAGTAACTTACCCTGATTTTCTTACCTTCAGTAGGAAAACCATTTTTTCACTCTAGCTTGCCCAATTTTTTTTTTAATGGTCTTTTTTTAATAACTTTAGTTTGGGCACAGAAAATGTCTGCAGGTGGCTGAATCCCCAAGAGGGTAGTCTCCTGTGTTGAAAGGCCACTGGAGTTAATCCAAAGCTGTGGCAGGGTTGCAGTGTGTATAGCTGGGCTCTGAAGCTGTGCCACAGAGAGCTTCAGTCACTGCTGTGCTCTCACTTCCATTTCAAAGCTGCCTTTGAAGGAGTAGTTCTTCAGTCTTTGTTCCAGTGGGAGCTCTCCAGCCTTTCCCCACTCTGCTGGCACCACTGGGTGAGTTGCTCAGAGTCTTTGTGCATGCAGATAAACACTGAAGGGAAACTTCGGTTATTTACCACAAATGCTTTTTCTTGAGATAAATTGGCGTCTGCTAGTTTCTCCCCATTTTTCCCTGAGTGAAGAACTGCAAAGATTTTGAACTAAAAAAGAGATGTCAATTTTTCTCAGGTCAGGTCTAGGAGGTAGTGCCTGTTCATGTCTGGTCAGGTGTTTGTTTTGTTAAGGCACTCCTTAGGTGAGGGTTGGACACATGGACAGTCTGGCTTTGCAGCCTTTTGGCTTTTCACTGTAAGCTGCTTTGGCTGAAGTGGTGTTGGTCACTTAACACAGCTGAATTAAAAGCTACAAGCACAGTGCCTCCTGCTCTCACCTGTTTGCAGCGGCTTCTGCAAGCTGAGAATCTGTTTTCCTGATTGTTTTATTGTTAAAAATACCAGGCACATTGTTGCTAATTGGAATAAAGGGGTTAGTGAAGTTTAGTTTTCTGTGTGAAGAGCTGGGCCCTGACAGCTATTAAACTACAAACTGGGTTCATTAGTTGGTTTTGATTGAACATCACAAAATCAAGCAAAAACATTAGAGGACTAAGAAGACATGCCTACAAGGAAATATGAAAAGTATTATTTAGAAAACAGAGGCATTAGGAAACACTTGATGAATTTTAAAGCGAATTAGGTTAATTTCAAAAATGTATTTTTGATAGTGTGAAATCTTTAATTACTTTAGGGACTTTGAACATTATACTTATGAACATATTGGTATTTTCCAAACATCCTCCTTTCTGTACCTTCCCCCTCAGGGAAAGCAGAATTACAGATGCACATATTGAAATTTGCTTTTAATTTTTGTGGCAGGAGTAACAGAATGGAACACAAAGAAAAGAGAAATAAAATGTAGAAATAAAACAAACAAATCTCCATAAAAATTTAGTACTTCTCAGTTGTCTAACACTTGATATTTTTAATTTTACTAGTTTGATTTTGCTTTTGAAAGACTGAAAAAAATAAGTAATTTCCTCCTGTTCTCAGTTGCATCCACTTCTCTACTATATTTAGACTTCCTAGAAAAATAAAGGCAAGTACAGGAAATATGCACATTGTTGGTGTAATTCAATCCACTTTATGCAGTATTTCAGAGGGTTGCCTGAGTATTTGAGGTCTGTGAAGTATTTTGGATGTCAGTTATCCATGGATAAGAGCTCATATATGCACCAAAATGCTCTTTTTCTCTCTTTTTTTTTTTTTTTTTTAAGACATTGTTTGGGAGCTCAAAACAAATAAATCCCAGTAGTCTTGGATTTGAGGGAGTTGTCCTTTCACTTACAGGGAAAATGAGCAGGAAATACGGCCTGTTTGATAGCCCAAGTGCATTTTCACACTTCATTAGCAGATTGGTGTGTACGTGTTTTAGAACTGCAATACAGTCTTGTGTTTTAATTGTCTGTGTAGAAGGGCTGTTGCTGCAAAGCCCCATCTGAAATGCTGCTGAGGAGGGCCCTGAGGTGGTGGTTCTGTGCTCAAGTGCAGCCTGGGTTAATCCACTTGAAATTATTTTGATAGTCTAGAGGCCAAAATCTTTGTTTAACCAGGAAGAAAACCATTACAAAATGATGAAAAGTTCTCATTCAGTGGTGGTTCTTTGATTTCTTTTTTTTTTAAGCAATAAATAGGCACTTGTTCTCCTTAATTATTTTATGTGGTTGCAAATGGAAAATGTACCTTGTATTTTTTCTGTACTATTATAAATCTTTCCACTGACCTTTTTGAAGGTGAAACAGTTCCAGTGATAGTCTGAAGAGGCACTGATTTTAAATACCCTGTTTTTCAGATTAAGTGGCAACTACTTGTTGGCTCAAAGACAGTGAAGTTACTGTAATTTGAGAATAAATTTAACTGTCTCCAAGGGCTATGTGGGTCTCCTCATCAAAGTTAGGGAGGAAGGCATTATTGGGGCACCTTTCCTACTTTAAGTTGCCAGATTCTCTAATTCAGGAATCTGGTTGTCTTCAGCTGAAGCTTTATCTGCTTACAGATTTATTGTATACTTCAAGATTTGCCTGAAATGTTCCACATCGGTTGTATTAGTGCTTTCATGTGTTAGGGATTTGTGAATTGCACAGTGTGGAATTGTGGAGTGGAGGTTGGAACACAAACAATACCAGTGTTTGAAACCAACACATTGCCAGAGAGAGAGCTTTAGTACTGTGAGGTTTGTTATTCATATTGAATGTTACACAAGTTGAGCTTTATCCTTTTGCATTGGTTTCTTCTATGTCCTCAGACTCTAAGGGACAGGAAATGAGTTTGGTCTGGGCTTGTTTGAGGTCCTTCTGTGTGTGTGATGGATTTTCCATCTGCATTCCTTGCATGTTCTGTGCCGGGTTTCCTTTGCTTCAGGTTGGTGTGATGGGTTGAGGGAGATGCAGTGCTGCCAGGTCACCCTGCAGAATAAGGCCCTGGGGCACAGGAGAAAATCTCCAGGCCTTCTGGGTAAAGCACAGGTGAAAATCCAACTGACTCGAAATGCACAGTTTGTTTGATTCCATCAAACAAGATAAATTGCCCTGGTAAATTCAGGTCACAGTTGTGGGACTTCCTCAGTTGAAGAATAAGCATCAATCTTTTGCTGGTTACATCTCCATTCAGACTGAAAGCAGATTGGGAAATAGTGGAAGTCTGTTCAGCAGTGGTTCCAACTTTAAGCCAGGTTGTTCATCCTGATTCTCTTGGTAAAATTGCTGTTGAAATCACCAAAAAATTTTTAGAACTGCTTGTTCACCTCCCCTTTTAAAAATTCTTTCCTCTTTGTAGTACTGTACAACCACCCCCAGCTTTTGTGCTTACCATGGGCATTTTTATGACTGTGATAAAAACTACAAATGTATTCTCACTTAAAAGTAATTGCACTATTACTGTAATGCTTTTTAGAAAATAAAGTTTTTATCAATGTTGGGTGTTTTGCCAAAAAGAAAAAACTATATGTTCTTTTATGCTCACTAAATTTTGGTTTGTTTTTTTTAATAGTGATTCCAGAATTTATTAGTCAAGTAAATATTGCATTGGAGAGCTTAAGCAAGAACACAGTGCATCTGTTTGATGACAACCAGTTCGTTGACATTTCCAAGAAGGTGTACGATACGATTCACAATATCAGGTGCTCCGTCATGATGATTCGGGTAAGTCTGGAATTTGTTCCTTTCATGCTGAGGTCTGAGATGGGTTGGGATGTCAGGGCATTTTTGGGAGCATTCAGAACTGTGTGTGATAAATGCCCCCAAGCTCCTAGCCAGGTTGAGGTGGCCTGGGAAGCTTGGGATACAGTGAAACCTGAAATTGTAACTCCATGAGTCTAGAACTGCATTGAGTACCACATGAGAATGTTGCACAAAAATGTCTTTACTTCTTTAAAAATACATAGTTATGTTTGGTTGGTAAAGATCTTTGTTCACTTCATTAATTACTAACTTGCAGCTACAAAACCAAATCTTGTAGTTTTTCAGCTTTAACCTGTGGAATGTGGGAGAGAGAGTATTTCCAGGTGATTCTGATACTCCCATATCAAGTTCTTTCGGTCTTACACCAGAAGACTCAACCTGATTTCTTTGTCTTACACAATTGCAATCACTGTGCTTATGTTTGTGTTTTTCCTGAAGTTCAGAAACTGAAATTCAAGCCAGAATTTTGTCAGATGCAGAATTTCCCCCAAATATCTTCATAAAGAATGGTAAACAACTGAGCTGCAATGTCTGTATGTTCAGCAATTTCATTTTAAAACAAGATTAAACATTAATAACAATATAGATAGATTTTTCAAAGGAAGTTTGTCTTCTGCACTAACTTTTCAGTTGAGAACATGCTAAGAAACAGATTCCTTTTCTTGTGAATACAAACCCCTCACAGCCCAGCCTGACCAGCAGGTCATGGGAGGTGGGTGTGCTGCTCTACTTCATTTTGGTGGGACCCCTCCTGCAGAGCTCCTCCAGCTCTGGAAGGACAGGGAATGTTGGAGTGGGTCCAGAGGAGGCACAGAAGTGATCAGAGGGATGGAGCACCTCTCCCACGAGGAACAGCTGGGGCTGTTGGGGCTGAAGAAGTCTCTGTGGAGGCTGTGCTGCAGCCCCTGGGTACTTACAAGGGCTTATAAATAAGAACAGACTTTTTTGTAGGGCCTGTTGTGATAGGGCAGGGGGTAATGGTTTTAAATGAAAGAAGAGAGATTTAGCTAGATAAAAGGAAGAAAGTTACTGCAGTGTGAGTGCCAGTGAAACACTGCACAGGTTGCCCAGCGAGGTGGCAGAGGCCCCATCCCTGGGAGTGTTCCAGGCCAGGCTGCAGGGGGCTCTCAGCAAACTGACCTGCTCATTGCAGGGTGTGCTGGACTAGGTGGCCTTTAAAGGTGCCTTCCAGCCAGAACCATTCTAATGTGAAGAACATTAGTCTTAACATATTGTAGTGTGTAAGGTAAAGTTGGAATTCAAATGTGCAAAATGATTGCAATGTCTCATCCTTACTGCAGCTGTCAGTTAGGAAGCTGTTTGTACATTGAAGAGAGACCTTGAAACATCCAGCATGTGTCCCATAGCAGTAAGAGTTTGTGAGCTGGATGCAGGTCCAAATTAAACAAACCAGATTGTGGGTGATGCTTGGTTAGGTCTTCACATCAGCTCCTGTGTCAGTGAGCACAGGCTAAGAAGTTTGCATTAGGACGTCTCATTTTTTTCAAGATAAACTTCATTTAATGCCTGTGTTGCTCATCCCTCCCTTAGTGACTCAGGAGCTCTTGGGTCTTTTAAGATTACAAAGTTGCTTCTGTTTCTCAGTGAGAAAATAGTCTTCTTTATGTCCAGTTGTCTTAGGCCTGAATTCCATGATCATGACTGTGTATTTCTCTCTGGACTTTTGCATTTCTGGGGAATTGGGAAATGCACTAAGGAGTGTAAAACGGCTTCAGTCAGTTTCTGTGAAGAGGCAGACTCAGCTCTGCAGGAAACTGTGTTTCCTTGGAGTGCTCTGTAGGAGTGTGTGCATGTGGCAGTCACTCAGAAAGGTAATGTGAGGGGAAAGGGCTCAGATGTGAAGAGGCTGTAACAGGCCCAGGGCGCAGGAGGTGCCCAGCTGCAGTACCTGGGCTGTGCACCCCTGGGATCCTGAGTCACTGCCCAGCACCTGAGTGCAGGGGCCATACAATGGCTTCTCTCAGGCCATCTTCCACTGCTGCTTGGCCAGTCCTGGCAGAGCTCAGGAGAGTGAAAAGGAATTGTTAGAAAGGATGTGAGCTTTCTCCTTAATGAATCCCATTGTTCAGCCACAGCCATGGCAAGGTTTTTTTGAGGTTTGGTGAAGTGTTAGTCAGCTACTCCAGCATCCCTTAGAGATAGTGATTGCCAGCACAGAGAGTGCTGAGAAAAGCCTGGCATTCATTTTGTGAGTCAGGATGTGTTTGCATTCCTAGCTAGATACGTTCCAGACAATGCCAGTTCCCTGGAAGAAGCTTTAGTGGATCTGGGGGTTACTCAGACGTGCACTGTTAGTGTAGCAGCCAAGGTGAGGAATGAAATGTTCTGTGGCCAGTGTGCTGCTGGTGCCAGAGTAAGGCCCCGTGCTGCTTAGAGGGGATTGATTGCAAGGCTGAATCAGGGCAGGAACTCGTTGATAAAAAATAATTGGGAAATGTAAATGGATGAGGCCACTCATTCACAAGGGGCAATTTTTTAACATGGCAGGAAAAGCAGAAAATCTCCAGATCAGTTTCTCAGGAAGCATTTCAAACATGTAATTACACAGAAAGAATGTTTTTAAAAATAGAGTTCTGAAATGTAAAATGCTGCCCAGTACTATTGTTAATGCAAATTACCAGCTGTGAATTTCAATGTCCAAGCTTAACCAAAGATATGTAAAACATTCACTGCAGTCCTGCAAGGTATGAGGTAACACTTGAGAGCAGCTACATGGTGGCAGGTGTGTTGTACTCCTGAGCTGTAACAGAAATGCCTCTGGAGCATCAGGGTGCTGCTCCCCTTAAGATGCTTTTCATTGCTCACTTGCAAGGACTGCTTGATGCAGAGGCAGCTCTAATCAGAAATAACTAGATAGTTGATCCAGGGCATCTCCCCAGTTTTCAGTAATTTTTTGACTCTAGAGATCCCATTTTTGTTGTGTTTTAGAGATTTTTGTGGGCTTGATCTTGCACAGGAACATTTGTACATTATCTGGATAATATTTTAATCAGGATATTGATGTTACAGAAATAGATTAAATAGTACAATTAAAGGCAATTCTTCCATGTGAAATATGTAGAAAAGTCAAAGGAAATGGGTTGGTGGTTTTTGAGACAACCCACATTAAATGCTGCAGAATGTTAAGATTAATGGTAGAACTTTCTAAAAAACTTCTATATGAAGGTGGTTTTAGTTGAAAAATATGAGACAGTTGGATTAATAATGGATACCAATATCTCATTAGGGTATAAACTAGTGGAAGGGAATGACTTCAGAAGAGTAATAGCTGCTGGTAACTAGAGCACTAATAGTCATCCTAACAATTATACCAAGAACAGGGGAAACAAAGTTACCAAGTCAAAAGCTTCACAGAATTCTTTGTTCTTTTTGGAGGATAAACAAGTGAGCAGCTGTTCAGGTTTTACAGACACAAAGAAGAGGGCAAAGGGTTCTATACTCTATGCAAGATACTCTTACTATACTTATGTCTATGGAAGCAGTGACTGAGGAACCCAAGTTCTCTAATTTTGAGAAATGGAGAGTGTGTATTGGAATTGCTGTTCTTAGAGCATTATTGCATTTATTAAAAGTCCTTTCTGCTGAATGGCTATTTCCTTTGCTGCTTCTCTCAGAATTCTGGCATGGAGACCGTGGGTTCCCTCAAGAGTTTATGGTGTTAGGCTTTTTGAGTTTGTTTTGCACATTGTTCTTTGATTTCCCTGCACCATGATGTATGGGATATCCATCCCCCAGCCTCCCTGAAAACTGAAGCAAAACATTCATTTTTCTTTTCTGTGTTACATGGGTACTTTTATTCAACTAGACCCTCCCTGCACCTCCAATCAGTTCCTAATATTCCTGTTTCTTTAGCCAACAGTCTTTTACTGTGTGTTTTAATTTCCTTTGGAAAGTCAAACTCAGTTTAGGTACACATTCAAAAGTGTACAGCATAAAAACTTTTTCATATGTTTTGGCTTTCTCAGAATACCCTTGGATGGGTTCCCTTTTTAACTTCTTTTGTTGGTTGCAAATCTGGCATGGTTTTTCATTCCGTTTTAAAGAAATGTAAGAATTCATCCTCAACAGAGCTTGAGTTCTTCAGTACGCTCGATTTCTCTCAGTAAGGGACATCACAGCAGAATTCATTATCTTCCACCCAGCAGAGTTACAGGAAGCTTTAGAACATGGATCTCTAGGACAGGAAGGTAGCAAGTGGTGAAAACCTTTAGCCAGTTAGTGAGTGTCTAGTTTAAATTCTACTATGGCTTTTACTAATGACAGAATTGTCCTGCACCTGCAGGGTTTTTGCCTGTTTTTACTTCTGTGAAGTCCAAGTGAGTTAGATCCTCTCCAGTGTAGGCAATAAGAGGCATGAATTCAACCTCTGTTTAAAAGTTAAAGAAAACAAAGCCAAACAGAGAAAGGCAGACATTTACTGCAGTCCTACTGTTTGTTTTTTCCAAAGGGCCCTTGAGACCTCTTGGAACAGACAGACAAGGACCTGTTCTTACAGTCTTGTTAAACTTCATTGTTGGTCTGAAATACAGAAGTGATGCTAATCCATTACAAACTCATATTGAGAAGTTTGATAAAAACCTTTTTCTTCATCTTTTTCTATCCTTCACTAAGTGCACAAGAGGCAGAACCTTTGCAGCAGTAGTTAGCCAATTGGTCCTGCACCTCTCAGCACTTTCTGCTTGTTTCTGACCTAAGCAGGACAGGGCCTTTCCTTCTTCAGCTCCTTGGCAGCTTCAGTCTGTCACCAAGGATTGGTATGTCTGGATGTAGTGTGACAGCAAAAGAACGTGTTCATGTGATGTCTTTAAAAAAGAGTGCAGAACAAATGCCTGTTGTCTGTCAGGGATAGTGGCACACCTCCTCCATAAATAGAGAATGCCAGCTTGTTCTGAAGAACCCAAGGAAGAGGTGAGTTAGAAGTGTTTAGGGCTGCAATCAGCTGCTCATACCTGCAGGTGAAACCTTCTGACAGCTGCTTGTCCCTGCCTTTTTACTTGCTTTTTACCATCTCGAGTCACAATCACCAACCTTGAAGCACCATTATGGGAAAACTTAAAGCACCATCCCACATAGGTTACACTTCATATCTTAATTCACCTACATACATATTTCCTAAAAATGTCTATGTTCTTTACAGTATACCTGGGAAGCCTTCTCATAATGTACAATACTTGTTATAATTTATATCAATATTAGCATCATAGGGTCAGTCATTATTATTATGACTCTGCCCTGCAGATATCTTACCAAAATGCTCTGTACTGAACAGTTTTGGGACACACTCAGCATACATTTCAATTCAACATGCAGACATTTTCAAAAATGCTAATCTCCATTTAGTACCAGGGGAGTTTGTCTTCCTAAATAGATGAAGCAAATCCCTCTTTTCTGGCAAACAGCTATACATATAAATTTGTTTCTATTTCATGTTTATGTACAATGTAACAAACTCTCAAAGGTCTCAGTTTCATTAGTTTGGGGCATTTAATATCTTCAGCAAATCAGATGGCTTCTGGTTCTCAGTGTGATAGTGTTGCTGACTTTGTTGCTTTACAGAGTAAAAAGCTGCTCAGTAGTGTATGTGTTAATAATATCCAGGGCATTTTCCTTGAAAGTTGCATCCTCCTGTGGGCAGGATGTTACCCTGAGAAAGAGCTTTAGTTTGGACTTGCCCCAGTTACCATAACAAGCACCTGTTCTTAAAAGCTGAGGTGCTTCCACAAGGGAAAAAAAAATATTAAAAATACAGATAGTTTATTGATTTTAAAAGCAGATAGTGTATTCACATCTCAGGTAGAGGGGAGAGAGAAAGAAGAGGAAAAAAAGCACATGCTTTAGCCTTCCCATCTCAGACACAGGAGTGGATATTATTTCACTCAGGAATGTGTGGCTCCCCCTCCTCCCCTTCTTCAGGTCCCCTTAGCTTAAACAAAGTAGAAGTAGAGTCCTTCCACAGGGTAGTTGGGAAATAGTGGATTTTTTTTTGTGTGTGTTGTTAACAAAAGACAAGAGAAATTACCTGCTTTTGTGTGCTTCTGCATTTCTGCCCTTTGAGATTAACAGGCCTTAACTTCTTGGTTCTTTGTACATCTTTCTGACTGCTGCCCCATTCCCATGCTCCAGGCATTTGCTCAGGCTTTACAGGGAGATTGCTGATTTTAGATTCTGGGTGCTTTTTTACATACCAAATGAACAGTGACTAGAAAAATAAGTCCCCCCTTTATCCTCCTATTACAATTCCAAAATGGCCCTTTCACATCCATGTGTACTGTTATTTCTGTCCAGAGAAATCATCCAGTGGTAGAGGAATGCCAAAAGCAGCTGCCCTCCTTCTGAGGAACAGTATCTAGAACTCCTGGGCTGTTTTATGGATGTGCTGGAGGAGCAGGCTCCCCTAATTGCAGCTATAGTAAGCTTCTGAGAAAGCACTTGATGTTGTCAGGCCATTCTTGTGTTGTACAGGTGTGGTGGGGAAGATTTTTTCCTCTCCAAAGCAGCAGCTCACCTGCACCCTCCTGGTGAGAGCAGTAAATGGGAGTGGGTATTTGGAGTAGTGCCAGGAACTCACTGCTTGGGCAGTGCCATGCTCAAACCTGTCTTTTCTGTATCTTAACACATACTAGTTTTTCCCCCCATTGCTTTAAATTCTTTTAATCCTACTTGGTTGTTTTTCATTTTTTATCAAAATTTTCTGGTTAATGGAGCCTTCTTTTTAAGGCAGAAGTACTGCAGTGTCTTTTGAACCCCATCTTAATTTTCACCATCACATATTTCACTTGTCTCACCCTCTTCTCAGTGAGGGTAAGGAGGAGAGAAGTGTGCACAGAGGGCTCACTCAGGGAAAGGACCTCAGGAGATCAGCTGGTCCAACCTGCTGTTGAAAGCAGAATGTTATCCAGGACCCCTTTCAAGACATGTCTGATTTCACTGTTTGCTTTTAAATTTTATCTATTAGAATTCCAGCAGCAGTGGGGAATTGATGGGTCAAATAAAGCAATAGTGTGTTAAACTTAGGTATAAAAGGAAGCTGCTTGCTGCACTCCATGCTGCTGCTGGTCTGTAATACTTTCTCTGTTGTTGGCTGTGTTTATGCCTCATTGTTTACATTCAGCACAGGAATGTATGACCCATCTTTTCCAGTTAAAAATGGGATTTTCTTTAGCCTGGCTTAGATTTCCAGTTTACGTGTCAGCTAATGGAAAGGATCTTGTGTTGTGTTTTGTTTTAAGAAAAGAAAGAAAGAAATAAAAAAATTATGGGTACATACAGACAAAAATAAGAAATTATTTCAGAAATGCTGATACAGATATAGTGGTGGTGGTGTCCACTGTAAGATCCATGTGCTGTTATCTGTCCTGGCAAATCTGGGCAGTCTTCTGCCCAGACTGTACAGCTGTAGGCATCATGCAGGGCTGGGAAATAAGAACTCCTCAGCAGCAGATTGCTTTATGGC
Source organism: Fringilla coelebs (assembly GCF_963513975.1). Taxonomy (NCBI): domain Eukaryota; kingdom Metazoa; phylum Chordata; class Aves; order Passeriformes; family Fringillidae; genus Fringilla; species Fringilla coelebs. The sequence continues at coordinate 1,548,448 of NC_140066.1, read as the reverse complement.
TTTCCATGGAAATCTCCTCGTGCTGGGATTACTGGGTCACACACAGGAGTCAATATGCTTAGGGATGGCAGAAACAGTTTTGACTTAACATGCTACTTTAAATGTCAGTTCTTCCCAGTCTGGGGATTAAATTACATTGCAAGTGTCACACATGATTATGCTTTTAATTGTTCACAGAATTACTCTTCTCATTCAGAAAGACAGAACCTTCCAGAATTATTTGATAGCTCTGGTTTAGTGTCTCATTAGAAACTTAAGCACATAACAGTATTTTTTCTGGAACATTAAAATCTTTGCTAAGGGTTTTTTTTTCTTAGAGCAAGAAAAAGTGATGTGTATTCCTTCCTTGCCATTTGGTGCTTACTATCTAATATAAATTATATTCCCAGAGGAATGGAATTAATATCATGCTGTTAAAATGGAAGGACTGAATTACTGGAAGCAAAACTGGGAAGCACAGTAAAAGTGTTACAAATCATAGATACTCTATTACAGTATGCCTCCTGTCACTGGCTCCCTGGAGTAGGAGCAGGGCAAGCCTGGGAATGGGGGCTGCAGCTCAGGCTGTGGCTGGGATGCTGCAGTCAGCACTGTCAGTTCTGGTGCAGTTCTGCCTCTGGGATCTTCCTTGCTCAGGCTAGGCCTTTCCCTTCACTGCTGTCACAGTGATCTGATCTGTAAGGTGCATGGCTTAGTTGAAATTCCTCAGTTGCCATTATCACTGTGGACCCTTTCATCTGGTAGGATGGATCCTTTTTAGTGTGGTGCAGAAAAGCGCTGAGGTACATCACAGATGTGTTCAGATGGCACTGGGCCTCAAAACCTAACGAGAATGATGTGTGTTAGACTGTGATCTGAGTTCTGCTGGCACAAGAGTAGGGTGGCAGTGCTGGGTCTGTGTCATTCTGTGCTTTGCTGTGGGTGTAGCAGGGTCTGATCTGCTCCTCTTGTCCTGCATGTCCTTGCTGATTAAGCAGCGTGATAGTGGACAATGTTTTGGATTAATTGGTTCTTTATTGCTTCCCTGAGGTTTTTTTTGGTTTCCATTCTTAGAATTCCTTAGTATTCCATGAGTATATTTGAGTTCAGGTTCTGCTTTTAATGACAGCTTCCTTCCATTGTGTAAAATTACCATTGCTTGCCAACTTGAATCCCTTGTTTCCTTGAAGGTGTGCTCAGGGCTGGAATGCAGTTGATGAAGGGAGTTGGACATAAGGAGACGTGATAGTGATAACAGGGAAACTGACTCACACAAAAAGAAACCTTGGAAAAAAATTCTCCAGAGAATTGAAAAAAAAAAAATATCCTCCACTGAATCTGGCAAGTTGAAGATGGTATCTGTGTGTCCTTCTTATCTGAAAAGATTCTGTAGAGGTTTACAAGACTGATGCTGCCTAATTTCCTGAGAAACCCTGGCACTTACAGCCTATTGTTAAAATAGAGACAGAGTCCCTCCATTATATTATCAACAAAATCAGTGTATATGAGTACTGAAGGGAAGTGTGTTGCAGCAGAGCAGGGCTGTGCATCCTCTAGCACATGGATTGGGTTGAAATTGCTGTTTTACTGCACCCTTCCTCCATTGTAGTCTAGCAAACAGCAACAGGGCCTCCAGGGCAATTGCTATAGCGGGTACTTCAATTATTTGGAAAGTGGAGCAGTAATATTAATTTAAAATTAGTTTGTTACTCTGGGTGCCTTGTGATCCTGGTCTTCATGAAGTAGTCTGCCTAGAATTACAGAAAATAGAAGGAAACCTGATTATTTAGCAAGCTGAACATAATTCTTTTTGAAAGTAGAAGCCTTCCTTCTTGCTGAACGTGGTCCAGCATGAAATGTGATCATGAGAAATGATCATATGGGCCAATGTGATTGGGCCTTTGAAATCTCCTGCAGTCTGCTACAGCAGAGTCACAATTCCATGTTAGGACAGAGCAGAGCATGTCCACAGGAGGGATAAAGAGCTGCTGGAAAGCATCCAGAGCCAGGCCCTGGCAGCCTAGGGGTGCACACAGGTGCAGCTGTGTGTCCCTGAGAATGGCTTTGTCACCTGACACCGGCCCCAGGCAGCCCCTGCACCCAGGGCAGCTGCGGGGCCCCAGCCTGGTGCCTTGCTGTGCTGTTGTGGGTTCTCTGCTGGGTCTTGGCCAGCCCACCTCAGGGAGTGTCCTGTCCTCATTGTTGTATAGACTCTGAAGCTCACTGCCTGACTGTGTGGTCTGGCAGGGCAGGCACAGGCTTGGCCACAGTAATTGGTGTCAGAGCTCTCTGGGGGGCTGGCATCCCTATTTCTCCTGCCTATGTATGTTGTATTAATCACACCTCTGCCTGCCTTTTGCCTACTTTATGATCAGTGTGTGGAGGAAATCAGATCAGCAGATGTCAGCTGTATGTTGGTTGCTGATGTCTCCTCAGAATGGGGATGGGACCCTTCTGCCCTAGTGAGAAACCAGTCTGGCATCCCACCTGAGCAGGGCGTGCCTGGCTGGGAGCTTGGCTGGCCCCACAAAGGCAGTGTCAGATACACTCTGGAATGCTGTGGGTTTGGGAAAGCTGCATTCCAAATGCATAGAGAAACGAGCATGAGACTTAATTGACATTTAGCAAATGACGAACAGACATGAAGAATTGTTTGATGTTCTAGTGAGGGAATGGTAAATGCAGCAAACAGGCAAAGCCATTGAGGGCCCTGAGTACCTGGGTTATGTGCCTGAAGTGGTGTGAGGGCACACCGGTGCCCTGGATGCTTGGGAGTGTGGAGCTCAGGCTGGCTGCTCAGAGGGAACCAATAAAATATCTGCTTGTCACCTTGGTAAGTGGAGCCAGAAGCAGAACTTAGCCAGATTTTAAGCACAGCAACGTCAGTGGAATTAGTTTACCAATGCTGGGGTTTGCAGCTAATCACTTATTGCTGAAATGGAACCAGTCCCCAAGAGAGATGAAGTCTGAAACTGTGTGTGCCTAAACTTAGGCTTTTCTTGGTGGTTCCATTCCTTTAATACAGCCTTAAACCTTGCATCTTCCAGCTTCCTCCATCTCGGACTGGGCTGCTTGATTTATAGGAATTTATAGTTTATAGGAAACTCACAGGTCAGCAATCAGGTGACTCACCCTGGTTGTCCTTAAACTGCAGAAAGTGAGTTATTTTTTCCTGAATGAAAAGATCATCCTGTCTGATAGGGTTTCTGCTGTGTTGTTGGTCTTGTTTCCATGTTTGGGTTATTAAATTGCACTATGCATTTGTAGAACATAGTGAATTTATAACTCACAGGACTCTTTTCTCCCTCTAAAATTCTCACGTTTTTCACCTGGTAGAGTAAAACTAAGATGAAATTTTAGGTTGTGTTTAGTTCATTAGTAAAAAGCTTCTTTTTATCCTGATATTTTTCTTCCAGAGAGCTCAGCAGCAAGTACTACCTGCAGCCTGGCTCTTTAGAGATGGCATGGTTCAGTCCTGCTCAGCCAGTGGGACTGCCAGATAGCTCAGGGCTTTGGCAGTCAGCCTCCACCTGGCAGAGCTTGGGTTGAGGCTGTGATACATTTCCGCTCCCTTTTTGTTTATTCTTGGGTATGTTGATGAGCTCTGAGATTTATCTACTGCCTGGGGAAGAAAAAAGGTTGAGCAGTATTAATTGCTAAAAACTACCATCCTCCACAAAGAGAAGGCAAGAGGAGCGATTGAAATTCCTGTCAGGGGCCGTTCAGCAGCCCACACAAACAGCTTACCACAAAGATGTAGCCTAGCATTCTTTGAGGACTCCTGGTGCTGCATCGCAGGCATAGCTGTGCACTGTCCTGCCTCACACTGTGGTGTTTCTTTTTATCCTCATTCCATTTCCTTCCCCTCCTTTTTTCATTTCTTTTCTATTTTCTCTCCTTTTACCTTACAGTTTGTCTTGTGTTGTTTATATGCAGATACTCTTCTCGTGCCTCATGCTAAGGTAGTGTAAGAATTGTCCTTTGTAAAGCCTGAAAACTGGGCGCCAGTCTTTTTGGAAAAGGGTAACTAATGCATAAATTCTGATTTTTATCTGACCTAAGATAAATGCAGCAATCAAATACATACTCTAAAGATACTGACCTAACTCTATCAATACTGTCTCCTGTGGAGCTCAGGATTAACTTCAAATAATTCCCAGCGTTCATTTGTCTGACTTGTTCTTAGAAATATCCACAGCTGGCAACTGGAGGGTGTCTTCAAGCAGTCAATCCCAGTCTATTCCCTTTAGAAAGTTCATCCTTAAATCCACTCCATACATCTTATTATGGCATCTTAAAGCACTTTAATGTCCCTGAGGATGGGTGATCTCCTTCTGCTTGTTTGCTGTGCACTTAAAGATTGGGTTTGTTTGGTTTTTTCCCACGTCATGCTGATGCTTGTTGGACCCTGCTGTCTAGCTGTGCCCTTCCTTTGGGAAGTGCAGTGCCCAGCCCTTCATGCAGTACCTGCAGTGGAGGCTCAGGTCTCAGTTGAAGGGAGGGCATACTCCATAAGGTTTGCTGTCTTTGTGCCTGCAGATACTTACAAAAGTCTGGTTGCCCTTGTTTTCAGGAATGTGGTACAGCTGCATCCTCTTTAGCCTGTGCTCCCCAGTAATTCTTAGTGCTTTTCTAGCAAGTATGTATCATGTGTGTTTTCCTCTTTGCATTAAAAAAAGAAGTACCCATATTCTGTTCTGTTGTTGTACGCTTTTTAAAATCTATTGCCATGGGATAAAAATATTTCTATCAGTGCCAGTTACTGATTAAATTTAGGCTGCTTATGGTTAATTTGTGTTTAGATTTATTAGTTCTTGCTGTTCACTTACTGTTCAAGTCAGAGAATACTGGAGATGTCTGAAAGACTAATTTCAGCCTATGCAACCAAGCAAGGTTTTACTGAGTTACAGTTGGTTGCAGCAATTCAGCTTTGTAAGGTACCATAGTTAAAAATGAGAGAAGTGGGGGTTTATGTCCCAAAATGAATGGTGAGAACCTCCAAAATTTCCTAGCTGTTTAAGCAAGTGCACTCTGATTTGTTGCAGCTGCAATGACCAGAGCATTAGGAATTGTGACCTGTGAAAAAACACCAGATGTGTTAGTCCTAATTAGCCCAGGGAACAGAGAACCTAAGGGGAGAGCAGAGAAGATGGCTAGCTGTTTTCACTGATGTGAAATGTTGTTGGACTGGAGAAAAGCTGTGTTACATATTCATAATGGATAGAAACAGCATAAACTTGGACTACAAGGGGAAGATTCAGTTTGGACATAAAGAAACCCAAATTTCATACATAAGATTTTGGTCGATTTTCATATATATTAAGGCTCTTGTGTTTGACTTCATGGCAGTTTTATCTCTGTCAGTCTGTTAGCAGGTGACAGAGTTGTGTTGAGTCTCTCCTGTTTCACTGGCCAGAAGAGGCTGTCAAAGCTGCATATTGTGAAAAATGTGCAAAGTGCTAATCTGAATAACTTTCTCATTCAATGTCTTAGAGGGGAGGATTCTGTACTGCCTTTCACAGAACTTGTTCACAAAACCTTCCCAGATGGAAGAAGTAATTTCACATGCAAACAGGAACTTTAGCATCTACAAAAATTGTAAGCAAATCCTGTAATGACTAAGTTGTTCAGAAGCTAGACCCAAACTAGTGTTCTTTGAGGGGCAGCTGTTGGGAGCATTTAATTCTGCTTTGCTTGGAGACTCTGCTTGGTAATGAAGGCTCTCAGCCTCCCAGAGCAGAATGAAATTAGTGATTTGGGACACATGAAGGCTGGTTTGCACAGTGATGGCCTTAATGGGTTCCTTAATTCCATATCAGCTGGCACTGATCATTCACTTGCACATTATTGGTTACTGAATGGCTGAGGGTGGGTGGATGTGTGTTCTGGGCATCTGAAGCCTCTTGATAATTAGAAGCAGGAATGAAAGTGATGGATACAGGATTCATGGCTAGGGTGGTTTCATTTCCCTTGTCTGAGTGTCTGGGAGGAATGGCTTCTAAAGCAGAAATTTGTGCTTAACAATTGTCAAGTTCTGGGCGGGAATGTGTGGGAAGGATGACAGCAGTGGTACCTGCGCTTTGAGAAGCAGGCTGTGCATCACAGGGTGCATTTCTCAGTGAGGCATGGCTTTGTGATGGACAGGCTTACTCTGGGTGTCTTTTCTAAAGATGATCTGTTTTAGTTGAGCTCAGATAGTGCAGGGGGTCATTGAAGCTGAAGAGGCTTGAGCAGATGTTGAGGTTGTAGTTAGTAATTTCATCTCTTCCTCTTTGAGAAATGCACTTATCATTGGCAACCTTTTGCTGAGGAATATATTAATCTATCCAAGGGAATTTTTTTTAGTGTGATCATTTAGCATAATTCATGTAACAGAAATAGCTTGATTTGGCATGTTAGAAATCTTTGCTAAGGGGGCCACCATTGCTCAGGCTTTATTCATCTGATAAACCTCCATTTCTTGTGGATTTCTGAATTGTCTTGTCCTTTCTGAGCTCTGAAATGTTTTTAACACTGTCAAAATGAGATATTCACTGCGCTTTTTTACCTTTAATATATTGATGTATTCCAAAAGCAGTTTCTTTCCTGCATTTCATCTGCCTGGAAACAATGGTTTTGTTTTGGCTATGGGATATACTCTCCTCCACAAAAATTGGAGACTTCTGGAGAGGAAAGAGAGATTCTGCAGGAAGGAAGACTCTATTATATGGTTTTAAAGTATAATTTCAACACTCTGGTTCTCAGAAGTGGATTTATCTTGCCACACCTCACTCCCTCCCAGGATGCTGTGTGTGGCTGCCGAGGAGCACTGTTGGCTCCTGCCCAGTGTTCTTTGTGCCAAGAGCCCAAGGTCCTCTCAGCTGGTCTGCTCCAGGCAGCCCCAGCCTGTTCTGTTTGTAGCTTCTGCCTTCCTAGGTGCAGTATTTGCATTGTGCATTGCTGTCAGCCCCTTCCTGCAGAGTGCATCGGTCCAGCTGCATGCAGCCCTGCTGCTGGGCCCCCTGCAGCTCCCTCCTGGTGTCCATGGCAGCGTGCTGGCTGTGTGCTCCAGCTGCTGCAGGGCCTGGCCCTCAGACTCACAGCTGGGATGCTCCTCTTGTTCCCACTCAGCACTGCCCTCTGAGCCCCACAGCCCAAGGCAATGGCCCAGCTTCTGGGAGCTGGTGTGAAGAGCCTTTCTCAGTGACAGGCTGGCCGTGACCCTCCAGGGGCTGATGGCAGGGTGGAGCAGCCTGTGCTTGGCCAGTTTGTTCCTCTGGCATGTATTAAAAATGGGAACCATTATGAATTTTCACAGAAGCAAAATGCAGAGCACCTCTCTGGTTGCCTTTGAGGTTAGCCAGGCTGACAGTAAAGATGTTTTTGTTTATCTTTAATACATACAGTTGAGAGAGAGAAAGCAAGTTCTAATCTCTTCTCATTTTCAAAGGTTGAGGTGATGTTTAGAAATCTGTTTCAAACACAGTTATGAAGTGCTCATATATAAAGCCATATATAATTTGCTTTATGAAGATTACTAGCAAAAGAACAATGGCTTAATTCATTTTTCACGATCCATTTTTAAACAGCTTAGCAAGTATTTCCATTATAAATGAAATGTCTTAATTAGCTTCCCACTAGATGGAGCAAATGTATGTCAACCCAGCAGAGGAAATGGGGAATACATTTTAGATAGCTGAAGAACAAATCACTTGTATTAAAACCTACTGTTCTATTCTTGTTGATTATTAGTTTTCTGAGTTTAAAATGGAAGCTTCTCAGCCATATGGTGATTTTTCCTACTTCATAAACATAAGCAAAGGCTGTGCTTTGCATGAAGCTGTATATCAGTTGTCATGGTTCTTGTGGAATCAAGGCAGGGGCTTGGGTTGCAGCAGAGTTGTGTGATTCTAATTCCTGTGTTTGATCATATTTTATTCTTAGGGATTTGAAATTCTTCTTTAAAAGTTATACCCAAAAAAGTACTTCCTTGAAATAAATACCTGGAAAAAAGTAAAGAAGTTTTCAGGTTCCTAAGTGAGTCCTCAGGTAACCTGGTGAAGGATTTGCAGCCCTGAAATCTGAGCATCCTTTCTGGTTGTGCTGTAGGTTTTAGAAACGTGTCACCTGCTGCAGCTTTGGAGAGGGGCCCATGGCAGAGTGTGCCAAGGGTCACAGGCAGCAGGCACCTTCCACTGGCTGCCCAGGGGGTTTGGGATCATTCCTGACGCTGCTCTGGGAGCCCAGGGGCTTTGGGGTCACTGCTGACACTGCTCTGGGAGCCCAGGGGCTTTGGGATCATTCCTGATACAGCTCTGGAGCCCAGGGGCTTTGGGATCATTCCTGACACTGCTCTGGGAGCCCAGGGGCTTTGGGGTCACTGCTGACACTGCTCTGGAGCCCAGGGGCTTTGGGGTCACTGCTGACACTGCTCTGGAGCCCAGGGGCTTTGGGATCACTGCTGACACTGCTCTGGGAGCCCAGGGGCTTTGGGATCATTCCTGACACTGCTCTGGGAGCCCAGGGGCTTTGGGATCATTCCTGACACTGCTCTGGGAGCCCAGGGGCTTTGGGGTCACTGCTGACACTGCTCTGGGAGCCCAGGGGCTTTGGGGTCACTGCTGACACTGCTCTGGAGCCCAGGGGCTTTGGGGTCACTGCTGACACTGCTCTGGAGCCCAGGGGCTTTGGGATCATTCCTGATACTGCTTTGGGAGCCCAGGGGCTTTGGGGTCACTGCTGACACTGCTCTGGAGCCCAGGGGCTTTGGGGTCACTGCTGACGCTGCTCTGGAGCCCAGGGGCTTTGGGGTCACTGCTGACACTGCTCTGGAGCCCAGGGGCTTTGGGATCATTCCTGATACTGCTTTGGGAGCCCAGGGGCTTTGGGGTCACTGCTGACACTACTCTGGAGCCCAGGGGCTTTGGGATCATTCCTGACACTGCTCTGGAGCCCAGGGGCTTTGGGGTCACTCCTGAACCAGCTGCCTCCTGGCTAACTGCCAGTAGCTGCCCACAGGTCCCCACCAGCCTAGACCGGCTCCCCAATGGCCCAGCCCGGCCACGTTATATAATTACAATGTTTATCATTAGTTACAGAATTATAATTAGGGTTATTTATAACTGTGAGGTCTCTAGGCCAGCTGTTAGCCACCACAGTTTGTAAATCTTACCCTGCTCGTACCTTTGGGCCCTTTTGGGTACAATGCCATTACTAGATGGGATTTTCATGCAGCTGTCAAGTTTCCCCCAACTTTTTAGAGTTAAAGATGTGTTCAGAGCTTTTGTGCAGCATAAGTAGGTCAGTATTTCCTGGAGTAAATCTCTGTTTGAGTTGCTGTAGGCATTGTGTGAGAGTGGCATACATACATACATGGTCCTGTTGGGGAAAGGAAAGAGGAAGCGATGAGAACAGGGCTGAAATGCGCGTTCCCAGCACAAAAAATGAGCTTAGGATAGAAAACCCGTGCTAAAACTCTCTGTGCCAATTTACAAAGATGTGCTAACTTCACAGTTTTTCTTTAAAAGGATTTTCAGAGGGAAGTACTCCGAATTTGCACTTTAAACTTTTCGGTTATGCTCCTCAGCTCAGATCTTCCCTGTCTCCTGGCTGGTTGTTGAGAAGATGGTTATCTTCATGTGAGGCCTGGCAGCACAGGGATTGGCACATGGAGTCAGGCTGTGTATCTGCCTTGCTGTCTCTGAGACTTTTTTGGTCTTAATCTCCTGGAGCAGAATGTTCTTAGATGACTTGTGAAACAAGCAAACAGAACCTCCAAGCGTCCAGTAACAACACAGCAACTTTTGCCCCATACTGTGGGTTTACAGCATTTCTTAGTTTTAAAACATGTACTCTTTATCCTGTAGCATCTTTTATTATTGAAAATAGTTTCACCTTTCAGTGTCAAATTGTCCACTTATTCTTATAATTAAATTCTTGTTTTCACCAAAATTTCTATTTTCACTGATCTTAACGGGAATTCAACTTTAATATCTAAAAAAGGTTTTTGCAGAATTTTCTCTGTCAGTAACAAGAAATGTTTAGTACCTACATTTGAAAATGAAAATGTGTACAGGCTGTGGCAGGATAATGATTTTACTATTGTTTGATGACAAATTCCTTGCCAGTGTTTGGTGACATTACTGCTATCAAAGACAGAATTCTGCTCTCTGGCTTAATTAGCATTTGTTGGTTTTTGTTGAAAATATCCCAGCTAATGCCAAGAATAGATTTCAAGAACAGGCAGGTGATCATCTTTAACAGAGGGGATGGTATTTACCATAGTATTGATATGTCACAATATTGACAAATTAATAACATAGTATTTTAATTTGACTTTTATAATGTGGGGGTTATTGTTCTCAACACTCAACTGCTTTTAGCAAAAACTTGATAAGTACTTTAAATGACTAGATAGCAACAATTATGTAAGGCTCTTACTCAGCTACTCAGAAAAGATAAAAAATGCTTGGGGTTTCTTGTTCTCTTTGTAACGGATCAAACTCTTGCTCTGGCAGTGTGTCATCTGGCAGAATTAAGTGTGAGATAATAGTTGTGTTGTGTCTAATACACAAAAATACCACTCAGTAGCTAAATATTTGCAGAGCATGCTATTTTTGCATTTGTGACTGGTGTACTGTGGTTTGTTACACTGAGTGACGTGCGGCCTGACAGGATGAGATGTTCAAAATCTGGGTGTTAGGCAAATGTCCACAGTAGAACAGATAATCTCTGTAAACCATTGTGTGCTCACTGAAGGACATAATAGACAAACTCTCATCCTCCTGGAGTGCATGCAAGCATTTCTGCTGCTGCTGTGGGATTTACATAGCACAAATAACTGCTTTTGCAGGGGTAAAATAAAGACATCACTTAGCAGCTTAGCTCCTGTTAAGGTGTTAGTCTGCTCTGCATTTTAGTATTGATCTCTGGAAAAGAATGATGGGGCTGTTGAAACCAAGATAAGATAAAGCATAAGAGCATATAATGACAGTGTGAAGGTCAACATTTAATTGAATGTTAGATAAGAGGAGATAGCTTCCTTTCACACCATTATGCCTGTTTGTCCATTTATGCTGTGTTTTTTGAGATTTTAGACCTGGCTCTGCATTATGTTCTAGCAGCTGAAACCCTTTATTGGCAGGATTGATGGTTCCATGGGTTGTATGTGACCTTTGCAAGCAAATTATATAGATAAAGTTCTCTGGATAATCACTTTTGAGGGGGTTTTCATAAAAAACTTTGTGTTGGAGAAGATGCTGTGAAACTTAGTCAAACAAATTGTTCTACAAAGCTTGGATTAAAAACCAGAGAAATCAAAAAGCCCATTTGCAACCAGTTTAGAAAAACTGGCAGAGATATAAAGACTAGGGGCAAGACCTTGGTTTTATTAATTATTTTCTCTAAAATCCTCGTAGAAAAGCAAATTAAAAGGTTTGTCATCAGAGAGTGGGTTTCATTTCATAGATGAAAAGGTAATTTATATCCTGAAATCACCTGGGTGCAATAGTAATGACTTGCTGTTGTGGCTTGGAGTTGAGTACCAGCAAGGTGTCAAATTCATCAATATTAGACTTTGCTATAAATATGACTTTGAGTCCTCAGCCCGAGTCTTCAGTAGCAAACCCACTGAGAATGCAGATTTATTACAATCATTGAAATGTGAGAAGGAGTGCATGCTACTTGTGTTGCTTGTCAGCCACAGTAATGGAATTACAGCCTAGAATGGATGTGTAGGAATGTACCTGAATGTGTTTTTGTCAGGATCAGCAAAGGCTTTTCACAAAGGACCAAAATCTCCTGCAGCCCTGGACCGGGTGTCCTGCCTGCCCTTGTGTCTCACTTCTGCTCCCAGCTGCTCCATCCCTTTGTTTGTAGTGCATGCTGCTCAGACTTCATCTTGGAATGAATTTCTCCCTCCTCCAGCACTTCCAGGGGAGACTGTTCAAGAGTTCTGCTCCTGTGGCTGCTGGAAACCTAATTTTTCTTGTTCAAATTTGTTTCTAGCCTCCATTTACCACCGTGTTACACGAGTCTGTAGGTTATTGCTGACTGGAGTCTTGTGCTTCATTTTACCCCTCAGCATTCTTCCTGACACTTACTGGAAATTCCATGCTTTGTACGTCTCACAGCGAATTTGCCATTTATGTCTTGTATTTGTTGCGTCACTGAGTACAGGACTCAAATCTCTCCCTCTTCTGTCACCTGCAGTTGATAAGATGCCTGTTAGGAGTCTTAAACAATACTCTCAGCTTCCTTCCATGCTTCTCACTCCAGTCCTCCAGCTGTGCTGTTCTCCCTGTGCACAATTTCTGTTTATTGATGCTAGCACACCATTTTGTGCTGCAAGCCTTTGTGTTGTACCAGTTTGACCATGCAGTCGTTAGGCATTCCCTTTGAATAGCTGTGTGTTGGCACATGGAATATGCAAGCATGAACATTCATGCTTGATATGTATTGATATATATAGATTTTATTGAATATTCAACATGAATATTCAGTATTCATGTAAGCAGATACAGGTGTGTCTCAGGTATGTAATAAACAGTGGATTATGAGAGCAACATCAAAAAGATCACCAATTTTGCCTTGAATTGCATAAAAGAGCTTCCAAGGAGAGAAAACAATTGAGTAACTACTTCTGTTGTTCTCAGTGATACAGTGGGGAGTTTTTTCAGTTTTTGATGTGTCTGAAAATAACAGTAGTTCCCTCTGCTTGAAATGTCCTTAGCCTTTAATAACTGGATAGGTTTGTTTTTCTGAATTCTGTGGTACCAGCAGTCCAAGACGTGGCAGACGCGGGCTTTGGAGAGAATGACTTGGGAAGAGCTCAATGGCAGTGCAGTCCTCTGGCTGTCTGCAGAAAAATCCTCATCCCAGCCACACACAGGGTTTACTGACAGGAAAAGGGCATAGGCAATTTAAAACCAAAAAGGTTTGTGACTGCATTTAGCCCACGAGGGGTTTGAGTGAGCAGCACTTGGATCCTGAGTCGATGTTCTGTGTATGGTAAAGAATTGGAGAGGGAATCCCTGTGCCAGTGCAGCTGGAAGGAGATCTCTGCTCTATGATTTGTAAAGTGCCAGATCAGATTAATACAGTGATGATTTCACCTTTGGAAAGCTTACCTGAGGCTGCCATTGAGAGGTGTCTTATCCTACTGTCCTTTTGCTGACCTCTTTGCTAATGTTTCCATGTGGAGGCTGGTAACATTTCCATAGCTTGACTTCCATAGCTTGACAGAAAAACAGTGTCAGTGGAATTCTACAAAATCCTCTTGATGGCCCTAAAATAACTGTTTTGTAAATATATACAGTTTGTCATGGGGTAACAATGGCATAAAGCTCTTGAACGCATTACCTAAAATATTACCTATGTATAATGTGACTGATATAAAGATATTAACCATTCTGCCCTGTCACAACATTTTGAATTCCATGTTTTGTAGGAGAAAGAAACCCTGTATTGGAAGTGTGGCATTCTCAGGTACCTGTTCACCCAGGAAGAAATGGTGCTTTGCTGCCATGAATCCAGCTTTATGATCACTGGGGGAAAAATTCCAAACTAGTTTTATTGAAACCCAAGAATTGCAATGTGGTATTTAAAATTGTAATTGTAACTCAAGTATAGTTTAAATTTAAAAGTAATTATTTTTTCTGTAAACTTAGTCAAGGCTCTTACCTGCCTGAGGGAGTCAGTGTAGTCCTGAGAAGCTGAAGTTACTGTATTTTAATATCCTTTGTTATTGGTCCTCTAATAAGTGTGTCCCTAAGTGTTTCTGTTAATGGGAGTTTGTGATAGTTTTTTTTTTATTGTAGGGATATCCATCATCACCAAAATTTCATTTTGCTTCCATACTTCAGCTTTTTCCAACAACTTTTGTATGGTAACAGCCTTTGACTGTTCTTACTAGGTCTCAATCCAGCTTTAAAACTGAGACTTCAGAATAGTGTTAGTCTTTGCCTGAAAATAAGATGGCCCTTTCCCCCACTTTGGCAGTGTAGCTTTATGCTTATCTTTGTCCCAGAAATTGATTGCCTCTTTTCCTGAGGAAGTTTAGCTGTATTTGTCACCCCCAGCGTTCTATTTCTGCCAACTTGTGCACCAACACTGAGTTATTTCTTGCAGTGTTATCTCGTAGAAATGATGATTTTCTTCAGTGAGTGAAATTGTCTGTGTGCTGCTGAAGCAATGGAGTGCTATTTGAGCCTTGTTTCAAGGCTGCTGTTGAGCTCTGTGGTTTATGTACCACCCTCTGACCACAGAGGTTCTTTCCCAAAGGACACACATATATGCAGGTGGATTTACTCAGGTTAATGCAGTGCCATTACAGTGCTGTGGACCCAGAAATAAATGACAGAACCCTGCAGTGTCCCTCTGAACTGATCTTGTTTGTTTATGCCTTGACAGTAAAAACGTGAAAGTGAGAATATACAGCAATTCTGGATTTAAAACATTATCTTTGACTTGATTGAAAATTGGATAAAAGCAATAGCTGGGTTTCTTTCTGCCTGTCTTTTTATACGGTTGTCTGATAGTCCTGGTCTTGTTATGGTTCTCTTGGAATGTCAGGCTTTTGGGGGACTCAGAACATCAGGATTTTCCTCTAATTGGAACTCCAGATGTCAAGGTGGTGGTAGATCTGTCATGGGCTTTGTAGAGCTTGGTTCTGTGTATTTTTGCTTTTTATTTTTGTGAATTTACTCGATAAAGGAAAGTTTCTTGAATGCTCTATTGCATTGGCAGAACCAATAGTATTTTTTAAGTGGTTCGTAATCACAAAGACCTTGTATGCTTCATTGTGCAATGTTTTGCTGATAGAAGAAACTTGCTTTTAATGTTTTTTTAGTGTCCTTTATAAAGTAATGTTCAGTGTGGGTTTTTTGCTATGTTATTTATTATAAAATTCAGAACTTCTGCATGAAAACCCTTTTCTTTTAGTAATATTTTGGTAAAAGGGAAGCAGTAAATAAATCTGAAGATCTTTATTATATAGAAAATTTCTTGTCGTAAATGAAACAGAGTCACAGAATCAACCAGCAGTTTGTGTGACTAGAAGGAACAGACAGTGGTATATTAAATAATGCCATGTATAAAAATAGCAAATTAAGGACATTTTTTTTTTCTGGTTGTGCAGGAACTTGTGCTGCTTTAATAGAACTGGTAAGTGACACATTCACAATCCATTCTTGTCACATAAAGGTTTCTTGTCAGATACCTTTGCTAACAGCACCAATTTAAACAAAGAGTTCAATAAGGGCTCCAACGGGGCTGCTTGGTGTTTGTCAGACCTTACCTCGGCCCAAACGGGAGATGTTGGACATGAGCACCCGACATTAACCCTTTCCTGCCTTTCCCCAGACGCCCGAGGAGCTGGAGGACGTGTCTGACCTGGAGGAGGAGCAGGACGCGCGCAGCCGCACCAGTGTCCAGACCGAGGGCAAGACGGACCGGGTACGTGGGAGCCAGGGCTGAGGAGCCAGACCTGCTGTGCTCTTGCTGGCTGAACACAAGTAGGAGTTTGTAGATACTTATTTTCAAAATGTAATAAGCTCCACTAAAGCTTCCAAAGATCACACGTCTAGTTCTCAGCTAAACCAGAGTACTGCTTTAAAGGGAATGCTTCTCTTTGAAAAGAAAACTGTAAATAACACGTACTTGAGAGGGCACAGAGCAAGAAGTAGATGCTGAAGACTGGCAGGTGAGGAGCTGGCTGTCAGCAATCAGAGGCACAGACTGGTGCTGTGGGGAGATGTCTCTGGGATGTGCTTCTCCTTGTGAGGTGGAAGGGACTGTTACACGCAGCCTGTTGTTAATACAGCCAAAACCCCCAGTACTTTAACATTATAGTGTGGGCATTTCTGGTTTTCCCCCATTTCTCCCTAAAATAATACAGCTACTGTAAATGTTCCTTTCTGTGGCATCTAGATAGAGGTCACGGCTTAAAACCTGGTTCTGTAGTTTAGAAACAATTTTCCTAGATTTCAGGTTGTGCTATTGGGCCCATAAATGGCACATCACCCCCTGAAAGCAGTAGAAAATTATAGCTTTGACTAAATTATATACATATGCACTCAGGCTGGAGTACCATATTGACAGATACCTGCACACCCTTTTTTTAAAAAAAAGATGTCTTAACAAAACTTTTTGCTGCAGCAGCAAACAACAGTGTTTTGAGGCCTCTTTGTTTGGAGTGGTCTTTGATATTGGTATTTGAGGATTTATACCCAGAAGCTGTTTCGCAGTATGAGGGATCTGTGTGGGGAAGATGGATGTTAAGCTTTGGGCAGTGTGTGGTATTGTGGGGTGCAGCAGCTTTGTGTCCTGTTGGAAGGCTGTTGTGTGCAGTGTTGACACCAGGAATGACTGTGTTCCAGAAGTCCTTTGGCAAGATTGCAGAGCAGCCTTTTTTCCTCCTTGAGTTCTTTCTCTTGGGCATTTCAGCTATAATAATTCAGTTTTATTTATACATATCTGGTTCCATGTTCATTCTGCACAGGAGCACTCTAGATTCCTCTTGCTTTGTCAAGAGTGTTGTAATTTCTTTGATGTCACATCTCTCACTGCTCCAATGGGGAACTGGTGCCTTTTTTTCTTTGTTTTTATCACAACATATAAAACCAGATGTGATGTGTGTATGCCACTTGTAACAAAGGCTACATCTTAACTAGCAAATCTTGTTTCCCTTATGGCTGAAAAAGTCATGTATTATTAATCACACCTTCAGACTCTATCTCCATAAAGAGGGAGAGCAGAGATTAGGGGTGAGATAGTCAGACTGAGATTTGACCTCGTATTTATCTTCCTCACTTATCTTGAAAATGTTATTTCATTGATCTTTTCCTTTAGATAATTTCTTATTTCTGAGATGAATATAATAGTGCCTGTGGCACCATCCTGTGCTAGGGGATACAGGTCAGCTTGGGCAGTGTGCTGTGTGATCTCTGGGTACTTAAACTGGATAAAAACACTGATGATTATTTGTAGGGTGATTTTACATCCTTGAAAAAGAGGCTCCTTAGGATCAAACCCTTAGTTACTATAGGAACAGGTACTGCTCATGGATCCAAGGACTAGTGCAGTTTTTCCCAGCTGAAAGTTAACTCTTCCTCTGGTGCTTGTGTGTAATTTGTGTAGTCAGCTCAGGAAGCTTAGCACAGACTTATTTATGCTGTCATGATCGTGTAATTCCACTGAGGGAGTGGAATTACAGTGGCTTGTTATTGTGGGATTCTGTGTTGAAGAGGGGGGTGAGTAAGATTTTGCCTAGTCAATTTTCAACTAGAGGACAATGTACATGTTAATGATCAGGAAAAATTACTTTTAAGTGTTTGAAGTTACTACATTAGTGATGAAAACAGCTTAGCTTAATTTCAAAGTTGTTGCTGCAAGTTAAGGTGATCATATTGAGGCAGAGGCAAAATATTTTACCTTACAACTTAATCCACTTAGGGTGGCAAGAGCAGAACTCTTTCAGGCAGCCACACACCCACATTTTTTGTGTCAGAGTTCTGCAGACAGTTTTGTGAAAGCATGGACAAAAATGCCTGAGATTAAAATAGTCTTTTATACAGTTTTGTTGCACACTGTGTTTGTGCAACAATTCTGGGCTGAAAAAGAGTTGATTCAGTGTGTTCTGTGAATGAGAAAATGCAGGCTAAGTTATTTCATTGTTGTATTTGTATTGTATTTTAAATACAACAATTAATTTTATAGCTCTAAAAATCTACTAAACTCTAAGAAAGCCTGGATAAAACAGCAAAGGCCAGGAAGAACTGTTGCATAAGAAGTAGTTAGAAGGGAAGCTAGGTTTGCCATCAGATCAATTAGCAATTTTTATTCAAGTGGCAAATACTGTACATCTAGGTTCCTACATTAAATGAAATGCTGACGTGCATTAACAGGAAGCGTGTGCTATTTTGTTAATTAAAAAGCCAATTTCGGAATATTTTTAAAGTTTTTATCGAAGCCCTGCACAAGTATGAAATACTGGTAAGAATTCAGGCATAATGAAGATAACTACTGTAATTTTGAGTAAGTTCTGAGAATAGTAATTTTGACACTTGATACATAGCAAAAGATTCCCTGTCAGGAGTCATGATCTATCAAAAGCATTTAATTTTCTTGCCAATTTTTAACCCAATTTCCGTAAAGAGATGAAGTTACTGAAATACTCAAGGTTGTAGCAGTATGTTATATACTTCTACAAAGTAGAGCTGGAAAAAACCTCAAGAACTTGGCTAATCTAGCCATTTGGCCCAGGGCAGAATAAATACACTTCTTCTTGACACATATATATGAGCAATTCTATTGCTCTCTCTACTTAGCTCATTACTGGAATTGGTGGTTTATTGGAAAGTTTTTGTCCTTATACCTCATATGTTACAATTAACATGTTAGCACTCATCTGGAATGCACACAGAGAGTGAGGTTCCTTTCTGTATTATTTTTTTTATGTACTTATGCATCCTTTTTCTATGGCCTCTTTTGGGAACTCCATGTTGAAGAACTCCAGTAACCTTGATTTACTCTTCAGGGTGAAGTTTTCTGTATGTTCTTTTAGTCTTGCTCTCCTCTGGGTGCTCTGCAGCTGGTTAATGAATTTCTTGATTTTTGTGTCCAGACTATTTATATTGCAAGATGTGTGAAGCCACCTGTGATCTCAGCAGCACAAGTGAGAGGTTTGCACTATTTCCTGCTGTGTGCATGGTTCACAGGGAGCTTTGTGTGAGGTTTGCCTTTCTGCCATGAGCACAGCCACAAATTCCCACCCACACAGCTGCCCATGGCTGGTTCTGTCTCAGTTCTGTGTGTGTGCTGGTGATTTTTCTTAGGGGTAAACCCTGTCATTGTCTTAGCTGCACTACACCCTGTCGTGTTTCCAAGGGCACTTGGAGTTGTACACCAAAGGCCTCTTCCACTGCCAGTGTGCAGTGTGGACTCCTGGTTCTCTGGAAATGCTGACTAAGGCAGCTCCCTTCACAGCTTTTCCTGATGATCCTTTGGCTCAGTGTGTGTTCTTGGTAAGTGCTCTGCAAGCAGCTTTCTAACCAATATTACATCCACCCACTGGAGATTACATCTAGACCTTATTTCTCCAGGTTATTTGTAAGGATGACATGAGAGCCAATGGCAAAGCTCTGGTGAAGCCCAGACCTAGGGCATGATGCTTTTTGATCTATGGGCCTATTGCCCTGGGGCAAAGAGAAATTACATTTAATATGCCATATTTGCATCATCTAAGCCAACCTTCTTGGTGGAGGCTGATGCAAAAATGGCATTAAACACTGTGCTTGCTCTCTCCCAATACTTTCACCTCTTCATCTGGTTTATCCAATTATATTGCATCTAAAAGTACAGCAGAACTGTCACGGCAGAACAAATGAGGCACTCTCTGAACTTGTTTAAGGAATGCTGCACTTCAGCAGGCTTGCTGCAATTTTTGAAACAGGGAGAAGGCAGCTGATGACAGCAGGTAGTAAAGTATTGAAAGAAACGCAGCTTCTCCCCTCTGTCAGCATCACACACCCACACAGTTCATCTCTGGGGGCGTGTATTCACTTAGCTGGGAATGCTGAACATCCAGCACATCTCTGTCACCGCTTCATCCAAACTCACAAAGTGATTCCCTCAGGAGGAAAAGCAGCAGTAAAAGGTAGTGGACATGTCTTGCTCATTTTGACAGTCCCTTTGACTCGGTGGTGTCTCCATGAATTCACTTTTGAACACACTGGCGCTCAAACAGAATCAGACTTGGGAATGGACCTCAGAGATCACCTCGCTCCACGGTAGGGATACCCCTCACCAGTTCAGGGCTCAGCTCACATGTGGGTTTTATGATAGTGGTCTGC
Organism: Fringilla coelebs; assembly: GCF_963513975.1. NCBI lineage: Eukaryota > Metazoa > Chordata > Aves > Passeriformes > Fringillidae > Fringilla > Fringilla coelebs. The sequence continues at coordinate 1,528,640 of NC_140066.1, read as the reverse complement.
AAAGTTTGGTCAAGAAAAAGCCAGTTAAAAGTTATGCTTGGAGCTGTTGTGAAACAGCATGATTGAAATATATTGCTATACTTGGAGTGATCTACAGGGCTCCTGTTCTTTTTCACCAAATGTTCAGCTGACTGCAGCAGGTGAGCAGGAGCAGACCAGAGGGCTTCATCTGGCTGCCGAGGCTCTGGTGGAATGAAAGCCTCAGTTTCCAAGACAAAGTAGGGACACAAATCCGTTCTTCTGGGATCTCTGCCATTTTCTTATAACTACAGTATATGAAGAGCAGGTTATTTTGTGTTCTTGCATGTAAAAGCTCTGAGAAGTTTTTCATGTGCTCATTTGGGAAGATGGTTTGTTTTCTTGCAGCCTACAAAAGTGCAGAAAAACAGTGTTTTCCTCTTTTCTTCTCAATAGTTACATGACATGTTGCAGCCTACAAAACTGGAAGTGTTAAATAATTTTCAAGGGATATTCTTTGATTTTGCTTGAATGTATTGTGCTGCTTTCTGTTGCCTTTCTTTCCTTCCTGGTCCCTGTAAGTGGTAAGAATGGTGCTGGTGTGGATCTGGTCTGTCACTTGGTTTTAGGGATCAGGAAAGAAAAACCATATGTCAATCTGAGATTTTAAGAGCATAATCAAAGTTTATGTGAAAGTCAAATCCTTGGAGAGTAGCCCGAGACAAAGATAGGCAAAAGGCCAGTTTTAGGGTTGGGATGTCATTGGCCAGCAGTGTACCAGGGAGAGAAGAGTCAAAATCATCACCACTTAGTTACCCCCTCCATGTGTCCTTACATGGCCTTAAAAGTTCAGTTTCATTTGTGGAGAACTGACTGGAACATGGAAGGGTAATGAAAGGAAGCACCAGTCTCACAGGGTCAGTCAGGTTGCAAATGGCACAACTCAACACAAACTCCAGTGTTGGAGACTCCAGCTACCAGGGAGAAACAGCTTTCAGAAAAGTTGTCAGGGAAATTTAAAAAAAAATCCATACTTTTTTTATAATAGAAGGAAGGAAATATCACAGATAGAACTTCTCCTCTCACCTAGTCCTAAATCTGTTACCTGCTACTGTGATAATAACATTTTGTCTTAGAAGGAGTGAAAAAATAATTTTTCTCTTGCTTGATAGAATAAACCTGCACTCATGTAATAGTCATTCAATTTAGATTTTTATTTCACAATTACTGTTGTGTTGCTTATTTTGATACAAAGTTAAATCTATGCTTAAAAGGCTCTGTATACACTTGGGGTTTTTCATTGGACATGGTTTTAAAGCAGTATGAGGGAAAGGAGAGACAAGACAAGGTCAGAATTATAATTTCCTTTGCCCTTTGTTCCAGTGGATAATGTCTCTTCCACCTGAAGCTCATTATTGTTGGCAGGTAGCAGGATGCTGTATGTCACAGTTCCCTCATTACAATGCCATCTTTCCTGTGGTTTTGAGATCCAGGCCTGTGATCTTGAACTCAAAACAGTGTTGAAGCTGGGAGCTAGGAAATGCCCCAGACATCCACCCATCAGCAAACATGTATGAGATCATAAAAGTTCTCTTCCCTCTGTGGGCCATTTGGGGGTTTTTTATTGACGTGGGAGAAGTAGCCTTCAAATAGTGGTGCTTTCTAATTCTGTGACTGTAGGGTCAGATGGTTCCTTCCACCCTTAACCATTCTGTGGTTCTGTGTGTGACTGCAATTACAGGTACATGCTGGGAAACCTGCAATTTTCAGTAATTTGTCTAAGTGGGAAAGCTAACCCTGTGACAGTGATTCTAGTGTAAATAAATCTCTGAAAACACATGGCTTGAAAAACATACACATTATGTATGGAACTGATTGCCCATTTTATTAATTAGAAGCAATTCAGCCTTAACTGGCCTTAACTTTCCATTTTACTGGTGGTAGACAGTGTTTTCTAAACAAGAATAAGTCACAAAATATTTATTGTGTAGTTATAGAGTAATGACAGCGTGTTAATAATGGCTGTGTGTGGTTGGGAGTTCCTGGTAGCCTGAAGGGAAGGTGTGAGATAAGCAGCAGGGCAGCAGAGCCATCAGGACCAGCGTGGCTCCTCTCTCTGGGGCAGGAGGGATGATGAGGGGCCAGGATGGTAATTTCCCAGCCCCTGGCTGCTCCCTGGCCTGTTTCTGACACAGGAGGGGTGTCTGACCCGTGACTGCAGCAGGCTGGGCACCTTGCTCATGAAGAGCATTAAGCAAAAACATTTCTCTGACCATGCTGCATTTTTAGGGGCTTTTGGTAATCTTGTTCACATCCTGATTTCTGTCACCTGTCTGTCTTCTGCAAAGACAGAAGATGCATATTTGAACAGTCAAATCTTTTTCAGTTCCCAGAATGATAATATAGAACCTTCTCAGAAGAGAGAAGAAGCATACCCCTGAGTGTTTCAGGACAATTAACCTTTTTCATTGATTATTTTGTATCTGAATAAATACTGCATTTTGGTACTTTTACATGTATCATACTTAAAACTACTTAGGCTCCTTAGCCCTAGGAAATAGGAAAATTTTTTAGTCCTATTTCATAAAGGCTGTTGTGAAGAATTTACTAATCTCTCTTGCTATATTAAATGAATGATTTCAGGAACACTACTTTCCCTATTACACTGAGATTATTTATTTGGCCCAACCCAGTGACAGCATACAAATTCTGAAATTTAGAAGTGCTCAAACTCAAGCAGTTGGCTCAGGACACAGTGTATTTAAACTGTGTATTTATTAATGTGCAGTGGTTTTGTTTAAAAAATAAAATACTCTGACATAGATGTTTTACAAATCAAATGATTCTGTTTTAGGCCAAGATGACTCAATTGCCAGAAGCTGAAAAGGAAAAGATAGCTGAGCAAGTGGCTGACTTCAAAAAAGTCAAGAGTAAGCTTGATGCAGAGATTGAAATCTGGGATGATACCAGCAATGACATAATTGTTCTCGCCAAGAGGATGTGTGTGATTATGATGGAGATGACTGACTTCACAAGGTAATTACATAAAAAAACGGTTCTTGGATATTTAGAAATGCTGGAGGCCATTGTCACACGGTTAGAGCAGCAAATACAGAGTTTGTCAGCTCACAGCATCCCTGCAAAGTTGAGTGGTCAGCTAATGCAACACATCAGGTAGGAGCACTGAAGTGCTGGGGGTTTAATGTGTTGAACTGTGCTTATCCCTAAGTTTTTGCCTTTGTCCTCTATTAATTTGTTGGTAGGGTTTTTGCACGTTTTAGCACTCTTATTTCTGCTTTCAGTGAAAGGGAAAAAGTAACAAAATAATCTTGAATTTAAGCTGTAGACTTCTCATCTGTTGTTCTGTCTACTTGTATCAGAGCATGCTGTCAAGCATGAAACACTCTGTACAGAGCCCGTGTGTGACAGTACACATTCAGACTCATACATATTTTATATCCCATTATTGCTGCTGCTTTCATGAGAACTCTTGTGCTGCTAGATGTAGTTTAAAGAGTGAAGAGTACCAGAGCAGTTAGCTCTCAAAGCTGGTATTTCTTTCTGCTGCCATTGTGTGTTCGATGATGGCCTTACAACAGGAAACAAGTTTAAGTGCAGGAGCTTTTCCGCTGTGCTCTGGATTAAATGACATGTAAATCTCATCAAATTGATTATAACAAAGGAAGATATTGGTGCTGGTGTCTGTACTTCCTGTCCCCTCCAGTCTAGTTAGCAGTAAAATAGTTGCTGACAGGTGAAGCTGTTGCACACAGCCACTCTTGCAGGACACTTACTGCCTCCTGAAATCAGACAAAGAACATCCTCTTTGTATCTTGGTGGGTGTCAGTGAACAGGGTTGCATCGAATTGAACCAGCTGGGACAGAGCTGGGCTCTGCTGCAGGCTCTTTCTGGGAAAGGCAGCTGTTGCATTTCATCAGACTGGCACTTTCCAAATCCACCTGCAACTGAGAAGGGGGGTAAAGACCTTACATGGAGAACTCTGCAATCCATTCTAAAATTGGTTTTAAATATCTCCTTTGGTGTAAAGTTCTGTTTCTTCTTTAATGATGCCAGATGAAGTCTGGCAAAAGGAAGATTTGTATCTGTCTGAGTAATAGGTAAACTCTTGTGGCTCTTCCTCTTATTGTTGTTTATCAAAGGTAGCAGTTGTATGTGCTGAGAAGCTCAGCTGGCTCTTCCTTTCCTCTTCTCTGGAAATCTGGGAACAGATCATAGAATTGTTTAGGTTGGAAAAGATCCTTAAGGTCATTGAGTCCATCCATTTACCCAGCACCACCTTGTTCATTTGCTAAACCATGTCCCAAAGTGCCACATCCATGGGTTTTTGAACTCTTCCAGGGATGGTGATTCCATCACTTCCCTGGACAGCCTCTTTCAATGCTGGACTACCTTTGCAGTGCAGAAATTTTCCTTAATATCTAACACAAACCTGCCCTTGGTGCAACTTGATGCCATTGCTCATCCTGTCACTTGTCCCCTGGGAGCAGAGCCCTATCCCCCCTGGCTGTACTCTCCTGTCAGGGAGTTGTGCAGAGCCAGAAGATCCCCCCTGTGCCTCCTTTTCCCCAGGCTGAATCCCCCCACCTCCCTGAGCTGCTCCAGAACCTTCCTCAGGCTGTACTCTCCTGTCAGGGAGTTGTGCAGAGCCTGAAGATCCCCCCTGTGCCTCCTTTTCCCCAGGCTGAATCCCCCCACCTCCCTGAGCTGCTCCAGAACCTTCCTCAGCTCCTTTGCCCTTCTCTGCACACTCAGGGCATGAATATTGCAGAAGGCACAGCAACCACCAGCTCACCTTAGGGTCTGAGCTCACCACTCTGTAACTCCCAAGTTCTTGAACGTGAAAGAAATAAAAGATCCTGACATTTTGTATTTGTTACATCAGAAGCTACTCAGACAAATAGTAAATTTGTGTATTTGAGTCACTCGTTACATAAGCTGATTGCTGCTGTTCTTCATATGGTTTTACCTTGCATTCATTGTTATTTAATCTCAGTGAGTGGATTTCAAAGTTTTGGGTTTTTTGCTCTGTCTTCCGTATAAGTAAATAGCAAGACATGACCTGACCTGCTATAACAGTTTTCATAATATTTAATGGAAATACTCTTAATTTCTCTCCTGATTGGCTAAAAATGTACAAGAAAAATCCCAGGGTTGCATTTGGTTTGTTCTGGTTTTCTTTAAGCTTTGGGTTTAAATGGAGCAGGACCCTTGTTTTCCGTTGCCAAAGCAGACCTACAATTAAAAAGATATTTTCCCATAAACATACCTAAGTCCCTTTTGGTCATATAAGGGAATGTGTATCTAATTGAAGCATTGCTTTGGATCACAACACTGGAGCAAGGAGGGGTCAAAAAGGGAGCTCTGCTATCAAGCTTTGAGAATAGTTTTGCTGTTTGAGCCCTGTGCACGAGGGGATAGTTCCTTCAAACAGAACTGCAGGATGTCTCTGCAGGATTTTCACAGCACTTTGATGATAGGAAAGTTACAACTAGGGCTCAGGTAAGATTGGGACACCAGGCAGAGCTGGCTGCTGTGTCAGAGGCAATTCTGTAGATGCACCACAGAGGTACCAGTGCTGGTAATTGGCCTGGCTGGGATGTTCCACAGCCTGTCCTGACAGCATGCAGCCCACGGATTCAGGACTCACAGTGCCTTTTGAAAGCTCTGGGACAATCCCTCTTGCTTTGCTGTGGTGTAAAGAGTAAATGAGAATCGCTGGGCTTTTACCCCTTCCCCATTCTGTAGATTGTTAGATTCCAAATGGGGCCATATGAACACTTTCTTTAAATAAGAGTGCAGCTCTCAGCAAACTGTTCAGAAAGTATCTTATATTTGTTCTTGCTACTTGACATTTGGTTCTAAAATGGCATCAATATTGGAGTTAATATGAGAAATATAGTGAAAATAGCAAAACAAATTAACAAGACAAGAAAAAAGTAGATCTAGCAAAGTCATCCTCCAAAAGCTGTCTGCCTTTATCCTTGTAGTAAGACTAAATGTAATTCTCTAGTGCTTCAAGGATTGCAGCTTGCTAAACTTTTCTCTCTGTAGTACTCCTGGTTACCACCAAGGGCAGCTGCCTCTTTGGGCAGGGCTCCTCACCTGGTAATAGCCACAGTCTTAATTCACAGCCTTATTTCATCTGGGCTTCTGTCTTTGCTTGGGAAAGCAAATCAAGATGGCAGTTCTATAGTTGCTGGACTCGAAGAGACCACGAGACACACAGATGGCAAAGAAAGAGGGCAGAAGAGGGTTCTATTCCTAATCAAGTTCATTCATGAAACTCCTCACCATAACTCACTATTTGATTTGCTTTTCCTGGTGCCCCTTCCCACTTCAGAGTTACCTGTGATCCTCCTATTTCCTGTCCAGCAGCCAGATGCTTTTGGATTCCTGTGGAGCTTTTTCGTTGTGTCCTGAAATCTGCTGCCTTCCTTGCCTTCTTCTGGCCCTCCTAGCCCTCAGATTTATCAGCTCCATGCAGCTCCTCTCTCCCACATGGAAGTCCCATATCCCAGCTGTCCTGCTCAGTCTTACTCTTCACCAACCTGGTTTGTCAGTGCCACAAAAGGCAGTGGTACCTTTATTAGTAACCCCCTGAACCAAGTGTCATTGCAGCCACAGTTCAGCTTGAGATACATGTAGGAATTGCCCCTTTCCCTCCCCTCCCTGCTTATCTCGGGGCATTCACTGCTCAGCACTGTTTAATTGAGCAGCCTGGGATGCTTTTGAGAGTCCATAGCTGCTCAGTGGTTGCATCATAAGCCTTAGATGAGAACAAACAACTTCCACTTTAAATGATTTCATCAAGAATGACTTTAAGATTGAAGGTGGTAATTGTTTTGCTAACAGAGGTGCTTTCCAGCTGAGTTATCAGAAAGGACAGTTATTTTGGAGAGAGTGGCTTTGGGCAAAGGTGAACCTCTCCTTTGGGTTCTGTGTTAAGAGCAGCTTCTGCTTGTGTTACTTACGTAAAGACGTTCTGCAAGGTCAATTTGTTTCCTGAGCAAGAGCAGTTCAGTTGGGTGTGCATGCTTGCATGTGTTTTATCATCCGTGCCTTGTCAGACAGAGCCTGCAGGATCTCCTTGTTCCTGCAGGGCAGGCTGAGCAGGTACATTCTGCTGTTAAAACGAGCAGCAGAACTGCATCAGCTGCAGTGGTGCCAGGGCAGTGAAAGGCTTTGCAGGGCTCAGGATCCTGACTGTCCTGCCAGGGCTGTGTGCCATGGCCGCGGGCAGGCGCTGCTCTCAGATAAACACGGGCTCTCAGCTTTGCGATGGATCCTTGAGGGGTGTCAAATTAAACCAGGCAGCACAATCAGCTGATACTGCTCCTTCTGCCTGAATGTCACAGAGCTTCTAATATTTGCAAAAAAAAGTCAGGATTTTGAAGGCAGATATCCAGTATCTGTGTCCTCGTGTCCATCCCAAAAGCTTGTGACTGAGTCTGAATTTCCTTTACGTTACTACTGTGTCTTTTTTAATGATACTTGCATAGAATGTGATATTTCATATGATACTTTTGTGGATGCTTCTGCCATTTTTATAGAAATAATTTTAGCTGATTCCTAAATATGTACGTCAGCAAGTATTTAATCTGATTTGGCAGCTACTACTCAATATTGCTCTAATAGTGCTAAATATTCATCCTTCAATAGTTACATTTCTAAAAAAAATTACAAAATTCAAATATATTACTTATTTTATACAACCCTTATTCCAAAGGGAAAATCACCTGGTGGACTGAAGTCTTAGAAGTAAAAGAGAAACATTTAAAGAAATAAAAATAATTTTACAGTTTGGCTCTGTGACAGTGTTACTCCAAGTATTTATATCTAATTTGCCTGCAAGCTAAGCAGATTAATTTTCCCTGTAGTAGACACAATTACCATCAATATTAGTATTATTAAACAAACACAGAAGCTCGTGAATGCACAGTCTGATTTAGAGCTTTCTGCTAGGGATTAAACATTAGAATTCCCTCAGTGCCACAGGTCCTGGTGGTGGCAGCGTGCAGCTGCAGAGGGCGTTGGAGCAGAGGCACACCTTCCCATGGCTGCTCTTTGCAGGCTAAGAAAGCGTGGTGAATACCTGTAAACCAATACAGTGAGCAGCTAATGGCCAAAATAATGAGCACAACATTTCTTCCTTTCCTCTGCAGCATTTCTGTGGCAAAGTACAGCTGACTCATGTGCAGCTGCAGTCAGGAAACAGGTTTTGCTATTGCTCATAAGTGGAGTAGAAATACTAAAGGGAAAGGATAAACTGGAGCTGCCTGTCAGCCTCAGCAGTAGGAAGAGGACAGGTACATACACAGGGTGCATCAGCTTTGTTTTTGCAGTCTTCTGTTCTTTTTGTGTCACCTGTTGTTCCTTAACCACAAGCGATTTAGGCGCTTCTGTTCTCTGCCTGTGCTGTCAGAACCAAAACACACATTTTCTCTCATCTCTGAGTGCTGCTGCTGACTGCAGGCAGCACATGACATTCAGAATGCTCTGGTACAGGCAGGAGAGACTCCGAAGTCCCTGAAATTGTTCTTGGAATTTCTGGGAAAATAAAAGCTCTTTAGCAAATGTCAGGACAGAAAGGTGTTCTGTTATTATTTCTTCCCTCTCTCAGTGAGATAATTACGTTGTGGATATCTTTCTGTACGATAAGCACGTGTAATTATTTCACACTTTATCTATTGCCTCTTTCCTTGGAAGGGTGAGGCGTTCACAGTTTGTTCTTTCATTTAAAAACTGTTTTAAAAAAAAGGTACTTTATTTGTGCAACTTCCACTTCCTTGGAACAGAAATGAAAATGAACATAACCCTGTCTTTTTACTGAGCTTAACAGTTGCAGTCAGATTTTTGAAAGAAAGGTGACAAAAAATTATTTTAGCTTGACATTTGACCTAAGTTTCAACTTTTTATATTGCTAATGCTTGCAAATAATTTTTTAAAAATTCTTACTTTCCTGCAAAAAAACCAGATTGTGATACAAGTAACAGGGCTCAGAAATTGAACCTTTTTTATGAATGGCACTTTTTTCATATAGACATGAAAGTTAATTTAAGATAATCTTTTAATTGATTTTAAACAAACAGTCATTTGCAGCTAGAAAGGGAAATTACTCCTAAATTCCATGTATACTTGTGGAAATCAAGACACATTCTCACAAAGAGAATTCTCCCAGTGATCTGTTAAAAGTCTTGTGTAAAACTCTTCAGCTTAAAAATTCTGGTGGTGATTTACTTGTGTGATGTATTTAGTTGACTTACTGCTGGACTGTGTGAAGCCACTTTCTTGCTTGCTGTAGGATGCCTTGTAGTCATGGAAGCTGTGAAGATTAATTCCTCTGATTAGAGCAATTACATGCTCCACATCCTAAAAGAATTTTATAAATTGAAGTCCAAGAAAATGTGCTCCATTTTAAACAGTAAGGCTTCGTTGTGCCTTAGTTTGTGTAGAAGTCCTTAGTTTGTGCTGATGTCTGTCATACCTCATGCGTGGATAAGCACACGGCAAAGCAATACTGACACAACCTCCCTGTCCCCGTGTCCAAACGTGACTGGCATTTACTTGAACACAGGGGATCCTCAAAATAATCAGAGGAACAGCTGGTGCTTGTTTTTTGTTTTACCTGTAGTCCTGTGTAAGATTTGAGCGAATTCCTTGCAGTCTTAGCAATATTACAATTAGTGTAACAGTTATTTCAGAGTATCTAGTACTACAACCCTTAGCATAAAAGTTGAGGAAAAAAAAGAGAAGAGATTGGGATGTTTATTGGTTGGGCAGAGAGGATCATGAGGACCTATTGTCCATGCCTCATGTGTATAGTCAACAAATTAATAAAATGGAGACATACTCAAATGTAGTAAAATCACAAAGAAGGCAGACAAACAGATCTATGTAGCCTCTGGCAGAAGTCTGTCCAGGACCAGAAGCAAATCAACTACAATTCAGTGTACATTACAGCAAATGCAATCCTATTTTAGTGACAGGCTGTAAGTCTTGTGCTGGAAAGAGCCATCTTCTGCCTTTCATCTTTAGGGTCTGCTATAGTCAGAGGACAAAGGGATTTCAGAGCTCTCAAGTATCAGCTCCGGTCAGCAGAGGCATCAGGAGTGTAAAGAGTTCGGGCAGTAATTGCACAGCTTGCAGGGCAGATTTGCAGGAAGCTGGGAGGGCCGTGGTGGGACATCTCCTTTGGGTCCAGCAGAGCAGGTCCCAGCGGTGCCCGTGTGAGTGGCACCGGGCCCGGGCCGGGGGTGCCCTGCAGCAGTTCTGGGGCGCTCAGCACTTCCCAGGGGGGCACAGCTGGCTCAGCCCCCCAGCAGGGGCCGCAGGAACCTCGGAGCTCTGGGTTCTGCAGGGCAGCCACACTGCCTGGGGCTGCTCCGCTGCCATCGCTCAGCACCTTCGTCCTTGTCGCGGGGGAGCAGGAGCGACAGCCGGGGTGATGCCGGTGCAGACACGGCGGGCGCTGAGCACTGCGCCGGGGTGTGGGAGCAGCACAGGCGGCTGGGAACCACTGCCAGCCCCAGCCAGGAGGAGCAGGGAGCAGCTCCATGGTCCCTTGAGGGGCGCAGAGCCGGGCTGGGGCATGTCCCCGAGCCTGGGGGGGAAGCTGCTGGCAAGGCTGGGACAGCCATTACTGTGAGCCAGGCTGGGCTGGGCTGCAGAGCAGAGCTTAACTGGGGCTCTGGGCTGTGCGAGGGGCCCGGTGAGCCTGGGCTGCAGCGCTGAGGGTCTCCGGGCACAGCAGGGCCAGAAGCCGAGATCCCCGTGGATACTGGGTGCGAGGTGGTGATCGGTGATAAGCTGGAAATCTGTCCTCAGGGCAGTGTTCAGGGAACTCATAACAATGACGGTTTTGTAGCATTCTCCAAAGGCAAGGCGTGGAACCTGCCTTTGATCTTCAGTGTCTTGCGCAAGTCTTGTTTTTATGTTTGTTTTTCTCAAGCTGTTGTTTGGTGAGAGCACCCAGCAATGTCTCCTAGGAAAATAAAGAAGTCATTAAAAAGGCAAAACACCTCTCCCAGCTTTTTACCCTTTAAAATATAGGCCTATTTTTATGGGATTTATTTGCTATATTTTGTATATGCTATATATTTTTGGCTATAACACCATATGTTCAGGTTCCTTCTGAATTAATTAGCAGAAGTTAGAAGCTTAAACTTTTGGAGGGCTTCCAAGAAATAAGACTGGAAACTTTTGCAGTTATCAGCCCCTTCATTGGAAGGGCAGGCACAGCAGTGAATTAATTACAACCAGAAATTTGACATAAAATATTAGTTACTTTTTTTCCCTGTGAATTTAATGCTGATTTAAATGGAAGTTTTGCTTACAGGAGATCAGTCATGTTCAGAGTATGATGTACACCCACATTTCTCTTGACAATTTATTATCTAAGAATGGATGTATGGCAGTTATTGCACTGTTGACCTGGCTGGCGAAACAGAAGTCTGGAGTTTTCACTGCAGAGTTTGTGAACTTGATAATACAGATAGCACCTAATGGGGGTACATAAAAATGAGTAGTAGTTGCAGATAGTGGAATAGAAAGGAAGTGGGAATTGCTTTTGAGGCTGAACAGGCTTTGCAGAGCTGGTGATAGCCACAAGCAGCCCCCTGAGGTACCAGTATGAGATGGCTGCAGTGAAGGGGGGTTGCTCCCAAGTGCCTTTCTGATTTCAGTGGGGAGGCAAGTGGGCAGTCCAGAGAAGGGAATGAGGCACAGTGACTTCCCTGCCATCTTCCCCAGCTTCTTTTCCCTTAGCAATACTCTCAACTTTGTATATCAAGATTTCACTATCAGAATATAAAATGGGAAAAAATTGGGGCCTTAAGTTGTGTTTTCCAGAACGAAGAGATTTTATAGCACAAACTATTTTCTTTTACATTCACATATACAATAAGTTCATAAGCATTGGAGAAAAACCAGGTTTTGTCTCTTTGTATTCTGGATGTCTGCTGTTGTTGTGTGAGGTGAGGGTGCAGCATACCCTGAAAACCAGGTGGATGTGGTACCCAGCTGTACCCAAATCAGCTACAGGCTCCCCAGATTGTGTGTCTGGCTTCGGTTGTTTGGGATGCCAGCAGCCCATTCTAGGCTGGGGAGAAGAAGTATAGTTAGAATTCTCTGTACTGACATATATTACTTCAGTCATTCTGAAATCATTATTTTATTATTGCTTTCCCCTCCTCCCTAGACTGGGAACTGCAGCACTTGCTGTAGTCACCCTTTTCTGTGCAGATGAATGGATGGTTATTTCAGAGAGCTAAGGCTTTTGTTTTTCCAGAATCACTTCTCTGTACTGGTTCTCATCCCTCTCTTCACCCTATTGAATGTCTGACTTGCTTCTCTCTGAGTGATCAACCCACAGGAAATAATTTCCACAGAGAAAGAACCTTTGGTTTCTTTATGGCCAAGAGTCAGGCCATGGAGTTGCCATCGAATAAAATATACCTGTTCCCAGAAGCTGCAGGGTTGCAAACACTCTTACTGTATTTCCTATATAATTAATTTTATTTAGTAATATTTTAGTTTAGTTTTTTTCCTGGAGTATGCATACTTCTGAGAAAAACTATGCACAAATGCTCACCTTGGGAGCCCAGTGAACAACAGAAACAATGCTGAACTGCTGTTTTCTGCTGAAATTATGACTAGAGTCTGTTCCAAACTTTTTAAATTAAACCAGGACCTTTCATGGTTTGCATAGCCTGCCAATGGTTTTCACACTTCCTTCTTCCAAAACTATATAGCATTTTTAACACACGTTTTTCAATTCAGTACCTTTGGCAGCTGCTGTTTTGCTCCTTTTGGGAATCAAAGCTCTGTCTTTCTCCTTAAGGGGGCACTGACAGTGTCATTCAGCATCTCTCAGTGCACCTCAGACTGAGCTGGCATACTGCTGCTCATAAAGGTTAGCGAATAGTTTTGCCTCCCCATCCTCCTGCCTTGTTGCCAGGCTGGGGCACAGGACTGGAGGGCAGAAAGAGGATGCTCATAGTGAGCCTCTAGCCCAGCCCCTGAGCTGGTAAGAAGATGGCTAAAGGCAGAAGTGTGGAGCGATCTGCACGGTAGGTTGCAAACATGAGATGTTCTTTCGCAGTGTTTTCTCAAAGCTGTCTCAGTCCCGCACTGTTAAGATCATCCAAGAGCTGTTCTTACTGCTAGGAAGTGTGCATCCCATAACCTCACTGCTTGGGGGTGCTCTGTGGTGGCAGAGGGAAGGAGTGACGCTGTTCAGTGGGTCTGGGATGGGTGAGAGCTAGTGGAAGGAGCTCGAGAGTTCAGTAGGGTCACTTCATCTCATGGTAAGCCTATTGAAAAGCTAGTTTAAAGATCTCTGCTGTAGTCCACTGAGATCATCCCTACACATGCAGCTCTATTGCTGCCTTACAAGAAGTAGCTGACACTGTCATTGGGGTTCTTTAGGCTGATGGAAAGGCCACAGGTCCTCAGTATACCAAGAAGAAAAATAAATAAAATAAAACCAGACTTGTAAAGGAGGAGGGGAGAGGTGTTGTGAACATACTTCTTCCTCTAGGCCTGCTGCAGGAATGAGTGTTCTTGTGGAGAAAGTGTGCTTCTGATCTGTGCATTGTCAAGAGAAGGAGGAAACAGAAATGTAGTTCCTGCTTTTCAGCATTCTGATCAGCTTCCCACTCCCACCTGGATGGCTTGATCACTAGTTCTGTTGCTGTACTGACAGGAGTCTGTCTGTCCCTGGAGCTGAAGGTAAACTGGAAGCTAGGTGTAAAATTAAGAGACGACTTGGCCATTTACACTAACAGCTTTAACTTACTTTTAGCATTAAGCAGTGGTTTATTTTCAATTTTGTTCATTGGTTTAAACATCTTTTTCCTGTTGGCTGAATCATCTACGCAGAGCAGCGTATTCAGTGGGTAATGGCTGAGAAGCCTCTTTGGTAGTATGGGTCTGTGGTAATTGCTAGACATATGGTAATTAATGCTCTGCTCTTAAGTAACTTTTTTTGCTGAGTAGTTATAAACAGATCATAGATCCCAGTTACTTCAGTGCTTCAAGGTTTCTGTACTGGAATATGCATGATTCTGTTTCTCTGGAATGTCTTCATTACTGCTGCCTGCTCTGTTGATACTGCTTTTCAAGTGGGCCAGTCAGAGGCAGCAGATGAGGATAACATGAATATGCCAGAAGTGATTTCCTTAAAGGGTTCTCAGTGCTTGTACAGGAAGGCAGGAGCTGCAGACACCAGATGCTGGACATCTGTTAGCAGGAACTGTGAGAGCTCAGTGCTGTGTTACACCAAGGGTTTGGCGTGGTGTGGGAAGCACAGGATATGGCAGGAAGGAGCTGCTGCCAAGGGAGTTACTGCTGCTGGAAGGGGCATTGCAAGCATCCAGCCAGTATTCCTTTAATTTTGCATGGATGCCTGAAACATGTTGTTTGCATTTCCAAGTATTCAGGGCTGTGCATGGCCAGGTCCTGTCCAGATTAATTGTTGCAGTCTACCCATGTCAAGAATGTTCTGTTTCCCACACAGAGTTGCATCTTTGTCTGCACAAGCCGTAACTTTGCTTTTGGAACCAGCAGTTCAGTCTGGATTAACAAGAGAGTCAATGAGTTACTTTGCCTTAATTTCCTGTACCTTTTTAAACTAGCAGTGGAATTTTTTTTTTTCCACGTTTTTGGTCAAAGGGCACCTCCAGACCTGTCCATCAGATTCTCTGCAAAAGCAGTTGTTGTCCACAGCAGAGCAGGCTGAAGGCCCCAGGATGGCAAAGCTCTCTGGTGGTGTGTGGCTGGTGTTTGAGCAGCAGCCCATTGTTGGGTTGGGAATGCGCAGCCCACATTCCCAAGGGAGAAGCACCCGGATGAGGTCTGCCCCAGCTTCTGACAGTAGGCAAACCAAACAGAAGGAGGGTGGGAGGAGGAATGATGATGGGGATGTTGTAGAGGGAAGTCCTCACTAAGTTACTCAGGGCATTCTTCACATCTCTGCTGCCTCAGCAGCAGAAACCCTCAAGATTTTGTCAGGATTTCAGTGAACAAACAGCTGTTGTACTGCATTCCTTGCCAAGGCAATAACTTATTCCAGAAGTTTTTTTCAACTTTAAATCCTGTAGGCTTGAGGAAACAAGCTGCAGCTATAATTTTAGGCCTTAGAAAAAAGTGTGGTTTAATACTGATGGAAAAATCGGATGAAGTGGTGGTTTTGTTCAAGACTAACACATTATTTTTTGGGCATATTTTATTCAACTTAAATGCTCCCTTTCTCCTTTCCATCCTAGGAAATTTTGTCTACCACAACACAAAAAAAACCCCTGTTTTATTCACTGGAGAGCCTGTGCCAAACATATTTTAAAATGCTTTGTCTTGACACAGCAAAGTGGCAGTGACACAGATGCTGATGCCAAGAAGCTTGCCTGGCTGAACTGCGTCAGTTGTGTTGATACAATCTTCTGCAGAAACTGTGTATCCCTTCAGAAAAGTCTCCTGCCTTCTTTGTTGACCTCAAAGTACCTAATTGTAATCAGAAATGTACCTAAGTGTAATCAGGAATGGCCTGTCTTATGAGGTTGCACCAGGCCGTCCAAAACAGTAAGGAATGATCTCTGTAAGCCCCAAATTCTGGCTCAAGTGGGTAGTCTCTTAGCCAGGTCTTTCAGCAGGTGAGTTCTTGCATCACTGTGGGAGAGGAAATCCCTTCTTCACCCCAGTGTTCTGCAGCAGGAATGATGAATGCTGTCTAATTGCCACTCTGTAGCAAATTCATTCTTCTTAAAGTAGTGGAGAGGAAAGCAAAGTGATGTAAGCTTTGAACAGCACTGTAAGAGACAGGACTGCCTGCCAAAGGCTTATTCTAGCTAACAGCACCCATGTTAATAATTTTTCTGAAGTCTTTGCTCTGGGTTTTTATGTTTTGGGGTGGGTTTTTTGGCATCAGTGGTAGATTCTAGCCAGTGCCAATATTCTCCTGCCATATTGCCACTTACCTCTCACCACTGTGGGGCTGCAAGAGAGCTTCCTCGCTGCCACTTGATGAGCAGACAGAAATTAAGACCTTGCATGTTTTAACTGCTCTTTTTTTAGACTCATCTAATATATCAGTGCTTCTAACTCAGAACATTATTAAAAATCTTTGTATGTGTATTATTTCTCCTCTTGGCACTGGAGATGTTATTGTAGGAGAAACTCACTTACCCCCAGCATTTTTTAATTAAGTTTCATGGTTGCTGAGCAAATCCTGAAAATGGGACCCCTGAAGGCTTGGAAAAGAGAAAGGAAATACAAAGAACTGCAGATGTATTATTTCAATTCTCCTGGTGTTTATTCCAGTTCTGTGGTATTTTGGAGCCTGACTCATGATATTTGAGTGCTTGGGGCTGACAATACAGATTTCATTCACACAGTCTCTATGTAACATGTGTTTATGTAAGCAGAGCCCACCATGAAAAAAGGGGGAGATGAGGGAGGATGGGAACATCGTAACCGTTTTCCTTTGGTACTGCAGGGTGGTTGGTGACTCCGAGTCAACCATATCAATGAGAATTTGTTTGCTTACTGTTTTTCCCAAAGTGCGAGCAAGCCACATATCAAATTGATGAAGTACAAAGAAAATGCATTTCAGTCTAAGACTGTTCTTTGTCATTATGCAAAGTAGATATTTTTATTCTGAAAGTAGTTTCCTCTTTGCATTTTACAGCCAGGTACTTTTTCCTCTTTAGTGAACTGGCATTGAAGTAAACTTTATCTGTACCTTTGTGAGGGCTTAGAAATGAGGAGAAGATTTGGTGAGAGGATATGTCCACAGTGAGGGTGAGGCATCAGTAGTTAAGTGCTGGCATATTAGAAAAGGATATTAGGATCTTTAATTTAATAAAACATCATTATTTATACAGTTTGAGAAATCTTAAAACAGTGATGCTCAGCTGAAGCCAAACATTTCCATAATTAACTGAATTGTCTAATTGTTTAACTAAACTCTCTCAAGCCAGTAATTCAGGCAAGGGCATGGTCTGTAGTACTGTGACAAGAAGAGGGGAGATTTTCTAATCCTGAGAGTTTGAAGTCTAGGTTGCCATATTAGAGGGAGTGTCTCTAAGTCTTTCATGCAACATAACACAACATGTTGTAACTATTGTGCCCCGTTGTTGACACCAAACTGCAAGTTAATGGTGCTTTTTGCAGGCCATAGCAGTAAAGCAGGATTTTTTTGGAAATATTTTGATAATTGGTTCTGCATATATTCAGAAACTTGTGTGGTATTTAGAAGATAGATTACTGAGTCATTAGCAGTCTAGCAATATGATCTGATATCCATATTAATAAACATCTGTCCCAGTGGCATAGCAGATGTGCTAGGTGCATATATAACATAAAATGCACATTTTTAATGAGTACGTTGTTCTTTTTTTACTACAAAATGTTTTAATTATATTATAGATCATGCCATTAGTTTCAGTTTGCAACACTGAAAGTGTGTTTCTTAAAAAAAAAGAACAAATGGGGTGAGGACAGTTTTCTGAGAAATTCTAAAATACTACTCTGCTAGTGGAATGAATAAATTTTGTAAGATGAGTTTTACTATCTTCCACTACCAACTTCAAGCCTATCATTGCAGGTTTGGGGCAACATTTTGGTTCTGGTGGTTCTGGTTTGGTTCCTCTCTGGGTTCAGCACTCCCCTTAATTCCAGTTGCTGCTGAGTTTATAATGAATGGCGTGCAGAGGGCTCACCTTCATGACTCCCCTTGGGAAATGTCCCAGTCTGGCAAAAATTGCCATGGTTTGCTGGAGATGAAACTTGAAAGCTTGATAAATGCAGGTATCGTGGTAGTATAAGATACAGTAGTTTAACTACCAGAAATTTCCCTAACTCCAAAAAATTCTTCCATTCTCATGTTATGCATCCTAAACTTCATCCAATTAAAAAAGCATTTATCACAGTTACAAAATCTTTTATAATTGTGATTTTTTTTCTTTGAAAAACACAAGATTGGCACTCTGGAAGACAGTTTTGCCATAAGGTAATATCCCTTTAGCCAAATATGTATTTTTAAGCAAAAATGTTAGCGGTTTACTGGTAGCCCAGGTGCATTTTTTAATCAGACTTTAGTGTTAACTTGTGTTTTTCCAGGGGTTTTTGGAAGACTGATTCCTTTGTTGTGACATTCTGGGTAGTTAAATTATAATTATACCGCTGGGAGGTCTTGTTCTTCAAGTAGCATTGAGAAGCTGTTGGTGAACAGCTTGTGGGCACCAGTGTTGGCAGATAGGGTTGTTAATAGCCTGTGTTCACTGCACAGGGAGCTGGCAGTGGCAGCCAGGAGCAAGGGCTGTTCCAGGGCTTCCAGCCTTGGGAAGAGTCCCTGGGATCATTCCACGGCCATGAGCAACCCTGCAGGCCAGAGTACTGCAAACAGCCAGGGCTGCTCTGCAGAAGGGAAGGCAGGATTTGCAGAGGCTCCCTGGCACCTCTTCAGATGCCCAAGACAGATGTGGCCATAGCCTGGCCTCCCTTCAGCCTGTGACACTGCTGCTATTCGGCACTTCTGCCAGTTCTCCCTATTTTCTGCCCCATCTAGGAATACAAGTTTCTCTTTCCCTGAAATGAATGCTTCTGAGGACCTGTGGGTAGAGGAGCCTCTCAGACTTCACTTGGGAAGCTGCTTTTTGTTGTCAGTTCTTGCAGAGGTGACCCCCGTGACTGCAGTCTGGCAGTTCAATCACCTTGATTGGAAGGTAGAATGGTTTGGGCTTTCATGATTAGAAATTAAATGCCCAGAGACATAACCAGTGTGGAGTCTTGAGCCTCAAAAATACCTCCCTTCCCCCCAAGTTATCCAAACAGCACAACTTTTTGGACAGTTTTGTGGTTTTTGAGATCTGGCTGAGACTTTTTAATTACTGTGGTTGAAGAGATAGCCAAGGGGAATGAAAAAAAAAGAGATAAGAAGAGAGAGTTAAAACTGCGTTGTTGATCCAGCTCTTAGGTTAGTTGTGTTAAAAGCCCTCTCAGCAGCTGTGTTCACACCCCCAGCACTGTGCCTGTGTCAGATTTCCCAGAGTTTCCAGTTTGCTTGGCTGGTGCTGAAATCTAGATACAGGATCTGCTTGCAGGGTGGGCTCCATATAGAGAGTTGCCCCACCAGGTGTGCTATTCTGTTGCTGCAAAACACATGTGGTGGTTAATGATGTGGCATCTGAGAGCAAACTGAAAATAATTGATCTACTTTCATTTGCACTTTCTTCTGTCAGATGATCAGTGGGACTGTGGTCAGTTGGATTAGAGGAAAAAGCAGATCAAAAGTGTAAACTGCAAAAAGACAGCTTGGTCACAGAGCACATAAAAATGCACAGTTACAGCTTTTTGGGTGTGTCCAACAGCTGACCCTGCATGACTGAATCACAGCTCTCCTGCTGTGACTCTTGTTCATGGCAGTCTTTCTGGAGTTCAGGAAAAAGAGCTTTCTGAATTTTGAGTTTGGGTTTTTCAATGTTTATTTTTGGATAATCGGTTTACTGTCTTCTTTGTTAGTTGTTGAAAAATTTAAAAATCCTTTAGAAGTCAGTTCTTCAATGTCTGTGTTTTCTTTTGCTACCATCCATTTTTTGCCATGGGTAAGTAAAATGCACCACTGTGTATTCATCTGGGTTTGTGATGATGTAATTAGGATTCTTTACAGCTCCTTGTCCAGAGGGTAGTTGGCACCTTAAACCTCTAGCATGGACTTTCTGAATTCAGATGTTTATGCATGTGCCAGAGTACCTAATGGTCTTCAGGTAGCTTGTGGTTTTAAATTGCGTGGATGTATTTTGTGTTAGGTCATTTTCTACATCCAGAAATGTTCTCAGCTGCTTGAGGCTGGGGAAAAGTGAAAAGTGCTCTCTGCTCATTCGGACGTGCCATTAAACAAGTGAGGTCACGTCCTAGCATGTGCTGCTGCCCTGCTTTGTTCTCAGGGAGAATCTGATGTTTCAGAGAACGGATTGCTCCATTCATTTGATTGCAGGTGTTGTCCCCTGTGGCCTTTGCATCTGTGAGGCAAGGAATGGCCTTGGAACAGTGGCCATAAGTGCAGGGACAAAGCTGCTGGCCAAGGACAGCCCTGCTGCCTCTCTGCAGCCAGGGCATCCGTGGGTTTGGTTCCTGAGCAGCAGTGCAGGGGTTGGGCACAGGCTGTGGGGGACAGGGCGGCTGAGGGACACAGGGATGTCCTGGGAGGTCTCACATACGCCTGAGGATGCTGCTGGGGGGCACTGGCACTGGAGAGGCCCAAGACTGGTTTAGAGAGGTGATTTCCCCTGAGAGCATGGCCCTGGGCCAGGCTCCTGTAACTCACTTCAGCTGCTCAGTTCATGAGTGTCTGTGCTCTGATGGGAAATTCCAAAAGGTAATGTCTTCTGTTAATGCAAGTTTT
Organism: Fringilla coelebs; assembly: GCF_963513975.1. NCBI lineage: Eukaryota > Metazoa > Chordata > Aves > Passeriformes > Fringillidae > Fringilla > Fringilla coelebs. The sequence continues at coordinate 1,508,265 of NC_140066.1, read as the reverse complement.
TAAAATGACATAATTGAGGAATAAATACCCTAAAAAATAATAGTACAGCAGTCATAAAGCCATAAACTCTACCTTTTGGGATTCACTGAGTTTAAGTTGCTGAACAGGCCTTGCTGCAGGGCATGCTCTGAAAGGATAAGGAAGTAGTCTGGGTGTAGATGTGGCTTTTTAAAGAAAAGATATTAATAGTGATATTCAGGACAATCTCTTTGCTTCTTGTTATTGGAGAACTGAAGAGATGCACTTTTAAAAGCAAGGAGAATGTTTCATTTTGTAAGGGTTACAGCATAGCCAGAGGATTTTAGAAGACAGTATTGACCTCTTCTAGAGGCATTGCTCTATTTTTGCCCTGTACCACTCACACCACTACTTTGTCTCACTGGTACCTACCCTTCCCGTGGCATTTTTTCTCCTTCCATGCCCTTAAGGCTTGCTTTTTCTAGAGCAGGTTATAACTCCTGGTGAAAATTCAGCACATGGCCCACAGGAGTGGGGAGCAGGTGGGGCTCTCTGTAGGTTCCTTCAAGCTGGCTGGGCTGCAGTTCACTTGTGTCCTTTGGGAGGATGCAGATGTGTGCAGCTGCAGTTGGTCAGCTGGAGACATCCTGCACACAGCCAGGCTGGCAGTGCCCAGGGGTACCTCAGGCAGTCCTGGCCTGATGGACAAGGACAAGCCTTGATGTGTCTTTGCACTGTCCCAGCCCAGCTCAGAGTGCAGGGGGCCCTGCATTCAAAGCCTAACAAGTTTAATGTTACTTGTTCAGAGCTCAGTCGCTGCTGTTGAGAGTGCAGAAATCCCTGAAACACAGTCTGTGAGGCCCTTGGGTGGTTTCCTGTATTAGAGAGGTTAAAACCTCCAGGTAATTTATGTTCATGACAGAAAAAAAAGAGATTGACGAGGCAAATAGCAGAGAATTCTCCTGCAGTCACTGAAACAGTAACTGTGGGTGTGTAACATAGTGATTAACATGACAGGCCTCCAGATGAAAGTTCATGACTGTTAAGGTCTGCTGCCCTTAGCCACGGAATTGAAAGTGTGCTTTGAAAAGCTGGATCTGGAAGCTTTTCATCAGAAGGAGATGGAGAAGCATCTGAGGAATAATGAGAGTAAAAAGAGGTGAGAGGCGTACACAGTTAATGCCAGGTTGAGGTGGCAGAACAGTTAAGATGTTGTGGTGTTCCCTCACTTTGCACTAATGGTGTTTGTGTATGGCTGTGAGAAACAGATCATAGGAAATCTGGGGATACGTTTCTGGTGGCACAGGAAATAGTGGCTAGGAAATTGCAAACTGGGGAAACCAGTTCACAGTTTCTACAGCTGTAAATAATGTTCTCTGGAACTAAACTTGAGCTTCATGGATGCCATCTACTTACAAAAGGCATAATCAGATTTATCCAGGTGCACTGTCTTGTACAAACCACTGCTTTTAGTATAATTTGATCTCTTTTTAACAAACTAGTACCAAACGTAGAAGTATTTCTATGTTTATATGTGCTTACAGAGCTGAAAATCCAAGACGTGCTATACTTTGACTTGTGCACACAGATGGACACCCTTGGATGTTTGGAACTCTCTTGCAGTCTTTGGCAAGATGCATCATCAAAGTCCAGTTTATACCCAGCTGAGACCAGCTGCAGGACAACAGCTTCCTCTGTTTCTACTGTTTTCATCACTACAGGCTTTTGACATTTTTTTTTTTTTTAGTTCAATGTAAAAATCACTGATTAAATAGTTTAGCAGCAACAGCAAGCTTTGTAAAGTGCTTTTTATCTTTAGATCACAATGACAATTTGATAGTCATTTTTTATATATAGATAAAAGTATTTCATTATACGGTGTTCTGCTTGTTTATTTAATATATGTGCCCCCTGTGGCTGGTCTCAACTGGACAGAAATTACACATCTTCATTGACACATTTCATCATGGTTGCAAGAGGGCTGCAAATGTCTTGGAGAAGACGTGGACTTTGGGACCTAGAAGTGAAGAAAAAGGTTGTCTCTGTGTCTGCACAAATGTAAGTGTAGGAAGATGGCACAATTCTTTGATTTTCATCTCTATAAATAGTGTATGTAAACATCCAGGCACTGCTGTGTGTGGTTGCTGCACACATGAATATTCAGTGCATCAGAGGCAGACCTGTACCAACATACCCCTTTGATGCTTTGCTTCCCACGTTCTGTTGTTGTTGTGATGAGTTTTGTCAGAATTGTAATTTAACAACTTACAGTCAAAATTTCAGCTGCTTTTCTGCCTCCCAGGCTGCAGGTACAGCTTCTCTCCTGACATACCTTCCTCTGTTCCACCCGACTGCTGCTTTGTGTTCTCTTCCATATTATTTTAAGAGACAGTTCCAAATTGTGAAGCATCCCTGATAGGTAATACTATTATCAGCAGCTACTCAAGTAGTATCAGCATTTTTCCCTCTGAATTATATCAGGGTTTCTCAGTTCCACAGGTGATATGATCAGGATGGTACTGCAATGCTCTGCTATGTGGGACTACATTCTGAGGCAGGAATTCCTTTCTGATTTTCTGCTTTTTAAAACTGGGGACCAGAAATACTTCTAGTGAGAGTTGTTTTGCAGTGCTCACCTTTGACCGTGCAGCCAAGTTTGCAGTGCCTGGATTGCTCTAACAAAGTTTATTCAGATGACAAAATATGGGAGTGTACAAGTACTCCTGTTTGTCATTGTCATGTTTAAATAGCTGGATTGTGACTTCATTTATCCAAGCAGAGAGGAAGAAAACTCAGGGATCATTAGGAAAAGGTTCCTTCTGTGTTCATGTATCCTCATATCCTAATTGTGCAAGCAGTGCTACAGACGGAGGGCATTGTGTTTGTCATGGTGCAGTCCTGCTGCCTGCTACAGGTGAGAGATGACCAGCTCTGGGAAAAGCATGGGGAGGTCAGGAGCAGAACTAGTGAGGATGGACCTGAGGGCTGTACAGACAGAGAGCCAGGGACCATGTCCTTGTAAGCAGATGAGGGGGGACGGGGAGGCAGGGCTCTGCTGCTCCGCGGCCAACAAATCCCTGCCACATGGGTGTGGCACTGGAGATGAGCTACAGATGTACCACAGGGTCTTCAGGTGCTTTGTGAAATCACCACAGCACTCAGGCTTTCCTCAGAGACCACAGGTGATCTTGGTTTTAGTGAGATTCAGGGAATTTTGGACATGGCTGTCAGAATTGAAACTGATAGTCACTGATTGTCAGACTCGAGGGGAGACAAGCACATCCGATGATGATCAACAAGTCTCAACTTTATTTAGGCAATAGGCATACTTTTATAAGCATAGTAATAAGGTTCATACATATTGCAAAAGTAGAGCTCATCATTGGTCCGCAGGTGGAGGTCAGCTCCACCTCTACTATCACATACTCAGGATGCTTGTGGTTTTCTGCTCTGGCTAGACCCTGTTTTCTCTATCTTGTCATTATATAACTTCTTGCTCAAGGAGACATTGTCCTTGCCCACGACCCTATTGCTTTACCAGCTGCAACTTATCATGACCCCTCTCTTCTCACCAGGTGTCCACAAAACTCTCCACAACTGATGGTCTTTGAAAATCTACTTCTGTATTGTATGAAGTGCTGAGAAAATTTTTGGTAGCTATATTTTGGTCCTGGATTGCACAATACAGCAAGTAAGAGAAACAAAAACAAACGACTGGGTCCTTCGTAGAGCAAAGCTTTCTAAATAATAGCTTGGCTTTATTTTGTAGAGCTGGTGAAATGACAGGGGGATGACCCAGATAAGAAAACTACCAATGTTAGATCAATGATGAGTATCTAGATAGCAGAGCAGAAAAAGAAAGAATCATAGGACTGATAGAAAGTTGTATTGATCTAAAAAATTGCTGTAAATAACAGTAATTTTCAATTCCCATTTCACTGCCACAGAGGTGTAAAGCCTTTAACTAATCCCGTGGATTTTTGCACTGGTCTTCATCTTCACTATTTCTTTAGCCAGAGTTGCGTTATCATTCTGCCTTGGAGAAGGGGAGAGTCTGGAAGTACAGCTCCCAGGAACAGGGTGGCCCCTTGGACAGGACAGATGCCTGTGGGACAGGAGCTGGAAGCGGGCAGGATGTCACTGCTGCCAGACCTCGTTCTGTGTGAGTGCCCCAAGAACAGCACAGCTCCCTGTGCACAGCATCAGCGACTGCTGCTGGCCAGGAGGAGCCTTAGTGCCTGTTCCTGGAATAAGCTGAGGCATAGAAGCAAACCCAAACCTCATCTATTCTGTTGGCACTCAGTCTTCTCTTTCCTAATCAAAGTCTTACATCTTTGCAGGAATTCTCCTACAGAGACCTTGTTACCGTAAAAAAGATGAGAAGTGTTTATTTCTCCTCTGTGTTGTCATTTGTCTGTATTTCCCATTACCTCTCCTTCTGCAGCATGCTAGTGCTGATTCCTGGTGGATTTGTCATCTGCTGAAACTCAGTGCTTCTTACTGTCCTGTTGTGTAGGGACTGACTCTCCATGTATGTCTCTGTGTTAGATTTTCCTACCTGAGGGTATCTTTTTTTATTGCATCTACTTTTTCTTCCAGCTTATCTCAGGTAATTCTTTATTCCAAATCTGGCCTCCTAGCCTATTTCCTTCTTCTTTGACGTCAGTATCAAATGTTAGTTCATTAAGCATTCTCCTTATTCCCTTCACTCGAGCCATGAATAAAGAACAGAGCAGCTCCAACACCAAGGCAGGTCCCAGAGAAGCCAGGTTGCTTCTCTTCTGCCCTCCACTGTGGCAGTGGCCCCTTGATAACCAGTCACTCTTGCAGTGTGCTCTTCCAAGTTTGACATCTCCTTAGCAATGACTTCATCTCTTTTCCATGTGTTGTTTAGGCAGATCATAAAAATGCAACAGGAGAAGGTTTCAGACCTGCCTGAAGATAATGGTATTTACAGCTTCTAATCTTTCCAGAAGCCATAAACGCTTGTTTTCCATTAGTAGGACAATATTTATGCTTGAAAAATCATCTGGGCTGTTTCTCATATCGGTTACATTCTGCCTGCTTTTTGTTTGTTTGATTTCAAATTGATAGGATTCATTTGCCCTCATTGGCCAGGATTGCCAGGCCTGATCCTGCTTTGCCAGACCTGATCAGGTTTGAACAGCAAGAGGGACGTTGCTGGGTTAGGACTGGTTTGCAGTCGTGCCTCCTGTGCAGTGCCCTGGCAAACTTGCAGTTAGAGTGGCAGCTGTCAGGACCTGCTGAGCTACAAACTGGGCCTGATGGCAGAGTGGCCAGAGCCTGGAGCTCAGGGCCAGAGAGTGGCCGTGACCACGGGGGCTGTGGCTGGAGCTGGAGCTTTCAGCTCACACTGTGGAGCACTGTGAAATGTGTCTGTGTGTTGGGCTGTGAGGTGGGAGTTCCGCAGCCACCGCTCACTGCAGCTTGCTCTGCCTGCTTCTGCTACAGGCCAAGTGTGGAGCATTGACTGAGGGCAGCCCAGTGTGGAGGGGGAAGCCACCAGCTTTGCTTCCAGACAGAAGAATTTTTCTTCCTGGAAAAGGTGATGGCAAAAATGTTTTGGAGTTGAAGTAGAAGTTTTCATTACTGTAAGAATTAAGAGTAACGCTGCTTTTCTGAGTGAAATTCCAGTGTGAAGGAAAACAGAAAATAATGCCCCACACTGATGTCTGCTGATCACTGTGGTTAAGTTTAGGCAGACAGGGATGGAGTTGCTCTTGGCTTGTCCTGGCTTGGAGCAAGAACAGTGAGATTTGAGAGGCTTCATGCTCTCTTTCACAATTACCCAAAACCCTTGGTGTTGTATTAATTAACACAGTCCAACTTCTTTCCTCCTGTGATTGTACCTTTCAAGAAACATTGAGGTGAAGTGTTGGGTTTTTTCCTCCTGTACCTTTGTGGAGATACTCCAAACAGCTTTCTCTGTATGTAATGCATTTTCTTTCTTGTCAGACTTAGCTGGATTTCTCTCTATATATTATTTAGGGCCTACTCCCAGTTTTGTTGTTGGATAGAGTAGCTGATTTGAGCTCTAGTAACAATCCATCATTACCTTGGGGAGATATAATTGCTTGTAAGTACAGTACTTCATGTCTTGTCTTTGTTTTTCATTGCCTTGAATGTTTTATCAGCTTGCTCAGCCTGTAAGGCTTTATGCTTGGAAATAGTGAGGTGTGAGGAAAATAGATGCATTAGATCTTCCATGCAATGAATCCGGGGTCTGCTGTTGTAGGTTTTGAACTCAATGAAATCACTGGCAACGAACATCAATAACTGAGTGTGTGAGGTGAAGTTTGGCCTTAAACATTAGAGACTGGAAGCAGGGAAGGAACAGTAAGATTAAAGCTGACTTGAAAAAAAAATTAAATATGACAGTTTCTATAGCTGAGAAATTAGAATTTCTTTAGGGGAAGAGGTGGAAGACTCTCCAGTGGAGAAATTTTGTGATGTTGTTGACCAGCAGATGGTAGTTGATGGAAAGTTTTTTATATTTGTTTCTTGAACAGCTGTAGGTGCATGAGCAATTGCACGCAGGTTTGCACTATCCACTGTGATTTGAGATGCTTCAGCATCTAGTAGAGGAGGATCAGGGAGTAGGTCTGTAGGAGGAAAGAGATGCTGTTACAGTGATACAGGGAAAGACCTAAATATCTGGAAATGTGCTTCAGAGAGTGAGATGGATAGCTCAGGGAAGCATTGCCTTTCAAGCAAAGTGTTTTTTCATGCTTGAGACTTAGCAGAAAAAAATGCAAGCGCATATAAAACTGGTAGGAAGCTGTGCAGTGGCTGGGGAAAACAACCTAGATGATTTAATAGACTTTATGTGTCGCTAACATCTGGATTCAGGGAGTTAATCTGAGTTAGTGGCATTGTGAATCTACTGAGTTGGTGCTAAATCAGGACAAGTGGGAATTCACAAAGTGCACAGCTGCACTGGTATCATTTGAAGGCAACACACATTGAACCTGGTAAGTTATTCACCAAAACCCCTGGAACTCCTTTGTTGAATTCCAAACAATAAAATCCCAGGGCTGCAGAGCCCCCAGCAGAGGATGGAGCGATCCCACCCTCGGGACAGGCATGGCTGCTCTCGCCCATTGGCAGTGGTGCCACAGCCTGAGGCTGCTCCTCCAGAAGGGCAGCTCTGAACCTCCTCCCCAGCCACCACACCCTGGAGCCCCTCAAGGGCTCTCCATGTACCACAGCCTCTCGTGCTCATCATTCCTCCTTTGCCCCGCTCCAAAGTTCCAGGTTGTTGTGGGTGTGAACCCTTCTATCTATCCTTATGTTTATGACACATAATCATCCTTTTTGCACAGCTTCCCAGTGTGTCCAAGCTTCCTTCATGGGAACCCTCCCGGAGCTGCAGCCTTACCCAAACAGGGAAAGCTGCAGGAACACTTTGTGTAGGGTATTACTGGGGCGTGTACCTCGCTGTGCTGTCTGCTGCTCTCCCAGCAGCTCTGCCTCAGGGACTCCTGTTCTGACTGATGGCTGAAACAATCCCTCTGGCCTTGTACAGGAATGCTATAGGGACTCTCTTTCTAATCAGTAAATTACTTAGGTCCAAATTTAGTGTTTGCATCCTGTTTTAGGGGTTTTTTGGTTTTCTCTGTTTCTTCAATTAGGCCAGTGATTCAGCAGATCTGGTGTACTTTCCCAGGTATTCTTTTCAGAGTACTCACAATTTCCCAGCATCATAAACTGGGACTAACAGCTTATTATGTCTACCCTAGGGCAGCTAAGCCTGTGCTTTATATCAAAGACTCTGGATTTTACATGAAGGTTAAAAAAGGAGTTCTTGGTTGTGTAGTAAAGGAGCTTTCTTTATGTCTTCTTAATGTGTTGGGGTTTCAGCACATTTTAACACAAGGCTGAGGCATTCCTAGGTATTTAACATTTATGTCAAGACTGAGCTGTGGCTGAAAGCTCAGAGGCATCACACCCCACATTTCTTAGGAGCTGTAGAGGAGAACTTGAGTCATTGATGCATTAGGTGCCCTGTGGGGCAGAAATCTCCAGAACAGTCATTGCTGAGTGCTCCTCTGGAGGCTCTGAGGGTGGCCATATCTGTGGTGAAAATATTTCATTTTAATTTCTCTGAAGTAATTTTTTTGGGTGGAATTGTTTCATTCTCTTTAGATCTCTGAGGGTACAAGGAAATTCCTGGTTTAATTGGAGAACTTTACCCTCAAAGTCAGCTTCAAATGTCAGCAAAGCTGCTGCAGGTTCAAGAAATACCTAAGCAGAAATGGCTTGAACTGTTCATGCCATCTCTTCTTTGCTGGTGTTTTAATCCTGGGTTGTGTTCACCTTTGGTATTGTTTGGCTTGTCCTGGGTTGGACCTTGCCAGGAGAGTGCTGGGCTGCTGGTAGTTTGTGGAGCAGCTGAAGGATGTGCTGTGGATGCCTGACAAACCTCTGGCCTTTGGAACTGCTGCAGTGCAATAACAATGAACCATGGGCCAGAATGGAGGGAAGGGTCAGTAGGGACACAAAAGAATTGGGCCTAAGGATTCAGCAGCCAAGGGTTCAAAGGGAAAAGACCAGGAAAAGCAAATGAAAGATATGGGTGAGCACTCAAGTACTCAATTCTAGATACAGGGGATTGCATTTGCAAATTCATTCCCCACATGCACTATAATTCTCTTTATAAATGGATCAATGTGCCAGGTAGATTTGCCATAACAAGAAGGTGCCTTTCTGTGGAACAGTGATCCAGTAAAATACTGGATTCTAGGTTGTTCCTATTGTGGGCTTCCAAAATTGAGAATAAGGAACTATAATTAGTAAAGTATGCTTTCCCCCAAGAACTAATAGTTCTTTGCTGATCAATATGATTAATCAAGAAGAGATTAAACATTATCTGTCATCTTGTGTTGTCACCACTGTAATTTCCTGACTGCAGTGTTGGTACAGGTCCATACTATAATATTTTTAGGTTAAATGAGTTCTTTTAGTGGAATGCTCTTTACACATAAAACCACACTGTCTTGGAGGAGAAGGGTCTTCTCATTTGAACAAAGAGTTGCATCAATTTTTTTTATGTTGTCTACTTCCTTTGTCCAGCACAGAACTTGTAAATTGATTTGGGGCCTTTAGAAATCAAATACTTAGTGAAACTAGAAGTATTCCTGTCAAAGATGTTGGAAGGAAATGCTGAGTTTAGCGGCACTGCTCACTTTATACATGCATGAAGTACAATAAAGTGTTGATTTTAGTTCAGGTGAAGTGTTTCAGCATTAAAGAGGCTGAGGCTCAAACAAATATGAAGAGAAGGGTGGTCATACTTCCTGCCTCAAGTGGTCACATTTTACTTTTTAGCTCTTAGAAACATTCTCCTGTAATTAAAGCAGCTTTTTGGGCTTGTGAGGGGGGCATACAGAAAGTGTCTGACTTCACAAGAATTTGGCTGTTTTCCTAGACTGAAATTCTGAGAAAATTCTGTAATTGTTTGGGAAGTATTTTTCTGATATGGCCTATCTGTGTTCTGAGTGGCATGTGTAAGCTGATTTGCAGCCCTGTTCATACATCTCTGTTAGGACATGGGTGCACCAATTACATTTTTAAAACCCCAACTAAACCAACCCTGCCCTTTTTCTGACCAGATATACATGATGGCTCTCAGAATACACTGAGCTGAACTTCCTTGGAACATATTAATGGAAAGGAACCTCATATAACTCTGGGAATAGCAAACTGCCCAAGAAATTTCTTAAAATCAGGATTTGGCATGGTTGTATTTTCAATATGAAGAAACTGTAAGGTCTTTCTGGTGCTTCTGCATCCTGTTGGTGCCAAACAATACAAATTTGTGGGACATGAAAACAGTTGCTGTCACTTGTGTATGGATTGTTGCTTTGTTTAATTGAGTTGTTCTGCACCTAGTTTGCAGAGCTGTGATTTATCCTGAGTGTCTGTGCTTCTCTGAAGGGGAAGAGGCCCACTGAAGCACACGGCCGATGTCATCAACGCCGCCAAGGTGATCTCGGAGTCGGGCTCGCGCATGGACGTCCTGGCGCGCCTCATCGCTGACCAGGTGAGGTGGCACTGCAGGAGCCCTGCCCTGCTCAGCCACACATCCCAGCGCCTCCCAGGGGCTGCTGCAGGAGTGCCTGGGACACACATCCTGTCTGAGCCTCCATGAGCTGTTCAGGTACACCCTGAAAGGGATGTGCACCTGCATCACCTGTGTCTGGGTAGACACATCCATTGGTACATGTGTGTGAATGTTTGGGAGCTCCCTTAAGCCCTGAATGCAACATCTTAGACATACAGTATATATGAACACCTATATAGATACACATTTAAAATATAGATATATTCATGGCTGCTTTAATTTATTTATTGATTATTTATTGTTAACATATTAAGGTATATGTCAGTATATAAATAGTCGTATAAAAAGCTGTTGTCCTGGTTTAACTCCAACTGGCAACTGACTACAATGCAGCTGCTTGGTCACCTGCTCCTGGAACTGGAAAAATAGGAAACCTCATGGGTTGTTATAAAAAGTTTAATAATTTAAAATATTATAGTAGTAGTAGTACTAACATTGATGCTGAAAGAGAGGGGGAGAGAGGCCTGAGACCAGAGAGAAAGAAGTGATGCCCAGCACAATTCCCCAGCATGTGCTGACTGACGCCCAGCCTGTCTCTGAACAGCAGTCAGCCCCTTCCAGGTGAGTCCCTCATGCTGGCCATGACACTCCATGGAATTGATATGGAAGAGCCTGTGGCCAGTTCACGTTGCCTGTCGTGGCCATGGTCCCCCCCAGCTGTCTGCACACTGCTCACTGGCAGAGGGTGGGACACTGAAAGGTCCTTGTGTGCCACCTTCATTGCCATTCTTCATGCAGCAGAGCAGGGGCCAGCCACTGTGGAGAGCATGAGCTCTGTGCCAGGCAAAGGCAGCCAGCTGTGCAGGCAGCAGTGCAGAGGTGCAGGCTCATCCTCTCCTGATTGCCCTGGGGAAATTACCCAGCAGCAATGCAGCTGCTCCAGGTGAGCTGTGGGAAGGAACACAGCATGGAGGCACTGCACAGAGCTCTGCTGCTCTGGGCAGCTGCTGGGTCTGAGCACTAGCTTAGGGAAGACAGACTGGTCTGGCTTCAGAATGGTTTGTTCTCCACCCTCTGCAGAGTTACAGAATCCACACTTTTGCTCTTATTTTCCTTCCCTGCCTCCACCCCCTAACACTGGCTGTTTTGGCCTCTGCAAATCTGCAGCTTGAAGGTGATTTTTGGTTTTGCATTTAATTTTTACATATAGTTATTTTAAGTAACTGTTATGAGTTACTTACCACCATGAAATGCCAAGTGTTAGAGCTGGAGGATGTACTTTAATTCTGTTGGATTTTTAGATCATCAGATGGCTCAGCCTCTCCACAGAAGAGCCCAGCAGGAGCAGGGTAACCCAGCAGGCTGCCTAGGGGAGCTGCAGTGGCACATGAGCAGCCCTGCAGCCTCCTCACCAGGCTGGCTGGGTCTCCCTAGGGCTGTACAACACCAGCAGAGGAGTGGAGGTGTCACACCTGAAGCATTTCTTCCTTTGTGGCTGCCTGTCATGTCCAGGACAGCACAGGACAGTCACTGTTTGCACACCCTCACGTGCTCTCTTTTCTCTTTGCTTTTTATTTTCATATCCAGTGCTTGCTTTCCTACTGTCTAGGAAGCAACACCAGTCTGTTAGTGGTTGTCATGTGTCTCTCTGAATTGCAGATAACAAAGAATTTCTATTTTGCATCTATACAGTTGTGATCAGATTTGTGGAAAAAATAGGTTAAATGTCTGAATTCCCCAATTCCTGATCTTAACACACTTTCTTCCAGCACTAGACAACAGCTGCTTTCAAGATTTTATCTATTACATTAAAATTCAAACCTGTCACTGATACACTGCAGAAAATGATGAGATAACAAAGCCAAAGATGAGTAAGGGTCATAAATTCTTGTTGGTTTTAGGACAGGGAATCCACTCTCACTGAAATATTTCTTCTATGAAAGAAAGATTTCAGCAGTATTAGTATGACTCCAGCCTAGAAATATGAGCAAATCAGTGTGAGGAGAAAGTATTAATGAACCACTAGTGATAATTCTGTGTCCCCTCAGAGCTGCTGGGAAATGTGACATCATTTGGGTTATTGTAACCCATTTACTGAGTTCACTCCAGCTCCTTGCCTTTGTCCTCAGAGCTTGCACACAGCTGGCATCTGGGAGCCACCTGACCCCTGGCATTTGTTCTGTGCATCTGAAGGACACTCCTGACTTACAGGTGTTGCTTGGATTTTAGATGCAGTTTTACATTACATTGTATGCATTAAAACCAGAAAAATCCAAACACACTCAAAAGATGGACCAGGGCAGCCCTTCCAGTTACAGTGAACAGAAGTATTGCTGGGTAGTTGTCAAATTTAGTAAAGAGAGTCTTGCTTTGTTCCTCCTGTTACAGATAGTATGATCCTCTCAGTCCTTGCATGGCTAGAGGGCTTTTAACTCCTGTTAAAAGAAGGTTTAAAAGGGTTTTTTTGGCTGTGCACGTTTATCCTTTAACTTAGAAAGCTCTTTTCTCATTGTGGTGGTTTTTTTTTTTAATCTTGAAGGTATTTTCAAATTCTTTTCTCAGCTGTTGTTTTGCCAGGTTTCCTATGCCCTGCACTCTTGGGATCTTAAAATAAAATAAACTTTACATTCCTCTGGGCTACCAAGTAACTATTCTTTGAATTTGGGCCAAACTGGGTAAGCCCTTTAGGACTTTGGTACCCAGAGTCAAACATGAGTGCCAGTAGTGCTTTCCTGAGCAGCATTTGGACTTTTTAGTGGAGTAATTCACATGTTGCCTTTTACTAACAACTAAATTCTGTAGCATTTCTATTATGTGGAAAAAAAAAGGATTTGGTATGATTTTTATAGCTCCCTGTTGCCATGTTTGAAGCAGAACTCAGCTGTATTTCAGTCCACAGTCACAAGCACTTCTAGGATGGCTCAGAGTAACAAGGCTGCAAATCCTCACAGTTACAGCATCAACAGCAACTTATGCACATGAAACACAAGTGCCTTATAAATTCATTATCAGGAGACATTCCCCTTTTGTCAGAAGATTTTTGTTCTTTGTTCCTTCTGTCAGAAGATTTTTGCTGCTTAATGTGACCTGGAAGCCCTAAGATAATGAAGGCAGTGCGTAGCTCACCCTGGGCTGATGAAATGTGCTGAAGAGTGAGGGCTGCATTAAGAGCCCCTGTGTTGCACCCACCAGGCTCCCTGTCAGGCAGGCCCTGGCCAGGCTCATTCAGAATGCTGCTTGTCAGAGCTAATGACAGTGGTCAGTGTAAATAATCCCTTTGGGTCACAGACCCCACCTGGGGAGCAGCAGAGCTGCCTCCTTCTGTGGTGGTGTGTGATTATCCCTGTATTGATCCCCACAAAGACAGATTTGGATTCTATAGAGAAATGCTTTGGCCTTGGTTAGCAAGGGGATGAAGTGAGAACAAAGCAAACCCAGAATGATCTGTGGGCAGAAGCTCCTGTGCATTGTTCACTCACACCCCCTGTGCTGTGCCACTGGCTTTTTCACTTGGGTGGTGAGTGCTGGTTTCTCTGCTTTTAGTCACTGCATTATTTTACATTGTCACATTGTTTGGATGTTCTGGTGGATATTCCCTTGGCTAAAATAGAACTGCATCTTTGGGGTGCAGGTCAGTTCTGATGCTGCTCTTACAGAAAGCCCTTGTTAGCAACAGCTGCTGCCTGCAGGATGTGTGGAGAAAAACCTCTCAGTATCTGATGGGCTCTCCAGTCAGGAATGTGCAGCAGTAAACTGGTAACATCAATTACTGTGGGATGGTGAAACTCAGAATTTATTGATTGTCCTTCTGTTGCAGCCTGGTGTTTGCTTTCACTGGTGAGCAAGTGCTGCTTGTACCAGCTGCTTCTGAGCAATAGGTAGATGATTCCTTATGCAGTGTCCTCCCTGCAGAACATTTGTTCCTAGCATCTGCTGATGGCTGAGCTGACATGCTACAAGGCATGAGGTTTCCTTTTCTGGCCGCCCGACCCTCTGCTGCAGTGCTGAGCCAGAGCTCAGGCACAGATCCACGGGTCCCTGCTGCTGCCAGGAGGTAACACTAGGTATTGACACAGCTCAGGAGAGCGTGGCCTGACTTCCATGGTGCTCCCAGCCTCCAGGCAGAATTTACACAACCAAACATATTTTTGATACACCCTACCATGGGAAATAGTCCTTGGTAATCTTCCATTTGTTTGTCCAGGAATTTCTTTTACTTATATAAAATTTTAATATAACCATTCTGTGACAAAGACTTCTGCAATTTAACAACCCCACATTAAAAACCACTTCCTTTGTTTTGTGCTCCTGGGAGTCACTGTTAATGACCCCTGGGGTCTGTCATGGAGGAAGAACTCCAGGGTTCAGTACAATCTTCCTCTGTCCCTCTGGGCCTTGGCTGAGCCGGGGCAGGGCAAGGATGCACGGGATCTACGTGGGTAGTGCAGCTCTGGATGTACCACTGCATAATTACATTGCAGGAGAATTTTCTTATCCAATGCCCTGCAATTGCTTTTTTGAATGCTTCTGGCATTGAAAGTGTTTGCACAGAACCTCTGGGTCTTGTTCTTGAGTGCAGTTTCCTGGCCTTAGATGTTATCATCTGCAGCATTCCTGCAATGGTACCCATTTCTGCTGTAATGCTGTGTAAGGGAGACAGCAACTGTGACTAGCCAGACACTAGAATATAAAGGAGTACTATATAATAATAATTCTCTGAACTTTTGTAATTGGTATTGTCACTGTTTGAAGTGGATGAGGCACTATCTTGGCACCCTATACACCTTCCTCTTGAGTTTTTCTGGCCAGAGGAGTGAAATCAAAGTGTAACTAAAGAAAGAAAAAAACAGAGGAGGAAGAATGTCATTCCAGGAATACACACCATCTTGTTATTATGAGTTGTGATGCTCTAAGGGATTGTATTGTACTTTACTTGAAGTACAATTTTTTTATTAATTAAATTAAATAAACTGTGAGTATTCCAGCTTTCTAAACCCTGAGATACTATTATATAAATACTGATTTGGGCAGTTCTTAATAAAGAATAAATAAAAGCATATTTTAGGGCAGTTTTCCATCACATAGAAAGAGAACATGTCAAGGAAATGTTCTAGTTTTGTTGTAAACTGTGCCCAAATACAAGAAACCATAATGGATGTAGCAGAACATGAGGTAAGGACTGATGTTAAGTCGTATTAATTAATTTAAAATTGTACACTCTGACCTTCCTTGTTTGGTGTTACCTTTTGCTAAGTCTGAAGCATGAACTTGCTATTATTGCATAGCCATGAAGAGCAGCATTGTCACACCAGCCCTTTGAACACATCCTGTTGCTTCAGCAAAGCCCAGGAGCTGAAATACTTTTGGAATTAGGTAGAATTGGTGCTTTTTCTGGCTCCTGGTGGGTTTTAGATTTAAATCCACTGACCACAATTCAATAAAACCACAGGTGATTGTTGGCAGTGTGCAGTTGGTGGGGATGTATCTTTGCTTTTCCAGTATGCAAAGCTGAGCAGAGTTTCCTGTGGAAAGGACGGGGCTGTATTTACCATGTGTGCACCACACCCAGGCCAACACCAAGTGTGCAAACCTGCAGGGATCTTGTGCTTATTTATCACTCTTACTCTTTCCAGCTGTGGGAGCATAGCAGGGGCTCACCATCCCCCTTAAGATCCCTTTATTCTGCCACAACAATGAGAATCAGCCTTAGAACAAATTCATACCCAGCCTTTCATGGCTGGCCTGGTACCCACAGAGCAACATTGCACTCCAAGTACTCCATGTATTTTGGGAAAACATTAGATTACAGCAATCCTGGTTTTATTTCTATAATCTGTTTTGTTAAAAATACTGACAATTTTTATTGTGACTTTTCCATCAGACATTCTAATTTTGCTGTTCCCACAGCTAGAGAAGATCAGATTGAGTTCCATGTAGTCTGGATGGAACACAAAAAAACCCCACAGATCAGGTTACAAGATAAAGCATAACATATAGATGTTAACATGGCTCTGCATGTATGGTTACATAGCCCATGAAATCTGTTTGGATTGCTCTCATCACTGTAACTAGAGGTATTAAAGATCATCTAAGGACTGGAAGTAATTACTCTATACACTAAAGATATGTTTGGAAATACTGCTAAGGCAAGCACAGCAATGTTAAATACAGAGTGCATGTGGGGAATCTTAGGCTTCATCTGAGTTTCCAACTATAGATTAAAAAGTTTCCCAAGAGGAATGAACTTTGCAGCCTGATAAACTGTAGTGAAAAGCAAGGTTTCAGTAGTCTGCAACTGGAATACTCCTCAGTGGAGTTTCAACATGATTCCTGAGATATCATTTTGAATCAGCAGTTACTGAAGTGCTCTATTTATTGTTCTTTTCAGTGCCCAGACCAGTCGTGCAAACAGGATTTGCTAGCTTACCTAGAACAGATCAAGCTGTACTCCCACCAGCTCAAGATCTGCAGCCAGGTCAAAGCAGAAATCCAACATCTCGGTGGAGAGCTCATCATGTCTGCAGTAAGTAGAAAAATGGCATCAAGTACTCTGTTAGTCAGACTAGGTGTTACATTTGAGTTGGGCTTTCCTGTGCTTGCAGCATGTTCCACTGTCACTCCAAATCCTGTTTGCTTTTCTAATACCCACTTAACAGCAAGAATCTATGACAGTGACACCTAGGACTTCTGGCTTTAAAGGAATAACAATCACCTTTTCTTTTAAAATTCTCACAGCACATTATCACTGTTATTCTGAAGTAGTTTGGTTTGAAGAACTAGTGGAATATGCTCTCATGTGTGCATCTGAACACAATAAAAACAGTCCAGGGGTGGAGTTCCAGGCCAGAAAAAAATGCTGCAAGACATTCTACAGGTCTACAGAAATAAATAACAGGAAGAGCAAGGTGACTTGATTCCTGAGTGAATTTTCTGATTTTCCTTGAATTTGCTTTAAGAGTTATTAGCTCCTTTAGAGCCAAGTATCATTAGCCATAGAAAAGACATTTTGTGCTTTTATGGAACTTTTATGCACTTGGCCTCAGCATAGCTATCCATAAAATGCCTTCACATTCCCATCTTCTGTGACATGTTTCTACCTGGAGCACACAGGGTTGTGATTTCCAGGTATAAATCTGCCAAACAGCACCAAACCCAGGTAAGACACCAGGCACATGCCTACCCTTCACATACTTGGCACTGTGTTCAAGGGAACTTCACTCACATAGTTCAGAATGCTCGCTATCTGTTCATCTGTCTCTGTGTGTCCTGATCTGTATCTGTTCTGTCTCTCTATACCTATCTACACCCAGTGATACCTGTCTCTGTGTCCCTCCATCTGTCTGTACCTATCTGTATTAATCTCTGTCTTTATCCACCTATACCTGTCTCAGGTTTCCCATCTGTGTCTATCCTTGTCTGTTCCTGTCTCTATCTACCCCTACCTATCCACACACCTGCTCTGTCCCTATCTAGAGCTCTCTGTATTTATCTGTACCTGTCTATACTTATCTCTGCCTATCTGTACCTATACCTGTCTGTACTTATCTCTATATGTCTCTGTCAAACCATACCTGTCTCTGCCTGTCTGTACCTGCTGATACTTACCTGTGCCTGTCCATGCCTGTCAGTGCCTATCTATACCTGTCAATATTTAGCTCTGCCTGTCTAAACCTATCTGTATCTATATCTATCTACACCTCTCTCTGTATACATCTATATACATCTCTACCTATATATCTATACATATCACTAGTCATCTATACACATCTCTATCCATCTATACTTACTGCACCTGTCAGTACTTGTCACTCTCTGTCCTTATATATCTCTCTCTCTGTACCTGTCAATATCTGACAAAATCTCTGTCAAAGATCTGTCTCCAGCACTGCCAGTATTTGTGTCAGAACCCGTCAGAATACAAGAGAATTTGTCAAAATGTGTCAGAATCTGCCAAAATCTAACAGAATCAGCTAAAATCTTAGAGAATCTGTCAGGATCTAACAGAATCTGTCAGGATTTGTCTGTACCTGTCTCTGTCAATGTCTGTGTGTATCTGTCACTTCCTCTCCCTGTCAAAAATGTTTTTTATCTAGATAGTCAACATCTACCTCTGCTTGACAAAATCTGTCAGCACCTCTCTCTGTCTGTCCATGTCTGTCAGCCTGTCTCTCTACCTGTCCATGTCCATCTGTACCCACAGCTCTCTCTGGAGCTGCCTCTGCCTGTGTCAACCTCTCTGTACCTCTCTCTGCCTCTCCCTGTGCCTGTCTAGCCCTGTCTGCACCCATCAATATCTGCACATACCTAGTTCAGTCTCTAGGCCTGCCTATCCCTATTTATCTTTCACTAAAACTATTACTACATTTTATGTGGTTTATAAATCATCGGAAATGAGCCTTTGTTGCTGAGGTGAGATTTGAAACACTCATTTCTGTAGGGTACTTGTGCTGGCTAATTTAAATGGTAATTTAGACACCATGATTGAACCTCTGGAACATACAGTTACATAATTTTAATCGAATGTATAATTTCTGAAGGCAATGCATTCAGAATGCATATACATTGGGCAACACATTAACAAAGTTTCTCTTCCTTACCTGTTTCTTTTCACAAGCAGTTCTGTGACCAGTGTGGGTTACAGTAAAGCCAAATGTTGGAACCAAGTTTGGTTCTTGCTATTTCTGCCTCCTGCTCTAGAATACTCACATCGTTTTCTTTACCTTTTTTGTTGTGTCACTCCTGTCAACAGTGCATAATCTGTCTGGTGCAAAAATTTTAAGTTCTAAAAACGAAACCCCAAATTTAACTTTATTGATAATCCCAAAGAGATGACTATGGATCCTAACCCTGCTTCAAGGAAGGAGGGTGAGAACTTGTCCTGTGTGCATCCAGGAAGTTGAGAAAGCCAGCTGCATGATTGTGGCAGTGGGGAACAGAGTGACACGGACCCCCTGATGAGATCCCTTTATTGTAGAAGTGGCCCCTTTCCATACCTTTAATTTTAACCCGATGTAGCTGAAACCAACCTGAGACTTAAGAGAGTTTAATGGAAGAAGGGCACCCATTGGCTGCCTCAGCTGCCATGCTGCTGCCCACACGTTCTGCTGGCCAATCAGCTTCCAGCTCATTCTCTGCCCACTCATCCTGCCATCCAATCAGCTTCATGCTTGTATCTGCCTATGCATCCTACCATCCAATCAGCTTCATGCTCATACTCTGCCCACGCATCCTGCCATCCAATCGGCTGCTGTTCATTCTCCGCCCACGCATACTGCCGTCCAATCAGCTGCTGCTCATTCTCTGCCCACGCATCCTGCCATCCAATCAGCTGCTGCTCATTCTCTGCCCATGTATCCTACCATCCAATCAGCTGCTGCTCATTCTCTGCCCACGTATCCTACCATCCAATCAGCTGCTGCTCATTCTCTGCCCATGTATCCTACCATCCAATCAGCTGCTGCTCATTCTCTGCCCATGTATCCTGCCATCCAATCAGCTGCTGCTCCTGGGCTGCTGCAGCCAATCAGTGTCACAGGCAGCTGTCTCTGTGCCCCAGCCCTCCCATGCTGTGCCCTCCCTGGGCGCTGTGCTGCGCGCACGCCTCCCCAGGGCAGCAATTACTGCCCCATGTGCTGCACCAGTCCCCTCTAGTTCAATGAACAGGCTTCCTTTGGGAGCCAGTGGAAATGAAGAATGTGCTTAGAGGCCTGAATGGCTTTGGGGGTGTTCTGTGAAATCAAGGTGAGCTGCTGCAAGGATGCTACTCTCTTAAATAATCTTAGAGAATGCTCCAACAAAGACTGTGTTAATTTTTTTTTTTTTAAATAATATGGGTGCTGCATAGAAAAGAGTCAGATTGCTAGCCAGTATCAAAAGAGACCTGTTCTCTCAGCCCAGGCCTTTTAAAGACAGTGGAGACAGGGTTGGTGTCAGTGGTTATGAAAAATTTCTAGGAAATTGAAAAAAGTCTCCCTGGTCTCTGTCTTGGGAAGGGGAGGCTATTTGTGACTGACTGGGCTCAACTGCCCCCCTCCCACAATTAAAATTGTGGTTATCTGAAACTGCAGCCCAACCAAGCAGTGATGGCCTTTGTATTAATTTAACTCTTTATGTTTTAATTGCTTCGGTTTTAGAAGAATAGTGGGATTTATGTTGTGCAGGTAAATTGCTCAGTCAAGAGGGAGAGAAATGCATTAGCGGTATAAAATGGCTGGTTATTGAATTGCTTTTCTTAAAAGCTGAAGCAAGTTCCAGTTTTGAAAGTGCACGTGGGGGCTTTAGAAATTGATCACATTCCTAGGTTAACTGGCCTTGAAATAAGTGACAAACCCAAGTTCTGTGTGAGACAGCAGAGGGGTTCTTCTCCGCCTTCCCACCTTGTCCCTGCCCAGAAAATAATATTAGAACTCCATTAGGAAATAGAAGAATCAGAAATGTAGCTGGAATAGGATTATATTTTATATTCTCCCCAGTCCTGATCTTGTCTGAATGAAAATCAGAAAAGGAGACGGCAAGCCCTTGCAGATAGTACTGGTTTTATTGTGCATTAAGGAAAAAACTGAATCCATCCTCTGGTTAGTGAAGATCTGCTACAGGAAAAGAAATCTACCCGAAGGAGCATTAGGAAATGATCATACTTACAGGTTCCTCCATTGTTTGCTCCTCCCCCTGCATCCATGAAGGTGTGCATGAATGACCCCCCTGGTCCTTGGGCATCCTCCCCTCCTCTGGCTGGCATTGGCTCCTCACAGTCCCTCCCTCATCTCCCACTTCCTTCAGGAGCTGGGACAAGCATCTGGCAGTACAAAAACTGAGGGGGGAAGCTCCTCTCCTGTGAGAAATGACACATTTCCACATTCAGATGGGTCAGTACCAGCTTCCACAGTGACAAATCCACTTTGAGTACCAGCTGGTGGAATCCACACATGAAAGCACTGTTTTGGGGTGGCACTCTACATTTACCCCACACCTCCCTTCTCCAACCATTAGAACTGTACACAAGGATCTTGGGTTTAAATCACCTTCAGGGGAAATGCCTTCTCAAGAGAGCAGCAGTTCATTAAAAGAATAACCCAAACCAGCCTCTCTTGAAGCCTAAGGATCAATGGAGAGGAAGAGAGGGATGAAAAGCAGAGGATGTAGTGTCACTTATTTGCAGACCTGCAAAAGAAAGGACTGTCTTCTCGAAACAGAGCAGCCACAGTTGCTGTCTTAGCAGTTCTGGATGATGCTGTGGTGGAGCAAGGAGCCCTAAACCAAAGGAGCCCTAAACTGGTGCTCCAGGTTAACCATGGAGCAGTGAGTGGCAGTGCCACGGCACAAGGGCAGCTGTGGCTCTGTCAGCAGCAAATGCTGTTCTCACCTCCATGATGATCTGCACTGGAGGAGGTGCTGCTGTCTGCCAGCATGGAATGACAACAAAGAGCATTATGCATATGAAAAGCTGTTGAAATCCATAAACACAGCTCAGTCCTCTTCAGCTGTTTTGATCTGTGTGCCCTGTGCCAGTGTCTGCCCTGCTGCAGCGCTCAGCCTCCCCTGCCCTGGGGGTTTTCTTCCTACACTTCATACCTGGCTGCAGCATCAGTGGAGGTTATTTAGGCCACTTTCCCTGGGCAGCTGGGATGCTTTGTGGACTTCCCAGCTGGCAGCTCTTCTCACTGCTCTCCTTGATTGGTGGCTTTTGGATTTCAGGCTACACACACTTGAAGTCTGCCTTTCTCACTGTCCATTCCCAAGCTCTGGTATTTTCTTTCTAGTCAGCCCCTCATTATGGAGGTTAGAGGGGGTCCTGTACAGAAAAAGAGAAGAAGAGATGTGGATCATCACCTTCTAGCTCTCCATTCATTGCAGTTTTGTTATCTTCAATCATTAAAAATTCCTTGCTGACTATTTAGTCTTTCATAGGCCCACCCAGTATTGTGAGTCCTTGCATTGCCAGGTTCTAAGCTGCACGAGTCCAAATGGTGAGGGTTCACTGGGAATGATTAAATAGGAAATGGACATTTCCTTCTATTAATTAAACTGGTGCCTCTTCAGGCACAAACTAATGGGGTAACATTTGCAGAATGCAGATTGACAGTAATTGCATTCCTTTATGCAGATAAGCTGATACTGCACTTACAATAGGCTTCCACCTTACCTTGCCAATTTGCTCTTTTTCCAGCAATGGCTTTAACTAGAGAGAACTGTATCACAGGGCAGAAAATGAACATATCTTACGTATCAATATTGTGCTCCATTACTTTTGTCAGGCAATTCTGTTTTGTGCTATTTACAGTCATTATTGTCTTATGTTTTATGTTGTATTTGGCAGGAGAGACAAAGCTTTTTGGCCTTAAAAAGGAGGGTTCTTGAAGAGCAAACTCTCCAGAGTCCCAGTATCCCAGAATTTGCTAACTGGCCCAGAAGCTTCCCCCTCCACCCCAGGCTGGCTAGCCTTACCTGTGCACTAAGGGCTGTTTCCCTTTGCTGTTCCTGCAAATGTCTCATTTATCTTCAGCTCTTCCCCTTGGTATCTCAAGAGCCAGACTTAAACACTGACATCAGGCTGCTTTTGTGGCAAATGGAGGTGCTTTAATGTGTCTAATGTCATGCTCCAAGGCCAGACTGAAATATCTGTTTCCCTTGCTAAGTTCCTGGGCCTGTTAAATCATGTTTCCAGCATGACACTGCAATGAATGTGTTCCACCTTTGAGGGCTCAACCAGGTGAAAACACAGAGGCAAGGCTGTAAACCAGAAGTTAGAAAAATGCAAGGGAGTGTCTCCAGGCCTTTGGCTGACATAGTCCCAA
This sequence comes from Fringilla coelebs, assembly GCF_963513975.1. Classification (NCBI taxonomy): domain Eukaryota; kingdom Metazoa; phylum Chordata; class Aves; order Passeriformes; family Fringillidae; genus Fringilla; species Fringilla coelebs. The sequence continues at coordinate 1,485,429 of NC_140066.1, read as the reverse complement.
TCCCTGGTACCTATACCCCAGGAAAAGGTGGCCAAGGTGCACCGCTGTGGCAGCTGGCAAACAGCCCCACAGCTTCACCACTGGAAGGGGTTCGGCTGCTGCTGGAGAGGAGCTGCCCCTCGGGCAGGGCAGGAGATGGGAGCAGGGCAGGAGATGGGAGCAGGGCTTTTCAGCTCCTGCCAGGGCCTGGCTGTGCTTTCCCCTGGAGGAGCAGTGAGATGGGCAGAACAGCCTTGCTGTGGCCTTGCCAGGACTGGGTGGAAGGAAGGAAGGGCTCAAAGCAGCAGGCTGGGAGTGGCACTGGAGCAGGGGCTGCCCTGCCAGCCCAGCCCAGTCACTGCAGGACCCGGTTCGTTCCTGTGCCGCCGTCCCGCTCCCACTGCCTGTGACTGGGGGAGCAGCATCCCCTTTGCCTTGCTTCACACCCAGCCCTGACCCCCAGCACCAGGTCACAGCTCCTGCTCCCTGCTCAGCCACTTCCCTTCTCCTTGGCCCTTGTTGGGAACTCTTAGTTCAGCCTGTTTGGCTGGGGGGAGGTTACTTGTAGGGCTTCACACCACGCAGGAAGTGACTTACTTCAGTATTTGACTGAAAATACCAAACTGCTCCATTTCTAAAAGCTGACATTAACCTCCAGGACCTGACAAAAGTCTTCTTCTGCTGAGAGTTGACAGAAGTATTTCACTCTGGGTGGTTTTTTTTTTTTTAATTTAGTACCACTATACCTTTCTAGCTTTTGCCCAGTGTATGCTGGCGGGTGTGTGGATATAGAAATCCTGGCCTTTGGAAGCAAAGCAAGGGATAGATTTTCCTGTCAATCACTTAGAGAGAACTCAGTTACTACTGCATTCTAAACTGCATCTACTGAGAAAACTAATTTAAAGGAGTAGGAAATATTTCTGGTAATGTACACTAAAGGACAGCTAACTTTTCCTAGTAATAATTACTCTGGCAATTAGCAAAATCAGGATATGTCCTATAGTTCTTAGTCTTAGTGTATGTAAAATATTATTGCAACAAACACTCAATTTCTTCCTCAACAGTAAGGAAAAGATTTATATTAAGCCACTGTTGTTTTTCTCAAGGGCCTGTTTTTTAAAAATAGATAGATTTTTAAAATCTCCCCTGGAAGTGAAAGCAGCAGTAGTGGGGAGAGACTGAGCTATCTGCCTGGCTGAGTATCTGCTCCATTATGGTGTTGCACAGGAACAGTTTCACAGCCCTTAATGTAAGTTGTTTATCATTGAACTTGGACACAGGCCTGGCCTAATTATAGAACTCAGTTTCAGTTCTTTGAATCCTGCTTAGCCTGAAGCAGACTCTGGTAATGGTTAGTTTTCAGTCCATTAGATTCAATTTCCCCACCTGAAAAATGGGTGAAACATGGAACAGACCCCAGACACCCCTGAGGTGTTTAATGCAATCACTGGATGGGCACACAAACATAGATAACCAGTGGAACAGCCACGTTTCTAGGAAAACTCAGTTCCCTGAAAAGAAACTCAAGCAGTGGAGCTGCTTTCCTTAGGCCACCTGCAGGGGGATGAAACCTCTCTAGTATCCCAGAGTGAGAGCATGGTGAAGCAGAGGTGAGCAAAACAGTGAGGGAACACTTCCCAGAGAAAAGAATCACAATGGCAAGGCTCCCTTTGGCTCATTCCCCATCTAAACTGTACTGGGGTTGAACCTGTGACAGGTTCTGTGTGTCATCTGTCAGCTGCTTGAGCACACATGGCAGGTAACCAAGTGCTTCCAGTTCCAGATTTGCTGTGCTTTTCTTGAACACCCATCTTCTGGTGCCACAGCTAGACCAAGATCCACTCAGTTCCCACTAAAAGCAAATCAACACTGCTCTGAGTGGGGAAAAAAGGGAGGCTCAGAAAAGCAGGCAAGTAAGTGGTGTTAAAATCCTGGCCAAGGCCCAGTAAAAACTGCAGTGCCTTCATCAATGGAGATTTCACTCTTTTTGAATTGTTTGGCTACTTTTAATCTTAAGGGATTAAATGACTATTTTATATAGCAGCCTTAGTGAAAGAACAATAAAATAATTCAAAACAGCAATTAGCTCACCTAGTAAAAAAGCAGGATTTAAACCAAAAGCACAGTATAGTAAGGACTCCTCATCTGAAATGCAGCATTATTCAAACACTCACTGCTCTCCACAAAAATCTAGAACTCATGTTACTTTCAGATGTAGCTGTCAAAGAAATAAAAATTCAGTTTTAGTCTCTCAGTATAATGTACCAAATGAAATCTGCTTCTAGGAATTTTCATCATTAATCTTGTGATTAAATTAAAATCAATTTTTAATAACTGACCTTGTTTCCAAAAGGATTTCTGCAGTTCCTAAGTCACAATACTCTTTGTTATTCTGAATATTCAAAATACCTGCCCATATCAGTTATTATATTGTTCAGCATTTCATAGCAATGGATTGCCACTAGTGCCAAGACATGGAATTACCAAAATGAGAAAAATACAATGCATGTAAGCAAACTGGAAAAAAAGTTTCAAAATTCATTTCTTGTCTAACATTTTCCTTCAGCCTTGTTATTCAGAAGAGAGTTTGCTTTCTTGCTCTCAGGACTTACTACAGAGGAGGAATAAAAGTGCTGGAGAAGGGAGAGTGGATTTCAGCATGAGTGCTGCCAGCATGATTTGGGGTGGGATTTTTTTTATTTTTAAATACTGTCATCTGCTCTGTATCATGTGTGTTTCACCCCAGTGTAAAATTACAGTAGTCAGAATAATTCTGAATTCCTTTTGCAATGGCAGCCAAGTACTATTGCTCACAGGACAGGTGAGGAAAGAAATGGAAAGGGATGTTTTTCCTGAAGCCTTTAATGAATTATTGTCTTAACTTACACAGTCAGACCTGTAAAATCTGAAGGCTGGGATGTTGCATCTCCATGGAAAATGCTGAAAGAGCAAAAGTGAAGTTAGGCAAAAATAAAACAAGTTTAGTTTGGGGTTGGTTGGTTTGTTTGTTTTACCAGTGAATCTTTATGTACCACTTGCTGTGCATTGAAGAGTTTGCTGCTACATCTCTCTAAGTGAAATGGACTTAAACGTTCAATGAATATTTTATCAGGCTTTTATTTATGCCAAGTTTCATTTCTTCAGTTTTCCTGGGTATGAGACCTTGAAGAGCCTGCTGAATATCTGAGATAAAAGCATCCAAGTGAAGACAGTTCTCGAGTACAGCAGTTTTATAGAACAGATTTCCACCAAACCCATACAGTGTTACTGGCATTGAGGTAGAAAAACAACTGTTCTCTAAAGCAAAAAAAAAGGAAATTAAATGTATGGCCAGATTGTTACCATCTGTAATACACATCTAAGAACATCTAAAAGCTTCTCCAAAATTCTGAATGCAGTTAATACCCCACCCAACACAACCTTCCTCTTTAGAAGGCAAATGTGAGGTGCATCAGAAAGGGGAAGGGACAGGTAGACACAAGGACACAGCCAATGCTGTGGGCAGACAGCATTAACTGAGTGTCCTTCACCTCAGTGCCTGTTCTGCCTCAGCCCAGCCCCAGGTAATGCAGCAAAACCCCAGTCTAACACCCTTGGTGGGCCCTAGGTCGCTGCCTTGCAGCAGGGGAGACACAGAGCTGCTTTTCACAGCTGGGAGCCAGGGGCCTGCCTGGCTCTTTGTGGCTCAGGGCATCTTTTGTAGAGCTTTAATGCTATGGCAGATGCTCAGTTCCTGTGGCATGGCAAGGGGCAGGGGAGTTGTGCCTCTAGCTCTGCAGTTGGGCTTGGAGTCAGGCTTTGGCTCTCCAGCAGTGCCAGTGCTGGAGTTGACAGGGGGCCCCTGCCAGAGCCCCTGTCAGACTGTGACATGGCTGCACGCTGGGTTTCACTTACAGCCTCATCAAGACTAGGCACTCCTGAAGGTTTTTTGCTGCTTATAGTAGATACCTATGATTATAGTTTAGGAAACAATAAAAATGCAGTTTTTGTGATCTCAGGGGTGGGGTGAAGGAGCCCTAGACTGTTCCACAGCCAATTTGTGGGAGCCACAGGGGGCAGAAGGAGGAGGTAACTGTTCAGTTTCCACAGGAGAGGAAAGGCCAGCTAAGTTGTAGTGCTCACCTCAGCATTCTCCATGTTCCACACTACACACACTGAAGTCACAGGAAAGAACAGCTGAAGGTTTGTAGCATCCTGCCTGGATGCTACCAGTTTCTTCAAGAAGCCTTTTCCCTTCCATGCAAACAAGAATTCATTTGCTGCCCAACCTGCCATCCCTCCTCACATGCCTCTCTCAGCCAGCAGCTTCAAAATGGTGGCACAGTTACACACCCTGCAGGCACTGGGAGACTTCAGGGAAGAGGGTTCCTCTGAATCCCATTATCATCTGTCAGAGAACCAAAACCATCTTTTTCTTTGTCCCAGCAGCTTCAGAGCAGTGTTACCATGCCAGTGCTGGAAAGGGGAAAAAAAAAAAAGTTATTCAAAGCTTTCAAGAAGCTGTCAGGATCGTGGTGTTGTCAGCTGTTCTAGATAGCAACAGACAATTGAAATGTCATGTGTGTGCGTGCATGCAGAGGTCTGTCTGGTATAACCAGCCCTCAGGTTTGCATGAAAGGAGGAGGTTCCTATGAAGCTGTGTCTCCTCCTGCTCCAGCAAGCACTGTGTGCCAGCATCCAGCAGGGAGCTGTGGCCAGGGCCTCCCTCCTTCTGCCCCTGAGCCTCCCTGGGGAAGGGGGTGCACGGCAGAGGTGCTGAGAGCGTGGGACAGGAACTCTGAGCAAAACCTTCCCCACAGCCTGCAGCCTAGGGAAATGGTTTGTTTCACAGGTGTTAGATATATAAAGAAATGTTTGACATTTGGGGGTCAGCAGGTGCTCTGAAGTTCACATCCAAGTGTGTGACAGCAGCTGTGCTGCAGGGCCAAGGCTGCTGAGGGCTGGGCAGCCCAGCTCTGGGATTCAGCTCATACACACCCACCTGCCCTCTGATGGCAGCAGTGCCCTGCAAACACCACGGGGCTGCTAGAGACTGGCAGCCCTTTCTAGAAAGTTCACATGCTGCAGCATGGAATGAGCTTTAGAGGCCATCTGGTAGATTTTGCACCTTTTTTTTGGTAATTGAGATAATTTCAGTTTGCCATCACACATATGTGTGCATTCAACCAGATATCTTATTTTTTTTTTTAATGTTGGGCTTTTTTCATTTCCAGAGAGCAGCAGTGTGTGTTGTATTAACTGGAAGATTTTTCTGCCAGTTCAGAGGCGTTTCCAAGTTGCAACTAAATCCAGCCTCTTGGCTGAATTTTTTATTTCTGCCTTATTTGTATTCGTGTTACACAATCAGAATGAAGACAGACAATAATAGCACACCTCTCTCACCTGATCAATTTGTTTGATCTGGCAAAGGGAGAAGTCTTTAACCTCCCCTAATAACCCCATTTGTAAATCTGTACCTTGCCCAAGGCTCGGGGGTTGGGCTGGATGGCAAAGGACAGCATCACTGCCACTAAACCCACAGACAGCCCTTCAAGAACTGGCTCCAGTGCTTTTACACAGATGTTTCAGCAAAGGGGATGTTTGGAAGGTGAAGTGTGAAGGCTCTCCCACTTTGAAGAGTAATCCTACTATTTCTCCATGCCAGCCATGCAGAGCTTCCTCAGTGCTCCTGTTTCCTGTCCATGAGCAGTGACAGAAGACACCCCTGGTCTGGCTGGGCTGGAGGCTGGGGAAGTGATGGGCTTTGTTTGTTCTGCATTCTGCCCTTGGGTGGCACTCCCCAAGCAGCTGGAGAGGCCACACAGTCACTGGGATTTCTGTGGGTTATCCCACTTTTAATACCCCATACAAATCTTGGCTGCTGAGAACAGGTTCAGCAGCTCTGGCAGAGCCAGAGACAGCTCAGAGTGTCCCAGCACTGCTCCTGAGCACCTGTGGGAGCCTGGAAGGGGACAGGAGCAGCTGGAGGCCTTACCTAGTGCTGAAACAAAGCAAGTGGTCATTTGCACAGCTCTTCTTCAAGTTGGTTTCATTACCCATCAGTAGTAATTGCAGAAGGACCCTGCAGACAAGCATCATGAATTCCTGTTAATGCTAATTGGTTTTTTTCTTTATCTTCCAAAGCATTTATATATTCCACCAGCATGAATTTCCATACATCACAATAAATCTGAGCAGCAGAGCATGAGCACAGTGATCAAACACACAAAAGGAAAATGTGGGTATTAGGGTTTAGTCTCTGGTAGTCTTACTTTTTACCTGGTGTTTATTCCTGTGCCTACCGTGGTTAAAAGCACACTGACTTCTAGGCTGGTGTTTCTGTTTCCCATTACAGCTGGACAGCGTCACTTCACTGATTCAGGCCGCCAAAAACTTAATGAATTCTGTGGTGCAGACAGTGAAGATGTCCTATATTGCATCCACAAAGATTATCAAGATTCAGAGTCCTACTGGCCCACGACATCCAGTTGTGATGTGGAGAATGAAGGCTCCAGAGAAGAAGCCCCTGATTAAAAGAGAGAAGCCAGAAGAAATCTATGCAGCTGTCAGAAAAGGTTCTGCAAAGAAGAGAATCCATCCTGTGCAAGTCATGAGTGAATTCAGAGGCAGAGAAATAGTCTAATATTTTGCCACTATGTTTTCTTATTTTGAATTTCCCATGATTTTTCATCTTTTCCCCTGCTTACTTAATAATTATAATACATGTCAACATTTTGCTCTAAATCTGTAAGGTAACACTTGCTTAAATTATTTGAAAATGCTGTTGGATTAGTTAGAAGCACACAGTTGGCAATAGCACTGATTCTCCTGCAGTGCCAAGCTCTGGTGTTTTGCACAGCTGCAGCTGGGAAGGAGCAGTGTGTAAAGTGGCCAGAGGCAGCCTGCAGTCAGCAGCTGGATTTGGGCAGCCTCAGGAGCTCCCCCAGCAGGGGTGAGAGCAGCCCCACTGCAGTGGGTCTGTGTGTGACACACAGGATTTCTGACACTGCTGCTGGGCCCTAAACCTGGGTCCACACTGCAGCATCCAAAGACTTGGCCTTGGCCAAGACTACACCTTGGAAATGTAAGCTTGGAATTGTTTGATGAAACACACAAAGGGTTGGAGCAATGTGGATGCACCAGTGTAGTAAAGAAAGCACTGACTGCAGGCCAGCAGGGGTGACAGCTCTTTAGAAGGCCTTTGGGGACATGAACAGGAATCTGTGTTCAGCTCCCTGCTCTCTTCTGAGACCCCAGTAAACCTGCTGGCTCTTGGATTTGGCAGTGCAGATAAATCAGACATGAACAATAAAAAAACGTTCCTACTTGCTGCACAAAAGAAGAACGTTGAAATCATTATTCTGAGACCAGAGTGTGAAATACACATACCTTGAATCTGAGGAGTGGGGTGACTTTTCCAAAGCAACAGTAGGGAATTAAGTTACTTCTGACAGACTTCCTAAATGCAGGACTGCTGGTGAGTGCTGAACGGCTGCACTCAAAGTGTGTCGTGAGGGTAAATCCTGCTAGTCCAGAACTCTGCAATGTACTTGAGAAAAACTAGTTTTTTCTAAATGCTTTTGAATCTGAACTCCACTTGGACTAATTTTTTTAGAAGGATGTAACTTGCCATTTTGCCACGTCATGAATTCTTCCCAGACTACATTTGTAACTCAGGATGTCTTTGCTTGGCCATTTCATAGATCCTTCATCATGGCCTTCTACCTTTGCCAAGGTGAAAGGGCTCCCTCAAAAGCCAGAGCTTCCTGTGTGTCACAGCCTGCCATTATGGGATGGCTCCACACTCTGGGCAGCAGCAATAACCCTAAACTGTGCCTTTCCTCTTGGGGCTGCCATGTTTGTAAGCTCAGGACACTGGGGCAGGGTAATTTCTAGGCTGCTGGTTATAAAAGCCTGTGACACTATAGTGCTCATGAATTAAAAATTCTACAGATCATTCTTCCACCTTCCCTAACTTTGCACTCAGTTCAATGGAACAAAAGGAGACGTTTGGAAGAAAATCACCTTTTTCCAACTGCAGTTCCCTCCAGCAGCAAGATGTCAGCAATGCCTGCTGGCTTTGCTGCTCCTCCAGGGCTCCAGAGGCAGCAGGTAAGCTGGCACAGCCTCGTGGGCTGCTCTGGGGCTATGACTGTCCTGAAACCCTCCTGTCTCTGGTCACACCTGTGATCCTGGTCACCTTGATGTCAGATGTTTGTAACTAATGCCTTGGCACCACATGATAAATAAAAAAGCACGTACACCCCCGAGAAGCTGCTGTCAGTGTTGTGGGATTTTTTCACTGTGTCTGAGGTTTAAGGCCTGCCAGGTGTGCTCACAGAAGCCTTCCTTCCAGCACACTCTGTGTGCTCCATTAGCTGCTCTACAGGAAAGGTTTTCCAGCAGCAGTAGCACTAAAGCACATTTTACTGCTTCATTTCATGCTCCTTCCTGCACTGCCAGTCTGTGCTCCTTCCCTGGCCATGCTCAGTAGCCAGTTTGATCTCAACACAGCAATTTATTACACAAAAACCAGCCTCTAAATGAACAAGGAATTTAAAACCCACTGCAGGCTGTTGAGAAGAGCCAAAGAGCAATCATCAAATCTAGACTAAATTTATCTTGGGTTAAATTCAATCCCAAGTGAAAAAGTTTATTCCTGGCTAAGGAGGCAAAGGGTAGAAAGTCCTGGAGCTGTAAAAAGCCCATCTCATCACCCTTCAGCCAGTCTGGGAAGCAGGGAACCACCACTTCCCTGCCACGAGGGAGAATTCTGAAGGAGGATGAACTGCTCTGTGTTATTCCAAGCAGCTCCTCATTCTTCCTGCCACCTATCTCCTCATTCCCTGCTAGCCCAGTTTCAGAGCATAACTTCTCCCCCAGTTTCTGCCTGCTCCTCACACTGTGCCCTCGGCTGCTCTCAGCCTGGCAGAGCTGCAGCTTTCTCACCTCAGCAGCTCAGATTATTTCATGAGCCTGCCTTGGCCTCTCCCCATTACCACATCATGGAGCACAGTGTGATGGATGACTGAAGGCAATTTTACATTAAAAATTTTCACTAGAGCACTAGAAAGTGAGAGTCCCATTGCTGAAGCCCATTACTTTGGGAGGACAGGTCTGCATCATTTCCATGAATCCCAAAGCTGTTGAATTTCTTTTTTTTTTTTAACAAACAGCTAATGTGCTTTTTCTCCCCACATAGCCTGGTACCACTAGGGAAGCCCTGTAGCTGCATCTCTACTAAAGGACACAACTAAGCAGCTTGACATCGGGCCAGGCATGGTGTTTTTAAAAGCCCTGCAGTGATTTTTGAAAGGCTTGTATCCTTTATCCTCCGTGAGTCTGCAGCTGGAGCATTTGAGAAAAGTATGTTGGTATAGAAAGTTCTTTCACGGGCCTTTAAAAGTTTTTCTTTTTGACCAAAAAAACCATAAGTCTCAATCAGCAGTAGATAAAAAAATTCTGTGTAAAACCTATTTTTGTTTCCAGATATTCCTTATCCCTTTTGTGCTGCTCCCAGTTGAACTCTGGGGATTTGCCAGTATGTTGGGCTCAGGAGATGAGATAAACAAACCCCTGTGGCTCAGCTGTGGCTGCAGCCGGGGTGGTGCCTGTTCCTGCATCCCAGCAGCTGGACAGCAGCACTCACCTCCCCAGCCCTCTGCTGGCTCCCAGCTCCCGTCCTCCCCCACAGAACCCTCTGCATCCCACGGGCCTGGAGCACGAAGGAGCTCTGCCTGTTCACAGCAGGTAATGATCCCAGTAAAGCCCCTGGGGGCTGGGAAGAGAGACAACAGAACAAAGGCACTCATCTGATATTGTCCAGTAGAGGCAATTTAGCATATGAGTGGAGTAATTAAACACTAATTAAAGATCAAGCAGATCACTCTCTCCCCAAGGTCATCACTGGGCTTGGTTTTTGCACAACAACTCTTTAAAGGGAAGAAATGCACAGGCAGTGTTAATCACAAAGCCATGGATTTGGTGGTGTGCACTGAAAGTGCTGTTGCTGCTCTGAAAAATACCACCTTTCAAATAATAAACCACAACTCCCTGGAAGCTTTCTTGGCATAAAGAAAAGATACATCCAAAGCAGAAATGGCAAACAAACCATGTAAATACTTTAAAGCCCCTGATGTCTCTCATCAACAGGAGGGATGTGCTGCTATGGTCCAAGGAACTGGAAGCTGAGGAACTAATTTTTGGCTCCAGCCTAAAAGCAATAGTTAAGATGAAAGTTTGCCCTGCAAGAGGTGGATCTAACACTTTTAAGGAGCTTTTTACAGGATAGGAAATATTCACATTGAAAATGACTGTGTTAAAGCAGGCTGGAGACCACAGAGATGGCCTGTGCAGGATGATGTTTCCTCTCAACCCTCAAATCTTTCATCAGCCTGGTCATTTTAGAGCCATTGGCTTTTCTGCTGCAGTTTTCAGTTTCCTTCACAGAAGGCAGCACATGACTCCAGCAGCTGCCAACACCCCAGAGCTCAGGCTCTGTGGGTCGGGCTCTGCTCTTTCCAGGGGGTGGAGGGTTAAAGGAGCTGCTGCTCCCTGCTCCAGCAAGCCTCTGTCCCTGGGCTGCTTGGTGCCCAGAGCTCCCTCCCTGGATGGAAACAGGATAGGATATTGCTCCCACACTTTGTGCCATTCTTAACCAGCCAGCATGGCTGAGAGAATGGGAGAAACTTTCCTGGTAGGTTTTTAGCTTCTCTGGTGGAGGAAGAGTCATTTAAAGCAATGATTTCTCCAGGAAAGCAGGATCTCCCTGGAGTAAAGGCTTTCCAAAAAGAACAAAACAGCAAAAGGCTCTTTTCTGCCTTCCATTCCCTCTACAAAGCCAGTCTAGTCCTCTCAGACATCACTGAGGGTTGGGGCTTTGCAGCTTGCTGATCCTTAGAACCTCAAATGAAGATAAGTCAATAAAACAACCAGTGCAACTTGCTGTCAGGAAGGTTTGCATTGGTTTCTCTAAGAGAACATCTGGGTGCATATTGCACAATTTATATTCAGCTCATCTGCACTTAGGAGCAAGATGAGGACAGAAAAGAAGACTAGAGCTCTGCTACTTCACATCTTGGGTACAAATTCAGAGGGGAAATGTAGGTTAGATATGGGGAAGGAATTCTTTACTGTGAGAGTGGGTGGTGAGGCGCTGGCACAGGGTGCCCAGGGAGATTGTGATGCCCCTTGATCCCTGGAAGTGTCCAGGGCCAGGCTGGATGGGGCTTGGAGCAGCCTGGCACAGTGGCAAGTGTTGGACAAGATCAAGGTCCACTCCAACCCCTCAACATTCTGTGATTCTGTGTGGATTATACAGGTGCCACAGACTTCATACAGAAATAGTAAACACAGACACTGCAAACCACCTACCCTTGATGTGGCCACCTTAGTGCTTGGGGGATCTTTGCCCTTGGCTGACACAAAATAACCCTCTCTTATTTATCTGTTGATATAATTATATAATTTACCTATTATGTACTTTATTACAACACGTATTAGTAATGAATGTGTTATAATAGTCACAAAATACAAATAACAGAATGCAATTATTTTTAGTAGAATTAAATATACAGATATATTTATAGTTAAAGGTATTTATATAATTACATAATATTTAGTTACTGATAAACTGAAGTTGTTAGAATTCATAGCAAGTACATAGAGGTACATGGGTGTTTTCACTTTATAAAGGTGCAGCATCTCAAACACTCAGCCTCAATTTTCTGCTGCTGAATTACCCTGAGAGTGAAAAAAATGGCTGCATCTTATGGCAAAAATATAGCAACTGCATCTAGTCACTCAGAAAGCAAACTGGAACTTAAGCCCCCAGCAGTTAAAAATAAGCACAGAATAATTATGTCTGCAAACCTTTGAAGAGTTTGAACAGGATATTCATACCTATTGTATTATAAAAAGAAAGGGAAATGAGATAACTTTCTGGCTCAGGATGAGCTCTATTATCACTGAAATAATTTCTGTCTAGCTGCAAGCATTACACAAGCCAATATAATTTCAAGACAAGAAGTTGTTATGTTAACAAGAATGACTAAGATGCTTCACTTCCCCAGCATCCTGTCCTTCACCAACTCTTCCTTATTTCCCTCCCGGAAGAACCTCTTGTTCTCAGGGCTCTGGAATGAGTACAGCATAAACAAATGTACTAACAGTCCAGGGGCTGTATCCATCCTGGAGATCCCATCTGAAGCAGTGACTGTGAATTAAACTCAGAATCTTAGCTAAAAATAAACAGATTATAGACAACCCTTTCACTGGAAGGAAATTCAAGACTCAAACCTGCCAAACTATTCCGTGTTCCCTCCTCTTGCCCCAGGCCTTCTCTATTTGATTTTGCTGTTTTAGCTTGTAAGACACTGCCTGCACTAGATATTCCCAGATACACATCTCACAATAAAATGGGTTCAGTCTGTGTCCAAAACACAAGTTTGGTTTTCTTGAAATCCAGTCACAAGCCAAACTCTGTCATAATTCCCTGGAGCTGGGTATCTAATGGAGGAAAACTTTAAGGTGCCAGTCTCCTCCGCCTCTGTTCCAGGACCTCTAACAATTCCAGCTGCTGTTCCACCGGGGCACAGCTCCACCTTCCCTCTGCCCTGCTCACAGCAGTTCCTTGGCCTTCCCAGCGGTGCCCACTCCCTCTTTGGCACCTTCACCCGGGGTGTGGAGCCTGTGGGCTGGCAGAACGTGTGTGTGGGAGCCAGGGGCCATCCCAGCTCCCCTTTGTGCTGCAGGAATGCTGCTGCAGGAGAGAACGTGTGCCCCTCTCTGAGTGCAGGGGAAAGGGGGAGAAAAGGAAAAGTGACACGTACAAAACATGGCAAACTTCTGGTTTGTAATTCCATTGTTGAGGCAGCATTTCCCAAGGGGGCAGAAGTGCTGCTTTCCCCCAGAAATGTTTCTTTGTACAGAGTTCCTCCTACACGTGCCCGCCTTGTGCTCAGCACTTTGAGGCCACCAGTTCATTGTCAGCACACAGTAAGGATTTCAAAAACCACCAACCACCTTCCTAAGGAAGCTCACTTTTCATTTTTCACCAGACTGCTCTTCAGGGGACTCAAGGGACATTTTGCTTCTCACTGAGGAAAAAGGCAGTGCTAGGACTGACACATCCCCAAGCACTGGATAACAAACACTCTCATGGGCCAATCTGCTGGAAGCAGATGAGCTGGAACAGCACTCAGATCACTTTGCAGTGCTTTTAATATTTCTGTTATTTATATATGTCCAGCATTTACTTGATTTCCATCCTTGCTTCTTGAGTGAAAGGTTTTCCTTTGTCCTGTGAAATCAACATGATCCCAACCTGCTCATGCCCTGCTGCTTGTCTAACCTAAGGGACACAGAGAGAGATGAACTCCTCATATTTCTTCTTTACCTCTCTTTCCCTTCTAGACAGATTTTCCCTTGTAGTTAGCTCTCCTTAAATGAATGAAAAATCCACTGACCAGTGTCAGCCTAATTGTCATCATTCCCACACTGCCTCCCTGGCAGTAAGACTCCAATCTTTTTTACTCAAGTGCCAAGCTGTTTTGGCAAGCTGTGTTAATTGCCCACTGTGATGCCTAAAGATTCTGACACCCTAAAGGGAGGATAAAACAAGGATTAGTAGCAAAACGCTCAAGAATTAAAGTGGCACATACAGAAGAGTTTACAAAGCACTCAGACTGCAAAGAGAGCAGGCTCCACGAGGAGCAGGTTCCCTTGGTCAGTGGATCTTTCATTCATTTCATTCAGTCAGCAACAGTGACTGCAGTGGCAAAGGCTTCTCCCCCCAGTCTGTGCCTTGGCAACAGCAATAGTATTTCCTTGTTTAGAATAAGGTTATGTTTTCAAAATTCCCATCCTTAAACTTGTGTGCTCTGAGAACAGACAGCAAACCATGTGTCATAAAAGAAAACAAGACTTTTGGACAGAGATTAGAAAACAAGATTTCGCCTTTAAAACCAGGAATCATTCACTGTACTCCTGAAGCCACTGCACTGCAATCTCTTTTTACAGGGGCCTCAAGGAAACCTGTGAACTACAGTAACAAAGGGGACAATCAGAAGTATTTTAAAGACCTCAGCCACCTCTCTGTCACTGCTTACTACTTCTGTACTGCTGTCTCTTAGTTTTGGAGACACTGCTTTAGGTAGTCTGATCTCTGAAGTTTAGCTCTCCCCAGAAGTACAGCAACCATCAGATTTGTCCTTGCATTTTGGTTCAGAATCTCAGAGGGAGCCATTTAATTTCCCTCTCAGCCAGGTAGGTAAGGACGTAACAGATAAGCAGCATGGCAGGGAAGTTCCAAGAAGCACTGCCTGCTGCTGTCTATCAGAACAGCTCCAGGATGCAGGCACTCCTGCCAGGGTGTCCCATGCAAGGAAGGCGCTGTGGGAGCCCCCATCTGTGGAGCCCCCATCTGTGGAGCCCCCCATCCATGGAGCACCCCTGTCCCTGTGTGGGAACTCAGCACATGGCTCCGGATGTCCAGACCTACCGAGAGAACCCTTGGGGGGCTCAGAGGTCTCAGAATGTTGTCAAAAGCGTCTGGTGGCTTGACTTTGATCCCTCTAGGGATGTGCCACCTGTGTATGAGGATATGAGAATCACTGGGGTTTAAATGGAGTGAAAACAGTATATTTGCAAGGGGAAACACAGGTTTTAAGGTTTTGGTACAAGGAGGTTATGGAGACAACATGGAAGAATTTAAGCCTATCTCATAGTTCTTTCTTCTTCATGTCATCCATTTTCTGTGTGATGTAGACACTTTTAGATAAATTCTCGGTGAAGGTACACTTGCCAACAAAGGTGAAAGGTATTAAGAGTAAAAGGTAAACAAGATTTATGTAGTTTTTCTTATAAAAAGACACGACTGCCCCGTGAGCAGTCAGCGTGCCTTTGGCTGCCTTGCTGGTCAGATCCCGGCTGGGCAGAGAGAAAACTTTGCAGATAAGAAATAATAAACAACCTTGAAGACCAAAAACCAGAGAGTCCAGACTCGTCCTTTGAAGCCTGATTTGAACAAACCATCCTACGCGTGTCTGGGCACAGACAGACAACAGCCAACCCGGACATCCATGGAGCCCCCCTGTCCCTGGAGCCCCCATCCCTGGAACCCCCAGCTCTGCCCCAGCAGCAGGAGGCAGCCAGGCTCTGTCCCAGCCCTCAGGGCAGCACACAGCCCCAGCTGAGCCACTGTCACCTGCACCAACAGAGCCCTTGGATGTGCACGGACAGCCCAGCCACAGGCATTGCGCTGCAGGAGAGCAGACACAACGAGGACTGCTATTAAATACACAGCAACAACACGCTGGCAGCATGTTATACCTCTGTGAACTCCTGCTAACATGCAAATTGCTGTGGTTTGGGGATGATGAATTAGTTCAGTATGAATTTATAAGAAGTACAGACCAGATTTACTTATTTGGATAAATCTTTTGTGCATGACGCTGTATCTGGACTGATAAAATGAGCTTCTGTAATTTTGTTATATCTGATTGAAAAAACCCAGCAACATTTTAAGACTTGGATAAATTAATTATCTAATCCAGTTGAACTTTCTTCTTTCAATGATTTCCTATATTGAGAGAGTGGATTTTTATAACAGAATTAGATGTAATGAAGTTTGTAAAATGAGAAATTGAAATGATTTAAAAACATTGATTTTTCCTCTACAGATGGATTTTCTCTTGACATCCCTTTCGCTTTTTCCACTGTCTTTGCAGGATCACTAAATACCACATGCAGAAGGCACCTGGCATCTCCAAAGCAAAAGAAATTTATTTTTGCCCTAACACTGCAGCACAGTAGCAAAAGTACCACTTTTATTCACCCTGTTGCGTTTCACACTGTTGGAATGGGAGACTGGACATGAACAGAGCCAATGAGTCTGTGTCCATGTGTTCTGGCCACATTCACTTATTTTCATGTTAATTAGACTGTGCAAAGAATAGCCACATCTATGGTACATTTTATAATTCAAATATGGTATGACTTTATGGTTTTTAATACACTCATTTTAACTATGTTTTATTTTATACCAAAATTTTGTGCTAAAGCTTATATGTTGTCCAGAAAAATGAGGTACAGTTTAAGACTCTTCTCTCAGCTTTTTAATGTATGATCTTGGAAAAGTCACTTGGCTTGAGACATATTTAAAGCAGCACAAGTGATGTAATTAAAAAACATCTGCAATTCACTTCTGTAAAGCCATTCAAAATTGATGTAAAGGCAAGGCAAAACTGATTCGGCCACTGCAGCCAGTTTTTATTTTACTCCATATGTCGGCACCTTGAAAGGCAAGCTTCATTCTTTCTGCCTTTATACAGGAAGCTGTTTTGCTCTCCATAGTTCCTTGGGAGAGTTTGCATTCACCCCTCCATTGCTGGGATGACTGAACTGTTCCCTACTGTAACTAAGCACCAGGAAATTTCATCAGCACCATGCTCATTTTTCTGACTCTCCCATAATGAAGTTTATTTGGTACCCTGTTTCATGTGCACACGAACAACAGAAGAGAAGAAAGACGCAGAGAACTTATTTCAGCTGAAGAACAGCAACATATAAACCAAAACCCTCGGATGAAATCCCTCCTAAGATGAGACAAAGAATGACTGACGAGCTTAATGTGATGTGGCAGGGCTGCACACTGGTGAGTCACTGATGGCTGGAGAACAAGGGAAATGCTCTTACAGTTAGCAGTAAGTTCTCAGCAAGACAGGAGAATAGACTGCAATAACAAAATTAAACTTTGGTCCGTTTAGGAGAGAGGAAGAGAGAGCAGAGGGAGATGGCAGGAAGTCAAGGTAATTAGTGTTTAGAAAGGGACTGAAATTCCTTCAGTATTTAACAAGTAAATGTCAGATTTGTTAAAGATACCATACAATCAACACTCCAGTTAGTTACTTTTATTTTCTTTAGCTAAGTAAGACACAAGAAAGGCCATGGGCTGTGCCACCTCTTGAAAAGCAAACTAGGACACAATGCACTGGAGTAAATTTTACAGGTAACCTGTGTCACTCATGTGACACACACCACACCTGGCAGCCCACATTCCAGGTCCAAGGCACTATTCCCTACCTGTTATTCCAACCTAAATTACAGGAGAAGCTGAATAACATTCAGCAGGAGAGATAAATTATATTTCTAGACAGGTTGACAGTACAGCCATGGGAAGTGCCCCAGGGAAAACTACTCCACCCAAACATCACTGTGCATTGACCCAGTATTTTGCCCTGCTCTAAGAAATGCCCCTGATCTGCCCATAGAGATTCAGGACCTAGAGAAGCACTGACAATAGCACTAAAACAATGTTCAGCTGATCATCCAGAGCAGCATAATGTGAAAAACCCACTGTCAGGGCTGTGAAGATGAACTGCTTCCACTGAGGGGGAATTCCAGTGCAAGGGCTGGGTGCTTCTGCCAGGGAATATAAATTAACCTTCTACCTTGGACAGCTCCCGGAGCAATTGCAATTCTTATTCTCTTGGTATGAATAAGAATCAGAACCTGCCTCTGATAGGAGATTCTGCTAGAAAATCGTGTTCTGCTGTCCTAGGTGCTTGGACACGCTGCTTTCACATTTGCTGCTCCTGGTATGTCAGGACAGTCTAGCGTGAATGTGAGACACACACTGGCTTCTTCACAGTAAAGAAGAAAAAACTTAATTTTCTGCTTCAGAAAACAGAATTGCTGGTTCAGAAGGCCAAATAATACCAGTCTCCTCTATGGAGGGAAACACTGAAACAATCTTGTAAAGGAAAGCTCTCATATGCCAGCAGTCCTTAACAAGCTGAATTTGTGTGGCACATACGAGAGAAGGCAGAGAAAGTACCGAAGGCAGATGTATAATTCTAGAGAAAGACTTGCTTTTTTTCAGAAATATTTATGTATTTATTTGTTGTGTCCTGCATTGATACAGCACTTGCAGCTGAGAACTATTCCTCAGAAGTTTATGACTGACTATAAGAATTACTTAATAAGTCAATTTTTGAAGCTATGATTTAAAAAACCCACAGATTATTGCAATGTTTTGAATTATTATTAAAAAAACCCACATTTTTCCTTGCACTATTCTACACACTGAAAGTGCAATACAATTAACTCCAAACTGTCTTTATAAGCACAGAATTTTAATGAGAAATCTAATGTAAAGCAATCATCTACACCAGTACAGGATCCAACCCTACAAATTCTGTTCATGCCAGTCTAAGAAAAACCCCCAAAAATCTTTATCTTAATGTGAACCAGAAAAAATGGGTATGAAGCACACCAGACTGATTTACCCAGCTTCCAGCCAAGACCTGCCCATGGGTACCACTGTAACACCAGGGGCTTTCACAGCCCCAGGACTTTCCAGGATACAGGATACAGCTCTCCTCTGCTTGATCTGCACTGACAGCCACACCAGTCTGCTTTCTCAAAGCTGCCCCATAGTGAGTTAAATCAAGCCAACCACCTAAAGACCATGACAGGGGCATGACTTTTAATTTTTATATCTGTGAAGGGTGCTCTTATCTAAATTCTCTTCCTCTGGGAGCCTGTAAATATATACATTTTACTGTGGGAAGTGGAGCAGCTTCCACAGAGAAGCATATTAGATAGAAGGCTCAGACAATGAAAGCAAAAGTTGGATGGACTGTAAAACAGTGATTTTTGCAAGGCTTGTAAATGGACTATACTTAGGAGATTTGCATAACAAAAAGAAGTACTATTCTAGAACTCCCTAAGTACAGACAGCCTGTACCTACCCTCTCCTAAAACCCATGTCCTACTCCCAATATTGTTATGCTATTTATTGAATAAAGACCAAATATAAAAATAGCAGTACAAGCAGAGTTTGGCAAAATCAAAGGTGACCTTCAGATTTCAGAAGGTGACTTCAGATTTCAGAAGAAATGACCTTACACTCAAGTGTCCTGCCAGCCAGTGGGAACATAACCCTGCTCCAGCCTTGTGTGCTCTGTGGATGAGGGTTTGAGTTGTCTTGTTGACTCCTCACTCATCAGCATCTCTTCAGAAACACTCCAGAGAAAACAAGATTTTTTTTCTATCTTCCTGATCAATTACCCTTTAAGTTTAATTTAAAGAAACTCAGCAGGTCAAATAACAATGTTTCAACCTCACCCCTTTTACTGAGATCTTATTTAAAAAAGGAAATGGAATTAATTTGCTTCTGGTTACACACTTCCATGACTACAGCTCCTTATATATACACTACTTATTTCCTTAATAAAGCAAGTCTTAGCAGAGGAAGTATTCACAGTGGAGTACTTCAGCACTATTGATGTTCTACCGTGACCTCATGTAATTACAAACTGGAATGGCCAGCTACTCAGCTACATCAAGCTGAGAAAGATTTCTGTGTTCTTTGGAAATGAATGCAGATATTCAAGATGTTGCTGAATTTTTACTGCAGTGTGTAGTTAAGAACAAAGTTTCATGACCATAAGTGTAAGTGAAATTTCTTCTAAGGCAATAAAGCAGCACGGAAATCAGAGCCTCTTACTGTACATTCAGATCAGCTAATTGGGACAACTTCCTTTTTAAGTGTTTAGACCTAAAGAAATCTAAATGCCAAATTACCTTACAAAGCTCGTAGTGCTTGTAGAACAGATTAATACACCTCAGAATGAATACATTAGCAATGAAGTCACAGAATGCTTGCATCAGGTTTTCCTGCAACATTTCATGGTATATTAAATAATTGGTAGCACAGAGCAAAGCAGAAATGTATTTGCAGAAAGCCAGGAATAATGCACATAATTACACATGCATTTTAAAAGTTCAATGGATTGTGGAAGCACCACCCACTCAACACAGCACATTCAATGCACCTCAGTTACAAGGGGATAAAAATAGAAATCAAAGGCATGAGGTGAAAACCGTGACTCAAAAACCCCCAAGAGCAGCCTGTATGTTTTGAGTCCTCACAAAATTTAGAGTTAGAAAAGGGAAACACTGGGAACAAAACAAACAAAAACCCCAAACACAACCCCCCTCACCCCCCAGCAAACCACAAGGAACTCAGGAGCTGGACTGCACATTAAAATGGAGAGAAGCTCTGCTGGGAATGGCTGGGCAGCTGCCAGGGATGGCAGGAACACACAGAGCAAGCCATGAAGCTGCAGGGAGAAGAGTGAAAAGGAACTGCAGGAAAAAAAGATTAGGCATGAGAAAGAAGACAGACAGACTGACTTCTGCACCATTGATTAAAGACCTAAATAGGAACATGAGTAACAGAGGAGGAACATCAGTGACGTGATTCAGGAAAAGAATTCCATTTATTCTCAAGCCATTAGGGAAAGCAGCACTTTCAAAGCAAGAACATGAGGAATTGAAAGGGTGAAATAAAACCCTACTATCTGGGATGAAAAGGAACAATTACTCAGGTGCTAACCCTGAGCAAATTGCCAATCTAAAATTTCAGCCTGTAGGCTCTAGTCCATAAAGAATACTCCTGTAGTGGAACAGCATCCCCCTGCAGTACCTGACTCTGCCCCAAGGAAGGAATCCTGGCAGGGCTGAGCAGGGAGGATCAGGAAATGGCAGGTGCTGCCAGGCTCCTTGGCTCCTGCCCTTCCTGCACCACCCTGTGGAAGCTCTCCCCCCTCTCCTTGCAGCTCCCAGGGAAGGTGAGGGTCCTTTTGGGCTCTCTCAGGACACAGCAGTGGATCAGCAACAGAGCAGAGCAGTTCAGCACCCCAAACAGCACTGACAGCGAGTGGCAGAGGGCATTTTGGAGAAATGTTCTCTGTGCCATGCTGATCTTTCAGCTGGCAATGAAGATCTCACCTGTAGCCACCTTTGCTTTAAATGCTTCTGTGGTTCTGCCATTTAGGGTCCAGCCTGAATTTAATGCAACTACAGAATTTCATCTGAATTTTAAAGCCCCACATGCAGACGCAGTGTTAGCTGTTACTCAGGCATCCCAACAAAGGGTTGTAATTAATCATTTTGCTAGCATGAAATGTGTTACATAATTGCTTAAAAATCAAGTTTCATTAACACTGGCATTAACTATTGAAAATTGGCAGAAATACCATTAGAAAATGAAGCATCATTTAAATTAAATGCTTCATTTGTATTTTTTCCCATCAAAATTAATGCATAGGAAATGGGCATATCAAACTTCAGAAATAATACTTGTTGGTGAGGAAGAGAGTGAAAATGAATTTTCCTCTGAATAAAACTCAAATTAGGTTTATTTTGTTCCATGTAATTTTAGAAGCGGAAATAAACACTTGAGTCACTAGTTTTCAACATAAATGTAGGCACTTCTGAAAGAAATTTCAGTTGTTTTCAAGATTAAATTAGATACCAAACTTCAGATATCTCTATTTGAAAAGTTTTACCGCGTTTATTATAGCATGATACAAGATTTAGAAAAATATTTTGCTGTAACCTTGCCAAGTGACAAGTCCAAAATACACAAAGTGAAGGGTTCTTTTTCAGCATATAACATTGAAATTCACTGCCTCAAAATTGTAGTGGTAACAAAAAAAATATAAGTGGGGTAAAAAGGAGAAATTCTAATGGAGAATGGATTGTCTCACAGGGTGTGCAAATCCCTCATTCAGAACTAAATTCTTTCTGGGATATCATCCCATTTTCCAGCAAAGAATCCCATTACACGTGTCCTGCTCCTACACAGGTTCCCTCTGAATTTGCTGCTGCAAGTTTCACGTGCAGTGAGCCAGGTAACGCTCTCTGAAAGTCAGAGCTAAATGTGGAACTTTTCAGGATTAAACACCAATGTCCAGCAGTCAGGCTAAGCTGTGCTGGGAGAAGGCAAAACCACCGGGAATTGCATCCCCCACAACCTTCTGAGCCTCTCAAGGCCCACCTGCTGTCCCATGTGCTCCTGGGTGCTGAACCTCACCTCTCCTCTCTTCCTCACCTCTCCCTCTCCTCTTCCTCTCCTCTCCAGAGGGATTTACTGTAGGAAACCACCTCCAGTATTCCCTAGGCAATGCGTGTGAAAGCAAGTAGATGCAATGTCAGTAAACGCTAATTATACTGGAGGTTCTTAAAATCTTAATAAAAAATTCAGTATCCAAATCAAATAATGGTCAAATGAATACATTATTAATAATTATAAGTTAGCCTCAGTGTTGTTTGAATTAAATGAAATTAATTAGATCAAAGGATTAATACCATGACTAATCAAGCTTTAAACACAAATGGTGACAATAAGCTAACATTGTTGGCAGGTTATATATTCAGCTGAAGAAGTTAATTTGTCTTGGTCATAACTCAATTTAGGAGCTCATTAAATATCCTAAAACCGAAGGCAAAGTCTAAGTCACAATATCAAAAGCAGCTCCTCTCACATAACTTTCCCTCTGGCCTAACGTTCTTTCTCCCCCAGCAGGAGCCAAAACATATTAAAAGTAATCCCTAAAAAGCAAAATTGTTATAACCCTTGTGATTCTAATGGCAGGACATACTTAAGTGGGAACTTCTGTGATGTATTCTCATTTTCCCTATTTTTCCTCACTGGTCTGTAGCCAGCTTTAAACTCTTGTAACTCCTGCATTTCCCCACACTCAAGTGCTGGTGCTCACATGACCATGGATTCCTGCCACAAAGCTGATAACCAGAAGAGGGCTGGACTCACTCTCATTGTTCAGATTTCTGAAGTTAAACAAAATAACTACGAAATAGAAACAGCACAAAACCTCTCCCCGAACCACTGACCTCTCACAGGCCTCTTGCCCAGGAGCACAAACTAGGGTTATAAAACATTTCCTCCTGGCAGAGAGCTTTCTGATCAAAGTGTTTTTCCCATGAGAGACACAGGTCAAATACTCAGGAAGAAAATGCCTAAGCATCATCACTACTTCCACTAGGGCTGCTGTGTTTTCAAAGAGTATGATGTTTACCACTGTCCCTTAAGATTTTTCACTACTACAGAAGGCAACAGAGGAGTTTTTCTGCTGTCAAAGTCAGCTTACTCTCGATGATATCAAGGGCTTCAGGGAAATCTGGCAAAATGCCACTCTGGAAGCACAGAACTTGCTACAAAGTTGAGCAAATGTCCAGGCTGGCTACTGGATTTCTCAGCTGTCTCCAAAGCACATTCATCAGCGTCTCTTCCTTCTTTACAGGTAATTTTTGGCTGTTTTACAGAAGAAAGTTGATAGGTCTTGCTGTTCATTTGTTGAAAAAGCTATCAAAATGAAAATAACATGGAAGATACAACCAGTGGGTCAAATTATAGAAATTCAGGTGCAACTTCCACCTTAGAATCTCTAGTAGAGACATTAATAAAAATCATTCCTGTCACTGCCATTTTAAAGCAAAATCCAAAACCAGAAACTGTTTTCAACAAGATTCCCAAAAGGTCTGAATAGGTATGGTACAAAATGAGCATTTAAAAAATCCTCTAACCATGTATTTATGTCATGGGAGCTATTCTGCTTTATGTCACATCGAATAAAGAAAGAAATGCCAAATAATTAAAGCAGTTTCCTCTAGTGGTTTGAAGTTGGCAGCTGTGTGGATAGAAAAAAACCCCACTGGTCTTCTTTCTGTAACACTGGAATGCTGTTTGCAGGTTTCATATCAACAAAACCACTGACAATGGACTGATATTTGAATAATTACCTCCCTTCCTACCTACCCAGATAATGGGGGAGCTTCAGCCTTGGAAAGGCAAACTGATCACTGAGGCTCAGCCAAGCCAAGAGTGTAACACCGTGGCTTTGTCTGTCTGTACAAAAATACACCATCAGTGAGAATGGAGGGGAAAAAAGGAAAAGGCAATTTTGGAACTGACCCCCAGGATTAAACATAAGCTATGGAAGCTCTGTTCCATGGGGTATCTCTCCTTGAGCTGAGCACATGAAGTGTAGCATTCTAACTCACTCGTTTTTCGGTGGATTTCAGGAGAGCACTTCAAAGCTCACGAGACAGAGCTGGGTTCTCAGGCTCAGCCACTGAGGTTTCTGGTCCCAGCCCCATGTTCTGCAGGCAGATGTCACTGTCATTACCACCCTACAGATCAGGGACTGCCACGTTCCAAAGGACACAAGCCAGATGAGAAACATGTACAGAAAAAAGGTGAAACCGTGGTGATGCATTTCCGTGCCCTTAATACACTGTAGGGTTTAAGTTCCTTAAAAAATATAAAGACACAATAACAATTATAAACACAGCTCCCCTCTTTTCTAGCAGTTCTGAACAGAAAGTGCCCTGCATCCATCCATATGTCACCACTGCTCTATCCAAGCAATGATATGTACTTATTAATAGGAAAGCATTTACTTGAAATTTATGTTTGGCAGTGTGATCTGGATCCGAACTTTCTACCAAACATGCCAAAGGACATTGGAACCATCTGGTAACAAGCTGGGTTTGTGCATCTGCTGGCTTCTGCATGTCAAGTGTTCCAAATAATCTTCTTTGTGTCTCTTCATCACATAAAAAATTAAGGTAAACAAACAATTCAACTGGTGTAACACCACCTATGATAGAGGCAAAGCTGCCCAATGGAGAGTTGGTACATTGCTTCTATTTTTCATTAAGTGTATCTCCACTGCAAGGACTCATTTACATATTACTTTATAAATACATATGCAGTGCCTAATTCAATATAATGATCTTGCAGTCTGTTTTAAAACTGACACGGGTCAGGATGGGATAATAAACTCAGGTTTTCAGATTCATATGCAGACAGAGGTAAAGGACTTCCTGGGATAGTAAAGGTCACAGGCCAAACCAATCAGTTTTTTGAAAACTGCATAATAAAACAAGCCAAGAAAGAATCACCAAACACAAACAGATTTTTCATGCATGTGGCTTAGCATCCAAAACCGAAAAGAAATCTGTATTTCACAAGACACTTTCCCCTTCTTAGAAGGCAGCACACAAGTTACCAGTTGTAACTCATTAATGTCACCTATTGTCTACTGGCTGTGTGACCATCTCAACAGGGGAATAAGGAGTTTGGAGGTACAGGAATTCTAATTTCATAGAGCTGCTTCTCTACATCAGGGAAAGTCTTCATGCCCTGTCTCTTATGCATGTAGGAACTAAAGCTTGTCAAAGCAATGACAAAAAGGCAGGACCCTGAGTCAGTAACATTTTTTTTATATAAAGAGATTAAAACCATGCAGTTATAAACATCCTACAGGCTGCGAGAGACAAATCAATCTCCTTTTTGAAAGCAGGAATTTTTGGATGAAAACTGCTACCTCAAACATCAGGTTTTTCACATAAAAACGTCTCCAATGTTTTCCCATTTTCTGTCCTTGCTGGAATGCAGAAAAACTCTAAAAGTTCCTTTTGAGTTTTAGGACTTGACAGGAAGGTGTGGGGTGTCCTCTGCCCATTTGAGGAGCAAATGCTGCACGTGGGTGGAGGCTCAGAAGCAGTGCTGAGCATCCAGGTGAAGTGAAAAATTACGGAATCAACAGTTCTGGCAGGGAAGTGGGACACACATACAAACAAGGACTTGAAAGGAAATGTCTGAGGACAATGAGAGTGATGGGGGGATGCCTCCAGGTTTAGCCCCAGGCTGACTGAAGGCAAATGCAAGCTTCTCCCTCCAGACTGCAAAGCTGCCTCAGAACTGCCATGGTGATCCCTCTGCTGCTGAAATAAAATTTATTTGGACTTCAAAAGCTGGTGTGAATCCCATCCCAGTTTGATTTCTGTTACAGAACAGAACCGTGGGGTAGATCAAAAGTATCAGTGAGTGATATATAATTATTTAAACACCACTTTTTCAACTTTCTGTCTATGGATTTTTTCTTGTTTTTTCTGTTGTAGGCAGAGCACATTCTGATGTACAATGAATTCTGCATAATGCACACAGCTTCCTCCTCAGCCAGAACAAGTAGTTTTTGCTAAGTAATACCAATTCCAGTCCTTAGATCCTGGTTCACACTAATTATTATACTGACATCAATGATTCAGCCAACACCTCTGTTGTAAATACTCTCTAAAATTAAAGCACATTGTTAAAATAGTGGTTTAGTAACAGAGTTTTCAGTTCTGTGGAAAGACTGCCGTGTTAAAAAAAAAGTATTCAAAAGCCTTTACCCAAACACTTTGCACATGTAGTAAAAAGGCATCAACATTTTTGTCGTATTTGACATTTCAAGGATATTCCCAAGATTTGTAATAACAGTAAACCAGGTGGAACAAATCTCTGAAGAGTATAAAACAGAATATCCAATCTTTTCTAATTACTTTCCAAATCTTTATGTCTACTTCACATCTGCCTTTTCCCCGCAAGCCGAATTTTCCCCCAAGTGAACCTTGAAACAGTTGTTGCATTCTCTGACTGCTCAGGAATGTGACATCTGGATCCCAAGGCAGCCAGATGGCAGCTCCTCATTGAGGACACACAATTTCCCTTCTCCCTTGACCTGCTGTGGTCCCTGATGCCAGCACCAGGGAGAAGGGATGTTCTGCTCTTCCATCTCTTTCAGTTCTCATTTCTGTCCTCATGCCTGAGGAAAGCCAAATCCTGCTCTGCTCCACACACAGGTCTGCTGCTCAGAATACTGGAGAAATTCTAATGCACAACAGTGGTAATTCAGAAAGAGAAAACCCAGGAAATAAGACCAGATTTCTGGTACTTAAAACATTTCATCCCTCACATTCACATGAGAAGTAAGTATTTTTCAAGAGAAAATAATTATACTCATTAAAGGACATTTTCTTGTAGAGAAACAAGACTACCCACGACTGCAAGGCTGCAGAATGAAGTCTAGAAAAGATTGAGAAGTCAACAAGCACCTATTTGTACACACATACCAATTCCAGCAAAGCTATCAATATGGCTTGAAAATATTTTCCATCATCTCTTCCATGTCAAGTTGGTCTCAAAATAACTTCTTTTAAACTTAATCTTTCATATACACAGCCCCAAACCAAAATATTTCCTCTCAGAATGCCTGAGATTTAATTCAGCTGGTTTAAAGAGATCAGACTTTTTAGAATGCATTTTCCATTTTCATACACTAAGGGCATCATTTTATGCCCCTGGTGCTATTAGAAAAGCTACTGCTTACAACTTCAGTTTGTGTAACCTCCATGCAGAGCATTCTGGTGTTAAACTGAGGAAAAGAAACAGAAGATAAAGAAGGTACCACCATGCTTAACATGTGCAGTAAGTTTTGGTGAGACCATCAGCACAATCACTTAGGACATCATGGAGAGAACTGCATTCTTTCAAGTATTTACAGCACACCTTACTTCCAAAATCTGAAAAAAAACCCCAAAAACCTTCATCCTGTTCTAAAGTACAATGGTGCTGTGTACATCCTCTTAATGGAGAAAAAAATCCTGTAAAGCAAACAGACCAATGAACAGAAAAAAATAATTTCTGATTCAGAAACAGAAGCAAGGTCTTCACCTTTCCCAATGCAAGGGCAATTAAGTTTCTGTTAGGTCAGGCTGAACTACTTTACCTGATAGGCTCAAGTGCAGAAATCACTGAGACTTCCCTCAGTCCTCTCCTGCTCTCATTAAAGTAGAAAATCAGTAGGTTTATCATGGAAGATAAGGGTCAGACTTTGAGAGACCGTTTCTATGATGTAGCAACCTGGCCAAATTCAGATATAGTGACTACTGAGTGCAAAAATCAAAATTTAAAAAATCTAAGAAAAGACATTTGTGGGTGTAATTTCTATACCCCTTGCACTGCAACAACTGCATTAACTGTAAATGAATTACAATTAAAACCAGCAGATATGTTGGAAATTTTGGCCATATCAAAATAATTTAAACACTTATTACACTTAGAACACAGTGGTCTTTTATACCACAGCAGGGTAGCCTACATGGCTACTCCTGCATTAGGAATGAATGACTGAGGGAGTTGAACAGTTGTATTTCCAAAGGCCTTAATATTTCACCTTGGTGGATACTAAAGTTGGGAAAGTAGAAGGAAAAAAGTCAGGAATAAAAGAAAACTAAAATGAAATGCCAGTAACTAGTGGAATTCTGTGCTGAGAGTCTGTCCAAGCAAAACACCCTGACATTTCCAAACCTGGTGCAGGTCGTGACTCATGGGCTGTACTCAAGAGTCAGGAGGCAGCAGAAAAAGAAGTTTTTGATATGCTGAGTTTCACCTTTGTGTATGTAACAGAACACATACTGCAGATACTGGAGCTTCTTTTCAAGCACTGTTAACACTGAAAGCAAGATCCAAACAGAAAGTAGCAGAACCAATTACTAAATTTTCTTGAAAAACATGACATTGTAACATTACTAAGAAAGAGGGCTGCCTCCTAGATAAGCTACTAACTGCTTTTAGGATCCAAATACATAATTAGAGAATAATTTATACTAATTCAGCAAAAGAAATTGAAAAAAACCTGCAATGATGAGATGAAAATATGTACCAATAATGAGAAGCTGACATAACATTTGACTCAAGGTATTTTTAACAGTGTCATTGCAGTGGTACTGAAAAGCTCTTGTCATGGGTGCCCAGTGAAAGGTGGGAGAAGGGAGCCATGCCAGACAGAAAGAACATTGGCAGAGACTGTGTAAGGGTGAGGAACAGATGACACAGAAGCACCACTGTCACACTGCAATGCAGCACAAGCTGCTAGAAGGATGAAGAGAGGAGTTCAAAGGCAGGATGAAGCACCAAGGTGGCTTCTTGAAGAGCAACAGTGGCAAAGTTGATTTCTATGGTGATGAGGCTGGGAGAAACTGGAGGGCAGCCAGGTTCCTAGAAAAGATCAATGTACATTCCAGGACCTGAGAAAGAATACTGAAAGGAACTTATGACTACAAACCCATCTCACTGATATTGCATGAAATCAAGGTCATTCTTCTGAAAAGGATGCAAAAAAAGTTGAAAAAACAACTCAGAATATCAATGTGGATTGATATGACATACACTTGGACAAGGCACAAGGGACAAACCTCAAGAGCTCCATCATTCATGCTCAAATATTTCAGTAATCATATCTTGTTTGACCCCAAGAGAGCCATGGGATATCCCAGACTCATCCATATTTCCTGCATGACAAGTAGCACTTCCAAGGTGTTTTTTAATTCATTGCATCCATCTGTACCATGACTGTATGTATTCAGAACAAGCACAGTCCCAGCTGTACTATAGACAGAATTCCTGTTAATGTTTATGGACAGCCTCGTGTTAGAGTACTAATTTGGCTGAGTTTTAGAGATTCTTAGCATGGCTTTCCATTTACTTACACTGGACAAATAAGTTGTAACCTCATTTCCATCAGGATCTGGCACAGCTCCAACGAAGCCAAATTAAACACCCTGTTTTACATGCCAGTGTAACAATGGAGGCACAAGAAGATATCAAATACAGCAGGAGTCCCAAGCGAAGC
The DNA here is from genome assembly GCF_963513975.1 of Fringilla coelebs. Lineage (NCBI taxonomy): Eukaryota > Metazoa > Chordata > Aves > Passeriformes > Fringillidae > Fringilla > Fringilla coelebs. The sequence continues at coordinate 1,456,141 of NC_140066.1, read as the reverse complement.
TACAAGGTAATTAATAACATGCTGTCACAATCACAAGTCTCAAGGTGAGAAGAAAAAACAGTAAGTTAATTGCTTCTTAATGATCTATTAATACAGTCCTTTGTTTTGTTAGGTATACACCCAGAAATGTATTTAAGCAATTACCTAGATTCAATAGCCTCATTAAATTCTGTGAGCCTCCTCCCTTACAGTCATTGAAACCTACTCTTCATTTGGGACTGGGGACAAGCAGAGGTGAAGGAGTCAGCAGAGAGGTGGGTATGAAACTGCAACACTTGAAGAATGCTTTTATGATGTGTCAAATGCAAGACATTCAGCAGTGCAAGTCAGGGATGCAGAGTGAAGCTCTGGTGGACCCCAAGCACAGCTGTATCAAAGTCAAAAAATCTGAGACAGGGAGCATTCAGCAAAGACATCTTTGCACTACAAAAAATTGTGTCATATAAACATGCATAACTTCCTTCCTCCCTCAACCATGAATTGATGCAATCTGCCAACTATTGCAGATGAAAGTCTCATTCCTTGAGTATCCTGCAGCAACAATCTGAGAAGCTGATAAGAAAGCAGACAATAAAAAGAGCATCTTCAATGCCTAAAATTAAAATGAGCAAGTGTGACAACGCAAGTGAGAGACAAAAGAGCAAACATTAAGAGAATCACAAACTTTTATAAATAAGAAGCAACAAAACAAAAAAGAGAGAAGGACAATTTAATTACATTTTTAGAATTAATGAGGGGATAAACGTTTGATGGTAACGCACTGCACGAATTGTTGCTATTTTTACCTATTCTTCTAAAATAAAATCACCTTCCTCTCTCTTACTGGAACACCCCCACTTCTGAGAATGCAGGAATTTTACATAATATTTTGCAGGAAATGCTTCATTTGGTCCTGCAGTTCAGTGCAGTCAGCTGGGCGGCCTTTCTGCCGTGGAAATGAAGAGGCTGAGCCTCTCCCAAAACAGCTTTGTCCTCCAGAGATGGGAATGGAAAGCACCACCAAACACACTGGACTCTATGATTTTTTGAAACTCAAATGGCACAAGGTTTAGGGACACAGTAAACTGAAGAGATTTTCTTACTTACATTGAGTGAGAGCTCAAGAAACGATCTGAGGAGAGGGGAAAAAGGCAAGGACGATGCCTTGTGAGGATGTCCTTCAGCATCCCCACCTCCAATGTCTGGGGACAGCAACTGCAGGGCATGGAAAGATCTCTGCTGGAGCTGCCCCAGAGGGCTGTGTGCCTACATGACTTGTTTCACCTCCACCTCCTCAGGCTCAGAACTTACAGCCAGGACTCCTGACACAGCTCAGCTGTGTGGCAGAAGGATTTCATCAGCCTTTGAGGGAAGCAGGGATGCTGCTGACCAAGCCCAGGGTGAAAGCAGGACAGGCTCTGTTCAGCACCAAGGACAGAGGCCCTGACCTGGATGCTCACCTCTAAACCAAACATGCACTGACCACCAAAGCCTTCCAACTTCTAAAGCAAATTGTTTGTAAGACACAAACCAAACTCAGGCCTGGTGGATATCAGAGCACCTGTGAGTGACTTGCTGATCTCATAAATTGATTATTTCACTCTCTTAAAAAAGGGGCCAAGGGGACAGAAATAAAGCAGTGAAAGCAATGCCTAAGAAAAACTGCAGATTTTGAGGAATATTCTTGTGAAAAATGTTCAGGTCATGGATGCAGCTTGACCTTTGCAGAAAAGGCTTAATATAGTTCTGCAATTCAGAACAACTTTTTCAGTACAAAACTACAGATTTCTAATTTCCACTTAACTGTGTAAAAATACTGTGAGTTCTGTCAAGATATTCCAAGTTCCTACAGTTCAACAGAAATTCAGTGTGTATTTTAACAGGTCAGTTGAGTGAGTAAGGCTGCAAGATGCCAAGAAATCACAGTTAGAAAATAAGCAAGATCACAACATGTCTGTTTAAAAAAAACATCATAGTGAATTCCCTCCTTTTTGGACTGGTATTTCAAGCCCTGGGGCCCATAAGTGAATTGCTTTTGGAATAAATCTTCCATAAGCTGGCTACAGAAGGGACTCAAACTCCTCTGACAGTACAAGCTGCAAAATGAGAATAGAACTTTACCATTAGAGAAGCAGTGCTCCATCAGATGAAGATCATCCTGCCTCCAAGAGTGGCAATGAGCACTGCTAAGGTAAAACCATTCTAACTGTCAAGTATTTTTGGCCTAGGGACGTCACGACTTGGATGGTATTTCTACACATTCAGCATCCCTTCACAGCCATCTCTTCCATTAACTAATTTCTTTCATTTATCCCAACTGCAGCATGCACAGCTTCTTTGATGGGGGTCCCACTGCTCACTGACTTGCTGCACAGGAGACCCCAGCCAGCCCTCTGTGCTGAAGCTGGCTCCCACCCCCTTCACTGGATCCTCCTCCTCCCTTCTCCTGGTTTCATGCCTCAGACCAAGCCCCCTGAGTACTCTCAGTTTAAGGCCCTTGCCTGTGTAACTCAGGAACCCAAGCCAGGGGCACACAGCTCACCTCAGGGCTGCCAGGGGTGCCCACCTGCCCCTGCCCACGTGCTACAGCCCCAGCACAGTCATTGCCTTCCCAGCCCTTGGGAGCCACCCCTCCTTCATCAGAAACCCTGATTATTCAATGCATTTATAATTAACTTCTGACCCCTTATTGTATTTGCAGGGCTCCCAGATGAAGGAAGGAAAGATGAATCTGAATCCATGTTCTCAGAAGTTCTCTTATGATACTATACTGCATAAAAGAATGCTATACTAAACTATACTAAAGAACACAGGATACTTACAGAAGGTTAAAAAGATAATAATGAAAACTCGTGACCCTTCACGGCTTGGCCCTGATTGGCCAATGAGTCAAAACAATTCCCATGAAACAATCTCCAATCACACTCCACATGTGAACACAACACAGGAGAAGCAAATGAGATAAGACTTGTTTCCCTTTTTCTCTCAGGCTTCTCAGCTTCCCAGGAGAAAATCCTGGGCAAAGGGATTTTTCAGAAAATATGACTGTGACAACCCATTACTCTTGAGTTTGGTTTTCAGAGTGCTTTCTGATCCATGAAATACAAATAAACCTGGGCTGCTTATCACAGAAGTCAACCATGTTTCTAATTATAAGACAGTTGTTAATCATGTATTTGATCAAGCTGCATATCTGCATCCCTTTGTGCATTTGGGAGCTTTGATTTAAAGAGGAATTTAGACCAAAGTAAGTATGCAAGTAATTCGGTGTTTTATCATTTACTGGGAAAAGACTGAACCCCCTCCACGCAAAATAACAAAATGCACTGAATTTTTGATGCTTGTTTTGTAACACAAATGAGACAAGAGCACACTAGCCAGTTCCTCAAGTACTGATCAGAAGGCTGCTTTTTAGGCTGTTTGAGGCAAAGCTCTTGTCCATGTCAGCCACTGTCTGTAAGAGCATCACAGAGCCTGAGCTGATGTGGAAAAAGGCTTCCTGTAAGGGCAACTTCCTGGAATTCCTAATGTCAGAGTTATGCCTATGCACTAAGAGGTTTTTTACCAATACACATCAGTCAATGATACTGTTCCTAGCCAAGTTTAAAATATCTGGTTTGATTACAGGAAATTTTCCAATTCTGCAAGGTAACACATCCCATAACTGAAAACACAGATTAAAAAAAAAAAAAAAATCAATAAAGATTGGCACTGTATTTCCGTTTAAAATGCTCTCATATATAATTCCCCAATAAATAACTGATGAATTCAGAACTAGCTGATGGGAAAATAAGTTTTACATGCCTGCTAGTGGCCTTGCAAGTACTCATGAGCTATTTCTCCTTATTCATGTACAACATTCAAATGGCTACAAATCACTTCACTGCTTACTCAGAAAAAACGAGCCCTGCCCACCCACAGCACTTACAAGCCAAAAACATTTCATTATACAGGAGTGTAATTTTTACAATCATTGTTAATGGGGAGCAAGAAAAATAAATCTCAAAGTGTGCTGTGTACCCACAGAATTAACCTATCCCCCTGCAGTCTGTCTCTTCCTTAAGTTTATGCCATGATTAAAAATCAGCCTCACACTTTCCAAGAGGAGGCTATTCATTGTCTTCCACTTGTAATTCCAGTGGTTGGTAAGCAATAAAATACCATGATAACATGACCCCAGCAGGCAGAATTATTGCTGTCTATAATTAAGAGAGAAGTACTGGTGAGTGAAAATGAACACTTCATGAACAATTCCCTCCAACATTTCCTGCTTTTCTCAGCTATCTGTGCTCATCACTGCAGCTACTACAACTCAACTTTCTCATGACTTCTTGGCAGGAACCATAGTGACAGGTTAGTACCTAAAAATTTCCTTGATTTCAGGAAGTGCCAGATTCCTACAGGCCAAAAATAATTGAAAGAACACTGAAAACACTTGCTCACTCAAATGCTCATTTGCTTGTCTCCAGCACTGTAAGTGAAAATGAAAATTGCCACGTGGCTAAAGCTATGATATAAAACAAATGAACACTTTCAAGCTTTCAAAGTTCAGCTTCAGACTACCAGATTTTAGGAATACCTAAGAAAATGGATAAGAACAGGAAAGACTGGGAATAAAACTGAAAGAACAGAGTGGTAGGTACAATAAAGGCAGTTTTAATACACAGGGTATTCTCTCTGTTAGATGAAATTTAGAAGGCACTAATAGAATCCTTCTGATTCTTGCCTGCATTTTTGTACTAATTATGAGGGAGAGGAGGAATTAATTAGTAATTTGGTAGAAGTGTGACAGGTGGTACTTATTCACCAGCTGAATACTTTTTCCTGTTAGGGAGAAAGCTTCTTTTACTGTCTTTCACCAAGAGACTGGCCAGGGAAGGGCAGTCAACACTCCAGCTAAATACTGCCCAGGACCAAAGAAAGGACTGTAAAATGGCACACTGGGACAACTGCTATCCTGTTACTATTTAATATTAATATGTTTGACCCTAACTATTGAAGTAGCTGAAGGCAACTTATCTTACACTGAAGAGTAAAATATATCTGAGAATGTTCTAGCAATTATCAGTATTTTAGAAATTCTCACATAAAACAGAGTTGGATGGGTACAATGGCTCATTATGAAGGCACACTGCTGATGAAAAATGTTTCTTTAAAAAAAACATAAACCAACAATCTTTTACTCAACAAGAAGACACCCACATGCATTATTAAGAAGTTGTAAAATTATGATGTCCTGTTGTCTCTGAAATTTACACAAACCAGTAAATCCTTTAATACATCTCTTACAGATGATGAAAAAGAGGCTGAGGGTTTCTCCAAAATAAAATTACACAACGCTTTATCTGTTGCAAGAAGTCTTGATATAATCCCTCAATAGCAACTGAGACAATGAAAACACTTTGTATAAAACATTAACTTACTGATTCTAAGCTGTTAAGACTTTTAAACCCATTCCCCCTTCCCCTTCCCTCCCCCCCAAGTTATTCCCAGGCCGAGAGATTTTCTTGACTGTAATGCTTCAATTGCCAGCTGTCATCTTCACATTTTATTTTTATTGAGAAAAATATGCAAGCATTTCCATGCTGCCTGGTTTTTTTAATGACTCTTCCTGAAGTAGCTTCTCTCTTTAACAACCTTACTTGGTTTCAATGTAGGAAAACAGTACCTCTCCTGGTGACTTCTTTCCCTCTTTCAGTGCCAGCATTATTAATTATGAGCCTTGAAATTTCAGCAGTTGTCATATGCCACAAGGCCACATAAACTATGATAAATCTGTATCTCCAAAAGCATTTTCTTTGCCCTACCTGGCTGATACACCTCAATACTGACAGTAACAAGGAGCTATTGTGGAACATGCATTTATTTTTAAAGTGCAAGAGGCACTTTTATTGAGGCAACCTATATAAAAATTACTTTGACCTGTATTGTGCCCATAATTAAGATAATTTCAGTTAGCATTTGAGCTCTACATTAACTGGCAGTTCTAGAAACATAAAACTTTGAAACTACCTATACTCAGAACATCAAAAAGACAAAGAAAGTCTTAGAAAATTCAAAGTTTGAAAATGCATGGGGAGTGGGTACAGGCAGCCCAAACAGAACTTCAAAGCAGTGTTCTCACAGCCCTTCTCATCTTCTACACCAGCCTTTCAAAGACAGCACCTAAACCAAAGCTCTACCTTGTCCCCTTCCTTCTCTCTGTCCCCCTTGTGCTTTGTCCCTCCTTTGTTCTCAGTCCAGCTCCTCTGAAACCCTGCCAGCTGTGGCAGTGCATAAGTATATATAGCACATAAGTAATAACCATTTCAAGTAAAACAGCCTGGCTTGCCATTGTTGCTCCTGGTAACTCACACCATGAATAAGAAGTTGTATTGCACTGACCAAGCTCTACGTTTCTCAGTCCCCAACCACACTTCACCACAATGTTTTCCACAGCAGTTTATAACCATTCTCTCCTTGGCTACTGAAATGCCCCTGCATATCCTTTGGTGAGGAAGTAATTTGGGGTGGCAGAAAGGACTAATGTCTTCATCACCAAAAACGAAAGCTTCTCACTAATTCCTGTCCTGCACATGCATTTCCAACCTTTGAAATCTCATCTGCCTGTATTGCTGGTATTTCTCTCAACCTGCTACACTCAGCACTTTTTCTGCCAAACTTACATAGGTCAGGCTTTTACACCATTAACAGCTTTAAGCATTATCTAGACAAATTTCTAATATAATAAATGCATATGATCTCTCTGGTTCCAGTTCCCCTAGTTCTGCACAGAGTGTTTTAGAAGGGAAATATTCCTGTGATATGTCTTGATACAAGACCACCACCAACACTAGAGTGAACAGGAATGTTAAATCAGCTCTCTTCCATCTAACCTTCCTCCAGAGTCAGGATTTCTTGGAGCTGGGGCAGTGGTAAGGCATTAACATTAAAAGCATGCTGGAGCAGGTCTGCTGGTGGCACTCATGGCCCTGTATGGGACCCACACTGGAGCAGCACGCTATTCCTGAAGGACTGCACCCATGATGTGGGAAGAATGGGAGGAATCCTCCCCCTGAGGAGGCAGGAGCAGCAGAAACATCAGAACTGACCATGTCTCCATTCCCATCCCCTCGTGGGGAAGCAGGTAGAGAGCTCAGAAGTGAAAACCTTATTTATGTAATCTCTCCCTTCAATGCTGATTCAAGAAAAAAAGGAAAGTCTATTTAAGGCCAACAACTAGATGATGAAACACATCCTTCCACAAAAGTCATTAAAGAGAGATTAACATCAGAAGAATTAAGAAGAAACTGTTTTATATGGCCAGAAAATAATTTTCAGTTGGTTTAAAATATAATAGTATTAAGCTTACTGATAACATGCTGCAAACAAGGAGCAAGAAATACACGCCAGTTATCAAAATAATTACCAATATAACCTTCAATATGGAGCCTTGATCTTCCAATCAAAGTGGAGTTCTGTATTGGTATTTAACACTGCCCTTTCAGGCTGCCTTTAGTTCCTGCTGCCATCAGACTCCATTCAATAGCACGTTCTAAGAGTAAAGTAACTGACCCCAAAAAAACCCAACAAACTACAACCCTTTAAAATTGTAGAATCCTAGAATACCTTTACCTTTGTGCTCCAAGCATTCTGTATTCTTGCCAGCCTGGAGAAGGCGTATGCAGGAGCCACAGTGACATCCAAGAGCTACTGACTGTGTGTGAAACGTGCCACACAGAGATTCCTCACAGGGCAAACAAACTGAAACTGCATGGAACCAAGCTGGAATTGCTGGTTTTGGGTTGAAAAGCACGTTCAGCATATGGCTACTAAATTTTTTCCAGGACAGTCTCAGTGTAGAGGATGAGAACAGTAATTATCACCAGGAAACAAGTTAAATAGCAGTAAAATATGTGACAATTTTTAGTAAGAAATGGAACTGAGACACTCTCAAATTCCAAAGTTTGCTGATTAAGTATATACTTGTAAAAGCAAGGAATTCAAGCAAAAATGCATACCCAGCATTAGCATAACACTCTATCTGTTATCTCAAATCCCAACAGCTGTTTGGATATTCAAACACCAAACTGGAAGCCAGCTAGCAAGTCTGTGATAAACAGGAACGTACTGGAATCTCTATAAATAAGAACACAAACCAGCACAACAAAACAAAGCTGTCCTAGCACAAAAGATTAAGGCTGGATGAGGCAGTTCCCACACACAAAACACAGACAGCAAGCCTATTTATCATACTGCTTCCTAAGTCTACTTACATTTAAACATCACTCCTTTGAATCTATTTTTTTTCCATTTATAGATGCACCTGCAGCAAAATTAGAGGTACTAAGAATTAGTTTCTAAGAGCATATTTTTAACTGTTTATTTATTTCCATTTGAATTTTGATTTGAAGAAGTAAATTACAGACTTCTCTAAGTGAAAACAAACCCAAAAAACCTCTTTATGAAATCCTTAAAAAGAAATCCTTAATGATTGCTCTTAGCCAGCTAACTCCTACTGCTGTGCTTTTAACCAGTCAGAAAAGAAACAGAGTTAAGTTTTGCAGTTCTTTTTTTACACCTCCAAGGTTCTGCATATAAAAAGTATATTTCTAGATCCTGATGTAAGGTAAAAGAGATATTAAACTCCACAGAGTGGGACTCTGGAATAAATACTTTTGTGAAAAAATTATGAGAGACATTTAGAAGGAGAAAGAAGAAACAGCCAGAGCTGTTACAGGCACATGAGACAGCAGGAGAGTGAAAAGCTCATGAAAAAATTAGAGCTCAGCTTAAAAGTTAGAAGCAGTTTATCTGCTGGTAGGGGGTTAAACTCTGAGAGTGCCACAAGTAATTCTTAGAGATCTGGCCTGAAAACTCTAGTGTTTGCCCCCCAAGTCTTGCTCTGTACTGACAGACCTGCATTAAAATGTTATCCCTATGTTATATGCATATATAGTTGCATGTACTCATTATTTTCTCTATCACTGCCTCTTTGCAACCCTGCCTCAAAGGCAAATTGTTTTCTTAACCCTAAATTATAATAAATTTTGTAATTTACTGCTGCAGTGAACGCGCAGGGCGCATTAACACAGTTTTGAATTTTAGAAGCAAAGTGTTTTACTTTAAGTAGCAGCTTCCTGAGCAAAACTAAAAAAATCACTTTTGTTGAGGGTGTTTTCTTCAACAATTCAGCTCGAGCCTGCTTTCTGTATTTTTACATAATTGCAGGTAATTTCCTTAAAATTATTAATCCTATTTCATGTAATGGTGTATAAAAAACCCCTGTATGTCTCATGACAGCTCATTACATTCTCATTTCTTACTGAAATTTTGTATGTAAGGTACCAAAAAGTTTTCTCTTTTGGATTGAAGTCAAAGAATATTTCAATGGAACAGATCAGATGGTTACTAAGCAAAGTCCTTCCTAATGAACTTATTGGGTCAGCTTAACACTGCTCAAGAACATAATAATAATAAAATTATTATTTCATTGAAAGCCATACAACTCTAAGTATATATTAAAGCCCTTTTAAAATTATTTGAGAGGTCTGATAATCTAAATTTCCATTGGCTTTTAAATAGGGTTCAACATTCTTAAACGTGAAGAAGTGTTGAGAAAGCATCTACTATAAACTACACTGTTTTCACTAGTTCTGGGGAAATCATTTATTCATATTTTAGCATGTTGTTGTTTAAAATGTTCTTTTGTTCTCAAGTGATAACAAGACTTACAAGGAAAACAGAGGTATTGTGCTATGCACTTAATAAAAGAATGGCCCTGATCTGAGGACTATAACACAGCTTGTAAAGTCAATGTTACACAGGGGACACTGAGGTCTGGGTTCAGATCTATGGCCTTAGCAGCAAACTTTGTTAATGTAGCTCCAATTCTTACTGGAACTGTTAGAAACTCACAGGAGAAATTTCATAAATGTGGTGAAATCCACATCTAGTGAAAAACTATTGAATAGATTTATTAATCAACATTAATTTGCCTAACACATTCAGAAAATATCTTCACAAACAGATTCGTTAAAATCACATGTGAAATTAAATGGTATTCTGTTCCTCTCTGAATAGTTTAGATAACAAGAACAGTGGGAATTTTGATGCACATATTTTGTAGTTCAGTCAGATCCTGCACAGGCTACTTGTGAGAATTCACATGAGAGAAAATGATTCCCCAGATACAAATGAACAGTAAATACAGAATGATTTCAAAGCACTTCACATTAATTAGTTTAAAAATCCAAAAGAATATTCACAGAAGTAAACTGAGTGCTTGGCTGAATGCTTTGTTCCCAAAGACTCTGCAGCCAGATAACTGCACCTGGATAAAATAATGATAGGATTTCAAGACCCTGTGATGGTTTCTTAGATAGGGGATGAGGAAGGAAAAATAGATTAAATATTCCCAAGAATTAGAAAGTATAGCCATAGACTAGGATATTAAAAGCCTGGCTTGCAGAATTTATAGACTGCCATTAGGATTTAAATCTGTCAGTCTATCCTTGAGAAGACATTTCACTGAAATTATGGGTGGTGGGTCTGTGTGTAGGATTAAAAGCTTTCAGCTCTCTGGCAGCTCTGTCTCACTGCTGAGGTATTTGATGCTGAGGACTGATGACAGCAGACCATTATTTACCCAGTGACAATTTCTGGAGCATATGCTAAGAAAGTGCTAGGGCAGAGAAACGGAATAGTTTGAAAGAAAGCAGAACTCTAGGGAGGCTTCTCCCCTGGAAATCTCTTGGAATATTGCAGATGGTCTCAGGACAGGTAGAGAATGCTCTGCAGAGCCCAGTGCTTCAAGCACTTGGGAAAAAAATGGGAAAAATGCTTTTTCAAGGCAAAAGCACCCTCTGGAAAGCAGGAGCTGTGGATCTTGCTGTGATTTCAAAGCCATGTCCACTTTGAAGAGTAACCCTGAATGTGTATATTAAGCTGGAGACCTTTCTTATTCCTGCTGGAATTAGGTTTGAATAGGTCTTTAGCATTAAAACATTGGTGGCCAGCATGAACATTAGTGATGAAGTGGGAAGTAGTAGGAGACAGTAAAGGAATTCACCAGAAGGTGACAAGAGAAGCTCCATGCTGCTCACACTGCTTGGCTTCTTTCTGTAACAAAAGCTGACACTGCTAAAGGAGTCAGGATAGCTGAAGAAAAACTCTCTGTACCCTCAGAGGCAGTAATTCCTATCAAAACTTTAACAGAAGGAGCCTCAAGATGCCATGTTTAATCAGAACTTGCAAGCAGGCACAGGCTGGTAATACACAGCCATTAGAAATGAAATTTTTTCAGAGGACATCCTCTGAGGTTGCTCGTGTTTCTGATAATTATAGGAAGAATGCTCTGACAACACCCTCCTGCAGTAAACAACACAGTCTGAAGAAGTGCCCTTTGAACAAAGAGCAGGTAGGGATTTATGAGGAGAAAGAAGATGCAGGATAAGATGGGAATGGCTGGAGATCACCAGGAAACACAGATTTGTCTTCTGCACTGATTTGGAACCTGCACGTTCAGGATGTATTGTAGTGCTATTTTAACTAGCAGATCCAAGGAGACTCACCATGGACTTGGGGACTAAAATCTCCTGCAGCATGTTTCTCCTGAATAAGTAACTCAGACTGGCTCCTGGGCCTTCCTTCCCAGTGCACTGGGTTCAGCTAATTTTCTCCTGAGCAGCTTGTCTAGCACTGTGCTGTGGATTTGTGCTGGAAGCAGTGTTGGTAGGAAGGAGGACATTCAGGGGGATGGAGTTTGTCCTCCCCAGTCACTGTCACCCAGGATGGGGCCCTGCTCTCCTGGGGATGGATGAACACCTGCCCAGCCATGGGCAGTGGGGAATCAGTTCCTTGTTCTGCTTTCCTTGTGTGCATGGCTTTTGCTTTATCTGTTGAAATTACTTTATCAACCCACAAGTTTTCTCCCTTCTGCCCTTCCAATTCCCCCCACCCTGTCCCACTGGGGGCAAGTGAGAGGCTGTGAGGGGCTCAGCTGGATTTTGCCCCTAACACTTGGAAAGCTTCTGCCTTTGAGCTGTAAACCTCCTGTCCAAGGAGCTTCACTCTGGCTTTTGTCCTCAATGCATTTGTGCATCTTACATGACTGAATGGAAACCTGCATTCTTGTGCTGCTATCAGTATTTCAATATTTAGATCTTAAAAGCTGCCAATGGCTCAGGAGCTGAGAAGCACACTCCTTCTCACTCCTCATGTCACATACCAGGAACACAGGCTGATGCTGCAGTCTCACTGATGCTGCCATTTTCCCCCTGATATTCCAGATGTTACTGTCTAGACAGCAACAAGAAAGATCTTGTTTCTGTATTGACATGAAAGCAGCTCCAGGGGCCAAGACTGAATCCACTACAGCTGATCACAAAAAGATGATATGGCTCATTTCAAGAAAATACATTATGATGTAAATGAGCAGAAAAGCCAGGAAAAAACACCCAACCAGTTTCCAAGATCTGAGCAGGTAGTTCAAATGGAAGACAGATATTTTACTTTTCAGACATGCAACTGACAATCCCTCTCTCTCCTTCTTTTCACTGACTCCTGTCCCTGCTGTCCCAGTTTCTATGGAAGTGACCTGGTTTCCAGTCATAATCAGTGTGTCAGGATGACTTTGGAGATCCCCTAATGTCCCCACCTTTGTATCACTGACAGCCTCTCAGTGACACCTCTGCAACACCTAGCTTGTGCAAACAGACTTCCAGCAGACAGACTTTAGATTTAGATGTACAACAGGTCACAACTCACAGTTTCAAAGCAAACCAGGTCTTCCATGAAGATTCCCAAGTATCTCAGTATCTTGCTATATGCATAAAACACAGAGCAAAGGCAGATTCAAATAAAAGCATCCTGAGGAGAGGCTTACCCAAAGTAAAAAGGAACAAACCTTGTCCTTCCCCAAACACAGATATGGCTTAAGCCTCACAATGATAAATGAAGCATTGACAACAGGTGTCAACAGCACCAATCACAGAAAGCATGGAAAGGGCATAAGCCTCAAATCCTGAACTAGAAGGTGATCTTTGGGTTCAACACACTCCTTTTTCCTCTTTCACTTAAGATACTTCAGGAGACATTCAATATATCCAGGCTAAGGTCACTACAGAAGTACCTGAAAGGGGAATTGAAAGGGGGACTGCTCAGCAATGCTCATGGGTGACCAAAAAACCACCTGGCATGCCAGGCAGAAGGGGCCAGCTGCAGCAGGGAGAGCAGGCTGCAGTGCCAGAGACACTCCCTGTAACAGAGGGAAGTTTCCCTTGCTGCTGGGATAAGGAAAACCCACAGCACTGTTTTGTAGGAACCCTGGAAAGCCAAGCCCAGGGCCCAGCTCTGGGCAGCAGAGCTGGCACTGGGGATGGAAGCCACTCTGGGCTGAGTGCTCCCTGCCCTGGAGCTGCTCCAAGTCTTTGTAAGGAATCCAACTGGGATGCATCTTGGCAGGCTCTGTGTAGAACCACTAATGGTGGTAGGACCCTGCCAATGCACTTTAAAAACATATTTTAACACCAATACACACTTAATTTGCCTCAAGGAGTACAATAAAAGTTCTCTGTCATATTACTGAAATTAAGCTCCCACTGCGAGAGATTATTTCCAGATTGTAAATGTATTTGAACTTAGTTTGTTCTAACAAGAGATCTTAAATTACACAAAATATTTTTTAAAACTGAAGTGACTGTCCCCTTCTCCACCCCACAAACTCATTCTCACCTGAGGCTGGATTGCTGCATATACAAACTGACAGCAAAATGGGGGCCAGATCTCTGTGATACAAAGCATTTATCCTCCATTACACTGTGGAATAAATTATGATGGACAGGTTTTAGTTATTAATATCTCCTTTTAAATTATGCTGTAATAGCATGTGCCATATTTCCTGGACGTGGAACAAATGTTTCTGTGTGATTGTTTACACCACTGAAAGCTTGGCATCAGTAAACTCCATCCCCCAGGGACAGTTCAAGTTGAAACATGAGTGCTGTGTAGGGAGCACAGTAAAGTACTGCACTGACTTTGCAAACCTTCAGGAAAATGAAATTACTATAAAATAAGCACTGGCCTCCATCTATATTATCCTCCTAAAACATCACCTTTTAATCTATTAAAACCACTCCTGTTCATGTCATCCCAAAGGAACGTGCAGAAGCTGCATGAGCAAATTCTCTCTGCTACAGCACAGGCAGGCCTGTTTCTCAAGGACTGTGGGAGTAGGCATCACCTCCCATCCTCTTCCCCAATTTGATTTATATGGACACTCATTCTCCCCCACAATGGCAGTGATTTGGTTTTGAACAATCCTTTCTTTTCCCTAAAGTTCATGCTCTCCTATGTTTTACTGCTGTGAGAGTCTCACTGGTAGAAGTCTTCTTAGAAAGCTCCACAGAATTTTTCTACCTTTATTTTATTGTGACTAATAAATTATAGATTCTGATCTTGAGGAGAATAAACAAAGATAAAGTCCCTTAAGTTCCTTTTCCCTCACACACCACTTCTAAAGACAATAATTTCTTCTTGGATTATCATGAATTTCAGTGCTCCTCAAAGAGAGAGATTCAGACTGAAGGGTTTTTAACAACTTGTTGGTAGAAGCTTTATTTAAACTCAGCACAGGTCACACACCCTGCATAACAACCTCCACATCACACCTGAAACCTGCTAGAGAGAGCAGCTCTAATAAAGAGCTACAACCTGGACTCAAACACTGCAGCTGAGGAGGATTTGCCTCTTTTCTGGATTTTCCAGCTCCTTCTAACAGTGCAACTATGTTTGGCCCTGAGAAACAAGAGCAGGCAATAACTGTGTTCAGCAACTGTCCTTTTCCATGTCAAACAGGTCCAACTTCCCAAGTTTGGGAACATTATTTATTTATTTTATATGCAGAAATGACATCTCACGTACAGAAAAAGTGTGGCAGTGTAAGTCACCTCCAAAGGGGAAGTGTTTGCTAGCAGCCCTATGTAATTCTCATTAGGAATGATAATGCAGGCAGTGAAAGACTATACAAAGTGATTTTCTATATGCCAAACTTTCTAATTAATCCTGCATTGTGTCTACTGACACAATTTTATCAATGTCAATGCTGACATTCATCTAGCAAACACAAGATTCTGAAGAGGGGGAAGGCCACAAGCATAAAAACTGCTTGAATTAAAAAACTAAAAGAAAAATAAAGGCATTCCTGCTAATAACTAAAATTTGGAAGGCTTATTTGATTAATAAGAAGTAGGAGAGCAGTTTCCTTCCTGAAATACTACTGTGTGAAATAAAAAATAATGCATATGGAACAAAGGCTGAATATAGGGAATTCCATGTTATTTCAGCCATGGAAACACATAGTACAGAATCCATCTGTCCATCAGTCATATAAAGGCCACATATTCTATACATCCAGCAAGGCATTTCCATTATTTACCTTAAGGAAGTGTGGGGATATACAAAAGAATGATGCTCCCAGCAAGTCAGCTTCATCTGTTTCCTTAGCTGACACTGCCAAGTTCATCAGCAACACCATCCTGTGTGGCTGCTGGAATGGATGTGCTCCTAGCACAGAGGTTTGGTCTGCTGCAGCCACAGCAAGATAAATGACTCTTCCTCAACCAAACTTGGCTTGCCCTGCTTAGGAGATTTTATGAGCCAGAACTTGTTTTCCAAGAATTCACAGTACAGAAATTATTTGGCGTATTATCTGTCATAACAAACCTTGAGAGTGGCATACATTTTCTAAAGCCTTCAGCAGGTATTTGAATAATTTACTTTAACAGTCAGACTTTCTGCTTCCTATCATTAGACTTTGGTCAGAACCAGCCACTGACAGTCATCCACCATTCCCCAGTTTTCCCACCTTTTCCAACACAGAATGAGTGAGCACAAATCTAACAACCAAATTACAGTTCAGCAGGCCATG
This sequence comes from Fringilla coelebs, assembly GCF_963513975.1. Taxonomy (NCBI): domain Eukaryota; kingdom Metazoa; phylum Chordata; class Aves; order Passeriformes; family Fringillidae; genus Fringilla; species Fringilla coelebs. The sequence goes on along the minus strand of NC_140066.1, from coordinate 1,440,255 downwards.
GAGGAATGGGAATGTGCTGTTTTGACAGAGAAAAGCCCTGCTCTATGAACACAACTCCTTTTTATGGGACAAAGCAAGATGTGTGAGTGTGGAGCATCACCTGTCCAAGCTGTAAGAACCTGTGGCTCTGACAGCAATACTTCCTCAGCAGCTGGGCTGGAGCTGGCCAGGGAAAAGGGAGAAGGGAAAGGACTCAACAGCACCGTGGGCTGAGCAAGGCCCTGCTGTGACCTCTCTGCACCTTTTTCTCCTTACCTTCACAAAGACAAACCCTCCACACTCATTCCAGTAAGACTCTCTAAAATTAAAAACAATGCTGTGATTTTATTTATTTATAAGCAGCTATTACACTTAAAACACAGGGAAGCTCTATGAGAAACACATAAAATCATCACACCAAAAGACAGGTTTACTGCCACAGACTAAGTTTGAGCAAATTTAGGAAGACAACTGTGAGGCTTCTCTACATAATGAGATTTTTTTGACTGGCTACTCATTTTTAAACAGCCATAGCTAAATAGCAAACATCTTTATTTCAATTATTTTCTAAATAATATCTATAGTATTTTCCTTCTCTGAAATTAAGTTTTCTTTGTAGAAATAAAGGATATACAAAACCATTGCAACCTTGGCAATCCCTTCTTCACCTGCATCCTCACCTTTGAAACACTTCACTCAGGTTAGGATGAACGATAAGAATCTAAATGCACTTGGAATAAATTCACTGGGGTTACACATCTGAAAGACCCCAGAAAGTACTAATATATTGATCAAATCGTTGGAGGCAGTGACACAGAAATTCTCTTGGCACCCATGGCACTAGCAAAATCTTTAGATAATGTAATTTAGTTCTTAATAAAACTTCACAACCCAAGACAAAAAGAGACTGAGAAAGAAAAAGAGAAGAGGAGAAGGAGACCATTAGCGTTAATAACAGCCTAAGGATATTAACATTCTTGAGGCATTTCCTCCCCATAAGAAGCACCTTCATAAACACAAAGACATTCAGAAAACACTTGTGCCTTGCAAACTTCACAGCTCATTTTCTGGGTTACTTGGAAATTCTTTCTTTATTTTTTTTAATACTGAAATTATCCAGAAGTATAACCTGCCTCTCTCCCCACTCACCAACAGCATTTTGGAAGTAAGAAACGGTAACAAGCCAGCACTTTTTGTCTGATCACAGGCACTTAAATCCCAGCTGAGAAGAAAATGCTGGAAGAGGCCCTATTGTCTCACAGTAGGTGTGCACAGGAAATACTTAGGAAAACCCGCTTCTGCACCAATAGCAACTCTAAGCTGGGTGTTTTACCTTGGCAGCTCAGCTGAGCAGGTAGGGAGGTACTTCTTCATTGTTCTTAGGAGGTTTCCTGGTCTCATTCCTTAGCACTCTAAAAAGATGCCTCAAGTCTCCTGTGTTGACACATGTGACTTCTGAGATGTGCCTGATCCATGCAACATTTCTCTGTAACCAATGTACAAATGTCATGCCATTGAGGCCAGTAAATACCCCTCCCTCCCTCCCTCCCTTCTAGGGGCTTTTTAATGTTTTGTTCTTTTTTCCTTGCTTCACCGTTTTTAAAGTTGCCTTTAATGTCCCAACCCATATTGCTTAGCAATGCTGCTGCTTAGCAGAGGTTTATTGCTGAGTATTTTTAGCAAGTACCTATCATTAAACAGGTGTTAAGATAGACTTGAACTTGTTGGAATTAGCTGCTGGATAAATACTGAGACAACATAACTAAATCCATAAGAAACTGCCCTTCAGTACCTTACATGAACGACATCAATAAACCACAAGCGCCTTCTGTTAACTCAGAAATCATATACCATCTTGAGTTATCTACATTTCATTGATTCATGGCCACAGATCACACTAAAGGCAAAAAACCTAGGAAACCATAAAAATGCAATACAGCACAAGAAACCTGAACCCCTAAACAAACCAGCTTGATGTATAATATAAACCAACATACAAGGCTTGAGGTGGGAATGTGTGGCATTGTGTGTTTTAGGATCGGTTATTCCTTTTGTAATTCAATAATGGGTTGGTCCTCCGTTCCCACCATGTACTTCCCTCTCAATGGTTTCTCCCTATTTCCTGCCTTTTGGAGCTGGCCCTGCCCTGCCCTTCCCTTGAAGCTGAATTGGCTTACTGATAAACCAGTCCAGGTAGGTCAGGGGCCGCTCAACAAACAGAAATTAAAGGCGCTCACCCAAATTGTGGAGGCAGAACTGGCCAAGGGCCATTTAGTAGAAACCAACAGCCCCTGGAACTCTCCTGTTTTTGTTATCAGAAAGCACGGAGGTGACAGGTGGCATCTCCTCCACGATCTGAGAAAAATAAATGATGTCATTGAAGACATGGGGTCTCTCCAACCAGGGATGCCTTCCCCATCTACGCTCCCATAAAACTGGAAATTGGCAGTCATTGACATGAAGGACTGTTTCTTTCACACCCCCTTCACCCAGCAGATGCCCCCAAATTTGCCTTCTCTGTGCCCTCCATCAACAGAGGGGCTCCCATGAAGCGCTACCATTGGACAGTTCTTCCACAAGGGATGAAAAACAGTCCTGGAATCTGCCAGCGGTATGTCCTGTCCCCAGTGCGCAAAAGGGAGAAAAAATGCATAAATATCACTATATGGATGACATTCCTTTTTGTGCCCCTGATGATGACATGCTTGCCTTAGAGGATGCTATTACAGCCTTGTCAGGGGCAGGATTTGATCTGCAGGAAGAGAAAGTCCAACGCCTGCCGCCTTGGAGGTATTTGGGCCATGAAATCACAAAACCCCAAAGAATGCCAATTAATGACAACCCCAAAACCCTAAGAGACCTGCACCAACTGTGGGGTTCATTAAACTGGATCAGGCCCTGGCTAGGGCTCACCACGAGGGAGTTGTCCCCTCTTTTCAACTTATTAAAAGGGGGGGAGAGCCTGGATTCCCCAAGGTCCTTGACTCAGGAGGCCAGGGATGCACTCGAGAAGGTCCAGTCCACCATGGCAAGCCAGCAAGCCCACCGATGCTGGGAGGATCTGCCCTTCAATTTCATAATCCTGGGTAGGTTACCACATCTCCAAGGGTTGATTTTTCAATGGGACACGGACCAGGGAGACCCTCTCTTAATCATAGAGTGGGTGTTCCTCAGTCACCAGTTGTCCAAAAGCATCACCAAACCACAAGAACTGCTGGCCCAGCTGATCATAAGGGCTAGGGCTCGCTTGTGTGTGTTGGCAGGGTGTGATTTTGCATGTATCTACCTCCCCATTCAAACATCCACAGGAAAAATAGATTGTGACAGCTGGGAGCGTTTGCTCTGTCACAATGAGATTCTGCAATTCTCCCCAGATAGCCACACTGGAGAAATTTCCATCAATCATCCGGCTCACAATTTATTTAACACTGAATTTAATCTGATCCCAAAAGAAATCCAAAGTCGTCACCCACTCAATGCCCTGACAGTTTTCACAGATGGATCTGGAAGATCCCACAAGTCAGTAATAACCTGGAAGGATCCTCAAACTCAGCTTTGGGAGGCTGATGTCAAGATCGTGGAGGGTTCTCCACAAGTTGCTGAGCTAGATGCAGTTGTCCGAGCCTTTGAGAAATTTTTAGAACCTTTTAATTTGGTAACTGATTTGGCTTATGTAGCAGGTGTGGTGTCCCGAGCAGAGCATGCAGCACTCAAAGAGGTCTCTAATCCTGTCATCTTTAGCTTGCTCTCGTGTTTATTACACCTGCTTTCCCACTGGGAGCAACCCTTTTTTTGTGATGCATGTGAGATCACAGTCTGACCTTCCTGGGTTCATTGCCGAGGGAAACCGCAGGGCAGACGCCCTGGCCGCACCATGGCAGCTGGCTGGCATTCCTAATATCTTCCAGCAGGCCAAATCAAGCCACCAGCAGTTCCATCAAAACGCCCCAGGGCTGGTCCGCCAATTCCACCTTCAGCGTGACCAGCCCTGAGGTGTTTTGATGGAACTTCAGCGTGACCAAGCCAAAGCAATTGTGCCCCAACTGTACCATCACTGGGTTCTGGGGTGAACCCTGGGGGGCTCCACAGTTGTGAGGTGTGGCAGACTGATGTCACTCATGTACCTGAGTTTGGATGGTTCAGATACATCCCTGTGTCCGTGGACCCTTCTCAGGGGCAGTCTTGGCATCATCCCATGTGCTGGGGAAAAGGCAGCAGATGGGCAGAAACACCGAATGCACGCCTTTGCAGTGTTAGGAATTCTGTCAGTTATCAAAACAGATAATGGCCCAGCTTATACCTCCAATGTTTTTGGTGAGTTTTTACAGGAATGGGGGGTGCAACATTGCCGGGGATTCCACACTCCCCCACCGCCAGGCTGCAACAGAACGCACTCAGCAGACCTTAAAGCAAGTCCTCACCCGCCAGCAGGGAGATGTCCGAGCTCTCTCCCCACATCTCAGATGCTGCAAAGCACTTTTCAGCATCAATGAGATCTTTTCTGATTTCATATGCAGACAGGCTTAGAACATACTATGAATCTAATAAAGCAAACTAAAACCAGAAACACTTCTAAACACTTGACTGCAACCCCCTTCTCCCTGGACTCACAGCAATTGTTATTGCTGGGTCTAAGAAGGTCAAGGTTTAAATATCCCAGCAGGTACCAACATTGATTTAGACACTTCTGTTGCTGACAGGAAGCAGAAACCAAACCATCCAAGGACCTGTAGAAAGTTAGAGACTTCCTAGTTTATGCACCACCAAAAAGTGGTGTTTGGAAGTCTCAGTGATGGGCTTAGGTATTTAATGACTTTTGCATGACTGACTCTCCACTTATTTAAAGCTAAACTAATAACAATATATCAAATAAGTTAGCTCAGGCTTAATCTTCAGGTATTTGCACAAGGAAAACTTTAAGGAGGGCCATCAACAACTGTGAGACTTGCATCTCATGCTGAACATCAGTCTGACAGAGCACGCTTTGAAGTCAGTAAAAAACTCTGTGTCTTTGAAGGATCAAGAATTTTGCTTACTTGTGGCTGCCTGAGTTTTCTACTTGGTTTTTCATCTCTTTCCTCTACTGTGAACAACATAGAAGAAAGAAAAACATTAAATTTGCCTCATAGGTTCAGTTTCTCAGACCTGTGATTTAAACTGGAGATGATGGCTAGGAACCAAAAAGCAAACACAGAATGAAGTAAACATCCAGAATATATATGCTATGAAAAGAGGGAAGCTCTTCCCTTGCTGAATGCTGCCATTTAATGTAGTTTTAAATTAACAGTCTGTTATTTAAGTAATCTACAGCTACAGGTTCTATTATTTTTCTCCAAGGATTTAAAATATTGGAAGAAAGCTATTGCACAGTTTCTGAAGTTACAGAGAAAAGATGTACCAACTAGCAGAGGAAAGGAGACAGGGTGGTTTCATAACCAGGCTATGTCAGTACAATAGCAGTTAATTTCACTTAAAACATCTTTCTCACCTTTCTGTTTCCACTGTACTCCTGTCCTTGAAAAATTAGAGCAGTGAATGAAATGCAAAGCTCCTCCTGCCCTGGTGACACACTCTAGCTGACCTCAAAAGATGAATGATGAGAGGCAGTAAATACAGGCTCACACCCCAGAGAAGGGGCCATCATATGAACTAAGGAGAAACCTGAGGTAGTAGCCAACATGGTAAAGAAAACCATTTTATATTCTCAGATAGGCAGCCAGGCTGAACTGAGCCGACCTGGTGTGTGCCCTGGTGTTGTAATTCACTACAGCCCACAAGTGCCAGCACCTGATGGAAGCAAGTTCTAAGCCCTTGGATGCTCAGGGCTGGAGCACTTGTCCTGTCTGGGTTTGTTCTCTGGGACAAGAGGTGACTTCAGCCTCCCAGCAGCCCCTCCAGTTCAGAGCAAAGGGGGAAAGCACCTGCAGGATCAGCAGTAGGAAGGGGCATGAAAATGTGGTGGGCTGAACCTGAGCCTGGGGAGAGGGGAGGGGAAATATTTCTCTAAGGGATAAATTGCTTGGTTTTTTTTTTCTCAATATATGGATCACTAATTAAATTTGTGTTAGTTGCCATTAAATTAAGGAAAATTCCCTAAGTCAAGCCAGCTTTGCCCCGACAAATATGCTATTTGATTAACTACATGCTTATCCTTATATTAAATTCAGATTAATTTTACAAGAACCACTCCTGCATGAAAACAATTTCTCTCGATGGCAAGGTGCATTTCCTCCTGAGCTAAGAAAAAAAGGATGTAATAGAAACCACAGCTTAGAGGTCTGAGGGTTCCAACAAATTCCCTCATGCCAGTAAAATGACAAGAAATGATTCTTATAAACTATTACCAAGCTCACACTTACAAGAAATGAAACAATGCTCTACACTGCACTGTCAAACAGTGACAGACAGAATAAAGGGTTTCAGTGATTCAGCCATCCTGTGCTCATTTCAGACAGCAATCCAGACAAGTCTCATGTTTCCTCTTATTCTGATGGGTTTTGAGAATTTCAGTTTCTAGCTTTTAGCAACAAAATTTGGGTTTCAGGTGGACCCCCACCTGCCTGATGCAGGATTTCTGATCATTTGTGTCAGGACCCAGGCTTGGCAGTCCTGTGACTGCTGAGACATGATGAGCAGAGCAGGCTCCAGCTCACACACACCTCCTGAAGTTGGACCTTTGTCCCTGGGAAGGGATTCCACAGCCTGCCTGGGAGCCTGTCCGTGTTTAGCTGTCCTTGCATGGGAGGCCTTCTCTGGGCAGCTATGGCAGAACTTTTGTCTTCTCAGCCCCAAATGGCCATTCCTGGTCAGGATGCGTTGTTAATGCAGATTTCCTACTCAAGCCACATCTGAAAAATGGGATATCTTCTGGGATGACTGACAAAAACCAGCCAAATCAATCCTTATGGGTATCACATTCAGACACACTCTGCATATTCTAAAAAATGTCAAATCCATGATGTCTAATTGCAGAATAAGGAGCTTTCCAGTTCAGACCAGGTCACTGTGGTTGCTGTGCTGTACAGTCTGTACCTGGGACAGGTACAGGCACAAGGAGGAGTGCCAGGAGAGGGGAAGGGAGCAGCCACACACACTCTGCTACTCTGACACTTTGCCATCAGGAACTAATTAGAAGAATCCATGGAAGTTTATTAGCTGTCCTCCAGCTTATGGTTATTGACACGCTCTCCTTCAATAAGTAAATTGCAACTCTTACAGCTTCTTCAATTAAAAAGAGAAAAGAAAGGAGAAATATTTTCTAGAGAACTATCAGACATGGTGTTTAACCAACATTCTTTAATCATTGTCTTTGTTTAAAAACAGTGCTATAAAATCATTATTAACCCAAGTACTGGTGATCTACATTCCATTAGTCCATAAAACTTGATAAACTATCAATAGTTCAACTGCCATCAGCATTTTTGACTGCTTTATGATACAGATAAATTGAGTAGGTTGAGCTTTAATTCCAGTTTTATAATAATGCCCCTGGTAAACTTGATCTGGCTTTCAAATCACTGCAGCAATGCAGCTGAAAAAAAAATTAAAACATATTTTACTGTGAAAGAGCATAAACAAATCATTTTCATTACAAGCTACTAGCATACATTTTATTTTTTTTTGCAGGTACTCCTTCTGTATCTTTAAATATTTCACTGATGATCTGCCTGCTAGAAAGCAGGAGTGAGTAGAAAGTTAGGTCAGAAATCACTGTCTATGAACTTGCATAACTGACAGTCTAAGGATTGCCTGCATGCTATGGAAAAATCCATCTTTGTGTACTTTTTATGGGGGGACCTCTAAGCACCTTCCCCTTCTCTGATTCTGAAAATTAATAACATTAAATATTCCCCTGAAAAAGTGCCATCCATTTCCCAGGGGACAAATGCTGGGGAAGGGGAAAGAGGTGGAATAATTCAGGAGACAATAAACTCAACTGAGCAATGGCAGGTGGATTTACATACAAAATCCCTAAGTCTTGTCAGCTAATATAAGCTCCAACTCAAATAAAAACCCAGTGTAGTAGCTGTGGGAAAGAGATCTTCACAATGAGCAGAACAGTCATGAAAAAATGTCAAAAGGGGTTTATTAAACACACTGAAGATAATCACCTTCCCAGCAATGAGCAGCAAACCCAGGAGCTGAAGAACTGAGATAATTTGTTCATAGGGTCAGTGTAACAGTAGCCTCAAGGATTCCACACTCCTGATCAAGAAAACGCAGGGCAGAGAGACTCAGAGCACCAAATTTGGGCTTTACACCAAAGAAAAAACAAAAGGGCAAAAGGAAGGAGTTACTGCCCTTATTTTAATGCTGGAGAACTGAGGCATGGAGCATGAGTGCAGTCCAGGGGTAATACTTCAGCACCACTATACGGCATTAGAAATCAATAATTGAAGACATTCCACCATCTGGACAAATGTACTCATCATTTGCATTTTCAAATGATCTTAAACTGCACCTATATTGATGTAATATTGTGTCCAATGCTTCCTATTTGTGCAGCTAGACATTCTATTAAAACACATAAAAATAACCAAAACAATAAAGCAAAAAAGCACATTCTTCTTTCCTTGATTTTAATTAAGAAACTGTAGAGAACATCTCCCTTCAAAAATACCACTCTAACTGGTATGTGGGTGGTGACAGAAGGCTAATTTAAGTAAAAACAATAATGTGAGACAACTATGTAAATGCAATGCCCATAAAATGCCTCTTCTTTATCATTTTAGTAAGAACTGAGTCTCACTAAAAAAACCCCCATTTTTCTCTGCAGAAAAAAAAGGTTTATTAGACATCAGAACCATATGCTTTTTTCTTTTCATCACTGCTTTCCAGCCCAGTATTATTAAAGACTTCATAAATTCAGATTAGAAATTGAGTAGTTCTCTGAAGGTACTTAAGGTCAATTATTAATAATAACCTAAACCGCTCAAATATTACTGACATTAAAACTTAAGAAGTAATTTCAAAGTACACCACCAAGTTGCATTGAAAGAAATCATGATATTACAAGTTTCTTCCCTTTTTCAAACTTCTCTTGTTTGCCAGAGCAGACTAGAAACACAGATCATCATTTCAGTCCTCCAGGACGTCTTTTACTCTAAGGATTTAAAATATTAATACATGACTAAATGAAGTGCATTAAAAGCCTGTCTCCTGTATCATTCCGAAGGGGAAAACACAGGAGTTAATTCAGGTGTCTATTAGTATTAATTTTAAATCACACAGCTCCACTGAAGACAATGGAATCATGACACTGTGACAGCAGAGTCACACAGCAGGCAGCTCTTCAGGCCAAGCAGCACCAAACTCTGTCAGCACAAGGATCAGAGAGAAGAATCTTGATCAAACACTCAGCTGGGAGCAGTGGTGCCAGCTGACTGAGCCCAGGGATCGTGCCCTGGGTGTGACTGGAGGCAAGGTCCCATCCCACACTTCTCACACACTGAGAGCATACAGGAACCCCTTCCTTCTGCTTCACCTTGCTCATGGCTTGTAAAACCCACCACACCCCCAGCTTCTGCCAAATCCTGGTACCTCAGGGAATCCCATAAAATATCCCACTCCCACAGCAGGTTCTGCACTGTGCTTTTCACAGCACATCTCACTCCTGCCAGTCTGAAGCTCTGCTGACTTCCACGGCCCCACTGCCTCTGCCCTGAGCTCTCAGTGTTTTGGAAAGGCAGTTGTTTTTGTAGGCTGGTTGTCAGTCAGCAAAAATATGTTTTTATAGAAAACCCAGATGACTATTTCCTAACAGATCCAAGCATTCTATCAGTGACACATTCTGGACTTCTTCCTTGACAAAAGTCCAAGTCTTTAGATCAACTGTGGGAATCTTAAAGGTGTCCTGTTCATTTTGTATCTGCCTTTCTTTGCAAACACTGTAAAAAGACAATTTCCATCACAAAGTCCTATGAAAGCATTGACTGAAGCTCATTAGTACACAGAATAACAGTTTTCTTAAGGTTAGTTCTCATACCTTGGTTTTCAAAAGGAATTTTTAAAACATATCTTACTTTTTAGAGGGAGAACCACACAGTTGGCTTCTCTAAGAAAGTATTAAAAATAAAACTGACTAAAACCTGTTTTCTGAGACAGCAGTGTCACATCAGTGCTACAAAATAACTTTCACCATGATATTATTCCTAGGAGAAAAGGAAATTTCAACACACTGTTGGACTGTTTGTCCACTATGTAATTGCAGACTATAGCTTCCATCTCCTTCTATTACAATTTTCCACATCCAACAACCTACTGTCTGTGGGTGCAGAAACTTCTAATGCCCTGAACTAATGCCCTGAAAATCTAGAAAATAAATTTGAATAAACTGTTATTGACATTTGGGGGGAAAGAATAATGTATGTTTAACCAGTGTTTCTTCTTCCTCCTCCTCTTCCCTCTCACTCTCCTGGCAACTCCTCATTTTCAGGGTGCTAAAATTGAACAAGGATTAGTTGCAAGTAATTTGTTTTCCCATTTATTCACAGAATTATCTAACTGCAAGGACTACTCTTCATAAGCAATTAAAACTTAAATTGTGCCCTCTAAGGACACAGTCACATTAAAATGGAATAGAAAACAATGCCTAGTTGCAAATCCTTTGTTTACAGTGCAGCTAATCATCCTGCAGAGGCGGGAAGAGACGGGTCTGCATATTCTCCTGCCATGAGAAAAGAAGTTCAAGAACAAAGAGGGCTGAGTACTCAGAGCACCAAAGAAGACTCATTCCAACAGAATATTGGTCTGAGAGCAAGAGAATCAACTCTGCCACACTGTCAAAGTGCAGACAAACGTGTGCCAACCTGCACATCCCCACGGCCCTCGCACGAGAGGAGGTCTGACTGTCAGTCTGATCCAACTCTGCCTAGACAGCAAAAGACTTAGGGATTGATTTTTGCTGCTGTCCAAGCAAGAGATCCATTTCTGGGTGAGCCTGCTGTTGAGAAGACGGTGTCTTGAGGGGTGTGTCGAGGAGCTCTCGCTGCAATCCTAGAAGTCAAACTCCCCAAGACATTCTTTTCATGTGCATTCCATGGGCCTGGATGCATAAATGACTGGCAGATGCTCCATGTAAAAATTATCTCTCATGTGGGAGGAAGAATTCCACAAGTGTAGATTAAAAATATTTCATAAGAATATAAGAAAGTCATTGTACAAGAACAGGGGGATATTTATTCTAATTTACTTTCTCACAGGACCAGATGCTACAGGCGCAAAAATAATCTTAGTTCTGGCATTGGTATCTCGGCAAACATAATCCATTCCCTTGTGCTTGAGCTATAATCATCTTTCATTACATAATCACAACTCTTTTTCCCAAAGAACTTCAGCCTCAGTTATGGCTCAAAGTGAATGCTGGTCAATTAAGCACCCAGCAGGTATTGTTTTGTTTAATTCTTATTGCTCCTTATAATGCACACTAACATGTCAAAGTATTTACTGCATGCTATTCAACCCTTAGTTTAAAAACAGATTAATCCTGGATAAACTCTTCCGTATCTCTTATCCTGAGGCCCTGGTTATGTCAGGAATATGAAGTAAAAAATAATAAACATTGTTTTCTGTGCACACACTGTGTTCCAGCCTGACCTGTCTTACTCTGAACCTGCTCTTGTCTCTGTGACCCCAGTGCTCAGGGAGGCTCCCCCAGCCACACAGTGCCTGCAGTCCCAGCGCTGTGACAGGGAATTTATATCACTTTGTGTGTGTGAAACACACCTGCCTTCTGCAAGCAGAGCAGATGGAGATCAGGCAATAAGGATTGCTGTATCACATACACCGGTCCTGATCCACTGAAATACCATCTCTCTCAGTGTACAGGCAAAATATCACTTCAACCCCCTCCTCCTCCTCCCTGAAGGTCACTCTCACACAGCTCAAGCACCACCAAGTTTAGCTCTAAACAAACAAAACCTGCTGCTGGTGAGCATCATGAATTAGAGACTGAAAGGAGAACTTAATAGTCAGTAATTTCCCAACAAAGATTCCGTTTCGTCACATTTGCAGGCTGTGAAATAAATCCAGTATTCCCATAAAACATAGCTGGCACCTTCCCAGGTCTAGCTTTGGGCACCTGCAATGATGCACTTGGATCTAGGAAAGGAATGTTTAAAAGACAATTCCACAGGAGTGTGTCACAGCGCTGCTTTCTCCCCTGGCAATCTCCATTATCCCATCAAGTTGTGCAGGTAACTCCTGCAGCACCTCTGCACTTTATGTCAAAGCAGCTCCTTCTAGGAAGATATAATGATGTTCTATAAGCAAACACCTGGGTGAATTAAAACAACAAAAAAACCCCTATTCATTTCATTTCCACTGCCCTTATGCATTTCACAAGACTCGTCGTGATGTGGTCTCTGTGTGCTAGTGTTCCTCACTCAGGGTCACCAAATGTTGAATTTGCAGGCAACCCCAACAAGGGAAGAGATGAGAATCTTGACTCCATGTTTCAGCAGGCTGATTTATTATTTTATGATATGTGTTATATTAAAAGAAAATTATATACTAAGACTATTCTAAAAGAAAAGAGAAAGGAGACATCAGAAGGCTAGAAAGGGAAAGGAATGGAATGATATTAAAATCTTGTGACTGCCCACAGCCTCGACACAGGTGGCTGTCATTGGTCACCAAGTAAAAACAATTTGATATGCTGGGTAAACAATTCTCCAAATCACATTCCAAAGCAGCAAAACATGGAGAAGCTGAAGCTTCTGAGGAGAAAAGATCCTAATGAAAGGATTTTTCATAAAATATGTCTGTGATAGTCTCTGTAAGCTCAAGGTAAGAAAAATTCCAATTCTTCCTGAATCTAAGAAATAATAAATGGTTCATGAGATTTTTGGTAATACTTTTATTAAAAAATACAAATTACTTTTGGTAGTACTTTTATTAAAAAATACAAATTGCATAGTATTGGTAATTACAGGAGGTTTTACCTTAAAAAGTTACAGTACTTTGCTAGTCACCCACAGTACCCAAAGCACAGAAACAGCCAAAAGGCTAGAAAAGATGTTCATCTTCAGTTAGAAGTGTCTTTCAGTTACTGGCAATATGTCCTGCTTTCCTCCTCTTTTAGAAAAGAATAGATGAATTAAGAAACATCTCCTGCTCACATGAATGATCCCTGCCTAAATTTGGTGTTTGGTTCATGACTGCAAGATAACCAAGATCTTTATTTTGCAAGTCTTACGCCTTGAGATAATTTGTTCAAACTTAAAAAACCCAAAGAAACAGGGAACCAATTTCAGAGAGATTTTTGTAGGGCAAGTGAGACCAGTTTACTGTTTCAGAGTAATCACAATCATATTCACAGTTCAGACTAGTCTGTGAGACCTCCAATAAGGGAGGCAGAAAGGAAAATGTACCCGTTTCTAAATCCTGCTGCCTTAATTCCACCTATGCTGCACATACCTGGGCTAAGGTGACTTTCCACTCCTGGGAGCTTTTGGAGGTGCCTGGTTGATGGCAGGTGGACATGGAGTGCTGAGTCCCTCTCCAGTCAGCAGCCACAGATCCCCGCAGGGAGAGCTTCAAACCTCCTGCTCCAACTCCCCGTGTGCTTTTGAAGATGTCCTGAATTACCCCACAGAAATGTCCATTTCCCCTGTTAACAGGAAGGGAATTCTAATCAACAACCTACAACATCCACTGCAGCTTTCACAGGGTTCATGTTATTATGTCACAGCTAAGTCCATAAAAGTGAGGCCATAAAAGAAAAAGGGCTTTGGGATTTGTTGTGCTCCCCCCTGACTGCACTAGGTCTAGAATCAGAGAAATTACATAGCACATAAGGAGGAAGGAGAGACAGCTAGGAAAGAAGCTTTCCAGACGGGCTGGGACCCTGCTATTTTCAAGAATACCACAACACACAATTTGATTTCAAACACATTAAACCTGTGGCATAGAAGAAAATGAACTGGCAGGAAAGATAACAGGGCAATACCTGTAAACAAACAAAAAAGAAGGGGGTGTCGAGGCCAGGAAATGCGTTGTGCAGACCAAGAAGAAAAAACTGCCTTCAGGGCAATTTGTTTAGACTAAAGAGAATAAAAACAAACCCAAAGAGATAAAAGGGAAAAAATGAAGTTTAGTGAGAGAAACCACAAAGATCTAGAAGAGAAAAGGTACAGCAGAGTCAGGCAGCTATTTGGTGAGATCTTACACTTTCTGTGGATCAAAGGCTGGATTTCAGATGAGAGAGCTTCTAAGGCAGATTGCAGAGCAGAACAGCACAAATGCCAGAGAATGGAGAATAAAGCTGCACAGGGCAGAGAGTGAAAAGGAACACCTCAAAATGAGGGCTCAAACAAGCACAGGGAGTTCTGGATGCAGCAGGATAGTGCAAAGAACTGGAAAACTTGCTAGTGCTAATCTTGCTAGATGGTGTCCATTTAATCTTAAGAAAAGATGAGACAATCACGAGCTCTGGGGTAAGACTTTGAATTTGCTCATTCTCTTTAAGAAGCAAAAGATTTCCTGCACTCAGATCTCACTCTACTTATCAAAGTGCAATCTGGGGTAGCAATGTCTCAAATATAAACATAGAGGTTGTCCCCTCCTGTTTGTGAGTCCCTCATTTTTGTCAGCTATATTTGTTGGTTTAATGCCACTCACTATCTCCACAGCTAAATTTAAAAATAACTTTCAAATTTAAAACTTCAAAAAAAATGCAAATGCACACTAAAAAACCATTTTCAGCTAGAATAATTAGTCATTGAAGGCCAAGTAGGCAAACTCCAGTTCTAAGGTCCCTTTCTACTATAACTGTGTATTTGTTGCTAAGAATTGGGCCAAGCCAGTACAATGGTAACTAGAAAAGTCATGTTCCACATATAATTCCTCATTACACCTTTGCCATGTTTTAATTTAAACATTCTAATTGGAACAGTGAGTTTTTAATAGCTCTAATTTGTAGCCTAAAGCTTACATTCTTCCTACTAGCTCATGTTCAAATACAGTACTACTCCAAACCAGCACTCTTCAAATTTGTTTTTCTTACTGTTTAGCATGATTAGTTATTATGAGATTATTTATTATCATGGAGTATTCTTTAGAATCACATTACACCAACTACCACTGTTATTAGACCTGTAGAGCAGTGTTTAAACAAGCACCAATACGTCCTTCATCAGCATTCAGTTTTAATGAAGACTTCAAACTAATTGTTTTTTTAAAATAACATGGTATAGTAATTTATAAGATTACAGAAGAGAATTGCATACATTTTTCTTCTCTTCAAGACATTTGCAGCCTTCTGCACTCAAATGGATTAAAGCCCTATAAACTAACAACTGAAGACTTCACACTGCAAGATATACATACATTTTTGCATTATTATTGAGTAAATGATTTTTAAGTACAATCCAGTAGAAGCCTTCAATAGGTGCAATTTAGACTGGGAATAACTTATAATGATCTTCTTATGCTGCTTTTTCTAGACAAACTGTGCTTTGCAAAGATGTGCAAGTATAGAAACCCATTTTAGATAATAATGAACTGAGAAGGAAAACTGCAGATCGCTAAACCAAGGGAATTTAGGATTTTTTGTCCAGTGTCACACACCACATCTCGCTCAAACCCAAGTATTAACAAGGACCTTTCAGGTATTTTGTTCCCACTTCTGTGACTCCTATTCAGTGTTTCACTAAAGAAGTGTGGATTTGACTTCCCCTGAAGGCACTGGCAAGTCCACCCCATGTTCCTCATGCCTGTCTTCAGCACTCAGTCTTGTGTGAACTCTGTGGTTACAGACCTAGCCCTGTTGAGTCATCATTAAATGAAAACATCAAAATATCCCTGTTGTTATAAACTGATCTACTGTAAATGTGACTTTTTATTTTCTTCCAAATCATATGGTTCTTGATCTCTTATTATTTCTTGGTGATTCAATTTAAAACGGTGTGAATTACAGTTTAATGGAAGAAGCTGCTCTATCCATAAATGATACAGCCAAGGCCATGAGGAATAAGTCCATTTATTCATCACAGTCTCATTGCAGCTAAATTTCCAGAGGGCAAATCTCACTATACAACATTAATTGTGCTGAAAATAAGTGAAACAAGATCCTTACAGTTTTGTTATAGAATAAAAGAAACCAAATTGTTACACGAGTTTCTTGTCCCCCCGCTTTGACACACTTATTGATGTCCCTTGTACATTTTCCTTTCCTCAGCTCAAACACAAAGAACTGGATGCTCCCCCAGCAGGAAATACACTTGCACAATTCCTGACAGGACATTTGCTCTGGACTGTGCTCTGGCACAAGTGCAGCTGTCTTTGTCAGCTATTCAAGGACTATCTGTTGTCTCTGAGAGACTCCTTCATCCTCTTGTCTCTGATTCAAAAATTTTGAAAAATCTTTCCTAATTTCCATGACCACAGCTGTTATCAGTAAGGGCAGTTACTTCTGATTTATCTGTCCTTTTTTTCTCAGCAGTTCTATCTAGCATCATCTGTTACCCCAGAGGATTACCGTGTGTCTGAGGGATTTGCAGAGAAAATACAACCTTACCTATTTTTCATTACTTCAGAAGTAAGAACTTCAAAATTCTTTTCAAGGTAACTAAACTAATCTCACCCTAAAACAGCTTAGATAATGTTCAAGTAGAATTGAATATGGTATGACATGATTTAAAAAGTAATTAAAAATAAAATAACAGCTTTGTTTCTTTTGAACAGTAACATCATCAGGCTGCCATAGAGCTCCCGTGCCACCTGTATCAGGAATTGCCAATAAGAGTGTTCAGTGAAATATGTGGTGCTCAGTCAGGACAATGCATGCTGTGATCAGACAGCTTCACAGGAAGAACAGCCACTGCTTCAAACAGAGCAATTGTTCAGGTGGTGAAGAATTTTATGTGTCTAGTTCATAACTCTGAAGCTAAAATTGCATATGGCTTTGCATTATTAGACCAAAAGGGAATGATACGAAAGTGCAATCCAGAATATACAACAGTGGAGCAAATGTACAATGTGAAACTAACAGCTATAGCTTGCAGCAAGTTAAAACCAGAAGCATCTGTCAAAAGACATATAAAGTAGGATTCAGATGGCAGGAGAGGAAATAAATCAACAGAGTGCTAAAAAGAAAATTAAGCAAAGAAGCCTCTGAAAGATCTCTGCAAGAGACCATTTACAAAGCATGAGTCAAATGAAAGTTTTGGAAGTAGAAATAACTGTAATAGAAGCAAAAACATCCAGCTTTTTCCTCCTTTGGATTCCAATTTATACAACCTTCCATAACTGGCTTTATTTTCATTTAGTGGTAATGGAAAAGCTTATGATTAACCTAAGGAGAGCACAAAAACCTTTGTTTTAAAAAAAGCTCTCCTCTATTCCTTCTAGCATAATTTGTTTTCAGCTGCAAAGACTATGCACAAAAGGTCAGCTGAACGCAGCAAGAAGCACAGCAAAGGACTGGAAAAACAGCTGCTGAAGGAGCACTTGTTTGAGGATGGATGTTGAAAACTCAATGGGGAGATGCAATACTAAACAGGTTACACAGAATAAAGCAGCAATTTTAACTGTTCTCTGCAGAAGAGGAGTAGTGCTCTACCAGCAGGACAAAGACACAAAGGCTGTAAGGGGCAATTTCTCTAATGCCATGAGAGAATGATCATAATTTCATCTACAAAGCCTTTTGAAAAGTCAGTTCTGAAGAGAGAAAGGTTTAATGCAGCGTGTCAGTGTCAGTTTGAAGCAGTCACCCCGCAGAACATTTTTCTCTAACAATTCTGATGATACTCCTTCAGCCAGAGAATATTAAGAAAACTCATTCTTCTTAGTCCAAAGAAAGAGAAGTCCCCTTTCAGTTGCATCCCCATATTTGCATTTTTGTAGCAGCACCATACTGCATGCTTATGTTCAATTTAGCACTCCCATGATCCTACTTCTCTAATATTGTTTCTTAGTCAGCATTCCCATGTTTTATGTTTTCATTGCTGGCTTTTACAGAGTGAGAACCTCTTTGTATTCATCTTGATTACATTTTACTCTGTTAACATCTGCCTCTCTGTTAACTGCTGTACTTTCTACAGCCTTTTATGTCCAAATTCACAAAAGTTAGCAAGCCCTGCTAGATTCGTTTTTGTCAACAAATATGATTGCTGCAGCATTCATCATTCCTCCTTTTGCTTTCTTTTCTCCAGACAATTTTCTTGCTGAGTTTTTTAATGCACACATTGCTTCAAAACCCTGTGAAAGTAATGTAACCCACTGAATTTTGAACTATTATTATGTCTTGTTTTTCACTAATTTCTATGAGAAAACGTTCAGATAGGCAGGGGTGCACAAAACCAGATTTCACAGGGAGAGCTCTATCACAATCAGAGTGTACTCCAACACTGAGGCAGGTAAATGGTACACAGCATGTCCTGAAATGTATTTTTACATTTATTTTATCAGTAATTTGAGGTCTCTTTTTTTACCCCACCTTGAAATATGGAGAGCTTAATTTGTACAACTTATTTTACAAGCTGAACACAGCTGTGACTGCAGAGTATCAAACAGGTCCATTAGGCACACGTCCTCTTCCATTCCTCTGTCCTTCCTGATGTTCTCTCTAAACACAGAAGTTGACTGCCAACAATTCTGAACTCCTTTTGCCAGCTCTTTATGAGTTTTGCTATGTCGTACTGCTGCCTTTACACATTAAAACTACAAAAGGCAGTGAAACAACAAAGTCATACCTGCCTAAAGTGAGTCACTTACAAGCCAAGCTCACTCCTGGAGGTTTAGGCAATGTTTTGGAAAAGGTACTTACTTAAGGGAAGTCTCTTTTGCAAGCTCTCTGCAAACATGGTCTTCATGTAAGCAACTAAAAGAATTTAAAAGCAGAAGGTCGTCACATCAGTCTGTGGGCTTCTGGAGGAAAGTTGCATCTTTATAGAGGAAAGTGAATTCTCAGAATGAAAGAAAGGAGAGAGTAACATTTTACTTTTACTATATCACCCTTTGGCATCTAAAAAAAAATTACCATGGACAAGAGAAACAAAAGGTTTAGGAAAAGGAGCCTATTAAAGACTGAGTTTAAGCTTCAGAAATTTTTATTGTTGCTGAGGTCCGTAGTGATGCAGGGTCTCCAGGCAGGTGCAAAGGAGAGCAGCTTTATTGTAAAAACCCAGCCTTGTTAAGCAGTTAGCCCATTATCAGTCACAGTTTTAAATTATAACAAAAGATTTAAATCCACCACCAAACACCACGATGTGAACACACAATGGTTACACAACTTGTTTTCCTACGCATAATTCAGCTGAGTCTCTTCCCCACAGGCCTTTTTTACTTAGCCAAAGTAACAGGCCTGAGCCATGATTTTACAAGGCCTTCCTTTTGTAAAGGTTTACTTATCTGTAACATTTTATCTCCCTAATGAATTGTGTTTTCCTCTTCTATCTAAGTGAAGCATAGGAAGGGCTCAAATGACAGCTGGCTGGACCAGAATCCACAGAAGTGCAGGCTGGGCTGCATCAAGTGCTGGGCTGAAAACACCCACTGCAGAAAGGAGCACTACAATACTCTTCCAGCCATATTCTGCTGGTTGGGAAATTAATAAACATATTGATCAGCAGTGCAGAGGCTGTTCTTTACTCCTACTGCACACTGCCCAAGAGAATTCATTCCTGGTACTCAACAATGCCAAGCAGCCTCCCCAGCCAATCGCACCAAAAATATGGGCTGGAATGTGCAGATTCATTATCTTCACTTTCACTGCCTGGATAGGGATATATTTAACACAATTTGCACTATTTCCTTACAATGAGTCATACCTAGTGTTCTTTTCACAAATCAATTCTTTCAAACCTCAGGAAAACTTTAAAAGTGCAAATTTAGATGACCTGCTTCCTCCCCTTCAGCCAAGGTAGCTGCAGCTGACTTTCCCAGGCTCACATCAGCCCAATGGCTCCAGGCAATGGAGCACACCCAAACTAAGCAGCTTTTCTGGAGTCCCACACCAGTGGCTGCACACTGACCTGCCCAAGCTCCCTGCCAGCTCATCCTTCCTCTTGCAAGACTTGTAACAGGCAAAATTATTCATGTGCCCAAACAGAACAGCAGAAACTCAAAAAGTAGCAGCAGGCTCCAGCAGACAGGGTCTTGAGACTCCAGTTAAGAGCAGTGGCACCGGTGTGTGAATCACCACATCTAAACCTTCTGTAGTTTACAAAGCTCAGTATAAATGTTACAACGCAATTCCAGTTCTAGGCACTGCTTTTTGGCTGTTTTACTACCAAAGCCTTCTGCTGCAGGTAAGAATACCAGAAAGTAGTGGCTCAGTCAAAATCAAAGAGAGAATCTTGAGTGGATCTTACTGTTACTTGAATTCTCATAATTTCTCTTCTGTTTTTTGTCATTTCAAACAAGAATGCAAAATGTAGAAAAAGAACTAGAATCAAGCAGCTCATGGGATTACTTATTGAGAAGCATGCCAGAAACCTATCCTTGAAAGCACACACTTTCATGGTTGGGCTAGGGTATTGACCAAATTGAAAAGTATTTAAAGCGCAATGAAATTTCAAGACAGTATTTAGAGACATACAGCTTTTCAATATTCTCTGGCTTAACCTCTATTCAATTTGCACTGTGATTTTCTCAGGGATATATTCTAACACAAAAGCAAGTCTTATTTAAATTGCTCTGACTATAGCTTTTATCCGT
The DNA here is from genome assembly GCF_963513975.1 of Fringilla coelebs. Lineage (NCBI taxonomy): Eukaryota > Metazoa > Chordata > Aves > Passeriformes > Fringillidae > Fringilla > Fringilla coelebs. The sequence continues at coordinate 1,419,618 of NC_140066.1, read as the reverse complement.
TTACTGATAAATTGAATTTCACACAGCTTTACACAAAAGCCACAAAATGGTATCAAGTGAAACAAGTCTTTGGCTTTTCTCAAACTGTATAACGACTTGAAGTGTAACTGCCCTACAAAGAAACATTTACTTTAACAGTTAATGGAAGACTGAAATCAATATTTAGGGTAATTATTTTTTATAAATCAGTAAAAGCCTGCAACATCAATTACTTCTTGCTGGCACAAGCTTTCAGTGGGAATTGCAGCAGGTCTCACCAGGGCTGATTTCAATCCTACACAGGTGTGTATGTTTAGAGCAGAGAAGCAGCAGAGAAGAGCCTGTGCTCACACAGGGCAGATGACAGACAAGCAGTACCAGTAGGCAATCTGAAATAAAGCTGATGCCAACAGACTGCTTTACTAGAATTATTCTAATTCCCTGTGCAGATTTGTATCAAAATCCTTAGCTTACTAAGAATTAAGCTGGATATACCTAATCCCATGCATCCCCTTCCTTAAAATGCTCTGAAACCATGCTCCTCCACCCAGGAATACCTTCCTCCTTTGCTTGATATCTCTTTCTTCCTCTCTCTGTTCCCATGCAATTCTATGACAAAAGGACACAGCACAGCTATCTTTTTCCAAATGTGGAATGAAGTAATGGCTACGTTAAATGAGAAAGAAAAGATGTGAAAGTTATCTCAGCATTCCATTGTTCTCTGTTCCTTAAAATAGCTTTTTCAATTTTGAACACCCATAAGGAGCATTTGAACATCACTGCCACTTGGCTGAGAGCAAGGGGCTATCATATATATGGTTTTATTTAGTTAGTTAGTTATATAATGCATTGCATAAGTAAGACAACAGTCATAAACTGGTCCCTGACCATGCAGAGCAAAATGTGGCAAGGCCATGGAGTGCCTAAATGAGTATTTATTTGAATTCTAAGATTGCCTCAGTTGTACTGTTTACCAAGGGCTATCCACTGCTGGCATGAAGTGTTCTCAGACCTTTAAGCTCATTCTTCCCAATTTCTAAGCACTGAAAACAAAAAACATACAGAATATATTATTTCTTTGACTTCTCAGAGACATGTAACGGGTACAAGTCTCACACATTTTTTTCAGGACAATGGGAATGACACTGCAAAGCAAGTGGAGCAGGAATTTCCCAGAGCAGGCAGGACACCTGGCCTGAAGCAGTTGCAAAGTGTTAAGAGAGACAGCACATGAGAGAGGATAGGAAGAGGCCATCCTGTGACATTCAACTTCTGCTTTTCTGGAACTCTTTCTGTTCTGTCTGTGCAAACTACATCATACAATTTGTACTACATTTTAATGTCATCCTTAAAATTGCCTCTTGAGAACAGGGGGGAAAATGCTAACTGATAAGAAATAACACATAAAAATTCCACAGTCATATCATTTATTGGCAGAGCAGGGATTTGAATCTGGAACTCCCACAATGTTAATAAATGCCACACACAACCAGCTTATGAATTAGTTTGACACAGGCTTATCCCAAATTTTCCTGCTGGAGCTGTCCTACTGTATAATTTGAATAATAATTAGAGCAGAATTTGAACAATGGTTTGCCAGGGGAGCTCCAAAATCACAACTTCTGAGTCCACTTCTATCCTTAGCAGCTGAGAAACAATTTCATCTCATTGTACACAATGTCTAACGTTTAATGAATCAGAGTTCCTGATAAAGCCAGTTAAACCTGAATTCATTACCAGATCTGACACACAGCCTTTATTTCTCTAGGGACTGAAATATCCACTACAATCTTTCTTGTGATCCCTAATACAATTTCCAAGAGTTAGATTAAATGAAGCAGAAACTAGACATGCGACTGATTTAAAGTTTCCATACTACATTTCAGCAAGACCTCACACAATTCTATTTCAACAAGCTAATTCATTTCCCCTAAATAAATTATTATAAAAGTACAGGATTCTGAGGAGGAACAGTAAGGAAATTTCTTTTCAACAGGCAAATGCGTAGATTATTGAGCAAAGGAATCAACCTACTGCAACAGACAACTCAGGGAACCCATCATCAGGTAAGGGGAAGCTAGAAGTGGCTTAAATCCTGTTCTCTGCTGAAAAAAGGGGTAATTTTTAACAGAAATTGCTATGTGAAAGTAGAGAACAGACAGATTAAAAACCACTGTTGCTAGGGCCAATGCAAATGGGCTTTGTTTTCCCTTCCAACACACACATTCCAACTTCCAGTTATTATCTCTCTGGATGTTTGGAGATGCTTATCAGATCGAAATACTCTAATTAAATTATATTATAATAATGTCTTATTAATGTGCAATATGCTGTTGTTAATATATATTACATAGAAAATATTTACATATACATATTTATGAAACTCAAACACCCCTGTATGCTTACAGCTGTTAATTAGAGCTAACTAAATACACTGGTCAATGCTCTTAAGTAGCCACAGAACAAAACAATTCCTGCTTGATGCAAGAGCAGTTGTGATAAAATGCTAAATCTGTCTCTTTTCCTAAAGCCCAGATATGGAAATCAAAGCACAGCCATAAAAGCCTCTAGAGGAGAGAACACAAGGCTAAAAAAGCCTCACAGCAGCGATTCAGTCTCTGCTTTCAAGACATCTGGCTAGGAACCCCCAGATACTACTGAATTATTAAGATCTAACACACTGTTTTAGGAACACTGGAGCTGCCTTTCCTTTGCCATCTCCAGCACAGAGCCACCACCACTGCTCTTTATGGAAGGACATGCTTGCACTGGGCTGGCCTTTCTGAGAGAGAGAGGAGCTGGAACCATTTCACACAGCCCTTGGTGGTTCTGCTGCCATCAGATTTGTAGCCAGTTGTTATAAATAAGAAGCTTGACTAGGCCAATATTCAAGCAACAATCAATTTATTAATTAATTATGGTGAAGTATGAGCAAAACAGCGCTGGGTACAGTGGAGGCAGTTTTCCCTCCAACTGCACACCCATATTTGGGCTTACAGGTATTTATAGGGGTACTCAGAAGCTCTCTCAGCAGTTTCTATTTCTCCTTGTTTACATCACAATTCTATACACTATTGTGATTTAGTTTTTCTCAGGGTGTGTCCCAAAAAGGAGGATCCCCAGATGGTGGTGGCAGCCCCCGAGATGTTGGTCCAGTTTCCACAAGAACAATGAGGAATCCCATCTGGTGAAGTCCAGCTCCCCAGATGTGGGTCCCCCTTGGTATTACAATGACTATAAATCTCACAGCAGTGATGTCCAGCTTCCCTTGGTGGAGTTGTAAATCCTTGAGATGATGTCCATCTTCCTTTCTCAAGCTGTTTTTCTCAGTTTTGTTAAGGAGTGAGATAAGCACATTTCCTTTCTATATATTCCAAAGCTATAGTTTCAAGGATATAAACAATATCTTAAAATTATACTTCAAAAGGTTATTATTGCAGCACTCTTTAAGGCCTGACTACAAGCAAGGAGCAACATCCTTAGTGCTGTAATTCAAATGCTCCTAAATCAATCCAGGTTAATTGCAAACACATGCCAGGTTCAGAGGCCTCTTCCATGCTTTACTCTCCTCAGTTATTATTAGAGTTTGCAGCCGTCCCATGGTCGGTGTGCACACACATGGCAATCACAAATACACACATTGCATTTCTGTGCCAGACACCAAACACAGCTCTGTATTTCACACAGTGAACACGGATTCTGCCTCTTGTACAACCCTGTCAGCCATTAGTTATGATAGGCTTCAATATCACATCTTCTTTCCATGCAATTCCCTATCTGTTCATCTTGCTGACTCTCCTCTATCTTTTGTTTGTTTCTTTGAAGTGCTCTCTGGCATTTTTCTCTGCTGGGAAAAAATAATTACATCTACCACAGTTTTTATAAACAATTCTGCCTATTTCATCCTAACAGAGCTGTGGGGCTTCCCAAAGTCTATCAGCTGTGGTCAACTTCTTCAAAGGCAAAAAAGCCTTTAGAAATTAAAACATCATTTGAATATATGCCCTATCTTGTAATTAAAGATTTTCTGAATGTAGAATAGCTGGGCATCTGTGATCACAACTGTCTCAGAATGCCTGTGAAACACTGCTGGGAGGGTTCTCAGATCTTGCATTTCTGAATGCTTTCCTGTCAGGCTGGATATAAAAACTCCTGAGATGAGTCCATGTGTCCATTAACATATCTAATTCTTCTTCTTTCTCTCCATCTAGTTCAGTGCTCAGACCTCTTCCTTCAGTTTGTCCAAGACAGTAAAAAGGAGCTAATCCAAAAACCTCTACAAATTTGAACATTTCTTTCTGAATGGGCTCACAAAATTATCTTTCTAGTTCAGTCAAATGAAAGACAACATTGTCTGATAGTGGCTGCCAGTGGTGTAGATTTTTCAGAAAAAAGACGCTGCCAAAGCAAAAATGAGATACTGAGTTTGAAGACCACAGTTGTTTCATCAAACTATCCATCCTATAAGGACTAAGAATAAAGCTGAGCTGTAAGCATACCCTAATCATATTATTTATTTTTGAGAACACAACCTGAATATTTGGACTGTTCCTCCTAGAAATACCACCTTTTTTCCACCTTGATGTTTGTGTGCAGAAACCATGAGGCAAAATTAATAGATTTTGGATAGCTAAATGGGAAGCTGAATGATATGCACAGTTATTTTTCATTAAATGTCGTGTTTTAGTCTTCAGTTTTCAGGAAAAAAACTCTTCAGAAACCCGTCCTTGATATGATTTTGAGATCTGACCCTGACCTATGGCTTAACACCAGACAGACAAGAAACATATTAGTAATACCAGCACAAGTAACACAGATACTAAGGTAAATATTTTATCTCAGAGTGATTATACTGGAAGCATCTTCTGGTACTTTTTTTTTTTTTTGCAAAAACTCCTCTGGCAATTGTAGTGACTTTCTTTATTCCATATTCACACAGCTGTCTGTTACATTTGTTGAATTGCTTTTTTGTGTGTATGTTGGGGCTTTTGCCCTCATGATAATTGCCCAATATTTTCCTCCATATATTTTATACAATTTCTAATAAAGTGTTCTTTCTGCACATCATTCATTAAAGTACTTTTTAATTACTATGTAATGTCTTAGAAGACAAATATCATAATCTTTCATCTGATAGATGGCATTTTGTCATTCAGTCTTAAATGATGCAGGTGGGTAAGTTGATTCCTCACTTCTGACATTGTTAGATTGGATTGTGAAGTGCAGGTACAGAATAATTCACTGAGATGTTCTGCTCACTTGTCCAAGTCAAAGGACCTCAGCTGAAAATCTCCTCTGCACATGGCTTGACAGAGCCCGTTTTTGCTTAGCTGTATCAAGCTGTGTCATCTGAGCCACAATAAAACTTCCACTGAAGATAAAATCCCTTGGTCTGTGTTGTATTGCAAAGACCTTGCTTTCTTTGCTGGCTCATCTAAACTGCAGCCACAGAAATTGGCTTTTTTGGCATGGCTATCCCTCAGCAGTGATGGAAGCAGAATTCTCAGGTTCTGTATTTGGGAAAGTGCTGCAAAGTGGGTCTCACTGTACATTTCCTCCCCTTCTGTGTTTATTATCCTTCCCTTTTTTTGGTCATTTGGCTGCAGTATAATTGTGTGACCCATAAAGTGAGCAAACTGCTGTTACTATCAGTGTAAGCTCACCTTTGTATATTTAGGTTCTCTTGCCACCTGATGCTCTGCTGCAGCTGTTTGTGGATCCTCCATGGGTTCAGATGTCCTATCTGCTTGTTTTGCTTTTATTTGATACAATTGTAAGGCTCATTGTCTTAATGTCTCCCTTTTTCACAGTATTTTTTAACATTTGATACCTCTTGATCTAATGTCTGTAAAATGGTGAATGAACTCTAGACAACCCTTGTTTCCAGTTTTTGCCAGCTGTAAATCTGTTGCTTTACCACCTTGCCACATTTCCCCTAAAAATAACCTTCACAGCAAGTGCTTACAATCAGCACATCACCACCTGGCTGGACAGCAGAAGGCAGAGAGAAATTAATGTCTGGTGTAGCTGCACTGAGAGCACAACATTGGCCTTGCCCTTTCATCTTAGATGGGTTATGGCTGTGATTAACAGGCTAACTTATGACTTGCATTAATGTTTCACTAAGCAAATGGTTTCTTGTATTGTCCCTTCAAGATCCACAAACCCCCAGCATTTTGAACAGACAATGGATTTCTGTCAGGTCAGTTTTCAAGAAGCAATTTTATGCTTATTGGTGCTGTTTGTCTGGGTCTTTTAAATTGTTTCTCAATCCCAGTGAATGTACCACAGGCAATGAGGAGGATGACTGCTACTTCCTCACTGCCAGGAGGTCCTGTGCTTGCAGAGTCAATGGCTATACTCCTCACTAACACAGGACTCTGAGTATGTGCTGTCCTAAAGCACTTACAAGCTGAATAAAATTGATTTGACCCACTGCTTGAGACCTGAAGGACAGTGCAATTCACTGAACTCAGGAGGCTATTTACAGAAAATGTGATAACAACCTCTCTTGCTGAACCCATAGAAAACTCCTGTAGTTATGCCAGTGACCAAATGACAAAATAGGACTGTGTCTTTTGCCAAAGTAATGTCCATGTAACCCTGATATCATCAGTAGCATAGTTTGGAGATTGTTAAATGAATAAATGTGTAAGGGAAATGAAGAAGTAATAAACAGCTAGCCTTTGTACAAGCTAAAGACACAGACACTACACTCCCCCACAGGTCTCTGCATCCACCTGAGATGAGGGGCTGACACTTCTGTCAGAGGTTTCCCCCTCTAAAAGATACACAGTCAATCTCTGGCTTGAGCTGGGCGTTAAAAAAGCTCAGCTGAGTTCTGCTTCTGAGTTTTGCATGGATCAAACTCAGCCAGACCCTGAGATGGCACTTTGGGTAGAGAGAACCAGGCCACACTGATTTAGAAGTACACAACAACCTGAAGGGATGCACATGCCCAATTTTAAAGAGCTCTTTTAAGACAGACCCCCCTTTGCCACAAAGGATGATTTATATTTGTATGGAAGAGAATGGAAACTTTGTGAGTGACTTCATTTGGGCAAAAACAGCTCAGATGTTTTTCACAGCCTGGTAGACTCATGTCCTGTTCTGCTATTTCTCTTCCTCTTTTTCCCCAATTATGAAGAAATAAACACAGAGTGGGAGTTGGACGACGTATGTCATGTTGTGCTTTGAAACCAAGAAGCATTACACTTTGAACTGCTTCACACTGCTTAGGCACATCCTCTAGGATGGTTTCATAAAGAAATTGTGAATTTCATCAGTGCAGAAATTGTAATCCTTCCAAAACCCTTAATAGCCTCAAACTCCCATTTCATTTCAATGACAGGCATAATTCTCTCTTTTCCCTGCCTCCCACAAGATACTGTAGGCATATTCAAAACCAAAACAGAAGCAACAATCAAATTAACCAACATGTTGCCTACTTGAAATGCTGCATCAGTCTGACTGTCCACCCAACTCCAATTACTCTTCCAAAAGCCAGGAAGTGACTGGAGATGAGATTTGCTTGTTTGTGAGGTGATTTAGCATATTAAAAAACAACTCAACACCGAGAGCTTGACAAAGCCCCACACTTAAATCCTGGCAGGCCAAGGCTTGCTCTGTGAATCCTGGAAGAAAGGTGGCAAAAAGCTGAGAGGGCCTCAGAAATATAAATCATTAGGGAAGTGGAAATGTAAGGCCGAGTATGAAAAAGGCAAGAGAACTGAACTGGGGAAGTAAAAGGGCAAAGATTATCTTTGTATAATCTGAAGATTCTTAAGTCTGCTCCAAACCCACATCAAACACAGTGCCTGGACTGTGGCCACAGCTGTTGGCTTTCATTCCTTAAAAACAAGTGTGTCTGACAAAGAATAAACCCCAATACAGATGAAGGCTTTTAACAACACCGGTTTTAGTGTTGGTAGGTTATAAAGTGATGAGCAGCAAGAAACCATATTCTTCAAAATATGTATGACATAAAGTTCTGCAGAATCTTTAGCATGCAAGGTCTCAAAGACTCCATCTGAGAGAAAGTAAAGATTTTAGTGCTTCCATATTCTTTTCCAGCACTATGCTACATATAATCATTTCCAGAAAAAACAGTCCTTAAGCATGTGATGAAAGTGATGAAATCCCTCAGCAGAAAAGCTGATCATATAAACATATGGAAAACACAATTAGTAAACAACCCACAAGACGAAGATTTTCCTCATTAAGTATTTGCAAAATAACTCAGGAGAACAAAACTGTAAAAATTTGAAGTCTGCTGTAAAACAGCATGCAAACAAAACAAAAAGATAAGCCAGTGCAGCAAATGGTTTGCAAGGAACTGTTTGTTTCCAGAACATTTGCAAAATCAACTTCCTGCTTTACCCTTCTTGAAAGGAATCCACTAACTCTTGTAAAGACATTTTATGAAACCAAGCAAACTGCCAAATTTTTTCTACACTGGTTAACTTGGGGACAGTCTTTGCTCTTCCATACATTTTATATTTGGAATGAGAGGGTAGGTAATGTAAGGTTTTTTTGTATTTTGTCAAAACTTCAAGCAGCTTTCTGAAAAGCATTCCTTTGAGATTTGCTCAAAGCCATCCATGCTGTAATTTCTGTCTTTTGCTAGAAGTGCAATCAGCAGAAGAATTCAGTAAAGCATTTAAACATGCACCTCTGTGAAAATGTATGATACTGTGTATGTTGCCTGTACTACTCTGTGAAGACAGACTATGGTCAGTAATTTGAGAAAAAAGAGTAAGATTATGAAATAAGAAGACAGGGATATGAAAGGTGTGGAAGTAAATAAAAAGCATAAGGAGCACAGTAGCAGCTAGAGTAGCTGACAAAGTAAGTTGAGGGAGTTACACTTCAAGGAAGGAGGTAAGGACAGCAAAAAATAATGAAATAAGAAAAGGTGGTGCAGGGTTTTGAAAGAGGGAGTAGGAATGGGTCAGTAAAGGAAAAGTCTCATCACCAGCAAACCCTGAAAAAATTAAATCAGGGCCACAAAAGTAATTGAAAATAACTTCGTTGTCAATTATGTGGAAGGAGTGGTGAGCCTGTGCAAACTGAGTGCCCCTCCTCTGCTGTAATTTTGTAAAGAAAATTCCAAAATTAAGACTCTCACAGTTTTAGGCTGACACCTCACTGGGCTCTAGCAGGCTGAGGGAAATAAAGCTGCTGCTCCTTGCCAGAAGCAGTTCACCATTTCTAGCTGGGTTCAAGCCATGATGCTCGTGTGCATTCATCTACAACCAACGTGACCCACGACTTGTACCAGTACCAAGTAAAAATGTGACCATCACCTTTGATTTAGATGTAGCATAGCCACTAAAGAACTTTAAAACTGATGACAGTGAGCTGTTTCATGGTGAGAACCTGAATCAAGTCATTACAGAAACAGCTTACCAAAGCATAACTCAGTGCAGTCCTCTCTTCTCTCCCCCCCTTTCTTTACAGGGATATATACACCATCAGAGCAGAAGAACAAAAGGCAATGACAAAAAAATTGGAACCATATTTCATAGCAAAACACTTCATTATTACATGAAGCATCACCCTCCAGACAAGGACAATTCTGAATCCTCCAAAAGACAAAATGCTGTTGCAGGAACATATAGCATTGTTTTATTTTAAAGTGATATTTAAAAAAAGAAAATTAGATTTTTACAGGAGAGGTTCTTACTTCAGTTGAAAGAGGTTCTTTGTGTATTCAGACCAGTTCACCCACTTCCTAAACCCACAATTTCTCATACTTGGCAAAACATCCAAGCTCCAGATCACTACAATCTAAGATTCAAGACTTTTTCTCCAACCTCTTGGGAACAATGACCGTGGCACAACAACAGATGTGGAAGAACAGAAGATCTACAAGATGGAATTCTCAGCAAGAACATCCCTTCATCAAATTTTATGGATGAGAAAGCCAAGTCCAAAAGCTGAAAACATGAACACAGGGTACTCCATCAACATCCTTCACTTGTTTGGGTTCTTTAGGGCTTCTTGCCCACGCTCCAGCCCCAGCAGGCTCTGTCTCATCAGGGCATTGGTGTGGTGCATCACCATACACTTTGTCCCCAGGTGCTCCACAGAGAATAGGTGAGTGCTAGATCTACCAGCTCAAGGTATTCAGATGCTTCAACATATATCCAGGTGCCCTGCTAGGATTTCTAATGCACTTGGTTACAACTTCAGGTGAGAAACTACCCTTAAAAAACCAATTTACTTAAAGAGAGTGTTTTGTGCCTTGCTGTATTCCTATCACAAGCTCAGTACCTGCCAATGGGAACCTGCCCTCAGGTTGATCAAAGGCAGGTCGTTCATGTTGTATTTTGACTGAGGCAGGTTAAAAAAAGGAAATAGGAATTTTTAAAGTAAAGTTTTTTATCTAGTGAGCATCACAGAAGATAAACCTCTGAATGTTGTTTGAGCACGTGCATTATGTAACAGCACACCTGATGGTTTTTGTTAGTTCCTCTGTGTTTTCTTTCCTAGCAAAAAGAAAGGGAGAGACAGTGGGAAGGGTCATTCAGTGTGACTTGCAGTACAAACCCCTAACACAGAGTTACCAAAAATCAAGCCTTTGTCTTTAGTTCTATCAGCAACTGCTCTGACAGTTACCACATCTCCAGTGCCTCTCAGAACAAAGTGCACAATCCTTTACACACCCATCCTTTCAATCTCAGCTAGCAGATATTTGTTTGAAATCTGTGAGTTCTGGCTTTTCCAACAAGGCCTTGTACTCAGCAGTATTTATATTTCATAACATGTTTATAGCATTTCCTGGTGATATTGTGCAAGTAGACCTCTCAGAAACAGTGACATGTAAATTAAGACATAAAGTAATAGTTACTGAGGGTAAAAAAGAAGGAAATAAATTGAAACAAGCAATATTGCTTATATTGCTTTTGCCACTTTACAGAAACAGAAATGGCTAAAGCTGAAGAACAGCCTTATGAAGTCATCTGGCTGGAAGTCCATGTGTTTGAGATCTGCATTACACCAGAGCAGCAGCCTGGGAGTTTGCATTCACCTGCTCATTTGTGAATTATTAAACTGAACTTCTGAAACATCCTCAATTAGAAATGCCTGTCCCTTGGAGCCACTTACGGATTCAGAGGAAATGAGTTATGATTTTGAGTAGCACAGGGAAGAAAGCAGGGAAGAACGCTCTGAGTTGAAACAAAGGGATGGGTCAACACTGAGGGGAAAAAAAAGTTAATATTGGAATTAGCAACTTAAAGAAGAAAAAAATACTAAATGTGAAAAAATTGTAAGCAGCTCAAGAACTGAAGAAAGTAATGCTGGTGTCAATGAACAGAGCTGTCCCAACAATGATCAACACTGAGTCTGTGGAAACACTTTCAGAATGAAGAATATCCTCCAGGAGACTGAACTAATCAAAATAAAATATAAAGGGCAAACCAAAGGGCACGGTATTGGACTCAGCCATGCTATGCTCAGATCTGTAACTCAATGACTAATGTTAACACAGCTTTGAAATATAAAATCTGCCTAACAAAACCAGATATACTCAAGCTAATGTAGCACTGCCTCACTCCTCAAGAACTCTTTAACTCCAATTACCTCTTAGTTGCTTTTCTTAAGGAGAAGCATTTATCATTTCAGCTAAATTTTCTTACCATCCTGCTCTTTCTAATAGTAGAAGTCCCTTACAGTACAGAAAACATTAGACAACTGCAGAAAGATTTATCTGGCAAGTTCTTTTATAAACATCACACAATTGTCTGGTTTAATCTTTTGTTAGCATTCTTTATGTAGGATTTTTTAACATGCTGCATTTGAGTAGAGACCTCGTCAGATGAAGAACATTTTATCAAAGGAATTCTCTCCCTTCTGCTAAAAATGACACTGCTAAATTTAGATTATGCTGTAGCAAGATTGAGGTATCTTGGAGCTGAAATTCTGAAGTGACTAACCACTGACACTGCTTTATTCGCTTACTGTGGCACACCATTTTCCAACCAAATTCAGCTTAGAGAAAAATGAGAAATATCACAAAAACTTACACCAGAAAAAAGTTCCTGACTACACTGGATCTAATTTTTTTTTGTTCCTATTAGTGTACCTAGGACAGATTCTACTAAGTATTGATACGCCATTGCCTTTAAAGTTTGTGGTTTTGGGTTATGTCTAGATTTCAAAACAGAAAACACCTTCCAAGGCAGGAGTTCAAATTACTACTTTTAGGACTTTGAAGGAAAATTTTATTGCCTAACATTGTATTTGTTCTAATTTTTGTTCCTATCTGTTAACATCCCTTCCCTGAATATTCCTCTTTGGAGAATTTGTCCCTTCCCTGTGCTTTATCAGCCTCCTTTCCAGTGTGAATTTCTGCTCTGTACATTATGTGATTCTTCAAGGATCAGAGTATTTGCAAGATTTTTTATTCCTAATCCACCTTCCTGTCCCTTCACTTTTCTAGGCCTGTACCTACTATCTAGCATACTTGCTCTTTGCTGATTATAGAACCATGCAATTCTAAACTAACCTACCTTACAAACTCAGTACTTTTAAGATTCACTTTGCTCAATATAAATTTTATTAACTTTAATAAAATTGTTACTTTTTTGATAATGAGCTTTTAAGGTTCCAAAACCCACTTTCTATTCATGTGGATTTTACACTGCAATCACAAACTACCAACTATTCATTTCATTTTCTACAGCCAGATGGAGTTGTTTCCCATGTACTTATTTAATGAATTTCACTCTTAATTAGAATAGTTTGCCAGTGGTGATCAATAAACATTTTGGATATTTGCAGAGTAAGTATCATGAAGAACAGCCACAGACTAAAAGGACAGAATGGGAGAAAAATTGATAAGATTTTTTTTTTGTTTAATTAGCAATGGTGTCATAATCTTCACGGAACATGAATGTTTCCAGTACCTAGTAATTTACTCCCCCTCATCCCTCCCAGTCACTAGCTCGGTCTCGTAAGCAAAGATCACTTCAGGTAAAATCCCAGTCAAAGAAAGTTTTTAAAATATGTTTAGACCAGGAATGTGTATGGACTTGTGTTTTGGGAGGAGCTCAGAAACCAAATCAAGGTTAAAAGCAACTATAAACCCTACACTTGTGGTAAGGAACCTCTCAGTTCAAAAGGCTCCAGATGCAGCATGCGATCAAAAACCTGCCTGGCCTCCAGAATTCACGTGCTGTAATATTTCCTGTTTTGTGGGACAATCAAAACTCTGAAGGAGCACTGAGGCAGGGAGTGTGACAGGAGCCTGGATAAACAGGATGGAAAGCGCAGGGGATCCAGGAGCCTCGGTGTGCTCAGGGAGGAGCTCAGCGGGCACACATGGCCGGAGGGCACTGCGCTGGGTGAGGGGACAGCGACACACGTGTCCTGTGCCACTGCCTGTCCAGGGACACACCTGGGGCTGTCCCAGGGACACACCTGGGGATGTTCCACTGCCTGTCCAGGGACACACCTGGGGATGTCCCTGTGACACACCTGGGGCTGTTCTAGTGACACACCTGGGGCTGTCCAGGGACACACCTGGGGATGTTCCACTGCCTGTCCAGGGACACACCTGGGGCTGTTCTAGTGACACACCTGGGGATGTTCCACTGCCTGTCCAGGGACACACCTGGGGATGTCCCTGTGACACACCTGGGGCTGTTCTAGTGACACACCTGGGGCTGTCCCAGGGACACACCTGGGGATGTTCTAGTGACACACCTGGGGCTGTCCCTGTGACACACCTGGGGCTGTCCCACTGCCTGTCCCAGGGACACACCTGGGGCTGTTCTAGTGACACACCTGGGGATGTTCTAGTGATACACCTGGGGCTGTCCCACAGCCTGTCCCACTGCCACACCTGGGGCTGTCCCAGTGACACACCTGGGGATGTTCTAGTGACACACCTGGGGCTGTTCTAGTGACACACCTGGGGCTGTCCTTGTGACACACCTGGGGCTGTCCCAGTGACACACCTGGGGATGTTCTAGTGACACACCTGGGGCTGTTCTAGTGACACACCTGGGGCTGTCCCTGTGACACACCTGGGGCTGTCCCACTGCCACACCTGGGGCTGTCCCAGGGACACACCTGCACTGTCCTTGTGACACACCTGGCACTGTCCCACTGCCACACCTGGGGCTGTCCCACTGCCACACCTGGGGCTGTCCCACTGCCACATCTGGGGCTGTCCCACTGACACACATGGGGCTGTCCCACTGCCACACCTGGCGCTGTCCCTGTGACACACCTGGGGCTGTCCCACTGACCACTTCCACAGATCCTGAGCCAGCCCAAGCGTTGTTCTGGCCAGCACAGCAAACAGGGGGAAACCGCCAAAAGTGGGACAAGGACAAGAGCAGCCCTTACTGTGGCTGTCAAAGAACTTTGGGTGGATTTACAACTATTGGTTCCAATCCCTAATTCCTGTTTGCCCAAGTGCTGTATATAAATGATCAGTCATTTTACTACCAATGACTGGAGCCCCTGGACAAATGTGTGAATGTGACAGAAAACTGCAGGATTGGACACCACAAATAAATGTAATACCTACAAACATTCTGAACTGAGAATTTTCTGCACAGGCAGTGCTCAAGGCACAGGGCATAGAACGGTTTTGTCCTTGCAGAAGAAACCCACAATACCACTGTAATTTCAGAGTAATTATGCAAATGGAAATTTTTTATTCTAATAAACAATAGGCTAATTCATAGAGGAAAAGTTATTTCATTTCTCCAGCCACTCAAAATAATACATGTGGAGCTTTTTTCTCATGAGTAGCTCAGGAAGACCGAGCTATTAAAAACATTGGGACTTAATATTCCTAAAGTTATCACCCACAATTTAGAATCCTGTCCTTACACTCAATTAGCAATCCACAATTCCTAAATAAAGATAAGCAATTTAATCCTGCATGACATTCCCAGATTTTCATATCCATTCTGATTGATACTTCTTGTAAAAATGCTTTGTCCACAATTTCTACACTACATCCCCTTTAACCTGGCTTTTTATATGGTGTTTCATAGAAAAATAATCATCAGTGTAATTAGCTATCTAGTATCACCATGGCATTAAAATCACAAAAATAATCGAGGAACTCTGGGAAAGTGGAAGAAAAGAAAAAAAACACACTTCCACACTTTCTCCCTCAACATTAACACAAAACTTCACTTTGAAAATGAGCTGCCGCTCACAGACATGAAACTTGTGAGTTCATGAAGTGTGGCATAATTGTTCATTCCCTCAATGTACTTGCTTGCCTGAAGCCCATTTCTTTGCAAAAGATGCAAGAAAAGAATTGCATTAATTTCCAGAAATCAGCAGAGAATTAGACACAGTTGTATTTTTGCACATGAATTTCAGAGTCGTGTCCAACAAGATGAAAGAAACGGATCTTTTGAGAAAAAAGGGATTAAAGGAGTAACTTAATTATATTATTGATTATTTATAAGTCACCAAGCAAACCACTTAGAAAATAATAATTCTGTAGCTAAAGCTCTTCCTTCTCAAACCATTTATGTGGTTGAACACCAAGCCTCGAGAGCTCAAATATTCAGTGGCTCAAATATTTGAGAGCTCAAATATTCAGCTATTTCATTTAGCACTGGCACCACAATCATCTTTCATTTCAGAAAAGTAACTTGGATTAGTTTTATAATTTAGAACATGAAGTGAAATAACAACTCTGTGAAAATGCCATGCCCCCTAAGAAATCAGGAAATGTTAACTCAGGGTGTACAAAGCAGATTTGAAGGAGATGTTCTTGGTAAATGGACAGACATGAACAGTAAACATGACTGCAGTTATTTGGGCCATATTCCTCTTGGCTAAATTTAAAGGGGCAGCTATAAAGATCTGGGGGTGTCACACTCATTGAAAACCAACCCAATTCTAGTAAGAATTATTAGGGCTAGGTAGTAACGAAGGAGGTATCAGTTCCAGTCTCAATTTGCAAGGAGCATTTTGTAAACAAGTTAAAAAAAAAGCTTTCCCCTTCCTTTTTCATGCATTTGAAAGCTATAATTATTTAGCCCTTCTAAAGTTCCTTCTACAGTCACTTTAATTTCTCCCACTCAATCATCTCTAATTTCAGAAACTTGAATGTAATTTAATTATCATTAATAGTATTTTCAAATTAATATAATTCCTTTCCAATCCTAAGTAATCAGACACAGCTATTTCCTCCTAAGTCATCCATAATGGCATCTGAAGTGTTCTTCATACCTTTCTTCCCTGTCAGTAGGAAAGGGGACATTGGCATCCCTCTTCCTCAATGCTGCAGTATCTCAAAACCCTATTTACAAGTAAAATTCTTAAAACTGGGGTTTTGCCTTGCCAAGCCCCAAAATAAGGTCAGTGATTCCAAACAAGCATTGCAAATTTTCAGGACAGTATCTTAACATGAAATAGAAGAACAGTAATATCTTCCCCAGTTTCCACATAAAATTCATTTTCTCCAATCCATCCAAATAAATAATTTAATAATGGTCTATGACTTTTTTTGTTTTATCCCAGTACACCCCAAGATTCACACTCTGAATGACTGTGGGTTTCCCAAGACCTTTCTTGGCCATACCCCATCCTCAGGACAACTTTCCTTTCTCCCAGTAAATTCAAAAAACCTCATCAAAGTCAGATTAACAATCCCAGATTTTCACACAGTTTGAAAACTACAGTCTTGTTTTGCTTTGCTTTCCAAAGCTTTTTCTTTTCCTTAGACACCTTTTACCTCTATGACTAAAGTAACCTCTTTGATTTTTTTTTTCACATGAAGAATGTTAGCTTCTCAACTAGTAGGCAACATTATTGAGCATTCCTTCTGGATTTATTGCAGAAACAGAACCTGCAAGCCTTGCTGGGTATGTTTAGGGTGTTTTCTGACAGGGGATAATTAAAAGCCCTCACTGATTGTCTGGGTTTTGTTTGGCTGCTTGTTTTTTACTGTTGTTTTTGTGGGAGCTTGTTTGTTTATTGTTGTGGTGGTGGGTTGGCTTTATTTTAGAGTTTTAAGCCTTTTCCTGAAATTATTTTAAACACACTCCAAGTGACTCACTCACAGAGTGTGTTTAAGTTTCTCAACCAGCTCCCAGAGTCTGACCTTTGCAGAGTTGACACATTCTGTGATCATAGCAGGTCCTCATTTCACATTTGTTCACTTTTGTACCAGTTTTGCAATAAGGCACTGCCAGACCGATTAATTTCACGTCATTACTTTACATACTGCCTAGGAAATTGTGGCAACGTTTTAGAACACAATTCAATTCTATTTTCATTAAGAGACAATGCTCTATATTCAAAAATCCAATCAAGAGAATTCAAATTAACAGTGCAAAAGGCAAAATACTGTATTGCTAACTCAAATGTAGGAAATAGTGTAAAAAAAAAATAAAAGTGCTATGATCCATCAGAATTGTCTGTAGTGATTACCAGGAAATTAAACAAATACTAAGTAATAGGAGCTGGACTCAGTGATCCTTGTGGTTCCCTTCCAACTCAGCATATTCAGGGATTCTGTGTTTCCGAAACTAAAAGCTGCAGTTTTCTCCTTCACCACACACAGTATCTTACATCTTAAAAATAAATGGCATTATTGTGAATTTAAAAGTCTAATCTATTTAAACTGACAGATAAAGACCAGAAACTAATCCTTACAGGAAGAAATTTCCATAAAACTCACTGGGAAACTTTAAAAATATTTTTAAAATGACACCTGGGCCAAAGGGAAAAGAAAAGCAGCAAATCTTACTCCGAAGGTGAAGGCATGAGGAAGAAACTCTTAATTAGGTATCTAAGCTTTTTCTGGAGTTTGATTTTGTGCAGCACTGCAGAGGGAGGAAGGGTGTTAGACAGAGCTGTGTGAGCTACAGGTTTCTGTGATTCCAGCCCTGGAGAGAGCTGTGGCTGGCTCGGAACTGACAAACCCTCCTCTGGAAGCCTCTCCTGCAGCCCAGCGCTGGAAGCCACGGATGTGGGGGCGAAGAACCCTTCAGAAGAGTGCACTGCTGGGCTGCTCCTGTTCCCATGACCTCCAAGAGCATTAGCATTTTGCTAAAGAGCATCAGCACAGCTGAGGTCCAGCACTTTCCAAGCCCCAGCGTTACGGGGCACTTCTGGCACATTTTGGAAAGCGCAGCCTCTGTTTGCCGTGCGCCTCCAGAGGAAAAACACTCCAGTTCACACTTCATGATGGCCCTCCACTGGCACAGAGCAGAATTCAGGACTGTTTTCAGCACAGTAGCAATCTACTTATGCTTTGATAATTCCTCTTCAAAGATTTTCTTTTACAAAGCGTGTCATACAAACACAGACAGGCGGTGCTCGTTTCTCAAGCTGAGTGACTGCGAGCCGAGGTAAATCCCCCGGCAGAATGTCACTACAAGTTATTATGTTGTAGGTGCTTTATTTTCTGAGAGCTGTGCTTGACTGAAACAGAGCTGAAAGCAATCAGGGATCCATACATTACAGTGCAGTCTGAAAGCCTCTTTGGGGCACGTGAAACAACTTTTGGTTGCTCTGACCTACATTCTGGTTCAAGGGGCCCCAGGCAGTAACCAGAGAGCAGAAAATTTGGGGGGAATATAGGATGCCCAAAGTAGTCCTTCCTTCAGGATTGCACTACCCTGCAGGCATTCACACTTTGCACACAGTCAGACTGTTGATGTATGTAATAAATAATTCCCAGCTGAAGGGTTACCTGTGCCAAGCAGCCTTGGAACTGTGGTGGTATTGCATCCTAGAGGGATATACCCTGTAAATACTCAGTTCACTACCTGCCTTTCTTTTTTTAAAAGGATTTTTCAAATTAGAGCAGATCTTTATGTTCACACAGTTATTCCAGCATAATACCTTCTTCCTTTTGTATTTTACTGGAACTAATCAAATTATGGAAAATGTACCAAACCCTGCCAGACAGATCCAACCGTGTTTTTGTCCATTTGAAATCTGCAGAACTTGAGCATCAGGGTGCAAGAATGGACTAGTGTCTATGTGCAAGGTACACCACTCTCAGAAGGGGAAGTAGACCTACCTAGACTTTGATATTTGTGTAAGAGAATTTTTGCACATAATGATTGGATGAGGTCCACAATATTTAACATAAAGTTCCTCTGAAATAGGAAATTTCACAACCCCATTATTACAGATCCTATCAATATTCTTAACCCTCTCCATGACTGCTGTGATGTCCCCCTGCCTCTGGCTGCTATCTCACTGCTATGCTGTTCTAACAAAGAACACACTGCTTACCCAGACAGCTGAATCTTTTTTTTGCCCAATGTTATCCTTTGGCTATTTTGCACCTCCTGCTCATCAGCTGTGCCACAATTTGATTTGTCTGCCTTTGTGCTGCACCTCCCTGTGAGCACACCTCAGGTGATGCTCTGCAGCACCTGGGCAGGTTTCTCTCTCCATTTGCTCTCATTTCCTTTGACATGAACAGCCCTGGTAACCACAGGCCAACCTTTCAAATCACAAGGTGCTTTTCAGGTCTAAGGTGATGTACAACAAACCCACCATGACCATATCTACATCTGGCTTTATGTGCTTCTTCTAAAATTAAGTGTCTGTGATACTTGAACTGCAAAACACAGTATACGCTCCCACACTTCAGTAATAAAATATACAGCAGCCTATAAAGAGAATTCTACTAATTAATAGGCATGCATTAGAATGAAAAACAAAGCTCAATTTGAATTTACCAGCTTCTAACATCTGAAAATTTCAGCCCAGCAAGCAAACCAAATTACTCTCTCTCGTGGAAGAGATTTGCATATGCATTGTTTTCTGGAGGTCCACCTTTTTGCAATTAAATTTCCAGCATAAATTGGGTAACTGATACCATGTTCATAGAGCATAGACACATCTTCTGCTGTGGGGCTCCTAATCACTGTGTTTTCTTCACCCACTCAACCCAGTTGGAAAAGTGGTTGTCAAATGCACACAGTTATATCACAACTAGACATTGATGGATTTATATGCATCACATATAATGCCTCCTTAATTTTTACCACCTCCATAAAATGTTCAGACTCCTGTGTTCATTGGAGGACCATTATCCAAAATGATTTATGCCTCATCCTCTGCGTGAAAGGTTTATTTCATCCGTCCATTAACAAAGGCAGCAATTGTATCCTGCTTTCACCATTAATGAAACTGTTTTCTTGACTTCCAGGTCAGTACCTGCATACCAGTACTTGCTTCCAAATTCAAGTTGTGTAAAAAAATGATTTTCTACTATTCTGTTAATTCCAGGCTTATCTGGAGAGGTTTAAACCTAGAAAAGGAGAGGTCAGTAGTGCCCAAGCAGAGTGCACATTACGTGCCTTGAAATAACTATGTGGGTGCTATGTACAGTGCCATGTAGGTCTTTACACCTGCAATCAACAGAATAAGAAACAGAAATCCTTGAAGCTCTCCCAAATCTCGGACACTCCACATGTAGCAGATTTCTGAAGGTAACCAGACTGGTTCCCATTCACTTGCATGTTCATAGGCACACGTTTTTCTCTACTAGAGCTCCCTTTTTGGCACTCCTGCTGCTTCTGTGGAATGGATTTTGAGCCAGCTCAACAATCCACACCCCTTTGCTCCCAAAGGAAATACTCCATTATCATTTCCCTGGCAGAAGTTAGGACAAATGAGGAACCTGCTGAAGGGTGGCCACAGCACCCTGGTTTTGTTATTAAGAGTCAGCACACCTCTCCAAACCTGCTGAGAAAAGCAGACAGGTAATGGAGCTGCTTATGCTGCTGAACAATCTCACAGCAATTTTCAGCCCACCACTTACTTCCCACTTGTCTTCAACAGAAAAAAACATCCTGGTCACAGGACTCAAGCAGGAGATTAACAGGGGTTCATTTCGAGATTCAAAAAACCTTTTCTATGCCTAACATACATAAGGCCCTCTGCTTGCCAGTAACTGGAAAACAATAAAGGTTCTCCTTTTAATAAAGAAAGAAAAAAATCAAAAATACCCAAACAAACCAAGAGCCCCACAGCAAGAGAAACACAAGACTGAACATAAAAGTATTAAGTTTCTCTTAAACCCTTCGGAACAAACGTGAAATGCAACTATTATTTTGACCTACACAGAGAGACATGTGCACAATTCTATTTGATTTAGTTTCTACTATTTTCTATTTCTTTTTAGTTTTCTATTTTATTCTGTTTACACCCAGGAAACTGGTGCTTCAATGGCAGTGGCTCTGACTACCTGCTCTGCTTCTTTGCGTCACAGGCCATCATCTGACATGGGAGAAAGGTCAGAATTCACTACTAAAACTACTTTTTTTGCAGACCACTGGGGCCAGCTCTCCTGTGGTACTCAGAGATGTTACAAAAATGAATGCACCTGTACCAAGAAAATCATTCTGGCTCCAAGGCACTTCAGATCCTCAGACTTCATGCAGTGCTCCAGTCTCAATTCCTGGCAGTGACTGCACCAGGCCCTTCTGTCAGAGATACCACACGTGGAAGGGCTGCTCTGGGGGGGCTGGCAGGGGGCAGAAATCCCCAGCTGCCAGAGACTGAGCCACCCCAGCTGCATCTCAACCATGAGCCTGCTGCTGGCATGCAGTTTGTTCCTAATTCCTCAGGGATGTTACTATGGGAACTTTTGTGGTGGGAGTTCCTTATATCTGATGCATATTTCAGAAAGACAAAGTAGGAACAAAGCAAAGAAACTGACAGGAAGGATAGGAAACCTTATCAGGACATTGTGTCCCATTTACTGTCCTACTGGAGAATCCCAGTAGAGATGAGGCACTTCTTATAGACAGCAACCAGGCAGAATTAGCAGCACATCACTGATTTACCCTGCGCTTCATCTTCTTAACTATTTAACTATTGAACATTTTTTTCCATTAAATAAAATATACTAAAGCTTTACCCAACTGCAGTGACATAAGAAAAATGTCTGCTAGTCAAAACATTTGCAAATGCTTCTGAAATACAACTTAAATGCACATCTTGATACAGCTCTAAACCCCACAGCTAAAAGTTAAGCAACAAATATGTATATGTTTGGCCCAGAAGCCCACTGCCCTACCCCAAATACACAAGAGCTGCTGGCTTGCTGCCAGAGAGAACACAGCAGCAATAGTGACATTGATTCAATTACCCTACAAAAGAGAGCCAGGGAACTAAATGGAGAAATTGGTGTGAAGCTTAATATGTACACTGACTGCTTCTGCTTTCACATGCACCACAAAACCTGTGTAGGCTGTAACACAGCCTCCAAGTTGTCACAAAAATATTTTAGTATAGTGGTAGCTAGGAAAACTGACCCAGTTATGGAGCAGTCCTTGTCTGAAATACAGCAGTGTTACTGGAATCACCCTCTGTCTCAGGGAAATGAAATGGTAGGAACTGACACAAAACACTTAGCATATGAGAAGTTGTAGTCAATATTAATCATTTTGCCACTATTAATGATGGAAAAGAACAGTGCTCAGCCTCTCTTCCTCTCCAGTGTATTTCTGTTTCAATATACATATATATATTAATTTCCCCTGCAGAGTTACTGTCATATCTAATGAGCAAACACATGCTATGTCTTTTTATGCCCTTGATTTTACAGATTAATTAATTCAGATCACTAATAATATATTTTAAAGTCATCACAGTTAAAAAGATGTTCTGTAAGTCCACACAGTTAAAATAATGCAAAAACTCACATATGTTCCTGTTCCCTCCCACAAGAGTTTTCCAATTTTTCCTTTCAGACTTTCCCCTGAAAAACCCATCAAAGACTAAACATTGAAGCTTCACCAGGTACTATTACAGGACTAGAAAGAATGTAAATACTATTTGCCCAGCTATTTCACTCTAAACACAGTGTTTAATTCATGGTGATAAGTTGCTTCTGCAGATGTGCATCCTAAAAATGTCATCCTCTTCAAGACAGGTATGCTTTAGACCAGTCAAGCACACTGACAGTACCTTGGTAACAACAATTCCATACAAGAAAACCCAATTTTAAACTCAGGGGATGAATCACAGTTTCCAATTAATTTCAGATATCTCTTTTCTTCTCATAATTTCGATTTCACATTGGATCTCAGTTGAAACACTCGTGATTTCCATAAGCCATCGCATCAGTGAACACATTTTAAGGAAGCATTACCACTTCAAGAAGTGCCTTTTAAAACAAAGACCACACAGAGCAATCACTCCCCATGTCTGTATTTGCAAATCCTGTGGCCTAGCAGTAGCTGACTTAGAAAATGAAACAGCAGCACCCAGGACTTCATGTCCATGTTAGATCCATTTGAGAGCACCTTTACTGGGATCAGCCCCCCTCTCCTGCCATGGTCTGGCTGTTCCTTTGAGTGTGTGAGGTGTGCTTCTGGAGTGCATCCTCAAGCTCAGTCTAATCCAAAAGGAACTCACTTTGTCTCTACAAACACTTCATGAGCCAAAGCACGGTAAGTCGTGATGATCTGCTTCAAAAGCACACTTCTGAATCAAAGAAAAGCACTAAAAGAGATGTGGCCATTGAAGTCAATGGGACCTCTGCCAGTCCTTTCAGTGAGATAAAACTTACTTGATCCTTCCCTCCCTTTGTGTGTTTTTTTATCTCTGATCTGTCAATTTAGGTTTAGTAAGAGGTGAAGAGTAAAACAGAATTGATAAATACAGTGGAAGAATAGTGTGTTAAAGAAAAGGAAATTTTGCTGCTGTGGTCATTCAGATTACTTTCATTTTACTCTGGCTTTTCTCATTCTCACAATCGTGCATGTAGAACCAAATCAAAGGGGTGAAGCTGGTGATATTTCCATGGCTGTGCTGAGAAACTCACTACAGGATCATACTGCTGTGCCCAAGCTGATTATTCCTGGAGGCACTGGGGTTCAGCCAGCTCCCATTCAGCCAATTTCAGGCATTAAAGAAAATGCCTGTGATGGCAGAGGTAACATCTGTCAGCTCTTTCAGACCCTTTGGTCCCAAGTACTTTCCTCAAAAATGCCTCCCCCCAACCCTTGCTGATACAGAGGAGAAATAAAAAGTAAATGCAGGTGAGGTACCATCAAAAGTACTACAGAGCCCTGCATCAATATGAAAATCTAGTCATCACAGAAGTGCTGTTTAAAAACATCACACCCAGAAATGAGAAGAGTTTTTTATTTTGCATTATGCCTTTCCATACTCTCCTGTAGAAGAACTTATTTCATAAATTATGTATTTTTCTTTTTCTTGAAACTGTCGAAGCCATTTATCTTGTGATTTATCATTTACATAGAAATGATGAGATGATTAGGCATGCTTGTAGTCCACCACAGAGAGAACACAGCCAATCCCAACATATATTGGGAAGATGGCATGTATGACATCAAACTAAGATACTTAATAACCCTTAATACAGCCATGCAGCAAGCAACAGAATGCTGAGCAGACCATAAACACAAACCCAATCTTTGAGCCTGGTAGTTCCTTACACATCTTTTCCACGAGTCAGATACCACCTCCCCCATATGAAATCCTAGAACTGCTGCCACTTCTTTATCAGAGGAGGATGAATCCTGCCTGTCTACCCCTCCTGAAAGCATGCTCAGTACAAACTGCACCCCCAGCCACTGCCAGGAATGGGAGAACAAAGTGAGCTGCCTTTTTTTTGCCCTGATCTTTAATAAAAGAGTCATGACTTTGCAACGTCTACATAGGCTTGTTGGCTTTGCTCCTGGGGATAAGGCATGTGCAGCCTTGAAAATTGGAAAGATTTTGTTCTGAAGAAGTAAAAGAATTGTTTTCCGAGGAAGAGGAACCTCTAACAGTGTAAAGACCATGCCTAACAAAGCTGAAAGTGTCAGAGCTCTGTAGTACTCACCCAGCCAAAACTGATGGCTGAGAACAGGTTACTGATGTTTACAAGAACATTTGAACAACTCCAATCCAGATTGCACACCAGCTCTCAGCCACTGTGTGCTTCTGACAGCTTTTTCTAGACTGCCTGTGGCAGCTGAGAGTTTTGACATTTTCAACAAATGGGGAAGGGTTAGCAGCACTCCTAAGACTATCAAGGACTCTCACACCTCAAGGCTTCTTAAGACACTCTTGATTTCAAGAGCCCTTTGGAAGCAGCATTTAACAGTCACAAGGTCTTTGGTTTCTTTGCCATTTCCAGCAGTGCAGATGTAGAAATGCTGACAGGATCTAGCACTTGCAGAACATCCCTGCTTGGGCAGCACCTCAGGGTGTCACAGTGAGGGATGTCTTGGGACTCTTAATGTAAGAATCAGCAAGCTCCAACTTTATTGATAAGCACCAGACTTTTATACACAACATGTAATAAGCTCATGCATATTCTGTAAGCTAAAAAATCTATTGGTTATACTGCAATATCAGCTCTTCCTCATTCTTGAAATTACATTTCTGCTTCTCACATCTCATCTTCATTACTGTTATCGTACTACTGCTATGCTCAAGGACACAATGTTCTTGCAGGTGCAAAGAACTCAGATTAGCTGGGTTTGGTACTTTCCCAGTCTTTGGTCAGCTAACAAGAGAATGTCAGAGTGACCTCTACCCTGTAACCATTCCTCCACATCAGGGCTTCCTGCAGAAGGTGTGATGAGGGCCAGCCTACACAGCACCACCCAACGCTGCCATTTCAACCCACGTGCCACCGTCCTGGAGCAGCCAGCTGATGTCAGGAGACATCTGGAGTCAGTCTGCCTCTCACTTATTGATCCAGCAGGACCAAATCAGGGCCCTCCTCTCTCTGCTGCACTTGTAGGGCACTCAGCAAAGCAGTCCTGAGGGCAGAGCACTCACAACCAGCCTGCCTGAGGCAAGGATCAGCAGGAGGGACACAGATCCTGCAATGCCTCTGTTAGCATCCAGGAACACACAATCACAGAATGATTCTATGCAGGTGCTTTTATTGAAGAGCTCTGGGTGTCAGGGGTACAAAGCAAATCTGACTCTGACCATACAGTCGAGATGAACATGGTTTTATATTCTATCGTTATATAACTTTCATGTTGATTATTAAACCTTAATTGTCCTATTGTATACATAGATTTCAGCTAAGCAAAGCCCCCCTTAAATTTCCAACATAGTTTCTCATGATTCTTCTTATAGTTATATAATAATTATATTTAATTACTAAACAATCATCACATCTAACAATTATATCATTTATCATACTGCTTATGCAGGTGCAGTTGATCTGGGAAAACACAAAGCCCAACATTTTCAGATTCTATCTTTAACATTTTCCATGGGCTCCACTATCGCCTCTCGTGCATTCCTACTCAGTTTTGTTGGAAATGGCCGTGGATGGCAGGAGCATTGAAGCTGTGCAGAGCTGCAAAACTGTGTATCATTGACAAACCAGCCCTCTGAATGCACAGTAAACATCAGATTTCTGTTCTGAGACCAAGGAAATGTCATCCTACAATGAACAGCCTTCAAAACAAAACAAAACCAAAAAAAAGGCACTACCTATGAACTTCTGACACATGAAAATTTTCATCTGAAAACATAATGCCCCTAAAGAGTTTTGTATTCATTACAGAACTTACTTGGATCTTCTTCTCTTCAGAAAATTGAGTGAACCACAGACAACGTTTTGCAGATAGCAACACGTACATGCAGCAGAATCCGAGCCCAAACAATTTAAAATATCGGGATGGAGAGTGCAGGGGCGGCCTGGGGCAGCCACACACACTCCTGTGGAACACTGCAAGGAGCCAGGATTCTCATTTCCTTGGGAACTGCAAGGATGCCAAGGGCAGAGGAGAAACCACAGTCCCTGTTCAGGTTGTTTAATACACGAAGGCGACAACATAACTTTCAGCTGCTGGCTTGTGCTTCTCATTGTACAGAGCCCTGCCTACACAGTGTTAAAATGTAACTAAAATGTACTCTAACATTCATTCTTTTAAGACTACTGTATGGATTAAATACAGTAACTGACTTTCCACATTCAAAATATGTGGAGGTATAAAACTGACCAGCTATTCCAATATTACCTGTGGTAGCTGTAGGCTTTTTCTAACATAACTCTTTCCTGTTTCGAAATTCTAACCTATCCCATTTGAAATTTTAACCTAAAAATATCCCAAAGGATTTAGGATTTAAACAGCTTACGATATCTTTAAGTGCCTCTTGCCCTTTCTGTATTTGCTGCACCCTCAGGCTCCTGCCAGAGCTATCAGGTTTTACATGTTGGTGTAGTTATGTACTGAACACATGAGCAGCTGAGCTACAGAGCTCACCCCAAGGGCTCCTTCTGCGCCTTGGGAGAGCCAAGCAGAAAAATTCCACCGTCTATCTTACTGTGTAGAGCATCTAATTACTCTGAAATGGTAAACTAAGATAAGGTTTGACCAAATATAGATTGTACAGCCACAAAGGAATGGGGAATTCTTAGTTGTAAGAGCCGAAATGAGGGATGTGGGACTCCAGGCTCTCCAAAATGCAGTTTATTCCATCCAAGACGTTGCAGCAGTCCAGGGTTGTGGGTGACAGAGCTGTGCCCACAGCTGTCAGCTCCAGCTGCAGGCAGGCCTGGAGACCCTTTGGTTTTGGTTCCATTGCATTATATACTTTTCTTTGCTGAGCCTCTTAATACAGTAGAACCAATCTATACATTAACTTTTATCTATAGCCTATCATAACTGCTATCATTACCATATTCATGCTGCTATTCTCCAATCACTAACAGTCAGTACATTACAGTTTAATCCAGAAGTTGTTATTCAGTTTTCTTGCAGTGGAAAATTCTGAGATCTTTTTTCTACTTGCCACATTTACTGCCTTGTTTGCCTGTGCTATCTTCCTGCTTGGTAAAAACATCTTCTTGTTTGGGGTGGGTTTATCCCTTGCTCTAAGTCATAAAACCCCCTCCTAACTAACACACCCTTTGCCTCCTTGGTTACCCAGTAAGACTGGCTCAGCAATTCTTTTCTTCTAGATCAAAACTTGCTTCCAACTCTATTCCTTCATCAGACTCCCCATTTAAAAATCTTTCTGCTAAGCACACATATCTGTGAGACTTTCTTGTCAAACTTTCATCCTTCCCAACACTTAGTTGCTGATAATTTTTGAGTACAAATGTCTGTACAACAGCTAAAGGAAAAGACCGCAAAAGATTACTAAAATTTAATTCTTTCAGCTGGAAAAAACAAAAATTTCTAAGTCGCTGAATGAATAAGACAGTCAAAGAATAAAAGACCTAAATTACCCTGTGAACCTAGATCTGCAAATCCCAAGAGTTGAGATTCTGGCCTCACTGAACCTTTAGGGGCCAGTATCTGCTGACTTGCAGCAGGACAGGGTTCCATCTCACTCCTGCTACACCCAACATGAGCACAGGTAATTACAGCAACAACTGGAGTCATAAGGAAGACAGTAATGCCCCATATGGACTTTTCATTATATTATCACATCCCATTTCCTTCTAATATTTCACAGCCATCAAGCACATAATAAAAATAAAGGAGAATGGGCCAGATCCCCACAAGGATTTAGAAAGGATTTAGGAGTTTCTCTGATCAAAAGCAGAAATTAATTGTCTCTTCCCCCTTTTATCAAATCCAAAGAAGTAGCCTCATGCCTTCAGGATGCCTAAATTCAAATGTTGCCACTCCATTTAAAGGCTTTGCACATGCATTAAAAGCTCCCTGGACAGTTCTGCTCTCACCCAGCCCTGGGAGTCTCAGCACCCTGAGCGATGAGCAGTTCCCACTGATTTTTTGGATGACTGACAGAAGCTTGAGGGTTCATGCATTAGCAGACCCTTAGCAAAGCACAGACCACCCCATTTTTTTCTTTTCTAACAAGCTGAGAGGAATCCTGCACTCTCTCAGGCTTTTACCCCAGCCAAACACAACTTTAATAAACAGATGTTTTCTTTGGCTTCTGTAGGGACTTTTTCCTATTCCAAACCAGTTTTCGGGTTCATGGCTCAGGCTTCCCCATAGCAGGTACCTTGACATAATTTCCCACAGAGAAAGGAAATGCAAATGTCTCTTTTCAGCCCTGCTGTGACTTACAAAGCTGCATAAAAGGGAGTTCCATGCTAACTAATTCTACATCATCTGCATTGTTCTACTCTATAAAGCGTAGGGAAGGGAATTTTGGCTTTGCTCTTGCTTCTGCATTGCTACTGCTTGCTCTTGCTTTTTGCTTCTGCCTATTAGTTACTTTAGCTAAGCAGTCCAAATTTCTTCCTGGACTATTTCTCCTTTCCTGTTTTGGACCTACTCGAGCCTGCTCCTGACTGGGCCCTGGGAACACCAAGAGTTTGCACCCTGTGGCTGCAGCAGCTGCCCCAGCGCCGGAGGGACTGATACCAGAGCGACCTCCCCAGGAGAGACTTTCTGAATTTGTCATCTTTGTCAGAGTGGTGACAGAGTGCTGTCACTCAGTATTGTTCATTTTGTGTGCTGGGGGGTTCTGTGCCTGTTAATTAAACAGGTTCTTTCCACTCCTCTCCCAGGAATCCTTCCCAAACCAGTTGGGGGGAAGGGGCCGTGTGGGTTTGCTTTCTGGAGGGGCCCCCTTTGGAGGTTTTGTCCCAAATTTGCCCTAAAACACGACAACAAAAAAATGCTGTGCTATGGTAAACCAGCACAACACCCCATACATCATGGGATTTCCAAGCTAACCACAGGACAAAACCATGGAAAAAATTCCTTAAGGACAAGAGGTAAAGCAAGCACAAATGAAAGTTACCTACGAAGACAGACTAAATGATCTTACGTATTTTTATCTCTGAACACAGATTTATAATGCTCTTTAGGACAAATTCAACCACATAACCAGAATAATACAATTCTATATCTGTAAGACAAATCAGCCCTAAACACAAGTAAATCTTATTTCAGTTGTAATTTCATGCTAGTTGTTTATATTATGGAGCCATGGTGATCTGTCTTCAAATTTTATATCACATAAACTATTAGATAGTATTAAAAAATTATGAAATAGCCAACTGCTAATGATCACTTTGGAATGCTTTAGCATGTGCTAAAATCTCAAATTATCAAACAACTGCTCTCTTTGTCTCATTACAGAAACAACCTTTGCTGTTCACAAAGTTTAGATGTTCATGTGGATTACAGGGAGAAGGAAGAGGGCACCATTCCCAGGTATCCTCTACATAATGAAAAAAAATTTTGTAATACTAAGTAAACAACCAAGCCACACATTAATAATGTGTTAAAGTGCCAAAAACTATCAGTGTGCAAACAGTACAGTAGAAGTGAACAATGACAGCTTTGTGAATTCCTGGGATACTTCCGAAAGGATGTGAGAATGAATATTTTAAAAATGCTCAGTGAATCATCACCTCTGATTACATGAGATGAATCACAAGACACATCTAAACGGACTGCATTACAATTTATAACTTACACAGACTTTTTGTGATTTAAATTTTCAACACACTGAAAAGAAAATCTTTAAAACAAATCAGTTCTGCAAAATCCCCAAATGCTGGGAGTCCATTCTGCTGCTGTGCCAAGTAGTTTGCTTGTCCTTCAGTACCAAAACCAGGAACAGCACAGAGACCAGAGATAGGAAAGGCTGGACTTTTATCTAGTTCTGACTGCATGCTCATATGGTCTTCTTCTGTTTAACAATGGGAGGAGGCAGAAACAGAACCTACAACAGATTGAAGCACTTGCATGAGTATAACTTCTACAAACACAACTTAGAAACCCCTTGATATCTATGAATTATTATTAATAGACATTTCTTACTCATCCTTTACTATTGCTTTATAGCTCTGAATCTCTTCTAGAAATCTAAACCAGAAATGAAGCCTTTAATGAAAGACACTGACGCCAGGAAAACAGCTCCAAAGCCAGGGTCAGATCCTTAGCTGGAATAAACTAAAATCTCTTACCTTTACAAGCACTACCTATGCATTTACATCTGCTGAGATGCTATTGTAGAACTCTCCCCTCATCCTTCCCTGCTGTGAAAATGCACAACGCCTTCCTTGTGGCCAGACTGGCAATTGACACCTTCCTCTTTGTAGGCAGAAACCAGACCCTCACTAGAATTCTTGAAACCAGCTCCTTTGATTTGATCCAGGTTCCTGGCAGCAGAAATAGCAGCTGGATTGAACAACTGGGCAAGCTGGCAGCAGAGGGTGTGAGATTCAGGTCTCCCAGAAAGAGTGAGGCGAATACAGGCAGAAATGGGAGGTACCAAAGTTCTGATGTACACTCAACAGGAACCTTTAGCCTGTGTACTTTCCTCTTCTGCTCTGGACTTGGCATAGAGAAACACAAATGTTCACTGTGGCTATGAAGGATCTCCCTGGAAGGGCTCAGAGCTTGCTGAGTCTGGGGGCAGCCAAGTGGTCCCTGTTCCTGCCCCTCTGTTTGGCTGAGAGCTCTGGGCTATGGACCCTGCTCACCTGCAGTGCTGGCATCACTCACCTCCTCCTTGTCCCAGCTCCTGGACCAGCCCTGGATTTCTATCCCACAGACCCCAGCAGTGCCTGGCCATGCTCAGCACTGTGTCCATCCCTGGGCACTGCCTCCTTGCTCACTCCTCCTCTCACCTTCCACTCCACACATTTCCTCCCCAGCTCCCTGGAGGGATCCAGACCCATCATTTCTCCTGCTGGCAGTGAAGATCTGGCCCTTTATAGCTGAGCTGGCCATTGTCACGTTTGACCCACTCTGTCACCCCTGGGGACAGCAGCAGGGCAGTGCCAGGGAGCTGCTCCTGCCTCAGAGCAGAGGGACACCCCCAGCCTGCCCTGTGGGCTGCAGAGCCACCACCAGCTGAACCCTGCCATGCCAAAACTCAAAACAGAAGGGCTTGGTGTGAGCAGGGGGGTGACACACTCCCAGTGCCCATGGGGCAAACCATAACATAAGATCCCAACCCAAGCCAGCAGCTCAGCTCCAAACAGCTCCTCTGGGATTTGCTCCCACCTCCTCCTCCCTAAAGGACCCTGTTCCTCCTGGCTGGCTGCCCTCCCACACAGCATCCTTTAGAAGGGATGCAAGAGCCCCTAAGGTGTCAGCCCTCTTCTGCTGTGCCCTGCTGCTGTGGTGGGACTGTTCTGGATCCCTCTGTTTCTCCTGGCAGCACCATCAGCTCCCTGCCACGGGGACAGCCTGGTCACCCCCTCTCTGTGCTCTGCTCTGCTGTGTTCTAGCCACCAGGCTGAAAAACCAATTGTGTCTCAGTAATTGCCCGCAAGTTACTCTCCAGCCTCAAGGACCCACTATATTTTGTTTTAATTAATTTCTTCCTATGACCATTACTTTTACCTCCTCAAATCCCTTCCTGCAATTTCTTCAATGAGTTTAATGATGATGTTTTTAATAGGCATTGCACTGGTGTGCCATAGCAGACCTCCAGAACACGGCTGTGTTTGCCAAGCTCCATCGCTTCTGCCTGCATGCTGCACTGCTGCTGCTCAGGCACACTTTCCTCTGAAGCCCAACAGGAGCTTTTTCCATGTAGGACATTCTTAAGCAGGCCAGCTGTGAATGAAAATGGTCAGTAGTAAACCTTTTAAGTTCCCACTTATAATAATTGCTTCTTGCTACTAGCCCAATTGAAATCAATACGATAACAACTAATTTAATTTATATTGAAGTAGAAGCTGCCTTTCACTCACCTGTAATGGAAATATGGGGGGGAGGGCAGACACAGGGGATGGAGTACTTTGAATAGATCACATTTCTTTTCATGAAAATATCCCACCTCTGTTGTGACCAGGACCACGATCATGTAATGAAAGCCACGACATATTGCAGGCTCATTTGGCGGTCGCTACTGCAGCCTTTGCACAAAGAAAATGATGTCCTGAAGTTAATGGGAAGGTACAGGCCAAAAATGCCCCAGAAGCACACTCTGAACTAGGTGACAATGCCTCTCAAGCTCCTTCAAGGACATGCTGCAAAGGGGAGCTTCAGAGCAGGAAAGGAAAGTTCCTTTCCAGGTAACAAAGGTCCCCCAAGTTCTCGGGAGCAGAGCAGTCCTGACATACATTTTCATGAGAAAACAGCACTTTCCATAATGCCATAAAGACTTGTGCCAAACTTAAGCTAAGTTTGATTTAATCTTTTGACTTTTGATTAGGTACAATCAAACAATTTGCACTCGAAGAACTGAAATGCTGATGATAATCTCAGCAGAACATCAAATAGCAACCCCTGAGGTTGCTGCAGCCAGGGGAAATGTAATTAGCAGCCTAATAACACCATACAGTCTGTACAGCAGCTTCTTTACCACTTTGCTTGGTATGGAAAATGTTCAGTTCTGAGAGAGGAAAAATTAACCAGCAGATCACTTCCAGCTGGTAGCAGATTGTTTTCAAGAAACCCACACCAGAGCCCCCAGTATAAACTGCTCTGAGGCTTGCATATCAATCACTGGCAATATTTCTATTTAAAATAATATGCAACAGATAATCTACTTTTCTTAGCTTGGCACCAGCAGCACTTTGTCTTTCAGACTGAAATAACATTCTTGGAGTTATTTAAAGCACACATTTTAGGGACAACCACAAACAGTTGCTAGGGAAACAGCAAGGTAAGAAAATGGATTGCTATCATGAGCTTTATAAGTCACATCTACATTTATTTCCTTTCCTTTCTGTCCCCAAAGGGAAATCGTGCTCCTATGTAGGGTTATGAACATGTGCTTCTAATAAACTCCAGTCTCTCAGAGCTGCTGGGGAGCATCTTTAGGTTTTAAGGCATTACAAGGTGTCAAGGTGAGGAGAAGGTTTGGCTGTGGATCTGAACTGTGCTTTGACCCTGTACACCAAAGAAAATTACAGCTCAACTTGCTGATGGTGTGTTTAAACTTGCACCAACTGCACGAGAGTGTTATGGAACAGTGCCAGGAACTGAGAATTTCACTGGAGTAGGACAGTTAAGTGAGTAAAAAGGTGGATTTTGATTTTTGAAAAGACCCACATTTCATTACCATTTTTTCATTTATCTCTATTCTTATTCATTACTGAGCACACCAAATTAATCTGTAAACTTGTAGTATTACTCAGGAATGGAATCAGCACAGTAAAAATCCTGGAACTGCACAGAAACGTCCAATCACCTGCTGTGTTAATATTTGCCTGTATTTCTGTACGTGATACTAAAAATATTACATATTATTTATTTTAATTTTTCAGTGCATCATAGATTTCAGTAACAAAGAACAGGGTAGCCTATGCCCTCACCAGCTGTCTCAATCTCTTTAAGTCATTCTGACACATCTGTCTAATGTCTTCTTAAATATTTCCAACACAATGGACAGCTTTTCCAAGCAACCTATTTTCATGATTTCTACTACAAATAGTTAATAATACATCACTTTTAATTTTTCCCAGTGAAACTCAAGCTTGGATAAAGAAAATAGACTAAATTATATGAAATTATAACACAGTTTATTTATCCCAGACCTTCTTTGGCACATATCTCTTTGTCATAACTTTTTGTCCTGTAATTTCAATGCTAAACTCTTCTCTTTTCACATTGCTGATTTCAACATGACAATGTACAGCTTCAGATTCAAAAGTTCTCCTAAGCACTAAGGGAAAAAAAGCCTCAGTCATTAATCCATCCCAGACTGCCTTTTTAAAACTCAGGCAATATTATTCAGGTATAAGATAGCTGAGGAGAGTAATTGCTGCCTCCACCCATGCATCTCAAATAGGAAAAAAAAGTTGCTGACTGCATATGAAATTCCCTCTTATTCTTACTTTGTTGAAGACAGATCTGAAAGCTTGTCCTTTCTGTCACAGACATCTTTTTGCCATCTTCTTCAACAGGACAGTGTGAACAAATCTCTGTTAGGACAGAAAAAGAGCAAATACACAGCCTGGACAAAACCCTCAGAAAACAGGTAGGCTACAGTTTAAAGGGCAGGAAGAGCAGAAGTGTCATTAAAAATCCTCAGTGGGGCTGAAAGAAAGAAGGGAATAGTATAAGGAGTATGCCAAAGGATTCACTGTGAGGCAGGATGGAAAGGGATGGTGCAGAAGAAATGTAAAGCTTGGAAGATACAGGCTTGAAAGATACATTTTTTTATTCAGTGTACAAGTTTTCTTCTCAGCTCGTAATTTAACCTAACTTCCACCAGCAGTTACCTGTGAAACCTAAGAATCAAGTGTCCTCTGCAGTCCTGGAATTGCTGCAGGTGAAGAGGAGTCCCCAACACCACCATCTCAGCATGCAGAGAGCACAGGGCTGTGAGAGAGAGCCAAAGCTCTGCCCTTGGGCACTGCTGGCATCACAGGGCTCTGAAAAATTCCACCCTGGCGGGGCGGTCTTTTTTCAGCTTTTTCTTAAAAAAGTTATAAGAAACCCAAAAAATACTTTAATAGAAGTGATTACAGGTACAACACTGACTGCTAAAGCAGCAGGAACCATTCAGATGAAGGCTGCCTGTAATATTTGTGCCTCACATCCAATGTGAGACAGCACATTTACTGAGGGTTGGACACCTCAGTGCCTGTCCCAGGTTCTGTCACACACAGCCACCAGCACTGATCTCCTGAGCAATGGATGGGGCACCTGCTGTGACAGGCTGAGTGCAGGGATCAGACTGCAAATGGAGAAATGTTATCCTCATTAGGGAAGTTTCTCGCTTCTGAGTATTTGGTGAGACAGGAAAGGTACCTGGGAGAGAGAGAGAGAGAAATCTGCAAGTCAGAAAAGCCCTAGGTGTTCAACAAACCTTTCCTGTAGCTCTCAGTTCCAGTATCAGTCACAAAACAGCTGCCACAGGAGGTTGATTTGACCAATGTTTACTTCAATAGGGTGTTGCTTTAGCTATATTTCACACCAACATATTTTACATTTATTTCTGTCAAGATTCCAATAAACTGATTTAAAGGATTCTCAGTGGTGCCTTCACGCTACGCTTCTCTCCTTTAATTCTTAGAATATTAATTAGGAGCTGCATGTGCTGGTAAGACTGAAAACAAGTTTGGAACTACTAGACAGAAGGAGCAACTGTTTGGAATTACTTGCTTTGGCTTTACAAATCAGCTTTCATCCACTGCAATCAATTGTCCACTCAGTGTGATCCATGTCCACGGTACAGTGTGAAGTGCTTCTATTGCAATTCACTGGATTGCTCCCATGTTTGAGTTTTATGGGAGGCTCAGCAGGGAGATTTGGGAGAAGAGTATTCTGCAGTCAAAACGCATTGCTCTGAATACTAGTGATCCTTTAAACCATTCATGACCAATTTTGCAAATCCCTTAATCCCCTCCTCTGTACTGGGTTAGTACATGCTGTCTGACACTGTCCCGCTGTTTGCACAAATGAGTAGGGATGAATGTGAGCACTGACTCCATCCACCACCACTTCTGGGTCAGAAAGATTTATAGACAAACAACACCAGTGAGATATTCCATTATTCCACAAATTTGAGACGGAAATAAATCATAAGCTTCGACACGAAGAAGCAGACATAATTCAGACCGCTAGCCATGATATGGGAACAACATCTTGGAGTAAGATTACAATCCAAGAAAGATCCATTCTACCTGACTCACAGGAGAGTGCTATACAATGTATTTATGCTCTGTTTTAAGAGATTTGGATCAAGCCAGTAAGGCTCTGTTCTGTTTTGGTTTTAACTTCACCAGAAAGAAAGGCTTTGAAAATTAGACTTTAGAGCATAGGTTTTCAAAACTGAGATTTTTTTTTTTTCTTTTTGGTGTGGGGGGGAATCAATAGGTGGTTGTTTGGGTTTCTTTTTTTAAAGTAATGAAAGCCTAAATCTAAACCATTCCAAGAAATACTTGTCCAACAGTTGCACCTACATAGGTGGACAATAACTTTCAGATGACCATAAACTGGCCTCTGGCAGCTCCAGCTTTCCAGTGGTGAGTGGCTTTCTATTCTTATATCCTTATTCATGCTTTAAATGGATGTTTAAGAAAGCTTTGAGGGTATTTTAGAGCAAGAGGCACTGTTATTTAAGTCTAGTTGTTTAATGTCAAGTTTATGTTTGCTCTGCTGTCGTTTTCCTCGGTTATTCATATTTTTATACCAGATGGACTCTGTGCCTGTGACCTCTGGATGTCTCTGGGCCTGGCTACATCAGGCTGCAGACAAAAATAGTGGAAATTTAGTCTTTGATACACAGATTGTATCAAATCAGACGCTATGAAGTATCACATAAACACCCAAAATTCACTGAGTTCCCGTGTCTATAAGAAAAAAATGACCACAGAAAAACTCCACAACAAAACACAAGAAGCCCTTCAAAAATCCAACACCACCCCAAACCTCAAAATAATTGGAGTTAAAAATAAAAAGTGAAAAATTAAGCAGTGGATGAAAACATTTCAAAGGAAATTATTCCGCACATAGGGAGTTTTGTCAGCTATTTTAAGAATTAAAAAGACACAGGTTTCTCTGCCTACAAACAGAAAACATGAAAAATTTTTTTTTTGTATCTCATAGAAAAGGTATTTCTGATCTTATTAGCTACAGAAATATTCTTTTGGCGATCATAACTTATTTACAAGCACAGCAGAGTGGAAACAGTAAAGATGTGTACATGCAAAAATAATTTTTTTTCCAGAACAGGTGGGAAAAAAAAACCTACTAGAAAGCCTTGTATTTTTTTCTTGCAGCTAGAAATGTAAGAATTTATCTACAGTGCATATACAAGAAAAGCTTAGCAAAAGAAAATCACAATACAATGATATGGATATTAAAAAAAAAAGGAATGCAAATCTATTAATCTTTCACAAAGCAAACATGGAAAATAAATTCTTATTCAACTTTAAGCCCTGTTAGGATTTTTGACCATGTCCTCACATTTATGTTCAAGAACGGCCAATATCCACCCCAATGGGCCTGAGGAGCCGTCTCAGAAGAAGACTTTCATGGCATTTATGAAAGACTTCATTCACCTGGAGCCACTTTCACCTCCTGACCAACACCTGAGCCTTGGATCAGCCACTGAAGATCACTGAGAGAGCCCAAACCCAGCTTGTGCATAGGGAGCCACCAGGGCAAAATGAGAACTTCCCATTTCCCTGCAAGTAGGTCATTCCCAAAGAGCAGGGAAGGGATTGTAGACTGAGCTCTCCTGAAACAGCCACTGCCACTCACTTTTGTCATGTGAAATATCAGCACCAGGCTTCAAGCCTCTTAAATTATTTCACACTCAGTTGAGAGCCTGGGAATTTTGATAATGCTTTAAAGAGCACAAAAGGTTCCTTGCTTCTCTCTTCAGTGCCTCAGTTCTGCAGATACAGAGTGGGTTGAGAATATTTAAGCATTTAGCACTATCTTAGGGCTTTCAAGAAAGAAATACTAATTAAAATACAGCTAATAAAGCTATCTCAGGTTTGGCTTTTAAGCAGATCCACTTTCAAAGTGTCCTGAGTCTGGCCTAAAAGCATGTTGGACTCACAAAGCTTTGACTGCTCAGGCTTTAATCAGAGAATTGACTTCTTATGGAGATACTGCTAAGTGCATCTGACATTTTAATTTCCAATTTTTCCTCCCTTCATTACCTTTGGATGGGTTTTGTGTTTGAAAAGCCCTAGCATAGCTCTAAAGAGTAAGGACAAACGTCCTGTAAAGTTTCAAGACAACTCGTCAAGGGTCCTCAAAACGTTAACTATTTTTTTTTCCATTTTGAAAATTTTAGTCTGCAATGGACTGGTGTATCTTCTTTATTGCAGAAAAGCTTTGGTTCAGTATTGTGGGACAAATGGGAGGAAACTTCACCAGAACAGGTAAACACAGAGGGACCCAAATGGAGCATGTGAAGACATTTGCATGACACCCTAATTTCAGCTGACTGCATGCACGAAAGGCTTCTGCACAGGAAGCAGTGTGAGATGGGATTTTTTCCTCCGATTTTTGCCCCTTTTCATGCTTATCAAGACAGGCACAAAAAGTGGATGGGCTGTGAAAATTTCTACTGTTTATATTCTTTCCTTGTCCAGAACATCATTAAAAATACAAAGAGTTTTTCCCCTCTTTTTGTACGTATTGTTATGGGACATCGATTTAGTAGTCTTGATAGTAAAAGATTTTAAAATCATAGAAAATCTGGGGAGTCAGAAAGAAAGCTAGGCTTAGTAGGCCCTGGGAAAATGTTAAAAGTAGGCCCTGGGAAATGTTAGGCCTTGTTTGCTGGATCATGTGAAACTGCACCTGTGTAACCAGTATATGATAAATGATATAATTGTTGGATGTGATGATTGATGAGTAATTAGATATAATTATTGTTTAATCGTAAGAAGAATCATGAGAAATGATGTTCAAGGGTTTGGGGGGGATCACGAGAAATCCATGCTTGGATGAAATCAATGTATATGATAGAACAAGGTAAGTTTAATAATTAATATGCAAGTTGCATAACGACAGAATATAAAAACATGTTCATCTTGAACCCATGTTGGACTCAGATTTGGGTCTGTGCCCCTGACACCCAGAGCTCTCCAATGAAAGCACCTGCATAGAATCATTCTGTGGTTATGTGCTCCTGAATGCACATGAGACTCACACAGAGGGGTGAAAATGGCATAGAATGGAATGAACCACCCCATAAAATGGTATTGTTCAATAATAATGTGCCTGGAATTTCTTCCATGGAATAGCACTCACTAAAAGCAAAACTGAAGTGCAATCTGAAACTGGATGCATGCATACAGAACAAAACTTTTCCAGGGCAAGGATTTTTTAATTATACTTATTTTCAACCAGATTCAATATCCAGATATATGAAATAACAACATTCTTTGTGTGTTTAAATGCACCTTGCTGCTTAGCTAGTGATAGGGAATGGTATAATACTCCTCCTGCCTGTCTGCCATAGAAACCAACTTCTTAGGTGCAAATGCTTTTCCAGAAAACCAAATTACTACAATGTTGCGCTTTCTAAACTATCCCATATTATCTATTTTTATTATTATTTCACAAGTTACTAATATTAATTTTAAAAAACAACTTTTGCTTCTTAGCTTATAATAATAATTTATTCTGATGCATTTTCATTTCAATATAAAGACTTGAAAACGAGATAGAAATTGAGACTTCCTACCTAAAACATTATCTAGCTAGTTGTAAAAAATTTCCTGCTCTACTTGTGTCGATAAAACCATTAAAAAATATATTTCCCCCAGAAGCAGGTAGCTAACAAGTGCAAGAGAAACACACTTTGTAATAAATAATTTTATTTCAAAATGAAAATAGTCTGCTGTTCCCACTTATTATTTTTCTCTTGTAATTTCACCTACTACACCTCCTCATTACAATGTCTTTCACTTCTACTACTGAAGTAATTTCTCCTCGTAATTCTATGACTATAATTATATTTTATCCCAAGATAATGCTAGCATAAGGAATGCAACCTCCTTTAATAACCATTTTCAATAATTACACTCTATGCTTTAAGAATACTGAAACATACCCTTCATTCTCACT
Source organism: Fringilla coelebs (assembly GCF_963513975.1). Classification (NCBI taxonomy): domain Eukaryota; kingdom Metazoa; phylum Chordata; class Aves; order Passeriformes; family Fringillidae; genus Fringilla; species Fringilla coelebs. The sequence continues at coordinate 1,379,260 of NC_140066.1, read as the reverse complement.
GAAAGGAATGGAACAGAAAGCTCATGAAGAAGGGCTGGTTTTAAACATCCACAAAAAGCCTGGAGCACACTCTTATTCCAGTGGATGCTGAGTGTCCTGGGCAAGCAGGTTAAATAAATAACCCAGGAGCACAGCTCCAGCATTCCAACATCCCTGGGGATGTGCTGATTCCCAGAGCACCTGTGTCTCAGCCCTGGTGGCATTCCTATCATCACCTCCTAGGGAGAATACTGGAGAGAAACAGTTAAATATTCACTAAAACACCCCTAAGTAGCTGTTCCTTACTCTTTTTCTACAAAGAGTAAAAAGGCAGATTTCTGAAGGACTCGGTATTTTACCTAAGGGGTCAATTTTTAGAGTCCCAGGTCAAGTATTAAAACCCAAGCACAGAGCACAGGCTTGCCAAGCACTCCCACAGAAAGCTCAGGTCTTCAAAAAAGTAGGAGCTTCTGAACCCTCCACTCAAGCAATAAGAATAAAAAGCAGCTATACCATCTGCTCCCATAACAGGCTTTTTCTCTATTAACAGAGTCAACAGTAAACCTTTTTAGAGGAAATCTGTATTTAGTAGAATTGCCATCACCCCAAATATGTTCCCCATGAAATGTGAGCTGTTATGATCATAAATATATCACTCCTACGACGGTAGAAGAACATTTTCACTTAAAGCAACGAAGAGCACTGGGGATCATGCTCTGAATATTCCTGTGGCCCCTTTCATTCCTGCAGTAACAGGAGGGTGAGAGCACACTGAAAACCTGTGTGAGCTGCAGCACAGTGATTTTCTCCTCTGCATCCATTCCTCTGCAAGGCACATACCTGGATGCATGTTAAAATTCTGGAAAATACTGATCCTTTTGGTGAACTGTCAAAATTCAGGAGAAATTCCTGCAAGACGTAGGACATGCAAAGAATCTCTGTTCTTTTAATTCTTAACTGATAGAAGCATGACTCAGTTTCTGGGGTTGTGGCCTTTTAACCACCCCAAACCACAGGCCCATTAATGTATCACTGTTCATTAGAAGAAGAGAGGTGTTAAATGCAAGGAGAATCATCTTTGGACCATGTGAAAATGAATATTTTCAGGTCATAAGGCAGGAAGAGCTGGCATCTGCCTTCTAGATGCTGTCTGATTTGGTTACTGAATAGCACACAGGAGTTGGCTTTTTAGCATCATCTGCCCTGTCAGGGTAGCACCAGCTGGTCTCTTCCTTAGGGGTCAGTAAGGAAATGAAAAGTCATGCCTATGGATTCTCTCTGTGGTTCCTGAGGTAGTTTTTTCTCAGTCCTCTGCTGCTTCTTGTCTTGTTTTAGCTCTCCCAAAACTTCCCGTATTTCTGTGTGAAGGCAAGCCCTCATCACTGCATCCCTCCTGCTGCCAGTCCCCAGGGATGCTTAGGTTTGGCTCCCCTTTGCAGGCAGCTCCTCCTGCACTGGGAGATTATCCCACCTCTGCCTCTTCCCACCAACATCTGCACAGCTCAGAATCCCAGAATAGCCTGGGCTGGAAGGAGCCATGCCAAACCATCTGGCAAAGGGCAGCCTAGGTGAGGTTATCTAGCACCCAGATATCCTTGCTGTCCTCACTCCATCATCAGCACACTCAGGAATGCTCCTGCCTGGAGGCAGCATTCACCTGTGTAAGGTCAGACTCCACACAAGCTGCCTCTGCCCAATCCTGAAGGCTCCTGTCCCCATAGCACCCCTCAATGTCCTTTAGAACTGCTGGGTCTGTTCCCATTCATGCCGCATTTTCAAAGTTTTGTAGTCAAGGACTGTGTTCCCTGGACATTTCATCAGGCCAGAAACCAAGCTCTCCTTTGCTGCCTATGACAGCTGCCACTTCTGTTTCCACTGGATTCCTTTGGGACAGCACTTTGGCTCTACTTCAGGCCAGGTTCCCATCAGTTTCTGGATCAGGACACCTCCAGCTCACTGCCCCCCACCACTGCTCCTTACACCTCCTATTTCTTCACTGAGACTGCTGCTGTTCAGCCTTCTCCTTAGCAGCAGTTTTCTGTCTTGGGGCTTTACATTCATTCACCTCTTGTTCAGCTCCTCATATAGGAGAGTCATAAAGCATCTTCTCTGTCCTGGATGTTTTTTAAATCCTCCAGAGACCCTCTGGTTTGAGTGTGTGGGGTGAGAGGTTCTGGAACGATGGTATCCCAGACTGTTCATGTCCTTCCCTCATCCCATTCTCCTCTTTGCCGTCTTTTTTTCTCTTTGTAGCAAGAACTGAGTGCTCCAGTGTGCACTATGTTTCTCCTTCTGGATGTTGGGTAAGATCTTTTACTCTTGAATGCAATGGGAATTGCTTGGGGGATGTCTGAGTGTCACAGTGAGAGGCACACATGGATTGACTGTCTGCCTACAAGGGAAGGTGAAAAGGCCTCACCAATAAGAGAGAGTTTATCTTTTTTTGCAGAATGGGTGAAGACTTACAGTTGTGACATCCCACTCCATCACTGGTAGTCTTCCATCTCTGCAGGCTCTTATTAAATCATAAATTAATAATTAGGTTTCTTCAATTGCCCTTTCTGGAGCTGCAGTTTTATTAGGATGAAAACAGATCCTCTTATTTTGAGTCCCTGAAAACTCACATTCCCTACCACTATTCCTCAACCTGGTCCTGAAATATTTAGGCAGCCTTTTTGCAGATGATTACTCCATCTTTGCCACTCTTTTTTTATATACATGACTTGATATAAATGATGGCATTTCTATCTGGATACCAAGATTTCTGGGACAATAGGCACATACTAATTCACAGACATGAACTCACCGCAAATCATACTTTTTTTTTTACCAGTTGAGAAAACAGCCTTATGTATTTGCAATTTGTCCAGTTTATAAACTATGACGTGTGCACTTACAAAGATAAAATTATTTAATTATTAGGTTTTCAAGCTGACTCTCATGTAGGAAAATCTTTGCCTAGTCTTCAATGCTAAGAAAAAGGAATACATACTTTGTTCAATACGTACAGAGTTTTGTTTTGGCTTAAATCCTCAAATGACTATGCTGTGAATGGATAATCATTCTGTAATATGTGAAAGCTACATGAAATAAACTGCATTAAATTACTGAAGTGCTTTAATTTGATACCTTGTCATGTCATGGCTGCAAAACCCATTTTAAGAAGCTGCTGATTACACTCAAAACCATTACCTCCTGCACATCAGGAAACATCACTTACGTCCCACTGACATCTTCCCACAGCAATCTGCTAATTATAAGAAAAACAGCAAAAAAGAAGTATTTCTCTACTCTCTGCAAAAATCCCCCATTGTAATTGACATAAGAACAAGACAGTGAAAGGCATCTGACAACCTTTAATACCCCTCCCAGGCCACTGATAGGCTTTCACACTAATAACCACTTAAACACTTGGAAACTGCTTCTGGAGACTCCCACCACTTTTCATCCATCAGTTACCACTAAGCACTGATCACCGCAGCCCTACAGAGCTAATTATCTTCCATTTGCATCTAAGACCAAACTTTTCAAACCACAATTTATTAGGCTGATTATGTAACAGATAGTGACCTTATTAATGCTGCCCAAATGAACATTTGTCCCCATTCATTCTGCCACAGGAAGGAAAGCCCAGGACTCTCCCAAGCAGACAGACACGCTCATTAACTCTCACCCATTCCTGAGGCTGCAGCAGTTTCCTGCAGGGGTGAGCAGTGCAGCCAGCCCCAGCTTGTCCCCCCAAAGCACAAAAAATTAATGGCACAGTTATTTATAAGGGGAAAAATAATTTATTCACCAGAGAACAGGTCCAGAACAGCTTTATAAACACTAAGTCAAAAAACTTTTCTATGTTAGGATGTAGTAGAAATGTATTTGAATGCAAGGTTCTGAGAAAAAAAAGACCTGAATCAAAGAAACCTGGGCTGCAGGTATTGGGAAAAGGAAGCATAAGACCATGGTACCTGTGAGAGGATCCTTTCAAGGATTTGTAATCATCTAGTGCTATGGTTGGTTATGACTGCAGTGGTTCTACACAAATGCTTAAATCCGTCAACTGCAAAAAAACTGTGCCTGGCAGAACTATAACGCAGGATGAGGTATGAAAAACATGAAGAAGAGATTTCTAACAGCAATTTTCAGGGCTTTTTTCCCAACAGTTTGTAGTAAGCCATGAGTTCCAGTTTGTTTTTTATTTACTATAGTAAAAAAAAAGGTTTATAAGATGTTACCAGGGGTGTGGGAGGTTAGAGAAAAGGATCCCCCGCACATAACATGGAAAGATTAATTTAAAATACCTGTATGAAAACCAGGTACCTGTAACAGACTTCAGTTCTCAGGTCACTGACATTGACAGAATACCCCTGATGAACAACAGGTTGTGAAGGTCAGATTGATTTTTGCCAGGCATGCTTACAGCAACAACAACTGCCATGGCACCTGTGGAGCCTGGAGAGCAGAGCACAGGCTGGCTGAAAGAAAGCCTGGCTTCACAAGTAGGAACACAGAGTTCTCATCTACCACTTGTATTTAAAATGGGATTGAAATACAAAAGAACAGTGATTCTTGGTCCGTAATAGTTGTAAGAAAGCAAAAAAGTCACACAATCTTGAGAAATTATATGCAGACTCAAAGTGACAAAGTCAATATTGATATAAAATGCAGCTGAAGGATTTGCAGATTTGCAACACCACGTACAGATAGAGAATGGTAAAGGAGAAAGCAATAGGATTTTCAAAAGATGCCTGAGTCTGTGAACGTGGCCCAAACATTGAGTTCCTCCAGATCTCCCCTAGATATGGGGACTCTCCTCCACAAGGGTAGGCATTTATGAACACTTAAACCACATTTCTTCTGCTTCTAGAGGGAGAGAGATTTTGCCTGAAATGGAAACAGACTGAGCAAGTGTCTTTTACTATACAACTGCAGTTTACAAGAAAGATTTAAAAGTTAGATTTAAAAGTGAGGATGTCTTTACAAGACACCCAAAAGCAGCTGAGTGTTCCTGGAAAGCTACTCAGTAGATCAACTACATGTGTTTAGAATGGTGTTAGAAATATTTTGTGGGGAAAAGAAAAATGTTAAGAATTGACTGGACTAGAACAGAGATAAGTGCATTACATCTCTGTTTTTACCATGCATTACAACTTGACAGTGTAAAACTTTGTGCTGCTGAGCAGGTGGCACTTTGACATCGCCCTTACTACAAACTAAAATTCTGTTTTAAAGAGCAGACATTCATTGTGTTGTCTTCACAGGCTACTATGAAAACCCTCAAACACCCTCCCTGTGCCAGAGCCACAGCCCTTCCTCTGAACCCCGATTCAGAACAACCACAGACTTCCAAGGCAACACTGAGGAACAGCAAAGCAACTGCTCCAAGTGATGTAAGTGCTGTGTAGAGGTAAAAACTGCATCAATTCAGCCTCGTTGAAACCACCAAATATTTAAGGGTCCTCATATTAAACTTATTTCAACCAACTTCTCTTACGTATTATTGCTGGTTTCCAAGGCAAGTGTGGCCTTACTGTTCCATCATTTAGACCCAGGTCCAAGGAAAAACCTTGTGACCTTTATAATTTGGTACTAGTGCCATAGCAGTTTTATTTCCAGCAGAAATTCTAGACTGAGATTGCCCTCATTTCATGATGAATCTTCTTATTTTTTAAATTTTGTTTTTCTTTTCTAGAATGTTTAAGGATATGCTGACAGTGCCTATACATTTCCCTAAAGGTTTGGCTTGAAACATTTCGCATTCCATCTCTATTGAAATGATTTACTGTCAAAATCAAAACAACCACAGCTCCAATGTGGTGCTGCAGCCTAATAATTCTTTCACAAAGAAAATGTAATGTCTCTCTGCTTATATCCAATGTGACACTCAAAATACTTTCAAGATGATTTATGTATATAATATACATCAATATGCAGAATGTCTCTTTAAATTAATTTCTTGCGACTCAATATTCTGTTCTAAATATTTTAATTTGGGGAGCATTTTAGTTGGCTCAGTAGAAGTCAAGACATGATTTAGCACTGGTCTGCATGTTTGTCATGCAAACATAGCTGCACTGATACATCCTGGAACTCTGAATGCCTGTTGTAACTTGGGTGATTGCAAGGCCTTTTCTAGGGCACTTGGTATCCAGCAGCTGTTGATGGGCTACATTTGGACAGCTCTCACTGTATTATTTTAAGATGATTCAACTGTCAATTTTTAGAGTAAAGCTTTATTGCAAATTGTAAAAGAGAGTCTCTTTAAGCAGAGGGTTTGGGGTTTTTTAACTGTCTTGCCATCTCACACAGTTTTACATTTATTTCCTAGTGAAATAATAATCCATGCTATTTTTCATGTTGTTGTAATCAAAAATACTTTAAAGTAATGTTGACTTTAAGAGCTGTCAAATTACCAAGTCCATAGCCAGTCAGAATATAGACTGACTTTCCTAATGTGCTGTAGCTGATACTCCATTACTCCATGAAATGCAAATAGAACCAGGAAAAGAGGCAGCCAAGGCTTATTATTCCATGCTGAAATTTTTCTCAGCTCTGCAAAAATCAACAGAGACGCTGATCTTGATACTGATTTCACTGGCACCAATATTTTCCTCCTAGGAAGCAGCTGTGACCACTTGGGTATCTTGTAGTTGTATTTTTCTCACTTTGCATTTCACACTCCATAAAACCTCATTTGAGAGCTCTCCATCCTTGCAGCAGTGCATGGAAAAACAAGTTGTTAGAAGTCAGCTCTAAGTATGTAATGAAACTGTATTATTTTAAAATAAGAAATTTTATTTCAGATCGGCCTCAGAGTCCGTCAGAACGTGATGCTGGCCAAAATACTACAATGCAGACATCTAAGACAGAAATAATTTTCTTTTCTTTTTTTCTCATGTCATTTTTCTGTATTCTGGAAATCTCTCTCTCTAATTGGAGCATTTGTAACTAATATATGATTCTCTAGGTCAAATATTTTCAAAATGAATGCATTACATACTTAAATCTATATTACTAAATCAAAACAAAACAAAAAAAATCCTTGACTTCAAAAGGAGCTGAAAATGCAAACTTGCAGTTCCTTTTATTCCCAGAAATGGGTCTGCTATTCTGTCTTACCTGGGATTTAGAATCTCAGATTCAGGTACTTACAAGGCATAATTTGACACACTAGAGATTTCTTCAGTGAATATGAAGCCTGAAGTCCCAAATAAAACTGCTGCCTTGATTCACAATAAAATAGGCTAATTTGCCAAGAGATACACTACAGCTATTCTTCCGTTCTGATAAAATCAGAAGTATGTAACTTTTTAGCAAAGTTGGAAAATACACTGGCACGAAAACAGTTCTTGCTACAGGCAAAAATAATTTTACTTTTGGCAGGTTTACAGCGAAGCAAGTCAGTTACATTTTCACCTCAGGTGGTTTCTGGTATCAAAAAGGCAGTTCTTGCAGATGGAAAACTGTCATTACATGAGGACAAGCTGTTTGCTGGGGGAAATGGAAATATTTTGCTCTCTGTCAAACCTGTGAATATTGGAGAGAAAATCTGTTTTCGTGTAGGAATGCTCAAACCAGAAGCTGATAGCTTAATGGAGTTCTACTTGACTGACAGTGGCCCACCAGACTGGAGGCTGGCCAGCTTATGCTTCAGTTACAACACCAAGTTACCCTGAAATTTCAGCAAGGAGCTGCATATGCACCAGAACTGATATGTGGGCTGAGAGAGTGTTCCAGATCACCTCCAACAGGTCTGGTGAGCCCAGCTTGGGCAGGTGCCTCTGAAAATGATGAGTCACCGAGCCAAAGACCTCACATCACATCTCCTGCAGGAAATGCACCCAGGTGTCCAGGATGCTTGGAGGGACTTTGCTCCTGCTGCAAACTGCCCATTATTAATGCCCCCTGATGCTGAAAGAACTCTAGAGAGGGCACACATCAGGTGGAGAGCTGCTAGAGAAGGTGGGACAGCTCTGAGCTTTCCCCAGGCTCTCCTCGTGGCTGCCAAGCCGAGATGTGGAAGTACTGCCTGCTGCCACTGTATGACAGCTCTGTGTTCATTCTGCTGGAATTCAGCTGTGGGTGGAAAGCACCAGAAGCAGAAAGTCTTCAGAGGTGGATCTGGGGGCATCTTTGAAAGGATTCACTAATACTGCCTTTAACAGGGCGGTCATCAGACCCAAGATTTACACAGACAAAGGTTGCAAAGACCAGAGCTGTAGCACTGTTACATAAATCAGACAATTTGTCATGGGAAATCTTTATCTTCTTAGCACAAATTCAGACTTGAAGCTAAACAAAATGCAAGATATTTAGCCTGGGATACAGTGAGTAAAAGGGATAGATTTACATTTGGCTGATTCAATATTTATGGTGTTATCAAAACTCGGGTGTGCCTACGCTATTACTTAATTCAATCTTCCTCTTTGCTCCCAGATTCTGGTCTTATTATCCACACTCCCCACAGTCCTTAAGTGACAAAACTCACAGGGCAGTGAGTTTATGTAGGGGTGGGAGGGACAAGCCTCTGTGCCTGCCATGCTGAACAAGTCCCCAGCACCATCCAAATAATTCCTACATTTCTCTAGGTCCGCACACATCTGCCTCTGCCTAGAATGGGAAAAGGCAAGTACAGAAATGACATAGCTGCTTCTGATATGGTGTCTCTAAGAAACACTCACCATGGGAAACAATTCCAGCCTTCTGCTCAGGTTTTGGTCATCCTTGTTGCAAAGCAAGTGTGTATGAAAGCACGTGTGTGCAAGTCAGAGCGCTGCAAAGGCAGAGGCACCCCTGCTCCTGCTAGCCTGCCACAGCCTCTCACTGCCAGGGAAGGGCATCCATCTCAAAAAACAGCAGCCACCCCACAGCTCACAGCCACCCTCCCACTGCCTGCCCAGCAAACCTCACAGCACATGCTGCCCAGTAAGCTGCCCTTTATTTCCTCCTTTTGGCCTCAAAGGAATACTGAAAGCATGAGAAAAATCACAAAGATGATGAATGGGAAGGTCTGGCCCTTATTGATAAGTACCAAGGTGTTTCACAGGAAGAAATTTGATTACAGAAATTTGGTTTCAGCAATTTGATAATCAATGGGACAAGGTAATGCAAATTACAAATGAAAGGAAAGACTGAACGGACTGTGATGGCTAAGAGAGCTTAGAATTTAAAATCAAATCTACAGTGAATGAAGAACATAAGCCCCACATAAACCCAAAGGCCTCAATCAGAATACTTTCACCTGCATCTCTTCTATGAGCCAAGGAATCTCTTATAACCTGCAAAGTCTGGCAGCACATTAATTTTCAGCCCTTATGAGACTCAAAAGCATTTTTTCATCACAATTAAAACGCATTCGTGCAATCCCCTCCCCAGGTGTTCTCCCCTCTCCAGAAAGGTCGATTCCCATCACTCCTAACTCACTGGTTTCTGTCCAAAGGTTCAGACTTGGAAAGCTTCAGAAGAGCTGGATTCCAGTGTGGAATTTTGCTCTAGGTTCTCTCTCTCACACCCGAGTATCTAAGGAATGAAGTCCATGCCCAATGTTTTATAGCTTAACAGATTCCACTGTAGTGACTGCTTTCCCTCAAATCTCAAAAGGTCTTTTTACTCATATTTTTAAACGTTATGAACTATAAACTGTTCTTATTCTAAATTTTCTTCGCTAGCTAATGCTGTAGTACATTTCTAAAACAAGTTTTCCATCACAACAAACACCTATGTCTTCATAAAAGACATCTTCCTCTTCTTAATTGCTCTACTGTGATTTTCATTTTGCTATGGGGGATTCCCAGTAGACTTTCAGAGGCACTTTGCATGATCTGCTGGCAGTGCTCTAATGCTCTTTATCACAGAAACACAGTAGTTTTTATCATCTTTTTGGCAATTTATGAAATTCTACAAGCCTACTGTGTGACAATTTAAAATACTGTTCTACAAGATTAATCTACAAAAGTGTGAAAAGTACAGTATGTGCTTGGAAAAGGTCACAGAGACATGTTCCATAAGAAGGAATCAATATGATCACAAACAGATTCTGAAGTCATATTACCATTTTAATTGGCTGGCACAGCCTTTTCACAATTCCACCTCAGTGGTAACATTAATTCCAAGGGTGACAGCACAAGGCTTTGCTAACACAAAGAGGAAAATAATTATTATGCACTGTCTACCTTTTGCTTCTACCCAAAGTATCCAAATTGTTACATTAAACATCTACCCTTGTTTTTCACTCAAGAGATTAATCTCTTTCTTGGAGTGATTTTGACGGTTCTTCAGAATATGATATTAAAAAAAATTAAACTCAAGCGCACCAAGCTGGAGTTGAGAAAAATTTTTTAAAAATTAAAGGAAAAAACCCAATGAAGCACCCTTCTAAGCCACTTCCTCAGCAGTATTAGGAGTGGCTAAAGGCAACGAGCTGCTCTGCCAGGGAAAGCACAGCTGCTGTCCTGACCTAGTGGCCTCCAGAGGCCGTGCAGGGTGGAGGATTGGGAAGGCTGCCTGACCCCACTCTTCTTTCTTGACTCCTGCAAAAAGCCAACCACATCCCTTCTACTCTGGCTCCTGCTCACAATTATATTTTTTCCAACTCCTTACCACAGTCTTTTCCCCCCACTCCTGTCTGCAATGATCTGTTTGCTTTCCTCTCTAGCCTGCACACATTACTGACCAAGTGAAAGCTGCCCCCCACTGTCCTGCCCAACGTGTGTGCTCCCACTAAACATCCCTGGCCCCCCTTCTGTCCTTCCTTCCTTCCTTCCTTCCTTGGTTACCACATCCCAAGCTCCTCACACACACAAAGCTCCAATTCCTTGTCTGCCACTCCTGCATCCTCGGCTCAAAGCATATAAAAATGTGTACCATGCACACTGTCTTGTCTGTACCTTATTTGAAATAAAAATCTTCTGCATATTCTTGGGGGACAGGGGGTGTGGGATTTGCTTCTACAAAGAAAAGTTTGAGTGATATTTAGTGATTATATTAAAAAATATTTTTAAGCCCATGTACAGTTTCTTGATGTTAACTGACACAATGAGCATAAACACAAACAGATTAAAGGTAGGATTTGGATAATATCTTCTATCTGGAGGCTCTGTGCTGGAGACAGCCAAATATAAATAGGAGAAGGAACTGTGATACATTAAAATTCATTTTAGAAATGAATCTGGTGATCTGTAGCTGACATTTAAGATAGCAAAAAGCTTCATACAGGAGAAATCTTTCAAAGAATAACTCCAGCATGTGAAAAAAATGTCAGCATGTTCTATGAATAATCAGGAATAAGGAGACAAAGGCCACGTTTTAACCCAGGGATGCTGAGTGACTTTCATCCCTGGTGAGACCTTTGGGCATTATGAACACAGCTCCAGGTTCTGCTGTAGCAAGGTGCCTCTGACACATGAGAATGCAGTTTGGTCAGTTAGCAAGAGAGCCTTGCTATGTCGTGATAACTCAATAAATATTTAGAAGAGAAGCGTCCTTTTTCAAGAGAAACTCATTTTTTTCTCCCCCATTAAGACATTTCAATGCACGTTTTACTTCAAGGATATTAATAACCTTTCCAGGAGGAATCTGGGCCCACCCAAGGCTCCATGACAATCTGCTGCCAGCTGGGATTTGCTTTGGTGTGGGCAGATAAACAAATAAAGGACTGCCTGGTGGTACTTGGGAATTGCACCCTGTTGTCAGAGAAGGGCTGCCAAATCAGAAAACCTTCCAAACAACAAGGCCAAGCATGGGCACAATCAGGATATTTTAGGAACAAAAAAAGATCAGGTATTTCTGTAGTTAGGCTGAACAAAATGTAGGCATCTGTACCTCCCCTTCCCAAGACACTGAACTCCTTACATCCAAGGCAGGAACCCAGGAGAACAGGAGTCAAATTAGTTCCAGTTACACAATTTTTCATGGTTAGCCTAGTTTTGATTTGGGCTGTTTCTGGGAATGCTCTCTCATTAATGTGACTGGTGTTCTACCAATAGTCTGCAGTGGTAAAAGATTTTTTTGTTTAACCATTACTCTCTTTGAAATAAAACCAAATCAAGCAGATACACTGATTCATGAAGGTGGCATTTTTAATGTAGATTAGGCAAAATTAATTTAACTTTACCAACACCTATTTTTATTTAAAAGGCCAGTTTCTAAAATCTGGATTTTAAAGGGTAAACAAAAATTTTCTTAGTGAATTAGTCCCCAGAGATGGTTACCTAGCTCAGAGCACATAGAAAAATACTGACATTGGCAGAAAAGCTAACCAGCTAATTAGAATTTACAGGGTATTCAGAAAACCTCTCAAATGCTGCATGCATTGCTGAACATACCTAATAAATCAAGACCTTAAAAAAAGAAGATAGCCAAATGAAAGGGAAAGTAATGGGAACAAAAATAACTGGAATAAAATAAAACTGTATTGGCCAATCTTAAATTCTTTATGCAAGCCACCCTTCCTTGGCTGGTTTTGGTTGGTTAGTTGGATTTTTTAAAATCTTGCAATATTATTAAAGCATCAAAAGAAATTCTGGAGTTTAAGGCTGACAGAGATAAAAATATCAGCACCAACATTGCATGGAGGAGAAAAACTGCAAGGGAACATTGTGAATAAAAATATCCCTTTTGTAGAGGTGGAACTTTCATCCATTTAGCTATATTCTCTCAGTGGTAGCCAAGTAATACGGAAGTTTTTAATTAACTATTGGCAGAGGAAAGCAGAACTGAAATCCCAGTAAATAGTAAATGAACAAACTGAAGTGCATCCAAGTGCCTAGATGGGACTTACAGAAGTTTTTTTGTCACCAGAATTCAAAGAGCATTATATAATGTACTATAAATAAATTATTATAGAACCATTAACAGCATTTCCTTTTACAAAGGCACGGAGACTAGGAGTTTGCCTTTACACAATGTGTGTACCATCTTCAGGGTGCCCTCACCAATTTATACATACCCTCAGAAGCCCTTCAGAAGTGTCTTTTTCCCTGTACCATGTTTACATATATATTTCAGCATAAATTGGTTGCATAAGCACAGTTAAATTCAGTTTCACGTGGAAAAATTCAAGTTAATCTTAGAAGATTTCTTTTTGATACAGGAAGCAGTATCCAGGGCTGGGCTGGTACTTCACCAGCTGGAGTTTCCAGAGTTTTGCTATGCAGAAACTCTGCTGAGTTTTTTTACTGAAATTCCGTTTGTAAAGATCAAGTCATGCCCATGACCCAGAGGAAAACCCACTCCAAACCAGAAGGTGCCATTTGGATTTCTCCTCAGTAGGGAGGAACTGAGGCTGGAACAGATGAAGTGAATGATCACCAGGACGATGTGGGAAGGGAGAGCCTGTCTTACCAGACAATGCAGTTTGCAGCAGAATAAGAAATCACATGAAAAAGCATCATGGGGCTTTGCCCCAGGGAGAGAGAACAGCCATTTACCCGAAAGGACCAGCCACTGTTTATTCCAGGAAACATTTTGTATTTCATTCCTCCATCTCATGAGTACATGAAAGGCTCAATCAATCAATCAAACCTGTGCAGAGCTGTATTATTGATTAAAACTCGCTTCTTGCTTCTAGTACTGAACCTGACCTGAAGAAACCTGACCACCTAATGGAGTTTAGCCATATCCTGAAACAAAACCCCCTTATTCTCTGTTCTTATTGCTTTAAAGCAGTGGTTAGTTAGAACTGCACACAAGAAGAAGAGACACACCTTGCTGCTTAGCTTGTCCCCACTCATGCAGGGCTCCACTTGTGCCTGAAATGCCCTGCTGAAAACCCAGCAAGGGAAAGGCTGTGCAATGCACACAGGGCTGCGTGGAGACACTGCAGAGCCTCCTGAAAGGTCTGGGCATTTCTGAACTTTGCAGGAACTCTTGAGAATGTCTGAATTGATTCAGCACTGGGAGGACAGGAATATTTTGACAGGAAAGCTGCTTCAGCGTGGAGGCACAGTTTGCTCTGAGCCAGGGAAGGTGCTGTAGGATGGGGGCACGGGTTCTGTGAGGCTGGGAGAAAGCCTCTGGATGGAAGAACCTGCCCAGAGGGAGACAAACACCTCTAAAAGCCAGGAAGAAAAACGTGATGACTGGTTCTCTGGGAATTTTGATGACTTGCTCTTCTCCAACCACCCTACTGTCTGGAATTATACCAACACTAGAGTAGCTCCATTTTACCCTGAGAGAAATAGAAAGAGTTGGCTGAAAACACTTCTTCCTCTGTGGCCAACCCTGCCCTAAACAAATACCAAAATGTTTCTGATAGCTGTCCATTACCATTCACATGAAAGAATGATCATCACCTTCCCTATGACTTGCAAAACAAAAATGAAGCTGCACAGAGAACCTTTGAAAATACATTAAAAACACAAAATACACATTAAACTAAAATGGCTTGAATTCTGATATGTATTCTTTTGCATAATGCTGCCACCAATGCAGAAGATTCCTTTCTGCCAAGAATCAAGTAGAAAAGCAGTCTCTGCTTCCACCTAGTTATACAGTTAATATACTGCTAAAGAAACCTACAGTTGAGTCTTCATCTTCTATAAAAACTTTGAGAAGAGTTTTCCTATTCTCCCAACAGTGTTTCAAAATTACAGAGGTATTTTAAATGGGTTTCAAAGTCAATTACATGGAAATGTTAAGCAATGTCCCCAAAAATGATTCTCTCTATGTTCTTCAGCTGTAAATAAAAAATATTTTCTGGCTATGAAAAATCAATCTTTTCCTCAATTGAGGACAATCCAGTGGCTATTTTAAAGTTCAGTGGGGGTTGAAAGGGAATAAGGATGATGCAAAAATGCTTCTAATGGTTGAATACTGAATATATTTCTATCAGAGATCAAAAATTAGAAGAAATCAATCTAGTATATATTGAATTATAGGACGTAAGCATCTGCTTTTGTGCCACTTGAGACCAATAATTGGTATTTTAATTCTTTAGTGATAAATGAAATTCCTATAAATGCAGAACTCAGCAGAGCAAAAAATGCAATCAGATTTAATTTGGTCATAACACCAGCTGTCCAACACCTAACGTAATTCTTTTTTTCCTTCAAGAAAAATATTACTTTAATCTAGATCAATTACTTTTTCTTTGAAAAGAAGAGAAACCTTAAAGAATACCTAAGCTCTAAGCAATTTAACAGATGCCTAGTTATGGGCTATTAATGTGAGAGAACATTTTCTCAGAGGCTCAACAAAGTATAGTTGCCCATGCATCCAGAAACAATCTGATACTCTATCATTAAATTCTTTTTCTCATAATGCAGTGAAGTTTCTGCAAATTATTACCTTGAATGTAGTAATTAATCATATTTCAGCAGTTTTCTGAATAAGCCCTTGATTTAAAATTTGAGGAGTCTCTGGTATCTGGAGGAAATAAATTTGTTTTTTTCTTTAGAAATCGTTGAGCTGCATCTTGTAGATCTGTTTCTTCTGTCCACCTTTCCTTACAAAACTGTAATATTGTTTGCAGTGGTGTTGCAGTGGGAGGTTGCCAGTCTCGTTGGTTATAAAATGGTGTTTGTGGGAATGTGTATGTTCAGTATAGGGGGTTCTTATCTTGTTGTATGGAAAGTTTTTGTAGGGTGGAATTGTTCTTTTGTACGGGAATTTTTTGTAGGGTGTTACTGTCCTGTTGTATGGAAGCGAGTGTGTATGTTTTGTATTGATGTAAGGAATGCATCCTCACACCTTGAAATCAGGTTTCCTGTGTGACAGCAGATCTGCACAATCCAGAGACATTTACCAGGCCCTGGTTCAGTAAAGCTAAACTCCAAATGAACATTGATTTTATTAACACTGCATGTCTGAAGCATTTTACTGATGTTTTAGAAGAGATGCATTTCTTAGTTAGCTTGTGGAAAGCATCTCACTTGTCTGTCTCTCGCAACAAGGAAGTCTTCTTGAGATTTATTCCTTTTAGTCTGAGATTTCTATGAATTATGAATTTCAGCTACAGTTCCTACGCAGGGATTGCCTACAATTATTTCAAAAGAAATGGATACTAATCCAATTGAAGTCAAAGGAATTATTTCCACAGACTCCCACTGACATTCATCCATGCCCTAAATTCTTAATAACCAATGGAGAAGTCTTTTGTACAGCACTGTAGGAATAGATACAAAGAGTAAAATAATCTGCTTTCAGTATTTATTACATTAACCATTTGGCTCTGGCTTTCCTCAGTGGATTAGTTTAAACACTGAAACTACTGGCACACTGAACTGCCTTGAAACATGAGGGCATCATTTCATGAAGAATCTAAAAGAAATTACAGTTCAGGAGGCTTCCTTTCCTCACACCATTTTCTTAAGGCTTGCTCATAAATGCCAATGCCTATCAATTAGATCTGTATTGTAAACGTGCAGTCTAATTTAGATAAGCACACTGAGGTTGTATTTTCCTTAGAAAGGGATCACTACAGCAGTTGGACTGAGATCTTCTGGACTCTATGTGAATCACTGCTAAGGCAGAAACACTCCAACACTAACACATTGTGTCTCAGAGATGCAAAGAAAGTCAAAGAGATGACCACAGAGAGCACAACCCTAAAACATGTTCAGAAAGAACAAAAAAATCCAAAAGTTGCATTTAAAGATTTGGTGCATGAGCAAGACAATGTTGTTATTATAACGTATTTTAGTCATGACACCTTTGTATTAAGATTATTGTTTTCTTGTAGGCACTCTGGCTAGAATAAGCAACCTTTCAGATGGGAATTGCATGCAAACCAGCTAAGAAAAATGCACATGCCACATGAAAACACCAGCCCAGAAAAAAATCCCTCCCTCCTCTGTGGTAGAGGAAAACCCACGGGAGCTCAGGAGGGTGCAGGAGCAGGGCAGGGGTAGCAGGAAACTTTAACTGCTCACACGTGGGAGAGGCCCATGGAGAATCAAATGCAGGAAAAGCAGGGAAAGAGGGTGTCCTGCCCTGAGCACAGCCAGGCACGGGTAGGAGGTGTGGATCATCAGAGGCACAGAGCCTGGAGCTGTCCTTCAGAGGACATTTCCCAGCAGAAAGATCATTCTTCCCTGCTGAACAGCCTAATCTCACACTCAGCGGAGAGTAGCACTGGTTTTTACTCCATGGAAAGCAAACATGTTTGCACATTATATATTTGCATGAATTACTGACTGGAGGGTGCTGTAACAAAATGACAAAACTAGTGGCTGTGGGTCTAGCAGAAGTTCCCATACTATTGCTGGAAGGAAAGGATTGGTCAAACCAGGGAAATAAATGAGTGCATGAGGATTTTACAGCAGGGCTATGGAAATTGGGAAGGGGCCTGCTCTCAAACAGCAGATGAGAAAGCCTGGCTTTTCACACCCCAGGAATGGTGTCCAGTACACAGAAACAGCTATCAACTTGCATGATGGAGATGACCTAGGCAAAATTAATAAAATCACCTTTCCAGACTTTCACAGCTCAACTTTACCAATGGAAGTTACTTAAAATACAAACACTTTTGTCCCAGCTTTTCCAGCTCAGCAGACCTGAATAGAAATTCATCCAGTCCAGAGCAAAAAAGTGAGCAAAGATTTAGATTGGCCTTTCAAATGAAACAGCTGCATATGCATCCTCATATAAAGAATCACCTTGAAGAAATGATCAAACACTTCTATCACTATAGAGTAATTCCACACAAAAGGTTTTGTTGTTTCTGATTAAAGAGTAAAGTGTTAGCAATGCAGGGTGAAAAAAATGTTCTCCTAGAAGAGAGCTTTATTGTTTTAAGTTAATTACAAGGGATACAAAATACTGGCTCAGATTTCAGAAGATATCCTTCATCTGTGCACTATTTGCACAGCAGCTTCTGCCAAAGTGGAGAAAGAAGAGGTAGAAAACAAGAGAAAACTCTGTGCTCAGAACAACAGAGGAGACATCCCTGGAGTTCTAAAGCACTTTGCTAGGACCTAGAGGCAATGGCACAGACAGATAATGTCACGTTCCAATAAACAGTCCCAAAGCAAAGTTTATCACCAGCCTCTGAAAAAAAAAAATGTAGGTAAAATAAAGCCAAAACACCCCTCTGCCTAGGAAAAAAATACTTTGACCATCTGGATTTCTCAAATAATCTGACTTGCAAATTTCAAATTCAATTCAAGAAAAAATTTAAGTTGGAGTTTCAATTCCTAAATTAAATTCCACGGAGTTGGTATCTGGGATTGGGCTGTTTTTCTCATTTGCATTCAGTTCTCCTGCCACAAAGAAGCAGAGGATATAAAACAACACAGCCAAGAACAAAAATTGGTTTCTGAAGCAATTCTTCTGAGGATTTTCTTTCCTATTCCCTCCTGAAATAACATAATGTATGTGACATATGTAGAATTCTCGTAGAGGCATTTTGGTCCGAATAAACTCAGCTGTTTTAAGAAGAGTAGCATTAAAATCAGTAAAAAAATTAGTAGACTCTACTAAGTCAAAGCAAGAAGCTGCCACCTCCACGGACGAAGGCCATACTCCAAAAACACATGTTGACAATCAGGAAGTAAATATGTTATATTTTAGAAGGTCAGGTACTATTTTGCTTTTTGTTGTTGAGGGTAGGACAGTACAACCAAATGGCCTGACAAGCAGCTTTGTTCCACACAGGATGGGTGGATCATTCCCTGCCCACAGCCTGCATGTGACCAGTTCATTATCAGGAAGTATTTGTGCTTTAAACCTCAGATTTTTCTGCATGATTTGCTTGGAAGAATTTCAGCAGATTTTTTCTATGAACGGTCATAAATTTAAAACCTGTTTCCAAGGCCATATTCCAATATTTACTCAGCTCTGTTTCCATGGACAGACATCCCTGGTTACCAACAGGCCTGAACCAGAATATTCAGGAAGAGCTAATGCAGAAATGAGTTAGTGCAGCCTAGTGCACGGTCTAATCCGAGTGAATATTCTTTGAAAACACGCTCAGCAGGACTGACCACATCATAAAAGGCCCTGATCCTGCATGATTAAAGGTAATGGGATCTTTGTGGAGACTTTCAATGAGCATTGGAATGAGTCCCAAGGTACCAGCTATCAGAAAGGGCAGCTGCTTAAAATTTTTATTGCTCTTTTACTTGAGAGGTATCAGAATAAAACATGCAGTGTGTATATATATGGGCATACAGAGATGCAAAAGCGTCCACACACAAAGTGTTCATTTTTCTGAGGCTTTTGTAGCTGCAAACATCAACAGATGCAGTATTCTAAGTAGATGACGAAAGAAGTGAAGGGACAAGAGACAGGTTTTTCCTCACTCACTTTTTTCAAGTGTTTAGAACATGTGTTTAACCATCCTGTTCATTACCCAGCTACCTAGCAAGGATCAAACTAACAGCCTAGCTTTCTCCTCCTATCCCATCAGTCACTCCTTCCACCTGAGCTTTTTGGTTTGGTTAATTTTTAGGCTCAGGCTTCCCAGTTCATTTCTTTTGTCCTTGAAAAGGTGAAACAAACAGGGATAGAGATACTTTATGGTGATTGATGAAGTATTCCCAACAGTAAGCCCCCAGTTCTCATCCAGAAACTGGGGGATGGTAAAAACAGGATTCATAACTAACAGTAGCAGACTGGATGACTTGAACATCATATGAAATACTGGACTGTATTCAACCCTCAGCCCTGTTGTCCCCTTTTGATCTACCATATAGCAATATTATATTGCTACATTAATAGTGTGGTATATAGCGGTGTAGACCATTTAAGCAGGGTCTTACTACAAAACTCCTTTTCTTTTGATGCCTTTTGTTTTCCACGATATTAATAACATTAATAATTATGTTTCCCACTGTATTAATGACATTAAACATTAGTTCTAGATTCCTTGCCAGAAAACTAGCAAAACCGGCCCATTTTGCTCAAAAAGACTTATCACTAAAATGATGGATACCATGGTTTTAAAGCATGCAGTTCTCCCTGTTTAAATCCCCTGACTTTTATAGCATTCTTTTCCAGTTTTGTTTACATTTCAAGGGATGAGGATATGTAGTTTTCCCAACCACTTCAGTTCATTGTTCCTTCCTTTCCCCCTCTCATCCATTCTTTCTTCCATGAGACACCTTTTCGTGGTATTTGTATTTATATTCATAACGACATCCTATTCATTAAAACACATCCCCACCATTCTGCTGCCTTTGCTGTCCCCTCAGACTTGCTGTTTTGGGATGCAAAGCAGTCCCTGTCTTTTTTCACCATCTCAAACACTAAGTGTACAAATTAATACACATGGAGGAACTCTGGAGGGGCACTAACAGCTGCTGGAACTGTCCCACACCCAGAAAATGCAAACACCATCACTAGCCAAGGGAAGGCAAAAACCACTCAGATTGCTGAGGATCCTGCTTATGCAGGATGATGATGAACACAAACTGCCTAGAAATTCATGCTTTGCTCGTGGAATCTGACCAGAGAGAGGCCATGCTATTTCTGAAATGTATTTTGAATGGTGTTTTTTTTTATTTCTGAGTAGGGAGTTGTGAGCAATTTATGATGTACCTCTTTCTTATGAACAGCAGGAATATATTACCCATAGGTTATTACTTTAAAATATGAAACAGAGCTCTGTAATCACCCTCAGCCGCTCTCCTCCATCCATGGCAATTTGCATTAACTGTGCATTTTTATCTTGATTTTTAGATACACAGTTGTTTACCATTTGCATTATATTTCACTCCTAATACCCATTGATGGGGTCTTGATCGTAGTGTTGCATGAAATTTTGACTTACAAGTAATTTAGTATACATTGTCATGGTAGCAATTACAATATGTTTTTGAGGCTGACATGTTTTTAGTGATGACTACTGAAGAAATCTCTCCTCCAAATATCTTCAAAGCAAATCCCTAGTTCAATGTTTAAACCAAAACTAGTGGATATTTCAGTACAGACTTTCAAAAATAAGCTAATATATGTTTTATAACTGCTCTCAGTGAATTTTTCTCATGTTAACTTACCTATACACTCTTTTAAATCTATAAGTAATATTGGAATCTGCAAGGATGTAAATAGTCTTATTGGCCTTGACATTTCAAAAGATTGCATCTGTTTGCATGTTTAAAGGCAACTTCTAAAATCCCAGTGCTCAATATGACAAGGTTCATGTTATGTGCACTGCTTCTTTCCTCTTGGTATTGGAAACTCATCTGCTGAGAGTGACAACATAATTTCTCAGAATACAGGAAGAGGGCAGAAATAAGATGCCTGGGAAACACTGTACAAGCCATACTGAAAGGCAGAGTTACTGAAATGGCTCAAGACTACATTTCATCAAAATCTCAATCTCCTATGCTTTTTATATATCTAGTAAACATGGAGAAAACTCAGCATTTCTTTCTCTTCCTGTAGTCACCTGGTTGGCCTGGCTGGATTTTATGCAAACTGTGCATTCCAGATCATCTTGCCAAAACTACCTATCAGATCCTGCTAACAAATTAATATGCAGCCTTGTGTTACAGATCCAGAGAAAAATACATATAAAGAACCCAACATCCATCACTTGGATATTTTCATAAAGTATCAATTCTCAATTTAAGGAATTTAACTCCTTATTTTTATTTATGAGGTTCAAAACATCCCCAGCAAATCTCTGAATGATTTGACCTCCCACTGCACCACTGTTTGTGCTGGAGTCAGATGGATAAGCAGAAGAACTGTGGTTTTGCTAAAACTTAAATATGTGCACAAAACCCAAACCCAAATCTGCGCCTCTAAATAAGACTGTAAACAAAACCCTGCAAAACAAACTCCCACAGCACGAGCAGAGATTGCATACAGTCAGCAGAATATTCTGCCCCATTTCCAGAGCCATGAGCACTGCTGGTCATCCCCTTCTGAGGGACAACTGCGGGCTCCCAAGAGAGCTCTGCCCTTGTCCCTGCGCCAAAGCTGTGCACACGTGCTGCACACACATGCCACGTGGATCTGCGAGCCCTGCAGCTTCAGCAAGAGGCACGTGATGCTTAACAAGAACTCAGGATGTTTATTTAAAGAGTAAAAAACTCATCCATTTTCATTATTCTGTGAAACACGGAGAATAGAGAGGTTGGCTCAGGTCTAACGTGCCCATATGCTGCAGAGTGAGGCTCAGGCTGGCATCCCTGAAAGGCAGTGACAAAGGAGGAGTGTTCATTCAAGAAGACACAGCAGCGAGATAAACTACTGAAATTGCCACAATGAGGATGAATTGCAGGGAACTCAGATATATGAGGGAATGAGAAACAACTAACTTGGCTACAGAGAGATTACAGGGAGCGCAATGCATTCTGTGCAGCTGCTCAAGAATCTATTAACTCCTCATGTGTTTGAGCAGCACCTCTCCAGCGCTGCCAATGCTCCTGTGTCCCTGCAGCAGCACCCACCAACAGGGGAAACTGTGCTGGAATGCTGCTGGTCAGCTCTGGAGCAGAGATACATTTAATCTAGGATTTGCCCTAAGCCTGCTGTCATTCTTTGAATAATGACATCCATACTAAGAGTTTTTGCAGTAGGTGAACTATAATATAGATAATGAGCTGCGAAGTCTGGTATGCCAATTGCCAGCTTCAATATTTTTCTCTTCTGTCTGGAATTTTCTAAGTGAAAATCTAGTTGAAAATATTGAACTATGTTTTCACATTTGACACCAATGAAAGAGCGCAGAAGAGTTTCATCTTTCAGGATGTTTACTGTTTTTTTAAATGAGATGTTCAATGATAAAGTTAATGGTCATCTTTACAATTTTTATAGCAATTGAGACATTAGTCATGGATGAAGTTTTGCTCAGGGAGGAAGAACAGAGTATCCCTCTGTGGGTTTTATTTCTCCAGGGAAAATAGATTCTGCTTAATGAAACTATGGAAGGGTCCTGAGTGTAAAGGCAAGGAGCAAACAAAAATTTTAAAAATTGTTTTCGGAGCAAAGTCAAAATTGATAAATTGCTTTCTCTCAGATATTTTGCTTTACACAATTTTAGAGATTCTCCCAATGCCCTGGTAGCTGGCACTCAAAACAAAAACAAAGAAATCAGTTTCTTGGCATCTAGAGATTTCTAACAGCTCTGCCACCCCCACACCCCTCTGCCCTGCCCTCTCCCTTTAGGGAGGAGTTTGTAAGCTGTCAGCTTAACCCCTGAAAAGAGCACTCTAGGACTCTACTGTAAGACTGCCCCTTTTTAGGGGTCCCTCATTTATCAGGTGCTACCCAGGCTGATTTGGGCTTTAGAACAGCAAGAGCTGTTTTGGTGTCAACAGAGGTGGAGAGTGACCTTTGAAGCCCACGCAGAACTGCACTTTACCTATTGGGATTGTGCATTTTTTATTTTATGATAAGTGTACAGAAAATAATTTGGTATATTTTGAAAGTCTGGTGGCTTCTTAAGGGACTACAATATCTCCTTTAAGAAATTACATTATGATTTTCTAAAGAGGATCTAGAAATACTGTGACAGTTGTCACCATCCACTACTGTGCTGAGAGGCAAAAAATCATGCAGAAGCTTGTAACTCCTGAGTAACTGATCAACAAATCATATTAAAACTGTTCCAGAGACTGACCTGCAACCACACAGTTAATACATATATTTTCACTGATTTCAGCAAGTTGTACTTTGGGGTATTACTTACTGGAAAAGAATGTCAGCAGTAAATACTTAACAAATTAACTTGTTATTCCTCTTGGACTTTTTGTAGAAAGTAACCAGGTAAGTTTCAATACTTTCTGCTTTATAACTGACAAGAGTGTTCAAAGATGAGTATTTGCAGTGAGAATTTATTATCCTTTCAATTCCTTACTGTCTTATTTACATCCATTTCCAGCTTTCTTAGTTCGAGTTTACACGCCTTCCCCATCCTATCTGAACTAAAAAAGAACACAGAATGGAGCAAAATCAATTTACTGTGTGCTACCTACAAACATGGTATGTACATGGTATGCTTCTTGATTTAATTAGACTCTTTACCATTTAATTGTACTCCAGTGCCTACATGAATGTTGGTCAAGAACTTCCCTTGTTCTGTCTTTGCCTTAAAATTTGTATATTTCATCATGTCCTCATAAAGAAAGGCTCATAAGGAGCAGTCAAAGAAAATAAGTACATTTTGCAAAATATCACTAATCAGCTGGCAGCTCCTCAGTACTGGGGAATGTTCCGAATGACACACGGACAGGAAACAACTCTACAGTGAGTCTACAGTCATGGCTTTGGGCAGAGCTGTGAAGCAGATGTGAGACTGGTGAAAACAAAATGGTGCAGGTTTAAATCGAGGGGGTGAACCCACACCCACACAGACAGATTCCCATCCTAAGAAACCAGTGACAAGACCTCTGGAGAAGGGTACCATGGATGCTCAGAACAGGAACTACTTTGGAAATTACATCCTTCGTACACTATGTGCTGACTGACCAAAACCTTAAGATAAAAGCTGTTGAAATTTTTACAGTATCTTCTTATTACTATTCTAATCACTTCCTATCTGCAAAAGTATTTCCAAGTGTTGCCGTATATAAAGAAAGAAAATATTTCAATTTGTCTCATTTTTTGTATAATTCTCCAGCAACGATAAAAAACAAATCTACAAAGAAATTTTGATATATAATTAGCTGAAAATGTAATTGCACTTTCAAAACCACTGTGGAAACTACCAGAGCAATATTCAAGACATAAAGCTCTATGACTAAAAAAATTAAAGCAAAAAAAAATGAAAGATCCCAAAACAAACCAGCAAGGTCAGGAATCATTACTGCAACTCATTAGCTAAGCATCCTTTCCTTTAGAAGCAAGTCTTTTTTAAAAAGAGTGTACAAGCACATTGGCTCTGATGCATTAATTTCAAATTCTTTTTTTTCTGAAAAAGACAGATATGTTACATGATCATTATAGTCACTGTGTAAATAAGGCTTCATTTCACTGTGAATCCACATAAATCGCTGTAACAGTATATTGATCTTACCTTTTAACATCCACTTTGAATTGTCTGACCAGAAGAGGGATCTGGAAAAGTAATCTCACTGCCAGCACAGTCAATCATCGCCTCCACCGCCAATCCAGTAGAAACTCTTTGTCATTAAAAAGCCAACATCCCATGCATTTTAGGGTATTTTTTAAAAAAATCACCTCAGGAAACTAGTGCAAAAACAAGAGAGGGAGATAGTAAACAACAACTCATCTAATGATAAAAACCCTAATAATATAAATCAATAAATAATTAAAATTAGAAACGGTAATAGAAAGAAAAAAAAAATGAGTCATATTTCAAATTTCTTTACAATTGTTTGGCATTTATTTTACCAGTTCTTGTTTCATACCGTATTTTAAATTTCTTTATGATGAATTTTTAACCAAGAAACACCTTTTCTGTTATTTAGCCCACAGACATTTGAGTCACCAATTTCCACTAGTACATTTGCATAAAACCAGTTCACCTCTAAAATTCATCTGCTTCAATGATTGCTTTCTCACCTGAAGTCATACAGCTCTGTATGGGATGTAGGCACCTTTCTGCTGCTTGGGGCCATGTTGGAGGGCTTACAGGAACATATTCTTTCTCTGTCCAAGAGACTCAGCTGATGGGTGCTATGGAACACGGTGTCAGAGAAAAACAAGAGTTAGCACCATTATGTGGAAAAAAATTGTTGTCTGAAAAACTGTGCATATATGTGTCAGGGAAAGACAAAAATAGGTAACAAAATGTAGGAATTTTGCATACTGCATATTTATTTACATATTATAACAAATACTGCCTTCCCCAATTCTCCTCCACACAATGGGAGAGATTTTCATACTTGAACCCCTTTTAAAACAAATTTTCACCATGTTTGTTTAATGTCTTTTACTATACTGGCATAGGACTGTCATCAACTGGGGCATACTGAGAATTTAGAATTTTTAAAAATAATATAAACAATATTAACATATATTAATATATTTTTATATTCATACCTAATAATATTAATGTCTGGTTGATGTTTTTTAAAATCCATCTTTAAAAAATAATAGTATTTTGGCCTTCAAAAGGCCAAAGACAAAATACAGGGCACTCTTCTGGGATTTCTACTGATCCTATTATTACTTACCCAATAGTTTTAAAAAAAGTTCTATTTTTACACCATTACTTACTTCATTATTTTCAGAAGTCGCTTTCAGTGTAGAGAACTGTTTTTCAGAACTTTGCCTATACTGAGACTATTATTCATAATTCAAGACAATATGAATTTGGCAAGGTTGCTTGTATGGACTAGTTTATCCTTACTAATAATTCCATTCAAAGATTTATTGGAATAATTACCAATATAGCCAGATGGGGCGTGCCTGGTCTTGTCTGGCCCTTGCTGCTTCACCAAAAGGCAGCAACTGTGGTGTTTTCACCTCAGAGATGCCTTTGGCTATCTGGATGTTGCAGCTGGGCGCTTGGAGGCAAGTCCACACATGCAGGAGCTCAGTTTTACCTTGTCAGAGAAGCTTTAAGGCGATGGTGAAGGAAAAAGGAGTCAGGTTCTGCTGGAGGGTTTTGATCCAGAGCTTTATTCCTGGCCCACAGGCCTCTGAATCCCATAACAGCTCCAACAGAACTCTGGAACCGCGTGGCTGCCGTTCCTTTTAACCATGGGGAGAGGGAAGGGGTAGGGATCCCACCAACCAGGTAGGAGTGGGGTGGAAGTCTCAGGGGACAAATGCCACCTGGATGGCCCAATGTCCTCCAGGGGTGTAAGGCATCTTTTGAATTCTGCCAATCCCTCAACGCCCTTCTGGAATGCCAGGACTGACAGACGGTGGCTGACACACCTGGGGAAGAACCTGGATAACGGAGGCAAGCTATGACATCTCACCGCAACAAAGACCCAGTGCAGCTCCCGTTCCAGTCAACGAAATAGTGTGTGACGTGGCCATAGACCCTTGAGACTAAAGGAGTGAGTAAGTCTAGAAGGCAGCCAGGGGTGTTGTGTGAGCATTGCGACCCACAGCCCCTCCCTGCTGAAGGGCAGAGGCGCTGTGTTGGCGCACAGAGCGGCGCGCGCCGCGGGAATTGCGCGAAGCCATCCGACGGGACGCAGAGATGCTCAGAGCCGTGCTGTGAACCCACAAGGGTTCTCCCAAAACTCTAAGAGCAGAACCAGCGGGAGTCTGAGAGCGACACAATGAGCATTGTTAGGGAAACAGAGAGTGGTGTGTGAACAAATATTAAATGACGCGGTTCCCCTCAGTGATTAGTTAATTTGGGATGTGCCAGAAGAACCCAAAGCGATGGAGTGTATAGGCAGAGTAAATCAAGTGCTCTCTCACAATACAGACAAGAGGCATTTAATGAATCACGAGGCTGCACTTAAATACATTAAAAACTGATTAAGTGGATGTTTTAACACAACACAAAATTAACCAGGACAATTCACTGGAGGAGACGAGTAAGAGATTAGAAAATGGATACATTCACTGACTGCACTCACACAAAGTGTGTCTGGTCTCATGTTTGAGGAAGCAGCCAGCCGCTGCTGTACACAAATGGTGATTTTCCCTCTTTTCTGAGCTGTCCATGGACCTGTGAGCAATAAGACCAAGAACAGTCGTACTGACTGGGGAAACTGAAAAATGGCCAGCACACTCTGCTGCAAATAAGAGTTACCATGTGTGAAGTGAGCTGTAGCAGCTGGCCGTGTGTCTGCTCTTAGACACAGCACTCCCTAAGCACTTAGGCTTAGCTTACTGCTCTTTGAGGAGAAAGGGCAATGATGATCACTGAAGAATGACTAAAGGGAACTGTCAAAATTGGTATTTTTATGAAAGCCAAAATGCATGGACATAAAAAATTAAACCTGCTTCCCTACACACATTAACATGACAGTAACTTTGTGCTCAGAGAAAAGTTAGGAAGTTACCTAGGCCACAGGACAATAGTGAGAACTGCATATGGAAAATTGTCCAGCTGGATCCTGAGTTGTGTCTCAGACAAATGCTGCCATGGCCCGGGGATGTGCCAGCTCCAGGTTGTCAGAGAAGGGCTGACTTCTACCCACTGTGAATACATGAACAAATCCTGACACAAAACCAGCCTGAACTGCACGGGTCCCGCTCCTGGGTGACTGCTCAAACCTCGCAGGAATTTTAGTTTGCTGTTTCAGCAAATACTTGATATTTCACAAGTCTTCAACAGCTCCCCGAGACCTCGGGAGGGATCTGCATTCAATCACTGGAGGCTGGGCCTAGTTTGTTTCATTTGCTAAGTTAATGGAAGTTTTAGGAGCAGCTGCTTTCAACAGTACCTCGAGTATGCTCCCATCTTGACCCTGCCTTACACTCCCAGGTAACGGGAACAGAGAGTTCTTTTACTGCTGCTGTCGCTCCTGGGCCTGATCTTTCCTGCTTTTCAAGACAAAGCTGACATGCCATGAGATGCAGCTAATGCCACAGGGTAAATCAATTTTGAGGCACTAGGTCAAGAAACTCCAGAGAACAGTCCTACAAACCTGAGCATGGAGGCCTCTGCCCATGAATAACACCGTGTTAGCCCCAGGCAGCTAACACACGCGGAAACTGTGGTATCAGTAATGAAATAAATACACTTCCCCTGGCAAAACTTATGGGAGATACCTATGTCGAGACAGACAATCAAAATGACAGTGCTCCCACTGGATTTTTGAAATAAAGATATGTATAGTGCCACTGCACATCGGATGGAGCTCTACACAAAAGTTAGAAGAAGCTGCATTTATAAATCAAACCTGGATTTCTCTGAATGCCTCTCACAGCTCAGCTGAGATGCATCCAAGTATAAGTGTCTGGTTTTATCTTCCTAATCTGACAGGTAAGAAGAGCTAACATCAGGATACAGGAACCTCACTCCCACCAACCAGACTCATGCCTGATATCCAGTCCAAGAGAAAGACATACAGGAAGATGACTGTTCACATGACTCCACTCACACTTGCCAGACAAGGCTTATCCAACTAACAGTGGCTTCAACATTCAAAAAATATAAAATAAAGTAAAATAGGAAAACCCCCAAAACAACAACTTCAAACAAAAACAGCAACCCCCAAAAAACCAAACAAAAATCTCAGCAAATCCTCATTTCGAAAAGGCTATAATCGAGGGTCTTTTTGTACACACTCTTTTTCCCACTCAGGACTGCAAAGAGAAATGTTAACAGGAATATTAAGAAGTTTTCCTTCAACTTGTGACTGTCATAAGCAGTGAGAAATCATCTTCAGTCCACAGTGATTTCTTTTCTTTTAAAGGAAACAGAATAAAGGCAAGTTCACTGGGATGTGGCAGAAAATATTGATGTCTTATTAACAGCACAGAAACTCAGAAAACAAAATGGCTGCAGTAGGAAACATGATGGCTGCTGTAGAAAACAAAATGGCTGCAGTAGGAAACATAATGGCTGAAGTAGAAAACAAAATGGCCACAGTAGAAAACAAAATGTCTGCTGTAGAAAACAAAATGGCCACTGTAGAAAACAAAATGGCTGCTGTACCGCACAGCTCTAATGACAGAGGCCCTTCCTGGAATGCAGTCACATACACCACATTTCATAATCACATATGCCACAAAAAACCTAAGTTCTCTTGTATGATTTATAATGAGGATATGTTCTGCACTATTCTGCATTTTCCTACCCTGAAATAACCTATAAACTTCCTGGGTTTGATGCTAATCCCTCCCAGCCAGGCAATGCTGCCACTGCTGGCACCAGCTATGATGCAGACCATCGTGAAAAACACCAATCACTTGTTTTTAAAATTTTAAAAGTTTAATAGTAATAAAATGGTTATAAAAATAGTAATACAGTACAAGTAACACAATACAAGTAATACAAAAATAGTAATACAAGAGTAATAATTGGACAATTTGGATTAGGACAATATGAGACAATAGAAACAAAGAGTTATGGATGCTTGGGTACCTTTTCTGGGCAACATAAGCCTGAAAAAGGACACAGGTTAACAGAGGATTAACCCTTAAAAACAACAGCCTGTTGCATACCCATACATCTCATACATGATGCATAAATTCCATTCAAACACAGGATTCGGTCTGGTCGTCGTCAACTTCTTCCTCCTAATCCTAAAGTGCCTTCAATCCTTAGCCAGGTGGGAAGAAGTCGGTTTCTTCTGATAAGGGGGCAATAAATTCTCTTTCTCTGAAAGATTTAGGTGTCCTGTGGCTGCTATCTTGCTGCGAGTCCTTTCTTTAAAAAAGTATAACCTAAAACTATATTTAACACACTATTTAAGAGAATTAATGCACCATTACTTTCTAACATAACACATATAATATTCATTTTAATATTGGCGAAAACCCAATCATAAAATACGCATTTTTCACACCATCAAATCTATAGCTGAGCTTTCTGATGCTCCACTACCAGTGCTATTTACATCTTTTTCTCTTACAAAACAATCTTTTGTGAACAGATTTGTCTTTTCTCTCTCCTTCTCTCTCTCCCTGGAACTATTTGCTGTCACTGCTGTTCAACAAGGACTCTGCATCTTCAGGGTTAACACCGCGGCACCTGATTTTATCGGAGCTTTTCTGCAAAATCCTGTCACAATGCTGGATCACTGGGGCCCAAAATCAGAAAAGGATTATTTATTCCCCCCAAAAGATACAGAGCAGACAGAAGAAAGATTAAAGAAAGAAAAAAAATTGCCTCACATAAATAGTAATCTTTTCCTGCCACTGCTGGAAGTGCGTTCAGGCCGCCCAGCTATAGCCAGCAACTGCTGACATATTTTCTTTTCTCTCTCTCTTTTTTTTTTTTGGTGGCCTTCTTTAAGTCAGACTTGTTAAGAATTACGTCTGAATGTTTGTTTTCCAGCTGAGAGCCCAGCTCGTGCCCTCAGAGCAGCCATGCAAGCACCTCTGCTGTGCCCAGCGCTCCGTGCCCGCCCGCTCCTGCTCCTGCCAGCCCGCGGCCTCGGAGCCAGCGCCCTCCACTCGCACCCAGCAACGTACAGCTCCACCAGCTAAACGGAGCTCAACCCTCATCAAAGGCAGCTTCTTTACTTTCAGTAACACAGACTTGGCTTTGATTTGCATTTGGGTTCTTTGTTTCAAAATTTTTTGGTTGTTCTGGCTGCTGGAGTAAATTTTAAATTAAAAAACACCCATCTAATGCTAAGGGTTCTGAAACGTAGCACTTCTGTCAGAACTAGGACATACATCTCACCAGTGACATTAAACAACAAAAGCACTATTTTTCTCCCTTACCCAGTCAAATATGCTCTTTGAGTATGGACTGTAATTTTTTGAACAAATACCTGAGTGTCTTAAGGACATCTAGAACTCTAGCAATATAAAATATGGAACACACCAAAGAAAGACTTGCTTCTTATTAATTTTAATTAAAGCATTTATTCACTACACTCAGATATTCAGACTTTACCTTATTACACTGATGAATATAGATCTTTCTAGTTTTGTACATTGTAATGGAATGCATCCAGTGATCAATATGAAACAGGGACCAATCTTAGCAATTTTGAAAATAATTTTAATAGTTCAGGTGCTCCTTTAATATAGCTATAATTTCTTTTAATGTTCGTATGAGTTTGCTCTATTTTATATAGGGATTGGAACTTGCATTTCATCTTTTGTGACAGTCATATGACCATTTAGAGCCTTCCTTGCATTTGCAATTCTTGGAATAAATGGAGCTTTATAAATTTGTAATCAATAAACATGGTCCCCTTGGCTATTAAAATGTTTCTGAGAGTTAATGTTAATGAAATAGAGCAAAGAACTTGTAATTAGGACAATACTCTTCTGTTTCTGAACTGCAGTAAGAATTGGTATAGCAGGCATGCCCTAAAGAAAGGTAAAAGTGGTAAGAGTTGTCAAAACAAGCTGCATAAACTCTTCAGAGTCTCATATTTTCAGATATGGTGTTGGCTTATCTGTCCTCTTCCATCTACCAAGTGAAACTCTGAACCACAATTCCTTGGCTTTGTTTTGGCATAAATTAAGTATGAGGCTTGCTATTTTTGAAATAGTTGATGGAGACCCTAAGTTAAATTTGTGCTTAACTGAAGACAGCAGGTCACTTTGCATTTTCCTGCTGTTTGCCTCCTATTTTGGGGATGTAAAACCATGAACAGTTTGATGGACTTCAGGAGTCAAAGGCTATAGTGTAGTTTTGACTTTACTGTTGCCAAAGAGGAAGGCAAGATCTGCTTCATGTTTCCCCTGTGCCAGCTTTATAGCATCTGTACTGGAAACTGCAGAAGTTCTATTAACTACCATACTTCACTCACTGATTTCAAACACACTGATGGGCCCGCTTTCTGGTGGGCCAGAAAGAGTGGACAAAGAACAAAAGACTTTTTGCCAAGTATTTTTAAAAATCAAGCCAGTACCATTTATAAAACATGATCAGAATGATTTCAGCAATTGGCACACTGAGAAAATGGTAAACCAGAATAGTACAATCCATGGGCGTAACTAACATTTTAAAACAAACTGCTCCTTGAGCTCTGCCCATGAGAAAAAGGTGTGGAGGGATGGAATGTAAGAAAATAGTGCAGGAGGTAGTCTCACACCTGAGGAGTTGCAGCTGTGTCCAGTAAGACAAGTGCTACAAAAGAGTGGGTTAGCTGGTTGGGAAGAGAGATGGGGTTTGTTGGCTGTGCTGTGAAATGAGATGGAGTTTGTTGGTGCTGCTGTGAAGAAGGAGTCAGTGCTGTGAGGAGCTGCCCAGGAGAAATCACCAAGAAGGTATGAGAGCTTTGAAATAGGCTGACAACAAAAAAGGTTCAGAAGTCCTGAAACTACTGGAAACTCTGCTGATGGTTCTTTCTGCCTGGACTATCCACGGCACTCTGTGGTCTTTCCACCAGAGATGAAGACCTTTGTGCTTGTTTACAAGACCAGCTCCAAACAGATGATCTGGTTTAACTCCCTGCCTTCCTTTGATCCTTATTCACTATGGTGTTATTGAGTCACCAAATATATTCTTGGTATACAAAAACCCCAAAATGAAACTTCTCAATGTAAGGGAAGTCAATATTCAAGGCACAAATTCCCTTTAGACTCCAACACAGAAAGCCTGTCTTCCCTACTTATTTCAGCAGCGCAGCATTTCCATTTTTGTGTTGCCTCTTGCTTTCTAAAACTTGACAATGTAAATCCACAGTGTAACACAACTTCTCTGTATCAATGAACACGGAAGATCAGATGTGAATTATGGGTTGAATATCCTATTGCAGGGGTTGCTGCTAACAAAATGCTAACAGTTTTATCTTTGAGATGAAAGAGATTTAAGAAACTCCAAGTCCCTGAATAAACACCTCTGCCCAGGCACATTATACTGCTTTATCAAATTCATGTATTTCATTAAATCTAGTAAAATATTTTTATGCAGCTAGCAGAGATCTCTTCCTGCACATCTTCTGCAGACATTTCATGGCTGAGTCTGCACATGGACTACCCATTATCTTGAGAGGAACTGTACACAAAGGCTGGAAGAGTGCACCCTGGGTTTGCAGGTGTATTTTCCTGCATTAAAAAAATTGACAATTCTATTATTAGAGGCTCTCCCTGAGCAATTTAAATTCCAAATAAATACTGACAAGCAGAAAGCTGATAAAGTTGCCAGCTCATTATAAAAGCACAACTGAAATACGCTAAACATAAAAAGCCATGATGAACAGAAATCTGCATCGTCCTTTATTCCCTGCCTCTTTCAATCCTCCCAAGTGTTTTTCATCTTTCCAAGATACATCATCAGATTTCAAACTGGGATAACAGCCCTCTGAAAGGGTTTCATTTGCTGAATAATAATTCTTCCAAACATATTCAGCTGAGTTCTCTCACCAGGTATCTACTAAACAAACAGGATGTTGAAAATACTCTTCTCTGGCAAGCATTCTCATTTTCTTTCAAAAAAGGCTCACACCGTCTCTCAAACAATTTTTCAAAAGATAATTCTCGACATGTGGGATTAATCATAGCCCAAAGCTTGCTTCTGCCATGTGATTAGCTATTTCTACCTGACTCAAAGGATGCCGGCCAAAACATTCCAGCCTTGATGCTCTTCCCTCACACCCTGTCCCTAAAGCTGTGCAGGATGGAAAAAGGAGAGGGACTGCATAATTCATACTTTGTAAGCCAAAGGCCAAAAAAGAAGTATGAGGACCATATTTTATACAATTTGGTGATCCATTTTGTTTAAGAACTGTCCCAGAATTAAATTTCTCTGCATTTATCATGTCCCAAGGATGCAATGATTTATTAAGTGTATCAGATGCTATTACAAGGTTTCTCACATCGTAAACACAGCTTATAATGCATCTCAAGCTTGATACATACCACTAACAATTTCACTTGATGAAAGCTATCCTTATGCCTTTTATCATTCAGGCATGTTAGTGAGCTCCCCCAAAAGATTATTGAGGAGTCTAATAGACTAAAAACCTATTTCAACAATTCTTTTACAGTCTTTCAATTAAGCAATGTGAAATTCTGCACCTAAATGATCCTTCCCTTAATAACTCAGGAATAATCACACCCTCTTGTCCTTGTGCCAGGCCACTAGGGTATTTTAACAAATTAATGAATTTAAAATTTCATGAGAAGCTGTACCAGGAGAGAAATTATCCTTTGGAAAAAAACCATCTTCCTTGTATGAAAGATGTTTGCACTGAAGGGCTTAGACCCTCTTCTTCCAACAAGGAGGCGTAAATGAGAAGATTAGCAAAAAAAAATTAGTGTTGATAACAAGAAAAACCACAAACCATGGCAATCAACTTCTCTTTGATCTTAAGGTCATTTTCTAACAGAGTACCCAACATCACTGGAAACATTTGGTTACTCAGAGGATTTCCTTACAGTTAGTTATTTGAATATGACTCTACACCTCTTAAGTTCCAGGGAACGAGAAGGTTTTACTCTACTACCTAATGGAAAATGTTTCATGTCCCAGCAGAAGTCCTTTCCTCAAGAGTTAGAGAGACAAAAGCCTCACACAGACATTCTGGACCAACAAGCTGGGTGTGAAATGCAGCATTTCAAGTACTTCAGTACTTTTTTTGTGTTCTGCTTTAAAGATCAAACTACAAATTTGTTTTATCATATAAAACGAGTTCTTGCCACAAACCCAATATTATGTTTCCTTTTTCCAGTTACATTCCTAATTCTTTATTCGTGTAATTTGCCCAAACCATTATCTTGTACTGACATCGCTGGGAAGCTGCACAATGCAAAAAACATCCTATTACTGCACAATATTCAATAAGTAAGCTTTGCTACATTGAATTTTACATAGTCTGCTTGAGCAAGGTCAAACCTGCATTTCGAGTTATTTCCTACATCAGTTGGTGTGATTAAATTGAAAATATAAATCACTGAATTTTTCAGTCTTTAACTATAAATAAAGACACTAATAGGCCACTTCCTGGTAATTTTCCGCCAGTGTAGTGGGACTACTTGCCCAGGAACAGATTTGAAAAATACTGTAAAGATTTTAGATTACGTGGAAGATTTTTTTCTGACTCACTAATATTTTATTTCTGGATGACAACAATCTAGAAAGAGTTCATAACTACAGAGTTCTTTTTGCTTAGTTCTTTGAAGCTACTCAGTGAAAGAAGTCCATGCAAGCCCACTGGAGTCTTGCCTCTTCTAGATGTCCCTATTAGAGATTTCAAGATTCTTATGAGAGAGAGGAACTACAGCAGCCTTCTATTATAACTACCTACACTAATACACTTCTCAGGTATTTCATGTGTGATTATTGCTATGGGTATTGGAAATCTGAAAAGGGAAATTTTCCAGTTCAATAAATAATGAAATGTAAAAAGAAATCAAATGAATATCATTATGCCTACCTTTACCTGAAAAGACAGGACAAAAAGCCCACAGGTATTGGATGCCAAGCTGTGATCTAAAATCCAGGAAATCAAAAGCAAGGGTACACACAGCAGTGCAACTTTCAGACAGCTCTCAAGGAGTCACCAGTGCTGCAGTGAATTTCCCTTCCAAAAGAAATGGTAGCAGCCTGCTCACTGCTGGCAGTGTTTATCAATACTTTATTGCTGTATTTCATCAGCTTCACAAGTCTTCATTTGTTTGTAAATGTATTTCCTTTGGGAAACTCCATGAGGTTTCTGCAGCACAGCCAGTCCTGCCAGTCCTTCACCTGCCCCTTGCCATGGGGACATTCTGTGTCACCGCCCAGGCCATCAGTGAGGGCACCTGACAGTGCTGGCCACAGGATCTGGGGTTTACAGCCCATCTGGTTCATTCTCTGAGGGGTGCTCCCAAAAGTACCCCAAGTTTAAATGTCATCACCTGAGAAGTCAACAACACGCAGTCAAAAAAATTACAGCTCAGACTACTTTCTTGGATTTTACAGGAAATCTGTGGTACAGGCTGAGATGATACATAGCCAGACTCCATTTCTCTGGGGCAGCTTTCTACTGAAAAGAAACTATGAAGCTATGCTTTTTTATCATCCTAAAACTCTCACCCTGCAGATTCAGCTGGAGTCTAGGCAGGAGGAGTGATAACATCTGTCTTTCTTATCACATGACACTGATTTATCCCCCCGTGCTCTACAGGACACACAAACCAAATGTAAAACATCATGAAAAGTCATGCAATTTAAAGAAATTTTATCACAATGAAAGCATTTCAGAGGGGTATTTGTATCTCATTAAATAACTAACTGCTGGGGAAGATAAGCTTCTTTTAGCTGAAGGAAGCCAGCAATTGCAAGAAATGTGGCTGCACACCTAGTGAAAGATTACTAAAACAAGCCTTCCTTCTAAATCAGAGCATTGTTTCACCTGGGTGTATTTAAACAGCCTACAAATCAGCTGTACAAGCTTTCTCCCAGCTCCAGTGGTTAGATGGACTTTCTCAGATTATCTGTTAAAATTTAAGGTGAGGGATCTCCTGGATTACTTCTCTTTCTCAAAGTCACTCCTAAAGCAGATTGAAGGATGAGAGATCCACTTTATGGTAATTTAAAAATTCTTCCACCCTGACTAGAGAGAGGTTTTAAAAAAGCTTTCTCTGAAATGATAATAAAACCACAGATAGGAGACTTTAATTTCTCTTTTAGAAGGTAGTTTCTGTGTATTTTTCCTCATGGTGGAAGCGTTAGCTTGGCATAAAAGCACTGTTAAGAGCCCAAGTCTTTGCACTAGAATATAGAAATAGAAATTCTCATTGCATTTTTGCCTTCTTCCTTTTCTCCACTGTTCACAGAAAAAGGATAAAACCTGACCAAATCCAATGTCAATATTGTCAAAAAGTCTATTTCTGAAATTCTCTAACCTGTAATTACCCATCAATTTATTATTTCCTTTATTTTGTTTTCAAAGTGTTTGCACTCTCACTATCTTTGGTCATCTGGTCTATGAGCTCCAGAATTAACTGTGTCCTTTAAAATTAAAACCCACCTAAGTTTCTCCAGAATCATTCACTTTCAAAGTACACAGCCCTACTATAAAATATCTCACAAGTACCTTAACCACCCTCAATCAACAGCACTATAGAAATTTTTTTTGTTACTTTGAGACAGTTGCACAATGAGATGCAACACAATGCGATGATGACAGTCACTGAAGGGGAAAATAGCATCTCTTACAAAAGATGAGGTCCAGAAAGGATTTATTACCCAGGTGTTTCTGCAAGAAAGCCCAGCACGCTCAGTAATGAGTTAAACAGACACTAATTTGTCTTGTGCTTGTGCTATTCCTTTCAAATGAAGCAAGGCAGGAACACCTGTCAGATCAGGGTATGAAAAGAGATAGAGATATTTTTCAACTGTCTGAAACTGGCAAACTTCCCCTCTAACTAATGTACATAGATGAACACTGCAGACACCTGGAGACCTGCGAGGCAGAGACCCCACAAGCATCCTGAGCTCTATTACAATCTAAACATAAAGAGCAACAAATAAAGAGCAAATTCTTCAGGCGTAAGCTGGTGTGTCTCTGGAGATTACTCTGCAAAGACCAAGACACAAATGCAGCTTCTTCAAAGCAAAGAAGTGAGAAGAGAACATGTTCTTGTCGCTGGGAGATGTAAATAATGATGCCCTGGAATTAAACCTGGGCTGAACTTCCCCAATCTAAATTGATTCTTGTATGATCTGACATTCCATTACTTTTGAGAAGCCAAATATAATATATTTATGAATCAGACAGATGTCTTCAATATTACAGCGCTGTCAGCAATCCTGCCTGATGTTTAATATTTCATACCATAACACAGAGCGTTTTCAGAGAGCCACTGTGGGTTGAGAAAACTTCGAGGAGGAAACTGCTGTCAATGACCACTCCTGCTGTGCTCTAAAGAACACTGGAGTGGCCATTTCATGTAATACTGGCTACAGAATGCCAACTGGATTAACCTGAATTTGAAACACATGGCCTTTTGATAGAGCTGGATCAAATCTCATTGTAAGACCTCTGAATCTTTTTCAAACTGAAAAATCCTCCCCTGTTCAGACCAAAGGGATTCTGGCACCTACTTTGAAGGGATAATGCTGTCAACATAAATGGGTATTAGGTCAGCCACATTTATCTTCATGCAGTATTGCTAAATAAAAGTTTGCACATCTGTGTTTAATTTCACATTCCCCATGGACTAGCTGTTAATACATAAAAAAGGATTAGGCTGTGAATCAATAGTTAGATCTCAACCATCCTAATGCTATTCCCTCAACACAAACCCCAAAAACCAAATCAACACCAAGTCAACCAGCCAAAACAGAAATCAATGATTGTTTACCTGCAATGAGCTCTAAGGCAGATTCCTCCTCTCACAGCCGAGTTACTTGCCACAAAGGACAGGAATTAAGCTCTTGCTCTTCCTGGCACCATCAGACTTGATCACAATATCAAAAAAATTAAAACTTTTTTTGCTTAACTAATACCATCACAATAATAAGCTACAGAATGAAAAGGGTTGAATCTGCAGCCTGTTGAGCTGCAGATTTTCCTGACATTGATCCAGTTATTGAAATTTAATGTAGTTCTAGGCTAATCTAAAGATATTGCAAGAGGAAAGAAATTCCTCTTGTGTAAATAAATTCTGACACAGCTGTAAATCTGATACACAGATCTGCTAAATGAGTTTTTCAATACCTTTAGAGGAAGAAGTTCAAAGATACCTTATGGACTTATGTCAGGTTAGGAATGCAGCTGGTGAAATGAGGGGAGGTACTGAAATAATTTTAATTGCTACCCTGTAATTCCGGAAAATTTGTAAGTATCCTTTCAGCTGTCAAAGACAGTAGAAACATTATTTCATCAGCTCTGTATTGTAAATTAAGTTTCTTTTACAGAGTTTCCTTCAATTTTATGGAAACATGAAAGCTGTTTTGGTGCAGTTCCTTTTGCACACAGCATTAATTTATGCTGGCCAGCCATTTATTGTTTGATTTGTTCCTATGGCCACACAACATAACTTCCATAACTTAATCTAAATATCTCATCTAATACCAATTCTAATTTTGGAAACTCATCACCATTAATGTCTATTTTCTGTTTACAAGAGAGTATTTATTAAATGGCTATGGTTATTAATGCCCTGTATTATGCTGAAATACACTACACTGTATATATTTTGTATGTACATACACCCACACACACTAAACTATGCCTTTTTTTATTATTATTTTGCTTTTCCCTACAAAAATATAATTTACAGATCAGTTTATTTTCACATCTATGTTTCTTTACTATTCTGTTAAATCCTTGAAATCTGCAAGCTTGTTAATAGGTTCTACATGGATATTCATAGCAACTGATATCAAAGCCACCAGGTCAAATGAATGCTTACTTAAGATAGCACTGTTTGTCACCAAGATAAAATGCCTTGTTAACGTTGTGCATAAAATCAATTGATTTTAATTTTCTGGCATCTGTTTCAGTTCTCCTCACTTATTAGCCACTAGCATTCATGGCCTCAATAGAAAATTACTCAAAAAAGATTAGCTAGAGCTAATCAGCTGGTAAAATTTTCA
The DNA here is from genome assembly GCF_963513975.1 of Fringilla coelebs. Taxonomy (NCBI): domain Eukaryota; kingdom Metazoa; phylum Chordata; class Aves; order Passeriformes; family Fringillidae; genus Fringilla; species Fringilla coelebs. The sequence continues at coordinate 1,339,362 of NC_140066.1, read as the reverse complement.
GAGGTGCAATGGTTGCTAAAAGATTGGGAAGTTAGACAAGTTCAGGTGCAGCACTGGAAATCCCCGTGGCACATGAACAGTGGCACTTGCAGGATCCCATATGCTCCATGTACACAGTACAAAGTTACAGCCCCAGTCAAAATACCTGGAAACGCCCTCAGATTCTCCATAATTTCCACAAATGCACCTCAGATGTCCAGTTAAACTTCCTGGAATTGCAGCACTGCAGTGTCAGAGCACATGGTTCAACCTACACAAATGTGGCACCTGCAGTAGCCAGGCTTCCTCTGGGAATCTCTGCTGGAGCCACTGAGAAGTCCAGCCAGAACTCATGTTCTGGAATAGCCTGAAGCACCACAAATATGATGAGAAAGGTAAGTATATTTCCTGAAATGTAAATTACATGAGCTTTAATAAAATGGCATTTCGTTCATCTTGGGTTGCAGGGAGTGAGAGGCAGCTGGGAAGTACAGGCAGCAGAAAACTGACTCTGCTGATTAGGGCAAAGCAGAAAGAGCAAAGAGGACATTTCCAGCCAGTCACATGCAGATGGACCAGCAGCTATGAAGGAGATGACAAAAGGCTCCTACAGCAAATTCCTGGGAGTCTCCAAACTGAGGAACGCATTCAGATTCCAAGGGGAGAGCAGCAGAAGGACTATCTCAGATGCTGTGCTTAAAAAAAAAAAAAAATCTTTATAATTTCATAAAAGAGGAAGACTCTTGAGGAAGGAATCGTGAATAAATATGGCAAAGATGCATAGTGGACCAAAAGCCAGAGAAGTGATGTAAACCCAGAGAACTACAACCTGCCTTGGACAGGACATCAACCATGGTGAAGTCTCAGTGGAAAACACAGACTGCCTTTGGTAGATATTGAGGAAAGTAAGTCTGGAATTTCATGGTGTATCAGAAGGGCCCCATACAGCTAATGCATGGATGAGGCAATGATTCTCTATAAAGATCCTCAGTAAATAAGGAAGTTGATTCCAGTAATAATAACCCAAAAGCTATTACAGGGATTTCAGAAATATTTTGCCTGTGCCAAAATTTTGTTTTTCATGGGAAGAGTCAGAATGTAGGAGGAGAACATTTCAATTCTCCTTTTTAAAGAGAGAGAGATGCAGTAATAAATCCTGTCCCTGAGGCTAACCACAGACAACTCCAAGGCTGACAAGAAGGTTTTGTGATGCCTTCTGTTCTGGGTGTCTGAGGACAGGCCTGATTTCAGGAAACAACCAGGCTGGGGTGCACTCCAGGCTTTCCACACGACTGACCCCACCAAAAATCAATTGCCAAGAGGCATTCTGCTGGGGGCAGTTCCCTGTCACAGGGACCTCCTGAGCCTGGGGCCAGCAGAGCCTCCCACGGGGACCATGAGCATTCCTTCCATGTGCTGGAAGGATCTGCAGGTGGTATAAAGTCTTGCAGGACACAAAACACTCAGGCTCCTCAGTGTGAATGTTTGCTGTTGTTTTGATCAGGATAACAAGACTTTTGATCAGGATAACAAGGCACTGGGACTCAGGAGAGCACCCGGCTGATCCGGCCAGTCAGATCCCAACCAGCCACGGGCAGAACTCTGCTGCTCTGCTCTGGACAGGGGGAAGACTGCCAGAGGCAAAGCAGAAGGGGCAGCTGCCCCCCAAGGAGCTCCCCTCGGTCAGGCAGGGCACCACACATGGTTACAGCAGCAGTGCTGCCCCTTCCCTCCAGCCCTGAACAGAAAAACCAGCAGGACTGGAGACAGGGTCCTTACCTGGCCAGCAAGCTGTGCAAAACCTAAATTAGGGACCTTCACATCTGATACTAAATAATGAAAGTACACAACCAAAACTCTCAACCAGAATATGTGTACAGAAAAGTACCTGTGGTGGCCTCAAGTCACCACAAGTGACCTCAAGTGAAGAAATGAATAATTTTTCACTACATGGAACTTACAATACTCTAAGTAAGCAGTATTTATTCTACCTATAATACTTTTGTGTTTTCCTCTGGATTTTGAGCATAGGTGCTGCCATGGAAAACATCTGAAAGCAGACTCTTCTTTTTTAATAACAGTGCAGAAGTATTAAGCTGAAAGAACAGACTAAGGAGGATGGCAGTGTGAAGAGTGCGTGCTAGAAAAAAAGGGGAAGCACCAAGTGGCTAACATTATACATACTAATTGGATTTTTCAAGAATAAATTACTTTTGCAAGAATAAATTACTTCAAGATTAGGTTTCAATTTATTTTGGGATGTACAGAGACTATAAAAGGTCAAGTGATTTGTAGAACACGTATACTCAGAATGTAGAGAAATGGGGACATGTGATGAGTTATGGAGGTGTGCTTTGTAAAGACCACCATAAAGTCATAGCTGTCACACCAAGAGAGGGCTGTACAATGCCATTCAAACCTCATATTTTATACAAATTTAAATGGACTCCTTGTTCCTCAGGCAAAGCTAAAGAGGGAGGCATGGTTTGCTGAAGGGACCTGTTGGTCTGGAGTGCCACTCAGCAGGCCACAAACACATGTGAGGAAAAGGAAGAAGAGGATCAGCAGCCACCAAGGAGCAGCCATTCTAATGGCATTCCTGATACCCTAAGAACTGTAGGGTCAGGGGGACCAACAACAGGAAATAAAAATTTAACTGGTGCTTGGGGAGGGGAATTCTGGTTTGATTTGTTACTGCCTCTGGTTTGATTTTTTACTTAATGGAAAGCACTACTGGGAGGAGGGAATACCATTTTTATTTATACACGAGTCACCAATTTTTTAAATGTTGCTGTAGCTACCTGTTAGATTCCTTTATCTTCCAGTAAAACCATTACTATAATTGTATACTACTTTTTCTAAGGTGCCGTTTTATGCAAGACATCATCATTCATTTTAGAGCCATGTAGAGTTAAAATTTTCAGTTTCATTCAGAAAAATATATACCTGATCATTATCAAGATCAGCTTGTTTTAATTACCTTATTCAAATTAACTTCTCTTCAATGATCACTAGAATATACTGTGTGCAAGGACAAAAGCTTCTCTATCATCCATTTCAGAAGCTTGGTGTAACTTGTGGGACCTTGGTTACAGCTACTGAAAAAGGCCTGGAACACATTTAAAGTAAAATTACATATCCAGCCAGAGGCAAAATGGATCCCCTGACCTAACAATTCCCTTCCACACAGATGCAGGAGAGAAGAATTACAGGGACAGATTTGATTTTAGACCACATCATACCTGTCCAGTACATTTATTTAAAGGTTCCTCAGTTACTGCCAGCTCAGTGTCTTACTGAGCTAAGCTTTTTTAAAGCTGCATTTAAAATGAACACCATGCTCTCAGCAGCTCAGAGAACCCTGAGGACAGCTCTGCAACACTGCTGGCTGTGTGACACACACCAGTGTTTCCTAAGCCTAACCCCAATGTTAAGAGGGTTGTTTTATACTCCACTTTTAAAAAACTACTTTTTTGAGTAGATATTTTATTTTATAAAAATATGAGGCATTTTATATATGACAGATCCTTTTACATAGGGAAGTTCATAAATATTCTTCTCAGATTTGCTGTTTTCTCTGTAAGTTTTACCCCAAGGAGTAAGAAAGGTATCAGTTAAAAATTGTCCACTGCAATCCCACTTATTAGCTTAGAAGAAACAAATATTGAAGATTAATTTACCTGAATTAAGGAAAGATTCCCTTTATTAGGACACTATCTGATGCACTGTAGACAATTAGTTAGTGCCAACTACCCTAAAATTCTGTTATTTTGCATAAACATGGCGTTCAACTGCAGGTTACGTGAGTTGCTCAATTTTTTCATTTTGTTGTATCCAAAGTTTTGAATATGAACATCAGTTTAATATATTATTTGGAATGAAAATAACAGATAAGAGGCAATGAGTGAAACAGCTGTTGTGAGGAAGTTTCAGACCATCCTTTTACTATGCAGAAGAGCAAACCTGCCCACAACCTGCGGCAACAATGGAAATCCATGCACACAACGTGGGCATGGGGTAGATCCTCTCCAGGAAAGAGAATTACCAAGACCAATTGCAAGGGAGTTCTGCACTATTTGATCCAAGGTTTAAACCATTGGTTCCAGATTTATTGTTCTGGCTGCTTTGGAGGCAAGAGAAGGCCTTACTTCAGTAGAGGAGAGCCAGAGTTACATCCATCTAGAGCAAAATAGCCTCTAGATGGATGGTAGGATTAGTACCTGCCCATAGCTGTGCAGGAAAGGGCTGTGTGACTGGTCTCCAGTCATGCTCTACATTTTAACATCAAGCTCTGATGAAGTATCCCCAAGTCACTCATAAGATATCCTAAACTGTTCCCAAAGTTACTGACAGTCATGAGATGATGGCAGAGACCTTCCCATAAAAGCAGAGGATGATACCAGAGGCCCCAGGGATATAATCACTATTAGTTAATTACTGTCCCAGAAGGAATGTGACCATGAAACTGGCTTAAGAGCACAGACAAAGAACTGTGCATGAGGTGAGCCTGTGAACCCACAAAGAAAGAAAAATAAAGCGATCCTCATAATTCATAAATATTACAGAGTAGGAGCACTGCTCTTCTCCTTCTTTTTTTGCCTCCCTGTGAAAAGGAGGGGAAAAGGGGTTGACTATGCATGTCCATACATAACCTAAATTATTTCATTACTGTCTCTCTGACACCCTTCCAGTAAAACATCAGCCAGATTTTCTTACATCCTCTCAGATATTTTATTTCTCAGATCAACTGAACCTGAGAGATGTTAAATTTAAATGTGGCTTTTTTGTAATTCAGAATTAAGTAAATGCCATTAATTAAGCTAATGCCATTCAACAGAATTCAACAAGCCAGCTGCCTAGACAGTAATTAAAGTTAAAGCAGTGATTTACCATGGCTACCAGAAGAGATTTAAGACAAATCTTTGTAATCAATGTACAAATCAGGCCTGGAGAGCAACGGCCTATGCTGGCAATTCACACCCCCTGAAGGCTACAAGAGGTCTTTATTTGGGGCTCTCCATATCCACTGTCCTCATTCCCAGCAGTTGTTGTTGGCAGCTCCCAGGGCAATGCCCCCATCTCGGCACTGTAAAGGTGTCCAGTTCCCTCTGGCAGGCTCAGGCTGATGCTGCACCTGTGTGAGAATCTTTCTGAAATTTCCCTCATCTGCCTCGGGGTCGTCACTGGGGGACCACTGAAGAAAAGATCCCCCTGTCTAAAATCTCTGGCTCTGTAGGAGAAGAGTTACACACTGAAGGCCCCGAGACCTGAGAGCATTGCTAAGCTATTGTTTTCAAAGGTGTGTTTACTTTATGCTACACTAATGAGAAGAAAAAGGACATTCTGACAATTTTGCAACAATAGCTCTGGGATTTTTCCCCACCCCTCGGCCTGGCTGGACTTCTCCTGTGTTTTGGGGTGGTCCCCCACAGGAGACCCCTCTTGCTCATTTGCAACCACCGTGACAGACAAACTGAGATGTAAGAAGCCTCTTCAGCAGAGAAAAAGCCAGACATGAAATCCCTATGTGAAATCCCTCTCACACTTTCCAAGGACTGGGACTGGGACCCCCAACCCAGGGAGGTGTGCGGGGGGAGGCGAGCCGACCAAAGCAGACAGATGCTGCAGGTGTGAGCAGTGGACCAAGAATGGCTCTCGCCCACCGCTGAGAACATGGACTGTGTGTACCCTTTTCCAAACACCATTCTCTCCCCCAAAGATACAATACACTACCTTTGAATTGGTTTCAAAATTCATCCCCCTTCCCCCATCAAAGAAGAGTATGATTATGGTGTAGATGAACTGCATCCCTGAGATGTCCCCAGACGTGACCTGGTGAACTCCATCGGCTGGGCACCAAAGGACTTTGCAGTTCCACGTTTAGTAGCTATACACCCTTTTCTTCTTCCTCCCTCTTTTCCTTATTTTCCCCTTTTCCCCCAATCCTTCCCCAACGCATTTTTTGTGGTTATTTCAATAAAAGTGCATTTGTGTTGATTACCACTGCAAACTCCCTGTACCATGCCGTTTTTTGCCCCCTGAGATCCCCCACGAACCATCACAAAACCCGTTCACAAGGACAGCTCGTGACAGCCTGAAAGGTGCCAACCTTGCACCAACAGCACACTAGGGAAGAGGATACAAAAAAATACTTGGAGATTAAGAAATGCAGTAAGAATTTTAAACTGGTGACAAACATTTGTTTTGAAAAGCTCTCACTTTTATGATGGCATCACTTTTCCAAGTCCCCTTCAGCTCCCGCTCATCCATGCTGGATTTGGTAACTTACAGTTTTCTGCACACTCAATATTCTTTGCTTAACAAACCTTCACAGTTCATCTGTGTAGAAAAATGCATCACTGCAGCGTGTACTAGCTCACCCTTGAATAAATTACTATTTTTTATCATGAGAATTGTCCTTATTCCAGAGCCAGAGCCAATGCCATTTTTTATCAGTTATATTACTGCTGATCTCATTCAAAGAACACAAAGAAAATCTGTCTGAATTCCTACACAATTAAGACAGATCAGGGACAACAAGGAAGTATAATCCCTTAAAATGACATTTCCATTCCACTCTTCTACTCTAAATGGAGTCAAAAGCAAAGAGAAACAAAGCTTTTGAAAAGTGGGGAGCTTTAGATACTCATGAACTCTGAACTCATTTCTACCTGCTGAAGTTAGTACATGATGTGGGGGAAAACAATTTCTCCACATGAATGCTGCTTTCTTTTTTTCCTAGGGCTCTTGGAGAGATAAAAGCAGGAGGCTGTTTTCAGCCATGATTCACCATCAGTAAGCAAGAATTCCAAGCAAGCCCTAAGAATACCTTTTAGAGTCATCAATCTCCAGCCAAACAGTAGTATAATTTTCAACCTGCTGGATTTGGCACCCTAAGAAAAAGCAGTTATATTCACATGTCATACCTGAATAGGTCTAATCTTCATTTAAGCAATCCAAGAGACTGTTTCCAGTGTGGAACCAACTGTGCAGACTCAAACCATGTCTAATGCTTTTTGGAAAATTTTGCACATCTTCATTGATCGGTTTCTCTCTAGTTCTTAGCCAAGAGTTAATTCCATTACTGGGGAACTGCATTCAATATTCTACCAGAAGGATGACATTTTAATTTTACAGTAATGTGTGCACATGTGAGTTGGGAAAGTCTACATCACATGGGAAGCCAAGGAGGATTGCTGCTGATTCTAGGACTGTGGTCATCTTCTTGTTTTGGAAGAACCTCAGTCCCACAGTGATCTGGCTGAAGACGGTCCTCTCTGGAGCAATAAATATTATTTCCAGCCTATAGAATCTGGACAGTTTTCCAGAACAAGGAACAATTTCTGCACTATTTTTATTTTATAGGCTCAGCCTCTTTCCATCATAAAAGATTAAACTTTACCATGACATGTACAAGTGCCAAGTGCGTTTTCATTGCTCCTTACATGCCCAAAGATCCCAAAGGAGCATTAAATGTGGGTAACTGTTAGAACATACAGGCACACTGCTGGAATACATATATCGAGGAAGATTTACATTTATTAACAAGCCAATGTAAAAAAGGCAGAATTGATGACTACAAGATTAGACATGGTGGGGGTTCTGGTAAAGTATCTGTCAAGACATGTCATGAACTATAGATTGGATGCAGATGTCATGAACAGCTGCACAGGTTATGGTATGAGATAATGATGTATATGAATGACCATTAATTTAATATTAAGCTGATATAACTTGACTTCCTGATGTTCAACACAGTATTTTTAGTCTAAGAAATACCTCTTTTTAGTTACTGAAGCAGCAGAGCTTCAGTTCAGAGTGAAGAACATAAGTTTTAGCAGCATTAGGCTGTAGAACTTCTAGCTTTGGTCTTAAGTTTTTAGTTTAAACTGTAACAGTGAGAAGGCCCTAGCAGTGCAATATTTAACTTACCAGTACTCTGGTATTTTCAAATGTTCATCAAGGCTACCTATGTTCAGTGGCAGCAGCATGCCTCCATAAAACACTTATTTTTCATCAAAAACCTCCATTTATGGTAAGAAAACAAAACTCCCCCGTCCCCAGCTTGTAAAGATTATTCTGTTACATGGCCAGCAAAGCACTGATCCCAGGGATGTTGAGAAGAGGAAAAACAAGACATGAAAGTATTGATGATACATTTTACTAACACTAACCACCACTTCAGTGTTCTCTTCCTAAAGTGAACTCCCTTAAGCCAAGATTTATGCAGAATGCATTCTCATTTTTTTTTTATTCCTTCAGGCTGTTATTTACTTCCTACCTTAATTTTCCAGTGAACTGTCTACCATCCACTTAAAAATTACAATTTGCTCCTCCTCTGAGAATTACACTCAAATCCAGGTATTGCATTTTTCCAGGAGCTGCGCCTCTTGCAAGGTATTGCTCACATCTCAAGGCACGCAGCCCTCCTGCTACCAGATCCTGAAGCGCCTTCCTTCCCTTCAAACTTTGCTCAGGGGCCTGGGAGCTGTTGAGAACCAGCTGCCTTCCCTAAATAATGTCAAACCACCCAGAATTTCTATCCCTGATCTTCCACACAGGCTCTGCTTCCTTTACAAATCTTATCCTCCCTGGAAGGCAAACTCGGCTGCTTTCAAAAGCCCTTCCCCAGCTCGCAGCTCTGCCAGGCAATCCCTCATTTCCTGCACCAGCAGAAGCAGCTGCAGCAGGCAGAGGTGAATCTGAGCAGCCAATTCCCTTGCAGCCCCACGCAGCTGCAGAAAAAGCACTTTACTGCTAAAAAATTGCTGTGGTTCTAGGCGATATTCAAGGGGGGTAATGGGGGCCCTAACGCTGACAGGAACTGTCGCTGAAATGCTGTATCTGAAATCCCTGCGAGGACAGGGTTCCTCACATGTCCCTATCCATTAATTACAGCTCTAACTAGGGCTTTTAGCAACTCCTGCTGCATTGCTCCCTCACCTTCCAGGGAGGCCTTTGGGAGTCAGAAATATGGAATATTTGGATATGGAAATATGGAATATCTGGAAGGGGATGCTGGGGCACTCACTCCTTCCACTTGCTCATATGAACTCCACAGAAGAAAAAAATTAAAATAAATGCAGTATGAAACTTTCTCCAGTTTTCCACTTTCCCATTCCACGGGATTTATGTGTCTGTCCTGGGGGGATGTTTTAGAGGAGTCCTATCACTGTGCTCCCACTACCAGTTACAGCAACCAAGACCTGAAGTACTACACTCATCACAGGGCATTTTTTCATGCTTGGATGTGGCTTTTTAAAGAACTTTATACTATCATCAAAGAATAAAGCAAGCTTCTGGTTCCACCATACCCCAAGCTCCACTTCCAAAGGCAGTAACTTTTGGAAAAGCAATGCAATAAATTTCCCTTGCCTCAAAGAGCCTTGTACCTCCCCCTCTTACCAACCACAACAGCATTGGTTCAAACACAGAGAGGTACAGATGACCTTGCATGTGCAACACCAGTATAATGCCTCTCTTTTACTGACAGCCCTTCCCCCAGCTGACAGAACAATAATTTAGAATAATATCATTTTCAAGCAACAAAAGTACTGAAGAAAGTAAAAAAAAAGGTTTTCATTGTGTTGAAAAAACTGACAATAACAACAGCTATTAAGTACAAATTTTCTTACTAGAATAGATGTGACTGGATCTAAAGGAATATTTCACTTTGAGTAACTTTTTCTTTTAAGGGAAGTAGTCTAAAATCTATGCTTGCTTAGAGAAAGAGAACAAAATCCTACAACGGAACATCTATACAAGGAAAGCTTTTGAAATTATATCCCTGACAGAGCTGTGGAAGGGAACAAGTATAAATGTAGCCAATCTTGTGTTTCTCTTAAATAATGGTGGAACACACCTTTGTGCTTACTGGTAACAAGATTTTTTCATTTTAGGGACAGATTAATATATACTTCCTCAATATTGTATTTGCATTATTCTTAAAAGCAGTAATCTGGGAGTCCAAGAATAATTTTTATCAGCCTGGTTTTAATTTCTCAAGTCCAAAATACCTTGGAGAGGTGTATAACACTGGAGAGGTAATTCTGAGTCTATTCACCAGCTTGACATATTGCAGAGAAAGAATCTGGATAAATTCCACAGCTGACAGAGGTGCAACGAAACACACAAGGCTTCATGGATTTACAGCAAAGGCGAGTTTGATCCAGAGACAGTTATGTGACTTGCCCGCAGAAATAAGGTCAGTCATCAGTGGACATGACATCAGTTCAAACATCACTGGACAAAGATCTCAAGGTCTTCAAGGTCCCTTCCAGCCCAAACCATTCCATGATTCCATGATTAAGAATATGCAGAGTTTTGATCCTCACATGTAAGGTAACTGCATTTAAGCAGTAATGTGCAGTGGAAGACAGCTGGGGAAGAGAAAGGCACTGACAGCAGGGCATCCCACCCCAGAACCCACAGAGGATCATCAAGTCCAACTCTTACGTGGATGGCCCACAGAGGGATTAGAGCTGCAGCTGGGGCATTTTCACCACCCTGCTCTGACCCACTGAGCTCATCTCCAGCTACTGTCTGCCACCAGTTCTGCAAGACTCAAGAGAAGAAAATATTTCTGCCCATAAACGCTCTAGAGTGAGCGTGAGGGAGGGAAAAGCACTGCAGAGAGCAACTCCTCCAAGGACAGGCGTGTGTGAAGGGATCATGCATATATTAGGGCTACTCCAGCAGAGATGTTTTTAGCCCCATTACATTCCTGGGGCACATTTTCAAGAGAGATGGTGGAACATGAAATTCACTTTTATTTACAGTTGTGTAGATTAAATTCATAAAAGCAACTGCATGATGTTGTCCTGCTGGAGGAGGGGATCATGATGAACCACACAGTATTTTCCAATCCCCTGTTCTTATTTTTTTATTTTATGATGAGGCAGCAGAGAACATAAGAATGAGAGAATTCATTAAAAAAGCTAAGAATATATGGGGATCCTCATGTCCACCACCAAAGTCCACTTACTGTTCATAATATCATACAAAAATTGTCCCTCGTTCCAATCCTGCATCAGCAACAGTACCATGCAGTTTTCCAACCTCAGACAAATATATAAATTTTACACTCAAAACTTTCTGTGAAAAGGAGTACTTTATACCTAAAAAAGAAACTAGTTCAGCAGCATCTAGACAGATGTATGATGAGTGATGTTTTGACAATATCTGAAGATAGATGACTAGTTAAAACAACATTTGAAAAGCAAGTATTTATTTAAAATATAATAACTATGTGGGCTTTCAGGTGTATACTGAATATTCATAGTCAGTCTTAATGAATATTTCCTGCAAAAGTTCTCTGCCCCTTCACAGTGGCATATTTACCACATTTTCCCAAAGACAGAAACATTTTTCCATTAAAATTTGATTGCTTCACTTGCAAGTTATAAAGATTTATAGCATCTCTCAGGTGGCCTGAGAAGCATCACTAACTCAGAGGTGTTGCTCTCAGGGACAACTGATAAACTTTCAGATTTTGTTTAGATTAGAAAGCATGTGCAGAGACCAGTTTTGGTTTTAGCCTTTGCTAAAATCCCTGGATCTGCCATTGCAATTGGTCTGCACAGGTAGCCCTTGCTTTTCAAGAATCCTGTGTACTGAAGAAAAAAATTGTTCAGCTTGGATACAGCAAAACTTCTGTATAATAATGATCCCACAAAACACCTCAGAGGGTTTGGTCCCTGCCTGCAAACCCAGCTGTTTAGACCAGGGACCTAATTTTCAGAACCAACTGATATTGTGATTTCCATGGGAGTCATTAGGAACACTCTGCACTTCCAAACATCAGACGCCCTCTGCACTCAGAACATTCCAAGAAAGTTCCCTTAATCCAAACCCATGGAAAGCTGCTGCTGCAGCTGCCACTCAGTACTGAAGAACTCAAAAGTCTCAAGGGTCTTTCTAGCTGTGGAGTGCTGCCAGGGCTGCTTCAGCTCTAGCCAGGAGCTGGCTTCACTGCTCCCTTTGTCTTAGAAAATCCAATATTCCCTGTCCAAGGGGAGCTTCTTACCTGGCCAGTGCTGGGTTTCTCTGGAGATGAGAACAGAATAGCCATGCCAACTTCTCTCCCTAAACCTGGGTCACTGAGAATTGAGGATGAGACAAGGACCAGCAAGATATCATTTAGGAAGGAGAGAAACCCTGGAGGTAGGCTGGTATTGCCTTCCTAGCCTCGTGTAGCTGTCAAGCTGCTGCAGGGCAAGATTTTGCCTATAAATAAAAGCTGCAGGGTGATTTTCCCAGAATAATTATGGCTTGCATCCAAATCTCACTTACCTCCTCCCCAAAGAGACAAGAAAAAAGACAGTATCTGGATATGGGGCGGGGGGGGGGGGGAAATAAAATACCAAATGCAAGGATTTAAACAAATGAAGATAAACTGATAGTAGGATTGGCAGAGTGAATTAACCTGCACACCACCAGAACTTCAATGCCACCAGTGCCTGCAGACAGCACCTCAGGGGAGTCCCCTGGGAATGCAGTCACTGTGGTTTGCTTCAGGTAATGCTTCGTGTAGTCAAAATTTGCCAGTTGCTCTGAGCAACTGGGTGTAAAGAGATCATTTCTCTGTCCTAATTTGATGATGTGAATTTCTTAAGGAGGAAAACTAGTTTTCACATTTTGCCATTATTTTATTGCCAAGTTTCCTAATGAATTACAAAGACCAAAAACTATGCTGAAAGCCAATTCTCACATAGTAAGAGTGAAGAAAAAAAGAAAAAGCTCAGTAAAATCTGATTTTCCTCATCATTGGCTCTTTCATATCCCAATAATCCATTTTTGAAACACATTCTAATCTCAGGCACAGTGTGGCCATCCCGGCATACCTAGGAAAAATCTGTTACTGTGCACCATGCGTGATATTAGAGTCTGGCCCTTCCACTGTAGATGGAACATTTGCATAAAGTTCTTACAACTTTTTATAATAGCCATATTTTCCAATATTTGCAACTGTGCACATTTTAGCCTGGACTGCCTTTCGTTCCACAGATGGTGATTATGAAAAGCCCTCACATATGGCAACTACAAAAATAAATTTGTCTGAGACTGCAAATGTACAAATTCCCCACAGAGCTCAGCCCCCTGAACCTGGTCCCTTTGCTGAGAACTTGGGCCCTACTCCCACAGTGAAGTCAACCAGCAATGTCAGAAAATCACTCAGACCCAAGAGATGTCAATTCCTGTGACTTTGCACTCATTTATTTCTCCAGCTCGAGAGTGGATGAACTTTCTGGATGCATTCAGGAAACCCTCTAGGCATATATTTAACTTCATACACAGAATTAGCCCCAGGGAGATCAGTCACATCCCTACTTGGACAGATTAGCAACATTTTGTTCAGATTTTTCTTTTCCTCCCCCCAGCCAAGTCTGTAGTTGAGTTCATGAGGAACGATTCAGGCTGTGCCCAGTGGCCTTTCTGAGCAGCTTCCACTGCTCTTCAGGACTGCTGAGGAGGGGCCAAGTCTTGCCCTGTCCCTGGGCTGGCACAGGGGGCCCTGGCAGGAAGGGGCTGGTACCCAAACACACACTGGGTATCTAAGGAGGTTGGATGCTCTTCACCTGTGGAGCTCCTTAAATGTCTTTAAAGGGATTTTCAATAGCACAGGTAATTTTCTGCAGAAAGACATAATCTGTTGTTTGCCAGTTCATTCTCTTAGAACATTCCAGTCAGCTCCACTGCAATCTCAAACACCAACTACTCTGTTTTACAAGAGCTGCTCAGCTTACATCTAAGTATGTGTTACTTTTATTAAACCTAGATAGAAAGGACGCGTTCCCTTGCTTTTTTTAGAATTACCTATTATTCCTTAGCCCAAACCCTCCAGTCTAACACCAACATGTTCAATAGCTACAGAGGCTCTAGAAATATGGCACAGCCTTTCTTTCCAAGCATCTGAGAGCAGTGCAACTTTCTGCATGATTGAATGGACATACAAGCTGGAAATTGTAAGTGTTAGATAAATGTATATTACTATTTTGCCTCGCTGAGATGCTCACAGCACTTTCATTTTTATTTTTCACCTGTTGTTTACTAAACTCTCACCCAATACTGCCCTCAAGATTTATACTAATGTTTGCATGATAATTTTCAGAGCTTTAGATCAAGCTCCACAATATCTCTGATTTTTGGTGGGAATCCAGCTCCAGGTTTTTTGGAGCCTGCTGTTTTTTAATAATACAGTAATAACTTCATTTTTTCATTTGCTTCATTTTCCTTCTAAATCTCTCTGAGAGGCAAAATACATATCATTCCTACAAGGACATTAATATCCTGGTGTGTTTTCCTGACTTATCTTTCCAAGTCTGTTGTCTAACTACACACTATTTGACAAAAATATGCAGAGAAAAGGCTGATTTCCAGTGGAAGCAGTGACATTCTGCTGATCTCAATTACATTTACAGCAGGTGATGATTTGGTGTGAACATGTTAGCCCTTGTGCCTGCCTTCAGCACACACCTGCATAAAAAGAATAAAAGTCTTTAGTTTAGCAGTAGGTACTTGACCCCTCCAAGTACCCATCAGCAAAGTGCAACCATCTGTGCTGTTTCTGGCTCTAGGAACTCCTGACTTGAGGAATGCCTCCTTTGCTTTCATCCAGCCACTGCAACAGGTTCCCAACGAGGAGCTTTTGGGCTGTACAATTTCTGTCCTATTAACTCAACATCCCTCTGCACCTTCAAATCACCTCTAGTCCTGCTCAAAGCCAGCAGCCCCTTTTCAGTTGCTGTTCTCCTCAAGGACAGCAAAAGCCTTCCAATCTCAAACAAGACTAACTTGTCTCAGTACTATCAGGACATAGTATTTGGTCTAATTTACATCCACTGAAATCCCAGTAGGGCACACAGGATGCAAATCAACCCGCAGCGTAACCCACTGTCAAGTTGTCATTCCATGCCAATGAAATTGACTTTTCCCCATTAACTGAACTGCAAAGCTCTTTTTCTTCTGATAGTACTTTTCTTTAAGTCTTCAGGTGTTCAATTCCTCTAGCTCCTCAGCGTTTTTCCTCTGAAAAGAAATTGTTGGTAACAATGATACTGCAAAGCAGTGTTTCCCAGCACCCTTCTCAACTTCTTTCCCCTTATCTTTCCAATAATTTTCATGCTATTGGAAACTTTGTTTGCCATCCTCCCTTCTTGTGCTGTTTTACATCAGAGCCTTCACAACAGCTGTTTTGAAACACTGTACATCATCACTGAGCCGCTGTGCTTATTAAAGAAACAATAATTAAGAACAGTTTGTTCGTTTTCAGGTAAACAAGAAATTCAACACTAAAAATTCAACTGAGAGACTCATCTGGCTCTATCCATTCATCTCACCTGGCTTCCTTGAAACAAAATAATCCATATACAGCAGCTGTTCCAAAGGGATAGGCCTCTCCTATAAACCAGACCCAAACATAACCTTGCAATAGCTGTGCTTTAAGTACTGCGGGAGTTAACCAGGACAGAGTGCTCAGTCAGAATGGCATTTCCCCAAGGTTTTCCACAAATCCAGGCAGCAGTTCCCAGCTCATGTACACTGGGGAAAACCTAAATCAGGAGCTTTTGCAGATAAGTGTATGCACAGTGGCAGCAGCATTTTACAGCATTGGTCTGTAGAAAGTTTCAATCAGACTGTGAGCACTGACGGAGGGGAACTGTATTTTACTCTGGTCCTAGGTGACAGGTGAGGAACAACAGAGTTTTGATTCTATCTAGACTGGGTGTGTAGAGCAAACAACAGTGATGAATGTTGTTCTAACGCCCTGGTTTAGAATCCTGTCTTCTGAAAGAGTAAAGATCTCCTGTCTAGACGGAAACTCTAATTTTTCTGTCTGGGCAGGAAACCAAATCATACAGCAGTGAAGATTACAAAATAGAAATGAGGGGAAAAGGAAAAAAGCAGAGAGGAGTAGCAAACTTACTAATTTACTTTTTCCCAAGACTGGGGAAAGATAAAGATCTTTCTAAACACATTTCGAGCATCAAGCACAGAAAAATCAGATCCTGTTGTAAGCACAAGGCAGCGTCTATTATTGTGTTCATCACTATCCTCATGTGTGAAGCGAAATCTGACCGTTCCCCAGAGTATCCACTTTCTTCTCACTCCTGAAAAAGAAATTTTCATGACAGGGTCATTGTATTCCTGCAAGATGCAAGTCCATGAGCCCACTCCAGTGAAACACTTCATTCATCTATTCGTAATTAGGAGTGAGCTCACATTTCTATTAGAGGAATTAATGACTGATAAGTGACAAAAAGGCTTTTCTTGTCAAGTGACCTGCTGCAGTTGTTCCAGCCGTACTGGCAGTGCTGTGTTTGCACACCTTTCTCTGCACCTGACACCAGGCAGGAGCCTGTCCCGAGTCATTCCCATCATGGGCTGTCCTGTTCGGATTCCTCAGCAGATTCTTCTGGCTGCAACACCTTTTGGGACTGTATGAAGTAACCATTGCTAAAATGGTTCTGTCATTGTGCAGTTCTCAGCTGAAGTTGCCAGGACAGTGCACAGATACGGCACAATTCTTCCCTAAAGGATGTGTGCTGTGTGTGTAGCTTGCTGCTCCTTCCATCTACCAGTGAAATGAGCAGGGTATTACAGAAGAGCACAGTGGAAACGAGGTCAGGAGGTCAGCGTTCTCCAGGATGCTGCAGGGAAATGGACTGTGAAAAGCTCCTGCTGTGTGTGGGAGCAGGAAGAAAGGATAACAGCCATGCTTAATGCAAGGTAGAACCAGAATTTTAAACACAGGCTGATGATTGCATTTCTCTATTGGAATTCAGTAGAATTGCAACTTAACGTGCATAGCAAAACAACTCCTAGAGCATTTTTCCTGACCTGTAAAGAGTGAACAGGTTGCCAAAGAGACTCCCTCCACAAGTCAAGAAGATGAAGGTGTGCATATACATGCAGCACCCTCAGAACTGTGAGGGGCGAAGGGCGCAGGGTGAAGGTGGCAGCAGCTCAAGTCCCAGCATCTCCATGTCTCCATTTTGCAGTTGTGTGATGCCCTCTCCGTGCAGTTTTATCACAGAGCAGGACAGGCTGCTAGTGCAGCTCTGCACTGTATTGGCCCTTCTGCATGAGCAGGAAAATTGCCTCTCTCCTGTACCTCCATTAACACACACCTGCATCACACATTTCAGTGTCTGTGCAAAAGCCACAGCAGCAGAGAGTAAATATACAGTGCCTAGGACAGCTGGGATGGGGGAGACAAGGATTGAGGACATCTTTCTGGCTAATTAAGAGGATAGATTTCAGGCCTCAGCTTTTTTTTTGGTGATGCTCTCATGCCAGCTAGCTCTCTGTCCTTAAGAAACACAGGGAAAGATCATCCACATCCAACTCTGATATTACCCTTTCATTCCATGTCAGAGGCTTTGTCCCCTGCAAACTCTTGAAGAAGAAATACTTGACCCCAAACAAAAAGTTCCAACAGATTGGGTGGTAGTTTTTGTGCTAAAAATAGATTTGGAAAAATTCCTGAACTAGGCCCCTTGCCTAACAATAAAAGTTTTTGGTTTTTTTTTTGAGTGAAGGTATTTTTGTGCACAGTGTAACAGAATTCTTCACAGTCCTTCCAAGACAGAACAAGATCGAATAGTTCGGTGGGACAAGGAGTAACACATGGCCAACAGATTAATCATTTGTGCTTTAGAAGTTCTGCTACAAAATAGGAATGTTTGTTTCCTCTTTGGGTGGGAGGGGCACATAGCAGACTTCCAGACAAACAGGAAACATTTGCTCCAACCTTAGGTCTTTGTTCTCTCCTCATTACAGAGTATTCTCTCTCCTGGCTTTTCCAGGACTCCTCTGGCTGGCTGTGCTGGCGAGAGCCCAGCTGCAGTAGCACAGCACTGAGAAGACAGAAATGATGGTATTTAGACAGGGAGGGTGCTTCAAAAGCACTTCCATGACATCTCCATCTGTGTAGGACACCTGCAAGAGAACCAGGATGAGCTGGAGTTCTGGACTCCAGCTGGACTCTTTGAGGCTATTGGATGTCCAGACAGGAAGATCTGTGCAAACAGAAAATCCACTGAACACCTCAATAGCCACACTTGCCTACAGCACCTGGCCACAGTAAACTATCTCTTTGTGAGCTGCAGCCTTGAAGCTGACAGATGAATACTTGGGAATGCAGCCACAGCTGACTGAAGAAGTCCAATTAGTGTGAGGAGCAGCAGCCCATCTGCTCACCAGCAGGGGCCATGGAAACACATCCCTTTGCGCACCTCACTGCTCCCAGGGAAATCAGCAGCTCTGCCCTGAGCGTCAGAGCACCACGACCTGCTGGACTGCTTGGCCAAGGAAAGAAAACAGGCAATGGCAACAAGCCCATTGCAGTATTGCCACAAAACTGAAAGGTGCTCCACGGAGAAGAATAATATTTTAATTTCCATTCCAGGCAGGAAGGTCTCTGCTAGAGCAGCACAGCTCCTGCCGAGGCAGAGGAGCTGTTTAGCCCCATTGTGCAGGCTGCCAGCTGCAGGTCATGCAGCTTTCTACAGCTCACCAGATTAAGACAGGAGGGAGTCCATTGCTCTGTACAGAGGGTCTCCAGGGGAGCCTGGACGGTGGCTGAGCTCACAGGCCACTGGGCTTTAGAGAAAGGCAGTGCTACAATCCGACACCTACACAAGAGAAAGAGACGGCTCAAATGAGTCAGGCAGCTCAGAACAGCTCTGCTGCTCCAGTTATGCAAAAGGCTGCAGCACAAATATAATTCTGATTTTAATCTGTGTACAGGAGCAGCATTTGGGTTTTTCTGTCGTGTATCACTGACAACATAACTCTGCTGTCTCGGTCAGCCCAAAGATCCTTCACCTTAGCACAGTTCCTGACTGTGATGGTTTAGGAGAAGAATATCAACCACTGCAAGACTATTTCATCCTTCCTTTAGCAAACCCTTCAAGCAACCTGAGCCAGATGTGGGATCTTCATATTTTGCAGCCTCTTACAGGATTTCTTTTCATGAACTTGCCTTTATAAGAATGTATTTAATCCAGCTATATTTTTGGTATCCACAACATTTTTGAGCAACACAATTTAATAATAGGTCTGGGGAAAAAAGACTACTTCTGTTTTAGAACCCAGTTCCCAGTATTATCCCCACTACAAAAAACATGTACTAATCCTCCCCTTCTCACTATTTCCTACTTATTATTTTACAGGCTCTCTATTTCATACCACTACAGTTTTCTCTCCTCTAAGATGAAGACTTGCCTTCTTTGTCATTCCTTGTATGGAACAGCTTCAAAAATGCAATAAGCCTCGTTGGGCTCCTCATCTATCTTTCTGAGAGGGGAGAGGTGCTAGAACTGCATCTGAGATGTGGACTCTGAGCACTGGAGTGATGCAGTCTCACAATTATCCAAAACTACCTGGAAGTAATAACTACCCCTTCATGTTACGTGTACAGATCAGGAGTGGCTTCTACAACGTACAGAAATTTCCATTTCCAACACTTCATTTATCATTGGATCCCTTAATCACCTGTTATTTCGAGATCCCACTGTACCTCTTCACAGCCACTTTAACTTTTATTACCACAAACAATGCCATGACTTGAGCAAACACCTCCTCATTCCTGATACACGTGCCTGAGACTGTGAGTAGGGGATGAGATCTCCCTGGGACGTGCCAGTGATCTCCATCCTCAGTGAAAATTACCTATTTAGTCCTTCTTTTTTGTTGTTTTGTATCTTTTATCAGACTTCAGGTCATGTTTTCTTGGTATCCTTTGACTTTTTCTGTTGAACTTTGTGGAAATCCAAAGGCATTTTGGGCATTTCCCAACATTTAAGGCATTTTCCAACATTTTGGGCATTTAGGCACCAGATTTTCTCTTAGATAATCTCACGTTAGACTTATGTATAAGCTGCAGGTTGAAAAGACTGACTGTGGACATACTTTAGGGAAAGAAGAAGTACTAGGCCTAATTTTCATCAATTACAACACTGTAATATGATACATCTACACAAGGTAGACAGAAAAATAAATCAGCTACTTACCTGGTCACCTTTAGAGAAAATACAGCTCTTTTCACTGAAAAATAATCTGCAATGCACCTTAATAATGTCAGGGGTTGCACCTTTTTTTTCAAAGAGGAGCATGACTAGGCTTCTTTAGTGTGACATGTAGCTACCTATAATGTCAATTAAGACCTGATGAGGTTCTTGAAAAGAAAATAATTTACTTCCTTGCATGCTCACAGCAAAACACTCTCTCCCTCAAGTAAGATCAGTTTTCTGTCATTTTTGTCCCTCCCTTAACAACAAATAAAAAAACCCCCAAACCTTTAAAACCTCCCACAACAGGAAAGAAAACACAGAAATGAAATGGCAGCCATAGCTTCTGGGAGCTCTTGAGGCAGAACCTTCTTTCACAAAGAGGGAAAATTACACAGTAATACAGAAAAATATGAGAAAGAAATTTCCTCAAGCTCTCTGGGAAAACGGAGCTTTTTCCACTTAAAAAGCAAGGGAGATGAAATAGGCACAATCTCAAGAGAAAGCAAAAAACCTACAGGAGCAAAATATATAAGACCTGGCAGTATTCAAACGAATCATGAGTAGACAGTAAGACAAGATGGAAATACTATCTAAAACGCTCCCATGGCCAGTGTGAGCCAGTTTCTAGACACAGATGAAAGAGCTGGAGTGTAATTCTGGCAACATTTCCCTGCTTTGTCATGCCAACAGTATAATGGAAAAGGAAACACTGATGGGGGGAGCTGCACATGACTTGCCATGAGGCATGGACGGTATTGCAGGACTGTGAAGGGCTTCTCAGTACCTCTGCTCTGTAAAAAAATCCCCATTTTGAGCCACTCAGAGCCACAGTGTGCAGATGGAAGTGGCTCTGACAGCCCTGCTTTGCTTTGCTTTGTGCCTCAGACACTGCTGTGCCAGGGCACAATGTCTATCCAAGGTACTGCCAACAATCCAGCAAAATTCCCATGGAATGAAGTCCCTTCAGCTTTAGTTGTGTAAATGCTCTATTCCACTCTGCATGGCAGCCCCCACAGGCTGGCCAATTTAACCAAGCTCAGCTTTCACTGAAGCCAAGTCAGGGCCCAGAAAAATGTTGTAAGGTCCTCATTCAGCTACCATGAGTGGTCTCCTCAAGTGTCCCTCGGAATTACAGGACACTGCTGTCCCTAGACAAAAACTGCAGTCACTTTGACACTTGCTGCCAAGGTTGTAAAAGGCAGCAAGCAATTGCTGCTAAAATGCCCAGACCCTGAGAAGTGTGCAGAGTAACAGTGCTGCTTAAAGCCATTGACTGTGTGCAACTTCCCTGATATTAGCCAAGATTACCAAGTCACTTGGCAGATCCCAGCACATTTTTGATATTAAAGTGATGGGAAACTACTTAAATACCCATGCATTCATTACAAAAACATCTTTTTTGGCATTTACTTCCAATTAAAGCTTGTGCTTTAGCACAGCCAATTTTCCTCATCATATTCAAACGTTACAGTTGTGTGAACGACCAAACATGATCATGGAGGTGTTGGCTCCCATCCCCTGAAACGGGAATTTGTAAGGAGGCTGTCAATTGGAAATATTTGGAAATCTCTCAGGAGTTTAAGCACATTTTAAAAGGCCATCTGTGTACGAGAGGCAGTCGCACCGACAGCGTGCTCGTGCTGGGCACGGCAGCAGAGGTGCAGTTGGTGACCCTGGGCTGCAGTCAGAGCATCTCCTCAGCTGTGCTGTGCCTCTGCCAGGCCTGGCTGAGCCAGCAAAGACATGAACAGCCAGGGACAGCCACAAACTGAAAGCTAAATCATGAGGCTGCAGCACCATCAGCTGCATATCAAGAAGGGAGTAATTTGCTTTCGGAAGCCAAAAGGCTAAATACAAGACCTGTTATTAAAGAGTGCTCACAGTACAAAACCAAAAGCTTTCCTGGCACAACTGGAATCACAGCCATGTCTATCATCCAAGTGGTTTGCCTTAGAAATGAATTCCATAAATTTTCAAACAGCTGCACAGGACTTAGCTTCAAAAATCTATTAAGGTAAATAAAGCATGAACCCTGCCTGTCTCCTCATCTGGGAGGAATGCTGCCTGTAGGGCTGTGAACAGCAGCAACAAGAGAAAAAAACAAACAGGGAGAAGACAAAGCTATTTTAAGTTTGTTGAGTGCTTTTTATGGTGACTTTTTAAATGTTATTTGTAACCATCTCTTCAAAGTCTGGTTAATTACAACGCACAGCAGCATTAGCTTGCAAAAATAACACCTGAAATCTGACTCTCAAAGGTTGGAAGATTTGTGACTACCAGACAAAGAAAAAAGCAACCGCTCAGATTTTAAAGCTATTTTTACAATATCGAAGACTGCAACTATTTTTAACACTCATTTCAAACAGATCAAGTATTTCCAGTTCCAAGTGTGCAATTAAAGCAGTCAAAACCAAAGCTAAAATCCAAGAAATACTCACAGGGCATGTTATGGGGTCTCAGTGCAGCCAGTTTGGTACCCAATGGTTGATACTTTTCATGATTTCTGAATAATTTTACATTCATAACTTAGTTTCAAATGTTCATGTTTATGAGAGCAGACAATTTTCTGAAATGCCTAAAGAAAGCATAAAAAAATTTAAATTCAGCAGAGCAGAAGTGGGAAATCAGACTGATTTGTACATCCAAACAAACTGTAAGACTTGAAACACATGAGGGGAACAGAGGGATTCTTCCCAGACGTTCATCGAGCAGATATTAATTTAGAAACATGAATTTAGAAACATGTATACAGCTGTATGTGACTGTACCTGCCCTGGCCAGCTGCTTCACGCTTAGCAAAAAAAGGAAACACAAAACTCCAGCGTGGTCTAAGACAGATGGGTAGAAACAAGATGTATAAACACAGAGACCACGTTTGTAAGAACTCATTAATGCCAAATCAGAGTGAGGAACATTAAAAGGGCTGTACCAGCAACAACAGCGAGACTTCACCACTGAACTCTATTTTATGTGAATCCAACTGGTTTCTTTCAACTCACAAACTCCTACTGACCCAACCACCAGGCTGTGCTCGGGTATTTTTGGTTGACTGAGTGCCAGAAATGATTTTTGAATGGGACAGTGACTGATTACAAGAGGCAGATGTTCAACCCTGTGTATTAAAATACGTGTCCCTGTAAGCTGTTTCCTGAGGTACCTGTACCCCCCACAATCCACTCAGGCAAGCAGGAGGGCACACAGGTGGCAAACCTCACCAGTAATCCCAGACTGAGCTCTATTTTAATGAACCATGTTCTGCAGGATTTTATTATTTCTCATCGAGACCAAAGTTACTTCTTCCGAAAATAGAAAATTGGTGCTTTCCATCTGGTAGTGCAAACCTCCTGTTGCAGACAACGACTTTGGGACTCTGGAGCTAACCCCTCTTCTGTGGTTTCCTTCCAGCAGAGTGACCCTCAATACAGGCAGTAAGCTCTACTCAGCACACCCCAGCACTGCTCTGTCACATCAGGAAGCCATACCCAGCGCCACACAGCTGATGCAATCTGAAGGGTTTCCCAAAAAAGCTGTTTAACACCACAATATAAGAGAAAACATAGGAGAGCCACTTGCTGAGGTGCCCTTCTGTGCAACAGGCAGATAACCAAAGGCACTGTGAAAGTCAAGAGCACACCAAACCCATCAGTGTGTGTGAAGAGGTCTGCCTGGGGTTCTTCAGCCCCGCTGTTGCCGTAAAAATTAGCATTGTTTTGTGGAAAGGGAATCAAGCAGATACATGCTTTCAGCCTGCAAATCAACTGCTAGAAATAGGGGGGGAAAGTTTGCTGCTTTGGTCAATCTGAACTCCAGGAAGGAGTTCAGCACTGACAGGATGAACTGAGAAAGGTTGCCCATCCGACTGGGAAATGAAAAACTCCAAAGTGTGAATGAAGAACACCCTGCACTGCTCAACAGATGCAGCAACAGCAGCTCCCTGGGGGCTGATGCTGCCAGCACAATGCCACCACTTCCAGGCCAGCAGTCCCTCTTGGGTGGAAGGAAGGGCCTGATCCCAGCTGGAAATGGTGTTCCTGAGAAATTCTCCCCAGGAGAGGTAACTACACTCTCGGGTCAGGAACCTTAGTGACAATTTCACCCTACAGTGCTGGATAATTCACCTCCTAGGAACAGGGCCAGCTTTGTGCAAAGCTGCTGAAACAGAGAAGGAGAGTGCTGATGGGTGCAGAAAAGCTCTCTGGGGAAGTCAAGAGGATTTATATAAAAGATAGGATGGAAGCTAGAAGTAATCAAATAGGAAACAGCAAAGAAAAGCAACAGTTCTGCATTAAAAAAATAGCTCTACAGAGATTATAAGTAACTTATACATGTTTTTCTGCAGCCATATTAGCAGTAAGATGGGGAACCTGCTTGCCTGCCTTGCTGCCCTATACACTTTGAACTGACATATGGAATATGAACATGAAATATGGGAATAATAAACATAAAGGATGCCTAGTGGAAAAGAAAACAATCAGAGCCCCTGGAAGATGAAAATCAAAGAATATATCAAAGGTGCAGTAAGCTGTACCAAGCAGGAAGTGGAATCATATGTTAAAGAGTGGTTTAAAACTAACTGGCCAAGCCCTCTGATCAGTTTAATAAACTGTGATCCCATGAAACTGATATTCTGGGCAAGGAGAAGAAAAATACTGTTACTGACATATTTCAACTGTGCAACAAGATGGTGATGGGAGAGCTTCACTTATGCCCAGTGCAGAGTGGCAAACATACTGGGACAGGTTGCCTGGAATGAGGATTTCATGGACAGCCAGGAAACTCAGAGAGGAGGAAGCAACTCTTGGCTTCACTGGAAGCAGTGCCCAGACCAGGTTTTCCTTTTATTTTAAACAAGTAAAATTCTTAAAGGCGGGAAGAAGGGTGTTCAGAGACAGCTTTGTTTACAAATAAATCTCGCCTCCTAGAAACTTAGGAGAGGCCTGAAGAAACCAGTGTTGCTGAACAGCAAAGTGGTTCCACGTCCAGATGAATAAACCAGAAGGGGCCATAAGCTCAGGCAGACACTGTATAAATGACATAATGTCCTGGGGTCACTTTCTGATGCTGAATTGTATCCCCATTCATCTGTTTGGCCCAGAAATAAGTTTTACACCTTTTAAGACTGGTTCTGAGAGCAAAGGTGGGGGGAGACAAGGTGCACACATTTTGTTTTCAGAAGCTGCACTTGCTCCCCGCATCCTTCTCCTGGACAGTGCTGTCTGCAGCATGGACAGACAGCAGGACAGAGCTTTCCTTTGCTTTTGGTTAGTTTTGGCTAGCTGAGGCAGAGAAGTTCCCTGGACTGTGGGTTCTCTTTTCCTTGGAGCTGGCTGAACCTGCCCTGGACTGAGCACCCAGAAGAACACTGGCAGCTCTCAGGCTGGGTCTGGCTGTGGCATTGCCAGCACTGGAGGGACTGATGAGAGACTGATCAGAAAGTGAGGGAGCCCAGCTACAGCCCACAAAGGGACTTTCTGAGTGTGGCATCTCTTCGGAGCAGCAAGAGGTTTTATCGTTTAGTATTGTTCATTTTTTGTGCTGGTGAATGCTTTGCCTGTTAAATAAACAGGTTTTTCCACTTTCCTCCAAGGAAATCTTTTCCCAAACCAGTTCCAGGAGGGGCTGCTTGAATCTGCTTTCTAGAGGAACCCCAGTTTGGAGGTTTCCTCCAAAATTTGCCTTAAACCAGGACACATACCAAAAAAAACAAAACCCATTTGAGGAACAGCTTTTGAAAGTCCCAAAAAACACAGATGAAAGAATTCTGATAAGAATCTGTAGGGTCATAAAATGATGAAGATATAGAAGAAGAACTTAGTGACCATAAAGCCATAGATGGAAAAAAAAATCCTGTGTGCATTTCTGGTAGAGGAGATTGGAAAGACTCCTACTCTGGAATCTCCTCTCTCTACAGCAGGACACAAGAGAGTTTATCTCAAATCAAGCTTAATGCCAGAAGACACTCAAAGAGAATTCTCTGATGAGCAAATGAGCAGTAACAAGCCACCAGCACCAAATGATAACTGCTTACAGCAGAAGAAACTGAAGATTTAACTACCAATGGTGCTGTTTAACTTCTGGCTTAAATTTGCTTCGATCCCAAGGGAGTTCTGGGCAATCATGGACCAGAAAGCCAAGTAAATTGGTGAAACCTGTTATAAAGAACAGAATGAATCCCTTTATATCCAAATTGGCATTGCCAGAAACAGATTTTGTGAAGGAAATTTTGCCTCATTATCTATCAAAGTATTTTCTACAGCTATCAATAGGTATACTGACAACAGAAATCCAGGCTACATTTGTATACTCAAAGGCATCTGACAAATCCTTAGGCAAAAACCCTCTAAAAAACCAGCTGCTATAGAGCAAGAAAGTCCTCAAATTCCTTGGGGTCCCAGGCAGAGTGACCTCTGCAGTGTCCATACCCAGCACACACTGCTCTCAGCAGGAAATGCATGCACCCATACAGATGGCTCTCCCACCTGCCAAGGCACCATCTATATCATTTATCAACAGAGCTTTCCTGGCAAAAGGCAAAGATTTAAATACCTGGTAGCTAGTGGCAAAAGAACCTTTGGAAATTTTTTTTTTTTCATCATAAAGACTTTTCAGGTATTCCTGTAAAGTGTTTTGGATGAAGAACCTGAAATAGTAATATATAATATCTATTATATATATATCTATATAATATCTCTTAATTGAGAACCAGCTATTACACTACTCATCTATAACAGTAATATATTTTCTATTATGAATATAATAGGAGAAAACCCCTGAAACACCTAGTTCATGTGAAAAATGTTAAGAGACTTTAAATACTGAATATAGGATAGCAAAATTGACTAAGTCCAGTTCTCTTTTAAAAATAATTTTTATCCTGCATAAAAAAAGAGCTATATTCCCCTCTGACTTTTCCTTGAAACACTCCATGTGAAAACAAAATAAAAAATATTGTTTTCTGACATTCTGAGAGCCAGTAGAGTGGGATCTCTCTACTGCTATTTGTAGAGGTATCCTAGGTACTCAGATAATTTATTTTTATCATCCTCCTTGATCCTCAAAGTGTTACTAAATTTTAGAAAATATGCTGAGAATTTAAAGCAGATGTGTCCCAGCCAACATTTCACACACCTTATGGAATTTGCTTGCCTGAAGCTCTGCTCATGCAAGGATGGGTCTCCAACCCACTCACCAAACACAAAGCTGCGGAAAAACTGAAATTCTCAGCCACTGTTATCAGGAAGTGGCTTTCCAAGACTACTCAGAAGATACTGATGAACAATGAATAAAATTACATCTGTTCCAAGGAGATTTTGATGCAGTTCTCTATCTGTATGAAATGACAACAGAAAAACAGAACTCAAGAATTCCTATATCGGAAAAGGAAATAGATAAGGAAGTACCTAGCCCACAAACTATGACAAGACACTCAGTTTGCTGCATGTTTTTTTTTCCACTCCACACTTCAGGCCCATCAACATTTGTTTCACACTAGCAGATTCCATGAAACACATTCCTAGCAGATTCCATGAAGCACATTCCCATTTAAAATAAACCCCTGTGTCTGGTCCTTCCTGCTATTCATACTGCTTCTGTTTTTACTGATGTATAGTAAAAATCAGATAAATATTGTTTTTATTTGGCAGCGGCTGGGAAGGTGCTTAGTGAACATAGCAGCAAAAAAAAAAAAAAAAAAAAATTAAATGAAAACCCAGAAGTAACTTTAAGAAATATTAGCTCTTCAGATTAATATAGTGTTCTATCATTCTGGCATTAATATAGGTATGTTCCATCTCATTTCTTCAAGTTTGAAAATAGCAAGGTTAATTATGTGAAGAACTGTAACAAAGTAATTAGATTATCTTGTAATTATTTTTAGGGGAAATAAAATCTTTATAAAAGTCCTAGAGGCTAAGAAAGGCCTCAGGAGGTGGGAGTGGAGCTGTTAAGAGGCCTTAACTATTACGTCAATTTATTTGTGTCCAGCTGTGCTCATTGAACAAAAATTAAAAAGGAAAATTGCCTACAAGGTATTTACTGGGTATGGAAATCAATACTCCTCCCTGCCAGGAAGCTGGCAGCCTGTTAGCCACCAAGAATTCAAGGCATCCTGAACAGAGTGGGGATGGGAGCAGACAGTTTCTGTGTTTAATGAGCTATTTTAGCACCCCAAGCAGTGCACCTGGAACAGTCATGGGAATTATCCAGGGACAGGGAGGGGAGGAGGTACTGCAGTCTACAGCTGCCAGAAAGAACCTAAGAATTCTCCAGTTTTGCCTAAAAATGATGAAGAAGTGTGAAGACAGCGGATGCCACCCTGGAAAGGAAATGAAAGAAAGGATTGCAGTTATTTGAGTGCAGCAGCTGGCCCCTGGA
This sequence comes from Fringilla coelebs, assembly GCF_963513975.1. Taxonomy (NCBI): domain Eukaryota; kingdom Metazoa; phylum Chordata; class Aves; order Passeriformes; family Fringillidae; genus Fringilla; species Fringilla coelebs. Next base: position 1,310,995 of record NC_140066.1, on the reverse strand, counting down.
GCAGAGGGTGCCCCAATTCCAGCTCTGAGGCCCTGGGTGTGTGCCACACACAGCACTCTTTAAAAGCTTTACCTCGGCATCCTTTGGGCTCCTCACCACACTTCAGCACTGCTTTAGTTTTCAAACAACCCTTATTTCTGTGACATCCCATTTGGGAGCTGGAGTTTGAAGTGGAGCTTGCCCTGCTGTAGAATTTCTACAGTAGAAGTCAGCACAAATCACAGCTGGCCAGAGGTTTCACTCACATGCAGCTTACACTAAACTACACAACCTCACAAGGCATTTTGTCCAATATATTCTTGCAGCAGGCACCTGAAATAACACATCTCTAGGCTGCATATCAGCAGTTCAGGAGCCTGGCTGCTGTAATCCCCTGAAGGCTGCTTTATCCTGGGGAAACAAGCCTTGCAACGTGCTATCCACAGCACCCCTTGCACCTTCCAAGAGGGACAGAGTGGTAAGGACAGACACTTGGAATATTTCTCACTGAAGTGTTGTGCTTCATTTGATTTAAAGCGTTTTGTGAGACAATCCAGTCTGACTGAAGCAGGTAATTAATTTAAGCTATTCATGATGTCACTTGAATCTGAGCTCTGAATGTAATGTAGGGCTTTTAACTGTCTTGAGCTTGTCCACACCTGGAGCACCCATTTTAGGCACCCATGCTTTCAAAGAGTTTGGAGGGGGAAAAAAAGCTCTAAACTTTGCTGATCAGTGTGATATCTGTGGCTGGTTCACTCGGTGACAGCAATCAAGTTCTTTATGGGAATTCTTAAGCATTAGTTCTCTTTTGGTTTTTTCCCAATTCTCTTATGAGGTTGTGTAGTTTAGAAGTGCTTTGGAGAAAAGTATTTGATGATCCTAACTGCTGCAGTCTTAGTGAAGTTTAATTCAATCCTACACTGTTAACACTCTGGGCATGAACAAAGTACACAGCTACAGCTAAATGCACTGTTTGGGAGCCATATGCTGTGAAAGAAAAGTTTCAGCCTGGCAAAATAGAAAGGCTGATCTCAGAGGCTCTAAAAGACATCAGAGCCACTCCAGAGGGAGTTATGAGTTAATGGCAGTTCTGACAGTTTTTATGAGATCCCCTGAAATGCCAGGATTTTTGTCTGTTGCCAACCATATCCTACTGAATGAATTTACTGAGGCTTAAGAATTTTTCTACAGAATTAGCTAGAAATAATGACAACTGGGATGGCAATGCAAATGAAAGCATTGAACATGAAGAAACACTTTTTGCCTCATGAGGCTATAAAAAGTAGTGGAAAACCCAAATCTAGAAGTGTTTACAAACAGGTAATGGACAGTAGCAATAGCCACCTAACCAGTAAACAAGTCAGGATATTAACAGATCAGCTCCCAGACAAAAAGAGGGGCACGTGTACAATAGGTGTGCTTTTATCTGAGCACTGAGGGAAATGCAAACCAAAGTACACCACAGAAGCAGTACAATTTATGTATCCTGTAGTAACAGTAATAGCACCTGTATCAATGGCTGATTTTTAGTTACTGCAGCTGAACTACTTCTATCACTCTCAGTTAGGAAAATCCTGCAAGTATTTTTAAATTGCCTGACCATTAATCCCGCCTTCACTGCTGGGTTAAAACATCACAAATAACAACCCTGAGCAGAACTTTTTCATCCAAAGTTCTTAACACTGTAATTTCCATTTTACAAATAGAAGAAACAGAGCAGTCATTTGTCTATTCCTGCTTAATGAGCCCGGAATCAGCTACACTGATTTCTGTCGCTATAGGACACGAAATAACGCGCACACGCAGTTCTCCCAAAGAAAAAGAGAACTTTTAATTTCTGACTCCAACGTTTATAGATTTCTAAAAGTGACAGTGGATTGGAGGGTGACGGTGCCACCTCTCCAATGACACTGGACAAACCAACAGTCCATTAAATTTCTCCTCCTCCATAAAAGAATGCAAAACAATGTGAGAAAATTTGTTACAAGAATATAAACATCAGGAGTCATAGAAAAACTTAAAAAAACAGGGCAACAGATTAAAAGCCTTTAAGCTGAGCATCAGGTCACCCAGCTAAGCATCAGGTCCTGATGAAGCTGAGGCAGACTCAAAGGAAGGTGCCATGCCCTGGGAGCAGGAGTGTTCCCTTCTGCCGCCCTGGCCAGCGAGCACAGGCACGGAGCACAGCAGAGAAGAAGCCACAGCCCCACCCTGCTGCATTCTGCCTTCAGCAGCCTCTGCAGTTTGCCTGCTTTTCCCTTGTTCCAGATTGCAAGGCCAGATGTATTCTATTGCCATCTGCATGGCAGTTGTCTGGTGTCAAGTGGGCAATGCTCCTTATCTCTCTTCCTGAGTGATCATAATCAGGGTCCCTCAGCAGGGAACATCTGCTGATAAGGGGCTATTGAATGTCACCCCATGGCTGATAAGAACTGTAACATCCCATTGTGAGATGCTCCGCCCAGAGGGAGGAGCCAAGCATTCCTACCCAGATATAATCTGGAGATTCTGACACACCAGCACGGCTCTTCTCCACTGGACTCCCCAGAGGAAGAGCAGCTGCTTCTACTTCCAGGGATCTGTGGAGGAAGAATTCACCCCTTTCCTACAGGACTGCCCTGCTCCAACAGAACCTCCCCTGACACTCCAGGAGGACTGCAGCCCCTTTTCCAACTGGACTGCTGCCAACACCCTGACCCACAGGATGTCAGGTTGAGTTCTGACTCTGTCAGTGTTGTTCTGGTGTATTGCATTGTTTTATTTTATCCTTTTATTTTTTCCCTTCCCTATTAAAGAACTGATATTTCCTGCTCCCATGTTTTTGCCTGAGAGCCCCTTATTTAAAATTCATAGCAATTGGGAGGGGTGGGGAGGGTTTGCATTCTCCATTTCAGGGGAGGCTCCTGTCTCCTTTAGCAGGCACCTGTCTTTCCAAACCAAGACATCCCTTGAGTGCTGGGCCTTTCAGGGTGTGTACCAAAGCACTGCAAGGGATGAAGGCCAGCACAGAGGGAAGCCTTGCAGAGATGGTTTCCCTAAGAGAAGAAAGCCAACCACCACGAGCTGAGTAGGTTCCACTGTGCATACCTTGTTTTCTGTTTGAGAGGATGGCTTAGAGATTAAGAAGAAATCATAATTCCACTGCTATGCTTATACAATCTCTAAAATCTTTCGAATTTCTATAAAGATGATCCAGTTTGTGACTAAATGCTTTACATTTTGAGCCTGGCAAATTATTATTATTAGATGACATTGAAGTTCGGACTGTCTTTTTTTTGTAACTGCGTGTGATAACTCTCACTCACCAGCATTTTCACACTACTTTATTTTTACTGGATAACTGAATTATTAATTTATAAGATGTACAGGATGTGCCACAGCCCCTACCATGCTAGAGAGACAGAGATGGACACTGTAGAGCAGCAGCACATACTACTATTATAAAAGCAAATGCCATTTGCAGACACTAAATTAGGTTTAAAAAAGATAGATTAAGTGTTAGAGAAAGCAGATTTGGCAGTGTTCATTGTGTATTACTTTGATATCAGAAGAAGAGTGGTTAATGCTAAGTGGTGTATTTGGCAGCTGCTAAGCCTTGAGGTCATTATAGTGTTTCTTGGCACAACTGGATTATTTATGTGATGAAATTTCACTAAGGCAGTTTTTTTTCTCCAGAATTCATCATGATATCACTCAGGAAAAAAAAAAGTTAACATTAAATAGTGTTTAGATAACATTCAAAAATTCATTGCTTCAGTGACAAACACATTCCTTGTAGGAACATGAAAAGCAGCAACACTGTTCAATCTCATATTTTCCAATATCAGCTGTCTGATGAATATTCTACATAGAAGGAAGCAAACTAAAAAAGCCCCCAAGCAATTAGTAGTTAAGCTCTAATTGTATAAATAAGGCTAATTATACAGATGGGAAATCTTTTCAGTTGAGAAAATCAGATGCTAAACATTCCTCCCATTGACAGAAAAAGCCTTCATACAAGCAAACAAGTACATGAAAACCAGTGAGCTGATCATGCTGATCGTTCTATAAAGAACCGCCCCGCTCTTCAAAGGAAGAAAAAATCCTTAATTCTGTTTCTGTGCTGGAGACCCACACAGATGCTGCTACGCTGAGGGCCTGTGCTTTACAATGAAGGACATGGCAGAAGAAAAGAAAGTAAATTGCAAATTGCTGTTGTACTCAGGATGCTGCAGGCAGAGGCAGCAAAAACAAGCAGATGATGCTTCAGGTCATGCTGGCTGCACAGAATAGGGGATTTCAGGAAGACTGGGCAAGTTACTTATACTGGAGGCCCAAAAATCACAGAATGCTCAAATGGTTTGGCTTTGCTTCAAAAAGACCTTGAAGCTCATTTAGTGTCAAAACCCCTGCCATGGGCAGGGACACCTTCCATTATCCCAGGCTGCTCCAAGCCCCATCCAGCCTGGCCCTGAAAATTTCAGGGATGGGGCAGTCCCAGCTTCTCTGGGCAACCTACTCCAGGGCCTCAGGGAAGAACTTCTTTCTGTTATCTAAACTAAACCTACCCTCTTTCAGTTTGAAGCCATTACTCCTTGTCCTATCACTACATGTCCTTGTAAAAATTTCTCTCCAGGGATTTTTTGTAGGCCCCTTTTGGTCCTGCAAGGCTGATGCGAGTGAAAGTAAATGCAAGTTCCATTATACACAGGACCTGGGTTACAGACAGGGCTCAGCCCTGAGCTCTGCAGTGGCTGGCTGCTCCCAAAATTCCAATTCCCCACACCAGCATCCCCAGGCAGCCAGCCTACACCTTGAGTGCTACCATGGAAATCCAGTATATAGCGGAGAGAAAACCTGGCATCCTGCAAGAGCCCCATCAGAGGCACACCTAGCAGCGAGCTGAGACCCCACAGCACTGACACAAACACATGGGAGCCCAGTTCCAGCCCAAGAGACCAATTAAGGGGCTAAAATTAAACAGTATCTTCTGCAGCATCACATCTAACGTGTACTTTTCATTGTGCATGTGTATGTGAACTTTAACATTCACTTTATTTCACTCTCTGTGACACCAGAGCTGCGTGAGTGCAGAGGAAATACTGGAGAATTAGAGAAATAGTTTGATGTTAATACTATTCAACTATAAAAGATTTATTCGATATAAAAATAATATTATTCCAATAATTACATTTGATTTCCACAAATGCTACCAAAACATGTAATAATTTAAAACCTCTTTCATGATACTTGCATTCTAAGTGGTAAGTGCAGGATACAGCTAGTATTTCTGTTCTGTTATATGTAATAAACTAGAAATGTTGGTAACATTCTCATAAGAGCGTTGAAAAAAATTTTTATTACTTGAATACTACATTTATAGTATTTGCATTTAATAAGAGAAGCAGACCATATCTCAGTACTGAGGGAATCTCTTGGCTTTGAAAATTCCAATTCCAAAATTCCACCAAGTTTCAAGGCTGGCTTCAGCTAGTACCTGCTGACTTTGGCAGCAGTGCTGCAAGGCAGTACAAATGCCACTGGATTTCTAGGGAGGACTGCCAGCTGCAGGAATTCCTGAGGGCTGTGACAAGCAGGGGCTGCCACAGGAGGTTTGCAGAGGCACACTGCAACTCAGGCTTCCAGCATGGAAAACAGTAAGAGCTCTAATAAGGAGAGGGCACGTGCAGAGTCCAGTCAGTGGCAAAATTCTGTTCCCATCAGTGAAATGAGCAGAGCACACACTTTGTACCCTGCTGTTCTAGATTTCAGCAGCACATTGTCCCAAGCACACTCTGTGTGGACCCAGTGTTCCTACACACATGGAGTTTCACCAGCTGGACTGAGGCAGACAGGAACTGGAGTGTTTATTTTCCATAACACTATTTCCTTGTCCAGTCTGACTGATGGGCCAGACAGATTCCACAGGATGCATCAAGCCTTGAAAATTGCTTTGAGAATGGACAGCTACTCCTGGATGCTTGTCTGACAATATAAACATGCACCAAGAATGACATTTGATGGGCTATGGAAGTGTCTGAGAGCACGAATCTGTGGAAGCAGCAACATTCTTTCTCAGAGTGTCGGTGAGCGCAGCTGCTCCCAGTGTGTCATCTGGCAAATTCTCCTTTCCTTCTGCACCATGTGCTCAGGAGGAAACCAGAACTATAATCCTCCATCCTCGTTCCTCCTCACTATACATTTCATTTCTCCTTTTCCTTCCCTAAGCAATTGCAGGACTTGTCGTACTTCAGTCAGGTATTGATAACTCACAACAAAGAAAAAAGCATTGTTTGCAGATGCCAAATAACCTATTTTTTTTTTCCCTCGGCCTGAAACACTCTGGTGAGATATCCTGAGGCTGCCCTTCAGAGACTGTCATGGCTCAGCCCCACACTGCCACCAACTCATTTGCCCCTGGTGGGATGGGGAGAGAATTTTATGAGTATCAGTGAGAAAACTCAGGGCTGAGATACAGACATTTTAATAGGTAAAGCAACAGCTGCACCTGCAGGAAAACTGAACAAGGAATTCAACCTGTACTGCCCATGGACTGGCAGGTGTCTCCATGTCCCCACTTCCTTCTTCTCCAGCACACAATGGGTGGTTTCAAAGAGCTGGATCAACTTGGCGCGTCAAGCTGCGCGTGCCTGGGAAAATCATGGAAGCAAAGCCTGCTTCCAGCTGCTCTTGCTGCTCTTCTGTCTTGGTTTGGTGCTGGAAGAGAGGGCTGTGTTTTTAGTTACTGACACACATCTGCTGTTTACATGCAGAGCCTTGAACTTGTCTGTGTTCTGCACCGCACGGCTGAGAGCAACAGCTTTGCTTAAATGCACTCAGAATTAGCAGGTGGATGCGGAGGTGACTGATGATTTCTTGCAGCCTGCTGATGCTTCCTCAGCCTCACAATTAGCTCACCCAGCTGCCATCAGAGAAAATGAGGGGATCCTTACTGGGCAGCCAAGGGGAGCTGGCAGAATGTCTGTTCTCTTACATACTGTCCTCGAGCACCTTAATTTATGGGGCTGGTTTAGCTCAGGGCCACTTGAGAGACACAGAGGAAACTGACAACAGCTTTTACCTGGGACTTTACAAGAACCTGTTTTCTCTCAGGACGTTGTTTTCTATCACTGACAATAACTTCCTCAGTCAAGCCTCTCTCTGCCACTTGCTTATGATGATAAATATTCACAAACATGGCAACATAAAGAGACTGGTTTTTATTAGACTGCAACCTGCATACATAAACTATATACTTACGCATCTTTTTCTGTTGGCATCTCTGAGTGCACTTATTTTAACAGGTATGCAAACTCCTTCTTGATGACCAAGTAATTTAATGACCACAGGAAGGTACACAATACATTATGCAAAAAAAAGCCCACCAACATAACCACCAAACAAAAAAACCTGGACATTTTCAGAGCCTGTCAAAAGGAAAGATTTCTGCAGATGAGATTTACTTGAAAGTTTCTAAGAGCTTAACTGTCAGTGTAGGCTGTAAACAAGAGAAGTGAGAGATGTTCATGTAGTCAACATTTGATTTATTTACAACAAATAAAGGAACGTTCAGCTGGAACCATCTTCCTTCTTTGGTAAACTTGGCAAACATTTTCAAGAAGGCTGGGATTTGGGGTTTTCGCTTTGTTTGTGGGCCTTTTGGAATGGAAACATTTGAAAGCTGTTTTGAAAAAAGAGGTACCTAGTAGAAAGAGCTGCTAGGGTGTCTTGGCAAGGCACTAAGACCACATCTGAGAGAACAGCCTGGCAGAACCTCGACTGTGCCTCTCCTTTTCCCATGAGAGCCCTACAGCCTGTAGGGTGAACCTCTTGCTGTGGTATTGCATCTAGCATGGCACTTGTGAAAAAGGAAAATAACACTGATTCATTGATCTAAAATAGTTTCAGCTTTCTGTGGGTCTTCCACCCTCCTGTGACTGTTGTGCTGCTGCTATAGAACAATGGTGGAACCAGAATAAATCAGACTCTGTGCAGTATCTGTTCCCCACAGCCAGTTAGTACCTCTGTCTGTAGAATACACAGTAATAAACTACAGGGATGTCCTAGCAGCAGTTTGTCTTAGAATTTGCTTAATCCACTGGACATCCTGAACTTCATTCTCTTTCAAGCTACGTTCTGTAACTGGCAGAGAACTTTTACAGCCTGTGGAGTTGAAGCCTAAATTTTGTTCTGAACACCTGTATGGTATCTACAACAGCAGCCTGAACAGTTGCCTAAACAGTGATACACAAATAGTATCAGTCTCCATTTTCTGAGAGCAAAGATGTGAGCACTGCCCACAAGGGGAATTTCTACAGTGGGTCCTCATGTTCACACGTAGCTCAAACTAGAGGAGAGCTGGCTAGATTTTGGGCTCCTTCTAACATCATGATCAAAAGGGGAGTGAGAGCTTGTTTAAGGTCCTTCTCACTCAGTGAAACTGAACAGAATGTGCTGACTTCAGAACTGTAATTGTCCAAAAGTTATACTTCTTTCTTATACATCACCTTCTTAGGCAGAAATGAGATGCTAAAAGAAGCCAGTGAAAGTATCTCTTGAAAATTTTTGCTGGAGACAATAATAAAAAAGTTATAGCAAAGTCTAGCATTTTTTATTTCTAATGTTGCTTTAGAAAGATTTTTTTATATCTGGTAGATATGCACTGCAAAAGTGTCTAAAAGAAGTTCCATCCTCCTGCTCTTTTGAAGCAGCTTCTGATACCACACTTGAGAAGTGAATAAGGATGTAAAAAGTGCATTTGATCAGCACTGTAACTGCTGCTATGACCTTACTTGATCACAGTCTCTAGTGGTTTCAACTTCCTACAACCTCCACAAAGAGATTTCTGAAGCAGTGACATACTCCATGTAATAACAAACATATCAAAAGAATTTGATGGGGAAAAGAGTTACTGAAAATATAAAATCACAGTATTGCCAAATTAGTAAAGCATATTTCAAGGCAATTTACTAAAGATGGAGATATGAAATGCATTCCATAGAATGATGGAACACGCTGAATGGGAAGGGACACATCAAGATCCTCGAGTCCAGCCCCTGGGCTTGCATAGGAGACTCCAAAAATCCCAACCTGTGCCTGAGAGCGTTGTCTGAATGCTCCTTGAGCTCTGTGAGCACGGCCCTGTGGAGCCTGTTCAGTGCCTGGCCATCCTCTGGGGGAAAAACATTCTCCTGCTATGCAGCCTCAACTTCCCTGACACAGCTTCAAGGATGTTCCCTTGGCTCCTGCCACTTTTTCAGGTGCAGTTTATCAGGGGAAATATAGGCTACTTCACCTTTCTTTGGAGGGAATAGGTGGCCTTGGCCTTTTAAGTGTCTTGATTATTTGTTTTTCCTTACATTTTAGAAAGCTTTTTGGATGGTCTATCATTGCCCTCTCTGGAAAAGCCAACTAGAAATAGGAAGCTACATCTTGAGAGGCATAGTATTCCTTATCATACAGTTTTGTTTAAACAAAACCACTGCAAAACCCAAAAACAGGGTAATTACATGAGGGTTTGCTAATACTCACCACCAAAAGGAGACTTGTGTTTGCCTTGATTTTCCTAAATGTTTATTCCTCCAACTTCTCTTGCCTGTGCTTTGACAGACATACTCTACACATGGAGCTAGCTGGAAATCCACACAAACATCGCTCCTCCTCGTTGTGAGTGATAAAATTCCCTTAAAGAGGCTCAACTGGAACCTTTTCCTGTGCTTTCCAGAGAGCACCTCAGGATTCCTGCTCTCCAGGACCAGCAGAGTGGAGTTAGCAGGCCACCAGGTGTTTCTACAGCAGGTGCTTTGTGCCCATCAAGGTCATCACTGGCAGAAGTGTCCCCTCAGCAGAGCTCAGGACACAGCTACAGGTACACTGACAACTCTCTGCAAACCCACATTGAGGGGTACCTCCAAAACTGAAAAAATAAAGGAGTTTCTATCTAAAGGCATTTCAAACTAAACCAGATGCTCTGCAGTTGGTAATGCCAAATAACTTCGAGAAGAGTGTCATCTGAAAGATGTTCCTTTTTTCCTATCATTTTTTGCTATTCAGAAATACATGTATTTGGGTGAGTTATTTCAGTAAACCTCTCTTCTAAACTCTGTATCAAGAATTAACACAAGCTCGTTGCCAAGCTCTGTGCAGTTTATCTGGAATACTACAGATATCCAGGTCAATCTGATAGCATTATAATTAACAGGCATATTTTATCCAAAAAATTTAGAATACCTCTTTACCACAGAAATCTGAGGGCTTTCATAATTTTCTTTTTTTCCCCTCCAAGCAGTATCCAGAGTGGTCTTCAAAAAACATAGATTCATGGGCAACTGAATGAGACTTGATAAGCTGGACAGAGCTGCAGGTTTTTCATTTGTCTGTGAAAATGTTACTTGAGCTTAGGAACACATTTCACAGCATGTTCTTACAGCAGAAATAGAGACTCTTTAAATACACTATTTCCCTGAAGTTTCAGATGCTCTTTAATAGCATATTCATTCTTTTACAGTTCTGGGTTTTTTCTTCCTGAGCCTATCTCTGACCAAACATCAAATATGGGGAGTTTGGGTTGGGTTTTTTTTGGGTTTTTTTTTTTGTTTTTTTTTTTTTTTTTTTTTTTGGTTTTTGTTTTGGGTGTTTCATTCATTTGGGTTTTTTTGGGTTTTTTTATGACGGGGTTGTGTTTGGTTTCTATTTTTATTTTTTTTTTGGAAAGTCTTAGCATTAAACTGTAATCATGACTTACACCCGATCAGCTCTACATTATCTCAAGGTTCCCTTCAGACATTCTGCTCCTCATCTTCTATTTTTCACCCCACTTCTCCAGAATGCTGCAAATTCAATCATTATACCATTTTTCAGCTTCATCACTGGTTCAAGTGTTTTATAGCTTTTATGATCTGCGCCTGTTGTTTTATTATCTCATCTTTTTATGTTAGAAGCTTTGTTTGAGGACCAAACTTCTAGCTATCAATAGTTATTTGATGATTAGTGCTTATACATGTATGTCTTAAACATTTTCATTATCTCTGAAAAGAATTTACAATACTATAAAACCTGTGCATTTTACAAATCATATCAATTATATTTTTTATTCTGCCTCTGAATTGTATATTTTTATGTGGTGGATATTTACATATATAATACATCCTTCTCAGCCAGAAATACCTGGTTCTTCTACCTTGTACCTTTATACCTACTGCAACTCTCATCCAATATGCTGTTGTTTTTTAGTGACCCACAAGCACAACAGCACAGACAGGAAGAAAATCAGTGCTACTGATACTGAAACTGCATTTCTCATACTGGCAAGAGTTTCAGTTTATTCTGCCCTTTTATCAACAGATCTCTAATCTCTAATTGTCATTGACTGGAAGGTACACACGGTGATGAGCGGTTGTATTTTATGATTGCTAGCTATCCCTTCATGTTATAAATTCTTATAGCACTTAAATATGCTGTTAAATGCTGTATAAATTTGATATTGCACTTCTGTAACTAACTAAAATATTGCTGTTGACTTCATTCAGCAAGATGTGAGGCTCCAGGGAGAAAGATCCCTGTGAGCACTTCGAGCACAAGTAACACTCCAGGGTGTAATCCCTTCAGTATAAAAGCTGATCATACCCCATATCCATGGTTAAAATTACCATCTCTACTGTGTATGTTTTTAGAACATGCACAGAAGTCTCTTTAATTCCCATTTTCAACAACATTTACAGCTTTACAGCATAAAGCTCTTTACTGCCACCTGAGTGAACATTTCCATCCACAAAACCTGGAAAACTTTGGCTAGTTAAGTTAGCTCAGTCCCAACTGGAAATGTGAACTGGCTTTCTCTTTGGCTAAGATATTTTTGCCCATGTCCCTCAAAAAATATTTTCATAACCACATAGAAAATACAACAGAACACTTGAAATACAGCAAAATATAAATTGCCTTTTCTGGTTTTTGCTTGTGTGCCTCACAGACATCTCCAGTGGAGCAGCCTATGGAACATTCCTGTTTCACAGCCAGGAATGATTCTGGTTTCTGCATGCTGAGGAACAGGAAGGCTCCACCACAGCAGTGTCCCTGTCCTGCCAACAAGCCAGGATGGCCAATTTGAATATTCATGAGTAAACGCAGCTGAACTGAATTTCAGTGTCTTTCCCTATTTCAGATTCCATCATGTTCAGGCCCTGGTCTCACCTGTGTCTGAATCTTTCTGCAGTGTTTTCCTGTGTCCTTTCCTGAAGTTATAGACCAGTGCAAAGTTCCTACAGATATTACATTATTTATCCTCCCCATTGCATCATCTCTTCTGAAATGATCACTAACTTTTTAATTCCTGAAAGAACTGCTATGTAGCCTTAATTTCTGGGATAAACCCTCTCTTTCTATGAATCAATGCCACAAAATAACCTCATGACCTTCATTTCAGGACCATTCCTTCTGTATGAAGATTTATCCCAGTGCCTGTAATGTTTTTACCATGTGCCTGACACATCGTGAAGGAAATGAGGATGCAGAAAAAGCAGACCAAAAAAACCCAACCAACTTAAAAAAAAAAACCAAAAAAACCCCAACAACAACAACCAATCCAAACCCAGTGTGAATTACCCTAAAACATCTGAGAATCTTCTGTAATAGTATTATTTAACTGCATATCTCTCTGCATTTTAAAAATATTAGTTGTTGAGGTAGCCTAATTCTTTACGAGCCAACTTCATTCGTGTGTTAGCATTTAGAAAAGGAAGCATTGCCTCTGTTAAGCTTTTGGGTAGTTTAATTTCCAGTCCATTTGACCTTCAATTAAAATTACAGTGCGAGGCTGAATTTCTCTCTGTGGTAAAAGCCCCTTCAAAACAAAAAGTATCTCTAGTCTTCCTTGTAATTCTCAAAAAATGTATGTAAAGAGAAAATCACTGAAGCACTTGCAAATTGGATCATAGCCTGAAAATCTGAAAAGCAATATTTGCTGCTGTCTACAAGAATGGAGAAACAGTAGAACTGATAAAATTTCAGAATTAATTTTAATTTCTAGAATTGCACGAATCAAAGAAAGCTCCTTCCTTTTTCATTTATATAAAGATGAAACTGAACAACAAAGGAAAAATGCTAAAAGGAAATGTGAAATGGGATAGAGAAGGGACAAGTTAAACCCAGAAAGGTTTGCATAACAATCACAGAAGGAGAGAATTAAGAAAACAGTAGATTTGTTGGGTTTCTTTCATGGTCTTTTCTTTTTTTTTTTGAGTGAGACATGAAGAAATCTTTTTTTCGTGCGTAATTTTTGTTAACGATACATTAAATGTTGTAAGAGAACATCTGATTCAAGTAGCAAGAAAGCTAGATTTCCTGAAAGAAGGATTAAATGGAAAATCATAATGAGAAGGAAGGAAGCATCTCCAGAGGCTCAAAGCCCAGTCAGAGGTGCTGGCCACGCACTTGCACTCACCAGCATCTGCTCTAAAGCTGAAAGTGTGGGAGCAAATGGAAATATATTAAATGTAGGAGAAAAAGACCTGGGATTGAAGGACAGACGTGCTTCCATATCACAACCAAGAGAGGAGAATCTGTGACATGTCATTTTATTGAAACTGCAGAGCTGCACAGTATTTGTTCAGCTGCACATTTCAAGAACTTTAACTCCTCTTACTAGTCAGGCTTCCACCACGAATAACTCACAACTGGCTATAGTTAGCAGAGGAGTACAGACCCAAACCTCCTTTTTCATCACAGAAATATTAGAAATATTAATTCCACCTCCAAATATCCCAGCCACTGTAAGCAGCAAGTAAAAGCAACTAGCTTTTCATTATGAAGTAATCATTAAACAGCACAACTGTTCTTTTCCTGATCCCAACAGACAGAGACAGATCTGTTGTGCCATGCAGAAACGACTGGCAGTGGTTCCTCAGGTTTAGAAAGGGTAACACACACCTCTCTTCCCCACAGCAGCACTGCCTCTTTTATCATCTAAAGCAAAAACACACCTTGGACTACGGGGCACTGCTCTGCATCCCCAAGTTAAATCCATTTATCCAGGAAAACCAAGAGCCTCCATCCCAGCCTGATGGCACAGAAACCCAGCTGGACCTGCACAGTCACACGTCTCTCCTCTCCCAGAGGCACATCCCAAGCTGCAAGGGTAAGAGGTGCCTACTGTCTGCATTGTTCCTGAAATGTGGATGTCTGCATTATACAGGAAATATGAATAGACTGTCGGGCACTTCAGCTTGAAAATAAATTAGCAGCTCTGCACGCTTTGTTCCCAGTCTCCAAGGTTACCACTTGTGCTTTTCATGAATTCCACTGTTTACTTCCTTCCTTTCCTTCTTGTTTACTTGTTTAGAGCATGGAAAAATGCAGACACTAAAACTCCCTGCGTTACGGACAGCTGCCATTTCCAGATGAGGACAGAAGGTGGACAGAGGTGCCTGTGACAAATTTGCCAAGTATGTTCCATCTCAGCAGTCTGTGAAAAGGGCTCAGATAAAGCTACCTGGCTTGGGGCAGCTGATGTTTATGGTCTAACAGTGTCCTGGATCACAAAACCCTGCCCACACCAGCTCTTCACACACAGCCTGGAGGAGCAAGCAGCAAGAGATGTTTGGGGAATGCAGAAAGGGAAACAGAACTCCCATGCTTTGAAAAATGCAAGATCCACAATTAAAACTATGCCCCAGATAACATTTAGCACCAAGTGAGCTAGAGGGTAGGCTTCACTTTGGGAGCTCCACGGGGCCAAGCTCCTCTTTCCAACAAGCTTGCAAAATACCTTGCAAAAAGGATCTCAGTCTAGGACTGCAGCTATATGTGTGCATCAAAAAAAAATGAAGGGTTGCTGTAAGAACTTTAGAATATAATTAAAAATGTTTGTATTTACATTGACAGTATTAAATGAGGCATACAAAACTTTCCTATTGCTGGAGAAAAATCCCATTTTGGAAATAAAAATCCATTAAATCCTTAAAAATCTTTTGCAGTAATGGCTTTAATGCTTTTGAATCACAGGAACATGCATTTGCTCTACCTGTGTTTTGGGCTAAAAGTACAACTAATGAGACCTGCAATTCCACTGATTTTAACTGAACTGCAGCTTTATTCACACACCTGCTGAGCTATTTGGCACGTGGAACCCAAACCACACAAAGGAGATGTGTTTCAAACCACAAGATACACTCAAGCATTCTAGAGAGCTTCTTGTAGGAGACCACAAGCATTTGAAATATTTGAAGCTAGATTCAAAAGAGGGTGCCTTGCAAAAACATTATAAATATCAAGTCTCCTGTCTATATTAATAATTTCTCATCTATCAGAACTGTGAAAAGGAGAAACTGTGAACAAATCTTTCAAGAGGTAAGTAAAACACACTTTATTATAATGTATGACTCATAAAAATGGTACAAACACTCTTGAAAACATTGTGGTTTGAGGTGAAGACACTTCAGGAAGAAAGGTGTTAGTTAAGGAACAAAACATGACTCAGAGGAGCCAGGTGGAAAGCACAGGCAGGACTGCAATCACAAGTTTTCCCAGGTGCACTGAAAAACAGAGAAGAGAAATTTCACACTAACCAGAACTTGGTTCACTCTTCTTTTTCCTAACACAAACCCTGCCCCTTTGCCTTGTGTGGGAACTCAGCACATGGCTCAGGATGTCCAGAGATAAGGAGAAAACCCTTGGGGGGCTCAGAGGTCTTGGAATGTTGTCAAAAGCTCCTGGTGGCTTGACTTTGATCCCTCTAGGGATGTGCCACCTGCATATGAGGATATGAGAATCACTGGGGTTTAAATGGTGTAAAAACAGTATATTTGCAAGGTGAAACACAGGTTTTAAGGTTTTGGTACAAGGAGGTTGTAAAGACAAGAGGGAAGAATTTAAGCCTATCTCATAGTTCTTTCTTCTTCTTGTCATCCATTTTCTGTGACCCCCATTTTGAAGCTCACCAGGTAAACGTGGAAACGTCCCTTTACCTAATGGAGAGTATTTTTTCGGAATTCAATGCCATAAATTTTATATATGCTATCATTTAAGTCAAGCACCAGGAAAAATGCTTTGCACAGATGTGCAGGAGGGCAGGAAGTCTGACATAGCTATTCTTTAAAGAAAAGAAAAATGACACATGAAGATGATGGAGAAATTCCATTTTTCTGAAAGCACAGGGAAAGAAAGGCCCTGGGTGTAGTACCTTTCTCACTCAGCCATGCCTGAAAACACATGTAAAAAACACTATAGCCATTGTCTATTTATATAAAACACATGTACAATGCTGCTAAGGCCTCCTCTTAATAATGTCTATGCCAGTAAATTGGTGGCAATTGAGCTAATTAATTACATCAGTTATCACAGATATTTGTTGCCGTAGTAAGCAGGCTGTAGAAGTGCCACTAAAACACCATCTAACAGTACTGGAACTACACAAACACAAACTGAAGTGGTTACCTTTTGTTGAGCATTTACTAAATTTTATGTTATGTATTTTGTAAAGATTTTATTCACAGGATGTGTAGGAAAACCAGAGGGTTTTCAAATCAACACGCACACCTAAACGAAATGTAAATGTATGATCCATTTTTTAAATGCTTGGGTCTGTCTCAGAAAGGCAAGGGAGCACATACCCTGCTCTAAACAGGCCCAAGTGGTTTTTGTTGACTCCAAAGATGCTTAGAAATACAACTACAACCACATACATAGTTCACTGACTAGGAATTGGGGCTCAATTCAGTTTCAAGGGCAAAGAAAGAATGTTCAGTGTAGAGAAAAGATATAACATTCTAAGTTCAGTGTACAATTTTTAAATTTTATAATTTCTGGTTCTAACTTGAATATGAAAGTAGTCTATTTTTATTGGTCGCAATCTAGTAAATCTTTCTTCAGCTTTTTGACAATAGTGGTGGCTTTTTGCCAAGCTGCATTGGTGTTTCCCCCTCTCCCTCTCTGCACTCTCTCACACCACCACATGTTCATGCAGGGCTATCAAAGTCCTCCTCTTTACCCAAAGGACACTGGCAGGGAAGGGAACAGCAGCCCTGCAGAATGCCTCTGAACTCGGTCTGCTTTCCAAAAACCTCCATTCTGGAAAATTAAATGAAAAACCAAGCATTTGACCAGAATCCCTGAGAGGTACCTAATGTCTCTCACATGGATTTTATCATGTTGTTTTGGCACTTTCTTTCATGTGCTCCGTGAATCTCAGGTATTGACAGAATGGCTCCTTTACCAGAGAAAGTTTACAAAGAAAAATGACCAGCATTTTTCACATCATTCCAGGAGGCAAAAATTATCACAAACATTTGTATAAAACACTTTCAGAGTGAAAACTGCTGTATTACAGGATATTTGATCATAACAACAACAACAAAAAAAAGAATAACCAGAGTTTTGTCTGATTTGTGTCTTGGTTCAGGAAAAGGATGCCCTGAGTTTTTTAGAATTCTCATCAACATGGTGGCATCTATCTCAATTTTAAGAAATTCTCATAATTGTCTCCTCGGGGACTTCTCCCCTTCCAAAGGCAACCTCAGTAACCCATGACTGACTCACTAAGATCTAACCCACCATAATTATTGCTATTTCTACGTTTGATGTTACCAGAGGCTGTAAAAATAAGCTATAATGGAATGATACCACAGAGCAGAATCTATATTTTATGCTCTTGGCATGCTCAGAATTTAGCAGGGCATGGATCATTTCTTCTGTTCATTCATGTATCCTGAATTCATGTTATACCAAATGTAATTTCCACTTATTCTCAACTGCACTCAATACTAAACTGTTTTATTAAAAATTTTGCATATTGCTACAACAAGTACATAAAATAAGTTACTTTCAGTCAGTATGCCTGACTTTCTTACACACACTCTTAAAATTCCAGTTATCCAAAGCTAAGCTTTACTCACAGTATACTCTAAAAAGAGTTGGCACAGATTTTTAACTCTTAGGAAAACCAGTTTCAAATGAGAATCACAAATACAAAACAAATAATTCCAAAGAGCAAAATGTCCTCTTAGACAAAGCAATGCTGCTTCACAGCATCCTTGCTACGTTGAGATACCTGGAGATTCTCATTTCACTTTATGATTCCTCCCTCAGAAATGTTCATAATGCATGAGATTGACTTTACACAGGTTCACATATACAGCAAGTGATTGCCTGTGTAAGTGGCTTTTCTTTGAAGAGTTGTTTCATAATTTAAGCCTTAACTTTTGCAGTCACACAGCTCATAATTTACTTCAAAATTTTAGGCATAAACCTTTCTTCTTGCTCCTTGCTCAGCTCAGAACCAATGTCCCTGCATGCCAGAACTTAACCACAACAGTGTGGGACACATTTACTGATGAGGGAAATCAGTCTTTCAGTACAGGGAACGTGTATCACTGGACTTCTGTTTTCTCTTTTTTTTTTTTAATGCCATGCAGTTACAGCTGCCCATACTGGCTTGTCATACAGGTAATTCCTGTAATTATCTAAAGCACGTTAGGAAATACTTGCACAGAAGTCAAAAAAGGTGATACAAGATAAGAAAAACTGGAACCACTATTTTCATGACATATAGAATTAATTTTAAAGCATGTAAATAACCTTATTCAAATTTTAACTAGCACAGAGAATGTAATTTTTCTTTTGCACTCCTTGGCATAAAGCTATTAAATCTCTGAAACCTAAAAACCGTTGAAGTTAATAAACGAAATAATTCAATGTCAGGAAACAGAGTAAAATTCAAAACCAAACATCAAACTAACTCTGAAAAATCACATATCCATGCAAATTACAGATGCTTTAAGTTTTTGATGGAACTAAAAAGAAAAGGTCAAATCATTGTTATCTGTAATCTGTTTTACTGAGAAAAACATAAACTACTTGATTCTTTCTAAGCCACAGAGCTTTATTAGGCACAAACTGTCCCATAGCTCAGAGAAACAAACTTGTTAGAGTTCATAATTCACTAACACAATTACAATTCATTACTTTGAAATATTATACCCTTACAGCCACATTATTTTTCATATTTGTAAAGCCCTCATTTTCTGGTCTTTGTCTTGATGGCTAAAATTTTAGTATCTGTAAAATAAAATAGAACTTCTTTTCCTAAGTCAGGAACTTGCTACAGGTTGATTTCCTGCAATTAACAAATCTGGATTCAACCAACTGGAAGGCTTAATTGTGCAGAGGTCCATTTGTAGTAAGACACCAGGACTTGCCTCCAGTCAGTACACAGGCTGAAGGCATCAGAACTCCCATTGCTCATGAAGAAGCGAGTGGCATCCCTCGGGAAGCAGCCCACACTCTACCTGGGCTCCTCCCAGCTCACACTCACAACTCCCACAGCAAAGGCACCACCCAAGTGATGCAGGAGCTGCTCAGGATGCACTGAACCCTCTTCAGGACAGAGAGGAAGGCAAAACACCAATATTTACTCTGCCTCCACACACAGCCACTTCCTGGAAACCTGAGCAGAGACAGAACAAGCGCCACGTTTGCCACGTCCAGCCCCCAGCTCTCACCCCAGCCAGGGCTCCTGCACTCACAGCTCTGCCTGCAGAGCCTCAGCAGAGCAGAGCAGATCCCTTGCCCAGAGAGCTTATGGACCCCTCATCCCTGGGAAGGTCCAGGGCAAGGCTGGATGGGGCTCTGAGTAACATGGTCTAAAGGAAAGAAGTCCCTGTCAATGGAACAGGATGTCAGAAAAGGATGATTTTAAAAATCCATTCCAACACAAACCATTACGTTACTCTTGTTCGGTGAAAGACCTGCACAGTCTTCCCCAGAATTTGAGGCTATGCACTCACAGAAAAGAACTTGGAATGGGATAGGCTGGGCTGAGCCACACGTCCTACTGCTCTATTAGCAGCAAGAGGCTGAATGAGGTAAATCCAGGCCTGCTGGTTGATGAGGCAGGTGACAAACAGCAGGCAAATGGAGTCAGCTGTTCAACACCACCTCTGCCTTGACCTTCTCCAGAAATGCCTTTGTCCTTGGTTTCAAGAGGTTCAAAGAGAAGCTGAACTATCAGTAACATACAAGAAACTTTTTGAGATTGATCCTACAAGTTGTTGGAATCTGACTCATCTCATTTTAGCATATGGAGGAAACTGGGTATGTCCCTTAATCACCAGTTTCTGTCACTGCTAGAAATTCATGGAGACCAGAAGAAACACAACAAATGGAGAGAGTGTCTTCAAAAATGTCAAAAGTCCTGTGTGGAGAAAGACCAGACAACCCAGTAGCTCAGAAAATGGCATGAGTCCTCTTGGAACACATTTTTGGGCATAGAGTGGATAAGGTGACTGGGAACAGTCAGCATGGATTTACTGAGGATAAATCAAACCTAACCAACCTGATGATCTTTTATGATAAAAAACCACATCTGAGGATGAGGAAAGAGCATAAAATATCACTTTTTTTGATAAGGCTTTTAACACCACCTCCCACGATTCTTGTCAGGTCATTACAGACTGGAAAGATGAACTGAGAAGATCAGGATCAGAGGGTGATGGTAATTAGGCTGCACTCTATCTCGATGCCTGTGACAAGGAAAGCACAGATCAATCCTGAGATTCCTCCTCAACATCTTCATGGATGCCATGGAAGAGGTGACAGAACACACACTTTTCAAATCTGCCCAACACCAAAATGAGGGCAGCTGACAGTACACGTGAGGGCTGGGCTGCCATCCATCAGAAGCTGTATAGGACTGAGAAACAGGCAGACAGAAGAGCTTTCCCTCCATGAGAAAGCCCAGCAGCACACCAGGTTTCCCAGAGAGGTGGTTCTGCCTCCCTTCTTGCATTTCCAAGCTGTGGCTGAAGAAAGCCTCGAGCAGCCTGGTCTCACCCCAGAGGCTCCAGCAGAGGGTTGGACTCCAGCCCTCCTGAGGTCTCTTCCAAGATGAACCATGCTGGGACCCTATCCCTGCCTGCAACCTGGTGCAACCTGAAATTCTGAGAGTATTTCAGGAGCTGCCTTCTCACACAGGAGAGAAAGCTTTGGGCAAGATTTAAGGGAATGGTTTGGCTTTGGTAGTCAGCTGCGCCAGGCACTTGTCTTTTGCCACTTTGTCCGCACCCAGCGAAACTGTTCTCTGGAGTCTCTGTCTTGCTTTAGAAAAAACCCACCAAATCTCAAATCAAAACCATGTGCCACCAACAAGCAACAATACTGACAATTCTAGATGCAGTAACACTGGATTTTCCTGCACATGGGGGTACAGGACAATATCCCTTTTCATACTGTAGCACAGCTTTAGTCTGGGGGCGAAAAGAAAGCCCTAACAAATCCCTAATTAAATGAAAGCTACATGAAACTGGAAGCTGGCATCATTCCAAACTCAGATGGGCTAATGACCTTTTTCTTCCCCATATAGATGTCCTTTGTCTGCCAGTTACCACATTGGGACTTAAATTTTATAGACTCCTTACAGACTATGTAAGTCCCACAGCATAAATCAGCATATAAAAAGCATATGCTTTTTTCTCGTCTTATTCCATAGTAATATTCTCTTTTGCCTAATCTTCCTCTAATAGTGTTGTCTCACCACTCCTTATTTCCTATTTCACTCCTCTTCCTCAAACTTTTTGTTGTATATGTAAGAAAATTATTCCTGCTGAAGCCTCCCTTCCCCTCTTTTTTAACAGTGTGATGAGCCAAGAGACCTAATGTCACACAGCTTTCACAGGACTTTACTGGACCTGGCTCTCTGCACACTGACATTTCCTGCGTAGCAAAACATTATTTGAAAGTTTGGTCCAAGTCTCTTTGGATTTATCAGAATTATGTTAAGACTGATAAGAAAAAAACAAATACCTTCTACGTGGCAGGTAAAAAAAAAAAAACACCACTTTTTTTTTTCTTTTTTGTTGCTGTGAAGAATAGACTCCTGCCTTTTCATCTGACAAGTAAAAGGAGCTCACAACATCCTTGAGGGAAAGGAGAAAGTAAATTGATGGTCACATCTAAAAAGTGTCATTGAAAATATAGACATAAGGCAATAAACTTAAAATAACTGAAGTACTTCATTATTTTTCTGGTAAATTAGGAAAATGTGATATAAACTTGCAAAATTTTTATCAGAATTAAATCTGTTTTCTAGCATTTATGACCTGGGGGAAATGTTACAAAAGGGAAAGTAAGTGTTTTTAGTAAAAACAGGCCAGGAAAGAAAAAAGTCAATGTTCATTTTTTGTGTTTTGTTTGGTTGTTTTGGGGTTTTGCTCTGGAATTTAAATAATAGTTTGAATAACATCAGAAAAATGCTGAAAAGCAACTGCAGATGTATGGGCTGTGATAGAAATACCCACAATAAATTAACTGTACAACTGAAACCATTTACATGTCATTAGACAACTTTTAAACCTTCTAAAATCATGCTGCTTTACATTTGAAATGAGTATTAAAATTAGACAATTTTAAAATGGAGAAAATGAGGGCAACATTAAAACTTCATGCAAATGTAGACAACCAATGATTCCAAATATCTGTCCCCCTTTTCAGAGGAAATCAAGCCAGTGCTCTGAACAGTGCATGGTTATTTCCAAGCTACTTGAATATTTAAAATCACAGAGTCATTAAGGTTGGAAAAGCCCTCTGAGATGATCAAGTCCAACCACAAACCCACCACCACCACCACCACATTCACCACTAAACCATGTCCTCAAGTGCCACAGTGACAATTTTTTTTTGCTATTTCCAGGGATGGTGACTCTCAGTCTGTTTCAGTGCTTGACAACCCTCTCCATGAAGATTTTTTTCCTGATATCCAACCTAAACCTCCCCTGGTGCAACTTGAGGCGATTTAGGCTCATCCTGTTGCTTGCTCCCTGGCAGAAGGGACTGACTGACACCTCACTACCACCTCCTTTGAAATACTTGCCCATGAGTGGAGTCCACTACTGCAATGTTCTCCTTTAGGAATGCAGTTTCCTGCTGAGGGGTGACCATGGCTTGAGGGGCTCCTGCTCTCAGTCCCAAGGACAGCAATGGAGCCTCTTGCAGTAAGAGCTTTGTGTGTATGTTAGTGGTGTCAGGGCCTAACTTGAATTTTTATTCTGCCCTAGTGAAGGTCAGTCAACAACTCTTCATTACAGCCACTTGTTCTTTGCGTACTACACTCTGCTTACTCAGAGGCTGAATAAATGACAGAAAGGTTCTGTGCCTCACATTTAAGAATGCCTCAGCATTATTTCAGCAAGACCTTAAAATATGGGAATGATTTTTGAATTGGAGTCTTGAAATACTATTAATGTATCTGAAATGTAACTTTTAATGATTTTTTAATTTGTTTGAACTAACATTAACACAGCCAGCAATACAACATCGGGGATCTGTTTCCTTTATATGGCACAAACCAGCAAAGCACTTTAGAACATATTTGAGTACAAAACCCCAGCTATTTACTACTGAATCTAAGGAAGCAAGTTTAAATGAAAACCAGAAAGTTGGTCCTGAGAAGTTTAATGTCAGTTTTTAACTGACACCTTTCAGCAGCATCCCCAGCTAGTGAGCTCAGCGTTACAACCTTCAGCATTAGCACCTGTGACCTTCCTTATTGTCTTGGTTTGGAGAGACAGGTGCCTGCTAAAGGAGACAGGAGCCTCCCCTGAGATGGAGAATGCAAACCCTCCCCACCCCTCCAAATTGCTGTGAATTTTAAATAAGGGGCTCTCAGGCAAAAAATATGGGAGCAGGAAATAACAGTTCTTTAATAGGGAAGGGAAAAATAAAAGGATAAAATACAACAATGCAATACACAGAACAACACTGACAGAGTCAGAACTCAACCTGACACCCTGTGGGTCAGGGTATTGGCAGCAGTCCAGTTGGAAAAGGGGCTGCAGTCCTCCTGGAGTGTCAGGGGTGGTTCTGTTGGAGCAGGGCAGTCCTGTAGGAAAGGGGTGAATTCTTCCTCCAAAGATCCATGGAAGTAGAAGCAGCTGCTGTTCCTCTGGGGAGTCCAGTGCAGAAGAGCCGTGCTGGTGTGCCAGAATCTCCAGATTATATCTGGGTAGGAATGCTTGGCTCCTCCATCTGGGTGGAGCATCTCACAATGGGATGTTATAGTTCTTATCAGTCATGCAGTGACATTCAATAGCCCCTTATCAGCAGATGTTCCCTGCTGAGGGACCTTGATCATGATGACTCAGGAAGAGAGATAAGGAGAATTGCCCACTTGACACCAGACAACTGCCATGCAGATGGCAATAGAACACATCTGGCCTTGAAATCTGGAACACTTTATAACATAAAACAGCAAGCAGCAGACGAGTCAAAAGCACCTCTGGCAGCGCATCACCTGCTCGTGTGGGCTGTGCAGGTTTGGAAGGTTGTGGTAAATAGGTAAGGGCATTATTTTTGCATCAGGAAAACTCAGCTGGGGAGTACAGAGAGGGGATGGTCAATGCTATTATACAGGCAAAGTATTTGCTCTCTTTCACTGGGAATTCCCTTACTGGAATGACTGCATAAAAGTGGATAAACTGAAGGCCATGGGGAGATACAGGCTGTCTAGAAAAGAGCAAATGAAGAGAGATTGGAAGAACTGGAACAATTTAGTTCCAAGAGGGATACGTGAAAGACAGGAAGTTTTATATTGAAATATGGCTTTCTAGCAAAAAGTTCACTTTTGAGCTTTATTGTACAGTCCTTTATTTAGGCATAAATATTTGATTAAAGAAAATTAAAAGTAGGTATTTTAAAAATTTTAATTATATTATGAACATTTGTCCATAATTTATGTATTATCTGAAATGGAATATGCTCTTAATATTATAATTCCAATCTACTATAATTTCTTGATCCCTGAGTGACAGATTTTTATCAACTCTGTGCATCATCTTTATTCCTTTCCAAAAAAAATCTGCCAATGCATGGTTTAGAAAGAGAACAAGAAAATTACATTCCTCTTGACCTGTACAACCCTGATTATTTTCTAGTAGAAGAAATTAATCCTTCTCCCTTTTTGCCATGTAAAATTCTCATTTTGATACTTTATATTATTGAACCAATTTCAATAAAGAACAAGAATTACATGAAGGTAAAAGGAAACCTCTCTGAAGGTAAATGCAGCTTGTCTGACAGACAGAAAATGGGCAGAGACAACTGAATCACACAGTTACTGAAGTCATCACCAGCCACCAAAAACTGAATTGTCCAATAAAAAGGTCTGTAAAGACAAAGATTACATCTGGGACTGGAATATCTCCTCGGTGCAGCTCACTGCGAAAGTAACATATTAAAAGCAATGCTTGGGCCTAAGGAGCCATTGAACTGTTTAAGACTATGAAATTCCTTACTTGCTCAGCAGCACTTTAACATTTCAGGATTCATCAAAATATTAGCAGCTAATGAATGCACTTGTCTTCCCTCATTGATTCAGACATGACTACACCGCACAAGTGAGTTATTTGAGTAATCTGAGAGAAACACTTTCATTCAGAGCCCTCTCTGGACAAAAAAAAAAAAAAAAAAAGAAAAAAATTCTTATTGTTAAATCTTCAGGATATAGTTCCAACTCTAAAAATGCAGGAAAGCGAAATCAACACTTCTACCACCCTGAGAGCAAGATGGCATCTTAAAAGAAAGAAGAGACTCCACCTGACCCCCTGCTGTAAAAGATGGTATCATTCATATCTCCATAAACACCTGGTGAAATGGAAAAAACCCCAGAACTTAGTGTTGAAATATTCAACAGAGAAACCTTCTTGTTTATTTAAAATATAATTCACAGTTTGGTCTTCAAGTTGTGGGTTTGCTAGGATATTTGGAACATTAGGATCTCATAAATTCAGATTTCTGAAAAAGCAACCAATGGTTGGAAAGACACAAACTGCAGAATTAAACCTATCCTAAATATCTCTGAGATGCCATTCCCTACTACTACTAATAATAACAGAGTTCATTAATTCAAGAGCCACCTAGGCAAAGCAGGTTTCAGACTGTTAAACTGGCTTGTAAATCCAGGACATGGATTGACCTCTGGAATCCTCATGGGGCAGTAACCGCTGGCTGCGAGCTGCCCGCACCGGGCACGGCGGGACCGCCCCGGGCACTGCCGGGGCTCTCACCGGGCACAGCGGGACCGCACCGGGCACTGCCAGGACCGCACCAGGCACTGCCGGGACCGCACCGGGCACTGCGGGACCGCACCGGGCACTGCCAGGACCGCACTGGGCACTGCCAGGGCTCTCACCGGGCACTGCGGGACCGCACCGGGCACTGCCGGGACTGCACCGGGCACTGCCAGGACCGCACCGGGCACTGCCGGGACTGCACCGGGCACTGCGGGACCGCACCGGGCACTGCCGGGACTGCACCGGGCACTGCCAGGACCGCACCGGGCACTGCCGGGGCTCTCACCGGGCACTGCGGGACCGCACCGGGCACTGCCAGGACCGCACCGGGAACTGCCGGGACCGCACCGGGCACTGCCGGGACCGCACCGGGCATTGCTGGGGCTCTCACCGGGCACTGCCGGGACCGCACCGGGCACTGCGGGACCGCACCAGGCACTGCGGGACCGCACCGGGCACTGCCGGGACCGCACCGGGCACTGCCGGGACCGCACCAGGCACTGCGGGACCGCACCGGGCACTGCCGGGACCGCACCGGGCACTGCCAGGACCGCACCGGGCACTGCGGGACCGCACCGGGCACTGCCAGGACCGCACCGGGCACTGCCGGGACCGCACCGGGCACTGCCGGGACCGCACCGGGCATTGCCGGGGCTCTCACCGGGCACGGCGGGACCGCACCGGGCACTGCCGGGACCGCACCGGGCACTGCCAGGACCGCACCGGGCACTGCCGGGGCTCTCACCGGGCACGGCGGGACCGCACCGGGCACTGCCGCGCCCCTCCCCGGGCACAGCCGGGCCCACAGCCGCCGCTCCCTCGGCATCTGCCGGTCCCGGGGATACGCGAGGGCTCCCCTCCCGTGCCTGGGCGCATCAGGAGCGCGCTCCGAGCTGAAGAGCCCCGTGTCCCCAGGTGGCTGCGGGCGCTCTGATGTTTCACCGCTCCTCCTCTCTTCACGCCTCCCGCAGGGTTTGCTCTCAGAACCAGTCTTAAAGGTGCAAAACTTATTTCTGGGCTAAAGAGATGAATGGGGATACAATTCAGCATCATAAGGTGACCCCAGGACACTCAGGTTGGCTTTGCAGACACCCAGCTGATTTCTGGCATCCAACAGGATATCTGAGGTCGAAGAGCAGAGTACTCCACACTGCACCTACTCTGCACATCAGCTGAGATCAGAACTGCCTTGCTGAGCATGGAGTATGAAGCTACAGAGTGTATCACCATCTACTTCTGAGCATCTGTGTTCATCTCAGAAAAGGGGAAAGATGATTTGAATCTTATACCTATGCTTCCAACTCATCGATAAGCATTAAAATGAATAGCAATTCTGTGCCTTACTTTACACTATCCTGTATGTTTCCTATAAACTTCAGAATACTTTGCATGTACTCTGTATTTCTACTTACAGAAATACTCCATCTGTGAGTCAATGACATATACTTTCAAACACCATTTTTAAATTTTTACTTTACCATTGGCGATAGTAAACCAATAAAAACTACAGCTAGTCTTAATACTCACCACATCTAATTGTCTAGGAGAAAATTCAAAAGTCCATCTCAAGCAAAACAGTTTCCTTAAGGGTTATGGCATAATAATGCTCTATTCTTTCTCAGGGATTTCATTAGGAGGTAAGTAATGAGCTTTTCTGGGATAGCAAATACAGTTTGCAAGCAAGTCAGTCCATATGACATCAGGAAAAACCAGGATCAGATTTTAAAACCAAAAAGCACTGCCCTTTACCTGTGGCTGTCCACAGGACAACTAAGAGGGACAGCTATTCCCTTTTTCCCAAGCTGAGCTGTGTCACTGTGTTACAGCCCACACTGACACAGCAATTGGTGACTAAATGAAACTCAGCCACACGCGAGTTGCACTAACAACCTTCACACACACACACACACTCTACTTTCCCTACTCCAAAACTATTAAAATTCAGCTAGAATTCACTGTATCCCATTCAGCATTCTATTTGGTAGCCTCTACAAGGGATTTAGTATAATCACCAGCCTTTGCCAATAAGATTGTCAACAGGGCGCATTGACACATCTCTGAATTCTCTAGCAGTGGAAAAATAAAGCTTCCAGCTTCTCTGGAGATATTTCTGGAATCCATCTGATGCTGCAGAAGAGCAAGAGGGATCACATCCATACTCACTCTGCTTCCTGCTGTCGGCCCCCATCTCCAAATGCTGGTGTAACCAGACTGACACGGCCTTGAGTCTGTCAGAGTACACCCTGGATCAGAACGTTGTGCCACATTTTGAAAATAAACATCTTGGTAAACAGCACAGATCATGCCCAATCCTTCTGGAATTTTCTGTGCTCCTCTAAGTATAGCAAGATTTATGGGGGTTATGAGACCAGTTCGACATAATTAGTAGGTAAAGACAAAACCCAATACTGATACTGGTTTGCTATAGTTATTCTAATAATAACTTGGCAATGACATCTAATTTCATGCTTCCCAGATGGGATTCATAGATTTTTGTGTATTTTCTGTAGCCAAATAATCACAAGCACAGTTGCCTGTTTTATACAAAGGTAGTACATGGCAGAAGAAAACAGTTTCTGAAAAACCTCCTAGTGCAACCTAGACACTAGACAGACATATCCAAATTTGTTAAAACCTTAGAGAGAAAGCCAAAAAATCCTCTCCCTAACAGTAGCAGGAATTCAGCTGTGGAAACTCTGTGTCTATATGCGCTGCACAGCTGGGATTTCTGCACTCCAGGACTGTGCTTTGGTACAAGGACAGAAAAGAATGACATAAACAGGTGACAGATTCCTTTCCTTCCCAGGGTGGCAACATGAACTTGCCAGTTCAGTGCATCTCAGCTGCAGCCATGTTCTTCACCATCCCTCTCCAAGGAGAAATCAAACCATACAAGACGCACTCGTGCACCCCAAGCAAGCACAAAAGGTCACTGCTTGCTTTAAATGACATGGGAAGTCAGGCTTACATCTCTGTTATGAAAAGAAAAAGCTTCATGCTGAGAAAGGAAAATTCACATGTTTTTCCCCTAAACTTCATTTTCAACTTCAGTAGGCACAGGAAGGCAGAGCACAAAACCATTGCATTCAGCTCTCCTGTTACTGGGTCAAACCTTTCTTTCCTCTACACAGAAAAGCAGCAGCATCAGAGCCACACCAACACTCATGCACTGAGGGGAAACCTGCTTCTTCCCACTGGGGGACCTCCAAACAAGACTGCATGTAATCACAGATACTCTTGGGGAAGTAGATGAGACTTACTCCAAGCACCCAAAGCACATTGATTTCCTCTTTTGTTAATTTCTAAAGATGAGCCCATTTTGCAAGTGCTCCAGGTATACAGGTGTATCTTCCTGCTGATCATTTCAAACTAAAAAACAACTGAAAACAACTAAAAAAGTTGTTAATGAGAGTCTGGAAACATTTTTCATCTGTTCAGTCACTCTTGGACCACTACTCCCTTCTTTCCACTTCTGACACTTCTCTACCTGCCCTCAGTCTCTAACAGCACTTTGCAAAGCTCTCATTCAAAGGTAGCACAGAACAGGGTGGGCAGGTTTCCTGCTATACCCCCTCCCTCAGTCTGGATTTGCTGCCTTCAACAAGTTCAGGGATCACCTGAGGGAGAGGTTTCCCCTGCTACATCCCAAACCACTCATCAGCTACAAAACAAAAGCTCTTCTCCAGGCTGAGGAGTCACTTTAGGAATTTTCCATACAAATTATACTCCGTCTTTGATCACACTTGCTCCTTCCAGCTGTACTGCCTCATTTTACTACATCTTTTTGACTCCTCAGAACTGTGCATTTTAGGCCATGGATGTGTATCCTAAGTAAATATAAGGACACAATGATATCTTTTCTTTCTGTTTTCTATTCCCACCATAATCTTTAACACTCCTCTTTATTGAGATCATTACTGAGCAAAACTCCAGAAATTTTCTGAACTGCCATTATAAACTTCCTTGTTAAGTGTTTGTGCTCCGACCAGAACCAGGCGCTTATAAAGAATTATTCCTTCTCATGTGTATGATTTTGCATTTTATTTACATCCAATTTCATTTGGCATTTTATCACCCAGTCACTCAGTATTATGAGAGATTTCATCTCATATCCACATCCAGGTCCATTTCACTGTCTTCCTGAATAACTTTATCTCACATGCAAGTTTAGTCATCGCACTGGTTTATCTCCTGATCGTTTCTTTGGATGCCTGACTGACTAGTTCTTGAACAAATACAGTGTGGGTAAGTTTTTAAAAAATTACTGGAAAGGTACCTTATTAAATGCCTTTTCTAAAGTCTAAATTGGTTTTATATCATCAGGCTTTATCTTATCTACCTGCTTAGCTACTCCTTCAGGGAACTGCCATGGATTTGACTTGTCTTCTGAACTATGCTGACTCTTCCCCAAGGTATTGTATTCATCTCTCTGTCCATACATTCCATTTTTTATTATGGTTTCTATCTCTTTTCCCCACAACAGCCATTGGTGTTAGTTTCTAACATCCTCACCTACCCTGTCACTTGGGAAAGCTGACTTTCCTGGGATTTTCCCGGGGTTTTTTTTGACTGCCACCCCTTTGCTCTGCCCACTGCCACCCCTGCAGTGACTAGAGGCAAGACATAACATCCATGGTGGGGGCAGATTCTGACAGCCCCACATCAAGGAGATCATGTGTCTCTACCCACTGCCATCATTCCTGGGATTTCCTTGGTGGAACACCACATGTCTCTGATGACTCCTTTGTGCAGAGGGAATTGCCTTGTGGTAGCACCATTATTCTTCATTACTGTGTGCATTTGGCAAGTCAGCCTTGCAGGGCCATCTAAGGGGACCTGAGTACTGAGTTTTTCAGCAACAGACTGCCACAAGGATGGACAACTCCTGCCACCTCTAGTCTCACATGCAGTGTTTTGTTTTGCACAGCCTTTTTACTTCTGCAGAACCCTGCCTACGTTTCCAGCGCTGTAGGAGTCCCTGTTCTCTGTTTTCTGCAAAATGAAATACTGTCTGATGAAAGGCTGCATTTCACTACTGCTATCCTGTAATTAAGAAAGCTAAACATAGATCAGATAGTGTTTCTCAAGGTTTTTTGTTCATTGGATGCTTCATTATTCTGACCTCGTTTTCCATTAGCATATTGAACAGAGTAATGGATACATATTGCCACCTATTTAAATCCAAACTACCTTGCAATCTGCCTAAACTTAGGTTCATAAGTAAGTAATTGCTTTTGGATTTATAATCAATTTTAAAGTCAATATGTTACTGAAAAAGTAACTCCTTTCTTGGAGGATGGCTGTATTTTCTGGTCAGCTTAATGTTTCTTCTGTGTTTCAAGCAATGGTGTCCCCAACAGATGGAAACATAAATCCTTGAAACTAGGACAAGAAAAACTTCTTCTGGTAGAGGATATTGATGTTTAGTTTCTATGAGAAGCTGCAGCCTTTTAAGTCAGTTTGTATCATACCCGTGAGGGGGCTGTGGCAATGCCCCTAATGAAGGGCAGTATAAAAACTTCAGTTTCATGGTAATTTCCTTGGTGGCACAGGGACTTAAACCTTGTCACCTTTCCATTTCTGAAAGCTTTTTTAAAGAAAGGAAAGAATACCATCCTATGTTTATTTCACAACTTGTATTAAATGGCTTAATGATTCACCTTTCTGTATCCTAGAGCATTATGAGGAATCTGCATACTTCCTCCTCATGTAAACTCAGCATTAGAAGCTTTTTGTAGCAGCTCCCAATGGATCAAAAGAAAAATCTTCAGCAGTTCTAGAGGCAGCAAGATAATAAAGTTGTCCCTGATGCAAGCAATGATGTTCACTCACAAGTGGTTTGAACTGGTGATTAAATAATGGCTGCAAACAAAACTTTTCATTTCACTACAGTGACCTACTTTGGCAAACATTTCCCAGTATTACATAATGTCCTTTGTTCCTACTGTCCTCTCTATGTTTCAATATGCTTCATACTAGAGGGGAAGCCTTACAATGTTACTCTGAAATGGCACAAACACATACAGGAAAGTTAGGGGAGTCCTTCTTGAGCCTCCACGTGCAGCTCCAAGCATCTCAAGTAGTACAGTTAGGCTGATATAGGCATAAAAACCAGATTTGAATGAAATTAGTTTGAAAAAATAATCTCCAAGTCCTTCACTGTTCACTGATTCAGGTGGCCATTTCAATTCCCCCACAAAGGAGGAGAGAAATATGAAACAGTAACAGTTTTTGGTTATTTTAAACCCAAATATTTTTTTCAGAAGTGCTAACTTGTTTTGCTCAGAGAAAAGTGAGTCTAAAAATCCCAGTGAAATCCAGACCCATGAGACAAGCCCAAAACCACCACACAGCCAAGAGAGCCATCTCACTCTGCTCAGACAAGGATGTGAGGAGGTTACCTGGCTGACCAGGGCTCACACCCACCTGTAAATGTGTGTGCACACAGACACAGGCACGCCAGGACACGCTGAGGGTCTTGTAAAAAGGGCTTGCAAAAGATTCTGGTAAAGACATGCTCCCCTCAGTCAAAAGCAGGGGCAAGCACCTTCTCCCAGCCATGAATACAGGAGGGAGCCCTGTGCCAGTGTGATAGGAGCTGTTCCATCAAAGCCACAGGCTTGAGGGGGTTTTACTTATTTTGCTCTTTTTAGTCTCCCAGCAAGCACTAAAACCCACTGAAAACATCAGTGCAAATGGAAAGAATATTCCTATATAAGGCAGAAGCCTTAGAATTTTAGCAACTGCTGTTAAAAAGGCAGGAAAAGGACAGCTGTGCCTCCAGTGCAAAGCAGGGGCTTTTTAATCCAGGGCTCCCATGCTCTCCTGGCCAGGGAATCCTCACTCCCTTGCTCTTCTCTCTAGGAAACACAGGCTGTCTTGAAGGTCTCTGTGAAAAGGATTCTGCCTTTGTGTGGCTGCCTTAATGACTAGTTTTCCCAATTCAATCTGCTCCACCAGCAAAATAGTGTTTCACTGGAAAAATATTTCTTTGTAATTTTCTCAGCAAACCGTAAGGATTAAGAATATATTTCCATATAAAACAGATAATTTTCCCTGAAAAAAGTAGTTTTACTTTATTTTAAAAGTACTAAGCCTTTTAAACAGTTTTGAATAAATTTTAATAATATTCAAAATTAGTGCTGTAAAACTGGAGAAGACTTGAGAAACTCTCTCACAGAGTAAATAGTAAAAATTTATTTTGAAATTCCTAATTATGCATTTAGTCTAATAATCAAACATTTTTTAAAAATCCCCTACACCTGTAATAGATTCTCAAACATCTTCTGGTATATATCCTACAATTGTTAGTAGATGAGAATTAAAGACATGGGTCTATTCATAAGTTAGGAAGAGGTGGTGGCTTTTAAAAACACAGTGGGAGTTGGTTTTTTTGTACAGGGTCTGATCCAGTGTTTCCAAAATGATGAGATGAAACAGGATATAATTTTTAATTACGCACATTCCAGTATTATTTTATTCTTTTTCAACTTCTATTTTTGCATATGCTTTACACTATACATAATTATGAGTACAGTAGTATAACAAATACATAAATGTGTTGAGGAGGTGTGCTCAAACATATTTTGAACTAATAGGGGTGTGCAATCATAAAAAGTTTGGAAAGCACTGATCTGAACGTGACATTAAATCCCTAAATCTGATCTCATGACGATGACTGCCCTCTGCACTATGCAGCTCCTCCAGAAAACACCAAATGAGTGAAGACCTGAAGTGATGGAATGCAAAAGTGGAAGAAGGAAGAACTCTGAGCTGTTCTTGTTGACATGGAGAGCAGAAAAGCTCTATCACAAAGGGGAGTGGATCTACAGCAGGAATGCACGGCCACCCCACACCCTGCAGAAAATAACTTTCACAAAACACAGCAGGCCACATTCTTTTGTCCTTTACAGGCACACTTTCTTGAGCAACCACTTGAAGTGCTGCAATTTGACTTCTCTAAATGTCAATAGTGATAATGGAGTTTTTCCCCCACCAGCTGCCTGAATAAATTGCTCCTAGAGTTATGAAGGTGAGAATGGAAGGAGCACAGCTGTAGAGTAACACTCAACTCAGAGTGCAAATGTAAATCCACTGATGACTACCTTGCTCTGTAAGTTCTGTCATTGATCTATATTCAATTTTTACTCACCTTTTGCTGAAGACAGAAGAAATGCCATGCTTTACAGTGATTTGCTTGAACTAGACCTACAATTTTGACTTTCTTTTAATACAATAAACTTCAATATTCACTGGCTCCACAACAATTCTTTCAGTAAATCTTGAAGGTCAACAGTGAGAACGTGGGCTTTTCTTTCTAGAAACAATAGTACAGTCAGCAAAGAACAAAGGTAAAACTGATTTTTAGCATTTCTAGTGGGGTAATAAAAATTCCAGGTTCTTCTCAAAAATGTCAGTAATGTCCAGCCACTTCCAGTTATGCTCCTGAGTGCAGCAGCTGCTTTTCACAGCATCTAAATGGCAATGTTCAAGAAAGGCAGAACATTTAATTGTTATCCTTGAAAGGATTCATAAGGAGGTTCTGGTAGCTGATGCTGTACTGTCAACTAAAGACCATCTTGGGGAATCCTTTTTTAACCTTAACTCTGCAGCCCTGTGGAAGATAAGGGGATGATAAAAATATATTATAAAGCAAAGCCCTTCTCCTATTGCCTTCTGTTTGTTTTAAACAGACATATTTTATGCACACTGTCATTATACTAATTTTCTAAAGGGCAATTATAAAAATCCTTTTAAAGAAAATCAATTTCTTGGACTTCTGTACAGGTGCTGCTGACATCTGATGTCATTTGACTTTCTGTTTGTCACATTGTATAATTTCTCCCACTAGGCCCTTCAATAATTTTTTCTGGAGATGCCTTCAAGGTATAATTCGTATCTTAGTACCTTGATCATTAGCTCCTGTTTCTAGAAGAAGCCTTGTAGGAGACATTATGAAATGTATTTGCAATCACCCAGTGCCCTATGCAGAAATTCAGGCGAGCAATCTGAATATATTGCTGGAGTGCAAACCCCCTGATTTATGTTTTCATTATGTTTTCAGCCCTTCAATTACTAGAAAGTCTTCCATCCACGTATCCCAGGACTGCTGAAAAGTGCATAAACCTTCCAAGCAGCATTTTTGTCTGAAATCACACGAGGTAATGATGGGACATTCGAGACTATTGGCTTTACTTCAGCAATTACCGAGCTGCTGGATCCACCCTATACATAGGAGGGCTATGAACTCGTGGAAACACGCCTTTGTCACATAATCCTTGAATATGAGAAGCCCACCTCTACCCTGAATTTGTACAGAAGCTTCTGAAATTTGTACAGGAACTGCTTCTAAAAGGACACAGCTGGTTGCACGCACGCAGCTGGGGGAACCCCCTGCTGCTGGTCCCTGCAGATTCTCAGCAAGGTCCATTTCTGTGTGCCCTGCAACCAGCACACTGTGGGATGTGGGCACTGGCCAGGGCACTGCAGAGCCACCCTGAGACCTGCCAGAGAAAAGTAAAGCACAACATCTCCTCCCCTCTTCAAAAATCCTTCCTCCTGTTTTTCTCTCTCAGAGCATATATTGCTTTACATAAGTGCCTAGAGCCTGCATAGCAACCCAGGCATTTATACATGACTTCCATTCTGGCAAATTCTGGTTTCCAGATGATGTTTAATTTGAATGTGGTGTTATTAGCAGGTAGAGAGGCAGCTTTTTCTTAGCACTACTGACCTCATAAGGGCCTCACAGACAGAAAAATGATGGCCTCGTGTCACATCCAGGTGGCAGTCCCATGCCTGGGCATGACTTGAAGAACAATGAACCTGAAAAACTGATTGCTGAAGGTCCTCAGGAAGTAGTACAGAGTGGAAGGAGTATTGCAGCACCTCAGACACAATCTACAGTCAAGTAAATTCTTGATCCTTCGAGATGTGCTGTTTCTTGTCAGCTCTTGATCACAAAATACTGTTTTCCTTGCCTCCTCAGGTGGTATGTAAATGACATGCAATAATAACAGTCAGCATTAAGCTCCTGTGACCGACTCTTACAAGGCCATTTTGGTTATAAAAAAGGGTGGTCCCCTAAGCTCACACCTTGCTTTGGCAGGAATTTATGAACTAGCTTTAAGCACCATTGACAGCCTGATACATGGGTCACTTGCAAATCAGTTTTTCTTGCTGAATTATTACACTATTAACTCTACAGCTTTCTCAGCTTTACAAAGTGCACTTCTGCAGTGTGTGTGAAGGATGAATAGCCTCAATAAATTCCACTACAGAAAGGAACAATGAGGAGAGCATATTGCTGACTTTAGGATAATGAAAGCAACGCTGGATTTCAGATTGTTTTGATGTGATTAACATTGTGTTCTCAGAGGTGAATGATTTTTTAAAGTTTTCATTTTCTAGAAGCACATCTGAGAAGCGGGTTCAGGAGATGAGACAGGATTTTATGATTTTTTTATCCCAGGGTGATTGTTCCAGGAGCATCCCTATGAAGCACCCGACCAAAGGGCTCCCAAAGTTTTCTATTTGGTGCGTGTGGACAATACCCAAGATCCCTCTGCCCCTGAGAGCCAGGTTAGAGCACACACAGAGCAGGCAGGAGGGGGGTCACAGCTGCAGTCAAGACACTGGGAACCGAGTCACAAAGCCCACCTTTGCCAAACTTCCACCACTTGCCTGAGCAGCCACAAGACGTGGCCAGACCAAGAGTGTCTCTGATGCCACATTTCTTGGCAGTGGTCTACTCCAGACTGCATGGGCCAATGTCAGACCTAGGTATCATTGATGATACCCCAAATATTGGCTGTTGGGGAAATCACTGCTGTGACATTCTCTAGATATAGGTACAGGACTTCACCAGCCCAGTATCCATTTAGCACTTGCCAAATCACTGCTATCACCCATAGGCTGGATGATAAATGCCTCAAAGGAGAGCCTTTCATTCCCCTAAGTACCTACTTCAGATTGCCCCTCATGGTGTCAGTCAATTGTTAGGTGTAAACATTTACAGGTTCATAATTCGTGCTGGGGAAAAAAAAACAACAAAAAAACCACACCAGAAATTATTGTTTGATTGTGAGCCTCAATAGAAAATCCAGAAAAAACTCCTATCTGTAACCCATAGTCTGACAACCATGTGAAATTGACCTTTTCAGCTTCAGATCTGTTCACAAGGAGCAACGAGCTACAGCCATGGAAGTTGTTTAACAGACATGAGCTGCTCCTACTCTTTAACCTACATACCTAAGATTCATTATTTAAACACCTCTGTAATTGTCTCAGGCATACATGCCCTCAGCAACACAGAGAGGCAAAACTCTCTAAAACCAAACCAGCTGTTTTTTCTTATAGGCTGGACTTTAAGAAACTGAGAATACAATACCTGGAAAACCTGTAACTGTGCTCACTCTGCAAAGTACTGTAAGTGAAGAAAAATTAAGTCCCCAAGTAAAAAGACCTTGAAATATAGAAGTAATTTTCTTTGCAAATCTCTTCTGTCATGATCTGTCCTGGGATTTACTGGCCATGATCATCATATGGACATCTAAGGTAAATAAGAAAATAAGGACATAACAGCTTATAAGGGACTTTAAAGTTTGCCATGAAATAAGATGGTACCTAAGCATCTGACAGAAAAATGAAGAAAACCAGTGTCTTTTCACTTATCCCTGCTAATAGCCAAAGGAGCAGCACAAGCAGGGAGAACAATGCTGGAAGTCAGTTTGTGGTGCTGCAGTTCCACATTGTCTTGGTCTCTGGCTCACTGTTGTATTCTCTGTCCAGCATGCACAGTAGCTGGATACTAGCAAGAGAAACAAAAGTCATTTTAAGAGAAGAAGGGTTACTCTTGTCTCCACCCTCAGAGATCAATGGCCTCAGAGAGCTTGCAACAAACCCAATGACAAGCTGTTGTGGCTTTCCAAGTAGAGAATGGATCCACTCACATCCACATTAAAAACTACCATCCATTTTCAGCAGAAGCTAAAGAGAACAGACCTTGAATTTTCAGTACTCATTCAAGCATTCACATAGGTAATGATTTCACCTAAAATATCATCTCCAGGAAAGCACGTGGAAATTAATTTACTTTGTTTATCAACTTACTAAAATACCCCTTTGTTACACTGAAAGACAAGGTTATAGATGGATAATGAGATGATTGGCTCTCGCAATGAAAAGATAACTATAGTGTGAATATTAGTGATGTGTAGTTATGTTATTGTGGTTTAGATGTCCTCTGTTCTCCCCACAGTTCCCTTTTTCCCCCCTGTATTGTGACCATCAGACAGCCTGGGTTGTCTAGGACAGGTAAAAGAAGGCTGCACATGTGCCCCTTGCATGGGGCAGTTGGGAATGGAAAAGCTTGGTGCTCAGGGGGTGCAGCATGGCAACACCTGACCTCCAATCCAGTCACAAGAAAGCAGTCTGCGCTGATAAATGGGAAAAAAGAGCTGGCTGACAGACCTTGGGAGGGGCCAGGGCTGGCTGATGCAGCCCCCAGGGGTATAAATACTGAGCATGCATCTTGAAGATAAACTGGCCATGTGGTGTGCATGAGGGGCAGCTCCCAGTGCTGCAAATTTTTCCTTATGTAGTCCTTTTGTTGTATTTTTGTCAAGGTTTAATGAACTTTTTTAAATTTTCCAAGTGAGCAGATGTTTCTCACAACAATAAAGGAGTAATCCCAGCAGGAAAAAGCAGATCCTCCACTTTCCTCAGTGAACTTACTGCATTGTACATTATGTATAGGTGCAACATTGAGATACCATGACTTATCAATTACACTTTTGTTTGCTTGGAAAAAAAAAACCTCCTAAGTGTTCCATTTCTAACCCTTTCATTTTACATGAGAATAAATCATTTTAGTAAGTCTACCTGTAACGGTTCACTGTGAATTACGTAGAAAAAGTTCCACATCTCTATCTCCCAACCACACTACCCATCGGCAACAGTATCTGAGAATTCCCTCCTCCAGCCCAATGAGTTCCATCAGCAGGGGGAGGGGAGTTCTGTGCTCAGCATCATTCCTGAGCGCAGGACACACATGCAGGAAATGTTCCTTGGCAGGAGCACGTTTGTGAAGAATTTGTTTCACACGGTATTTTGGACCGCTCTTAACACCAGAGGGATTTCAGCAGGGGATTCTAGATGCTTATTAAATATGGATAAAGAATAATAATGATGTTTATCAAAGCAATGAGGCTTTCAGAGGCTTTCAGCACTACATTAGTGCAAGCTATTAAAAGAATTTTGTTTTTTCTACAGGCAAACTTGCAAGCCACCGCTTAAGAAACCTGACAAATGATGCAGCTCCTGCAGATGGAGTGCATCTTGCTTTACCATGAAAGCATCCTATTACTGGAAAACATTAACAGCCATATGATAATTAGACTCCAACAACTATTTTTCATAACTAAGTTTCTTAATCCATTCGGTATATGAATAGAAAAAATAATTACTTGTGGAATATTTATGATAATCCTTAAACTGGGCATAAATAGCAGAGAAATTATTAACTCTTAGGAACATATCAAATTATGAGAAGACAACAGAATGCTTAGTAAAACACACAGTCGAATACTTTAAACTACATTAACACAGCTGCACATGACACACAGCTTCAACACCAATCAATCAAAGCATTAAAGGAGGTCATGTTGTGTGATGTGTTTGGATTTTTGTAAAGCAAAACAAAGCTTCCCCACCCCCACCAAAAATCCTGTTTGGGGCTGATTACATAAGCAAGCCTAAAGAAATGTTTCTCTAGTGCTTCCTGAACTTCAGCAAAAGCATCTCATGGAGAAATTCAACCCACCTTCCATGTCCAAAACATTTCAAGCTCCATTTGCTGCAGAATGCTGATACCCACCATTTCCTGACCTAATTGAGAATCATTATGTGCAGCTGGAACTAAAGGTCCCCTGTGATCTCTAAAGCTCCTCTATGGTCTCCAGGAGAATCAGCACCCAGAGAGGGCGTGCTGCTGTGCAGACCTCCACTAAAATCCATGCCCAGGAGAGATTCCAGTGTATTGTTTTGGAAAAATGTGAACGGACGTTTCATGACTCTACTTTGAACATATTCAGGGACTACTGATACAAAAGTGGGTAAGAATTTTCCCCCTGAATATTTATAATTGACATTTAAACAGCTTAACTTTTGTTCTACTTTTGATTGATTACTCACACAGTAATTTGAGCTCTCTTGATTTTGATGCCCAAGAACAAGTTCACTTAGTTGAAACCTATAGAATGCATGAGGCTGAATTTTGTTGTTACAATTTTAGGCTATTAAATGAAACACCTGCAAGAAAATTTAAAAGAATGATCTCTAATTTCAATAAGAACTCAATTATTTAACAAATTTTAAGAGGAATAAACAGTAATATAGTACATTACAGTCTTACTTAAAATGTAAACCGAGTTGAGAAAAGTATGAGCAAGAAATAGCAAGGTTTTCTTGCTATCAATACTATCAGGTATTACAGAATGACACAAAACCTAAGAAGTGTTTTGTTTTCAAAGAAGATTATAAAACTGCTCTAGAACAAATAGAAGGCATTTTAATAGCATTTAATAGACAGAAAATCTTCTCTGGTTTTGATAGGCTGGTTTTGACAGAATTCAAATTCAGATACAGTCAAACAAGGTTGAAAACACTGGATTTAAGTAACAAAGAGGCAATAGAATTAAGGCCCTTAAAAGAGAAAGATATCTAAATAAATCAGCTGTTTCACAGGCAGCCAAGCAATAGGATTTAAGTTGTGCATAATGTGCCCTTTTCAAAACCCACTAATATCAACTGAAAGGCTCCCCCTGACAAAAGAGGTCAAATCAGCCAGCAATCATGGTACTTCACTCAGCATTAGCAGCAAACAGCAGAGTAGCCCAACTGAGATAAAGACATAATAACTAAAAACTCCATTTTCAAGTAAATCAAACATGTTGAGGCACTGAAAGAAAAGACTGGGTCAAAAAGCAGTGCTGATACTCGCAGTCTCATCCAACACATCAGAACAAATCCTTACTGAAGGGAGGGAACACAGAGAGGGCTTCCATGAGCCCCCCAAACTTTTCATACTCAGGTTAAGGTTTCACTCAGGGCCAGTGAAAATCACCTAACTTTTGTTTTTCCTCCCAAACAGAGTGAAATTGATCTGGTTGTAACCAGCAGTGCTTGTCCAGCCTGGACTACAAACCTGTCTCAAATCCTACAAGCCCTTTATGAAAAATTGCTACTCACTTCTCATAGTTTAGGAAGGTTTATAAAACCTTATCAAAAATGCAACAGAAGACTCTATACATGATATTTGTCTATTAATTGTGAGAGTCAAACATTGCATTACTCATCTGTCACACCTTTAACCCCAGGGTGCTGAAACAGCAGTGCCAACCTACAGCTCATCCACAGGCACTGCAGAGTCCTGTGTCACTGGGCTGGTGGCTGTGCTTGGTGGCAGCCAAGCTGATGATGCCCTGGCACAGGCACTGCCCACATCTGGCACAAGGCAGAGCTCTGCACACCCAGAACAGCAAGCAGCCCTATCCTGTAAGGAGACCTTAGCCCCTCAGGAAGGACCTTCACCTTGAGAGCTGCTTTTCCTGCATTGTTTTTTCACAGCATATTAAGGGTACTGGATCTGCATCTCTCTTATTCATGCTGTAAAAATAAAGTAGAACCAGCACAACAACAACGAACCACTGACAACAGAAACGCACAAATATCTGTACTGGAGACAAAATTAAGTCTCTTGTTGTCCAAGTGGAAAAGCACAGAACACCTGAAAAAACATCACAAGTTTGTCATTGCAAGTCATCCTGCATCCACATGAAGAACCTACCTAGACTCTGTGACTGCTGTAAAAACAGAAAAAATAAGTACTCACCTTTGCCCTATTACCGAAAAGAGGAAAATGAGGAAGTGAATTACGGATCATAGTTGTTAAAAACGGGACCAGACTGCCGGTTCTAAAAGTGATTTCAGCATTTTTTATGAGAAAAAGAAAAGTCTGAAAGCATGGGGGCTTGTGGGCTGAGCAGGAGTGTCCCCCCCAGGATGCTGCAGCACCGGCACTGGGTCTGCTTCAGCAGCGATGTACCCGATGTTCCCTGGGTCAGATGCCCCCTTTTATCCTGTTTTTTGTCCCTCTGGATTGGTTTCTCTTTGAATCCTTCATTAGCATCAAGGCTTTGGGCCCTTGATTGGCTCATTACAGTCCTGTCCAGGCTGGTTGCTTTTGCTTGGGGAGTGCTGCATTTTACTGAGGTGTTCTTATAACTACCCTTTTAACCCCTTTTACACTATAACAGCCAAACTAACGGTACATGCTTAACAA
The DNA here is from genome assembly GCF_963513975.1 of Fringilla coelebs. Lineage (NCBI taxonomy): Eukaryota > Metazoa > Chordata > Aves > Passeriformes > Fringillidae > Fringilla > Fringilla coelebs. Next base: position 1,268,641 of record NC_140066.1, on the reverse strand, counting down.
TTATCATATCAATTATATATTTACAACAGCTTCTAACTTATTTTTAACAATAGTGAAAGCTGTTTAACTCATTGCACCAGAAAATGACTTCCCTCAAGCTCTGCCTACGTGTTATGGGAGAAAGGAGCATGGTCACAAACGACAGGGAGAACAATAGAGAGAGGGTTTCTGGAACTTTACCTGCTGCAACTGGCATTATCTATACTGGGAAAAACATAAAGATATTTCAAAACACTGGGAAGTGGGAGGATAGAAGATGTCATGATAAGCAGTTAAGCAGAAGAGATCACGTCTATGCTGAATAAGATAGAAGGTCAATCCTACAAACAAGGAAGGAAAACAAAGAAGTTTTATTTAATATCATGTGGGAAAGAGCACACTTAGAAAGAATGAACTTTAAAAATTACAAAAGCAGAGACCGTCTGTTCAAAAAAAGAGATATACTGACTATCCTGCTCCTGGCCAGTGACAGAGAAAATGGCAATGACAGAGACAAGAATTGACACCAAAGGCTTTAGCCATCCCACATCCGCACTGAAAAACAAACCACTTCTAGAGGAGAAGCACTCAAACTCTGTGGGCACACTTGGGAAGAGTTAGGACATGAGTCTATTTCCAGCTTGGCAGTACTGGGCCAGGTTGTGCTGCAGTCCTCACCCTTCCCAGGCTCTCGTGGGCTGCAGAAGCAGAGACACAATGCCAGTCACGGTGTAGTTTCCTGGATGCCTCCTGAAAGGAGGCTGCAGTAAGCTGGGAGGTTGGTTTCTTCTCCCTAGTAACAAGCAACAGGTCAAGAGGAAACGGCCTCAAGTTGCACAAGGGGAGGTTTAATATAACATTAGAAAAACAAAACAACTTTTCTGAGTGGAAAGGGTTGTCCAGGGAAATGCTGCATCACCATCCCTGCAGGTCTTTGTAAGATGTGTGGGTGTGGCTCTCAGGGACATGGGTTAATGGTGCACTTGGCAGTGTCAGATTTATGGTTGCACTCTGTCTTAGAGGCCTTTTCCAACCTAAATGATTCTACAAATCTAATTCCAAACCTTGCTGATTATTTTTTCTTCCATTAAGCATCAATGTCGAGTTAAAGAACAAAGAGCTTTGTGCAGCACAACAGAAATTATAATGCTCTTGCACCTGACCTTAGAGCACCTTCAAAGAAAAGGTACAGGGGTTTTCCACAAGTATTATGTACCATGGGTAAAACCTGTGCTAGGTGATTATACTTGTAATTTTCACAAGCAGTTATTTGAATGCAGCAAGGCACAAGGTTGACTAAGTATGCTAGTTTTGCTTCTTATTTTTTCAAGAATTTTAAAACAAAGAAAGAAAAATGAAAAAAAAAAAACCCACCACGATATACCCAGCTATAGAAAAGGTGCAGGGAAAAAGTTATTTAATTTTCCTAAAGGGTTTGACCCCCCACAATTTTCAGTTTGTTTATGACCTGTTCTTCTGCCTTCATGAAAGCGAAGCCATGTGACTCAGCACATTACACTCCTCTACAACCCTCAGTTCACCTAATCTACTGGGACACAATTTGCAGTTCTGTTAGATGAAAGTGGAGTTCAGAAGAAAAAGGATGGAGTTGTTAGCAAAAACTGCTAAGCTAATTTTTGCCTGCAGCAACGTTCATAAATCTGCTGCAGGCTAAGTCTTAACTCTTTAACCTGCAAAACTAAGGGGAAAAAAACTCTTTTGGAATCCCATTCAAAACAAATGAATCATGTTCACTTTCAAGTTTCTTAGAAGTGCAGTTCATGAGAAATATGTCTGCAACTGCAAATGGAATTTAGCAAAGGTCCTACATAAATACACATCTCTATACTTTTAACTAACATGACCATGCTTCTGCAAAATTAAAGAAAAGGAGCTGCTGAAATGTAAAGTAACTTATGATCAAATTACTTGCTTCTCTAATACAGTGAACATGCTATATTTAATAAAAAAGTAAAAGGCTAAGTGAAAAGCAATTCACTAGAAGTCTTGGTCTTTACTGAGAGGCAGACAGCCTGTGGGTTGTTTGATCCAGTTCTCTTCATCCCACATAGACTCATATCAAGGCACAGCCTTTTTTCCAATGCTCATCATCCCTAAAATCTGTTGCTTTGTTTCACTGTTCTTTTGGCTAAAAAGGAATTGGCAAGAACCACCTTAGCACATTCTAAAATAGTTTCAGTGAGGCCTTTCAGTCTTGCTTTTTGAGAAATGCTCCATTTTGATTCTTAGCTCAAGCAAGTCAGTGGTGATTATACACCAGTACCTGCTCAGAAGTACTGTCAGATAAGAAAATCTTGCTCTCAGAGAAGACTGATAATGTACAGGTTTGTACAGGTTTGACAATTCACACATCCTGAACAAAGGATCCCACAGCTTTAATAAGCAGTTGATATTCTGGGGATGTTCCAGTTTAAAGGTAATATTTTTACAATCCATATCCTCAGAAAAATCTGAAATCTTGAGAAGAACCACACTTTGTTAAGATGATGAAGATTTTATTAGAGAGGCACTCTGAAAGGAAACCACTGCACCCCAGTTGTGTTTGAATAACAGTACTGGGAACAGGGAGATTTCTATGCAGTTACTTCTCACTCTTGGAAGAATGAAGGTCAAGGAGTAAAGCCCTTTACAAGAACAGGAATTTTACTACAGATTTTCACACTTGGATCCGTTACCTTCATTATCTGAAGGAAAAGGAAAATAAGAGAAACAACAACTTTATCAGAACAGCAACTTCACAGGTGCTTCTAGTGGCTGGAGGAAAAGAGCCCAGTTCCTCCTGCTCCCTGGGCTCCTGCTGTTAAACAGCAGAGGAAACAACCAGAGGTGGTTGAGTTCTCAGCGCTGACACCGACCCAACAAGCCACCAGGAACCAGCACTGTCTGCTCAGGTTTCTGTGACAGGCTTTATGCACTTCCTTCTGTGTTTCTTGGAACCCTTAATTTCCAGAATAGGATTGTCAAAACCCAGCAAGAATGCACAAGCATTTCCTTCCTGGGATGAGCAGCAGTGCTCAACAGAAGGCACTGGAAGCCAGCACACTCTAGCTGAGCTGCAGATGAATTTTGTATTTCTGTTCCCTACAACACCAAATTGTTGCTGCTCACTGCTGAGACTAAGCCCTTGGCTGACTCTCAGGGCTTGTGGAGCAGTTCTGGGGATTGATGCAGACTGCAGAAAACTACTGCAAGAGAAAACAACAGCAGAAGTACATCTCTGTACATCTCTTTTGCTGGTCTTAAGATGCAGCTGCCTCTGCAGAAACAGCATGGATCACTCAGCTGTTGCCACCTTGGCTTCTAGGTCATCACTTCTTTTCTCTCAAGTTGTGAGTACATCCTCCAAGAAACGGTATTTCTTGGTGCATTGGTATTTCTTTTGTGCATTGCCCCTTTGGGTTCTGGCAAAAATAACCCAAACTGAAGCTATAGCAAATCTCCTTTTATGCAAACACAAAACTGAAAAGGTTGGGGAAAGAAAAACCAGAACATTGAGACAAGGAGCATTGCTTGTGCTTTTCTGCTCCAAATATGCAGGAGATTATTCAAGTTATGGAAAACTGAACTTCTATGTCTTTCCCACTAACCTTTCTACCATCTGTTTCTTGATCCTTTCTGTGTTTTACAGGTCACAAGTGTATTGGTTACTGTCATCCATGGCAGGCTGACTGCTCTAAACTGACTGTCAAAAGCACATGGGATCCAAAACAAGACCTTCCTCGAGGTTACCCAGTATATTTCCCTCTAGTTCTCCCCCTCTACAGCACTTCTTTCTACATTCACCTGTACCACCTCAGTTGCTGACACATGAGCATTTCAAACAGGCTACAAAGATGCCCCAAATTTTCCCTCATACAATGTCACCATGCAGCTGATCTGAAGCTGCCCCCTAAACTCCACCAATCTAGAGGAAAACAAGTCCCTGGATAAGGCAGGGATAGCTTGGGTTCAAACCCAAGTAAAGACCTCAGCCAACCCTGTTCTAGCTGAGATGCAGATACAACACTGGCCAGAGAGCTGGGCAGAGTGAGGTCCCATCCCATCAGATCTCTGAGCCTGGGAAATTCAAAGTCCTATAAAAAGGGCAGCCACACTAAACTCATGGCTGTTTGCCGAGGACTCGTGGTGCTGTGTCAGGTGTCTGTCTCCAACCCACAACTTGATGGAACAATAAAAATGTAGGAGAAATATTATCATCTTCACAACAGTATAGACTTTAGTTTATACCTTGACAAAATACAAGCCAATCAAAACAAAGACATTTTGAAGTTAAATCCACAAATTCTTTCTAAGTACACTTATCCTTCTGTGCCAACCTTTCTTCCTATGCCTTCCTCCTTGCCAAGTATGAAAAGCACTTTGGTCAGACTCTGCCTCTTATCACCAAATTGTCCTTTACTATCATCTACTCAGGAATGGTCCCAAGAGTTATAAATGGCCCCACACTGCTGAAAGAAGCTGAGATGCAGCTTGGAGTTGGAGTCTTGAATTTTCTTTTGTTTTCTTTAAGGAGAAAGACAAACTCATTTTCTGTGACCTGCCAAGACAACTTGGGACATGAAAACTGACCTTGATTCTCCTGCTATCTTATTTTCTTCAAAGGAGCAGCCCTTCTAAAACCTCTGCTAGTGTGGGTTTTGTGAAGGAGCAGGAGTGCTCCAGTGGTGGGTGGAGTGCTGATACTCAGCAGGGCTGAGGCAGGAGGGCCAGCAGCCCCCAGCTTCCAGGGGCACGATGGAGCTGTGCTGCCCTTGCACGCTGTCCTTGGGCACACACACCCACCAACAAAACACATTCTGAATCGACTGCCAGCCTCACTCAGCCATGAGCCTCGAGTCCTTGAACTGCCTTTGGCTTGGCCATTCCCTCCAAGGGAAGGAATTTAGCTGCACTGGCTTTCTTGGTATCAGCTGCTTTGACCAGGAAGAAAAAATGTACTGCTTGTTCTGGGTGGCAAACGCAAAATTCCAGAAATAATTACACCTATTGTTTGAGCAGCAGGAACAAAACGCATCTTATCGGTATTTGCAGATAGAGTGGTCTGTAAGATTTTGATCTCTAGCTTAGTTTTAATTAATTTGTTTATCTATATCTCAAAGCTACCCAGGTAGCTACAACTTTCAGGTTGGCTGGATAGAAGGAACTGTAATTACTGAATGTAAAAAGATTTTTGATCCATTCTATTTGCAATTGTATTTTCATCCTTTAACTATAAATGAGCATGCAAGCAAACTGTTTTGAGTCTACAGCTGCAGGCCAGATATACTGTAATAAGAAACTGACCTAATTCCACTTATCTCAAAGGAAAGGCCCTTATTAACCTTCATGGGCTTCCATTGGCTCAATGGAAGCAATTGCATTTAGATTAATAGGGCAAGGTTTTCCTTTTCATTTCTGTCTAAATCATGCCTTTCATAAACTATGGATATATTTTGTGTTAAAAATAAAACAAGATTGAAGAACAGGACAGTTTTACTGGAAAATCTAAACAAGGCTTACTCAGCTGTACCTTTGAAACCACTCTTTTCTGTGATTGCAGGTAACCATTACTCAGTGAAAAAACATCATTCAAATAAATTTCTCTCTAGGTATCAAGTTCAGGATTCTGCACAAATACCTTGTAGGCATTTCTTCTCTTGTGCTGAAATAAATTTGTACTGACACCTAAAAAAGCCTACCATCTGCTGGGAGCAGGTGAACCCTTATTCTTCCTTACCTGAGATGAGCAGGCATTTAAAGTTCATTTTTCCCAGGACGTTCTTCACGTTCCTTTGGTTGGCGAGCAAAGCAAAGCTCATGTCACTGAGAAGGTCAACAGTTGTCTGGTGAAAATGCTTAACTTTAACAGAATAATTGGGCCTAGAATATTATAAAAGGTCTGGCAGAGAGAAAGAAAAAAAAAAAAAAAGCTAAGAAAATTTCACTCTTCTTTACCACCTGTGGAAGTCTCAAAGGTGTCAGAAATTACTTAATTGAATACACCAAAAAGTTAAATTTTCAGCTTTCAGTTTAGAGCTACCACTTGTGAGCAAACAAACTGTTTGGTTTGGGTCTTGATCTTCTTAATGAACCCAAACCTTCCAGAGATTTTTATCTGAAAGTCTCTTCCTGTGCAAAGCATCAATAGCTCCTGCCTTGGCAAGGATTGAGTAGATGCAATCTCTATCAGCCTCCACTTCCTTATCCTGAGTATCTTCAGTTCCCATCAATAATGCAGTTCCATCTGCTTTCACTTGCTCTGTCTTTATTTAGGAGAGTGACATTACTATTGTCTTACACAAGCTGTATCCTGAGGAAGTGTAATTTGTCATCAAGGAAAAAAAAAAAAGATTCAAAGTCAAAGCATCTCCAGAACTGCACTGAGCTGTGCTGCCTGTGCAGAAGTGACTCAGAGCAGGGAGCCACAAAAGCTTCATTGCTTTGCCACAGCACAGACTCTCCAAGGCAGCCCATGCCTGGAGGTGAGCAGGGAACCTGGAGAGGAAGCACTACCAAAAGCACATGGAAGTGCCACAGAAACGTCTTCTCAGTCAGGAAACACCAAAACATGGAACCGTTCTCAGGGGCCACATGAAGGAACCATATCAGAGTATTCTTGTGAAGGGTTTGGTCCCTTCTGCAGTCATTGTTGAAAGCTGAAGTGTAGAGTGTTCTTTAAGAAATTTAGCAACCTTTTGGGTTACTGAGACCAGTTCCCTTAAAAATCAGCCACCCTGGCCAATCTGAAAATGCATGAGGAATTCTTCCCATTTAGACAATCCGAATCGATCTTGCTCTAGGTAAGATCTTTCCCACATTCTATTAAGGCAGGTAATATTTCTTAATTACTCTTGCTGATCTGAATAATTAGGACTTCATTCTTTCCATGAAAAGTTCCCTAACATGTGTGAGCAAAGTGAGTTAATGCCAATTAATGTGCCTTTGAAGTGCTCTATTATCAGAGCACATGCTTTCAACACATCTTGAGATGCAGCCCCTTCCTTCACACAGTTTTTGACTTCAATGCCATGAAAAGGCTCCATTCCACAACAGGGAGAGGCTCAGACAGCATTAGCTGGCAGCAACCACTGAACACTGTTCTGAACTGTGTTTGGGTTTCTCATCTGTTTTGTAATCCTCTCTAGGCCCTTCTGTTCAACATGCAGGTGAAAAGATTCTCTTCTCCTTCTCCTGGAATGTAAATAGCTCACTGTGGCACACGTCCCCCCCCACCTTCCAGCCATGTGCATTAGTTATCATTTTCTACTGCAGCACAATGGGGCAAAACCAGCCTTTATTAGGACATGGCAGTTCACCAGACCGCACACCTGGGCTCAATTGCCAAGTGAGAATTTGTGTCAGGTCACCATCCCACTCTCATAAATTCTGGGAGGAGATACAATACCAAGCCTGGCCATTCATTTTTCATTAAAACAGTTTTTAATTTTTATTTTCTCACATATTTCTACCCAGAGTGAGAAAACATGTGAGTCTCACAGCCCATCTGACCCCTGTGACCTCACCACAGCTAAAGGATGCTGTGAACAATTCTGCTGAAGAGAAGGGCTTCACTATTCCTAGCAATTAAGCACCAGAAAGGAGAAGTACATGAAAGGAGACATGGAAGGCTATAAAGAAGCCCTGTGGATTTCCAGAAGTTGTATTTTTCTGTGGCACTGATGATACTATGCAAGGAGTCACATTTTTTCACTAAATGCCAGCTTTACCTCTCTCAGGCTACACATAACACTAGAAATCCCCAGGAGCACTGCAAATTGAGGCTAAAAATCCTGTTCATCACACTGAGACAGAAAATTCCCCACATACATTTACCAGGCTCTGCCCTGCACTCTGCCCACAAACTCTCTGAGCTACAGTCCCCAGAGCCAGCAGGGCCAGCTGCGTCCTTATATATTTTTGTCTGCTAAAAAATTTCTCCCGATCAAACTGGTGCTCTCAAAATATTTCAGAAGAGACAAGATAAATATTTATGCCATTCTAAAGTCCCCAGTGCAGGATGCTGGCTGCAGATGACACTACCAGGTGCTGAAAATGCTCTGCCAGTTTCCCCAGTTGTTTCTAGACCTGCTCTGGATGATGTACCATGTGCTGCCTGACATTGAATCCTCAATTTTGATTTCCTGCCTAATTGCTCAATTCAGCATTCATTTGCTACCAGAGCCTGCCCTTTGCCAGGCTACCATGTGTTTTTCCATCATTCTGCTTTGCTGGTAGAACTGGTTGAACAAACAATCCATAACTCATATTTCCACATCTAAAATGCCCAGTTTGGTCCACAGAAATATGTAAAGATCCTATAATACTAATTTTTGGTACATGTTTTTATTTGATGAAATACACTTAAATATCTTCTCTTGTGCACTTCTTTCAGAAGGTGCTTAATTATTGTTCTCTAATTGACGCTGTTGAGTCAGGGATGGACAAAATGACTCCATGGTTCAGAAGGTGAAAAAGAGAGAATATTTTATTAAGAGGTAGCATCCTTTTATAACCAGGATCGCTAAGGTGAAATCTGATTGGTCTCAAAGTAAAAACCTTTCACACTACTGGTGAACTGTGAATAGCACACTCTGAAGGTACATATCTATAAACAACATGAAGAGAAAGAGAGATAATAATTGCTTTCATCCTTCCTCTCAAA